>NC_133135.1:87642426-90042426 GCF_048418815.1 Hemitrygon akajei | reverse complement strand
GGTTTTTGGATTTCTCTGGATGTTTTGATCTCTGCCTGAACTTTGACGCTGACTTTGTTTACACCTTGGGATTCGTTACTCAATTAATATCACTGTGTGCACAGTATTGAGTCTGCGATTGGATCCCTGCTCCAGTGCCCTGACAGTACAATCTAGCCAGAATGGATCCAGCAGACCCCAGTCATCTGAGAGCTGCCCTGGCAAAACAGGGAGTGATGCTGGGGAGACACCAGAACCAACTGGACTCCATGTTCAGGGCAGTGAAGTCACTTTCTGCCAATGTAGCTGATCTTGTGACCCAGACTCAGTCACTCTAGCTGTCCCAGAGCACCCATCAACATTCTGCGACTGCATCTTCCACCCTGCCCTCTACGTTCTCACTTACTCCTCCCATCCTGTCTGCTTCCTCCAGAAAACTACTCAGGTGAGCCCAGTACCTGTCACTCTTTTCTTTCCCAGGGCACCCTCATTTTTGAATTACAACCAACAACCTTTCCGAATGATCGAGTCAAGGTGGCCTACATCATCACTCAACTGTCCAGTCGGGCGAGAGAATGGGGAACAGCCATCTGGGAGGCAGGTTCACCTTCCTGCATCAGTTTTCAGTTACTTTCTGAGGAGATGAGTAAAGTGTTTGATCGCTCCAAACGTGGGAGGGAGGCTGCCTGCCCATGAAATGCTGCACATGCACCAGGGGAACAGATCTGTGTCAGATTATGCCATAGAGTTCCAGACCCTAGCCATCTCCAGCAGCTGGAACTCGGAGGCACAGTACGACATCTTCCTGAATGGCCTTTCTGAAGACATCAAAGATGAGCCGGTCACCCAGGACCTTCCTGCCATCTTTGAAGCCCTGGTAGATTTGGCCATCCATATTGAAGTTCACCTTCAGCAGCGCCACAGAGTGAGCGGTTCCAGAGGGTCCCTGGGGGCACTGGGTGATTTCCAGCTCCTCGTCAGTCTACATTGCCCTGCCGTTTGCCCCCATCTACAATTCCCATTCCAGAGCCCGAAGCTATGAAGGTTGCCTGTACCTGCCTGATGCCGACTGAAAGACAAAGGAGAATCAGCACCCATTCCTGTCTGTACTGTGGCCAACCAGACCACTTCATCTCCACCTGCCCAGTAAAAGCCAAGCGTTCACCAGTAGGACGAGAAGTACTGGTGAGCGTGACCCCTGTCCGACCCTCCTCGATGCCACTCACTCTCATACCTGCTTCTCTGGAGTGGGGCGTCCAATGGAGAACAGTCTCCGTCTTGGTTGATTCTGATGCGGAGGGGTGTCTTATTGATTCTGGCTTGGCTGCCCAGTGGGGATTACCCATGTCTGCTCTCCAATCACCATTGGTGGCCAACACCTTGAACTGTCAGAGACTGGCTAACATCACCCATGTCCTGGTGAGTCTCAGTTTATCCGGCAACCATCATGAACAGTTAACTCTTTATGTTATTGACTTTCCTCAAGCTCCCTGGGCCATCCCTGGCTAGTTAAACACAACCCCACATTAACTGCAAACACAAGGAAATCTGCAGATGCTGAAAATTCAAGCAACACACAGAAAATACTGGTGGAACGCAGCAGGCCAGGCAGCATCTATAGGAAGAAGCACTGTCGACATTTCGGGCCGAAATCCTTCGTCAGGACTAACTGAAAGGAAAGATAGTAAGAGATTTGAAAGTAGGAGGGGGAGGGGGAAATGCGAAATGATAGGAGAAGACCGGAGGGGGTGGGGTGAAGCTAAGAGCTGGAAAGGTGATTGGCAAAAGGGATATAGAGCTGGTGAAGGGAAAGGATCATGGGATGGGAAGCCTAGGGAGAAAGAAAGGGGGAGGGGAGCACCAGAGGGAGATGGAGAACAGACAGCGATGGGCAGAGAGAGAATAAAAAGGGAGAGGGGAGAAAACTAAATATATCAGGGATGGGGTAAGAGGGGAGGAGGGGCATTAATGGAAGTTAGAGAAGTCAATGTTCATGCCATCAGGTTGGAGGCTACCCAGACAGAATATAAGGTGTTGTTCCTCCAACCTGAGTGTGGCTTCATCTTGACAGTAGAAGAGGCCATGGATTGACATATCTGAATGGGAATGAGACATGGAATTAAAATGTGTGGCCACTGGGAGATCTTGCTTTCTCTGACGGACAGAGCGTAGGTGTTCAAGTGAAATGGTTTCCCAATCTGCGTCGGGTCTCACCAATATATAAAAACCCCACCGGGAGCACCGGACACAGTATACCACAGGTGAAGTGTCGCCTCACTAGGGCTCCCCTTGTCCTCACCTACCACCCCACCAGCCTCTGGGTCCAATGTATAATTCCCCGTAACTTCTGCCACCTCCAACAGGATCCCACTACCAAGCACATCTTTCCCTCCCTCCCCTTCTGCTTTCCGCAGGGATCGCTCCCTATGTGACTCCCTTGTCCATTCGTCCCCCTCATCCCTTCCCACCGATCTCCCTCCTGGCACTTATCCTTATAAGCAGAACAAGTGCTACACCTGCCCTTACACTTCCTTCCTCACCACCATTCAGGGCCCCAGACAGTCCTTCCAGGTGAGGTGACACTGGTGTTGGTTTTTCCTCTGTTGAAAAGAAGGATAGCTCCTTATGTCCATGCATTGATTATCAGGGACTGAATGAAGACACTGTTAAGAACTGTTACCCTCTTCCGCTCATGACCTCGGCATTTGAACTACTGAAAGGAGCCTCAGTTTTCACCAAGTATGTAATTTCAGGTGGTTCCATTCAGATGGACCAACAGAAGGTCAAGACGGTGGTCGAATGGCCCCAAACTGTGACTCGTTGGGAGTTAGAATACTTCTTGGGCTTCGCTAACTTCTATCACCACTTCATCAGAAATTGCAATACAGTGGATGCACCACTCACTGCTCTTACCTCATCTGCTGTCAGATTCTCCTAGTCCCCTGCTGCTGAAAAAGCATTCTCTGACCTGAAGGAACATTTCACCTCTGCCCTCATCCTGATTCAACCTAACACCAACTGGCAGTTCATTGTGGATGCGTCTGACATTGACGTAGGAGCTGTTCTCTCTCAGCGCTTGGCCAAGGATGGAAGGTACACCCCTGCACTACCTTCTCTCACCGCCTCACTCCCACAGAGCAGAATTATGGTGTCTGAAACCGGGACCTGCTGGCTGTAAAGCTAGCTCTGGAGGAGCGGAGGCATTGGCTGGAGGGAGCCAAGGTGCCATTCTTCGTCTGGACTGATCACAAGAAGCTGAAATATATCCGTCTCAAGCTCCCCTCCACTCTCCACCTTCCATGGTTCTGCATCAAGCCATTCATGAGCCACCCCCTGTGCCCTATCCCCAAACCCCCCCCCCCCACAGCTCATCAATGGGTCAGAGGCCTTCACGGACATTCATCGCCGGGGCCATGGCCTCCAGTACCTTGTGGACTGGGAGGGCTATGGTCCTGAAGAGAGTTACATCCTGAACACCTCACTCATCAGGGACTTTCATCGCCAGCACCCAGCCCTAACTGCTGTGACGCCAGGAGGCATCTGTTTGGGGGCAGGGGGAGAGATACTGTCAGTAACCCAGTTGAACTTCGTCTTTTTGTGTGTTCTCCCCCTAGCCGTCAATCTGTGGTTTTGTATTGCCATGTGCTGTTGTTTGTTTTCAAGCCCCATATGCTCCTGTCCCCACTCCAGCCCCTGTATTACTCAGTACTCCGCCTCTCACCTGTTTCTCATTATTACCTGTTTCGCTGCCACTTCTGTCTCATTGCACCCCACCTATCATCTGCCTCTCTGTTTATTGCTCAGTGTATTTTAGTCGTGTTTTCACCTGTTTGTTGTCAGATTGTGCCAGTGAATTTTCCTGAGCTTTTCTAGCATTCGTGTCTGTACTCTGTCTGTCTGAATATCGACTCTGCCTGTTTCCCGATTCTGGCATTTTGGAATCTTTGATCTCTGCTTTGTGCTTTGATCTCTGCCTGAACTTTGACGCTGACTTGGTTTGCACCTTAGGATTTGTTACTCAATTAATATCACTGTGGATCCCTGCTCCAGCACCCTGACAATTAGGTACATCTGAACACATGCTTATTATTGCACATATCTAATCGATCAATAATGTGGCAGCAACTCAATGTATAAAAGCATGCAGATATGGTCAACAGGTGCAGTTGTTCTGATCAAACGTCAGAATAGGGAAGAAATGTGATTTTATATCTCCATCAGGAAGGAGGTACAGAAGCCTGAAGGCTCATACTCATCAATTCAGGAACAGCTTTTTCCCCCCTACCATTCAATTTCTAAGTGGACATTAAACCATGAACACTCCTGCACTTTTCTTTATTCATTCTTTTTTTGCACTACTATTTTTATAAAATAGTTAAAATATACAGTACATATATATTTACTGTAATTCCTTTATTCAATATTTATCATGTATTGTATTATACTGCTGCCGCTAAGTCAAAAAATTTCACAACATATGCCGATGATATTAAACCTGATTCTGATTCTAAGTGACTTTAACCATGGAATAAACTGAGTGGTTTGAGTATCTCAGAAACTGCAGATCTTCTCAGATTTCTACGTACAACAGTCACTAGATTTTACAGACAGTACAAGAAAATCCAGTGAGCAGCAGATCTGTGGGCAATAAAACCTTATTAATGAGAGGAAAGGAAGACAATAGCAACTCAAATAAACATAAATTTTGAAGTGGATGGGCTAAAGCAGCAAAGTCCATGAACATACACTCAGTGGCCACTTCATTAGATAGAGGAGGTATTTAGTATAGTGGCCACTGAATGTAGATCACATGGGATCTAAGGGAAACTAGCTAACTGGATATAGAATTCTATCACAAACAAGAAAAAATCTGCAGATGCTGGAAATCCAAGCAACACACACAAAATGCAGCATCTATGGAAAAGAGTACTGTTGACATTTTGAGCCAAAACCCTTCAGCAGGTCTGCTGAGTTCCTCCAGCGTTTTGTGTGTGTTAACTAGGTATAAAATTGGCTTCTTAGCAGGAAGTAAGGGTGATGGTGCAAGGTTGCATTTCAGACTGGAAGTCTGTGACTAGTGATGTTTCCAGAGGTCAGTGCTAGGCCCATTGCTATTGTCATCTTTATCAATGATATGGTTAGCTATGTATTAGTTATGGTTAGTAAGTCTGCAGATGACATCAAAGCAGGCAGTGCTGTTGACAGGGAAGATGGTTACACACACAAAATGCTGGAGGAACTCAGCAAGCCAGACAGCATCTATGAAAAAAAGAACATTCGACATTTCAGGCCGAGACCCTTCAGCAGGACTGGAGAAAAAAAGATGAAGTGCAGATTTTAAAGGTGGGGGGAGAGCAGAGAGAAACACAAGGTGACAGATGAAACTGGGAGGGGGAGAGATGAAATAAAAAGCTGGTGAAAGAGATACAGAGCTGGAGAAGGAAGAGTCTGATAGGAGAGGACATATAAAACCTAAAATAATAGTAACATAATAAAAGCAGGAATAATATGATAAATACACAGCCTATATAAAGTAGAAATACTTTTCTGCAATCATTGCAGCACTGTCCACTGAAGCAAAAATCTCATGCAAGCGCTCATGGCAGCACTCTTGGCAGAAACACTCGACACAAGCGCTCTCGACAGAAGTACTCACTCCAGTAACCTTTAAGCTATGAGGCTGTCAAATCATACCAAATAACACATAAAAATACACAGCCTATATAAAGCAGAAATAATGTATGTACAGTGTAGTTTCACTTAATGGGAAGACAGCGAGCACACTGATGTTGGTGTGTTAAGCTGAGTCATCGAAGGTTAGGGTGGTGGGAGACTGGGGTGTCATTTCATCGTCGTCGTCTGTTTCCATCAGGGCAGGCAGGTCACCTTCTTCTATGACTGCCTGCCATAATGTCGAAGGTCGACGTTCGTCATCTGCTGTGGAAGGCTTGAAAAATGACAGTATGCTTGACTGCTTAGCCTCGCGCATTTTTCTATCATACAGTTCTTTGTAAGCACTCAAACCATCCTGCAAATATGCCCTAAACCTACATGCCCTTTCAAAATTAAAGTCATACTTTTATCTCACGCAATTGCTTCACGTTCAGTTCCTGGACGACTTCACTTTCTACTACTGCGTTCAGTTTCAATTGTTATCCTTTCCTCTTGCAACTGCATCAGCTCTTCATCTGTCAGTTCTTCATCATGGGATGCCAAAACCTCTTCAACATCATCCTCTTCGGTCCTCACCCCATCCTCCCATCACCACAACAGGACCGTGTCCCCCTTGTCCTCACCTATCACCCCACCGGCCTCCGGATCCAGAATATTATCCTCTGCAACTTCCGCCACCTTCAACAGGACCCCACCACTAAGGACATCTTTCCCCCTCTACCCCTCTCTGCTTTTCGCAGGGATCATTCCCTACGCGACTGCTTGGTCTACATGTCCCTCCCCACAGACCTCCCATCTGGCACTTATCCCTGCAAGCATAAGTGCTACACCTGTCCCTACACCTCATCTCTTACCACCATTCAGGGCCCCAATCAGTCCTTCCAGGTGAGGCAACACTTCACCTGTGGGTCTGTTGGGGTAACTTATTGCATCCGGTGCTCCCAGTGTGGCCTCCTCTACATCGGCGAGACCCGACGCAGATTGGGGGACTGCTTTGTCGAGCACCTACGCTCCATCTGCCACAACAGACAGGATCTCCCGGTTGCCACTCACTTCAATTCTGCTTCACATTCCCATTCGGATATGTCCATACATGACCTCCTCTACTGCCATGATGAGGCCAAACTTCGGATGGAGGAACGACATCTCATATACCGTCTGGGTAGTCTCCAGCCCCTTGGTATGAACATCAAATACTCCAACTTCTGGTAATTCCCTCCCTCTCCCTTCCCCCTTCCCCCATCCCACCTTCACTCTGTCTCCTCTTCTAGCTGCCTATCACCTCTCATGACTGCCTTCTTCTACTACCCATAGTGCTTTCCCCTTAGATTCCTTCTTCACCTCTCCTGCCTATCCCCTCCCTGCTTCCCCTCGCCCACCCCTTGATCTTTCCTATGATTGGTTTTCCACCCTCCCCCCACCTTCTTTATAGGTCCCCTGCCCCCTCCTTCTTTAAGTCCTGACGAAGGGTTTCGACCCGAAATGTTGACTGCTTCTTTCAACAGATGCTACCCGACCTGCTGAGTTCATCCAGTTTTTTTGTACGTCTTGCATACTAGACTGACTGCCTGGTATGGGAACTGTACCACCCTTAATCGCAGGATTCTGCAGAGAGTGGTACAGACAGCCCAGCACATCTGTAGTTGTGAACTTCCCAGGATTCAGGACATTTACAAAGACACGGGTGAAAAAAAGGGCCTGAAGGATCATTGAGGACCCGAGTCACCCCAACTACTATCTATTTCAGCTGCCACCATCTGGGAAACAATACCACAGTGTAAAAGCCAGGACCAACAGGCTCCGGAGGACAGCTTCTTCCACCAGGCCATCAGACTGATTTGAGTGTATTTCTATGTTACATTGATTGTTCTATTTATTATAGATTACTATGATTGCACATTGCACATTTAGACAGAGACATAACGTAAAGACTTTTACTCCTCATGTATGTGAAGGATCTAAGAAATAAAGTCAATTCAATTCAATAAGGGCAGGACTTTCAAAAAAAAGTGAATCGGCCCTGGGGAGTATTGTAGAGATGAGGGACACAGGAATACAAGTACTTTTGGAAGAAAAAGTTTGTGAATGCTTTGCAATTACCATTTTCTGCATTACTCATAAATGTGATCTGATTTTCATCTGTCACAATAAAAGACAAGCATCATCTGCCTAAACTAATAACACAAATATTAGTACTTCTTGTCAATACTGCGTATACCATTTAAACAACCACAGGCTAGGTTCAAAAATGTATGTTTTTCTACAAATACTGATCGGAACACCTGACTCCAAATAATGAGATTAGACTGGAGGTGTGGGTTGTAGAGGTGCCCTACCCTATATATAAAAAAAAGACACACAGACTGCCCTTCTCAAGAAATGTCTGTTTATGTACACCATGCCTCGATCAAAACAACTTTTGGAGAACTTTAGAAGAAGAACTGTAGAGAAGCATGAAGCTGGAAATGGCCACAAAAGCATTTGAGTGTTAATCAGTCCACAGTAAGAGAAAATGTCAACAAATGGTAGAAATTCAGTACTGTTGTTACTCTCCGTAGGAGTGACCGTCCTGCAAGGATCACATCAAGGGCACAACATTGAATGTTGAAGGAGGGGAAAAAGAACCCAAAGGCAACACCTAAAGACCTGCAGAAATCTCTAGAGCTTGCTTCTGTTTATGTGTCACTGTAAGAAATACTGAACAAGAATGGTGTTCATTGAAGGACACAATGGAGGAAACCACTGCTCTCCAAAAAAAACACTGATCTGATTGTATTTCTATGTTACATTGACTGTTCTATTTATTATAAATTACTATGATTGCTCATTGCACGTTTAGACAAAGATGCAATGTAAAGATTTTTACTCCTCATGTATGCAAGGGATGTAAAAAATAAAGTCAATTCAATTCAATTCTATGTTTGGAGGAAAAAGAGCATTGTACACCAACATCAAAACCTCATCCCAACTGTGAAGCATGGTGGAAGGAGAAATATAGTCTGGGCTGTTCTGCTGCTTCAGGGCCTGGACAGCTTCCATTCTTTAAGGGAACAATGAATTCAAAATTGTATCAAGACATTTTATAGGAGAATGTCAGGGTAGTGGTCCATCACCTGAAGCTTAATAAAATTTAGATGATGCAATAAGACAATGATCCAAAATACAAGAGTAAATCAACAATAGAATGACTTAAAAAGAAGAAAACTTGTGTTTTGGAATGCTGAAGTCAGAGTCCAGACCTTAGCCCAATTGAGATGCTGTGACATGAACTGAAGAGGGCTGTTCACGCAAGGTATCCCTGAAACATTGATGAACTGAAAAGTTTTGTATGGAGGAATAGTCTAAAATTCCTCCTTGCCATTGTGCAAGTCTAATCAGCAGCTACAGGAAACATTTGATAGGGGGTTATTGCTGCTAAAGGGGTTCTACCAGTTACTAAGTACAATGGTTCACACATTTTTTCCAGCCTTAAAGTACAATTGTTTGTGTGTCATTACAATTATTTTCAATAATTGTGACTTAGATGAAGAACTTATGCAGAAAACCAGTTAATTACAAAGGGTTCACAAACTTTTTCTTGCAACTGTACATGGTTCCCTAAAAGAGGCCTCAAGTTGCAGATAGGGTGGTGAATACAGCCTTTAGCATGATGGCCTTCATCAGTCAGGCGCTTGAGTACAGAAGTTGGGATGTTAGCTGTAGTTGTACAAAATGTTGCAAAGGCCACATTTAGAACACTGTATGCAGTTTGGCCACACTGCTCTCAGAAGATGCTATTCAGCTGCAAAGACTGCAGAGGAAATTTACAAGGATATTGTCAAGGAGCTGAGTTATGGAGAGACATTGAGCAGGTTGGGACATTTTTCACTGGTGTGTGGGAGAATGAAGGGTATAGAGATGTATAAAATAATGAGGCGCATAAATAGGGTTATTGTGCAAGGCTTTTTCCCCCAGGATTGGGGAAGGAGAGAGATTTAATAGGAATGTGAGGAGTTACATTTTCATCCAGAATATGGTCAGTAAATGGAATAAGCTGCCAGAGGAAGTGGTTGAAGCAGGTATATTACCATAATTTTAAAAGTTATTTGTACAATCACATGGAAAGAAAAGCTTTAGAGTAATATCTGCTAAATATGGGCAAATGTGATTATCTTAGATGGGAACTTCGGTTGGCATGGACCAATTGAACCAAAGGATCTGCTTCCATGTTCTAGGACTCTATATGGAATAGGTTAAGACAGAATGGAAGATAGAAAGCACAAGTAGTGATGATTAGGGAAGATTTTATAGAAACAAGATGAGAAAGGGATCTAAGTGTTAATCTGGCTGAGTTTTTCCAGTATTTTCTGTTTTTGCTACATATCTCAGCAGTTTTATTTATTTTCCATGCTGAAGTAACTACAGTGTTTACATTATTATTTGTATATCAGAACTTTTAACATTATAAATAAATTATTTGGCCAGTCAAATATACTGATTCATTGACTATTGCTTTATTCCTACAACCTGAGGTTATTCACTAGCAGTAACATAGAAACATAGAAAGCCTACAGCACAATACAGGCCTCTGGCCCACAAAGTTGTGCCGAACATGTTCCTACCTCAGAAATTACTAGGCTTACCTATAGCCCTCTATTTTACTAAGCTCCATGTACCTATCTAAAAGCCTCTTAAAAGACCCTACCATATCCACCTCCACCACCATTGCTGGCAGCCCATTCCACGCACTCACTACTCTGAGTAAAAAACTTACCCCTGACATCTCCCCCATACCTATTCCCCAGCACCTTAAACCTGTGTCCTCTTGTAGCAACCATTTCAGCCCTGTGAAAAAGCCTCTGACTATCCACACAATCAAATAGAGGAAAAGTGATTTCACAATATTCAAGTCCTGCTGGATATTCAAAATCAGTTACTGAACTTCACCAGTTAACAAAGATGTTGCTATTTGTAGTAGGTCCCCAACCAAGAGATGAATACAGAATATAAAATGGGATAAAGTTATCCGGTTTCAGAAATGGAAAGAAATGTTAACACAGAATAGGCCAAAGCAGGCCAGATTGAGGTTCCCATCCAGAAGTAAACCCCCAGTGTATTGATCCTCAAGTATCTGCACTTAAACCAAGAACCAAATGAGCCTTCCACACCCTCTCACATAAAGACAAAAGCCCAAATGGAACATGGCCTTAGGCAGTGTGGTGCTGAGACCAACCCTAATGTCATGTTGAATCTTTCTACAGGTCAAGTTCAAATTAATCATTATGCTACATTATAAAGGCCATGAAAATTAGATTTTTGCAGCAGTAGCACATGGCAAATTAATACAAACTTAAATTAATATAAATTGATATAAATTAACATAAATTAACTATCAAGTAAACAAAAATAAACAAAATATACTAAAAGTGTGAGAACAATCTTTTGACACTTTGAATTAGTGCAAATTGAGAGAAATATAGTTCAAGATTGTACTGGGGGATTTCAGCTAGTTCAAGAAACTGATGGCAGAGGAGAAGAAAGCTGTTACTGAACCCTGATTGTTGCTACCATCAGGGAAAGGAGCCTGAAGGCACACACTCAACGATTCAGAACTGCTTCTTGCCCTTTACCATCAGATTTCTGAATGGAAGAACTCATAAACACTACATCACTACCTTTTTTGCACTACTTATTTAACTATTCAATTCTGATTCAGAAATTTCATTATATTCAAAGATTTTAAAATGACATTTAAACACTTTAAAATGAAAACATGGAAGAAATAACATTGAAAATGTCAAAACACAAAAAAAACTTCTACAAGTAATCAGTAAAATTACAAAAGCAAAGTAATTATTTTTTTAAAGGTAGCAATTTGTCTTCCCTTTTGACTCCTATCCTGTGGGGCTAGAATCTCAATTGATATTATATGTTTTTTAAAAATCTAACAGGCCAGGATTTAGGAAAAATTCTGAGGCAGGCTTCCATATTGTAGTCCATGGAGAGTCCAAAACTGTCAGCAAGTCCCAGACTCTCAGCACACGTATACGGTCCAAGTCTGACTTGAGTTTGAGCAGCTGGACATCAGTAATTGCAGTCAAAACAGTATGATAGTTAAAACTTTGCCCAATTTCACATTCAGACTGCTCTTGAAATAAGCAGAAAAGATGACCTTCTGTTAATTTTTGTTGCACAGATAAATTACAAGCTACAGACCTTTTCCAAACACAAGCAGAAACTGAATGTTGTTCCCTTAAAGATCAATTGTATGCAAGGAATAATACTACAACCTGCCATCAATTTTAACTATGAACTAAAAGCTTTGTTAAAGTAATTTCTAGTTACACTTTTATTTTGTCTTCAACACAATCAACAGTAATAGAGCAATGAAAAAATGAGGAATCAATGCAAAGCTATAAAAGGAATCAAACATCTAAGGCATGAAGAGCAAATTACAGAGACAAATAAATAACTGCAAGCCATGAAAGGCAAAATATAAAGTAAAATACCAGAAGACAATAAATCAGAAAGCACATAGATGATGGACAAGTTTCATTTGGTGCAATAGAGATTTACACGAGTCCCAACATAAGGTGCAAAGGGAAAGGCTGGACAGTATAACATAGGAATCATTGTGTATAAAGTAACAAGAAGTATATTCAGATGGACTGAAGCACAAGAAATATGCACAGCTACGAGGTAAGATGATGTTTGCAGTCAAGAGGATGCAAGCTCATTAACTTATCTCTTGCTCCAACAGAATGCCAATATTCTCAACTGTCTGGAAAAATTTGATTAGGGTGCATCAAAAGAGATAACAGATCACAGATGCAAGAATCTGAAGCATCAAGCAATCTGCTAGACAAACACAGCAGGTCAAGCAGCAACAACCCACTGGGCTCCTCCAGCAGATTGTTTTTGGCTCGGGAGAAAGGAAGGCATTATTGACCTGGGAAAACAAACCAAGTTATGGATTTCACTAATAACTACAGTCTTCCCATGTATAACTGGAAGCAATTTTGCTTGCCCAATATTGGATGTGAAACAAATGGTATTACAAATAAATAGCAGTTGAAAGAAGTAGTAAGAAATGAAAATGCACATTGTCAGCATTTATTTGGAAACTAATATATTTTCAAATGATGATAAAGAAGAACGTTGTGCAACAGGCAAATAGGAGAGGGTCCAGGAGAAAGCGAAGAATAATCCTTGGGGAAAATTGCACAGATGACAATACTTAGTTGTTCCAACACATTCCCTTTGAATGTATGTTAGCTCTCTATAGCAGCTCTCTTGCCATAATCTTGAGTTACAATAAGAACAATGTTATCTTTACACTCAAATGCAAATCACTTCTCTACAATCCAAGAGAACTATGTTGCCTAAATTAAGTAATGCCACTTTTACTTTTTGCATGCAAAGTCCCCCTTTTCCGAATGTTTGCTTTACAACAGCTCGCTGTTACAAAAAACCTACATTAGTACCTGTTTTGGTTAACCAAAGAGGATTTTCGCTTTTACGAAAAAAAAGACGCCCATTTTATATGTGTGTTTACCCCAAAAAAGACTACCATGATCATGAAGCCTTGTGCAGGCAGTTGTGTGCGCATGCATGTACGTGCGTATGTGTGTACGTGCGTAGGCATGTACATGCCGATTTTTTTTCTCCAAATCGATTTTGGCTCGCTGACTTCCCGATTTTGCTAAGTGAAACTACACCGTACATACAATATTTCTATTTTATATAGGCTGTATATTTATCATATCATTCCTGCTTTTAATATATGTTCGTGTTATTTTAGGTTTTATGTGGTATGATTTAGTAGATTTTTTTTGGGTCTGGGAACACTCAAAAATTTTTCCCATATAAATTAATGGTAATTGCTTCTTCACTTTATGACATTTCGGCTTACAAACAGTTTCATAGGAACGCTCTACTTTTGGATAGCGGGGGGAAACCTGTATTCCCATTCCTAACAGAGCATATTTCTATAGAATGAAAGATAAAATAAATTTACTTTTGATCTGAATGCATTGCAAAATAAGAGCAATCACTAACTAAATCTGTAAAAGTCAATCTTTAAATCTTCTCTGTGAAAATAATCAGGAAGAATCCAAATAAATGGAAATATATCTGTACATAACACCTGTAGTCTTTAACAGCATATACACTCAGTAGTCACTTTATTCAGTACATCCTGTATCTAATAAAGTGGTCACTAAGTGCATATCCATTGTCTTCTACTACTGTAGCTCATCCACCTCAAAGTTCGACGTGTTGACTGTTCAGAAATGCTCTTGTCCACACCACCTTTGTAATGCATGGTTACTTGAGTTACTGTCGCTGTCAGTCTGAACCAGTCTAGCCATTATCCTCTGAGCTCTCTTATTAATAAGGCATTTTCACCCACAGAACTACTGATCACTGGATTTATTTTATAGCATCTCTGTAAACTCTAGTGATTATTGTATGTGAAAATCTGAGGAGATCTCCATTTTCTGAGATACTCAAACTGCTCCATCTGGCACCAATGATTATTCCACAAAGTCACTTAGGTCACATTTCTTCCCCATTCTGTTGTTTGGTCTGAACAATAACATAACTTACTGACCATGTCGGCATGCTTTTATGCATTGAGTTGCTGCCACGTTTGTCTGATTGGATATGTGCATTAACAAGGTGTACAGGTATACCTAATAAAGTAGACACTGAGTATATACAAATGTTTATGCATATAATCAATAAAAGGTTCCATGAAATAACACTTAAGATACCTTTTCTGTATTCCAGAATAGTGATAACCAACCACTAACCTTAAACATGAATACTGTTTTTTCTCTGTCCACAGCTGACTATTTCCAATATTCTGATTCCATTTACAAACCCCATTTCCAGAAAAGTTGTGATATTTTCCAAAATGCAATAAAAACAAAAATCTGTGATATGTTAATTCACGTTAACCTTTATTTAACTGACAAAAGTACAAAGAAAAGATTTTCAATAGTTTTACTGACCAACTTAATTGTATTTTGAATTTAGAAATTTAGAATTTGATGGCTGCAACACACTCAACAAAAGTTGGGACAGAGTTAAAATAAGATTGAAAAGTTCACAGTATATTCAAGTAACACCGGTTTGGAAGACTCCACATTAAGCAGGCTAATTGGTAGCAGGTGAGGTATCATGACTGGGTAT
Organism: Hemitrygon akajei; assembly: GCF_048418815.1. Taxonomy (NCBI): domain Eukaryota; kingdom Metazoa; phylum Chordata; class Chondrichthyes; order Myliobatiformes; family Dasyatidae; genus Hemitrygon; species Hemitrygon akajei. The sequence continues at coordinate 90,027,600 of NC_133135.1, read as the reverse complement.
AAAAGTAGCGTCCATCAAAGGCGCAGTCTTTGCAAGCAAGGATGGGTCATGGCTCACCCCTTTGTGCCAAAATTCGTGAGAGAACTGTTAGTCAGTTCAAAAGGAACATTTCCCAACGCAAGATTGCAGAGAATTTAGGTCTTTCAACATCTACAGTACATAATATTGTGAAAAGATTCAGAGAATTCAGAAACATCTCAGTGCGTAAAGGGCAAGGTCAGAAACCACTGTTGAATGCGCGTGATCTTCGAGCCCTCAGGCGGCACTGCCTGAGAAACCGTCATGCTACTGTGACAATTAGCCACCTGGGCTCAGGAGTACTTCGGAAAACCATTGTCACTTAACACAGTCCGTCGCTGCATCCAGAAATGCAACTTCAAACTCTATTACGCAAGGAGGAAGCCATACATCAACTCTATGCAGAAACGCCAGCAAGTTCTCTGGGCCCGAGCTCATCTCAGATGGACCGAAAGACTGTGGAACCGTGTGCTGTGGGCAGATGAGTCCACATTTCAGCTAGTTTTCAGAAAAAACAGGCGTCGAGTTCTCCGTGCCAAAGATGAAAATGACCATCCTGATTGTTATCAGCGAAAGGTGCAAAAGCCAGCATCTGTGATGGTATGGGGGTGCATCAGTTCCCACGACATGGGTGAGTTGCATGTATCTGAAGGTACCATTGACTCTGAGGCGTATATTAGGATTTTAGAGAGACATATGTTGCCATCAAGGCAACGTCTCTTCCCGGGACGTCCATGCTTATTTCAGCAGGACAATGCCAGACCACATCCTGCACGGGCTACAACAGCCTGGCTTTGTAGACACAGAGTGCGTGTGCTTGACTGGCCTGCTGCCAGTCCAGATCTATCTCCTATTGAAAATGTATGGTGCATCATGAAGAGGAGAATCAGACAATGGAGACCACGGACTGTTGAGCAGCTGAAGTCTTATATCAAGCAAGAATGGACAAAATTTCCAATTGCAAATCTACTACAATTAGTATCCTCAGTTCCAAAATGATTAAAAAGTGTTATTAAAAGGAAAGGTGATGTAACACAATGGTAAACATGCCTCTGTCCCAACTTTTGTTGAGTGTGTTGCAGCCATCAAATTCTAAATTTGTGTATATTTACAAAATACAATTAAGTTGGTCAGTAAAACTATTGAAGATCTTTTCTTTGCACTTTTGTCAGTTAAATAAAGGTTCACGTGAATTAACATTTCACAGATTTTTGTTTTTATTGCATTTTGGAAAATATCCCAACTTTTCTGGAAATGGGGTTTGTAGTACATATTTTAAAATCTCTAGTTAGATATATTCTGTTTTGATCATAAATATGATTCAGAACACTTACCGCCCACGTTTTTGTAAGCCTGAAGATGGGTGCACTCTGCAATCCGGACACGACAGCCATTAGCGCATGTAGGTTATTTATCTCATATAATTTCTACAATTGAGATGAGCGTACATTAGCTGTAAATAAAAATAAAATCTAAATCTGATTAAGATAACTGAAATAATAAGTTATAGTACTACACTATAAGTCACTTACATACCTTTGCAGTTTTCACATAGTGGCTCAAAACTTCTGCTCTGATTTTTAGAGTTTGTGCAGTAAGAACCTCTCGGACAACCCAAAAGCTGACCTATAAATGAAAAAAATGACTTTGAATTCTGCAGAAGCAGATAAATCAACCAGTATTATATAATCTCACACAGAACTCTAATGTCTCTACATTCATGAAAAGGAGTCAGATATTTTCTCACCACTAGACATCCTTTCAATCCTTCTAAGTGCTTCTATGCTCTTCTGTTAGTCTCCAAATCTTTGTCTTTTGATTTTCTTTTTGTCTAGAGTTTTATATTTGGTGTTCATTGGAAAACATCAATCAAGTCACAGAGTAAAAGGAATCACTATGATTTTAAGTAACAATTCTAAATTCTGTCTGAGTTAAGGAGTTTTGGTAGCCTTGAGAAAAAAAATCACAGTTAAGAATGAACTTGCTTCTCCTTATCGAGCTTCTGAGAGTGATGATTAGACCTTTCCTGTTCAGGCCAAGCTGTCAGTACCTGGTTAACTAAAGATAAGAAAAGGGATGTGACGACACAGTTTCAATGGACCAGGCTTGGATAAAGTAGTGCATCTAGGTTTTGGACAAAATCTTTATGAGGAGATAAAAAGGCCACCAAGGCCCCAGGATTGTGAGCCCAAGACTGAGGCCAAAATGGGATGCCAGGGAACCTGAAGGAACCAATGAAAATATTCAATTTCATTTCCTGATACTTCATTGTTTTGATGAATTTGTAGAATTACAAAACTAACATTGTAGTATTTGGCATTTGAGAAAGAAAGGAACGCGGCTGTGCTTTACCATACCACAGAATGTAGATGTGTAAATGGCTGAAAATGAGGCCTTTAATGGCTAAAGAAAATAAGGTGTTTTGCAAAATCATAAACAGCAATAGAAACTTGTAGATTGAAGTCTCAAGAAAAATAATAGCCAATGATAATTATCAGATTCAGTTTTAAAATCTAGGATTCAGCCCAGTTCAATCTCAAAATTCACTTGACTACAACTACTCAAAAGCTGATTGGGATGCTTATGTCTTTAACAGCATGTATCTTGTTTGCTTTGTTCAAAGCATATGCTTGTCACTTCACTGAATGTTGTTTTTTTTTAAGTTTCATGGCTCTTTACTGGCAGTATCCGAACTCGGCACACACGTACAGATCAATAGCATATGCTCAATACGCGCCTAATAGCGCATGCAACGACGTGTTACTAAATAAAGTAGTCCCTTACTATACTGTAGGCTATACGGTACAGATACAAATTGGTGAAACAAAGAAAATAGATTGTGCTGCCCTTACCCATCTTACATGACAAAACTCCCTGCCAATTCAAAAAAACCTGAGTCAAATGAAAATACTCTGCTCCTAGAACCTGACTCGTGGATGAACTGCTAAAGATCTGTTGCTTTTAGATATTCATCGATGAAGTTGCAAAGGTTTTTGTTTTCATACACAAGGCACCAATCGTGCAATTGATATGTCAATGTTCTAAAAATAGTTCCCCATTACTGACATTCACTGTGGTAGTCTAGAAAGAATCAGTAAAAAATCAATGCAATTTGGTGAGTACATGGGCCTTCTTCCTTTATCTATTTTGTTGCTAAGAAAGTTAAATAGTATAAGCTTCCCAGAGGAATGGCCACAAAAGAAAAGGATGATTAATTTCTAACAACGGGTATCCAAATATCACCAATATAAACCACATCTAAAAGGATCATAAGGTAATGACAAAATTATTGTCTGGGATTTGTTGGACTAATCTTTCTTTTTATAATATTTTATTTATAATTTTCTACAAAACTACAACAAAGAAAAGAAAATCAGTAATATATATAGGATCATTACCATATAAACAAAAATAACAATAATACATGTCTTAACAAATGAGCAAGTCACCCATAGTAAAAAAGGAAAAAAAAGAGTAAAGAAGAAAAGCACCCAATCCATCACTTATCCAACTCCAAGCCAGCCATTATATGAGATACACTTTTATTACCCCAGAACTACATATTGTAATAAAAAAAAGGCGAGCAGCCAGCTACCTGATCAGAAGAAAACAAAAGTAAAAAAAACCCCTGGAAATGTAGGGTCTGATTATCAAGGGAAAAAAGACCAAACACCTGTCAATCTAGGTGAGAGTTATGAAAATATTCGAGAAAAGATCCCCACACCCTATGGAACTTTATGTCCGAATTAGAAAGTGAATAGTGAATCTTTTCGAGATCTAAACAAGACATAATATCACTAAGCCATTGAGCATGGGTAGGGGGAACTACATCTCTCCATTTAAGGAGTACTGCTCATCTGGCTACAAGAGAGGCAAAAGACAATGTTCGTTGTTTAGCCAGGGTCAAATGCTTATCAGGGGCTCGAAGAATACCAAAAAGAGTGATCAAAGGATCAGGTTCCAAATGACAATTTAATATAGAAGATAAAGTTAAAAAAACACCTTTCCAAAATTTTTCCAGAGTAGGACAGGCCCAATACAAATGGAAAAGGGAGGCCTCACCTCCTTTGCATTTGTCACACCAGGGACTAATATCAGGACAGAACTTCGCCAATTTGGTTTTGGACATATGAGCCCTGTGGACGACTTTAAACTGCAGGAGACAATGGCGAGCACATAAGGAGATTGAACTGACAGATTTAAGAATTGAATCCCAAACCTTGTCGGACAAAGAAATACCTAAGTCATGCTCCCAAGTAGTTTTAATTTTATCACAAGGGGCTCGTCTGAGAATCATAAATTTAACATGAATAGTAGAGATTACGCCTTTGCCCAAGGAGTTCATTTGAAGAAACAAGTCTACAACATTTTTATCAGGTTGTTCAGGAAAATGTGGTATTAAAGGGCTAATAAAACGTCTAATTTGAAGGTATCTAAAAAAGTGAGTATTCGGTAAATTAAACTTCATAGACAACTGTTCAAAAGACGCAAACCGATTGTCTATAAAAAGATCTTCAAAACGCCTGATACCTCTCCTACACCAGTCTTGGAATGTGGAATCCTGCATAGACGGTTGAAATAAATGATTGTATAGAATAGGACTAGAGAGGGAAAAACTATAAAGACCATGGTATTTTCTAAATTGAGCCCATATTCTCAGAGTATGCCTGATTACAGGATTAATAATAGATTTTGGCAATTGGCAAGGAAGAACAAATCCAAGTAAAGCTGGAATAGATAATTTCTTATAAGTGTTTAATTCCATTGCCACCCATATTGGACAAATATACTGGTTATAAAAGTAGGACCAAAAGATAATATTACAAATATTGGCTGCCCAATAATATGAACGAAAATTAGGCAACGCCAAGCCACCTTCTCTTTTAGGCTTTTGGAGATGAGCTTTATTGAGTCTGGGCTGTTTACCCTTCCATAGGTATGACGAGATAATAGAATCTAAAGAATCAAAAAAAACTTTAGGAATAAATATAGGTAAAGATTGAAATAAGTATAAAAATTTAGGGAGAATATACATTTTAATTATATTAATTTGCCCAATTAAAGACATGGACAGAGGTGACCACTGTGCTAATCTCTGTTTTGTAAAATTTAAGATTATTGAAATTCTCATCGAACAGTCGATTATAGTTCCTTGTTACGATAATACCAAGATAAGTAAAACTTTACTACTTTAAAAGGGAGATTGTGAAATTCTAATTCTTGTGCTTCCTTATTCATCGGAAAAAGTTCACTCTTATGTAGGTTAAGTTTGTATCCGGATATCTGACTAAATTTATTGAGAAGTGAAAACAACAAAGGTAAGGAGGTGGTCAGGTTTGATATAAAAAGTAACAAATCATTGGCCTATAGAGAGATTTTGTGCTCAAAACTGCCCCTCCAGATCCCAGTCAGTTCAGTACAACTGCGAAACGCAATTGCCAATGGCTCGATAGCCAGATCAAATAACAGAGGACTTAAAGGGCATCCCTATCGGGTGCCACGTTTAAGATCAAACGGTTAGGATTGCTGGGAATTAGTCAAAACTGATGCAATTGGATGGGAATATAGTAACTTAATCCACTTAATAAAATTATATCCAAAATCAAATTTTTCTAAAACCGCAATTAAATAGTGCCACTCCACCCGATCAAATGCCTTTTTGGCATCAAGAGAGATAACACATTCAGGGGTCCCTGATGAAGATGAACATAGAATATTAAAAAGATGTCTAATATTGAAAAAGGGAAGGCGATTTTTAATAAAGCCAGATTGATCCTCAGAGATAATTAAGGGTAAAATAATCTCCAGCCTACAGGCCAAAACTTTAGTTAAAATTTTAGCATCTACATTTAATAAGAGAAATCGGCCTGTATGAAGCACATTCTAATGGATCCTTGCCTTTTATCGCTAAAAGAATGATACAAGCCTCATCAAATGATGCAGGCAATTTATTTTGTTTAAAAGAATCAGAAAAAACTAATTAAGTTGGGATAAGAACAATGAGGAAAATGATTTATAAAATTCTGTAGAGAACCCATCAGGACCAGGAGATTTACCAGGCTGCAAAGCAGAAATAGCAGAGGATATTTTCTCCAAGGATAAAGGCTCATTCAATTTACGTTTAAGATCAGAAGAAAGTTTAGGAATATTTAAACTATCTAAAAATTGCATAACAGTAGTATTACCATTAAAGGATTCAGAGGTGTAAAGTTGAGAGTAAAAATTCCTGAATGTATCATTAATTTCAGACTGGTCCACATTAATATTCCCATTACTCATTGGAATTTTAGTGATGTGTTGTTTTGCTTTGAGCGCCTAAGTTGGTTAACTAAGGACTTACCAGATTTATCCCCGTGAATATAGAACTTACTCCGACTGCCCAAAAGTTGGCATTCAATTGGATAAGTAGAAATAAGATTAAATTTAGTTTGAAGTTCCATTCTTTTCTTATATAACTCCGGATCCTTGACCTGGGCATATAATTGGTCTATAGCTTTAATCTGATTGATCAGTTCTAAACGTTCTTTGTGAGTCTTTCTTTTCAAATTTGCTGTGTAAGAAATTATTTGACCTCTTAGATATGCTTTCATTGCGCCCCAAACCACCTGACTAGAGGTTTCAGGTAGTGCATTAGTATTTAAAAAGAAAGTTATCTGATCCTCCATAAATTTTACAAAGTCATTACCCGACAACAAGGTCGGATTAAAATGCCAGTGTTTATTTACTTGAGGGAGGCCAGGGAGAACTATGGACAATGTAACTAGGGCATGATCTGAAATCAATATACTCTTATAGTCACAAGAACGGACAGATGGGATCAATTGATTATCAATTAAAAAATAGTCGATTCTAGTAAATGTATGGTGAACTTGTGAGAAAAAGGAGTAATCTCTTTCATGTGGATGAAAGAAATGCCAAATATCAGATATTCCATAATTAGAAAGAAAAGACTGAATAAATAAAGCAGATTTACTAAATTGTCTAGGGATAGAAGAAGATCTGTCCAAAACTGGATCCAGCCAACAGTTAAAGTCACCACCCAATATAAGAGAGTATGAACTTAGTTCTGGCAATGAAGAAAAAAAACGGTCAAAAAACCCTACATCATCCGAGTTAGAAGCGTAAAGGTTGGCTAAGACCACCCATGTATTATAAAGTTTCCCCGAAATAATAATAAAACAACCATTAGGATCAGATATCTTATTATGAAGCTCAAAAGAAACATTTTTGTTTATAAGAATTGAAACACCCCTCGCCTTGGCTTGAAAAGTTGAATGAAAGTGTAGTCCTGCCCATCGTGTCATAAGACGAGTGTGTTGCCTTTATGGCATTTGTTTAGTTTATAATATTTTCGCTTTAGTAATTCGTTTGTTAGCATTTTTTAGTTAAAGTTAGGATTGTTTAAAGTAAATTCGTTGTCTGTGATATATCGCGGCATGCGATGACGTCACACCCGGTTTCGCCGCGTCTTGTGGGAAAATACCGGTTTGGAGAAACGGGAAGGAGGGGGCTCACATGTGCAAGATCAGCGCAAGAAAAGTTGTCTTTCTACGCATTAGAAACATAGTGAAGCAACACCGTAAGTTCATGAGATAATCGATATGTTGAATTAAAATGTTAACGCTGATTCTGTTAAAAGTAATGATGGTTGATAAGGTTTATGTTTTCGTTAGTTAAAGAGTTGCGGATAGTTTGTGTTGAAATGTATTTAAAGCAGTCAATGGCATAAGTAGATTCTGACTATGCTGCATTTTAATGTAATGTAGTTGTTGTAGTTTACTTTTGCAAGTATTTACGACGTAAATGTGATATCAAGGAAACAAATACTGTACAAATCTTGTATTGTTTTATCAACAGTTTTCACCATACGTTAATGTGAAAGAGTGAACAGTAAACGGTTAATCTTACTGCGACCCTGTTTTCATTGACTACGGTTTACCTCGGTGTTTAGTTCAGCGTTCTCTTACACCTGAGCGAGAACACTACAACGAGAATTATCTGAGTGACGAATATGTGTTTCTTGTAAAAAGACTACCTCTGCTCTAAGCTGTTTAAGATGTGCGAACACTCTCCCCCTTTTAACTGGATGATTCAAACCCTTAACATTCCAGCTGACAAAGTTCAATGGACTAACCATTGAACATTAAAAAAAAAGGATAGCAGGCATTAAACCATATCTGAAATTTATATGTAATTCTGGGGCAAAAGTATAGAAGAAAAACAAACAGGATGAAATTACATCCTGTATAGTACAAATATGTCAAAATTCCATATATAATATTAGCATTGGAGTTCCCACCCACACCCTCTAAACCTACAACAAGAAAGCTGCAAATATAAAGCAGCAAGCTCTCCCCGAGAAAAACTAACCCCCTACTGGACTTCCAATTAGGTAACATCTTAATTGTCTCCACTCCAACTGTTGATACAGTAATGGAAATAAACACCAAAAAGCTTTAAGAGTTACAAACAAAGATTTACCTTAACAAGAAAAAACAATACACTCAAAGTTTATAAATCTTAAAGTATAATAATGGTCTAAAAAAAACTTTACCCCAACCTTCCTGCTAGAGTTGATAAACCGAAAAAAAGATAATCTATAGAAAAAAAACTTTAACGTCAAAATAAGTAATCCAACCGAATCATAAAAATAAGAAAAAAAAACACAAATAGCATCTTGAAACACAGGGAAAAAAACCACCAAAGAAAAATCCATTCCGAGAGGAATTTGATCCAAACCCGAAACTGAGTTTAAAGGTACAGCATCAACTGTTGCTTAAGGTTAAAATAATCTAACTGGAGAGAAAAAAAATCATCACCTTTAAAGAACTAAAATTATGTAAGATAGAAACTAAAATTGAGAAAATGGAAAAAAAAACACTTCAATAGGACAATGCAACATAATTAAGCTACTAATTAAATAGATGCGGCAACAGCTACATTTTAAATTTAAAAAAGAAAATATCAAGATTTGTAGAAATTGGAGACTGAAGTCTGAAAAGAAAAACAAAAAACCATTCAAGGACGTCATCACTTCACGAATCGATATCAACTTTTTTAATGCGACACTGACTCCATTTTGAAATAAAGTCTCCAAAGACCTTTAAGAGGTGTCTACGAAAAAGGCTGAAAAGAAAAAAAAATTATATCATATCATATCTGAGGAACTCTTAGTAGCAGATAGGCTATCAATGAAGGTCTGCACCTCTGCAACCAAATCAAAACGTTTAAAATCGCCGTTCCTAAGCTTGATTCGGAGCCGGGCTGGATAGGCGAGAGACAGATGAAGTCCACGATCGTAGAGAACTTTCATTACTCCTCTGTATTCAGCACGTTGACTCATAACTTGAGGTGCATAGTCCTCTACTAAACGAATAGCATGACCTTTACATTGAAGCGTTTTACGTCGGCGAGCTTCTCTAATTAGTAATTCCTTGATTTGGTAACGATGGAGGCGAATTATCACTGGACGTGGTCTCTGGCCATCCGCTGAGCAAGATGTAAAGACACGGTGCGCTCGATCAATCTCTGGAGGACTGGAAAGTATTTCGCTTCCAAAGATCTCACATAGAAAGTTAGAGAAAAATTCGACAGGAGATCCCCCTTCAACGGTCTCAGGCAAGTCGAGAATTCGAAGATTTTGGCATCTACTCCTGCTTTCAAGGTCCATAACTTTAAGAGTTAACTTGCTATTATGCTCCTTTAGGGTAGAGAAAACTCTTTCCAGGTCTTTACAATGATGGTCTAGTTTCTCCGTGACTTCTTCAACATGTGATAAACGTTGAGCGTGATTCTCCAGTGTACAGTTGATTTTATCCAGTTTCAGTTCCAACGAACTAAATTGAGAAAACATATCTTGTCCGGTTTGTTCTAACAGCGACACAATTTCACTCAAGGTTGCTCCCAATGGAGTGTCTCTTTTTGCCGATTTAGTAGGCTTAGATACACTCATTGTGCAGCCAGCAACTTCAATAGTGGGAGGAAGAGTAAGAAATAAATGCAGGTATATGAAATGGAGCGGAGCAATAGTTTTAGCGACTTAAGCTACTGCCATCTTAACCAGAAGTCTTCACTGAATGTTTTAAATTTAGTGTTTTCCTGCCAAGAGAGTATCAAGTTGATAATTAAGAGAATGAAAGATCTGACAATTGCGCTGAATTCTGTGCCAATGATCAATATTGTTCAAATGCTCAGAATTACTAACAAAGCAACTTTCTTTCTCTGAGCTAACATTATACTTCACTCACTGAAATGCTGTGGTAAATCTTTAACAAAACAAACATATCAAGTTGGTTCCAAAACAGGTAGAGGGAAAATAAATAGATACAGAAATTATCTTTTTTTTTACAAAGTCTTCATGCATTGCAAAACAATGTTGTTCTCATAATGCATGAGAACAATGCAATGCAATAAATGCAATTAAGTACTGACGCTGACTCAAAGGAACATAACAAAGACAACCCAGAATAAAATGCAACCATAAAATCGTTCTGAACCGTTAGATGTGAAAAATCGATAATCTTAATTTATTAATCTTAATAAATAATCTATGGCTTTCCTGAGTAAGTTCTGAATAACCACACACATTTTCCAAAATAATCTAATACACTTGGATCAGAAATATTTGTTAAGATATTGTACATGACTGGAAGTAATTTTACGGAAGTATTCAAGTAGATTCCAGCTAACCTTTTACATATTATAATTGCATTATAATGAGCTTCAAGTGATAACTTTTACTGATGCAAAAAAATCACTCACTTAGAAGCTGTATTATACTCACATAATTTCACAGATACATTATGTTTACTTTGGAAAACTGTCATACAACAGTAAAACAATTTATCTTTCTTTTACTAAGCTCTTCTCACAAGGAGTTGAAGAACTCTAAAAATATTTTTCTCTAATAAAGTATTTTAGCAAATGCTAAAGATTTAAAAGTAGTTGGTTTAGAAAAAAAATGCCATATAAAGTACAGAGGAATACGATTCTTACTGGCTAATGTAACAATTTATGCCTAGTTCAAGGTTTAAAACTAACTTGAACTTAATTAACAATTAAAATGACATAAACATCATTAAGTGAGGGTTTATAAAAATAACTCATTAACACCACCAAAATCATGATGATAGAGACACAAGAGACCATGGATACTGGAGTCTGAGCAAAAATGAGCTGCTATGATTGAGGGGGAAAAATGGACATGTACTCTGGAGTTCAAACAAGATGATTTCTTTAAGGATGAGTCAAACAACCTGTTATGTGATAGGAAGTATGCTATTGTTACGCCTGTGCCCCAACTCTGAGGGGCCGAAGGGCACAAAGTAGCCCCCTCCTTTTTGAGAATCGCAAGATCGCTATTAATTCAGGTCAGGAGACCCAGGAAATGAGAGAGAGAGACGCAGAATCCACAAGGGGTTTGGAATGCTCTGGCCCCTCAGTGATACAAAGCCAAGGGAAACGGCCATTATCTCTTGGAGACGGAGTTGTGTATTGAGCACTGTGCTATTCATCGAAGCCCTCAAGGAATGAGCAACGTGGGCTGGTTGGGGGATGGCATCATCCCAACCTGATTGACATCTGAGACCCCGTGAGTAAGGATAAAAGAGGGTCTGGGGAACAATCCCTTTAGACGCACCAGGAGAAACGCTAGAAATCCCGTGACAGCGTTTAATAGCGACAGCTGGTGGAAGGCCCACGTGTGTCCTTTCCCGTTGCCTGGGATTGAGGCCTTACCACGGAAGACGGCTTAGCTAAAGAAGAGATCACCACCAACGACATTTCGAAGGATCGACATCATAGAAAGGAAAACGGGCTAGTTCTAAAAAAATCCTCTCTCTCTCCAACCAAAAGCTGCAGCCTGAATGAACTTGAGTGATTTTTATATTTCCATCGGACAATACATTATCCCCTAGACAACGATAGAGCTATTTCTTATTGATTATTATTATACCCGCGCTTTTAGATTTAGTATTGACGACGTATATTATCTGTATGTTTGCATTGATATTATTTTTGTGTATTTTTATCAATAAATACTGTTAAAAATAGTACCATCAGACTTCAACAGACCTCTCTATCTTTGCTGGTAAGTGACCCAGTTACGGGGTACGTAACACTATGAACTCAGATCAAGCGAGCAGGGCAGAAATTACTCTAACTACAAATAGCTGAGAAACAGTCAATAGATTTCAAAGCATTCTCCTAGCTTTGCCATCAAAGTGCTCAAACTTCTGAACTATTCCTGAATGCCATTACCAAAATAAAGTAACTTACTTTTGTTGACCCGGTGATCTCAGTCATGGAGGTTGATGTCATTATGTCCTTCAGAAGGATGGAACTTTAAAAGGCACCACCCCTGACAGTGTAACCAGTTGAGTGCTAAAAATCTGCACTAACCAAGTGGCCGGAGTGTTCAGGGACAGCGTCGACCGCTTGTTTATGTGATGAGGTTCCTACCTGTTTCAAGATGGCATCAAATGTATCAGAGTCCAAGAATGGCAGAGTAACCTCCCTCAATAACTACTGGCTGATAGCATATATATTCATCATAACGAAGTGCATCAAGAGGTTAGCTATAGATTGAATCAACTCCTTCCTCAGTAATGACCTGGACCCATTTCAATTCGCCCATTGCCACTATAGGTCTACAACACACACCACGTTGCTGGACCAACATTTTGCTCTAGACCACCTGGACAACTGGAATACATACATCAAGCTGTTGTTCACTGACAACATCTTGGTGCACAACACCATCATCGCATCAAAACACATCAAGTTCCAAGACCAGGGCCTCTGAATTGGACCCTTTACTGGGAGACCACTATCATTAGAGGAATTTCATTTCCCCCTCACTGATAATCAAAACAGGTGCACCTGAAGCACTTCATGCTTAGCTCTCTTTCTATTCTCTCTACACCTACAACTGTATGACTACAACTCAAAAGTGATCTACAAATTTATAGATGACACCAATGTTGTCAGAATCATGGATAGTGATGAGAAAGCACACAAGATTGAAACAAGTCAGCTGGTTGAGTGGTATCGTAACAAAATTCTCGCATCCAATGTCAGCAAAACCAAGGAATGTATTGTGGACTTCAGGATGAGTAAATCTGATGAACATACACAAATCCTTATTGAAGGATCTGCAGCTAAAAGAGAGAGAAATCTCATGTTTCTAGATATCAATATTTTAGAGGACTTATCCTGGGCTCACTACATGGATACAACCATGAAAAAGACCTGCCAGTGTCTCTACTTTCTAAGAAGTTTAAGATGATTCAGCATGTCATTGAAGATTCTGACAAACTTCTACAGATGTACAGTAGCATTTTGAGTCTTTGCAGCCCCTCGTAGTATGCAAACCCTAATGCACATGAACGCAAGAGGTGACAGACTGGCAGACTCATCTACTTCCATCATGAATAAAGCTCTCCCCTAAGAGGCAAAGTTTCAGGAAGGCAACATCCATCACTAAGGAACCCACCACCCAAGCCATGTGCTCTTCTTGATGCTGATCTCAAGCAGGTGGTACAGGAGCATGAAAACCCATACTTTATGGTTCGACAACCACTTCTTCCCCACTGCCATGACCTGAAAAGCCATAATACAACCTTGCACTGCATATTTTTTTCTCAACCTCTAAAAATGTTATGCTTACTTTGTCTTGTATGTATTTGAATTTACATTAACAGGTTTGTCATGTTTGTAATGTACTCTGCTACAACTGCAAAAAGCTAATCGTCCTGGCACTTATACCCTGGGTACTTATGTCTATGAACCTGAAATTTTTCATTGAATTTACTGATCAAATCTAGGGCAAGAACTGAGCATAAAACATGCAAGGTCATTAAAAATGGAGGAACAATTAGTTAATACAACGTCGTAGGTTGATGCCATGAGCCTGGATTATTTTTACACCATTCAGAAAGGTTCAGACTAAACTTAGAGGATAGATGCATACGAAACATGACTTACAAACCACTTTACTTCTCGTGCTAATGATACAATTTCATGCTGCATTTCTCCCTTCTTGCTTAATCTTTTCATAATGTTCTTCATTAAAAGTCACAATAACAATCTTTCATCAAATAACAGCATTACCTTGCTGACCTCAAAAGAACATTCCAGAGTTTTTTTGATAGATTAAATTCTCAAAAGACTTCCCTCAGGAAAAGATGGAATCTGAAAACCATGGTCTAAAGAAGACAGTCAGGTCTGGAATTTAAACTTGGATCACCATAACTCCCACTGAAGTGCTACAAATTATTCTTTCAGATGTTAAGTCATGGAAAGCACTTCTGCTCTCCAAACACCAGAGGAAATTCAGCATTCAAGGGGGATTTTGTATAAGCTGCCCCATTAGCACAAAAGTAACACTTAACAATAAATGCAGCAGTAAGCAAAACTGAAATAATAACAACACATGAACAAGTAATTCATGATTTTCAGTAATGTGAGGTGATAACGTTCACAATCATCCACTTTATTGTCAATCTACCATGACTACTTTTTTAAAACATAAAACAATCCTAGTTAGAAATCACTTTCAGACATTTTACAATGAGATTTAAAGTTTTGCTTTTGTAAAAATTTAACTTATTTCCATTTCAGATTTTTTTATACAGAACATTCCACAACCAAAAAGATCCTTTTTCTTTTGGAAAACAATGCTGTACTGGCAGTCCTGTTACCCAAGAATCCTTTACTCAAAGGATCCTGGTGATTATCAGCAGACAATTTAGCAATATTGATGTGACGCCACCAACACCAATAGTCTGCCAACATCCTCATGCTGATATGCACCACAGAATCACTTAACAGTGAAGAAATAAGCAACCACCACAGATTTTTTTTTTAATGCCTAATACAAAGACAACACAGTGGATTCCAGTTAATTGGGGCATCAGATCCTGTACATTTTGGCCTACCGTAGATTCCGGACTACAAAGCGCACCTGATTAAAAGCCGCTGGCTCTAATTTTAGAAATAAAATCTATTTTATAAATGTACAGGCCGCACCGAATTTTAGGCCGCACCGAATTTCTGGCGGAACGGATTTTCGGCGCACTGGATTTCCGGCGGACCGGATTTTCGGCGCACTGGATTTTCGGCGGACCGGATTTTCGGCCGCTTGTAATATGAGATATTTACACAGAAAGATATTACACGTGTTGGGCTTCAAATTCTGCCCTGTGTTCGTTTTGGAAGAGAGACAACCAACACCGGATTACAGTGCAGCGTGGCTTTATTGCAGAACGCGTTTTGCCTTCCCCTTACATTCTGCTCTTATTTATACTCCTTTTTCCCCCAAACCAAACCCTCGCTACACATATTTGGTAAGGCTAAACTTTGTTATACCTACCGGTATTTGGTAACATCGGACACTTGTGTCCTTATTGGCCCGATACCATTCACACACGAGTTTTACTGTTTTTTTGTTTACTGAATCGCTAGCAGTTTCGGTGCAGCGGAATCCTCAGTTTCGCTCCCTCCCTCCCTTGTACTGCTGTCTAATATCACGTGAGCCATTCCTGACCTGAAGCGGCAGTCCCAAATTAAATCTCCACCGTCTCACCATCGATTCATGTATGCCAAGATTACGCGCAGCAGCTCGATTTCCTTGTTCAACCGCCAGATTGATTGCCTTTAACTTAAAAGCTGCATCATACGCTTTTCTTCGAGTGTTTTCCATGTTGATGAGGGTGAGTACAAATGGCTGATTTACAATAATTTGTGAAGTGCGTTTGATTTATCGTACAATTTCATTGGACCTCTGTGAACTACTCATCAATTTTATTGGTCTACTGTTACGAGGCAAAATGTTTTGGCGGCATGGGAAAAAACCTTATATTAGCCGCACCTTATTATAAGCCGCTATGTTCAATGCTGTTCAAAGCATGGGAAAAAAGTAGCGGCTTATAATCCGACATCTACGGTAATTAAACAGCTAACCCAATTAGCCAAAGTTCCATAGAAATAGTTAAAGAGGAATAAAAAGGACAAACTACAGTTCAACTGAGTAACTAATTATGTATTTAAATAAAATACAGAACAAAAACTACCGTAGTACTATAAAATTGTGTTTTAATTCCGAAAGAGTTATCGAAAGCGGAATTCATCCAGTATATGTTGCTGTTCTTTTGATTAACTGAGAATGAATGAACAAAATCACCATAGACAGATAATGAACTGCCTACATGCAATACTTTCAATGACTGCATCCTCCAAATCTTAACTTTCATTGTAACATTCAAGATGATTGTCGAAACCTTCAAATTCTTTGTAGTTCCTAACTTGAAGTAGTGAAATAGTTTCAGTTTTCACCCCGGCTATTTCTAGCATTTCCAAGCCTGAATGCTTGAAAGCACAGTAAGCAAAAACAGTTCTAAATTGTCTTATTGCTCACCAACGATCAGTGACAAAAAAATACTGCTTTTTGAACAGAAACACACGCAACTGACGCTATTTAAAAAACTGTTCACTCTAAGCACAGTGTAGTGTCTGATGGCCAAGCAAGTGAATGCAAATGATGCTAGTTAAGACAACGTTCAGCAAAAGCCTCTTGTCCCAATTAAGCAGCAGTGTGTGCCAAATAAACAAAGGGAATCATGACTATTTTCTCAATTAGTTTTTGTTAAGAGTTGCCCAAATAAGCAGTTGACCCGGTTAACCAATCGCCCAATTAACCGAAATCCACTGTATGCCACAGTTCAGCATGGATCAGCATTGATTGCTGAATTCAGCAAGCCTTTAGAGCATCTCCGTTTAAAGTTCATCTGATGCTGTTTTGCCTTTACTTTTCTCCCCACATGGATTTTCTTTTACCACATCAATTAGAATTAAATCTAAATTGAAATTACCAGAATCAACACAAAAAAAGCGTCAGATATTAATCACCATTCATGATCTATAGAAGCTTTCTCCTTTCCATCCACTGCAAATCATCCAACACCATATATTTTCACTTAAGTGCAGACACAATGTGTCTTATAATTACATGTCAATTGAGAAATCCAATACTTCATTCACCTGACTAATGGAAAATGCTGTAATGCAAAATTCAACTTTAACCACTAGTCAAACGCAACCTTGTAATACACTAATTATATATTTAACATTCAATATTATTTGTCCTTTATTTAAACTTGAACAAAATACAGATTCCTACATCATTGTCTTCAGAAACTTCACCTCATGTCTGTGCAGTGGTCTTTGACTTGGCTTTACTTAAGAATCACACTTCTCTACATTGTTAAGAATTTCATTAAGACCACAAAATTAAGGAGCAGCAAATTTGGAAAGTCCAAGAGAGATCCAAACACCAGTCAGCTTCTGCCAATCTCTACATATGAATTTGTCATCCAAAAGCAATCCTGACAATTGAGACACTCACAGCTTAATATTGTGAAAATGAAAAACAAAGTGTTTTTCACATTGAGATATCAAAAGAATCCATATTATGAAATAAAACACAAATTATTTTAATGAAACTACCTCTTCATTTATGATTCACATTAGCTACTGATATGGCTAAGACAAAATGTCCTTAAACCTGCCTTGTATCATTATTCAACTGTGTTCTACACCATGATACAGAACAGTACAACACAGGGACAAGCCATTCAGTACACAATGCTGTGCTAAACTAATTAAATTAGTAATCAAGTGCCCCACTAAACTAATCCCTTCTACATTTTCAAAATCCACATCTTTCCATTTCTTGCACATTCACACACTACATTAGAGCCTCTTGAATGCTTTTATCATATTTGCCTACACCACCATGCCTGAGAGAACGGTCCGGGTACCCACTGCTCTCTGTGTGAGAAAACTTGCTCTGCAAATCTCCTTTGAATTTAGCTCCTCTCACCTTATATGCATCTTCTATGGCATTAGCCATTTCAACCTGGTAAAAAGATATCAGGAATAGATAGAAAGCTATGCCTCTCATAATCTTACAATCCTCCATCGCAGGGTTCCCAACTTGTACTCCACAGACCCCTTGTTTACTGGTGTAGTCCATGACATAAAGGTTGGGAACCCATACTCTACCAGATTTCCCCTCAGACCTATCACTCCAGAGAAAATAACCTAAGTTTTTCCAACATCTGCTTATAGCATATGACGTCTAATCCAACAGCACCCTGACAAACTTCTCCAAAGCCTTGACATCCTTCCTATAATAGCATCACAACAGTGGTTAGTGAGATGCTATTACAACTTGGGGTATCACATTAGTTCAATCCCAGCGTACTTTGTAAGCAGTCTCTATGTCCTTCCCATGAAATGCATGGTTTTTTTGTGGATCCTCTGATTTCCTCTCATAGTACAAAGACCTTCTGGGTAGGTAAATTAGTTATGGTAAATTGCCCTGTGATTAGGTTAGGGTTAAATCGGGATTGTCAGGGGTTGCTGAGACAATGCTGCTCGAAAGGTTGGAAGGGTCTCTGCGCTATATTACTAAATAAAAAATAATGGTGTAATCAAAATTGAATACAATACTCCAAATAAGGCCTAATTAGAGTTTTCTAAAGCTTCAATGTAACTTCCTGACTCTTGAACTTAGTTCCTCAGCTAACAAAGGTAAGCATGCCATATGCTTTCTTTATCATCCTATTAACCTGAGTAGCGGGGGACGTCACGTGATGACGTAGGATCGAGACGCTGGAACCCAGCTCTCCCGTAAAAAATTAATAAATTAATGTCTAAATGAAGAAAAGTTAGTCAATACTTTCTAAAAAATTACTTATAAACTACTCCGGATTGTGTCAAGCTATGCCTCAAGGAAGGAAGATAAAGAAAACTAATACCGGGAAGACTACGCAAGTTGGAACGAGAACAAGGCCCATGTCTACCGAGGAACCGTGGTCTCAGGTACATTATACCACCGGCGATATGGAACAGGAGACTGCGGCAACATTGGCCATTCCTAAAGGAAAAGGCCATCGTGAACTGCGCAAACGCGAAGGATGGAGCATGCGCAAACGGGAGCAACAAGAACTACAAAGCCCAGCTACCACTGCAACTGAAAGTGATAGCGAATCGGAGGGACAGTCAGATCTCCCGGAAAGATCAGATGAAGAGGGAATTAAAAGTCCTTCTAGAAATATAGAAAAGACTTTGAGGCAAATAATGCGTAAATTAGACATATTAAAAGTAATTAAAAATAATCAAAAAATACTCAGAAAAAAATGACCAATATGGAAATTATGCTTGATAAAATGACAAAGAGACAGGAAAAAATGGAAAAAAGAATTACAGACTTGGAAACTACAACGGAGGACATGGTTGAAAGAATGGACAAAATGGAAAAGGAAAATACTGCTTGGACATCAGAAAGAAAACAATTTATGGAAAAAATTGATAAGCTTGAAAATTTCAGTAGACGAAATAATATTAAAATTGTTGGACTTAAAGAAGATATAGAAGGAGAAGATCCAATAATTTTTTTTCAAAAATGGATCCCTGAAAAATTGGAAATGGAAAGAGAAACTCCAATTGAGATCGAAAGGGCTCATAGATCCTTAAGGTTAAGACCTCGAGCTGATCAAAATCCACGATCAATTTTGATAAAATGCTTACGATACCAAGACAAAGAAAAGATCCTGAAGGCCGCTGCCCAAAGTGCCAAAAATAGAAACGGGCCACTGATGATAGCAGGGAAACCAGTTCTTTTTATCCTGATATAAGTTACAACCTGTTGAAGAGAAAGAAGGAATTTAACCCAGCGAAAAAAGCCTTATGGGAAAAGGGTTATAAATTTACAATGCGTCATCCAGCAACACTGATAATTTTTTTGGAGGAGGGAAAAATTTTTTTTTCTGACTATCGAAAAGCGGAGGAGTTTGTACAAGAACTTCCATCTATTCGCTAATTACACATAGAGGCTTCCAAATGTAATGGATTAAAGATGAAGATAGACCCAAGGAACAGAAGTGATGGACATTTATGGATATTATAGAAGAGAAAAGCAAAATTTTAGAAATACTAAATGAGAGTAGTATTTTTTTTTTCTCTTCTTATACATATACTTTTTTATGTTGCGGGGGGGGCTGGGGAGCTTTGGATCGGTTACTGCGGGATTCACGTGTGTAATCATGGCGGTTGCCATGACCCGTACAGCAGAGGGGGGTAATGTTGTGTTTTTTTTTCCACAACATTAGTAGGAGGGTATTTTGTTTTTTTCTTTATATTTTAATTTTCTTCTATCTTTTTGCCTGGATGATTGGTGGGGACACACATAGCAACATGGAGATTTTTATAAAGATTTCCCAGGATACCATGAAAGTTGAAGGATTAGGTATTATTATAGATTGGAGTAATATAATAATAAAAAAAAGACTTATATACTAAAGTTATTACGTACTCCATGGAGCATGTGGGGATCTTCCAATATCCAGGCATTCCTTTTTTTTTCTTTCTTATTTTTTTTAATAGGGATGTTAGGGGGGAGGGGTTAAGGGGAGGGGGGCTGGGTAACATTTTTTTTCATACACATTTATTCTGTAACTATTTGAAAACAATAAAAAAAAACCTGAGTAGCCACTTTCAGG
Source organism: Hemitrygon akajei (assembly GCF_048418815.1). Classification (NCBI taxonomy): domain Eukaryota; kingdom Metazoa; phylum Chordata; class Chondrichthyes; order Myliobatiformes; family Dasyatidae; genus Hemitrygon; species Hemitrygon akajei. Next base: position 90,007,021 of record NC_133135.1, on the reverse strand, counting down.
AAGCTATGGACTTGCACCACAAGATCCCGCTGCACATCAACTGTTAAAAGTCTTGCCGTAACACTGTACCATCAATTTACACTTGATATTCTGAAGTACAAGAAAGGTTAAACTCCATCTGCCATTTATCTGCCTATATATGCAAAAGATCTTTATCTACTTCATCCTTTGGCATCTTCTACACTATTGTCGACACCACTAATTTTCATATCTTCTACAAATTTACTAAACCACCTATATATAAGATTGAATTTGAAGGCAGAGTATAAAGCTCATGGCAAGATTGTTAGCAGTGTGGAGGAATAGAGGGATCTTGGAGTCCAAGACCATAGATTCCTCAAAGTTGCTGTGCAAGTTGACAGGTGGTTGAGAAGGCATATAGTGTGTTGGCCATTATTTAGGGGAAAGAGCTCATGAGCCCCAAGGTAATGATGCTACAATAGAGATATTTAAAAGATCTTAGAAAGGCAGGTGGATGTAAGAAAAAACGAGGGTTATGAGCTCTATATGAAAGGTTAGATTGATCATGGAGTAGGTTTCTATTGGTTGGCATATCACTGGCCGAAGGGCCCATAATGTGCTATATTGCTCTGTTTTCAGCCAGGTCATTTACTCAGATCATAAACAGCAAAGGATCTCAGCATGGATCCTTGTCAAACACCACTAGTCACAAATCTATAGCCACAATAAGTCCATTGACCACTACCCTCTGCACTCATAAGCAAGTCAATTTGGAATCCATTTGGCCAACTCACAGTGGATCTCTTGTATCTTAATCTTCTGAATAAGTCTTCATGGGGGACTTTGTGAAACCTTACTAAAATCCATGTAGACGGCATCTACAGTGCTTATTTCATCAAGTGTAACCTGTCCTTTCTGTACAGGTTATACTTTCCCCAGAAGTGATCCCAATGATCCAAAAATCTCAAAACCTGGCCCCTGCACCAATTCCTCAGCCACACATTCATTTGCCAAATCATTCAATTCTTACCCTTACAGGTGTGTGGCACAGGCAGCCATCCAGAGATGACTACCCTTGAAGTCCTGTTTTTCAGCTTCCTACCTAGATCTCTATACTCGCTCTTCAGGATTTCATCCCTTTTCCTATGTCACTGGTACCAATATGTACCACAACTTCTTGCTGCTCACGCTTCCCCTTTAGAATAATATGGACTCGATCCAAGACATCCCTAGCCCTGGCACCTGGGAGGTAACATCATCTAGGTGCCTATTTCATCCACAGAATCTCCTGTCTGCTCCTTTAACTATGGAGAATACCAATGCATCAATACTGCACTCCTCTTCTTCACTCTTCCCTTCTGAGCCACAGAGTCAAACAGTGCCAAAAACCTGGCTACTGCAGCTTTCCCCTAATAGGTCACCCCCCACAATGGTATCCAAAGCAGTATACTTATTACTGAAAGGAACGGCCACAAGGGTACTCTGCACACTATGCTTATTCCCTTTTCCTCTCCTAACAGTCACACAGCTACCTGCCTCCTGCATCTTAGGGGTGACCATAAGACTCATAGAGAAGAAAAATAATATCAGATTTTTAGCAATATTTTTTTTTCTTAACTTTTACACCATTAAATGGGATTGGACAATGGCATAGCTATTAAAACAGCTTTCTCACAGTACCAGTAACCCAGATGCAATCCTCACTTCTGCTGCTGACCACATGGAATTTGCACATTCTTCTGTGACCATATGGATTTTCCCCAGGTACTCTAGTGTCCTCCCAGATCCCAAAAATATGCAGGTTGTTAGTTTAATTGACCATTGTAAATTGTCCCAAGTTCGCAAATGAGTGGCTGAATCTGAGGGAGTAATTGGAATGTGGAAAGAATAAAATAGGCATACAATTAGTGTTGGGGAGAAAAAGGTTGCCTGATGGTCAATAGACACAGTGGGGTAAATGACTATTTTTGTGATGACATATCCATGACTATGATCTATGATTTCTTCAGAGAAAGTGATGGAATCGAGTACAAGCACTGCTTAAGAGATATTTCGACAACCACTTGCACTGGCATGGCCAAGAAGGATAAAGATTTAATGCAGGTAAATGGGATTAGTACAGATGGGGAAAGAGAGGACCTATCTCTGCTGTACAAATCTATGACACTATAATCAAAGAGCTTACCAAATTAGAGCTGAAAATTAAGACCATAAGGCATAGGAGCAGAATTAGGCCATCTGGCCCATCGAGTCTGCTCCACCATTCAATCATGGCTAATCCTTTTTTTTGTCTCCTCCTCAACCCCGGTTCCTAGTCTTCTCCCCGTAACCTTTGATGCCATGACCAATCAAGAACCTATCAATCTCTGCTTAAAATAACCCAACGACTTGGCCTCCATAGCTGCACGTGGCAACAAATTTCACAAATTCACCACCCTTTGGCTAAAGAAATTTCTCCGCAAATGTTTTGAAAGGGCGCCCCTCTATCCTGAGGCTGTGCCCTCTTGTCCTAGACTCTTCCACCATAGGAAACATCCTTTCCACATCTACTCTGTCTAGGCCTTTCAACATTCGAAAAATTAAATGAGATCCCCCCTCATCCTTTTGATTTCCAATGAGTACAGACCTAGAGCTATCAAACATTCCTCATATGATAACCCTTTCATTCCTGGAACCAACCTTGTGAACCTCCTCGGGACCTTCTCCAATGCCAGCACATCTTTTCTAAGATGAGGGGCCCAAAACTGTTCACAATACTGAAGGTGAGGACTCACCAGTGCCTTATGAAGCCTCAGCATCACATCCTTGCTCTTGTATTCTAGACCTCTTGAAATGAATGCTAACATGGTATTTGCCTTCCTCACCACCAACTCAACCTGCAAGTTAACCTTCAGGGTGTTTTGCACAAAGATTCCCAAGTCCCTCTGCATCTCAGATTCCTGGATTTTCTCCCCTTTTAGAAAATAGTCCATACATTTGTTCCTACTACCAAAGTGCATGACCATGCATTTTCCAATATTGTATTTCATTTGTCACTTTCTTGCCCATTCTCCTAATCTGTCCAAGTCCTTCTGTATCTTACTTGTTTCCTCAACACTGCCTGCCCCTCCACCAATCTTCGTATCATCTGAAAACTTGGCAACAAAGCCATCTATTCTATCATCTAAATCATTTATATGCAGCATAAAAAGAAGCGGTCCCAACACCGAACCCTGCGGAACACCACTAGTCACTGGCAGCCAACCAGAAAAATATCCTTTTATTCCCACTTGTTGCCTCCTACCAATCAACCAATGCTCTAACCATGTTAGTAACTTGCTTGTCATACCATGGGGCTCTTAACTTGGTAAGCAGCCTCATGTGTGGAACCCTGTCAAAGGCCTTCTGAAAGTCCAACATCCACTGCATCCCCTTTATCTATTCTACTTGTAAACTCCTTAAAGAATTCCAACAGGTCCGTCAGGCAGGATTTTCCCTGAAGGAAACCATGCTGACTTTGTACTATCTTGTCCTGTATTACCATGTACTCCATCACCTCATTCTTAACAACTGACTCTAACATCTTCCCAACCACTGAGGTCAGGCTAACTGGTCTGTAATTTCCTCTCTGCTGCTTTCCTTCTTTCTTAAAGAGTGAAATAACATTTGCAATTTTCCAGTTCTCGCCACCATGGCAGAGTCCAGTGATTTTTGAAAATCATTTCTAATGCCAACACAGTCTTTAACGCTACCTCTTTCAGAACCCTAGGGTGCAGTTCCTCTGGTCTGGGCGACTCAGATTCTTCTATGTCTTACAGCTTTTTGAGCACCTTCTCCCTTGTAACAGTAACTGCACCCACTTCTCTTCCTTCACGCACTACAACATCAGGCATACTGCTAGTGCTTTCCACAGTGAAGACTGACGCAAAATACTCGTCATTTCCTTGCCCTCTGTTATTATTTTTCCTGCCTCATTTTCTAGCAGTCCTATATCCACTCATTTCTTTTACTTTGAAATCACGTTTAAAAACTTCTTCTATTCACTTTGATATTATTTGCTAGCTTGCTTTCATATTTCATCTTTTCACTTCTAATGATTTTTTTAATTGCTCTCTGTAGGTTTTTAAAAACTTTCCAATCCTCTATCTTCCCACTAAGCCCTTTCTTTTGTTTTTACAATAGCTTTGACTTCCCTGTCAGCCACGGTTGTACTATTTTACTATTGGAGTATTTCTTCAGTTTTGGAATACACATGTCCTGCACCTTCCACATTTTTCCCAGAAACGCACGCCATTGCTGCTCTGCTGACATCCCTGCCAACAGCTCCTTCCAATTTACTTTGGCCAACTCCTCTCTCATACCACTGTAATTTCCCTTACTCCACTGAAATACTACTACATCTGACTTTACCTTCTCCCTATCAAATTTCATATTGTGATCACTGGTTCCTAAGGGTTCTTTTATCTTATGCTCCCTAATTGCCTCCAGTTCATTACATAACACCCAATCCAATATAGCTGATCCCCTAGTAGGCTCAACGAGAAACTGCTCTAAAAAGCTATCTCTTAGGCATTCAACAAACTCACCCTCTTGAGATCCATTATCAACTTGATTATCCAAATCAACCTGCATTTTAAAATCTCCCATGGCTATCATAACATTGCCCTTTTGACTCACCTTTTCTATTTTCTGTTGTAACTTTTGGTCCACCTCCCAGCCACTGTTGGGAGGCCTGTATATACAGTGGCATGCAAAAGTTTGGGCACGCCTGGTCAAAATTTCTGTTACTGTGAATAGTAAGTGAGTAGAAGATGAACTTTTCTCCAAAAGTCATAAAGTTAAAGATGAAACATTATTTTCAACATTTTAAGCAAGATTAGCGTATTAATTTTGTTTTGTACAATTTTAGAGTAAAAGGAGCACCATGCAAAAGTTTGGGCACCCCAAGAGATCTGAACTCTCAGATAACTTTTACCAAGGTCTCAGACCTTAATTAGCTTGTTAGGGCTATGGCTTGTTCACAGTCATCGTTAGGAAAGGCCAGGTGATGCAAATTTCAAAGCTTTATAAATACCCTGACTAAACCTTGTCCCAACAATCAGCAGCCATGGGCTCCTCTAAGCAGCTGCCTAACACTCTGAAAATTAAAATAAATGATGCCCACAAAGCAGGAGAAGGCTATAAGAAGATAACAAAGCGTTGTCAGGTAGCCATTTCCTCAGTCCGTAATGTAATTAAGAAATGGCAGTTAGCAGGAATAGTAGAGGTCAAGTTGAGGTCTAGAAGACCAAGAAAACTTTCCGAGAGAGCTGCTCATAGGATTGCTAGAAAGGCAAATCAAAACCCCTGTTTGATTGCAAAAGACCTTCAGGCAGATTTAGCAGACTCTGGAGTAGTGGTGCACTGTTCTACTGTGCAGCGACACCTGCACAAATATAACCTTAAAGGAAGAGTTATTAGAAGAAAACCTTTCCTGCGTCCTCACCACAAAAATCAGCATCAGATGTTTGCAAAGGAACATCTAAACAACCCTGATGCATTTTGGAAACAAGTCCTGTGGACTGATGGAGTTAAAATATAACTTTTTGGCCACAATGAGCTAAGGTATGTTTGGAGAAAAAAGGGTGCAGAATTTCATGAAAAGAACACCTCTCCAACTGTTAAGCAAGGGGGTGGATCAATCATGCTTTGGGCTTGTGTTGCAGCCAGTGGCATGGGGAACATTTCACTGGTAGAGGGAAGAATGAATTCAATTAAATACCAGCAAATTCTGGAAGCAAACATCACACCATCTGTAAAAAAGCTGAAGATGAAAAGAGGATGGCTTCTAAAACAGGATAATAATCCTAAACACACCTCAAAATCCACAATCAACTACCTCAAGAGATGCAAGCTGAAGGTTTTGCCATGGCCCTCACAGTCCCCCAACCTAAACGTCATCGAAAATCTGTGGATAGACCTCAAGAGAGCAGTGCATGCAAGTTGGCCCAAGAATCTCACAGAACTAGAAGCCTTTTGCAAGGAAGAATGAGTGAAAATCCCCCAAACAAGAATTGAAAAACTCTTAGCTGGCTACAGCAAGCATTAACAAGCTGTGATACTTGCCAAAGGGGGTGTTACTACGTACTGACCATGCAGGGTGCCCAATCTTTTGCTTCGGGCCCTTTTCCTTTTTTGTTATTTTGAAACTGTAAAAGTTGGAAAAAAAGTCATCTTGCTTAAAATATTAAAGAAATGTGTCATCTTTAACTTTATGCCTTTTGGAAACAAGGTCATCTTTTATTTGCTTAGCTATTCACAGTAACAGAAATTTTGACCGGGGTGCCCAAACTTTTGCATGCCACTGTAACTGCCAACAACGTCCTTTTACCCTTGCAGTTTCTTAACTCAACCCACAAGGATTCAACATCTTCCAATCCTATGTCACATCTTTCTATTGATTTGATACTATTCTTTACTGGCAGAGCCATATGACACCTTCTGCCTACCTTCCCATCCCTCCAATATAATGTGTAACCTTGGACATTCAGTTCCCAATTACAACCATCCTTCAGCCACGATTCAGTGATGGCCGCAACATCCTACATGGCAATCTGAATATTGCAACAAGATCATCTACTTTATTTCTTATACTACATGCATTTAGACACAACACCTTGAGTACCATATTTGCTATCCTTTTTGATTCTGCATCCCTAATGATTTGATACTCAGCCTGCTGGCTGCAACTAAGCCCCATCACCTGCCTGCCTTTCCTGATAATCTGACTACATGCTCACTTTACTTTTTTACCATCTATCCTTCCTGAGTCCCTTTACTCCGGTTCCCACCACACCCCGCCCCCTCGCCAAGTTAGTTTTAAATCCTCCCTAACAGCTCTAACGAACCTGCCTGTGAGAATATTGGTCCCCCTTGGGTTCAGGTGCAACCTCTCACTTTTGAACAGGTCAGACCTCCCCATTATCCAAGAACCTGAAGCCCTGCCCCCTGCACCAGCTTCTCAGCCATGCATTTATCTGCCAAATCGTCCTGTTTCTACCCTCACTGCCGCATGGCACAGGCAGCAATCCAGAAATTATAGCCTGGGAGGCCCTACTTCTCAGTTTTCTACCTAGCTCTCTAAATTCTCTTTTCAGGACCTCATTTCTTTTCCTTCCTACCTCATTATGTACCAATATGTACCAAGAGATCTTGCTGCTGCCCCTCCCTCTTCAAAATGTTGTGCATGCGATCTGAGACATGCCTGACCCTGGCACCTCAGAGGCAATGCAGCAGCTGGGTGTCCCGTTCATGTCCACAGAATCTCCTGTCTGTTCCCCTCACTATCGAGTCTCCTATCACTACCGCTCCCTTCTTCTCTTTCTTCCCGTTCTGCACCATAGACCCATGCTCAGTGCCTGTAACCCAGTTCATAGAGCTCTGCTGATGCCACTGATAGGCCACGTACAATGGACAAACGCTCTCAAAGCTCCCTTTTTAAATAATCGTCGCTGACCTCCGAAACTGCCTCTTGGTAGAGCTCTGTTGACGCCATTGATAGGTCACGTACAAATTAAATATGGGCGTTGGATCAGTGCATCCAAAGACTAAATAAAAATGTATGCCAAAACAACTGTGACAAACCAGTTTGCTACTTTATTGTTGTAATTAACTGAATTTGGCACTTGAATGCTATGAAAGGTTGAACCAACTGACTTTACATCAATAATCATTTCTGGTTTAGCATATGATGGTTAATTCTGAATTAGAACTTATATAAATATATATATATATATATATATATATATAAAAGATATATATAAAACATATATATATATATATAAGTTATATATATAAAACTTCTATATATATATATTCTATATATTAGAACTTCTTTGAATCCTCTTTGGCTACAGGGGAAGTGCCAGAGGACTGGAGAATAGCAAATGTAGTTCCCTTGTTTAAAAAAGGTAACAGGGAGAAACCTGGGAACTATAGAATGGTGAGTCTTACGTCGATGGTCTGCAAACTACTGGGAAGGATTCTTAAGGATAAGATCTACGAGCATTTGGAGAAGTACAGTCTATTCATGGATAGTCAACATGGCTTTGTGAAGGGAAGATTGTGCCTCACGAGCCTGATTGAGTTTTTGAAGAAGTAACAAAAGAAATTGATGAGGGTAGGGCAGTGGATATGGTCTACATGGACTTTAGCAAAGCATTTGACAAGGTCCCTCACGAGAGACTCATCCAGAAAATCATGAGGCATGGGATAAGTGGAACCTTGGCTGTTTGGATAAAAAATTGGCTTAAAGGAAGAAAGCAGAGGGTAGTTGTGGAAGGAAAGTATTCTGCCTGGAGGTCAGTGACTAGTGGAGTGCCGCAGGGATCTGTCCTGGGACCCCTGCTATTTGTGATTTTTATAAATGACCTGGATGTAGAGGTGGAAGGATGGGTGAGTAAGTTTGCGGATGACACAAAGATTGGAGGAGTTGTGGATGGAGCTGTAGGTTGTCGAAGGTTACAAGAGGATATAGACAGGCTGCAGAGTTGGGCAGAAAAATGGCAGATGGAGTACAATCCGGACAAGTGTGAGGTGATGCATTTTGGAAGGACAAACCAGAAGACTGAGTACAGGATTAATGGTCAGTTACTTAAGAGTGTGGATGAACAAAGGAACCTTGGGGTTCAAATCCATACATCCCTCAAGGTCGCTGCACAGGTTGATAGGTAGTTAAGAAGGCCTATGGGATGCTAGGCTTCATTAACAGGGGGATTGAGTTCAAGAGAGGTCATGTTGCAACTCTACAAACCTCTGGTGAGACTGCACTTAAGAGTATTGTGTTCAATTCTGGTCACCTCATTATAGGAAGGATGTGGAAGCTATGGAGAGGGTGCAGAGGAGATTTATCAGGATGTTGCCTGGTTTGGAGAACAAGTCATATGAAGCAAGGTTAGCAGAGTTGGGACTTTTCTCTTTGGAGCGTAGAAGAATGAGAGAGGACTTGATAGGAGGTCTACAGGGCATAGATAGGGTGGATAGTCAGTACCTGTTTCCCAGGGCACCAATAGCAAACACCAGAGGGCATATGTACAAAATTAAGGGAGGGAAGTTTAGGGGAGACATCATGGGTAAGTTGTTGTTGTTGTTGTTGTTGTTGTTTTTTTTTTTTTTACACAGAGGGTTGTGAGTGCCTGGAATGACTTGCCAGGGATGGTGGTGGAGGCTAAAATATTAGGGGTATTTAAGAACCTCTTGGACAGGCACATGGATGAAAGAAAAATGGAGGGTTATGGGGTAGTGTGGGTTTAGTACTTTTTTTTTAAGGATTATATGGGTTGGCACAACATGGAGGGCTGAAGGGCCTGTACTGTGCTGTAGTGTTCTATATGAAATCAATGTTCAAGAAATACTCACAGCTGGAAGAATTCTCCATCATGGCCTGACAATATAAGAAGCATCCCATTATGCCATATTTTGTTTTGTTTTGGTTAGTTAAAATGCAGCAATGTTAAGTGTTCAATTGAGTTCTCTTGAACAACATTAACTTCCGTACAATTGATGACCGAATAAATTTCTGGAAGACTAACATTTTACTGCTGCAGCCAAACTGAAACAGTTAATTTTTAAAATGCCTCTGCAGGACTTTTAACTTTTTTATGCCTGTTTGTATTTTTATAACATCATTTATATAAGGTACATGTAACTGTTCAGTATTTTTTAAGTGCCTGCAGTTGCTTTTGTATCTTTCTGGAAACTTCTTAGTTTCAGTGGTGAGTATCGCATAATTTGAATACAGGCTATCTTATAGATAGATAGATAGATAGATAGATACTTTATTCATCCCCATGGGGAAATTCAACTTTTTTCCAATGTCCCATACACTTGTAGCAAAACTAATTACATACAATACTTAACTCAGTAAAAAAAAATATGATATGCATCTAAATCACCATCTCAAAAAGCATTAATAATAGCTTTAAAAAGTTCTTAAGTCCTGGCGGTAGAATTGTAATTGATTGATTTAAGCAGCCAAATTTGAATGGAATATGTGTCTTATCAGCAATCAGGTATAAGAGGACAAGACTACCTTGCTTCATCCTGTCCTTCTTTTCTCTTTTGTTTTTGTTCTTCCCTGGGGCCACCAGACTGCTTTTACTCGGTTATCTTATTTTCCCCTTGTTCTCTTTGTTCTTGTAACGCTTAATAAAACAATCGTAAGCAACAAGTTTTATGCCTCATTCTTGACTTCAAAAGAACCCAGAATCACAAAACCATTAGGATCTAACAGCTTTAGTGTGGTCAGCAAATGGTTGAAGATTTAAGGATTTCGAAGAATCCCAAGAAGGTGGAAAGTTTCAGTGTGTACAGTCGGCCCTCCTTATCCGTGAATTCCACATGCACGAATTCAACCAACCGCGAATCGCGAAAACCTGGAAGTGCTCTTCCAGCACTTGTTGTTCGAGCATGTAGAGACTTTTTTTCTTGTCATTATTCCCTAAACAATACAGCATAACAACTATTTTATATAGCATTTACATTGTATTAGGTATTATAAGTAATCTAGAGATGATTTAAAGTATACGGGAGGATGTGAGTGGGTTATCATGGATCGGGATTTTAAAAAAATCAGAATTGTTCTCTTACTAAGTAAGTCGGAACAGGTACATCCGGTATTATTTAGCATCAGTTAGTCAAACGTTTGTCTTAGTATATAGTGTATATTTTACCTTTCTATGCATATAAAACACTTAAGAACGTATGTTTCAGCGCCAGGCTTGAGAATGGAAGATCCTGAGTTCAATCCAGTGACAGACCGCTCCTGAGCTTGCTCTCCACTGTGCCGGGTTGATATGGAGGATCAAAACCCCAAAACCCAATAATTAAGCCACTGCGTTGCTTAGTAATAATTGTAGCTTTCATCAGGGCACAGCCTTTCTCACTTTATCCTTTAAAATTGTTCCGATCATTGACCAATGTAGCCTAACACTTTTCCAATGACCGATGTCATTTCACCTCTTTCCGATCGCTTTATTATTTCCACTTTATTTTCAATTGTGATTATTTTCGTGAACAGAAACACTGCGGATTCAGAGCTCTACCGCCGGGTCCTAATGTCCACCACACTGGGACAGGTTGAATAAGGGACTTGAGTATCCGCGAATTTTGGTATCTGCAAGGGGTCCCGGAACCAATCCCTCGCGGATAAGGAGGGTCGACTGTATATTTAATAGGAGGTAAGGCTTTGCTCTTTATTTTTCTGATTGTCCAAGAAATTGCCTAGTCCTTGCTTCAATACACTATCTAATGGAAATTTCAAAGTAAAGGAAAGGTCTATTATACTTTACTGTGCTATTCTGGAAAAGCCAGACCTCCACTGAAATTAAAATCTTAATCAAATTAAGTTTGTACTCACTGGTGAAACACCTAAGAAACCTTCCAATTGTAATGTGGTGTTTAAAAAGCGCGCGCGCACACACACACACCTTTTTTTTAAGAATACAATTCAATAAAAAAAACCCTATCATTTGCAAATCAATAGCATTCCAAATATAGAGTCCCATGAAACATAGCTGCAGAACTATATTACGAAGACATGGAATAAGATCCAAAAAATGTTTGATGGAAAGAGGAAAACTGGGTGGACTTTAACCGTCTTATCGCAGTTAAAGAAACCAACACATCCTCAGTTTGAAAGTCAGATACGTGATGAGCTAATGAAACAAGTGTGGAAAAGGAAAAGGAAAACTGTGATAAACCACAAAAACAGTATGACAGGAGCAGTAATAAGCCTAAAGAGCAAATCTTTGCATTAACTGAACGAGTAAAAATAAAAGTATAATCAAATTGAAGTAAATTACAGCAGTTTCAGAGAACCCAGCAAGGACCTCAAGTGGGTGGTTCTGCCAGTGACACTCCATCTTGGGAAACACCCAATCTGCTGAAACAAAGCCACCATCTTAACTCTAAGGAATTATGGCATGAACTTGATCTGAAATCCACAGTGAGTTTCAGCAACTCAAGTGAGGATGACAGTGATGAACAATAGGATTGGCATCAATGTCACAACTTGCACCAATGAAAACCAAGGAAGTGAAGACACACAGGAATGAAGGTGGAACCTATGAAAGGTTTTGCATCAACCACCTGAACCAGAGACTATTGATAAATGGTCAAAAGAAGTTCCACATCCTAAAAAAAAGTTTAAGAACCTGGGCTGAACTTCAACTTATTGAGAACAACACAAATTACATCCATATGATGGCATTCAAATTTTGTGTAACATGTTGTCTTCTCAGAGAGTTGATTTGTAGAGGTGACGACAACATAGAGTTGACAAACAAAATATACAAGGTGGTTGGGATGCCATTAATAAGTGGTTTGAAGAATAGACCCCAATAGATTGATTAGAGGAAAGTGGTTGATTGCAAGCAAAAGATTTCTGAGGATGTTTCTAAATAAGAGGAGGGCTATCGGACAGATTGGTTAAATTACAAAGGAGTTCCGAGAATAAATGAAGATAACAGTGGACTCTATATATGGTCCATTGAAGTGAACTTTTATGGATGTCTTGAAATCAAGTATTGCCAAAATGGTGAAGCTGACAGAAATGAAATTGGAGTGAAGTTAGTGTCCTATAGTGAGCAAGCTGCCAATCAAATAGAACGATATCTTGAAATCCAAATAAGATCATTACAGTTGGGTCTGTTATCTGTTGATCAACAGCCACTGACCATGGGTTAGCAGTCATTGCTTGCTAGTCAACAGCCATAGCTACTACAGGTGAGTCAACAGCCTCTCATTAACAGAAAAAGTGGGACTGAAATTCACTGTGTGCACCATGGCAACCCCTGTCTGAACAACCCCCTAAAACAAAATGTCACTCTTGTGATAAAAGAGGACAATGGGCTAGAAGTTATTGGCATAGGAATCAAGATGGACCACAGAAACAAGCTCAACAATAAGTTCAATTTTCTGTCCCACAAATGTTTGCAGGTTCTTGATCCGGTGTCATGGTTTTAACAAGCAGTTTCAGTTGGAATAGATATATTACCGAATTCAGAAAATGACTAAGCTTTTACCCACAGCTCCTGTTTGTCTTGATAAAGCAAAAACCAGAGTTTAAATATTAATTTATTAATTGAAAATGAATGGGATGAATTCTGATTGGATACAGGAGCTAAGCTAATATGTATGACTGATACTATTGCCGAAGGTGCAAAATACTACAGAATAAGATCTGCAAATGTGCATATGATGCACATTTCTGACAGTCATGGCTGTTTCTAGTGTTGTGCTTGATCAAGTTTTGAATGTTGAATGTCCACACTCAGTACACACCTTTCTGACAATGAATAAGGCCTTTCAAGCAACAGCTGCTCAGTGGTCCAAATGGTCTACTGTTCTTGAGAGAACCTAATATCATCACAGTCAGTGAATGAGTCCAGTGAATTCAGTTACACTGTTACTGTTGTACATGAAGGAGTATGATGATCATAACTGATCAGGAATAATAATGTTGTATGCCATGAAGATGCAAATTATTACAAAGAAATGCCTCTATTGAACCCAGATCTCATTCTGTACAGCAATTTGGGAGAGAAATTCTAGTGGTTGGTTGGGACAGTGTTTCTGAAACTGAAGTGCATGCGTCAGGAAAAGAAATGTCTTATGGGTGTAGGAACCTGAATCAAGAATGGCAACTAGTACAGGAACTCCGGAATATTTAACAACATAAAAGCCACTACAAAATGACTACAAATAAAACCATGGAAATGAATTTGGGGATGAAATTGCAAAAAACAAAGGCAGCACGGAAAGGGACTAAAGAAATAAAAGGTGTAAAAAAAAGTAAAAGGATTGGGTTCAGTTACTGAACCCAATAACTGAAATTATGGAGACAAAGTTTATATCAGAGACAAACCTTAAGATATTAAAGAGATACAAGCTCAAAGCTCTAACAAAGAAAAGTGGTTCTGAGTTAAGAATGGTGGGAGATTAAACAGTGATTGAGCATGGAGATATGGAACTCTCAATGACTTGTAGCTCCAATGACATAGCTTCCTTATCAGGCACAGCAGATACACTCCATAGCACACACTGGAGTGGACAAGAGGATCAACAGATTCTCTCACTGGTGATAGAATCTAAAGTTCAGGACAAATGAAATTGGCAGCAGCAGTCTCTAGGATGAGTCCAAAGTGTATTCAGATACACTCAGGATACTTTAAGGAATCAGTCAAGGTACTGTCTATTTAAGTCCTGATGTTTAGATTTCATAATGATCTCATTGCAAATGATCTACGGTAATTGAAAATAGTGAAAGTGGCATAGCAGATGTTTAAGTTCAGTTTGTGGGTAAAAAAACTTGAGTCTGAAACTACAGTCGGCCCTCCTTATCCGTAAGTTCCACATGCGCAAATTCAACCAACCACGAATCGAGAAAACCCAGAAGTGCTCTTCCAGCATTCGTTCTTCGAGCATGTACAGACTTTTTTTTTCTTGTCATTATTCCCTAAACAATGCAGTATAACAACTATTTACATAGCATTTACATTGTATTAGGTATTATAAATAATGTAGAGATGATTTCAAATATACAGGAGGATGTGCGTAGGTTCTTGTGGATCAGGATCGAAAAAAATCAAAAGTTCTCTTACTAAGTAAGTCAGAACAGCTACATCCAGGAGTATTTAGTGTCAGTTAGTCAGACGTTTCTCTTAGAAAATAGTATATATTTTACCTTTCTATGCATATAAAACACTTAAGAAATGTATGTATTTCAATAATTAAACCACTGCGTTGCTTAGTAATAATTGTAGCTTTCATTGGGGCAGGGCCTTTCTCACTTTATCCTTTAAAATTGTTCCATTCGTTGACCAACTGTACCCTAACGCTTTTCCAATGACCGATGGTGTTTTACCTCTTTCCAATCACTTTATTATTCCCACTTTATTTTCAATCGTGATTATTTTCATGAACAGAAACACTGCGGATTCAGAGCTCCGCCAGGTCCTAAAGACCACCGCTCTGAGACAGGTTAAATAAGGTCCAGGGTTCCACTGAGTCCTAAAGTCCACCTCACTAAAACAGGCTGAATAAGGGACTTGAGCATCCACGTTTTTTGGTATCCACGAGGGGTCCCGGAACCAATCCCTCGCAGATAATGAGGGCTGACTGTACTATAAATCTAATTGAATAGAATTAGATAACATGAGGACAAAGTTTGCTCAAGTACATTGGGAAAATAGATCGAGACAAAAGAATACTGGTGTTAGTGTAAGAAATCAGTCATAAATCTCAAAAAATGGATACTCAAGTAAAAAACGTTCTACAAGAATAACACAACATTCATGACAGAGTAGGGAAGTTGTGGATTGTATCAAACTTTAAATAAATGGCATAAAAAGTTGCAAGCCAAAAAATTGGGACATTTAAAAAAAGCAAAAGATAACAATAAAAAGAAAAAATGCAAAGAAATGAGAACAAACTAGCAAATAATATTCTTAAAAACAATTGAAGTATCTAGAGTAAATCAAAGGAGCAAAAATGGACCTTCAGAGGATGAAACTGAGAAATTAACAATGAGAAATAGAGAAATGGCAATGATTCTAAAATTATCATGGATCAGACTTCACAATAGAAGACACTAAAAACATTTCAGGAATAATATACAATTAGGCAGCACAGAAGTGTAGCAGCTTGCGTAATGCGAATGCAGCAGCAGATAAAAAACCAAGGTTCAGTTCCCAATCTTGTCTGTAAGGAGTTGGTACATGCTCAGTATCTGGATGGGCTTCCCCCAGGTGCTCTGGTTTCTGCCCACATTCTAAAGGCATTAGGACTACAGAGTTGTGGATATGCTCCTTTGGTGCCAGAAGCTTGACGACACTTGGCCTAGCGCAATCCTCGCATTTCATTTGATGCTAATGATGCATTTCACTGTATGCTTCAATGTACAAGTGACAGATAGAGCTAATATTTCTTTAAGGGTTATTATAGAAGAACTTAAAACAATCCCTAGTTTCAGAGAAAAGGCATTTGGTCAACTAATGAGCTTATAAAACAATGTGTCTATAGAAATTGTAAAAGGAATCAGCTCTCAATTGATAGCAGACACATTTACTGTCTACCAAGTTTCTCTGGATTCAGGAGAGGACCGGAAAGCTATAAATATAATTACCCAATAAAAAGGTGGGGGCAGAAAGCAGGTAACAAAGTTAGCTAGCAGAACATCCATCACTGGGAAAATGCTGGAATCTGTTATTGAGATTTTCAAAAATCAAGCATGTTCAATGTGGTTAAAAAAGAGAAATCACACATAACAAATTTGCTAGGAAGCTTTAAGGATGCAATTAACGGAGAAGATAAAGGCCAAGTAGGGCTGTCTATATATTGACTAAAGTCCAAGATTAAAGTATAGTTATCATGTATACATTGAAACATACAATGAAATGCATCATTTGCATTAACAACCAACACAAGGGGTTGCTGGGAACAGCCTGCAAGTGTCGTCACACATTCTGGCACCAAAACTGCAGAGCAGAGCAACACAGAACACAAAACAGAAAACAACAAACTAAAGAAACAACAAAGCCCTGTAACTCCCTCCCACAAATACAATCCTCTAACCCTAGAACAGGTCATCTTCGGCTTCCAGTCTCCAACTGACTTAGATTCGGACTCAGACTTGCAGACATTGGGCCTTTGGCTATCCCAGCAGACTCACAGATTGGCAGTCTCAGGACTTCAGCCAATGGACCTTGACTTCAAACTTCTGATAAGGCTCTCAGGCCACAATCCTCAGCATCGACCACAGGACCTGCCAATCACCAAACAACACCAGGTTTTGAACTGCATGACTGGACTCCTGGCATTAGGCCCCAAACTCCAGTCTCACTAATTATCAAATGCTGGAGAGTGGAGGGAGGGTGCAGTTGCCATTGGATCTTATTCTTCCTGCCAGACAGAAGTCTCACTCCATAACGTAACAACAACTCACAGACATAGGAGGTCACCAGCCTTTGTCCACAGTAGTCTGCCCAACATCTGACTCGGCATCTGTCCTGTGGGGATCATGGCTCAAAAGTTGCTTCCATCGTGATTGGTTAGTTTAGAAACTGCATTTGCTTTTCCCATTGGTTGGATGCCTGGTGTCGAATATCGTCAGTATAAAATAGCACACGCAGGAGGCTTGTTCTCTCTTCTTTTGTCTAAAATGCTGCACAAAACCATGGGCAAAGTATGCTTGGCACACACTTTTAACTGAGTATCCATTTGTTGAATATACAACTTTGTAGTTTGTGTAATTCCCAATGTTCTAATCTACTTACCCCACATCTCTTATTTCCTTCTATCCTCCATCTTCCTTTCCTATTAGATTTCATTTTCTGCAGCCCTTTATCTCTGCCTGTCTACCAGCAAAGATCATTTCTTCCACTCTTCCCTCCTCCATCTACCTATCATCCTTCCTCATTTGCATCTACTTATCGCTTGCCAATTCTTGCCCCACCCTTCCCCTCAACACTTCATACTAGCTATCTCCCCTCTGTTACTCAGTCCAGATGAAGGGTCTCAACCCAAAACCAACCGTCCATTTCCATCCACATATGTGCCTCTGATCCACTTAGTTCCTCCAGCATTTTAATTTTTTGCTGGAGATTCCAAAATCTGCAGTATCATGTTTCAAAGTTATGAAGAACATTCAGAGGGTGAAGGAGCTTTGAGAGACGGCGGAACTTTTTTTTTCCAAACCCAGGTGACTTACTCCAATTCATCCAAGAAACAGCTTATTCTTCTTATCTATGTCTTTCCTTTCTTTTCAAGGTGGGAGTGGTTCTGTCAGGGTCCATGATCTACAGTTCCAACTACAGCTCTTCCTAAGCAGTGGGTCTTTGGACTGGCTGTGTGGCTTAAGGTTTCGCTGTCTCCAGGAACGGCCTGAAAAATGTGTGTCCTTTAAGAACAGCCCTGTGGATGACCTGGTTCATTACCAATTCACAGACTGAAGCATCGTGGGAGAATGAAACCGTGACAGCATATGGTGTGTATGCTAATCATTGGCTACTGTCCAAAGAAGGTCTCTGTACTTGAACGATTCCCGCCCCATCCACCCCACTTTTGGAGGGTGAGAGCCTGTTGGTCCTCAAGATGTGGGACCTTGGAAAAGTGGCATGGAAGACTGTAAAATCAAAACAGCGAGTTGCTGGTCTCCACTCTTCTTGTTGCAGAAGTGACCACTCTCTTCCTTGCTGGAGAGAGCCTGTCTCAGATACCGAAGTGCTGAGTTACAGACTATAGTTTTAATGGACTCTGGATCAAGGTCTTTTGTGGGGAGGCGGGTGGAGGGGTCAGTGCTCTTGTTTGCTTGTGAAAAGGGTTGGGGGGCTTCGTTGTTTCCTTCATTCATTCTACGGGTACCTTTGAACCCTTTACAAAACATTAGTTTAGACACAACTGAAATGGAAAACACTGCTAGAGGTGATTGGTGTAAGCAAACTCAAGTGGCATTCCCAAGGAGCTGACAAAATTATTTGAAGCAAAGACTTTGCATGCTATAGGAAGATGGCAGGGGGAGTGCAACTAGAAGGATTGTTCTTACATAGAAGCACATCTCTTCCTTTTGCACTTTAACTATTCCATGCACTGTTTCTTGCACTCCTTTCAAACCCACCAAGATTTCATCTTCCATGGACATTTTCTGTTCCCCATGCTTCTTTCAGTCACCTGTTTCTCAAGCCCCTTTTAATCAAGTTAAAATTCTTAACTGCAGTAGTAAATAACATTCAAAAAGTTTTCATTTTCATATATCTTAAAGTTTAAATGCAACTCAATTTAAATCCTCTAGGATACATAACTTTCATTTGATAACATATAAAGATCACATTTCAAGATTACTGAAGTTTACAAGTGGGTTACGAATTCTGTCAAAGATTATGCTCTGCCCCCAAAATTTTAATAATTCACACATATTGTTCTTGACTACAGATTCTTGAAACTGGAACACAATGATGGATGACTCAAAATTAAAATGATATGAAGCATGAGTCAACAAATTTGATAATGAGGCAAAGTTTACATTCCAGAAATGAGTAAACTGAATTGAACTATGATGGTCATTTCATAAGTGCCCCTGTGAACATTCTCAGAGGATGTGATATGTGACCCATTATTTATTGGCAATACAAGCCACACATCTTGTGCTCGAGGTCTGTGAGTGGCAGCCCAATTTTCTCTGATCCTTGAAATTTAAAGGACCTGGATTCTGGTACATATAGGGCAATCTCTGTGCACGTGCTCTTGAAACTTTCACCTCGTGCACAAATCATCTTTGAAAGATCAATCACTAGACAGTGATCAAAAGATCAAAAGATTTCTTGCTCAAGTACATTAAACCTTCGAAAAACGATATTGTTTTACTTCCATTCCCCCTCCCCCAGGAACCGTAGTATCACAATCCACTTCTGCTTCCACATACAAATTAAAGACAAAATAAGTCTTTCTCATTTAAATATATTAATCTGGCAATGCATTTTTACTTGCTTCAGAAAGGAAAAACTATGATGGTCATTTCAAGTGTGCCCTGTGAACAATTCATAATTATTGGTTGAATTGCTTAGTGCACAGGCATAAACACGACAAATGCACAACAGCTTGAAGTGCTTAAGAACTTGCTACAATTCATCAAGAACAAAGTGAGAACATTAGAAAAAAATCTAATATACAACATCATTATGTTTACAATTCAGAAAATTAGTCGCTAACATTTAGTTTACCTACATCTAATTTTGTTTTATAATATTCGCACAAATGTATTTGGGGAATTGATACATGAAAGTGAATTGCAAATTTTTTTTGATGATGGGCCCATCCTACATATTTGTAGTTGTTTTCTTTTAAAAACAGATTTTCAGAAGCAATCAATTTTATGGAACTTTACCCTTTAATGTCATAACACAGATCTCTTGTTGTACTCACATGATTAAACCTTCTTGTGAAAGCTACAACATTTGGCGAAGAACTGTGTTTTTCTTTTTTGTTCCACCCACAACTTGATAGCTCCTGAAAGAAAAAACTGAACATTTAAAACCTATACAAAAACTGTCTTTCACAATTAAGAACGTGATGTTCACCCATCGCATTGAAGATTATTTACTGCTAGCATTGAATTAATTCAAATTTACTAACTTTTTATATCTTTTGACCAGTTATAAAACTGTACAGTACTTCCTTAAACTGTTCTCCTACCTTGGCAATCCATTTGCAAACAATTTGTCATCAAAGAAGGAGACATCATCAATGCGCTGTTCACTTGTGATGTGTCCTCCAAATGCTTGGCTTTTATATACTTATCATCAGTTGTTTGGTCGTCATTACATAAACTCAATTATGATGTAGGGAAGGGGTGCACAGAGTTCACCACACAACCAATCGGCGATTGGACCCCCTCCCGACACCACAATTAAGTTTCTGTAATGACAACCAATCAACTGATTGGTAAGTATATAAAAGCCAAGCATTCAGAGGACACATAAGTGAATAGCTCACCGAGGTAACATTTGCAAGTGGATCGCCAAGATCAAAGAACAACTCAACCCAACCATCAACCTCCCGTGCTACATATTTTTTGAGTTATCCTTAAATTGTAAAGGAATATTTGTCCCGTTAAATCTGCTGTAACAGATTATCACCTAAACTAAGAAATAATTGAATTTACAGAGAATTGCATAAGAAATAGTAACAGCTCACACAGAAATATCCTATAAATGCATCGATCTTGCAAATACAATCGGTTTTATGTCTGTGCTACATTCTCCCACAACCTCCTCTCAATCCTGTACCATGACATTTTAAGCAACACACATAAAATACTGGTGGAACGCAGCAGGCCAGGCAGCATCTATAGGAAGTACAGTCGACATTTTGGGTCAAGACCCTTGGTCAGGACAAATGGAAAAAAGAGATAGTGAGAGATTCGAAAGTGGGAGGGGAAGGGGGAGACATGAAATAATAAGAGAAGACAGGAGGGGGAGGGATGAAGTCTAGAGCTGGGAAGTTGATTGTCGAAAGGGATACAAGGCTGGAGAAGGGGGAGTATCATAGGACGGAAAGCATTAGAAGAAAGAAAGTGGGAGGGGAGTACCAGAGAAAGATGGACGGAATATAAGGTATTGTTCCTCCAACCTGAGTGTGGCTTCATCTCGACAGTAGAGGAGGCCATGGATAGACATATCAGAATGGGAATGGGACGTGGAATTAAAATGCACGACCACTCAGAGATCCTGCTTCTTCAGGCGGACAGAGCGTAGGTGTTCAGCGAAACGGTCTCTCAGTCTGTGTCGGGTCTCACCGATATATAGAAGGCCACACCGGGAGCACCAGACACAGTATATCACACCAGCAGACTCACAGGTGAAGTGTCACCTCACCTGGAAGGACTGTCTGGGGCCCTGAATGGTTGTGAGGGAGGAAGTGTAAGGGTAGGTGTAGCATTTGTTCCTCTTACAAGTGCCAGGAGAGAGATCGGTGGGAAGGGATGGGGGGTACGGATGTACAAGGGAGTCACGTAGGAAGCGATCCCTGCGGAAAGCAGAAAGTAGGGGGGAGGGAAAGATGGAGATGGCTGAAGTTACGGAGAATTATACATTGGACACGGAGGCTGGTGGGGTGGTAGGTGAGGACAAGGGGAACCTTATCCCTAGTGGGGTGGAGGGAGGATGGGGTGAGAGCAGATGTGTGTGAAATGGGAGAGATGTGTTTGAGGGCAGAGTTGATGGTGGAGGAAGGGAAGCCCCTTTCTTTAAAAAGGAAGACATTTCCTTCGTCATGGAATGAAAAGCCTCATTCTGAGAGCAGATGCGGTGGAGACAGAGGAATTGAGAGAAAGGAATGGCATTTTTACAAGTAACAGGACGGGAAGAGGAATAGTCCAGATAGCTGTGAGAGTCTGTGGGCTTATAGTAGACATCAGCAGATAAGCTGTCTCCAGAGATAGAGACAGAGAGATCAAGGAAGGGAAGGGAGGTGTCAGAAATGGACCAGGTAAATTTGAGGGCAGGGTGGAAGTTGGAGGCAAAGTTAATGAAGTCAACGAGCTCAGCATACGTGCAGGAAGCAGCGCCAATGCAGTCGTTGATGTAGCGAAGGAAAAGAGGGGGATGAATACCAGTATAGGCTTGGAACATGGACTGTTCTACATAGCTAACAAAAAGGCAGGCATAGCTGGGACCCATACAGGTGCCCATGGCTACACCTTTAGTTTGAAGGAAATGGGAGAAGCCAAAGGAGAAATTATTAAGAGTAAGGAACAATTCCGCTAGATAGAGAAGAGTGGTGGTAGAGGGGAACTGGTTGGGTCCACAGTAACAAGATTAGTGATCACTTCCACACAGTAACTGTGAACAACTGTAAACAGGCACAGGAACAACAAAAAAGTGTTAGAAATATACTTGTTTGGGGGTGGGGAGTTGGTGAGTGGAAGAAGAGAGGAGGAAGGGGCAGGATGAGGGTGAAAGACGATTAACCTTTCAGATGGATAACTGTTTTGGCACAACTCATTTTTACATCTCCTGCAATTATCATCACCATTTGTGCTAACAAGTCCTCTCAATCTCTATCAAAGATATTCCTTTGTTCTCTCCATGCATCATACAATAGAAAACATGCTGGATTTCTAACTTTTCCTAATTCTGATGAAAGATCATGGACCCAAAATGTTAACTGCCCGATGGTGCCTGACCTGCTCACCTCTTTTGAATTTTATTTCTATTTCAAACTGCTGACTTTTCGTCAATAATTTTGCTTTGAACTTCACCACTAAAAAGTTCCTATCTGCCCTTGATAAGGTGCTGACTTCTTGAACTGCTGCAGTTTCTTTTCCACATGCAGGTTCCCCTCCAAGTTACACACCACCCTGTCACGAATATGTAACAGTGGTCTTGCTTTGTCACGGTGTCTAAATACCAGAATTTTCACCCAGTATCATGATGGGAGCACATTCACCAGAAGAATATCAGTACATGAGATCCTGAAAGTAGTTTTTAAAAATCTTAGCACTGATCCATGCGCCTTTCTTTGGCTGCTATCCATTAAATTCCACCAAATCAAAAAGATGCCTTATCCAAATGGCATCACCTCAACCTCAAAGACAGGTTGCACTACTTTTTAATATCTCAGCTGAAAGCCAACATATTATATAAGGCAGTAACTAATCAGCACAACATTGCAGTGTCTACCCTTTGCTCGGTGCACTTTTCAAGAAGTGAAATTAACCCTGTATCTTACTCAACAAAACCAAGTAAGCTCAACTGAAATACAACAAACACAGCTCTTATTTAGCTGCCTTCATACCCAAGCAAGCTCATAAACAGGCTTTTTTTTATATACATGGGCAATTTTCAAAACAAAATATACAAGGTCATGACAAAAATTGCAAGGGTTGCATTTTCCAAAAGTATTTTTCAATATTGCCATTAGAAGAATTCTGGTGATCATTTCAGGTTCTTCTTTTGAAATCTTAAGTTTGGCTAGCCAACATCTTTTTGTGTTATTGTAAATTCATATCTCATATCATAAAATTATTGCATTGAAAGTTCCCTGGCACTTTGCTAATAAATAGACTCCATGACCACTGTAAATTACTTGTTTTTTTATTCGCCGGCCTAGATCACTCCCTACCCTTGATTTCTAACATATCCACTTATGAAGTTTAAGCTTAGCCTGACATGTCAGCAAATACTCAACCTTCAGCATTACTTCTCAACCCCAGAAATAGTTCCCAATGTGTTTCTTCATTGCATTACTACATCCATGATTTCCCCTTATTACACTGTAGGACTATGATAGGAATGAATCAGTGCTCAAAAAGATCATTTTCAATAATTAAGTGTTCAGACTAGGAACCTCAGTCAAATATTGGCCAGCTGAATTTCTTAGTCACATACAAGGGGTGATTGATAAGTTTGTGGCCTAAGGTAGAAGGAGGCAGTTTTAGAAAACCTAGCACATTTACTTTTCAACATAGTCCCCTCCTACATTTACACACTTAGTCCAGCGGTCGTGGAGCATATGGATCTTGGACCGCCAGAAAATGTCCACAGATGGGTGATTGATAAGTTCGTGGCCTAAGGTAGAAGGAGATGAGTTATGCAGCTCACGTTACATGCACATACAGGTCAACTCTTTGAGTGACCATGCAGGAAGTTTGAAGTCAATAAACTCATCTCCTTCTACCTTATGCCACCAACTTATCAATCACCCCATATGACTTATTAACTTACCAACCACTGAGGTAAGACTCACTGGTCTACAATTTCCTGGGCTATCTCTACTCCCCTTCTTGAATAATGGAACAACATCCGCAACCCTCCAATCCTCCAGAACCTCTCCTGTCCCCATTAATGATGCCATAGGCATAGATCATCGCCATAGGCTCAGCAATCTCCTCCCTCACCTCCCACTGTAGCCTGGGGTACATCTCGTCCGGTCCCGGTGACTTATACAACTCGATGCTTTCCAAAAGCTCCTGCGTATCCTCTTTCTTAATATCTACATGGTCAAGCTTTTCAGTCTGCTGTAAGTCCTCCCTACAATTGCCAAGATCCTCTTCTGTCGTGAATACTGAAGCAAAGTACTCATTAAGTACCTCTGCTTCATTTTACTTGTGAATGCTGCTTATTGGTGATTCTTCAATTAGGGGCACTTTGGACTACTTGAAATTCTGAAAAATAAAATTTCTTAAAACTCGTTTGTTTATGTTATAATTTTTATTTTAGGCTCTGGAATGAAGACCAGATCTTGGCATTGATCAACATTTAAGAGAACTTTTATATTTTAAGGTGTTTTTGCAAAGTTTTCATGGATGAGTATCATTACCATCACATCATCAAAATATTAAATTTAATTTAAAATGAAATGACAAAGATTTCAAAGTCAATCCTGCAAATAAAAAAACATGTACTTCAATAAATCTGTTTTAACTCATTTTAAGTACATTTAGAATACATTTCTGAGTCACATTTTCTTAAGCATGTCAATATTTTCCTTCCTTAACAAAACATTTGTTTACTATTTAGACTATGGAATTTGATAGAATGTTGATTTTGGCATCAAAGCACTTGACTCCAGCAAATGAGTTCAGCCAATATTACTGAACTAAACATTTCCCATCAAAATATGTATTACCATTACTGTAATGGTAATGACAAAATACTCTGACCTTGAGAAACAATGATTTTAGTTTAACATTAACACTGACAAAACATCTGTCCAACTAAAAACAATACTTACAATTAAAAACGCATCCTTACAGTCTGCGCTATTCATCCAAATTCCATAAAAAGTCACAGTTTTCAAGGCAGGTGGCGAGAGAACTTTGTTAAAAACGTACACATGAAACATAAAATAGGCAGCTCAGCTAAACTAGGCATGGTCTAGTCTTGTTAAAATAAAACAATGTTTACAAAATATCTGCCTAACCAGTCCCAACTATGGAATAAGCAGCAATTCAAATTTCAAAGGTTATAGAGATCTTATGTAACCCCTGGGTCGCCTCAGGCATCGCTCAAACTCGTTCTAGTCTAGGGGGAGCGGCCTTCGGCCCCGCCAAACTGGGTAATCAGCTGGTGTGGATGCTGTGTGATGTCCCCACCTCGCCAATTAACAGACAGTACACCTTATGCGATTAAATGAGTACAATTTATAAAGATTACTATAACTAAGCGATTACTAACGATACAGTATATATGAATAAGAGAAAAAAAAGAAAAGGCACCAAACTTATCAAAGTCCAAACCACTTCGTGCACAACCGTTGGAGCTCAATTACTGAAGTCTTCTGGCCACCATTCGATCCCCTCCGACTTCCTCGACCCGCCTCCTGGGACCCCCACGGTGGTCGACCAGACGCTCCACATTCCTCTGTCTCCGTCTCCTCGCATCACCGAAAACCTTGGGCCGGGGACCCCCCGCTCGGGGTCCATTCTGTCGCCCAGCTTCCAGCATCCCGTCCTCTCTCTCTCTCACTCCATCGCGCCGACTCCCCAAAATCCCCGCCAACAATCAGTTTACAGTCCCAAACAAGCTTCCAGCACTTATCATAACAAAGACGCTAGCATTCCTACTATTAACACAGGCGCCAGCATTCCTACTTTTAACAAAACAAAGACGCCATTTTGATTACATACACAGTAACAAAGAAAAAGAAACCCCCTGTTACACTTAACGTTTTCAACTGTCCATAACAGAGAACACTTTTTTTAAATCACTGACAAAACATTTATTCAACCTTCTACACGCCTTTTTTTTTTAAATCAGAAAGACTCATGAAACATTCACAGAAATCTCTACTCTGCAAAAAAGCAACACTTTTAAAGCACTTTCTTTATAGTCTCCATGAGTGCATAAGTGAGGCCTCAGAAAGATGGACGCCATCTTGTTCTTGTTGTTGGCTACTGGATATTCTGGTGGGGTATTCTCTGCTATAAAACTTTGTACTACCTGTTTTTTCTTATCAGAAGCCCTTTGCTTAACTCCAATGTCATCTCTTCATCGCTGTTCACGCTTTCGTAATTATGAGGTAATCTAAAATTTTCCTGTCTCCTTTTTTTTTTGCATCTCTCTCTCTCTTTCAAGGTACTGCTGATATTTCTCTGGGCTTTCATTAATTGTGTCTCTATTTTTTGATCAGTCTGCTGATGATTTTGGGGCCATCTTGACAACTTCATTGCTAGTTGTATGATGGTAAAGATATGTGATAGACATGTGATCCTCTGTCCTGAACAAAAAGGCGCAACAGCGCCTTTATTTCCTGCGGAGCATCAAGAAAGCTCACCTCTGTCCCAGGATACTGACGGACTTTTACCGCTGTACCATTGAGAGCATACTCACCAACTGCATCTCAGTGTGGTATGGCAATTGTCTCATATCAGACCGCAAAGCACTCTAGCACGTGGTGGAAAATACCCAGCGGATTATTGGTACCCAATTACCCACCATTGAGAATATCTACCACAAAAGCTGCCTGGGCAGGGCAAAAAGCATCATCAAGGATGCATCTCACCCTAACCATGGACTTTTTACTCTCCTCCCATCTGGTAGGCACTAGAGAAGTCTCCGCTCCCGCACCAGCAGGCACAAGAAGAGCTTCTTCCCTGAGGCTGTGACCCTGCTGAACCTCACATCACAGTGCTAAGCAGTATTGCACCCATATTGTACAGTCTCAGTACTTTTATATTTGTGTGTTGTAGCACTTACTTTTTATTCACAGTTATTTTGTAAATAACACTATTCTTTGCATTTCTAAGTAGATGCTAACTGCATTTCATTGGCTTTGTATTGTACTCGACACAATGACAAAGTTGAATCTAATCTAATGACATTTCTCACCTTTTAAAGAAAAAGCGGGCCAAGTCTCACACTTGCTAACTCAAGTGAATGAATGAATGATCTTTATTGTCATTATATATAGGTACAATGAAACTCTGTTTGGCTTCCTCTTAGGCAATCAAACAAAGCAGTAGATAAAAACAAGACAGTAATAGAAAAATGGTATTAAATAGATAATTAGCAGAAAAATAAGTTACAGCAGCACCAGAATGTCACAGTAATGCACGAAGTGCCATTAGTGCAAGTATCTGAGTCATTGTGTGTGCTCACAGTTTCAGTCACTGTTCTGTGGGAGTGGTGTGATGGAGGCCACAGCTCTGGGGTAGAAGCTGATCCTCAGTTTATTTGTTCTGGTTTTTAAGTGTCCTGAACCTTTTGCTGAACGGAAGTGGGTCAAACAGGGAGTGGCCAGGGTGTGTGATGTCTCTGGTTATGCTGATTGCTTTCCTCCTGAGTCTGCTAGAATAGATGGTGTCCAGTCCTGGGAGCTCCATCTGACAATTCGCTGGGCCGCCTTCTCCACGCGATGCAGGTCTTGCCGCTCAGCGGCTGTGCAGCTAGCATACCACACTGTAGCACTGTTGGTCAGGATGGTTTTAATTGTGCTTCTGTAGAAGTTAAGCAACAGCTTTTGTGGGAGTTTGGCCTGTTTCAGCTTTCTGAGGAAGAAGAGTCTCTGTTGTGCTTTTTTTTTTTACAAGCATCGAGGTGTTGGTGGTCCATGTCAGCTGCTTTGACAACATAACTCCAAGGAACTTCAGGTGTTCCACATTTTCCACTACCTTTCCATGTATATGGAGGGGGGTGTGTACTCTGTCCTTTGATCTCCTGAAGTCAATGATCATCTCTTTTGTTTTAGAAGTGTTAAGTACCAGGTCATTGTCCTTACACCACTCCATCAGATGATCTACCTCGAGCCTGTAGGCTGTTTCATCCTCATTCGAGATCAGGCCAACCACTGTGGTATCGTCCACAAATTTAATTATGGAATTGGAGGTGTAGATGGGGGTGCAGTCATGTGTGAAGAATGTGTAGAGCATAGGTCTCAGCACACAGCCCTGCGGGGTGCCTGTTTTTAAGATCAGGGTGGTGGAGGTGTGCTTACTAACTCTGACTTGCTGTGGTTGGTCTATGAGAAAGTCCATGACCCAGGAACAGTGGGAGGAAGCAAGGCCAAGAATGTTCAGTTTGCTGACCAGTTTATGGGGGATGACTGTGTTAAATGCAGAACTAAAGTCCACAAATAACATCCTCACATAAGTGTTCAGTTCCTCTAAGCAATATGGAGGGCTGTTGTGATTGCATCCTCAGGGGAGCGATTTGCCTGGTAGGCAAACTGGTGTTTGTCCAGATCAGCTGGGATTGTAGCCTTAATGTGTGAGAGCACAAGTCTCTCAAAGCACTTCATGGCTATGGGTGTCAGCGCTACAGGGCGATAGTCATTCAGGCACTTCACAGCTGATGTTTTGGGTACTAGGATGATGGTGGAGGTTTTAAGGAATGTTGGAACAGCAGCTTGTTGTAGTGAGAGGTTAAATATACTTGTAAACACCTCAGCAAGCTGGTCGGCACATGCTTTCAGTACCCGGCCGGGCACTCCGTCTGGGCCAGCTGCCTTACTCGCATTCACTTTCCTCAGGGTGGATCTCACCTGATGTTGCTTAAGGACCAGTGTGGACTCATCGTCAGGTGGATTGATGAGTGGAGCAGCCTCCTCCCTCTGAGTATCAAAGCGGGCAAAGAACTGGTTTAGGACATCAGGCAGTGTGGCATCATCATCTGGCAGCAGATTACTGGTTTTGTAGTCTGTCAGCGCCTTGATGCCTTTTCACATACTACGGGGGTTGTTGTTATCAAACTGATTTTCAATGCACAATTTGGATAGATAGCTTGTAAAAGTAATTTAAATATACGGGGGGGAAAAAGTGAAGTTATTTATTTCTCAGTTAGAACACCCAAATAGTAACTCGTTTGGTCATGACATGTAATAAATATACTCTCAGATCAGAAGGTATAAGTCCTTAAATTACTCACATTTCTGGACATCAAAATGTGAGTCTTCTGCCATGACAGCCACATGCTCCCATCACTTCTCATTGCTATGGCAACCACATAAGCAGTTGTTTGAAAAAACTTGATCAGTTTCTAAAATGGGTTGCGGTTGGTAATGACAGAAGTGTTGGGGGGCTACAATTCCTTATCATAAAAAATATAAAAAAGAATAAATGTACAAAATGTACAATAACCCACATGAATTCAATATGTTTTAAACATTTTTGTGAGAAAATACACACTAAAGGTTTCATGATTTTAATACTTATCATTTCTTTATTTTGAAGACAAAATTACAGAGTCTGGATAGGGAACAAGCCCAAAATCATGAAATTCTGGCACATTCCAAGTTTTTATCTCATTTAAAAATTAAGAAAATATTGTTTATGAAGTATACTGAAAAAAGTTTAGTTACTATTACCTAATTTTTAAAACTACAGTACATATTTTTGTAAAAATTATTTTTTCTTGAAAATCTACCCAGGGACATTAGGAAATCAGACAGTGGGGGGGGTGGGTGGATGGACGAAGATGTGCTGGGTGGTGAAATCCCATTGGAGGCAGCAGAAGTTACAGATAATTATGTGCTGGAGGCAGAGGCTGGTGGGGCTCCCCCCATCTTTCCACAGGGATCATTCCCTATGTATCTCCTTTGTCCATTTGTCCCTCCCCACTGATCTCCCTCCTGGCACTTATCCTTGCATGCAGAACATGTGCAACACTTGCCCCTACACCTCCCCCCTCACCATCATTTAGAGCCCCAAACAGTCCTTCCAGGAGAGGCAACACTTTACCCGAGAGTCTGCTGGGATCTACTGCCTCTGGTGCAGCCTCCTGTATATCAGTGAGACCCGATGTACACCAGAAGGCTACTTCCCTGAGCACCTATCCTCCGTCATCCACCAGAAAAAGTGGGACATGCCAGTTGCCACCCATTTTAATTCCACTTCCCATTCTGGCACGTCAATCCTTGGCCTCCTCTACTGCCACAAGGCCACAATCAGGTTGGAGGAGAAACACCTTATATTCCTACTGTGTAGCCTCCAATCCAATGGCATGAACATTAATGCTCCCCCCACTTCCTTCACCATTCCTCATTCCAAGTTCCCTCTCTCACCTAATCTCCTCACCAGCCTATCACCTCCCCCCCCCCCCCCCCACCCCGGTGTTCCACCTTCTTCGCTTTCTTCCATGGTCTTTTGTCCTCTCCCATCAGCTTACCCCTTCTCCAGCCTTTTATCTCTTTCACCAATAGATTTCCCAACTCTTTACTTGACCCCTCCTCCCCCCCCCCACCCCTGGTTTTATTCATCACTTGCTACTTTATATTTATTCCTCCCCTCCCCAACCTTCTAATCTTTTCTCTCGGGTCCTGATGAAGACTCTTGACCCAAAACGTTGACTGTTTACTTTTTTCCATAGATGCTGCCCAATCTGCTGGGTTCTGGCAGCATTTAGTGTGTGTTGCTTGGATTTTCAGCATCTGCAGATTTTTTCTTCCTTATGATTGAACTACAATGTGTAAGATTGCTTTTCCATATTTTAATTCATGGTTTTGGTGATGTTACTTGTTCCATTTTTTATGAAAATTAATTAATTTCAGATATTATGATGTGCAAAATATTTTAGAGTTGTTTCAATTAGTTACTGTGGTCTAAGTAACATTCAAGTTAATCATGAATCATATGGAAAATATTTACCAGAATACTGCTTAAAGGTGCTCTGAAATTTAGGTTGCAATAGAGTATCCAAACATAACAAAAGAGAAGGTAAGCAGTTAATGCAACCTCAGGCTGCAACAACTGAGACTTGGAACTGTACCAAACTGTTGTAAAATGCAATCCAAACAGAAAAAGTGCCAACTCTTATTACTAAAAACTAGTGTTATGAATGTACCACAGCTCTGAGGGGCCGAAGGGTGCGGGACCAGCCCCCTCCTTCCGGAGAATCGCAAGATCGCTATTAATTCGGGTCTTGGACCCAGGAAATGAGAGACAATGCAACAGATTTGACCATTGTTCTTAGAAACACCTGTGTGAATTGCAACTCTATACTACGTGCCAGCTATCAGGGACATGGACACCCTCGGGCAATGTGGGGTGGGGATTGTATCACCCTACCTTGATTGACATCTACAAATCTGCCAGTCACGATAAAAAGGGGACTGCAGGAGGCAGTACCCCAGCGACGCACCAGAAGGAGACACCATCGCTCATCGCTCCCGTAATGACGGGAAGCTGTTCGGGAGCCACGTGTGATTCGGTTCCCCTAGCTTGGGGAACGAGTGGCTGATAACCCCGAAAAGGACTTCGAACTGACAACGGGGAACCCAGGTTCCCGATTCAACGATTTGAGTCCAAAAGGCTGGCAAGTTTATTTTCTCACCAAAATTCTTTCTCTCTCCAACCAGTGAAAACCCAGCGGTCTCCAAATGGCTAAAAGCCTTCATGAACTGACGAAACTTTTATATTTACATTGGACACTATTTTTACCCCTAGACAAAACGATAGAGCCACTTCTTATTGTTTATTATTAATATACCCACGCTTTAGATTGAGTATTGACGACGTATATTATCTGAATGTTTGTATTAACCTTACTTTTGTGCCCTTTTATAAATAAAAACATTTAAAAATAGTACCATCAGACTTCAGCGGACCTCTCTATCTTTGCTGGTAAGTGACCCAGTTACGGGGTTCGTAACACTAGAAATAGACAGCAACACTTAACAAATATTCACTAGCTAAGAAATCACTTTACAGGGAACTATTTGCCTACAGACTAGGAACATGAGGGGCAAAGGAAAAACTAGAAGAGGGAAGGAAGAAAGTAAGAGATACAGGAGGAGTGGAGGGAGAAAAGAGGAAAGTGCCGATTCTGATTCAGATTCAGATGAGATAAGGGAAGCTGGGAATTTCTGAAAATTACCATCTGATAGAACTGGTCCTCATACTCAACAATTTCTCTTTTGGCTCCTCCTACTTTCTCCAATCTCAAAGGTGTAGCCATGGGCACATTGATGACTGTATTGATGCTGCTTGATTCTGAGCTCATCAATATCATCAACTTTGCCTCCAACTTCCACCCTGCTCTTAATGCCACTTGGTCCATTTCTGACACCTCTCTCCTCTCTCTTGATCACTCTGACTCCATCTCTGGAGACTAAATGTCCACTGAAATCTTTTATAAACCTACCAACTCTCATGAGTCTCTTGACTGTACCTCTTCCCAACATCTCCTGTAAAAATGCCATTCCTTTTTCCTCAGTTCCTTCATTTCTGTCACATCCGTTCTTAGGATGAGGATTTCCTTTCCAGAAAAAAGAGATGCCATCCTTCTTCAAAAAAAGGGTTTCCCTTCCTTCACCATTAATGCTGCCCTCAACCACATCTCCTCCATTTCCTCACCCCACTTCCCACCACCTTAACAGCATAGAGTTCCTCTTATCCTCACCTACAACCCTATGAGCCTCCGCATCCAGCACATCATTCTCCACAACTTGCAACACCTTCAACAGGACCCTATCACCAAACACATCTTTACCTCCCCCCCACCTTACTCTTTGAAGGTATTGCTCCCTCTTGTGATTCTTTTGTCTGTTTGTTCCTCCTGACTCTTATCCCTGCAAGTGGAAGAAGTGCTACACCTGCCCATTCATCTCCTCCCTCACCTCTACTTAAGGCCCCAAACAGTTCTTTCAGATGAGGCAACATTTTATTTATGAATCTGTTGAGGTTGTTTATTGTATCTGCTACTCCCACTGCGACTTCTCCGTCTTCGGTGAGACCCAACAGACTGGGGAACACTTTACTGAGCATCTTCTTTCCATCCACAAACAGCAGGATTTCCTGGTGGCCAATTATGTTAATTCTAATCCTCATTCCACATGCTAGTCCATGGCCTCCTCTACTGCCACGATGAGGCCACTCTCAGGTTGGAGGAGCTACACCTCATATTCAGACTGCACAGCCTCCAACCTGATGACATGAACATCACTATCTCTAACTTCCGGTAATTTTTCCCCCTTCCCCTTTCTTCTTCTTCAATTCCACAATCTGGCTCCCCTCCTACCTCTTCTCTTCTCACCTGCCTACTACCTCCCCGATGCCCTTTCTTCTTCCCTTTCTCCCATGGTTCACACTCTCCTCCTATCAGATTTATTCTTCTCCAGCCATTTACATTTTCCACCTATCACCTCCCAGCTTCATACTTCATCCACTTTCTCCCACCCACCTGGCTTTAACTATCATTTTCTAGCGGGTACTCCTTATTGTTGTTTCTTTCTCTTTCCTTTCCAGTCCTGATGCAGGGTTTCATCCTGAAATACTGACTGCTTATCCATTTCCTTAGATGCTGCCTGACCTGTTCCTCCAGCGTTCTGTGCTGTCTGGATTTCCAGCATCTGCAAAATGAATTTTCTCAAATTTTTTTTTTCATCTATAAATTTCTAACACTGCTAAAAATGATTTTTTTTGAACACGGTTAAATATAAAACGTAAAAAACTTCTTTATTTACAATTTCTTTACTGCTTACCAATAAAACTCAAGTGCAACTAAAATTAAAATACAGCAGAAGTCTGCATTTACATATAATGCATTCTGCATATTTGAAATATATGGCCTTTGAAGCTACCAGTAAATTTGCACAATATTTTAAGTTCTCAGTTCCAATGGTAATTAACTGATTTGAAATATAAATTCCATTTCTCACTACAGTTGCTAATTCCTACCATATTCTACTTTTTATTTTGATAAAGCCAGAGATGTGTGTTACAGTTTTGCATAGTTATGTAATTGCAATATCTTGACTACTTAATCATTAGCATACAAATCAGATAGAATTAGTTAAAATATGTGTGCAATCACCAAATAAAATTAGTTTACAACAAAAAAGCTACATTGTGCTAAAGTAAGTTAACAAGTTAAGTACATGTAGGGACAGCCATATGATGCATTTCTGTTAGAAAAACAACTTCCAAAATCGCAATTCCCATTGTTTTTACCTGTGTTTAAGATGGGGACGAAATAAGTGCATGAAATAAAAAGAATTGCTTGTAGGAAGCACATTGGGCATCCATTGATTTCAAAACTAGACAATTGAATGAAATTACTTTTTTTTAAACTTAGTGCTTGAACAAGACTCAAGAACCTAACCTGTCCTGGGCCCAGCATGTAAGTGCAATTGTGAAGAATGCACAACAGCACCTTTACTTCCTTAGGAGTTTGCAAAGATTTGCTATGACATCTAAAACTTCAACAAACTTCTATAGATGTGTAATGGAGAGTATATTGACTGGCTTTATCACAGCCTGGTATGGAAACACCAGTGGAAAATCCTACAAAAGTAACGGATGTGGCCCAGTACATCATGGGTAAAGCTCTCCCAATCATTGAGCTCATCTATATGAAACGCTGTTGCAGGAAAGGAGCATCCATCATCAGGGGCTCCTACCACCCAGGTCATGCTCGCTTTTCGCTGCTGCCATCAGGAAGAAGGTACAAGAGCCTCAGGATTCGCACCACCAGACTACAGAACAGTTACTACTCCACAACTATTAGGCTCTTGAACTAAAGGGGATAACTGCACTGAGCTTCCCTTGCCCCATTACTGAAATGTTCCCACAACCAATGAACTCACTTTCAATGACTTTTCATCTCATGTTCTCATTATTTATTGCTATTTATTTATATTTGCACTTGCACAGTTTGTTGTCTTCTGCACTCTGGTTGATCTTTCATTAATCCTGTTACAGTTATTATTCTGTAGATTTGTTGAGTATTCTCACAAGAAAATTAATCTTTGGGTTGTATATTGGGACATATTTGTACTTACATAATAAAATTTACTTTGAACATTGAAGAAAAAATG
The DNA here is from genome assembly GCF_048418815.1 of Hemitrygon akajei. NCBI lineage: Eukaryota > Metazoa > Chordata > Chondrichthyes > Myliobatiformes > Dasyatidae > Hemitrygon > Hemitrygon akajei. Next base: position 89,971,798 of record NC_133135.1, on the reverse strand, counting down.
AATAAATGAATACTCAGAGCAAGGTTCAGTTAACATTTCAGGATGAAGGAGCACTTCACATGCTCATAAACTTTTCAATGAATTCAAGTTTCCATGCCCCGATCATCTTATTTTCACTATGAATGTTCAGTCCTATACACCTCCATCCCCCATCAGGAAGGCCTCACAGCTCTTCGTTTCTTCCTGGACACCAGACCCAACCAGTTCCCCTCCACCACCACTCTCCTCCGTCTGGCGGGACTTGTCCTCACTTTGAATAATTTCTCCTTCAGCTCCTCCCACTTCCTTCAAATAAATGGCACTCGCATGGGTCCCAGCTATACCTGCCTTTTTGTCAGCTGTATGGAACAGTCTATGTTCCAAGCCTACACCGGTATCACTCTCCGACTTTTTCTACACTACATCAACGACTGTATCGGTGCTGCTACCTGCAACCAAGCTGAGTTCATCGACTTAATCAACTTTGCCTCCAACTTGCACCCGGCCCTCAAATTCACCTGCTGCATTTCCGACAACTCCCTCCCCTTTCTTGATCTCCATCTCTATCTCTGGAGACAGCTTATCTACTGATGTCTATTATAAACCTACTGATTCTCATAGCTACCTGAACTATACCTCTTCTCACCCTGTGAATTGCAAAAATGCCATCCTCTTCTCTCAATTCCTCCATCGCCGCCGCATCTGCTCTCAAGATGAGGCTTTTCATAACAGAACTAAGGAGATTTCCTCCTCCTTCAAAAAAGGGGGCTTTCCTTCCTCCACCATCAACACCACCCTCAACTGCATCTCTTCCATTTCATGCACATCTGCTCTCACTCCATCCTCCCAAAACCCCACCAGGGATAGGGTTCCTCTTGTCCTCACCTACCACCCCACCAGCCTCTGCGTTCAGCACATAATTCTCTGCAACTTCCACCACCTCCAAAGGGATTCCACCACCAAACACATCTTTCCCTCTCACCCATAAAAACATAAAAAACCTACAGCACAATACAGGCTCTTTTCCCACAAAGTTGTGCCAAACATGTCCCTACCTTAGAAATTACAAGGCTTCCCTATAGCCCTATGTACCTATCATGTACCTATCTAAAAGCCTCTTAAAAGACCCTATCGTGTCCGCCTCCACCACCGTTGCGGGCAGCCCATTCCATGCACTCACCACTCTCTGAGTAAAAAAACTTACCCCTGACATCTCTGTACCTACTCCCTAGCACCTTAAACCTGTGTCCTCTTGTGGCAACCATTTCAGCCCTGGGAAAAAGCCTCTGATTATCCATATGATCAATGTCTCTCATCATCCTGTATACCTCTATCAGGTCACCTCTCATCCTTCTTTGCTCCAAGGAGAAAAGGCCAAGTTCACTCAACCTATTCTCATCAGGCACGCTCCCCAATCCATGCAACATCCTTGTAAATCTCCTCTGCACCCTTTCTATGGCTTCCACATCATTCCTGTAGTGAGGCAACCAGAACTGAGCACAGTACTCCAAGTGGGGTCTGACCAGGGTCCTATATAGCCGCAACATTACCTCTCGGCTCCTAAATTCAATTCCATGATTGACGAAGGCCAATACACCATATGCCTTCTTAACCACAGAGACAACCTGCGCAGCTGCTTTGAGCGTCCTATGGACTTGGACCCCAAGATCCCTCTGATCCTCCACGCTGCCAACAGTCTTACCATTAATACTATATTCTGCCATCATATTTGACCTACCAAAATAAGCCACTCCACACTTATCTGGGTTGAACTCCATCTGCCACTTCTCAGCCAAGTTTTGCATCCTATCAATGTCCCGCTGTAACCTCTGACAGCCCTCCACACTATCCACAACAACTCCAACCTTTGTGTCATCAGCAAACTTACTAACCCATCCCTCTACTTCCTCATCCAGGTCATTTATAAAAATCACGAAGAATAAGGGTCCCAGAACAGATCCCTGAGGCATCCCACTGGTGACCGACCATCATGCAGAATTTAACCCATCTACAACCACTATTGGCCTTCTGTGGGCAAGTCAGTTCTGAAACCACAAAGCAATGTCCCCTTGGATCCCATGCCTCCTTACTTTCTCAATAAGCCTTGCATGGGTTACCTTATCAAATGCCTTGCTGAAATCCATAGACACTGCATCTACTGCTCTTCCTTCATCAATGTGTTTAGTCACATCCTCAAAAAATTCAATCAGACTCGTAAGGGACGACCTGCCCTTGACAAAGCCATGCTGACTATTCCTAATCATATTATACCTCTCCAAATGTTCATAAATCCTGCCTCTCAGGATCTTCTCCATCAACTGAGGTAAGACTCACTGATCTATAATTTCCTGGGCTATCTCTACTCCCTTTCTTGAATAAAAGAACAACTTTCACAACCCTCCAATCCTCCGAAACCTTTCCCGTCTCCATTGATGATGCAAAGATCATCGCCAGAGTCTCAGCAATCTCCTCTTTGCCTCCCACAGTCGACTGGAGTACATCTCATTCGGTCCCAGCAACTTATCCAACTTGATGATTTCCAAAAACTCCAGTACATCCTCTTTCTTAATATCTACATGCTCAAGCTTTTTACTTAATGAAATACATAACCAACATTTAGTTTTGCTTGCAGTTTGAACATATTCTCGCCAGAATGTTTTACAAATATATAAAAACTGTTTGATTCTTTCAAGTAAATGCTAACTAATATAATTAACCCCTATGTATAAGAATGAGAATTAAATTAGAATTTACAAATTACTTCAGCTTCATTTATAGTTGTATTGTTTCCAACACTAAATCATTCAACACTAAGTTAAGGAGTCCTCCTGAAATTTATCCAAATATTTTATAAGCATTGTAAAAACTGAACTTGAAATCCAAGTTTCACAAGTTCTTTATCAGGCACAATATGATAAGAAAAACATATTGCTTTATTGACAAGAGTGACTTAGCTTATGGTGGCATTATTAATTGTACAAATTTACCAAACAGAAACAACTAATTGACATGAGAAGGTGCGTACTCCATTCATGTAAAATAGCTCTATTAATCCTTATTTAATAAAAACTGCAACAGTGTAACCAGATTTGGCATTCATACTGCAATTTACTTATCCTGCATCAAAATCAGATAGACAACTTTATTAAACTGTCACAATATAACTGTGCAGCTTCATTAACCAGAACAGGACTACAAGACTCAGCCCACCCAAGGACGCAATAGGAGCAAGAGTAAATGGAAATTAAAACTCAAGGCAATCTCTTAGTTTCACAACCAGAGGCAATCTAATATGAACAACAACTAACTAAATCAACTCTTAGGATAGATCTTAAACACATCTACTGGCACGCCTTTCTACACCCTTCATTCAGTTGACCTCAAGTTTCTTGTTCTCTGCTACTTTATTTCACCAGCCAATTCCCACTCTAAGCATTTTGTTTATGGCCTCCTGCACTATTACAATGCCCAACATAAGCTTGAAGACCATTCTTCAGTCTGGGCACATTACAGACTTCCACCTCTATAAGGAATTTCAGAACTTTGGGAAGTTCACTCTTCTGTTCTTTCTGTGTCAAACTCACAATTTCTGCCTGTCAAGATTTTGGAGCTTCTTTATATACATACAGTCTGGACTGCAGAGTATGCCTCACAGCTACATTAGTAACAAAGCATTACAGAGGCAAAGAAGCATGGTGTTTGCAACAGTTCTCATTGATTTTCCCAACAGCATCTTCAAGTGACAAACTGCTAACATTTTGAAACCACTGGCACAGATCAAAACATAATGAACATGGTTACATATAATCAACATTGGAGGAAAATGATCAACATTAACTGAAATAATGTTTCTGAAGCAAGGCTTCAGTAATTACATACTATTACAATACAGTACCTACTACCAAAGACCATGATATTAACTCACCTCAGGTTGAATTGCTTTAAAAACTGGTGCATCCATTAATGTTATCTGACTCTAAAAAAACATAATTGTAAATAAAATTACAATTTAATCATGAAAATAATTCATCTTCACAACAATTTTGGACATTGAGTCTCCAAAATTATTTTCCCCAATTGTGTTCAACTTCAAAATATTAAATGTATTAAAAATAAACTGAACTTAAAAATGAATGCACTATTAGTCAAAAAAGTTTCACAACCTGATTCAGTAGATCATAAGTAATATATTTAGCAATTTGATAAATAAAATTTAAAAGTGGTCAGAATTCCCTTATTTAATACAGTACCTAATTCAATGGACCAAAACTTAGTACTAGCAACCACTCATCTATTCTTGCCAGAGACTATGGCTGTCAACTGCATTTTACAATATTTCAAATATTCAAACAGAAATGACACTGCCCAATTGATTTTAATAGCATGATATGAATGGAATAAGTTAAGGGAAGGTAGGGTATGGGGCAGAGCCAAGAACACACAGGCCACTGCAGCCACCACAAAAGCAGCATCCTGTGATGTAACCATTGAACTTTGAGGCCAATCACAATTTGATTATTAAAATTTCTCACAGAATAAGGCCATGAATGGTTCCTTAAGTTTGTCATAATCAGGGGTGGGTATTGGGGATAAACCCCTACTAGCTATTAAATGCTCCCAATGGCAAGCATCTCAAATAGCTTCAGGAAACCAAGTACAGTTCCTGGCCTTCACATGTCACTTAGCTATTAAGCCAGGCAGAATAATTTCTATTAACAGGGGAAGGGGCAAAGACAGGTTACTAGCACCTTAAAACCAATCATTCTGGGAAGATGGACTCATGCTGTGATTGGCAGCTCATCTAGGAAAAAGAAAACTCTGGTTTCAAACCTCACTGCTTTGTGGCTATACCCACTCATGGGAAGGCTGCGGGAGCTGGAGTCCCTAAGGCACTCCTACAGTGAGTTCAATGCTGAATGGCAACTGCTGTAATGTTGCTGATGCCAAACTCTATTGGTCTCTTCTGTTCCTTTGCATTCATCAACTGCACAGACGGGGGGGGGGGGGCACGGTCTGCTGCATGCCCACAGCTTGCTCTCCGTATAGTACTGCCCTGGTTTGCATATTGACTTCGACAACTAGGATACATCATCCATGGTCAACCACAACTAACGGTGGCCATAGTCTAAAGCCATGAAACATACGAGAGGTTGGAGATTTTGAGTTCCCTTCTTACCATGATTATTTCAGCCATCAACCTAGAGAGTTTAAGACTACAAACCTAACGTTCTACACTGTAATATAGTGCTCCTGGTGAAATTACAACATGGCCTACTCCACTCTTTGTATTACATGTTATCAGGGCTAGGCCTGCTTAGGGTTGAAATTTCAGGTCTGGCCAATAGGTAACTCTGGGGAACCAGGGTCGTGCATAATGCTGTGACTTATGTAGAGATGAAAGAAATGGTCAGGCCGGGAACCAGTGGAACAGCTGAGAAAGATTGGTGCAAGAATGGGGATCAACATAACCAAACATTCTTGCACCTTGCAGGGCCTGCATGCACAAACCATGACTGATTAACATTGCTACTTGAAGCTTAAGGACATGAGCTAACAGAATGATAAGATCTCATTAACCTGCTCAGCTCTATAGAAAACTTACTGCAAGATATAACCTTTGCAATATTACTGTAGACCTAAAGGGGAAGTACAAACTTAATTTCTGTAGTCCCTGATCACAACTCATTGATAAACCTTTAAAATTATTGTGTCTGCAATGTCCGATATTCAGAAGCATTACAAAGCATTTTAAATACTACTACAAACAAATGCAATTTGAAATTTAAAAACTATTGAGTTAAAAGACTTTTAATTCAAAAGATTTTAATTACTTAACATTCAGGTCATTCACAGCCATTTCCATTCAATGAAATAAATGGATCTACTCTTCCAAAGAGAGCAGACATACACGAGACTGCAGTTAGAATCTAGAGCAATTAGAAATCAGTGGGTCATGCAGCATCTCTGGAGGCTAAGGGACAGTATATGTTTCTGGTTTACACTCCACCTTGATGAAGGGTGACAGAGATAGCCAGTATACCAGGACAAGAATAATGGTTCAGGGAGGGGTCAGCAGGCAATAGGAGAAACTAGATAAGGAGATAATGGGCAAATGAAGCCAGGTGGGGAAGGGGTAGATGTGCAGTCAGTGACTGGTGGGTGAAGGCTAGAAACAGAAAAGGAAAGAAAGAAAAAGGGGGAATGGAACTAGGTGGGGGAAAGGAGGGGGCAGAAACAGACAGGCAGGTGGAGGTAAAGGGGTGGTAATGAGAGAGGTGTAGGAACACATGTTGCACCTCTAATAGTTGGTTGTAGGGTAACATGGCAGGAGACAGGAATGGGTGAGTGGTTCATGCTGAGTAAACCAAGAAGTCATGGAAAGAGTAGTCCCTGCAGAAAGGGATAGTGACTGGCTATGGATCCTGTTGCAGCAGGTGGAAATGATGAATGGTATGCTGGATGCCAAGGCTGGTAAGATGAAAGGTGAGAACCAACAGAACTCTGGCTCTATCAGTGAGATGGGGGTGGGGCTGAGTGGGGATGGAAACAGATTTGAAACTCATCCAAGAAATGGAGCAAATGCAAGTAAGGTTTCCATCAACCACAATAGAGGGGAGACACACATTTCTTGTACATTATATTTTTCATAAAAAATTCTAAACACATCAATAGTGTGTGCAATCCAATGAAAGTGAATTCCTAAAAAATATCTGGAATTCTCATTGACAACTCAACATGATAGATAAAGATAGTAACCACAGAATAACATCTGAAATTAATTGAATTAATTCATTTCCCAGTGCAACAACAATTTACTGGATTTGTACCTGGAATGATGAGTTTGTCACATGAGGAGAAAATAAGCAAACTACTCAGTTTAGAAGAATTATGAGTTATCTCATTGAAACTTTTCAAGTTCTACAGGGTTTACAGAGTGGATATATTTCCTCTGTTTGAGCAACATAGTACAAGGAGTCACTCACTACTCAGATTATCAGGTAGGCCATTAAACAACTCTTTATCTGGAACTGGTGTATCTTCTAGTCTCGAAATAAAGTGGCAGTCATGCCTGTAATATTATGATCAACCATAAGATGGAGACAGACACAAAACACTGCAGATAATGGCATCTGAAGCAAAAACTGAACTGCTGGATAAATTCAGCTGGTCAGTCTGCAGCTGAATAAAGAAATGGACAGTTAACGTTTCAGGAAGACCCTTTATCACTTGACAGGCCAGTTATATTGAACATTACCTATGCCAGAGTCTCTGTATGCTATAATATCTGTCACTTTAGAACCCAAAAAATCTGAAGCAAAAATAAGAATCAATCCAAACTGCCTACAATTGTTCAAAATACCTCACCAATACGACTTGCCTAACATTTGTAGCATCAATTCCAAGATCTCTCTATTCCATTACTTTTCAGGCTCCCACTCTGTATTGCCTTGTTCGCCCTCCATAAATTCTCTGTTGTGCATTTTTTGAGGATGTGACTAAACACATTGATGAAGGAAGAGCAGTAGATGTAGTGTATATGGATTTCAGCAAGGCATTTGTTAAGGTACCCCATGCAAGGCTTATTGAGAAAGTAAGGAGGCATGGGAACCAAGGGGGCATTGCTTTGTGGATCCAGAACTGACTTGCCCACAGAAGGCAAAGTGTGATTGTAGACGGGTCATATTCTGCATGGAGGTCGGTCACCAGTGGGGTGCCTCGGGGATCCTTACTCTTAGTGATTTTTATAAATGACCTGGATGAGGAAGTGGAAGGATGGGTTAGTAAGTTTGCTGATGAGGCAAAGGTTGGAGGTGTTGTGGATAGTGTGGAGGGCTGTCAGAGGTTACAGCAGGACATTGATAGGATGCAAAACTGAGCTGAGAAGTGGCAGATGGAGTTCAACCCAGATAAGTGTGAAGTGGTTCATTTTGGTAGGTCAAATATGATGGCAGAATATAGTATTAATGGTAAGACTCTTGGCAGCGTGGAGGATCAGAGGGATCTTGACGGCCGAATCCACAGGACACTCAAAGCAGCTGCACAGGTTGACTCCGTGGTTAAGAAGGTGTATGATGTATTGGCCTTCATCAATCGTGAAACTGAATTTAGGAGCCGAGAGGTAATGTTGCAGCTATATAGGACCCTGGTCAGATCCCACTTAGAGTACCCTGCTCAGTTCTGGTCACCTCACTACAGGAAGGATGTGGAAGCCATAGAAAGGGTGCAGAGGAGATTTACAAGAATGTTGCCTGAATTGGGGAGCATGCCTTATGAGAATAGGTTGAGTGAACTTGGCCTTTTCTCCTTGGAGCAAAGGAGGATGAGAGGTGACCTGATAGAGGTGTACAAGATGATGAGAGTTATTGATCTTGTGGATAATCAGAGGCTTTTTCCCAGGGCTGAAATGGTTGCCACAAGAGGACACTAAGGTGCTGAGGAGTTGGTACAGAGGAGATGTCAGGGGTAAGTTTTTTTACTCAGAGAGTGGTGAGTGTGTGGAATGGGCTGCCAGCAACGGTGGTGGAGGCAGATACAATAGGGTCTTTTAAGAGGCTTTTAGATAGGTACATGGAGCTTAGTAAAATAAAGGGCTATAGGTAAGCCTAGTAATTTCTAAGGTAGGGACATGTTCAGCACAACTTTATGGGCCGAAGGGCCTCTATTGTGCTGTAGGTTTTCTATGTTTCTAAACCTTAATGCTAGCTCATGTAAAAACAAGGATTTTTCTTTAAATGGTGAAGAAATAAATAAATTTTACTCAAAAAACGATTGTTTTCTCTATATGATGATTCCCTGATAAAGTAATATTTTGATACAAAAAATGTGTTCTTGCGACTGAAAAAAGTAAACTTTCCTGCGGGACTGAAGACTTGTGTATATGACATAAAGTGTCTTCAAATACCCTAGGCATAGTACAGGTCCTCCCCAGCCTATGAACAGCAGATTTACATACAAGCCCTTACAAACAAATGAGAACTTCAGGGATTAACTGGATGGATTTGTCAGCAGTTGCAGGGTTGTAGCCATCTTCTGCTGTGTAGGAACTCAAAAGCAGCCGCATTCCTGACCCGCAAACAGCTCAAAACCCAAACAGTTCACAGGTACAGTAACCCTGCAGTAACCTGTAGAAGATGCTCAAGTTTGATCCCAGAATTCCATAAATCCAATGCATGCACTCCTGCATTAGTTAAAACATACATCACAATCTGGACTCACACTCCAAGAATTTGGCAGACAAGTATTGCAATCTGCAACTCCTTCACAAAAAACTCTCCAACACCCGCTGCACTCAGATTCCATCCCTTACCAATATGCTTCATAATCCTCTACATTTGTCATCTCCCCAACCCAAATGACCTTCTTGCAAGTATGCTTTGCCTTCTATCTGAAAGTCTAACCTCCTTCCTGATCAAACACTGGTACCAACTTTCTCCCTGGTATACCCAGTCTCCTATTTCTTGCAATATTCTTCCACGAACATGCCATCCCCAGTGTTTCATCTGATCTGCACCCTTCAGCTTTCTGTAGTTTACTCTAGAAAACCCCCATTCATGCATTGGCTGTTGGTAAAAAATGAAATCAATATCACCACCGCCTGGAGCATCAAGTGTGGGCTGTGCAGTTGGTTCTGCAGTAGCTTCTGTTGAAGGGTGAGCCACTGATACACTTGCTACACTGTTCAGCTCTGGTGTGCTCTTATTAAGTGGTGAACCCCACCATGCGTTTCCAAGTGGTGAACACCCATGTGTTTCCAAGTTTGGTGACTTTGGGCACTTCTCAATTTGTACCTTCAAAGTAGGATCATCTTCCTTTGAGCTTGAATCTGAATCAGAGGATGCAAGTTCAGGAGGACTTGGTAAAAATATGGCGTGAAGCCTGACAAAAGCTGGTTCCTATCTTTGTCTACTGCTTTAATTTCATCCTCTCTTGAGCAACCATGTCGTGGGCTCATGTTGCAATTATGCTAAGCGTCATGAAGGCACAATCGATACACCGCATTCTGACCTGACTTCCAGAGCTCAGCGATTGACATTGCTGTGCCGGAAGCTGACACTATAGCATACGGTAATCAGATGCATCTCCAATACTCAACAATTCCTTGAAAATGATGCATACAAAGCTAGTCGAGGAGTTAAACACCTTCTCAAAAATCACCTGGGCTAGGAGCTTTATTCAGAGCTTTTAAGTGAAAAAACTTTTGTGAAAAGATTTTGCTGCTTTAAGGGCAAATAGAGTAGATGGAGATAAATGTCTTTCTTCTGTGTTTACTCCACGTTGAAATCTAAGTTAACCCGCATAGGAAGTGATGTTAAAAAACAGGAAGTAGTGTTGGTACAAAATGAACTACATAAAAAACAAATAGCATCTCTATAGGCAAAACAACATGTATGATCATGCTTTTTGCTAGAAAGAATAAAGGTGTAGATTATTTTCAAAATTGGGTGAAAATTCAAAAATCAGAGGTGCAAAGTCTGAGGCTGAGTCTGGCAGCGCTTTGGAAGTCCATTGCGGGGGTATTCCCTTCTGCCACCTGCATGGGATAACAAGTCTATCAGGACCCTGAGGACTTGTGGAAACTGTGTGGTGGTTTCTTTCGAACTTATAGTCTTTTAACATCTTTGGACTATTTTTACTGTGCCCATGGTCTGTTTTTTTTATATCAATTATGGTACTGTTTGCACTGTTGTAACTATGTGGTTTTGTGTAGGTCTTGTAGCTTTAGTTTTTAGTTTGTTGGGTGGTAGAGTTGGTCTCCTGACTTGGTGTGTCTGGGTAGTCTTGTTTTGTCCGGTAGATTTGGAGCTCCTTTCCAGGGAACTTGCCAAGATGGTAGCGCAATATTAATATGCAGCAGCCTATCCGGACTCTGGATTTGGGGATTGCCAAATGTTATGTGGATTTTCTGGTGTAGTCTGTTTTGTCGTGTGCTTTTGTGATATCATTCTGGGGGAACATAGTTTCATTTTTTAACTGCATTGCAGTTGTGGTTTCTAAATGACAATAAACCGAAATTCAATTCAAAGGGACTGGAGAATTCAGCAGTAGCCCGTCTTTTCTGTACAGGTCATAGCTTCACCAGAAGAGATCCCAAAAAACCAGAAATCTGACACCCTGACCCTTAACCAATTCCACAGCCACACATTCAATTGCCTAATCTTCCTATTCTTACCCTCACTGGCACAGGCACCAATCCAGTAATTACTACCCTTGAGGTCTTGCTTTTCAGTTTTCTGCCTTACTGCCTATATTCTTTCTTCAGGACCTTTAACAGGAAAATTAACAAATTTCACGACACATGTTGGTAATAATAAATTTGATTCTGATTATCTCCTTTCCTACCTCTGTCGTTGGTACTAATATGTACCATGTCTTCTGGCAGTTTACCCCCTCCTTTAGAATGCTTTGGACCCGTTCTGTGAATTCCCTGACCCTGGCACCTACCTGACAGGCAGCATACCATACCATTGATTAGTAAGGGCACCAACTGTTTTAGGGAGAAGCTAGGAGAATTGGGGTTCACAAGGATAATAAATCAGCCATGATGGAATGGTGGAGCAGACTTGATGAGCCAAATTTTACCTGTGTTTTATGCTCTATCATATCACATAGTAAAAGCCTTTGGATACTTTTTTTAAAAAAAAAGAAACAAGGATGGTAGTTTGCATTCCAGGTGCCAGGGTTTGTGATGTTTCTGAGCACATCACAATATTCTGAAATGGGAGGGTGAGCAGCCAGAGGTTGTGGTGCATACTGATACCAATAACATTAAAAAAAAGGGTGGAGGTCCTGAAAACAGAATACAAGGAGTTAAGAAGGAAGCTGAGAAGCAGGACCTCAACAGTAGTAATCTCGGGATTGCTGCCTGTGCCACGTGACAGTGAATACAGAAATAGAATGAAGTGGAGGATAAATGCTTGGCTGAAGGATTGGATCAAGGGTCAGAGATTCAGATTTTTGGATCATTGGGACCTCTTCTGGGGCAGGTGTCACCTGTACAAAAAGGACAGGTTGCACTGGAATCTGAGGGGAACAATATCCTGGCGGGGAGGTTTGCTAATGCTATTCGGGAGGGTTTGAACTAGATTTGCAGGGGAATGGGAACTGAAGTGAAGAGGCAGAGGATGGGAAGGTTGGAGTACAAGTAGAAACAGCTTGTAGGGAGTTTGTGAAGGAGGAGCGACAGATGTTAGTGCAAAGATGCACTTAGCCTGATGGTTTGAGATGTGTCTATTTTAATGCAAGGAGTATCATAAACAAGACAGATGAACTCAGATTGCGAATCAATACGTAGAACTGTGACATTGTGGCAGAGACTTGGATGTCTCAGGAGCAGGAATGGCTGCAGAGTGTGCTAAGCTTTAGATGTCTCAAGAAGTACAGAGGGGGAGGCAGAAGAGGTGGGGGCATGGCATTGCCAATTAGGGATAGTGTCACAGCTGCAGAGAAGGAGGAAGTCATAGAGAGGGATTGTCTACTGAGTCAGTGTGGGTGGAAGTCGGAAACAGGAAAGGGGCAATAACTCTACTGGGTGTTTTTATAGACACCCCCCCCCCCAATAGTAACAAGAATATCGAGGAGCAGATAGAGATTCTGGAACGCTGCAATAATAATAGGGTTGTTGTGATGGGAGATTTTAACTTTCTTAATATTAATTGGAATCTCCTCAGCGCAAGGGGTTTAGATGGGGTGGAGTTTGTTAAGTGTATTCAGGAAGGTGTCCTGACACAATATGTAGATAAGTCAACTAGAGAAGAGGCTGTACTTAATCTGGTATTGGGAAATGAACCTGGTCGGGTGTCAGATCTCTCAGTGGAAGAGCATTTTGGAGGTAGTGACCACTATCTCCTTCATCATAGTGCTGGAGAGGGCATAGGAGTAGACAATTTGGGAAAACATTTAATTGGAATGGAGGAAATACGATGCTACTAGGCAGGAACTTGGGAGCATAAATTAGGAGCAGATGTTCTCAGGGAAATGTGCGGCAGAAACGTGGCAAATGTTCAGGAAACATTTGCATGGCTTTCTGCATTGGTATGTTCCATCGAGACAGGGAAAGGATGGTAGACTTACAGGACCATGTGTACAAAGTATGTAGAAAATCTAGTTAAAAAGAAAAGAAAATCTTATAAAAGGTTCAAGAAAATAGGTACTGTTAGAGTCTTAGAAAATTAAAAGGTTGCTAGGAAGGAGCTTAAGAATGGAATTAGGAGAGCCAGAAGGGGCCATGAGAAGGTCGGTGAACAGGATTAAGGAAAACCCCAAGGCATTCTACAAGTGTATGAAAAGCAAGAAGATGAGCCATGTGAGAATAGGACCAATCAGGTGCAATAGCAGAATAATGTGCATGGAATCGGAGGAAGTAGCTGAGGTACTTAATGAATACTTTGCTTCAGTGTTCACCAGGGAAAAAGACCTTGGCAATTGTGGGGAATGCTTACAGCGAACTGAAATGCTTGAGCATATAGACATTTAGAAAGAGGATGCACTGGAGCTTTTGAAAAGCATTGTTAGATAAGTCACTGGGACTGGATGAGATGTACCCCAGGCTACTGAAGGATGGGAGGGAAGAAATTGCTGAGCCTCTTGTGATGATCTTTGCGTCATCAATAGGGACGGGAGAAGTACCGGAGCATTGGGGGGTTGTAAATGTTGTTCTCTTGTTCAAGAAAGGGAGTAGAGATATCCCTGGAAATTACAGACCAGTGAGTCTGACTTCAGTGGTAGGCAATGTGTTGGAGAAGACTCCAACAACTTGCCTCTCAAGTTGCTGAGAGGCAGGATTTATGAGCATTTGGAGAGGCATAATCTGATTAGGGGCAGTCAGCATGGCTTTGTCAAGGACAAGTCAAGCCTTATGAGCCTGACTGAATTTTTTGAGGATATCACAAAACACATTGATGAAGGTAGAGCAATGGATGTAGAGTATATGGATTCCAGTAAGGCATTTTATAACATTCCCCATGCAAGGCTTCTTCAGAAAGTAAGGAGGCATGGGATCCAAGCAGACCTTGCTTTGTGGATCCAAAATTGGCTTGCCCACAGAAGGCAAAGGGTGGTTGTAGATGGTTCGTATTCTGCACGGTGTTCCACAAGGATCTGTTCTGGGACTCCTCCTCTTGTGATTTTTACAAATGACTTGGATGAAGAAGTAGAAAAGTGGTTTTGTAAGTTTGCTGATGACACAAAGGTTGGGGGGTGCTGTGGATAGTCTGGAGGGTTGTCAGAGGTTACAGCAGGATATCGATAGGATGCAGAACTGGGCTGAGAAGTGGCAAATGGTCTTCAACCAGAGTAAGTGTGAAGTGGTTCGTTTTGGTAGGACCAATTTGAAGACAGAACATAATATTAATGGTAAGACTCTTGGCAGTATGGAAGATCTGAGAGAACTAGGGGTCCGTATCGATAGGACACTCAAAGCTGCTGCTCAGGTTGACAGTGTTGTTAAGAAGGCGTTTTTGGACAGGAAAGGAATGGAGGGTTATGGGCTGAGTGCAGGTCGGTGCGACTAGATAGATAGATAGATAGATACTTTATTCATCCCCATGGGGAAATTCAACATTTTTTCCAATGTCCCATACACTTATTGTAGCAAAACTAATTACATACAATACTTAACTCAGTATAAATATAGAGCGAGAGTAAGCGTTCGGCATGGACTAGAAGGGCCAAGATGGCCTGTTTCCGTGCTGTAATTGTTATATGGTATGGTGTGCTGGGATTGAGTTCAAGAGCCGTGAGGTAATGTTACAACTATACAAGACTTTGGTCAGACCCCACTTGAAGTACTGTGTTCAGTTCTGGTCACCTCACTACAGGAAGGATGCGGCTACTATAGAGAGCGTGCAGAGAAAATTTACAAGGATGTCACCTGGAGTGGATGGCGTACCTTATGAGAATAGATTGTGTGTACTTGGCCTTTTCTCCTTAGAGCGACGAAGGATGACAGGTAACCTGATAGAGGTGTATAAGATGATGAGAGGTACTGATCGTGTGGATAGCCACAGGGTTTTTCCCCAGGGCTGAATGGCCAGCACAAGAGGGCATAGTTTTAAGGTGTTTGGAAATAGGTACCGAGGGGATGTCAGGGGTAATTTTTCACACAGAGAGTGGTGGGTGTGTGGAATGCACTGCCGGCAGCGGTGGTGAAAGCAGATACAATAGGGTCTTTTAAGAGCCTCTTAGAGAGGTACATGGAGCTTAGAAAAAATAGAGGGTTATGCACTAGGAATATTCGAGACAGTCTCTAGAGTAAGTTACATGGTCAGCACAACATTTTGGCTGAAGGACCTGTAATGTGCTCTAAATGTCTATGTTCTATACAACTTCATGCAAAACCCAAATTTGCCAGTTATATCAAAGACATAATTTTAAGTACAGTGCATGGTAAAATATGGCGCTCATAGCTTCACATGAAATTGAAACACCACTCACAACCTTCACCTTGCAACATCTCTTTATTTACTTAAAATACGCAAAAAAATAAGCCAACATTTCTTCAAGAAAATGCAATTGTGTTATTGACAGAAAAGAACCAACTGGATATCAGAATATCATTATTTAAATTAAGATTACGGTAAAATCTGGTGCTGTATGACGCAGTATTATGAAGGAAAGAGGTCTAAATAACAGGATGATTTATCTTTAAGAATGGCTACATTCAACAAAAACCTTCTTTCCCCACCCGACACATATCCCTTCCTTTAAAATATTAAATAAATTGCAACTTCTGTAACCAAATTCATACATAACAATGCTTATCACAAGTCTAGAATATCGATTTGTACTCGAGGGAGCGCAAAGAGCAGAATCAAATATCGCTGTGATGATTGTACGCTCTAGTATCAATTGTTTGGCGACAATAAAGTGATAAAGTAGAACTTCCATCTGTCCTAAATTTACATGTTTTATATGATTTACAGATTTACTGACATTAGAATTCAAAACTACTATCAATACTCACTGCAAACTCTTCTGGTGTTACCTTCAGGACATCAAATACCACTGCATCAAAACTTTTCTTGGGATCATTAGAGGCTTTCTCACTTAGAGACTCAGAGCTGCTGCTTCTCTGCAAGAATAAAATATACTCATAAACTGAAAGCATCAACACCAAAACAGCAAGTTCAAGTTAAACTCGATAGTTAAGTTACATCAATAACTTGCTTGAAGTTAACAAGTATAAATCTCTCTAACAAACAAGATCAAAATGATATTTATAATTTTGAGGCTCCTTTCAACTATTGCAGTCTGAGAAGAAGAAATCCTGTGCTGATTACGAATTATTTAAATTGGCCACAATAAAACCACATCGTCTGTATTGTCTGGACCAAAGACTGTATGTCAAAATTTACCCAATGGCACATTAACAAGCAGGTTAAAAGATCATTATTTATATCATATCTTTTGGTAACACAAACATATATGTCAGTGTTGAAAGAAAAGGTAAAAGGGGAAGGAGTGTTGTCATGCCAAAATTAAACAAAATTCAAGATACGTTGTAAGAAAAATACTCCTTGCTCCTTTTCCTCTTTTGTCTTGTCCCATAACCATCCTGAGAATACCTTCTTTTTCTGCCTGGGGTGTCCTAGGTAGCTATCTTTATACATATCATTCCAAACTCTTCTGAATGCTCTCGCACATAACTCCAGGATGATTTTCTACGGTAAAATTTACTTTGTAACTGCAAGTTGTGTCTTTAAAATAGGAACAAGTATAATCTGGTTCAGAACAGTTATTAATTACTTATTTTAAAATGTCTGTACATTAATGCAAGGATAAAATGCTTTCAAAAGTTGCTATTGCTTTTTTCTTTTACATTCCTGTTAGTTTTGTGAAAGTTTCAAATTTACTTAGCTAGTTCAAAATTTAAACAATACAGTTATGTCAAATCTTTTAGTCATAATCTGAAACACTAAGCACACAGCCCCAATAAAAATCACTACCTTTACTCTTAGCCTGGTCTCCATGATTGACTGCTTGCACATGATTAATAAACATCAACACCCAACAATTATTTTTTGCTCCTACAGGCCCTTCTCACTTACTTTTTAAAAAGGAATTATTTGGAGATGCCAAAGAACATTGTGCAAATACAGAGTAGTGCCTCTGCTATGAACCAGAGGCAGAGGAGGTAGACATACTGAATCAAATGGCTGATCTTCAACTAAGTGTTGCGGTTTCACCTATCCAAACAACAGTACACTCCAGGTACAACATGGAGTGACTGCCAACAATGGCAATGGGGGAATGCAAATTATATTAGACAGTCAAGACTGGTAAATATCAACCAAGATTGCAACAATGAGACAGAGTACCATTACAAGGAAAAAGTGCTAGGCAAACTCAAAGGTCTTAAGGTGGACAAGTCACCTGGACCAGACGAACTACATCCCCAGGGTCCTGAGAGAGGTTGCTGAAGAGATAACGGATGCATTAATCACGATCTTTCAAGAATCACTCGATTCTGGCATGGTCCTGGAGGACTGGAAGATTGCAAATGTCACTCCACTATTTAAGAAGGGAGGAAGACAAAAGAAAGGAAATTTATGGGCCAGTTAGCCTAACTTCAGTGGTTGGGAAAGTGATGGAGTATATTATTATGTACAAGGTTTCGGAGACTAATGGAAAAAAAAGTCAAAGTCAGCATGGTTTCTGTAAAGGGAAATTATGCCTGAAAATCTGTTTAGAGTTCTTTGAGAAGGTAACAAGCAGGGTGGACAAAGGAGATGTCATTTGCTTGGATTTTCAGAAGGTAGCTGAGCGAAGGGCGCTGAGTAGGCTACGGTCAATTATGGAAAACTCTGAACATCCTCTACATAGCACCATCCAGAGACAGAGAAGCAGTTTCAGCGACAGGTTACTATCGATGCAATGCTCCTCAGACAGGATGAAGAGGTCAATACTCCCCAATGCCATTAGGCTTTACAATTCAACCGCCAGGACTTAAGAACTTTTTAAAAGCTATTATTAATGCTTTTTGAGATAGTGATTTAGATGCATATCATATTTTTTACTGAGTTAAGTATTGTATGTAATTAGTTTTGCTACAACAAGTGTATGGGACATTGGAAAAAAAAAAGTTGAATTTCCCCATGGGGATGAATAAAGTATCTATCTATCTATCTATTTGAAAAGGTGCCTCACAAGAGGCTGCTAAACAAGATAAAATCCTATGGCATTACAGGAAAGATACTGGCATGGATAGCAGACAGGTAAGAGACAGTGAGTAGAAATAAAGAGGGCCTTTTCTGGTTGGTTGGCTGCCAGTCATGACTGGTGTTCCTCAGGGATCAATATTGGGATTGCTGCTTTGCACATTGTTCGTCAATGATTTGGATAATGGAATTGATGGCTTTGTGGCAAAGTTTGTGGGTGGTACAAGATAGGTGGGGGGGGGTAGGTAGTGCTGAGGAAGCAGTACATTTGCAGCAGGCAAAAAGTGGCAGATGGAATACAGTGTTGGGAAATGTATGATAATGCATTTTGATAAAAGAAATAATAGTGCAGACTATTATCTAATTGGGAAGATGGTTCAAACATCAGAGGTGCAGAGGGACTTAGGAGTCCTCATTCAAGACTTCCAGAAGATTAATTTACAGGTTGGGTCTGTGGTAAAGAAGGTAAATGCAATGTTGGCATTTATTTCAAGGGGAATAGGATATAAAAGCAAGAAGATAATACTGAGACTTTATAAGACACTAGTCAGGCTGCACTTGGAGTATTGTCAACAGTTTTGGGCACAATATCTCAGAAAGGATGTGTTGTCATTGGAGAGAGTCCAGACGAGGTTCACAAGGATTATTCCAAAGTGAAGGGGCGAACATATGAGGAGCATTTGGCAGCTTTGGGCCTGTACTCACCGGAATTTAGAAGAACACGAGGAATCTCATTGAAACCTACCGAATGTTGGAAGGACGAGATAGGGTAGATGTGAAGAGGATGTTTCCAATGGTGGGAGAATCCAGAACTAGAGGGCACAGCCTCAAACTTGAGGGGTGACCTTTTAGAACAGAGGTAAGGAGGCATTTTTTTTGCCAGAGTAGTGAATCTGTGAAATGCTCTGCCACAGACTGCAATGGAGGCCAAGTCCATGGGTTGATAGTTTCCTGATCAATCAGGGCATCAAAGCATATAGCAAGGAGGCAGGTGTATGTGGTTGAGTGAGATCCAGGATCAGCCATGGAACAGACTTGATGGGCTGAATGGCCTATTTCTGCTCTGGTCTTAAGGTCTTGACTATTAGTTCAAATGAGTTAATGCAAATTCATAACTTATGAAACAGATGATATCGAGACTGCCTCTGTCTGTTGATGGAGTAGCACTAATTCTGTGCTGCTCTTAGTTTTCTCTCTCTCTCCCCAGCTTAAATTTTGAATTTAAAATTTTTAATTGCTGATTCTTGAAGGGGAGTAACATGTCTATGTCTACGAGAAGTGGGAAGAATCCGCATGAACCTACTGACAAAGGTAATAGAAAAGGAAAGATGCTAAAGGAAAGATCTGATGAAATGCCAGCATGGGCTGAAGATATCGTTCGGATACCAAAAATCAATTCAAGATCAGAATAAGGCAATTAAAGATCAACTGGAAAAGAATAATAATGAAATGAAGTTATTTCTGGGAAAACTTAAAGATGTGGAAACTCAAGTTACTGAACATGAAGAGGAATTGAAGTCAACTAAGCAAAAACTGTCTGAAACTACAACCCGCTTGGAAAAATATCATAATAAGATTATTGATCTGGAAACTAGGTCCCACTGAAACAACATACGAATCGTTGGATTACAAGAAGGAGCTGAAAAGGGAGACTTTACGGTTTACTTTGGTAAGCTCTTTCATGATCTATTTCCGACTATTTTACCACAGCCGCCTGCTATTGAAAGAGCACACAGGCTGTCCACTTCGAAATTTAAAGACTCAACCAGACCAAGATTTATTTTGGTTTGTTTTCATTACTTTAAAATTAAAGATCAAATAATCCGACAGGCAAGAAAACAGAGAGTTTTCAGATTCAATGAGTTTGAGCTCCGATTTTATGAAGATTATCCGAAAGAAGTAATGGAACAAAGAGCAAGATTTGCTTTGGTAATGAAACAAGTATATGATAAGAAACTATTTCCCTCTATGAGTTACCCGACAAAAATGAAAATTTTTCCTCCTATTTCTTCCCCACGTACTTTCTTTGACTCAAAAGTCACGCTGGATTTTGTCCAGGCTATACCTGTCACCACCACTGACGTTACTACCGAATGAACTATCTGAAAAGCTGTTTGATTATCTGTATATTACTCACATTTTGAAAAGATATATGAAGGCTATTTGGATATTTCATTGACAGATTAATAAAAGAAGATAAGATAACCTGCTCATTTTTACATCCTATTGGATTTTTTTATTGGAAAGAAAATTGACGGTTCAAGTTTGACTGTTTAAATAGTTAATTAAATATTTGACTGAGAAAAGAGATAAAAGGATTTGTTCCTTTTATCTAGTGTTTGGTTTGATTTTTTTTTGTTGTTTCTTAACTTACTAATTGGTAGTTTTTTTCCTACCAATAGGTTTTCTTTTTTTATATATATCTGGGAGGGTTTAGTTACTATGATATTACTAATTAATATTTTTGTAAATTTAGTTTGGTTAAATATACTATTAACCTTTCTTTTATCTGTTTTATTATAGCGCCCTATAACGGAATTTAAAGTTTTCTTAGGGATTTAAAGCTAAACTTAAGATGGCACTGGTTTTTCTCTCTGAGAGATTATATTATTTTGGTTCTTTTGTGGCGACCCACTTCCCAGCGCACTCGAACCGGCTCACAAAGTGGCGTGCGCCGGCATTGAGGCCAGTCCCAAAAAGGGCTCCAGGCCTTTTTCACCAGCAAGGGGAAAAGCCTGCGCGCAGGACGGGACTGTGAATATGCGCCCTCTACAGCATTCCCGCCCAGGGAGGGTGGGAACAGGAAGGCTTTAAAGCGAGGCCGCGAAGTTTGAATAAATCTCTTTTGCAACTGCAACTCACCGACTGCATGTCGTTATTTCAGCGCTGTGTGTAGCACACCGCTACACTTTTTCTGTTTAATACATGATGGAATGTAAACACTCTCCTTTGTTGAGACGTTACTATCTTTCTTGCAAGGTCATTTTATTTTTTTTGTGTACTGGCTGGGGGGAGGGAGAGATGAGACCGACAGAGCAGCCCATGGCTTCGCATCTATCTTAGTTCACTTGCCTTTTTTTTTTTTTCGGGCTTTTGGGAGGGTGGGTGGGTTTAGAGTTAGGAGTTTTTTCCCATTGGGTGGTTCCGGAGCATGCGTGTTTTCTATATGGCTGTATTCTTCATCACCACCATCTTTGATAATCCCATATTGGTATGAGTTCGCCCATGTATAAAGTAAATTGGAATAAAATTATAATATGGCAGATAACTGGATTAATGTAATAAGTTGGAATGTACGTGGTTGGAATGATCCTATTAAAAGAAAAGAGACTTTTTAAATTATTAATCGATTCCAATCTGATATAATTTTTGCTCAGGAGACGCTTATCAGGGCGGGAGATCAAAATAGATTTTTACGCTGGTGGAATGGAATACAGCTCCATGCTACTTCTCACAGCAAAACTAAGGGCGTGTCTATCTTTATTAAATCTAATATATTTACTCAAGAGGATATCGAACCAGATTCTAATGGTAGATTTTTAATTGTTAAAGGAGTGATTTGTAATAGAAAGGTTGTTTGGGTTAATTTGTATGGTCCTAATTTAGATGATCCTTCGTTTTTTAAAAAAATATTTGCTTTACTGCCAGATTTAAATGAGTATATGTTGATAATGGGTGGGAATTTTAACTGTTGTTAAATCCTATGATTGACAACAGCTCAACTAATCAGCGACTTCCAAATCGTTCTGTCTCAGTTATTAACTCCCTTTTTGACCGATTTTGGGTTGATCGAATTATGGAGACATTTACACCCTGATAACAGAATATTCCTTTTTTTCACGTTTATAAAAAAATTAGAGGATTGATTATATTATAGTTGATGCCCGCATTTTGCCTAATGTTAAAAACTGTGAATATGACGCTATTGCTATATCTGATCATAGACAATAGACAATAGGTGCAGAAGTAGACCATTCGGCCCTTCGAGCCTGCACCGCCATTCTGAGATCATGGCTGATCATCTACTATCAATACCCGGTTCCTGCCTTGTCCCCATATCCCTTGATTCCCCTATCCATAAGATATCTATCTAGCTCCTTCCTGAAAGCATCCAGAGAATTGGTATCCACTGCCTTCCGAGGCAGTGCATTCCAGACCCCCACAACTCTCTGGGAGAAGAAGTTTTTCCTTAACTCTGTCCTAAATGACCTACCCGTTATTCTCAAAACATGCCCTCTGGTACTGGACTCTCCTAGCATTTGGAGCATATTTCCTGCCTCTATCTTGTCCAATCCCTGAATAATCTTATATGTTGCAATCAGATCCCCTCTCAATCTCCTTAATTCCAGCGTGTACAAGCCCAGTCTCTCTAACCCAGGGGTGGGCAAACTTTTTGACTTGTGGGCCACAAAGGGTTCTAAAATTTGACAGGGGGGCCGGACCAGGAGCAGATGGACGGAATGTTTTGGTAATACACCTCATAAGAGAAAATAAAATATCATGGGATATGTAGAAAACATGTGCTTTAATTTCAATTGAAAATGAACAAATGCATTACAACAAAATATCTGTCTTTGAAGTCCCATGGTATTTAGCTATTTATTGAAATGACTTTTAAAACACTGAAAATTAAATGAATAAAATACAGCTTTTTTTAATAGTAACAGTTATTATTTTAAAGCACTGAAAATTCTGTTATCCTTCAAGATATTATCATCACTCTCCTCCTGACTGTCTTTATTTCAAAAACGGTAGGAGATGCAGGTCTACTTGTCCTGCTCCTCCTTATTCAATTATCCCCTGTGCCAAAACTCAACAACGACCAGCACAAGGACAGAACAGTGACAGCGTGCCAGTATGCAGAGCGCGTTATTTGATCTGGAGCGCATTTTTTATTTTGAGAACGTACGTGCACCTGCGCACTACTCATGTCCATCACTTAACAGAAATGACATGTAACATGTAAGGCTTATTGAAAAAAATATTTTCAAATGCATTTTTTACATAACACAACGAAGAAACACAAAGAGTAAAGCGCAAATGTGGAATAATACGCTGCACCTCAACAAAGGTCAATGTATATAGAGTGCGTCATCTATTGGGAAAACGCCAGAATTGCGGGAAAAAACGTTAACAAGGTTTATTAATATAATTTCATCAAGTTCTGCGGGCCAGATTAAAAAGCTTAACGGGCCGCATATGGCCCCCAGGCCGTAGTTTGCCCATGCCTGCTCTAACCTCTCTGCGTAAGACAGTCCGGACATCCCAGGAATTAACCTCGTGAATCTATGCTGCACTTCCTGTATAGCCAGGATGTCCTTTCTTAACCCTGGAGACCAAAACTGTACACAATACTCCAGGTGTGGTCTCACCAGGGCCCTGTATAAATGCAAAGGATTTCCTTGCTCTTGTACTCAATTCCCTTTGTAATAAAGGCCAACATTCCATTAGCCTTCTTCACTGCCTGCTGCACTTGCTCATTCACTTTCAGTGACTGATGAACAAGGACTCCTAGATCCCTTTGTATTTCTCCCTTACCTAACTCTACACCGCTCAGATAATAATCTGCCTTCCTGTTCTTACTCCCAAAGTGGATAACCTCACACTTATTCACATTAAACGTCATCTGCCAAGTATCTGCCCACTCACTCAGCCTATCCAAGTCACCCTGAATTCTCCTAACATCCTCATCACATGTCACACTGCCACCCAGCTTAGTATCATCAGCAAACTTGCTGATGTTATTCTCAATGCCATCATCTAAATCATTGATGTAAATCGTAAACAGCTGTGGTCCCAATACCGAGCCCTGTGGCACCGCACTAGTCACCACCTGCCATTCCGAGAAACACCCATTCACCGTTACCCTTTGCTTTCTATCTGCCAACCAGTTTTCTATCCATGTCAATATCTTCCCCCCAATGCCATGAGCTCTGATTTTACCCACCAATCTCCTATGTGGGACCTTATCAAATGCCTTCTGAAAATCAATGTACACCACATCCACTGGATCTCCCTCGTCTAACTTCCTGGTTACATCCTCAAAAAACTCCAATAGATTAGTCAAGCATGATTTGCCCTTGGTAAATCCATGCTGGCTCGGCCCAATCCTATCACTGCTATCATGCCCCTTTGAGTTTGTCCTTTGAATCTGATGACATCATTTTTGGCCGTCCACAATGGCGCATGCCTCAGACTTTATTGCAAAACTCTGACTTTATCAGTTTTATTGAAAGCCAGATAAAAAATTTTTTCTTTTTAATGATATAGGTCAGATTATTTCTTATTCAGCTAAACTTAAAAAACAGACTAAAGAAGAATTAGATAAAATTCAAAACAAATTAAAGACTTAGATAATATCTATATGACTTCCCCCAATATTGACTTATTTTAAAAAATGATGGAACTTCAATCACAATATAACCTATTATTAACTCATCCAATTGAAGGTTATCTACTTAAGTTAAAGAGCCAATTTTATATGTTTGGAGGTAAAAATAATAAACTACTTGCATCTCAATTAAAATCAGCTGAAGCCAAGAGGGAAATTTTGAAAATTCGTAGAAAAGATGGTACCCTGGCTCGGGAATATGAAAAAATGAATAAGATTTTTATACTGACCTTTATAAATCTCAATGTCCAGTAGACACTTCTGAAATGAATGCTTTTTTATGAAAGATTGCTTTTCCTAAAATTTCTGCTGAGGATCAAAAAACTCTTGATGCCCAAATTACTGAATCTGAAATTCATAAAGCTATTTTTTCAATGCAATCTGGTAAGGCCCCGGGACTTGATGGTTATCTTAGAATTTTATTTAAAAATTTGGAAAATTGCTTTCTCCATATATGTTGGAGATGTTTAAAGATTCCTTTGTGAAAAGTGATTTACCCTTTACTTTTTATGAAGCTTCTATTTCTTTAATTCTCAAAAAGGATAAAGATCCTACTGATTGTGCCTCATACAGACCTATTTCATTATTGAATGTTGATGCTAAGATTCTCTCAAAGATAATGGCCAATCGGTTGAAGAGTATTTTGGATAAAATTATTTTTAATGATCAAACAGGCTTTATAAAGGGTTGTTATTCTTTTTCAAATGTTCGGAGATTATTTAACATTATATATTCGCCTTCCTCTAAAACTCTACAATGCGTTATATCTTTGGAAGCTGAAAAAGCATTTGATCGAGTCGAACAGAAGTATTTATTTAATGTTTTAGAAAAATTTGGTTTTGGTATAAATTTTAATAATTGGATTAAAATGATATATAAAGCTCCTATTGCTACTGTTGTCACTAATAACTATAGGTCTCTTTTTTTCCAGCTATCACGGGGGACAAGACAAGGTTGTCCATTAAGTCCTTTGTTATTTAACTTAATATTAGAACCCCTTGCTATTGCTCTTCGTGAAGCCAAAAATACTCATGGGATTTTTGTGAATGAGACCATGCACAAGATCTCTCTTTATGCTGATGATTTATTGGTATATACATCTAAGCCTGAAGAATCTATTCCTGCTTTGCTAAAATTATTTGACAAATTTGGAGACTTCTCAGGATATAAAATAAGTTTTAGTAAAAGTGAATTACTTCCTTTAAATGAATCTCTCTATATATGATAATATTCCTTTTAAAGTTAGATTCTTTTAGATATTTAGATGTTATAATTACTAAAAAATATAAGTATCTTTATAAAGCCAATTTTCCTCCTTTCATGGACTTTATGAAGTATTCATTTAGTAGATGGAGCCCACTTACATTTTCACTTGTTGGTCATATTCATGTAGTTAAAATGATGATTTTACCAAAATTTTTATATTTATTTTAGAATATTCCTGTTCTTTTGACTAAGAAGTTTTTTGATCGGATTGATTCTATTATTCTATCTTTTATTTGGGATAATAAAAGACCAAGAATTGGTAAATGTCATTTGCAAAAGTTGAAAAAGGACGGAGATCTCGCTTTGCCTAATCTAAGAATGTATTATTGGGCTGTTAATTTGCGGTATATGTCCTTTTGGTTATATTGGGGTGATAGGAATGATCGGCCAATTTGGGTAGACCTGGAACCGAGAGCTGTGAAACAGTTTTATTTAACTTCGTTATTAGGAGTTGCTCTACCTATACAATTAGCTAAAATTGCTAATTTAAACCTATATCCTGTGGTTAAGCACTCTTTACAAATTTGGCTCCAGTTCCGCAATTTTTTTAATCTTAAAAAATTTAAACTTTGTAGTATAATTTATTGTAATTACTTTTTTTAAACCTTCTTGGAGTGATCCACTTTTTTTACTTTGGAAAAATAAAGGTATTAATTCTTTTTTGGATTTATTTAAAGAAGGCAGATTGGTGTCTTTTGAACATTTAGTCGATAAGTATTCTCTCTCATATTCATACTTTTTACAATATCTTCAAGTTAGACTTTTTTACAAAAATATTTAAGTAATTTTCCTTACATATTGGAGGCTGACTAGTTAGATACTATTATGAATATGATCTCCTCGTTGAAAGGTTCTATTGGAAGAATTTATCATTTATTATTACAATGGGATAAGCGTCCTTTATTTAAGATTAAACAGGATTGGGAGAAGGAACTCAATTTGACTTTTTTATGGGAGGATTGGACGCAGATTCTGAAACTGGTTAACTCTTTTTCGATCTGTGCTAGTCATTCACTGATTCAATTTAAAATTGTACATCGTTACCATTTGACGAAAGAGAGACTTTCTAAAATATTTCCCAACGTTGACAAATATTATGATAGATGTAAAACTGAGATAGCTACACTGACACATATGTTCTCGTCATGTTCTATATTAAAACAGTTTTGGAAGTCAGTTTTTTTGACAATTTCTAAAGCACTCAGAATCAATCTACAACCTAATAAACTGACTGTGCTTTTTGGAATAATTCCTCAAAATATCCATGGTATTTCTGTGTCTGACCAACATGTTATTGCGTTTGTTACATTGATAGCTAGGAGGGCCATCTTGTTGAAATAGAAGGATATATCAGCTCCTACTTTGTCACAATGGTTCTCTCAAGTGATGCTGTGTCTTAGCTCGGAGAAAATTAGAAGTCGAACCTTTGAACCTTTATTTGATTTTGAGAAGAGATGGGGCTCATTTGCTCATTATTATCATTTCAGTTAACTGATAGATTTCCTCCACTATCTATATGTAAATTTTTTTGGTGTATTTTTTTTCTTGTTGGCGGTTTGATGTTTATTTTTTTTTAGAAGCTTTTTGTATGACGGGGTTGTACCTCCAATGGGTTTCTTTTTTTCTCCCCCCTCACTTTTCTTGCTTAGTAAGGCTTTTTTTTTAATTCACAAAAATTTTCAATCCTTAAGATAATTTCTTCTTTTCTGAGGCACTGTAAGTGTTGTTACTTTGATGTACTTGTGCTATTTTTGAATAATAATAATAATAATAATAATGATTTGAAAAGAAAAGAAACAGATGATATCTTACACAAACATCAATCCATCTGCAGACTTTGTTGTCATTCATAAAGTGATGCTGCTGACAATGCTAGCACTTATTTTCCATTCCCAAGTGCCCTTTAGGAGCAGCCAGTGAGCCACCTTCTTGAACCACTACAGTAATTCTCATGAAAGTCATAGAACCATATTTGGACAGATAATTCTAGAATTTAAACCCAACGTTATATTTCTATGTTGGCCTTGTATGCAACTTGGAGGGGAAGTTGCAAGTGGAAGTGTTCCCATATACCTGCTGCCCTTTTTTCCCTCTTGGTAATAGAAATCACAGGTATGAAAGACGTTGAATTGCATAGGCTATCCATTTTCTTGATGGCATACTGTACATGAAGCTTACTTCCTCATGACAAAATGAATATACTAGCTTGATGAAGAGTTAAAAGAGTGGTTGGATAACCATTAAGCAGACTGCTTAATCCTGGATGGTGTTGAGGTCATTTTATATTGTTGAAACACTCATTTGGGCAGACAAAAGGCTTTCCATTAAAAACCTAACTAGCATCTTTTTGGTATGGAGAGGAACAAATCAGGAAACGATGTGAATAATGGGAAACTACAAGTAAAGAATAAATGAGAACAGAAAACTGGTAATCCCGACTTTGTGTTCTGTGTCCTGTGTCCAAGAGGAGTCCCGGCTCTGTATCCTGTGTACTTTGTCCAAGGAAGAGTCCCGGCTCTGTATCCTGTGTACTTTGTCCAAGGAAGAGTCCCGGCTCTGTATCCTGTGTACTTTGTCCAAGGAAGAGTCCCGGCTCTGTATCCTGTGTACTTTGTCCAAGGAAGAGTCCCGGCTCTGTATCCTGTGTACTTTGTCCAAGGAAGATCCCCGGCTCTGTGTCTTGTGTCCAAGAAGAGCCCCGGCTCCGTGTCTTGTGTCCAAGAAGAGCCCCGGCTCTGTGTCTTGTGTCCAAGAAGAGCCCCGGCTCCGTGTCTTGTGTCCAAGAAGAGCCCCGGCTCCGTGTCTTGTGTCCAAGAAGAGCCCCGGCTGTGTCTTGTGTCCAAGAAGAGCCCCGGCTCCGTGTCCTGCGTCCAAGGAAGAGTCCCGGCTCCGTGTCCTGCGTCCAAGGAAGAGTCCCGGCTCTGTATCCTGTGTACTTTGTCCAAGGAAGATCCCCGGCTCTGTGTCTTGTGTCCAAGAAGAGCCCCGGCTCCGTGTCTTGTGTCCAAGAAGAGCCCCGGCTCCGTGTCTTGTGTCCAAGAAGAGCCCCGGCTCCGTGTCTTGTGTCCAAGAAGAGCCCCGGCTCTGTGTCTTGTGTCCAAGAAGAGCCCCGGCTCCGTGTCCTGCGTCCAAGGAAGAGTCCCGGCTCCGTGTCCTGCGTCCAAGGAAGAGTCCCGGCTCCGTGTCCTGCATCCAAGGAAGAGTCCCGGCTCCTTGTCATGCGTCCAAAGAAGAGTCCCGGCTCTGTGTCATGCGTCCAAGGAAGAGTCCCAGCTCTGTGTCCTGTGTCCAAGAAAAGTCCCCGCTCTGTGTCCTGTGTCCAAGAAGAGTCCCGGCTCCGAGTCCTGTGTCCAAGAAGTCTAGTCCAAGCCAAGCCTGAGCCAAGCCCAAGCCAAGTCCAAGTTCTAGTTAAGAGCCAAGTCTAGACCCAGTTACCAAGTCCCTGCCAAGACCCAAATTCCGAGTCATGATCTGAGTTCCCTGTCAAGTTCGAGTCCCAAGCCCAAGTCCAGGTTTTCCGGTTTGTCACTCTACATCTACATTCATGTTATCATTTTGTCCTCGCTCCTTTGCTTCCCTGGCATTCTTAATAAACATAGTCCAGTTCCTAGTACTTCAGTGTCTGTGTCTTGCATTTGGGCCCACTCCCATCACCCCCTTATGACATTCACCTCTTTCACTGGCAGCTTATTCAATATTCTCACCACCTCTGAGTGAAGAATTTCCCCTTCATGTTCCCTTTAAACTTTCACCTTTCACCCTTAACCCACACCTCTAGTTTTAGTTTCACTCAACTTCACTGGAAAAAGACTGCTTGCATTTACTCTATCTATACCCCTCATAATTTTGTCACATCGCCTCTCATTCTCCTACCATCTAGGGAATACCTTCAAATATCATATCCACTACTGATATCAGGCTCTCCAGCCTATAATTTCCCAGTTTATTTTTAAAGCTTTTCAAAAGCCCCAGCAGAACAGGGGCTATCCTAAGTCACCTCACCCATGGCTAAGGACATTTTAAATACCTCTGCTAGGGCCCCTGCAATTTCTGTACTTGCCTCCTACAAAATCTGAAGAGACACATCTTTAGGTTTGGGGATTTATCTATCTTAATATGCTTCAAGACTACAAGCACCTCCTTTTCTGTAATCCACAAACTAACTGACCCCACTACCGTTTTGCCTCACTTCTGTAGACTGTCTGTCCCAAGTAAATACATATGCAAAGAATCTATTTAACATCTCCATATCTTTTGGCTCCATGCATATATAACCATTCTGATCTACAAGAGTACCAATTTTGTCACTTGCTATCCTTCAACTCTTAAAAGATCTGTAGATGCCCTCAGGATTCTCCTTTACCTTGTCTACTAGAGCACCCTCATGCCTTCTTCTACTCTTCTGACTTCCTTCTCAAGTATTCTCTTGCATTTCTTATACTTAAGTACCTCGATCGTTCCTTGCTACCTATACCTGCTATGCACCTTCTTCTTAACCAGGGCTTCCATATCTCTAGAAATCCAAGGTTCCCAAAACCAGTTAGCCTTGCCTTTTATTCTGATAGGAATATACAAACTCTATACTTACTAAGTAAGTCTTCACTTACTAAGCATTCCCTGACCAGAAAATAACCTGTCCCAATACTCAATTGCCAGATCCTTTCTGATACCAGTAAAATTGGCCTTTCTCCAATTTAGGATCTCAACCCTATACTTCTCCATAATTATCTTGAAACTAATTGCACTATAATCACTAGATGCAAAGTGTTCAGCTACACACATCTCTGTCACCTACCTACCCTGCCTTGTTCCCTAATAGTGCCAAGTCTCCAATTCAAAAAGGTCCAAAAACAATTGTTCTGCTCCTCTTGTGTGATGACTGGCAGCATTAAATTTGGTAGAACAGAATTATGGAAAATGGTTATAGATAAGACAGTGTATTCCAAGAAAAATTGGTGAATATTTACAGAAGAAACTTACAGAGTTTACAGTAAGAGTGGTTGAAAGAAAATATTTGGAGTATGAAAGGGGTTTATTTAAAATATTATAAATATCCAGCATTTTGTCTTTAAATCAGTCATATCTTACATGTCAAGATAGTAGCAAACAGGAAACAAGCCAGCTTTGAACTTGCCTCACAACTGAAAGTTAGAACATCTACACTGTGCAGAGGGAACCTTAGCAAGTGGTCTGGATTGATAGTGATCTCAGGAAAATAAATGAGTGGAAGGGACTGCCAGTGGAAAATTAAGAGTAAAGCTTTTTATTTAACTTTACTTCTTGATTCCAAAATGCTTTCAAATAAATGTTTTTGATATATTCATCTTTCAAAAGCCACTGAGCCCTAGGGCAAAGTCTAACCAGTTCTCAAAGCTACACAGACAGGCCTTACACTATATCAGGCCTTAATCAGCTGAGAACCAGACTTGCAATATGTACTATAAGCTCTTTATAAGATTCCAGGCCAGGCACTTAATGAGCTTAGCCAAGGACTTAACATGTAATAAGACGGTAAAATTGGGAAAAAATCTATACTGTACATAGATAATTCAGAGGACAAAAATAATTAATAAATCCACAAGTGTAAAATGGGTTATTCGAATAAGCTAACAGAAGACTTACCTCAGAAGCTGTGGCTTGTAAATATATAGTGCTCGATTGCCCGTTAGTCAGGTCCATACTTCCTATATCATCCAACACAGCAATGCTAAGAAAATCTCATGGTCAAGAAAAGCTCATGGTCCTGGTAAACAAAGAAAGAACAATTATTTTACAAGATTTCTTTCTTAACAAATTCTTCCTATTGAAGTATGTTTTCCTCTTCCTAAACTAAAGAACTACATGTAAATTAAATATGTCTAAGCAATCAGCATGAATTCCTATATTCCTGCATCCTAGTGTGAGAAAATAGCTAACAATTTTGAAATGATTCATATGATCTGAAAGTTCATTCCCAATTATTACTCGCATTAAAAAAATTGAAAGGGATATAATGGCAAACTATAAATTGCTAATTTTGAACTACTGCAGGCAGTGAAATTTTCTATCCAAATGTTTACGTTAAAAGAATGTACAATGTTTGGGCACATAAATGCCTCCCTATTTTCATGCTAGCAATGTTATTTAAAGTAATAAATAAAGTCAGCATTGATGATGAAATTCACCATCTTCAGTGTTCGAGTATAGCCTTTGGCAAACTGAACAAAATAATATTTAAAGATCAAGAAATAAATCTGGCATACAACTCTGTGTGCTGGACAACAGTGATCCCTGCCCTCCACATGTTTTGGATTACTTGCAGTAGCCACCTCAAGGCATTGGAAACATATGACTAATGTTTACTTGTTCAACAAAATACTCCAAATCCAGGATCCTCCATAAAAATGTGTAAGCAAACAAATTACTGCCCTCTCCTAGAGCATCATTTCCAGCATTAGAGCTCTTAGTTACACTCATTTAGCTTGTTTTGGGCGGACCTTGATGTTCACATGTTCTTCACCAGAGTCATGAAACAGACCATTCTGACTTCTCTCGTAGCAAGAGAATACCAGGTACGCCAAAGATGAAAGAATGTTTCAATGCCACTTTATAAAAATTGCAACATACCACAACACACCTGTAAATCCTTGCCAATGGTAATCAGAAGAAGTCATAAATATGGAAAATAGAGTAACACTGCACAATGTCTTCTCCAGATAAAAACTATATACTAAATCTGGAACAAGAGAAAATCTGCAGATGCTGGAAATCCAAGCAACACGCACAAAATGCTGAGGGAACTCAGTAGGCCAGGCAGCATCCATGAAAAAGAGCACAGGCCAAGACCCTTCAGCAGGACTGGCAATATGAAACAACTTCTCTCAAATTTAGCCTCCTTTTTGTGGCACTAGTCATGAAAATCCTGGTCATGATGAACCATACAATATCAAAGCTATGCAATATAATTTCTTGTGGGACAAATAACTTATTTTTGAAATGCATTAATGCAAATTTTTCACCACTTAGCACAAGTCAAGTCACTTCTATTGTCATTTCGACCATAACTGCTATGTACAGTGCATAGTAAAAATGAGACAACATTTTTCAGGACCATGGTTTTACATGACACAGTACAAAAACTAGACTGAACTACGTAAAAAACACCGAAGAAAACTACACTAGACTACAGACCTACCCAGGACTGCATAAAGTGCGCAAAACAGTGCAGGCATTACAATAAATAATAAACAGGACAATAGGGCAAGGTGTCAGTCCAGGTTCTGATAGCTTGGGGGAAGAAACTGTTACATAGTCTGGTCATGAGAGCCCAAAGACCGGTGCCTTTTCCCAGACGGCAGGAGGGAGAAGGGTTTGTATGAGGTGTGCGTGAGGTCCTTCATAATGCGACTTGCAGTATGTAGTGTAAATGTCCGGGATGGCAGGAAGAGAGACGCAATGGCGTCGTCTGTTGAGCGGTTGAGACGGTACGCAAACTGCAGGGGATCCAGTGAGGGGGGCAGCAGGGAATTGATATGCCTCATGACGAGCCTCTCGAAACAGTTCATGATGATGGATGTGAGTGCAACGGGACGGTAGTCATTTAGGCAGGACACTGAAGACTTCTTCGGCATGGGGATGATGGTGGCAGCCTTGAAGCACGTTGGAATGGTGGCGCTGCACAGGGAGATGTTGAAGATGTCAGTGAGAACATCTGCTAGCTGGTCTGCACATCCTCTGAGCACTCTACCAGGGATGTTGTCTGGTCCAGCAGCCTTCCGTGGGTTGACCTTGCACAGGGTTCTTCTCACATCGGCCACGGTGAGACACAGCACCTGGTCATTTGTAGCAACACAATAATATGTATTTATTTTCTTCCTCCACTATAAACAAGATTGCAGCATCCAGTCCTTCATTAATATACAAAATGGATATAAAACAGAAGTACAGTGTGTCTTTCCTGGTTGTTTTATCCCCTACATACAAATTTCTAAACTATGCTCTATAATAACTTTTCTCCCTGCCCGTTAAATCGCTCATGTTGATATTTTTATCCATCTACACTCATCCAACTTGCCCACATTAGGACCCTATCCACCCTTGCTGTAACCTGGCAACAATCTTGAAATACAGAATCTTGTACCAACTATTTGTGATCAGTAAACACAGAACATTGAAATTTATTTTAAAGACAGATGGAAAGATGGAAAGTTTATACTATAATTATCTTTTTTTCCATTTTTTCTACCTCTGAGTATGAAATAAATTTCTAACAAACAAGCATGATGAATGTACATACATATATCCATTGGAGGCCACAATTACACATCATGCTTGCTGTAATTTCATAAATAAAAAAGTTAATACACAAGCATTTAGTGAATGGTAGGGCCCTGGGTGTGTTGTAGAGCAGAGGGATAAAAGGATAAGAGTACATGATTTCCTGAAACCAGCTTCACAGTAGATAGGGTGGTAAAGGCAGATTTTAGCATGCTGACCTTCATCAGTCAAAGCATTGAGAGTATAGGTGTTAGAATTTTATGCTGCAATTGTAAAAGAGGCTAGTAAAGCCATAAGGAGAATTATGTACTGTTTTGACCATTGTTTTAGGGAAAATATCATTAAGCTGAAAAGAATGCAATGATTTATAAGAATTTTGCCAGGATTCAAGGACTTGAGTTGCAGGGAGAAGTTGGACAGACTACAATTTTATTCCTTCAAACGTAGGAGACGGAGGGGTGACCCTGTAAGTGACTTTTATGACAATGCACGACTATGGTTGCACAGTTAGGGTGAATGGATATAGTCCATTTCCCAGGAAAAGGGAAACAATAACTAGAGGACAAAGGCTTCAGGTTGGAGAGAAAAGGGACTCCAGAGACAACTTCTTCATCTAGAAAATTATGCAAATATGGGGCGAGCTACCAGAGAAAGTAGTCAAGGCAAGTAAAATAACAACACTTAAATGATAATTTGGGCAAGTACATGGATAGGAAAGGTTTGGAAGTATATGGGCCAAACACAGGCAAATGAGACAAGGTGGGCACCTTGGTTGGCATGGTTGAGTTGGGCCAAAAGGCTTGTTTCCATGCTATATTACTCTGTGACTCTAGATCAGTTATGGTCACAATGAATGGACAGGCAAGCCTGAAGGGCCAAATAGCCTACTCCTGATCTGACTTGTGTTCTTGATCTTAAAGTTCGATGGACTACAAGAAATAATTGCCAGTTTCCACTTTGGATGTCCCAAAATAATGCAGCAAACTAATAAGCTAGCACATTAAAATGGAACCAAAAATCTCTCTCATCACCAAGTAGTCAGATAAAAATAACAGTCGTTCTCAACATAAACCATTTATGAAGTAATGAAAAATATTTGACATCCACTCTCTTCTGCTCAAAATCGTGTTGTCCATGCAAGAAAAAAAATAAATGTGAACCATGATATGAATACTATCAGAAATGTTTAAAAATTGTTAAAATTCATTTCCATAGCCCCCAAGGTTAAAAACTGATTAAAACAGTTTCTGTTGGGTTCATGAGAATTTACTGATGTGGGCTAGATCACTGTAAAGTTATTTATGTGCTTTCAATAAGCCTGAGCTTTCAAGGGAAGCATGGAAAGGAAAAAAATGAGTATTTGTGAGGAAATAGGAGTAAAAACACTTAACACCCAGCTTACATAACATTTCAACAACACAAAAATACAAAAGCAAGCTAGGGACAAGGCCAAACATTTTGTTGAACTGCCAACCTAAAAGCTCAAGTGGAAAAAAAATTGCAGATTCTGCAAATCTAAAATAAAAATAGAAGAAATTACAAATAGTCAGCAGATCAGGTTGCATCTATGAAAAGAGAAAAATAATTTATTGTTTCAGGTCAAAGGTCTTTCATCAGAACTGGAAAGGAAACCAAAAATAACTTAGAACAGACAAAAGGAATGTAGGACTTGGTATACACTGAGCAAGGTGACGTGCCCAGATGGTTAGCATTGGTAAGTTCTCTACTCCCAGGAAAAAAGGAAGGGAAATAAACAACACAGAAAAATAACTGGTATTGAGAGAGAAAAATCAATTTATGGAATTTCATTAATTCAGTACTGAATCTTAAAGGCCAGAGGGAATCTGTTCCTGAAGCGTGCCTTGAGCCTTACTCTATCAGCACAGAAAACCACAGACCAACAGGTCATAAAGGGAGTAAGATGAAAACTTCAAGTGACAAGAACAAAGAGGATACAAAAGTATTTGCATATCAGAATCAGAATCAGACTTTAATCGCCAAGTACCTATGCACATACAAGGAATTTACTTCCGGCAGATGTTGTCTCTCTGCTCATAACAATAATAATGATAAATATAAATGTAAATATAGATTATACATACAGGTAGTGCAATCCAAGTAATAGCCGGCAGTTAACTGTTCAGCAAAGTGACCGCAGTAGGGAAAAAACTTCTCCAGTGCCTATTAGTCTTAGTCTGGAGGGATCTGAAGCGCCTACCAGACGGAAGCAGATCAAACAGTCCGTGCGCAGGATGGGAGGAGTCCTTTATGATGTTCCCCGCCCTCTTCTTCAAGCTGGAAGAGTACAGGTCCACAATAGAGGGCAGGGAGGCTCCAATGATGCGCCCGGCAGTCCTCACTGTGCGCTGTAGTCTGGTTCTATCCTGCTTGGTGGTGGCTCCAAACCACACAATGCTGGAGGTGCACAGGACAGACTCAATGACTGCAGTATAGAACTGTAGCAGCAATTCCTGAGGCAGACCGTATTTCCTCAAGAGCCGCAGGAAATACATCCGCTGCTGGGCTTTCTTCAGGATGGAGCTGATGTTCTGCTCCCACTTCAGATCCTGAGAGATGGTGGTTCCCAGGAACCTGAAGTTCTCCACGGTGGACACAGGGCTGCTGAGACTGTGAGGGGAGACATAGCGGGGGGATGTCTCCTGAAATCCACTATCATCTCCTTTGTCTTGAGCGTGTTCAGCTCCAGATTGTTCCGACTGCACCAGAGCGCCAGTTGGTCCACCTGCTGTCGATATGCAGACTCATCACTATTCTGGATGAGTCCGATGACAGTAGTGTCGTCTGCAAATTTCAAAAGCTTCACATAGGGGTTGGAGGAGGTGCAGTCATTGGTGTAGAGGGAGAACAGCAGTGGAGAGAGGACACACCCCTAGGGGGCGCCAGTGTTGGTGATTTGAATATCCGAGGTGACCTGTCCCATCCTTACCTGCTGACTTCTGTTGGTCAGGAAGCTGTAAATCCAATCGCAGAGGTCAGGTGGCACAGCAAGGTGAGACAATTTGGAGCAGAGCGTATGAGGGACGATGGTGTTAAACGCCGAACTGAAATCCACAAACAGCATCCGAGCATAGGATGATCCAGATGTTGCAGGATATAGTGCGGTCCCAGGTTGACTGCATCATCTACTGACCTATTTGCCCGGTAGGCAAACTGCAGGGGATCCAGCAGGCTGCTGGTGAGGGTCTTCAGGTGGTTCAACACCAAGCATTCAAAGGATTTCATGACTACAGATGTCAGTGCGACAGGTCTGTAGTCGTTCAGTCCTGTGATGGTGGGTTTCTTGGGGACAGGGATAATGGTAGAGCGCTTGAAGCAAGTCGGAACCTCACTCAGCTCCAGAGATCTGTTAAAGAGCTGAGTGAAGATGGGAGCCAGCTGATCAGCACAGGCTCGTAGACAGGAGGGGGAGACCCCATCTGGGCCTGGAGATTTTCGGGTCTTAAGTCGCTGGAACAGTCGACATACTTCTCCTTCGCCGATTCTAAGCTGTGATCCGGGGGGCTGGGCAGAGATGGTAGGGAGGTGATTGCAGTGATTGTGGGATGAGTGCCAGTGAGTGATGGTCGAGGGAAGGCAGGAAGAGAGGCCAAAGAGATATATAAAACATATCTCAAGACAATTTGTAAAGTATCCAACAACAAATAACTTCAATAGTAAAAAGAGCACGAAAGATAATAAATGGATGAATGCAAATCTTTAAAAATAATCTGTATATTTTATGGCCTTATCCTACATTATGTCTTTAAAATAATATCTGTGGAACTTCTAATGAAGTTCAGCTCATTTACAATCAAGTTATTCATGGTTGAAACTATAAAACATACTATATATTTAGAGAGAATATAGGAGGTCCATAAGTCAGAGTCCACCATGGTCTTCTGGAGCAACTGGTTGCAATTTTAATTCCACTTTGTATTCGATACCAACATATCTGTGCCCAGCCCTTTTTAGTACCAAGGTGAGGTTAAACACAAACAAAATGAGCAGCACCTCATACTTCACTTGGGCAGTCTAGAACCAAAGATATGAACTCCGAATTTCCCCTTTCCATGTCACTGCTCCTCTTTGATCCTTTTCTTTCTCTCCTTCTAATCCACCTAGTTCCTCCTACACCCATCCCAGCTTTGTTTCTTTTCCCTCTTACACCCATTCCATCTATCACCCACACACTCCTTCCACTGCATCCTCTCTCTCTACAGAACACCCCAACTCCCCTATTTGATTCCATGTTCCCTCTTTTTTCCCTATCAGATTCTATTATCTGCAACCTTTTGTCACTTCCGTCTCCCATCTCCCAGCACAAACACATATACACATTAAATAAGTCATGCCAAAAGGAGGAAAAATAATAGACAATGGGTTCATTGCCCATTCACACATTTCAACTTTTCCCTTGTCTGTCAGCCTATCATCCATCCTCACCAGGATTCACTTGTTACTTGTCAGCTCTTGCTTGATTCCCTTTGAGATTAATGGTCTTGACCCAAAGTGCAAAATGCCGATTATCCATTTCGCTCCATAGCTGCTGCCTGATCCTCTAAGTTACTCTAGCATTTTGTTTGTGGACATAAAACACTATTGATTTGCCAAACCAGTGCTTTATAAAAGTTCTTCATAATTTCCATACTTTTGTACTCATTACTTCAATTTATGAAGTTCAGATCCGATATGCTTTGGTGACTACTCTCCTAATATGTCCTGGCATATTCAAAGATCTATAAACATGAATCGCATGCAGCTATGCTCCTGCAGATATTAATTCCTTATTATCTCTCCACATCTCTTCTGCCAAAACATATCACCTCACACCTCTCCATATTAAATTACACCTGCCTTTTGTTTGACCACATCTATGTTTTGTAGCAGTTGATTAGTAACATCTTCACTCTCTGCCACAACTCTAAATCTACTATCAATGGCAATTTAAATAATTTTATGAGTTTTCTCATCTATTTGTATACAGCTGTTCCCCTAGTTACTGAATGTGAACTTAAGCTTTGCTGCAACGTTTTAGTGTGTTTCATTGATTAACAAAGTTACAATTTGTGACAAAGGGTAAAAAATATTTTATACATCTTCCATAATACTATTGCATATTAGAATCTCCAAACATCAGTTTAAGATATCAGCATTCCATGTCTGAAGATAAGCAACACTTTGACAATTTTTTTCAACTTCCATCCAGTGAATATGGCAGTCAGATGCCCAGCAGGAATTGTGCAATAATCTCAGCAAAGCAAAGATACAATGATGGAAATGAAATTATAAATTATTTAAACTGAAGACATCAGCTAATGCTTGGGCATTTGGTATGATAGAACCAACCATCATTATGGCTGAGAAAAGCAAAGAAGTCATAGATAGATAGATACTTTATTCATCCCCATGGCAAAATTGAACAAATTTCAGTATTGCTTATGAAACTGGATATTGAAAGAGATGGGGAAAAAAACATAAAACAATGGCTCAAGGATTAAAATAGCCACTGTCCTTCTCAAACATGATTTAAAAGAAATGTCATATGGGATGTCCTTAACAAGCAGCAATAATGTGATAAGGGCAGCCAAATTAAATTGTATTGCTCACCATAACAGACTTAATAATATTTTTTTCCTTTTTCCAATATTTTTATTAGTTTCTACACAGAAGAATAGAGTACAAGAAAATGTACATAAAAGGTCAAAAAAGATTTTTAAAAACTACCAATTATATCTGTTCATAAAAATCTCATTATTCCGTACTCATGTAAGT
This sequence comes from Hemitrygon akajei, assembly GCF_048418815.1. NCBI lineage: Eukaryota > Metazoa > Chordata > Chondrichthyes > Myliobatiformes > Dasyatidae > Hemitrygon > Hemitrygon akajei. The sequence continues at coordinate 89,931,979 of NC_133135.1, read as the reverse complement.
TAATCAATAGTTATACAGACTTAATCATTTTCAATCATTATAAATGTCCATTTGATTAAGATGACAGAAGTTGCTGTTGCAGCTATTTCACCAATGTAATTAACATCAAAAATAACCTGGTTCCCCAGTAGGTCAGACAGATATTGACTGCAATGACATAGAGGAAGTTGAGAAGTTCTTACTTCACATGTTGAGGAGCTTAATAATGAAGACATTTAAGAGCTAATGAAGCTGCAGGTAGCAGCTGAGTTTGCTGAAAAGTCAGGAGCCTTCAATAAACGTTTGTGTGAAAATGTTAAAGGATTTGTTTTCTAAAACAGAAGAGATTTCTGCAAATTACAAGGATAATGATCCCAAAATACAATGTAGCATTAAGTAGTCCATAGCATTGAATTAAATGTTGCTCCTGTGAGCTTTCTGAATAAATGCTGTTAAAAATTAGTATTGTCATGACATTGTTGTTAATCCATCAACTTCCACCTCTAATGATACCTACCACATGTGTGTCATCCAATAAACCTATTCCAGAGCCAACCATCTCAATCACCTCTTTCTTCTACCCCACTAACACCAAACACATATCTGTCCATCTCTCACATCACTGTCTTCTGCAGAACCATTTAATTTCATCATCTTTTTGACTTCTAAATGTAACAGAAAAATTATAGAAGTTTTTTATAAGTTTTTTTAGAAGTCCAATTAAACATCTTAGTGACTGTTACATAGTTTGATTGTTCAAAAAAATAGAATGCGTCCTCTGATTGTATGAATCTTGCCGTAATGTAAGCATTCTTTAGGAATGTTAGTCCATGTTAAGCATTAGTGCTAGTACTGACTAAATATATATCTACTCCTTTCTTCTGTTATGAGTGATGAACAGACCTGATGGACAATGGGGTACAGAGTTAACCATCCCCCCCGAGAACCACGAACTATTACTGTTGCTATGCTGACCATGAGAAAGAGAGACGAAAAACAGGCAAGAACATCTGTGACAGATAAGAGAGCGAGGGAGATTGCTGATTAACTGTATTGTGACTCCTTTTGAATTATTTACTGTTTCGCTGCAAGGACAATAGTTTGCTCGTTAACATTCTTCAGTGGACTGTAGGAGTGGCATGATTTGATGGGCACGGTCATTCAGCTATTGATGGATAGCTGAGTCCCCGTTGGTAGGGATAAAAGACAGGTCTGGAGAGACACCCTTCAGACACACCAGTGGACCCTGACTGAGGGTTGTGAACCCACAAGGAAAGGTGGGGGATTCGAAGACCAAACCAGGAGGTCGGTCAGTAAGGCTATCAGTGTAAAAGCAGGGCCGGTGGGGACTTGTGTGTGTGTCCACTCATGCTAGAGTGACGAGTCCACCACAGAAGAACAGTCTAGCAGAAGGACGGAGAGGTCATAGCTGGATGACCACAACTGTACGACGGAATAAGAAAAAATAATTCAAGGTTTGCCTGACTGCAGCTGTTACATCTCGCTTGCTCTCTCTCTCTCTCTCTCTCTCCCCAACGATTACAACTCAACAAGCATAACTACCTCAGCACTCATGAACTGAACTGAACTTTATATTCTATGACAATTCATTTACCCCTAGACATCGATAGAGCTTGCTTATTATTGCTTATTATTATTCCTACACTTTTAGGTTTATTACTGCTACCTTGTGTTATATGTATATTGGCATTATTGATACGGTTTTGCTTATTTTTATTAATAAACACCTTTAAATATAGTACCACCAGACTCCAATGGATTCTTCTCTCTCTGCTGGTCAGACACCCAGTTACAGGGTACGTAACACTTCAAACCTTCTTCAAAAGACTTAGTTTGATCTGTCAGATGACTGCCAATCAATTCACATGGTCACTAGTAACCAATCAATGCAAACAAATTATTTATTTATGCTAAATTTGCTAACACGAAGTCTGTAGCTGCACTACATACTCAAAAATATGCTATTAAGATATTCCACTGCTCACAGCTATAGAAGTATACAGTAAAGAAAAACGCCCTTCAGCATTTAGATTAATCCCCAGCTATCCCACTTTTTAAATTCTCCCTGCATCATCATCAAATTTCCCTAGACTATACTATTCACCAACAAATTCGTAGCAATTCCACTGTATAATTAAACTACAAAGCAGCTAGTTTTTGCAATGTGGGATGAAATCAAAACACCTTCACAGAAACCTGTATACACACAGAGGGTACATGCAATCACACAGATTGCACCCAAGATGCAGCCAAGTCTCTGGCACTGTGAAGCAGTGGCTCTACTAGCTTTGCAACTGTCCACCCACTTTACCAAATGACCCTTCAGCAATCATGCCCAATTTATTTGGTAAAGGAGACTTCCTTTTGCAATTAGTTCTTAATACTTCAATTTGGATTTTCTGTTATCATTTGGAATACCACTGTTTTACTCCCACCACTGTCTATAAGGAGTTGTACATTCTTCCCATGACCCCATGGACTTCCTCAGGGTGCTCCAGTTGCCTTTCACATTCCAAAAACATATGGTTTAGGGTTAGTAAGTTGTGGGCACGCTATGATGGCACCAGAAGCATGTCAGCACTTGTGTGCTGCCCCCAACACATCCTCAAATAGGTTGATCATTGACGCAAACAATGCATTTCACTCTATGTTATGAAGTTTTAATATACATGTGACAAATAAAGCTAATTTCATCTAATCTCTTTTCATTAAATCCAGTGCTGTCCCCTAGAAGTTTAATAGAAATGTCCTTGTCTTTCGATCTTTGAGCCCAGGTCAAAATGACACATCTCTAAGAAGATGGGAGGCGGAGTTAAGATGGCGCTAAACGGCAGCTCCTTTGCTTGTATCTTCGGAAACAGCTCTATTTCCATCTTTAATATCTTTATTTTTCCCTTTCAGGGTTCTTTTGAAGACCTTGACCTGGAGTTACACACAGACTTTGGTTCTTTGCAGGAATGGGACCCGTTCTCGGGGTTTCAGGACACACCAAGGATTCAGCCTGAGAGGCGGCCTAGTGTTTGGAAGCCTAAGATCTCGGGGCTCTGGAGACGGGCAGATCGAGGATCGGTGTCACGGCAGGAGACCCATGTGTTGTCGGGGCGACCGGTAAATCTTTTGCTGTGGGCCCGAAGACTCGAGATCTTTGCGATTGTCCGGCACAGAGCTCGAAAAAAAGCAATGAAACTGACTTTTTTAACGTCGTAAACCAGCGGGTTGTTGTTATGTCTCCCACTCACTGTAGAAATGGGGGACACCTCCCCCTCCCTTGTCAAGGAGGGAGAGAGCCTGTGGGTTGACGAATACCAGATGAAACGTGATAGTCTTTGGGGTAACTGCAAGATCTGTGTCTTTGCTATTGCCTAGCTCACGCCTGTGCTCGGTAGCAGGTGCGCTTTTTTTAATGGGGGGGTTTAACACGGAAGAGGGAAACAGGGGGACCTTTGGGGTTCTCATGTTTAACTTTCATTCATTCTTTGGGGTACTTCTGTTTTTGTGGATGTTTTGTGAAGAAAAAGTATTTCAGGATGTATATTGTATACATTTCACTGACATTAAATTGAACCTTTGAAGAATACAAATTTATCAAAGAATATTAGGAGGGATAACTCTCCATCAATAATTGAAGGCTTTTTTCTAAGAAAAAACAAAAGTGTGCTTATACAGTGGTTATATATTCCCCTGGAAGCCTATTCCACTCAGTTCACTATGATTAGCTGAGCAGCGGTATTAAGAGGAAGGTAACAAATAAGTATAATAACTAAACACAACTTATTATAAAGTTGGACATGAGCACAAATGTTTACATGGCTTTGCATGTTTGGAGTGTAAATGAAGGCTGTAATTCTGATAATTTGAGACTGTCAAGTTTGGAGCAAACAAAGACTTCGATACGGCTTTAGCAATTAACAAACTCAGATGGAGTAAAGTCAAGCAGAAGAAGAAGAAAATAGCAATGTTAGTAATGACATAAACATGACTTGAAGCTCTTCCTGGGGTTAATTATGATGCCAGGAATGTCAAGAGTAACCTTGTCCATGCTTGATTTGATCTCCAGTGACTTAATCCCATGAGACAGAAATAAAGGGAAACTTTGTTTAAAAAAAACAATGGTAACAATGAAACAATTATATCTTAACATAAATAACTTCATAAACCATTTTAAGCAGGAACAAAGACAATGGCAACATCCATTTTGCCAAACAAGGGATGGTTATTTAAATTCTCTTTGGAATACTGAAGTTCCTTTCAGTAGGCAAAATTCAGTAATACATAAGCAGATTTCTAACAGGTAATGTAAGCAAACCACCACCAACACGAAAAAAACATGAACTTTAAAAAGGAGATCATTTACGTATAATCAAACACCAGCAGCCAGAGTTAACTCTTCAAGTTTACAACACCTTACATAATTTTAAAAAATTCAACTGGGAACATCTGCTTCATACTTTTAAAGAGCAAACACGAGGAAATCTGCAGATGCTAGAAATTCAAACAACACACACAAAATGCTGGTGGAACACAGCAGGCCAGGCAGCATCTATAGGGAGAAGCGATGTCGACGTTTCGGGCCGAGACCCTTCGTCAGGACTAACCGAAAGGAAAGATAGTAAGAGATTTGAAAGTAGAGGGAGAGGGGGAAATGCGAAATGATAGGAGTAGACCGGAGGGGGTGGGATGAAGCTAAGAGCTGGAAAGGTGATTGGCGAAAGTGATACAGAACTGGAGAAGGGAAAGGATCATGGGACAGGAGGCCTCAGGAGAAAGAAAGGGGGGGGGGGGGGAGCACCAGAGGGAGATGGAGAACAGGCAAACAACTAAATATGTCAGGGATGGGGTAAGAAGGGGACGAGGGGCATTAAGTCAATGAACATTGACTTCTCTAACTTCCGTTAATGCCCCTCCTCCCCTTCTTACCCCATCCCTGACATATTTAGTTGTTTGCCTGTTATCTGTAAGTAGGGGCCATGTACAATCCTGATTTAATGGAGACTGACATGTGAAGCACGGAGGAACATCTGGTGAAACTTTTGAAATGCCTGTTTCGCTGCCGCTGCTACTGTGCAATTGGAAAAATCCGGAGGAAGGTTCCGAATCCTCAGCTTTGCCTGTTGCTTGGCGGCCGGTGCCGGGTCAAAGCGTTTAGCAGAGATGGTGCTCGGTGTCGGAGGGCTGGTCAGAGGCTCGAAGTTTTCGGACGGACTCGGAATTGGTTGTTATCGGAGCTCCCAAAGTTCTGTATCGGCAAGCTGCGGCGCTGGAGGTTCACGGCAGGAAGAGTTTTTCTTCCTTCTACCGTCTGCGTGAGATGATGGGCTGTCGGAACTTTTGAGACTTTCTTTTAAACCGTGCCACGGACTGCTCTTTATCAGATTACGGTATTGCTTTGCACTGTTGAAACTATGTGTTATAATTATGTGGTCTTTGTCAGTTAGTCTTTTATCAATTATGGTATTGTCTGCACTGTTGAAACTATATGTTAACCATAACTATATTTAATCTATGTGGTTTTGTGTAGGTCTTGTAGCTTTAGGTTTGTCTGATGGGTTTGTAGTTCCTTTCCAGGGAACGTGCTGAGACGGTAGCGCGATATCGATACGCAGCAGCCTCTCCGGACTCTGGATTGGGGATTACCAAACGTTATGTGGTTTTTCTTGTGTGGTCTGTTTTGTGCTTTTTCGTGATATCATTCCGGAGAAGATTGTCTTATTTTTTAACTGCATTGTATTTGTGGTTTATAAATGACAATAAACTGAATCTGAATCTGAATAAATGACCCAGTTCCATTTAATGTAATTGGTAAAGCATCACCAAATAAACTTCACAGCTTTCTTTCAATACAATGTTGTAGAATATGTATTGTAACACCACTAAGATGATGTGAAATGATAATCGGCATGGTAGTTTTTACAAGAGTATAGCTTGGCAAGGCTTAAGACAGCTTTAAAAAAATCTCACGATACGCAATTTGAATGTCATCAAAATTTTATACTACTCATGTATTAGTTAACTATTGATTTAATCTGATTTGATACAAATTCATCTCTGGCTCAGTTAAAAATCTAAATACAGATGTTGAAAATCTGAATTGCTAACAGAAAATACTGGAAATATTTAAGGAAGGCAGCAACTATGGAAAGAAAAAGAACATCACCAATATCCTTCTGAAAGTTACAGCTAAATCTGTACATAACACCTTCTCAAACAATATTCTCCTGATCAGAATCTTTCACTAATTCCCCCCACCACCTCCACCCCACCACACACATCTGCCATTTTAAATCTTTAAGCTGTGGTTACTAATTATTCCACCAGGGAATGACTTTCGCCCTCTACTTACACTTCACGTTAAATCTATCTTTAATATACCCCACACTAAAGCATACAATTCCAGCTATGATTTTTTTTCCACTAAACCGAATTACAACCAATAAGAACTAGCATAAAAATGATGATGAGAATAAATGCACCCAAGATTTTTCACATAAATAAATGAAAAAAAGAGAGATTGATGCACAAGATACATAATATATTGCCTCATTGCATAAATTTTGTCATGTACTTATTTCTGGTTAGATTCTACTTTTTTGACAAAGCCTAATTGAAGTAGTAATTTTTTTTGCAGGATTTACAACACAACCTATTGCTCTCTCTGTCTGTAAATACTCTGAGGAAATACACATACTAACCACAAACAAAGCAGTTAATTCAGAGTTTGTAAATACATGACTTCTCCCACCATGTGCATTTTCAAAAATAGAATCAAGTCTGAGAAAAAGCTATACCCAGCCTGATGATTTTCTCCACAGAAAAATGACTTCTGCTCAAGTATAACATCTTTGGTAACTACAGCCTTCCTTTACTTATTTTATTATATTTAAATGTTCCTGGCATTCATCTGCGGACTGAGGATATGCACATCATCTCAACACAACCATCAAGAAAGAGAATCAATAATCACCCATACCCCACAAATCACAGCATTTTAACAACTAATTATATTTTGCCAGCACTCCCAAAAGAACATTTTGACAATGCAAATTTTGAACAATTGACCTTTCTGCTAATATAAATAAGTGCTCACTTCACTGATGAATCACAAAACTTATCTACAAATATTATGAGAAACAAACAAAACTGAAATGTTTAACTTCATTCTTTCCCAACTAGAGGCCAGCATTCAAATTTCTATTATTATCCTGGTTAAATTTGGCTATTTTAGAGGTCAAAGCAGGGATTTGTTCATCCAATGAGATAACTAATTGTTCTCTTACTAAAAAAATGTAATTCAACATCATAGAATGTACACATAAATTGAAGTATGAATAGTCTCCGGGACAAAGAGAAAGACGCATCAAATTTCACACAGGAAAGACTAAACATTAATCTTTATCAAGCTATGCTTCAGTAACAACTACGAACAGACAGAAATGTTATATTCTAATACAATAAAACCATTGTATCTTATAAAAAGCTCAAAAGTATCAGAACAAGATATGAAGCACAATAACAAGTCTAGCATCTAATTGAAATGACAGAATCCTAAGTGTTAACTACATTACTTCGGATCCTTTCAAATTGAAGCTCTGAAGTGTTTATAATTAAACATCCATATGAAAAACACAAGAGATTCTGCAGGTGCTGGAAATCCAAGAATTCAAACAACACATACAAAATGTTGATGAAATGCCTGAAATATTAACTGTTTATTCATTTCCATAGCTGCCGCCTGACCTGCTGAGTTGCTTCTGCATTTTGTTTGTGTTGATCTATAATCAACAAATCCCATTTCAGAAACCTGAAAAATAAATGGCTATTTTGTGAAACACAGTGAAACATTAACAAGTCACTATCTGATTGTTCAGCATCTGGTTTCCCATGCTCTCTTGAAAAACACACCAGGGATCACAGTGGCCCTGTGATCTCTGTCTGAGAGGCCAATGTTAGGCTGTCTTTAAGGGAGGTGTACCCTCACAATTCAGCAGGGCCCAACAGAATACCTGGTAAGGTTCTAAAAACTTGTGCCAAACAATGGGCGGGAGTATTCAAGAACATTTTCAACCTCTCATGTAAGGTTGGAAATTCCCACCTGCTTCAAAAAGGCAACAATTACACCAGTGCCTAAGAAAAGTAGTATGAGCTGCCTTAATGACTATTGCCCAGTATCACTCACATCTGCGGTGATAACATACTTTGAGAGGTTGGCCATGGCTAGTATGAACTCCTGCCTCAGCAAGGTCCTGGACCCATTGCAATTTGCCTATTGCCACAACAGGTCTACAGCTGATGCAATCTCAACGTCTCTTCACACGGCCCAGAGGAGCATGAGATATGGGAATCAGAATCAGGTTTATTATCACCGGTGTGTGTCGTGAAATTTAACTTGGTAGCAGCAGTAGTACAATGTAATACATGATAATATATAAAGAAAGAATAGATAAAGTAAATCAATTACAGTAAGTATAAATCTATATTAAATAGATTAAAAATGGTGCAAAAATATGAATAATATATATTTTTAAAAAGCGAGGTAGTGTTCATGCGTTTATTGTCCATTTAGGAATCGTATGGCAGGGGGGAAGAAGCTATTACTGAATCAGTGAGTGTGTGCCTTCAGGCTTCTGTACTTCCTTCCTGATATAACAATAAGAACAGGACATGCTTTGGGTGATGGGGGTCCTTCATAATGGACATCGCCTTTCTGAGCCACTGCTCCTTGAAGATGTCTTGGATACGACGGAGTCTAGTACCCAAGATGGAGCTGACTAATCTTACAACTTTCTGTAGCTTCTTTTGGTCCTGTGCAGTAGCCGCTCATCCATGCCAGACAGTGACGCAGCCTGTCAGAATGCTCTCCATGGTACTTCTATAGAAGCTTTTGGGTATTTTAGGTGACAAACCATATCTCTTCAAACTCCTAATGAAATATAACCACTGTCTTGCCTTCTTTATAACTGCATCGATTATGTTGGGGCCAGGTTAGATCCTCAGATATCTTGACATCCATGAACTTGAAATTGCTCACTCTCCCCACTCTGAGCCCTCTATGAGGACTGGTTCATGTTCCCTCATCTGGCACTTTCTGAAGTCCACAATCAGCTCTTTTGTCTTACTGACAGTGAGTGCAAGGTTGTTGCTGCAACACCACTCAACTAGCTGATATATCTCACTCCTGTACACCCTCTCACTTCCATTCTAACAACAATAGTTGTATAATCAACAAATTTATGGGTAGTATTTGAGCTATACCTAACCACAGTCATGGGTGGAGAAAGAGTAGAGCAGTGGGCTAAGCACATATCCCTGAGGTGCGCAGCGTTGATCATCAGTGAGGAGGTTATTTTCTCCAATGCACACAGATTGTGGAGCTCTGATTAGGAAGTTGAGGATCCGATTGCAGAGGAAGGTACAGAGGCCCAGGTTCTGTAGTTTATCGATCAGGACTGCAAGAATGATGTGTTAAATGCTGAGCTATAGTCAACAAACAGCATCCTGACATAAGTGTTTGTATTGTACAGGTACCTTTGTCATTGGTGCCAATGTGTATCATGACTTCTGCCTGCTTACCCTCCCTCTTGAGAATCTTCTGTAGTAACTCTGAGACACCTGGGCCCTAGCATCTGGGAGGTAATACACCATCTTCACATCTCTTTCACAGCCACTGAATCTCCTGGCCATCCCCCTAACTAAAAAGTCTCCTATCACTATCATTCTACCCTTCCCTGATAAGCCTCAGAGCTAGCTACAGTGCTCCAAGTCTGGCTGCTGCTGCTGTGCCCTGATAGGTCACTTTCCCCCAACAGTACCCAAAGGGGTATACCAAGGGGAATGGCCACAGGGGAACCCTGCACTGACTGCTTACTCCCCTTATTTTTCTGATGGTCACTCATATACGATCTGAAACTTACACTCTGGGTGTAATCACCTCAGTAAAAGTCTCATCTATAAGGTTTTCAGCTCCCAGATGATCCTGAGTATATCCAGTTCCTGTTGCTTGTCCATCAGGGGCTGAAGTTGGGTGCACCTCCTGCAGTTGAAGTCATCAGAGATACGATTATGTATCTTCAAATCCCACCTGCCTACATGTGTTATTCCTCTAACTTCTCAAGCTTAAGTTCCAGCCTGTACCCAACTCTTGATCAAGCCTGTTGAAGCAAAGCCTGACCATTCTAACACGAGCCCACTCACACAATGACCACTTATACTTCGCTTCTTTTTATTGGCTCTTCCAGGTGCCTGCAATATTATTATGATTGGAGCACACAGAAATGTTCAGAAAGGCCTCAAGTACTTTCTAAACATCATGCTACCTCACCATTAAATGGCTTCTGTATCCAATGGATGAACAAATCATCCACAGCACTCAAAAATGTAATCTAGGCACAGAGTTAATCTTGAAGACACAGGTTTAGAGATGCTGAAATATGAAGCAATAAACAATCTGCTGGAGGAATCAGTGGTGAAGCAGCATTATGGGGAAGATACTGCAGACAGTTTACTTTTGAGTCAAAGCCCTTCATGGTTTTGCATCCTCTCTCCTTGCTTCATTTTTGACTAGTATCAAAGTCATTCCGGCAGATCAATTTGCTTATGATATAGGCCAAGGTATTTTTAAAATTACACCACTTAAGACAACATCATTAACCTCATCAACATATTTCAATGTTGTGTCACATGCACTAATGATTACAAGATGTGACTTTGCATAAGGTGTGAACTGAAGGATCCTGAGATCACAGAAGATGCCATACGATCTTAATTCTGAAGGCAAAAGCAAAGCAGCTAAAACTAAGTCTGAAACAAATCAATATTTAGAAAAGATAGACTGAAGATGAGATAAAAGCTAGGGAATACTTGAAGAAAACAGTCTAACTCTAACATTTAAAAAAGAACAAGAAAATGCTGGAAATATGCAGGTCATGCATGATCTCTGGGGAAGAGAAATAGTCGACCCTTCAAGTCATTGGCCTTTCATCAGAACCAAACCTATTAAGTGCTTGAATATAATCTAAGTATTTTCAGATGTGTCAGCATTTCAGATGTGTCAGCATTTCAGATGTGCAGGCAGCACCTCGAATATTAAATAAACTTCTGGTCACTATCGTACACTATAAAAATAATATCTGAACAAAAAAGAAAACGTAAGACAAACATTAAGAACTTCCAAAAAAACCAAAAAAGGTAGAAATCTGAAAACTTAAGGAACCTGAATAATTTGAAACATAGAATACCTACAGCACAATACAGGCCCTTTGGCCCACAAAGTACATGTCCCCACCTTAGAAATTACTAGGCTTACCTATAGCCATCTATTTAACTAAGCTTCACGCACCTATCTAAAAGCCTCTTAAAAGAGCCTATCACATCCACCTTCACCACCATTGCTGGCATTCCATGCACTCACCACTCTGAGTAAAAAACTTACCCGACATCTCCTCTGTACCTACTCCCCAGCACCTTAAACCTGTGTCCCCTTGTGGCAACCATTTTGGCCCTGGGAAAAAGCCTCTGACTATCCACATGATCAATGTCTCTCATCATCTTATACACTTCTTTAAGGTCACCTCTCATCTTCCGTTGTTCCAAGGAGAAAAGGCCGCGCTCACTCAACCTTTTCTCATAAGGCATGCTCCCCAATCCAGGAAACATCCTTGTAAATCTCCTCTGCACCCTTTCTATGGCTTCCACATCCTTCTTGTAATGAGGCGACCAGAACTGAGCACAGTACTCCATGTGGGTTCTGACCAGGGTCCTATATAGCTGCAACATTACCTCTCGGCTCCTAAATTCAATTCCACAATTGATTCAGGCCAATACACCATACGCCTTTTTAACCACTGAGTCAACCTGCGCAGCTGCTTTGAGCATCCTATGGACTCGGACCCCAAGATCCCTCTGATCCTCTACACTGCCAAGAATCTTACCATTAATACTATATTCTGCCATCATAGTTGACCTACCAAAATGAACCACTTCACACTTATCTGGGTTGAACTCCATCTGCCACTTCTCAACCCAGTTTTGCATCCTATCAATGTCCCGCTGTAACCTCTGACAGCCCTCCACACTATCCACAACAACTCCAACCTTTGTGTCATCAGCAAACTTACTAACCCATCCCTCATCCAGATTTATAAAAATCGCGAAGAATAAGGGTCCCAGAACAGATCCCTGAGGCATCCCACTGGTGACTGACCTCCATGCAGAATTTAACCTGTCTACAACCACTATTGGCCTTCTGTGGGCAAGTCAGTTCTGGATCCACAAAGCAATGTCCCCTTGGATCCCATGCCTCCTTACTTTCTCAATAAGACTTGCATGGGGTACCTTATCAAATGCCTTGCTGAAATCCATAGACACCATCTATTCCATCATCTAAATCATTTATATACAGCATAAAAAGTGGTCCCAACACCGAGCCCTGTGGAACACCACTAGTCACTGGCAGCCAACCAGAAAAAGATCCTTTTAATCCCATTCACAGCAATCTACCAATCAGCTAATGCTCTAACCATGTTAGTAACTTTCCTGTAATACCATGGACTCTTAACTTGGTAAGCAGCCTCATGTGTGGCACCTCGTCAAAGGTCTTCTGAAGGTCCAAATGTACAATTATCCACTGCATCCCCTTTATCTATCCTGGTTGTAATCTCCTCAAAGAATTCCAACAGGCTTGTCAGGCAGGATTTTCCCTGAAGGAAACCATGCTAACTTTGTACTATCCTGTCCTGTGTCACTACATACTCCATCACCTCATCCTTAAAAACTGACTTTAACATCTTCCCAACCACTGAGGTCAGGCTAAATGGTCTATCTATTGTGTTCCTCCTTTCTTAAAGAGTGGAGTAATGTTTGCAATTTTCCACTTCTCTGGCACCATGCTAGAGTCCAATGATTTTTGAAAGATCATTACTAATGCCACCACAATCTCCAACTCCCCTGTACTTTCTCCATGGCAACCACATCACTCATGTAGAGTACTGTGTGTAATTACGCACAATACTCAAAGTATGGATTAACCAGTGTTTTAACGTTACTGTTTTTATATTCTATCTCCCAATCCTGTGTTACCATGTTCAGGGAACTATGGACTCAACATTCATGAGACAAAGCAGGCAAAACTAGAATAGAAGTTCACCCCAACTGACTGTGGAATGTTTTTTGTCCAGGTAAATTAAATCTTTTAATCAACAGCCCCAAATAGTAGATAGCCATCATCCTTGTAATGGCAAAGTAAACAGTAAGATGAAAAAGGATAAAACATTCTTTGATGGACACTTTTAAATGAGATAACCAGCTTGACATATACCTGGCAGACATATGACCAAGTGATCCATGTGGGTAACCTGATCATTTCTGTTCTGTCTTGGGAAGGATTTGTAAGGTAAAATTAAATGTTATTTAAAAAAAACAATTTTGCTGCTCAAGAATATTAATGGTACTAAAATAAAATGAAGTAACTTGCTATATAAAGGAATCAAGTCTTTCACATCTACCAGTTAGGATGTACATAAATAGTAAGACATACTGGACCATGTCAAAGCACGGAGTTAAAAGAAAGTGATGTAAAGCCAGACACAATTGCAGCCAATTATCTTTTGAACTAGGATGAGGAAAAAAATCACCTTTGACAGATATTTGAAAATTAAGAGAATCAACATGTATGAAACTAGTGCAGTGAAGGCACAGTACGGTCAGACTGGCCTAGGACTTAACTAAATGGACACAAGCAGGCAAATGGTTTACTCCATCTATTTATCTTAACAATGACAAACAAAAAAATACTGATACAACTTTCAAGTAAATCTTCTTTTAAAGGTGGGACTTCAGTCTGGAGACAGAAACAGAGAAATGATTTTCAGTTCAGGCTAACTGCAAACTAAGTAGAGAAATGGCAGATGGCACTTAATCCAGACAAGATGATGTGCTATACACTGGAACATTAAATACAAAAGGAAAGTATACAGTAAATGACAGGTCCTTCAAAGCAATGAAGCACAGCAGAATTATGGGGTACAAGTTCATTGTTGCCAGAACATGGCAACAAGTAGATAAGAAGCATTGAACGGTCAGGTGTTGATGTAAAAGTTGGCAAGTTATATAAAACTTGGGTCAAGCTACATTTTGGAGAATCATGTGCAGTTCAAGACACCCCATTACAAGAAGAACACAGAGGCTTTGCAGAGGGTGCAGCAGAAATTCATCAGAATGTTCTCCATTCTCTCTAATCAGAGCAGAGGTAATGTTGCAGCTATATAGGACACTGGTCAGACCCCATTGAAGTACTGTGCTCAATTCTGGTCGCCTCACTACAGGAAGGACGTGGAAACCATAGAAAACATGCTGAGGAGATTTACAAGGATGTTGCCTGGATTGGGGAGCATGCCTTATGAGAATAGCTTGAGTGAACTCAAGGATGAGAGGTGACCTGATGGAGGTGTAAAAGATGATGAGAGGCATTGATCGTGTGGATAGTCAGAGGCTTTTTCCCCCAGAGCTGAAATGGCTAGCACAAGAGGGCATAGTTTTAAGGTGCTTGAGAGTAGGTACAGAGGAGATGTCAGGAGTATGATTTTTTTATGCAGAGAGTGGTGAGTACATGGATTGGGCTGCCGGCGGCGGTGGTAGAGGCAGAAACGATAGGGTCTTTTAAGAGACTCCTGGATGGATACATGGAGCTTAGAAAAACAAAGGCCTATGGGTAAGCCTAGGTAGTTCTAAGGTAAGGACATGTTCAGCACAGCTTTGGGGGCCGAAGGGTCTGTACTGTGCTGTAGGTTTTGTATGTCTCTATTCCCCATTCCAGATACCTTTTCACTCCTTTTCTTCTTCGCCTTCATTTCCTGCTATCACCTTCCTCTGCTTCCCCACCTCCTTCCCCTCATTTCACAGTCCATTGTCCTCTCCTACTAGATTCTTCCTTCTTCAGTCCTTTACTTCTTTCCACCTATCATCACCGAGCTTCTCACTTCATCCCCACCTATGATCCCCCTCAGAGGGTCTCACCTATCACCTGCCAGATTATACTCCTTCTCTTTTCACCACCTTATTCTGACTTCCGGTCTCAGCCCAAAATGTTGACTGTTTATTTCCCTCCATAGATGCTTCCTGACCAAGTGACTTCCTCCAAATGTTGTATGCATTGTTCACCAGGATGTTGCCTGGATTTCAGAATACTGGCTTTCAAGAAAGATTAGACAAACTTCAATAGTTCAATAGGCTGATGGAAGTATATAATATTATGAGAGCCACAGATAGTTAGATAGTCCTTAGGTGGAAACATCAAATACTGGAGGGTGCAGATTAAAGATTAGAGGGAGTTAGGGTTAGGGAGATTTATCAGACAAGTGTTTTTTTTAACCTACAGAATTGGAACTGCCTAGAATGCACTGCCAGGGGAGGTGGTGAATTCAAACATAACAGCAACATATAAAAGGCATTTACACAAGGAGACAGATTAAGTGCAATCACATGAGATTTATTTAAATTGGCATTATTCGGAAATCAGGTTTAAGAACCTGTTTCTGTACTGTACACTGTACTCTTATACGTTCTTTCAATTTTATGATAAAATAAAATAACTATGATTGGCTTGAAAATGAGCTTGATAAAAATTCACATAGCCTGAAATGTGCCAGTGATTACATCAATCCTTCACAAACTACTGTGCTTACACAGTAATAGGCATAAGTGTAAGAAAAGCTGGTGATAAAATACTGTTGCAGTAACTGTGCACCTGGCCATTGGACTCATCAAATTTATCAGCAGAGTCATAACATATCCAGCCCTCAGCTTTAAATAAGAGAACCTCTTCATTTCCACATGGCCAACAGCCCTTTTCCATAACACTTTGAATACCATCAGCCCTCCTCACCTTCCTCCCTTGATTCCACGCTCCACCTCCCACTCAGATCAGATTCTAATATCTTTGTTCCTTTGTTACCTCCAATTTTCACCTCACAGCTTGTCACTATTTCCATTCTCCCCTTCCCCAGTGTTATGTATTTAATATTTCAGTAATATATGAATGATATTGTATATATGTTATGATTAAGCATTCTAGTGTTTACATAATTCATTACAGGTTATATGTAAAAGTACGTGAATGACATACTTCATTATGCCATCATATCATAAGTGAATACCTCACTAAAATAAAAATGTAACTAGATTACACGTTATTCCCAGCTCTGTGTTTCTCTGTCAATTAGTTTTATGATTTAGTTACAAAACGTAACGATGGCAACAAGGAAGTTTTAAACGAACCTAAGACAACAACCTACCTGTTAAAGCACAGCATGATGTTCAAGTGTTTTTTTTTTAAAAAAGCACAGCACATGGTTCTTTGGGAAGTAAATTTAAAAAAAGGCAGAAAATGTACATTTTCATAAACAGTGAGTACAGAGTGATAATCATATTTAAAAATCATAAATGGTTGGCTACATGAGGAAAATAGATGCATTTGACTGCACAAGGGATAACTAATTTGAACAGTATCTTGAAGCAAATGAAATACCCAATGGAAAGCGACTGCCAGATTTGCTGAGTGCATTGGGTAGAAAGGGATACAGTTTGCTGAGAAGTTTGACTGCTCTAACCAAACCAGCCTACCGTAAATGAACATTTAAAGTACTCATGAACATTTAGAACCAAAACCAGTGTTGACTGCAGAATGCTTTAGGTTTCATAAGCAGAATCAAAAGGAAGGGGAGTCCACTTCAGTGTATGTGGTTGAATTAAAGTTGCCTGAGTGTTGTCAGTTCAGTGTTGGATGTAATGATGCACTGAGAGATCATTTACCGTAGTTCGTGTAACCTTACAAGAAAGCATTTGAAAATGGCTGTTAACTGAAGAACAACTCACATTTCATAAAGCAGTTGAAATTGCTGTATGAATGGAAACAGCAAAGAACCAATCAGGACTTAAGAACTTTTTAAAAAGCTATTATTAATGCTTTTTGAGATAGTGATTTAGATGCATATCATATTTTTTACTGAGTTAAGTATTGTATGTAATTAGTTTTGCTACAACAAGTGTATGGGACATTGGAAAAAAAAGTTGAATTTCCCCATGGGGATGAATAAAGTATCTATCTATCTATCAGTCAGGAATGAAAGTGAGTGTGAAGAAAACTGCAATGTTTACAGAGACACCTGCCTGGCCAAACAAATTGTGCTATTATTGTGGCAGGGGCTCACATACACTAGAACAATGCAGGTTTAAAGATGAACCTTGCGGAAAATGCAATGAAGTAGGACACATACGAAGAGCATATTGGACAGACAAAAATAAATGGACTGCATAGGGAAGAGATAAAGATAAAAAGTCAAGATGCAGTTTCAAAGAGTACTAATCTGCATGTTGTTCATGAAAAATCTGATAATTATGAGAGTGACACAGGACTGGATAGACTTAAGATTTATTAGTGTGAAAACTAACAAGAGACAGGCAATATTGCCTATACCAAAAGTGATTGACATATTAATTAAAATGGAATTGCACACTAGCTCAGCTGTTTCAGTCATTCCACAAATGAGTTTGAACAGCATTTTGAAGATACTAAACTGAAGCCTTTAGATATCCAACTAAAAACTTATACTGGTGAAAAGATAACTCCAGTGGAAATGACATTCGTAATGACGTTGGGCTTGTATGTAGTAAAAACATGAGGGCCAGCATTGTGGGACATGATTGGTTGAAATACTACAACTTGATTGGAGATCCATCCACTATTTGCACGATGGATCCCCTACAATAGAGTGAACTGAAAGCAGATTAATAAAGGTACTGGATGATGCCACAGCAGTGATCAAGGGTGGGATTGGCAAACTCCAACATATCAAGGGTAAAATAGTGTTAAAGGAAAATATCACACCCAAGTTCCATGAAGCTTGTCCAGCTCCTTGCACTATCTGCGATAAAGTAGCTAATGAGCTAGAATGCATGGAGGCTAAAGAAATTCTTTCCAAGATTGAGTGAAGCCCATGGGCAATTCCAGTGGTCTCAGTAGCCAAGAAGAAAGAGCCTGTCAGGATCTCCGGTGATTTTAATGTCATAATTAACCCAGTGCTGAAAGTAAATCGAGATCTTCTGCCAGAAATAGAGGATATCTTTGTAAAGCTTTCTGGAGTGTAACAAGCAGGCAGCTGAGGCCTACCTACAGATGAAAATGAAAGGAGTCCAAAGTGTTTCTCACCATAAACACTCACGAAGTGCCTTATTGCTATAATAGGCTTATGTTTGGAGTAGCATCTACACCCCCAGCACTCTGGCAGAAAGTTATGGCACAGGTGCTGTAAGGCTGCCAGTGTCACCTAGACAATATCATTGTTACTGATGAGGAAGACAAGGAACATCTGCAAAATCTGAGCACAGTGTTAAAAAGATTAGAAGATTATGGGCTCAGAGCAACAATGCTACAGGTATGAATTCCTTAAACCAAGCATCACGATTGTGGTCACACCATTGATGCACGAGTGTAACACGCTGTAGCAGCAATGTTTGGGTTATGACTAGAGATAGCGGTCATTTGGAATGTGGGGCTATCCAATGAGAGGGATGTTGTTCTTTCTTGTGGGTCTGGAAGCAGGGATTTCATGGTCTTAACCGGGGAGAGATGAGGAGAGAAGCCGTGAAGGGACAGAGTTGGTAGACCGCCGGACGGAGTGGACTTGAAGTGAGGGTCCAAAGGTCAGCGACACTCGGAGGAGGTTGATGGTGGACAAACAACTTCATCAGTGAGCTCGAACATTGCGCATTAGACCGTTCATGAGAACGGGCCCTTTTCTTTTGTTTGTTTCTTTACTAACCATATAGTCAAATTAAGAATGATAAAACTCAATCATTTAATCGCATACAGTATTGTGTATTGTTTGCTATTTCATGGTACTGATTTGTAACTGGGGCACATTGTGCAGCATCCACCCAAACAAGACTTCTTAAGTTTGGCCGGGTCGAGGACTAGGGAAATGGTGACATCAGCCACTAACACATTATGATCTACATCATCCAGTGAAGTTTCCTGTGACACCTCGCCTGATGGTATAACCAATGTTACGTACCCATGGGTATCTTGTACTTGTCACGTGACAGTGGTGTTGAAGCTATACTGGACTTAAGGTAGTGGTCTTGTGATGGTGGAGTGACGTCATTTTCCCGCCAGTAGAAGTCATGTGACAGGTTTTTATAAAAAAAAACAGGGTATAAAAGGAGGACCCCTCCCTGTGAGGAGGGGCAGTTCGTGGCTGGATTTGCCATTTTGACTCCATGCCACTGCGTGGTCCAATATTATGATGCAGTTTGGTTGAAAGGTGGAGTTTTATTTAATGCCTAAAGTTTAAAAGGTTATTGCCGGCAGTTTCTTTATAATACTGCCAGTTAAAAAATCAGTGGAGAGTGAAGATCGGAGTTCGGGAGCTAAAAGATCGAGGAAAGTCAATTTCGACGGTGAAACAGGTTCGACCTTGTTTGATCCTCATTCGGAAGGAATTCGTTGGCTGTCCCCTGGTAACCCCTGTGAATAATAGCAGAAAGGGTTGGGTACAGTTTTGTAAAGGAAAGGTCAGTGCCTTTAAGCCGTTTCATTTTCATCTTCGTAAATTCTCCGGGAAAAGTATAGTTCGACTGGGAACCGCAGTAACACGACGTGAAAGAGAATTTAAATCCTCTAAAAAGTCTCTCCTTTAATGGACTGTAAGCATTTTGAACTTTTGCAGTACTACTTTGAAGAACTGTTTTTGCAACATTGCTTTAAGAACTGTTTAAGCTGCCACACAGCAGCTGATTTCCGGTTACGTTAGTTGTTTGTTTACTTTTGGGGATTTGTTTTTCAGTGTTTAATAAACGTTTTATTTGTTATAAAAAAAACCCTGCCTCATTTATATATTTATTGTTGCTGAATCCTTAACACCAAATAACCATATAACAATTATAGCATGGAAACAGGCCATCTCGGCCCTTCTAGTCCATGCCAAACGCGTACTCTCACCTAGTCCCACCAACCTGCACTCAGCCCATAACCCTCCATTCTTTCCTGTCCATATACCTATCCATTTTTTTTTAAATGACAATATTGCCAACATTTTCATATCAGTTAAACTGACTTTTCCTAAACCCTGCTTCTATTATCCTTAATTATTTGGATGGAGGTGCGGAGTTATTGACGCTACTGTGTATATTATATACTGTGTATATAATGCAATGACCCTTGTTGGTTAGGTTTTTTTTCTTTTCTTTTTTGGAGTTTTTTTTCCTTCTTATTTACTCCCTTTTTTCGTAATTACTATGAGTTTGGGAGGTTTTTATATATGGATTATCATCTATATGAATGTATACTGTTACGAACCCCATAACTGGGTCACTTACCAGCAAAGATGGAGACGTCCGTTGAAGTCTAATGATACTATTTTTAACGGTATTTATTAGTAAAAATACACAAAAATAATATCAATGCAAATATACAGATAATATATGTCGTCAATACTAAATCTAAAAGTGCGGGTATAATAATAATCAATAAGAAATAAGCTCTATCGTTGTCTAGGGGATAATGAATTGTCCAATGGAAATATACAGTTAACTGCAGTTCCACAAACTGCCGTCTTTTGGTTGTCGCTGTGTTGCACTTTGTTGGAGAGAGAGAGAAATAGGAATAGAATGGGAACAGTTACCGCTACGGGTTTTCCAACCTTTATGACTTCGATCCGTCAGGTGTCTCTTTGTCGTGGCCTTTCACTTGTGGCCTCTCCTTTAGCTAAACCGTACTTCCGTGATGAGCCCGCCACCCTGGCAAGGGAGGACGCACACGAGCCCCCACCGGCTGTCGCTATTAAACGCTGTCACGGGATCTCTAGCGTTTCTCCTGGTGCGTCTAAAGGGGCTGTTCCCCAGACCCTCTTTTATCCTTACTCACGGGGTCTCAGATGTCAATCAGGTTGGGATGATGCAATCCCTCAACCAGACCACTCTGGTTGTCCCCTGAGGGTTTTCAATGAATAGTACAGTACTCAATACACAATTCCGTCTCCAAGAGACAATAGCCGTTATCAGTGGTTCCGTTTCGCTGAGGTCAGGACACATTCCAAACCTTGTGTATTCTGGACGTCTCTCTCTCATTTCCTGAGTCTCAGACCCGAATTAATAGCGATCTTGCGATTCTCAAAAAAGAGGGGGCGACTTTGTACCCTTCTTTGTACCCTCAGAGTTGCTTCACATTCATAACAATACTTAACCTATTAATTATGTACTTTCAAACTCTCTGTATTCATGTTTCATTTATGTTTGTTTAAAATTAATAAAAAGATTTAAAAAGAAAAGAAAGATAATATCGATCCTGCCTCTACCACTTCTACTGGAAGCTTGTTCCACACAGCTACCACTCTCTGAGTAAAGAAGTTCCCCCTTGTGTTACCCTTAAACTTTTGCCCCCCAACTCCCAACTCATGTCCTCTTGTTTGAATCTCCCCTACACTCAATGGAAAAACCTTATCCACGTCAACTCTATCTATCCCCCTCATAATTTTAAATACCTCTATCAAGACCCCCTCAACCTTCTACGCTCCAAAGAATAAAGACCTAACTTGTTCAACCTTTCTCTGTCACTTAGGTGCTGAAACCCAGGTAACATTCTAGTAAATCTCCTCTGTACTCTCTCTATTTTGTTGACATCTTTCCTATAATTCAGTGACCAGAACTGTACACAATACTCCAAATTTGGCCTCACCAATGCCTTGTACAATTTTAACATTACATCCCAACTCCTATACTCAATGCTCAGATTTATAAAGGCCAGCATACCAAAAACTTTCTTCACCACCCAATCCACATGAGATTCCACCTTCAGGAAACTATGCACCATTATTCCTAGATCACTCTGTTCTACAAGAGCAAGGAAATCCTCTTGCATTTGTACAGAGCCCTGGTGAGACCACACCTGGAGTACTGTGTACAGTTTTGGTCTCCAGGGTTAAGGAAGGACATCCTGGCTGTAGAGGAAGTGCAGCATAGATTCACGAGGTTAATTCCTGGGATGTCTGGACTGTCTTACGCAGAGAGGTTAGAGAGACTGGGCTTGTACGCGCTGGAATTAAGGAGATTGAGAGGGGATCTGATTGAAACATATAAGATTATTAAGGGATTGGACAAGATAGAGGCAGGAAATATGCTCCAAATGCTGGGAGAGTCCAGTACCAGAGGGCATGGTTTGAGAATAAGGGGTAGGTCATTTAGGACAGAGTTAAGGAAAAACTTCTTCTCCCAGAGAGTTGTGGGGGTCTGGAATGCACTGCCTCGGAAGGTAGTGGAGGCCAATTCTCTGGATGCTTTCAAGAAGGAGCTAGATAGATATCTTATGGATAGGGGAATCAAGGGATATGGGGACAAGGCAGGAACCAGGTATTGATAGGAATTGATCAGCCATGATCTCAAAATGGTGGTGCAGGCTCGAAGGGCCGAATGGTCTACTTCTGCACCTATTGTCTATTGTCTACTGCATTCCTCAATGCCCTACTATTTACTATGTATGTCCTATTTTGATTAGTCCTATCAAAATGTAGCACCTCACACTTATCAGCATTAAACTCCATCTGTATAGGAGCAGTCACGTCATGTTATGAGTGATAGAAGTGAACACCCAGTTTGTTGCAGTACAGTTTCAGTCATTCCTGAAAATTAATGAACCAAGACTATTACATCTACACCGTACAACCAAGCTACAAATGGCTTGGTGGAAAAGTTTTGACCAGAGTCTAAAGAACACAGTACAGGCAAAGTCATCAAAGAGCACTACACTGACAGTGAATCAGAAGCTCGTCAATTTCCTCCTTGGATATAGATATTGTTACGAATGCAGCAGCAATGAATATGAAACTGGCACAAGGTTTAAAACAAATCCCAAGATTTATTAACCACTGCTCAAAACTTAGAAAAGTAAACAAACGACTAACTTAACTGAAAGTTAACAGTTAGGCGGCAATATCTAACAGTCAAACTTAGAAACTGTTCTTAACAAGTTCTCATCCAAGCACAGACTTAAAGTGATAAATTCAAAAGACCATGGGATTTATACAGTCAGTAAAGAAAGACTTCCCCAAAACAAACGATTCCTTTGAACTAACGACGAACCTGCCAATCACACAGCCAAGAGATGCCTTGTTCGCAGAAATCACGAGGAAATAAAAGGAACTGACCTTTTGACTGGAGGGTGGTCACTGCAAACCTTCCCAAATTTGCAGAGATTTAACTCGAATGTGCATGCCACAATTACTGAGTAAAATCACAAAGGTCTATCATTCCCCAAAACGCTGAATGACATTAACTTTATCCAATCCTTTGAACTCGGATAACTCCGGTAATGCCTTCACTTTCCAATACTGGACTGTAAAGGAAAAATAACCGTAGGACAATAGACAATAGGTGCAGGAGTAGGCCATTCAGCCCCTCGAGCCCACACCGCCATTCAATGTGATCATGGCTGATCATCCACAATCAGTACCCCATTCCTGCCTTCTCTCCATATCCCTTGACTCCCCTATCTTTAAGAGCTCTATCTAACTCTTTCTTGAAAGCATCCAGAGAATTGGCCTCCACTGCCTTCTAAGGCAGAGCATTCCATAGATCCACAACTCTCTTGGTGAAAAAGTTTTTCCTGAACTCCGTTCTAAATGGAACAAACAAAACTGGTGGAGCCTCCACACCTCTGACCAGCAACAACAACATTGCACAAAAAATAAAAATGAGAACTGCGTCACAGACCCGGGCTTTGGTTTAAATACTGTTTGGAACATGCCCTCACGTGACATAACATCACCCCACGGTCATGAGACAATTACATCATCCCACTATTCCGTGTTCAAACTGTGAGCATGTAACAATATTGTAATGTAGCACCCTCCACAAACAACAACTCACCAGCTATGCTTTTCCTGGGTCCCTTGTACTCACACTTTGATCTGCTCAATCTCAGAAGGAGAATAGAGGACAAACAGCTGAGACAAATTGCAGCTCCTCAAACAAGAGAGGTATGATGTTACATCCTGGACAAGCAGTCTAGGTGAAGTGATCAAAAGTGTGTAATCACAAAGATTAAGGACAGAATTGGACCACTCTCTTACAGTGGAGATTGCATCTGATATTATCTGGAGACAATATATCAATCAGTTGAGAGCAGAGTCAACTGTTGGAGGAAAAAGGTGTCCAGAGCTGTCAGCACACACAAAATGCTGGAGGAACTCAGCAGATCAGGCAGCATCTATGAAAAAAGAGTACAGCTGACGTTTTGGGCCAAATGGCAGATAGAGATTCATTCAGTGCATTGCATTTTTCGAGGCAAACCAGGGCAGAGCTTAAGTAGTAAATGGTAGAGCATGGGGTGGGCTGCAGACCAGAGAGATCTGGAAGGTTCATATGTATATGTCTTTGAAAAATAGTGACACAGGTAGATAGGACAGTTAAGGCAGAAACTGAATTAGCTCAGTCAGGCAATTTTGTTGGTACTGTTGAGACAGCCAAAGGCCCTGATTCTGTGCTGTATCGTTCTATGACTGTAATGCTATTGAAAATGGCAGAATTTTACTACCTTTAACCCAAGAACTTTATTATTGTATTTGGTAGCTTTTGTTTTCCTAGAATTTTTTCCCAGGTTAGCCAAGTTTCAACCTTGAATCAATAAGACTCAATCAATTATTCTCTCTGATCAAAGAATACAGACTTTAATCAATTCCTAGATTTCTCTTTCCCTAGCTTTTAAACACCTTGAAGTCATGAATCAACATCCACTTTCAGACTCTGCTAATACGTAAAGAATCAGTTGTAAATTGTGGACACAATTTAAGGAAGTGCAATGTACCTCAATATTTTTGCTGACTCCATTGAGAAATGAACAAATGTAACTCAGGAAATTTGATTTAAACAAATGGAAAATCTTGAGTGCAGACATTTCTTGGCAAGCCTTAAAGCTTTTGAGACAATGTGAAAATCCAGTAAGGGTAGTCAAATCTAAAAATACCTGAACTTTTGTAAACAACAAGAATTGGCAGTTCAAAAATGAATCAACAATTTCAATTGCCTCTGTAGGCTTTTATGTTAGAACTGATCTTCAACTGAACTCTTAAATAATGAACTAAATCATTAACACTAAGTCTATGACAATTTGATTCTGAAGACATTTAAACTGTTTAGTGAGCTGGCTTAAGATTTGCAGAAACAGTTAAATGTTGTCTATATAAAATATGTGCATTAACATGTAGACACATCATAGGATCTTCCACTTCTGACAGTGCACAAACAATAGATGTAACTTACATTTATCATGTTGCATGTCCCAACAAGTAATGACAAGATCAAGTTGGTCTACAAGATAACTTATTTAAAAATAGGGCAAATAGAAAGCAATTGGACATAGTTCAGGTGTAACTGGGACAGGAAAATGATTCCTTGGAAGAGTTTATGACTGCCATTTAAATTTAGACCTTGATAGGTGCCACTTTAAACAACTACTGACTGATGTTTATTTGGTCACTTATCCTTTCTATTAAGTATGACACCTAATTTCACACCACTCCACCTGCCTTTTACTAAAAATATACCTTGATTATTGAAAATAAGTATCATAAGAATTTTTATTATGTTCTCATAGATGCAAGCAAACAAAAATCTAAGTTACAGTAAATAAACCCATCAAATTGTATGACACAGAAATAGGCCCTTTTAGTCTACTTTGTGCAGGCTAAAAATTATGCCTACCTATACTATTCGAATTTACCTGCATTTAGCCAGTATTCCTCTATGCCTTACCTTTCCAAGTGCTTGTCCTTTAAACATTCTTTTAATAATGTGATTCGACTTCGCTGCATTGCAAGAAAAATTCTGACCATCTACCCTACCAATGTCCCTCTTAATTTTGCAAAGATTAAGTTGATTATCCTATGACAATGAGAATAAAACAGTCCAATTCTCCTTATAACTATAACACGCTATTTCAGGCAACATTCTGGTGAAACTCATTTGTATTCTCAATTAAAAATGTGAGTTTATTTATACAAAAGAGTGCTTAAAAACATTCAGAATAACATGTCATAATGTTCTTTTCTAGAGCCACACAGTATACACAACTTTCTGACATAATTTTTACTTGCTTATATTTGAATTAGGGACAGTCACAAAGGTTGAATTTATTGTCATATGCACAAAGATATGTATGCACAGATGTAATGAAAAACTTAAGTTTTACCAGTATCATAGGAATATAGCACCATATAAGCCACATTCAAAGAAAAGTCATCATCGCATTGTATTGGGTAGATCACATCTTACAAACTTTATCGTATTTTTGAAGTAACCGAGATGATTGATGAAGGTAGGATAGTGGATGTTGTCTACAGCTTAGATTCAGAATTAGCTTCCCCATAGTAGACAGTGAGTACCAGTGGGAAAAAAGTTATTCTGGCTGGAGGATTGTGACCAGTGGTGTTCCATAAGGATCAGTGGTGGGACCTCATATTTAACTAGGACAAAATTGTAGGTGGGTTGGGAAACAAGTCTGCAGATGACAGAAATTGGTAGAATTGTGAATAGTAAAGAAGGTCAAAGGATACAGTAAGTTATAGATCAGTTACAATGATGGATCAAGAAACTGCAAGTAGAATATAACCAGGCAGGTGTGAGGTGTTGCACTTTGAGACGTCAACGTAAGGTGAATGTATACTGTTGATGAAAGCACCTGAGATAGAGAGAAAGTGGCAGGTGCTGGAACACACTACCAGGGGTATATTCAAGGAATATAGGGATATGGCTCATGTACAGGCAGAAAGGATGGTTAAATTTGACATATTTCTTGCACAGATAATATAGGCCAAACAGCCTGTTCATGTGTGGTACTGTTCTATGTTCTATTCCATTTTATAAAAGAAAAATGCAAATTACATAAAGGTAAACAATGGCTAATTACTACTAGAGCTAATGTGAGAGTCTCATTCCAATATAGAAGGTCTTTTGAAATCAGGAAACATGATAAAGGCATTGCAAGAGTTTTAGATGTTGCTCTGCAAAGAGCACATAATACTTCAAATTTTCTGAACTTTATCACAGAATGCAGCAATTCACAACAATCTGTACTGAAAATCTGAAACTACTACACAATGGTCTCATAATAAAGATACTTCACTGGGTTGTATACTGTAATGCACAATTCTCCTTAGAATTTGATCCTCTTGGAATTCCAATAATGATATTTCCACAGCATATATTCTGGGACCACAGTTTGAGAAATTGGTCAGCCATCAAAAACCACACCAATTAATCAAGTTTTCAGGAAAGGGAAGCCAGTGTGTCCAATTTTGAATGATTCTACATCAAATCAGTAAGTCACAAAGAAGTCCTTAGAATTTAGCTTCTGTTGTTCTATTTCAATTTTTTGTATATACCTTACTTGGGATGGGTAAAGTAAAATATATATCCATTATACGTTTTTCTAAAGCTGAACAATGTCCAAGATATAATCTTATTCTCCCTTGGAGTGCTGAGTTGAGTTTGCAAATGGCTCATATTAATGCAGAGTCTCAAATCTGACATCCATTACTCATCAAACTAGGAATACAACTTCGTGGGTTTTTTTTAAGGAAAAGTAATGATAAGCTTCAACTGTTCCACAGCCCTACTCAAGGCATTGCTATGACTAACCATCTCACAATACTGTAGCCCTAGGTATTGTTCAATATATTCAGTACCCTGAGGGAAAGTCATGTACATTGAAATCCACAAGGCAAAGTCCCTGCTTCACACTTGAATTGTTGAGCACACAAAACCTGGTATTATGTGGTCCAGTTTCTAGACACACAATAAGGCACAATAAACACAATTAAATTGCAAATTCTAGATTGCAACAAAAACCAAACCTCTAATTTGAAAGCATTTTGCAACAGACAATGACTTAAAATATCAAGCTGTTTAACTATATTATACTGCAGAATTTCTGAAGAATTAGGAAATGGAATCAATTGGCCAATGTTTACATTATTTTCCAAACAGAAACTACTTTTGTTTTAATCTTGTTGACATATCTAGATCAATTAAACGTCAGTAAATAAAATCTGAATAAAGTGATTGCCAATGGCATGAACATTATGGCCATAAAGGAAATGAGTGATTGGTGAAGGTTTAATTCATTTGTTTCACCTGTCATTTCAAGGATGGAACATCAACCAGATTAAGAGCCATTAACTTCAGAAATGTACATCAGTTAAACCACCATATTTTGGAACAGTTCACATTGTCTTGGACAGCACAAAGGCCATTAATAACTAACAGGCAAATTAGAATAATACACAAAGCAAATCCACTTAAGTTGCCTTTAGTTTTAATTAGCTACAATCATTGATGAATTTTCTAAAGGTATTTGATAAAGTTACAAAAGAAAGCTTTAAGAAAGTGAGCAATGTAATTCAAATCAAATTAGTAAACAGGATTAAAAATCAATTTGAAAATAGTTGCACTGGTTAAAAACCAAAATCCGTAATTGAAAGAAACTCCTGTAGAGTTTCACAACATTTTGTTTCCTTTTCACGTGTACAAAATTTTTGAATAGGTAGAATACTTACAAAATTGGCAGGCAACATCAAGGTTTACCAGTTGATCAAATCAGTGGAGCAAAACAAAATTCATGAAGATCTGAAACAATGAAACAAATTGGCTGATGTGATTAATGAATTTTTTTCAACATGTCATATCTCTGAAACTATGTTAAAATTCAGACACATAGAAACCAGAAAGATTAGTTGATGAATACTGAGCAACACACCCAAAATGCAAACGGAATTCAGCAGGTCAGGCAGCATCTATGGAGATAAATGAACACTCAATGTTTCTAGCTTCTGTCCTCTTCTTTTCCAGTCTTGATGAAGGGTCTCAGTCTGAAACCTCTTATATTTTTAGTTTAATCCTATGTGTTCTAAAGATAAACACTCCCCTATTGGCAATTTTCTTACTTTGTTTCCTATCTGTGCCTTCTTCATCTTGTATATCTTTTATCATGTTTCCCCAAATCTCCTTTGGTCCAAGGGAAATAAACTCAGTCAATTAATTGTCTTTGTAGCAGCACTACAATGCAACACATAAAAACAGAAAAAAAAACTGAATTACAGTGTGTGTGTGTGCGCGTGTATGTGTATACACACACACAGAGGTGCCCCCCCCCCTTTACAAAGGTAGAATGTTCCTATGAAACCTTTCTTAAGCTGAATAGTGAAAAGCAAACATTTGTAAAGCGGGGGGGGGGGTGTACATACACTATCTGCTACTGTAATTTAAAGGTAAGGGGACTTACCTTTTGGGCAACAGTACTTGCGCCATTTATACAATGGCCAAACCACCGCACCCCCTGAATGGAACGCAGTGGGTTTGCAGGGAAAGGACCAACTTGTGGCTCCCAGGAGAGACAGCTAGCCGATGGAATACCCAACAAGGGAGCAGAAATTGGATGGGATGCTGCTTCCTGGCTTACCTTCTACCCCACATGCGAATGCTGAAAACCTTAGACCAGCACCCTTCCCTCCTACAGCAAAAGCGAGGAATCTCACAACTGGAGCGCTTTTGGATGATAGTTTTCCCTTTCTACAAGTGGGCCCACAATCCAAGGGAAATTATCAACCTGGCCGCAGTTTTGGAGGAGATGGCCAATAGTACCGCTAAGGCTATGGATGGTGTCCAGGATCAGGTGAGGGCCATCACGGCTGAAATGATGACGCAATGACAGGTGGTTTTGGCGAACCGAATGTCCCCCAATTTTGTTCTGGCTGAAAAAGGAGGTACATGTGCCATTATAGGACAAGAGTGCTGCACCTACATCACAGATGAAGCAGAGAACATTACCTCTCTCTCTGTTCACATTCAAAAGAAGATAAATAAAATTCAGGAAATCAGGGCTAACCTACATGGCTTTAACTCAAAAGGGTGATTGTGGCTGTTCAGTGACATCTTTGCAGGATGGAGCAGTATACTGCTACATTATGCTATCATCATTGCAGGACTACTGATACTTATCGAACCTCCGATATTTCTGGCCCCTTCTCAGCCAGTGCTTTTACCCTACACCCACAGGGATATTTATACAAAGAGTCCCCCTAGAAGGAAGGGGACCTCAGAGAGACTGAGGTGCAAACGATGAGGTTGGAGACTACAATGATGTGGAAAGCCCTTCAGCTTATCACAAGCGTTACTACCCACCCTTCTTACAGGAATATGAAAATTAAGATGTACAACAACCCCGACATTGATAATCCTGGTTGTCATGGAATGACAAAAGGAGGGAATGAGGAATTATATGCAGAATTTAAAGGGCTAAAACCTAACTGACTTATTGGCAGCTTGACAAGTCGTGCTGTGAGAATAATGTATGAACAAAGAAGTGTTTGTTGCATGAGAAAGCTTCTCTGTCTACCCTTATCAAAGTATATATGTGATAACAAATGTATATCAGCAGCCCAGATCGTACTTGGGAGCTCACTTGGGTTGCAGATTTTTCCAGGTTCTGTGAGCGGGGACGCTGTAGTTCAACAGAGTGACGCAATCTTGTTAATAAACAGTATGTAGTTTTAAGTAAACTGTGTTTGACAATTATTCCCTGGGTCCGAACCTAAATGGCTCCGGTAGAGAGAGCAGATTGACAACTGGATATTTTTAAAGCAGAGGTTAATAGGTTCTTAATTAGTAAGGGCATCAAAGGGAGAGGGCAGGAGAATGGAGTTGAGAAAGTAACTAAATCAGCCATGATCAAATGAAGGAGCACACTCAATCGGCTAAATGGTCAAATTCTGCTCCTATGCCTTACAGTCTTATGAATGTGTATTCATAAAACCGTAACATTGTATTTAACATTAACTGAAAATTATTGACTCAGACTGCTCACCTGCCACCAAGACAAAACAAAATATTATAGCAATTGCGAAGGATCATAAATCAGAAAAACCTTCAAATCTATAATTGGAAACTTGTTTGCAACAATCAAATTTGTTCTAATGCAATAATATGCAATTAGTAAAGGAAGTAATTGAAAAAAGCAAAAACAGAAAGTCTTGGAAGCATTCAGAAATTCAAGCAACATTGTTGAGGAGAGAAATAATGAGTCAATATTTCAAGTCAAGGATCCTTCATCAGAACTGTAAAACAAAAAAAACTAAAGTGT
Source organism: Hemitrygon akajei (assembly GCF_048418815.1). Classification (NCBI taxonomy): domain Eukaryota; kingdom Metazoa; phylum Chordata; class Chondrichthyes; order Myliobatiformes; family Dasyatidae; genus Hemitrygon; species Hemitrygon akajei. The sequence goes on along the minus strand of NC_133135.1, from coordinate 89,900,805 downwards.
TTTCAATTCCAAGGTAGGGTGGAAATGGAAAAAAGAGAACAAAAAAGGTAACATGTTCAAAAAAGGATGCATGTTAAATTGTTAAGATAATTGTATGAGGCACTGGCACCAATATCTTTAAGAGTATTCCATAAGGAAAAGCTGACAAAAGTAATTTTGCTCAGATTTCATTCAGTGACTGCAATGCGTCTTTATTGCTCGAGTTACAAGTCCCCTGAAGCTTCACAATAACACAAACAAGCTGGATGCCCTTACTAATTAAGAACCTATTAACTTCTGCTTTAAAAATATCCAGTTGTCAAAGATGGAATCAACAGGAAAAATCAATTGGTGCAATCTTTCATTGATTTTATTATGGTTACTACGGTATTCTATTAAGGATTTGTTCAGTATTTCTGCAAGAAAATGAATCTTAGGTTTGTATATAGTGATATACATATACTTTGAACTTTGAATATCTATACTTCATTTAAGTACCATCTAAAAACATGAAAGATGTGGCAAGAAAGAACTTTGGAGATAATTAAGGCTTACAATTTAAAAGATTGCCAAGTAGTGGGGTACACAAAAGGCCACACTTGGATTCCTGTTGAAGGGTCTCAGCCCAAAAAGTCAACTGTTTATTCTTCTCCACAAATGCTGCCTGGCCTGCTGAATTCCTCTGCATTTTGTGTGTGTTGCTCTAGACAGAGAAATAAAATTTTCCAGAATTGCAGTACAAGGGGAGATCTGAGGAGTATTATAAACTCAAAATCACATAACTGTTATTTGGTATATTTGCAGCCTGATCAGTAACATTAATATCTATTCAAACTAAACAGCTAGAAAAACCTTTAAAAAACAGGTGTGCTGCAATTGACTTCCAATTTCATTCCTTCTGAACAGAAAGAAATTCTGTATTTGTCAGCAATGCCAATGAGATAAATATGGGCCCCATATGTTCAATAATTTTTGTTATAGAGTATGGAGGTTCCACATAGAGAGGGTAGGAAAGTTAATCAATTATTTTCCTACGACAAGTTGACATGCTCTTACTAGAAATGGAAACAATGCTAGTAATATCATGTCAGTGATACATTTCAGCTCAATCTGGAAAGACGAGCTATTTGGAAAGATGTTCCCAAGGTAAATCAAAACACTGCTTTAATATATACCTTCAGAATTGCCAATTTTGCAGGATTTCAGTATTATACCAGAGCTTTGTCGTTGCACACATTTTTTTCAGATTTATATTCAGAATTTTTAGTTTTAAGCCATTGGATAAAGTGCTTGAAATCTGAATGAAACTGTGAAAGAAACTGACAAGAAATCTGTGCTTTCAAATAAACATAATAGATTCATTATGAGGAGGGGCTTTTGTCAACATGGTCACATTTAACTATTTGGAACAGTGCATCTGCAAATAACAAGTAACTATCAGGATCCAACTTAGCAGCAAACACATTAAAAGTAAAATGCTACACAGTGTCAAAAATTTAAAATAATAATTAACATTTCAAGCGGCAAATGGAGAAAGTAGAAAAGTCAATGACATTATATCAAGACTGGAATATTTGCAGATAATAACAGGTTTGAAAACAAAATATTGATTCTGGTAATCAGGAAAAATACAAAGAGACAGGAATAGCAAAAGAGAGATCATGAAGAGAAACAGTAGACTTTAAGAACAGTAGAAACATATTTACAATTATATTGGGGGAGAAAAGAGAGGCTCAAGGGTAAGGCAAACTGTTGTCAATGATACTGTAAATGAAAACAAGCAGTGACAAAAATGAATCACTGTTTCCACTACAAGAGGACAATGGCATGCTTAACATTCCAACAAAGCTTAACATTATCTCGGAATTAAAGACTCAACACAACAACAGCCAATAAAATTCATAGCCCAAGTGCAATAAATCCTCAAGATAGGCAGATTCTACCTAATATATTAAAATTGGCAGAGGAGAATGTGGTAGATACCCTAACTGCAGTCTTCCAGTGTTCTTCATTACTAAGTGTTTCTTTAGACTGAAACATTTCATTTGTGTTCTGCGCTTAAGAAACCTGAGAGAGAAGCCTAGGAATTATACACTCAGTGGCTACTTTATTAGGTACACCTATACACCTGCTCTTTAATGCAAATATCTAATCAGCCAATCATGTGGCAGCAACTCAATGCATAAAAGCATGCATACTTGGTCAAGGGTTTTAGTTGTACCAAACATCAAAAATGGGGAAGAAATGTGATCCAAGTGATTTTGACTATGTTGGTGCCAGACGGAGTGGTTTGAGTATCTCAAAGTGCTGATCGCCTGGGATTTTCACACACTAGTCTCCAGAATTTATAGAGAATGGTGTGAAGAATGGTGCAAAAAACATGAAACATCCAGTGAGCAGCAGTTCAATTAATGAGGTCAGAGAATTGTGCCATATTGTATGACGTAGGCAATCATGGTCTTTCCATGACCATGATTGTTCTTGGCAAATTTTTCTACAGAAGTGGCTTGCCATTGCCTTCTTCTGGGCAGTGTCTTTACAAGACGGGTGACCCCAGCCATCATCAATACTCTTCAGAGATTGTCCACCTGGCATTGGCAGTTGCATAACCAGGACATGATATGCACCAGTTGCTCATACAACCATCCATCACCTGTTCCAATGGCCTTACATGACCCTAATTGGGGCACCAAGCAGGTGCTACACCTTGCTCAAGGGTGACCTTCAGACTAGCAAAAGGGAAGGAGTGCCTTACACCTCCTTTGCCACCCCAACCGAAAATTACTTGTCTATAATCAGGAGTAGAGTGCGAAATAACTTCAAAGATTTCAGTTTATCAAACTAAGCATTTTAAAGGATCAAGCATGAGTGACTAGATGAATTTAAAGAAATTACTCAAATAGTTGACAAAGAAAATGTCTGTTTACCTGGATTTTAGAAGGCATATGACAATACCCCACATAGCAGCTACATTTGAAACTCCTAAACTACAGGAATATTATTAACCTGGTTGGAATAGGCTTGGAGGAAAATGTGGTTAATGTTGCAAATATTCACTTTATTCATTACTAATATATGAGATGGAAATCCACATAATTCAAATTTGATAATGACTGAAAAAAGGGACATTTTAGGTTGGACAGACTAAAGTGTTAAATTACAACATATTAAAAGGTTAGGTAAAAAGTTAAAAGATTGATACAGTAGAATGATTTAAGTGCTGGTACATGCAAGAATACCCAACTTGAACCTGAAGGAACACATTTAAACAGTGTAACGATGGAAGCAGGTGTAGAGGGTATCCCATAAATATGGACTTAAAATAGGCAAATTTATAAAAAAAAACAAAAAGAAATGCTAACCTTTACACCATAAGGATTCAGATAGAAGAGGATTAATGTTATATGTAACTATGCTTAACAGCACTGGGTGCTATTCTGGGCACAGCATCTTAGGAAGGTATGTCAGCCTAGGAGAAGGTGCAAAATGGTATTTGGTTTCTCAAAATATACAATGAGCAATAAATTTATCCTAGACAAAGAGGTGATTTGATCAAAATTTTCAGAATATTAATATGTGGAAGTACTTCTAGAAAATTAAGCTCAGCATATTGTAATTAAAACTTGGACTCTCAATAATTCTATTAGGAAACTTTTTTTAAAAAAATGATACACAAAAGGACAGTAGAAATTTCAACGTTTTCCCCATGACTTTGACTGGCCTCAAATGAACTGTTAATTTTAAACTGATGATTGGTTTATTAGTGTCATATGTACCAAGATACAGTGAAAAGCTTTTGTTTGCATGCTGTCCAAACAGATAATCCCATACACAAGAAGATTAAGGTTGTACAAAAGGAAAACAAACAAAATGCAGAAAATAGTGTTATAGTTAATGGATAAGGTACAGTATAGGTAGACAAATAATATGCAAAGACCATGACAGAGATCAAGGATCTACCTTTGTTGTATAAAAAAGTCCATTCACAGGTCTTAAAAGTAGGTTAGAAGGTGGCCAAATTCTACCCTATGGGAAGGGGGAGGAGTGAATGACCAAAGTCGATGGAGTCATTGATTACGACTGAAACAGAAAATGTAGACAGAGCCAATTGGGGGTTGTGGTGCCAGTTTCCAAAATAGACTTTGGCTGCATTCACAACTCCATGCAATTTCTCGTGGTCTTTTGCAGAATGGTGGCATCCAACCTGTGATGCATTGGATAGAATACTTTATATTGTCAACTGTAAACACTGGTTAGGGTCATCAGGAACATGCTAAATTTTCTTAGCCTTCTGAAGAAGTAGAGTTGCTGGTGTGCTTGTTTATTTTCTTGGTTTTGCATCCACATAGCTGGACCAGAACACCAGATGGAACTAATATTTTTTTAAGTAAACCAAGTTAAGAGAGGTGAAGATGAAAGAGCGTTCATGGAATTTGATCAAAGATCGGCTAGCTCTGAATAACAGTTTGATGGGTTCATTTGTTCTGATCTTTCCAGTAAACACAAATAAGGGAAAAAGGAAGGAAAGAAAATGAAGGTCCATGATAAGGCAGAAGTCATAGAAATTAAAAGACTTAAGAAATTATGATGCAGGATAAATGGGGATGGTTATATAATGTGCCCAGAATTGCTCTGACTTCTTAAAGTGTGTTTGAACCATGACTTTATTATAATATTCACATGCTTTCTTCCAGTTAATACTTCCAAAAGCCAGTGTTCTAATAATCATATATTTTCCAGTATCCATAATATTTCATGACATACACATGGAACTCATGCCTCAACCATGCAATCAGATTTGATCATCTCCAGGAAAGACTGCCCTCAATCCAATGTAATCATTATCAGAAGAATCAATATTCTCAGCTGATTGCAATAAAATTTGAAGCAGCTGATTATGAAATAAAATTACTCAACTCAATGGTAAACACAGAAATCAGGAAATATAGTTTCTGTTAAACTAAAATGACTTTTTTGTCCTCCACAGATGCTTCAGAGGCTAAACATATCCATTACCAGTTTCTATTTCTTTTTTTTGTAACTTATTTTTTATTGAAGTTTATCAAACATTCCCATAAGATGTATTTCAGATACTGTACATAAATCATAAAATCATATTTGTCACAAATCTCCACATAATAATTATCTGAGGTATACACTTATAGAAAGGAGAGGAGAGAAAGAACAATCAAAATAAGAAAACTATGTAGAAAGTAGGATCTTTTTTTTACAACATATTCATTGAATTGTGAGAATAAAATCAGGCCTATGAGATGTTATGTAGTTAAACCATTTTTCCCTAGTATGAATCAAATTGTTCCAACTCATGATTAACAGATGCTGTTATCTATTATAAAAGAATATAAACTAGAGAGACACTGCAATTCTTAAATGGTGTGCATATGACTCAGACCGAATAAACTGGATGCTAGATTTAAGGACTGGACAGCTAAAGGAATAACAGCTATTTGCAATATAATGAAAGAAGGAACACTGTTCAGTTCTGAAATGCTCAAGGAGAAAGACTTGTTAGAAAAACAAGACTTTTATCGGTATTTACAAATGCAACAGCATGTTAATAGGATGGTTAAAAATGCAACCAAGGCAAGTACATGTCTGATAGAGCTATTTAGAAAAGCATATAATTCAGACAATGGTAGTAGAATCATTTCAAGCGTGTATAAGGGTTTGTCAAATCTTAAAACACATTCAACTTCATACATTAAAACAAAATGGGAGAAGGATGGAGGGATAATTATATCTGAGGAAGAATGGACAATAATATGGAGGTATCAACGGAAGTGTACTAGTTCACAGAAATGGAGGGAGTTCGGATGGAAAAATTTGATAAGATATTTTATTACACCCTCTCAGAAATCCTGTTATGATAGTAACATCCCTGTTTGCTGGAGAAGTCGTGGAAATCAAAATGCAAACCATTATCATATTTTCTGGGAATGCCCTGTTATCAAAGACTATTGGAGTGGGATACATAATGCCATACAAGACATCTTTAAATGTGAAATACCCTTAGAGAGTAAGACCATATATTTTGGGTATATACCTCAAGAATGGTTAAAAAGAGATAAATATTTAATGAATATACTGCTGGTGGCTGGTAAGAAGGCCCTTACCAGGAAATGGTTATCACGGGAGAGCCCAACTTTAAATTTATGGATGGAAATTACAATGGACATTTACAAAATGGAAAAGATAACAGCATCAGTTTCTATTTCTTTTGCAAATTACATGTGCTCAGTGGTCTAACATAAAGTCTGTTATACATTTCTGTAAAGTTATGCATGTGAATTGCCAGAAGCTCAAACAGATCATTTAGTTTATTAAGAGTGTTCACAGAACATCTCTGAAGTTTTCTATAAATACTCCTTTCACCAAGGAGCAGTTAGTCATGTGACAGTCTTAAAGGATTGACAACTTTAAAGCAATAATTATTGTTTACAACCACCATTGTGGTTGTGCATTACAATCCCCCTCCCACTTCCACCACATACAAAACTAAACCCATTGACAAATTTTATAAATTTACCAAAGAAATCGGCACTTTTTAATATATTTACAGTGGTCCTCATATTGTCTTGATGAAGCTTGCTCTAGATTCACAGAACATTACAGAATGGTACAGACACTTCAGCGCAAAATGTTGTGCTGACCTTTAACCAACTCTTGAGAGCAATCTAATCCTTCACATCCTCAATTTTTCTGTCATTCATGTGCTCTCTTGAGCATCTCTTAAATGTCACTAATGCATTTGCCTCTACCATCACTTCTGACTGGGCGTTCCACCTACCCATCACTATGTAAAAACTTCAGACATTCCTCCATATACTTTGCTCCAATCATGCCTCCTCATATTAGCCATATCCACCCTGGGAAGAACTTTCTGGCATCCACTCTATGCCCCTTATCATCTTGTACACCTTTATCAAGTCACCTGTCATCTTCCTTCACTACATAGAGGAAAGCTCTAGCTCACTCAAGCTATACTCATAAGACATGCTCTCTAGTCAAGGCAGCATCCTGATGACTCCCCTCGGCACCCTCTCTATCCTTCCTACAATAAAAAAAAAGGCAGAACTGAACACAATATTCCAAGTGTGGTCTAGCCAGTGTTTTATAGAGCTGTAATATTATCTTGAAATTCTTGAACTCATTTCCCAGACTAAGGAAAACCAATACACTGTATACCTTCTAACAATCCTATCAATTTGCGTGGTAACTTTGAGGGATCTATGGATATAGACTCCAAGATCCCTCTGTTCCTCTGAACAGCTAAGAACCCTGCCATTAACTCCATATTCCACATTCAAATCCCAGCTTCCAAATTAAAACACTTAACACTTTTCTGAGTTTTACTTAATCTCATGTAAGTGCTTCTTAAACAAACTCCACATTTCTGCTGTGCATTCCCCAAGTACATTTGTGCCCAAGTTCCTGCCTAATAGCTCATAATCCTCCATTCCCCTAATTAAGTATTCCCCATACCATCTGATCCTATCCCTCTCCAAGTTCATAGTAAAGATCAGGGAGTTGTGGTTATTGTCTTCAAAATACTCACCCACCACCCATCAAACCTAACCCGGTTAAATGTCTAGCACCAGATCCAGTATGGCCTCTCCGCTACTGAGCCTATCTATAGTGTGTCAGGAATCTTTCCAAGACACATCTAACAAATTCTGCCCCATCTAAACCTTTTGCACTAATGAGACATCAACCAGTATTAGGGAAGTTGAAGACCCCCATGACAACAATCCTGTTATTTTTGCACCTTTCCAAAATCTGCCTCCTGATCTGTTACTCAATGTCTCTGTTGCTATTAATGGGTCTATAGAATACTCCCAATAGTGATTGTTCCTTTCCTGTTCCTGACTTACACCCACACTAACTCTGTTGTCGCTCCATGACATCATCCTTTTCTGCAGCTGTGATACTACCCCTGACCACCAGTAACACTCCCTCACCTATTTTGCCTCCTTCCCTTCCGAAGCATCTAAAGAACATCCAACAGCCATTCTTGCTTTTGTAACAACCAAGTCTCTGTAATGGCCACAACATCATAGCTCCATGTACTGACCAATGCTCTACAATTATCACCCTTTGTCCTGATACTTATTGCATTGGATACACAACCTCAACCCATCCCACTGACTGCAATTTTGCTCATCCTTCCTCACAGTCACTCCACATGCCGCACCTACCTATACACCAACTGCCCCATCATCTGACCTATCATTCTGCTTCCCATTCCCCTGCTAAACCAGTTTAAGCCCTCACTAACATATCTAGCAAACTAGCCCACAAGACTATTAGGCCCCCTTAAGTTCAGGTGTAATATGTCCTATTTGCACAGGTCATACCTTTCCTAGAAGAGATCCCAGTGATCCACAAATCTGAAGCTCTGCCTCCTGCACCAGTTCCTCTCAGCCACACATTCACCTGCTATATCATCCTATTCTTACCCTCACTGGCACCTGACATTAATCCAGCCATTACAAAAAGAAAGTTCAAAGTACATTTACTATCATAGTACACAACCTTGAGATTTGTCTTCTTGCAGGCAGCCATAAAACAAAGAAACACAAACTACCCATTTAAATAGAAACCCCACACAAGACCATCAAACACCCAATGTGTAAAAAAAGGACAAACCATGCAAACTATAAAAGTAAACAAATAACATTAACTGCAGAGTCCCCAAAAGTGAGTCCACAGCCACAGAGCAGCTGAGGCAAGTGAAGCCAGTCCTGGGACCCAATGTCTGCAGACTACAGCTACAGAGACAGTTCAGCGCTGAAGTGCCTTCATCAAATCGCGCAAATAGTAAGAAAAGAACACAAGAACACAAGGAACATGAACTGCATATTCCCTTAAAGTGAGTCCACAGCTGCAGAAAGCATTCAACACTGAGGCAAATAAAGCCCATCCAGTAGACCAATGACTGCAGGGCATCAGCTGCTCCCAAACCTGGAGGCGTAGAACCCAAGACTCCTGTACCTTCCATCCATCAGCAGCAGCAAGAGACCAGTAAAATGCAGGTAGATGGTGCTGAAAACCTGTTTATTTTCCACTCTCATTCTCGATGATTTTAATCTTGTTCAACATTTTAATCAGTGCAGAGTAATGGAGCCGATCACAGGTTCATGTTCTGCCATTAGGGATCAACATAGCGTAAACCACCAGTGATGGCAATAGCCACACTCTCTGCTCTCATCCACACCAAATTCCCCAGGAGATCGCAGAAGCACCAGGGTGTTTAGTCAGCTCAAAAATACATTGTTAAAAGGGAAATTACAGGTTGCAATCAATCGCAGTTCTGAAGCATATCTAGAAGGTTTTGTGAGCTGTCTACAGGATGTCACCAATGGATGCTGGTGCCATTTTGCTAGAAGTCCTTAAGGTCCAGCTTTTCAGCTTCTTACCTGCCTATATTCTCCTTTTTCTTTATCTATGTTGTTGATACCAATTTGTACTTTGACTTCTGTCTGCTTGCTGTTATGCTGTGGACCTGATCTGAAGTGCCCCTGACACTGGGATCTGGGAGGCAATGTACCATCCAGTTTCACATCTACAGAATTATCAGTCTGCTCCTCTATTAAGTCCCCTATCACCACTGCATTCTTCCTCCCCTTTCTTTCCTCTCTGCCACAGTGCCACACTCCGTTCCAGAGACCTGGTTGCTCCAGCTTTCTCCTGGTAGATCACCCCCTACCCCCCACCCCCCATAACAGTATCCAAAACAGTAAACTTGTTATTAAGGGGAATAAGACAAGTGTATCTGTCTTTTCCGTTTCCAACATTCAAAGTAAAATGTATTAATAAGAGTACATACATGTCATCACATACACCCTGAGATTCTTTTTCCTGCTGGCATACTCAGCAAATATATATAAATGTAATTGTAAACAGGATCAAAGAAAAAGCGAGAGCATAGATGATAAACTGTTGAAATACAACTATAAATACAATAGCAATAAATAATAAGAGCATGAAATAACAAGATTAAAGCCACCTTAAAGTGTGATCATTAGTTGTGGGACCATCTCAATGAGTGTATTTATCCTCCTCTGTTCAAGAGCCTGATGGTTGAGGGGTAGCAACTGTTCTTGAACCTGGTGGTGAGAGTCCTGAGACTCTTCTAACTTCTGCGTATTGACAGCAGTAAGAAAAGAGCATGGCGGGACTTCCGGTAAGATGGCGATCGCTTAGCTGCTCCGAACTTTTATTCCGTTACTGTCGCTACCTTTGCACTAAATGTCTCCATTTTATAAAGCTTAGTTAGGAATTATTTCGGTAACTCTCACTTGCCTGTGAATATATCTAACCTACAATGTCTAGCAAGAGTTCTAAATCCGGGAGAAAAGAAACTACGACCTCGTCGGACGTGACGATGGAGGCGCTTGAAAATCTCCGAGACGAAATCTTAAAGGAAATTAAAACCGCTTTCAAACAGTTAGAAGAGAAACTGGATCAGAAAAGAGCATGGCCTGGGTGGTGAGAATCTTTGATGATAGATGCTGCCCACCTCCTCATTCTCCCAAATGAGCTGTAGGCCATCCAGCTGCAACTCCAGTTCCTTAACATGGTCTGTATCAGGGAGACTGGAGATTTCCCAAAACTCTCACATCTGACATGAAGAACACAACACTGGCCCAGGACCCACTGTCACTACATTAACTAGGCACTAACAGAAAAAAATAAAGAAATTTACCAGAAACTAACCTTAACATCTACCTCTTCTTGGCAGAGCCTCAAACCCTCCACTCTAGTGCTGTCCATTCAAACAATGGCCACTCCATTTAAACTTGGCTTCTTTTTATAGGCCTTTGCAAAGTGCCTAACAAATCGCGATATCGCAAGCCCACCAAAAAGTTCTTAAAGGCCCTGCTCACTTTTTAAAGTTTGTGCTCAGTATTCCAAACACTTCAACTCATATTAAATCCCATGACAAATATTGTGCTTGTTTGTCCTGAACAATTGTGGCATTTACTTTGGGAATGTCTTTGATCTCTTCTTTGCTACCATAGCATTGTATGCTTGGAACCAGAATTCTGTATGGACCTTTCAGAAAATCTCATTGATCTTCACAAGATTATTCCTGGAAAGTTACATTTCAATTGTTTCCCTGACTCTCCAAATCCTCAATTCTGACCTCCTGGAAATTGGCAGTATAGAAATTCTATCATATAACCTTCCTTCTACAGTTTATGTCATGACTCATAATGTGTTTGAGATGCCTTTTTTTTGTTTAATGTTCCAAATCGGACTGAGTGAAATAGGCTCCCAAATCTCTTGTGCAATTACATGTCAATTTCCGCATGCTATAATTCAAGTTATCTATGTTTTTATACTGCAATTTATAGGGTCTACTGAAAGATTTTCTCACTTCTTTCAGACCAACATTTTTTGGAATTTGTGTTCAACCATACGGGTCACTTACTGGCCAGATCTTTGTTATTTCCATCTGTGCCAGGCCAGAAAGTCAACATGGCCTTCATTTTTACCATTCAAAAGCAAGCAAGAACGCATACCTTGCCTTTTTTTAATTTCTTTGGCATGACCCTTGTGTCAATCTTATGCAATCCTGCTTCATTGACAATTTATTGTATCTGTACTGAAAACACTTCACATCTACATTCCTGTTCATGCCTCAATTCCTAAAAGAGTCAAAAATCAGGTCCCTTCGCATTACTCTTGTTTTTCACATTGCTATTACAGAACAATTGATCCATTTAAACATTTTCTATGTTTAAAGTGACTTCTTAAGGTAACTTGACAACTGCTGAAACATTTTTTTTCCTGGATACCCGATATGTCTCTGCATCCTTGATACCTTGTTTATAGGGATGCCAGATATGTTTCTGAATACTCCATTCATGTGGTCAATAATTACTGTGAATAGTCTTTCCAGCAAAAATTGACAAAACCATGTAACTCTAAATGCCAATGCCTCTATTTCATGCCCGCTCCCACTTCTGCAAGAATTCTTTCCAGTTATGGTTAAAATGCATGGGCTACTCATATACATTCACTATGATGTAGAAATTCACTTACCCAAACACATAGTTAAGAGAATCAAAAGTTTTTGTACACTATCATGTAAAACTGCATCATATAGGTAGGATTCACTGCTGAGGCTTTTCTTGCACCAGTTGTACATGTTTAATTGTTCTTTCCTCCAGTGCCATGTTCACTTTTCTCTTTGAATGAAGTGGCATGAACACTGAAGCAATGATTGGTAGAAATATAACACAATGTTCAATCCTATTTGTTAATCACCAGAACTCAGTAGACTTTTTGCATGTGTAGCTCAAATTTCTTTTTAATCACAGCCAATTTTCATCTACTTGCAGATAAGTAAATTGCTTCCATCAGCACAAAGACCTATTTTCTTTCTTTCAACCTGATAGTATACTGAAGAAGTTGTATGAATACTTTGACAAGCATGAGAACATTTTCTACCTCAAAAGCAGATGCAATTATGTTAGCAAGTTTTTTTTATTACAAAATCAGCCATTAAAATCAGTTGACCTGGTATTGCTTATTATAATGTACTTTTAAGTTTTGATTTTCCTGATGTTCTCAGGGTATTTCCATTATTATGTTCAACTTGGTGCTTCCTAATAACTATACTATAATACATTTGAGACAATGCACATTCTTTCCTACAATGAAGTCAGTGGCTGTATCAATAGTCATTTGTTAACTTAATTCTTGTGTAATATTTACATTTTTTGTTTTTCTCTTTACCTATCACCACATATATTCTACACAGTATAAAATGATGTGTAGAAATGTGCTCATTACTTATCAACCTCAAATCTGTCTGAAGTTTCTACCTTGAAATTGTTTGCTTTCCAGATGGGGCACTGGTTGCCATTACTTTAACTTACGGTAATATATTCTTTCAACTCTATATTCTAAGGCTATATGCTCTCCCTACAACATTTTGGTGCTCCAAATTGGCAAATCTGTGTTGAATGAATTCCAATGCAATAATAGCAGAAGTTCCTAAAGCACCCCTTTTCCATCATTCAGATGATCCAAACTAATTATCAAAGATCCTGAAAGAATATCACAGTTACAGAAATATCTAGGCTGGCCACAATTCTTTCAAATTTTTAAAAAGATAATTTCCACAGATGTAGCTTTCTTACTTTCCTGTCTAATATTAGATATGGCATATTTAGCAACTTGTATTGGATATGCACCCTAGTAATACAACTAAACCTGTTGAAATATACACAAAATCCAGGCGTCCAGACTTTCTTAGGTTAAGGAAGTTTGCATTGTTTACTATCATCTGTAGATGTACTGTTGAAAATATCCTGCCTGGTTGCATCATGGTTTGGTATAGCAATCTGAAAGCACAGAAACCCAAGAAGCTGCAAAGAGTGATTGACTGGTCAATACATACATCTCTCCCCACCTTGGTAATACTTAAAGGAGGCACTGCCTCACGAAGGTAAAATCTTTGCTCAGCGATTCCCCACTAGCCAGGCCTTGCCATCTTCGTGCAGCTACCATCAGGCAGGAGGTACAGAAGCCGAAAGTTCCACACCACAGGTTCAAGAACAGTTATTTCAACCATTCTGTTTTTGAACAAGCCAAACCCTAATCATTCCATTTTAGCAATACTGTGACCATTCTGCAGCAAAAAAGACTTTGATTTTTGCTTTATGTTCTTTCTTGTGAAAATTGTGTATAATTTAGGTTTAATTTATGGTTTTGTGAATGCTGCTTAAATGATGCCAAATTCACGTGATGCTGCTGCAAGGAGGTTTATCACTGCACCATTGAATACATGCATTTGTTCATATGACAATAAACACTGCTTTGATTTTGAGGCAGAAAGCTACAACATTCTGATTAACAGAGAACAATGCTGACAACACAACCCAAACGGCAATTTAAAAAAGAGAAACAAAAAAGTTAAAATGGATTAAAATTACAAAGGGAAATATTTCTAAATCTTTAAGTGGTGCTCCCTTCTTTAAAAAAAATCACTCTGTATGTAGTCAGGAGGAGCAGTAATTGGACATTTGGTGAAATATGGTCATTGGTCAGGTTACCTTACTTAGAAGGCGAATGATGGATAGCTTCTGCCACATTAAGAGATTGAAAGTTGATCCCGGGCAACAATTTCCTGAAAGATTCATTAAACCTTATGGACTCACATTTAAAAGGTAAACCTAAACCCTTAATAGCTCCCAACAGTAACTAATAATAAATACCAAAGCTGTCTGCACAAAATGGGGAGAAAATCATATAGATAAGTAGAATCTGTGACAACGAGATTTTCAAAACATTCTAAGCTTGTAACTTTCTTCTCAAATTATGGTACAAAATATCATTAAATAGTGCACAACTCAAAAGTGACTTAAAGTGGTAAACATTTTTACTATCCAAATGTCCTCTGATAAAAAATGCACTAAGTAAATTCACTAAGTTAAATTCTTGTGCTCCTAAGTTCAATTGACAATCAACCAACAAATAAAAAGACTTGACTATTTTCCTTGAATTGTTAAGATATTAAAACTACTGATAAACTTATGACAGCAATTTAATTCCTATTAGTTAAGTTCTATATTATATTTCATAAAACACAGTAAGACTTGCAAACTCAATTGATGCAACTTTACAGATATATATTTCTTCCAAATACAGTCCGCCCTCCTTATCCTCGAGTTCTGCATGCACGAATTCAACCAATTCCGAAGCGAGAAAACCCGGAAGTGCTCTTCCAGCACTCGTTGCTCGAGCATGTACAGACATTTTTTCTTCATTATTCCCTAAACAATGCAGTATAACAACTATTTACATAGCATTTACATTGTATTAGGTATTATAAGTAATCTACAGATGATTTAAAGTATACAGGAGGATGTACGTAGGCTATCATGGATCGAGATTAAAAAAATCATAAGTTCTCTTACTAAGTAAGTCAGAACAGCTACATCCAGTATTATTTAGCGTCAATTAGTCAAACGTTTGTCTTAGAAAATAGTATATATTTTACCTTTCTATGCATATAGGACACTTAAGAAATGTATGTATTTCAATAATTAAACCACTGCGTTGCTTAGTAATAATTGTAGCTTTCATTGGGGCAGGGCCTTTCTCGCTTTATCCGATCATTGACCGACTGTAGACTAACACTTTTCCAATGACAGATGGTGTTTCACCTCTTTCCAATCACTTTATTATTTCCACTTTATTTTCGATCGTGATTATTTTCATGAACAGAAACACTGCGGATTCAGAGCTCCGCCGGGTCCTAAAGAACAGTGCTGACAGGTTAAATAAGGTCAGGGGTTCCGCTGGGTCCTCAAGTCCACCGCACTGAAACAGGTTAAATAAGGGACTTGTGTTTTTTGGTATCCGCGAGGGGTCCCGGAACCAATTCCTCATGGATAAGGAGGGCCAACTGTACTCAGGTAGTTAGAACAAGTTTGCAGAAAACAAGTTCAGGAGAATTTTCCCAGTTGTTTCCTAGTGCATTTATATAGCTAGAACAGGAGTTCCCAATCTTTGTTATGCCATAGACCATACATACATAGAGAAGTACAGCACAGAAACAGGACTTTTGGCCCATCTATTCTGTCCTAAACCATTAAACTGGCTACTCCCGTCAACCTGCAAGTTGCAGCACAGCCCTCATACTCATTATCCACGTATTTATCCAAACTTCACTTTAAACGTTGAAATCGAGTTTACATGCACCACTTGTGCTGGCAGCTCATTCCACACTCTCATGACCCTCTGAGTGAAGATTTCCCTCATGTTTCCCTTAAACTTTTCACCTTTTCATACGCCAAGACATATGTATTGGCCAGAGTCAACCACTTTTTGCAGCTTCTTAGATTTCTGTACCAAACCATGATACAACCAGGCAAGATACTTTCAACAGTACATCCATAGCCTCTAGCTTAGTCCCACACAACCTCAGAGAAAAAATGCATTTAACCCATCAGAAGATGATGCCACCAAACATCATTACCTTTCACATCTATTTATTTCATATGAGATTCTTCTATGTTGGGATCTACATTCTGGCGGTGTGCCTTCAGGCCATTCTGGTGATCTGGCACTGTCCTGTCTCCGAGCGGGTTCCACGAGGCTGTGTACAAAGTGTGTGGCATGGAGGCCAGGAAGACAGGAGATGGAGTGCAAGCCCATGACTGACTCTATCTCTCGCCGACTAAAGTGCAGAGGAAAAGTGAAATCGTCAAGGCTGGTGAGGAGGCAAGCAAGTGCTGCCTACCAGCTTCTCACTTGCTGCTGCCGGAGGAAAGTGTCTGTGTGTGACTGCCTGTCTCTCCCTTTTGCTGCTCCCAAAGGAGCCTCCTTGCATTCGAATGAGCTCTTTCCCTTGATACTGTCGTAGAATGGCACCAGAGCAAGGTTTATGGATTGTGGACGCTAATTCAGGTTTATGATGTGTTTCTGGTTTTTCTGGTCACTACTTTCTTGCTAATTTGGCCAATTTTGAATCTGGGTAGCCTGCAGATTACAAACACTGAGCTAAATTGAAATATGCCTTTTAATTTTGTATTTTATATACTGTGCATTTGCTCATATTTTTATTGCCATTTGAGTTTTTTTTTTAATTTGCGTGTGCTAGGGAGGATGGGGTTGATTTTTTTCTTTGAACAGGTGCCACAGTTCTTCTTTGTTTCATGGCTATCTGTGTGGAAGACGAATCCCAGTTGTATACTGTGTACATACTTTGATGATAAGTGTACCTTGACTTTTAATTATACCTCTCATAATTTTGTATACTGTATCTCTATCTTTCCTTATAACTCAGGTCCTCCAGTCCCAGCAACATCATTGGAAATTTCAGCCTTATATATTTTCTGGAAATTCTATTACCATTAAGTGGACTCCAGGTTGGGAACGCCTGGTCTAGAGGTTATCTGCATGCCACTAAATCTACTAACAATATAGAGACAAGAAATCCAAAATATTGACTAAGTGAATTACAAAGCTTACAATGTAATCTGGTCATACAGGTTGATTCCAATATCAACACTGGAAATTCCCACATCTTGATGCCTGATTATTAGTTGGTACAATCGGCCCTCCTTATCCGCAGGTTCTGCATGCATGGATTCAACCAACCGCAGATCAGGAAAACTCGGAAGTTCTCTCTCCAGTACTCGTTGTTGAGCATGTACAGACTATTTTTTTCTTGTCATTATCCCCTAAACAATACAGTATAACAACTATTTACATTGTATTAGGTATTATAAGTAATCTAGAAATGACTTAGAAGTACATACAGTCCCTGGGTTATGAATGAGTTCTGTTCCTGAGTCTGTCTTTAAGTCAGATTTGAAGCCAGAATAGGTACATCCGGTATTATTTAGCGTCAGTTAGTCAAACGTTTTTCTTAGTGTATAGCACATATTTTACCTTTCTATGCATATAAAACACTTAAGAAACATACATATTTCAATAATTAAACCACTCTGTTGCTTAGTATAATTGTAGCTTTCATCGGGGCAGGGCCTTTCACATGCTCCATTAAAATTGTTCCGATTGCTAACCGACTGTAGCCTAACGCTTTTCCAATGACCGATATAGTTTCACCTTTTTCCGATCACTTTATTACTTCCACCTTATTTTCACTCATGATCGTGATTATTTTCGTGAACAGAAAGCTGTGGATTCAGAGCTTCCCCGCCGTGTCCTAATGTCCACCGCACTGAGACAGGTTAAATTAAGTCCAAGGTTCCACTGGGTCCTAAAGACCACCACACTGAGACAGGTTAAATAAGGGACTTGAGCATCCACATTTTTTGGTATCCGCGGGGGGTCTCAGAACCAATCCCCCGCGGATAAGGAGAGCCGACTGTATATAGGGCAGGATTTGCTTATAATCTGTATTACTCATCAATAGCTCAGTAAAATTTTTCCAATGACCCAAATTTGTAGCTATTTTCACCTTTTTCTTTATATACCACATCTGAAGAGGACTGGGTAAAAAAAAAGCATAAAAAACTCAGTCCAAAATTTATTTCTTGTGCAGATGATCTGCTCTTTTATCCCAAAAATATTTGTTGAACCTTTCCATATGGAAATTAACTTCTTGCCACTACTTTAAAATTCACATGCACTTCAGCCTTGGAATGTCCCACAGAATAGCATTATCAATGCAAATCTCCCTTTTCCTGTCACTATTATGTAAAACCTGTTAATTTCACATTACTTCCTCATTATTTCTCTATGATTTTACTTTCAATACAACAATGAACTTCATTTTCTTCCGGTCAATAGCATCTTGGAATCAGAATCCAAGGTTCAAACACTTACTATTTTGCTCGTATGGATGAGTTCTGCACTTGCTGAAACTTCAACATCTCCCAGGCCTACTTATCTCTTCCATTTGTTTTGTTTAATTAAAGGCTTAGGGCTATTTATTTCCCAGTCATTCTGATTATTAAACTAACAACACACACACACAAAATGCTGGAGGAACTCAGCAAGCCAGGCAGCATCTATGAAAAAAGTACAGTCAACGTTTCTGGCCGAGACCCTTTGACAGGACTGGAGAAAGAAAGATGAGGATTCGGTTTAAAAGGTGGGGGTGAGAAGAGAGAAACACAAGGTGATTGGTGAAACCTGAAGGGGGAGGGATGAACAGAGCTGGGAAGTTGATTGATGAAAGAAATACCGGTCTGAAGAAAAGGGGAGTCATAGAAGAGGACAGAAGGCCAAGGGAAAAAGAAAAGGGGGGAGGAGCATCAGAGGGAGGTGATGAGCGGGCAAGGAGATAAAGTGAGAGAGGGGAAAGGGGGTGGGGTATGGTTAAAGTGGGGGGGAATTACTGGAAGTTTGAGAAATCGACGTTCATGCCATCAGGTTGGAGGCTACCAGATGGAATACGAGGTGTTGTTCCTCCAATCTGAGTGTGGCCTCTTCACAAAATTGGAAGAGGCCATGGAGAGACGTATTTGGATGGGAGTGGGAAGTGGAATAGGAACTCACATGGATCCCAGCTATGCCTGCCTGTTTAATCGGCTAGTGACACAGTCCATGTTCCAAGCCTATAGTAGTGACTGCCCTGCACTTTTCCCTCACTACATTGACAAATGCATCTGTTCTGCTTCCCGCATCCATGTGGAACTTGTCGACTTCATCCACTTTGCCACCAACGTCCACCTTGCCCTCAAATTTACCTGGTCCATTTCTGACACCTCCTTTCCCTTTCTTGATCTCTCTCTGTCTTGAGAGAGATCTTATCTACTGTTGTCTATTACAAGCCCAAGGACTCTTACAGATACTGGGCCTATACCTTGTCCTACCCCGTTATTTGTAAAAACGCCACCCACTTCTCTCAATTCCATCTTCGCCTCTGCTGTCAGGATGAGGCTCTTCAACAAGTGGACAGTCGCAAGGCCGCAGGACTGGATGGCATCCCAGGGCGAGTACTCAGGATGTGCGCAGCACAACTGGCAGGTACCTTTATAGACAATTTTAATCTCTCCCTCTCCAGTGTAGAGTGCCCTCCTGCTTCAAATAATCCATCATTGTCCCTGTACAAAAAAAAGACCAAGGTAACATGCCTGAACGACTGGCGTCCTGTCGCACTCACCTCAATAATAAGCAAATGCTTTGAGAGACTGGTCAAGGATTACATTTGCAGTTGCTACCACCCAAACTGGACCCCCTACAATTCACCAACTGACACAACTGATCGACAGACAACGCAACAGCCACTGCTCTACATATCATCCTTACACATCTGGAGAAGGATGCTTATGTGAGAATGCTGTTCTTGGACTACAGTTCAGCATTCAACACCATAATTCCATGCAGTTCAACAGGAAGCTGAGACCTCGGCCTTGACCCTGCCTTATGCAGCTAGAGCCCGGACTTCCTGTCAGATCGCCGGCAGGGCTTAAGAGTGGGCTCCCTCACCTCCACCCCACTCACTCTCAACACAGAAGCCCCTCAGGGTAATGTACTAAGTCCTCTCCTTTACTCCCTGTATACCATTGACTGTGTCACCACTCACAGCTCTAATCAGCTAATTAAATTTGCTGATAACACAACATTGATTTGTCTAATCTCAAACAATAATGAGGTGGTCTACAGGGAAGAAGTCATCTCTCTGACACAGGGGTGTCAAGAAAACAACCTCTCCCTCAATGTCACAAAAACAAAGGAACTGGTTGTGTATTACAGGAGGATGGAGATAAGCTAACCCCTACTGACATCAACGGATCTAGGATCAAGAGGGTAAACAGCTTTAAATTCCTCGGCATCCACATCACTGAGGACCTTGCGTGGTCTGTACACACCAGCTGTGTGGTGAAAAAGGCACAACAGCATCTCTTTCACCTCAGACGATTGAGGAAGTTTGTTACGGGCCCCCAAATCCTAAGAACTTTCTACAGGGGCACAATTGAGAGCATCCTGACTGGCTGCATCACTGCCTGGTATGGGAACTGTACCTCCCTTAATCGCAGGATTCTGCAGAGTGGTGCGGACAGCCCAGCGCATCTGCAGTTGTGAACTTTCCATGATTCAGGACATTTACAAAGACAGGTGTGGGGGGAAAAAAAAGGGCCTTAAGGATCATTGGGGACCTGAGTCACCCCAACCACAATCTATTTCAGCTGCTACCATCCAGGAAACAGTACCACAACATAAAGCCAGGACCAACAGGCTTTTTCCACCAGGCCATCAGACTGATTAACTTATGCTGATCTGAGTGTATTTCTATGTTACACTGACTGTTTTATTTATTATAAATTACTATGTCTGCATATTGCACATTTAGACAGAGATGTAACGTAAAGATTTTTACTCGTGTATGTGAAGGACGCAAGAAATAGTCATTTCAATTCATTCCAGAACGAAGACGTCCTCTTTCTTCAAAAAAAGGAGCTTCCCTTCCTCTATCATCAATGCTGCCCTCAAACACATCCATTTCAAGCACTTCTGCTCTCACCCCTTCCTCCTGCCACACTATCAGGTATAGGGTTCCTCTTGTCCTTACATACCACCCAATCAGCCTCCGCATCCAGCACATAATTCTCTGCAACTTCTGTCATCTCCAACGGGATCCCACCACCAAGCACATCTTTCCCTCCCCACCATTTTCTGCAGGGATCGCTCCTTACACGACTAACTTCTCCATTCATCCATCCCCACTGATCTCCCTCCCTATCCCTGCAAGCTGAACAAGTGCTACACCTATCCCAGCAACGCCTCACTATCATTCAGGGCTCCAAACAGTCCTTCTAGGTGAGGCGACACTTTACCTGTGAGTCTGCAGGGGTTATATGCTGTGTCTGGTGCTCCCAGTGTAGCCTCCTGTATATCGGTGAGACCCGATATAAATTGAGAGACTGTTTCACCGAGCATCTACGCTTTGTCCACCAGAAAAATCAGGATCTCCCAGTGGCCACCCATTTTAATTCCACTTCCCATTCCAATATGTCTATCATTGGCCTCCTCCACTGTTGTGATGAGGCCTCACTCAGGTTGGACAACACATTACATTCCATGATTACATGTCTAGACGAAGGGTCTAGCCCAAAACGTTGACTGCTCATTTCAACGGATGCTGCCCGACCTGCTGAGTTCATCCAGCTTTTGTATGTGTTGACATTACATTCCATCTAGGTAGCCTCCAAACTGGTGACATGAACACCAATTTCTTGGATTTCCGGTAATGCCCACGCCCCTTCACCAATTCCCATCCCCTTTACCCTCGCTCACCTATTTCCTTGCCCGCCCAACTCTTCTGATGCTCCTTCCCCCTTTTTTTTCTTCCATGGCCTTCTGTCTTCTTCCAAAGGGCTCTCCCTTCTCCAGCCCTATATCTCTTTCACCAATCAGCTCTTTACTTCATCCCTCTCCCTTCAGGTTTCACCCAACACCTTGTGTTTCTCTCCCCCTCCCCCATCTTTTAAATCTACTCCTCAGCACTTTTTCCCCCAGAGTCCTGCCAAAGAGTCTTGGCTCAAAACATCAGCTATACACTTCCATAGATGATACCTGGCCTGCTGAGTTCTTCCAGCATTTTCTGTGTGCTGCTTGAATTTCCAGCATTTGCAGATATTTTCTTGTTTCTGACTATTAAACTACTTTGTCTTGGGTTTTAGCTTATATCCTTTGACTGATGAAACAGGTATGATTAATGAACTTTTGGTTACAGTTTGAAAATAAGTCATCCTGCTCCTGGTTTCTTGATTCTGCTGTTCATTTGCATTCAAAAATTATTGCAACACACTGATTTTGTCTAAATTCGCAAAGTAGTTCATTGACCAAATCATAGGTCCTACCAGCTCCATCAACCATGATTGAATAAGTTATTACAAATCTAGCAAATCACTCATTCTATCCTCACTAGTCAGCCTTGGCTTCAGTTCTGACATTTAGCAAAATTTTACAATGATTTCAGTTACATGTTATTTTAATAACAGCTTGCTGCCGCTCACCTCAAGTGCTTCAAAATCTGGGTCCAAATTTATTGGTAAAAATGGCAGTTTGAGCCTAGGATACTTCAGAATTTTAAGAAAAGCAAATCAGACTGAGAAACAATGTGGAATGATGTTTCAAGCTAATTATCTTCACAAGGTGAAAAGTGGCACTGTTCTCTGACAACTATTGGCATCCAGCTTAACAATGCTTCAAATATTAAATTCTCATCTTTGTGTAAAGATTCCTCAACAATAGGGATCAAAGTTATTTGCCATATACATTTACCTGTATTAGGAATTTGCTGTGGTGTGCTGGCCCAACATGCAACAAAAACAACATTCTACACCTAAAAAGAATAAAGATAGTAATAACTTGTTCCTGAATCTTGAGGCTCCTGTACCTTCTTTCTGATGGTAGTAGTGAGAAGAGAGCATGCCCTGGGTGGTGGGGGACCTTATGATGGAAACTGCTTTCCTATGACAGTGTTTCATGTAGAAGTTTGTCAAAGTTTTAGATGTCATGCCAAGTCATTGCAAACTCCAAAGGAAGTGCTACCATGCTTTCTTTGTAACACATGCTAGACCCAGGACAGGTCTTCCAAAATAGTAACACTTCATAATTTAAAGTTGCTGAGCCTATCCACCTCTGATGAGGACTGATTTATGGACCTTTAGTTTCCTCCTTCTGAAGTCAATTTATCAGTTCATTATTGTAATACCAAATACATAGTAGAGTAGTACTACTTTCAAATTGATTGTTAAACAATACAACTTTAAAGTCAATAAATGCTCTTTATGACTAAAATAAAGCTATACAGGGAAACAAGAGGGTCAATTAGAATTAATAGTATTTAAACTGTTTTGCTGACTTCAAAATTCAAGAATCTACAATCAGAGTTATCAAAATAGCTTTAACAGTCAATAAACACAAGAGATTCTGCAGGTGTTGGAGATCTTGAGCAACACACATAAAATGGCGGAGGAACTCAGAACATAAGACAGCATTTCTGGCCGAAACCCTACAACAGGAACATGGATTTCAATCAGAACCGTAGTAATGATTGTGAGAATATGAATTTCAAGGAATACAATGATTTCTTTTTAGCGTAAAGAAACTAGTCAGTTAATGTTAGGTTATTTCTGTCTATATTTATGCTACAAACAAGAGAAAATCTGCAGATGCTGGAAACCCAAGCAACACACACAAAATGTTGGAGAACGCAGCGGCCAGGTAGCATCTATGGGAAAAAGTAGTCGACGTTTTGGGCTGAAACCCTTTGGCAGGACTGGAGAAGAAGCTGAATAGTAGATTCAAGAGTGGGGGGAGGGGAGAGAGAAACACCAGGTGATAGATGAAACCTGGAGGTGGAGGGACAAAGAACTGGGAAGTTGATTGGTGAAAGAGACAGAGGCTATGGAAGAAAGAAAAAGGGGGAAGGAGCACCAGAGAGAGGCGATGGGTGGGCAAGGAGATAAGGTGAGAAAGGGAAAAGTGGCGGGAAATGGTGAAGGGGGGGGGGGGGTCCACACACTGGTTACATAAGAACACTCCTGTATACCATTTAAAGAAAATCACAGCACCAGACAGCACAGACGTGAACCAAATCCCTTATCTATCCCCCACCAGCCACTCCTTTTTAAATTAAATATTAATTTATCATAATACTAAAAGTAACTTAACAATAATTTTTGGCTCATTGAATTCTTACAGCTATTTAAATTGCAAATTACAAGTAACTTCTAATTTCCCGATCAGATGAAAGTTTTATTCTTTTGAAGTGGACTCAAACACAAGAGTCATTCCTTAAATGAGGAACCAAACACTCAACTTTTCAACTGCCAATGATTTCCAGAGTTCAGCTGAAATATTTAAAACTGATGCTAATAAAATTTCAAGTTATTTGTCCACATTTCCTTCAACACTGGATTTTGTTTCCTTTTCAGAGCTTCCGAAATGCAAGTCATCACACCCTGAAGGAAACAACTCTCACTCAAGTTTCCATTTTTGAAAGGCAATCAACCCAAAACATTTTAATTCCCTTCCAATAACAACCATTGAGATGCTTGTTATTCCACTGACAGACACGTTATGTCATTCTTAAAAGTACCACAGAAACAAAGTATGCATTGATGCTGTGAAGAAAACAGGCCTACACATTGTAGAACGTTATAAGCGAATTCTTAATAAATAAATCAGAGGGAAGTTTTGGATTAGGTTCCAAAGAAAAGAATCCTCTGACATGTAACCCCCGTGAAACCATTTAACATCCATCGTAATCTCATTAAAACATAACACGGGGTGGCAGGATCAGTACGTGTACTCAGTCTGCGACCACCATGTACAAAAAATTAAAACAAATGCGATGTCTTCAAGCTGAAGGTTGTTGATTTTGCTAAAGGAATGAATAATTCTGCAGCTGCTAACAAGTTTAGCGTAAACGAGAAACAAGTGAGAGAGTGGAGAAAAGCAGAGGACATGCTGAGGGAAATGCCAAAGACGAAATGTGCAAACCGCGGGAAAACATGCCAGTGGCCACAACAGAAAGAAAAAGTTTTAAACTGGGTGAATCACCAACGATTGTCTGGATACATTGTTACCAGAGAAATGATTCAAGTCCAAAAGTTGAAATGGGAGGAAAAACACCACGAGGTCAGCAAAAATTTCAAAGCTACGCAAAGTTGGTGCACCTGATTTATGAATAGACGTGAGCTTGTATTGAGACAAAAAACAAAGATTGCTCAGAAAATTCCCACAGGGTGTTGTTGTTTACATTCAAGAACACTGCTGGATGGACGAAGCAGGTTGCTTTAAGTAGGTTAAAGAGGTGTGGCGTCGACATCCTGAAGGTTTCAGGAAGGAAAACTGGACCCTCAGCTCAGAAGGGAAGGAGAGAAAAGAGGAGAGCAGTAGTGATAGAGGATTCGATAGTTAGGGGGAGAGATAGGAGGTTCTGTGGAAGAGATCGAGAATCCCGGATGGTCTGTTGCCTCCCTGGTGCCAGGGTCCGCGATATCTCGGATCGAGTTCTCAGTATGCTCAAGAGGGAGGGTGAGCAGCCAGATGTCGTGGTCCATGTAGGGACCAATGACGTGGATAGGAAGAAGGAGGAGGTCCTGCAAAGAGAAATTAGGGAGTTAGGTGCAAAGTTTAAGGACAGGACCTCCAGGGTTGCAATCTCAGCATTGCTACCCATCCCACGAGCTAGTGAGGCCAGAAACAGGAAGATAATTGCAGCTAAATACGTAGCTAAGGAGCTGGTTCAGGAGGGAGGGCTTCATGTTTCTGGACAATTGGGCCTTGTTCCAGGGAAGGGGGGGACCTGTTCCAACAGAACGGGTTGCACCTGAACTGGAGGGGGACTAACATCCTTGCGGGAAGGTTTGCTAGTGCTGCTCCGGGGGGTTTAAACTAGATTTGCAGGGGGAGGAGAAACAGACTGTTAGAGCAGATAGTGAGGTGGACGAGGATAAAGGTCATGCGAGAGCTGCAAGCATAGTGCATGGAATGAAGCTAGATCTAGCATATAAAGAGGCTTTGAGGAAAGAGAAGCAGAATAAAGGGTAGAAAGGTAGAAGGGCTAAAGTGTGTGTACTTCAATGCAAGAAGCATCAGGAACAAAGGTGATGAACTGAGAGCTTGGATACATACTTGAAATTATGATGTAGTGGCCATTACAGAGACTTGGCTGGCATCAGGGCAGGAATGGATTCTCAATATTCTTGGATTTCAGTGCTTTAAAAGGGATAGAGAGGGGGGAGAAAAGAGTAGGGGTGGCATTACTGGTCAGGGATACTATTACAGCTACAGAAAGGGTGGGTATTGTAGCAGGATCCTCTTTTGAGTCAGTATGGGTAGAAGTCAGGAACAGGAAGGGAGCAGTTACTCTACCTGGAGTATTCTATAGGCCCCCTGGTAGCAGCAGAGAAACCAAGGAGCAGATTGGGAGGCAGATTTCGGAAAGGTGCAAAAATAACAGGGTCGTTATCATGAGTGACTTTAACTTCCCTAATATTGATTTGCACCTGATTAGTTCCAATGGTTTTGACAGGGCAGAGTTTGTCAAGTGCGTACAGGACGGATTTCTGTCACAGTATGTTGACAGGCCAACTAGGGGGAATGCCATACTAGATCTAGTATTAGGTAACAAACCGGGTCAGGTCACAGATCTCTCAGTGGGTGAGCATCTGGGGGACAGTGACCACCGCTCCCTGGCCTTTAACATTATCATGGAAATGGATATAATCAGAGAGGACAGGAAAAATTTTAATTGGGGAAGGGCAAATTATGAGGCTATAAGGCTAGAACTTGCAGGTGTGAATTGGGATAATGTTTTTGCAGGGAAATGTACTATGGAGATGTGGTCAATGTTTAGGGATTTCTTGCAGGATGTTAGGGATAAATCTGTCCCAGTGAGGAAGATAAAGAATGGTAGGATGAAGGAACCATGGGTGACAAGTGAGGTGGAGAATCCAGTCAGTTGGAAGAAGGCAGCATACATAAGGTTTAGGAAGCAAGGATCAGATGAGTCTATTGAGGAATATAGGGTAGCAAGAAAGGAGCTTAAGAAGGGGCTGAGGAGAGCAAGAAGGGGGCATGAGAAGGCCTTGGCGAGTAGGGTAAAAGAAAACCCCAAGGCATTCTTCAATTATGTGAAGAACAAAAGGTTGACAGGAGTGAAGATAGGACCGATTTGAGATAAGGGTGGGAAGATGTGCCTGGAGGCTGTGGAAGTGAGCGAGGTCCTCAATGAATACTTCTCTTCGGTATTCACCAATAAGAGGGAACTTGATGATGGTGAGGACAATATGAGTGAGGTTGATGTTCTGGAGCATGTTGATATTAAGGGAGAAGAAGTTTTGGAGTTGTTAAAATACATTAGGATGGATAAGTCCCCAGGGCCTGACGGAATATTCCCCAGGCTGCTCCACGAGGCAAGGGAAGAGATTGCTGAGCCTCTGGCTAGGATCTTTACGTCCTCGTTGTCCATGGGAATGGTACCACAGGATTGCAGGGAGGCGAATGTTGTCCCCTTGTTCAAAAAAGGTAGTAGGGATAGTCCAGATAATTATAGACCAGTGAGTCTTATGTCTGTGGTGGGAAAGCTGTTGGAAAAGATTTTTGGAGGTAGAATCTATGGGCATTTAGAGAATCATGGTCTGATCAGGGACAGTCAACATGGCTTTGTGAAGGGCAGATCGTGTCTAACAAGCCTAATAGAGTTCTTTGAGGAGGTGACCAGGCATATAGATGAGGGTAGTGCAGTGGATGTAATCTACATGGATTTTAGTAAGGCATTTGACGAGGTGCCACATGGTAGGCTTATTCAGAAAGTCGGAAGGCATGGGATCCAGGGAAGTTTGGCCAGGTGGATCCAGAATCGGCTTGCCTGCAGAAAGCAGAGGGTCGTGGTGGAGGGAGTACATTCGGATTGGAGAGTTGTGACTAGTGGTGTCCCACAAGGATCGGTTCTGGGACTTTTCATGATTTTTATTAAAGATCTGGATGTGGGGGTGGAAGGGTGGGTTGGCAAGTTTGCAGACCACACAAAGGTTGGTGGTGGTGTAGATAGTGTTGAGGATTGTCGAAGATTGCAGAGAGACATTGATAGGATGCAGAAGTGGGCTGAGAAGTGGCAGATGGAGTTCAACCCAGAGAAGTGTGAGGTGGTACACTTTGGAAGGACAAACTCCAAGGCAGAGTACAAAGTAAATGGCAGGATACTTGGGAGTGTGGAGGAGCAGAGGGATCTGGGGGTACATGTCCACAGATCCCTGAAAGTTGCCTTACAGGTAGATAGGGTAGCTAAGAAAGCTTATGGAGTGTTAGCTTTCATAAGTCGAGGGATAAAGTTTAAGAGTCACGGGGTAATGATGCAGCTCTATAAAACTATGGTTAGGGCACACTTGGAGTATTGTGTCCAGTTCTGGTCGCCTTACTATAGGAATGACATGGAAGCACTTGAAAGGGTACAGAGGAGATTTACCAGGATGCTACCTGGTTTACAGAGTATGCATTATGATTAGAGATTAAGGGAGTTAGGGCTTTACTCTCTGGAGAGAGGGAAGATGAGAGGAGACATGATAGAGGTATACAAGATATTAAGAGGAATAGATAGAGTGGTCAGCCAGTGCCTCTTCCGCAGGGCACCACTTTAAGGTAAGGGAAGGAAAGTTCAAGGGGGATATTGGAGGAAGGTTTTTTACTCAGAGTGTTTGGTACATGGAATGCACTGCCCGAGTCAGTGGTGGAGGCAGATACACTAGTGAAATTTAAGAGACTACTAGACAGGTATATGGTGAAATTTAAGGTGGAGGGTTATATGGGGGGGGGGGCAGGGTTTAAGGGTCGGCACAACATTGTGGACTGAATAGCCTGTACTGTGCCGTATTGTTCTTTGAAAAGTTACTACTTGCCTGGGACATGTTCAAAGCGCACTTGTCAGGTGAGACAAAAGCAGCACTGAAAGCTGAAAATACGGACATTGCAGTACTGTTTTATGACAGCAGCACAGTGAAAAGATTTATAATTATTATTAAGATCTTAAGTCATAGGAGCAGAATTAGACTATTTGGCCCATCGAGCCTGCTCTGCCATTCAATCATGGCTGATCTTTTTATCCCCTCCTCAACCCCATTCATAGAAACATAGAAAACATAGAACACGATATAGGCCCTTCGTCTCACAAAGCTATGCCGAACATGTCTCTACCTCAGAACTACCCAAGCTTTACCCATAGCCCTCTAAGCTCCATGTAGCCATCCAGGAGTCTCTTAAAAGACCCTATTGTTTCCACCTCCACCACCGCCAGCCCATTCCACACACTCACCACTCTCTTAGTAAAAATACTTACCCCTGACATTTCCTCTGTATCTGCTTCCAAGCACCTTAAAACTATGCCCTCTCATGCTAGCCATTTAGCCCTGGGGGAAAGCCTCTGACTATCCATACAATCAATGCCTCTCATTATCTTGCACACCTCTATCAGGTCACCTCTCATCCTCCATCATTCTAAGGAGAAAAGGCTGAGTTCACTCGACCTATTCTCATAAGACATGTTCCCCAATCCAGGCAACATCCTTGTAAATCTCCTCTGCACCCTTTCTATGGCTTCCGCGTCCTTCCTGTAGTGAGGCGACCAGAATTGAGCACGGTATTCCAAGTGGGGTCTGACCAGTGTCCTATATAGTTGTAACATTACCTCTCAGCTTAAACTCAATCCCACGATTGATGAAGACCAATGCACCATATGCCTTCTTAACCAGAGTCAACCTATGTTGCAGCTTTGAGTGTCCTATGGACTTAGACCCCAAGATCCCTTTGACCCTCCACAATGCCAAGTCTTACCATTAATGCTACATTCTGCCATTATATTTGACCTACTAAAATGAACCAGCTCACACTTATCTGGGTTGAACTCCATCTGCCACTTCTCAGTCCAGTTTTGCTTCCTATCAATGTCCTGTTGTAACCTCTGAGTGCCCTGCATAATATCCACAACACCCCCAACCTTTGTGCCATCAGCAAATTTACTAACCCATCCCTCCACTTCCTCATCCAGGTCATTTATAAAAATCAGAAAGAGTAGCGGTCCCCGAACAGATGTCTGAAGCACACCACTGGTCACCAACCTCCATGCAGAATATGACCCATCTACAACCACTCTTGCCTTCTGTGGGCAGGCCAGTTCTGAATCCACAAAGCAATGTCCCCTTGGATCCCATGCCTCCTTATTTTCTCAATAAGCCTTGCATGGGGTACCTTATCAAATGCCTTGCTAAAATCCATACACAATGGCATGAAAAAGTTCGGGCACCCCGGTCAAAATTTCTGTTACTGTGAATAGTCAAGTGAGTAAAAGATGAACTGGTCTCCAAAAGTCATAAAGTAAAAGATGAAACATTCTTTTCAACATTTTAAGCAAGATTAGCGTATTATTTTTGTTTTGTACAATTTTTGAGTGAAAAAAAGGAAAGGAGCACCATGCAAAAGTTTGGGCACCCCAAGAGATTTGAGCTCTCAGATAACTTTTACCAAGGTCTCAGACCTTAAGTAGCCTGTTAAGGCTATGGCTTGTTCACAGTCATTGTTAGGAAAGGCCAGGTGATGCAAATTTCAAAGCTTTATAAATACCCTGACTCCTCAAACTTTGTCCCAACAATCAGCAGCCATAGGCTCCTCTAAGCAGCTGCCTAGCACTCTAAAAATTAAAATAAATGATACCCACAAAGCAGGAGAGGGCTTTAAGAAGATAGCAAAGCATTTTCAGGTAGTCATTTCCTCAGTTCGTAATGTAATTAAGAAATGGCAGTTAACAGGAATGGTGGAGGTCAAGTTGAGGTCTGGAAGACCAAGAAAACTTTCTGAGAGAGCTGCTCGTAAGATTGCTAAAAAGGCGAATCTAAACTGCCATTTGACTACAAAAGACCTTCAGGAAGATTTAGCAGGCTCTGGAGTGGTGGTGCACTGTTCTACTGTGCAGCGACACCTGCACAAATATGACCTTCATGGAAGAGTCATCAGAAGAAAACCTTTCCTGCGTCCTCACCACAAAATTAGGAGTCAGAAGTTTGCAAAGGAACATCTAAAGAAGCCTGATGCATTTTGGAAACAAGTCCTGTGGACTGATGAAGTTAGAGAACTTTTTGGCCACAATGAGCAAAGGTATGTTTGGCAAAAAAAGGGTGCAGAATTTCATGAAAAGAGCACCTCTCCAACTGTTAAGCACGGGGGTGAATCGAACATGCTTTGGACTTGTGTTGCAGCCAGTGGCACGGGGAACATTTCAATGGTACAGGGAAGAATTAATTCAATTAAATACCAGTAAATTCTGGAAGCAAACATCAGACCGCCTGTAAAAAAGCTGAAGGTGAAAAGAGGATGGCTTCTACAACAGGATAATGATCTTAAACACACCTCAAAATCCACAATCGACTACCTCAAGAGGCACAAGCTGGTTTTGCCATGGCCCTCAGAGTCCCCCGACCTAAACATCATTGTAAATCTGTGTCTAGACCTCAAAAGAGTAGTGCATGCAAGACAGCCCAATAATCTTACAGAAGAAGCCTTGTGCAAAGGCGGCGGCGGCATTTATCATTATTTAGAAACTGTAAAAGATGGGAATAAAAAAGTAATTTTGCTTAAAATATTAAAGAAATGTGTCATCTTTAACTTTATGCCTTTTGGAAATCACGTCATTTTTACTTGCTTAGCTATTCACAGTAACAGAAATTGTGACAGGGGTGCCCAAACTTTTGCATACCACTGTACACTACATCTACTGCTCTACCTTCATCAATGTGTTTAGTCACATCCTCAAAAACTTCAATCAGGCTCATAAGGCACAACCTGCCTTTGACAAAGCCATGCTGACTATTCCTCTCCAAACGTTCATAAATCCTGCCTCTCAGTATCTTCTCCATCAACTTACCAACCACTGAAGTAAGACTCACTGGCCTATAATTTCCTGGGCTAGCCCTACTCCCCTTCTTGAATATGGGAACATCTGCAACCCTCCAATCCTCCGGAACCTCTCCCGTCCTCATTGATGATGTAAAGATCATTGCCAGAGGCTCAGCAATCTCCTCCCTTGCTTCCCATAGTAGCCTGGGGCACATCCCGTTCGGTCCCAGTTACTTATCCAACTTGATGTTTTCCAAAAGCTCCAGCACATCCTCTTCCATAATATTTATATGCTCAAGCTTTTCAGTCCACTGCAAGTCATCCTTACAATCACCAAGATCCTTTTCCATATTGAATACTGAAGCCAAATATTCATTAAGTACCTCTTCTATCTCCTCCAGTTCCATATACACTTTTCCACTGTCACACTTGATTGGTCCTATTCTCTCACGTCTTGTCCTCTTGCTCTTCACATACTTGTAAAATGCCTTGGGATTTTCCCTAATCCTGTCTGCCAATGCCTTCTCATGGCCCCTTTTGGCTCTCCTAATTTCATTCTTAAGCTCCTTCCTGCTAGCCTTATAATCTTCTAGATTCCTATCATTACCTAGTTTTTGAACCTTTTGTAAGCTCTTCTTTTCTCCTGGACGAGATTTACAATATCCTTTGTACACCACGGATCTTGTACCTTACCATCCTTTCCACTTTTCATTGGAACTCACAACCCCACGCAAATACCCCCTGAACATTTGCCACATTTCTTCCGTATGTTTCCCTGAGAACATTTGTTTCCAATTTATGCTTCCAAGTTCCTGCCTGATAGCCTCATATTTCCTCTTACTCCAAATGTTTCCCTAACTTGTCTGTTTCTATCCTATCTCTCTCCAATCCTATGGTAAAGGAGATAGAATTGTGATCACTATCTCCAAAATGCTCTCCCACTGACCAGGTTCATTTCCCAATACCAGATCAAGTACAGCCTCTCCTCTTGTAGGCTTATCTACATATTACGTCAAGAAACCTTCCTGAACACACCTAACAAACTCCACCCCATCTAAACCCCTCACTCTAGGGAGATGCCAATCGATATTTGGGAAATTAAAATCTCCCACAACAACCCTGTTATTATTACTCCTTTCCAGAATCTGCCTCCCTATCTGCTCCTCAATGTCTCTGTTACTATTGGGTCATCTATAAAAAACACCCAGTAGAGTTATTGACCCCTTCCTATTCCTAACTTCCACCCACAGACTCCGTAGACAACCCCTCCATGACTTCTTCCTTTTCTGCAGCCGTGACACTATCTCTGATCAACAGTGCCACGTCCCCACCTCTTTTGCCTCCCTCCCTATCCTTTCTGAAACATCTAAAGCCTGGCACCTGAAGTAGCCGTTCCTGCCCCTGCACCATCCAAATCTCTGTAATGGTCACAACATCATAGCTCCAAGTGCTGATCCACGCTCTGAGCACATCCACTTTATTCATGATACTCCTCGCATTAAAATAGACACATCTCAAACCATCAGACTGAGCGCATCCCTTCTCTATCACCTGCCTATCCTCCTTTTTGCACTGTCTCCAAGCTTTCTCTATTTGTGAGCCAACCTCCCTTTCCTCCATCACTTCAGTTCGGTTCCCACATGCTCCCCCTCCCAGCAATTCTAGTTTAAACTCTCCCCAATAGCCTCAGCAAACCTTCCCGCCAGGATATTGGTCCCCCTCGATTCAAGTGCAACCCATCCTTTTTGTACAGGTCACACCTGCCCCAGAAGAGATCTCAATGATCCAGAAAGCTGAATCCCTGCCCCCTGCTCCAATCCCTCAGTCATGCATCTATCCTCCACCTCATTCTATTCCTATCCTCACTGTCACGTGGCACAGGCAGTAATCCCAAGATTACTGCCTTTGAGGTCCTGCTTCTCAACTTCTTTCCTAACTCTCTGTAGTCTGTTTTCAGGACCTCCTCCCTTTTCCTACCTATGCCGTTGGGACCAATACATACTACGACCTCTGGCTGTTCTTCTTCCCACTTCAAGATATCATGGACACTATCAGAAACATCCCAGACCCTGGCACCTGGGAGGCAAACTACCATCCGCATTTCTTTCCTGTGTCCACAGAATGACCTATCTGACCCCCTAACTATAGAGTCCCCTATCACTGTTGCAATCCTCTTCCTTTCCCTACCCTTCTGAACTACAGGGCCAGAATCTGTACCAGAGGCGCGACCACTGCTGCTTCCCCCAGGTAGGCTGTCCCCCCCAACAATGCTCAAGCAGGAATACTTATTGTTAAGGGGGACAGCCACTGGGGTACTCTCTAGTACCTGCTTCTTGCCCTTCCCTTTCCTGTTACCCACTTCTCTTTCTCCTTGGGTCCCGAGGTGCCTACCTGCCTGTAGCTCCTTTCTGTCACCTCCTCACTCTCCCTGACAAGTGGAAGGTCATTGAGCTGTAGCTCCAGTTCCCTAACACCTTCTCCCCGTAATCTTTGATGCCGTGTTCAATCAAGAACCTCTCAATCTCAGTATGGTGCAAAACATAAAAATGACTATATCAATAAAGGAATTCTGCAAAAGACAAGTAACAAGGTAGTGCTGATGGGTTCATGGACCATTCAGAAATCTTATGGCAGAGGGGCAGAAGTTGTTCCTAAAACATTAAGTGTAGATCATCAGGTCCTCTCCAAAGGTCTCTCTCTCTCTGGCTATCCATCCCATAGGATGAAGATGGTTCCTTTCAGTCAGTTAGTGGGGTTTGATATGTGCGTCCTGGAGTGGCTGTACAGGCACTGCTTGCCACATACTTGACAGGTGAGGCCTGGAGGGGCAGCAGGGGCAGAAGCTCTGTTGTGGCACTTCCTGTGCCTTTCCTCTGTTGCCTCTATGAGCTTGTTCTCAGCAGCGTCCACACCTTCTCTGATGGCGTCCCTCCACTGTGAGCAATCTTGAGCCAGATCTTCCATGTTGATGGGGCAATGTCAGCTTTCTTGAGGCTCCTGTGCAGAACATCCTTGTACCGTAATCGCTGGCTTCCTCGTTTTCGGGTACCACCGGACAGTTGTCCGTACAAGATGTCCTTGGGCGGTCTTCCATCAGGCATTCTGACATGTCCTGCCCAGCACAGTTGGGCTGACATCACCAAGGTTGAAACTACTAGCATTGGTGATCTTCATCAGAGAATGTAGATAACACTGCTGCAGTTGGTCCAGCTGGCTTAAGTGACTCTGATATGGGCACCACGTCTCACATCCGTATAGCAAGGCTGATATGACAATGGCCCTGTATACCTTGCACTTGGTGTGTATTACACCTGATGTGTAAACCAAAGGTGTCATTTTCCAGATGCTGAGGGTATTTAATGATGGATTCTTGAGACACTGTCTCTTGAAGATGTCCTCAATGGAAGGGAGGATTGACCCTGTGATGGAAATGGGTAAACCCGCTGAAGCTTCTTGTGATACTGTGCATCAGAGGTTCCATACCAAGATGTAATACAACTATACTCAGACCCCACTTAATGCTGAGGATGTGTTCCTCAGAGGTACAGCGCTACATAAATCAGTTCTATGCAGGTTCATTATAAGATTAGATGAAAGGACATGTGCTTCTGATTTTTTTAAAAATCAAACACCACACACACACACAAATTTGTGAAGCAACAAACCTGAAAACAAGCCTAACCTGTATATCACTGGAAAGCAACACATCACAGTAGCAGCAGAAGGAAGCATATGATGGTTACATCTTAAAGGATGGACTAGGCTATAGGCCCTCTAACCTTGACTTCAAGTAGGCGTCGAGACTACCTTTTTGAGTAGACTGCCTTTTCTCAAGTTTCCTCTCATGAAGCAGGAAATCATGTCGAGAACATCTTTCTTTGCCTTATTGCTTTGCTCCCAGTCAGGGTCATCATCAATGAACTGGTCCATGATTTATGTGATCTTGGTAATGCTCGTGCTGAGGAATTTTGTGGTGAGGTTTCTTGCTGGTGTCTCTTCTTCATCCGTGTCCTCAGATTCACTCAGGAGCGTTGTTCAGCTAATTCTCAAAGCTCTTATTTAGGCTCTCACCATGAAAATACATTTTCACATCCATGCTAATGCTTTTCCTAGACATTTTAGATGTACTACCCTCACTGGAAGTTGCAGGCCATTTTCCAGACATTATGGGTGAAAAAAATGGAATAAGTTGGCAAGGAAGCAAGAACGTTTACACATGCAGGAGAGGCAGAGCGTGAACTAATACATGATTGGCTGTGAGTGGCTCAGTGCGTATGTAAAGCGTTCCCACTGGCTGATGAAATGTTTACTGTAATGACGGCTGCTCAAGAAGTTTTAAGCGTTGTTTAGCGTTGCCATTTTTTAAAATTTCAATAAAGAATTGAATAACCGTGTTGTAATAAATCAGTGCTATGCAGGGTGTCAGTATAGTCAGAATGCTCTCCAACAAGCATCTGTAGAAATTTGCAAGAGTCTTCAGTGACATCCCAAATCTCCTCAAATTCCTAATGAAACAGAAGCAGTGGAGTGGCTTCACGCTTGCATCAATGTGTTGGACCCAGGCTAGAGCCAGGAATTCGAAGTGGCTCATCTTTTCATATGCTGACTTCTCAATGAGGATTGGAGTGTGTTCTCCTGATTCCCCCTTCCTCACAACCACAACCAATTCCTTGGTCTTGCTAACAATAAGTGCAAGATTGTTGTTGCAACACCACTCAATCAGCCAATTTCTCAACCCTGTATGCCTCTTATTGCCATCTGAGTTCTACCAGCAACAGTACTGTCATCAGCAAACTTTTAGATGACATTTGAGCTGTGCCTAGTCACACAATCATGAGTGTAGAAACAGTGGAACAGGCATGCATCCTTGAAGTGCACCTGTTATTTAACAGTGAGGAGATATTACTATCAATCTGCACTGACTATGGCCTCCCAATAGCAAAGTCAAGGATCCAATTGCATAGGGAGGTAGAGACGCCCAGGTTTTGAAGTTTGTTGAATAGCACTGAGAGGTTGATGGTGTTGAACGCTGAACTATAATTGATCAACAGCAGCCTGACAGATGTTTTGCTCTTGTATAGGTGCTCTAAAATCAAGCGTAGAGCCAACAAGACTGCATCCACTATCAACTTATTGTAGCAAGTCCAGATTCTTACTCAGGGAGTAACTAGTTCTAACCATGACTAACCTCTCAAAACACTTCATCCCAGTAGATGTTAATGCTACAGAGCAATAGTCATTGAGGCTGCTCACCCTGCTCTTCCTGGGCACCAGTATGATTGATGCTCTTTAGAAGATGGTAACTAGCAACTGCAACAGTGAGAGACTGAAGATGTCCTTGAAAACTCCAGCTAGCTGATCTGCACAGATTTTTAAATATCCTGCCAGGTACACCATCAGAGCCTGATGCCTCGCAAAGGTTCACACACCTGAAGGATGTTCTGACATCAACCTCTTAAACAGAGATCACAGGATCACTAGATGCTGTGGGGAGTCACACAGGTGTAGTGTTATTCTCCTTTTCAAAGCATGCATATAAAAGGCACTGAGCTCATCAGGAAGTAAAATATTACTTTTAGCCATTTATGCTATGCAACTGGTGTTGCAGTGTCCAGTTTCTGCCGATATGTTGGAAGTAGAAAGCGCTCAGACTTGTCAAAGTGCAGACGAGGGATGACAGTGTAAGAGATCATGTGTTACCTCCTCAGATTCCACAGATGACATGCTAAAACTGATGGTAAATAATCTGACCTTAAAATGGTAAATTCCTAGAACTGATGAATATGGCATTCTGATTTGGTCATTTGTTCAGCCTTCAACAATAGTTCATTGAAAAAGAGTTTTCAAAAGGTATTCAGTAAAAAGTTAGAACAGCACCACTTTCAGAGATAAAATCATACTCTTTGTGTTTACTAATTTATAATTTCCCAAAAATATTATTTACTTAAACAATGATAAGTGCAAAACCTTCAAGTCTAATTTAAAATCTTCTTGGGATAGTTTCAGATAGCCTACTAAGTTTTGAATTCTGTATTAGAATTTCAGCATATTTAGGAGTCCAGACTATTTTGTTAATTAAACATATTCACAATGGGTAGCATGTATTGTCAAAAATGAGTCAATATACAATTGTCATGAATGTTCTTCACTGATGTCCAATCTCCACTGGACTCGTGCATCAGTCTCAGCAGTCTCCTACAGATCCAAGATATCAGTAGTCCTGTAATTTTCTTCACCTTGAACAATACCAAATGTAATCATCTATGACAACCATGCATCCAGCCACTGAGGCTTTCAACTTGAACTAAAACTTTCCTTTCAATTACTTATTAAAGACCATTTGGCCAAGATTCTGATACTTGTACTTTTTTTTTCGAGTTACTGAAGCTCAAAGATTCTTAGAATATATTTATTTTGTTAAAAATGCATTAAAATTATTGATGCAATATTTGAGTCCTAGAACTCACATTTTCAGCATGATTTTCCCTGTGGAGAACTATTTAACTTCCAATAATTATTTTGTTTTTGGAAAGGCATTGGATTGGAAAATAACACACAAATTATAGGCCACAAATACTGTGAAGAAATATAGCTGCCTGAGTCAAATGCACCACACAGACTGAACTCAAGTTACCTGTTTCAAACACAGGAGAACAAAATGCAACTATAATCCACTCCTGCAAACATAAATGTTTGCATCATTCTGGATGGCAAAAAAAAGTTACTTTACAATGGAAATTAAGTTCAACTTAAACAAAGATCGATTGCCATAGTGGTAATTACCACTGGATCAGTAATCGAGAGAGCCAGTTATACACTAGGGACATGACATTGAATTCCACCATGGCAGATGGTGAATTTGAATTCAATAAAAATATCTGATGAACATGAAACTATGTCGTAAAACCCATGTCCTTTAGAGGAGGAATCCTGCCGTCCTTACCTGACCCACAGTAATGTGGTTGACTCTTAAATGCTCTCTGAAATCGCCTAGCAAGTCATTCAGTTATATCCAACCACAAAAAAGAAAATAATAAGGAATGAACCCAGATGGACAACCCAGCATTAACCTAGGCACTGGAAACAACAACAGCAAAACCAGCCCGTCAACTCTGCAAGAGTCCTCCTTACTAGCATCTGGGGACTTGTGCCAAAGCTGGGAGGGCAGTCTCACAGACTAGTCAAGCAACAGCCTGACATAGTTGTACTGACAGAATCAGACCTTACAGTTAACATTCCGGACTCCACCATCACCATTTCTGGGTATGTACTGTCTCACCGGCAGGACAGACCTAACAGAGGTGGTGGCACAGTGCTATACAATAGAGAGGGAGCTGCCCTAACAACTCTCAACATCAACTTTGGACCCCATGAAGTCTCGTGGCACCAGGTTAAACATGGGCAAGAAAACCTTCTGCTGATTACCAAGTACTGTCCTTCCTCAGCTGATGAATCAGTACTTCTCCATGTTGAGCAGCACTTGGAGGAGGCATTGAGGGTGGCAAGGGCACAGAATATACTTTAATATCCATCACCAAGAGTGGCTTGGTAGTACCACCACAGACGGAGCTGCTGGTCAGGTCCTACTGGACATAGCTACTAGACTGGGACTACAGCAGATGGTAAGGGAACCAACAAGAGAAAAAACACACCACCTCATTCTCAACAACCTGCCTGCCATGCAAGCATCTGTCCATGACAGCATTGGTAGAAGTGACCACCACACAGTATTTATGGAGACTATATCCCGTTTCCACATTGAATAGACCCACGACCGCACTGTGTGGCAGTACCACCGTGCTAAATGGGATAGAGACTTTGAACAGATCCAGCAACCCAAGACTGGGCATCTATGAGATGATGTGGGCCATCAGCAGCAGCAGAATTGTACTCAACTACAATCTATAACCTCATGGCCCAGCATATACCCCACTCTAACATTACCACCAGGCCAGGGGATCAACCCTGGTTCAATAAAGAGTGCAGGAAAGGATGCCGAGAACTATACCAGGCATAGCTCAATATGGGGTGTCACCCTGGTGAAGCCACAATACCAGGACTACTTGCTTGCCAAACACGATAGGCAGCAAGTAATAGAGCTAAGTGTTCCCACAACCAACAGATCAAGCTCTGCAGTCCTGCCACATTCAGCTGTGAATGGTGGTGGACAATCAAACAACTCACTGGAGGAAGAGGCTCCACAAATATCCTCATCTCAATGATAGAGCCCAGCGCACCTGTGCAAAAGATAAAGCTGAAGCATTTGCAACAATCTTCAGTCAGAAGTGTCAAGTAGATGATCCAGCTCGACCTCCTCCTTTAGACCCCAGCATCCCAAATGTCAGCATGCAGCCTGTCCGATTCACTCCATGTGATATTAAAAAATGGCTGAAAACACTGGATACTGCAAAGGCTATGGGCCCAGACAAAATCCCAGCAATAGTCCTGAATACTTGTGCTCCAGAACTTGCCACGCCACTAGCCAAGCTGTTCCAGTACAGCCTCAACACCAGCATCTACCTGGCAATGTGGAAAATTGCCCAGGTATGACTCTGTACACAAGAAACAGGACAAGTCCAACCCAACCAATTACAGCCCTATCAGCCTACTTTCAATCATCAACAAAGTAACAGAAGGGGGCATCAACAGTGCTCTCATGCAGCACCTACTTGGCAATAATCTGCTTCTGCATGCCCAGTTTGGGTTCCATCAATACACAAAAATACAACTGCAGATGCTCTCCCGGTGCAGCCTCCTCTACATCGGTGGGACCCGATGTAGATCGGGGGACCGCTTCGTCGAGCACCTCCACTCCATCCGTCACAATAGACAGGACCTCCCGGTTGCCACCCACTTCAACTCTGCCTCTCATTCCCATCTAGATATGTCCATACATGGCCTCCTCTACTGCCATGATGAGGAGCAACACCTCATCTACCATCTGGGGGTAGCCTCCAACCTGGTGGTATGAACATTGAATTCTCCAATTTCCAGTAATTCCCTTCCCCTCCCCCTGTCCTAGGTCCTTCTCTGCCTCTCTCCCCTTTCAACTTTCTGCTCCTTTATCTCTACAGTTCTTTCATGCTTATCCCCTCCCCCCTTATCCTTCCTCTGATTGGTTCTCCAACTGGCACCTCTAGCCCTTCCCCCTCCCCTATCTCTATTACTGGGCTTCGGCCCTCTCTTCCCCCCCATTCCTGATGAAGGGTCTCGACCCGAAACGTTGGCTACTCTTTTCTCACGGATGCTGCCTGACCTGCTGAGTTCTTCCAGCAGCGTGTACTTATTCTGGGTACCATCAATGCTGCTCAGCTCCTGACTTCATCACTTCCTCGGTCCAAACATGGACCAAAGAGCTAAATACCAGAGGTGAGGCAAGAGTGATAACTTCAACATCAAGGCAGCATTTGACCGAGTATGGCATCAAGGTGCCCTAGCTAAAATGGAATCAATTGCAATTAGGTCGAAAACCTTGGAATCATACCTGACACAAAGGAAATTGTTGTGGTGGTTGGAGGTCAATCATCTCATCCTCAAGACATCACTGCAGGAGTTACTCAGGGAAGTGTCCGAGGACCAACCATCTTCAGCTTCTTCATCGATGACCTTCCTTCCATCATAAGGTTAGAAGTGGAGATGTTTGCAGATGACTGCACAATGTTCTGTAACATTCATGACTCCTCAGATAGTGAAGCAGTTCATACTCAAATGCAGCAGGACCTGGACAATATCCAGGCTTGGGCTGACACATGGCAAGTAACATTCGAGCAACAAAAGTGTCAGGCCATGACCATCTCCTACAAGAGAGGCTCGAACCATCGTCCCTTGACATTCAGTGGGACCACTATCACTGAATCCCCTACTACCAATGTCCTGGGGGGTTACCATTGACAGGAAACTGAACTGTGGCTACCAGAGTGGGTCAAAAGCTAGGAATCCTGCAGTATGTAACTCACCTCCTGACTCTCTAAAGCTTGTCCATCATGTAACAAGGCTAAGGTGAGGAGTGTAATGGAATACTCGCCATGCACCTAAATGAGTGCAGCTCTATCAATACTCAAGAAGCTTGACACCATCCAGTACAAGGCAGCCCACTTGACTGGTACCCCTTCCACAAGCATCCAATCCCTCTACCATCAAAAAACAGTTGCAGCAGTGTGTATGTACTATCTACAAGATGCACTGCAAAAACACACCAAAGTTCTTAAGGCAGCACCTTCCAGACCCACAACCACTAGCATCTAGATGGACGAGAACAGCAGATACCTGGGAATACCATTTGGAAATTATCCTCCAAGTCACTCACCACCTGGACCTGGAAACGTATGAAATTCCCTCCCTAACAGCAGTGTGGGTGTACCTACATCTCAGGGACTGCAGTGGTTCAAAAAGGCAGCTCATCATCACCTTCTCAAGGGCAACTAGGGATGAGCAATAAATGCTGCTTCAGCTGGTGACACCCACAGCCCATAAATGAAAAAAAAAACTGGTTCGATAATTTGAACTTCACTCTATCCAAATAAAAATCTTAGATTTCTTTGAACTTAAACTTGTCCAATCTTGGATTTGGTTTGCTCACTGTCATGTCAAAAAACAATGCCTGCTCTAATTGTTAACACATTAATTTTTTTCCATTTAGAAACACTCAAAACCAAAATTTCTTAACCAGTCAGTGGAAGAACCTAAGAAGCTTAACACCACCAACAACCCCCCCACCCCCCCCCCATTAGGAAATTGGGAAGTTAAACCGATATAGTGGTTCCAGTGACGTCATCGTCAAGAATGGAAGCTTAAGTCACTAGCTCCTCCAGAAAAACACATATTAAGCCTTGTTAACTCATCAAATATAGTATTTTTCAAAAGTATTTTAACTGATAAGAGGGGCAAGAATGGGGAAAAAGAATGGAAATAAAAAAAGTGACACTGCAGAGCCTGCGGCCGAGAGGAGTGCAGCGAGCAGCTCTCCTACCCAACCGTGTGCTAGCGAGGCGGACGCTGGGCCTCGTTCAGGCAAAGCAGCGAATATGATCGACATTTTGAAAG
Source organism: Hemitrygon akajei (assembly GCF_048418815.1). Classification (NCBI taxonomy): domain Eukaryota; kingdom Metazoa; phylum Chordata; class Chondrichthyes; order Myliobatiformes; family Dasyatidae; genus Hemitrygon; species Hemitrygon akajei. The sequence goes on along the minus strand of NC_133135.1, from coordinate 89,857,929 downwards.
AGATAAGGGAGTTCCAGAAAGATATAAAACAACAGCTACATGATATTAAATCAGAACTTGCCAACGTCAATCAAAAAATGGTGGTGGCAGACTCGAATTGAGAAGGTGGAAGACCGCGTTCAAAATGTGGAACAGATACTAAGTAAGACAATAAAAATATTAAATCAACAAGAAGGTAAACTGCTTGACCTGAAGGGTTGATCACGGCGGAAAAATATCAGAATATACAACGTTCCCGAAGGAGCGGAGGGTTTGTCTATCACGGAGTTTGTTGGAAAGTTGCTGCGGGACGCGCTGGAGCTTCCCTTGACTATGGAGCTGGAAATTGAGAGGGCGCATCTCGTGATCATCCCAAGGCCTACCCGAGATACAGCAGATAAGCCACGCTCAATAATAAATTCCTTCAATACAGTACCAAGGCGGAGATTCTATGAAGGGCCTGGGGTAAGAAGAGGGTGTTTTTAGATGATAAATTAATGTATTTCGACCAAGATTACCACCCCCCCCCCCCCCCACGGTCCTGCAGAAACGTAAAGAATACTCTGAAGTAAAGCAAATACTAAAGCAAGAAAGGATTAGATTTCAAACTCCATACCCTGCTAAACTTCGAGTGTTTTATCAAGATGGGATCCAACTGTATCAGACAGTGGAAGAGGCGACTACAGACATGAAGGCCAGATTGTGTGTGTGTGGGTGAGTAGACGGGGCCTACCTTCTCTTAGAGATTATTATTTTGCAGCACAGTTGAGAGCTGTGATATGTTGCTGCAACCCATCATATGATGCTCAAAACATTGAGGAGTGGGTACTTCCCATCCCCATACAAGCAATTTTGGCTGATAACAACCTGCAAAGGTACATAAATACTATTGATAACCCATGGGTGAAATTGACTCTTAAAATATGGAAAACTACTCTAAAAGAATATAATCTAGAGGGAGATACTGCAATTCTTAAATGGTGTGCATATGACTCGGATTTTACACCAAATAAATTGGATGCTAGATTTAAGGACTGGACAGCTAAAGGAATAACAGTTCTTTGCGACATAATGAAAGAAGGAACACTTCAGTTTCGAAATGCTTAAAGAGAAACACATTAGAAAAACAAGATTTTTATCAGTATTTACAGATGCATGTATTTACAGACGCTTTAAAATGTAACCAAGGCAAGTACATGCTTGATAGAGCTATTTAGAAAAGCATATAATTCAGATAATGGTAGTAGAATCATTTCAAGCATGTATAAGGGGTTGTCAAATCTTAAAACACATTCGACTTCATACATGAAAACAAAATGAAAAAAAGGAAGGAGGGATAATTATATCTGAGGAACAATGGACAATAATATGGAGGTATCAATGGAAGTGCACCAGTTCACAGAAATGGAGTTTGGATGGAAAAACTTGATAAGATATTTTATTACACCCTCTCAGAAATCCCATTATGATAGCAACCTCCCTGTTTGCTGGAGAAATAGTGGAAATCAAAATGCAAATTGTTATCATATTTTTTGGGACTGCCCTGTTATCAAAGACTATTGGAGGGGGGGTACACAATGCCCTACAAGACATCTTTAAATGTGAAATACCCTTAGAGAGTAAGACCATATATTTTGGATATATACCTCAAGAATGGTTGAAAAGAGATAAATACTTAATGAATATACTGTTGGTGGCTGGTAAAAAGACTCTTACTAGGAAATGGTTATCACAGGACAGCCCAACTTTAAATGCATGGATGGAAATTACAACGGACATTTACAAAATGGAGAAGATAACAGCATCTGTTAATCATAAGCTGGAACAATTTGATTCAAATTGGGAAAATGGTTTAACTACATAATGCCTCATAGGCCTGATTTTATTCTCACAAATCAATAATATATTGTAAAAAAAGATCACTCTCTACTTGTACATAGTTTTTTCCTTTTGTTTTTTCTCTCCACTCTTTTCTATAAGAATATACCTCAGATAAATACTATGCGGAGATTTATGACATATATGATATATATGTACAATGTCTGAAATACATCTTATTGAAATGTTTGTTTGATGATGAACTTCAATTTAAAAAAAACAAATTACAAAAAAAAAGATAACCGGTATAAATATGTGCCATTTAATTCCATGAATTTGCAAATCTGATTAAATAATCTCCATTTAAAACTCACTGTGCCAACAATTTGAAGAAAATTTCCAGGAATTTATTGTTTCTGCAAAAAAAATGAACACACTAAAAAAAACACTACAATGCATGCTAACAATCTTCGACATTCCTTCCTCTCTGCATCAGAGGTCACATGTGTATAAGCTTTTAGGAAATCGAACAGTCATCAAAGAAACAGAATATGGAATGTCCTGAAAGCAAATTATCAAGAAAGTTTAATTTTAAATTTAAAAAAAGGGTATCAATTGGATAAAGTGAACTCAAATATAACTTCCTCAACAAAACGTTCTGAAAGAAATTCAAATGTAGGCTAAAATATCATAGCACAAGTGCTGATGGGGCAACAGGAAAAGGTGGATAATTATGACTGGTGTTCATTTAAATAAGACTCAGGCAATGCTAACACAGGCAAAGGGTAGGCAAAGATGTACTCAAAGCTCTGTACGAAAAACCCCATGCAGTCTTGGGGATCTCAGCCTGTAATGTCCACTGTTTACTCTTTTCCATGGATGCTGCCGGGGGGGGGGGGGGGGGGGGGCGGTGTTGCTTTGGATTTCCAGCATCTGCAGATTTTCTCCTGTTTGTGCTGAAAACCATTTTTGGTCTTCCTATTTAAATTTTAAAGTATAATTTGAATAAGGCATAAAGAGCTTTAAATTTGGCAACAGATATGAAAATAGCAAGGATTAGGAATGACCAAGAAAGATCAAGATATACGGGTGGAAGTTGTAAAGTAAGCTTTTAAGGATAAAAATTTAAGAAACTTATAAACTTATAAATTTAAGAAACTTAAGAAAGATCTTAAAAGGTGGGAAGAAAGAGCCTTGAGGTGCAAATACAAAAAAAAACTTGACAGTGCAAGTATATATAGGTAGTCATAACATAAAACAACATTCTTTACTCTGATAAGGGTAATTAGGGCTTTAAAATAATCAATGCTATAGTAAACGCACAAACAATTGCTCAGGAACAATTAAGAACTGCAGAAAATTGCTCTTTAGAATGTAAATAAATGATAGAACCTGGAAGGGGAAATGAAGGATGAGGGATTGGGTTGGGGATCTGTGACAGAAGGAAGCATGGGAAGAATAACATGGGATTAACATCGACTGACCGCAGGTGATGACCTGTGCAAACTTACTAGGCCAAAGGGCCCATCTGTGTGACTGGATTGCAAGGCAGAGAAATTTCTTGACCCAAACAGTTGTAAATCTACTAAATACTCTACTCTAGAGAGCAGTGAATTCTAAATTGTTGACCTGAAGACCAAAATTGGAAGATTTTTGAATATTAAAAATATTAAGGTATATGGAGTTTGGATTAAAAAGAGTGAAGCTCAAGATCAATAATGTTCCAAAGCATGCTAACTTATTTATTTATATCCTTACAATGTTGTGCATGAGCAACAACAGAAGACACTATTATACTGATAGAATTTCCACTGAAGTAAGTTTAAGACTTAATATAGATGTAGAATATTATGGGTTGAAGTTATTGATGATAAACTGGTCAGTCAACAATAAGATGCTTTCAGTTCTTTCAAAACCCAATCAACTAAATTGATAACCACACAAATTTACTTCTTCTCAACAGACACTGTAAATGGCTCTCTCCCTGATGGTTCTTTCTTCTTTCAAAACAGCCCTCTAAGAATAACTCACTTTTGATCATATATTCCTTACAAAATTTTGCTCCAACTCAAAGAAACTATCTACTCCAATACTAGTGAGATTATCTTAAATCCACAAATGATACTCCAGTCCCTCATACACAAGTTATTTGCAGCCTTTAAAACAAAACACATTTCACTTTTAAAGATCTCTGATACTGTCCAGATCAAAGAACAGATTCCATTCCTTATTATTAATAATGGCTTCTTACTGCATTTCTTACAGATACACAAGGGCATCACTGAATAGAAGAGCCTTTCTTATCTAGGTACTGATCCTTGGCAACATCATCCACAGATGTGAAATAAGCTTTCACATGTATAGAGTGAACATTGAATATATCTGTGCTCCTCTTTCCCAAAGTCAGACTTTCAAGTTTAGGAAGAACAATCATCTTCTTGCCAAAATTTTGGAACAGTAAAGTCACTGTCTTTGGCTCTACCACAATCTCCTTTTGCTGCCATCTAATAGACTCTCTGCCTGCCACAATCTCCACATGTTTGGTATCCCAAGCAAAGGCTAAATTCTGCTAAATTCAATCTTTGTAACATCACCCACCTCAGCCTTCCTGGCAATAGGTATTTTCATCTATGTCTCTGTTATCTCCACATCCAAATATTTTTAATAATTATAAAAGCAAAATACTGGAAATTTCAAATAAAAAGAAAACATTGGAAACATTCATTACCTGAAATTCAATATTGAGTTCAGCAGGTTTATGCCTAATTGATAAATGAAATGCTGTTTTCAGATTACACTGAGTCTCATTAGAACAAGATAAGAAGCCAAGGACAAAAAGATCAAAGATGAGTAGAACAGAAAACAATTAATCGTGAGCCCCCCTCCCCATGTCACAATTGAGCTTCTGTAATGACGACCAACTGATTGGTAAGTATATAAAAGCCAAGCATTTGGAGGACACACCACAAATGATGGCTCCTTGTACGGTGACGAAATATTTGCAAATGGATTCCCAAGATCGAAGAATAACTCAACCCAACCATAAACCAAACTTGAGCTACACATTTTACAAGTTATTTCCAGTTTAGGGTCAAACTTAGAAGCAGGTGGCAAGACAATTTGTAGATATCAACCAATCAGCCTTCATTAGTCCAATACAAGGAGTCTGCATTTTGAGGAAATAATACTGTGCCCTAAACAGAAAGCAGCACATTAAAAATGTTAAGTGTTTTGAGCTCACTGGCAGTGGGAATGAAGAGGAGTGGGGGAGGTGCAGTATCTCCTGCAGATACATGACCATGTTCCATGGAAAGGGCAGCTATCACTGGTGAGAAAGAAATGAATAAGCATTCAAAGAATAATCCTTTGGGAATGCTCAAAACAAAATTAAGAAAAACAAGTTTCAGAGATGCCAAGAGATCATAGGGGCTAAAGGAGTGAAAAGTGAACTTTTAAATGATCCCCTAATCAGCTACAATTCTTCATTTGCTGTAAATAGCTTACCCCAACTCCACTGTTCATATCCTATCTATACCAGTCACCTGCATCTCAAAGACTTTAACTCCTCGTCTTTGAATGACTCAAATTTAATTTTGCCTTTTTAAATGTCTTCATGACCTCACCTCAATGTAACTCTAGTCTAACAATACTACAAAATCCATTGCCCAAACATGTTCCATTTGCTATAACTGGTTTCTTCACCCTCCTCCACCCCAATCCCTTAATGCATGTGAAAATGCCACTCTTAAAAAAAATTTCCTTTCTCAGCCATACTGTCGTTTAAGAGCCTTATTAAAGTTTACTCAGGTTTCCATAATCCTTGATCCTATTTCCTCTATTTTTGAAGCACGCTCTCAAAGGCACCACACAAAATACACAAGTTACATCGATAATTTTAAATGGGCAATTCAATATTTTGTTTAAATCTCTGCTTCTTGAAGAGAAAATGAATTACGAATCTCCAGTTTTAACAGCAAGCAAAATAGAGACATGCTTAATTTGATTAGTAAAGCCCAATCTTGTGTAAACAAGTCTAATTCACGAACTTACTAATATTGCATAAACAAACTAAATTGAAGCAAAGCCAAATATAATTTTATGCACTGCATAGAAGATAACATGATCTTCCTTTATATGTAAACATTTTCTCAGTTACTTGACTGCTACTCGAAACTCGTCGGTGAACAAAATAAATCTTACAGTATTTAACATAATTTCATCCATATAATTAATTCCCCTCTACAACTGAAACAAAACTTCCTTTTAGTAAATGAACAGAGGGTGACAGATTTTGTTAAACCACTTTATCTTCAGGAACAAAAAGTTACCGATCATGGAATTCCAAAGTTTTGAAGGAAGGAGAAACTTGCATATATTGCAAGATTCTGTAATGGTTCTCAAGGACCAGAAAATTGCAAATGTCAGTCCACTCATAAAGAAGAGACGAGGCAAAAAAAACAGGAACTTATAAACCAGTTCACTTGATTTCAATGGTTGGCAAGAGGTTAGTGTCCATTATTAAAGATGAGATTACAGGGTACTTGGAGGCATATGATAAAATAGGCAGAAGTTAGCATGGTTTTAAGGGCGAACCTTACCTGACAAATCAGTTGGAATTCTTTGAGGAAATAAAATGTAAAATGGACAAAGGAGAGTCAATGAATGTTCTTTCATACTCTACTTCTCATGTTATATGTTAATGATCCACAAACCAGAATTGATGGCTTTGTGGCCAAGTTTGCAAATGATACAAATATAGGTGGAAATACAATTAGTGATGAGGAAGCAGGAAGTCTGCAGAATGACTTGGACAGATTAGGAGAATGGGCAAAGAAATTTTAGATGGAATACAAAAAAAAGTATATGGTCATGTACCTTGGTAGAAGGAATAAAGATGTAGATTATTTTCTAAACAGGCTGAAAATTTAAAAAATCAGAGGCTCAAAGGAACTTGAGAGTCCTCATGCAGGATTCCTTAAAGGTTAACTTGCAGGTTGAGTCAGTGGAAGGAAGCCAATGCAATATTAGCATTAATTTCAAGAGGACTAAAATACAAAAGCAAGAGTGTAATATTGAATATTTATAAGGCATTAGGAAGACCATATTTGGATTACTGAGAACAGTTTTGGACCCATATCTAAGAAAGGATGTGCTGCCATTGGAAATGGTCTATAAGAGGCATACAAGAATGATCCCAAGAATGAAAAGGTTAACATGTGAGAAGTGTTTGATAGCTCTAGGCCTGTTCTCACTTGATTTCAGAAGAATGGGGGAGGGGAAAAGGGAGTGATCTCACTGAAACCCACAGAATACTGTAAGACCAAAATAGAGTGGATATGCAGAGGATGCTTCCGATAGTTGGAGAGTCAAGGACCACAGGTTCAAAATACAAGGATATTCCTTCAGAGTAGAGATGAGGAGGAATTTATTTTGCCAGAGGGTGGTGAATCTATGGAATTCATTACCACAGACTGCTGCAGAGTCCAAGCCATTGGGTACATTTAAAGCAGAGACTGGTAGGCTTTGGATTGGTAAGGGTGTCAAGGTATTTTCTGGGAATGCCCCGTTATTAAAGACTATTGGAGTGGGATACACAATTCCCTACAAGACATATTTAAATGTGAAATACCCTCAGAAAGTAAGACCATATATTTTGGGTATATACCTCAAGAATGGTTGAAAAGAGATAAATATTTAATGAATATACTGTTGGTGGCTGGTAAAAAGACTCTTACTAGGAAATGGTTATCACAGGAGAGCCCAACCTTAAATGCATGGATGGAAATTACAATGGACATTTACAAAATGGAGAAGATAACAGCATCTGTTAATCATAAGCTGGAACAATTTGATTCATACTGGGAAAAATGGTTTAACTACATTACACTTCACAGGCCTGATTTTATTCTCACAAATCAATTAATGTTGTAAAAAAAAAATCACTCCTACTTGTACATAGCTTTCTCCTTTCCCTTGTTCTTTCTTTCCTCTCTTTTCTATAAGTATATACCTCAGATGTGGAGATCTGTATGACTATATGATATATATGTACAATATCTGAAATACATCTTATGGAAATGTTTGTTTGATGATGAACTTCAATAAAAATAAATTACAAAAAAGGGTGTCATGGATTACAGGGAGAAGGCAGAAAAGGGATGTGAAGGAAAATAAATCAACCATGGTGAATGGCAGTGCAGACTAAATGAGACAAATAGCTTGATTCTGCTATGTCTTATGGTTTTCATATTTCCACAGATGTTGTCTGCCCTGTAAGTGCTTTCAGTATTTTCTATTTTTATTAGTATTTAAATTGCATTGCTCATGCTCTTGCTGTAATATCTAAAGGCATCTTGCAGCCAATCATTTTTATGTAATTGCTGTTATTTTCCAGAGAAATGTTGTAACTATTTTTCTTTCTGATAGGTCCCAAAAAAAAACAAATGAAGTTAGGTGACCAACTCAGGTGTTGCTGTGTTTAAGAGATAAAATGGCTCATACATCTTGTGAACTCCTGTTCTCAACATCATTTTTGATTTTTTTTTTTAAAAGTTCTTTTTGAAATAAGTAGATAGGACTTCAATTTAAAATTTAAAATGATCACTTTTGATAATTAAAAGTTCTCATTACTTTAATGGAATAATTAAGTGGTTGACCTGAAAGTGCAACAAAATATGCCATTTTCTATAACTCACTTCAGTTGAACTAAAAAAATGACAATTACATAAACTCGAATGCTGCACGTTTTTGCAGAAAGCATCCACAAATACCCTAAATTTCAGTGCTACTTGCACTCAACCTAAAGGGCAGAAAGGGTAAAGTATGTAACATGCAACTGCAGCCAAATGCAGGATTATATTGTTAAAGTCCTTCAATGCTTAAAAGCTTAAAGTAGTTGAACAGATTTTTAGACAGAATTTTGAGAAAATTGCACACCCAATCATCAATCCTCTCCCCCCCACGACGCTCAGAGCGTCTATTATTTTCATTAGAACTGGACTAACAGGCTTTTCTACGCAAAAGGCCTAACTGTCTATAGCTTAGACTGATGGACGGGTATAACAATGGAACTCAAAGTACAGCTGCATAAAGATATTAGCAGTAGCCTGCTGGCGACGGTCCTTGAGAGAGATTATACTTATTTTTCATCTGTTCATTGATGAAAGTACAATCTTGCTCGAGGACTGTCACCGTTGTTCCTGGTTTGAAATAATAAAAACAAAACATGTTAGAAATATGGAATTGATTTCACAAACACGATGTTTCTGCTTATTTTCTTGCCTTTCTCATACGGGCGTTTAGTCAATTTTTGAAATGGAAACTCACAATATCAAGTACCGGCTGCGACCAAAATCTAATATTTCAATTCCTACTGCAACCAACTTGATTAATGGAATCGAATACTTCATGAAAACATAGAAGTCCTAACAGTTGTATTTTCAGAAATGAAGCCAGAAATGTTACGTGGAAGCAACAGCAACAAAAACTAAATCACATTTACTTTGGCAGGCCTTAAGCGAAACAAGGGCCACACTGCAGCATAAAGGGGGTTGTTGACCAATGTGAAGATGTAGACACAAAACACATATAATGACAACTTCATCCACCGCCGTGCGACATCGAACTCCAATTAGGTCTCTTCCCCCATGGCGTTCCCCGTCCACCCCAATGGCATAAAATATGGTGTAAAGGGGAGAGAAAGTATTAATTTCCACAGACGGCAGAGACCAGGAGTAAATGAACAGGGACATGCTCAATGGCAAGTTCAACGTAGCTAAAGCAGGGCGGCTGGGGCAGATAGGCAGGCACCGAGCAGGCTGCAAGCTGTCATTCAGCCCTGCGGCTACCTTCGCTCGGTGCAGCAACAATCCCCCAGAGGGAGAGCCTGCCTCCGTTCGGTCAGCCGGGACGAGCAAAGCTTGCTCCGTCGCCAATCTCCGCTGACAACAGGCTCCGGCCCATGCCGGCTCAGCCGTTTACTGCAGAGCCACCACACACCAAGAAAGCCTGAGCCCGAAGGCCGGCAGGAAGCGGTCGGTGAAATCAGTTTTTCTGGAAAGGGGATTCTAAGCTACTGGGGGAGCGCGGACCGACCTGTATCGTGTCCGGATCGACGCTGCGCGGAGAAAGCCAGGCGCTGCCGCCGCTGACACTGACACCCTCTGAAACATCCCAACCCCGGTCACACAGCTCTTCTTGTCGCTGCCACCGGGAGGAATCAAGCAATCGCCGCGAGCATTATCTCGCGAAAAGGCGGTTCACTCGCCCGACAGGGACAAGGCGCGCACGACAAAATGACAACAGCCCGCACGCGCTTCCCCTCGCCCTCCCCGCCCTCCGCGTTCCGCGCGGGCACGCCCCGCGGCCGCGAACCATGCGCGTGTGGGAGGGTGAGCGCGGTGCCCGAGCAGATCACCGATTGAAAGCCGGCGTGCATGGCCACCTGCTCCTTTTCCCTGCATTGATACGGTAGTCCAAATACGTGCGGCTCCCGCCCAATTTTTTTCCCCAGATCGTGTCCACGAGGGTGATTCATACCACTGCAGTACTGCACCACTCCGCCGCTCGCAGCAACTATATCACGCTCCTTTTCGGCTTGCAAAATTGTAAACAGTCATTTCAACACTTCTGCAATACAATTGTGTAGCCTTGCATAATTCTGGAAGGGGAAGCCCAATGTTTCCTTCCGATACATTTGTTTTTTGTTGAATCGTGTAGACCCATGAAACTGCAACCACAAGTACACAACACAGCTTGAAATAATATTTATATCACCTTGCATGGGAAATGTTGCACACGATTGTGGACGGATCACAATTCAAAACTGCACCGAAGGGGATGGCAAACAACGATAAAATGAGATAAAAGAGCAACACACACGAAATGATGACGGGATTCAGCAGGTCAGGCAGTATCAATGGAAATGAATAAAAGTATGCAAGCTACTTAGATGGAATATGAGATGGTGCTTCTCCAGTCTGAAAATGGCCTCATCGTGGCATAAGAGGAGACCGTTGACCGATGTGTCGGAACAGAAATGAGGATATGAATTGAATTGGTTGGGTACAGGCAAATGCAACTTTTTACGGATGGAACAGAGGTGCTCGACAAAGCGGTCCCCAGTCTACATCGGGCCTCACGAATGTAGAAGCCGCTGCAGCAGGAACACCGGATACAGTAGAGGACCCCAACAGATTTACAGTATATGTGAAGTGTTGCCTCGCCTAGAAGGGCGGTTTGGGGCCCTGAATGGAGGTAAGGGAGGAAGTGGACGGGCAAGTGTAGCATTTCTGTTGCTTGCAGCAATATGTGCCAGGAGGGAGATTAGAGGGGAGGGACGAATGGACAAGGAAATCGTGGAGGGATGGCGGAGAATAAGGGCTAGGTAAAGATGTGTTTGGTGGTAGGGTCCCTTTGAAGATGGTGGAAGTTGCAGAGAATTATGCGTTGGATGGTCATGGGTGGTAGGTGAGGACAAGAGGAATTATATCCCTGTTAAGGCTGCGGGAAAATGTCCGGGAAATTGAAGAGATGCAGGTGAGAGCAGCATCATTGGAGGAGGAAGGGAACCCCTGTTCTTTAAAGAAGAAGGACACTCTGATGTCCTGGAAAGAAAAGCGTTATCCTGGGAATAGATGCGGCAGAGACGAAAGAACTAAGAAAAGAGTATAGTATCTTTACAGGAGACAGCACAAAGAGGTACAGTCAAGATACTTACGGGAATCGGTCGGTTGAAAAAAGATATCGGTAGACAGTTTTTCTCCAGTGATGGAGACAGAAATCGAGAAAGTGGAGTGAGGTGTCAGAGATAGACCAAGTGAATCAGGGCAGGGTGAAAGTTGGAGCCAAAGTTGATGAAATTGACGAGCTCAGCATGAAGCAGCATCTATGCAATTGTCAATGTAGCAGTAAGAGTCAGAGAATATTCCCGGGGAAGGAGCGTTTATAAAAGGGTTTAACTTTGGATGGCTCCTTTCAGCTGAGAATTGAGTTTTTGTCTGAGCAGTGACAAATGTAAGATTGATCTTTTGTCAGGCCATCTTGTAAAATTATTGAATGTCCAACAGTTGCAAGTGGGGTGCTGCCTATTACTTCCCTACATTAGAAATCTGCGGAGTTAACTCTACACGTGCTTGTAAACATGCTGGTAAAGACTGACGTCGTTGCCAACCTCAGCACAACCCACGTCAACATATTCTATCAGAAGTATCTGAGACCTTTAGCAGAGTCATAGATACTACAGCAGAGAAACAGACCCTTCAGCCCATCTAGTCCATCCTAAACTAGTCCCATTGACCTGTACCCAGATGCCCACCATGCCTCTCTCATCCCTGTACCTATCCAAATTTCAAAAACAGCTACAATATTATAGAGAAGTGTACATTACCAACGCCCCTTCCTGGTGTGTGGAATGTTTTAATTAACCAAAATGCCAAGAGTGCATGTCACTGTGAGGAGAAAATGACTACCAGTGCCATCGCATCATATAGCATGGAAACAGGCCCTTTGGCTGCACCAAACATCAACATCAAACATTAAGCCCCTTCAATGCCAAACATCAAGTTCCCATTTGTACTACAATATTCTTCCCATAGATTATCTCTCTTCCACCCCTCACCTAGACTTAAGGTCAATTAACCTACAAAGCTATAAGTCTTCAGAGAATGGGGGAAATCTGGGCACCCAGAGGAAGCACATGCAGTCACAATGAGAATGCAAATTGCAGGTTGCACCTGAAGTTATGACTGAACCCAGGTTGCTGTAGCTGTGACACAGTACTTCTACTTACTGTGCTGGGTAACGGGTAAGTGTCAGAAAATTTACTTTATGAAAGAAAATTGAGAAAACCAGTGTTTAGAAGTTGCATTCCACTTTACAAACATGATAAAAGAATCTATGCTTTTAGGTTTTTTTTGAATGATCAAGAGGAATTTAACCAAATTCTGAGGTGTCACAATAAGAAGATACACAGTATTGGATGGTAAATTGTGAATGTCATTGGTTTTTATGCAAACTGGCTCTTCTGAGGGACTAGAAAACTAGAATTGACATGTTTACCTACACTAGTTGTAAAATGAAGCACCCTAGGTTTCTGAAAAATGTTGTAGTACATTATGTTAAAATAAGTTCTTTCTAGGAAACAAGGAGTAATTCCTTGTATTCCCATGAGCATTAGTTTGACATATACTTAAGTACTTTTTTTGATCAAGGCACTTTATTTTCCAGATCAAGAAATGTTAAAGTCAAAACTAACTTTGTGGAATGTAACCGAAGTAGTAAAGTAAACTTGGTCATTAATTACTGAATGGTATTATGGTTACAGAAACAAACCATTGCTGATTGATTGATAAAAAAACATAATAAAATAACATTCAATCTTTATTACCCTAAGATGCTGATGATGGACCATAAACACAAGAAATTTTGCAAATGCTAGAAATCCAGAGCAACACACACAGAATGCTGGAGAAACTCAGCAGGTCAGCCAGAATCCATGGAGAGAAATAAACAGCCTTCTTCCCCCTTCTCTTCCAGTCCTGATGAAACATTCCTTTCCATAGTTGCTTCCTGACCTGCTGAGTTCCTCCAGCATTTTGTGTGTGTTGTTCTGCAGGTGGACCATTTTGAGCTGCTGCAGATTTTGTGGTTCTTCACCCAGACAGGAAACTTATTCATATTCTAGTGCCTAAAATGTACCAGTTTTGAATGATAGCTCGATTAGCTATATTTTATGATCCACATGTGCAATACAATTGACCCAATGTGAAAACATATTCAAAGACCTTTCCTCCTCTGTTTTGGTAGAGGAAATCAAAAAGGCTGCAGATCATTGGATGTGATGGAGGGAAGGGAGGAAAGTTAGAAATCATGGACCCAGGGACATCTAAGGAAAGAATGACTTTTGAAGAAGTGGCAGTGTCAAATGAAAGGAAGCATTTAGTGATGGGAAGGTGGAAGAGGGGACATTGTGAGTCAAATCATAGACTCACAGAACATTGCAGCACACATATGGGCTCTTCAGCCCATCTTGTCCATGACAAACTATTAATCTGTCTAATCCCATCAACCTGCATCCGGAACATAGCCCACCATACCCTTCCCATCCATGTACCTATCCAAATTTCTCTTAAGTGTTGAAATCAAACCTGCATACATCTCTTGCAATGCGAGTTCGATCCACACTCTCACCATCCTCTGAGTGAAGAAGTTCCTCCTCATGTTCCCCATAAACATTTAATTTTTCACCCTTAACCTATAACTTTTATTTCTAGTCTCTCAACCTCAGTGGAAATGCCTGCTTGTATTTATCCTATCTATACCCCTCATAAACCCCTCTATCAAATCTCCCCTCATTCTCCTATGCACTAGGGAATAAAGTCCTAACCTATTCAAGCTTTCCCTATAACTCAGTTCCTCAAGTCCTGGCAATATCCTTCTAAATTTTCTCTGCACCCTATCAATTTTATTGATATCTATCTGTAGGTTGATGACCAGAATTTGGCCTCACCAACATCTTATACAACTTCAATATGACATCCCAACTCCTGTACTTAGTACTTGAATTTAGGAATGCCAGCATGCCAAAAGTTCTCTTGAAAGAGGATAGATGGACATTATTTACTTGGATTTCTGGAAGGCGTTCAATAAGGTGCTACATAAAAGACTTATCCATAAGCTAAGGATGCATAGAGTTGGAGATGATGTAGTAGCTTTGATAGAAGATTGGTAACCAATAGAAAGCAGGGAGTTGAGATACATAGGTATTTCTCTGGTTGGTAATCAGTGGTGAGCGGTGTGTCACGGGGGTCAGTGCTGGGCCCAAAAATGCTCACGATATACATTAACGATCTGGAAGAGGGGACCGAGTGTAGTGTATCTAAGTTTTCTGATGATACTAAATTGAGTGGAAAAGCAAATTGTGCAGAAGATACAAAGAGTCTGCAGAGAGATGTTGATAGGTTAAGTGAGTGGGCAAGGGTCTAGCAGATGGAGTACTATGTTGGTAAATGCGAGGTCATCCACTTTGGAAGGAAAAATGGAAGATCAGATTATTGTTTAAATGGTAAAAGATTGCAGCATGCTGCTGTGCAGAAGGACAGGAGTGCTTTTGCCTGAATTGCAAAAGGTTGGCTTGCAGGTAATGGAATGTTGGCCTTCATTGCTAGAGGGATTGAATTTAAGAGCAGGGAGGTTATGCTGCAACTGTACAGGGTACTGGTGAGACCACACCTGGAGTACTGTGTGCAGTTCTGATCTCCTTACTTGAGGAGGCGGTTCACCAGATTCATTCCAGAGATGAGAGGGTTAGACTATGAGGACAGATTGAGTCACAAGGGATTGTACTCACTGGAAATCAGAAGGATGAGAGGAGATCTTATAGAAACATATAAAATTATGAAAGGGATAGACAAGATAGAGGCAGAAAAGTTGTTTCCACGGGTTGGAAACAACTCATCCAGCCCTTTTACGATATGGGAGTCCCAGTCAATATGCATAAAGTTAAAATCACTTGCTGTCACAACCTTATGTTTCTTACAACAGTCTGCAATCTCTCTATTAATTTGCTCCTCTAAATTCCACTGACTGTTGGGTGGTGAATAAAATAATCCCATTAACATGGTCATCCCTTTCTTATTCCTCAGTTCCACCTATACAGCCTCAATAGACGAGCTCTCCAGTTTGTCCTTCTGAGCACCGCCTTGACATTTCCTCTGACTAGTAATGCCAGAAATGTCAACAGTTTAATCTTTACCATAGATGCTGCCTGGCCTGCTGAGTTCACCCAGCATTTTGTGTGTGTTGCTTGGATTTCCAGAATCTGCAGATTTCCTTGTGTTTGTGATCAAACTGCACATCCTTGGGACAGCCAGGGTGAATCCTTGTGGTCATTGGAAAAATGAGCGAACTCTACAAAGACTGCATCAGGCATTAAAATTGAGCCAGTGTCACTGAAGCTGAGGCAGCTGCCCTACCTCTAGTGCCACTGTGCTACAGAGCAGTTGGGATCTAAGTATCTAACAAGGACCTCCCAGCCAGAAGATTGATGCTTCACACATTCTAGCCAACAAGCCTGCTCTTAAACTAAATAGGGATATCTGTCCGGCTGAGACATTCTTCAGAAAGTATCGTTTCTGCCATTCAAGGGCTTCAGTTATGCAAATAAGTATCCATGTAACCATATAACAATTACAGCACAGGAACAGGCCATCTCGGCCCTTCTAGTCCGTGCCGAACGCTTACTCTCACCTAGTCCCACCGACTTGCACTCAGCACTGACCCTCCATTCCTTTCCTGTCTATATACCTATCCATTTTTTTAAAATGACAATATCGAACCTGCCTCTATCACTTCTACTGGAAGCTCGTTCCACACAGCTACCACTCTCTGAGTAAAGAAGTTCCCCCTCGTGTTACCCCTAAACTTTTGCCCCCTCTCAACTCATGTCCTCTTGTTTGAATCTCCCCTACTCTCAATGGAAAAACCCTATCCACGTCAACTCTATCTATCCCCCTCATAATTTTAAATACCTCTATCAAGTCCCCCCTCAACCTTCTACGCTCCAAAGAATAAAGACCTAACTTGTTCAACCTTTCTCTGTAACTTAGGTGCTGAAACCCAGTTAACATTCTAGTAAATCTTCTCTGTACTCTCTCTATTTTGTTGACATCTTTCCTATAATTCGGTGACCAGAACTGAACACAATACTTCAAATTTGGCCTCACCAATGCCTTGTACAATTTTAACATTACATCCGAACTTCTATACTCAATGCTCTGATTTATAAAGGCCAGCATACCAAAAGCTTTATTCACCACCCTATCCACATGAGATTCCACCTTCAGGAAACTATGCACCATTATTCCTAGATCACTCTGTTCTACTGCATTCCTCAATGCCCTACCATTTACCATGTATGTCCTATTTTGATTAGTCCTACCAAAATGAAGCACCTCACATTTATCAGCATTAAACTCCATCTGCCAGCTTTCAGTCCACTCTTCTAACTGACCTAAATCTCTCTGCAAGCTTTGAAAACCTAATACATTATCCACAACTAAATTATCCTAGTCTAAAATTAAATGTCTTGCAAATAAGTCACCTCACATGCCTAGCATTGTGTTGCTACAAGTCTGAATTAGCACCTTGTGTTGTTCTTATCGAAAATAACCAACAATAGTAATTACTTTTACAGTACTTAACTTAATTCATGCAGGTCATTTGATGGTGCCCTTTTATAGCATTCACTTGAACAGAAACAAAAACATCTATGTTGAAGTTTGTGATTTTGCTCTTCATATTAAAGACACAATCTTCCAACTTAGACAAGTACTACCAGCTGAAACTTAGCTTACATCTGATGCCAGGTTAAACTGTTCTTTTTAAATCTTTGATCAGCAGATTTTTGTTGAACAAATATGTTAATGAACAATAAAATGGGCCACAATCTTCTCTCTGTAATCAAGTAAAACATTCAAAAGCGTAATCTGATCACAAAAAAATTTTGAGCAAAGTAGGGGATTATGGATTAAGAAAAAAAGGGGGCACGTTGTAAAGTGTAGAGATGTTTAAGATTTATGGAAAGTTTTCCAGAGTTTTATCAATAAACAGAACATAAGCTGCCACTGGTTAACCAGAGGAATTAAAGGATGCACAGGAACCAGAATTGGGAGTAATATAGATTTAGTAGAAGGTTACATGGCCGGAGAGATTCAGTTAAGGAGAATCAGGGTTATTCACTTACATGAAAATGTTGATGTCAAGGTGTTACTGGACAGGATTCTAAAACTATGAGTGGAAAGATACTGTGTAACAGGACTTTGTGTGTATTAGAATAATGTTTTGGAAGAGTTAAAGTCACCAGATGGTGGAAGAAGGCTAGAACAGTAACGTTTGAAGTACCAACAATAGGCAGTATCGCAGCAATATACAGTACGTTGAGGCAGGAACGCACATTTTTTGATGGACAGGCTAAAGACCATTAGCTCAATTCTGAGTAATCTGGAAAACAAAGGCTAAAATCAGATTCAGCAAGAGATAATGCCCAAGTTTTCAATGACACCAGCTGTACAAATCATTAGTTCCAATGGCCAGATAATCCTAATACTATGATTCATGTTGAACACTGCCCTGGAATTCCAGTGGAAAATATGCATGCATGCGCTCAGCACGGGTTATGATCATCAAACAGATTGCTAACGTTCACTGCCAAGACTCAAGCCATTTGAGTGAAAAACAAGCATCTCAAAATACTGTAACAGTGAAATACAAAAAAAACTTCCATATTAGTTGAGATATAAATTGACATGCGTTCCCAGCTGCCAAGTAATGTTTCATTTGCTTCTTGATATCTGACACAGATAATGGATGCTCTTGTTTGATTCTGAAGGGCAGCTCAAGTACACATTGGGCTATATAGCAATCAGTGATCCAGGCAGTCTGTCTCCTTAACCACAGATTCAAGCACCAACAGAAACAGAGCTGGATATTCACTACATGTGGGAACAAGGCTGATTTTTGGTCTTCAGATATGAGGCTACGACGAAGCTCCTGCTGTTCATACTCAGATCTTTTCCAGCTCATCACTTGGGATTCAGGTTTGATATTGTGTTGAATCATCCTTCCACATCTCAAGGAGCTCTCTTTACCTGATACCTTCTTAAAGAACCCTGCCAACTTGCTCTGCCCAAGAGCCTATCTTGTTTTGGCACTGTAGCTGGTGTTCCTTCACCCCCCCCCCCCCCCACCCTTTGGCCTCCATGTGAGTATTCTCAACCCAAAGCTGGGCAAATAAAATTGAAACAATTATACAAGTCCTGCAGCTATATTAAAGGAGCCAACAGCATACAATTATACAATAAAGGAGCCAATAGGTGATACAGCCTGACAGTATACTCTCCACCACACGTTTATAGAAGTTTGTCAAAGTTTTAGATGTCATCCCAAATCTACGCAAGGAAGTAGAATCTTCCCGAGGAAGTAGAAGCCCTGGCATACTTTCTTCGTAATTGCACCTATGTGTTGAGCCCAGGATAGGTACCTTGCCATGACGAGTGACTGACTGATTTAGATAACAGCATGACATTATAGATTGATGAGATCTTTGTGAAAGGTATTTAGAACAATTCGGGATCTATAATGACTCTCCATGTTATATGGCTGGCTTTGAAAGACAAATAACTTTTGACTTTCTTAACTATCTAACCTTATTTTTTCTATGCTCTCTTCCTCTAGCGTAGTATATCTTTATCAATGCACCATCAAAAGCATTCTGTCTAGATACATAATGGCTTGGTATGGCAATTGCTGTGCACATAATCGCCAGAAACTGCTGAGAGTTGTGGACACAGCTCAGCACATCACAGTCACCGGCCTCACCTCCATGGATTCTGTCTGTACTTCTTGCTGTCTCAGTAAAGCAGCCAGGATAATCAAAGACCCCACCCACGCCAGACATCCTCTCTTTTTCCATCCTCCATCGGGCAGAAGATACAAAACCTGAAAGCATGTACCACTACGCTCAAGATTAGCTTCTATCCAACCGTTACCAGACTTTTGAATGGAGCTCTTGAAAGCTAAAGTGAACTCTTGGTCTCACCATCTACCTCATTATGATCTTAGCAGTTGTTGGTGGCAGTGGATGGGAGATCCCCAGAATTAATAAGGTCAGTGATGGTGCAGGTGACAATGGCCTGGTGCTCCTTAGTGAGGTCCTGTTCAAGGGGTAAATAAGAGAAGGTGTCTGAGGATTGTCGCCTGGCTTCAGCAAGGTAGAAATCAGTCCATGAGACTACTACAGCACCCTCTTTATCTGCAGGTTTGATGCAGGGGTTAGGATTAGTGCAGAGAGGGAGTGTAAAATGGAGATGGAGGCGGTGGAAGTAGAGCTCAGCATACAGGCGGGCACAGAACTCACTGAGGTGTGGGCACAGGGGGACAAAGGTGAGGTCCTTACTGAGGACAGAATGTTCTGTCTCAGAGAGGGGAAGGTCAGAGGGAATTGAGAAGACCCGGCACGGATGAGAGCTGGCCTCAGCGGTGGGAAAAGGGTTGGCAGTGTCAGAGGAGAGGGGAGGGTTGGGGTGTTCAATGAAGGTGGCCATAACCTACAACAAAGCTAAATCTTGCGACATAGGGGACAGCAGAGCTTTGCTTCCAGATGAGCTCAATGCTTTCTATGCTCACTTTGACCACCAGAACAGGGAGGAACCATCGTGCACTCTCATGTCTCCCAATGATTCTTTGATCTCAGTATCTGAAGATGATGTGCTGGTTGCCTTCAAAAGAGTGAATCCAAGGAAAGCATTCAGTCTAGATGAAGTACCTAGCCAAGTACTGAAGACCTGTGCTGAACAGCTGGTTGGTGTATTCACAGATATTTTCAACCTCTTGCTCTGGAAGTATGTGTTACCCACCTGCTTCAATCGTATTGGTGCCCAAGAAGAGTATGGTAACCTATCTGAATTACTATCACCCAGCGGCACTTACATCCACAGTGATGAAACGCTTTGAGAGGCTGGTGTTGAAGCATATCAGTTCTTGTCTGAATGGTGACTTGGATCCACTCCAATTCGCCTACCAAAGCAACAGGTCTACAGCAGATGCTATCTGTTGGCTCTTCACACAACCCTGGGACATTTGCACAGCAAAGATGCATGTGCCAGGATGCTCTTTATCGATTACAGCTCAGAATTCAAAACACCATCATTCCCTCAAAACTAATTAGTAAAGTCCAAGATCTGGGCCTCAACCTCCATACCCCCTTGTGCAATTGGAACCTAGATTTCCTCATTTGTAGACCCCAGTCAGTTTGGACTGGCAAAAACATCTCCTCCACAATCTCCATCAGCACAGGAGCACCGCAAGGATGTGTACAGCCCCCTGCTCTGTTTGCTTTACACCTATGACTGTGTGGCTAAGTACAGCTCCAATACCATATACCAGTTTGCTGATGACACCACTGTTGTGGGCTATATCAAAGGAGGTGATGAATCAGCATACAGGAGGGCGATTGAAAACTTAGACAAAAGGTTTAAAAATAACCTCGCAATGTCAATGTTGTTTCGTATGGCAGATGTTGTTCTCTTCACACTTCTAATTGAAGAGTGGCCGGGCAGGCGTGAGTCTGTCTGTTAACCGATAAGACCAAGGAGCTGATTGTAGACTTCAAGAGAGGGAAACCAGAGCTGCATGAGTCAGTAATCATTGGAGGATCAGAGGTGGAAAGGGTCAGTAACTTTAAATTCCTGGGTGTCACTATCTTAAAAGACCTGTCCTGGACCTATCATATAAATATTATTGAAAAGAAAGCATGACATTAATCAGGAATCTGTGGAGGTTCGGCATGTCATCGAACACTTTGGCAAACTTCTATAGATGTGTGGTGAAAACTGTGCTGACTGGCTGCATTATGGCCTGGTATGGGAACACCAGTGTCTTTGAGCGGAAAATCCAACAAAAGGTAGTGGATTAGGCCCAGTACATCACGGGTAAAACCTTCCCAACCATTGGGCACATCCCCATGAAACGCTGCTGTAAAAAAGCATCATCAAATACCCTCACCACTCAGGCAATGCTCTTTTCTCACTGCTGCCTTCAGGTAGAATGTACAGTTGCCTCAGGACTTGCAACACCATGTTCAAGAGTTACTGCCCCTCAATCATCAGGCTCTTGAACTAAAGGGGATAACTGCATTCATTTAAGGATGCTGTTATATTGTTATTTCATGCTCATTATTTATTCCTATTTATTTATATCTACATTTGCACAGTTTGTTTACAGTTAACAGTTCCTGATGTTTACAGTTTAGTTACTTTTCTATAGATTTACTAAGTATGCCCACAGAAAAAGCATCTTGGAGTTGTATGTGGTGACATATATGTACTCTGATAATAAATTTTACTTTGAACTTTGAGGAAGATAGAGACCTGAAGACCCAAGAGCTGGTGGAGGGACCTGAGAGACACGAGATTGCAGAGTGATGGTGGGGAGGGGAAGGGAAACGAGGGTTCCAGCGTTAAAGTCCTGACCTGAAGGTGTTGTTGGTCAAGGTCCCTGCTGGAGCCAAAGTTGGAAAATGTGCAGTAGGCACTTTGAAGGTGTCCGGAGTTGTTGAAACCCACATTGATGGGTTCTGAATCTGCTTGGAATTATTAGAACCATTGAGATTAGCAGCAGGGATCATAATGTGGTTACATCTGTGGCTGCCAGCATTGGAGATGGCAGGTTCTGTAGTCTGTAGACAGGCAACCTTCCAATCCTTGCTGGGCGTGAGAAAAGTAAAGTACTGATGATTGAAAGTGTGGGCCCAGGATAGGATAAAGTATCAGACAGGTTCATTACAGGTGGCAGAGAGAGAATCTCAGAGATATGGAAGTGACTGGGATAGGGCATCAGGTACCTCCTTATTGCAGAAAACGTGGCACGTAGAACACAGCGGGAGAATCTCTGAATGAGAATATTTCTGTTGATCTTTTTTTAAATAATCTGAATATTCCTTCGCTTTCATTTGATTTTAAAGCCAAACTTAATGCGCCTATATCATCAGAAGAAATATCTTTTGCAATTTCTGCATTGTCTTCAGGGAAATCTCCTGGACCTGATGGGTTCCCCGTAGAATTTTATAAATCATTCTCTTCACTTCTTTCTCCTCAGTTACTCTCAGTACTATCTGACTCGTTTAATTATGGTAAATTGCCATCCTCTTTTAATAAGGCATCTATTATTCTTTTATTAAAAGAGGGTAAAGACCCAACAGAGTGTTCCTCGTACAGGCCGATTTCTTTGCTTAATGTTGATGTTAAAATCTTGGCTAAAGTTTTGGCTTATATATTAGAAACTGTTATTCCCTCTATTATTTCTGATGATCAAACTGGTTTTATTAAAAACCGTCTTCCTTTTTTTAACATTCGGTGTTTATTTAACATTTTATATTCACCTTCAACTGGGATTCCTAAATGTGTTATTTCCCTCGATGCGGAGAAAGCATTTGATCATATAGAGTGGAACTACCTTTTTGCAGTTTTAGAAAAATTTGACTTTGGTCAAAGTTTTATCTCTTGGATCAAATTGCTGTATCTGTGTCCTACTGCCTCTGTTTTGTCTAATTTTCAGCAATCCCAGTTATTTAACCTCAAACGTGGCACCCGTCAAGGATGCCCTTTAAGTCCCTTTCTCTTTGATCTGGCTGTAGAACCTCTGGCGATAGCATTCCGAAGCTGTCCTGAATTGACTGGGATTTGGAGGGGGGGTGTTGAGCATAAAGTTTCTCTTTATGCTGATGACTTATTACTTTTTCTTTCAAATCCGTCCACATCCTTACCTCCAATGTTCTCACTTCTTGATCAGTTTAGTCAGTTTTCTGGCTATAAACTTAATTTACATAAGAGTGAACTTTTCCCAATTAATAAAGAAGCACAAGAATTAGCATTTCGTGACCTCCCTTTTAAAGTAGTTCATAATCAATTTACTTATCTTGGGATTACAGTTACAAGGAAGTTTAAAGATCTTTTTCGTGAAAATTTTGCCAATCTTTTATATACTACAAAAACAAAGTCTGTCACAATGGTCACCTCTGTCTATGTCCTTGGTAGGTCGTATTAATGTTGTTAAAATGTATGTTCTCCCTAAATTTTTATATTTATTTCAATCAATCCCAATTTTTGTTCCTCAAACTTTTTTTGATTCCTTAGACTCTATTATTTTGTCATATCTGTGGAAGAATAAGCGCTCTAGAATTAATAAAGTTTATCTTCAAAAATCTAAAAAAGAGGGTGGCATGGCCTTACCTAACTTTCGTTTATATTATTGGGCAGCTAATATACGTTGTGCTACCTTTTGGTCTTTTTTCCATAGCCAACCCGAGTGCCCTAATTGGGTGGCAATGGAGTTGAGTTCCACTAAAGATTTATCTATTTCTGCACTTCTTGGCTCTGTACTCCCTAGTAGTTTGTCTAGACTAATTGTTAATCCCCTTGTTAGACACACTTTGCGAATATGGGCTCAGTTTAGGAAATTTTATGGTTTCTATGGTTTTTCCTTTTCTAGTCCTATCTTATATAATCACCTTTTTTTACCTACTATGTATGATTCAACATTCCATGATTGGTATAGGAAGGCCATTAGACATTTTGAAGATCTTTTTATCGATAATCGCTTCGCATCTTTTCAACAGCTCTCTGCTAAGTTCAATCTGCCTAATGCCCATTTTTTTAGATATCTCCAAATTAGACACTTTATTAATCCTTTAATTCCTAACTTCCCTGAAATGCCTGAGAAAAATGTTATGGATTTATTTCTTTCTATTAATCCACTGGGTAAAGGTTTAATATCATTTATTTGTGATAAATCAGCATTCTTACGGCGTGCCCCTGTGGATAAAATTAGAATGGCTTGGGAGCATGATTTAAATATCTCTTTATCTGATGAGATTTGGGACTCGATTCTCAAATCGGTTAATTCAACCTCTCTTTGTGCTCGCCATTGCCTTTTACAGTTTAAGATTGTTCATAGAGCCCATATGTCTAAATCTAAATTATCTCAATTTTACCCTAATATTAGTCCTTTTTGTGATAAATGCAAAAGGGGCGAGGCCTCTCTTATTCATATGTACTGGTCCTGTCCTAGCTTAGAGAAATTTTGGAAAGATGTCTTCATAACTTTATCCTATATTCTGAATCACCACTTAGAACCTAACCCTTTAGTTGCTCTGTTTGGTTTTTTGGGTGAGACAGATATACGTTTGAGTTCGACTAAGTGTCGAATATTATCTTTTACTTCTCTCCTGGCTAGACATTTAATCCTCCTTAGATGGAGAGATGGAGGACTTCCGGTAAGATGGCGATTGTTTAGCTGCTCCGAACTTTTGTTCCGTTACTGTCGCTACCTTTGCACTAAATGTCTCCATTTTTTAAACCTTAGGAATTATTTCGATATCTCTTACTTGCCTGTGAATATATCTAACTTACAATGTCTAGCAAGAGTTCTAAATCCGGGAGAAAAGAAGCTATGACCCTGTCGGACGAGACTCTGGTTGCGCTGGGAAAGCTCTGAGACGAAATCTTAAAGGAAGTTAAAACCGCTTTCAAACAGTTAGAAGACAAACTGGATCGGATCAACGATAAAGTGGACAAACATGCTGAACACTTATCTCACATCGATTCGACTTCTGAAGATTTAGAAAGTCGTGTTCGATACTTGGAGACTCTCTGTTCCAGCTTAGAGGAAAAATCTAATAAACTTCTTTCCAAAATGGTGGATCTCGAAAATCGCAGCAGACGCTGTAACATCAGAATTCTGGGATTACCAGAGGCGACTGAAAAGGGACCAACCGTGAAGTTTTTCGCCGAGTTTCTCTGTGAGTTATTCGGGAAAGATTTGCTTCCGAAGCCGCCCGAGCTCAAACGGGCACACAGAGTTTACGTTCCCCCCCCCCCCCCCCCCCCCCGGAATTCTGGGCTCCCGCCTGCGACCAGTAATCCTGTGTTTCCATCAATACCAGGTAAAACACAGTCTGATTGTGGAGGCACGTCGCAGAGGTTCTTTTTCTTTCCAGGATACAATCATTCGCTTTGTGGAAGATTTTGCACCCCAGACCTTAAAGATGCGCGCTGAGTTTAAAGGCGTAATGAAAGTGCTTTTTGATCGTGGTTTCAAACCTTCCCTTTGTAACCCTGCTAATCTATGAATCAAGCTTAATACTGGGGAATTCAAGTGGTTCAAATCAGCAAAGGAAGCTGAAGCGTTTGTGGCAAGTCTTCCGGCTATCCAGTCACCTTCGGAATCTGATCGGACCTCCTAAAATGGTGGATAAGTACTCCTCGTAGTAAAATTACTTTCTCTGGACTCGGAATTCACTTGAATCACTCAGACATTATTCATTGAAACTTTAAGGGCTGTTGACAATCTCTCCCGGGATTT
Organism: Hemitrygon akajei; assembly: GCF_048418815.1. Classification (NCBI taxonomy): domain Eukaryota; kingdom Metazoa; phylum Chordata; class Chondrichthyes; order Myliobatiformes; family Dasyatidae; genus Hemitrygon; species Hemitrygon akajei. The sequence continues at coordinate 89,832,216 of NC_133135.1, read as the reverse complement.
GGTGTGTGTGTAACCTATTTTTATTCTTGTATAACTTTACCTACAGAGTTCTACAACTAATTCTAACTTGTTTTGGAGGTTCGAAGTCTTTAGTGAAGGCCTCCCTGTTTGTCGGTTCACAGTTCAACTGCTGATTTATTTTTCCTTTGCTTTAAATATTTATTTATTTTATCTTTTTCTTTTCTTCACCCCTTTTTTCTAATCTCTGAATTTTTCTCTCCCTTCTCTGTAAATGGTTGATAAATACTCGTCTTGAATTTATAATTTTCCCCTTCCTCTTCTTTTTTCTTTTTCCTTCTTACCTTTTTTTTCCCTTTCTCTTACTTTATTCTTCTATAATTTTTCGCGGGTAGGTTAGTTTTGGTTTTCTTCCGATTTTCTCTGTATTAAGTTGTATATTTCTGCAGAAGGTGTTCTAATCTGTAGTTATGTTTTCTAGTGCATAAACTAGTTATTATTTGCTATAGTATTTATACGGAACTGTTGTTAATGACACAGATCTGGAAGTTGTATTTGGGTTAATTTTTTTGGTAGAGCTAGCTACTTGTCTTGGTAGCCGTCTAGTTTTGGGTTGTGCGGGTGGGGTGGATTTTCCAGTTCCAACATCTCTTTATTGCTTAGGACATGTTTATATTTTGACCTTACAAATCTATGTTTACATCTCTGCTTCCAGACTGCTATTGTACTGCTTGATTTTTTATATGCCTGCTGCCTTTTATGCATTAGTAATTGATAATGGCTAGTGCACTTAAATTTGTGAGCTGGAATGTAAAGGGACTGAACCACCCTGTTAAAAGGAGGAAGGTATTCTCACATATTAAACAACTCAAAGCTGACATTGCTTTCCTCCAAGAAACTCATATTCGTTGTTTTGATAACTCCCGGCTTCTGTCAAAGTGGGCGGGTCAGCATTTTCATTCATCCTTTGCCGCTAAAGCTAGGGGAGTTTCCATTCTTGTTAACTCAAATATTCCTTTTGAACTCCATAATAAAATATCTGATACAAATGGCCGTTTTATTATTGTTTCTGGTAAACTATATAACACTAAAGTTGCACTAGCAAACCTGTATGCCCCCAACTTTGATGATGTTAACTTTTTTGAACGGTTTTTTTCCTCACTACCAGACTTAAACTCATACTCTCTTATATTGGGTGGTGACTTCAACTGTTGGTTGGATCCTAAACTGGACCGATCGTCCTCTGTTACCAGATTACCTACTAAATCTGCCTTAGCTATTCAGTCGTTTCTCTCTAATTTTGGTATCTCTGATATATGGCGTTTCCTCCATCCTACAGAGAGAGATTATACTTTTTTCTCACATGTTCACCATACCTTCACTAGAATTGACTATTTCTTACTTGATAACCAACTTATCCCATTTGCCCACTCTTGTGACTATCAGAGTATACTGATCTCTGACCATGCCCCAATTACCCTCTCTCTGAACTTTCCTGGTCTCCCTCAGAGGAACAAACACTGGCGGTTCGATTCAACTTTACTATCGGATGATGATTTCATAAAATTTATTAAGGACCAGATAACCTTTTATTTTAACACTAATACATCACCTGAAGTGCCATCCCAGATTGTTTGGGATGCCATGAAAGCATATCTGAGGGGTCAAATAATCTCTTACACAGTAAATCTCAATAGAAGATCCCGTGCAGATCGAGCGGACCTCATTAACCAGATTAAAGATTTGGATCAAATATATGCCCAAACTAAGAACCCTGAATTATACAAGAAGCGCGTTGAACTCCAAACTAAATTTAACCTTCTGTCCACTCAACCTGTCGAACGCCAACTTCTTGAAAGCAAGAGCCGCTTTTACATTCATGGGGATAAGTCTGGTAAATTCCTAGCCAATCAGCTGAGGCGTTCCAAAGCCAAACAACATATTACAAAGATCCGGAAGGAGAACGGAGACTTTACATCGGATCATTTAGAAATTAATGACGCATTTAAAAATTTTTATTCTCGGCTTTATTCCTCTGAATCCCTGAATGACAATATCTCTGTGGATCAATTTTTACAGAATCTGAATATCCCCTGATTCAGAGCCAAATTCATCTGATTTCAAAGCCAAACTCAATGCGCCTATATCACCAGAAGAAATAACTTTTGCAATTTCTGCACTGTCCTCAGGGAAATCTCCTGGACCTGATGGGTTCCCTGTGGAATTTTATAAATCATTCTCCTCACTTCTTTCTCCTCAGTTACTTTCAGTATTATCTGACTCGTTTAATTACGGCAAATTGCCACCCTCTTTCAATGAGGCATCTATTATTCTTCTTTTAAAAAAGGGCAAAGACCCAACAGAGTGTTCCTCGTACAGGCCGATCTCTCTGCTCAATGTTGATGTAAAGATCTTAGCTAAAGTGTTGGCTCATAGATTAGAAACCGTTATTCCCTCCATTATCTCTGATGACCAAACAGGCTTTATTAAAAACCGTCTCCCTTTTTTTAACATTCGGCGTCTATTTAATATTTTATACTCAGTTCCAACTGGGACTCCTGAATGTGTTATCTCCCTTGATGCGGAGAAAGCATTTGACCGTATTGAGTGGAACTACCTTTTTGCAGTCTTAGAAAAATTTGACCTCGGCCAAAGTTTCATCTCTTGGATCCAATTGCTGTACCTGTGTCCTACTGCTTCTGTTCTAACTAATTTTCAGAAATCCCAAGTATTTAATCTCAAACGTGGCACCCGTCAGGGATGCCCCTTAAGTCCCTTTCTCTTTGATTTGGCTATAGAACCTCTGGCGATAGCATTTTGAAATTGTCCTGAATTGACCGGGATTTGGAGAGGGGGTGTTGAGCATAAAGTTTCTCTCTACGCTGATGACTTATTATTCTTTCTCTCAAATCCGTCTACATCCTTACCTCTAATGTTTTCACTTCTTGACCAGTTTAGCCAGATCTCTGGCTATAAACTCAACTTACATAAGAGTGAAATTTTCCCAATTAATAAAGAAGCACAAGAACTAATATTTCGTGATCTCCCTTTTAAAGTAGTCCATAATCAATTTACTTATCTTGGAATTACAGTCACAAGGAAGTTTAAAGATCTCTTTCGTGAAAACTTTGTTAATCTTTCATATGCTATAAAACAGAGTCTGGTACAATGGTCACCTCTATCTATGTCCTTGGTAGGTCGTATTAATGTTGTTAAAATGTATGTTCTCCCCAAATTTTTATACTTATTTCAATCTATCCCAATTTTTATTCCTAAATCTTTTTTTGATTCCTTAGACTCTATTATTTTGTCATATGTGTGGCAGAATAAGCGCTCTAGAATTAATAAAATCCACCTCCAAAAATCGAAAAAAGAGGGTGGCATGGCTTTACCTAACTTTACTGGGCAGCTAATATACGTTGTGCTGCCTTCTGGTCTTTCTTCCACGGCCAACCCGAGTGCCCTAACTGGGTGGCAATGGAGTTGAGCTCCACTAAAGAATTATCTATATCTGCACTTCTTGGCTCTGCACTCCCTAGAAGTCTGCCCAGATCAATAGCTAATCCTCTGGTTAGACACACTTTGCGTATATGGGCTCAGTTCAGGAAATGCTATGGTTTCCAGGGGTTTTCCGTTTCTAGCCCTGTCGCACATAATCACCTTTTTTTACCTACTACGTACGATTCAGCATTCCATGTTTGGTACAGGAAGGGCATTAGACATTTTGAAGATCTCTTCATTGATAATCGCTTCGCTTCTTTTCAGCAGCTCTCCGTTAAGTTCAACCTGCCTAACGCTCACTTTTTCAGATATCTCCAAATCGGACACTTTACTGCTCCTTTAATTCCTAACTTTCCTGAAATGCCTGCGAAGAATGCTATGGACCTATTTCTTTCCATTAATCCACTAGGTAAAGGTTTAATATCAATTATCTGAGATAAACTAGCAGCCTTACGACGGGCCCCTGTGGATAAAATTAAAATGGCCTGGGAGCAGGATTTAAATATCTCCTTATCTGATGAGAGCTGGGACTCAGTTCTCAAATCGGTTAACTCAACCTCTCTTTGTGCTCACCATTGTCTTTTACAGTTTAAGATTGTTCATAGAGCCCATATGTCTAAATCTAAACTATCTCGATTCTACCCTGGCATTAGTCCGCTCTGTGATAAATGCAAGAGGGGCGTGGCCTCTCTCATCCATATGTACTGGTTCTGTCCTAGCTTGGAGAAATTCTGGAAAGATGTCTTCACTACATTATCGGGTATTCTGAATCAGCACCTAGAACCTAACCCCTTAATTGCTCTGTTCGGTTTTTGGGGCGAGACAGATTTATGTCTGGGTCCGACCAAATGCCGAATACTATCCTTTGCCTCTCTCCTGGCGAGACGCTTGATCCTCCTTAGATGGAGAGATGTTGCCCCGCCCACGCATGCTCAATGGCTTAATGATATTATGTCCTGCTTAGACCTTGAAAAAATTCATTATTCAGTTCTTAATTCGGATATAAAGTTCCATAAGGTCTGGGGACCTTTTATTGAGTACTTTCATAACCTTACTCTTAATTAAGGTTTTTTTTTTCGGTCCCTTGCTTTCAGCTCTTTTTTTTTGGTAGTAGGCATTATTATCTTTTGTTTTCAAATGTATTTACAGTTTTGGGGGTTTGAATGTCCTGATTTGTATTCTGTATACTGTGTTGTGGTTGGTCTGGAGTTTTTTGTTGTGGGGCTTGGGGAGGATACTAACTTTACATGACTTCAATTTGGGTGCTTTCTCAATTATCTTTTTTGTATTATATTATTATTGTATGTTTATTTTTGCACTGTATTAATTTTCTTCATTTTGGTTTGGGGGTTTTTCTTATCTGTAGTGTTGTAGAAAATGCATAAAAAAACCAATAAATAAAAAAAAAAGAACACAGTGGGAGAAACAGTCAATGTGAGTACCTGGGGTCCTCAGAGGGTCTGAATTGAAAAGCTTGAAAACTTATCTGGAAGCCATGTGACCCAAGATGGCAGCAAAGACATGTTCCCAGGAAAGATATGTCACTGTGGTATCAGAGGAACCCAAGCTGAGTTTGTCAATTTTTTTAATCAACTTTGCCTCCAACTTCCTCGCTGTCCTTAAATGCATATGATTCAATTCTGCCAACTCTATCCCCCTTCTCGATCTCTATGTCTCCATCTTTGAAGACAGACTGTCCACTGGTATCTTTTATAAACCTACTGACTCTCACTATCTGGACTATATTTCCTCTATTGAGGGCAGTTTTGAGAAATCAGAGCCCTCAAATTTACCTGGTCCATTTCTGCCACCTTCTTCCCCTTTCTTGATCTCTCTGTCTCTATCTCTGGAGACTGTTTATCCACTGATATCTTTTATAAACTTACCTGGATTACATCTCTTCCCACCTGCCACATGTAAAAATGCCATCTCCTTCTCTCAGTTTCTCCTTCTTTGCCATATCTGCAATCAGGATGAGGCTTTTCATTCCAGAACTAATGAGATGCCCTCCTTCTTCAAAGAAAGGGGTTTTCCTTCCTCCACTATCAATGCTACCCTTATCTGCATCTCTTCCATTTCACACGTCTGTCCTCACCCCATCTTCCCGCTGCCTTAACAGAGACAGAGTTGATCTTGTCCTTACCTACCACCCCACAAGCCTCCACATCCAGCACATCATTCTCTGCAACTTAACACACCTTCAAAAGGACCCTACTACCAAACACATCTTTACCTCGCCAACACACTGCAGGAATCAATCTCTCCATGATTCCCCTGTCCATTCATCCTCCCCACTGATCTCCCTCCTGACACATCACTGTACATGGAAGAAGTGCTACACCTGTCTATTCACTTTCTCCATCTCCACCAAACAGTCCTTCCAGGTGAGCCAATACACCTTAGTGTCTGTTTGGGTTACCTGGACTATTCCTCTTCCCACCCTGTCTCTTGCAAAAATGCCATCTCCTTCTCACAATTCCTCCGTCTCCACCGCATCTGCTCTCAGGATGAGGCTTTTCATTCCAGGATGAAGGAGATGTCTTCCTTTTTTAAAGAAAGGGGCTTCCCTTCCTCCACCATCAACTCTGCTCTCAAATACATCTCTCCCATTTCCCACACATCTGCCCTCACCCCATCCACCCGCCACCCCACTAGGGATAAGTTTCCCCTTGTCCTCACCTACCACCCCACCAGCCTTTGGGTTCAACATATAATTCTCCGTAACTTCCACCACCTCCAACGGGACCCCACCACCAAGCACATCTTTCCCTCCCCCCCTTTCTGCTTTCCACAGGGATCGCTCCCTACACGACTCCCTTGTCCATTCATCCTGCTCATCCCTTCCCACCGATCTCCCTCCTGGCTCTTACCCTTGTAAGTGGAACAAGTGCTACACCTGCCCTTACTGATATATCTATCCATGGCCTTCTCTACTGTTAAGATGAAGCCACACCCAGGTTGGAGGAACAACACTTAATATTCCGTCTGGGTTCCTCCAACCTGCTGGCATGAACATTGATTTCTCTAACTTCCGTTAATGCCCCCCCCCCCTTCTTACCCCATCCCTTATTTATTTATTTATTTGTCCCTTTTTTTCTTTTCTCTCTTCTTTCTCTCTCTCTCCCTCTCACAATCATTCCTTGCCTGCTCTCCATCTCCTTCTGGTGCTCCCCTCCCCCTTTCTTTCTCCCTAGGCCTCCCATCCCATGATCCTCTTCCTTCTCCAGCTGTGTATCCCTTTTGCCAATCAACTTTTGAGCTCTTAGCTTCATCCCTCCCCCTCCTGTCTTCTCCTATCATTTCGGATCTCCCCTCCCCCTCCCACTTTCAAATCTCTTACTGTCTCTTCTTTCAGTTAGTCCTGACAAAGGGTTTTGGCCTGAAACGTAGACTGTACTTCTTCATATAGATGCTGCCTGGCCTGCTGCGTTCCACCAGCATTTTGTGTGCATTGCTATCTACAGTGTGTTAGCGCATGGCCAAGTGGTTAAGGCATTGGTCTCCGGATCTGAAGGTCACTAGTTCGAGCTAAGGCAGCGTATTGTGTCCTTGAGCAAGGCACTTAACCACACATTGCTCTGGGATGACACCAGTGCCAAGCTGTATCGGCCCTTGCCCTTCCCTTGGACAACATCGGTGACATGGAGAGGGGAGACTTGCAGCATGTGCAACTGCTGGTCTCCCATACAACCCTGCCCAGGCCTGCACCCTGGAAACTTTCCAAGGCACAAATCCACGGTCTCTAGAGACTAACGGATGCCAATAAGTATCTGGTGTTCAGTGCAGCCTCCTCTACGTCAGTGAGCCCTGATGTGGATTGGAGACTGCTTTGTTAAGCACCTTCATTCTGTCTGCTTTAAGCAAGATTTCCCACTGGCTATTCCAACATTGCCATAATGAGGCCACTCTCAGGTTGGAGGAGCAACACCTCATGTTCCATCTGGGTAGCCTCCTACCTGATGGCAGGAACATCTATTTCTCTACCTTCTGGTAATTTTTTCCCCTTCCCACCTCTCTTTTACCATTTCCCATTCTAGCTCCTTTCTTTTCTCTTCACCTGCCTCTCACCTCGCTCTGGTGCTCCACCTCCTTCCCTTTCTCCCATGGACACTCTTCTCTCCTATCAAATTTCTCTTCTTCAGCCCTTTACCATTTCCGCCTATCAAGTCCCAGCTTCTCACTTCATCTTCCTTTCCCCCATATCCTTTCAGCTTGTAACCATTCCACTTTGTTATAATGGCTTCTTCTCCCTTCCTTTCCAGTCTCAATGAAGGGGCTCAGCCCAAAATGTCGGTTGCTTATTCCTCTGCTTGACTTGCTGAGTTCCTCCAGCATTTTCTGCATGTTATTGTGGATTTCCAGCATCTGCAGAATCTCTTGTATTTATCCTTGCTAATATTGGTAAGGAAATGGGACAAGAGCTACACCTGCCCCTACACCTTCTCCCCCACTACCATTCAAGACCCCAAACAGTCTTGCCAGGTGAGGCAACGTTTCACCTACAAGTTTGTCGGGATCATCTATTGCATCGAGTGCTCCCAGTATGGCCTCCTCTACATCGGAGAGACCCGACATAGATTGGGGAACTGCTTTGTTGAGCACCTTCACTCTGTCTGCCACAAAAGGCAGGTTTTCCCATGGCTACCTATTTCAGTTTGACTTTCCATTCTAACATATCAGTCCATGGCCTCCTCTACTGTCACAATCTCAGGTTGGAGGGGCAATACCTCATATTCCATCAGATAGCCTCCGCAAACATAGATTTCTCTAAATTGTGTTTTCTCCCACTTCCCTCTTCTCTCTTTTTCCATTCCTTGTTCTGGGTCCCCTCTTACCCCTTCTCTTCTCCTCACCTGCCTATCACCTCCCTTGGTACCCTATCATCCCTAATTCCCATGGGCCACTATTCTTTCTGTCAGATTCCGTCTTCTTCAGCCCTTCTTCTGCCTACCACCTTCCAGCATCTCACTTCATCCCCTCCCCCATCTTCTGCCTTGCCTAGTTTCACCTGTCAACTTGTACTCCTTCCCCTCACCTGCATTCTTTTTTCAACTTCTCCCACATCCTTTCCAGACCTGATGAAGGATCTTGCTCCAAAGCCTAAACTGTATATTCCTCTCCACAGATGCTGCATGATCTACTCAACTCTATTGTGTTTTTAATAATTCAGTAACACTTCAATAACATTGTAAATATATTGTTTGATTAAGCATCCTTGTTTATTTAAATAATTCATTACAAGTTATATGTAAAATATTGTGTACAGTTCTGGTCACCGAATTATAGGAAAGATGTCAACAAAATAGAGAAAGTACAGAGGAGATTTACTAGACTATTACCTGGGTTTCAGCACCTAAGTTACAGAGAAAGGTTGAACAAGTTAGGTCTTTATTCTTTGTAGCATAGAAGGTTGAGGGGGGACTTGATAGAGGTTTTTAAAATTATGAGGGGAATAGATAGAGTTGATGTGGATAGGCTGAGAGTAGGGGAGATTCAAACAAGAGGACATGAGTTGAGAGGGGGCAAATGTTCAGGGGTAACACGAGGGGGAACTTCTTTACTCAGAGAGTGGTAGCTGTGTGGAACGAGCTTCCAGTAGAAGTGGTAGAGGCAGGTTCGATTTTGTCATTTAAAGTAAAATTGGATAGATATATGGACAGGAAAGGAATGGAGGGTTATGTGCTGAGTGCGGGTCAGTGGGACTAGGTGAGAGTAAGTGTTCTGCATGGACTAGAAGGGCTGAGATGGCCTGTTTCTGTGCTGTAATTGTTATATGGTTATATAAAAATGTGTGAATGGCATATGTCATCACACCACTCCGTCATATGTGTGCACCACACAAAGTAAAAACGCAGTTTACACACATCTCTCAGGCTCCCTTGTTTTTCTTTCAATTAGTTTGATGTTACAAAACATAACAGTGATGACAAGAAAGTTTTAAACAAACTCAAGATGACTACTTAGCTGTTGAAGTACAGTGATACGTTCGAGCTTTTAAAAAGTGCAGCAAGAAACGGTCGTGAAAAAACAGTGCAGTACATGCTTCTTCAGGGAGAGACAAAGACAACAAAAAAGGCAGAAATTAGACAAATTCACAAGTCCATAAACAGTGAACACCAGGTGATAACAATCATAAATTATAGTTTAAAAGAAGTAGAAATGGCTGGCTACATCAGAAATATAGGTGCATTTGATTACACAAGAAAAAACTGGATATTGCAAATACAAGAAAATCTGCAGATGCTGGAAATCCAAGGCAACATACACGAAATGTTAAAGGAACTCATCAGGTCAGGCAGCATCTGCGGAAAGGAATAAACAGCTGACATTTCAGCCATGACCCATCATCAGGACTGGATATTGCATACTGAGTGAATTGAGCTGTATTTTGAAGCAAATGAAATAGCCAATGAAAAGCAAGTGCCACTTTTCCTGAGTGCAGTGCTGTTTACTTAGAAGTTTAATTGCTCAAACCAAATCAATCGAAATGAGCTTTGTTGACATCGAGAAAGTAATGCAGGAATATTTAGAACCAAAACCATTGCAGATTGCAGAACACTTTAGGTTTCATAAGCGGAATCAAGAGGAAGGGGAATCCGCTTCAGCTCACTTGGCTGAATTGAAGAAATTGAGCATTGTCAGTTCAGTAACAGGCTTAATGATGCATTGAGAGATCATTTAGTTTGTGGGATCTTGCAAGAAAGCATTCAAAAACGGCTCCTAACTGAAGCACATTTTAAAAGAGCTAGCTAAAATTGCTGTATCAATAGCAACAGTGGACAGCGATACAATTGAGTTAAGGTCAGGAATGAAAGCGATCGTGAACAAAACTGCAACATCTAAACAGAAAACTGCCTGGCCGAACAAGTTTTGTTTGTTACTGTTGTGGCAGGGCTCATGTGCACCAGAACAATACAGGTTTAAAGATGAAACTTTGCAGAAAAATGCAACAACGCAGGGCACATACAAAGATCATGTCAAGCAGACAAAACTAAATGGACTGCACAGGGAAGAGATAAAGATAAAAAGTCAAATTGCAGTTTCAACTAATCTACATGTTGTTGATGAAGAATCAGATAATGACACAGAAATGGGTAGTTTAAGACTTACAATGTGAAAAATAACAATAGACAAGCAATATACCAGAAGTGAATGGCACATTAATTAAAAGGGAATTGGATACTAGCTCAGCTGTTTCAGTCATTCCACAAAATGCGTTTGAACAGCATTTCAAAGATACTGAATTGAAGCCTGCAAATATCTGACTATACTACAGAAAAGATGAGTCCAGTGGGAATGATATTTGTAACAGTGATATACAACAACAAGCAAGCATACATTGGGCTTGTATGTGGTAAAAACAGGAGGACCAGTGTGGGAATGTGAGTGACTGAGACAATTACAACTTGATTGGCGATCACTCCACCATTTGCCTGCCACATTCCCTGTAATAGTAACTGAATGTGAATTAAGAAAGGCACTGGGTGATGCCACAGTATTGTTCAAGTACAGCTTTGAAAAACTCAGACATATTAAAGGTAAAATAGTGTTAAATGAAAATGCCACAGCCAAGTTTTACAAAGCCTGTCTAATTCCTCATACTATTCATGATAAAGTAGCCAGTGAGCTTGTCACGGTCAAGTCTGTTGACTCCTCATTTCTGTTAATTTCCTTTTCACTGTGTTCTACCGGGCTCCTTGATTAAGGCATCTGATTCTCATCCAAACCTACAGCATAAAGACTCTGGCTTACACCTACTCAGGGCTGGACCGTCACCTCAGCCAGTGCGGCAATGCACATTCTGGGCTGTCGAGAATAGTGGACTCTAAGTTACTTAGGTGCCTGGGATGCTTTGGGAATTCTGTCGTTTTCATGGCCAGCTGAGAATTGCTGGCCGTTTGCCGCAACTCCGAGCCAAGATACGAATTGTCTGTCGTTGTCGGGTTTTGTCGCTTGGTGTCCAAGTCTGAGTCCCGGCTCCATGTCCAAGTCCAAGTCCAGGCTTCGTGTCCGAGTCCAAGTCCAGGCTCCGGGTCCATGTCCAAGTCCAGGCTCTATGACCAAGTTCCAGGTCCAGGCTCCTCTTGTTTGTGGTCCAAGGTTTACGTCCACATAAGCATCTGATCCTTGCTCCCCAGTTTTCCTTGCAACTATTAATAAACATACTGCTGTTAATGCTACCTACGTGTCTGTATCCTGCACTTGGGTCTGCTTCCAATGTCCTTACAACAGAGCTAGATCACATGGAGACTGAGGAAATTCTTTCCAAGGTTGAGTGGAGCCCATGGGCAATGTCAGTGGTCCCAGTAGCCAAGAAGAATGGGTCTATAAGGATCTGTGGTGATTCTAAGGTCACCATCAAACCAGTACTGACAGTAGATCAATACCCTCTGCCCAGGATAGAGGATTTATTTTTAAACCTTTCTGAAGAAAAACACTTCAGTAAAGTGGACTTAACTGAGGCCTACTTACTGATAGAGATTGAAGAAGAGTCAAGAGTGCTTCTCACCACAAACACAAAGAGCTTTATCACTATAGTAGACTTATTTTTGGAGTAGCTTCTGCACCTACACTCTGGCTGAAAGCTATGGATCAAGTGCTGCAAGGCTGCCCTGGTACTCAGTGTTACCTGCATGACATTATTGTTACTGGTGAGAATGACGAGGAACATCTCCAAAATCTCAAGACAGTGTTAAAAAGATTTAAAGATTATAGGCTCAGAGCATAATGCAACAAGTGTGAATTCTTTAAACCAAGCATCACTTACTGTGGTCACACCTTTGATGCACAAGAATTACACAAGTGTGCTGAGAAAATTCAAACTGTGGTGGATGTCTCAAGGCCAAAGAACATGTCACAGTTGCAGTCCTTTTTAGGATTTGTCAATTACTATAGCAGGTTCGTGCCAAACTTGGCTACTGTGCTCCACCCTTTGAACTCATTACTACAGATCAGAAAGAAATGGCAATGGCAGTGAGAGGTGGCTTTCCAAAAGACAAAATGGTGACATCAAACACCGTACTCACACATTCTGATCCACATTGTCCAGTGAAGCTTGCCTGTGATGCCTTGCCTGATGGTATAGGTGCAGTCATCTCACATGTTATGAGTGATGGAAGTGAATGCCTTTGCATCTCCATCCCTCACCGCTGCAGAGAAAAAATACGCACAGATTGACAGAGAGGCCTTGAATCTTGTTTGGGGTTTAAAAAGGTTCAACTAGTAATTGAATGGGAGAGTTTACACTCATTAATGCTCATCAACCACTGGTGCCCATTTTCAATCCACAGAACCATGTTCCACTAACAACAGCATGGATGGGCTCTGTTTCTTGGAGGACACAATTACAAGATTGAATTCAAGAGGATGATTAATTATAGAAATGCTGATAGACTGTCCCAATTATTCTTGGATAGAATAATTTACAAAATTATTTACAAAATAATTTTCAAAAGTTTAAAAATTTACAAAAGAGGACACTGTTCTTAGCATATTCTCCCTAATGAAAGTCTCCCTATTATGGCAGAGATGACCAAAAGGGAAACCAAAAAAGATCCCACGCTGTCTCAGGTCAATATGATAACCCAAAATGGCTGGAATGTGCAGCATAAACTCCAGTTCCCCCATTTTTAGCAGCACCAGGATGAACTTGCACTTGACAGAGGTTGCCTTATGTGGGGATTGACAGTTGTTGCTCTATCCAAGCTGAAAGCTAAAGTGGTGGAGGAGCTATGTACCAGTCCTCTGGGCATGGTCAAAATTAAAGCTTTGGTTCAAAGTTTTGTCTGTTGGCCTGGCACAAATCAGCACAACGAACAGCTTGCCATGCACTGTTTAGGATGCCAACATGTCTAGAAGATGCCAAGTGCAGTGCCTCTCCATCCCGGGGAATGGCCTGCATTGCCTTGGCAGAGAATTCATGTGGATTTTGCCGTACCATTCATGGGCATAAATTTCTTGATAGTAGTGGATGCAGCTACAAAATGGCCAGAAGTTTCCCAATGGTCTCTACTACAATCTCACAGATTGCTAAAGTGTTGAAAATCCTCTTCTCAAGGACTGCTGTTCCAGAACACGTAGTCAGTGACAATGGGCAACAGTTTATTGTGGAACAGCTTTAGTCATTCCTGTAAATGAATGGAATAAGACAGATTACATTTGGACCATACCACCCAGCTACAAATGCTTGGAGGAAAGGTTTGTCCAAAATCTAAAGAACGCACTGTGAGCAATGTTAGCAGAATACACCACACTGACACTGAATCAAAAGCTCACCAATTTCCTCCTTGCATATCACAATGCAGCACACTCCACAACCAACAACCCACCAGCTGTGCTGTTCCTGGGTCATCCCCTGCATTCGTACTTGGATTTCCTCAAACCCAATCTCAGAAGGAATATACTGTACAGGGCAAACAGCTAAGACAAATTGAAGGCTCCTCAAACAAAGAGGTCTGATGTTTTGCTCCCAGACAAGCAATCCGGGTGAGGGACTATAGGGGTGATCAAAAGTGGGTACTCAGAAAGATTAAGGACAGAAGTGGGCCACTCTTCTACACAGTGGAGATTGCATCTGATGTCATCTGGTGATGGCACATCGATCAGCTGAGGAGAGAAGAGTCAATTGCTAGAGAAGAAAGGCGATCGCAGTTGTCAGAACCACTTCCTGCAGTCCCAGAGTCAACTCCTACAAACACCACAGAGGAGGCCCCAGAACTTGAGTTTGAGATTTCATATGTATGCGTGTGTGAGTGTTGAGATATATTCTATATTGAATTGGAGTTCTTAGCTGAGCAGGGAGGAGTGTAATGCATTTAATATTTCAGTATACAGTAATTGAGTAATATTATAAATACATTGTTTGATTAAACATTCTTGTTTATTTAAATAATTTACTAAGGGTTATATGTAAAAGTACATGAAAGGCATACGTCATCATGCCACTGAGTCATACATGCGCACCTTGCTTAAAGTAACAATGAAGTTTACATGTATCTTTTGGGTTCCTTTTTTTTTACCTATTAGTTTTATGTTTTGATGTTATAAAACATAACTCCAAAACATAACAAATTCTTTCAGCATTTCAGTGTGTTGCTTAAGGTTTCCAGCTTCTGCAGAACCTCTTGTGTTTATGATTAAGTGACCATATTCTGTTTTTGCCAACTGTGAAAGGCCCTTCCCTGCCACCTAATGCACAGTTCAACACAGATCTGTTTAGTCAGTTAATACTCTAGTTATGATTTATATTCAGGGAGCCATCCTAACAAAAGAGCTATAGCCTAAGTGTCTGGAGTTGGTGCTCAAAAGCTTTTGGAACAGACACCAGTATTGAATAATCAATGGGAGTATGCTAATTTGTAAATTGTAATTCTTCAAAGTTACCTGATTATATTCAAATAGTTAAATGTAAGTGGTGATTATACCCATCAAAACTGTGGTTAATCATTTATTGTTATCTTTATGTATAAAACGTATAAAGCATTGTGTCAGCAAAGTGAGAGTTTCGTGAACTCTTTCTCCAACAGTTTGCTTTGTGCTTGCCCAATGGGTCTGAGATTGTTGCTACCTCTAAAGATGAGAGTGGGGGCTGAAAGAAGGATGAGTAACTGAACTATGACACTGTGGTTCAGGGAGCTATTCAAGAGGGGATAGGGAAGTGAAATGTAGTTGTAATTGGGGATAGTATAGTCAGGGGAATAAACACAATTCTCTGTCAAAAAGATTGAGAATCCCAAAGGTTGTGTTGTCTGCCTGCTACCTGGGTTCAGGAAATCTAATCAGACCTGCTGAGGAGCTTGGAGTGGGAGGGGAAAGGTCCAATTGTCATGGTCCCTGTGGGCACCAATGACATAGGGAGAACAAGGAAAGAGATTCCACTGATGGAATTTGAGCAGCTAAAGGCTAAATTAAAATATAGAACCAAAAAGCTTCTGGACTGTTACCTGAGCCATGTGCAAATTGGCAAAATGTTAATAGGATCAGAGAAAAAAATGTGTGTGGGTGAGGTGGATTTGAATTCTAGAACATTGGCATGAATATTGGAGAAGGAGGGAGCTGTTCTGATGTGACGGGCTCCACCTGAACCATGCTGGGACCAGGTTCCTGGTGAATCACATAACCAGGACTGTGGACAGGACTTTAAGTAACTATGAGGGGAGTGGGTTCAATAATTTCCAAAAGTGAAGGATAAAAGGAAAGGAGCACACAGGAGAGGTTATGCAAGTCTCCAGAATAAAGAAAAAGACAAATAGTTTAGAACGGGTTAAGAATTTAACTCTGATATCATAGAGACAATGTTGAAAAAGGTGATAAATACAGGACTGAAGGTGTTATATTTGAATGCATGCAGTATACAAAGTAGGGTAGATAATCTCGTAGTCCAGTTAGAAAATGGCAGGTTTGCCATTGTGAGTATCCTGAGTCATGGTTGGAGGGAGATCACAGTTGGGGGCTTAATATCCAAGGATACACCTTGTATCATAAGGATAGGCAGGTAGGCAGAGGAGTTAGGGTGGCTCTGTTGGTAAAAATTGGAATCAAATCCTTAGAAGAAATGACATGGGATCGGAAGATGTAGAGGCCTTATGAGTAGCGTAAAGAAACTGCAGGGGTAAAAAGACCATGATGGGAATTAAAAAGAGGCCTCCGAACAGTAGCCTGGATGTGGGATATAAGTTACAATGGGAGTTCAAAAAGGCAATGTTACGACAGTAATGAAGGATTTCAATATGAAGGTAGATTGAGAAAATCAGGTTCATGCCGGAACCCAAGAGAAGGAATTTGTTGAACGCTTCTGTAATGGCTTTTTAGAGCAGCTAGTGGTTGAGCCCATGAGCGAAAAGACATTTCTGGAGTGGGTGTTGTGTAATGAACCAGATTTGATTAAAGAGCTAAAGTGAAGGAACCCTAAGAAGGGAGTGATAGAATTCACCTGCAATTTGAGAAGGAGAAGCTAAATTCAGATGTGTCCGTATTACAGTGAAGTAAAGGAAATTATAGAGGCATGAGAGAAAAACTCATCAGGTCAGCAGGGAGTCAGTGTCTCGGGCTGAGATTCTTCATCAGGAGTAGAAACATTTTGTACGTGTTACTCTGGATTTCTAGTATGAGCAGAATGTTTTGTGTATATGGCATGAGAATTAGCTGGCCAAAGTTGATTGAAAGGGGACACTAACAGGGATGATGCCAGAGCTGCAAAGGCAGGATTTCTGGAAGGAATTTGGAAGGTGCAAGATGGATTCATCCTAAAGTAGGAGAAATATTCTAAAGGGAGGATGAGTCAATGGTGACTGACAAGTGAAGTCAAAGACAGCATAAAAGGAAAGGAGAGTATAGTATAGCAAAAATTAGTGGGATGGTTAGAGGATTGGAAAGCTTTTAAAACCCACAGAAGGCAACTAAAAAACAGTAAGGATAGAAAAGATGAAATAATGGTTAAGCTAGCCAATAATATAAAAAAGAATACAAAACATTTTTACAGATATATCAAGAGTAAAAGAGAGGCATGAGTGGATATTCGACCGCTGGAAAATGTCACTGCAGAGGTAGTAATGGAAGACAAAGAAATGACAGATGAACTTAATAAATATTTTGTCTCAGTCTTTTGTGTGGAAGCCACCAGGAATATGCCAGAAATTTGAGAGTGCCAGAGGGCAGAAGTGTGTGTAGTCACTATTACTAAAGAAGAAGGAGCAGGGAACTGAAAGATCTGAAAGTAGATTAGTCATCTGGACCAGATGGCTACACCCCAGGGTTCTGAAAGGGGTGGCTGAAGAGATTGTGGAGGAATCAGCAGTGATATTTCAAGAATCACTAGATTCTGCAATGGTTCCTGAGGACTGGAAAATTTCAAATGTCACTCCAGTCTTTAAGAAGGGAGGGAGGCAAAAGACAGGAAATTATAGACCAGCTAGTCTGACCTCAGTGGTTGGTAAGATTTTGGAATCCATTATTAAGAATGAGTTTCCAGGGTACTTGAAGGCATATGGTAAAATAGGCCGAAGTCAGCATGGTTTCCTTAAGGGGAAATCTTGCCTGAGAGATCTGTTGGTATTCTTTGAGGAAATAACAGGAAGGATAGACAAAGGAGAGTCAGTGGATGGTGTTCACTTAACTCTTCAGAAGGCCTTTGACAAGCTGCCACGTATGAGACTGTTAAATAAGATAAGAGCCCATGGTATCAGATGAAAGATACTAGCATGGATAGATGATTGGTTGACTGGCAGGAGGTAAACAATGGGAATAAAGGGGGCCTTTTTTGATTGGCTGCTGGTGATTAGTTGTATTCCACCAGGGTCAGTGTTGTAACTGTTTCTTTTCACCTTATATGTCAATGATCTGAATTGATTGCTTTGTAGCCAAATTTGTGTCACGGTCCAGTCCATGATGTCTGCATTCCGGTTCACGGTCCAGTCCGTGGATTACATACTGCAGTTATTCTGTTTTTCACTTGTTCCATTGGGTGCCTTAATTGAGGCACCTGATTCTTGTTTCAGGCTGGCAACATAAATAGCTCTGGGGACCAATGATTGCTTTCTGGACCGTCCCTGTCAGATTCCCATCAGAACCCCGTGAGTTACCTCGTCATCAGAATCCCCATCAAGTTAACCCGCTGGAGTGAGACTGGAGCCTTGTCGCGTCAAGGTAAGGAACAGTCTTTTGTAATGTGGTCTCGTCTCTTTGTGTTCTCACCTCTACTGGGTAGGTCTGGCCGTTATCCGCTACCTTGAGTGGTAATTTGTCTCTTCATGTTCTGTGTATAAGAGTCCCGGCCCTACGTCCTGTACCCAAGGAGGGGTCCTGACTCTGAGTTCCATGTCTAAGAGGAGTCCCAGCCCCATGTCCTGTATCCAAGGAGGGGTCCCGGTTGTGTGTTTCATGTTCCAGTCCAGTCCTAGTCAAGGCTTCATGTTCCAGTCCCAGTCAAGTGTCAAGTCCAATCCAAGTCCCAATCGAGTGTCAAGTCCGATCCTAGTCCTGAGTCCTAGCCCAGGCCCTGTGTCCCTGTCTAGTCCAGGGCCTGTGTCCGTGTCCAGCTTAGTTTTTTCCTGCTTCTGCTTTGCTCTCTCCTGGATTTCCCTCTGATCAATCCTTGCTGCCCGACTTCCCTTGCATACTTGATAATCTTTGTCCAGCTCCTACTACTTCAGTGTCTGTGTCTTGCATTTGGATCCTCTCCCATCACCCCCTTACAACAGGACAGCCCAGTCAGACATGGACCCAGCAATACAGACACTGTCATTAAACTCTCGCCATCCAGGGTCCCCTCTTGTTGAAACTCCACCCCCACACATCCGGGTCATCAATAATCCGGGCAAGCCTGTCGGTCACCAGGAAGCTCCCATGAGGGAACGGGAGGGGCGGGTACTGTCACGGTCTGGTCTGTGAAGTCCACATTCCAGTTCACAGTCCAGTCGGTGGATTTCATACTCCGGTTATTCCATTTTTCCCTTGTTCCATTCAGTGCCTTAATTGAGGCAACTGATTCTCATTTTGGGCTGGCAACATAAATAGCTTTGGGGACCAGTGATTCCTTGCTGGACCGTCCCCGTCAGATTCTCGTCAGATCCCATCAGACACTCGTCTGTGACTCAGTCAGAATCCCCATCAAGTTAACCTGCCGGAGTGAGACTGGAGCCTTGTCGCGTCAAGATAAGGAACAGTCTATCGTAGTGTGGTCTCGTCTCTTTGTGTTCTCGCCTCCGTTGGGTAGGTCTGGGCATTATCTGCTGCCTTGAGTGGAGATTTGTCTCTTCATGTTCTGTGCATAAGAGTCCCGGCCCTACGTCCTGTACCCGAGGAGGGGTCCTGACTCTGAGTTCCATGCCTAAGAGGAGTCCCAGCCCCATGACCTGTATCCAAGGAGGGGTCCCGGCTCTGTGTCTTGTGTTCCAGTCCCAGTCTGAGTCAAGGCTTCGTGTTCCATTCCAGTCCCAGTCTGAGTCAAGGCTTCGTGTTCCATTCCAGTCCCAGTCTGAGTCAAGGCTTCGTGTTCCCAGTCCCAGTCTGAGTCAAGGCTTCGTGTTCCATTCCAGTCCCAGTCTGAGTCAAGGCTTCGTGTTCCCAGTCCCAGTCCCAGTCTGAGTCAAGGCTTCGTGTTCCCAGTCCCAGTCTGAGTCAAGGCTTCGTGTTCCATTCCAGTCCCAGTCCGAGTCAAGGCTTCGTGTTCCATTCCAGTCCCAGTCTGAGTCAAGGCTTCGTGTTCCCAGTCCCAGTCTGAGTCAAGGCTTCGTGTTCCATTCCAGTCCCAGTCCGAGTCAAGGCTTCGTGTTCCATTCCAGTCCCAGTCTGAGTCAAGGCTTCATGTTCCCAGTCCCAGTCTGAGTCAAGGCTTCGTGTTCCAGTCCCAGTCCCAGTCTGAGTCAAGGCTTCATGTTCCCGTCCCAGTCCCAGTCTGAGTCAAGGCTTCGTGTTCCATTCCAGTCCCAGTCTGAGTCAAGGCTTCGTGTTCCATTCCAGTCCCAGTCTGAGTCAAGGCTTCGTGTTCCCAGTCCCAGTCCGAGTCAAGGCTTCGTGTTCCATTCCAGTCCCAGTCCGAGTCAAGGCTTCGTGTTCCCAGTCCCAGTCTGAGTCAAGGCTTCGTGTTCCCAGTCCCAGTCCGAGTCAAGGCTTCGTGTTCCCAGTCCCAGTCTGAGTCAAGGCTTCGTGTTCCCAGTCCCAGTCTGAGTCAAGGCTTCGTGTTCCCAGTCCCAGTCTGAGTCAAGGCTTCGTGTTCCATTCCAGTCCCAGTCTGAGTCAAGGCTTCGTGTTCCCAGTCCCAGTCTGAGTCAAGGCTTCGTGTTCCCAGTCCCAGTCCGAGTCAAGGCTTCGTGTTCCCAGTCCCAGTCCGAGTCAAGGCTTCGTGTTCCAGTCCCAGTCCGAGTCAAGGCTTCCTGTTCCAGTCCCAGTCTGAGTCAAGGCTTCGTGTTCCAGTCCCAGTCCCAGTCTGAGTCAAGGCTTCGTGTTCCCAGTCCCAGTCTGAGTCAAGGCTTCCTGTTCCAGTCCCAGTCTGAGTCAAGGCTTCGTGTTCCCAGTCCCAGTCTGAGTCAAGGCTTCCTGTTCCAGTCCCAGTCTGAGTCAAGGCTTCGTGTTCCCAGTCCCAGTCTGAGTCAAGGCTTCATGTTCCATTCCAGTCCCAGTCTGAGTCAAGGCTTCGTGTTCCAGTCCCAGTCCCAGTCTGAGTCAAGGCTTCGTGTTCCCAGTCCCAGTCTGAGTCAAGGCTTCGTGTTCCAGTCCCAGTCTGAGTCAAGGCTTCGTGTTCCCAGTCCCAGTCCGAGTCAAGGCTTCGTGTTCCCAGTCCCAGTCTGAGTCAAGGCTTCGTGTTCCCGTCCCAGTCTGAGTCAAGGCTTCGTGTTCCCAGTCCCAGTCTGAGTCAAGGCTTCGTGTTCCCAGTCCCAGTCTGAGTCAAGGCTTCGTGTTCCAGTCCCAGTCCCAGTCCGAGTCAAGGCTTCGTGTTCCCGTCCCAGTCCCAGTCTGAGTCAAGGCTTCGTGTTCCCGTCCCAGTCCGAGACAAGGCTTCGTGTTCCAGTCCCAGTCTGAGTCAAGGCTTCGTGTTCCCGTCCCAGTCCGAGTCAAGGTTTCGTGTTCCCAGTCCCAGTCTGAGTCAAGGCTTCGTGTTCCCGTCCCAGTCTGAGTCAAGGCTTTGTGTTCCCAGTCCCAGTCTGAGTCAAGGCTTCGTGTTCCCGTCCCAGTCCGAGTCAAGGTTTCGTGTTCCCAGTCCCAGTCCGAGTCAAGGCTTCGTGTTCCAGTCCCAGTCTGAGTCCGAGTCAAGGCTTCGTGTTCCAGTCCCAGTCCGAGTCAAGGCTTCGTGTTCCAGTCCCAGTCTGAGTCAAGGCTTCGTGTTCCAGTCCCGGTCTGAGTCAAGGCTTCGTGTTCCAGTCCCAGTCTGAGTCAAGGCTTCGTGTTCCCAGTCCCAGTCTGAGTCAAGGCTTCCTGTTCCAGTCCCAGTCTGAGTCAAGGCTTCGTGTTCCATTCCAGTCCCAGTCTGAGTCAAGGCTTCGTGTTCCCAGTCCCAGTCTGAGTCAAGGCTTCGTGTTCCAGTCCCGGTCTGAGTCAAGGCTTCGTGTTCCAGTCCCAGTCTGAGTCAAGGCTTCGTGTTCCAGTCCCAGTCTGAGTCAAGGCTTCGTGTTCCCAGTCCCAGTCTGAGTCAAGGCTTCCTGTTCCAGTCCCAGTCTGAGTCAAGGCTTCGTGTTCCATTCCAGTCCCAGTCTGAGTCAAGGCTTCGTGTTCCCAGTCCCAGTCTGAGTCAAGGCTTCGTGTTCCCAGTCCCAGTCTGAGTCAAGGCTTCCTGTTCCCAGTCCCAGTCTGAGTCAAGGCTTCGTGTTCCCAGTCCCAGTCTGAGTCAAGGCTTCGTGTTCCCAGTCTGAGTCAAGGCTTCGTGTTCCCAGTCCCAGTCCCAGTCTGAGTCAAGGCTTCATGTTCCCAGTCCCAGTCTGAGTCTTTGTCGAGCTCCTTGTACTTCAGTGTCTGTGTCTTGCATTTGAGTCCATTCCCATTGCTCCTTTGCAACAATTTGTGTATGAGACCAGCCAAGGTGGAGGGGCAGGTCCTGTTGAGGAAACAGGGAGTATGCAAAAGGACTTAGAATGGGCAAAGAAGTGTCAGATGGAATACAGTGTAAGGAAGTGTATGGTCATGCACTTCAGTAGAAGGAATAAAGGCATAGACTATTTTCTACATGGGGAGCAAATTCAGAAATCAGAGGTGCAAAGAGACAGATGTAATGCTGAGGCTTTACAAGACAGTGGTCAGAGTGCACTTGGAATATAGTGAGCAGTTTTTATTTATTGCGAGATTTAGTGTGGAACGGGCCCTTCTGGCCCAACAAGCCATGCCACCCAGCAACCTACCTATTTAACCCTAGCATAATTACAGGACAATTTACAATGACCAATTAACCTACTAACCAGTGCGTCTTTGGACTGTGGGAGGACACCAGAACACCTGGGGGAAACTCATGCTCTCAAGGGAAAAATGTATGAACTGTCTTCCAGAGTACGCCGGAATTTGACTTTGAACCCTGATACCCTGAGCTGTAGTAATGTAGCGATTTAGGGCCACTTATTTAGGAAACGATATGCTGGCATTAGAAACGGTCCAGAGAATGATCCTAGAAATGAAATGGTTAATGGATGAAAAGTGTTTCATAGGCCTGGGCTTGTACTTGCCAGAGTCTCGAAGAATAAGGAGAGACCTCATTGAAACCTACCAAATATAGAAAGACCTTGACAGAGTGGACATGGAGAAGATGTTTTTTATAGTGGCAGACACTAGGACCAGATGGTCCAACTTCAGAATACCAGGACTTCCCTTTAGAAAAAAGATGAGGAGCAATTTCTTTAGGAGGAGGCTGGTGAACCTTTGAAATTCCTTGCCACAGATGGCTGTGGAGACCAGGTCATTGTGTATACTTAAAGCAGAGCTTGATAGTTTCTCAATTAGTAAGGGTGTCAAAGGTTATGGGGAGAAAGCAGGAAAATATGATTGAGGAGGATAATAAATCAGCTGTGATAGAATGGCAGAGGAGACTTGATGTCCAATTGGCTGAATTCTGCTTGGATGTCTTATGGTCTAATGGTCCTAAAGATCTACTATGTGAATAAATATTTCTTTTTCTCCCAGTTACAGATTTCATGTGGCTCATTTTATTCAATCACAGAAGTGGATCATCCAACATCCAAAAATGATGAACATCACTGTTGTTCATAACATATAACCATATAACCATATAACAATCACAGCACGGAAACAGGCCATTCCGGCCCTCCTAGTCCATGCCGAACTCTTAATCTCACCTAGTCCCACCTACCCGCACTCAGCCCATAACCCTCCACTCCTTTCCTGTCCATATACCTATCCAATTTTACCTTAAATGACACAACTGAACTGGCCTCTACTACTTCTACAGGAAGCTCATTCCACACAGCTATCACTCTCTGAGTAAAGAAATACCCCCTCATGTTTCCCTTAAACTTTTGCCCCCTAACTCTCAAATCATGTCCTCTCGTTTGAATCTCCCCTACTCTCAATGGAAACAGCCTATTCACGTCAACTCTATCTATCCCTCTCAACATTTTAAATACCTCGATCAAATCCCCCCTCAACCTTCTACGCTCCAATGAATAGAGACCTAACTTGTTCAACCTTTCTCTGTAACTTAAGTGCTGAAACCCAGGTAACATCCTAGTAAATCGTCTCTGCACTCTCTCTAATTTATTGATATCTTTCCTATAATTCGGTGACCAGAACTGTACACAATATTCCAAATTTGACCTTACCAATGCCTTGTACAATTTTAACATTACATCCCAACTTCTGTACTCAATGCTCTGATTTATAAAGGCCAGCGTTCCAAAAGCCTTCTTCACCACCCTATCTACATGAGACTCCACCTTCAGGGGACTATGCACTGTTATTCCTAGATCTCTCTGTTCCACTGCATTCCTCAATGCCCTACCATTTACCCTGTATGTTCTATTTGGATTATTCCTGCCAAAATGTAGAACCTCCCACTTCTCAGCATTAAACTCCATCTGCCAACGTTCAGCCCATTCTTCTAACCGGCATCTTTCTCCCTGCAAGCTTTGAAAACCCACCTCATTATCCACAACACCTCCTACCTTAATATCATCAGCATACTTACTAATCCAATTTACCACCCCATCATCCAGATCATTTATGTATATTACAAACAACATTGGGCCCAAAACAGATCCCTGAGGCACCCCGCTAGTCACCGGCCTCCATCCCGATAAACAATTATCCACCACTACTCTCTGGCATCTCCCATCTAGCCACTGTTGAATCCATTTTATTACTCCAGCATTAATACCTAACGACTGAACCTTCTTAACTAACCTTCCATGTGGAACTTTGTCAAAGGCCTTGCTGAAGTCCATATAGACTACATCCACTGCCTTACCCTCATCAACATTCCTCGTAACTACTTCAAAAAATTCAATAAGGTTTGTCAAACATGACCTTCCACGCACAAATCCATGCTGGCTACTCCTAATCAGATCCTGTCTATCCAGATAATTATAAATACTATCTCTAAGAATACTTTCCATTAATTTACCCACCACTGATGTCAAACTGACAGGTCTATAATTGCCAGGCTTACTTCTAGAACCCTTTTTAAACAATGGAACCACATGAGCAATACGCCAATCCTCCAGCACAATCCCCGTTTCTAATGACATCTGAAAGATCTCCGTCAGAGCTCCTGCTATCTCTACACAAACTTCCCTCAAGGTCCTGGGGAATATCCGGTCAGGATCTGGAGATTTATCCACTTTTAAATTTCTTAAAAGCACCAGTACTTCCACCTCTTTAATTGTTATAGGTTCCATAACTTCCTTACTTGTTTCCCACACCTTACACCATTCAATATCCTTCTCCTTAGTGAATACCGAAGAGAAGAAATCGTTCAAAATCTCTCCCATCTCCCTCGGCTCCACACATAGCTGACCACCCTGATTCTCTAAGGGACCAATTTTATCCCTCACTATCCTCTTGCTTTTAATATAACTGTAGAAGCCTTTCGGATTTACTTCCACCTTATTTGCCAAACCAAACTCGTAACTTCTTTTAGCTTTTCTAATCTCTTTCTTAAGTTTCCTTTTACATTCTTTATATTCCTCGAGCAATTCCTTTACTCCACACTGCCTATATCTATTGTAGACATCCCTCTTTTTTCGAACCAAGTTTTTAATATCCCTTGAAAACCATGGCGCTTTCAAACCTTTAACCTTTCCTTTCAACCGAACAGGAACATAAAGATTCTGTACCCTCATAATTTCACCCTTAAATGACCTCCATTTCTCTATTACATCCTTCCCATAAAACAACTTGGCCCAATCCACTCTCTCTGAATCCCTGCGCATCTCCTCAAAGTTAGCCTTTCTCCAATCAAAAATCTCAACTCTAGGTCCAGTCCTGTCCTTCTCCATAATTATATTGAAGCTAATGCTATTGTGATCACTGGACCCGAAGTGCTCCCATCTCATCTGGACATCTCAGATAGCAATGTGGAGTGTACAGAAGTGAGATAAATTGGCTGGTTGAGTTGTGCTGTAACAACAACCTTGCACTCCTCATTAGCAAGATTAAGGAATTGACTGTGGACTTCAAAATTTGAGGTTGTTTAATGCCATTTCCAGTACTAGAAGTGTAAAGGAGAAGAAATCATTGTTACTTTGGATCTGATGCACCACAAAAAAACACAATAAGATAAGGAACACAATAATAATAAAAATATATATATAAATAAATAAGATAACATATATGTAGATTGATTGTATGCCCATAAAGTGACACTAGGCACAGGAGTGTCTATACGTAAGGTGACTGACAGGAAATGATTAAGTAGTGCTGGTTGGGGGTGTGGAGGGGTGGGTTAGTGGATGGAGGTGGTGATCAGCCTTACTGCTTGGGGAAAGTAACTGTTATTGAGCCTAGTGAGCCCTGATATGGGTGCTATGGAGCCTCCCTGCTAATGGGAGTGGGACAAACAGTGCCATGAGCAGGGTGAATGGGATCCTTCATGATGTTACTGGCTCTTTTCCAGCACCATATGTCCTTGATGGCAGGTAGGCTGGTACAGGTGATGCATTGGACAGTTTTGGCTACCCATTGCCAAGCCTTCCTGACTGCCGTAGTGCAGTTTCCAGACCACATAGTGGTGTAGCTTGTTAGAATGCTCTGTACTACAGATTTGTGGAATAACAAGGGAATAGTCCTGCTCTCTTCGGTCTCCTCAGAAAGTAGAGGCACTCCCAGAAGACTGAGACTGCTCACAGTTTCCACTGCTGTGCCCCTATATAAAGAGGGATGTGAGTGGTGTGAGTTCTCCTGAAGTTGATAACCATCTCCCTTGTCTTGTTGACATTGAGAAGAGGTTATTTGCCCAGCAGTAGTCTTCAAGCTCTTCCACCTCCTCTCTGTTGGGCATCTCATTGTTGTTGGTGATGAGACCCACCATTGTCGTGCCATCGGCGAACTTGACAAGGTGATTACTCAGATGTTTGGCCATGCAGTCATGTAAGCAGAGTGTACAGCAATGGGCTCAGCACACAGCCCTGGGAGGCATGTGTGTGGATGATGGAGAGGGAGGAGCAGTTGTGCACCCTGACTATCTGAGGTTTGTTGGATTGGAAGTCCAAAACACAAAGCACGGTGGTGTATTTAGACTGAGGAGTAGGAGTTTGTTCGCCACGGTCTATGGGACAATAGTGTTGAATGCCAAACTGAAATCCAGAAACAGCATTCTGACATAATTATCCTTGTTTTCTGGGTTACTGTATGTCAGGGCCAAATACATGGTAGATGCTATGGTATCTGTCGTAGAACTGTTCTTTCAGTAAGCATATTAGTGAGTGTTCTCTGTGGTAGAAATGTAGTTTTTGATATGTACCATTACCAGCTGTTCAAAACACTTGATAATTATTGACATCAGTGCCACTGGGTGATACTCATTTAGTTCTGAAGGTGTAGCGTTCTTTGGTACAGGGATGATGGTGGCTGATTTAAAGATAGTGGGGACTGCAGCCTAGGTGACTGATGTGTTGATAATATCAATGAAGGCATCAGTGAGCTGGTGTGTACACTCCCTGAGTGCTCGGCATAGGATGTTGTATGGCTTGGCAGCCTCACTGGGGTTGACTCTCTGCAGATTTCTTCTCATGTCTACTGCTGTTATAGACAGTGGCTGCTCATCTGGAAGAGGGGCAGCTTTCGTGTTGTATGTCTCCAAACATGCAAAAAAGCTGTTCAGAGCATCAGGGAGGGAGGCGTCACAAATACAGCCAACACTGTGGTCCCTTGCGTAGTCAGTAATGTCAGGGGACTTCCTACTGGTCGCCGATGGAGTAACAGCTTCTTGCAATTGCTCCTATCTTTCTTACTTTACTGTTTCCAACCTGTTTTGAAACCTTACTTTTAAATGTGACACTGTTTTACTATGAGTACAAAGGGTGCCAAAGGTACTAAAATGAAGATCCTCGTGCATCTTTGGACTCTATTATGGAGCTGCTTCGAAAACACAGAAAAGAATCTTCCACTGTTCTTAAACAAATAAATGCAAAATTGGATTCTATTCAAAAAACCTTAACTGAACATGGTAAACGAATAGAAGAGAATGAAGCAACGCTGACGATTTCAGATGTGAAAATTGATGACCTGCAAAAGCTTTGTGAAAAACAATCAAAGTCTAATGAAAAATTAAGACAGAAGATTATCAATTTAGAAAACAGAAGCAGAAGAAATAACCTACGAATTCTGGGCCTTGAAGAGTTAACGGAAGGTGATCAGCCTACAGAATTCTTTGCAAGCTTTTTGGCACAATTATTTCCTAAAATCTTATTGTCTTTACCTATGATTGATCGAGCTCATAGATCGCCTGTGCCCAGACCAGCTCCAGGAGCAAGACTCAGATCAGTAATAATTTGTTTTCATGAATTTCAAGCAAAGGAGCTTTTAATTCGTGAATCCCGTTGAAGAGGAATGATTGATTATAATGGCCAGAAGATTAGAATCGTCAAGAATTTTTCACCCGAGGTCATGAATGAGCATGCTAAGTTCAAAAAGGTTATGCTGGAACTTTTCAACAAAGGTTTCAAGCCTTCTTTTTGTTATCCTGCTTGGCTCAGAATTATACTGAAGGATGGTTCTAAGGAATGGTTCCATTCGACCAAAGAAGCCCAGGAATTCTGGAATCTATAGATTGACTGCTCAGTATCTTTCTACATGAAGAATTGCTTCTTTTACTTTTGGTAAACCTTTGTAGCTAACTCTCTTTTCGAACCTTTTAATGCTTTACTTAGAGGATAAGATTTTAATGAGTTAATACCTTGTGTGTTCATATGTTTTGAATTTTGATAGGTTTTTTATTGTTTTATATTATATTTATTCTTCTTCAAGTTTTCTTCTATTAATAAGGCTTAGTATGGGTATTTTTCATTTTATCATTTTGAAACTGTAATAATCTATATGTGTTCTTGTTACTAGTGCTAAGTTTTGTGTCTGTGGTTTTGTCTAGGTTGGAATGCAGCCAACTTTCAAATCAA
Organism: Hemitrygon akajei; assembly: GCF_048418815.1. Taxonomy (NCBI): domain Eukaryota; kingdom Metazoa; phylum Chordata; class Chondrichthyes; order Myliobatiformes; family Dasyatidae; genus Hemitrygon; species Hemitrygon akajei. The sequence goes on along the minus strand of NC_133135.1, from coordinate 89,803,714 downwards.
TTTGGAGCTAAACCAGTAGGTTTTTGTGGGGGTATGTTATCGTTACTGTCAATTGATTGACCTTCTGACTTTGGGAGGAGGGCAGGGGGATGGTTTTTTTTCTCTAGAAGCTGTTTTGGACTCTCGGCCAAATCTGTTGCTTGGTTAGCCTATCTCAAGGTTCTTTGTTTGGTTTTAATATACATTCCAATGATTACCATTTTAACCTTTCTTGTAAATAGTATTAAAAATGGATCAAACTATTAACTTAGTCTTAACATGAAAAGGTTAAATCACCCTGTGAAACGAAATAAGATTTTTGCCTATATTAAAATATTCAATTATTTTTTACAAGAAACTCACTTACGTAAATGTGACAATTTATGCCTTTTTAGGCATGGAGAGGACTCTATTTTCATTCCTCTTTTCAGGCTAAGTCTAGGGTAGTTTCGACCTTTATAGATAACACAGTTCCATTTGTTCAACATAAAGTAGTGTCTGATACTAATGGGCATTTTGTTACAGTATCAGGAAAATTAGATAATAAATTTATGTTATTTGCTAATCTGAATGCTCTGATATAGATGATCCAGGGTTCTTTGAGTGTTTTTTTTCGCGTTTTTGCCAGATTTGAGTGTTTACTCATTGATGTTGGGAGGAGATTTTAATTGCTGGTTAGATCCAGTTTTAGATTGGTCATCTTCTAAACCAGCAACACTCAATATATCAGCTTTGTTTATTCAATCTTTCCTAATGAAATGTGGTATTGTTGATGGCTGGCGTTTCTTATATCCAGTAGACAGGGAGTATGCAGTTTTCTCTCATGTCCATCATACATATTCCAGAATTGATTATTTTTTTTTATTGACGGCTAAATAATTTCATTAATTCGATCCTGTGAATATAAAGAGATTACTCAGATCATGCTCCTGTGTTTTTGTCTTTAAATCTCCCTGGTCTCCATCAAATAAACAGATTTTGGCATTTTAATCTAACTTTGCTATCTGATAATGATTTTTTAAAGTTTCTGGAGAGACAAATTAATCTTTTTTTTTGAAGAAAATACACTGGAAGAGACTTCTAGTATTATATAGGATGCCTTCAAGGCCTATATTAGAGGACAAATTATTTTTATATTGCGAGTGTTAAGAAAAAAACTAATAAAGAGAGAATTGATTTAGCTAATCAGTTGAAACAATTAGACCAAAAATATGCCTTGGCTCCAGATCCTGTTTCATATAAAAGGTGTGTTGAAATTAAATCTAAATATGATCTTCTTTTAACATATCCAATTGAAACTCAATTCCTAAAAGAGAAAAGTCAATTTTATGTTCATAGAGACAAAACAGATAAATTATTGGCTAACCAATTAAAAACCTTTATAGCTAAGTGGCAAATTAAAGAAATTTGTAAAGCTAATGGTGATAGGACAACTGACCATTTAGAAATAAATGATACCTTTAGAGAATTTTTTTCTAAACTTTATAGTTCTGACCCCCCTAAAGATAACACTGTAATGAATATATTTTAGACCAATTAAACATTCCTACACTTTCTGTTGATAACCGAAAACAATTGGATCAACCTATTTCTTATGAGGAAATTGCCAAGGCTGTATGTACATTGCACTTGGGGAAGGCTCCGGATTCTCATGGATTTTCAGGAGAAGCTTATAAGGCTTTTTCCTCACTGCTTATACCTCATTTATGTTCAGTCTTTTCGGATTCCTTTAAGTTGGGTAGGTTGCCACAATCTTTTTATGAAGCTTCTATTTCGCTTATTCTCAAAAAGAATAAGAACCCAGCTGAATGCTCTTCATACAGACCAATCTCCTTACTTAATGTTGATACTAAAATCCTATCCAAAGTTCTGGCTGGTAGGATTGAAAATATTTTACCATCTATCATTTCTGATGATCAGACTGGATTTATTAAAAATCTACATTCCCACTTTAATATTCATCATTTATTAAATGTTATCTATTCTCCTTCTAAGGAGATATCGGAATATGTGATATCCTTAGATGCTGAGAAGGCTTTTGATCGGGTTGAATGGAATTATTTATTTAAAACCTTAGAAAAATTTAATTTTGTGCCCGATTTCATTCAATGGATCAAATTACTTTATTTATCTCCCTCTGCTCGAGTTCTTACTAATTTTCAGAATTCCAAACCATTTAAACTTCAGTGTGGAACCAGACAAGGCTGTCCTTTGAGCCCTTTGCTCTTTGATCTGGCCTTGGAACCCTTAGCCATTGCTTTTTAAGAATTTAATGATATCACTGGTATTTTAAGGAGAGGTACTACCCATTAGGCTTCGCTCTATACTGATGACCTATTGCTTTTTATTTCTAATGTCAAGTCTTCATTATCTCCTGTTCTTTCTTTACTCTACTGTTCAGCCAGTTTTCAGGATATAAACTGAATTTACATAAGAGTGAACTTTTTACTTTGAATAATTAGTATCAATTAATACTAACCTTCCTTTTAAAATTGTAAGAAATCAATTTACCTATTTGGGTGTAACAATTACTAAGAATTATAAACACCTACTTAAAGAAAACTTTCTTACCCTACTGAATGAAGTAAAAAGGGCACTATCAAATTGGTCGCCCCTCGCGTTATCATTGATTGGCTGAATTAATTCTATTAAAATGAATATCTTACCTAAATTTATATACCTTTTTAAGGCCTTACCCGTTTTTATTCCTAAATCCTTTTTTGATTCTCTTGATTCTATTCTATCTTCTTACATATGGAAAAAAAAACAAACATTCTCGACTAAATAAAGTTCATCTTCAAAAAGCTAAAAAGAATGGAGGTTTAGCTTTACCAAATTGTAGGTTTTATTACTGGTCATACTTTATTAACCATGAGGACTGTTCGATATGGGTTTCTTTAGAAGCTAATTCTGTTAATAAATTTTCTGTCATTTCTCTTCTTGGATCCTCACTTTCTTTATCTTCAAGTAAACTAACTGACAATTTGGTAGTTAAACATACTTTGAGGATCTGGGTACAATTTAGAAAATACTTTGGTTTATTGAGATTTTCTCTTTCAAGACCCATTTTTTCAAATTTTTTTTAAACCTTCAATGGCCAAAGAATGGGATAGACTGGGTATTAAATGCTTCCAGGATCTGTTTGTTGGAGGAAGTCTCTTTTCGTTTGAGCAATTGACAGCTAAATATAGCTTACAAAAACCCACTTTTTCGATATCTACAAATTAGAGACTTTCTGCGATCTCAATTATCTATATTTCCTAAAGTCCCAATAAGAACTTATTAGGTGTAATTTCTAATTTGAAACCTTTTCATAATGGTTCAATATCCAATATTTATGGCATGTTGCTGGGAATGAGAAATGCGCCTTTAGACAAAATTAAAAATCTTTGGGAACAAGATTTACAGATTTCAATTTCTGAGGAAACTTGGAATGGAATTTTTAAATTGGCTAACACTTCATCGTTTTGTGCCCACCACTCCCTCCTGCAATTTAAAGTGGGTCATAGGGCTCACATGACCAAAGATAAGCTAACTTGTTTTTATTTGGATATATCTCCCTATTGTGATAGATGTAAAAATGGAGAAGCTTCACTGGTTCATATGTTTTGGACATGTCTGAATCTTGAAAAATACCGGAAGGAAGTATTCCAAACGTTCTCTGTACTTTTCAAGGTAAATTTTAAGCCTAACCCTTTGACTGCCTTATTCGGTATTGGTGGAGGAAAAGATATTATTTTGGAGACATCTGATTTGCACATTTTGGCTTTTTATTTCTCTTAATAGCTAGGAGGGCGCTCTTGCTTAAATGGAAGCATTACTCACCTACTCACGCTCAATGGTTATGTGATGTTATGTCATGCTTAAATTTAGAGAAAATCCGTTGTTCAATTTCTGAATCTAGTCAAGACTTTCAAACATCTTGGGGACCATTTTTGAGCTATTTTCAAAACCTTTGATTTGCTCTTAAAGTACAGATGTTGGCTAATAACGTATTTCACTATATGATGAGGATTTTTTCCTTTTTTCTTTCTTTACCAAACAGCTTCGGTCTTGGTAGTGGGATTAGATTCTTTTTTGTATAATAAAATTATTACATTTCAATATTACGATTTAATTTAATTTACATGAATATAGGGTAATGAGATTCCAAGTGTGATTCAAATATAATGTATTTGATAATATTTAATCCTTTTTTGACTTGTAATATATATATTGTACTCTGTATTCTTCTATGTAGAAAATTAATAAAAATACTGAAAGAGTAATGTCCTTGATGCCCAACCATATATGCTGGGGATAGTTATCAGACAGGTGTTCCTGAATTTCTTGAGCGCAGGCTGTCTTAGACCTCCTGATCCTTGATCCCTCAGGTGAGGCTTCTCCTGGCTGTTCTTGGAGTTGTTCTGTCACCAGACTTGAAGTCAGCATTCCAGGCTTTTAGTAGGGAGTGTACCTCAATATTCAGCCGGGGCTTCTTGTTGGGCCATTGTTGAGGTACTAATGCCATCTACACATTTACAGGTGAAGCCATTGACAGATGAGGCATACTCTTTGAGGTTTTTGTCTTCTCTATTTGTGGCGGCCTCTTTGAACATCTGCCAGTTAGTCCATTGAAAACAGACCTGAAGCATAGAGATTGCCTCGTTAGGCCATACAGTGATGGTCCTCTTGACTGGTTTCTCCATTTTCAGCAGCAGTCAGTATGCTGGGATTAACATCAAGGAGATGTGATCAGAGAGGCCAAGATCAGGGCATGGGATGGGTTTGTAAGTATCACATCTGATTGTACAACCATGATCGATGCTATTTGTTCCCCTATTGGCCATAGTGACATGTTGATGGAATTTGGGTAAAATGCCCTGCAGGTTAACATGATTGAAGTCTTCTACAATTATGAAGAGTCCACCCAGATGTTTGTTTTGTAGAGAGTGATGATACTGTAAAGCTCTCCTAGTGCATCCTTGGCGTTTGTACTTGGGGGATTTAGACAATGGTGATGAACACAACAGTAAACTCCCTGAGCAGGTAATGTGGTCGGCATTTAATTGTAAGAAATTCAATTGCCCCAGAACAGTGACTGCTAACTACGGGTGAGTTTGTGCACCAGCCTTTGTTAATGTATACACAGATTCTGCCTCCTTTGGATCTTCCCAATATGGAGTTCCTGTCTGCACACAGCAAAGTCATCCCGTTGAGCTGAAACGCCAAACCGGACATGTTATTCTTTAACCACTTTTTGGTGAAAGACAGAATGCAGCAGTTTCTCATCTCATTTTGTGTTTTCAATCTCAGACCATTTTATTACCTAGCAAGCCAACATTGGCCAGGAAACATGAAGTCAGGAGAAAATGTATCAGTGCCCATTAATGGGTCAGCAGCTTTAAGCACCTTGGTGTTAACATCTTAGAGGATCTGAGATGAAGCAGTCATGAAGAAGGTATACTAGTGGCTCTACTTTGTTAGGAGTTTGAGAAGATTAGATACAGTGTGTCACCAAACACTCCTGCAAATTTCCATTGATATATGGTGGAAATCATTCGGACTGGTTGCATTACAACCTGATGGTGCAAGAGAGGTGGAGGCGAGGTAGAAGTTTCCCTTGAGGTTCTGTTTCTTTCTTTATTAATACCTACCTAGAGCAGCGAGAACGGATCCCAGTGCAGCTCTTGCATGATGTGGGAAATCTGGGAGACTTCCTGACTTCCTGATTGCTTCTTCTGCAAGATGTTTCTCTGGGTGCAGCTCCTTAGAGAACACTTTAGGGAACTGCTGCTGGAGGCAGATGACCTACCGTTCATTTGAGATAATGAGAAGGTGATAGATAGGAGCTACAGGGAGGCAGTCACACATAAGTTACAGGAGACAGGTAGATGGGTGACTGTCAAGAGAGGGTAAGAGAATAGGTAGATGGTACAGAGTACCCCGAGCAGTTCCCCTCAATAACAAGTATATTGCTTTGGAGCAGCACACACAAAATGCTGGAGGAATTCAGCAGGCCAGGCAGCATCTATGGAATAAAGTACTGTCAACTACTTTTTTCCATAGATGATGCTTGACCTGCTGAGTTCCTGCAGCATTTTGTGTGTGTTGCTCGGATTTCCAGCATCTGCAGATTTTCACTTGTTGGTGATTTGAATATTGCTTTGGATATTGCTTTGGGGATGACCTACTGGGGGAAAGCCATAGTGATGGCACTGAGCCTGGCACTGTGGCTCAGAATGAAAAGAAGGAGAAGATGAGAGCAATGGTGATAGGCAATTGAACAGTTAGGGGAGATAGACAGGAGATTCTGTGGACAAGAATGCGATAGTGAGAATAGGATGAATTGGAGGATAAATGCGTGGCTGAGGGATTGGAGCAGGGGGCAGGAATTCAGATTTCTGGATCATTGGGACCTTTTGGGGCAGGTGTGACCTGTACAAAAAGGACCAGTTGCACTTGAATCCCAGAGGGACCAATATCCTGGCAGGGAGGTTTGCTAAGGCTACTGGGGAGAGTTTAAACTAGAATTGTTGGGGGGGTGGGGGGTGGGGAACCGAACTGAAGAGACTGGGGAAGAGGAGGTTAGCTCACAAATAGAAAGAGCTTGTAGACAGTGCGGGAAGGAGGATAGGCAGGTGATAGAGAAGGGACGTGCTCAGACCGAAGGCTTGAGATGTGTCTATTTTAATGCAAGGAGTGTTGTGAACAAAGAAGATGAACTTACAGCATGGATCAGTACTTGGAGATATGATGTGGTGGCCATGACATAGACTTGGATGGCTCAGGGACAAGATTGGTTACTTCAAATGCAAGGTTTCAGATGTTTCAGAAAGGACAGGGAGGGAGGCAAAAGAGGTGGGGGTGTGGCAATGTTGATCAGAGATACTGTCACAGTTGCAGAAAAGGTGGATGCCATGGAGGGATTGTCTACGGAGCCTCTATGGGTGGAACAGGAAGGGGTCAATAACTTTACTGGGTGTTTGTTATAGGCCGCCTAATAGTAACATGGATATTGAAGAGCAGATAGGGAAATAGATCCTGGAAAGGTATAATAATAACAGAGTTGTCGTGACGGGAGATTTTAATTTCCCAAATATCGATGGCATCTCCCTAGAGCGAGGGGTTTAGATGGGGTGGAGTTTGTTAGGTGTGTTCAGGAAGGTTTCTTGACACAATATGTAGATAAGTCTACAAGAGGAGAGGTTGTACTTGATTTGATATTGGGAACTTAACCTGGTCAGGTGTTAGATCTCTCAGTTGGAGAGCTTTTGGAGATAGTGATCATAATTCTATCTCCTTTACAATAGCATTGGAGAGAGATAGGAACAGAGAAGTTAGAAAAGCATTTAATTGGAGTAAGGGTAGTTATGAGGCTATCAGGCAGGAAATTGAAGGCTTAAATTGGAAACAGATGTTTGCAGGGAAAAGTACGGAAAAAATGTGGCAAATATTCAGGGAATATTTGTGTGGAGTTCTGCATAGGTACGTTCCAATGAAACAGGGAAGTTATGGTAGGGCACAGGAACAATGGTGTACAAAAACTGTAATAAATCTAGTCAAGAAGAAAAGAAAAACTTACAAAAGGTTCAGAGAGCTAGGTAATGTTAGAGATCTAGAAGATTATAAAGCTACTAGGAAGGAGCTTAAGAAGGAAATTAGGAGAGCCAGAAGGGGCCATGTGAAGGCCTTGGTGGGCAGAATTAAGGAAAACCCCAAGGCATTCTACAAGTATGTGAAGAGCAAGAGGATAACATGTAAAAGAATAGGAGCTATCAAGTGTGACAGTGGGAAAGTGTGTATAGAACCGGAGGAAATAGCAGGGGTACTTAATGAATACTTCACTTCAATATTCACTATGGAAAAGGATCTTAGTGATTGTAGTGATGATTTGCAGCAGACTGAAAAACTTGAGCATGTAGATATTAAGAAAGAGGACGTGCTGTAGCTTTTGGAAAACATCAAGTTGGATAAGTTGCCGGGACTGGACGAAAAGTACCCCAGGCTACTGTGGGAGGCAAGAAAAGAGATTGCTGAGCCTCTGGCGATGATCTTTGCATCATCAATGGGGATGGGAGAGGTTCCCAAGGATTGGAGGGTTGCGGATGTTGTTCCTTTATTCAAGGAAGGGAGTAGAGATAGCCCAGGAAATTATAGACCAGTGAGTCTTACCTCAGTGGTGGGTAAGCTGATGGAGAAGATCCTGAGAGGCAGGATTTATGAACTTTTGGAGAGGTATAATATGATTAGGAGTAGTCAGCATGGCTTTGTAAAGGGCAGGTCATGCCTTATGAGCATGACTGAATTTTTTGAGGATATGACTAAACACATTGATGAAGGAAGAGCACTAGATGTAGCGTGTATGGATTTCAGCAAGGCATTTGATAAGGTACCCCATGAAAGGCTTACTGAGAAAGTAAGGAGGCATGGGATCCAAGGGGATATTGCTTTGTGGATCCAGAACTGGGTTGCCCACAGAAGGCAAAGAGTGGTTGTAGACGGGTCATGTTCTGCATGGAGGTCGGTCAGCAGTAGAGTGCCTCAGGGATCTGTTCTGGGACCCTTACTCCTCATGATTTTTATAAATGACCTGGATGAGGAAGTGGAGGGATGGGTTAGTAAGTTTGCTGATGACACAAAGATTGGGGGTGTTGTGGATAGTGTGGAGGGCTGTCAGAGGCTACAAAGAGACATTGATAGGATGCAAAACTGGGCTGAGAAGTGGCAGATGGAGTTCAACCCAGATAAGTGTGAAATGGTTCATTTTGGTAGGTGAAATATGATGGCAGAATCTAGTATTAATGGTAAGATAGATAGATAGATAGATAGATACTTTATTCATCCCCATGGGGAAATTCAACATTTTTTCCAATGTCCCATACACTTGTTGTAGCAAAAACTCATTACATACAATACTTAACTCAGTAATAATATGATATGCATCTAAATCACTAACTCAAAAAGCATTAATAATAGCTTTAAAAAAGTTCTTAAGTCCTGGCAGTTGAATTGTAAAGCCTAATGGCATTGGGGAGTATTGACCTCTTCATCCTGTCTGAGGAGCATTGCATCGCTGGAGGATCAGAGGGATCTTGGGGTCCAAATCCATAGGACACTCAAAGCAGCTGCGCAGGTTGACTCTGTGGTTAAGAAAGTGTATGGTATACTGGCCTTCATCAATTGTGGAATTGAATTTAGTAGCTGAGAGGTAATGTTGCAGCTATATAGGACCCTGATCAGACCCCACTTGGAGTACTGTGCTCAGTTCTGGTTGCCTCACTACAGGAATAATGTGGAAGCCATAGAAAGGGTGCAGAGGAGATTTACAAGGATGTTGCATGGATTGGGGAGCATGCCTGATGAGAATAGGTTGAGTGAACTTGGCCTTTTCTCCTTGGAGCGAAGGAGGATGAGAAGTGACCTGATAGAGGTGTACAAGATGATGAGAGGTATTGATCGTGTGGATAGTCAGAGGCTTTTCCCAGGGCTGAAATGGTTGCCACAAGATGACACCGGTTTAAGGTGCTGGGGTGTAGGTACAGAGAAGATGTCAGGGGTAAGTTTTTTACTCAGAGAGTGGTGAGTGCGTGGAATGGGCTGCCGGCAACAGTGGTGGAAGCAGATACAATAGGGTCTTTTAAGAGGCTTTTAGATCGGTACATGGAGCTTAGCAAAATAGAAGGCTTTTGGTAAGACTAGTAATTTCTAAGTTAGGGACATGTTCGGCACAACTTTGTGTGCTGAAGGGCCTGTATTGTGCTGTAGGTTTTCTATGTTTCTATGAAAGGGATTTCTGGATGATATGTTGCTTCCCAGGCGTCAGGATCAGGGACATCTCCGATCGGGTCCACACGGTGGGGTGCGGTGGGGGGTGGGGTGTAGAGGATAAGCAGCCAGCAGTCATAGTACATATTGCTATCAATGACATAGGTAAGAACAATGAAGAGGTTCTGAATAGTGTAAATGGTAACCTGGTTAGGAAGCTGAAAATCAGGACCTCAAAGGTATTAATGTCTAGATTACTGCCTGTGCCACACACTAGTGAGTGTAAAAATGAATCTGTGGCTGCAGAAATGATTCAGGGGGCAGGGTTACAGATTTGAGGATCATTGTGATCTCTTCTGGGGAAGGTATGATCTGTAGAAATGGGGTGGATTTCACCCTGAATATCCTTATATACAGGTTTGCTTAAACTAGGTAAGCAAGGAGCTGGGAACCAGTGATAGGTCAGGGATGAAACTGTTGATGCAAAGGTAGATGCAACATGTACAGAGACTGTGAGTAAGGATAGACAGTAAAAGGATACAATTGCAGTGAATTGGATGGGATGAAACGTATCTATTTTAGTGCAAGAAGTATCAGGAACAAGGGTGTTGAACAGAGCATGGATCAGTACATGGATATTGTGGCAATGACAGAGACTAGGATGTCACAAGGGCAAGGATTACTGCTGGATGTTCCATGATTTACATGTTTCAGAAGGGACAGGGAGGGAGGTAAATTAGGCAGTGGCATTGCTGATCAGGAATTGTATTACATCTTCAGAAAGGAAGGACATTGTGAAGGAATCATCTACTGAGTCGGCATGATTGGAAAGCAGAAACATGAAGGGAGCAATCTCTCTATGGGAGTATTCAATAGAAACACCACCACCCCATCAACAACAGAGACACTGAGGAGCAGATTAGGACGCAGATTTTGAAAAGGTGCAAAACTAACACAGTTGTTATCATGCTTGATTTCAACTTCCCTAATATCAATTGGCACTTCCTTAGTGCAAAAGACTTAGATGGGGTGGAATTTGTTAGGTGTATTCAGAAATTATTTCTGACATAATATGTGGGCAAGCCAACTAGAGGAAAGAAAATTAATCTAATCAGGTGAACATTTTGGAGACAATCACCTCCAACCTAATGGCATGAACATTGATTTCTCCAACTTTCGGTACTTCTCCCTCTCCCCCTTCTCTCTTTTTCCATCTCCCCATTCTCGCTCTCCCCTACTCCTCCTCTTCTCGTCACCTCCATCTGGTGCCTTTCTTCCCTTTCTCCCATGGTCCACTCTTCTCCGATATCAGATTCATTTTCCTTCAGCCCTTTACCTTTTCCACTTACCACCTCCCAGCTTCTCACTTCATCCACCTACCTTACCCCTTATCTGGCTTCACCTTTCACCTTCCAGCTTATACTCCCATCCCTACTTCCACCATCTTATTTTGGCTTCTTCTCCCTTTCCAGTCCTGATGAAGGGGCTTGGTTCAAAAAGTGGATTGTTTATTCCTCTCCAAGATGCTGTCTGACCTGCTGAGTTCTTCCAGCAATTTGTGTGTGTTGATTAAAGTAGAACAGTTGATGTGGTGTACATGGATTTTAGTGAGGTGTTTATCAAGGTTCTCCATACGAGGCTCATTCAGAATGTCTGGGGGAGTAGAATTCAAGGAAAAGTGGCTGCATGGATTTGGGATTGGCTTGCCCACAGAAGGCAGATGGTAGTAGTAGATGAAGTTTGTTCTGCCTGGGGTATCGGTCACCAGTTGTGTTCCGCAGGTCTCTGTTTAGATTTTTCGCAGTCTCCGTGTTCTGCAGATCTCTGTTTGTTTTTCATGATTTTTATAAATTACTTGGATGGGGAATTGGAAGGATGGTTTAATAAGTCTGCAGATGACACAAAGGTTGGTGGCATTGTGAATAATGTGGAAGATTATTGTAGGCTACAACAAGAGTTTGATAGGATGTAGAGCTGAGTTTAGAAATGTCAGATGGATTTCAATCTAGAAACTTATCAAGAGATTCATTTTGGAAGGTTGAACTTCAAAGCAGAATTTAGGGTTAATGGCAGGATTCTTAGCAGTGGGGAGGAACAGATAGATCTGGTTCCACATCCATAGATCTCGTCAAGCTGCCGCATAAGTTGATATAGGGTGGTTCAGGAGGCGTATGGTGCGTAGGCCTTCATTAGTTGAGGGATTGTGTTCAAGAGCCATGAGGTAATGTTGCAGGTCTATAAAACTCTGGTTAGACCACACTTGGAGTATTGTGTCCATTTCTGGTCACCTCTTTGTAGGAAGGATATGGAAATGTTGAGCACAATTGCTTTACAGTGCCAGCGATGACTAATCGGGGTTAAATTCCTGTCACTGTCTGTAACGAGTTAGTACGTTCTCCCCATGACCCATGTAGGTTTCTTCGGGGTGCTTCAGTTTCCGTCCACATTTCAAAGATGGAGAGTAAAGGTTGGTGAGTTGTGGCCATGCTCTGTTGGTGTTGGAAGCATGACAACATTTGTGGGCTTCCTCCAGTACAATCCTCATTCTGTATTGGTCATTGACACAAAATAACATGTTTCACTAATGTTTCAATGTACATGTGACAAATAAAGCTAATCTTTAAACTTTAGAAAGGGTGCAGAGGAGATTTACCAGGATGCTGCCCGTCTTATGAGGACAGGTTGAGCAAGCTTGGGCTTTTTGCTTTGCAGAGAAGGAGGATGAGAGGTGTGTAAGGTAATAGAAGGCAAGGATAGAGTGGACAGCTACGGTGGGTGTGGCTAATACAAGCAGGCATAATTTTAATGTGATTGGAGGAAATTAAGGGGATGTCAGAGGAAAGTTTTTACACAGAGAGTGGTGAGTGCGTGGAGTGGTGATAGAGACAGATACTTTAGGGACATTTAAGAGATTCTTAGGCAGATGGCTGAAAGAAAAATTGAGGGCTATATGGGAGGAAAGAGTTAGATTGATCTTGGAGAATAAAATGCATATCAAAAGGGCAATGTTACAATAATCATGGGGGATTTCAATATGCGGGTAGAGTGAGAGTTAATCAGGTTGGTGCTGGATTCCAGGAAGGGGAATTTGTAGAATTCCTATGAAATGGATTTTTAGAGCAGGCTGTGGTTGCTCCCATGAGGGGATCAGCTATTCTGGATTGGGTGTTGTGCAATGAACTGGAATTGATTAGTGAGCTTAAGGTAAAAGAACCCTTCAGGGAAAGTAATCATAATATGATCAAATTCACCCTGAAATTTGAGAACGAGAAGCTAAAGTCAGATATATAAGTATTATAGTAGAGTAAAGAGAATTAAAGGGATGAGAGAGGAACTGGGCAACATTGATTGGAAGAGAACACAAGCAGGGGTGACAGCAGAGCAGCAATGGAGTTTCTGGGAGCAATTCAGAAAGTGCAGGGTAGATACACCCCAAAGAAGTACTCTATAAGCAGAATGACACAACCATGGCTGACAAGAGAAGTCAAAGCCACATAAAAGCCAAAGAGAGGACAAATAATAGAGCAAAACAGTGGGAAGTAGAGGATTGGGAAACTTTTAAAAACAACAGAAGGCAACTAAAAAAGCCATTAAGAAGGAAAAGATGGACTATGAAGGTAAGCATGCCAGTAATATTAAAGAAGATACCAGAAGTTTCTTCAAATATTTAAAGTGTAATGAGAGGCAAGAGTAGATACCAGACCACTGGAAAATGATGCTGGTGAGTTAGTAAGACCATAAGAAATAGGAGCAGAATTAGGCCATTTGGCCCATCGAGTCTGTTCCACCATTTCATCATGGCTGATCTGTTTTCCCTCTCAGTCTCAATCTCCTGCCTTCTCCCTGTATCCCTTCATGCTCTGACCAAACAAGAATCTATCAACCTCTGTCACCTGGGGCAACAAGTTCCACAAATTCACCACTCTCTGACTAAAGAAATTCCTCCTCATCTCTGTTCTAAAAAGATTTCCCTCTATTCTGACTTTGTGTCCTCTGGTCCTCTCTCACCGTAGGAAATATCCTCTCCACATCCATTCTACCGAGGCCTTTCAACATTCAAGAGGTTTCAGTTAAGTCAACCCTCCTTCTTCCAAATTCCAGTGAATACAGGCCCAGAGCCATTAAATGCTTTTCATATGACAAGGCGTTCAATTCTGTAATCATTTTTCTGAACTTCCCTTGAACCCTTTTCAGGGTTAGCACATCCTTTCTATTTAAGGAGCCCAACTTGGTCACAGTATTCCCAGTGAGGCTTCTCCAGTGCTTTACACATGTAACACTTTTCAACAGGCTGGTGTATGTCTAGGGGAAGAAAGTCCAGCCACTCACCAACCCCGCCTCCCGTATACGCAGGTGCTGTGGGAATCAAGTTTATGCTGCGTTGCACACACAATATCAAACTCACACCAGATACTGTTATGGAATATACTTTAAAGATTTTACTAAAACTAAATGAGTATTAACAATACAGTATATATGAAGGAAAAGAAAATAAAGTAAAAGGTGCCAAATTTATCAGAGTTCAGTCAGTTTAGTGCACATTGTTGGAGCTCAACCATTGAACCATTCGACCCCTTGTCGCTTTCCTCCGACCTCCACGTCCTTGCACCTGGGACCACCCTGGTGGTCGACCGAGCAGTGCAACACACGTCCACCTTCTTCGTCGTCTTCTTCCCAACTCCCTGAAAAGACCGCGAAAACCCCGCTCCCAGACCCACAAGACAAAATAACATTTCCCCATTGGTTAACAAATGAATACAATCCTGTTATCAGCAATTCTAAAGCTAAACAACTGTGCGAGAAAGCACTTATCATAACAAAGATGCATTCCTACTCTTAACAAAACAAAGAAGCCATTTTGATTAACATACGCAGTACATTGTACATAAAGCCTCAGCATTACATCCTTGCTTTTATATTCCATTCCTCTCAAAACAAATGCTAACATTACATTTGCCTTCCTCACCACAGACTCAACCTGTAAATTAATGGGGTCGAGGAAGTGGCAGCTGAACTGAATAATATCTTGCATCAGTCTTCACTGTTGTAGACTCTAGCAGTATGCTAGAAGTTCAAGAATATCAGGGGACAGAAGTGAGTGTAGTTGCTATTACGAGGGAGAAGGTGCTTGGGAAACTGAAAGGCGTGAAAGTAGATAAGTTACCTGGACCAGATGGTCTACACCCCAGGGTTCTGAAAGAGGTGGCTGAAGAGATTGTGAGGTAATTAGTAATGATCTTTGAAGAATCACTAGATTCTAGTATGGTTCCAGAGCACTGAAAAATTGCAAATGTCAGTCCACCCTTCAAGAAGGGAGAGAGGCAAAAGAAGGGAAATTATAGACCAGTTAGTCTGACCTCAGTGACTGGGAAGGTATTGGAGTCGACTGTTAAGGATGTGGTTTCAGGGTACTTGCAGGAACATGATAAATTTGGCTGAAGACAGAAAGAAAAGGGAGAGAAGCTCAAGAGGGAGGTGATAGGCAGGTAAACAGATGAGAGAGAGAAAAGGGGAGTAGGGAAGAGTGAAGGGAGGGTGTGACATTACTGCAAGTTCAAAAAATCGATGTTCATGCCATCAGGTGCATCTGTGAGTCTGTTGGGGTCATCTACTGTATCCGGTGCTCCTGGTGTGGCCTCCTGTATATCGGTAGATTGGGAGACTGCTTTGCCGAGCACCTATACTCCGTTTGCCAGAAAAAGTGGGAACTCACAGTGGCCACCCATTTTAATTCCACTTCCCATTCCCATTCTGACATGTCAGTCCATGACCTCCTCTACTGTCAAGATGAAGCCACACTCAGGTTGGAGGAACAACAGCTTATATTCCGTCTGGGTAGCCTACAACCTGATGGCATGAACATCAATTTCTCTAACTTCTGGTAATGACGCCCCTCACCATCCCCACTCCCCTTTTCTCTCTCTCACCCCTGGTGCTCCTCCCCTTTTTCTTTCTTCAATGGCATTCTGTTCTCTACTATCAGATTCCCCCTTTTCCAGCCCTGTATCTCTTTCACCAATCGACTTCCCAGCTCTTTACCCCTCCATTCCTCCTGGTTTCATCTATCACCTTTTGTTTCTTCCCCCCCTCCCTCCACCTTCTAACTCTGACTTCTCATCTTTTTTGTTTCCAGTCTTGATGAAGGGTCTCGGCCTGAAACATTGACTATACTCTTTTCCATAGATGTTGCCTTTTCTGCTGAGTTCCTCCAGCATTTTGTGTGTGTTGCTTGGTTTTCCAGCATCCACAGATTTTCTCTTGTTGGCATTTCTCCGCTGATGAAAGCCTCTCTGAAGTTTTGCCGTCACATCCAGGGGAGCACTCGTGGAGATAACACACTTGTCCACTGTTACACTCCCTTCCACAAAGCTCTCCTTCGCCCGGCTTTTGGAAAATCAGATCACTCTTCGATCCTGCTTTTGCCAACGTACAGGCAGAAGCTGAAACAAAAGGCAGCCATAGTTAAACCCATCCACTGTTGTTCCGACCAATCGGCCTCCATGCTGCAGGTCTGCTTCGATGACGTTGACTGGAATGTCTTCCACGATGAGGATGTCTCTGAGTTCACGGATGAGGTCATGCGCTTCATCCAGAAGTGCATCAACAATGTTGTCCCCAGAAGTCGGTCCGGGTCTTCCCAAACCAGAAACCTTGGATCAATAGTTCCATGTGAGCAGCACTTCCCATGCGATGTAGAGCTTACATTGCACACATGACTTGTGGCAAAGGTTGCATACCATCGCAGGTTTAAAATCAAATGTAGAGGTGCCGCCAACATCATAGCCTCTCTCTCAGATGAGCTCAATCGCTTTTACACTCAGTTTGACGTCGCTAACTCTGAGACTCCAAGGAAAACCACCACTACAACCTGCAACCTGGTCATCTCTGAGGCTGAGGGACACAGATGTGTTTACAGACATTTTTAATCTCTCCCTCTCCCAGTGTACAGTGCCTTCCTGCTTCAAATGATCCAGTATTATCACTGTACCAAAAAAGACCAAGGTAACATGCCTGAACAACTGGTGTCCTGTCACACTTATCTCAATAATAAGCAAATGATTTCAGAGGCTGATCAAGGAATACATCTGCAGCATGCTACCACTCAAACTGGACCCCCTATAATTCACCTACTGACACAATTGATCGACAGATGATGCAATAGCCACTGCTCTACACGCTGTCCTTACACATCTGGAGAAGAAGGATGCTTATGTGAGAATGCTGTTCTTGGACTACAGTTCAGTATTCAACACCGTAGTTCCATCCAGGCTGGACAAGAAGCTCAGAGACTTGGCCTTGACCCTGCCTTATGTAGCTCGATCCTGGACATCCTAACAGATTGCTGGCAGGGGGTAAGAGTGGGCTCCCTCACCTCCACCCCGCTGACTCTCAACACAGGTGCCCCTCAGGGCTGTGTACTAAAGTCCTCTCCTTTACTCCCTGTATACCATTGACTGTGTCACCACTCACAGCTCTAATCAGTTAATTAAATTTGCCGATAACGCAACATTGATTTGTCTAATCTCAAACAATAATAAGGTGGCCTACAGGGAAGAAGTCATCTCTCTGACACAGGGGTGTCAAGAAAACAACCTCTCTCTCAATGTCACAAAAACAAAGGAACTGGTTGTGTATTACAGGAGGATGGAGATAGGCTAACCCCTACTGACATCAACGGATCTAGGATCAAGAGGGTAAACAGCTTTAAATTCCTCGGCATCCACATCACTGAGGACCTTGCGTGGTCTGTACACACCAGCTGTGTGGTGAAAAAGGCACAACAGCGTCTCTTTCACCTCAGACGGTTGAGGAAGTTTGTTATGGGCCCCCACATCCTAAGAACTTTCTACAGGGGCACAATTGAGAGCATCCCGACTGGCTGCATCACTGCCTGGCATGGGAACTGTACTTCCTTTAATCGCAGGATCCTGCAGTGAGTGGTGCGGACAGCCCAGCACATCTGCAGTTGTGAACTTCCCATGATTCAGGACATTTACAAAGACAGGTGTGGGAAAAAAAGGGCCTTAAGGATCATTGAGGACCTGAGTCACCCCAACCACAATCTATTCCAGCGGCTATCATCCGGGATATGGTACCGCAGCATAAAAGCCAGGCTCCGGGACAGCTTTTTCCACCAGGCCGTCAGACTGATTAACTCACACTGATCTGAGTGTGTTTCTATGTTACATTGATTATAAATTACTATGATTGCACATTGCACATTTAGACAGAGATGTAATGTAAAAATTTTTACTCCTCATGTCTGTGAAGGATGTAAGAAATAAAGTCAATTCAATTCTCCTGAGCCTCCACAGCTTTTGCAAACTGCTGCACTGTTCTGGCAAGATGGTGACAGCGACCAATGGTGTCTACTTGCAAACAGCTTTCAAAACTACTGCATATTATTCTTCAAAATAAACTTCTTCTTCTTCTGAACCGGGGTTGATTGCAGCTTGTAATTTCCCTTTTATGAATGTATTTTTGGGCTGACTGAACGATCTGGCATTTCTGTTATCTCCTGGGGGATTTGGCGTGGAGTGCAGCTATGGCTAACACTGGGGTTGTACGCTGCGTCAGTTCATAATGGTGGAACATGAACCTGTGGTCGACTCCATTACTCCTCGCTGATTAAAGCAGCAAGCAAAATTAAAATCGATGAGGAAAGAGCGGAAAACAAATGGATGTTCAGTCCCGCCTGCCTGCGTGTGACTGGTTTCCCTCTTGCTGCTGCCGGCAGAAGGTGCAGTAGTCTTGGGTTCCACGCTGCAAGGTTTGATTGCTGAGTTCCTCCTGTATTTTGTGTGTGTTGCTCAAGATCTTCAGCATCTACAGATCTGTTGCGTTTATGATTTGCTCCCCCTATTGTTGTCTGTGTGTAAGTGCAGGCACATTTGGGGCAGATTCTGTAATGGTGGCCTACTTCCCCACATACACTCAGTAGACATTTTATTAAGAACTCCTGTACACCTGCTTATTATTGAAAATATCTAATTAGCAATCATGTGCCAGCAACTTAATCTATAAAAGCATGCAAACATGGTCAAGAGACTCATTTGTTCAGACCAAACATTAGAACGAGGAAGAAGTTTGATCTAAGTGACTTTGACCGTGGAATAATTGTTGCTGCCAGATGGAGTGGTTTGAGTAAATCAGAAACTGTTGATCTCCTGGGATTTTCACACACTAAAGTCTTTAGAGTTTACAGAGAATGGTGCAAAAAAACAAACAAAAATCAAATCCAGTGAGCTGCAGTTCTGTGGAGGGAAATGGCTTGTGTATGAGAGAGGTCAGAGAAGAATGGCCAGAGTGGATTCAAGCTGACAGGAAGGCTTCAGTAACTCAAATAACCATGTGCTACAATAGTGGTGTGAAGAAGAGCATCTCAGATTGCAATATAAGTCATACCTTGAAGTGGATGTGCTGCAGCTGCAGAAGACCACAAATGTACACTCAGTGACCACTTCATTAGGTACAGGAGGTATTTAATAAAGTGGCAACTGAGTGCATGTTCCATCACTAGTGTTCCTTACATTCCTTGGTCTGGTGGCCTTTCTGCTTGCAGATCACTTTTCATGACTTTTTTTGCAATTGCAGCATATATCCTGCCTCCACTATGCACCAACTATTTCCTCCGATTGCAAACACCAAGAGCAGACGGATAACAGCTCGCTTTTTGTCTATCCATATTGTTACTTTTGCCTGTCATTTGTTTGTCCAGATACAAAGAGGTTATAGATGTTAATGCAGTTTCTTCTTCCTTGACATAATGTGCCAGGAAAATTCATATATTTATGACTGACACAAACAGATTAAACATAACACAATTTACCTTGTTATGATCTTGCAACTTATTAGTTACCTGCACTTTCTTTGTAGCTGTTACACTTTATTCTGCATTGTTACAATTTTAACTTGTTCTACTTCAATGTTGTTGTTAAGCCATCACCCCTACTGGGGCATAGCCGCTGATGGCAGCTCACCAGAGTTCTCTGTCCTGGGCCAGTCTTTCAAGTTGTTCCAGGTGAAGCCCATCTTAGAAGACTCTTCCACTCTCAGGGATAAGGTTTTTAGAGTTTCTGTTGGCGTTTCTGCAGCTCTAGGTTTTTATGGAATGCCCCACGCCCAACCCTCCTACTTTTGCAGCCGGGCTTAGGACGATCCATGGCAGAGTTCTCTACCTCCGCGCACTGGGTAATAATTTGATTTTTATGCAAGAAATGTTTTGCACTGTATCTTGGTATATAGAACCATAGAACATAGAACCATAGAACACTACAGCACAGTACAGGCCCTTCAGCCCTCCATGTTGTGCCGGCCCATATAATCCTTAAAAAAAAAGTACTAAACCCACACTACCCCATAACCCTCCATTTTTTTCATCCATGTGCCTGTCCAAGAGGCTCTTAAATACCTTTAATGTTTTAGCCTCCACCACCATCCCTGGCAAGTCATTCCAGGCACTCACAACTCTTTGTGTAAAAAACTTACCCCTGATGTCTCCCCTAAACTTCCCTCCCTTAATTTTGTACATATGCCCTCTGGTGTTTGCTATTAGTGCCCTGGGAAACAGGTACTGACTATCCACCCTATCTATGCCTCTCATAATCTTGTAGACCTCTATCAAGTCCCCTCTCATTCTTCTACGCACCAAAGAGAAAAGTCCCAGCTCTGCTAACCTTGCTTCATGTGACTTGTTCTCCAAACCAGGCAACATCCTGGTAGATCTCCTCTGCATCCTCTCCATAGCTTCCACATCCTTCCTATAATGAAGTGACCAGAATTGAACACAGTATTCTAAGTGCAGCCTCATCAGAGATTTGTAGAGTTGCAACATGACCGCTCTACTCTTGAACTCAATCCCCCTGTTAATGAAGCCTAGCAATCCACAGGCCTTCTTAACTACCCTATCAACCCGCGCAGTGACCTTGAGGGATGTATGGATTTGAACCCCAAGATCCCTTTCTTCATCTACACTCTTAAGTAACTGACCATTAACCCTGTACTCAGTCTTCTGGTTTGTCCTTCCAAAATGCATCACCTCACACTTGTCCGGATTGAACTCCATCTGCCATTTTTCTGGTCAACTCTGCAGACTGTCTATATCCTCTTGTAACCTTCGACAACCTACAGCTCCATCCACAACTCCTCCAATCTTCGTGTCATCCGCAAACTTACTCACCCATCCTTCCGCCTCTACATCCAGGTCATTTATAAAAATCACAAATAGCAGGGGTCCCAGGACAGATCCCTGCAGCTCAATAATATGTGACAATAATAAACCAATTCCATTTCCAGCTCCAATACTTTACTAAAGTCCTTCAGGAAAGGAAATCAGCTATCCATACTGGTCTGACCCAAATGTGACTCCAGATCTACCAATGACTTTTAATTACTGCTCGATGCAGGAAGAAATACAAATGTATATATTGCATGAATGAATAGGTCAAATAAATACCATGTATTGAATATGTACGTTATATATATAAATCTTTGGACAATTTGTAGTCAAAGAATTTTGGGATATTCTTCACTAGCTGTTCTTCCTATCATACACCTCACTTCAACCCAAGGTGAAACAAATTAAATTCCAGTTGAAATTAGTGACCACAAGTTGTCATTTAACATGCCATTTTCCATTCACCTCAGAATTAGCCTTTGAAACATTTGGAGAAAATTGCATTTGATGCATAACAGGGCATGCGATAACTTCTTAAAACAAGAAAAACTCTTTCATATCTGGCCTTGAATTATACTTACATAACTTATGTTTCCAAATACCCCCCAGCCTGTGTAATTCTAGTAATCTAATCACACAGAACTTGTTTAGTTCCTCTATTACTTTAACACAGTGTTTATTGTTATCACTAAACCAGAAAGAGATAAGGTGGATCTTATCTTAGGGTGGAACTCACTGCTAACAGTCTGTTCTACAGCAATTTGAATTGACTTTATTTCTTACATCCTTCACATACATGAGGAGTAAAACTCTTTACGCTATGTCTCCATCTAAATGTACCATGTGCAATCATAGTAATTTATAATAATTTATTACAAATAGAACAGTCAATGTAATATAGAGTACACTCAGATTAGCGTGAGTTCAAGAGGCTGATGGCCTGGTGGAAGAAGCTGTTCAGGAGCCTGTTGGTCCTGGCTTTTATACTGCGATACTGTTTCCCACATGGTAACAGCTGGAATAGATTGTAGTTGGGATGACTTGGGTCCCCAGTGATCCTATGGGCAGTGATAGGGGACTATAGTTAGGGGGTTAGACAGGCAATTCTGTGGACGCAGGAAAGAAACACGGATGGTAGTTTGCCTCCCAGGTGCCAGGGTCTGGGATGTTTCTGATCGCATCCACAATATCTTTAAGTGGGAAGAAGAACAGCCAGAGGTCGTGGTACATATTGGTACCAATGACATGGGTAGGAAAAGGGAGGAGGTCCTGAAAACAGACTACAGGGAGTTCAGAAGGAAGATGAGAAGCAGGACCACAAAGGTAGTCATCTCGGGATTACTGCCTGTACCATGTGACAATGAGTATAGGAATAGAATGAGGTGGAGGATAGATGACTGGCTGAGGGATCGGAGCAGGGGGCAGGGATTCAGATTTCTGGATCATTGGAACCTCTTTTGGGGCAGGTGTGACCTGTACAAAAAGGACAGGTTGCACTTGAATCCCACGGGACCAATATCCTGGCAGGGAGGATTGCAAAGGCTATTGGGGAGAGTTTAAACTAGAATTGCTGGGGGGTGGGAAATGAACTGATGTGACGGAGGAAAGGGAGGTTGGCTCACAAATAGAGAAAGCTTGGAGACACTGCGAAAGGGAGGATAGGCAGGTGATAGAGAAGGGATGCGCTCAGACCGATGGTTTGAGATGTGTCTATTTTAATGCGAGGAGTATCATGAACAAAGTGGATGAGCTTAGAGCGTGGAGTTATGATGTTGTGACCATTACAGAGCCTTGGATGGTGCAGGGGCAGGAATGGCTACTTCAAGTGCCAGGCTTTAGATGTTTTAGAAAGGACAGGGAGGGAGGCAAAATAGGTG
The DNA here is from genome assembly GCF_048418815.1 of Hemitrygon akajei. NCBI lineage: Eukaryota > Metazoa > Chordata > Chondrichthyes > Myliobatiformes > Dasyatidae > Hemitrygon > Hemitrygon akajei. The sequence continues at coordinate 89,780,935 of NC_133135.1, read as the reverse complement.
GGGGCATGGCACTGTTGATCAGGGATACTGTCACGGCTGCAGAAAAGGGGGAAGTCATGGAGGGGTTGTCTACGGAGTCTGTGGGTGGAAGTTAGGAATAGGAAGGGGCCAATAACTCTACTGGGTGTTTTTAATAGATCACCCAATAGTAACAGGGACATCGAGGAGCAGATAGGGAGACAGATTCTGCAAAGGTGTAATAATAAGAGTTGTTGTGGGAGATTTTAATTTCCCAAATACTGATTGGCATCTCCCTAGATTGAGGGGTTTAGATGGGGTGGAGTTTGTTAGGTGTGTACAGGAAGGTTTCTTGTCACAATATGTGGATAAGCCTACAAGAGGAGAGGCTGTACTTGATCTGGTGTTGGGAAATGAACCTGGTCAGGTGTCAGGTCTCTCAGTGGGAGAGCATTTTGGAGATAGTGATCACAATTCTATCTCCTTTACCATAGCATTGGAGAGGGATAGGAACAGACAAGTTAGGAAAGCATTTACTTGGAGAAAGGGAAATATGAGGCTATCAGGCAGGAACTTGAAAGCATAAATTGGAAACAGATGTTCTCAGAGAAACATATGGAAGAAATGTAGCAAGTGTTCCGGGGATATTTGCGTGGGGTTCTGCATAGGTACGTTCTAATGAGACAGGGAAAGGATGGTAGGGTAGAGGAACTGTTATGTACAAAGGCTATTGTAAATCTAGTCAAGAAGAAAAGAAGAGCTTATGAAAGGTTCAAACAACTAGATAATGATAGAGATCTAGAAGATTGTAGGCTAGCAGGAAGAAGCTTAAGAATGAAACTACGAGAGCCAGAAGGGGCCATGAGAAGGCCTTTGTGGACAGGGTTAAGGAAAACTGCAAGGCATACTACAAGTATGTGAAGAGCAAGAGGATAAAACATGAGAGAGAATAGGACCAATCAAGTGTAACATTGGATAAGTGTGTATGGAACTCGAGCAGATAACTGAGGTACTTAATGAATACTTGGCTTCAGTATTCAATACTGTTACGTACCCTTGTCACGTGACTGGGGTTGAAGTTATACTGGACTTGAGGTAATGGTCTTGTGATGGTGGAGTGATGTCATTTTCCCGCCAGTAGAGGTCATGTGACAGGTTTTTTTTACAGGGTATAAAAGGAAGACCCACCCTGTCAGGTGGGGCAGTTCGTGGCGGGATTTGCCAAGCTGACTTCATGTCCCTGCGTGATTTAATGTGATGACGCAGTTTAGTTGAAAAATGAAGTTTTATATAATGCCTAAAGTTTAAAAGGTCATCGCCAACAGTTTCTTTGCTGTGGAGAGTGAAGATAAAAGTTTGGAAGATAAAACTCGAGGAGAATCGATTTTCGACGGTGGATTGGTCTCGACCTTATTTGATCCTCATTCGGAAGGATTCCGTTGACTATTCTTGCTGTTAATCCCTGGGATGACCAGAAAGGATTTGAGAATAGTGTGGAAGGAAGGTCAGTGCCTTTAAGCCGTTATATTTTATAAAATTCTTCGTGGGAAAGTTCGACACCGGGGAATCGAAGGACAACGACGTGGAAGAGAATTTAAATCGCTTTAAAAAGTCTCTCCTTTTAAAAGGACTGTGAGCTTTTGAACTTTCGGCATACCGCTTTAAAGAACTGTTTACTTTCGGCATACCGCTTTAAAGAACTGTTTTTTTTTCAATACCGCTTTAAGAACTGTTTGAATTGCAGCGCTATTAAGAACTGTGAATGTGTGTACAGCAGCTAAGTTCCGGTTACGTTTGAGTTTGTTTACTTTTGAGGGGGTTTGTTTTCAGTGTTTAATAAAAGTGTTATTTGTTATGAAAAACCCTTGCCTATCTCATCTATATTTATTGTTGCCTGAATACGTAACAATACGGAAAAGGATCTTGGCGATTGTAAGGATGACTTGCAGCAGACTGAAAAGCTTGAGCATACAGGTATTAAGGAAGAGGATGTGCTGAATCTTTTGGAAAGCATCAAGTTGGATAAGTCACCGGGACTGGATGTGATGTACCCCAGGCTACTGTGGGAGGTGAGGGAGGAGATTGCTGAGCCTCTGGCAATGATCTTTGCATCATCAATGAGGACGGGAGAGGTTCCAGAGAATTGAAGGGTTGTGAATGTTGTTCCTTTATTCAAGAAAAGGGGTAGAGATAGCCCAGGAAATTATAGACCAGTGAGTCTTACTTCAGTGGTTGGTAAGTTGATGGAGAAGGTCCTGAGAGGCAGGATTTATGAATATTTGGAGAGGTATCATATGATTAGGAATAGTCAGCATGGCTTTGTCAAAGGCAGGTTGTGCCTTACGAGCCTGATTTAATTTTTTGAAGATATGACTAAACACATTAATGAAGGTTGAGCCGTAAATGTAGTATATATGGATTTCAGCAAGGCATTTGATAAGTTACCCCATGCAAAGCTTATTGAGAAAGTAAGGAGGCATGGGATCCAAGAGGACATTGCTTTGTGGATCCAGAACTGGCTTGCCCACAGAAGGCAAAGAGTGGTTGTAGATGGGTCATATTCTGCATGAATGTCAGTGACCAGTGGTGTGCCTCAGGGAACTGTTCTGGGACCCCTTCTCTTCATGATTTTTACAAATGAACTGGATGAGGAAGTGAAGGGATGGGTTAGTAAATTTGCTGATGACATAAAGGTTGGGGGTGTTGTGGATACTGTGGAGGGCTGTCAGGGTTTACAGCGAGACATTGATAGGATGTAAAACTGGGCTGAGAAGTGGCAGATGGAGTTCAACCCAAATAATTATGAGGTGGCTCATTTTGGTAGGTCAAATGTGATGGCAGAATATAGCATTAATGTTAAGACTCTTGGCAGTGTGGAAGGTCAGAGGGATTTTGGGGTCCGAGTCCATAGGACACTCAAAGCTGCTACGCAAGTTGACTCTGTGATTAAGAAGGCATACGATGCATTGGCCTTCATCAACCGTGGGATTGAATTTAAGAGCTGAGAGGTAATGTTGCAGCTATATTGGACCCTGGTCAGACTCAGCTTGGAGTACTGTGCCCAATTCTGGTCGCCTCACTACAGGAAGGATGTGGAAACCACAGGAAGGGTGCAGAGGAGATTTACAAAGATGTTGCCTGGATTGGGGAGCATGCCTTATGAGAATAGATTGTGTGAACTCAGCCTTTTCTCCTTGAAGTGACAGAGGATGAGAGGTGACCTGATAGAGGTATTAAAGATAATGATAGGCATTGATCATGTGGATAGTCAGAGGCTTTTTCCCAGGGCTGAAATAACTAGCACGAGAGGGCATAGTTTTCAGGTGCTTGGAAGTAGGTACAGAGGAGATGTCAGGGGTATTTTTATGCAGAGAGTGGTGAGTGCATGGAATGGGCTGCCAGCGGTGGTGGTGGAGGTGGATATGGTAGGGTCTTTTAAGAGACTCCTGGATGGATACATGGAGCTTAAAAAAATAGAGGGCTATGGGTAACCCTAGGTAGTTCTAAGGTAAGGACATGTTCGGCACAGTTTTGTGGGCTGAAGGGCCTGTATTGCGCTTTATGTTTTCTGTGTTTCTATGACCCCTTTATCTCTGATGCATATTTTAGATGAAGGTGTGATGTATATGAAATTATTTGTGAACAAATTGCTGCTTAACAAACATTATTTCCTTAATAATTGTTTCATGTGTCCAATTGTTTTTTTTAGCTAATGCTTCGATTTTATGGAATCTGTCTGTGAGAATGGAACATAGAACCATGCAGCACAGAAGCAGGCCTTTCAGCCCACTATATCTGCAGACCATAATACCATATGATATAGGAGCAGAATTAGGCCATTTTGTTCATTGGTGGCTGCTCCATTTCCCCCTTAACTACAATCTCCTGCCTTCTCCCCATAGTCATTCAAGCCCTGACTAATCAAGAATCTATCAACCTCTGCCATAAATATACCCTATGACTTGACCTGCACCACTGCCTATGGCAAGAAATTCCACAGATTCACCACTCTCTGGACAAAGAAATTCCTCCTCATCTCCATTCTAAAAGGTGCCCCTCTCTTCTGAGGCTGTGTTCTCTGGTCTTGGAATTCCCACCATAGGAAGTATTCTCTACACATCCACTCAATCGAGGCATTTCAACATTCGATAGGTTTCCATGAGGCTGCCCTCATTTTTCTGAATTCCAGCGAACACGGGCCCAGAGCCATCAAAAGCTCCTCATATGGTAAGCCTTTCAATCTTGGAATCAATTTTGTGAACCTCCTTTGAACCCTTTCCAATGTCAGCATATCCTTTTTTGGATAAGGGGCCAAAACCTGCTCACAATACTCCTAGGGAGGCCTCACCAGAGCCTTATAAAGCCTCAATATTACATCATTGCTTTTATATTCTTGTACTCTCAAAATGAATGCTAACATTACATTTGCCTTTCTCACCAACAACTCAACCTGCAAATTAACCTTTAGGGAATCCTGCATGATAACTCCAAAGTCCTTTTGCACCTCAGACTTTTATATTTTCTCTCCACTTAGAAAATAGTCTGCATTTTTATTTCTTCTACCAAAGTGCATGACCATATGCTTCCTGACATTGTATTCCATCTGCCACTTCTTTGCCCATTCCCCTAATCTGTATGTCTACTTCCTCAAAACTACCTGCCCCTCCACCTATCTTCGGATCATCTACAAATTTGGCCACAAAGTCATCAATTCTATCATCCAAATCATTGACATATAACATAAATTCATGAAATTCATTATTTTTCAGCAGCAGTACAGTGCAAAACATAAAAATTACTATGTTATAAACATAAATAAATAGAGTAAAAGAGGAATTACAAGGAAGTTCCTGGGTTCATGGCCCAATCTGAATTCTGATGGCAGAGGGGATGAAACTGTTCCTAAAACATTGAGTATAGGTCTTCCCTGATGGTAGTATTGTAAAGAGGTCATGTCCTCGATGATGAGAGCCCTGAATTATAGCTATTGCCTTTTTGCGGCATCACCTCTTGAAGATCTCCTGGATTGTGGGGAGCATTGAGCCTCTGATGGAGCTGCTGACTCTGCAACCCTCTGCTGCCACTTTTGATTCTGTGCATTGGAGCCTCCCCATCCACTGTGATGTGAATGTTCTCCAATGTACATCTGCAGAAATTTACAGTAGTTTTTGATAGCATACCAAATCTCCTCAAATTCCTAATGAAATCTGAGGAAGAGTAATATCTTCGCAGACAGCCGTATTGAAGATCTGCAAATCCTGTATGACAGCACACCCTCTTAGGTATCTCTGTCCACTATTCCTGAGGCCTTAGACAACAGTGAGCTGGTCCAGCCTCTGACCCTAGAGAGGTTGACAGGTGCCAGCCTTACTCTTGGGAGGAATAAAACTCCAAGAAGCAATACTTGTATTGCTAAATTGTACCAGGCTCTCTGGGTCTGGAGGGGCTCAGACCTTGTGGATATGTACAATGTGCTGGCTGGCAGGCACATCATAATTTAAGGGGAGTGGCATCTTCACCCCAGCCACAAGCAGAAAGGGAAGAGGACAGACATCAGGAATTGTACATTCATATGACTGTTGAACATGACTAGAAGATCCTATTCAAGGCCGTTGCCAATTGGATCATCTGCTCTAGAACAGGTGATGAAGATGGGTTGATTTCTCATCCCCTTGTGGACTGAGTTTTTGCAAAGAAGGTCTGGCAAAGGGTGAAAGAGTCTTTGGCAAGGTGAATCCCAGGCAGCTGCGTAACAGCACTCTCTGATCTATTGGATGTTTCCAGTGCTCTTAGAAGAGCAGCAACTCAGTGAGAAACACTGTTTAGTTTGCCCAAACCTGATGGTCTTCTAGTACAACAGGGTACCTGTAAGGAAACACTGTCACGTTCTAGGTCTCATGAACAGGTACTGAGGGATGCACTGAAGCTTGGTGCAGTCAATGCAAAGGCTTTGCAGAGAAGGACTGTAGTCTAAGGTAATTATGCCACTAGACATGGTGGGGGGGGGGGGGTGCTATTGCTATCACTGCACTGTGGCCTACCCAAACTCCATAATTTTAAGTGTTTTCTCTAGCTCCTAACAGTCTCCCTTGTTACTGTCACTTCATCTCTGATTCTAGCCCTCCTCGATGATTGTTGTGTGTTCCTACTAAAATCTTGTGTGAAATTAATTTGTTTTCCCTAAGGCTACAATTTTTAAAGTCTTTTTTCAAATTTCCTCAATATCCTGTCTTCATCCCAAATTCCTCTTATTTCCAACGTTCCTCCATTGTTCTCTCTTGATTGAAAAGTCTGCAATCCTGCACCATCTCCCTCCCCCGGCTAGGATGCTTCTGCAGATTGGCACCGGTCTTTTCCCCCTTCTGCTGCAGAAACACCAGGGAGAAGTTGGGTTAATGGAGTGCTAGAATCAGAGGGCAAAGGGAGAAAGTATTTGAGGACATAGAGAACCAGTGAATGGTAAGGAGACCACAATCAGAGAGAAAGATGGATATACTAGGAAAAAACAATAGAAAATGAGATCAGTGCGGTGAAGGAAATTGGAGAACAGGAAGAAATTCCACAGACAGTACACTATACAGAAAGAAAGGAGCAATGGGTATTGTAATCTAGCTTTTTAGACTACCCAAAATAAATTTATTTGTTATTGGCGAATTTCTTGTTAATGACCAATTAACAACATCAGAAGTGAATTATGGAAAGGGGCACTGCAGGGCAGAGTAAATCAGGAGTAAGTTAGGAAGACTGAAAGGATTATTTGAGGAATTGTGTGCTAACTCGAAGCTACAACATTATAGAATTCTATGATGTACAGAAGACAATCGATAATCTTGAAGAATAAATGCAGAAATCTATAAATGGACGTGTAATGCGTGTACCCCAAAGAAGACGTGAAGATCAGTAATGAATATATCAGGTAAGAAGAAAGGTTGTCAAAGTGGTGCAACTAGCAGAGTCACTGTCAGGTTCAATCTTGACTTCGGATGCAGCCTGTGTGGAGTTTGCATATTGCCCCTGTGACCATTGGACTTCCAGCTTGTCTCAAAGGCATAGGTTAGTTGGTTACTGTAATTTGCATTGTAGCTGATTGATAAGTTGACTATTAAACATCTGTTTTTCATTAATCTTGCTTTACTCACCATGTGTAGAATAAAACAAGATTAGTGAAGGAAATAGATGGACAATGGTCAGTACAGTCTTGGTTGGCCAAAGGGTCTCTTTCAATGGTGTATGACTATGAAATCACTCAGCACACTCAGGTCCACAGGAAATTTGCCAATAACAAATAAATCTCTTCTGGGTAGTCTGACAATCTAGATCGCAAATACTTTCCAAAATCTAATTTGTTCAATGTGCACTTTAGTCATTCGTTTGAAAAGTACACATCCAATCCTTCATTCCCTCACTTCAGAAAAAGATCTTTTTAATTCATGAGTTGGAGTAAACATCAGATTTTTTTCTTTTAATGAAGTCAAATGCAGAGTTGAAAAATAAAAATAGAAATTGTATGACCCCTGACTCAGAGGCCAGGGATTTGTCTGTGAAAAAAGATTAAGCATTTCATGTCCAAGACCTTCCATTAGAACCCTGGTCTTGAACCCAAAGAATTAAGTCTGATTCTCTAATACTACCTGCCTGCTAAATATTTACAGCTTTCAAATATTGTTGTTGACTTAGAGTTGAAGAAAGTTGTCTTTTTCATATTCTTCTCAGTTAAGAGGAGTGCAAACAAATCTTCTATATAAAATCTATCATAAGCCAAAGCAACTAAAAAAGAACACAAGGTGGCGCTGTGATACCAGAAGGAGTGATTTTATCAAAATAAATTGTGACAACTGGAAAGCTAACCAAAAATAAAAAAAATGTAAGAAGCTCAGTGTCATTTTGTTTAGAGATACATCGTGTAACAGGCCCTTCTGGCCCAATGGGCCTACGACACCCAATGATATGCATGTGACCAATTAACCTACTAACCCATGTGTCTGGAATGTGGGAGGAAACCAGAGAAACCAGAGGAAACCCATGCGGTCATAGGGAAAACATACAAACTCTATACAGACAATGGTTGAATTAAACGGGGGCCGCTGGCATTACTATAGTGTTGCACTAAACATACAAACACAGTACAGACAGCGGCAGAATTAAACGCTGGCGTTGTAATAGGGATGCACAAAACGTACAGACAGTGACAGAATTAAACGGGGGTCACTGGCATTGTGCTAGGGTTGCACTAAATCCTATATTACTGTGCTGCCCTTAGACGGAGAGAATGTTCATATCTTGACTTATTTTCTGGTTCCCAGTCACTTTTGATCAGCATAAAATCAAATCAAAACTTGATAGCCAAGTTGACTCATTCTTGAATTATTCTTTTTTCCCTTTGAACTACTCATCATGTCCAAAACAAAAAAAAAGTTCTGGCCACAAATGCAAAAATTCCTCATTGGATAAAACTGAGGCCCAGTTTTCCAGAGAAAAGAGACAGGGCCCTGGTGGGGAGAGAGAAGAGGCCCTGATGGGGAGAAAGAGGAGGACTTGGTGGAGAGAGGGAGGAGACCCTGGTGGGGAGTGTGGTGAACTACATATACCTGTCTGGACATACCCCCTGATGACTGCTCCTGTGGATCCTCCCACAGACCCCTGTATAAAGATGATGGAGGTCTGAGCCCAGCCTCTCAGTCTCCAGGATGTAGTATGGTGGTCACTCACTATTTGTTCCTTCTTCCAGTCAATAAAAGCCGATACCTTGCTTTTACGTCTCAGAGTGAGTTATTGATGGTGCATCAGGGAGAGTGAAGCCCTGGTGGAGAGAGAGGAGGCCCTGGCAGAGAGAAAGAGGCCCTGGTGGGGAGAGAGAAGAGGCCCTGGTGGGGAGAGAGAGGAGGCCCTGGCGGAGAGAAAGAGGCCCTGGTGGGGAGAGAGAAGAGGCCCTGGTGGGGAGAGAGAGGAGGCCCTGGTGGGGAGAGAGAAGAGGACTTGGTGGAGAGAGGGAGGAGGCCCTGGTGGGTAGAGAGAGGAGGCCCTGGTGGGTAGAGAGAGGAGACCCTGGTGGGGAGAGTGAAGCCCTGGTGGGGAGAGAGGAGGCCTTGGTGGGGAGAGAGAGGAGGCCCTGGCGGAGAGAAAGAGGCCCTGGCGGGGAGAGAGAAGAGGCCCTGGTGGGGAGAGAGAGGAGGCCCTGGCAGAGAGAGAGGAGGCCCTGGTGGGGAGAGAGAGGCCCTGGCAGAGAGAGGGAAGAGGCCCTGGCGGGGAGAGAGAGGCCCTGGTGGGGAGAGAGAGAGAGGACCCTGGTGGGGAGAGAGAGAGGCCCTTGTGAGGAGAGAGAGAGGAGGCCCTGGCAGGGGGTGAGAATGAGAGGTTATGGAGACAGTTAGAAAATTATCCTTCATGTTTCTTGATATTATTCCTGGAGATTCAGCATCTCCCAACCCTGCCACTTTAATCTGGCCCAGTTAATTTCATTAACCTTGTCTAACACTACTTGCCTTCTTGGGATCTTTCTCATTCTTCCATCAATCTTATTATGGTTTAAGGTTATGGATATGTGAAGGGTTTGTGGGGGTGGTGCTAACTCAACCTTAGATTAGGATTAGGAATAGGGTATAATTAAGTGTGCAGTTATTGCTTATAGATAGTGTTGGATTGTAGGGAATGAGTGCTTGGGTTTGTAGGGGTGTGCGTCAGCAGAGGGGTGTGGGGGAGTGTGTCAGTAGACAGGTGTGAGGGTGTGGGTCAGTAGAGGGGTGTGGGTCAGCAGAGGGGTGTGCAGGTGTGCATCAGCAGAGGGGTGTGGAGGAGTGGGTCAGTAGACAGGTGTGAGGGTGTGGGTCAGCAGAGGGGTGTGGAGGAGTGGGTCAGTAGACAGGTGTGAGGGAGTGGGTCAGCAGTGGGGTGTGGGTCAGCAGAGGGGTGTGCAGGTGTGTGTCAGCAGAGGGGTGTGGGGGAGTGGGTCAGCAGAGGGGTATGGGTCAGTAGAAGGGTGTGGGTCAGTAGAAGGGTGTGGGTCAGTGGAGGGGTGTGGGTGTATGGGGGTGTTAGTCAGTGGAGGGGTGTGGGTGTATGGGGGTGTTAGTCAGTGGAGGGGTGTGGGAGTGTGGGCCAGAAGACAGGTGTGAGGGAGTGGGTCAGTAGAGGGGTGTGGGTCAGCAGAGGGATGTGGGGGAGTGGGTCAGTAGACAGGTGTGAGGGAGTGAGTCAGTAAAGGGGTATGGGTCAGTGGAGGGGTGTGGGTGTTTGGGGGTGTTAGTCAGTGGAGGGGTGTGGGGGAGTGGGTCAGTAGACAGGTGTGAGGGAGTGAGTCAGTAAAGGGGTGTGAGGATGTAGGTTAGTGGAGGGGTGTGGGTGTATGGGGGTGTGGGAGTGCAGGTCAGTAGATGGATGAGGGGGTGTGGGTCAGTAGAGGGGTGTGGGTCAGTAGACAGGTATGGGGCAGTGAGTTAGTAAAGGGATGTGGGGGTGTGGGCCAGTAGAGGGGTGTGGGCCAATAGAAGGGCGTGGGGTTAGGGTTAGGGATAGGGGATGGAGATGAGAGGCGGGAAGAGAGCGAATTGCTGCGGTCTATCATTGATTCTATTACGGTTATTGGATTTACTGAATATGCCCACAAGAAAATGAATCTCAGCGTTATTTCTGGTGATATAATGTACTTTGATAATAAATTTACTTTGAACTTTCTTTCTGTTGGTGGTCTTCTAGCATTAACTTTCATGATCAAGTAGTCAGAGCTGAGGGTCTAAATTTGCCCTCAGAGTTTTGCTTAATGAATGTTGCCCAATTTTGATTCACTATCCAATTTGAGCAAATGAAGTTGTCAATTAGATTTAAGGTTGGCTTTGCAGGAGAAGTTGAGTGGTAGTAGATGATTGTCTGTCTGAAAAGTTCAAAAGTTGTAAGTAAAATTTATTATACATGTCACCACATACAACCCAGGGTTGTTTTCCTGTGGGCATACTTAGTATATTTATGCAACAGTAACTGTAAACAGGATCAATGAACAACAAACTGTGGAAATGCAAATATAAATAAATATCAATAAATAATGAAAGCATGAAATAACAAGATAAAGAGTCCTTAAAGTGAGATAATTAGTTATAGGAACACCAGAAAGAGAATGAGTGTAGTTATCCCCTTCTGTTCAAGAGCCTGATGTCTGAGGGCTAGTAACTGTTCTTGAACCTGGTGGTGCGATCCTGAGGCTCTTGTACCTTCTCCCTGATGGCAGCAGTGAGGAAAGAGCATGGCCTGGGTGGTGAGGATCTTTGATAATGGATGCTGCTTTTCCATGGCAATGTTTCATGTAGATGTGCTCAATGGTTGGGAGGGTTTTACACATGATGTACTGGGCTGAATCCACTACCTTTTGTGGGATTTTCCACATGGGCATTCCCATACAAGGTGAATTTCCCATACTGCACATTTTCCACCACACATCTATAGAAGTTTGCCAAGGTTTTTGATGACATGCCGAACCTCCACAGACTCTTGAGGAAGAGGAGGTGCTGTTGTGCTTTCTTTGCAATTATATTTCAGGTCATCCAAAATAATAACACCAAGGAATCTAAAATTGCCAACACTTCTAATCCTCCGACGAGGACTGGCTCATGGACGTCTGGCTTCCTTCCCTCTCCTGAAGTCTACAATCAGTTCCTTGGTCTTATTGACATTGAGTGAGAGGTTATTATTACACTACTCAGCCAAATTTTTGATCTCCCTCATGTATGCTGATTCATCACCCCCCGATACATCCCAGAACAGTGGTTTCATCAGCCAACTTGCAAATGGTGTCGGAGGTGTACTTTGTCACACAGTCATAGGTGTAAAGTGAGTAGAGCAGCCCGTGACCACCGATATGTCACGAGGATCATAGCTGGGTTTGTTTTGTTTATCATCTATGGTATCTTAATGATTTAGATGATAAGGTGGAAGGCTGGGTCAGCAAATTTGCAGATGACACCAAGATTGGTGGCAAAGTAGATAGTGAAGTGGTAGGAATTGCAGAGGTGCCAAGGTAACTGAAGGCTAGGTGCAATTGGTTGAGGCTAACTGGTTCAATGAGTGAACAAGGGCTGTGGGTGAGAACTGGATTTAAATAGGTTGCAGGTGCTGCGTTGGAAACAAGTGGCAGGTGATTCCTGTTAGCTAGGTGGAGATTGGGAGGTGCCTGTCTGTGCAGACCTGGCAGGACACTTTATAGCCCGGGGTGATCTAGGTGGGTCCACTGGAACTCCTTGATGAGTGTTGGGTTTAAGATGAAACTGGATGAAAGTCAAGATCTCTCTTCTGGTCTGTTTCCTTCCCAGTTGGCCAGGTGCTGCACACCCTGCCCACAGTGACATGAATCTATCTACCAGCAATCTGTGTACACTGACTACCTTCCACCATCCTTGGTTGCAGAGGTGCAGGATCAGGTGGTTGAGTGATCCATGGACCACAGGTTTGAGGCAGGACATGTGGAAGGTGGGTGTGATCCTCAGGGACAGTGGCATCTGGAGTCGGTAAGTGACGGGATTGATGTGATGGGTAATCTTAAAGGGATTGATGAAACGGGGCGAGAGCTTGCAGGAATCAGTGCTCCAGAGTAGTCTGGCTGGGTGCTGACAGCGGTTGGCCTAGTGGCAGTGAGCATAATTGGCAGCTATGATGGTCCTTTGTGCCCTCTTCCAAGCATTGTGGTATCAGTGAACCAGGGCTCTGGAAGACAGGACCTCCACATGGGACAATGGGGATTAATAGCCATGAAGCATGTCAAAGGGTGACATACCTGTGGCAGAGGTGTCCTCGAAGAAAAGAGCCCAGTGAAGCTGATGTGGGTTGAGTTGATGGATCTGTTGCATGGAAATGAGGTTCTGGTGGTCAGTTCAGATCAGGAAGGGCTTTGCGTTTCCATTCAGCCAATGTCTCCATTTCTCCAAGGCCCATTTAATGGTGAGTAGCTCCTGTCTCCTACTCCATGACAGCACTGTGTAGAGTTGAGCTTGTGCGAGAAGAAGGCACAAAAGATCCAGAGGGGTTCAGATGGTGGAGAAAGAGAGCACTGGTGAAGTCTCTTGAGCTCCTTGAAAGTGTTGTCCACAGCAGCAGACTAGGTTGTTCGTGAGGGAGGTGAAAGGAGCAGTGATTTGGCTGTAGCTTCAGATGAAACAGCAGTAGAATTTGGAGGCTCCCAAGAAGCACTGTAGCTGTTTGAGGGAGCACAGTCGGGGCCTTTCAAAGACAGTGCACACTTCCTCTAGGTCCATGGTTACATGTTGGGGTGAAAAGATGTAACCCAGGAAGGAAATTACTGGCATGTGGAACTGGCGTTTTTCTAACTTGCAGTACAGCTGGTTTTTGAGGAGATGCTGAAGAACTAAATGGATGTGACAGATGTGGTCTTGATGGTCCCAGGAGAAATGAGGATGTTGTTGAGATAGACAACACATATCTACGTAGCATGTTTCAGAGGATTTTGTTAATGAAGGTTTGGAAAACAGCTGGACTGTTGGAAAGTCCGAGTAGCGTCACCAAGTATTTATAGTAGCCAGTGGGTGTTATAAACACTGTCTTCCACTCATCCCCTTGGTGGACACAGGTCAGGCTGTGAGTGCTCTGTAGATCCAGTCTGTTGAAGATCTTGGCCCTGTGGAATGTTTGAAATACACTGTCCATCAAGGGGAGAGGGTAGTGATTCTTAATTGTGATTTTGTTGAGTCCATAATAATCAATGCCGGAATGAAGACCCTACTACTTTCTTTTTGACACCAGATGGTTGAATGAAGCAGTGCTGTAGTGCTTCAGCAATGTAAGCATTCATGGCTTGGGTTTCAGGAGGAGGGAGGGTGAACAGACAATGTTGTTAAGATGTGATGCCAGTGAGGAGTTCAATCACATAGTCCTGTAGTCTGTGAGGTGGCAGGGTGCTGACTTCCCTCTTATTGAAGGCGATGGCAATTCCTGTGGGGTTTTGGTGAGGTCAGGGGTTTCCTCCGTCTCCATGGATTTATGGGGTGAAATCAGCTGAGGTTGCAAGCAGGTTGATCCCCAGCTCAGCAGTGAACCAGATGACCATGCAAAATGAGGGTCATGGGAGTCAGGGATAACCCAAGATGGAGTGTTGGGTGAGTCGATCAGGAAGAATTAGATGGACTCATAATGATCTCCAATGCTCATGTACACACTCTGACAATCCCAGACCCCAAGCGACATCTGTCAATGGCCGTGATGCAGAAGGGGTGAGAGATGGTTCAGTAGGAATTCCAAGTTGCACATACAAGAGTCTATGAAAGACTGCGCCAATTGGGTGTTCAACCAGTGTGCAAAAGACAATATATTTATTGCTCATTTATTTATTACTTAAAGAACATAAAATGAAGAGTCATTGAAAGTGAACAGTGAGCAAGTGGTTGCTCTCCTTAGGAACTTTAAGGTTGACTTCCAACACAAATTTAAGGCTGTTGCTACTGTAATTAAACTTTCCCTGATATACAATACCACTTGGAAGCAAGTCCATTCTTTTCCCGTTTAGAAAGATTTAGCTGCTGTCCCAATGCACCTCTTGGTCTCCCGGTCACATGCTTCAGCAGTCTAAAGGAGAGCATGCATGGAAACTGCCATCCAGATATACATTGAACAGTAATGCCCTCGTGTTTGAAGCTGCACATATAGATGACTCTAAATCAGACTTAGCAGCCATAAGCAACTAATCTTACAGAATGTAACTGAGGCAGCTCTGATCAAACTATGGACTACATGAAACAACACACTGCCTTCTATACAAATTTCCTCAAGGGCACTGGACTAGTTACTGAACCATTACTGGATTTATAGTTACTGTTCTGTCAGTAACATGAAAGAAAGCAATACCTCAACCCTTTTCTGTCTGAGCAGCCCCCACTCCTTGTATGAGGGTATCTCCAACCCAATGCCCTGTGACAGCCCCTCCCCAACCCCACATGATCCTCCCCAATTCATGTTACAGATATCTGCAATATCTGTGTGTGGCCAAGTGGTTAAGGTGTTCATCTAGTGATCTGAAGGTCACTAGTTCGAGCCTTGGCTAAGGCTGCGTGTGTGTCCTTGAGCAAGGCACTTAACCACACAAGGCTCTGTGACGACACCAGTGCCAAGCTGTATGGTTCCTAATGCCCTTCGTTTGGAGAGGGGAGACTTGCAGCTTGGGCAAGTCCCGGTCTTCCATTTAAAAAAAACCTTGCCCAGGCTTGCGCCCTGGAAACTTTCCAAGGTGCAAATCCATGGTCTATCGAGACTAACTGAGACCTACATACATCTGCAATAGGATTACAACACAGAGGAATGGACATTTCTGCTGTGTCCAGATGTAGGCCCTTATGAGTGGTTATTACCATCCCTTCCTTTTGCTAATCCAAGTTGGGGGAGGCTTTTGTCCCATGCATAGTATGGGGATCACTGATATGAAAATCCTGGGAGATTTGAAGTAGGTGCCTCTTTTTTCTTTAAAATATGCCAAAGGAGTTCTGCATTGACTAGAAATATTAACTCTTCTTCTCTCTCATAATTGTTCTCTGATTTGATGAGCAGTTCCTGGTTTTATTTACTAACGTCTATAGTATTTTGCTTTTAGATTGGGCAAAAGTATGCTGTCTACTCAGAGCAGTTTTGCTTCAGACTAATGGTATTTACCCCAAATTAGTCCTGCAAATGCCAAGTAAACTACATTTGCTACTTGATGACTGTGCTCCAAAGTTGGACTCTTTGTGGGAATCTATAACCGTGTATGAACTTGTAGCAATTCTCTAGCAGTTATGTGGCAGTTTGATGTTCTATTGGATTATAGGATCATTTATTTAAATGAAGATGAATAGTTACTGTGAGGTGAAGGGCAAGTAGAAGGATTTTTTTTAATTGAGTTTTCTTCAGTAATTTTACTTATTTAAAGGTGTTTAGGAATGTTTAAAGTGGTTTGAACATTATACGTTTTAAACTTACAGAGACTTCTTTGATTAATTGATTTTTAGAAAACAGTTTTGGGATGTTTCTGAATGTTAGGGTTAGTTTTGACAGTAATGAAAGCCTGGGAGTGTGGTTTTACTGACTTCGTTTTCTTCAGCTGCTTCGTGAGAAGGACTTGTTCAAGTCCCAGACCACATCGTGGGATTACATTACCGTTTTGCATTGGGACATCCAGTGCACATTGCCAGATCTGGGAATGCATAGTTGGGCCATTCATCAACAGCAAGTGCAGCTAGCCCACTGATGACAGCAATTTTTGCACACTGTTGCCAAGAAATCAATGCATTGTGTTATCATCTCAAAATTTATTCAGAATTGGCAGACAACAATGAACCTGTTAGAAACCAAAGAGACCACACAAGAAAATAATTCTCTCTTCTGTATTTATTATGTATAATATACCTGTGAGAAATCAGTGGAAGAATAAAATGTTAAGAACACAGTCAAAATGTTCAGATTCCCATTCCTAACTTTCTGTGCACAATTCATAATTTCCAAACACATTAAGACATAGGAGCAGAATTAGGTCATTCAGCCCATCAAGTCTGCTCAGCAATTCAATCATACCTGATTTATTTTCCCTCTCAACTCCATTCTCCTGACTTTACCCCATAAACTAATAATCAAGAACCTATCAAACTCCTTTTTAAATATACCCAATCTCCTGCCTTTTCCCCAAATCCTTTCTAGCCCTGTCTAATCAAGAATCTACCAACCCAGTGACTTGGCCTTCATTGCCACCAGTGTCAACAAATTCCACAGATTCACGACTCTGGCTAAAGAAATACCTCCTCATCTCCATTCTAAAAGGACATGCAGAGAGACTTGGGAGTGTTTGTACATGGATCACAAAAGGTTGGTTTGCAGGTGCAGCAGGTGATCAGGTAGGCAAATGGAATGTTGGCCTTCATTGCTGGAGGGATTGAATTCAAGAGCAGGGAGGTTACTGGTGAGGCAGCACTTGGAGTACTGCGTGCAGTTCTGGTCTCCTTACTTGAGGAAGGTTATACTGGCTTTGGAGGCGGTGCAGAGGAGGTTCTCCAGGTTGATTTCAGAGATGAGAGGGTTAGACTATGACGAGAAATTGAGTTGCCTGGAACTGTACTTGCTGGAATTCAGAAGGATGAGAGGAGATCTTATAGAAACATATAAAATTATGAAGGGGATAGTTAAGATCAAGGTAGGAAAGTTGTTTCCACTGGTAGGTGAGACTAGAATTAGGGGGCATAGCCTCAGGATTTGGGGGGAGTAGATTTAGGATGGAGATGAGGAGGAATTATCTTTCCCAGAGTGGTGAATCTGTGGAATTCTCTTCCCAATGAAGCAGTGTTATGGGGAAAAATCAGGCAGGTGGACGTGAGTCCATGGCCAGATCAGCCATGATCTTATTGAATAGTGAAACAGGCTAGATGGCCTACTCTTTTTGCTCTTATTTCTTACGTTCTAATGTTCTTATGACGTTTCTATTCTGAGGCTGTGTCCTCTGGTCTTGGACTCCCCCACCATAGGAAACATCTTAAAAATAATAATAATAAATAGTTTATTGATCCTAAGTGGGAAATTCTTTTGTTACAGCAGCAACATTTAAAAACACACTTAGCAGTGTGCAGACTAAAGTACAGATTAATATACACAATAATAATTTACCAAAATTTGCAATAATAATGTATGAAATAATAAAACGGAGACTATTGTACTATGATATGTGTTCTCCTGTCACATAGAGATGAACTGTTATATATGCTTATTGCATCTGGTAGGAAAGTTTTTCTGTAACAATCCTTGTGAAAGTGGAGCTGAATAACTCCGTTCAAAAGGGTGCTCCACTGCTTATTCAGTAGGTCATGGAGAGGATGTGTCTGATTGTCCATAATGATTAACAGTTTGTTCAGTGACCTCCTGTCCACCACTAACTCAAAAGCGTCCGTGTTGTAGCCAAGGATGGATCCAGCCTTTTTGATGAGTTTATTTTGTCTCAGAGAGTGGTAGCTGTGTGGAACGAGCTTCCAGTAGAAGTGGTAGAGGCAGGTTCGGTATTGTCATTTAAAGTAAAATTGGATAGGTATGTGGACAGGAAAGGAATGGAAGGTTATGGGCTGAGTGCGGACCAGTGGGACTAGGTGAGAGTAAGTGTTCAGCATGGACTAGAAGGGCCGAAATGGCCCATTTCCGTGCTGTAATTGTTATATGGTTATATGGTTTTGCATCACCAGCACCAGTGCTGCTCCCCCAACATAAAGCAGCAAAGGAGACTGCACTCACTACAACAGACTGGTAAAAGACTTCCAACATTCTGCTGCACACATTGAAGGATCTCAGCTTCCTTAGAAAATAGAGTCTGCTCATCCCCTTTGTGTAAATAGCTTTGGTGTTGGTTTCCAGTCAAGTCTCCTGTCAAAGTGAACACCCAAGTATTTATACTCTTCCACCACCGCAACAACTTCTCCCAGAATGTATACATAACTCATCACAGTCCTCTTCCTCCTAAAATCAATCACCATCTCCCTGGTTTTGGCCACATTCAGGAGCAGGTGATTCCTCCCACGCCACCCCACAAACTTGTCCACTCAGAAGTGATTGGATTGTATCGAAGGCACTAGAGAAATCAAAAAATGTGATTCTCACAATGCCATCAGCATCATCCAGGTGGTAGTTAGCTCTCTGCAACAGGTAGACGATGGCATCATCCACTCCCACATGAGGTTGGTAGGAGGGTCCATTCTTCTCCACTCTATTGAGGCCTTTCAACATTCGATAGGTTTCAATGAGGTCACCCCTCATTCTTCTGAATTCCAGTGAGTACAGGCCCAGAGCCATCAAACACTCTTCACATGACGTCTTTCAATCCCGGAATCATTTTTGTGAACCTCCATTGAACCCCCTCCAATGTCAGCACACACCTTCTGAGATAAACAGCTCACAATACTCCATGGGGCCTCACCACTACATCCTTCCTTTTATATTCTAGTCCTCTTGAAAGGAATGCTAATTTGGCCTCCTCACCTCCAATGAGGAGGAGCTTAGGAGACAATGGCGCCTAACAGTGAATCTTTTGCTTCCATCTTCAGAAGCAGCTCCATTTCCATCTTTTAGATCTCTATTTTTCCCTTTCAGGGTTCTTTTGAAGACCCTGACCTGGAGTTACACACAGGCTTTGGTTCTTTGTGGGAATGGGATCCGCTTTCAGTGTCTCACGACTGGCTGTTATTCGACGTGCCAAGGATGTAGTTTGAGAGCTTAGCTCACCTTCGGAGGTCCAGGATCTTGTGGCTTTGGAGACCAAAGGTCGGTGTCCTTGCAGGAAATCGGTGTGTCATAGGAGATGGAAGATCTCTGGCTGTGTGCCCTAAGACTTGAGCTCTTTGGGCACAGAACATGGAAAAAGCAACACAACATTCTTTTAACATGGTAAATCAGCGAGTTGTTTGTTATGTCTCCCCTCTCACTGTGAAATGGAGACACCTTGTTCTCCTTTATTAGGGAGAAGAGAGAACCTGTGGTATGTTGAATACCAGGTGACTGAGTAGTGCTTGGAGTACTGCAAGTCTGTGTCTTTGCTGTTGCTTCGCTGCATGTTTGAGTGCTCGGAGGTGGGTGCCGATGCTTTTTTTTTTGCTGGTGGGGAAGGGTGGGGGATCGTTGCTTTGCTGCTGTCTACAGTGGGAGGGAGGAGAGCTGGGGGGACTTTGGGGTTCTAGAATTTAACTCATTCATTCTTTGGGGCACTCCTCTGTTTTCGTGGATGGTTGTGAAGAAGAAGCATTTCAGAATGTATATTGCATACATTTCTCCGACATTAAATGTACCTTTGAAATCTTTGATTCTACCTGCAAGTTAACTTTTAGGGAGTCCTGCATGATGACTTCTAAGTCCTTTTATACCTCAGATTTTTGAATTTCCTCTCTATTTAAAAAAAATAGTCTACCCTTTTATTTCTTCTACCATAATGCATGACCATACACTTCCTGACACCGTATTCCATCTACCACTTCTTTGCCTGTTCTCCTAATTTGTTGTAGCTTCTCTCCTTCCTCAAAACTACCTGCCACTCCACCAACCTTCCTATCATCAAACTTGTTCACAAAGCCATCAATTTCATCATACAAATCATTGACATATAATGTAAAAAGAAGCAGTCCCAACACAGACCCCTGTGGAACACTACTATTCACTGATAGCCAACCAGAAAAGGGTCCTATTATTCCCACTCTTTGCCTCCTGCCAATCAGCCACTGCCTTATCCATGCTAGTATCTTTCCTGTAATGCCATGGGCTCTCTCTTAACTTTTTAAGGAGCCTCATGTGTGGCACCTTGTCAAAGGCCTTCTGAAAATCCAAATACAACATCCACTGATCCTCCTTTGTCTCTCCTGCTTGTTATTTTCACAAGGAATTCCAGCAGATTTGTTAGGCACAATTATCCCATGCTGACCATGGCTTATTTTTTCATGTTTTCCAAGCACCATGAAACCACATCCTTAATAATCAACTCCAACATTTTCCCAACCACTGTGGTCAGACTAACTGGCCTATAATTTCCTTTCTTCTGCCTCTCTCCCTTCAAGAATAGCGGAGTGACATTCTCAATTTTCCAGTACCCTGGAACCCTGCTAGAATCTATTGATTCTTGAAAGGTCAATACTAATGCCTCCACAATCACTTCAGCCACCTCTTTCAGAACCCTGGGGTGTACACCATCTGGTCCAGGTGACTTATCTACCTCCAGACAGTTTTCCAACATCCTTCTCCCTAGTAATGGCAACTTCACACACTTCTGTCCCTGACATTCTTGAACTTCCGGCATACTGCTAGTGTCTTCCACAGTGAAGACTGATGCAAAATTCTTATTCAGTTTGTCTGCCATTTCCTTGTCCCCCATTACTAGCTCTCCAGCATCATTTTCCAATGGTCCAATATTCACTCTCACCTCTCTTTTAGACTTTATGTACCTGAAGAAACTTTTGGCATTCTCTTTAATCTTATTGGCTAACTTACATTTGTATAATATCTTTTCCTTCTCAATGACTTTTTTAGTTGCCTTCTGTTGTTTTTCAAAAGCTTTCCAATCCTCTAATTTCCCATTAGTTTTTGCTTTATTATATGTTCTCATTTTGCTTTTATGTTGACTTTGACTTCTCTTGTTAGGCACAGTTGTATCATCTTGCCTTTAGAATACTTCTTCTTCTTTGGGATGTATATATCCTGTCCCTGCTGAATTACTTCCAGAAATTCCAGCCATTGCTGCTCTGCCATCATCTCTGCCAGTGTTCTTTTCCAATCAATTTTGGTCAGCTCCTCTCTCATGCCTCTGTAATTCCTTTTACTCCACTGTAATACTGATACATCTTACTTTAGCTTCTCCCCCTCAAAATGCAGGATGAATTCCATCATATTATGACCACTGTCTCCTAAAGATTCCTTTACTTTAAGCTCCCTAATCAAATCTAGTTCATTACAAAACACACAACCCAGAGTCGCCGATTCCCAAGTGGGCTCAACCACAAGCTTCTCTAAAAAGCCATTTTGTAAATATTCTTCAAATTTCTTTTCTTGGATCCAGTACCAACCCAATTTTCCCAATCTATCTGCACATTATAATTCCCCACAACCATTACCCTTTTCACATTTCCTATCTATCTCCCCTTGTAATTTTTACCCTATATCTGCTACTCTTTGGAGGCCTGAATTTAACTCCGATCAGGGCCTTACAGTTTTATACAGAAACTCTACCCACAAGAATTCTATATCTTCTGATCCTATGTCACCTCTTTCTAAAGATTTGATTTCATTTTTTACCAACAGAGCCACTCCACCTCCTCTGCCCACCTGCCTCTCTATCCAATACAACATATATCCTTCAATATTAAGCTTCCAACTATGATCTTCTTTCAGCTATGACTCAGTGATCCCCACAATGTCACACTGTCAATCTCTAACTGTGCTACAAGATCATCTACCTTATTTTGTATACTACGTGCATTCAAATATAACACTTTCAGTCCTGTATTCACCACCCTTGTTTTCAACTTTACTCTACTTGAAGTTAAATTCTTATCCCTTTCTAAACTTTTTGCCTTATTCAGTACTCTCGAGACTTCAGCAACTTCTCCTTCACTCCCTTTCCCTTTTGTTTTATCGATACTTTTCAAGCTGCTGAATCATCCCCTCCTATTAATGTAAAGCCCTGTCTACAGCCCTAGTTATGTGATTCGCCAGGACCCTGGTCCCAACATGGTTCAGGTGGAGCCCATCCCACTGAAACAGCTCCCTCCTTCCGCAGTACTGGTGCTAATATCCCACAAATTCTCCCACACTAATCTTTGAGCCACACATTTAACTCTCTGATCTCATTAATCCTCTGTCAATTTGCATGTGACTCAGGTAACAATCTAAAGATTATTATCTTTTTGGTTCTGCATTTTAATTTAGTCACTAGCTATTTAAATTCCCTCTTTCCTTGTTCTACATTGTTCATCCCCACATGGACCAGGAAAACTGAAATGGGTGTAACTGTCTCCAGAAACACCGTGTCTAGGTAACACTCACTACCCCCCCCCCCCCACCCCACGCTGATGTGTTTGACGCTCAGATTCCATGTCATCAACTTTTAGATGGTAATCCTTCAGCAACCAATACTTGCTGCAGATAAGGTCATGAAGAACCACAAAGGGATACACCAGCTCCCACATCATGCAGGCACATCACCTCATAATGCATCTTTACATTATTTAAATAGTTGTAAATTGGTATCTTTTTAGTTAACTACTATAAAAGTAACTTACCTGTTCTGACCTGATTCCCAAAGCTTTTTGAGCCAAAGCCTCAGACCTCAGACTCCTCTACTGGCCCACTCACATGATGGCTGCTCCAAAATTACCCTCGGAGATGTTGGCTTCTATCTTTTTTTGCCAAAGCCTCAGTTCCCCACTCTAAATCTGTCCAACCCAACAACGTCTGCTACCACAATGGTCGTCCTGCTTAAAGCTAACTTCTTTTTATTGGCCCTTGCCAATGTCTAATAACCCAAGCAATCTCTAACTAATAGAAAGTTGCACAAGTCTCACTTGATTTTTAAATCTGGTGCTACTCACGGCAAGGAACGATTTAAAGCTCAGCAGAAAATGTAAGGGTGTGACTGACAGAAGAAACAGATTCTCAATGATACTCCATATAGTTATGTGAACTTATTGACTAAAGTCTGACTACTGGATCAATCCTAACTGGACAAGAGTACACCTGTGAGCTATGGGTCATGAGTAAAAGCATCAAGTTGTCAATTCAGTTTGAACATACAGTATAAGATTAAGTCAATTTTAGACCAGAGTGGAGCTTAACCAGAGGGAGCATGTTAAAGGCAGTAATGAGGTTAGTCAGTTAAAGCACAATATAAATGCACATTTTGGATTTTATGAAGGAAAAGAGTTGACATAAAAATTTAGGAGATAGTATTAACCTAATGAACACAAACTGATCCACAAGTTTTTAAAGTAAGGAATAGGAACACTTCATCACAGTGGAATCAAGTGAGTAGTGTCAGGACACCGATTTGTCCAACCATGATCTTACTGAATGGTTCTTATTGAAAGTCTGACATTTATGCTCCAATGAACATTTTGTAAAGAAAAGCATGAAAAGATAAAAGATTGTTCATAAATCATGTTACAATGCCCATGGTTGTCATATCTCAGATCCAAATCTAAACAGTAAAATTAGCCTGTCGCTTTCATTTGTCATTCCATTTCCACTTGGACCTTGTTGTCAATGGCATTTCGCATTATTCAAATCAAATTCAATACAAGTTCAAGGAATAAACATCACATCTTCTTAAAGTATTTTTGGGACAATAGTTTTCAACAAATACGAGCATTTACAACATAATCGGTTTTTATTTCAGATTTTACTCTACAAAAGCATTCATTTCACATCATAATTCAACCTATCACAGAAAATGTCTCTGCAAAGTAGTTAAAGGCTAGAAGGAAATGTCATGTGTCTGGATTCAAAGGGATGATATGGAGGGAGAGCGAGAGGGAGAGAGAACTGGAGGAAAATCTAGGCATACTGGGACATCAAACCTCGCATTGAGTCATTTATAGTGGGGGAGAGTGTCATGGAGGGGCGGATGGTTATTCTTGGCTGCTGGGATCTTAAGGATCAGACTCACAACCCGAGGTATTAGGAGGCGGCTTATTTAGTGATCATGAAGACTGCAAAGAGTGAGGCTAGAGATGGGGTGGTGGAGGTAGTACAGGATAGATTAGCAAAATTTGGACTAAAAGTCAGTGTGGATATGCAGTTAAGGTGGGTTAGCCAGGGCCACAGAAGGAAAGCTATAGAAGTCAACGAGGAGGAGTAGTTGTGAAGGTGCTGTATTGGCCTGAGGTTCAGCCACCAGGAGTGATTGATATTTTACTTACCTGAGGTGGGGATCCAGGCACTGGACTCACAAGTTGTTCACATCTTCATGGGTGGTGCACATCATTTGTAAGTGTGAACTGAAGTCATGACAGTGCCATCCAAGTCTGTTTTCCACAATGCAACACATTTCTGGGCTCCTCACTGTGGCTGAATGTTAAAAGACAAGAATTATTATTATGCCATATATATTCTGATTTTCAGTGTTTCCATGGCATTTCTCCATTTCTGTTTTCTTCATGACATGCTGAGTATGATGTTTATTCTCAACTTTTGTTGGATGTCATTTAACCAATCTCTCTGTGATAATACATTTACCTCAATCCTATCACCTTTTATTTTATATTATCTTTTATAAGGTACTTATCAAACATTACTTGTGACATCCTCAAAAAAAACCCATTTGATTAGTTAAACATGATTTCCTATTCCTCCAAAATATATGTAGACCAGAATTCAAATGACATGCATTTTGGGCGTGCTAAAATCTCTGCTGGAGGCAGATCCTTCTAAGATTGATGAAATTGACCAAACTCAAATCAAAACAGACTTGTGGTGACTTGCAATCAGAATCATATTACGGCGCTCCAAGGACGTGGTTAACAGCTTGCCCCAGTATTCCTAATGGCCAGCGCTACTTATTGATCTTGTTTTAAAATGCATTTGTGCGTGTTCAGTCAAATTATGATGAGATGTTCAAGCTCATTTATTTTAGCTCAGGTTATACAGTTGCTCACTTGTGCGTCTGTGTGCCACCCTGAATGTAACCTGGGTGAGTAATAATCACCTCTCCCATCTGTACGTGTATTGGGTTAGTTCTCACTGAACTATTGCGCTCTGTCTGTCATTCTGCTTGTCACAATAAAACAATAGTTGAGATCAATGAGACTTTCTTGCCTGTCATCATGGACCGACTGCTCGTCACAGTATAGTGAAACCCACCATCCTGGTTCCAGATGGACGCACATGACAAGCATACTGTACTTTGACTGGAAAGAATGTCAGACCTTCAAGGAAGTCTCCCAATGTAGGATCAGAATCAGAATTGGGTTTATTGTCATTGACATTAGTCGTGTTGTTTGTGGAAGCAGTACAATGCAAGCATAACAAATTACTTTGTGACAATAAAAATAAATAAATAATAATGCAACAGAGGAATAGCAAGGTAGTGTTCTTAGCTCAGAACTCTGTTGGTAGAGGGGGAAAGTGTTTCTAAAACATTGTGTGGGCCTTCAGGCTCCTGTACATCTTCCCTAATGGTAGAGTAATGCCCTGGTTCACATCTTTACTGTTATGCTGTAGGTATTTCATTTAGTAGCTCTGTTCTGCTTTCAGCCTGTTTGGGTTATTGTTGAAGAGAAGAGATTGTGGAATGTGTGCCATTCAATTAGCGGGAGATTCTCTTGGTGAGGGACAATAGGGTTGGTCTTGGGCTTTTGTTCTGGGGGCAGTTGAAGACAGAAGACACTGGGGAGAACCAGTCCTAGCATACAATCCGGTGGGAGACCCATTTGTTCAAGATGGATTGCGAGCAACATTCAGAAAGTGGAGTGGGCATTCACGCTGATGAGGGCCCAGCATGTGAGTGACAGAGAAGTTCAAGATGAGCTCCAACTTGTACACATTTGACTGTTTAATTAGAATGGGCCCTTTTTGTTATTCTTTACTAACCCTTCAGTTAAGATTCATAAATATAATTCATTTAATTGTATGCAGTGTACTGTCTGTTACTTCATGGCACTAATTTGTAACAGGATAACAAATTACACACCATCCACACAAATTGGGGTTTGGGGTGGGACGTGCCATCTCAATCTCACGAGTTTGGCGGGACTTGAGAGTGTCTTCCCTAGACTTGCGCAGCCAAGGAAACTGGGGTGAAAAGGGAGAATTTCCTGAATAGTGAGGATGATGGATGCCACTTCCTTGAGGCACTGCCTTTTGAAGATGTCCTCAATGGTGGAGCTGGCTGAGCCTACAACCGTCTGAAGTCTCTGTGCATCGGTGCCTCCATATACCAGTGATGCAACCTATCAGATGCTCTCTAACATACATCTGTATACATATAAATCTGTATACATCTGTATAAGTTTGCTAGAGTCTTTGGTGATATATCAAACCACCTCAAACTCTGAATGAAGAATAGCTGCCGCATGCCTTCTTCGTGATTGCATCAATATGATCGGCCCAGGTAGATTCTCTTAGATGTTGATGTCCAGGAACTTGAAATTGCTCATCCTTTCCACCGCTGACTCTCAATGAGGATTGGTGAGATTTCTCCCAACTTTCCCTTACTGAACCCACAATCAATTCCTTGGTCTTGTTAATGTTGAGTGCAAGGTAGTTATTAGGAATTACTGGGAGTTGGAAAATCGTGTTGACATGAACATCAATTTCAATATCTTCCAATCATTTCTTCTCCCTCCCTTCTCTTTTTCCATTCCATATTCTAGTTACCCCTTCTCTTCTCCTCACCAGTCTATCACTTCCCTCTGGTTTCCCTAATCCCTTCCCTTTCTTCCATACTCCACTGTACTCTCCTGTTAGATTCCTTCTTCTTCAGCCCTTTACCTTTTCTACAAATCACCACCCAACTTCTTACTTCATACCTCACCTGGTCTTACTTATTACCTTCCCCTCCCACCACCTTCTTATTCTGGCTTCTGTCCCCTTTCTTTCTAGTCCTGATGACTATTTATTCCCCTCCATAGTTGCTGCCTGACTTGCTGACTGCCTCCAACATTTTGTGAGTGTTGCTCTAGATTTCCAGCATCTGCAGATCCCTTGTGTTTGTGGGTATGATTGATGCCCTTCTGAAGCACCTCTGACTACAGCAGTGAGATGTTGAAGATGTCCTTGAACACTCTCGCTAATTAGTTGGAACAGGTTTTCGGTACCCTGCCAGGTATACAATCAAGGCCTAATGCCTTGCAAGGATTGAGCCGCTTGGAAGAAGTTCTGACATTGGTCTCCAAGACAGAGAGGATAGGGTCACCATAAACTGTGGGGATTTCTATAGGTGTATATTTATTCTTCCTTTTAAAGTATGAATAAAAGGCCTTGAGCTCATCAGGGGGGTGAAGGATCACTGCCAATTATGCTGTTAGATTTGCCTTTAGGAAGTAATGACTTGAAAACCCTGCCACAGCAGACGCATATCCGATTGTGTGTCTCTAACTTCACATGACATTGACTTTTTGCTGTTACAATGGCCTCTGTAGGTCATACCTGGACTTCTAATAGGATTCTGGATTGCCATCCTTAAACATTACAGAGGTAACCCTCAGGCTCGGCCAGCTTGCGTTTGTCTAGGGGAATCAGCTTTCAGCCCTGCCAAACTGGGTAATCACATTTGTGTGGATGCTGTGTAATGTACCCCCAGTTATAAACCCACAATGCAAAAATATCAGACAGTACACTATATGCAATTAAATGATAGACTTAATGAATCTTAATCTGAATATCGGGTTAATAATGAAATTAAACAAAACAAAATAAAAGGGCCCAAGTCAATGTCAAAATTACGTTGGAGCTCACTCTGTAGTCCTTCTTCCACCATCGGTCTCCTCCGAACGTCGCTGACCTTCAGACCCTCAGATCCCAGTCCACTCCGTCCGATGGTCTACCAGCTCTCTCCACATGCATCTTCCCTCTGCATCTCTCCTCGACAAAAGACCACAAAAAACCAGGCTCCCAGACACTCAAGAAAGAACAACATGTCTCCCATTGGATAGCCACTGAATCCCAAAGTCCCATTATCTCTAGTCATAACCCAAACATTGCTGCTACAGAGACACCATTACCTTAACAGTGGAACATTACATAGAAAGCCATTACATTAGCCTTAGCAGTGAAACCTTACAGCGTGTTACACAGATATAGCCCTCACAAGGCTGAATCTCCTGGTTCATTCACAGATTCTGGTTAGGGTATATAGGATTTCTCTTAAAAGCACACAGTCAGTTATGCAAGTCTTGATGAAGTTGGTGACGACTGTGGTATGCTCATTCAGATTTGAAGTTGAATTCCTGAATTTCAACACCATGGTGGGAGGGAAATGTTGGGGAGAAGGGACACCATGGTCCTGTGTGTGTGTGGACAATGACACATGATAGTCTGGCCTGATTGAGTCATACAGCAAATGGCTTAAATCCATAGGGAAGTAAGGGGCAACCAAAGGGGACAGCAAGGGGTGAGGTTTTCTGCATCCTGAACATTGAACACTGAAGCTGGCAGATGCTGTATGATATCAGAATGAAAACACATCTCACAGACAAATTCAGTTCATTGTGCTCCTTTAGACTTTCAGAGTATTCATCCTACTTGGAGGAACATGATAAAATAGGCAAATGTCAGCATGGTTTCCTTGAGGGGAACTCTTGTCTGACAAAGCTGATGGAGTTCTTTGAGGAAATAACAAGCAGGATAGACAAAGGAGAGTCAGTGGATGTTGTTTACTTGGATTTTCAGAAAGTTGTTGACAAGGTGTCGCACATGAATCTGCTATACAAAATTTGAGCCCATAGTATTAAAGGAAAGGTACTAGCATGAATAGGAGATTAGCTGAGTGGCAGGAGGCAAAGAGTGGGAATAAAGGGGCTTATTCTGGTTGGCTGTTGCTGACTAGTGGTATTCCTTCTCAAAGAGCGGAGTGACAAGTGCAATTTTCCAGTCCTCCAGAGCCATGCCAGAAACTGAGATAGAATCAAGGCAGACAATTAGAACAAACCAAGAACTTCAGAGACTCAAAGGTCCAATTTAATGTCAGGGAAATATATACAATATACATCCTGAAATGTTTTTCCTTCGCAAACATCCATGAAAACAGAGAAGTGTCCCAAAGAATGAATGACAGTTAAACATGAGAAGCCCAAAGTGCCCCCCCAGCTCCCCCCTCCTGTGCGTAAGTGGCATCAAGGCAACAATCCCCCCTGCCCCCTCCAGTAAAAGAAAGCGCACCTGCTACCAAGCACAAGCGTGAGCTAGGCGATAGCAAAGACACAGACCTTGTAGTTACCCCAAAGACTATCGCGTTTCATCTGGCATTTGGCAACCCACAGGTTCTCTCTCTCCCTAATAAGGGAGAGGCAGGTGTCCCCCATTTTCACAGCCAGCAGAAGATATAACAACAACCTGCTGGTTTACAATGTTAAAAAGTCCTTTCAATGATGTATTGTAAGTTATTGACATCAGCACAACTTGTCTGCTCTTCTTCAAATGTGATATTTTTAATTTTATATATTCCTGGGAAGTAACTTGATTTAATATTTCATCCAGAAGACAACAGAGAACCAACAACTCAGTTTTACACTAGAACTTATGCTGAAGCTTTTCAAGTGGAACGACTTGGACTCATTAGCTTCTGATTGAGAGTTAAGGATGAAAACTTAAAAAGCCAAAGCAGCAACTCAATACCCTTTCCTTTATGTTACAGCTTTAATTGAGGGCTGTTCTGTGCTGCCAGGTAACCTTACAGCTGCGTAGAAGAATCACTAAAAAACATGCTCAGCAAGTCGGGTATTATGAAAGGAAATAACAGAGTAACAGACAAGGAAAACTCTCGTAGAAATAGAGGCTGAATTCCTTCTGTAGTGAAATAAATATATTTAGCGTCTCATGTCAATAACCTTTCATCAGAACTGGAAAGCTGAGAATACAAGCATGTTTTAACTTGTTGAGAAGTTAGAGTGATGGAAAAAAATGGAAATAATATCTATGATAGGGTGGCAACCAAGAGAGGTTAAATAACAGAAGTGGTATGGACTAAGAGAAAAGTAAAAACTCGCCTTTCACATTAACAGAGAGAGAAGAGTGAGGACAGAGAGAGGTAAAGGGAAAAAAAACACTGTTCCAAGATGAAAAATGAAATAAAATAAAATGCTGGTAAAACTCAGGATGACAGAAGCACCTGTGAAGGGACAAATATCTGTTAATGTTGAAGCTGATGGTCTCCCATGGTCAACACAAACAGGCAGGGCAGATGTCAAGTTGTTCAATGTCATATTAATTCCCCAGTGTTGTAACATACACTGACAAAAGGTGAGCTGCTAGTCTGTAAGCATAGATTTGGTTTTGGTGTGACAGAGGGTCAGTTTGGGAATGACAGCAACTGCAAACTGAGGATCATCTTTCGGAACTGAAAAGAGGTTTCCTGCAGAATTCACCCAATCTACTTTCGTTTATCCAGTGTAACGGGGATTACACAATTAGCACTGGATATAGGACACTAAATCGGAGGAAAAGGACAGTGATTGTCTGTGTTATCTGGCAGGGATGTTTGGGTGTCTAGATGTTGTAAAGGGAGGGGATGAGAGGACAGGTACTGCATTTCCTGCAATAGTGCGGAGAAGTGCTGTGAAAATGGGTATGGTTGTTGTTCAGATGTTGTTCCCGCAGCTACATCTTTGATCTGAAAAAAGTAAACAGAATTAAAAGAGATTATTCAATTTAAGAACAATTTCAGGCCGGCAAATGCGAGCAATGGTGGAGGAGGACTGGTTGTGCCAACCTCCATCTTTCTTCAAGGAAGATGCTAACCAGGTCGCCAGGCCACCCAGTGTGAGGTGAAGGTGCAGAGAGATTTGCTATACATGGTGAAGAAGAGCTACGGTGAGCAGGAAACTGTCAAAGTGGGAGAGGAGGTCAATTGAGTAATGGATGTAGATAGGAGGAAATTGAACAAGGAGAGAAGGAATAGAGTCAAGGTAGGAAAAGCATGTAAATAGGGTCTCAGTGCTGGCGATGCTGGTCCAGGGAGAGAACACCAACATTGGTTTATCCTTAGAGGGTACAGAGGATTCTGTAGAGACAGTGATGATAATATCTCTCCTGTCTGCTGCAGCTCAGTCATGACATACTGAGTACAGGACAGTAGGGATCATTGCTGCCTGGTAGAGCATGTGCTTTTGCTGGGTTGGAGGTGTAATGCTCCTTAAATGCTATCATAAAAGTAGACTTGAGCACTCTTGGTGACCAATTTTCAAATATATTAAGTGCTGGTAGTTCATAGACTCATAAAGAAACACCTATTCTAGCAATGTATGTCTATTTACCATGTCCCCTCCAAAGTAATAAAAAATTCTTGTATGTACTTCTGATTTCAACAAAGTCACACACCAACCTGACTATCACACTGCCTCATCGGCGATGGATTAATTATATATTCTCCAGACTGAGTGTTGCTTCACCACGTGGAACATCACATTTCACACTGCATGGTGAAACAGGCAGATTTAAAATCCTGCACACACTCCTGTTTTACATAAAGTTTCCTGATTTCTGGCAGGTGTAGTGGCTCTGCACGCCTTCAAGAGGGATCATTTCTTGACCATATAAAAATGCATCATTCAAAAGACAAGTGCCTTTATTAAGAATATGGTTCATGTGAACTGCTGTTGCTAAGTTAACAAATTTCACATCACATTCCGGTGATAATAAACCTGATTCTGAACTGAGGCCAGTTTTGATCGCTTAAGGGGTTTAGAGAGTAAATACCATTTTGAGTTCCCTTCACTGGTCCTGGGTCTTCTTTGACTTTTTGTTTTGCCTCTCTTAGGAAATTGTCCAGCTGTGGTGAGCAGGTCATGGTTGCAGAGATGAAAGAAAAATAAGAAGGAGGCAAAGAGAAGCTATAGGCAGTCTCTTTCTGAGGAAAAAGGCAGTTGTAATGGATTAGCTGGCCTTTTCCTGCTCTATGGTTTTCAACTTTCAAATTAAACCTTGATGATAACTGAATTCAGGAGTAAAATATTCTGAGTAAAATTCAGAGTAAATAGGAAAATCAGTTGTCCTTCTCATCAGGGGATTTACTGATCAGGTTTACTGGCCTGAACATAAACTTTGTTTTTTTCAGACCATATCCTGATCTGTTATTTTTGGCACGTTCAGTTTACATTTCACCCAGACTGGGTTAATCCTCAACATTTCTTAAAGTATTCTTCCCAGTTAGTTACTTGCACATTGGTACTTGACCGGCCAGTTGTGCAGTGGCATCAGCACTGGACTTTGAGGCAGTTAGTTCTGAGTTGGAATACGGCTGGGCGCAAAGGAAGCACAACAGCGCCTCTACTTCCTCAGGAGTCTGCGAAGGTTCAGCATGTCATCGAAAACCTTGATAAACTTCTATAGATGTGTGGTAGACAGTAGGCTGACTGGCCGCATTATGGCCTGATATGGGAACACCAATGCCTTTGAATGGAAAATCCTACAAAAGATAATGGATTTGGCCCAGTACTTCACAGGTAAAACCCCACCAACCATGAGCACATCCACATGAAACATTGCCGTAGAAAAGCAGCATCCATTATCAAAGATCCTCACCACCCAGACCATTCTCTTTTCTCACTGCTGCCATCAGGGAGAAGGTATGTGTGCTTCAGGACTCACACCACCATGTTCAAAAATAGTTACTACCCCTCAACCATCAGATTCTTGAACAAAAGGGGATAGGTACACTAATTTAAGGACTCTGTTATATTGTTATTTCATGATCATTATTTAATGCTATTTATTTTTTATCTGCATTTGCACAGTTTGTTTACAATTTACAGTTCCCGTTCTGTAGATTTGCTAAGTATGCCCACAGAGAAAGAACCTCAGGGTTGCATGTGGTGACAGGTATGTACTCTAATAATAAGTTTTACTTTGACCTTTGGACATCTGCACTATCCGTGAGTTGACAATGACTTGATGGTACTCAACTACAACAAATGACCATAGCAGCACTAATATTTAAAAAATCAAACCAGCAGCACAGGACAAGTTGAGAAGTTTGGCAAATTAAAACTGATTACCATCTCTCTTATCAAAGATCCCAGCAGCATCTCCCTTTGTATTTTGTGCAGCAGAGATGGCCAAAGCTATAGTCCCACAAATTCCATGTGTCAATTCTCAAGCAGCAAGCTCCAGTAGCCTTTCCCTGCTTCATTTTTTTGTGTGATGGCCACTCACATTTAGAAGATCTTTATTTTGTCTTTTCTTAGAGCCCTGGGCTGTTGTCCTGATAATTTCTCAATGAAAACAAGCTATAGAAGTAAACCATGTAAACAATAAACAAGCAAGCTAACAATTAGAATCAGACATTTATTGCCATTTTCATTCTCACTTTCTGATTAAATTACATATAAGCTGAACTTCAAAAATCATTTTATATTTGCATCTGTGACTTCACATTTTGTACTATTGTATAGCAAATGGACACCCTATCTTTATGAGCAATTGAGTGTAAGGCAGTTCACTCACACTGGCGCATATGCTATTTGTGGAACGGTAAAATTGGTAAGTGGCTCTCAATTGTCGCATACCGAGAGAGAGTAAAATTTTTGTTTCCATGTCAACCAGATGATCATTCCATACATAAATATATCAAAGTAGCACAGAAGGAAAAATTATACAGTATATAGTGTTTCAGTTACAGGGAAGGTGCTGTGTAGGTAGACAAATCGTGCAAGGGCCACGATGAAGAAGATTGAGAGATCATCTTTATTGTATAAGAGTTCTGTTCAATAAAAAAAACCAAGAGACAAAATGAACCTTTCTGTAAAACACTTATTAGCTGAACCTATTAGAGGTCTTTTAACTTCAGAGCATGGCCATAAACAGGCCATCAACTCTGTTATGAATTCTCCTATAATTTCCCCCATTGACTTCAGTGGAAAGGAAAGTTGGGCAGTGAATATCAGGGTTGCCAACAAAATATCACCTTCTGGGAGATATAATTACCAGCAGAGTGACTAAGCCATTAAAAGCCATTAGAGCTGGTGCTGGTTTTAAAGCCAAAACTTGAAGAAGTGAAAAAGAATCGAGAAAGAGAGAGTGATTTCTTTTCTTCTTCATACCTCATCCATCACATGCATAGTTTCTGTCAGCAAGACTACCTGTTAGTGCTATTATATTCAAGTAAGATTACACATGTAAGTGGGCTATGACTGTACAACACACAATATGTCAAACTCCTAAACTCAGATAAATCTATTGAGCACCCCTTATCCAAAATGCTTGGAGCCAGAAGTGTTTTGGGTTTTGGATTTGAGAATACTTGTATCTATATAATGAGAGACCCTGGGGAATGGACCCAAATCTAAACATGGAATCCATTTACATTACAAATACAGCTTATACCCTGAAGGTAGTTTTATAAATTATTTTTATTAATTTTGTGCATGAAACAATAATGTGTACATTGAACCTTCAGAAAGGTAAGCTCTCACAGCCTTGGTAGACAGTCAGTTGCTATGTGGCATCCCTACCATTCCCGACTCTGAATTTATGTGCAGCTTTTGTCTTATGCTTATTCATCAAGCATATGTACTGATACACACAAACTGTTGGAGAAACTCAACCAGCCAGGCAGCACATATGGGAAAGAGTAAACTGTCGACGATTCAGTCCGAGACCTGTCATCAGGACTGGTAAAAAGAGTTGAGAAATCAGAGTCACATGTGGGGAAGGAGAGGAAGAGGTACAAGGTAGTGGGTGATAGGAGAAACCAGGAGAGGGGGAAGGATGAAGTAAAGAGCTGGGAGGTTGATTGGTGAAAGAGGTTGAAAGAGCTGGAGAAGGGGGCTCTGATAGGAGAGGACAGAAGGCCATGGAAGAAAAGGAAGGGGAGGAACACCAGAGGGAGG
Organism: Hemitrygon akajei; assembly: GCF_048418815.1. Taxonomy (NCBI): domain Eukaryota; kingdom Metazoa; phylum Chordata; class Chondrichthyes; order Myliobatiformes; family Dasyatidae; genus Hemitrygon; species Hemitrygon akajei. Next base: position 89,745,971 of record NC_133135.1, on the reverse strand, counting down.
TGATGGGCAGGTAAGGAGTTAAGGTGAGAGACGGAAATGAGGATGGGGAATGGTGAAGGAGAAAGGGGTGGAAGTTACTGGAAGTTTGAGAAATTGATGTCATTAGGTTGGAGGCTACTCAGTCAGAATTTAAGGTGTTGCTCCTTCAACCTGAGTGTGGCCTTTTTGCGGCAATAGAGGAGGCCGTGGGCTGATACATCGGAATGGAAATGAGTGGCCACTGGGAGATCCCGCTTCTTCAGGCAGCCAGAGCACAGGTGCTCGGTAAAGCAGTCTCCCAATCTATGTTGGGTCTCACTGATATACAGGAGGCCACACTGGGAGCACTGGTACAGTAGATGGCCCCAACAGATTCACAGGTGAAGTGTCGTCTCAGCTGCTTGGTGCCCTGAATGGTCTTGGGGGAGCAGGTGTAGGTACAGGTGTGGCACTTGTTCTGCTTGCAAGGGTAAGTGTCAGGAGGGAGATCAGTGGGCTGGGACAAATGGACAAGAGAAGTATTATGGGTTGGACATGGAGGCTGATGAGATGGTAAGTGAGTACAAGAAGTTTATAAAAGTTATCAGTGGATAAACTGACTGGACGTAGATTGGGTGACTGCTTTGCCGAGAACTTACACTCCGTCCATCAGGAAAAATGGGATCTCCTGGTGGTCGACATGACAGCCCATGGCCTCCTCTACTGCTGCGATGGGACCACACTCGGGTTGGAGATTTTCTCTTGTATATGCACTGATACAGCCGTTCCATATGTTACATTTTCATTCGCAATAATCTTGGCAAACTCATCAATAAAATTCTCCGCTGCTTCGTGATTACCAGACGCTTTATCACAACAAATCTGTAAACATTTAATGTTGTGTCTTTTCTTAAATTTCTGCAACCAGCCTGCAGAAAGTTCACAATTACCTTCAACTTTCAGTTTATCATGATCAATCTTTGCTTGTTTCATGATCAGCATAGCATTAAGCAGCATATGTTCATTCCGAAGCTTACGACTCAGCTCTTTCAATACACATTCGAGATCTTCATTTGTAATGGACATCTGTTCATGACTTTCAGCATAGAACTTCAACAGTATGTCCTCCTGTTTCTTCAGACGATAGATATTGGTCATTCCCACTCCACACTCAACACTTACACTGCTGTCAAGTTTTTCCAACAGCTTGGCTTTCAGTGTTATAAAGAAACATAAATGCTTCCTCTTTTTCTTTTTGCTATTACCCACAGGGGTAACTGCAGGCCTTTTTAACATTTCCATCAATATCTTCACAGCACAGAGCAGAAATAACCACAAAACGCCTGGTAAACAATGTGAGCCATGCACAAAAGTCTGGCCATAACATCTACTGAAGACAAACTGATGCAAACAGGGCCCCACTCAGGGTACATGAGATCACTTCTCAGAACTGAATATGCGCACAGAGATCTGTGTATTGCCTGGGAACTTTCCCAATGCCTTGTGGAATTTTCCATCTGTGGCATCATCTCAGTGCTCAAAAGAGTTTTGGATTTTGGAGGTTTTTGGATTATGGATTTTCAGATAAGGGGTGCTCAACCTGTATTCCCTCAGTGTGAAACATGAAATTATCTTCAGTGCTCTTAATCAACACATTTGTGCCATGTGATTAACATAAAATGCAAAACTTCCTCAGCTTACTTCATTCAAAAATGATGACTGTATTAATGTCAATACCTTTAAACCACAATTATACACTAGTATATATTACACTCTGGCCACTTTATTAGGTGCACCTGTACACATGCTCATTAATGCAAATATCTAGTAGTCAATCATATGGTAGCAACTCATTGCATAAAGCACGCAGACATGGTTAAGAAGTTCAGTTGTTGTTTGGATCAAACATCAGAATAGGGAAGAAATGTGATCTAAGTGACTTTGAGTGTGGAATAATTGTCGGAGCCAGATGGGGTGAATTGACTATCTTAGAAACTGCCGATCTCCTAGGATTTTCATGCATAACAGGCTCTAGAGTTTACTGAGAATGGTGCAAAAAAAAATTCCAGTGAGCAGCAGTTCTGCAGGTGAAAATGAGAGGTCAGAGGAGAATGACCAGACTGGTTCAAGCCAACAGGAAGGCGATAGTAACTCAAGTAACCATGCATTACAACAGTGGTGTACAGAAGAGCATCTTTGAATGGCCATGTTGAACCTTGAAGTGGGTGAGCTATAACACTCAGAGGCCCCTTTATTAGGTAGAGGTTTGGGGTGGACATTGGGTGCCACTTTAGTACCCTGAAGAAGGGTATCACCCAGAAATGCTTTTTATTCATTTCCATAGATGCTGCCTGACTTGCTGAGTTCCTCCTGCATTTTGTGGTAGTTACACTCGATAAAATACTCTCCAGCCAAGGCCATTGTTTTAAGGATTTAAGGGTCAAATGGCAGATTAATTCTAGACACAGAGATAAAAGCAACAACACATGCACAGCTAAAACTTGTAGATTTAGTAATTATCTTAATTATTTTATATGGATAAAAAGATTATTAAATTATCGTGTGTCATGTGTACACATGTCCACTTCCCATTCCCATATGTCAGTCCATGGCTTCCTCTACTGTCGCGATGAGACCACACTCAGGTCGGAGAAGCAACATCTTAACACATTGGTAGCCTCCAACCTAATGGTATGAACATCAATGTCTAAAACTTCTGGTAATGCCCCCCACCCCTTCACCATTCCCCAATCCCTTTTTCCTTCTCTCACCTTATCTCCTTACCTGCCCATCACCTCTCTCTGGTGCTCCTCTCTCTTTTCTTTCTTCCATAGTCTTCCGTCCTCTCCTATCAGATTCTCCCTTCTCCAGCCCTGTATCTTTTTCACCAACTTCCCAGCTCTTTACTTCACCCCCCCTCCTGGTTTCACCTATCATCTTGAGTTTCTTCCTCCCCTCCCCCACTTTCAACCTCTGACTCCTCAACTTTTTTTCTCCAATCCTGATGAAGGGTCTCGGCCTGAAATGTCAATTATACTCTTTTCCATAGATGCTGCCTGGCTTGCTGAATTCCTCCTGTATTTTGTGTGTTTTGCTTGGATTTCCAGCATCTGCAGATTTTCTCTTGCTTGTATTGTGCTTTATCTCCTGGTTTGGAGAAACGTTGTCCCATTTCTGTATACATCACATGATTATATCATGTCATGTATATAATTAAATGACAATAAACTTGACTTGACTTGACTAATTAATCTATTATTTGTTTATGACTTGGGCATATCTGATTGAAGCAACATTGTAAAATGTCAAATGATTAAGACTGCCATGACATGACTCATCCTGGATGGCTACACACCAACTGTTTATAAAGTTCTGAGGGTGAATAATGCACATTTTACACTACAAAGTAATTCATCCAATTCTGCAAGCTGTGTGATTTGATCGTATGTTGCTATCTTATGTTTGAAAACAATTTAGTTTGACAATGTGATGTAAAAAAGTAATTGTAAATACAATCATTTGCTTGTAAACACAAATCAAATAGGAGTAAATTAACGCTTTCCAATTTTAATTTGTTTTAACAAGGTCACAAAGAGCTTACTATATAATGGGTTTTCTTTCCTTTCAATGTTTATATCACAATCAATTTAATATTCTTGAATAGGTTCCATGTTCATCGAAATATTAGACGGAAACTGTCATCTCATTGCAATGTTCAACAAATGCTCAGCATTTAGTTTGAAAAGTCCCAGCTGTTCCTTATGTTGGATGGAGAAAGTGTGACTGAAAACTGTAGTAAGACTTAACAGAAACTCCTTTGCCCTGGAAATTTAGGGACTACCGACTGAACCAATAAGAATGAAGCAATGGCCTCCTCCATTGGACAGAATCAGAATCAGGTTTAATGTCACTGGCATATGTTGTGAAATGTGTAAACTTTGCAGCAGCAGTACAATGAAATACATAATAATAGAATAAAAACTGTGGATTACAATAAGTAGTGTTCATGGGCTCTATGTCCATTCATAAAACGGATGGCAGAGGGGAAGAAGTTGTTCTGGAACTGAGTGTGTGCCTTCAGGCTTCTGTACCTCCTTCCTGATGGTAGTTCTGAGACCAAGGCATTACTTGGGAGATGGGAATCTTTAATGATGGAGACCACCTTTTTGAGGCATCACTCCTTGAAAATTCCTGGATACTATAGAGACTAGTACCTGCGATGGAGGGAAAAAGATGATAAAGATTCCATACAGAAAAAATATTTTCAAAATGACCAGCTGATTTCCTGTTACCTAAGAATTCAATTTCAGACAGTGATAAAGGAGTTATATTTTCTCAATGAAATCAACATATTTTAGTCAGCCAAAGATGAGGTGAGAAAAAGCGAAGCAATGGTCTACAAACAACAGACACAAAATGCTGGTGGAACACAGCAGGCCAGGCAGCATCTATAGGGAGAAGCGCTGTCGATGTTTCGGGCTCAGACCCTTCGTCAGGTCTACAAACAGATGATTTTTGTCAGTGTTCTCTTCTCGTTCCAATTGGATACAATTTGGGCCATACCTGGTAAGCAAAAAAGTGGTTATTGAATGGAGGCAATGGATTAAATACAGGATGGGATTCATGGTTCATTTGACCTTTCTCATGGCCAGGCCAATAGCAAATTTCCACTTCAGTGTTAATTGAGAGGAACCAACTCAGCACACTCTGGGAATCTGCATTACTAGTGTCAGTATTCAGCTAATCAAAGGAGGTTCCTCTGATTCTTGGGAAATTATTTCCAGGGTCAGATGAGGACAAAATCTACAGTCCGCCCCAAACAAGTAAGGGAAATCCCAGATATTGTAGTGTGCTCTCCTAATGGTACAACTGAAATATAAAACTCAGTGTATTCTGTGCACCTTGGATCCTAACACACTGCAGAACCAAAGTCAGCACATGTTCAACTTCCAATTCTTTTTTGACATGGGCTCATTTCCAAAGGATCTTCAGCATTTACCTGCCACTTGTGAATGCGATGTAACAAGGCACAACTTGCTTCTCAAAACTAGCTTTTGCTGCTATGCATCTCCTTGACAGATGTACTGAATGCTAAAACAAATGCAGTTATTCCTTTCAAGTTATTTGGATAAATATAAATTGAAGATATAAATTTAAAATACCATCTTCACTTACATATTCCATCATCTTAATATGCAAAAAATGGACAATAAATCCTTTGGACTTCCACCACCTTTCAATGCGATTGTTACTAAATCATGCAATCCTTTGGTCCAGCAAAAAAGTGGTTATTGAATGGAGGCAATGGATTAAATACAGGATGGGATTCATGGTTCATTTGACCTTTCTCATGGCTGAGTAGTGTCACAACAACAACCTGTCATTCAAAGTCAGTAAGGTCAAGGAGCTGATTATTGACCTCAGGAGGAGGAAAATGGAGATCCATGAGCCAGTTATCATTTCAAGGATCTGTCCTGGGTCATTCTTCATAAGTGCCATTATGAAGAAAGCACAGCATGGCCTGTACTTCCTTAGAAGTTTGCAAAGATTCAGCATGGCATCTAAAACTTTAACAAGTTTCTACAGATGTGTGCTGGATAGTATATTAACTGGTTGCATCACAACCTGATATGGAAACACAGAACAGAAAATCCTTCAAAAAGTAGTGGATATGGTCTAGTCCATCATGGGTAAAGCTCTCTGCACAATTGAGCACATCAACATGGAGCCCTGTTGCAAGAAAGCAGCTCCATTATCAAGGACCTTCGCCACCCAGTTCATGCTCTCATCTCATTGCTGCCATCAGGAAGAAGGTTCTAGAGCCTCAGACCCACACCACCAGGTTCATGAACAGTTATTACTCCTCAGCCATCAGACTCTTGAACCAAAGGGGATAACTTCATTCAACTTGCCCCGTCAATGAACTATTCCCACAACCTATGGACTCACTTTCAAGGACTTTTCATGTCATGTTCTCAATATTTATTGCTTATTTCTTTTCTTCTTTTACATTTGCACAGTCTTTTGTCTTCTACATATTGGTTGTTTGTCCAAACTGTTTGGGGTGGTCCTTCATTGATTCTATTGTGTTTCTTGGACTTACTGTGTATGCCTACAATAAAATGAATCTCAAAGGGTTGCATGTGGTGACATATATGTACTTTGATATTAAAATTACTTAGAACTTATTAAATTTTGTGAATACGGTATCTTCATTACATTTAACCAACTAGATACTTTAGCATTCTTAGTCAACAAAAATACAGGTAGTAGTTGGGCAACAAGGAAATGGAGGACAAACTGAATAAGTATTTTGCATCAGCTTTGCTGTGGAAGGCAATAGCAGTATGCTGGAGGTTTGAGAGTGTCAAGGGGCAAAAGTGAATGAAGTTGCCTTTACTAGGGAGAAGGTGCTTGGGAAACTGAAAGATCTGAAGGTAGATAAATCACCTGGACCAGATGGTGTACACCCCAAGGCTCTGAAAGAGGTGGCTGAAGAGTCTGTGGAGGCATTAGTAATGATCTTTCAAGAACCAATAGATTCTGGAATGGTTCTGGAGGACTGGAAAATTGCAAATGTCACCCCACTCTTTAAGAAGAGAGACAGGGAGAAGAAAGGAAACAATAAGCCAGTTAGTCTTACCTCAGTGGTTGGGAAGATACTGGAGTTGATTGTTAAGGATGCGGTTTCAGGGTATTTTGAGGCACATGATAAAATAGCCTTTTATCATCATGGTTTCCTCAATTTGTCTTGCTGAACAACTCTGTTAGAATTCTTTGAGGAAATAACAAGCAGGACAGACAAAGGAGAATCAGTGTATGTTCAGCAGGCCCTTGACAGGTGACACATATGAGGCTGCTTAACATATTAAGAGCACGTGGGATTTCAGGGAAGATACTAACATGGATAGATCATTGGCTTAATGGCAGGACTGGGAATGAAGGGAGCCTTGTTCCGGTTGGCTGCCTGTGATTAGTGATGTTCCAGAGGGGTCTGTGTTGGGACCATATCTTTTTACATTATACAGTGCCTATAAAAAGTATTAATCTCCTCCCCTCCTTGGAAGTTTTCATGTTTTATTGCTTTACAACATTGAATCACAGTGAATTTAATTTGGCCTTTTTGACACTGATCAACTGAAAAATACTTAATCATGTGAAAGTGAAAACAGATCTCTTCAAAGTGATCGAAATTAATTACAAATATGAAACACAAAATAATTGATTGCATAAGTATTCATCCCCTTCAAGTTAGTATTTAGTAGATGCACCTTTGGCAGCAAATACAGCCTTGATTCTTTGTGGATAGGACTCTATCAGCTTTGCCACACTTATCAATTTTTCCACTTTCTTCTTTACAAAACTGCTCAAACTCTGTCAGATTACATGGGGGTCATGAGTGAACAGCCGTTTTCAAGTCAATCCACAAATTCTCAATTAGATTGAGATCTGGACTGTAACTTGGCCACTCCAGGACATTAACTTTGTTGTTTTTAAGCCATTCCTATGTAGCTTTGTCTTTATGTTTGCGGTTACTGTCTTGCTGGAAAACAAATCTTCTCCCAAGTTGTAGTTCTCTTGCAGACTGCATCAGGTTTTCCTCCAGGATTTCCCTGTATTTTGTTGCATTCATTTTACCCTCTACCTTCACAAGCCTTCCAAAGCCTGCTGCAGTGAAACATTCCCACAGCATGATGCAGCCATTACTGTGCTACATGGTAGGGATGTGGTGTTTTTGATATTGTGCAGTGCTTGGCCAAAAGTTCAATTTTGGTTTCGTCAGACTATAGAATCTTTTTCCAGCTGACTTCAGAGTCTACCACATGCCTTCTGGCAAACTCTAGCTGAGATTTCATGTGTTTTTTTCCAACAGTGGCTTTCTTTTTGTCACTCTCCCATAAAGCTGCAATTGGTGAAGCACCCAGACATCAGTTGTATGTGCAGGCTCTCCATCTCAACAACTGATGGAGAGTCTGCACATACTCCTCCAGAGTTGTCATAGGTCTCTTGGTGGCCTCTCTAACTTGTCCCCTTCTTGCACAGTCACTCAGTTTTTGAGGACAGACTGCACTATGCAGATTTACAGCTGTGCCATACTCTTTCCATTTCTTGATGATTGACTTAACTGTAATCCAAGAGATATTCAGTGACTTGGAAATTTTCTTGTATCCGTCTCCTGATTTGTGCTTTTCTATAACCTTTTTGCAGAGTTGTTTGGAGTGTTCTTTTGACTCACCAGCAGTTGGTCCTTCCAGATACAGGTGTATTTTTACTACAATCAATTGAAACACCTTGACTGCACATGGAGATCTCCATTTAACTGATCATGTGACTTACACAATTAATTGGTTGCACTAGTGATAATTTGGAGTGTCATAATAAAGGGAGTGAATACTGATGCAATTAATTATTTTGTGTTTTATATTTGTAACTAATTTAGATCACTTTGTGGAGATTTGTTTTCACTTTGACACAAAATAGTCTTTTTCTGTTGATCAGTTTCAAAAAGGCCAAATTAAATCAACTGTGATTCAATGTTGTAAAACTCTAAAACATGAAAACTTCCAAAGGGGGGGTGAATACTTTTTATAGGCGCTGTATGTTAATGATTTGGATGACAGAATTGATGGTTTTGTGGCCAAGTGTGTGGACAATACAAAGGTAGGTGGATGGGCAGGTAATGTTGAGGAAACAGAGTTGCTGCAGAATAACTAATTAAGAGAACGGGCAAAGAAGTGGCATATGGTTTACAGTGTTGGAAAGCATTTGGTCATACACTTTGGTAGAAGAAATAAAGGCTCAAAGGTTCATTTATTATCAAAGTGTATAACTCTGAAATTCTTGTCTCCAGATAGCCATAAAACCAAGAAAGAAAAGAAAGGCAACATGATCATCAGCCCCCAAATCCCACTTCCCCACACAAAATAATGAACAAAATGGAACAGGCACATCATGCCCAAAATCCCTCCTGCTGCACAAAAAAAACGAACAAAAACAGAACAGGCACGTCAACCCCCAGACTCCCCTTCATTCCAAAAAAATGAGAAAGATTGGGTGAAAAACACAGCATATAAAAAACTATAAGACTGAAAATAAGTCCAAGCCCACATCCAAAATGTAGAAAATCTGGGTAACATATTCTGGGCACAGCGGCAGGCTCTCCCCCTCCATAGCGTAGCAGAGACAGGCAGCTGGCGCTTACCCTCTGTTCGTGCCTCAGTGCTTCATTCTCCCTCATTGCTTTATTTGGTGCACAACAGAAGCTTTAATTGGCGAAATGGAGTCAAACATCGCTTGTGCTCCATCCTGCTGCCTGCCACAAGGTTCGCACATGCTGCCTCCGCCTCCCGGAAACCTCTCGGAGACTGCAGAGCATTGAAGCACCCAAGTAATCTCCAAACTTGTGCATTCACCTCAGTGCTTCAATCTCCCTTGTCGCCTTAATCGGTGAACAACGGAAGCTTTAATCAGCGGAATAGAACCGAACTTTGACTCACGCCTCATAACGCAGCCTGCCTGTGCTCACTACCTCTGCCTTCCGGAATCCTCTCAGAGACTGCAAAGCACTGGAACACCCAAAATGTTGCAAGATGCTCCCAGCCGCATCAGCTTCCTGGATTCAGATGCTCTAACTCCCCAGAGTACAGATAGCTGGTGCGGCCCTTTTAAGGGTTCAGGATGGTCTCACTTATAGGTAATCATGTTTTCGGCACCAAGAATTCTACTTAAGGCACAGCTGATCTGAGGTTCGGTGCTCAATCGTAGGTGATATCGTCTAGCATTTGTTCTCTCAGATCCAGTTTGAAACCATGTCTTGAACCTTGCTTCAGATACTGTAGCATTTGGATCGAAGCCATCTCAAATGTTGGGGTATCTGAAGGTAGTTTACCCCACTAGGAGTATAGTGAACAGTTTTGGGCCCCTTATCTAAGAAAGGATGTGCTGACGTTGGAGAGGATTCAGAAGAGGTTCACGAGAATGATTCCGGGAATGAAAGGGTTACCATATGACAACCAACTGATGGCTCTGGGCTTGTATTCACTGGAATTCAGAAGAATGGTGGGGGGGGGGGGAAATCTCAATGAAACCTATTGAATTTTAAATGGCCTCAAGAGAATGGATGTTAAGAGAGTACTTCCTACAGTATGAGAGTCTAAGACCAGAAGGCACAGCCTTAGAATAGATGGACGTCCATTTAGAACAGAGATGAGGAGGGATTTCTTTAGCCAGAGAGTGGTGAATCTGGGGAATTCATTGCCCCAGGTGGCTGTGGAGGTGTATTTAAGGCAGAGTTTGATAGATTCTTCATTAGTCAGTGCATGAAAGGCTATGGGGAGAAGGCAGGAGATTGGGGCTGAAAAGGAAATGAATCAGCCATGATGAAATGGTAGAGCAGACTTAGACCATAAGACATAGGAGCAGAATCAGGCCATTCAGCCCACTGAGTCTGCTCCACCATTCCATCATGATGATCCCACTCAACCCCATAACCCTGCCTTGATGCCCTGACTGATCAGAAAACAATCAACTTCTGCCTTAAATATACCTACGGACTTGGTCTCCACCACAGACTGTGGCAGAACATTCCATAGATTCACTACGCTCTGGTAAAAAAAATCTCCTTGCCTCTGTTCTAAAAGGTCACCCCTCAATTTGGAGTAAATGCCCTTTAGTTCTGGATGTCCCCACCATTGGAAACATCCCCTCCACATCCACTCTATCTAGTCCTTTCAACATTCGGTAGGTTTCAATGAGATCCCCACGCATTCTTCTAAATTCTAGTGAGTACGGGCCCAAAGCTGCCAAACAGTTCCCATGCGTTAACCTCTTCATTCCCAGAATCATCCTTGTGAACCTTTCTCCACTTTATGGGCCAAATGGCTTAATTCTGCTCCTATATCTTGTGGTCTTCCTTTGCGCTAAAACCTAAGATATTCTCATCGCTTCTGGGAGAAAATGTCAAGTCTGCTTTCAGACTTGAGCCCACCTATCTTGTCTGGGTACTGAAACTACCCTCTTGAAACCTTTTTAACACTTCAGCCACACATTGAGCAAGATAATTAAAAGCCACGGCACGATGTTGCACAGTATGCCCTTCCATCTAAGGAAAAGCTAAAATACAGTACAGCAGAGGTGGAGTTCCTGCCGGTGCGAGAGTTCTGAATGTTGCCAAATAGTAAGTGAGGTAATATCATTGGTTTTTTGAACCCCTCTTCGCTGCTTCTATGTTTTATTCAGAAAGACGTAAAATCTAGCCGATCCCGCCTTCCCCATCCCACGCACCCTCCTTCCAGCAGAATGCTGACTCCACCTAGATTCTCTCGCTCCATTCAGCCACTTGGCTGCAAACAACGAGATACCCAAATCAGTCGCAAACGAAAAGTGAGCGCTCCCTCTCTCTTACTGTGAGGGGCAGCCCAATATTATACACAACTAGCTTCCCGCCCCCATTAGCTCATTGAAAAAACAGACAAGCCTCTCAGTTTTGCGCGATAGCCTTGATCTTGCCGGTTTGGGGGGAAAATCCGCACCCGTTTCCTGCAATTGCTGGCAACTGACAGCTGGATCTGACAAATCCTGCCAACGCCTCGAGCAGGCGGATATCTCTTCGGCGAGGGCGAGGTGCAAGGAGCCGGCGAAGATGCTGTTGGGAGCAATCTTCGCCTTGGGCTTCGTTCTGTGCAGCGGACTCAGCAACCCCACCAGGAAATCTCCCAAACCGACACCAGATGTTTGGGATGAATCGAAGGATGAGACTCAAACTAGGACAACAGCTACTCAACCTGAGAAGCAGGACAACACCCTGTCGGAGGTAAGATCAAAACTCTATTAATAAATTAGCTGAAGGTAAAGGTGGGGGGGGGGGGAACGACTTCAGTTTTGGTTTGTTGCAAGGAGATAATGATGTATGCGGGTCAGATATTTGTAAGCAAACCTGCTATGTTGGAGGGTTGCAACGCTGAGTTTTCATGCAGCACTACTATGCCGTTTGCATTTTAAGTATAAAGCCATTCAGTATATTTATTACCGAGTTCGTATTGTCGAGAGAGGGAGAGTTGGGTACCTCTCGTCTCTGAGAGCCCTGACACTGTTCTCCTGGGTTGCATCTTTATTCAAAGAGACCGATCCACGTTATTCAATCGTTTAACCAAGTACGCTGAGGAAAGCTGCTAATAAACTTCCATCCAAAAGCAAACAAAAAAAACCACTTATTGCGTCAATTAACTGCGTAGAGCTGACTATATGGCTATTTATTACAGCCAATCATTAGTGCGGCGTTTTACTGTATAATATTTCTACGTGTCCCTTAACTCACGAACTTGCTGTTCGCTTGCCTCTAGTTGCTATGGGACTATGACAAACTGAAAGCCGTGTCTGAGGGTTCGAGTTGCCGCTGCCAGTGTGTGTTTAGACCCCTGGGCCGGGACGCCTGCCGCCGGATCGAGGAAGGAAATGCCAGCCCGGAGGACTCGTACACGATAGAAACCATCAGTTCGGGGCCGCACTGTAAATGTACCTGCCTCGCCCCGCCCTCGGCGCTCGGCCCCTGCCACCAGCCAATCAGGTTGCAGAAGCCCCGGGAGGCGGAAGGCGGCGGATTCAAGGTTGGTTGTGAGGTTGGCTGTGTTGGCAAGCAAGTGTCAGGGTCGTGAGGAGAGGGCGTCTGCTTGGGACGGTATTTGGGCAAAGTGGGTACTGGAAGGCAGGGAGAAAGGGACACACATTCATCACGGAGGCACCAGTCTTTGGAAGTGATCCACGACATCGATTGAACACATCTCTCACCAGCTCACTGTAAACAGGATTGGCGTGGCATCACCTAAGAAATCCCCCCCCCCCCCCTTCCAGCTGTTAGCCGGGTGCAACACCATTCATGGTCGCCACCTCACATCATATGAAAAGTAAGTCGATTTCCTTTGGCTCATGGTCCTCTCCCCACAGCGTGCATTTGTTTAGATAGATAGATAGATACTTTATTCATCCCCATGGGGAAATTCAACTTTTTTTCCAATGTCCCATACACTTGTTGTAGCAAAACTAATTACATACAATACTTAACTCAGTAAAAAATATGATATGCATCTAAATCACTATCTCAAAAAGCATTAATAATAGCTTTTAAAGAGTTCTTAAGTCCTGGCGGTAGAATTGTAAAGCCTAATGGCATTGGGGAGTATTGACCTCTTCATCCTGTCTGAGGAGCATTGCATCGATAGTAACCTGTCGCTGAAACTGCTTCTCTGTCTCTGGATGGTTCTATGTAGAGGATGTTCAGATTTATCCATAATTGACCGTAGCCTACTCAGCGCCCTTCGCTCAGCTACCGATGTTAAACTCTCCAGTACTTTGCCCACGACAGAGCCCGCCTTCCTTACCAGCTTATTAAGACGTGAGGCGTCCCTCTTCTTAATGCTTCCTCCCCAACACGCCACCACAAAGAAGAGGGCGCTCTCCACAACTGACCTATAGAACATCTTCAGCATCTCACTACAGACATTGAATGACGCCAACCTTCTAAGGAAGTACAGTCGACTCTGTGCCTTCCTGCACAAGGCATCTGTGTTGGCAGTCCAGTCTAGCTTCTCGTCTAACTGTACTCCCAGATACTTGTAGGTCTTAACCTGCTCCACACATTCTCCATTAATGATCACTGGCTCCATATGAGGCCTAGATCTCCTAAAGTCCACCACCATCTCCTTGGTCTTTAACTGGGCAGATTAATAGTTTGGTACAGACTAGATGGGCCAAAGGGCTTGTTTCTATGCTGTAGTGTTCTACTAGCTGAACTAAAGTGTTTGGATATGAGGAACCTACAGCTTACAACCACTTCCACATCTCTTCTTCTCCCCAGTTATTAATTTCTGCTCTTTGAGAACAAACTTTGGAGGCTAGACTTGTAAGTTTGCAATCTAATTCCACAAACATGTTTTTAAAGGCTCCAGCAGGTTACATAAAATGGTTACCAGTGCAATGGGGCTCAGTGCTAAGGATTAGAAAGTTACAAACAGGTAGGGCAAGGTTCCATTCCTGAGAACTGTCTGTAACTAGGAGTTAAATTGGAAATGAATAATAAGTGTGTGGGGGATGATCACAGAAACAACTGTGATAGGAGAGCAAACAGGTGCAGGAAGAACAGCCACCATCTGGCCTTACTGACTCAGTGAGTGGGTCTGTGTCACAAAGGGAAGGAGGAGTACAGAGGCTTGCATGCTTTCAAGTGGAAGGCGAGATGAAGGGATAATTCATAGAGAGATAAACCCAACAACAGTTATATAGATGGGAAGTTATGCATAATGAAAAATTTTTAGTGTGAGAGTAAACATTATTTCATACAAAAACAAACTCATCTGTCAACATTGAGCTCCATTTCAGTCTAATGGGTAAGTGTTCTAAATCACAGAAAATTATGGAAATATACTTTATGTTATAAATTTAACCTCAATTAGAGTTTTGCTACAATTGAAGAATGAGTTTACTTTTCTCTCATTTCCCTTCGGGAATGTGGCCAGACAGGAAGTAGTATCCAGTAGAACTGTTTGAACGGAAATCCTTTGTACCTTCTAAAGAATCTTTCCAAAGCTCCCTTGAATACCGGTATGTCCTTTTCACATTGGGAAGTTACACCTCAGCTGATGGTTAAGGATAAGCTGTAGAGAACATTCAGGAATTCTTGGAATAATCAACTTGATGCATTCCAATGATGCTAAAACTGACTGAGGAATTGATCAGGATGGATAACCTTGTTTCTGACCTATTTTGCAAAAGATTATTGAGTATCTCTTAAGGTGGGAATGGGAACAATAGAAGCAATTGTTTCTTTTTAGGTTCAAGACCCAATGCAGGTTCAACAATTTCTAATTCTCAGCAGTTACTGCTCAACCCAGTGAATTACTCCAGCAGTTTGTTTTTTTTCATGCACATTTCTGTTTATAGATGGTACAGGTTCAACATGTCTGTTCTGGGTCTATTGCCTTTGGTGTAAAAGGTCGTCTTTGAAAACTTGATCTTAATAAACCATAACAAAGACCTAACTTGATAGTACCACAACAGGCAAAGCACTAACCAAAACTTAAAATTGTCTTTAAGCTCTTAATGTCTAAGTTTGCAAGTTGAGCATTCCAGAAACGAAAGTCTGCGCGGACATGTGAAACAAAAATAGCTCTGCAGACATTTTATGAAAAGATTTCTAGTCAATCTCTCAGCAGAAGAAAAAATCAGGTGAATAAACAAAATCCATTTATTCCTGGTGTTTGTATATTGTATGTGAGATGCATTTCCACAACCGGTAGCTTGGACTGATCTGACTGCCAATTATTTTTGATAAGTATTCACTGTAACACTTTGCCTGTAAATCAAATCAGTGGCTTCAGTTTGTCACTGTGTTGTTCAGGGTTAAACTGAATTGGAATGTCCTAGACTAAGTGTAGGGATTGTCACTATAATGACCACAGTTGACAAAGCACCCCTGAAATGGGATAGAAAACAAACACAGCTGGAACACCTACTCAGACAGACTGCTTTGGAAGTATAGTATGATGCTCCAGTAGTCAAGAAGTGCAACATACACAATCATTTAACAAACCAGGGCAATGTTGTGTTGGGTTGCTTGCGGGCATTAACTCAATGGTTATTTCTTCAGAAGAGAGAAACACAGAAAGGAAAGGCATAGTAAATGCAGTACACTAAAGGAACCCAGGAGCAGCTAGCTAGTTTAGCTGGCATAGCCGCAAGGTATACTTATTACTCAGGAATCACTGAGAAAGGCCTCCATAAATCCAACCACAATCCTTTTGTCAGTTCCAATTATGTACTTGGAGTCTGGAAACATGAACGAAGTCCAACTAGACACACTCTGGAACTATGCATAAGGGTGTTTCATTCTCTGGCATCCTCGTGTTCCACTTTCACTCTGACAGCTGCGAAAGCCTTTTGTTGTTGGAAGCCATTCAACTGGAGTTCTTTTTCTTCCTTTATTGATTTGTCTTTGTGTTTTGTGTTACCAATTGAAGGATGCTCAACATACCTTCTTTTTGTAAGATGTGCCTCGGGAAGGCTACGGATTGTTCCAAGAATATGGGGTATCATCAGGCTCGAAACCAATCCCCCCCACCCACTGCCACCGGCTTTCAGCCAAGTTATCTGAAACAAGGCCAGATAGTGCACTGCAATCAAGATGATATCCTGACTCCAAGATAGTTGAGAGGTTCACAGAAAGCAACTCACAAGAGAGAAGCTATTGAATCTGAAAGATCAGTTGCTGTTTAGTCAGTATATAATTGCACAATATTAATGTTTTGGCCAGGGCTGGACTTTGAAACTGGATGATGGAGTGGTGTAGTCCAATACTCTTTCACTTCTGACCTAACCTTGGGGAAGATCAACCAAACACCATACTCATACTCATAAATAGTGCTTATTTAGGCATCTGTTAGGAAACCACAGACATGGTGAATGCAATAAGATGATGATCTTCAAAAATTAGGGCCAGAGCATTTGTTGTGTTTGATAAACTCTGCACCAACATATTACCAAATCCACAGGTGGATGTTAATTTACTAATTCAAAATGTGAAACAATTCATTGAATAAGTTATTGATATATAGCTCCAAATTTTTCTCCAGACTCCCTGTTCCTGACTACCACATGGGAAAAGCTTGTGTCATTGAGACTAGATATATATACAGATTAAGAGCAGGATTATGCATTCGGGGTTGTATGGTGATTATTCCTCACAGTTCCAATTACCCCGAGTCTGATGCTGTCCTGGTGGTGTTGGCAGTGTGGAACTTTTGTGTTCTCCCTATGACTGTGTGGGTTTCCCTGATACTCTAGTTTCTTCACAAACTGGTCGCTATAAATTTTCCCCAATATTTCAGTGGGTGGTAGGAAATTCAAGGTGGCGATGATGGACATTTAGGTGAAAATAAGCTACTGGGAAATAAGAGGATGAATTGGATTGAAGGAGTTGTTCTGAGAGTTGGCATAGAGAGACCACTGAGCCCCTTTGTAAGTCATGAGACACGTGGCCTATTATAGACAACTCTGGCATTTAAAGTAAGATGACAGGTGATCAGATTGTAATCACATTCCTTTCTACTTGTGATAACCTTTCACCACCTTGGTGATCATTTGTCTATCCATCTCTTCCTTAAAATATTCAGTCAATGGGTGTCAGTAAGTCACTTAAGAACCTTATGGACACGTATTAAGATGCCTGTAAGGAGTCCTTATTTTTAAAGTCACCTATCAATATTCATTTCCCCATGAGAACAAACATCCCCTCTATATCCATTTTGACAAAACCCCTCAGGATTTTGTACATCTTAATTAAGTTGCTTCTAAACTCCAACAAATGCAAACTGAGTCCATCCATCTTCTCTGAACTGCATACAATGCACTAATGTCCTTCCTTAAAAAAAGGGACCAATATTGTACATTGTATTTCAATGTCCTATAACATCAAGATGGCGGTGAGTTGCCGTCTCTGTTGGGATCATGTCTCAGACTTAGCTGCTTTTTAATTTCATGACGAATGTTCTGGTGACAGAGAGGGGATTTGGGGATCAGGATAGGGTTTAGGGACAATGATGTAGGGAGTTAATGGTCATATGAGGGTTTAGGGACAGGGATGTGGAGGAGTTAGAGTTCAGGCCTCCATTCTGCTCTCTGCGTTTGTAGGCCAGTAATGTGGATGGGTGACAAAGGACACCTGGAATCCAGGCCTGTGCTTGAAAGATCAGCAATGTGAATATGGGACAAAACATATTCAGAGTTCAGACCTCTGCTCTGCACTAAAAAGGTCATCAATGTGGGTGTAGGATGAAGGACATCCATGGTATTTGGGATGTCCCACGCTGGCGCATTTCCATGTGAGCAGGAGCATCAGGGCCGGTCAGTTGACGCGCTTAGAATTTGAGCCCCATGGTTTGAGTCCAGGGATTGATACTGAAGATTGAAGTCCAAAGATCGATCAGAAGCTTGAAAGTCGTAAACCAATGGTTGAAGCCTGGAGTCTTGCAGGCTTGTCCTGGAGTTTCAGGGCTGTCTGTGTGTGGGTGTGAGGGAGGTTGGGAGAGCGGAAAGGGGCCTTTTTGTTGTTATTGTTTTGTTGCCTGTTCCGTTCTGTGTTGTTTGACCAGCATTGTGGGCCCGCTATATTGGCGACACTTGTGAGCTGCCCCAGCACATCCTGAGTTATGTTGGTGGTTAATTCAGATGACACATTTCACTGTATGTTTTCATGTACATGTGATAAAATAGGTCCGAATCTGAACAAAAGTATAACTTTCCTACATTTGAATTCAGTTTCCCTTTGCAATAAACAATTATGCTGTTAGCTAATTACTTGCCTTTGGCAAATCATGCACGAGAACGCCCTAGCCCCTTGCATCTCAGAGTCTGGCAATTTTTCATCATTTTGACAATATGCTGTTTAATTCTTCCTTACAAAATGTTTAATTTCACATTTTTCCATATTGCACCAATGTCCCATGACTTTGCCTACTCACTTAGCCTGTTGACATCTCTTTGTAGTCTCTTTCATGTCCACTTTGCAATTCACTTTCCTGTCTATCATCCCACCAGCTTGTGCAAGGTATGTCTGTTCTTCAGAGATAATGAAGTCTGCCTATGTTCTGAGAGTGTGCTTTTGTTTCATAATGAAGAAATTAATTTTTCTGAATTCAAGAACAGATAGACTGAACAGGTTTGAATGAACAGGTCTTGGGTTAGTATTGTTTCGGCAACCACAAATGAGATGGTCATTAACACCAATAAAAACCAATAACATTTTTAATGTCATTTAAAAGGAGAACAAAACGAAGGAATTGTTGCTATCATTTACTCACTCTCAAGACCTGGGAACACAGAAAAGAGAAAAGAAAGATGCTGAATTAATGAAACACTATTTCAGAAGTATCCCACTGCTTTTCTTGTGCAGTAAATTACATTGGACATTTATTGTTACTTTGGGGAAGTTGGTTGCCATTTAATGCACAGCAAGTCACAGAAAGTGACAGGATTAATGATCAATAGTTATCCTCAGTAGGTAACTGGTTTGTTGACACTGGCTATTGTGAAGGCAATCAATGCTGCCAGAGTATCATTCCCATGAAAAAGGTACTGGGGAATTACTGTTTTCGAGGCAGATTGAATATGATACCAACAATAAAAATATCAGTAAGAAATAATACAGCATGTTGGTGTGTTGATTACTTTTGATGTCAGGAGGAGGTGAATTAGCTGAAACTGAAATTCTGTAATGAAGATAGTGGGGATAATTCAAGTCAAGTCAAGTCAAGTCACTTTTATTGTCATTTCGACCATAACTGCTGGTACAGTACATAGTAAAAATGAGACAACGTTTTTCAGGACCATGGTGTTACATGACACCGTACAAAAACTAGACTGAACTACGTAAAAAAACAACACAGAGAAAGCTACACTAGACTACAGACCTACACAGGACTACATAAAGTGCACAAAAACAGTGCAGGCATTACAATAAATAATAAACAGGACAATAGGGCAAGGTGTCAGTCCAGGCTTCAGGTATTGAGGAGTCTGATAGCTTGGGGGAAGAAGCTGTTACATAGTCTGGTCGTGAGAGCCCGAATGCTTCGGAGCCTTTTCCCAGACGGCAGGAGGGAGAAGAGATTGTATGAGGGGTGCATGGGGTCCTTCATAATGCTGTTTCACAATTCTTGTAATTCTTTTTGACAATGGAAATACAGTTTAAAGAAAACATTTGCATTGGTGAAATTTAATTCCTAATTCATTCTGAAGCATTATATATTAGGTCTAAAGTAACATCTTGCTTGCTACTTGATGACTAGAACTGTCAACACAGGGAACTGTGACCTCTCACTTTTCTTCTGCATAGCAAAAGTTTATTGGCAATTGGCGATTCCAGCCTTTGAATCATTTGTTATTTTCTAACATTTGTTCCATTTTAATTACATCTGTCAAATTAAGCCAAATCTCATGTGCTTCCTTGGCTGTTAGTGAAGATTTCAGTTCACTTTTTGATGAAGAGCAAGTCAGTTCTTCAGCTTCTATCCCACTTCAATATCACCAAACGTTTAATGGTCATTCATCTTGTAGGCACCCCTTAATTATAAATTAATTGATCTCCAATATTCCATGCCCACTTTGCAAGAGAGTAATTCCTTCATGGGTTTTACAAGATTCCACCAAACACAAAAGATGCTGTAATTTGGAGCAAGAAAAAACAGACCCCTGGAGCAAGTGTTTGTTTTTATGCTCCAGATTAATTGACTTCACTTAAAGCAAACATTAAATATGGGACATTAAGCAAATATTGCTAGTAATATTCAGTAGGTCGGGCAGCATCTGTGTTAATGTTTCAGGATGATGACCTTTCATCAAACTGCAGTTGTGCCATCCTTCACTGTCAGTGAATCATAATCCTGGAAACTTCCTAAATGACAGCATTGTTGAAGTACTTTCACCATAAGAGTTCATTCAGCAGGTAGCAGTAATTCACCATGATCTCTGAGTGAAAGTAAGGACTGGCCTTGCTAAAAACACCATAATCTTAAGTACAACAAACGTGCCACCAGACTAGGGGCAACCGCCAGATGGAGCCCAAATCCATCCATTGCCAATAGAGGTCAGCAATTAATCACTTCATTTACTGACTTGTGTGGACCTCTCAAATCATCAGGAATGTTTAGCAACCAGAAAATAATGTTCTAATTCACAACTGTATGTGAGCAAAACTGAGCTGAGCTCACACAGATAATTTGCTGATGATGTGAAATTTAGTTCACATTATAAACTGGGGTTGGGGTGTCTATAATGTCGATGCCAAAGAAAATAAACAAAGGAAAAGGGAAAAAAGGGCCAAGAACAGGAACAAAACAAGGAGAAATAAAGAAGGAAAAAGATACACAGTAAGAAGGCCATTTGGCCCATTGTGTCTGTGTTGACTGAAGAAGCCATCCAGTTTGATCCCACTTCCAGGACTAATTCTGTGTCTCTTTAGTTTACATTTCTTTGATTATACATCCAACTACTTTTTAATGAGATGATGGTTGTTGCCTCTGTCACCCTATTGGATAGTCAGTTCCAGATCCCTTCTAGCTTCCAGATGAAAAACATTCCTTCACCTTCCTTCTAACATTTATGGTTTTTTTTTTTACAATTTTGCTAAAGCAAATAGATCCTTCTCATTTAACTAGTCTTGGGCCTTCATTATTTTATTCACTTTAATTATGGTGCCAATAAAAAGTATTCACTCCCTTGGAAGTTCTGATGTTTTATTGTTTTACAATATTGAATCACAGTGGATTTAATTTGGCCTTTTTCACACTGATCTAAATTAATTACGAATCTCAAGCACAAAATAATTAATTGCATAAGTATTCACCCCCTTCAAGTCAGTATTTAGTTTATGCACCTTTGGCAGCAATTAACAGTCTTGAGTCTGTGTGGATAGGTCTCTAACAGCTTTGCAAATCTGGACACTGCAATTTTTCCCCATTCTTCTTTACAAAGCTGCTCAAGCTCTGTCAGATTGCATGGGGATTGTGAGTGAACAACCCTTTTCAAGTCCAGCCACAGATTCTCAATTGGATTGAGGTCTGGACTCTGACTTGGCCACTCCAGGACATTAACTTTGTTCTGAGTTGGTGAGGAAGGAGAGGCAGGGGACAAAACATAAATGTAGCCAGTTAGAGGGGTTCAAATATGTCTATTTCAATGCTAGGAGTATTAGGAATAAAGGGGATGAACTTAGATCAATACATAGAACTATGATGTTGTGGCCGTTACTGAAACTTGGCTGGAGGAAGGGCAGGGTTGGCTGATGCAGGTACCAGGGTTTAGGTGTTTTAAAAGGAATAGGATGGGAGGTAGAAAAGGTGGGGAAGTAGCATTACTGGTCAGGGATAGTATCACGGCTATAGAAAGGGAGGACGCTGCAGAGGGAGTGTCCACTGAGTCGGTGTGGGTGTAAGTCAGAAATAGGAAGGGGATCAATCACTGTGCTGGGAGTAGTCTATAGGCCTCCAAATAGCCCTCGAGATACCAAAGAGCAGATAAGCAGGCAGATTTTAGAATGGTGCAGGAAATACAGGGTTGTAGTTATGGGTGATTTCAACTTCCCTCATATTGACTGGCACCTCCTGACTGCAAGGGGGATAGAGTGAATTTGTCAGGTGTGTCACCTTTCTAGCTCTTAGCTTCATCCCACCCCTCCGGTCTTCTACTATCATTTCTCATTTCCCCCTTACCCCCACTACTTTCAAATCTCTTAGTATCTTTCCCTTCAGTTAGTCCTGACGAAGGGTCTCAGCCCGAAACGTCAACAGTGCTTCTCCTTATAGATGCTGCCTGGCCTGCTGTGTTCCACCAGCATTTTGTGTGTGTTGTTTGAAGTAATGTGGAGGAAGTTTAGGGACCACTTGAGCTGGGTTTAGGATAGGTTTGTCCCACTGAGACAAGGCAAAAATGATAGGAAAAGGGAACCGTGGCTGACGAAACACGTGAGGCAAGTCATCAAGAGGAAGAAGGAAGCATATGTTAGATATAAGAAGCAGGAAGCAGGAGGGGCTCATGAGAAATATAAGGTAGCCAGGAAGGAGCTTAAGAAAGGATTTAGGAGAGCTCAAAGGGGGCATGAGAAGGCCTTGGCAAGTAGGATTAAGAAGAACCCCGGGGCGTTCTGTGCGTATGTGAAGAACAAGAATGAAGGTGGGGTTGCTAAAGGATAAAGAAGGCAACATGTGCCTGGAGGCAGAGGAGGTTGGGGAGGTCCTAAATGAATACCATAGAACCATAGAACACTACAGCACAGTATAGACCCTTCAGCGCTCCATGTTGTGCTGAGCCATATATTCCTTAAAAAAAAGTACTAAACCCACACTACCCCATAACCCTCCATTTTTCTTTCATCCATGTGCCTGTCCAAGAGGTTCTTAAATACCCCTAATATTTTAGCCTCCACCACCATCCCTGGCAAGTCATTCCAGGCACTCACAACTCTTTGTGTAAAAAAACTTACCCCTGATGTCTCCCCTAAACTTCCCTCCCTTAATTTTATACATATGCCCTCTTGTGTTTGCTATTGGTGCCCTGGGAAACAGGTACTGACTATCCACCCTATCTATGCCTCTTATAATCTTGTAGACCTCTATCAAGTCCCCTCTCATTCTTCTACGCTCCAAAGAGAAAAGTCCCAGCTCTGCTAACCTTGCTTCATATGACTTGTTCTCCAAACCAGGCAACATCCTGGTAAATCTCCTCTGCACCCTCTCCATAGCTTCCACATCCTTCCTATAATGAGGTGACCAGAATTGAACACAATAACACTTTGTATTCACAAGTGAAATGGACCTTGATCGGGGTGAGGTTGAAATAGAACAGGACTATGTGCTGGACAATGTGGAGATTAAGGAAGAAGTAGTGTTGGTTCTTCTTAAAAACATCAAGATTGATAAGTCCCCAGGGCTGGATGTGATATACCCCAGGTTGCTGTGGGAAGTGAGAGAAGAGATCACTGGAGCAGTAGCTATGATCTTTGAATCCTCTTTGGCTGCAGTGGAGGTGCCGGAGGATTGAAGAATGGCAAATGTAGTTCCCTTGTTTAAGAAAGGTAATAGGGAGATCCTGAGAACTATAGACCGGTGAGTCTTACGTCAGTGGTCTGCAAACTATTGGAAAGGATTCTTAAGGATAAGGTCTATGAGCATTTGGAGAAGTACAGTCTACTCAAGGATAGTCAACATGGCTTTGTGAAGGGAGGGTCATGCCTCACAAGCCTAATTGAGATTTTTAAAGAGGTAACAAAAGAAATTGATGAGGGTAGGGCGGTAGATGTGGTCTACATGGATTTTAGCAAGGCATTTGACAAGGTCCCCCATGAAAGACTGATCCAGAAAATCATGAGGCATGGGATCAGTGGAACCTTGGCTGTTTGGATAAAAAAAATTGGCTTACAGGAAGAAAGCAGGGGGTAGTAGTGGAAGGAAAGTATTCTGCTTGGAGGTCGGCAACTAGTGGAGTGCCGCAAGGATATGTCCTGGGACACCTACTCTTTATGATTTTTGTAAATGACCTGGATGAAAAGGTGGAAGGATGGGTGAATAAGTTTGCGGATGACATGAAGATTGAAGGAGTTATGGATGGAGCTGTAGGTTGTTGAAGGTTACAAGAGAATATAGACAGGATGCAGAGTTGGGCAGAAAAGTGGCAGATGGAGTTCAACCTGGATAAGTGTGAGGTGATGCATTTTGGAAAGACAAACCAGAAGGCTGAGTACAGGGTTAATGGTTACTTAAAAGTGTGGATGAACAGTGGCACCTTGGGTTTCAAATCCATACATCCCTCAAGGTCGCTGCACAGGCTGATAGGATAGTTAAGAAGGCCTATGGGGTGCTAGGCTTCATTAATAGGGGGATTGAGTTCAAGAGTAGAGAGGTCATATTGCAACTCTACAAATCTCTGGTGAGACCACACTTAGAGTATTGTGTTCAGTTCTGCTCACCTCATTATAGGAAGGATATGGAAGCTACGGAGAGCGTGCAGAGGTGATTTACCAGGATGTTGCCTAAATTGGCAAACAAGTCTTATGAGGCAAGGTTAGTAGAGCTGGAACTTTCCGCTTTAGAGCATAGAAGGATGAGAGGGGACTTGATAGAGGTCTACAAGATTATGAGAGGCATAGATAGGGTGGATAATCAGTACCTGTTTCCCAGGGCACCAGTAGCAAACACAAGAGGGCATATGTACAAAATTAAGGGAGGGAAGTTTAGGGGAGACATCGGGGTAAGTTTTTTACACAAAGAGTTGTGAGTGCCTGGAATGACTTGCCAGGGATGGTGATGGAGGCTAAAATATTAGGGATATTTAAGAACCTCTTGGACAGACACATGGATAAAAGAAAAATGGAGGGTTATGGGGTAGTGTGGGTTTAGTACTTTTTTAAAAAGAATATATGGGTCGGCACAACATTGAGGGCTAAAGGGCCTGTACTGTGCTGTAGTATTCTAGTGTCTAGTTTTTTTAAGCCACTCCTGTGTAGCTTTGGCTTTATGCTTGGGGTCATTGTTTTGCTGGAAAACAAATCTTCTCCCAAGTTGTAGTTCTCTTGCAGACTGCATCAGGTTTTCCTCCAGGATTTCCCTGTATTTTGCTGTATTTATTTTACCCTCTACCTTCACAAGCCTTCCAGGGCCTGCTGCAGTGAAGCATCCCCACAGCATGATGCAGCCACCACCATGCTTCATGGTAGGGATGGTGTGTTTTTGATGATGTATGGTGTTCGGTTTACAACAAACATAGCGTTTAATCTGATGGCCAAAAAGCTCAATTGTGGTTTCATCAGACCATATCACTTTCTGCCAGCTGACTTCAGAGTCTCCCACATGCCTTCTGGCAAACTCTAGCCAAAATTTAATGTGAGCTTTTTTCAACAGTGGCTTTCCACTCTTTGCCCCTTTTCCATAAAGTTCCAACAGGTGAAGCACCTGGACAACAGTTGTTGTATGTGCAGTCTCTCTCATCTCAGCCACTGAAGCTTGTAACTCCTCCAAAGTTGTCATAGCTCTCTCACTAGTCCTCTTCTTGTACAGTCACTCAGTTTTTGTGGACGGCCTGTTCTAGGCAGATTTACAGCTATGCCATATTCTTTCGATGAATGACTTAACTGTACTCCAAGGGATATTCAGTGACTTGGAAATTTTCTTGTATCCACCTCCTACTTGTGCTTTTTGATAACCTTTTCTCAGAGTTGTTTCAAATATTCTTTTTTCTTCATGGTGTATTTTTGTAGTTCAGGATACTGACTCACCAGCAGTTGGACCTTCCAGATGCAGATATATTTTTACTACAATCAATTGAAACACCTTGATTGCAAACAGGTCTCCAAAAACAGATTTCCAAAATCAGATTTCCATTTAACTAATTATGTGACTTTTAAAACCAATTGGCTGCACCAGTGATGATTTGGTGTGTCATATTAAAGAGGGTGAATAGTTATGCAATCAATTATTTTGTGTTTTATATTTGCAATTAATTTAGGTCACTTTGTAGAGATTTGTTTTAACTTTGACACAAAACAGATTTGCTGTCAAAAAAATCCAAATTAAATCCACTGTGATTCAATGTTGTAAAACAATGAAACATGAAAACTTTCCAAGGGCTGAATACCTCTTATAAGTACTGTAAATCTTCCATTAGCTTCTTCTGGTCCATTGAAATCAATATAAACCTTTCCAAACTTCATTTATTGCTAATTTTTTTCAATCCTGGCAACATTCTTGTAAATCAGAAAGGGCTCAAATCTCTAACAAAGTCACTTGGCAGGGAAGAAATAAAGTAAGTTAATACCAATGTGAGTCTTCTTGATGCAATGTTTGGAACATGGTCTAGCCATGACCAACATGCTATTTTGTAGAAGAACGTGACAAGGCAACAGTTTTAATTTGGGTATTAGCATGGAGTACATCTTCCATGCAGCTACATGAGGGTCAAACATTACTCCCTTCAACACAGCCATTAAATCTGACTGCCACCCTGATTTTAACTATTTCAGTATCCACAAAACTCTTACAACCACTTTATAATGATTATTGAAGGAGGTCAGTATTAATATTTCTTAATCTTTACCATTAGATAAATACTATTACCTTATTGTCTTTTAATACATGTTAGCAATACCAAAGAAGAATGGCCATTTTCACTTTAGTCTTGTTTGTCTCCAGGCTAGTGTTTGATTGTGTAACTTTGTGATGGTGACCTGTGATTTATATTTTCAATTAAGTATAGATTCAACATGTTTCCATTTTGTCTGCAGCTCTCCTTGATGATGCAACTTTTAGAAAGCACTGTCTTTGGATTGGATCTCTTAAAGTTGCACTCTGTAACAATGAAACTCGTGAAACATATTGAAAAACTGGAAGAGGTAAGACACTTGTTTATTTCTCAACTCAAATATTTTCCAACCCTCCCTCTTAAAGGGTCAAGATTTAAAAACTTTAAACAGGACTTTGAGCAGGTCCATAGTTCCATGGGACCTGGCCTATTCTCTTGCAACTTGTTTTCGTAAGTGCAGTGCATACAGGAGCATAACAGCTGGCCCACACTAAGCCATAAAAGTCAGTGCAGGTATGTTTTCCACAACGGAGGGAAATCAGAGTGAGAGTCACTGAGTCTCAACTTTCAGCCTTTGTCGTGGTTTGATTTAGAACTACATAGAAAGACCAAATCTAAATATGTTCTGCTGCTCTCAATGCTCCAAATGAACCCCCTCCAACCTAAATTCATTTTACCCAACTACATTGTCTTCCTATACTTTTGTTTCTATGCCTGCCACACCCGCAACCCTCCCCCCCCTCCAGTTACCTGTAACCCTGCTTCCAATTTTAATTCTCTGACTTTCCCTAATGCATCTCTACTAGTCCACTGACCCTTTCCATGTGGTAGGAGGAGCAACAATCTCACTCCATTGGAGAGTGATATGGAGATAACCTGAAGAAGGGCATTTGGCTGAACAGGAAGAAATTTTAAGATCCCAGTGACCAAAGAAGGCTGAAAGAACTGCTGAGAAAGTTGTGCTGTCCTTTTATTGGATTCAAGGAAGATCAATCATCTGAACCTTCAACCCATCAAATACGCGCCATTTCACTAGCAGAATAGAATTGTCCAATTGTCACCCATTACTTCATCTTTACAAAAAAAATGTTTTTTCTGTTGATGGATACACAGGTGTCGAAAGACTGCTTGATATTTTGTCAGGTAATGTCATGCCTTGTCATTTCCTGCCTTGTGTTAAGTGACTGTAGTTTGGTAGGACATAATTACTGTAAAAACATCAGCAACTCCCTCATCCCATTCGGGATGAGAAAGTTGCTGATGTTTGGTATTGAGTGACTTATGAATCGATTCAGAAACAGCCTGGAAGAAGTAATTTGCAGTTAAGACTGCAATTGCAGGTTTCCGGTGATGTCATCATCGAGAATGGCAGCTTAAGTCACTGGCTCCTCCTGAAAAACGCGTATTAAGCCCCATTAACCCGTCAAATATAATATTTTTCGAAAAATATTTGAACTGAAAAGAGGGGCGAGAATGGGGAGAAGAAATGGAAATAAAAAAAGCAACACTGCGGAGCCTGCGTCCGAGAGGAGTGCAGTGAGCGGCTCTCCGACCCGACCGCGTGCTAGCGAGGTGGCTGCTGGGCCTCGTTCAGTCAAAGCGGCGAATGTCTTTGAAATCCTGAAAGAAATAATGGAGGTCCAGAAAGATATAAAGCAGCAGCTCCGTGATATTAAGGCAGAGCTCACCAGCGTTAATCAAAAAATAGTGGTGGCAGAGACTCGCATTGAGAAGGTGGAAGATCGCATTCAAAACGTGGAACGGATACTGAGCAAGACAATAAAAATAATACATCACCAAGAAGGTAAACTGCTTGACCTGGAGGGAAGATCATGGCGGAAAAATATCAGAACCTACAACGTTCCCGAAGGAGCGGAGGGCCTGTCTATGACGGAGTTTGTCGGAAAGTTACTGTGGGACGCGCTGGATCTTCCCCCCGGCTATGGAGCTGGAAGTTGAAAGAGCACTCCACGCGTTAGTCCCAAAACCTACCCAGGATAGAAAGCCACGCTCTATTATAATTAAATTCCTTCGGTACAGCACCAAGGCGGAGATTCTACGAAGGGCCTGGGGTAAGAAGAGAGTGTTTTTAGAGGATAAATTAATATATTTCGACCAAGATTACCCCCCCGCGGTCCTCCAGAAACGCAAAGAATACTCCGAAGTAAAGCGAGTATTAAAGCAAAATAAGAGTAGATTTCAAACTCCGTACCCTGCTAAACTTCGAGTGTTTTATGACAAAAGGACGCAGTTGTACCAGACAGTGGAAGAGGCAACTACAGACATGAAGGCCAGAGGGTTGCCCGTTAGCGTGACCAAAACGAAAGAAAGCCTGGCTGAGGAATTGTCCCGCTCGGCTTGAGAAATAGTGTGAGAAACGAGAAGGCAGGAGACGGGAGGAGGCCGAGAGAAACATATCAGGAAGAGACCGGGAGTTCCCAAAGACAGTCCTCACCCCCTTCAGAAGAGCCATAAGGTTTGGCTAACTTTAAAAATGTTGAGAAGCTAAACAGAAGCAAAAGTACACGGTGATATACCTATCTCGAGAAATACTTATTATAATGTGGATTTTATATTACTTAGTTGTTATTCTTTATTCGCTCACTTACTCCTTTTTCCCTGTGTACTCCTATATATGCATGTGTATATGTGTATATATATATATATATATATATATATATATATGTATATATAGGAGGAGTACACAGGGAAATCTTTTCTGTGTAATGGATTTGTTCACTGACTTTTATGAATACTGCAATGGGGGCCCTCAACTCACAAATAGGAGGGGTTATCCCCCACAGCTAGACATTTCCTCTAGCTCAACGCAGGGTCATTTACTAGAGACTTCAGCCTTGGAATCACACATTCGTTGCCATTTTTGTTATTATTTGTGTTTCTTGGTTCTTGTTTGTTCAGGGAGTAGATCGATTAAGTTTTATTCTAATTTCAATGATACATTGACAGATAAATACAGATGGCTAAGGATAAGGTAAAATTCATTTCTTTTAATGTCAATGGGCTATTAAATCCAACCAAGCGTAAGAGAATTTTATCCAAAATGAAAAAAGAACAAGCCCATGTAGTATATTTACAGGAAACTCATTTAAGTGATAATGAGCATAAAAAACTGAAGAAAATGGGCTTCACTAATCTGTTTTTCTCCTCATATAAATCAGGACATAGGAGAGGAGTTGCTATTCTTATCTCAAGTAAGCTAAATTTTGAAAAAATATTCAAAATGGGAGATAAAGAAGGCAGATATATTCTGGTAAGGGGGAATATAGACGGCAATTCAGTTACCCTGAATTGAGTTCCTCTGGGAAGTGATACTGGTTTCTTTCAGAAAATTACTGATATTATGGTAACAGAAACAGAAGGTCTCCTGATATGTGGGGGAGACTTAAAATTACAATTACAACCAAACTTAGACTCTTCCAATAGAAAAACCTATGAAACAAAATCCTTACATAAGAAAGTTAATACACTGTTTGAGGGTGTTGGTTTAATAGATATATGGAGGGACCTTTTCCCTGACAGAAGGGATTACACTCATTATTCTGCTCCACATTCTGTATATACAAGAATAGACTATTTCATAACATTTGGAAAAGACAAAGACAAAATAAACACCTGTGGAATTGGGACAATAGATGTAAGTGACCATGCACCTATATATTTATCTGTTGATTTTGACCTACAACCAAAGAATACTACTTGGAAACTAAATTCAAATCTACTCAATGATCCGTACTTTAAGGAACAAATTAAAAAATAAATTGGTCTCTACTTAGAGTTTAATGATAATGGAGGGGTTTCACCTCCCATTTTATGGGATACTCTGAAGGCGGTCTTAAGAGGGAAAATTATAGCGATATCTTCATATAAGAAAAAAATAAGGAATAAAACATTAGAGGAATTACAAAATAGGCTAAAGGAACTAGAGAAAAAACACAAATTGAATTTGACACAGGATACATTAGGGGAAATTAAAAGAATTAGGAATGAAATAAATAATTTGGCTACGCAAGAAATCAGGAAAAACTTAATGTTTCTGAAACAGAGAAATTATGAAAGTGGATCGAAATCTATGAAAATACTGGCGTGGAAACTGAAAAAAAAGATAGCAGAAAATACAATTCATAGAATTAGGGACCCAAGAATGAAAATGATAAAAAATAAGCTAAGTGAAATTCAAGAAGCTTTTGAAGTGTTTTACAAAACACTATATTCCAAAGTTCCAGGGGGAAGCATAACCAAAATCGACACCTTCTTGAATTCTCTAGAGTTACTCACTTTAAGCGAAGAACAAAATAGAAGGATGACTGCTGACATAACTGAAGTTGAATAAAAAGCTGCAATTAGTAGGCTTAAATTAAGCAAGTTGCCAGGATCAGATGGGTATATGGCAGAGTGGTACAAATAATTTAAAAATGAGTTAATTCCTGTTTTACTCCCCACACTGACCTGGGCTGTAAAAATGGCACAAATGCCACCCAGTTGGAAGGAAGCGATAATCTCAGCTATACCGAAAGAAGGCAAGGATAAAATGGAATGCGGGTCATTTAGACCAATATCCATTCTTAATGTAGATTATAGGTTATTTACCTCCATCGTGGCCAAACGATTAGAGGAGTTTCTACCCATACTGATATGTAATGATCAGACAGGTTTTATACGACAACGCCAGACTCAAGACAATATATGAAGGACACTTCACATTATGGATCATATACAAAAAATAAAATCAAAGCATTAGTGATAAGCGTGGATGTTGAAAAAGCATTTGATTCGGTTAATTGGAATTTTCTTTACAGAGTTTTACATAGATTTGGTTTCCAAGACACAATTATTAAAACTATACAGACACTATATGACAATCCTACTGCTAGGATTAAAATCAATGGATATTTATCAAATAGTCTTACCCTAGAAAGGGGCACAAGGCAGGGTTGTGCATGGTCACCGCTACTCTTCACATTATATCAGGAACCATTAGCTCAATACATCAGACAAAATGAAGATATCAGGGGAATTACTATTAAAGGGACAGAGCATAAATTGGCCTGTTATGTGGATGACATTTTGATCTATCTAGGGCAACCAACATACTCTTTACCTAAATTGATGCAATCCTTTGAACAATATGGTCAATTATCAAGATACAAGATCAACATAGATAAAACCCAATTACTTTCATATAGCCCACCAAGAGAAATTGAAAGTCGATACCCCTGGGCATGGCACACAGAGTCTTTCAAGTATTTGGGCATCATTATGCCAAAAGATTTGGCAAAATTATCAGAATGTAATTATCAGCCTTTTATATAAAAAAATTAAGGAAGATGTGGCAAGATGGAGCCTGATTCCTTTTTTCAGTCTCAGTTCAAGGATTGAGTCTATTAAAATGAATATACTGCCCAGACTGTTATATCTCTTTCAGACCCTACCAATAGAAATTAATCAAAATCAATTCAATGAATGGAACAAGGTGCTATCAAGGTGTATTTGGCAGGGTAAAAGGCCTAGAGTTCATCTCAAAACTTTGCAATTAGCAAAGGAAAAGGGGGGATAGGGCTTGCCTTCTCTTAGAGATTATTATTTTGCAGCAGTTGAGAGCTGTGCAACCCATCATATGGCACTCAATGGAAAAACATTGAGGAGTGGGTACTTCCCATCCCCATACAAGCAATTTTGTCTGATAACAACCTGCAAAGGTACATAAATACTATTGATAACCCATGGGTGAAATTGACTCTTAAAATATGGAAAACTACTATAAAAGAATATAATCTAGATAAAAGAATATAATCTAGAGGGAGTTATTGCAATTCTTAAATGGTGTGCTCTGATTTTACACCAAATAAATTAGATGCTAGATTTAAGGACTGGACAGCTAAAGGAATAACAGTTCTTTGCAACATAATGAAAGAAGGAACACTGTTCAGTTTTGAAATGCTTAAAGAGAAACACTTATTAGAAAAACAAGATTTTTATCGGTATTTACAGATGTGACAATATGTTAATAAGATGCTTTAAAAGGTAATCAAGGCAAATACATGCTTGATAGAGCTCTTTAGAAAAGCATATAATTCAGATAATGGTAGTAGAATAATTTCAAGCATATATAAGGGGTTGTCAAATCTTAAAACACAT
The DNA here is from genome assembly GCF_048418815.1 of Hemitrygon akajei. Lineage (NCBI taxonomy): Eukaryota > Metazoa > Chordata > Chondrichthyes > Myliobatiformes > Dasyatidae > Hemitrygon > Hemitrygon akajei. Next base: position 89,713,241 of record NC_133135.1, on the reverse strand, counting down.
TCGACTTCATACATTAAAACAAAATGGGAGAAGGAAGGAGGGATAATTGTATCTGAGGAAGAATGGACAACAATATGGAGATATCAATGGAAGTTTACCAATTCACAGAAATGGAGGGAGTTTGGATGGAAAAACTTGATAAGATATTTTATTACACCCTCTCAGAAATCCCATTATGATGGTAACCTCCCTGTTTGTTGGAGGAATTGTGGAAATCAAAATGCAAATCATTATCATATTTTTTGGGACTGCCCTGTTATCAAAGACTATTGGAGGGGGATACACAATGCCCTACAAGACATCTTTAAATGTGAAATACCCTTGGAGAGTAAGACCATATATTTTGGATATATACCTCAAGAATGGTTGAAAAGAGATAAACATTTAATGAATATACTGTTGGTGGCTGGTAAAAAGACTCTTACTAGGAAATGGTTATCACAGGAGAGCCCAACTTTAAATACATGGATGGAAATTACAATGGACATTTACAAAATGGAGAAGATAACAGCAGCTGTTAATCATAAGCTGGAACAATTTGATTCATACTGGGAAAAATGGTTTAACTACATAATACCTCATAGGCCTGATTTTATTCTCACAAATCAATGAATCTGTTGTAAAAAAAAATCACTCCCTACTTGTACATAGTTCTTTTCTTTTGCTTGATTTTTCTTTCCACTCTTTTCTATAAGTGTATACCCCAGATAAATACTTTGTGGAGATTTTGTGATATATATGATTATATGATATATATGTACAATGTCTGAAATACATCTTATGGAAATGTTTGTTTGATAAACTTCAATAAAAAAATAAATTACAAAAAAAAGACTGCAATTGCAAATTACATTCCAGAATGACAATTTGAATCACTACAGCACATTTACCCTGCTTTTTTGTACAAAACTTTTGCAGAGGGATATTTCAGATTGTAGTTAATAATTGTACTTGACAGTGCTGGAAACATTAATTGTTCTAAGCTGAAATAAACAGAATAATTTTTTTCGTGAAATATTTGCATGCTTCAGAGTTCTACCTGTATTATGATCTCATTATACCCAATTTCACATATTGATAGGATTGTATGATTGTTATTTATAGGCAAATCTGTTAATTAGGAAGCCATTCTTTGGATTGAACACAGCAAGTTTTTGTACTATTTTGTGTTGTTTGTCCAGGGAAGGTATATTACTCATTTTCAACAGTAGGGGCATATCAGATTCCTAACTATCTTCCTGAACCACTAGAACAGGTCATCTGGTTCCAAAATTCTCAGAAATGTTATTGTTTAATTGCAATGAAAATTAATGTAAATTGCAATATAATTCTTCATAATTTCCATTTTGGCTATACACCTTGAATTCCCAAGGTGAACTACCATAAAGGTCTGACTCATTTCAGCATATATATCTTAAACATTATAAATGGCAACATAGTAGAATCTTTATTAAAATTCCCATAAATCAAAACCTGACCATGGGAGGTAGTATGCAGGGTGTACAATAAATCTGTAATAGCAACTTCACACCTCCCCGACTGTGATTGACCATCTGTCTTAGGCTAAAACTTTCCAATTGTAGTTATAAAAAAATGTGAAAATAGACAACACATTTATTGACTCACTGTAAAAAGGGCAAGCAATAATGGTTAGTGAGTGGACAGTAAAATCTGTTTTAGATTAAATGAGTCTATATTTCTCCTGGCTGGGAATACAGTATAAGTTTAAAAAAAAGCTTATCTGTGAACTTGTTTATTCTCGGTGTCCATCACCTGCATCACTGCAACAACTGAATCAAGTCAGTCAACAAGGGGAAATCTTGAATCTTTCAGTCTTTGTCAGAGTCTGTGAATGGAATTATCAATCTACACTTTCCTGTTAAGTTCTAACTGAGCCACTGGATGCATTAGGCTTGTTGCACACAGATCCTAAAGGAAGACAGGATGAACAGAGAGGAATGGTAGCTTAGTTCAAAGCAAAATAGAGGAACTGACCATATGGGAGAACAGGTGCTATATCCATGTCCAGGTTTTAAGTTAGGTGGGAATATTAAAACCATTTCCCTTGATAGAAAGAAGAGGTAGGTTTAGGTAGGCTTTTCTGAACATATTTCTTATTCTAACACCACCTGCATCTGCAAGAGAGGGCTCAGAATGATGGATGATATCACAAGTAGTTCCTCGCATGCCGACTTTACTTTTGGCTGGTAACATCCTTGCTTTTAAATTAAAAGGTTGTGAGTTTAAACCCCACTGCAGAGAACTGTAGGCAAAAAAGTTAACATATTCGAGTACAGCACTAGGGTGTAATGTGCTGTCAGAGGTACTGATTAAATGAGATCCCAAAGCAAGGTACTGGCTGCTTCAAAAACGGATTCTGAAGATCTCATGACACTACTCTGAAGGATAGCAGGGGAGTATCACACAAAAAAAAAGTGTTTTAATCACCAGCCGGTCTGTTTAAGGCAGCATTAGGCAGGATGTTGGGATTGTAACATTCAAATTACATGCATATGATCAAACTCAGTTATTCACTTCAATGCACTTCTGGGCTTGGTTGATGGTAGAGTTATCCAATCAGTTCTACTCTCTATAAAAATAGTATCATCACTTAATATGGATAAACAGACTATCTAATCCTTATCACGTTGCTGTTTAGCAAGCATGGTGAGTGTATGATTATCTGTTCTGTTATATCCCATTGTTCAGAAAATGCTAATATGGCCATAAAACACTTTGAAATATCCAAGCGGTTAGACAAAAGGCTTTTTTTTAAACAGTGGGACAATAAATAGCTTCTTTGTATCAGACAAAGGAAATCATGAACAGTAATGGGTAGCAGGCAGCAGAGTAAAGCTAAGAGCAATGCTAAGTCATTTGAAAGGTTAAAGTATTTTCAGTGATGATCACATGCAATATGAGAATCAGAAGCATCACTGTAAAATCTGATTAAGTGTTTTCTCAGAACAACAACTTCAATTTGTATTGCAGCTGTAACAAGGCAAAAATGTCCCAGGGCACTTCAAATGTATGTTTTCAAACAAACATTAATGCCAAGCCATATAAAGTCATAGCCAAATCAAAAAGAGAGCTTATAAGGATGATAGAGTGATAAGAGAGTTCAGGGTGGAGAGGATTGGGGACTTTCTGAGCTTAGCACTTCAGCAGTGTATGGCATAGCCATTAACAATGGAGCAATTATATCTGATGATGCTCAGGTGACCCGAGGAGGAGGGCATCAAGATACCATGGAAAGTTAGATGGTTGGAGGAGAATATAGAAATAAGGATTAATGGGCCTGTGTAAGGAGCTTAAAACAAGGATTTTTTAAAAAGTTATAATCAGGTATAATGGGTGAAGAGGGCCTGGAAGAAATAAGGGCACTTGATGTCCTCGAATTCATGGGCAACAGAATAAGGAGGTCAGCCTTGTGTGTTGAAAGGTCAAGTCTTGAGGCAACAAAGGTTGAGAAAAGAATTTCAGCAGCTGATGTTAAGGTAGTAGCAGAGTTAAATAATTTATAGAGGTCCAAATAGATATTCTCAAAGATGCCCTGAACACAACATCCAAAATTCAACACTATGGCCAGTTGGAACACCAAGGTTGTGAACAGTCGAATGGTGTTACCAGTAAGATTGGTGGAGTAGGTAGCAATGGACAGAGTTAGTAATGGACTCAAATGTTTGCTTTGGTCATCCCAATATTGTATTGATACGGTTGTATTGGGTTAGCGACAGTAGAGGAGTCAACAGTGATGATAAAGCTGAGGTGAAGCTAGGTAATATCATCACGTGTAGGAAATACAATGTGTGTGGTAGATTTTGGTGAAGGGTAGGATGAAAGGGGTCTGGGATAAATTGCTAGGGGTCACCAAAATGACAGTGTGTGGATTAGACTGGAGCTTGCCAGGAGTGACTTGGTCACCTCGATTGTGAAGAGGCAATGGAAGAGGATGATGTGATCAAATTATCAAATTTTTGCGGTATATCATAAAATCTGAATGACAACCTTTGGTTTTGTAGCCTTTATGATACTCTGAGGTCATTATAGTTGAAGACCTCCAGTCACACGACCTTGAGCGTTGATCACCTGGGCTTTTAGGTGAGCAGGGTGCAGAGAAGCCACCTTGAGCATCGTCTCTGTGGCTTAAAATGAAACCAAATAAAACTCAAATTAACCTATTTGGTCTCACCTTATCCAAAATACTCTCTTCGTTTCATCTGTCCTTCCTGCGCTTTATCTGCAACTTAAAACTCCTTTTCTAGTTCTGGATATAAAACATTAACTCTGTTTCTCCTTCCCACAGACACTGCTTATAGTATTTCTCTGTTCTTATTTCAGATTTCCCAGCATCTATAGTTTTTTATATTTTCAAAACTCTCCCTTCCTCATGTCCATTTCCCACAATAGGTCATCTATTTTTCTCATTCAAATGCGATAGGCAATTTGAAGTGAAATAGTGCCTGTTATCAGTCTCTTACCCTTTTTGTTCTCTGCATCTATGCTTCCAGGAATCTGACCATCCTTACTAGTAAGAACCTTTCAGTGAGCGTAGTGTTCATCAGCCTTGAATATTCAGTCTGTCATTTTATCCATTTATAATAATCCAGCAAACAGACCCTCACTCCTTATTTTCACTCCTTCCTTTAAAGACAAGCCCCTTTAGACATAAGCAACCATATGATCTGTTACAAATCAAATTAAATCAAGTTTAATTATCATTCAAACCATACATAGATACAGCCGAACAAGACAGTGTTCCTCTGGGGCCAAGGAGTGAAACATTCAAAATAGCAAGTGGCATAATTCAAAAGAGCGAGCAAAGAAGCGTATTCACTTGAAATAAAACATATAATGTCTGGCAATCAATGGTACAGTCTCCCAGCAGTGTATGAATGCACACAATCCATCCAAGCACCAACCGAGATCAGACGCCATGCTGTAAATGCTTCAGTGTCTCTCACCTGGTCTGCAGGAGCAAATAAGCCTGTTCGAGGCCTAGTTCTCACAACAACCAAGGCTACACAGCTCCCATTTTGCCAGACAAGGGTAACAAGCCTGCAGCAGTTCACATTATCACTGTCCAACAGAGTCTTGCGATCACAAGAGAAATGTATGAGACAAACTCCCACAGTTATATGGCACCAATTTTGATCCCTCCAAGTAGCAGCAGCAAAACAGTCTGCAGCCAGGTCAGCTCCTCTGTACCCAGACCAGTTCCTCTGACACACGGCAGGCTCCACTGATATCCTGACTGGCTCCTTCTCCACCATCTTGATCCCTTCAACAGCTCAGCCGACTTTCTCTCCAAAATCATGGCTGGCTCCTTCGGCACCTCGGCTGGCTCTACCGCTGACACCAGTCCAGCTACTCCAATCAACAAGCAGCTCATTGATGGAGTAACCCTGCAGTACCCAATGTTCTTAGAGTAGAATTCCCTGCTGCTGTTTGAGATAATATAGTTAAGAATATTGAGAAAACTTTCCTTCTTGTTAAATATTACCTGGAAATTAAATACCACATTTGAACCAAAGGGGATAACTTCACTCAACTTGCCCAGTCACTGTTCCCACAACCTATGGACTCACTTTCAAGGACTCTTCATCTCATTTTCTTGATATTTATTGCTTATTTATTTATTTATTATTTATTCTTTCTTTGTGTTTGCACAGTTTGTTGTCCTTTGAACACTGGTTGAACACCCAGTTGGTGTGGTCTTTTATTGATTCTATTATAGATTTATTGTGTATTCCCACAAGAAAATGAATCTGGATTGTATATGGTGACATATATGTACTTTGATAATAAACTTACTGTGAATTTTGAAGTTTGTTAATCTATAATTTACTTCTCTACCCTCAGATGTATATTGGTTCCAAAAAAGCAGACAGAATTATTAGGCCATATCTGAAAATGTCGACTATAAATGGAGAAATGAACAGATGTAGAATAGAGGGGGTGAAGAGGTAATGCTGGTTGTGTATAGGTGTTGACATAGATTGAATGTTAATCTATTCAGCAGGATCCAGTGATCAGACCTCCTGATAATTTATTGACCCTGTTACACTGCAAAAAGCAGTGCATTTTGTGGACATCCCTGGCATTGAAAAAGTGGCCAAGTTCAGAGCACTGTTTGTACCCAAACAGGGAAAAATTCTATGCTTGCTTATGCTCTGGGGCAAGTTCCATGCACTAGATTTCAATCATTTATAGTGTTACAATCCAGCAACAATGAAAATAGAATTGAGACAGGTTTTTATAAACAAATAAAACATTTATTAAACACTGCTCAAAAAAAACCCAAAAGTAAACAAACGACTAACTTAACCGGAAGTCGGCTGCTATATGGCAGCTCGAACAGTTCCTAAAACGAGAAATGCAAGAACAGTTCATAAAAGTAGTAAATGCAAAAGTCCAAATGATTTACACAGTCACTTAGGAGAGATTTTCCTAGAAATAGCAAATTCCTCATCGTCATGACGTTACTGCTGATCCCAGCTGAAATATGCCTTGCCCAAAGGATTTAAGATGAAGGAAATAAAACGGCTTAAAGGCACTGACCTTTCCTTGGCGAAACCCTGCTCCAGTCCTTTCTGCTCTTTAGCAGGGACTATCTCGGATTGCAGGTTACTAATTCCTTCCGAATGAGGATCAAATAAGGTCGAACCTGTTTCACCGCTGACAACACCAACTTTTCTCGATTCTTTGGGTTTTCTGTACTTCAATAAATTCTTCACTCTCTGACTGGACTTTAACTGGCAGTGATTTTCAGAACTGCCGGCACAACGATTTTTACAGTAGAAATTAAAACTCCACTTTTAAAACGAAACTGCGTCATAAAATCAAATACGCAGCAAAACGGAGTCACTGATGACTTAAGCCATGAACTGACCTACGTCACAGCGATGCGTTCTCCTTTTATACCCTGTTGAAAGAGGCTATCACATGACCTCTCACTGGTGGGAAAATTACATCACTCCACCATCGCAAGACCATTACATCATGCCCAGCAGAGACTCAATTACATCGTGGTCATGTGACAGTCACAAGATACCCACGGGTATGTAACGGTAGTCAATTGTAAATAAGGAGATATGCTGAATTTATGATTTAGATTTAGCAGCTCATCTTTCTTGTACAACAGCTGACAATAGTATATGTGAAGGAGCCAACAGGCAGTGTTTAGGGTTGTTGATTAAATATGAAGACTGCATTACATAATGGAGTTGTAAGATAAAAACCCAGGGATTAAGAGTTCAAATACCAACCTGGCTGGTGATCTCCATTAAGTAATATCTACTCAGTGCTTAGGTAAGGAGTAATATAGGAAATGATCAAAGCTGCTTGAAGAATTTGTGTAATATCAGAGGACTAATGTGATTTTGAAATTCCAGAAATAATCTCAGTGAAAGCTAACAAAGGACCAATCAAAGGACAGCATGGGGAAATAAGAGGAGGCAGAGTGTGTTTGTATACTGGATTACCGATCTCCCTTTCTCTCCAGAAGCTGACTGCAGACACTTTGGGAGGAGACAGGCCCAGTACAGACAGTGTCAACAAGGTTCAGAGTAAGATGGAGAAGAAGGAAAACCACACAACCACTTACAGCAGCCTGAAGAAAGAGATGACCAACATTGGCACAAACCTACTGCAGAGAGATGCGGCTAACACCTACACCCAACCAGAGGTAAGCAGGCAAATAACTGCATCCAAACATCTGACTCCCATTTTGATCAGTAAAGGTTCTGAGACAATTAAGCAGAAAAGTAGCTATGACTAAATTGAACTTCTTCAATGTTTGAAATAGACTTTGTCTACTAATGTTCCCTCTCCCTGGCCATCAAGATACAAATGTGTGGATGGAAGTCTGAAGCATTTTACTAGAAGTGTCAGTTGTTACTGCCAGGTTTTGTGTTCCTCGGGATGAGGGTTGGTTAATATTGGGGAATGTATCCAGTGCCGTCATCAAACATTTCCAACATGCTGGTTACTGAGCTTAAATGGTGGTGCTGCTTTTCTATGTAATTGCAGCTTAATCTAGTTTGCCAATCCCAGCCGAAGAATTTCTCTGTTTGTGATTCCTCTGCCAGGACAGAAGAGCTGGGTTCAGTTGTCCAATACACAAAGTTGATGAAAATGCAACCAAGCGCTTTCAGTGACTTTTAGCCCACAAAAGATTAAGTTTTGTCAACACTGCTCCAACAATGAGCCAGACACTCTGGGGAAAAAAACCCAAATCCCACTATTTCAGCAAGTGCCAGTTTTCCATTTCCTAATTTACCCTGAGCATATTCACTCAACTAGTGCCAAGTTAAGCACTTTGTGTTGCATGCTCAATGCCCAATCCAAACAAAGCTGAAACTGCCCAAGTTCATTTCGGCTTAGGATTCTGAAGAATAGGCCAACAGATCTAATCAGCCCAAGCTGTTTTCAGCCTGATCCTTGAAGACAAAGTGTCAAGGCTATGCTTCTTAATGTGACAGGACAAATAATCAACCACTGTTTTAGAACATAGAACAGTATAGAGCAGTGCAGGCCCTTTGGCCCACAATGTTGTGTCAACCCTTTAACCTATACCAAGATCAATCTAACCCTTCCCTCCTACATAGCTCTTCACTTTTCTGTCATCCATATGCCTACCTAAGAATATCTTAAACATCCTTAATGAATCTTGCACTGACACCACTCCTGGCAGTGCATTCTACATACATACCACTCTCTGTGTAAAACACCTACCTCTGAAATCCCCCCATACTTTCTTCCAAACACCATAAAGTTATGCCTCCTTGTATTATCCATTTCCATCTGGGAAAAGGCCTCTGGATGTCCACTCTATCTATGCCGCCTCTTATCATCTTATCATCTAGTCACCTCTCATCCTCCTTTGGTGAAAAAGAAAAGCTCTAGCTTACTCAATCTATCCTCTTAAGATATCCTCTCTAATCCAGGTAGCATCCTGGTAAGTCTCCTCTACACCCTCTCTAAAGTTTCCACATCTTTTCTATAATGAGGTGACCAGAAATGATCACAGTACTCCAAGTATAGTTTAACCAGAGGTTAACAGAGCCTCAACATGACCTTGAGGCTCTGGAACTCAATCCCTTGATTAATGAAGCCCAACATACCATACACCTTCTTAACCATCCTATCAATATGCATAGCAATATTGAGGGATATATGGATGTGAACCCCAAAGTCCCTCCATTCCTCCACAATGTTAATCCTGCCATTAACCTTGCATTTTGCCTTCATGTTTGACCTAGCAAAGTGAATCACTTCACACTTTAATGGATTGAAACTCCATCTGCAACTTCTCAGCCCATCTTTGGATCCTATCAATGTCTCTTTGTCGCCTACAACAATCTTCTATCCTATCCACATTACCACCAACCTTAGTTTCATCTACAAATTTACTAACACATTCCACTTCCACATTCAAGACACTTATAAAAATCATTAAGAGGAGGAGTCCTAGAACAGAACCTTGCGGAATATCACTGGTCACTGACCTCCCGGGAGAATGCATTCCATCTACTAACACCCTCTGCCTTCTTTGGGTAAGCCAATTCTCAATCCATGCAGCTGAGTTTCCTTGGATCATATGCCTCATAACTTTCTGAATGAGCCTACCACGGGGAACCTTGTCAAGTGCCTTCTTAAAGTCCATGTACACTGCATCCACTGCTCTCCCTTCATTATTTGATTCATCACTTCCTCAAATAATTAAATTGGGCTTGTGAGGCATGACCTGCCACTCATAAAGCCAAGTTGATTATCCTTAATCTGACTTTGCTTCTCCATATGTTCATAAATCTTGTCTCTAAGAATCCGCTCTAATAGTTTGCCCACCACTGATATATTCTAATTCCCAGGGTTATCGTTATTACCTTTCTTGAACAAAGGAATAATATTTGCCACCCTCCAATCTTCTGGCAGTACTCCTGTGGTGAGTGAGGACACAAAGAACATTGCCAAAGGTGCTGCTCTTCCCCCACATCCTGTAGTAACCTGGGGAATATCTCATCTAGGCTGGGAGACTTATCTATTCTCAGTTTTTTCAAAAGTTCCAGCACACCTTTATCTTAACATCGACATGTTCCAGCATATCAGTCTGTTATAGGAATTATAGGAAGGATGTCAACAAAATAGAGAGTACAGAGAAGATTTACTAGAATGTTACCTGGGTTTCAGCACTTAAGTTACAGAGAAAGGTTGTACAAGTTAGGTCTTTATTTTTTGGAGCATAGGAGGTTGAGGGGGGACTTGATAGAGGTATTTAAAATTATGAGGGGGATAGATAGAGTTGACGTTGATAGGCTTTTTCCATTGAGAGTAGGGGAAATTCAAACAAGAGGACATGAGTTGAGAGTTAGGGGGCAAAAGTTCAGGGGTAACACGAGGGGGAATTTCTTTACTTAGAGAGTGGTAGCTGTGTGGGACCAGCTTCCAGTAGAAGTGGTAGAGGCAGGTTCGTATTGTCATTTAAAGTAAAATTGGATAGGTATGTGGACAGGAAAGGAATGGAGGGTTATGGGTTGAGTGCAAGTCAGTGGGACTAGGAGAGAGTAAGCGTTTGGCACGGACTAGAAGGGCCGAGATAGCCTGTTTCTGTGCTGTAATTGTTATATGGTTATATTCTATGCTGACCCTACATTTGTCAAGGTTCCTTTCACTGGTGAATACTGAAGGAAAATAGTCATTAAGGACCTCCCTTACGTCCTCAGACTCCAGGCTCGTTTCTTCTTTTGTTCCTGATCAGTCCGACCCTCACTATAATCATCATCTTGTTCTTCACATACACGTAGAATGCCTTGGGGTTTTCCTTAATCCTGCTTACTAAGACCCTTTTTACATCTTGTAATGGTTGGCCTGGAGATTTTTTTTCCGTGGGAGGGTGGGGAGCTTACTAACTTTATATGATTTTATTCTAGGTGCTTTTTCCTTACTGTTTTGAACTATATAATTGATATGTTTATTTTGCACTGTATTAATCTTCATTTTGCTGTTGGGTTTTTGCTTGTAGTGGTTGTAGAAATGCATAAAAAATCAATTAAAAAAAGACCTTCTCATGTCCCCTTCTAGCTCTTCTAGCTCTGTTAAGTTCCTTCCTAGCTACCTTATATCCAGAGCCCTGTCTAATCCTTTCTACCTAACCCTTAAGGTATGCTTCTTTCTCACTCCTGACTAGATGTCTTGACTTCTCTTGTCAAATCATGGTTCCTTCATCCTACCATCCTTTCCCTGCCTAAATAGGACAAACCTATCCAGAGCCATATCCAAGTTCTCTCTAAGCATCCTCCACATTTTGGAAACAAGAGAAAATCTGCAAATGCTGGATATCCGAACAACACACACAAAATATCTTGCTGAAGGGTTCTGGTCTGAAAGGTCGACTGTACTCTTTTCCTAGATGCTGCCTGGCTTGCTGAGTTCCTCCAGCATTTTGTGTGTGTTGCTCCACATTTTGGAAGTGCATTTCCCCGAGTACATCCATTCCCAATTTACACTCCCAAGTTCTTTGCCTAATAGCATCAGAGTTCGTACTCCCTGATGCACCATCAATAACTCTCGGAGACGTGAGGCGAGATAGGCTTTTATTAGCTGGAAGAAAGCACTGTCAGCAGCAAGAGACCATCACACAACATCCTGGAGACTGAGGGAGGAGCAGTGCCTCCAATCGCCTTTATACAGGGGTCTGTGGGAGGAGCCACAGGAGCAGTCAGCGGGGGGGGGGGGGGGGGTGTCCAGACAGGTATATGTAGTTCACCACACTCCCCCAACTAAATACTTTCCCAGACCATCTGCTCCTGTCCAAGGGTATGGTAAAGGTCAGGTTGTGGTGGTCACTGACTCCAAAATGCTCACCCACCAAGATATTTGTCACCTGACCAGGATCATTGCCTAGTATCATATCCAGTATGATCTATCTACATACTGTGTCAGGAATACTTCCTGGGCACAACTAACAAATTCTAGCCCACCTAAACCTTTTGCACTGAAGAGGGGCAAATCAATATTAGTGAAGTTGAAGTCCTCCATGACAACAACCCTTTATTGAAGTATCAATGGTTGTAAGAATTTGGAGGTACATGGGATAAGAAAGGATCATTTGAAAATTTCAAGGGCTATCAATAGGAATGGTTGGAGATTGCTGTGAGATTTTGAAAGGGCGAAGGAATGTTACAGTTTGAAACTCACTAATGAAATTCTGAAACACTCCCTGGCATTTTCCCAACTACTAGCCTTTTATAAGTGTGAACAGGGCTGTGTGGAGCATGCACAGAATGCCTTTCTTAACTTCAGACCATTCTAAAACATCTTACAGCTTTGAAAGTACTCTTGAAGTATATTCAGTATTACAAGAAATAATACACAGTATCAAAACTAGGCACAAGCTCCCATAAGCAGCAGGCAGTGTTGGCTTAATCTGTTTGAGAGAAGTCAATGAAGGGATAAATATTGGTCAGGGTATGAATATTCTTTTTTGAAAAAAAATGCCATTGTTGAGAGTTGAGAGGTCTCAGTGAGGTTTTGGTGTCTGCACTGTGTCAGGGACATATTCCATAGAAGGCCAGACATTTTATTGTAGCACTGAACAATGATGCTGGGTTTCAACTCAAAACATTGACAAATCCTTTCCTCACACGCATGCTGCTCAACTCGCTAAGTTCCTCCAATAGATTTTTTATTGCTCTTGATTCCAACATCTGCAGTCTCTTGTGTCTCCAGACACTCTGATAGAAGGTCCACAACCTCAGCACAAAAGAGAGAGGTTAGCCTTTGTCTGATATTCAGGATGAGAAAGAGGTGGTTGAGGAGGTAGAGGTAGAAGAGATTGGTGAGGAAGAGCAGAATGTCAGACAGAGTCTTCAGGTACTATTCTATATCCTCCACAGGATATAGAACCAGCTTGCACCAGGCTGGTCAACATAGATATTCATGCCCCATTAAAGCCCTAACCATTTCTCAGGTGAATATTCTGGCCTTGAGAAAAGGCAGACCCCTTCTGATGATTAAAAGAAAATTCAAAGTATCCTTCCTTTACTTAATTCTCTGACTTAATCAACTAAATAATACCAAAGGTTCCAACTTTATGAAAGGCAAAAATCAGCTAGCTTTATCATCAGCAGCCGCATTCATGAAGATTACTCAGCTCGTCATAGGAATAGTTTCAGTAGGAAAGCTTAAAGAGGCATGATTAAAGTTTCTACACTTGTGATTGGAATATCATTGACATAGTTGGCTTGCTTAGCATTAGCCAGAACAGAAAGACTTTTAAAATCTCTAACTCCTTCAGCTCAACTTGGAGATTCAGCAACAATATTGTGATGTTAGGCACCAAGTTATGAGAGTGCAGCTTTGAGTCCTGAGGAGATTCTTGGCAGATGGGTCTGTAAACTATGGATTGTGCCAATTTTGAACTTGTGCTTTAACACCACCATCTCAGTCAAACACCAAAGAAGACAGCACAAATCATGTCAGATATGCGATACATTAACCGTCACCAGTGCAAGGGATGGGAATCTGTAAGATGAAGTTCACTGGACTCCCTCGGGAATTTTTGCTATCAAGAAGGCTACTCATTTGAATTAAATCACTACATTGTCAGTACAATATTCTTTACACTCATCACACATACCTGAAATAATGTAGAATTTAAGTTTTATGTTTAATCCCTGATAGATTACTCACTATGGTGTAGGTTCTAGGAAGGCTTTGCAACATAAAGCTTCCCCGGAAGGGAACTGAAGTGTCCAGGATAATAAAACACTGGAAAGAATGTCCATTTACCCTACCAGTGGTAAATGCGGATTGCAGCCATTAAAATCTTTGTCCCTGACTACTTTAAACATAATTGCAAACTAGCTTTCTTTCTCTTGTACCAGTTCCATCTGGTATTGCAGATATTAAACAGAACAGTCACCTCTTCGAAGTACATGTAAAGATTTCGTACAGAAAGTGCATTGCAATATGCAGTGTTCTTAGTTTCTAAAGCCTCCCTTGTCATCCCAACTGTACATTTCATTCAAGCTATTGTACTGGATGAATTTTTGAGAAATTTTCAATTGATAAATCTTTGAAAGAAAAGTCAAATGGAATTTACCAGATGGATAATAATGATGGCAATTCACCCATGTGCTGCTCCTTAGTGGTAATCTGACAATGGACTCACAAGTATTTTAGTTGCTGCCAGTGGTGGAAAGCTGCTACCTTTCAGTGTGTTGCCAACTAACTTAGGTTAGGTAAATGCCCATGTAAATCATTATTAATTCAGAACTCATACTTTATTGTATCAACCTAAGTATCCACATTATGTTGACCTCAGGCCAATGATTCCTAAATGCTGTTTTTCCATCTATACCAGTGCTTACCTAGACTATCACTCTGGCATGTAACATGGAAACAGGGGATTTCCTGTTAGCCAAATAATTGATCCTTCTTCACCTTGCCCCTGGTGTGAGTGTCTTCCCTTGCAATAGTCAGTCTCCAGAGTTCCATTGCTCTGCATCTGAAATCCTTCATTATTATTCTCTTTTAAGTTCTGTACCATAATGCTTTGTTTCTATTGGTTCTGATGAGCCTATGTCCACTCCTGATTGGCTCTTCTCCCAAGTAAGAATTTGCCTCTGATGCCATTCCCTTGTTTTTCCCTAAGTCAGGATATTTGAGACCAGTTCCAGCCAATTGAAGTCACACACTTCTGTTCACAGATACAGATAACTCTTCCATAAGTCTGCAGCAGTCAGTAGGGGCTTCTTTAAGCCCACTTTCCATTGCTTCAATCATCCATCTCTGAGCAAGAACCAGTTCAGATAACAGTTCACAGAATGCTAGTTGCTAGAACAGTTTCACAAAATAGTGGCTGTTACGTTCCCCAGTAACCGGGTGACTGACCAGCAAAGATAGAGAGGTCCGCCAAAGCTTGGTGCTACTATTTTCAAACGTTTTATTTATAAAGGGGCACAAACGTATGGTTAATACAAAACATTCAGATCATATACATCGTCAAAACTCAATCTAAAGCACAGGTGTAGTAATAATCAATCAAAAATGAGCTCTATCGTTGTCTAGGGGATACTGAGTCCAATGGAATATGAGTCACTCAAAGTCTGCAGGCTTCCCCGTTTCGGGAACCGCTGGCATTTCACGTGTTGGAGAGAGAGAAAAGGAACACTTGCCCGTCGTCCTTGCGAAGCAAATCCCTGCTGTTAGTTAAAGCGGTTTTTCCTTTTGGGTCCAGCCACAGACTCCCGGTCCGGAATCTAACTCACGTGGCTTCCTTCAGAATGGCTTCCCACTCCGACGGGAAGCACTATCGTGTCTTCTTTGTGTGTCTCCTTGGTGCGTCTGGCGCCCCACCTCGGCAGCCCACCTTTTATCTGGACTGGCAGGGTTGTAGATGTCAATCAGGGTGGGGGCGAGGCAATCTTTCCCCCATCACCCATCTCACATTGCCCTGAGGGTTTGCACGTAGGCCAGTCCCTTATTCCACAAAGGTGTCTCCCAAGACAATGGCTATGTCCAAGGCTTTTGTCTGGCTGAGCGGCCAGCCCACATTCCAAACCGTAAGGCTCTCTCTCTCTTGCGATTCTCACAAAGGAGGGGGCTGAGGTCATGACAGTGGCCTTCATTCCTTCCATCATAATGCAACAACAAAGATATGTTTTTTTAACTTACAATGCCCCTGACTCACTCCACTTAGTTGTTTTGTAGAGTTTTAATTCCTTTATAGCCAATAATTACCTGTAGTAGCAATGCAGCTAAATGACTATAGCCAGCGCTAAATATCAGAGTCATTTTGAGATTAAGTTGCCTTGATCTCAGTGACTGCAGTGTTGGTTTAGCGAGCTGTGTTGGCATTGTATGAAGGGATGATGCTCCCTAGCTCCACAATGCCAGTGACACACCTCAGAGATCAGGTGTCCAATAGATTATCTGTAGTTTGGCCACGAACGCACCACTGTAATCGTAGTTGTCTGCACCAAAGCATACATTCATCTTCCCGAAGGTGCTGCTAAGAACAACTTGGTGGTAGCTAGCATCTCACTGCTTCTGAAGAACAGCAGTTTACTATAGCTTTGCAGTGAGTAGATCTGTGGTAGGAATTGCCACGAGAGTTGATTGAGGCACAAAGACTTGATGACTGTTGACAGACAACTTGGTAGCTGAAAGTTGCTTCATTGAATTGAATTGAATTGAAATGACTTTATTACTTACATCCTTCATATAGATGAGTAAAAATCTTTATGTTACGTCTCTGTCTAAATGTGCAATGTGCAATTTATAATAAATAGTATATACAACAGGACAGTCAATATAACACAGAACTACAATTGTATCAGCATGAATTAAGCAAGCTGAAGGCCTGGTGGAAGAAGCTGTCCTGGAGCCTGTTGGTCCTGGTTTTTATGTTGCGGTACTGCTTCCCGGATGGTAGCAGCTGGAACAGTTTGTGGTTGAGGTGACTCGGGTCCCCAGTGATCCTTCGGGCCTTTTATATACACCTGTCTTTGTAGTGGGAAGTTCACATCTACAGATGTGTTGGGTTGTCCACACCACTCACTACAGAGTCCTACAATTGAAGCAATTACATTTCCCATATCAGGCAGTGATGCAACCAGTCAGGATGCTCTCAATTGTGCCTACGTAGAAAGTTCTTAGGATTTGGAGGCCCATACCAAACTTATTCGACCGTCTGAGGTGTAAGCGGCACTGTTGTGCCTTTTATACCGCACAGCCGATACTTACAGACTACGTGAGATCCTCAGTGATGTGTATGCCGAAGAAATTAAAGCTGTTCACCCTTTCAACCCCAGATCCATTGATGTCAATAGGGGTGAGCCTGTCTCCATTTCTCCTGTAGTCCAAAACCAGCTCCTTTGTTTTTGCGACATTGGCTGCTGTGTCAGGGAACTGTCAATGTTGGCTGGCTGACTGACACTGGCTCTGCTGAAATCTTGTGAATGGCTATAAATGAACTTCTCCATGCTCCTTGGCATCTCTCACTTGATGGCAGGCAGGCTGGACAAGCACCATGTATTTCCAGATGGATCTGCAACAGCCTTCTGTATATGTTTCCTTGCAAAGTCCCTATCCAAGTCTTCCAGGATAGAAAGGATATGTAACTTCTTTCTCCAAGGAACTAAAACTAGTGATTAACTGTAGCCTGGTGCCTCTCCATAAGAAATTATGAAAAAAGTTCAAAGTAAACTTTATTATCAAAATGCATGTATGTCACCATATACAATCCTGAGATTCATTTTCTTGTGGGCCTACTCAACAAATCTATAAAATAGTAACTATAACTGGATCAGTGAAAGATCAACCAGAGTGAAGAAGACAACAAACTGTGCAAATACAAATATAAATAAATAGCAATAAATAATGAGAGCATGAGATGAGATAACGAGTCCTTAAAAGTGAGATTGTTGGTTGTAGGAGTATTTCAATGATGGGGTAATTGAATGTAATTATCCCCTTTTATTCAAGAGCCTGATGGTTGAGAGGTAGTAACTGATGGTGCAAGTCCTGAGGCTCTTGTATCTTCTACCTGATGGGTAGAATGTGTGTCTGTAATGCAGTCTGCTTAACCCTTGTGGTGTAAATATCTGAGCAGGTCTTGCTGGTGCCAGAAGTGATATGTTGTCCTCTTTCTCATCGTCTGCACTGTGCTCAGAATGTGTAAATAGGTGCTGGGTATTTGGTGTCATCTGCATCTCTATAGTGATAGAAATAAAAACCTAGACAAGTTTGGATAAGAGTTTTGTAGATATCAAATATACATAGTCATCTCACTCATTATTAAGAGCGGTAAAGGTACCTGAAAGAGATGTTTAGAAATGGGCGTAACTGCCTCAGCTCCAGTTGGGTGCCAGTTGGGAAACACAAACTTACGTTACCTCCAGGTCAGCTTTGGAACTGGAAAGTCCTAGTGTGTTTTGACAGGACCTGTTCAAATGGCTTGATTCTGCAAGGCTCAGGAAATTCTCCTGAAATTACTTGATTGTGTGTAATATTTGTTGTGAGCTCTGTTTGAGTTAAGAACTGTTGAGTCAGTGAGAAGCAAGTGTGTGTTTGAGAGAAAGAGAGATGGAGAAGAACGTGACACCAAGTCTTACAGCATGAATTAATTTATGGAATTTTTAAAATATGCTTCTCCTTGCTGAAGGGAGACTCACTTCTAGATTTTCAATCCCTTTCCCTTTTCATGATATATACACAGCACAAATCCTCCGCAACCTTATGCATAAAATATGATGATCTGTGGCAATGACGCAGGGGTACATTCCCTCTCTGCATTATGTCTATTGTAGCTACTCGAGCTGTTTGTCCCACAGACATTTCTATCAATGGACAGAAGCTCTCCAAGAGCCTGAAATCTGACACCAATTAACTCATGAATGGGTCTACATGTAGCACAAGACTTGAGTACTAATGATCACTAACCTGGGAGTTAGCAAGGAAGCAAAGTGCTGTGAGTTCAATACATGCAAAGGTACTACATAAACATGAGAAAGTCTGCAAATGCTGGAAATCCAAAGTATCACAAAATCCCAGAGGAACTCAGCAGGTTAGGCAGCATCTATGAAAATAGATAGCTGACATTTTGGGCTGATACCCTTCTTCAAGATTGAGAAGGAAGAGGGAATATGCTGATTAAAAAGGTGGGAAGAGGGGGTAAGGGGACTAGCTGGAAGGTCCATATCCCAGCATCTCAGTGTTACCACATTCCAGCATTATTGATTTCTGTAAGGTGAGATAGAATTTCTAGGCACCAGTATTTTACTTGGCAAAGCTGCAATGTGATTTACTAACCTGGGAGTTGTCTGATTCTGATTTCTTTGAAGGAAAGGCATATCCACATAGCTGAAAAGTTTGACAAAGAGCTCCTTTGGAAGAGGGGTGAAAACGAAGACACCAAACCACTCACTGTGTTGCACACAGAGCAGAAGCAGTTTGAGAGACATCACAAACATAGGCATTCCCAAAGACCAACCATTATACGAGCCACGTACTACAAGGCCAAAGCTTCAGAAGCAGTGGGAGATGAAGAAGCAGTGGCAGAGGATGAGCGTAAGTGCACCAAAATATTTTCTGTCATTGTGTAGATATATTTTAAAGAAGAACAACAGGTTATGAGTGAATTCAGATGTCCTGGTACTGTTAAGGTGTGAAAAATGAATCCAAGGTTTGTTCTTTCTTGCTTGATAGAGATGGGGTAAAATTTTGTAAGTTCTTTCCCCTTCATCATGGACATTTTCTGCATTACTGATTCCTTTCACACATCCTCCTTACAATGCAACCAGTTACACATCTGGCTTTCATTAGTACATTCTCGCCTCCATCTTCCTTCTTTCAATGTATTTAGTCCGTTCTCACAAACTTTCTGGATTTTTTGTCATAGCATGGAGTGATTTATCTTGGCACAACGAGATCTTTGGTGATCCAGCAGTCTGAAAACAGCATTCGGGTTTGTCAAGGAAAATATTTGTCTGGGACCCTCTGAAGATGATGGCATCTGCAGAATCACATGTTTGGCTTCAGACCAGCACTTTACAAAACAGCCACTATTACCCTTGGTTAAGGAAAATCTCAAGCAACACACACAAAATGCTGGTGGATCACAGCAGGTCAGGCAGCATCTATAGGGAGAAGCACTGTCGACGTTTCGGGCCGAGACCCTTCGTCAGGACTAACTGAAAGGAAAGATAGTAAGAGATTTGAAAGTAGGAGGGGGAGGGGAAAATGCGAAATGATAGGAGAAGACAGGAGGGGGCGGGGTGAAACTAGAGCTGGAAAGGTGATTGGCAAAAGGGGTACTGAGCTAGAGAAGGGGAAAAATCATGGGAGGCCTAGGGAGAAAGCAAAGGGGAGGGGAGCACCAGAGGGAGATGGAAAACAGGCAGAGTGATGGACAGAGAAGAGAGAGAGAAAAAGGGGGGGAAAAACTAAATATGTCAGGGATTGGGTAAGAAGGGTAAGGAATACCCGATCCACAAACCTGCCTGTCCAGGTAGACCCATTGTCTCAGCTTGCTCCTGCCCAACGAACTCATTTCTGCATATCTTGACACTGTTTTACCCCCTTGTTCAATCCCTTCCCACCTATGTTCATGTCATTTCTCATGCTTTGAATTTTTTCAATGATTTTAAGTTCCCTGGCCCCCACCGCCTTATTTTCACCATGGACGTCCAGTTCCTATATACCTCCATCCCCCACCAGGAAGGTCTCAAAGCTCTTCACTTCTTTTTGGATTCCAGACCTAACCAATTCCCCTCTACCACCACTCTCCTCCGTCTAGCCGAATTAGTTCTTACTCTCAATAATTTCTCCTTTGGCTCCTCCCACTTCCTCCAAACCAAAGGTGTAGCCATGGGCACCCGTATGGGTCCCAGCTATGCCTGCCTTTTTGTTGACTTTGTGGAACAGTCCATGTTCCAAGCCTATACGGGTATCTGTCCCCCTCTTTTCCTTTGCTACATCGATAACTGCATTGGCGCTGCCTCCTGCACGCATGCTGAGCTCATTGACTTCATTAACTTTGCCTCCAACTTTCACCCTGCCCTCAAATTTACCTCGTCCATTTCCGACACCTCCCTCCCCTTTCTTGATCTTTCTGTCTCCATCTCTGGAGACGGCTTATCTACTGATATCTACTATAAGCCCACTGACTCTCACAGCTACCTGGACTATTCCTCTTCCCACCCTGTCTCTTGCAAAAATACTATCCCCTTCTTGCAATTCCTCCGTCTCCGCCGCATCTGCTCTCAGGATGAGGCTTTTCATTCCAGGACGAAAGAGATGTCTTCCTTTTTTAAACAAAGCGGCTTCCCTTCTTCCACCATCAACTCTGTTCTCAAACGCATCTTTCCCATTTCCCGCACATCTGCCCTCACCCCATCCGCCTGCCACCCCACTCGGGATAGGGTTTTCCTTGTCCTCACCTACCACTCCACCAGCCTCCGGGTCCAATGTATAATTCTCTATCACTTCCGTCACTTCCAAGGAGATCCCACTACCAACTACCCACTACCAAGCACATCTTTCCCTCCCCCCCTTCTGCTTTCTACGCGACTCCCTTGTCCATTCGTACCCCCCCATCCCTTCCCCCCCACCGATCTCCCTCCTGGCACTTATCCTTGGAAGCGGAACAAGTGCTACACCTGCCCTTACACTTCCTCGCTCACCACCATTCAGTGCCCCAGACAGTTCTTCCAGGTGAGGCGACACTTTACCTGTGAGTCGGCTGTTGTGGTATACTGCTCCCGGTGCTCCCGGTGTGGCCTTTTATATATTGGTGAGGCCCGACGCAGACTGGGAGACTGTTTCGCTGAACACCTACACTCTGTCCACCAGAGAAAGCAGGATCTCCCAGTGGCCGCCCATTTTAATTCCACGTCCCATTCCCATTCTGATATGTCTATCCATGGCCTCCTCTACTGTCAAGATGAAGCCACACTCAGGTTGAAGGAACAACACCTTATATACCGGCTGAGTAGCCTCCAACCTGATGGCATGAACATTGACTTCTTTAACTTACGTTAATGCCCCTCCTCCCCTTCTTACCCCATCCCTGACATATTTAGTTTTTTCCCCCCACCCCCTTTTTTTTCTTTCTCTGCCCATCACTGTGTCTGTTCTCCATCTCCCTCTGGTGCTCCCCTCCCCCTTTCTTTCTCCCTAGGCCTCCTGTCCCATGATCCTTTCCCTTCTCCAGCTCTGTATCCCTTTTCCCAATCACCTTTCCAGCTCTTAGCTTCATCCCACCCCCTCCAGTCTTCTCCTATCATTTTTCATTTCCCCCCCCCCCTCGAAGGGTCTCGGCCCAAAGCGTTGACAGCGCTTCTCCCTGTCGATGCTGCCTGGCCTTCTGTGTTCCACCAGCATTTTGTGTTTGTTGCTTGAATTTCCAGCATCTGCAGATTTCCTTGTGTTTGCTTAAGGAAAATCTAATCAGTTTCAATTTCTGTGCTGATCAAAATGCTGAACATACAGTTTCTTTCATGCTTTATCCAGCTGCAGATAACAATTAAGGCAATGCAGAGCTTCTTGTACTTTGCTGCTATGCACAAGCCTTAACAGCAAGCTTAGAATACCACTCCCAGTAGAGTGTAACACTATCTCTTCCAGTTCCAGTCACATTGCCAGATGTGGCCAGACCTATCCTTGGAGGAGGTCATAATTTTCAACCTCCAACCATCCCATTGCTTCACTGCTTTATCCACACTGCTTCTTGCCATTAGTTGAGATACATTCATTCCCGAAGCAGACTGCCTTCTCCAGGCTGCCAATCAGAATGCAGACAAATTGTTACCAGATTGGATGATTTCAGTCTGTCAGTTAACCAGCTCTTTCTCCATTGCAATTATTTTTATTAGCAACAACCAAAATGCTCAAAGGACTTTTTCTGCCTCTCACAGTTGTCTAATGCCTCTACTGTATTATTGCCATATTGCTATAGGAAACATGATTTAAGATCCTGGGAATTCTGGAAGGCAAGCCATCATAAACTGCATAATTCTTTTAACAAGGATGATCCAATATTACATATGGGAAAACGATGAGTTTTATAAGCTTTCTAATCAAATACCTTTGATATTGGCCCCCCTTTACAGACCCATCAATTTGATTACAAGAAGTGCCATGCTGAAACGCCTTTCACTTTGTGTTGACTGGGAGAAAAGAGCAAGTGACTCCACGTTGTGAATGGATAGGCTCCCAGTTGGTCATTAATTGGATGGGTGGTCATTGACATATAAAAGAGGATCAATTATTTATTCTTAAACAACAGGATTTATGTAAAAAGTGTCACCTGCAGCATTTTCTTAACTTGCAAGCTTTAGGGTAATTACAGATCTCATTAGCAGTGGCTAGCTTAAATCAAAAGGGCTGTAGGTCACATAAACTCAATTGGTATTCATTGCCTCAAGGGATCATATGATGACATTTCTAAAGTTGCCTCCCAACTTGTTCTTTGGAGTAGCTGTATATCTCAATAACCATCCAGCAGGGCAGAAAGTGACTAGCAATTCTGTAAATATGGATGTTCTTCAATTGGGCTGTACCCCTCTGCCCTGAGTGACTCCTGTGATGACCTAGGGCAATGAATTCTGAGCTGAAGTGAACCCTGGCTGTTAGCAATCTCACTGGTCAAGGATATTTGCTTTACAGTGGTTAGGTGTTTTACATGTAATTGCTGACACAAAAGTATAAAGCAACATACACAAAATGCTGGAGGAACTTAGCAGGTCAGGTAGCACCTATGGAAAAGATAAACAGTTGACGTTTTGGGCCGAGTATTTTTCAAGATTGAGAAGGAAGGGGAAAGAAGCCAGAGTAATAAGATTGGGGAAAGGGGGTTGTAGGAGGATAACTGAAAGACAATAAGTGAAGCCAGGTGGGTGGGAAAGGTCAAGGGTTGGAGAAGAAGGAATCTGATAGGAGACGAGAATGGACCATAGGAGAAAGGAAAGGAGACCCAGAGGGAAATGATAGAGAGTTGAGAAGAGGTAAAAGGTCAGAGTAGGAATAGAGGCAGAAGGGAGGGGAGGGGAGGGGAGGGGAGGGAAATTTAATGCTGGTTCCCATTCCCATTCCCATTCAGGGTGGAGGAACACCACTTCTATTCCACCTGGGTAGCCTCTAACCTGATGGCATGAACATCGACTTCTCTGTCCATTAAAAAAACCCTCCCCTTCCTCTCTTCCTCGATTTCCCATTCTGGCCTCTCACCTCTTCTCACATGCCTATCACCTCCCACTGGTGCTTCTCCTCCTTCCTTTTCTTCTACGGTCCACTCTCCTCTCTTATCCGCTATGGCAAAGCAGTCCATCATCATATCTGAAGGCATTTTTAGATGGAACATCCGTGAGGATAGAGTGTGCAATTTCAGACTTGACCCTATAAGTATCATGGTTTCAGAGGAAACATGATTAGTAAAACCTGGGTAAATAAGAACTATTACTTTTCAGACCAGTACAGTTGAATATGAGTGTGGCACTATTGCTAGCATGTTGAGTGAGTTTTACGCTGAAATGAAAGCAGTGCTAGGTAAAATGAAGTCCTGCTGGGAAGTCAGCAGTTTAATCATTTGCCAGATGGAAAGACACCCAAAATTATGTATAAAATTGCTATTGTCCAGTCTTCCATTGAACAGTGTATTGCTGGAGACGTGAGAAGGAATTCTTGGACTGATCTATAAAATCAAGCTGCGTAACTGGAGACATCTGTGGCTTTCCATACTTGTTGCCCAAGTTAACAATTACTCCAGTAGAAAGGATGGGCATTTTTCTGTCTAATAGGTGATTAATCACAAATAGGCATTTTGACTTAAGAGATAGTTTTCGAGCAGGATTTACACTGCTGATGTGTTTAGAAATGCACAATGTGACTTACTTATAATGAAGAGCATTGCAAACTTTTGGATGTAGACCTGCACCAAGATTTAGTTTGTGCTAATTCATGTTTCCAGAAAGTAACACTGGAGAATCTTATAAGGACTCAGGCTCTGAGAATTCTTACTAGAGATCTATTTTTCACCCTTACTGACTCAAGCGTTAAGAACAGCCTGGTGGGAAATGTCGATAACTGGAACAAGTTTCATTTCCAATAGTGATGTTACCACTTAAATACCTTTGAACTGAAGCCAGCTAAAGCCAATAAAATATCCACTGCTACAATCATCTTTATTCTGGAAATAATGTAAAAATAAACAAAGTTTTATTGGATACTGAGTTTCATTTAAAAACAGGAAGTATACAGCAAGAGGTTAACATAAGTAAGGTATTAAAGACTTAGGTTACAGATGGGGCCTTTCAGCAGAATTTAACTCACTGTTTCTTACTCTGAACAGAAGCCAGCTCTGCCAGTGGCGAGGATGGAACTCTCCTCTTTTTGGATGATCAGCTTATTAAACAGATGGATCCTGTAGTTAATACTTCTCAGGCACCAATTCCTGCCCTCACAACCATCACTTCAGAGACAGCAACAAAATCCACTGGTCAGCTGAATATCACAGATGAGACAAAGGCTTTGACTGGTGTTAGTCCAGTACTTGTCATAGGTTCAACAATTCCCAATATGAATGTCACCTCCAGTGGTACCAATATAACTAACTTTACTATGACCACTCCAGAACAGCATCTTGCTCAGGCCAGCCAAACCAATGCCTCAGAGTCTGCCACAGCTATCAACACCACTGCTTCCGTCCCACCTCCTACCCACACTCTCTCCACAGCAAACACAACTTTCACCACAGTCCCAATTCCCATCCCTGCAATGACTCATGCAACTGACATCACATCCTCACCAATTTCTGCTTCCCTTCCACCATCCAAAGTTTCTCTCACATCCCCTGCAGTCACCACCACAGCAATTCCCACCAGTGAAGTTCCCATCATCATCCCCAATGACAATGCAGCAACTGTTTCAAATGTCCCACCTCACTTGGACACAACTGCTGTCCCTTCCACCACAGCCCACACAACTAATACCAAACACCTGACCACAACTAGGCTGAGCACTGCGGTCCCCACAACCACTAGAACAGCAGCAACCACTGAGCTTCCCACCACTGTCCCTGTGGAGACCACAACAAGCACCGCAGCCACCACCACGACCACTGTAACCATTACCTCACCCACCACCATGACCACTGTAACCACCGCCTCACCCACAACTGTAACCACCGCCGCACCCACCACTGTAACCACTGCCTCACCCACAACTGTAACCACCGCCTCACCCACAACTGTAACCACCGCCGCACCCACCACTGTAACCACCGCCGCACCCACCACTGTAACCACTGCCTCACCCACAACTGTAACCACCGCCGCACCCACCACTGTAACCACTGCCTCACCCACAACTGTAACCACCGCCGCACCCACAACTGTAACCACCGCCTCACCCACAACTGTAA
The DNA here is from genome assembly GCF_048418815.1 of Hemitrygon akajei. NCBI lineage: Eukaryota > Metazoa > Chordata > Chondrichthyes > Myliobatiformes > Dasyatidae > Hemitrygon > Hemitrygon akajei. The sequence continues at coordinate 89,687,317 of NC_133135.1, read as the reverse complement.
CCACCGCCGCACCCACCACTGTAACCACCGCCGCACCCACAACTGTAACTACTGCCTCACCCACCACCATGACAAGTGTACCCATCACAACACAGAATACAACCACAATGCCAACCATCAGGAGGATGACACCTACCACAGCCGCCACTTCTGCAACCACCAAACCCAGCACAACACTCACCACAATGACTATCATACCTACCACCACCACAACAGCTGCCTCCACCACAACTATACCAACCACAGCACCCACCACCACATTTGCTATAACCACAGCACCTACTGTCACCAACATCACCACAGTGCCCACAACACCCACCACTATAACCACTACAACCACACCAACCACCACCACACCCACCATCACCTCAACTATCGCAGGCACCGTCACCACCCCCAAGCAAAGAACTAAAACCCGTTCTCCAAATGCCAGGACAACCTTACTTCCTCCTGCTGCCAGACGGAAACACCACATGGAGGGCATACGGAGACAACGTGTAAACTACAATTCGTATGATGGTTACCGAAGTTTTGGTACGTGAGATTCCATCAAAACAAACTTGCTTTTTATAATTGCAGAATACATTGATAAATTGTGCTGAATTTATTCATTTATTGGGAAAGGTTATAATTTGATAACTGCATGCTTTGAATTCGCTAGTGGTCTATAATCACACTTTGATAAGCTTCCACACAAACAGGTGGCAAACAGGTAGGTTGGAGCACCTGAAATGCTAGAAGCACCTGTGGAAAGAGAAACGGCCAACATCTTTCAAGTCAACGATCCCTCATTAGAAACAGAAAAGTAAGAAAACAAGTTTGTTATCCCATTGTTTTCTCATTTTCCAGTGTTGTACAGGGATCTTCAGTTTGAAATGTTGAAACTGTTTCACCTTCCACTGATATTGCCTGACCTGCCTTGTGTTTCTCGCATTTTCTGGTTTTATTTCTGATTTCCTTTTGCGGTTTAAAACATTTTCAGATGTTGGACCTTTGGATACGGAGTCAAATGCTGGTAAATACCAATGGGCCAAGGGAAACATCTCCTCCACCATCTCCATCAGCACAGATGCACCACAAGGCTGTGTAATTAGCTATACTTGCTGTACACTTATGATTGTGTGGCTAAGCACGGATTCTATGCCATATTCAAGTTTACTGATGACACCACTGTTGGCTGAATCAAAGGTGATGATGAATCAGTATATAGGAAGGAGACTGAAAATCTAACTGAGAGGTGCCATAACAATAATCTCTTACTCAATGTCAGCAAGATCAAGGAGCTGACTATTGAGTTGAGGTGAAGGAAACCACAGGTCCACGAGCCAGTCCTTATCGAAGGATCAGAGATGCAGAGGGTCAGCAACTTGAAATTCCTCGGTGTGATTATTTCAGAGGACCTTTCCTGGACCCAGCACTTAAGTGGAATTTTGAAGAAAGCACGGCAGCGCCTCTACTTCCTTAGGAGTTTACAAAGATTCAGCATGACATCTAAAACTTTGACAAACTTTTAAAGATGCGTAGAGGAGAGTATATTGACTGGCTGCATCACAGCCTGGTATGGAAACACCGAAGTCCTTGAACAGAAAATTGTACAAAAAGTGGTGGATACAGCCCAGTCCATCTCAGGTAAAGCCCTCCCCACCATTAAGCATATTTGCATAAAATGCTGTCACAGGAAAGCAGCATCCATCGTAAGGGATCCCCACACCCCCACCTCCGATCCAGTTCATGCTCTCTTCTTGCAGCTGCTATGAGGAAGAATGTACAGGAGCCTCAGGTCTCACACCACCAGGTTCAGGAAGAGTTATTACTGTTATTAATCATCAGGCTCTTGAACCCAAGGGGATAACTTCACTCAACTTCAGTTGCCTCATCATTGAAATATACCCACAACCTATGGGCTCACTTTCAAGGACATGTCATCTCATGTTTTCAACATTTATTGCTTATGTATTTGCACAGTTTGTTGACTTTTACAGACTGGTTGAATACCCAAGTTGATGTGTTCTTTCATTGATTCTGTTATGGTTATTCTATTATGGATTTATTGAGTATGCCCACAAGAAAATGAATCTTAGAGTTGTATATGGTAACATACATATATTTTGATAATAAATTTACTTTGAACTTCTGGAAATCTTTAGCCTCTAACCACTAAAAGTGGTGAAGAAGCATTTGGGGTTGGTACAGAGAACACTGGATCCATGCATCAGGAGCACCATCAGACCCTTTCTGTAGAAGAGTCTGGGTTCCCACATTGTCCACTGTGGCATTTCAGGACTCACAAAACTGGAATGCAAGCATCATCCTTGATCCAAGGGGTCTATTTAAGAAGAAGATATCATAAAACATAAAAAGATATCATAAAACATAAAAAGTGATGTTTTCTTTGTGCTTTGGTACAGTTAGTACTAGATGTTATTCCAGCCTTGATCCAAATGGACAAAGAGGTCAAGCCCACAATAAGGGTGAGAAAGACTGCTTTCAAATTGCAACTTTCTAAAAATAGTTCATTCTCTTTATTTGGAGGCTAGGACTTAGCGTTAGGTTCTACTGTATCAAGATGGTTCCCTTTTTTTTCCCCTTAAGCGGTTCCCAGGGATAATGATGGATCAATCAGAAATATTACCAAGTAGCTCAATGTGATGAAGTATGCTGTTAGGACCTTTACAATGCAATGAGGAATGTTTTACTGTATGACTAAAGTAGGTGTGTGATTTTAGTAACCCTGTGCTGATTATTGTTACCCTAGATTTCTATTTTCTGGTCATTCCATCTCCCAAATATTTCAGGGTCTCCTCCTTCCTCATTTTATGAAACACCTTGGATTAAAGGTGACATTAAAGGTCCTGAGAGTGAGTTGCTCAGTCATCATTTAAGAAACAACAGACAGCCATGGTACCTTGAGGTATTGATGGGATTGTGAAACAGGAGTGATACTGTCTGACTAACTTGTACATGCACTAATATACTGTACACACATTCCAATAAAGAATAACAGTTAAACATGAAACCCTGACTAGAAAGAGAATAACCTAGAAACTGAACCTAGCTTGTAATGCATGGTAAACCAAGCTGGATCAATTTTTGGCCCCTATTGGCATGCCAATCTCAGCATCATACATGTATCCTGTAACAATTTAACCGATCTTTGATAATCTATATTTAGCATTGAAGCTTGCTAATTACAGAGCTGCTCAATGCTCCATTTATTCCATCAGCATCAGCATCTGCAATTCCAGCTGTTCCAGGATCATACAAGATTCTGAAGCAAAATACAGTCTGAATGCCAGTTTCTGTTTTGTCCTTGGGTCAGACGAAAATCCTTGCTACCATTATAGTACTTAATGTCAAACCTTTCCATTGTCAACGCCCAATCAAAACTCACAAGGCTCTGTCATTTATCTTAAGTACAAGCCCACTAATGCTTTAAATCACTTATTTTTGCATCAAACTTTCTTATGTACAGGCAATTTCCAAAACAACATTTGTACTGTAGCACAAAGTGTCTGACCAGCTGGGAATGGTTGCCAAAAATACCGGCCGAAGTGTCTGTCATCAGAATGTCCTAAATTATAAATTGCATTTTATTTAATCTGACTCATCCACTGGGAAGCCATTCTAATTCTAGATTAAGCATTATAATTGAGGACCCACTTTTTTTCTCACAAGTGCTTTTTTAAAAACATGGTTCTATTTTGAAAAATAAGAATTTTCCAAGGTGTACTAGCCACTTCTATTCCTGAAAAAGCATACGAAGATCTGGTCATTGTCATATCACACTTGCTGTGTAGAAATAGGCTGTTAAGTTTACAAAGATGACTAAAATAGTTAATTGGCAGTGAAACACTTGAGGATACTCCAGTGATGTGAAAGGTTCTATATAAATGCTAATACCTCTGTTACGGTACATATTTGGAATTGTTTCTTAGCTGGAATGGTAGAGTTATCTTCCAATCACAAACAAGAAAAAATCTGCAGATGCTGGAAATCCAAGCAACACATACAAAATGCTGGAGGAACTTAGCAGGTCAAGCAGCATCCAGAAAAAGAGAACAGCCAATGTTTCAGGCCAGAACCACCTTTTAGCAGGACTGAGAAAAAAGCTGAGGAATAGATTTAAAAGGTGGGGGAGGGAGAGAGAAACACAAGTTGATAAGTGAAATCTGGAGGGGAAAGGATGAAGTAAAGAGCTGGGAAGTTGATTGGTTAAAGAGATACAGGGCCAGAGAAGGGGGGAGTCTGATAGCAGAGGACTGAAGGCCATGGAAGAAAGAAAAGGAGGTAGGAGCATCAGAGGGAGGTAATGGGCAGGCAAGGAGATAAGTTGAGAAAGGGAAAAGGGGGTGGGAAATGGTGAAGGAGGGGAGATGGGGGGGGGGGGTGTGACATATCCATTCCGATATATCCATCTTTGGCCTCCTCCATTATTGTGATGAGGCCACACTTAGGTTGGAGGAACAACACCTTATATTCCATTTGCAAACATGGGGAAATCTGCAGATGTTGGAAATTCAAACAACACACACAAAGTGCTGGTGGAACACAGCAGGCCAGGCAGCATCTATAGGGAGAAGCGCTGTCAACATTTCGGACCGAGACCCTTCGTTAGTCCTGATGAAGGGTCTCGGCCCGAAACGTCGACAGCGCTTCTCCCTATAGATGCTGCCTGGCCTGCTGTGTTCCACCAGCATTTTGTGTGTGTTGTTATATTCCGTTTGGGGAGCCTCCAACCAGATGGCATAAACATCAATTTCTCAAACTTTCAGTAATGCCATCCGCCCCCCCTTCACCATTTCCCATCCCCTTTTCCCTCTCTTACCATATCTTCTTGCCCACCCATCAACTCCCTCTGGTGCTCCTCCCCCCTTTTTCTTTCTTCCATGGCCTTCTGTCTCTTTCACCAATCATCGGCCCAGCTCTTTACTTCATCCTTCCCTCTCCAGGTTTCACCTATCACCTTGTGTTTCCCTCTCCCCTCCCCCCACATTTTAAATCTACTCCTCAAATTTTTTTCTCCAGTCCTGCCAAAGGGTTTCGGTCCAAAACATGGACTGTACTCTTTTCCTAGATACTGCCTGGCCTGCTGAGTTCCTCCAGCATTTTGTGTGTGTTGGTAGATTTATCTTACTGCTTTCAGAGGTGAGGATTTTCTGCAGCTATAGAGTCATAGAGCACAGAAACAGACCCTTCAGCCCATCATAGGCATGCCCACCTTTTTGCCCATCTACACGAATCCTCCCCTTCTCTCTATTGTTTCTCTTAGTTACCACCTCAAAAAATTTGTAAGACAGGAGTTTCCCCCTCATAAAGCCTTGGTGGTTATCCTGATGAGTCCCCATCTTTTCAAATATACATAAATCCTACCCCTTGGATATTTCTCCAGGAAACTCCCTACCACTTTTGCAAGGCTCAGCTGCCTGCCATTAACTGGCTTGATTCTATTCACTTACTGCACATTTGTTTTCTTAAATAAAAGTGAACAGCAGTGATAGTTTTGATTTAAACTATATTCATGTTTCATGCAGAGAAGCCAACAGATTATAAACGGTGAGTATTTATTAATGTACTATGGCATAACATTAGATTGTTTTAACCATTTTCAGTTCAAGGAGGTAGGTTGTGAGCTTGATGGTTGGCAGTTTCACCACACTTGTAGCTGGCTTTCTGTACCAAAGGTAGTGAGAGTTCTCATCTTGACAAGAACAGACTGCTTCTCTTCTGTGTTCTTGTCTTGTTGAAGTTCTCAACTTAGCAGGGCAGTATGAGCATTGGTTCTTTGAATGATCTGCAATACCTACATGATAATTGAGTGTCTGACTGTGGGCTTTTTGATCATTGTGCCTGCAAGGATATTTGATATTATTGTGCAGAGGGTTATTATTGTGTGACATACAGTAAAGCTAACATGCCAATATTCTTATTTGCAGGTGAATGCAAAGAGACTTTGTCTACCATCTCTAAACCCAAGACCAAACACAGTTATGGGAGAAATGAAGGGGCCTGGATGAAGGATCCATTAGCACGAAGTGATAAAATTTACGTCACCAATTACTATTATGGTAACACATTGGTAGAGTTTCGCAACTTGGAAAACTTCAAGCAAGGTGAGAGTGATCTATCTAAAATAACAAGCAAGTTTCATGTTGTTCCACAGAATACACACCTATACCTTTCTCACTTCTGAAAGGCTATTAAGCTGAACCAGTAACACTGAAATATTTTGCTTCACAGATGCTGCCTGACCTTCTGAGTATTTCCAACATTTTCTGTTTATATTCCTTCCTTTTCTTGTGAACAATTTTAAGGACAAGTTGTGCTGCACTCCTTCCTCACTTAGCAAGCAAACCTAGAGAACATTTTCTTATTTTTACATCCTACATTCCACAAAGGAATGGTTCAAAGATGGAAATTGGTCTTTGTTGCATTGATAGACTCTTATTAATGAGATACCAGAGTGATTATCCTGGGACTTGAGGTTTTATAATTTACATCAGTGACTTAGTTGAAAAGGCAGTATAACATGTTCATATTTGTGTTGATCGTAGAAAGGTTGGTGGTGAGTGAGTTTGAGATGATGCATGAGCCAATATGAGTCCATGGCATGACCAGTTGAGGCATACCAAATTGTGGAGGGCACAGTCAGGGCAGATAGTAAGAAACATTTTTCTTTTGCAGAGTCGTCTAAAACCAGAGGGCCAAGGTCTATGTTAAGATACAGTACTGTGCAAAAATCATAGACTAATATATATAGCTAAGGTGCTTAAGACTTTTGCACTATACTGTATTTGTTAACATGGAGCGGAGAGCGAATTTGTAAATCTGGCAGGAGCAAAGGATATTGCGAATGGCAAGGGTGGAGCGCCGCGCGAGTGGTATGGGACAGGTGGCAGAGAAGGAGTGCCAGGGCGATGCCCAGCCCTGAGACAGCAGGCAAGGTGATTTGATTCCAAACAATTAGTTTATTGATCATTACAGAATGTCTCTCTAGTTCTTCCTCCTCCCTCTCCCCTCCCTGCCTCCTTCCTACTCTCAGTCCACAATAAAGACCCATATCAGAATCAGGTTTATCATCACTCACATATATTATGAAATTTTTTTTTCAGCAGTGCAGTGCAATACATAAAATTACTACAGTGCTGTGCAAAGGTTTTTGGCACCCTAACTACATATATGTGCATAAGACTTTTGCACAGTACCGTACAGGTGGTTTAGATGGGATCTTAGGAAGAATGTTTCCACCTAGGATTGGAATCTGGAATATAATACCCCTGGGGGTAGTGGATACAAAAATTCTCACAACATTTAAGAAGTATCTAGATGCATTCAACTAGATGAAGGATATAAAAATCAGGGACAAAGTCTTACGACATGGTTGTTTTTTTGGAACACAGCTCAGCATTCAATACTATTGCCCCTTCAAAACTAAGCAATAAGCTTTAAGACCTTGGCCTCAATACCTCCTTGTACAACTAGATCCTTGACTTCTTGACTTGCAGACCCCAGTCAGGCCAGATTGGCATCAACATCAGCATTGGTGCACTGCAAAGGTGTGTACTTAGACCCTGCTCTACTCACTGTTGTGTGAATGAAGTCACCAGAGAAAAGACTGGTAGTTATGAAGCAGCCTCTTTATTCGACAAAACAAGATACAGTAGGCATCATATTGAGGTCCTTTTGGTGGAAAGGTCTGCCTGCCCAGCTCTACACACATTTTATATGCTAAAGATGAAAGAAAATGCAGGACAATTCAAACAAATCCATATTTACAATGCCTTCGTTGAGCTATACATGTGACATTTTCAAATGCCTGGGTCTTCCCGCCATCACACCATTCAGGGTGGGGGTGACTGCCTTCAGATGCCATGTGCAATCTTTCTCAGACTGCTATGCCGTCAAAGTTGTAGAACCTGCTATTTCTGTCTCTGTTTTAACTTAAATCCCCCTCCATCTATTTTCCCCAATATCTTTTCTGTTCTCTGCTATTCAACTAATAATCTACTTTCAGCAACCAGCCTTCATTACAGAGTACTGTTACCATTACAGAGTACACTTTTGACTTCTGTCACTTCTTCTACTCACAGACTTCTGTCACGCTCTTGCTGTCTTCTGCCTTCGCTGTGACTTTCACCTGTTTTTCTTTCCTTTTTTTGGTCACTGCTTCCAACCATGCTCTGATAGGCCACAGCTGTATAATATCAACTCCTTTACTGTTTTATGCTTGGTCTGCCAGTCCTTTGCTAGGTGCCTACGTTGCTAGCACATAAGCAAACCCTCTATGACATCACAGCAGCTACATCCACTATAGACACTTCACAATTTTTCTTGCATTTTCTTTGGTCTATCTCATTGGCCTATGAAACTAGGTCAATCCCACTGCTATCTCTAAATCTAATACTTGCTGGTGGCCTGAGTTCAGCCTTCCTTCATCATTTTCAGGACTGGGTCATCCCTCCCCGGATCATCCAACCCAGAATACTCCTCATACGCTCAGTAATTACGTTCTGTCTAGTTAGCTGTTTGAATCACTGCCATTATTGTTTACCAGTTACTCTCATCTCCCGCTAGTCGCTGCCTCACTTCCCTTTTAAAAGAGCGGTATCTTTCTTCACTGCTGGTGTTCCTGGAAGTTGACCATGTACCATCTCACACCCCCTGGGCCATACTGTCCCATATAGTCCTCAGGCACTTTGCTTTTACCAACATGTATATCTTTAGGATGCATCTGATGAAATTTAACCACTTCCTCAAGCTTGCACCAGAATTCCAAATTCCCACATGCAACTTTAAGTGAGGACAACTCTGACAAAATGCACTGTTTCTCCCCTGGGGGTGAAGGGCTTATGAATAGTCATAATCAGAGTCAAGGGCTGGCTCAGATCATCAGGGTTCTCGACCTGACTTTGCCTGACCTCATTAGGTGCTATCCTGACAGATACATCGGGATACATTGGGGTGAAATATCTCCACAACAATTCCCACGCAATGCAAAACATAAATGACGGATACAAATTAAACAGTACACACTTAAACCACAGCAAACTCAGCAATCTGCCACGTATGTGCGTCTAAGCTCGGATGATCCCCGCTGTATTCCTTTGCATTAAACTTACAAAATGTGTATACTAAAATGCAGCTCCTGGAATGAGTATATATATGCCCCCACTGGCCTTCAATAACCTCCCTTCGCAGCTGGTGGCCCCATCTCCCCAAATTAACACACAAAGTTTTGCTCTTACATAAGCGCTCATGCAGAATGCACACACCACTTTTATATCTACTGGTTCAGCTCTCTGTGTTCATGATACCTCACATTACCATGTACCACTGACCTGAGCAGATTGAACTATGAGTGCTAATTTTAAAAATCCTCGTCTACTTAGACTGCTAAGATCACTAGCCACATGATGGGTTGCAGAAGGTATCCCACATCTGACACCAAATGTTGTGTGAATGAAGTACTGATAGTTATTAACAGCCTGTTTATTTGTCAAATCAAGATTCATTAGGCATCATACTGAGGCTACGTCCACACTAGACCGGATAATTTTGAAAATGCCGGTTTCATGTAAAAACAATAGATGTTCACACTAAGCGTTTTTGAAAATACTTCAGTCCACATTAAAATGGATATTTCGGCGAATCTCCTCCTACTGCGCATGCACAGGACACATCTACCGAAAACAAGCGACATGTTTGGTGTCGAATCTCGCCGTGAAAGACTTGGTGTGCATTTGTTCAGTTACAGACTAGAAAAACTTAAATGACGGATAGCTGTTGGCTCTCACGCAGGAGGACTTAAACTAAAAAAAACAAATACTGGAGCATATGGAGGCAACCAACAGGGAGTTCATGGACAGTATGACCTGGCTGTCAACGAATATTGAAAAACTGACTAACTCTGTTGCATTAATAAAGCCCCTTGTTAAATGTATAAAACATGTCTGCATCAGTATTATCTTGTATTTTCATACAATGTTACATTAGGCTGTTACACATCTATTGTCAGAAAAGTACTTGCATAAATAGGTAAACCACCTTCATACAAGCAAGGACAGAAAACAGGGCAAAGTGAATATACTTATTTATTCAGTAAGTTATGGATCAAAGTATTTGGTGAGTGCATTTCTAACTTCTGGCTTCAGTCTCATTGCCGTCTGTTCTGAAATTGTTAGATTGCATTCAAGAAAACAATGAAATGGTGCACTGCAGTCACCATTTGTTCCGGCACGTCATGACAGTATTTTTAGATTTCTCCGGTAACCCCATCCGCACTGCTCTGGCCAATCTGGCGTTTTCAAAATTACACACTCTGGAGGGCGTTTTAGAAAAGCTCCGTTTTCAGGGGAGGAAAACGTCGTTTTATTGTGGACAGAGGGTCAGAACAAAGAGAAAAAGCTTTGGTTATGGATTTATCTGGTCTAGTGTGGATGTAGCCTAAGGCCCTTTCAATCGAAATATCTACACTCATTTTATATGCTAAAGATCAAAGAAAATGCAGGACAATTCAAACAAATCCATACTTACAATGCTGTTTTTGAGCTTCATATGTGACAATTTCAAATGCTTGGATCTTTCCAATATCACACCCACAATGTGTTAATTACTATCGTATCCATGCAATGGGATGTTGATTGGATTCTGCATATGCAGACAATCTGTTAAATGCTTGTTTCCTGATCTGTCTGGCCTACATTTTAAATTTACTCTTAAATTCATATTTGAATCTGAAGGCTAGTGGCTGAAGTTGGTTAAATTAAATGCTACCTGTGCTAACCCCAAAAATTGCTATGACACTCACTTTATGCTTATGGTTGTGAGGCTATGCACAGCTCCAGTGCCATAGTTAAGATTGCTGATAACACCACTGTTGGCCAAATCAAAGGTGCTGACAAATCAGTATGTAGGAGGGAAATTGGAAATCTGACTGAGTGGTGCCACAACAAATGTATGGCATCCATTAGTCTCGCGAGACCATGCATCTGTGCCTGGAAAGTCTTCTGCAGGGTGCAGGCCTGGGCAAGGTTGTATGGAAGACCGGCTGCTGCCCCTGCAGCAAGTCTTCCCTCTCCACACCACCGATGTTGTCCAAGGGCTGATACAGCTTGGCACCAGTGTCGTTGCAGGAGTTGCTAGAACGAGGTTGAAGACAACTTCGGACTGCCTTAGGGACTCCAGCTCCGGATTTGTCCTCAGGGTTCACTCCCAAAGCCTTTCCCATGAGTGGGTATGGCCACAAGACAGATTTTTCCCTCCCTTAGATGGACTGCCTTCCCAGGCTGACAAGTTCCATTACCCGAAACAAATACCCACAACAAATACCTCTCACTTAATGTCAGCAAGACTGAGAAGCTGATTATTGACTTCAGGATTAGGACACTGGAGGTCCACAAGCCAGTCAGGGGATCAGAGTTGAAGAGGGTTAGCAACTTTAAATTCCTCGGTGTTATCATTTTGGAGTATCTGTCCTGAGTCCAGAATGTAAGTGCCATTACAAAGAAAGAATGGCAATGCCTCTATTTTTATTAGAAGTTTGTAAAGATTTGGCACATCATCTCAAACTTCAAAGATGATTACTGTAGTCACCTTTTGCTGCTTAAAAGCAACGGCGAGGAATGGCAACACAGATTCTGTCCTAGGCAGTAACTTCAAACAATCATGATGTATTCCCTTCAGGAGAAGAAACTGCAGTCTAAGAAAATACTGATACACTCAAAATGTTGGAGGAACTCAGCATCTACGGAAAAAAAGTACAGTTGATGTTTTGGGCTGAGTCCTTTAGCAGGTCTGGAGATAAACATATGGGGCATTTTGTGTGTGTTGCTTGGATTTCCTGCATTTCCTGGATTTTCTCTTTTTTCTTCAAAGAAAGGGGCTTCCCTTCCTCCACCGTTAACGCTACCCTCAACCACATCTCTTCCATTTCACGCAAGTCTCCTATTACCCCATCCTCCACCATCCCACCAGCCTCTACGTCCAGTACATGATTCTTTGGAACGTCCGCTATCTCCTATGGGACACCACCACCAAGCACATTTTTCATCCTCCCCTCACTTCCTGCTTTCTGCAAGGATCGCTCCCTACACAACTCCCTTGTCCATTCGTCCCTCCCCACTGATCTCCCTCCTGGCGCTTGCAAGTAGAACAAGTGCTACACCTGCCCTTACACCTCCTCCCTCTCTACCATTCAGGGCCCTAAACAGTCCTTCCAGGTGAGGTGACACTTCACCTGAGAGTCTGTTGGGGTCATTTACTGTGTCTGGTGCTCCCGGTGTGGCCTCCTGTACATCGGTGAGACCTAACATAGATTGGGAGACTGGTTCACCGAGTACCTATGCTTCGTCCACCAGAAGAAGCTGGATCTCCCAGTGGCTGCCCATTTTAATTCCACTTCCCATTCTGATATGTCAATCCATGACCTTCTCTACTGTTGCAATGAGGCCACACTCAGGTTGGAGGATCAACACTTCACATTCTATCTGGTAGCCTCCAACCTGATGGCATGAACATCGATTTCTCAAATTTCTGGTAATGCTACTCCCCACCTTCAACATTCCCCATCCCCTTTTCCTTCTCTCACTGTATCTCCTTGCCTGCCCATCTCCTCCTTCTGGTGCTCCTCCCTGTTTTTCTTTCTTCCATGGCTTTCTATCCTCTCCTAACAGACTCTCCCTTTTCCAGCCCTGTATCTTCCAACCAAACAACTATCCAGCTCTTTACTTCAACCACCCCTCTCCGGTTTGCACTCATCACCTCGTGTTTCTCTCTTCCCTCCCCTACCTTTTAAATCTACTCCTCAGCTTTTTTTTTCCATTCCTTCAAAGTCCAGCCTGAAACGTCAGCTGTACTCTTCTATAGATGCTGTCTGTCCTGCTGAGTTCCTCCAGCATTTTGTGTGTGTTGATCTGGATTTCCAGCATCTGCAGATTTTCTCTTGTTTGAAAAATACTGATACATCTGTTTTCGATGGATTTCTAAAGTGTGCCTGCACTAAATCTTCTGTAATGTATAATCCAAACCTACAGTAATTTTCCACAACCTCAAAAACGTAATCCACTAAAGAGGTCTAGGAGCATAGTGTGCCATTTCCTGAATTTTATGCCCACAATTGCTTTCTTGGAAATGGTGAGCAGGAAGGAAGAGGATCAAGTATGCAGAAAGTGAACTACTTCCTGGAGATTGCTTTCATTTCTTATGAGCATGTTTTGAAGAGAGTCACTGGGAGTGGATGGCAACCTGTGAGTTGGTGGGAATTCAGTGAAGAAGGTTAAAAAGAGTTTCAAAGAAAAACTAAACACCCCGAGAAACTAGTCGTCATTTTATCCATTTCTGTTTTACTCATGTTAAAACAGTGGTCCCCAACCACTGGGGCATGGATCGGTACCGAGCCACAAAGCATGTGCTACCGGGCCACGAGGAAACAATATGATTTGGTGATATGAAATGAGTCAGCTGCACCTTTCCTCAGTCCCTGTCACACCCACTGTTGAACTTGAACGCACACGAGGTCATTACCCACGCGAGGTCATCAGTCGCCTAAACGCAGTGATACCCTCGCGCCAGGGATCACTGGTTGGCCTCAGGTAACCAGCCACCTCGTGCGGCCAGTGAGAAGTGCCGTTGCTACTGGCCTGGAGTGTGGAGAGATGGGCGCCACATCTAAACCTGTTTAGCACACTGAATGTTCGTGGGGAACCCGGTGCTAAAATATTCACAGACAACCTAATTTGGGCTCAGGGTTTCATAAGTAGCAGAGCAGCTACCTCGCTGTGATCTACTGAAAGTCATCCCTCGAGCCAAACTTTTGTCGGCCGATAGATCCTACCTACCTACAAGGGGGGAGGGGGCAGGCGCACTCCTCCTCCTCGCTCTCTGGACTGCGACCACTGCAGCCCTGGCACGGGGACCTCCGGCCCTGACCTTGTCCTCTCACTCCACCCACGACCACCCGCACCTGGCCAAGGCATCTGGCGGTGGGTGGGCAGGAGGCTGGAGTTCGGGCCTGGAGGCTGTCTAATGAGGCAATGAAGCCCTCAAAACTGCTTCGGTACCCTGAGTCCAAGCACCCTGCACTCAAAGACAAACCCACTGAGTTTTTTGAGCAGAAAAATCGTGAGCAAGCGGGACAGAAGCAAGTGCTGAGAGCCACGAAAACTAAATTGCGGAATAGACTGGACATAAGGAACCCCCTTTGAGTATCGCTGTCTCCCATCACCCCTCGATGGGACCGTCTTGTTGCAGGGAAACAAGCCCAGGGCTCCCACTGATTCAGTGATATTGGTGTGTTGCAATGATTTTATATGTTCATACAAGGAAAATATATGCTGTGTGTTTAATATCCAAACGTTACTTAAAATGTTATGATGCTATTGACTTAAAAGTGACTTATAATTGACTTATCACTATATTCATGCGAGGTAAATATGCGCTGTGTGTTCAATATTAAATTTGTTAGATAAACCCTTTTAGAAACTAAATTGAGCGTATTAGCCACTTATAAGTGACTTATAGTTGACTTATCACCTATATTCCAGTCGTGATTAACACACCCCACCCCCCGTCAGCCGATCTGCAAGAATATTGTCAATATTAAACCGGTCCGCAGTGCAAAAGAGGTTGGTGACCCCTGTGTTAAAAGTTGTTTATTGATTACAGCTCTGCCTTCTATATTATAATTCCAAGCAAGATCATTATCAGACTCTTGAGACCTCACTCTGTAACTGCACCCTCGATTTCCTGACCAACAGAACACAATCAGTGATAGGCAGCAACACCTCCACCATGATTATTCTCAACACTGGTGCTTCACAGGACTGCATCCTCAGTCCCCTGCTCTACCCACTGTATACTCATGAATGCATGGCCAAATTTTGCTCTATATTAAGTTTACTGTAACTCAAATAATTATGAGCCTGAAAACAGGGAGATTGAGAGCTTAATAACATGATGTCAAGACAATAACCTTTCCCTCAATGTCAACAAAACAAAAGAGCTAGTCATTGACCTCAGGAAGAGGGTGGTGTACATGTTGCATCAAAGGTGCTGAGGTTCAGAAGGTAAACACGAGGAAATCTGCAGATGCTAGAAGTTCAAGCAACACACACAAAATGCTGGTGGAACGCAACAGGCCAAGCAGCATCTATAGGAAGAAGCAATGCCGATGTTTCGGGCCGTGACCCTTTGTCAGGACCCATGACCACCCACACCCTTCGTCCTGACGAAGGGTCTCAGCCCAAAACGTCAACATTGCTTCTTCCTATAGATGCTGCCTGGCCTGCTGCGTTCCACCAGCATTTTGTGTGTGTTGCTTGAGGTTCAGAAGGTTAAGAGCTGCAAATTCCTGGGAGTGAACATCACCAGTAGCTTGTCCTTGTCCAAGAAAACTTACCAACACCTTTACTTCCTCAGGAAGCTAAAGGCATTTGACATGTCCCTGTCGACACTTAGCAAGTTGTATTAATGTACCACAGAAAGCATCCTATCTGCATGCATCATGGCTTGGTATGATAGCTATTCTGCCTGCGAGAGTTGTGGACACAGCTCATCATGGAAACCAGCTTCCCTTCTATGGAAGAAGAAGAAGAAGAAATTGCCTTTCAACTCACGAGAGAGCATAGCAATTTTTTTGCTGTTGATATTTCCGTAGCAAGGAATTTCTTTTTTACAAGGTCGAGTTGCTAGCTCGACACTCAATCCAGCACGGATAGAAAGTGTTCACAGGAGCCGGCTGGATTTGAACTTGGAACCTTCCGCCCCAAAGTCCAGCGCTGATGCCACTACAGCACCAGCCAGCTCCCTTCTATGGACTCTGTCTATATTTCTTGCTGCCTCAGTTAAGCAGCCAGAATAATCAAATACCTCATCCACTCCGAACATTTTTAATTCTCCCCTCTCCCACTGGGCAGAAAATACAAAAGCAAATACCACCAGGCTCGAGGACAGCTTCTACACTGCTTCTATAAGACTATTGAATGGACCCCTAGCACAATTAGATGGATTGTTGACCTCACAATCTACCTTGTTATGATCTTGTCGACCTGAACTGCTCTTTCTCTGTAGGTTACTCTTTATTTCTGTTGTTATTTTACCTTGTACTACTCCTGTGCCCTGTACAATGAATAGATCTGTATGCACAGTATGCAAGACAGGCTTTTCATTCTACCTTGGTACATGTGACAATAATACACCAATTCCAATTAAAATTTATAGATTGAAATTTTCCAAAGATGACTTATATGAGGTAAAGAGTAATTCAACTTCAGTCACCTCTTTGTAAAGAAAGCAGTGACAATTTGACTTATTTGGTTTGATGACCATGAATAATGGCTTAATCAAATGCTATATAAATTGCTGGCCAGGTAAAAAGGGCCATGGTGGGCTAAAGAATGACATTTTAGCAGTTAGCCATCAATACCAGCATCAGCATGTTACAGTAGTTGCTAACTCAAGAGTATCAGAACAACCTTCAAGATGTTTGCCCTGACCCAACAGCCTCATTTTGGATTATGCATCTGAAAACTGACATATCTGGAACAAACACACCATTGAAGACTGCAGTGTGATTTAAGAACCCTTACTTGATGAGTATTTCAGGCTGCCTCCGGAGTTCAAGATTGCTATTTAACCTTGAAATGATAGCCACCTATCATTGTGCAAGGTTGTTCTTAGGATCCTTTGTCTCTGTAACTCTGAAACAATGGAAATGATTGTTTGTTAAACTCAATGTTATGAGTTCTCTTCCTTTCAAAGTGTTCATGGAACCATCTGAAGGCCCATTAGCCTATGCATTTGGGTGGATATCAGGATAATTCACTTTAGTTCAGAGATCCTTTCAGTAGAAAATGTACACATTAAAAAGGTGACACTCTCCCAGCTTCTGTAGTGTAAATGAAAATTAATCGATTAGAAATAAGTATCGACCACTTTATGGACCAAAACTGATAAAGGTGATATAAGTGCTATTTTCTGATCATAGAAATGACAATTATCTTTGTGCAAGGTTTTAAATGATTAAGGATTGTGTAAACTTGCATTAGTTAATGTATGTCCCAATAAGAAATAGTACTATCTCAGGGATAATCACTTTTGAACAAGCATTTTTTTCCAACCAGAAAAAGGTGGTAACTCATTAAGATGGCTATCAATCTTAAAACCTTTATCCTTAATGTCATTAGTCCAATGAAAAATCTTTTTTTTTGCTATTTGTTAATTTTTTAGCATCTGGATTTTGCCCACATCCCTGATTGTCCTGGAATTTGCAAGACCATTTCAAAGGAGACCAGAGTGAGATATACCCTGGTGCTAGGAAGTTTCTATTTCTGCATAAATATGACATAAAATGTGATCAGATGTTCATGCAAAGATAAACAGCATCCAATTAAATACAGTGCCTATAAAAAGTACTTGTAGAAACATAGAAGACCGACAGCACAATACAGGCCATTTGGCCCACAAAGTTGTGCCGAACATGTAGGCTTACCCATAGCCCTCTATTTTTCCATGTACCTATCCAAAAGTCTCTTAAAAGACCCTGTTATATCTGCCTCCACCACCGTTGCCAGCAGCCCATTTCATGCACTCACCACTCTCTGAGTAAAAAACTTATCCCTGACATCTCCTCTGTACCTACTCCCCAGCACCTTAAACCTGTGTCCTCTTGTGGCAACCATTTCAGCCCTGGGAAAAAGCTTCTGATTATCCACATGATCAGTGCCTCTCATCATCTTATACACCTCTATCAGGTCACCCCTCATCCTCCGTCACTCCAAGGAGAAAAGGCTGAGTTCACTCAACCTATTCTCATAAGGCATGTTCCCCAATTCACGCAACATCCTTGTAAATCTCCTCTGCCCCCTTTCTATGGCTTCCACATCCTTCCTGTAGTGAGGTGACCAGAACTGAGCACAGTACTCTAAGTGGGATCTGACCAGGGTCCTATGTAGCTGCAACATTACCTCTCGGCTCCTAAATTCAATTCCACGATTGATGAAGGCCAATACACCATACGCCTTCTTAAACACAGAGTCAACCTGCACAGCTGCTTTGACAATAGACAATAGGTGCAGAAGTAGAACATTCGGCCCTTCGAGCCTGCACTGCCATTCTGAGATCATGGCTGATCATCTACTATCAATACCCGGTTCCTGCCTTGTCCCCATATCCCTTGATTCCCTTATCCATAAGATACCTATCTAGCTCCTTCTTGAAAGCATCCAGAGAATTGGCCTCCACTGCCTTCCGAGGCAGTGCATTCCAGACCCCCACAACTCTCTGGGAGAAGAAGTTTTTCCTTAACTCTGTCCTAAATGACCTACCCCTTATTCTCAAACCATGCCCTCTGGTACTGGACTCTCCCAGCATCTGGAACATATTTCCTGCCTCTATCTTGTCCAATCCCTTAATAATCTTGTATGTTGCAAGCAGACCCCCTCTCAATCTCCTTAATTCCAGCATGTACAAGCCCAGTCTCTCTAACCTCTCTGCGTAAAACAGTCCGGACATCCCAGGAATTAACCTCGTGAATCTACGCTGCACTTCCTCTATAGCCAGGATGTCCTTCCTTAACCCTGGAGACCAAAACTGTACACAATACTCCAGGTTTGGTCTCACCAGGGCCCTGTACAAATGCAAGAGGATTTCCTTGCTCTTGTACTCAATTCCCTTTGTAATAAAGGCCAACATTCCATTAGCCTTCTTCACTGCCTGCTGCACTTGATCATTCACCTTCAGTGACTGATGAACAAGTACTCCTAGATCTCTTTGTATTTCTCCCTTACCTAACTCTACACCGCTCAGATAATAATCTGCCTTCCTGTTCTTACTCCCAAAGTGGATAACCTCACACTTATTCACATTAAAAGTCATCTGCCAAGTATCTGCCCACTCACTCAGCCTATCCAAGTCACCCTGAATTCTTCTAACATCCTCATCACATGTCACACTGCCACCTAGCTTAGTATCATCAGCAAACTTGCTGATGTTATTCTCAATGCCTTCATCTAAATCGTTGACGTAAATAGTATACAGCTGTGGTCCTAATACCGAGCCCTGTGGCACCCCACTAGTCACCACCTGCCATGCCGAGAAACACCCATTCACCATTACCCTTTGCTTTCTATCTGCCAACCAGTTTTCTATCCATGTCAATATCTTCCCCCCAATGCCATGAGCTCTGATTTTACTCACCAATCTCCTATGTGGGACCTTATCAAATGCCTTCTGAAAATTGAGGTACACTACATCCACTGGATCTCCCTTGTCTAACTTCCTGGTTACATCCTTGAAAAACTCCAATAGATTAGTCAAGCATGATTTGCCCTTGGTAAATCCATGCTGGCTCGGCCCAATCCTATCACTGCTATCTAGATATGCCACTATTTCATCTTTAATAATGGACTCTAGCATCTTCCCCACTACTAATGTTAGGCTGACAGGACAATAGTTCTCTGTTTTCTCCCTCCCTCCTTTCTTAAAAAGTGGGATAACATTAGCCATTCTCCAATCCTCAGGAACTGATCCTGAATCTAAGGAACATTGGAAAATGATTACCAATGCATCCGCAATTTCCGGGGCCACCTCCTCTAGTACCCTAGGATGCAGACCATCTGGACCTGGGGATTTGTCAGCCTTCAGTCCCATCAGTCTACTCATCACCGTTTCCTTCCTAATGTCAATCTGTTTCATTTCCTCTGTTACCCTATGTCCTTGGCCCATCCATACATCTGGGAGATTGCTTGTGTCTTCCCTAGTGAAGACAGATCTAAAGTACTTATTAAATTCTTCTGCCATTTCTGTTTCCCATAACAATTTCACCCAATTCATTCTTCAAGGACCCAACAGTGTTCTTAACTATCTTCTTTCTCTTCACATACCTAAAAAAGCTTTTGCTATCCTCCTTTATATTCCTGGCTAGCTTGCGTTCGTACCTCATCTTTTCTCCCCGTATTGCCTTTTTAGTTAAGTTCTGTTGTTCCTTAAAAATTTCCCAATCATCTGTCCTCCCACTCACCTTAGCTCTGTCATATTTCCTTTTTTTTAATGCTATGCCATCTCTGACTTCCTTTGTCAACCACTGTGGCCCCTTTCCCCCCTTTGAATCCTTCCTTCTCCGGGGGATGAACTGATTTTGCACCTTGTGCATTATTCCCAAGAATACCTGCCATTGCTGTTCCACTGTCTTTTCTGCTAGGATATCCGTCCAGTCAACTTTGGCCAGCTCCTCCCTCATGGCTCCATAGTTTCCCCTATTCAACTGCAACACTGACACCTCCGATTTGCCCTTATCCTTCTCAAATTGCAGATAAAAACTTATTATGGTCACTACCTCCTAATGGCTCCTTTACTTCAAGATCGCTTATCAAATCCTGTTCATTACACAAGACTAAATCCAGAATAGCCTTGTCCCTGGTCGGCTCTCGTACAAGCTGTTCCAAGAATGCATCCCGTAGGCACTCTACAAACTCCCTATCCTGGGATCCAGCACCAACCTGATTCTCCCAGTTCACCTACATGTTGAAATCCCCCATAACTACTGCAACATTACCTTTGCCACATGCCAATGTTAACTCCCTGTTCAACTTGCACCCAATATCCATGCTACTGTTTGGTGGCCTGTAGACAACACCCATTAGGGTCTTTTTGCCCTTACTGTTCCTCAGTTCTATCCACACAGACTCTACTTCTCCTGATCCTATGTCCCCCCTTGCAAAGGACTGAATCTCATTCCTCACCAACAGGGCCACCCCACCCCCTCTGCCCACATTTCTGTCCCTACGATAGCAGGTATATCCTTGTACATTCATTTCCCAGGTCTGATCTCCCTGCAGCCATGTCTCCGTTATCCCAACAACATCATAGTTACCCATTCGCACCTGAGCTTCAAGCTCATCCGCCTTATTTCTGACACTTCGTGCATTCAGATATAGAATTTTTAGCCCATTTCTCCTCTCTCTGTTTAAATCGCTGCCTATCGTGCTTAACCCAGCTCCCCGAACTCCCTTTGGGCTATACGCCCCTTGAATTTTGTTGTCCTTTCTAAATTTACTTATTCTTTCAGCTCATTTAACTCCCTGTTCCGTCAGACCATCCCTCTGTACATGTGTCCTCCTTATCACTTGTTCCGCCTCACCTTTCTCTACTACACACTTAATATTCCGGAACCGTGTAGTCCCCACCTGTCATTTATTCTTCATCTCGCTATCCTCTCTCGCATTCTGGATCCCTGCCCCCTGCAAATTTAGTTTAATCCCCCCTGAGAAGCACTAGCAAACTTTCCTGCAAGAATGTTAGTACCGCTCCAGTTCAGGTGTAAACCGTCCCGTCAGAACAGATCCCACCTTCCCTGGAACAAAGCCCAATTATCTAAAAACCTGAAGCCCTCCCTCCTGCACCATCCTCACCATCCTTGAGCGTCCTATGGACTCAGACCCCAAGATCCCTCTGATCCTCTACACTGCCAAGAGTCTTACCATTAATACTATATTCTGCCATCATATTTGACCTACCAAAATGAACAACCTCACACTTATCTGTGTTGAACTCCATCTGCCACTTCTCAGCCCAGTTTTGTCCCACTGTAACCTCTGACAGCCCTCCACACTATCCACAACACCTCCAAACTTTGTGTCATCAGAAAACTTGCTAACCCATCCCTCCACTTCCTCATCCAGGTCATTTATAAAAGTCACAAAGAGTAAGGATCCCAAAACAGATTCCTGAGGCACACCACTGGTCACTGACCTCCATGCAGAATATGACCCATCTACAACCACTCTTTGCCTTTTGTGGGCAAGCCAGTTCTGGATCCACAAAGCAATGTCCCCTTGGATCCCATGCCTCCTTACTTTCTCAATAAGCCTTGTATGGGGTACCTTATCAAATGGCTTGCTGAAATCCATATACACTACATTTACTGCTCTTCCCCCTTGGAAGTTTTCATGTTTTATTGGCTTACAACAATGAATCACAGTGGATTTAATTTGGCTTTTTTGACACTGATAAACAGAAAAATAGCTGTTGTGTCAAAATGAAAACAAATCTCTATAAAGTGATCTAAATTAATTACAAATATACAATGCAAAATAATTGATTACGTAAGTATTTACCCCCTTCAAGTTAGTATTTAGTAGATGCACCTTTGGCAGCAAATATAGTCTTTAGTCTGTGTGGATTGATCTCTATCAACTTTGCACATCTGAACACTACAGATTGCATATGAATCATGAGTCCAGTCACAAATTCTCAATTGGATTGAGGTCTGGACTCTGACTTGGCCATTCCTGGACATTAACTTTGTAGTTTTTAAACTACAGTATTCCTGTATAGTTTTGGCTTTATGCTTGGGGTCATTAACTTGCTTGAAAACATCTTCTCCCAAATTTCAGTTCTCTTGCAGACTGCATCAGGTTTTCCTCCAGGATTTCCCTATATTTTGCTGCATTCATTTTATCCTCTACCTTCACAAGCCTTCCTGGGCCTACTGCAGTGAAGCATCCCCACAGCATGATGCAGCTACCACCATGCTTCACGGTAGGGATGGTGTGTTTTTGACGATGTGCGATCTTTGATTTACGCCAAACATAGCGTTTAGTCTGATGGCCAAAAAACTCAATTTTTGTTTAATCAGATCATAGAATCTTCCAGCTGACTTCAGAGTCTCCCACATGTCATCTGGCAAACTCTAGCTGAGATTTCATGTGAGTTTTTTTCAACAGTGGCTTTCTCTTTGCCACTCTCCCATAAAGTTGTGACTGGTGAGGCACCCGGGCAACAGCTGTCTGCATAGTTTCTCCTATCTCAGTCAGTGAAGCTTTCAACTCCTCCAGAGTTGTCATAAGTCTCTTGATGGCCTTCCTCACTAGTCCCCTTCTTACACGGTCACTCAGTTTTTGAGGACGGCCTGCTCTAGGCAGATTTACAGCTGTACCATATTCTTCTCATTTCTTGATGATTGACTTAACTGTACATAAAGGGATATTCAGTGAGTTGGAAATTTTCATGTATCCATCTCCTGAGTTGTGCTTTTCAATAACCTTATCACAGCGTTGTTTTGAGTGTTCTTTTGTCTTCATGGTGTAGTTTTTGCCAGGATACTGACTCACCAGCAGTTGGACCTTCCAGATACAGGTGTATTTTTACTACAATCAATTGAAACACCTTGACTACACACAAGTCTCCAAAAACAGATATTCATTTAACTAATTATGTGACTTCTAAAAGCAACTGGCTGCAGCGATGATGATCTGGTGTGTCATATTAAAGGTGGGCGGGGGGGGGGGAATACTCATACAATCAACTATTTTGTGTTTTATATTTGTAGTTAATTTAGATCACTCTGTAGAGACCTGCTTCTGCTTTGACACAAAAGAGTCTTTTTCTGTTGATAAGTATCAAGAAAGCCAAATTAAATTCACTGTGATTCAATGTTGTAAAACAATAAAACATGAAAACTTCTGGGGGGTGGGGAGGTGAATACTTTTTATAGGCATTATAAATAACCAAAAAAATGATACTTGTTCATTTATTTTTTGAGTAAAATGATAAAAGATAGTGCAAATTTTAGACCTTCCAAAATCAGATTAGAATAAACTATTATTTGTTGTGATAAGTTTTCTTTTGCCAGATACATTGCTCGGTGTAGAATTCATCTGTCCAAGTGGGCCTAATAGATGTAAGATGGGAGTGCTATGATTAATTTCAAAATTGGGAGGTGGTATTTCCATTATTCTGTGGTTTCCACTGCTCTCACATCAGACAAAGGAACCAGGCTCTGTTGCTGCAGAACCAAGGTGGGAAGATGGAGCTAAACTTCAAATCAGCCATGTTAAGTTTGAAAGGCTGAATAAAAGACTTACCATCCTTCCAATTCAGCTCCCACCCCATCTTCTGACAGCCACCACTATCTTCCGCTAACCAACCATATGGAAGTGCTAACTGTTGCCTGGATTAAGCTAGTTGGACAGGTGCCGGTTAACAGGTGGTGCTGATGGAAGCTGAATAGGAATCAAGAGGCCAGGAAGTAGATGAAAAACTTACTTTAGTTCTCCTGTATTTCTTTCTAGGTCGCTGGAGTAACTCCTACAAACTACCTTACAACTGGATTGGGACGGGCCATGTGGTGTATCATGGGGCTTTCTACTATAACAGAGCCTTCACACGTAACATCATCAAATATGACCTGAGGCAAAGGTACGTGGCAGCTTGGAGCCTGGTGCATGACGTGGTGTATGACGAGGCCACTCCCTGGAGGTGGAAGGGCCACTCTAATATAGACTTTGCCATTGATGAAAATGGTCTTTGGATTATCTACCCAGCCATCGATGATGTGGGCTCCTTGCAAGAAGTCATCATCATCAGCAGGCTCAACACTGTTGACTTGTCCATCCAGAAGGAGACCACCTGGAGGACTGGCCTGAGGAAGAACTTTTATGGAAACTGCTTTATAGTTTGCGGGGTGCTGTATGCAGTGGACAGCTACAACAAGAAGCATGCTAACATTTCATATGCCTTTGACACTCACACAAACACCCAGATCAATCCAAGGCTGCCATTTATCAACGAGTATTCATACACCACTCAAATTGACTATAACCCCAAAGAGCGCATCCTGTATGCATGGGACAAAGGCCATCAGGTCACGTATGGTATCACATTCGCTTATTAGAATGAAAAACCCATAGACACTTGATGAGCTTCCAGCACTTGGCTTTATAAAAGAAATATAAGGGGATTGATGTTCTTATATTAATTAACAGGTTGTAGATCAATCTGTTTTGTGATAATGTAATCAAAGTAACCTGCTTTAAGAGAGACAGAAATACAGACACACAAATGGCCTTCCTTTATCCTGTGCTTTATACAATAATTGCACACCTTGCATGTCATGACTGAGAGAACCAAGATGCCTACCAGTCTTTCTTGCTGAGTTTCAAATGGATCATTCCTCCTGCTCAAATTTGCCATACATCTGACTGACAAACTTGCATGTTCCTCTGGCACCGGTAACTTTGCCGTGAAGAAACCAGCCTCTCTGCCCATATCTCTGCACTTTGAACAGATCTTCATGCTACCTTTGGGAATAATCACAGGGATGATTCAGTTCCACAGGTCCAATTATGTTTTATAATTTCTAAATTGTGAAACAGCTGCTTTAAGCATCTTAATCTCATGCCTTGATAGATGGCATAACAACAAATAGTATAATGTTTCACTATCTTCTCAAGGACAAATAGCTGATCTCTATATCCAAGCATTCTGTATTGTAGATTATCTCCTCCATGACTGAAAGGTATGAATTATTGAAATATGTGTTGCACCTTACATTCACCAATTAGAAATGACTGCTTCCTGTGGTGTTTAATATTAGTGATCATGTGTTTTATAATTCACAAGTAATTTTCCATCATTTAGGTTTTGCAAATAAATTGGATAACAAGCTTATCTTACACTTTCTCGGTGGGAATATTTAGTTATTTAGTGTAGACCAGTAAAAATAAAAACTGTAGATCGCTAGTGTCTGAAACTGTCAGCAATACAATGTAATACGTGCAGTTAATGATTCTGATATTAATCATCTTGGAGATATGGAATCTTAAACCACTTTGGAAAGAAAATAATGACATGTTGTGCAGGTGCTTCTTTACAAAATGCCCTGCAGGTTATGACATGAATGACTGATTCAGAGCAGACTGTTTGGTTTGCTGGGACCATCAGCAACCTGGAGCAATTAGAATATGATATAATTAATGCTGCTGACATCCATTAGACTTCCCATTTATGGCTAAATTTCCGTGTTCGCCAAGGTGATGGACCACAGCGTCTTTCTACTTTATATCCTGAGGGTGAGGACAGGACTTTCCAAAGCCAAACATAAAATAAATACAGTAGAAATTTGCACTCTAATTCCCTCTTGGTTATCAATCATAAAAGGAAAAAAAATCCCTTGAGGCATTCTTACTGAGTTTCAAAATGTTTATTCCTTCTTAAAGTTGGTGTGTCTTTGCCAACAAAACCCACATGCTTCTTTTACATCAGTTGCCTTGCAGAGATGAATCCAACCTCAGTAAAAGACCTCCCCTTGTCACAGTGCCATAACGGTAAACTTGTGGGCTCCCACAGTAAAAATCCAATTCAGGATTAAATTAAATTAATAATTAAAACTTGTTCTGTGGTTCTACTCGGAAATTGGTTGACATTTTCCTGAAATTATGTAGGAAACTTAGTCACAGCAGAAGTTCCCAAGCCTTTTACTGAAGACTTCGTGGGGGTGGAGAGGCAGGAACTGGACTGAACTCAGGTCCTGGAACCATGAGAACAAGCCAGCAGCCAATTTCCCACCCCTGCCTCCATTCTGCACTGGTGGCACATTTCTCAGCAACACACAGACACAGGCAAGGCACATCATAGCTTCCTGTAAATATTGGTTATTCTATTTGCTTTTGGAAAGAGGTTATTGTCAATATAACCACTAAATACCTCTAAAAGGGACTGCACTGGCACGTGGAACTTGTGGCACTGTTAAACTCCAAAATCTTCAACAACCGATAAGACCTATCTTGCTCTATAAGATCAGGATGAATTGGACATACAGACTTATGAAGAGATTTTGTGGGAGAAGTGGGGAAGGGGTGTAGTAACTTTTTACTCTTCTCACCTTTTTACAGAGGTACATAATGTCATAAGGAACATATTTTTGGGAGTATATAATATCTTGGTAAAAATAAACGAATACTGTCTTTGTTAGCAGTATGCATCACGATGTAACTACAGATAAATAGAAGTGTTTTATTGGTTATTGAGTATTGAAATTCTATGACTCTTTAACGTAATAGTTGTGAGCTAATTAGAATGTTCTATGGGAATAAAATAAATTGACAAAATGTTAATGAAATTTTAAATAATCTTATCCATTATGATTAAATCAGGTTTCTGCTTGATACATGAAATGAATCAGTGATTGCTTTAAGATATAAATTGAACAAAATATTTCACTCAGATAAAATGAACTCATCATAACAATAGATTGTTAAATCATTATTAGTGACAGGTCAGGTACCACAGGATTGGAGATTGCTTATGTTTTGCTGTTTAAGAAAGGCTCTAAAAATAAACCAGGAAATTATAGGCCGGTGAGCCTGACATCAGTAGTAGGAAAGTCATTGGAAGGTATTCTAAGGGACAGGATGTATGAGTATTTGGATAGACGTGGACTGGTTAAGGATAGTCAGCGTGGTATTATGCATGGTAGGTCATGATGGGTAGGTCATATGGTGGGTAAATTAATGGAAAGTATTCTTAGAGATAGTATTTATAATTATCTGGATAGACAGGATCTGATTAGGAGTAGCCAGCATGGATTTATGCGTGGAAGGTCATGTTTGACAAACCTTATTGAATTTTTTGAAGTAGTTACGAGGAATGTTGATGAGGGTAAGGCAGTGGATGTAGTCTATATGGACTTCAGCAAGGCCTTTGACAAAGTTCCACATGGAAGGTTAGTTAAGAAGGTTCAGTCGTTAGGTATTAATGCTGGAGTAATAAAATGGATTCAACAGTGGCTAGATGGGAGATGCCAGAGAGTAGTGGTGGATAATTGTTTATCGGGATGGAGGCCGGTGACTAGCGGGGTGCCTCAGGGATCTGTTTTGAGCCCAATGTTGTTTGTAATATACATAAATGATCTGGATGATGGGGTGGTAAATTGGATTAGTAAGTATGCTGATGATATTAAGGTAGGAGGTATTGTGGATAATGAGGTGGGTTTTCAAAGCTTGCAGGGAGATTTATGCCAGTTAGAAGAATGGGCTGAATGCTGGCAGATGGAGTTTAATGCTGAGAAGTGTGAGGTTCTACATTTTGGCAGGAATAATCCAAATAGAACATACAGGGTAAATGGTAGGGCATTGAGGAATGCAGTGGAACAGAGAGATCTAGGAATAACAGTGCATAGTTCCCTGAAGGTGGAGTCTCATGTAGATAGGGTGGTGAAGAAGGCTTTTGGAACGCTGGCCTTTATAAATCAGAGCATTGAGTACAGAAGTTGGGATGTAATGTTAAAATTGTACAAGGCATTGGTAAGGCCAAATTTGGAATATTGTGTACAGTTCTGGTCACCGAATTATAGGAAAGATATCAATAAATTAGAGAGAGTGCAGAGATGATTTACTAGGATGTTACCTGGGTTTCAGCACTTAAGTTACAGAGAAAGGTTGAACAAGTTAGGTCTCTATTCATTGGAGCGTAGAAGGTTGAGGGGGGATTTGATCGAGGTATTTAAAATGTTGAGAGGGATAGATAGAGTTGACGTGAATAGGCTGTTTCCATTGAGAGTAGGGGAGATTCAAACGAGAGGACATGATTTGAGAGTTAGGGGGCAAAAGTTTAAGGGAAACACGAGGGGGTATTTCTTTACTCAGAGAGTGATAGCTGTGTGGAATGAGCTTCCTGTAGAAGTAGTAGAGGCCAGTTCAGTTGTGTCATTTAAGGTAAAATTGGATAGGTATATGGACAGGAAAGGAGTGGAGGGTTATGGGCTGAGTGCGGGTAGGTGGGACTAGGTGAGATTAAGAGTTCGGCATGGACTAGGAGGGCCGGAATGGCCTATTTCCGAGCTGTGATTGTTACATGGTTATATGTCTAACCAATCTTATAGAGTATTTTGAGGAAGTTACCAGGAAATTTGTTGATGGCAAGGCAAGTGGATGTTGTCTGCATGGACTTCAGCAAGACATTTGACAAGGTCCCATATAGGGGGTTGGTCAAAAAGGTTCAGTTGCTCGGCATTCAAGATGAGGTAGTACATTGGATTAGACATTGGCTTTATGGGAGAAGCAAGAGAGTGGTAGTAGATGGTTGGCTGTCTGACTGGAAGCCTGCAACTAATGGAGTGTTGCAGGGATCGGTACTGGGCCCATTGTTGTTTGTCGTCTACATGTGGTCAACTGGGTTAGCAAATTTGCAAATGACACCAAAATTGGGGGTGTAGTGGACAGCAAGGGAGACTATCAGGGCTTGCAGCAGAATCTGGACCAGCTGGACAAATGGGCTAAAAAATAGCAGATGCAAGTTATGACATAGTGAAAGGTAGGACAAAGGGATCTGAGAATACAGGTCCATAATTCATTGAAAGTGGCAGCACAGGTAGATAGGATTGCAAAGAAAGCTTTTGGCACATTGGCCTTCCTAAATCAAAGTATTGAGTACAGGAGATGGGGTGTTACATTGAAGTTGTATAAGACATCGGTGAGACCTAATGTAGAGTATTGTAAACACGAGGAAATCTGCAGATGCTGGAAATTCAAACAACACACACAAAATGCTGGTGGAACACAGCAGGCCAGGCAGCATCTATAGGAAGAAGAACTGTCGACACTTCGGGCCGGGTCCTGACGAAGGGTCTCGGCCCGAAATGTCGACAGTGCTTCTTCCTATAAATGCTGCCTGGCCTGCTGTGTTCCACCAGCATTTTGTGTGTGTGGAGTATTGTATGCAGTTTTGGTCTTCTACCTATAGGAAAGATGTAAATAAGGTTGAAAGAGTACAGAGAAAATTTGTAAGGATGTTGCTGGGACTGGAGGATCTGAGTGAAGGATAGACTGAATAGGACTATATTCCTTGGAACATAGAAGATTGAGGGGAGATTTGATAGAGGTGTTCAAAATCGTGAGGGGTATAGATAGGGTAGATGCAAACAGGCTTTTTCCACTGAGGTTGGGTGGGAATATAACCAGAGGTCATTGGTTAAGGGCGAAAGGAGAAAAGTTTAAGGAGAACATGAGGGGAAACTTCTTCACTCAGAGGGTTGTGTGAGTGTAGAATGAGCTGCCAGTGCAAGTGGTGCATGCTAGCTCCATTTCAACATTTATGAGGTTTGGATAGGTATATGGATGGTAGGGGTATGGAGGGCTCTGGTCCTGGTGCATGGGAGTAGGCAGTTTAAATGGTTCAGCATGGACTAGCCCTGTATCTGTGCTGTACATCTCTATGATGCTAAGGGTTCAGCTTACCATCACCTTCTCAAGAGCAAGGGTTAGGTACTGAACACTAGAAATGACAATTTTGTCCACATTCTGTAAACAAATAAAACAGGAAAACAGGAAAAGATGAATGTAAATATTTGTTCATGAAATTCCAAAGAGAGTGGTATAGGGAACATTAATTTTCTTTTCAGAATCCAGACCTCATCATTGTTTCATAGTCAGTAGAATTTTGCTGCTGACTTTGTTAAAAGTGTGGCCAACGTAGTGGTTGTCAGCAGGTAGGTGTGAGAAGAAGGAGCTAATCCACTCAATTCAAATAAAAAAATATAACTTTTTATCAGTATTTTCTTGATCAAGAGCTCCTTTTAATTTTGTTAGTTACCTGAATTATCTGGGTTCCAATCACCTTGATATTTGTCAGTGCTGCAGTTTCAGCTCATTGGTCATCTACTTCCTTCAAAGAGATGGTCAATCAAATTGCCCCTGCATGCAATGAGGAGAGGACATGAACTATTTGGAAGAATATTACCGATACCATAGTTAGCAATAGCAGTTGCAAATGTCTTACTGCATTCTATCCCTTAAGGATCTTATTAAGTGTGATAAAAATTATGAACACATATGATGTTGGGCCTATTAGCCTTTTCTATTACTGTATAATAAATCTGACAATTGAAATGTGAGTCTAATTCTAGTGTAGTATTATTCTCCAGACATTTGTAAGAAGTACAGTGCTGTGCAAAAGTCTTAGGCGGATATATATAGTTAGGGTATCTGAGACTTTTGCATAGTTCTGTAGTAATTTTATGTATTGCACTAAACTGCTGCTGCAAAAGAAAAGCAAATTTCATGACATATGAATGATGATAAACATGATTCTGATATGGGTCTCTATTGTGGACTGAGAGTGGGAAGGAGGCAGGGAGAGGAGAATCATGGTTGCAAAAAGGGGATGGGAAAGGGAAGCATCAGAAAGGCATTCTGTAATGATCAATAAATGAATTGCTTGGAATCAAATGACCTTGCCTAGTGTCTCAGGGCTGGGTGTGTCTGCATTCGCACCATCCCCCACCCCAGCAATTCTTCTCTGCCATCTGTCCCACACCCCTCCATGGCACTCTGGCCATTCCCAACATCTTTCACTCTCACCTGATTTACAAACTTGCTCCCCACTCCATGTTGACAGGTACTGTACTGTGCAAAAGTCTTAGGCACCCTAGGTATATAAATGTGCTTCGCACTTTTGCACACTGTACTTGTAATTATTTAATGTTTTTAATGCCCTGAAAAAAAAGTTTTATTGCCTGTTCCAAGAAATGAGAACCGAAATCTCTGTTATGTTCCTGCATGATGACTGCATCCAATTAATTCTTCCTTCAGCTCTAGCCTTTTACCCACCTGCTATTTTTGCCTTTAAAGTAGGTTAACAATCCTACCGTGTTAAAATTTTTAAGTCCTTTTATTAAAAGTAGGCTATTAAACTTGAAGGTAGGGCTATTGTCTCTTCAAATTTAGCCAGGATGATACAGCTATATTTATATTGATGTAAACAACAATATTGAAGACAATGAAGATGAGGCAGGATACTACAATGCAGAAGCTGAGATAACAGATAAATATAATTTTGATATTTTTTAAACTGTTACACTTTATCTGAGCAGTTTACTGTTGTAATCACCATTTGAAGGCATCAAATTACTGGGACAAAATTCCTGGTACAATAACTAAAATCACAATCACAAGAAAATCTGCAGATGCCAGAAATCCCAAGCAACACACACAAAATATTGGAAGTCAATATTTTGTGCAAGTTGCAATAAATGATATGCTTTCTTACCTAGGTCACTAGTTATACTGAATTTTCATAAGCTGGGAATAAGTTAAAATAGTTTAGTTAAGAGGCAAGCTCTAATCTTAAGAAACACCAGCTGAATCCCAATAACTGAATACAGCGGGCAAAATTCCTTCTTAAAATTCAGTACCGGTAATAATTAAGAGAAAGGGTGGTGGGAATCATTTAAAAAATGTATTGTTTGTTTTTATAGAAATTTAAAATACATACTATTTTTCTAAATTTTGTTGTTTACATTTCTGGTAAATTTCAATTAGTTTGGATGACAATTTTAATGATATCCTCAATGCAATTTCAAAGTCAAAGTAAATTTATGATCGAAATATCTATGTCACCGTAGACTACCTTGAGATTTATTTTCTTGCAAGCATTTATATGAAAATAAAGAAATACAATCTAGTTTATGAAAAACTATACATAAGCAAAGACTAACAAACAATGTGAAGAAAACAAGTAATTTTGAGAACATATATTGCAGAGTCCTTGAAATGAGTCCATTGGTGGTGGAATCAGTTCAGTATTGGGGTGAGTGAAGTTATCCACTCAGGTTCAGGTGCCTGATGGTTGAAGGGTAACAACTGTTCCTGAATCTGGTACTGTGGGACCTAAGGCTGCTGTAGCTTCTTCCTGATGGCAGCAGTGAGAAGAGAGCATTGCCCGGATGGGTGGGGGTTATTGATGATAGATGCCACTTCCTTGTGGCAGCACTCTTTGTAAATGCGCTCATTAGTAGAGAGGACTCTATGGGGCTGTATCAACCATTTTCTGTAGACATTTCTGTTCCGGGGCACTAGTGTTTCCATACCAGGCTGTGATACAACTGGTTAAGATGCTCTTCACTGTCCATCCACAGAAGTTTGTCGAAGTTTTAGAGGACATGCTGAAATTCACAGAAATATAATCTGTAATTGATTCTCTCAGCACAAAGTGAATAAGCTGTACTTCTGAACAAAGTATAAAATTATAAACATACTTTAGTCACAGCTGAAACCATTTAATGGAAGTTGTACGTTTAGAAAGTTTCATATAAAATATCCTGCAGCAATACATTACACTAACTGCACAAACATCTTTCTTTGAAATGTAAAAAATATCAACCTATTTTGATCTTAATAATTGGGCTTTCTAATTAAAAGTCACATATTGAGTTGTAGTAATGGGTAACTGGGTTCATTACCTATTTTGTATCATTGTTTCATAATATGTTTCACTGTGATACAACACATGTATTTTTGAGAGATTGCTAGAGGCACTTCATTGCAAATAAGTTCATATGTAGACTGAGTTGGACAGAATCTAATGTTAGTCTATTTATAAATTTGTGAAGTGTCAAGGAACAGGTCCTTCAGCCCATGGAATCCATACCAACTTTCAACCAACAATTTACTCTAATCCCACACAAATCTCATGTTTTTCTCTCCACATCTGTGATATACAGAGGCAAGTATATGAGTAACTGGGGATCCCCTTGCACACCAACCATTCCAGTAATTTTGTGGCATGCTGCTCTTTTGCACCAAATACTTGTCATGTTTGGTTGAATGAAAATCTTATACATCTTGATGTTGCAAGGCCAAACGTATAGGATCACATTGGGCCTGGCAGCTGTCTTTGGCATTGGTGGCAGCCAAAAGGCAGAGTGACAGGCAAGTTGATCTCCCACACCCTAAAAGTGGAGTGGGTCACAACTGGTGAGTCGGCCTGGTGCATTATCCACAAGCTTCTGTTGAACCATTCATGTCTCCAACAGAGACATAAAAACAATTCACATAGTATAACTACTTTTAAACATTAAATTAAAAATAATGAACTATTAATTACCAGACATAAACTAAAATTAAGTGAAATAATTCTAAATTTGCCTGTTTCTATAGTGGCAACATTTCCCATGAAATGAATGTGGTTGTTCGGTCCATAAGCAAGTACTACCTGATGTAAACCCAGGGGCCAGATGTGAAGTGATCATTTCATCAGTGCATTAGTGCTCTTTTGTTGGGATGAACAGCAGTCCAACAGCAATGTAGAAATTTCAGTGTCCCCACACCTGATTTCCAGCACAGTGTGTACTTGTGTGTTAGACCAAGCATGCTGGCAAGTCCAAGACACCCTGAGCAGTAACTGGTTGTTAGACTGTGGCTTTGCAGTGAACTAGTGTTTAATATTCAACTCAATTCCACTGCTCTTTTGTGTAATATAATTATACAGATCAGTGTTGGGCCCCCAGCTATAATGACTGAGATAATGAGACAAGCTTGCTGAGAATTTAAAGGTAGGAGGATGATAAGCAATGGATAAAAATGTGCCTGATAATATGAGAATGTGAGGCTGTGCACCTTGGCAAGACAACTAGATATACAATGCTGCTTTTTAAAAAAAAAAACAGGTAATTTTGTACCACACGAACAAGATGCTAGAGAATTCAGGTCTGGCAGCATGGATGAAGGGAAATAATCAGTCAATATTTTGGGCTGAGACCCTTCATCAGGACTGGGGTGGGGGTGGGGAGGAAACCAAAATAAGAACAGGGAAGGAGATGGAGTACAAGCTTGAAGGTGATAGGTGATGGGGTTGAAGTGAGAAGCTGGACGATGATAGGTAGAACATGTAAAGGACTGAAGGAGGAGGGATCTGAAAGGAGAGGACAGTGAACCATGGGAGAAAGGAGAGGAGAGATACCAGAGGGAGGTGATGGGTGGGTAAGAAGAGAAGTGCTAAGAGGGGAGCCAAAATTAGGAATGGAAAAAGAGAAGGGAAGGGGGAGAAATTAGTCGAAGTTAGAGAAATACTCATGCCATCAGATTGGAGGCTACCTAGACAGAATATGAGGCATTACTCCTCCAATCTGAGAGTGCCCAAGGTATTAGGAAAGCAAGGGGAGGCTGGGGTAGAAAGGGAAGGAAGAAACTCCTAACTTCATGCATGGTTTTGATGAGACCTCAATCGCAGTAGTGTGTGCAGTTTGGTTCTCCAGTACAAATGAACTACTTGCTAGAAGTTTGCACATTAAAACTTCACCAAAATGATTTCAAGATGAGGGAGTTGTCCAATGAGATATTTGATCTTCATCCACTGGAGTTTTGAAAATGAGAGGTGACACTTTATGGGACTATTTAGATACCAAGAATTGTTTCATCCAACCAGATGATCCAGCACTTTTGTGGTTAGGGTAAGGTTTCAGGAAAAGTCAATAGACATTTAGGACTGAGATAAGGAGAAATATCCCTGTGCAGAGGGTATTATGTATATTGTAAATGGAGATTTACAGAATTTGGTTCCCCTGAGTCCACTCTGGGCTCAATAATCTAATCAGGGCCAATAATTACCCAACATATTTACAGTCCTTCATTTATGGAGTCTTGGCCATCCCATATTTTAATTATTGCATTGCTGGTTCCAGGCTCAGGGGTTAAATCTTTCTTCCATAATTGCTTTGAGAGGTTGGTTATGACTAGACTGAACTCCTGCCTCAGCAAGGACCTGGACCCATTGCAATTTGCCTATCGTCACAATAGGTCAATGGCAGACTCAATCTCCATGGCTCTTCACACGGCTTTAGACCAGCTCGGCAACACAAACACCTACGTCAGGATTCTGTTCATCGACTATAGCTCAGCATTTAATACCATCATTCCCACAATACTGATTGAAAAGTTGCAAAACCTGGGCCTCTGTATCTCCCTCTGCAATTGGATCCTCGACTTCCTAACCAGAAGACCACAGTCTGTATGGATTGGTGATAATATCTTCTCCTTGCTGATCATCAACACTCGTGCACCTTGGGTGTGTGCTTAGCCAACTGCTCTACTCTCTGTATACACATGACTGTGTGGCTAGGCATAGCTCAAATACCATCTATAAATTTGCTGACAATACAACCAATGCTGGTAGAATCTCAGGTGGTGACGAGAGGGCGTACAGGAATGAGATATGCCAACTAATGGAATGGTGCCGCAGCAACAACCTGGCACTCAACGTCTGTAAGATGAAAGAGCTGATTGTGGACTTCAGGAAGGGTAAGACGAAGGAACACATACCAATCCTCATAGAGGGATCAGAAATGGAAAGAGTGAGCAGCTTCAAATTCCTGGGTGTCAAGATCTCTGAGGACCTAACCTTGGTTCCAACATATTGATGTAGTCATAATGAAGGCAAGACAGCAGTAACCTTATTAGGAGTTTGAAATGATTTGGCATGTCAACAAATACACTCAAAAACTTTTATAGTTGTATCGTGGAGAACATACACTGTTCTGCAACACTGTCTGGTATGGCTGCAACACTGTCTGGTATGGAGGGGCTACTGCACAGGACCGAAAGCAGCTGCAGAAGGTCGTAAATCTAGTCAGCTCCATCTTGGGCACTAGCCTACAAAGTACACAGGATATCTTTAGGAAGTGGTGTCTCAGAAAGGCAGCGTCCATTATTAAAGACCTCCAGCACCCAGGGCATGCCTTTTTCTCACTGATACCATCATTACATTTTTTTAAATATATAGTATTTCTTTTTTTTGCACAGTTTTTAATAATCTATTCAATATACATTGATTTAGTTGTTTATTATGTTTTATTTTATTATATTTATTATTATTATTATTTTTCTCTCGCTGCCTGATTATGTATTGCATTGAACTGCTGCTGCTAAATTAACAAATTTCACGTGACATGCTGGTGATAATAAACCTGATTCTAATTCTTGGCACCTGAAGAAACTTCACCCGAACCCAAGTT
The DNA here is from genome assembly GCF_048418815.1 of Hemitrygon akajei. Taxonomy (NCBI): domain Eukaryota; kingdom Metazoa; phylum Chordata; class Chondrichthyes; order Myliobatiformes; family Dasyatidae; genus Hemitrygon; species Hemitrygon akajei. The sequence goes on along the minus strand of NC_133135.1, from coordinate 89,650,761 downwards.
TTTGACGAAGCTTTGATCAATTGCAGCACGCCTGTGTCAAATTTTGTTTGAAAGTACTGTGAAATATTCCAAAGCCTATGTTAAAGTTTATTTTAGAATGTGGGCATCGCTGGCAATTTTGTCCATTCCAAGTTACTTCTGAAGGCTGTTAGTAAGGTATTACAGCAATGCTGCTGGGGAGGGAATTGAAGAGTTTACATCTAATGACATTGAAGGAGTGAGGATATATTCCTAAGGTACCATAGTGGATGACTGGAAGGAACCCTGCTGGCCATAGTATTCCCATGAACCTGTGGTGCTAGTGCCTCTTGATAGCCATGGAACATTTTTTCTTTGAGTGTGAAAGGGGTATTAGTGGCTCAGATTAGAAAGTATATGGAATATTCATAACTAACTTCTTAAATCATATAATTATTCATTGTTTAAAATCATTTACTCAAAGCTGAAGCTATGATCAGTAAAATCAGGAGAAATTCACTTCTTTCCCCCACTCTAGTACAACTGAGTTTGTTCTATGGACTACATACAATTAATCAGAGTGGGAAACTGCAATACACTGAGTGAGAGTCTACTCATATTACATCTGCCAAAACTAAAAGAGATCCTGAAAGAGTCATAAACAGGGTTATAACAGATGCATTATTTTGTACGTGTCCAAAGAATTACCATAGAACTGCAAGGCAGATAAATATTGAGAAGATAAATAACAAATTTATTGGCGTACAGAAATGTTTGCAATTTCACAATTCTCCAGAAGTAACAAAAAATAACTAATATCACAAAATAAATTATATAAATGATGAGAGTAGGAACATTGAAAACAGAAGTGCATTCTTTAAAATGACTTACAGTCACGAACTGTAAGGAACAAAGAACAAATCCTTAATGTAGGACAGGCTACTATTTTAACAAGCCTGGAGACATTTGCAAATTATGTGGCCTTCACCTCTAAAATAAACTGAGAGTTCCTATGGCTTCAGTAGTAGCACGTTATCCTTACTGGTGTTCCCTCACACCGAAATGAGACCAGTCGAATTTGATTACTGGAGGTTTTGGCCACTGTTCAGGCCATGGTCATTTTCAACTACTCACAAACAGTGATTCTCTTTCAAACATCCCTGGTGCCTGATCACTATGTGGCTGAATTCCAGTGAACTGGAATAATTCACAAATAATTGCAGTCTCAGTTATTGATTGCAGAAGGAACACTGAAGTGAAACGGCATGTAAATGGTTGATCTGGATCCACAATGCAATGACCAAGAATGCACTAAAATATTCACTGTGCAGAGCCATAAAGGCCTAGATTTGATTTCTGGTCAGTGATGAGCCAAATAGAGATGAATAGTGACTACATTGTTTCATAACTGCCAGGATCCAGAGGTCAGAAATTAGCTAGTATGATCTATGCCCACGATCACAAATTCAATAAAATATCTGGTAATGAAACGTTACATTATGCAGAAAGGAGCTTGTCTATGATAGACGACAACTGCCAAACAGCTTGTACTTTGTGTACAGACTTGAGCGTGAACAACAAGCTCAAGTACATCAGACAAGGTAACAAGGCCTGCAGAGACTAAGCTCATGGTAATGGTCATTGATGAGATTAAGGAGAAGTAATATATTTATATATGAATACATTTTCCAGAAGTTTGTTTCACCCTCACAGCTGTGAAGTGAGTTGTTATTTAATCAATGAGTTTATGCAGATTATTAAGCAAAATTCTTGAATGATCCACAGTTCTGGTATGCAGAAAAAAATGTCAGCCCAAGAGTGTCAGTGAGTAACATCTTCAGGAGAACACTCACCCAGCAAAAATTAACGAGACACCTGCAACAAATCGAAACTGTACAACCACCAAGTTTCCCATCAGTAAAAGCAATAGGTTTTATAGCTCAAAGAGAAAAAGGCTCTTGTGACTTGAATTTTTGGCTCAGTGAGAGGTAGGTCTACCCAAAAATAATTATAAGTTTATTTCAATTGAATTATTTTTGAGCACTTATATGAACATCCATTTTAAGGAAGTTTTGATTATAAAGCACATTTCAAAACCAAAATTTCAATGAACATGTGCTTACTGTGGTAACGTTATTTTGTAAAGATTGAGGATGCTACAGCCTATTGCTTTTACCTTTTTTGATTCCCTCACAGCATTTCACCTTTCAAAGCCCATGGCTGCAACAATTCACAAGTAAAATCTATTCTAAACAAGGTTTTAAACAGGCCAGAATCACGCAGTTAGTTTCAAATTAGCTTGATCTGAATTTACATTAAATTAAGTTGAAAAAATTCTATCCAATCATATTATTTTCAAGTGCATTGAACGAGTCCTTGGAAACAGTGACCTGCAGTGGTTTACAGTGCAGTAGTTTACAGTACAATGTTCTCAGGTGAATACCACACTATTGGTAAATTTTAAACTCAGTCCCTTGGGCAGACTCTGTGATGATAGGTGGTGCAGTGTGAGGTGGTGCTGGTGCTGGTGCTGGCTGTTGGTATGCTGCTGTGCGGTTTTCCTGGTGTTCTCGTAGAAAGGCAGGTATCAATGATGTCTTGATGTGAATGATTCTGGTGGCCATTACTTCACAATCAATCTGCATCATTACCTCATGATCCTTGGGTTCGTTGATAAACTGATCTGAAACACATAAAACCAGTGGCAAAAATTAGCAAATTTAGAAAGCGGAATATGCTGCACACTTACAAATGAAAGTATTTATGTTGCCAATGTGAGTTCAATCACTGCTAAGTAACTTCAATTTTCATACTGAACACATGGAACATCCTTTCATGTACCAACCAGTAGAGCTAGTTTAAACAAATGCTGCCAAATTCCAGATGATTTTCTAAAGTCCTTTTCAATCTCACTTAGCTGCTTGCTGAAATGATTGCCAGATCTAATATTGAGCAAACCACCTGATAACAAGAAAGATGAGTGGTACAAATAAAAAGGAAACCTAATCCAAAAAATGGAAAAATGAAAATTATAATAGAATCAGAAGTCATTTATATTGAGAAAAGGTCATGACTAGTTAACCACACGATAACCTTGTGGTTAGCACAACGCTTTACAGCATAGATGATCTGGACTCAATTTCCGTTGCTGCTTGTAAGGAGTTTGTACGTTCTCCCTGTGACCATGTTGGTTTCCTCCAGATGCTCTGGTTTTCTCCCATAGTCTAAAGGTGAATTGGTCATTATAAATTGTCCCTAGAATTAAATTAGGGGATTGCTGGGCGGCCTGGCTTGAAGGGTCAGAAGGGCCTATTCTGCACTGTATGTTAATAAATAAATAAATGATTAAATTCTTGTTTTTCTTACTTTTCCACAGTATTATTAAGAAGCTCTCTTATATTCTAGTTTATAGCTCTAATGAAGGGCTCTCACCTGAAACATAAACATCTTAAACCTTGACAAGGCTTGATGTGTATTTACAGAATATTCTGTGTTTGTTCAGGCATCTAAATTTAATGTCAAAGCAATCACGGAAAAAATAATCGATATATAATTTTGATGCAAGCTGTTGCTGTGACTTGGTCCACTTTAAAATGTGTTCTTGGGATACAGGGGACATTTTTAATCACCATTCTTACCTTCCATAGTAAAGTGTTCTGAACTCTCTCCCTTTGTGGGGATTGATTTTACAGCTGAGCAGCTTGTGAGGCCGTTCCGATTCAAACATTTATTTGGGATTTGCTTTATACCCACCAGATGATTAGAAAGGCAGGTTCTCTTCCTTAAAGTGTGTGAGTGAATCAGTTGAATTATTTGGCAAATGAGTCATCTGTCATTCTTGAATGACAGCCCATTAATTATGAAGTGTTGTAAGGCATTAAAATGTGCCAGAAGGGCCGACAAATAACTCACTCCTAGAGCTAAATGACTTGTTTCAGTGATGTTGGTTGACCATTGCACACAGTTCATTGCTCTTACATTGTGAGTGACTAACTTCATCTCAGATTTCTTCAGTTATTTGGTTTGGCTACCGATGAAAAGGATAATCTATTACCCAGACACGTCATGTTCATTTTATTTTGCCTCCCACTGAAGGGAAATAAAATACCCTCTGCTTAGCACAGAGAACAAAAAAGGAGTGAAGGGACTAATGGTATCACCTTACAGCACAGAAACACTCTCTCCTGCCCTCCATCTCCATGCTAACCTTTCTGCCCATCGACACTATTACCATTTACCTGCATCATGCCTGCATCCTTTAATGCCTTGATTATTTAAGTGTTTATCTAAATGACTTAAACACAGAAATTATTTCTGATTCCAGCATTTACTCTGGCAGTACATCACATCAATGCGTGGCACTGATTCAGTACCAGCACTGACACCCATCTGTTCATTCTGATGCACTTCCTGCTTTGTGGATGATTTAATTTGCAGCTCACGATAAACTGAGAAGTTAAATCTCAGAATTGTGCACCAACTGGACCTGTATGAGATCATCAAATTTTGCAGCTGAAAAAAACTATGATTTTTATTTAAAAAAACATCTTTTCTGCCAAAGTGAGTAATTAATTTGGACTATACGCTCCAATGACAGAAGTTGAAACCAATGAACATATGAAGGCAGTGAATAAACAACAAATTTCAACTTATATTCTTCCCCTCTGCCATTCGATTTCTACCAGGGTGATTGATAAGTTCATGGCCTAAAGTAGAAGCAGTTAATTTTAGAAAACCTAGCACTTTTATTTTTCAACATACTCCCCTCCTACATGTACACACTTAATCCAGCGGTTGTGGAGCATACGGATTCCTTCTTTGTAGAAGTGGTCCACAGCAGGGGTGATTGATAAGTTCGTGGTCTAAGGTAGAAGGAGATGAGTTATTAACTTCAAACTTTCTGCATTATCACTCAAAGAGTTGAACTGCATGTGCATGTAACGAGAGCGTCTTGGACGTCCAGGTGGTCCACAGCAAGGGTGACTGATAAGTTCGTGGCCTAAGGTAGAAGGAGATGAGTTATACAGCTCTCATTACATGCACGTGCAGTTCAACTCTTTGAGTGAAAATGCAGAAAGTTTGACGTTTCTCCTCATCTCCTTCTACCCTAGGCCACGAACTTGTCAATTACCCCTGCTGTAGACCACCTCTGGAGGTCCAAGACGCTGACTTCTACAAGAAGGGATCTGTATACTCCACGACTGCTGGACTAAGTGTGTTAATGTAAGAAAAATAAATGTGCCAGGTTTTCTAAAATGGACTCCTTCTACCTTAGGCCATGAACTTATCAATCACCTCTCGTAAATGGACATTGAACCCATGAACACTATTTCATTACTTTTTAAAATTTGTTTTTGCACTACTTATTTTAACTTAACTATTTAATATAAATATATATAAAATTACTGTATTTCAAGTTTGTTTCTACAGTATATTTATCATGTACTGCATTGTACTGCTGCTGCGAAGTAACAAGTTTCATGACATATGTTGGCGATATTAAACTTGATTCTGATTCTGATTAAGGAAACCACATTTGATATTTTCACTGTTTTCAGATTTAAGCCACAAAATGCCTAATCTTCCAAAATAAATATATGACACAATCTAGCCACTTATCCTTGTCAGTAAGCAGTGTGATCTTCTCAACTATCAACATCCTAGTCATTGACGGAAATTCAGTTGGACCTACTGTATACATGCTGTGGCTGTTCAGAGTCTTGGTACACTGTAGGGGGATACTCACCTCCTGTCACCATGAAGTCTTTCCACCGATTACTAGCAGAATTAAACACTCCTTTCTTGCCTAGATGGGGTTGCAACTCCATCCAAGAATCTCAAACTAGTTCAATTGATTGGTCTCTATAGCACACAGTGACTTGACCAGACAATGTCTGTGGTCTCAGACATATATCTTTTACCACCAAAAAGGCATAGAGAAGCACCATTACCTGAAAGTTTCACATGAAATTAAACATCACCTGAATTGAAATACATTGCTATTCTTTCACCATCACTGTCTAAATCCTGGAGCTCCCAGCTCAACAGCATCATGGGGGCTCCTTAGCCACAGTAGCCCCAGAGGGTGTCTCACTATAGCCTTGGCAAAGACAATAAATGAAGCAATAAATGCAATCTGAAAAATGAATAAATAAAAATAAACAATGCCTCAATAACCACTGAGATCAGATGGTGTTAATGTGGTACTCAGGAGAAGGTAGCAGATAAAGGACAGATTGAGAGGAAACTGAAAGGTGGTTGGAAAAGAAGAGAGCAAAAATATTAGTATAAAACACAGAACAGTTTAGCAGAGGAAAAGGCCCTTTGATCCACAATGTTATACCAAACTAATTAAATCAGTAAACATTCTGAAATAATCTCTGCTGCCTACACAATGTCTATGTTTTCTATTTCCTGTGCATTCTTGTTCAGTGCCTTGAAAAGGGTATTTGGCTTCAACAACTATTTTCACATTTTACTGCCTCATTTTCTAAATTTAAAATATATTGAAGTAGGACTTTTTTGAGCTAATCTATAAAACATTGTGAATCATATCAAATCAAAAAAAATCCAAAAGCTTTCAACAATTTACAAAAAATTAAAAACCAAAATTGTGAAGTGATTGTGAGCACCAGAGACGAATGGCGCTTGTAAGAGAGACTACTGTGACACTAACAGTCACTCAGAGTGAACTGCAGAAGTCAGTGGCTGCAACTGGAGATGAAGTTCATGACTCCACAATCTCTAAGGCCTTGCACAAAAAGGGTAATTCTGGAAGAGTGGCAATGTTTCTATCCCCCAATGTCAGCAAAATGAAAGAGCTGGTCATTGACTTCAGGGAGGAATGTGTTGCACATGGTCCTATATACATGAATGGTGCTGAGCTCGAGAGAGGGGATTGAGAGCTTCAAGTTTCTTGGAGTGAACATAACCAATAGTCTGCCCTGGTCCAACTACACAGAAAGCACAGCCAAGAAAGCTCACCAGCACCTCTACTTCCTCAGGAGGCTAAAGAAATTTGGCTTGAACCTGTTGAGCCTTACTAATTTTTATCAATGCATAACAGAAAACATCCTATCTCATAAATCACAGCTTGGTATAACACCTGCTCAACCATGACACAAGGAATTGTAGAGAGTTGTGGACACAGCTCAGCACATCACAAGAACCATGGATCATGTCTCTACTTCTTGCTGCCTCAGTAAAGCAGCCAGCATAATCAAAAACCCACCCACCCTAGACATTCTTTCTCCTTTTGTCACCCAATGGGCAGAAGATACAAAAGCCTAACAGCACGTACTGCCAGGCTCAAGGACAGCTTCTACCCTGATGCTATAAGACTACTGAATGTTTCTCTAGTATGATAATAGCACATGCACTCGAATCCAGGCAGCATCCTGGAAAACCTCTTCTGCCCCCTCTCCAAAGCCTCAACATCCTTCTACAGTGGGGTGACAGAATTGAATGCAATAGTCCAGATGCCGTCTAACTAAAGTTTTATAAAGCTGCAACATAACTGCAGACTAGTAAAGGCAAGCGTGCCATATGCATTTACCATGTGATCAACCTGTGCAGCCACTTTCACAAGGTTTTGAACTTGCACCCCAAGATTCAAAGTTCAAAGTAAATTTGTCATCAAAGCACATATATCACTGGTTCTATCACATCTGAAATCCTGTCTGCCCCACTACCCTGGACCCCCATCAATTTGCCTATTGCACCAACAAGTCAACAGAGGATGCCATCTCCACTGCACTTCACTCTGCCCTGACCCACCTGGACAGCCCCAACTCTTACATCAGAGTGCTGTTCATTGACTTTAGTTCGGCATTCAATACTGTGATCCCCTCCAAGCTGATCGCCAAACTTCGCTACCTTCCGGTTGGTATGAACATCGAATTTTCCAACTTCCAGTAATTCCCTCCCTCTCCCTTCCCCCATCCCACTTTCACTCTGCCTCCTCTTCCAGCTGCCTATCACCTCTCTCATGATTCTGCCTTCTTCGACTACACAGTGCTTTCCCTTTATATTCCTTCTTCACCTTTCCTGCCTATCCCCTCCCTGCTTCCCCTCCCCCACCCCTTGATCTTTCCTCTGATTGGTTTTTCACCTGGCACCTTCCACTCTCCCCCCACCTTCTTTATAGGGTCCCTGCCCCCTCCTTCTTCAGTCCTGATGAAGGGTCTAGGCCCGAAATGTTGACTGCTCGTTTCAACGGATGCTGCTTGACCTGCTGAGTTCCTCCAGCTTGTTTGTACATGTTGATTCGCCAGCCTGGTATCAGCTCATCCCTCTACGATTGGACCTTGGACTTTCTGACTAACAGACCCCAATCTATTAAGCTAGACAACCTCTCCTCCTCCACTCTCACCCTGAACACCGGCGTGCCTCAAGGCTGTGTGCTAAGCCCTCTTCTGTACTCCCTTTTCACTTATGACTGCGTTCCTGAACATGCTTCTAACTCCATAAACAAGTTCACAGACAACACCACGGTGGTTAGCCTGATGAGAGGGGATGACGAGATAGCATACAGGGACGAGGTCCAGTACCTGGCTGTGTGGTGTGCTGACAACAACCTGGCCCTTAACACCCAGAAGACCAAGGAGATCATTATAGACTTCAGGCATGCTAGGAGCCACACTCACGTCCCATCTACATCAATGGAGCTACAGTGGAGCGTGTATCAAGCTTCAAATTCCTTGGTGTCCACATTTCCGAGGATCTCACCTGGTCCCTGAACTCCTCCATCCTGATCAAAAAGGTGCAACAGCACCTTTATTTCCTGCAGAGCATCAAGGAAGCTCACCTCTGTCCCAGGATACTGACGGACTTTTACCGTTGTACCATTGAGAGCATACTCACCAACTGCATCTCAGTGTAGTATGGCAATTGTCCCGTATCAGACCGCAAAGCACTCCAGTGTGTGGTGAAAACTGCCCAGCGGGTTATTGCTACCCAATTGCCCACCATTGAGAACATCTACCATAAACGCTGCCTGGGCAGGGCGAAAAACATTATCAAGGATGCATCTCACCCTAACCATGGACTTTTTACTCTCCTCCCATCCGGTACATGCTACAGGAGCCTCCACTCCTGCACCAGCAGGCACAGGAAGAGCTTCTTCCTTGAGGCTGTGACCCTGCTGAACCTCACATCACAGCGCTAAACAGTATTGCACCCATATTGTACAGTCTCAGTACTTTTATATTTGTGTGCTGTAGCACTTACTTTTTATTCACAGTTATTTTGTAAATAACACTATTTTTTGCATTTCTGGTTAGATGCTAATTGCATTTCATTTGGCTTTGTATCTGTACTAGGCACAATGACAATAAAGTTGAAACTAATCTAATCTATGTTACCATTTAGATTACCATAAGATACATTTTCTTGCAGACATTTACAGGGAACAGTTGAAATACAGTACAACAGAATTTTAAGGAAAACTATAGATAAACAGACTGACAAACATCCAATGTGCAAAAAAAGGCAAACTGTGCAAATAAGAAAAAATAATACCAAGAATACAAGTTGTAGAATCCTTGCAATCAGCTTAGAGTGGTGATCATTGAAATTACCCATGCTGGTTCAGGAGCCTGATGGTTGAGGGGAATTAACTGCTCCTGAACCTGGTGGTGTGGGACCTAGGGATTCTGTACTTCCTGCCCAATGCTTCTGCCTGCACTCCTCTGTAAAGTGTGTGGCAGAACTTTAAGCTCACTGAAACTCTTGGTATCGGCTCCTCCTCTATACAGAGGGATGTTGTGAAGATTAAAAATCCAGCTGTGTCTATATAGGATTTTCTTCTAGCATATCAACAAAATAAAAGGCAATTGAACAGAATCAAATTCCTTCCCAAGTATAGAAACAAAAGGTCTGCATTATTTCAACTAATAAATTTTTTTATTGCCTGGAATTGGCAAGGGTTGTCATGTAATAACAAGGTTGAAAACTAGCATGGAATAACTTCTCTGTGTGACCAGTGCCAAGTGTAAATATTAACAACTGAGGGATAGAATAAGTAGAGCCAAAGTGAATCAGTGCCCACCCTGCAACCTAGCAGTTACAAAAATCCTTGACTCTTCTCCACAACTTTTTTAATGTGGCTGAACCAGTTCCTGAGTCAAAAGCTGCTGATGAACATTTCATGTGATTCAATTTAAGGCATTCCTGACACTGAAGATGATTCAACTTTTAGTACCAGTACACTCTATAATTCGCAGCAAGTGGGCTACCTTCCAGATCAATTCCTAGTGGACTGGCTAGAAGAGATGGCTGATATTATGTGGCAGTCCACATCTGCAAGTAAGCAAATGCCAAATATGAATGCAAAATGCAATAATGTGGACTGAGTTGCTTAATTACAATGATCAGAAACATTACCTCTTAATAACACACCTGAGATCAATACAAATTGAAAGAGGCAGCAGTATTAGAACAGACTACAATGACAGATGTCTACGAATTTAACATTAACTGGTACATATTTTAAGTTGGAAGCCAATGTTTCCTAACATTTTGTGCACATGAAATGAATTAGCATGAGATATGTGGCAATGAATTTTACACGTCCCTCACAGCCTGCCAACAGACAAGAGGCAGTTGAGGCAATGATCAAAACTTGTTTGTCATTCTTTTTCTATATACAAATGATCTTCAGAAAATATTTTAAAGTGATGCATTATTTGTCTGGTGGATCACTGGTTTATGAAAAGTAAAGTTGAAAGAAATTATATCAACCAATTCTCCTGGATAAAAAGGGTTATTAAAAATTGATATCAGAAGACAGAGACAGAGCAATGGTCTCTTTGTGCATAAATGTGCATGATACTGAGTCTTGGAGCTTGCATAAAATTAAATACTGTCAGGAGGGGTGATGGTGGTTGAAGTGGTTGGCCTCACGTTCAAAGAACAGACATTGCACAACAGCAGTTTAGGAAGAGGAAAAATGCTCAAACCACATGCTTGACCAGCCACAATGTGTTATTCTAAGCCAATGAAAATACATCTCATCTGAGAGCAATCCATTATCTCTCAATCACATTTTCAATCATCTCTTCTGCTTCGTATCTATTGCCAAAATATCCTACCTGTACTGCACTGAGTAGAACCACACCAGTACTGATTTATAAAGTGACAGGATTTCACTGTTACATCAACACCATGTAGACATTTTACAACATCCTGTCCTCTAATTTTCCTTATCACACACTGTTACAACAGCTTCCACTTATTATTGTTTGATTTCATTTTACACTTACTTCATAACTGCCTTCAAATGCTTTGCATCAAATGGAAATTTAGCCACTAAATAGTTGGTATTCTAGTTTACTTCCAGATAAAATAATTAATTCTGTCCTTCTCTTGGTCAAAACTTAATTAACATTTATTTCTGAGTCAGTCAACTAGCTTGGTGACACAATGTTTGAGCTGGGTCTATATCCTAACAGGTGCAGGGTAAACGTGATATTAACTGAGAGGCAGAAGTTCCAACAAGTCACTTCCTTTTCCACATTACAGAACTGATTCAAGTGTAATGAAATCAGATCAATAGAATTTGATGTACCATCTGCATCTCCATCTGGTGGATTCACTTCCTACAATATTGCAAATAACACTTTCTGTACAGTATTTAGAATATTACATTGTAACAGGAGGATCATGTCATGGTGATTCACAGGAAGACCTGTTTGATCAGCTCCATGACATAGCTCTTGCTCCACATGCCTGCAATTCTTCCCACCCCCCAGTGTACAACTACTTATCTAAGTATCTTTGTAAAGATTTTTTTTGAGTCTGCATGCTCAACTTTTGCAGGAAATGCATTCCACTATGTCTCCCAAACACATCACTTCGACTATCTAGGACAGCTGGCACACGGGCATCACCACATACAAGTGTCCATCCAAATCAAATACCTATTCCAGTTTGGAAATATGACCGTGTCTTTTATGCTACTGGATTCAGTTTTATCAAGCAACCCTTTGGGGATTTTTCAACCAGAATGATTGTGGTGATTGAAGAAGGTGCCTCATAACAGCCGTGAAAGATGAGCAATAAATGTTGGCATGGCAACACAAATTTTATTAATGAATAAAAAGGCTAATAATTTTGAGAAATTTGGTATCAGATTTATAATCACTGTCCTATATGATATGAAATTTTATGTGTTGTGGCAGCAGTGCAGGGCAAAGATGTAAAATTACTGTAAGTTCCGAAATAAACAAATAGTGCAGAAAGTGAAATAATGAAGTAGAGGTCACGGTCCATTCAGAAACCCGATGGCAGAGGAAAAAAACTGTTCCTGAATCATTGAATGTGGATCTTCAGCCTCCTGTCCCATCCTCCCTGATGGTAGTAAGGAGAGTGCATGACCTCAGTGGTGAAGGATGCATATTTCCTCGAACTTTTCTGCAAATTATTTTAGCTGTTTCTTCTAGTTACTGATCTTTTATCAAAATCCAAAACAATTTTGAACACCTCTCTTAAATACCCTCATACTTAAGTCACTAAGGAGACAACCCCAACTTTTCAAGTTTCTGCAATACTTACTGAAAAACTGTATCCCCACAGTTCCCATGATGCAATTTACATTGCAAACCCTCACTGAAAATCCATGTGTGACAGAGAGCATTTGGTAAACACACTCCTTACACATGTGCATGTACACACACATGTGTGTGCCTTCTCAGCCTAATTTTGTTGCGCTGTGTATGCTCTTCAATGTCTTCCTTGGTATATTCTCATATTGGGTCCTAAGTCAAAATGATGCACTTGGCTCTATGGTGCCTTTCCTGCTATACACAGCAGAATATTCTATTTCTTTATTAATGGGGATGTTTATATGCTGCTTATATACTGTATTTAAGGTAGATCAGAACTAGAATCTGAATCAGGTTTAATATCACTGGCATATGTCATGAAATTCGTTAGCTTTGCAGCAACAGCACAGTGCAATGCATGATAAATATAGGAAAAAACTGAATTATTACATAAGGTCTAACATGGGTAAAATTATCCTTAAATTGTTGCAGGTAAATTATTAAATGGAGGAGGTGGAATATGAAAGACTGACATCCTTTTGAGATCTGGATGACTACATAATTAATTGAAATACATGTGGTTAATTTTCAATCAATGCCCGAGTGTTTGGGAAATATTAACTATCAGGATTATTTTCTGACTTGATTGCAAAATGAGAATAATAATAGATAACTTCCAATGAATAAGGTGTCTGAATATAAACTGAGTTGTTAATTGTGAAGGTTAACTGTTAAATCTGAGACCAGCTACAAGGAACAAAGGCAACTCCAACTGAAGCTAGAGGCACAATAAGATGCATGCCAGCTGTCCTGGCATTATTTCATACAAGGCAAAACCTAACAGTATAAATGGTTGTAATGCTTCTCTCCCCAATAAGCTCAGCGCCTTTTATGCACACTTTGAAAGGGAGAAGAACACTACACCTGTGCAAATCCCTACAGCACATGGCTATCCTGTGATCTCTGTCTCAGACGCCAATGTCTGGATATCTTTCAAATTACAGCAGGAGCTAGAAAAGACATGTAAAAAGGGGAGTAGTCATAGGGGATTTCAATATGCAGGTATACTGAGAAAATCAGGTTGGTGCTGGATCCCAAAAGAGGGAATTTGTGGAATGCTTTTTAGAGCAGCTTGAGGTTCAGCCCACTAAGGGAAAGGCAATTCTGAATTTGACATTGTGTAAATTGATCAAATTTGATTAGGTAACTTAAGGTAAAGGAACCTTTAGGAGATTATAATATGATAGAATTCACCCCGGAGTTTGAAAGGAGAAGATAAAGTCAGATGTAACAGTATTACAGTGGAGTAAAGGGAATTACAGGGGCATGACAGAGGAACTGGCCAAAGTTGATTGGAAGGGGGCACTAGCAGGAATGATGGTAGAACAGCAATGGCTAAGGTGCAGGATAGATTCACCCCAGAGATGAAGAAATATTATAAAGGGGGAATGAGACAACTGTGGCTGACAAGTAAAGTCAAAGGCAGCATAAAAGAAAAAGAGAGGGCATATAATATAGTAAAATTAGTGGGCACTTAGAGGATTGGGAAGCTTTTAAAAACCAACAGAAGACAATTAAAAAGCCATATGGAATGAAAACATGAAATGTGAAGGAAAGCTAGCCAATAAAATAATACCAAAAGATTTTTCAGATATATAAAGTGCAAAAAAGAGAAGTGAGAGTAAATTTTGGACTACTGGAAAATGATGCTGGTGAGGTAGTAATAAGAGAGAAAGAAAATAGTGGACGAGTGTAGTAAGTATTTTGCATCAGTATTCACAAACAGCAAGCCAGAAATTCAAGAGTGACAGGGCGCAAAATTGAGTGTAGTTGCTATTATCAAGGAGAAAGTGCTTGGAAAGCTGAAAGGATAAAGGTAGATAAATCAGGGTTCTGAAGGAGGTAGATGAAGAGAATGCAGAAGCATTAGTAGTGATCTTTCAAGAATTACTAGATTCTGGAAAGATTCAGAAGGACAGGAAAATTGCAAATGTCACTCCAATCTTTAAACAGGGAAGGTGCAGAAGAAAGGAAATTCACTTGGGAGTTTTTGAAGTCTTTTTCCACACATAGGCTGCTTATCAAGATGAGAGCCCACAATAGTACAGAAAAGTTACTTGCATAGATAGAAGGCTGGCTGACTGGTAGAAGGAATAAGGGCATAGACTACTTTCTAAATGGGGAGAAAATTCAAAATTCTCTGGTGCAAAGGGACTTGGGAGTCCTTGTGCAGAATTCCCTAAAGGTTAGCTTGTAAGCTGAGTCAATGGTAAGGAAGGTAAATGCAATGTTAGCATTCATTTCAAGAGGACTAGAATAAGAGCAAGAATGTAATCAAATCAAATAACATCAAGTTTAATTGTCATTCAAACCATACATGAATACAGCCAAATGAGACAGCGTTCCTCAGGGACCAAGTTGCAAAAACGTACTCACGCATTCAAAATAATGAGAAAGGAAAAAAGAAACATAGTTACTTAGAACAACAAATTTTAGACCAAGATCCTGAGTTCCAAGTTCCAAGTCCTGCTAATTAATGGTTCCCGGCAGTCCAACTTATAATTCCACTGATCTGCCACTGGGGGTCAGTATCAACAGGAGTGGCCAACCTCCTGCCCCCTCCCAAACCGAGCCCAGATGCCACTCTGCAATGCAAGCCCGAAAACTGAGGCCTCATTCTAGTACAACTGCAGTGGCACTGCCTCCACACCACATGCCACATGACCCCCACCAAACAAGGGTAGTAGGCTTGCAGCAATCAAAGTCTAACAGGTTTCTGTGATCGCAAAACAAACATCCAAGACAGTCACTTATGATTTTACTGTACTCCACCTTCATGACAACTCGAAGGCACCAACTCCAGTGCCTCCAAGTAGCATGCAGCAGCATGGTCTCCATGCTGAGGCTTTATAAGCTTTGGTCAGACATCACTTGGAGTATTGTGAGCAGCTTTGGGCCCCGTATCTAAGAAAAGATGTGCAGACATTGGAGAGGGTCCAGAAGAGGTTTATGACAATGATCCTGAGAACAAATGAGTTAACATATGAGGAGCATCTGAAGGCTTTGGAGTTTAGAAGAATAAGAGAGGATTTCATTGAAACCTATTAAATATTGAAAGGCCTAGTTAGAGTGTCTTACTCCATTGATGGGACTCATAACTGAGCCGGGGGCTGGTTCCAGATTGGCCTAAGTTGAAGAGCCAGACACACTCCAAATGTGGTTTTCAGTTCAACGCCAACTACTTGCACTACCGCAGAATATTTATATACAACAGTAAGTACGGTCATGACTTGCACAGCAAAGTGAACTAAAGCTGTATTGTCATATTGGTATACTTTATTTTACTTATTTCTATTTTTAATACTGTGTGGAATAGGTCCTTCCAGTCCTTTGATTCATGCTGCCCAACAATCCCCGGCAACGTTAATTTAACCCTAACCTAAACACAGGACAATTTACAATGCTTAATTCACCTACCCGGAGCATCTTTGGAATGCAGTAAGAAACTAGATCCTCAGAGAAAACCCATGCATTCCACAGGGAGGACACACAGAGACTCTTTACAGAGAACACCGGTTTGACCTCCGACATCTTCTCAAAAATGTTGCTGTGGATTCAGACTTGGGGCTTCTCAGCCAAACAAAAAGGAACATCAAGATCAGACATGAGTCACAGGTTCTAAAGTTGACAAGACCCTGTTGGACATTGGTAATGTAAAATACTGCAAGCTCGTTTTCTTTTTACTGGGGAGACAGATGGCAGGCAACTGCGCATAACTGACAGTCCTGAGAAATTACCTCATATAGGCAATGAACAAAAGTTAATAAAAAATAGGAAAAAAGCATAAGAACAAAATTAAAGATTTTGATTGTGTATTGAAAGAATGTATTCATCAGCATCTGAGTGGACATATGCCACCTAACAGTATGCTGATCATGAAACAAAGAAAGATCTATCACAAAGAACTGAAAATTGAAGGTAATTGTGGATATTCAGCAGACTGGCTGCAGAAATTTAAGAAAAGGCATGACATTAAATTTTTAAAGATTTAAAGAAAGTTAGAGATAATGCGCCTGCTGATCAAGAAGCAGCAGAGAAATTCATTGATGGGTTTGCGAGGATTGTTGCTGATGAAAATCTAACAGCAGAACAAATCTGCAATGCTGATTGTTTTTATACCTTCCATAAAACCTAGAAAAACAGTAAAATACAAATACAGTACACTGTAACCTTTCAATCAAAACACAGCATCGTAGTTGGAGACTGAAAGCCTGCTGTTGTTATTGTTCAACAGCTGATTCAGGTACTCTCCTGATGCTGCTGAACTGCTTTTGTTACACATTATATTTTCATTATATTAATGGGAACATTAAATTTACGTACATACAGTATGAACAAGTGTAAGGCCTTAGGGTTTTGATAAAACCACTTCCAAAAAAAATGAGGGCTTAGGTATCTATTGAAGGTCATTACCATCATGTGTACTAGTGAACTGGAACACCAGCACAGGAAAGCAAAGATCAGCATAAAAGGAGTCTTTTTTTTTAAAATTTTCATTAAGTTTCACAAAGAAATGACTCTATGCTTAACTTAATTAGTATTTATCATAAATTAATGACAGATTTGGTAAACAAAACTAAGAAATAGTGTCAGTGTTTATGTTTTCCATAATTTCATTTTGAAATGTGTTCAAACCATTAGTGAATAACAGAACATAGGCAAAATCCTGCATACATCTGAAAGCATTAACTGTAAAAACAACAAAAACAATTTGTTTGTATTATTATGACACATATAGATCTAACTGGACTCTGGCGTGATGTGGGAAATTGAGCAGATTAGATAGTTTAAATTTCCAACATCATATATATATATATGTTTAGCCAAAAGGATCAGTGTGCCAAGAAAAGCAAGGGTAGTGTTTTTCTTTGGTCTTACATCTCTTTTGATGTGCCTTCTTTGGTGAGTGTATGGGAAAAGCATCTGGTAAATCCAGCATTACATCTGGAAAAATAGAGGGAAAACATGGATCTATCTGATAACATCTACCTGTTAGATGGCGCTGGAAAGTGATGAATCTTTGTGTTATTTGACCCACAATAAGGGAATCATCAAATACAGTGGATTCCAGATAAATGGCACACATTGGGACCAGTATATTTTGGATCGATTAAGTGGCTGTCCCAATTACCCAAAATTTCATGGAAATAGTTAAAAGGCATAATAAAGACAAACTACCATTCAATACAGTAACAAATTATGCATTTAAATGAAATACAGAATAAATTAGAACACTACCACAATATTATAAAACTATGTATTAGTTCCTAATGGTTATTGACAGGGGAATTCATTGCTATTTCTTTTCGATTGATTATAAATGAACAAATTCTATGCAGACACCTTATGCAGATAATGGATTAACTTCCTGCATAAAGTTAAAATAAACAAAATTATCAAAAAGTTACTGCTTTTTGAATCAGCGTCCTTTGGCCCAATGGATAACATAACTGATGCTTTTTCAAAATGGTTTGCTCTGTAATGTCTAACAACCATTTCTGGCATCTCCAAGCTTGAATGCTTGAAACCACAGTAACAGTCCTGAATTTATGCACACTTTGAAAGGGAGAATAAACCTACATCTATGTGAACCCCTGCAGCATCCAGTGACCCT
Source organism: Hemitrygon akajei (assembly GCF_048418815.1). NCBI lineage: Eukaryota > Metazoa > Chordata > Chondrichthyes > Myliobatiformes > Dasyatidae > Hemitrygon > Hemitrygon akajei. The sequence continues at coordinate 89,632,587 of NC_133135.1, read as the reverse complement.
GTGATCTTTGTCTCAGAGTCTGATGCCAGAACATCTTTTAAGAAGGTGAATTCTCGCAAGGCATCAGGCCCTGAAGACGTACCTGGTGGGGCTCTGAAAACTTGTGCCAATCAACTGGCGGCAGTGCAAGGGCAACTTCAATCTCTCACTGCTGCAGTAGGTGGTTCCCACCTGCTTTAAAAGGGCGAAAATCATTCAGTGCTCCAGTCATTCCATGGTGAGCTGCCTCAACAATGATTGCCCAGTATCAATCACGGCTATTGTGATGAAGTACTTTGAGAGGTTGATCACAGCCAGAATTAACTCCTGTCTAAGCAAGGACCTGGACCTGCTACAATACCACCACAATAGTTCCACATTAGATAAAACCTCAATCACTCTTCACTCAGCCTTAGACCACCTGGAGAACAGCAATGCTACATCAGGCTGTTCAACACCATCAATCCCTCAGAACTAATCAACAAACTTCTCCTTCTCACTGAAAATCAAAACATGCACACATCATGGATCCGTGCTTAGCCTGCTTCTCTATTCTCTCTACACTCATGACTGCGGGGCTAGGCACAGCTCAAACGCCTCCTATAAATTTGCTGATGACATAACTGTGGTTGGCAGAATCTCTAACAACATACAGGAGTGAAATAGAATGGCTGGTTGAGTAGTGTCACAACAATCTTGTCCTCAACATCACTTAAATCAAAGAACTGATTGTGGACTTCAGGAAGGGGAAGTTGGGAATGCACACAATGGTCCTCATTGAGGGGTCAGTAGTGGAAGCAACATGTTCCTGAGTGTCAGGATCTCTGAAGATCTATCCTGGGCTCAATGCATTGATGCAATAATGAAGAAAGCACACCAACAATAATATTTCATTAGGAGTTTGAGATCTGAATGTTGCAGATTGGCACCTCCCAAGGTATAAGGAGTACATGCTGAAAGACTTGCTGAAGCTTCATAGTAAATGCTGTGTGAGTAAAGGGTTCATATGTAGGGACTCCTATCACTAGACAGTGAAGAGCTAGGCTCTGTGTAATTAAAAAAAACCTTCCAACTTTATGACTGATGAAAAAATGTCATAATGTAAATACTGTGAACATCCGTAGCTAGATGCTAGGGGGAGCGAATATCATGTATTGTGAAACTAAATTTTATGAATGAATTGAATTTTTGGAAATAACGCAGAATAGAAAGTAATTTACACAAGATGCTCAAGGGCAAAGAGCATTCTATTTATTTAAAAAGTGAAATAGCACTGTAAAACAACTTTTTATAATGTTGTTTACATTGTTAATACATACTGGTATTTATGCACATTTATTCCAAATCTGTACTTTAAACTCTAACTTTATTTTTTAAATCTTTATTCTTTAGAATTGTTGAATGTTGTTTTTGTTGAACGTTGTACCATCACACTACAGTAAATTTCTAATACATGTTAATGTATGTACAGTATATAAAATTGATCCTTTTGTTTCTTGTTCCTTCTGGTAGAGATTGCTTCATGCTGCAGTGAGCAAACCATATCAACAGAGGATCCATAATCTCACCCATCTACCTCTACCTTGAGTACACAGAGGGAGTCAAAATGCAAGAGGATGGGATAAGCATTGATCCTCTTAGTAAAAAGGGTCATTGGAAAAACTCTTTTGAGTTATAGGAAAGGGTCTCTAACCCCATCTGACTTTCGTAGATGCCGAAAATCTTAAGACCAGGGATCAGATTGACACTAGAGAATATATCAACATACTTGCTCTTAAATTTCCAGCAGTTACTGGTACTGTAACTATTTATTAGAATATTCATTGATTTCATTTCCACATCCTTGGATTAATTACAACACCTTTATCACTGGAATTTTATCATTATATGGAATTGTTGTCATTATATTCAAGGAAATATCAGCCCAAATTATAGTTTCCAATTGGGTAACAATTGTGAAACAAAGTTAATTTTTTCCAGAAATATTGTTTTGTAATTGAAATACATTAACAAAAATTAAATTCAGCAATTACTATTAAAAATGAAAGTCAATCAATCTTGCTATAAGTTTTCTAAGGGATGGAATAACTTAGTTGCCATCTTGGAAAACAAAACTACATCAGTATAAGTTGGAGTTGATTGATCAGAGTTAACAGTGATAAATGAATACATACGGAACAATTTTTAAAGCTACAAAATCATTGGCATGTACAGTATGATACACAAACAGCTGTCGTTCAATCTGGATAAAAGAATGAAATTTGAAAAGTTCAGCAATCTCACAAATGTATTTTTGAACTCCAAGTATTTTTCTCATATTCATGGCCACAAGCTTAACAGGATCCATATGAGGTTGCCTTTGATGACAAATATAACACAGCCTCCAAGAGTTGTACTGTTAACATTAATAAAGTGTGTTATGAGTACCCTTTTACCATAAGAAGTGGTTAACTGCTTCGAGAAGGAAGCTTGAAAACTGCCATGCAGTATTTTGCAGAAATAATAAAGATTTAAAAAAAACCTTTTCTAATATTTGTTGAATTAATCACACTTCAACCACTTTCAGTATGCTAAGGTAACAATGGAAAAAGACTCACTCAAAGTGAAGAGAAAAACAGGCAAGGAAATGGAGATGAATTTAGACACAGGATGGGAAAGGGAGATTCCAGGGGCAGCAAGAAAGAGAAATTATCGGGAAGCATCTTGGAAGGGAAAAAGTGGGAGGACAAAGAGAAAATGAAGCAGAAGAAGAACTGAAAGTAAAAAGCAATGAAGAGAGAAGAATCGACGGTAAAAGGAGAAGGACAGAGGCAAAATAAGCATTACGATTAAAATTTTGCAACAGAATTTACCAAGAAGCAGAATGTGAAAGGAAATAAATAAAGAGACAAAAATGAAGACAAGAGCAGAGCTCTCAGCTGCTCCTCTTCTATTCTGGCTTCTTATCCCTATCTTTAAGGTCCTGTTGAATGATCTCAGCATGAAACATCGACTGTTTATTCCTCTCCATGGATGCTGCCTAACCTGCTGAGTTCTTACATCATTCTGTATGCAGCTACACCTTTCTGTTCCAAAGTATTTTTTTTTTCTTTTCTGCTTCTAACTGCTGGTTTTTAAAGCAATTGTTTTCATTTCAACTTTGGTCCACACCCTACTGCAGATATTCCTTCTGGTCACTCTATTCCCTGCCATTTTTGGAACTTAAAACTGAAATTTTTTCTTACTTTTCCAGTTTCGATGAAGGGTCTTTGACTGTAACTTTGGCTTTTACTTTCCTCACTGATGCTGGCCGACCCACTGAATGCTTCTGCCATTTTTTGTTTTGTTTCAGATCTCCATAATTTGCAATTTTTTGCTCCATGTTAAACTGTACCTTTTGATGTTCAAACAGAGCGACCAATTTGGAATCAAAGAAAAGCTATTCAACTGAACTCCAGCTTATTTGCTCAAATACATTCTTAGCCATGACTTATTCATATGCAGACAGTTCAGTTTGGCATGCCGATACACATACACTAATCTTATTGCTTTACTGAGATAAAGTATCTTGGGAGATTTTGGGCATCTTGTCAATCAACAGCATGGCCAAAAGCAAATTACAACAATATGACTTATTTTTCCAATACACAACCTTTGCACTCTTCCATCAAGTTCTGAATTGTATTTTTAGGGTTACCAGTCAGAATCTTCTGACAGTAAACTCAACTTTGACTTTGAATTTATTTTTAAAATGAGGAAGCAAAGTGCTGTGATTTACTTTTCAATCCAATCTATTAAAATATGGCCAAAGATAGACTGAAGCTTCATCATTACAATATCACATTCAATAGTATTACCTCAATAGAGATCCTAACTTTATACTGGGAGCTTCCCAGATTCTCGAGCCACATGCTATTACAGTTGTACTGTGAAAACAATTTGTATCCACTAGCCTCTGGGCATAAATTAACCTAAAATTCTTCCTTACAGGCACAATGAAATCAAACCCAAAATGCAATCCAATGCTCTGAAGATAAAGAGGACAAGCATCTCTCTAAAGAATACTGAAGGTACTTTTCAAATGCAAGTTGTTTTATCTCAAACATATCTCCTTCTCATGTACACAACTATGGTAAAGCCAGCAACGTTTATAAAGTCAAACATTTCCAAGATCTTGATTCTTGTTGAGTAAACTGAATCCAGTCTCAACATTATATAACTAAAAGACAATCTATGTTTTAATCACAGAAAATCTAACCTAATTCAAATCTAGTACTGATTTGTTGTAAGTGTGCTGACAATCCACCTACATTGGATGTGTATAGTATTTAATTACGTTTTGTGAATAAACTCATTTACAATAGGGAAATTCTATACCGATAGCCTGGCATGCATGCACATCTACAGATGCAAATAAATAGCTTCTCCCTAATAAGGGCAGAGATGATATATCGATTGGTTAATCCATACAACCATGGAACATTACAGCACAGAAACAGGCCTTTGGGCCCTTCTTGGCTGTGCCAAACCATTTTCTGCCTAGTCCCAATGACCTGCACCCGGGCCATATCCCTCCAAACCCCTCTCATCCATATACCTGTCCAAGTTTTTCTTAAATGTCAAAAGTGAGCCCGCATTCGCCACTTCATCTGGCAGCTCATTCCACATTCCTACCACTCTCTGCATGAAGAAGCCCCCCAATGTTCCCTTTAAACTTTTCCCCCTTCACCTATGACCTCTGGTTTTTTTCTCCCCTAGCCTCAGTGGAAAAAGCCTGCTTGCATTCACTCTTATACCCATCATAATTTTATACACCTCTGTCAAATCACCCCTCATTCTCCTACGCTCCAGGGAATAAAGTCCTAACCTATTCAACCTTTCTCTGTAACCCAGTTTCTCAAGTCCCGGTAACATCCTTGTAAACCTTCTCTGTACTCTTTCAACCTTATTAATATCCTTCCTGTAATTAGGTGACCAAAACTGCACACAATACTCCAAATTCGGTCTCACCAATGTCTTATACAACCTCACCATAACATTCTAACTCTTATACTCAATACTTTGATTTATAAAGGCCAATGTACCAAAAGCTCTCTTTAGACCCTATCCTCCTGTGACGCCACTTTCAGGGAATTATGTATCTGTACTCCCAGATCCTTCTGTTCTACCGCACTCCTCAGTGCCCCACTATTTACCTTGTAGGTTCTACCTTGGTTTGACCTTCCGAAGTGCAATACCTCACACTTGTCTGCATTAAACTCCATCTGCCATTTTTCAGCCCATTCCTCCAACTGGTCCAAATCCCTCTGCAAGCTTTGAAAACCTTCCTCACTGTCCACTACACCTCCAATCTTTGCATCATCAGCAAATTTGCTGATCCAATTTGCCACATTATCATCCAGATCATTGATATAGATGACAAATAACAATGGACCCAGCACTGATCCCTGTAGCACACCACTAGTCACAGGCCTCCACTCAGAGTAGCAATCCTCCACTACCACTCTCTGACTTCTCCCATTGAGCCAATGTCTTATCCAATTTACTACCTCTCCATGTATACCTAGCGACTGAATCTTCCTAACAAACCTCCCATGCGGGACCTTGTCAAAGGCCTTACTAAAGTCCATGTATACAACATCCACTGCCTTCCCTTCATCCACTTTCCTGGTAACTTCCTCAAAAAACTCTAATAGATTGGTTAAACATGACCTACCACGCACAAACCATGCTGACTTTTTTTAATAAGTCCCTGTCTATCCAAATACTTGTAGATCCTATCTCTTAGTATCCCTTCCAATAATTTACCTGCTACCAATGTCAAACTTACCAGCCTATAATTTCCCGGCTTACTTTTTGAGCCTTTTTTAAACAACAGAACTACATGAGCTATCCTCCAATCCTCTGGCACCTGACCCGTGGATATCAACATTTTAAATATTTCTGCCAGGGCCCCTGCAATTTCAACACTAATCTCCTTCACGGTCCAAGGGAATACCCTGTCTGGTCCTGGGAATTTATCTACTCTGATTTGCCTCAAGACAGCAAGCACCTCCTCCTCTTTAATTTGTATAAGTTCCATGACCTCCCTACTTGTTTGCCTTGTTTCCACAGACTCCATTCCAGTTTCCTTAGTAAATACAGATGCAAAAAACCCATTTAATATCTCTCCCATTTCTTTTGGTTCTATACATAGCCGACCACTCTGATCTTCAAGAGGACCAATTTTATCCCTTACTATCCTTTTGCTCTTAACATACCTGTAGAAGCTCTTAGGATTATGCTTCACCCTGACTGCCAAAGCAACCTCATGTTTTCTTTTAGCTTTCCTGATTTCTTTCTTAAGTATTTTCTTACTCTTTTTATACTCCTCAAGCATCTTATTTCCTCCCTGTTCCCTATACATGTTATACATCTCTCTCTTCTTCTTTATCAGAGTTCCAATATCCCTCGAGAACCAAGGTTCCTTATTCTTATTCATTTTGCCTTTAACCCTGACAGGAACATACAAACTCTGCACTCTCAAAATTTCTCCTTTGAAGGCCTCCTACTTACCAATCACATCCTTGCCAGAGAACAACCTGTCCCAATCTACATTTTTTAGATCCTTTCTCATTTCTTCAAATTTGGCCTTTTTCCAGTTTAGTACTTCAACCCGAAGACCAGATCTATCTTTATCCATGATCAAGTTGAAACTAATGACATTATGATCACTGGAACCAAAGTGTTCCCCTACACACACTTCCGTTACCTGCCCTAACTCAATTCCTAATAGGAGATCTAATATTGCATCCTCCCTAGTTGGTACATCTATATATTGATTTAGAAAACTTTCCTGAACACATTTTACAAACTCTAACCCATCTAGACCTTTAACAGTATGGAAGTCCCAATCAATGTGTGGAAAATTAAAATCCCCTACAATCACAACTTTCTGTCTCCAGCAGTTGTCTGTTAGCTCTCTGCAGATTTGCTCCTCCAATTCTTGCTGACTATTGGGTGGTCTATAATACAACCCTATTAATGTGGTCATACCTTTCCTGTTTCTTAGCTCCACCCATATGGCCTCAGTAGACAAGTCCTCTAATCTGTCCTGCTGAAGCACTGCTGTAATATTTTCCCTGACTAGCAAAGCCACCCCCTACCCTTCATCCCTCTGCCTCTATCACGTCTGAAACATCGGAACCCTGGAACACTGAGCTGCCAGTCCTGCCCCTCCTGTAGCCAAGTTTCAGTAATGGCTATGATGTCATAATTCCATGTGTCAATCCAGACCCTCAGCTCGTCTGCCTTTCCCACAATGCTCTTCGCATTGAAATATACACACCTCCGAAGATTATTACCACCACACACAACCTTACTATTTGAGACTTAGCATGAACTACTAACATCATTTATTTTTATCCCTGTTCCACTATCTATTCTGGCACTCTGGTTCCCCTCCCCCTGCATATCTAGTTTAAACCCTCCCCAATAACACTAGCAAACCTCCCTGCAAGTATATTGGTTCCCCTGTAGTTCAGGTGCAACCCATCTCTCTTGTACAGGTCCCACCTGCCCCAGAAGAGGTCCCAATGATCTAGAAATCTGAAATCCTGCCCCCTACACCAGTTTCTCAGCCATGTGTTCATCTGCCAGAGCATCCTACTCTTACCCTCACTGGCACTTGGCACAGGCAGCAATCCATAGATTACTACCCTCGAGGTCCTGTTTTTCAACTTCCTACCAAGTTCTCTGTACTCACTCTTCAGGACCTCCTGACTCTTTCTACCTATGTCATTGGTACCGATGTGTACCACGACATCCGGCTGATCTCCCTCCCACTTCAGAATGCTGTGCATGTGATCAGAAACATCCCTGACCCTATAGTAATAATATAATAATCACATCATTCAAGAGAGTTTAGTCTGGTTCAGCTGGCAGGTGTAAGCTGGCAAAGATAAAATCACCCAAAATTTCATGTCCTGGTTGGAACTGTGTGATAGGTTTTGCCTTCCGTCACATCACCTCCAATAAATTAACTCCTCTACTCATGACCACACTATTAACACTTAGCCACTCTGCTTTTCAGTATTGTACTTTCAACATCCAATAATCCTGTTCAAAGTTCAAAGTAAATTTATTATCAAGGTACCATATATAACCCTGAGATGCAGTTTCTTATGGGCATACTCAATAAATCCAAAATAGAATAATAATAATAGAATCAATTAAAGACTGCACCAAATAGGCTTTCAACCAGTATGCAAAAGATAACAAACTGTACAAATACAACACCCTCTCACTTTTGCTATCTAAAACAAGGACCTGTTAATTCCAAGAATTGTTGCATATTTACAGAACCTTCACCTGCATGGCCAACCAGTGTGCTACTACTGAGAACACTTGTTAATAAATGTCAACTTTTCAATCAGGCCATGTCGCTTCCTAATATCTGCAGATTTTATGTCATCAGGAGAATTAATCCTCTGGAAATGACCAGGCATGATTTGATGACTCTTTCTGGTAAACAATGGGAAGCAAAGATGTCCAACACAGTTTCCATTGCCAGTCTATTTTAATATTTCTCATTTCTTCCCCCTCTGCGAAGCCTCTTGCTGCTGTTCCCCCAGTTGGCAGATAAGAGAAACAATTCTTGGCCTCACTGCAGGTGGTGTTTGCCCAGAAGATATCCCTTTCAAAGATTTAGTTTGGGACACCTGCAATAGATATTGATGCTAACTGACCTAAATATTCTCATTCAAATCCACAATGGGCCATGTTACACTGATTCTTACCCACAACTCATCTCCTGGATGAGTTCCAACCAGTACTGCTACCTTGCTCATTCCATGGGGCGCAACAACCCAAAAGCAGCCAAAGGCCAAAGCTGGAAGAAACAATGGCCTCTTCCCTGGAGCCACGATGCTCTTCTGACAGAGATATTTGCAAACTGTTTAAATATAAACACCTAGAAGCAATCGATTTATTTATAATCTGCTGTTTATAAATATAAATATACAATGAAATGAAAATGAATTAAGAAAATTGCTAAACCTAGTATTTAAGTAAAAGTCAAGCACCTCTTTCATATGCTGGCTAATAAGAAGTCAGTGCAAGTGTTTACAATCCCTCATCTTAGCAACTGATGGAACACCCACGCACAGAGTGAGAAATCTGATGCACAAGCAACTAACCTTCAGCACATTTGTAAATCCTGCACTTTAGTGCACAGGTGTAAAGTCAGCAACATTTAGCTACCCACTTTGCAGCTAGCTACTGATTCCCTGTAGATCTGCTGGCTAGCCAAAAGTGTGTACTGTCTCCTCAACGTGGAAATGCATGCCTGCAATAGGAATTAACAAAATAACTGACATGTATATCAAGGTTAGCCATTACGCTCAGACAGTGTTCTTCAACAGATGTGTTTGGAGTTCATACTTGCTATACAATTGCAAGTTTAAAGAAAGACCTAGTACATCAAGTACATCTCAAATCTGCTGTGAATTATGAGGTGTGATGACATTGTGGGAGCACTGGGAATCATGGACGCTGATTATCAAATGACAAGCACACAATAAGTGACCAGATAATCTGTAGGGCACCTGGGAGAAAGGGAGCGTCATTTGGGAAAGCTAATACATTGATAGGGCATCACTTCCTTGTTATATTGAATATAATAGATATCTCTGTTTAGATTATGTTCTCAGGTCTCTGGTGTGGAGTTTGAAGCATGTAACACAGAACTACAATTGACATCAATTTTACATGGTGTTGAAACCCACAGATTAATTACATTAATTTACATTTATTTTGTGCAAGTCACAAAACTGTGTGTGAAAACTGCCGATGTAAATAATTCATCAGTTTCTCCATCTTTCCCATAATCTTAACCCTTCACAGTGTTTTACTTCAAACCCTATAGAACATGAGGGGCATCACTGTATGCGACAGCATTCAAATCACAAGTAGTCCTCTCTCAGTGTGGGGGAGGTTGGGTAACTTCAGATCTACAACTGTAGCCTTCAATCTTTGCAATTTGCTCTGCTTTATTCTTTATAACATTCTATAGCTAACTGCTTTGGATTTAGAATTGCTAGCTGAGGTGAAAAACTAGGACATTTTCCCCCTTGGCCTTCAGTTGGGCAGCCCACTACTTGTCAAAGATCACAGAGTCACGCAGCACGTAGTCACGTAGCTTGGGCTCACCAAGTCCATACCAACCATCAGGCACCCACTCCATTAGGCTTACACTAATAACAATTTTTAACGTTCTTTCCACAAGCCCCTCAAATATCTTCATATTCTACCACTCACTGATACACCTGAAGCAATTTACAGTTTAAAATCTACCATTTTTGGGTTGCAGCAAAGGGGAAATTTTTTGTGGTCACAGGGAGTACATGCAAATTTCACATAGATAGCACTCAAGGTCAGGTTTGAACCCAGGTTATTGGAGCCCTGAGGCAGTAGTCGTGCTCACTGTGCCATGCCAATGTATCATACAATGATACAACTGAAATTTAAAAAAAACATTCATCGCTGCTTATATAAGTAACTGCAATTTCTAAATTTTCAACAACTTTTCCATTCCATTTTTACACATGCTGGTTTTGTATTGCAAAAAAAAATTGAAGCAATCTCTTGGGATGAAATGGGGAAAAATTTGAGATCTCTTCCCACAACTGCAGGCTTAAGTGAATGACTACACAACAAGTAATGGAGCAAAATAAAAATGAATTAAGACAACAGATGCACTCAGCATGTCAGGAAGCATTTGTAGAAAGAGAAATAAGAGTTTAATTTCAGATCCAAGATCTTTCAACAGCCTCTCATTTGAAATACTGATGAAGTGTTTCTCCCTCCACAAATGCTGTCTGACATGCTGAGTGTTTCTAGAATTCTAATTATTAAATAGTACAGCTTTAATCCTGCTTTGGTACCTCAGGGATGGAACCTTTATTTACTATGAAAACCTTTATGGAGTTGATATCAGCCAAATCTGCTCAGTGCAACCTATGCTACAAATATTTTGGTGCTGCAAAGATATGCTTTTCAGTGAATAATTTTCATAAATGTACCATTGCTATACTCTACACTCTGACTGTGAGCTAGGTAAAGCTCAAATGCCATCGACAGATTTGCTGATGACACCATCATTGTTGGCATGACATCTGATAGCGAAAAGGAGAAGTACAGGAGTGAGATAGGTTGGCTGGTTCAGTGGTGTTACAACAGCAAGGTTGCATTCAAAATCAACAAGACCATGGAACTGATTGTGGACTTCAGGAAGAGGAAGTTGAGAGAATACACACCAGTCCTCATTGAGGGGGTCAGTAGTGGAAAGCAGTTTCAAGTTCCTGGAGATCAACATCTCAGAGGATCTCTCCTGGGCCTAACACATTGATGGAATCACAAAGCTTGCACACCAGTGACTTTATTTCATTAGGAGTTTGAGGAGATTTGGTAAGTTACCAATGACTCTTGCAAGTTTCTATAGATGTACTGGAGAGAGCATTCTGACTGGTTGCATCCAACCAATATGAAGCCTCCAATGTACAGGAATGCCAGAGGCTGCAGAGAGTTGTAGACTCAGCCAGTTCCATTACAAGCACAACACTCCTCACCATCAAGGACATTTTCCAGAGGTGTTGCCTCAAGAAGGCATCATCCATCATTAAAGATCTTCACTACCCAGGATATGCCCTCATGACATTACTACCATTAGAGAAAAACAAGAGCTTGAAGACCACACTCAGTTTTAGTAACAGCTTCATGCCCTCTGCCATCAGATTTCTGAATAATCTATGAACCCATAAACACTACTTCATAATTAGTCTTTAGCTTTTATTTATTTTTGTAACTTAAATTCTTTTTATGTCTTGTAATGTTGTTGCAAATCACACATTTCATGACGTAGGTGATATTAAACCAGATTCTGGGTCTGTTTTCACTGAACTTCAAAGGTTTTGGGTATTAGTACTCATTAGTATCTTCGCAGTACTATTGGGGTTTACTCAATATCCTTGCAGAAATCCCAGATGAGACTAGAAACTCACTGGGTGGGGAATGTCACGAACTGGACTAATGGACTTGACTAGGCTTCTCTGTAGTGCATCAATATTCTGCTCCAAAAGCATGTGTACAACTGTTCACATTTCATCAGACTGGCCAGTTTTGATGCAATCCAGAAAAGTTGCTGATCTGAAATAGGTGAAATCAATAATAAATCATGAGGATTGTAAGTACTATGTCAGAAGATCAAGTACTGCTCCTTGACCTTAACATGGGCTATAATAATACAAGTGCACAGAGGAGTTGGAGTGGAGAGAAATGAGAAATTAAACTGACAGTCAACTGGAAATTCCAACATACTGGTGCCATATATTGCATCCGGTGCTCCTGGTGTGGCCTCCGCTATGTTGGTGAGATTCAATGAAGATTAGGGGAATCACCTCCTTCATTATGTCCACCTTAACAACCAGGATCTTCAGTGGTCACCTATTCTAAGTCCACTTCCCATTCCCATACTGACATGTCTGTCCATTGCCTTCTCTACTGCTAAATTGAAGCTAGACATAGATTTGAGGGATAACACCTCAAATTCTCTCACAGTAGTCTCCAACCTGACTACACCAACATTGATTTCTCAAAATGCTAGTAAGTGATTTCCCCTGTTCCACCCCCACCCCCACATCCATGTCTCTTTCCCTTATCCTTTTGGCCTTGTTTCCCTCCCCCACCCTCATGACCTGCCATCACTTTTACCTTTCTTCCTCTGGTTCCTAACCTCCTCTTTTCATGGCTTTCTGTCCTCTCCTGTCAGATTCCTTCTTCTTCTTCTTCTTCTTCTTCTTCTTCAGGTCTTTGCCTTCCCTACCTAACACCTCTCAGCTTCTCACATAATTCCCCTTTTTTATTCCCCCTCCCAATTTATTATCTGCTTGCTCCTGCTCCTCCCCCTACTCTTTTATTCTGGATTCTGCCCCTGCCTTTTCAATCCTGAAGGGTTTCAGCCTAAAACACTGATTGTTCATTTCCCTCCTGACATGCTGACTTACCTCAGATTTTGCGTGTGTTGATCCAGATTTCCTGCATCTGCAGTCTCTTGTGTCTAAATATATTTTTAAGATATCTTTCAATGGCACAGAATGCAACATATCACTGGAGTTGTGTACCAAGCAGATAAGGCAAGAAATTGTGGTTAATGATACCAAAATGCTTGATAAATTAGCACATTGTTTCCATGGTTATTATTTCAAAAGAGGCACTAGATCTAGAAAACCGTGTAAGCTACAGGATCATAATGGACAGAGTAATCTCACATCAACCTGGATAAGGATACCATTGAATGAAATTTCTAGCCCCAATTATTAAACAGTGTATTTCAACCAAGCTAAGTCCTCTTAAATTAACAACAGAAAAGCAAGCACATATATTAGGTTAAAGTATGACTGATGAAAATCACCAAATATTTGAGATGTCTAGCAGATATGGGGAAATATGTTAAAAAAAATCAGTTTATCAATTCTGAGTTCTGTACTATGACAATTGCAAAACAGCCAGGATGGAATAGTTTTAAAAGAACCAACATCAGTAATAAATAAAGCCAAATTTCCCAACTTGACATGGGATTAACAACTGCACAGAGCTTTCCTCCAAATTTTGAAGGCCACAGAGTCTCTGAAATCATCTCTAAACTAAACTGCTCCACCTAAAGAGCATTTGTTACTCCAGGTCCATTGCTAAGTGGGTGTTCATGCATTCAAATATTTTCTCAAACTTCATAATTCATATAATCAAAGGAATATCCCAAGAAATCTGAACATTCAGCCATATTCATTATGAACCAGGTGCAGCAATTAAAAAGTAAAAAAGACAGTCATTAGAAGCAAAGGCAAAGCCAATTAAATGAAAATCTTAATGCAAAAGTTTAAAATTCATCCACCAGTCATCCAGATGACAATTACAATGCTGATGTCTTTATAACAGGGGAGTACCTTAGATTATCCATTTAAAAAGTGGATTGTAACAATAGCATTGCTTATGTATTCTTCAACACAAGTACAACAGTTGATGTCGAACCAGACAAACCCTCATGTTTTCAATAAATGTGTTTTTGTTTTCTACTTTACACTCAAAGTTGAAAATGTCATAACATTTCTCTTAAGAGATGTTGATTTCCTCTTCCAGAAATATTTTATACAGCCGTGACTGCAGCTTTTTAAATAGATAATTAATTCATCAGTTTCACAAGAATAATATTAGCGGTCTTTGGGAGCGAGTAACACTGTGCAACGCACCGTGGTTCATAGAAAAATGCACAAAAAATTGATGACTGAATCTGGAATGATTATCTGTTAACAGCTATAGGCAATGAATTAAATGCAGTAGGGTTAAAGAGCTTTGCCACTTGCAACAGATGTAACTATACTTTAATCCAGCTGTAGGGTTCATAAAAAGTACATCATCATCTTGGTGGTCTGTAGAACGAAATGGTTGAAATTGGTCATTCAATAATGTAAAGACCATATAAATGATAAGGTAGTAGTTATACCACAAAATGCAGTTCCAAGACACCAAATAGACATATTTTGCAGTCACATAGTTTGGCAAACAGAAATGTTTTGCAAAACAGGACCATTGCATGCCCTGAATACATTATTGGTGTGCTTCTGCTTTTACAATATTTTCCAAATAGTTTTTCAGTAATGTGTGGATTTGTCTGCACTCCCTTCAATTAGTATAAGAGAAAACTTGATGATAATGTATATCTGGACATCTACTTCCAAACAAATGATATCTGTAAGAAAAGGGAGCTTGAGACTAATAAGACTGAAAAAAAAAGTTTGAAGTGGAAAGAAAACATGTATCCGAAGAGGAATGATGCTTATCTGATCCTTATGAAGCCCAGTGACACAAACCATTTGCTGACAAACTTTGTTACATGGATAACTATTAGTTATGCTCAATTCTATGGAGAAAATTGTTACTATATGGGTACAATATTGCTGTACATTATGACCTGATTTTTAATTGAAATGAAAATTATAAAATTGAATCATAGCTTGACCAACAATTTTAGTTTAAGATACACAAAGTAATCAAATGAAAGATAATCAGGAAGATTTAAACCATGTTCTTGGGAACAGCGTATACTAGTAAATATTCTTATCTGATTTGTCTTTTCATTGTAATTACATTACTTCTTTTTTACTCTGTTCAGACAACACTAAAAGTTTCAAGTCCTTGGTATGACCTATACCAATGGAATTCCTTGGAGAGAGTCAGATGTTTTAACAAAGTTACAGTTTCTCCTTGTGGAGAGACATAAAATTATTTGTCCATGTAACAGTCAAAATTGAAAGGCAGTTTCATGTGCAAACTACTTTGAATTGCTATAGGATACCGCATAAATCCAAATAGTACTACTTCAGCTTCACTTCACAATTTTACCTCAAATGGGTAAGTTAGTCTAATCAGTAACTCTTGTAATTCACTAACTCCTGAATTGTATTTACATTTACAGGTCTATTTTGCATAAAATCACATTAGATGCATATTTTTTTTAAGACATGAAACATCTCCACTTGATTTTCCAAAAAAGTGAAGGATTTTGATTCAATATATTTGTTCCTTCTGTATTCAGTCTTTTAATTTCAGTTCAATGGGATCTGTAAAGATGTATTGTCAGTAGGTTATCTTCTTTGATACTGAGTGTGGTCTTCAAGCTCTTGTTTTTCTCTGATGGTAGTAATGTCATGAGGGCATATCCTGGGTAGTGCCTAAAGAACTAACCTACAAACTACAGCGAACAAAGATCTAGATTTTTGTCATTAGAAAGTAATTTCCCAATTTCCTCAAGTACAATCATCACAACATTATGATAAATGCTCTAAGAAGTTGTTTTATTTACTCAGAAGAATGGTTTGAACACTTGTAGACTTTAGATTATCTATTCCTTCCTTATGTTTGTTACCAAGATGCTGAGATACATCCTAGGATGCACTGGGACACGTCATCAGTGATATAACCTGCGGTCATTGGGTGTTTCGAGTCTTTCAACACCAGACACTCTCCCCCATGTGACCCATTTAGACTTTGCAACAATTCAAAAAGAATGTAATTTACATTTTGAAACATGGAGTATCATCCACTTCAACTTCCACAGTAAAGGATGCGAACTTTAGAAAATACTATTGATACAGGTCTCTGCAACTGACAACATTCCATCATAACTTGCTGCACCCTCAGCCAAGCTGTTCCAGGACAGCTACAACAATGGCATCTACACAGCAGTGTGGAAAATTGTCCATATACAGTACTACGCAAAAGCCAGAGGGCAACTACGGTGGCAAAAGTGTTATGGGAGAAGTATTTTGCTTAATATGGCCTTCCCAGGCAGATACATAGTGACCAGGGACGGGACTTTGAGAGCAGACTCATCTATGAGTTAATGGGCATGCATGGAGTTGAGAAGTCGAGGACCATGCCCTACCACCCACAGGGTGATCCCCAGCCTGAAAAGTTTAATCGGACCTTGCTAGACATGCTCGGGACCCTGGAGATTAGCAAGAAGAGCAGGTGGAGTTACAACTGAAGAGCAAGAAGAGCAGGTGTTACAACTGTACATGAAATGAAGCTACTGGATACTCACCATATTATCTGATGTTTGGGCACAAGACGAGGTTGCCCATTGACCTTTGTTTTGGTACTGATGAGGGTGACTTACCACCAAAGCTTTATCAGAAGTATGTGTCTGATATGAGGAGAGAGCTGAAAAGGGCTTATGAATTGGCTGGGGTCGCTGCTGCCAAGCAGAATCGAGGAAATAAGAGGAGGTATGATCAAAAATTGAGGTTCTCCCAACTCCTGCTGGGAGTCCGAGTCCTCGTAAGGAATTTGGGGCTACTACCTGGAAAGCACAAGTTGGCTGACTGCTGGGTGGCCACACCCTATGTGGTGGAGAGTCAGGTGCCAAACCTACCAGTTTTCTGGGTGAAACCAGAGGAGGGGAATGTAGACCCAGAGCCTGACTTGGAGCCTACACCTAGTAAGAGGGCTCGGCGAAAACGCGGGGCGACTGCAGGGCCCACAGCAGGAGAGGCTGGGCTGGGCCTCGCCCATGAGAGGGATACTGATTCGGAGGATGACGATCTGGATGTGTGGAACATGAGCTATCTGTGGGCAGCTTGGGTTATAGTAGGACCCTGAAGGAGAGGAAGCAGAGCCTGGATACGGGACAGAGGGCTCCGAGTTGCAGAGCAGCATTAGTGATAGATCGAGGGAGGATTCGCCAAGTAGGCCCGAAGTATCCCCAGTAGCATCTGAGCCTGAAGAGTTAGGTGAGGAGGTACAGAAGTCTCAGAGAATTAGGCTGGAGTATGAACATTGAATTCTCCAATTTCCGGTAATTCCCTCCCCTCCCCCTTCCCCTATCCCAGGTCCCTCTCTGCCTCGCTCCCCTTTCAACTTTCTGCTTCTTTATCTCTACAGTTCTTTCATGCTTATCCCCTCCCCTCCCCCCTTTATCTTTTCTCTGATTGGTTTTCCACCTGGCGCCTCTAGGCCCTACCCCCTCCCCTATCCCTATTACTGGGCTTCGGCCCTCTCTTCCCCCCCCCCCCCCCCCCCATTCCTGATAAAGGGTCTCGGCCCGAAACGTTGGCTACTCTTTGACCACAGACACAGCCTGATTATTAATTTCCAAGGCAGGTTGTGGTGGCAGGTAGGGGGGCTGTCGACAGAAGTTAATCCTCATTTCCACTGTCTGGATAGCACTTAGCTCCAAGCTGTTACAAGTGCACCATGCTGCAAGACCGTCTACTTCTCTTTGATAGCTTGTCATATTAGAGACGAGACCAACTACTATTGTGTCATCTGCGAACTTTAGGATTTTAATTTACTTGTCTGTGGAGGTAGTCAAGAAAGAACAGGAGGGGTGAAAGAACATAGACCTGGGGACAGCTTATGCTTATAGCTGTTGGATCAGACAAGCAGGAACCCAGCCTTACATGCTACTTCCTTCCTGTCAGGAAATTCATAATCCACTGGCAGATACTGTAGGCTACAGCTAACTGGGTTAAATTTGCTGTGGAGCAACTCCTCCATAACAATAGTATTGAAGGCGGAGCTAAAATCCATAGGTGCTGGGGGGGGGGGGGGGGGGGGGGTGGAGTCCAAATGTTGAAGAATGTGATGAAGGCACATTTTAACTGCATTCTTAACTGAGCAACTTGCTCTATAAGCAAACTGTAGCAGGTCAAGAAGAGATCGGTAATGGACTTAAGATAGGCTAACATCAGACATTCAAAGGTTTTCATAACTACTGAAGTCAGAACGACTGGCCCCTAGCCCTACCTTCTACCCCCTTCCCCGAAATTAATAATCAGCCTGTGTCTGTGGTCGAGTCATTCAGTTTCTTGGGGACTACAATTACTAGTACATTGAAGTGGGACAATCACATTACGCTCATCACCGGAAAGCCCAGCAGAGATTGTTTTACCTATGCCAGCTCAGGAAACTTAACATCTTGGGTCGTAACCTGATAAATTTTTACTCAGCAATCATTGAGAGTGTTGTGTCCACCTCTATCACTATAATCCAGTAATTTTTTTCCTTCTTGGGAACTTGTAAAGCAGTCTGGAACCCTACATAATTGCAGGGAGGTGTTAAACAGTTCAGTGGCAATAAAACTAATTGAACTAATTAGCCTAGGTAAGGGAGGGGAAGACTTGGGAGCACTTCTGTTTGAAATTGGTGAGACTTTGCAAGGAACTCTAGACTCCCCAGCTGTTGTTGTTGAAGTCTCTCTCTAGTCGATCCTTGTAAGTGGCTTTTGGCATTTTCAGAGCTTTATTAAACTGCTATTTTACAGAATTATATTCCTCGCTGTTTTCACATCTGTAGGCATGATCCTTTGCAAATCCTAGAGTCCTCAACTCATTGATGAACCACAACTTGTCACTGTTAAACCTCACAATGATCTTTTTAGGAAGACACACATCTTCACAGAAGGACATTTCAGTGTCAGTATATTCATCTATACTGTGACATCAGCCTTCCATGGTCTTCCAATTCGTAGGGCCTAAGCTGTCTCTTAGCCTTCCAAAAGCCTCAGGATCCATCATCCTCTGACAGTCCCAGTTAGTTTAGACTGTTCTAGTTTTTGTTTACAGATGGGAACAAGCATGATCATGTTACAGTCAGAGTTGCCAAGGGGTGCCCGGGGAAAAAAGCAGAATGCCCCTTTAATGTTGGTAGAGAAGTGGTCTAAAGTTTTGTATTCACATATGGGGCAGCTAATCATCTGGTGGTATTTGGCCAGATCATATTTCACTTACAATGGTTAAAATGTGTAGTAGGCTTCCATTAGTCTTGATAAACCATGGATTTGTGCCTCGTAAAGTTTCCAGGGCGCAAGCCTGGGCAAGGTTGTATGGAAGACCGCCAGTTGCCCAAGCTGCAAGTCTCCCCTCTCCACGCTACTGATGTTGTCCAAGGGAAGGGCATTAGGACCCATACAGTTTGGCACCGGTGTCGTCGCAGAGCAATGTGTGGTTAAGTGCCTTGCTCAAGGACAAACACGCAGCCTCAGCCAAGGCTCGAACTAGCGACCTTCAGATCACTAAACGAATGCCTTAGCCTCTTGGCCACGCACCAACACAATAGTTAAAATAATAAAAATGACAGTAACAAATTTTCTAAATCATCGATGTTATCAGCCAACAGCTATTTGGTAGACTGAGTGTTCACGTGAGAGAGGGATATAAATTGGATCCAGTCAGGATAACAGAGTGAAAATCTCTGGGTAGGTAGAACAGTTTACAATGAATGAAAAGAGCTTCTAAGACAGCAGAGGAAAAAAGAATGGCGGACACGTCCCTGCACCATCTGTTATTTATAATCATGCACAAGCCACCACCACATGACTTGCCGTGTAATGCGCTATTACGATTTGCTCAAATTAGTTGATATCCTGGCATCTGAACAAATCTGTCTGTTTTGTCCGAGTTAACCATGCTTTAACAAAAGGCAGAAATACAGGCATAAAGTAGAAAGCTCTTTAAAATCTCCCGCATGTCTGTCTGAAATGTTGTTCAAATAACATCTATGTGTGAGTGGCCATCATCCTACTGTACTTGCTGAGGCCTTCTGCTGTTTACGCAACATTTTACAATGGAAAGTCTAAGGGCGGACTGGAGCCATGCTGTGGAGCCAAAGCAGCTGCTTCCTTCAAAACTGGGTATTTGGCATCAGTCTCACTACCTACCATTAAGACATTTAATAGACACTTTTGCAATACATAATCAAATATAATAGCAAAATGAAAGAGTAAGCCTCTCATAGCAGGCCTTTCAACATCCCTCCACTGGCCACAAATTTCCGTTACCTCTATTTCAATTGAAGCACTTTGGCTTTCAAGTAGTTTGAGTTGCAATTCAATCCAACTGTTAATCACTGACCTGAGACCAGCTGGCCTCAGTGAGTACAATGATGGAATGTTACAAGATTCCCTCCCCAACACCAGATGTAATTCCAGCAAGCCAACAACAGAGTTGACTAACGAGAGAAACCCACTAAAGTGAAAGAAATTCAATTTGTTCTCCTGGGTAAAGCAATATTTGAAACTGCCAAATAAGAAACAACACAAAATATTATCACTGGATATTAAAATTGGGATTCACAAGGTATCTTTTAAAAAAGAGGGCAGCATATCAGAGTAACTTAAGTAAGTGCCATCCCATTATTGGCATGTTACCTCACTGGCAAGTTTCTGGAAAATTTGTGACCAAAGGGACCATTAACATTTTAATTTTCAGAATGAGCAATTGTAATAATTTAACTAAGAAAAATAAAAACATTTTTTTAAAAATCCAGTGTTACATCATCATGATTTGCACCCCTCCACTGGAAGTTTTATAAGCAAACAAACATTGGTAGTTTGACTGCACTTTGAATCCGAAAATTAACACAACTTGGAATTTCGGTTTAGAGGAGATTTGGATGATATCAACTTTTTTTAGATTACTTTTGAGGATCAAAATTTTTGGAATAACAAAGGCAATTTTAAAGAAGGTAAAGAAATTGCATTTATACTTTCACAACCTCAAGATGCCCCAATTATGTTTCCTAATATATATGGTTTTGCTTTATGCCAAAGAGACTGTGAGAATGTCAGAGGTCTTCGTGGTGGTCATGCCGTCAATTAGACCTTTCTGCACAGCAGCAATTAAACAGTATACATCTCTCCCCATACTCCATGTTTATCTTCATTTTCCATTTGCCCATATCCGTTGAACTACTTTGTTTCAGTTCTTGCAGGAATTGCAGTTTGCTTACTTTGGCTTACCAAATGATGAACTATCGTTGTGAAAACATTGCTGTAGTTCATTGTTCAAAGTAGTCTGTTATATATTGAAGACACATGAGAGGCTGCAGACGTTGGAAGTCAGGATCAACACACACAAGATGCTGGAAGAACTCAGCAGGTCAGATGGCATCAATGGAGGAAAATGAATAGTTGGCATTTCAGGAACCTTCATCAGGAGACCTCCTGTTCTTTTTGTGCATTGGTCTTACATATTCAAAGTTAATTCTTGACTACACAGAATAACAATGACATAGTTCTAGATTCCCTGAGGTGTTAGAAAGAAAGACTTGTGCTTATCACTGCTTTGGGACTCTGCAGAACTACTTTAGAGTCAATGTGTAACTTTTGAAGTTGTTGCTTTCTTTCTTTCTTTTTTTCTTTATCAATCTTTTTATTAATTAAAAATACATATACATATATATAAACAAGAGGAGAATTATCTCAAATATTCTATATTGATGACAATTCATATAAAAGGTAAAATAAACATTATCAAGATCATACATAGTATTAATCTAATAGTATATAATAAAAAATAAGATACCTTTTTTATGCCATGGACCCCTACCATTAATTGTTGGGAACCCCTGACTAACAGAAAGTTCTTCTGAGCAATACTTGATACTGCATAGAAGTGCCATCCCTGATAATGCGTAAAAGATTGAAAGAACAAAATATTGATAAATTGAGAGTAACTTTTAGAACCAAACACTAAACTCACTCTATAATCAGGTAATTCTGAGCTAAACTGTAGCCTCAAGCCATCCTGTAAAAGTCAATTTCTGGTTATTTTCTTTCCTGATTCATGTTCCTTATAATTAAGTCTGTAAGTACATCACGTTTCCTCTCACAGTCCAAAGAAGTACTGGTTGGTAGGTTAATTGGTCATTGTAAATTGTCTTTCCAATATTTTTATTAGTTTCTACATAGAGGAATACAGAGTACAAGAAAGTGTACATAAGAGGTCAGAAAAGATTAAAACAAACCACCAGTTACAGTATATCTGTTCATAACAACAATTACCGTAGATTTCGCACTACAGAGTGCACCTGATTAAAAGCCGCTGGCTCTAATTTTAGAAAGAAAATCAATTTTGTACTTGTACAGGCCGCACCGGATTTTAGGCCGCAGGTGTCCCACGTTGTAATATGAGATATTTACACAGAAAGATATTACACGTGAGGATTTTTTAACTTTTAATTAAATCCATATGGTAACAAACAAATACATATTGCAAATGCTTTTTTTCGAACCGTGCCTGTAATACGGCTACTTTTAAATATACATACGTATCGGTAACACACAAATTACGTTGCATATACATTCCAATATCTCCTAGCGACTGGTAAAAATATATATACTGCAGCCTACCAGGAAAAGTTATTGATCGCCTTTAACTTAAAAGCAGCGTTTTGGCTCCGCCGCTCCCCCCCACCTTCCCGTTTATCGCAAACCGGTATTTCCCACAAGACGCGGCGAAACCGGATGTGACGTCTAGCATTCCGGGCTGTAGTACAGAAAACATACTAACAAATGAATTACTAAGCGAAAATATTATAAACTAAGTAACTGCCATAAAGGCAGCACAATGCTTTTCTTCGAGTGTTTTCCATGTTGATGAGGGTGAGTACAAATGACTGATTTACAATAATTTAATTGTGAAAGTGCGCTTGATTTATCGTACAATTTCATTGGACCTCTGTGAACTACTCATCAATTTTATTGGTCTACTGTTACGAGGCAAAATGTTTTTGGCGGCATGAAAAAAAATCATGCATTAGCCGCACCGTAGTAAAGGCCGCAGTGTTCAAAGCTGATCAAAATGTGGGAAAAAAGTAGCTGCTTAAAATCCGGAATCTACGGTACATTACCCCGTATTCATATATGTTAATCAATAGTAATATTAACTATACTAATTACAAAAGAAAAAAAAATCTAACCCCCTACCAAGACCGAAGCTGCTCATTAAGGAGCAAAAAAGGTAAATACCTTCTTATATAATAAAAATTAATAATTGCCAACATCTGAGTTTAAATAACAAATTGAAAGTTTTGAAAATAATTCAGAAAAGGTCCCCACAATGTTTGAAAGTCTTGATTAGATTCAGAAATTGAGCAACAAATTTTCTCTAAATCTAAACATGACATAACGTCACATAACCATTGAGCATGAGAAGGAGGAAGAACATCTCTCCATTTAAACAAAAGCATCTTCCTAGCTGTAAGAGAGCTAAAGGTCAAAATATGTAGATCAGATGCCTTCAACTTAACATCTTGTCCTGCAACAATATCAAAAAGGGCCGTCAGAGGGTTAGGCTTAAATTTGACTTTAAAAAGTAAGGAAAAAGTTTGCAGATTCGGGCAGGACCAAAACATATGAATTAATGGCGTTTCTCCATTATTACTTCTGTCACAGTAGGGAGATATATCTGAGTAAAAACGTGATTATCCTTAGTTATATGAGCTCTATGTACCACCTTAAATAGTATGAAGGAACGACGAGCACATAGCGATGAATTATTAACCAGTTTAAAAAGTTCATTCCAAGTTTCCTCAGATATCGATGTCTGTAAATTGTGTTCCCAAAGATTCTTAATTTTGTCTAAAGGAACATTCCTCGTCTCCAGTAACATACCATAAATCTTAGATACTCAACCATTATGAAAAGGTGTCAGACTAAAAATTACATCTAGTAAGTTCTTATCTGAGCTTAAGGGGAATGTACATAATTGAGATCTTAAAAAGTCTCTAATTTGTAAATATCTAAAAAACTGTGTTTTGGGTAAACTGTATTTAGCCGACAATTGGTCAAATGAACAAAGGTTTCCTCCAACAAACAGATCCCAAAAACATTTAATACCCTATCAGTCCCATTCCTTAAAAACTAAATCAATCACAGTGGATTTAAAAAAATTAGAATAAATGGGGCTTGAAAGGAAGAACCACAATAAACCAAAGTGTTAACTACCGTAGATTCCGGATTTTAAGCCGCTACTTTTTTCCCACATTTTGAACAGCTTTGAACTTTGCGGCCTTTAAAACGGAGCGGCTAATACATGATTTTTTTTCATGCCGCCTCGTAAACATTTTGCCTTGTAACAGTAGACCAATAAAATTGATGAGTAGTTCACAGAGGTCCAATGAAATTGTACGATAAATCAAGCGCACTTTCACAATTAAATTATTGTAAATCAGTCATTTGTACTCACCCTCATCAACATGGAAAACACTCGAAGAAAAGCATTGTGCTGCCTTTATGGCAGTTATTTAGTTTATAATATTTTCGCTTAGTAATTCATTTTCTAGTTAAAGTTAGAAGAGTTTTAACTATATTTGTTTTCTGTACTACATCGCGGGATGCTATGACGTCACACCCGGTTTCGCCACGTCTTGTGGGAAATATACCAGTTTGCGATAAACGGAAAGGAGGGGGTCGAGCGGCGGAGCGGCTTTGGATCTGAGCGAACGCTGCTTTTAAATGCCGTTTGCGATAAAACGGGACGGTGGGGGCGAGCGGCGTTAGATCTGAGCGAAACGCTGCTTTTAAGTTAAAGGCGATCAATAACTTTTCCTGGTAGGCTGCAGTATATATATTTTTTACCAGTCGTTAGGAGATATTGGAATGTTGTTCAGTAAAGAAGTATACGCAACGTATATTTAAAAGTAGCCGCGTTACGGGCACGGTTCGAAAAAAAGCATTTGCAATATGTATTTGTTTTTGTTACCATATGGATTTAATTAAAAGTTTAAAAATCCTCACGTGTAATATCTTTCTGTGTAAATATCTCATATTACAACGTGGGACACCTGCGGCCGAAAATCCGGTGCGGCCTTTACAAGTAAAAAATTGATTTTATTTCTAAAATTAGAGCCAGCGGCTTTTAATCAGGTGCGCTCTGTAGTCCGGAATCTATGGTAAATTGCATTCAGATCCTCAGAGTATGTTTAACTATTAAAATATCAGTTAGTTTACTTACAGATAAGGTAAGTGAGGATCCAAGAAGAGAAATAATAGAAAATTTATTAACAGAGTTAACTTCTAAAGAAACCCATACTGGACAATCTACATGATTAATATAGTATAGTCAAAACGTAAGGTATATCTTTGAAAATTGTCCCCTAATTAGGCTAGGGTTAAATCAGGGGGTTGCTGGGCGGCATGGCTTGAAGGGCCAGGCGGGCCTATTCTCCACTGTATCGCAATAAAAAATAAATAAATACTTGAAATCATTTCAATCGTTTCAGGGCTCTCAAACATTACTGGTTTAAATGTAACGTTTTATCACTGCTTCATTACAGATGAGTCTTATGTTGCCAACTCAAATCATGACAAATAATCCTAACGTTAATGAAAATGTTTGCCAACTCAATCAAATCAGCAGGTAGCTTTTTACTCCCTCTTCTCAAGTACATTTCAACCCAACATTTGGACTGCCTGATATAATTTGATTTTTTTTCAATGGTACTCAATAATAGAAGCCAACTGGCTGAGATAATAACACTGAAGAATCCTGTTGGCTTTAACAAGTACAACTAATCAGAGCCATCAAAAAAACAGGCAAGTGCATATGCATGTGTCAAGAGACAAGAGGATGAAACTTCCTAGCAGTGTCTAGCCATGCCAAGGGAAGTGACTGAGTAACAGATGGTACATTATTTATCATTCGCTTTACGCTTACGACTGTGTGACTAAGCTCAAATCCAATTCCACATCTAAGTTTGCTGATGACACCACTATTGTTGGCTGAATCAAAGGTGGTGATGAATCAACAGATAGGAGGGAGACTGAATATCTGGCTGGGTGATGCCATGGCAACAACCTTTCACCTCAGTGTGAGCAAGACCAAGGAGATGATTATTGACTTCAGGAGTAGGAAACCAGAGGTCAATTAGCCAGTCCTCACTGGGGGATCAGAAAAGGTGGAGAAGGTCAGCAACTTTAAATTCCTCAGTGTTTTTATTTCAGAGTATCTGGACCTAGCACACAAGTGCAATTATGAAGAAAGCATTATACACCAATACCCTTGCACAGAAAATCCTCCAAAATGTAGTGGAAAGGGCTCAGTCCATCACAGCTAAAGCCTTCCCAACCATCGAGCACATCTACATAGAACATTGCCGCAAGAAAGCAGCATCCATAGTCAGGGACCCCCACCATCCAGTCAAGATTCCTTCTCGCTGCTGCAATCAGAAAGAAGGTACAGGAGCCTCAGAACTCAGACTACCAAGTTCAGGCAGTTACTACCCCTCATCCATCAGGCTCTTGAACCAAAGGGGATAACTTCACCCAGCTTCACTTGCCCTATCATTGAAATATTCCCACAACCTACAGACTCACTTTCAAGGACTCTTCATCTCATGTTCTTTATATTTATTCCTTATTCAATATTGTTTCTTTCTTTTTTGTATTTGCAGTTTATTGTCTTTTGCACACTTCTTGAACGCCCAAGTTGGTGAGGTCTTTCAATGATTCTATTACACATTTATTGAGTATGCCTGCAAGAAAACAAATCTCAGGATTGTATATGGTGATATATATGTAATTTGATAATAAATTTACTTTGAGTCTTTGAACCACTGCTCCTTATTGTCAGATTTCACATGGAAATTCAAACCCTCAAACTCAATTCAGAGTGCCTTTCGGGGCAATTTGAAAGAAAGGAAACAGCATGCTGTCACTGAGTTGTCACCAAGAATGCAGACAACCAACAAGGTGGTGTCAGCATCAGGCCCAGATGAATGCAGGTTGTAAGCTTGGTTCAGGATGTATGCTGTGATTGAAAAAGTTAAAAACTATAACACCATTGAAGGTGAATTCATCCTAAATCTATTTTTTTAAACTTGTGCTTAATTTCATTTGTGCAGAATGGCTTAATTCAGTCAGTATTGCAAAATTTCTAAATGGATTTGAAAATTTATCCTGGCTTCTACAGGTATCAACAGATTTATAATCAGGTGATTCTGAGCCAACCTGATCATATGTAATCACACGCATCCTGATATCATCACTGCAGCACAGTGGCAATCCAAATACAAACCCCATTCCCAGAAAAGTTGGGATATTTTCCAAAATACAATAAAAGCAAAAATCTGTGATATGTTAATTCACGCGAACCTTTATTTAACTGACAAAAGTACAAAGAAAAGATTTTCAATAGTTTTACTTACCAACTTAATTGTATTTTGTAAATATACACAAATTTAGAATTTGATGGCTACAACACACTCAACAAAAGTTGGGACAGAGGCATGTTTACCATTGTGTTACATCACCTTTCCTTTTAATAACACTTTTTAATTGTTTTGGAACTGAGGATACTAATTGTAGATTTGCAATTGGTAGTTTTGTCCATTCTTGCTTGATATAAGACTTCAGCTGCTCAACAGTCTGTGGTCTCCGTTGTAGATCTGGACTGGCAGCAGGCCAGTCAAACACACGCACTCTGTGTCTACAAAGCCATGCTGTTGTAGCCCGTGCAGAATGTGGTCTGGCATTGTCCTGCTGAAATAAGCATGGACGTCCCAGGAAGAGACGTTGCCTTGATGGCAACATATGTCTCTCTAAAATCCTAATATACGCCTCAGAGTCAATGGTACCTTCACATACATGCAACTCACCCATGCCGTGGGCACTGATGCACCCCCATACCGTCACAGATGCTGCCTTTTGCACCTTTCGCTGATAACAATCAGGATGGTCGTTTTCATCTTTGGCACGGAGAACTTGACGCCCGTTTTTTCCGAAAACTAGCTGAAATGTGGACTCATCTGCCCACAGCACACGGTTCCACAGTCTTTCGGTCCATCTGAGATGAGCTCGGGCCCAGAGAACTCGCCGGCGTTTCTGCATAGAGTTGATATATGGCTTTCTCCTTGCGTAATACAGTTTCAAGTTGCATTTCTGGATGCAGCGATGGACTGTGTTAAGTGACAATGGTTTTCCGAAGTACTCCCGAGCCCAAGTGGCTATAATTGTCATAGTAGCATGACGGTTTCTCAGGCAGTGCCGCCTGAGGGCTCGAAGATCACGCGCATTCAACAGTGGTTTCCGACCTTGC
Source organism: Hemitrygon akajei (assembly GCF_048418815.1). Lineage (NCBI taxonomy): Eukaryota > Metazoa > Chordata > Chondrichthyes > Myliobatiformes > Dasyatidae > Hemitrygon > Hemitrygon akajei. The sequence goes on along the minus strand of NC_133135.1, from coordinate 89,604,220 downwards.
CCTTTACGCACTGAGATGTCTCTAAATTCTCTGAATCTTTTCACAATATTATGTACTGTAGATGTTGAAAGACCTCTGCAATCTTGCGTTGGGAAATGTTCCTTTTGAACTGACTAACAATTCTCTCACAAATTTTGGCACAAAGGGGTGAGCCACGACCCAGTCTTGCTTGCAAAGACTGAGCCTTTGATGGACGCTACTTTTATACCCAGTCATGATACCTCACCTGCTACCAATTAGCCTGCTTAATGTGGAGTCTTCCAAACCGGTGTTACTTGAATATTCTGTGCACTTTTCAATCTTATTTTAACTCGGTCCCAACTTTTGTTGAGTGTGTTGCAGCCATTAAATTCTAAATTTGTGTATATTTACAAAATACAATTAAGTTGGTCAGTAAAACTATTGAAAATCTTTTCTTTGTACTTTTGTCAGTTAAATAAGGGCTCATGTGAATTAACATATCACAGATTTTTGTTTTTATTGCATTTTGGAAAATATCCCAACTTTTCTGGAAATGGGGTTTGTATTTCAGGAGCTCCATTCCTGAACAATATTTAACATCCCGAATGTTTTGTCCTTTATTTTGGCTTTCCCTCTAACATAGTATCTTTCCTCATTTCCAATCTGTCTGGTTTTAAGATCAGGTTTGAAGATGACTGAAGATCAGGGCGAGGATGGTGATTTGGACGGCAGGTATATATTAATGACCTCTCATCATTCCTGACAGAATGCAAGCCAGACCAATAGAACTTTACAAGAAAACATCAATGATTAATTTCTTAGAAAACACTTAAAGAATGCAATTACATTCACCCTTTTCTTTAAAATAGAGGGTGACCAGACCAAAAAATTCTTAAAATTCAATTTTTAAAAACATGACTGGAGCACTCAGTTACACAGGCTTCCTGACTGGCTGCTCTGCTGACGTCAGTTATTAGACAGACACATGTTGGAGTAGGTCCACTCCAGGCAGAACCCTGTGCAGATTTAAATTGGCCACAACCATCTGAGTCAGGAAATGCTATGATTGGCTGAAGAGTATTCTTTCTTAGATTGCATTTTGTGGCAGTCCAGAATTGCTGATGCCCCACCAGGCTCCAAAGGAGCTGCTTTGGAACTTTCCCTGTAAACAATGCCATGGCAGTGACTCAACACTTGAGTGAGTTTCAGAAAACATAAAAGGCTCTTCTTTAGTGATAAAGCTTGGGTATTTTAAAAGTATAGACTACTCAGGCTTTAAAGGGACTACGGTAAATTAAATAATACTCATTGATAGACCAGGAAGCTTGCTAGTTTCTTGTGTTACGTACCCCGTAACTGGGTCACTTACCAGCAAAGATAGAGAGGTCCGTTGAAGTCTGATAGTACTATTTTTAACAGTATTTATTGATAAAAATACACAAAATAATATCAAGGCAAACTTACAGATAATATACGTCGTCAATACTAAATCTAAAAATGCGGGTCTAATAGTAATCAATAAGAAATAGTTCTATCATTGTCTAGGGGATAATGTATTGTCCGATGGAAATATAAAAGTCACTCAGTTCATTCAAGCTGCAGCTTTTGGGTTGGAGAGAAAGACGGGTTAAAACTTGCCCATTCCTTTTATGATGTCAATCCTTCGAGAGTCGTTGGGAGTTGATTTCCCCGTTGTTAGCTAAAAACCGTTCTGCCGTGGTACAGGGCCCCCCGATTCCGGGGCAAATGGAAAAGGACGCACGTGGCCTTCCACTGGTTTTTGCTATTACGGGATCGTTAGCGTTTCTTCTGGTGCGTCTGAGGGGCTGTTCCCACAGACCCTCTTTTTATCCTGACTACCAGGGCCTCAGGTGTCAATCAGGTTGGGATGATGCAATCCCTCCACCAACCTCCCCCTCGGTTCATTGCCTGGGGCTTCGATGCATAGTACAGGATGCAATACACAAGTCCGTCTCCAAGAGACAATAGCCGGTATCAATGGGTCCGCCTTTCGGAGGCCAGGACATATTCCAACTCCTTGTGGATTCTGCATGTCTTTCTCTCATTTCCTGGGTCTCCTGAATGGACTCAATAGTGATCTTGCGATTCTCACAAAGGAGGGGGCTACCCCGCACCCTTCGGCCCCTCAGAGCTGTGGCACATTCGTAACACCCCCTTTCTTCAAAGCGTTTTCACCAGCGGTGAAAACGAAGTAGTACAGAGTCTTACAGGATTTTAGAATCTAACACAATATAAAAGCTTTTCCTTTTCACTACAGAGTAATACAGTTATACATTCAACTCAGCATCTAGATGGTTACTGATTACAATTGTCACTTCCTTTAATATCTTAACATCTTGTACCCTACTAAAGTCTTGTAGCATCAGACTCCAATTTAGTAACCACCTATTTTTTTTCTTCAGCAAACAAAACTAAAGAGTTGTGATCTTAAGCTTACGTGTATACTACAAAAGTTCATGCAAATACTAATTGTTACGTTGCTTTCAAACTTAACAGGCAGGCTTCCATGGGGGTTGTCTTTTATTATTCACAGACTTTGTCGAAATCCCTTAAAACCGGTTTCTGCTATTTAAAAATGGCATCCCCATTAACCCTCGTCTCTTTTCCGGTTAGTTCCCACGTGGGGAACTTGGGTACCCTGGCGAAATAGGCTTTTGCCCGCTTCTTTCATAGGAGTTATTTTATCAACACTGTGTCCCAAACTTAGACCATCTTCTGAATTTCCACCCAATTCTTTAATTTTACGCAAGTTGCTAGCTTTCTCTTCAGGACCCTTCAGGCTATTAGTTTTCAATTCGAACTCTTTGTTCAAGCAGCATTTCAAATTCTGCCTTTTCACACCACACTCTGGAATAACAATAGCACGGGGGGCCCCGTCATCTTCCAACTCAACCTGTAAGTGATCCGCAGGTTTTTAATTTTCTTCATTCGATTTGGGAACTACATATTTCCCGTTTCCTTCAATGATAATACTCATCTCCCCACTTTTGATCTCCGCATTAACTTTTAACACACCTTCGAGCACAAACACCTGGGAACTCTCACTTCCGACTAGTACCAAGGTTAACCCTTTCTTCGCTGAACCAAGTCTATCTGACCCACAAGGACTGCCTTCCTTGTCAACTGAATCAAATACCTCAGACTTTTTCTGAGCTTCATTACTAGGTTCAGTACCACGTGCATCCACATCTTGGACACATTCCAACGGGACATTTGCCTCTTCCAAGTTTTCAATACCCGTACCCGGTCCAAACTCTAAATTCCCGATTTTCCCAGCTACTCTCTGGGCAACTCCCTTCCGGAGTAAACTCAATCCCGCGGGCTGAAACAACCTCATCTGCCAACCCAGCAGACTTCTTCAATGTAAGGGCACCCTTTTCATCTAGGACTGCCCTCAGTTCATTATCGGGAACACCTTTAGAATTTTCAACTTCTTCAAACAGTTCTGCCAAACCAGACAGATCATCCATGTCCAACTCTGGACCTTTTAACAGTTCTACCTGTTTCTCATCTTTATCTCCTGCCTCTATAACTTTTCTCCTCGCTAAGAAAAGGTCTACCTCCTCTCCCTTACTCTCTTTCACTTTACTACTCTTCGTTTTACCACCCTCTAAACCCTCGTGGTACAGGGTTGGTAAAAACGTCTCGGCCAAATCGATACTGGCCAGATTTAAACTGCTCTCGTTCTCAGCTGCCTTTCTCGACATGCTGCGAGTAACCGCGCATGCGGGATAGATCTTGGACGCTAGGGGCAGGGCTGCAACGCTCACCGGCCGGCTCGTCAGCGTCATTGCTGACCAAACCTTACCACCGGCTAAATCGTTACCCAGAAGGACGTCCGCGTCAGTTCTCGGGAATTCTGATCGCACCCCCATTTCAACTGGTCCAGAGACTAGCTCACAATTCATAATGACCCTATGCAAGGGCACCATTTCCGTCCCTTGGCCTATTCCTTTCACCGCTACCATTCCCGTCTTGCGACCAAAATCTAGTACCTTACTGCTGATCAATGATAGTTCAGCCACGGTGTCTCTCCAGATCCGTACTGGAACTGGGGTGCCTCCCTCCCTCACAGACACGGTTCCGTTTGACATACAAGTCTCAGACCCTTCTCGTACTCTGTCTACCCGGGGCTCTCTTGTCGATTTACTGATTACCACGGCACATCCGATAGGGACTGCTGCTTTCCCTTTTCCTGTCTCTTTCTTCGGAGCAAAGCACCTAGATGCAATATGCCCCCCCCCCCCCCTTCCACAATTAAAACAGGTCAAGCCCGGAAATCTCTGGCCGTCTTGCCTTTCCCCCTCAATCTTACCCTGGCGGGACCTCTGCCTCAGCCGGCGGGCTTTCTCAATCGTTCCCACGGTCTCTCTGGGAACTTTTATTCGAGGAAAACTTTGTCTTGTGGGTTAGGGCATATTCATCTGCGAACCTAGCAAATTCTGAGATGGACTTATTCGGCTTCTCATTCAAATACATCCGGATGTCCTCCGAAACACAACCTTTAAATTCCTCAATCAGAATTAACTCCCTGAGATGCCAATAATCCTCTTCCACTATCTCTGCTGTGCACCAACGGTCCAAGAGCACACCCTTCTCATAGGCAAACTCGGTATACGTCTGATTCCACCCTTTCTTTAGATTTCTGAACTTTTGTCTATACGCTTCAGGTACTAACTCATAACTCCAGAGAATGGCCGCCTTTACTTTGTCATAACTCTCCTCCTCTTCCTCCTCCATGGACAACGCCGTATATGCCCGCTGTGCCTTCCCTTTTATCACACTTTGTAACAACGCCACCCACTGATCTCTGGGCCACTTCTGATTCACTGCCACCTTTTCAAAAAGCATGAAATAACTATCAACATCCATCTCCTCGAACGGAGGTACTAACCTCAACTCCCGACTAACATTAAACTGCTCCTCTCGGTCTGACCCCTGAACTCATTGCTCTTGCCTTAACTTCTCCATCTCCAAGTCATGTTTCCTCTGTTTCTCTGCCTCCCTCTCCTTCTCGGCCCTTTCCTTCTCTTTCTTAGCTGCTTCCAGCTGTTTCAACTGAATTTCGTGCTCTCTTTGTTTCTCAGCTCTTTCCTGCTCCCGGTTCACCTCTAACTCCTTTAGCTGGAGCACATGCTCCCTTTCTCTCTCGGCCCTTTCATTCTCCCGTTTCACCTCTAACTCCTTTAGCTGGAGCGCATGCTCCCTTTCTCTCTCGGCCCTTTCATTCTCCCGTTTCACCTCTAACTCCTTTAGCTGGAGCGCATGCTCCCTTTCTCTCTCGGCCCTTTCTTTCTCCATCTCAGCTCTTTCCCTCTCTTTCTCTCTCTCTCTCTCTCTCTCTCTCTCTCGGCTCTTTCATTCTCCTTCTCAGCTGCTTCCAGCTGCTTTAACTTAATTGCATGTTCCAACCTTAATTTCTCCAACTCTAACTGAGCCGTCCCACTAGCTGGTACCTTTTCAGGGATATTTTCCAATACCTCAATTGCAAACACATTCTTCCCAATATAATACTGAGTTATTGCCCTTCGCACCTCCCGCTTTTTCATTGACAACCTCACCTCTGCGAGGTTTAACCCCTTCGCCAAATTTATCAAGTCTGATTTGGTGGCCGCCTCTAGTGCCTCCAGAGTCGGTTTTCTATAAATTCACCCACGTCCATCTTTGCTGGTTTCCCGTCTGGCACCCGCGTAACCAGATCCAAGTTTGGACTTACAAGCCCGATTCACTGGCCTCCCAATTTGGTGTCAAATCCTGAGACGAGAACCCCAATTATTACGTACCCCGTAACTGGGTCACTTACCAGCAAAGATAGAGAGGTCCGTTGAAGTCTGATGGTACTATTTTTAACAGTATTTATTGATAAAAATACACAAAATAATATCAAGGCAAACTTACAGATAATATACGTCGTCAATACTAAATCTAAAAGCGCGGGTCTAATAGTAATCAATAAGAAATAGCTCTATCATTGTCTAGGGGATAATGTATTGTCCGATGGAAATATAAAAGTCACTCTGTTCATTCAAGCTGCAGCTTTTGGGTTGGAGAGAAAGACGGGTTAAAACTTGCCCATTCCTTTTATGATGTCAATCCTTCGAGAGTCGTTGGGAGTTGATTTCCCCGTTGTTAGCTAAAAACCGTTCTGCCGTGGTACAGGGCCCACCGATTCCGGGGCAAACGGAAAAGGACGCACGTGGCCTTCCACTGGTTTTTGCTATTACGGGATCGTTAGCGTTTCTTCTGGTGCATCTGAGGGGCTGTTCCCACAGACCCTCTTTTTATCCTGACTCACAGGGCCTCAGGTGTCAATCAGGTTGGGATGACGCAATCCTTCCACCAACCTCCCCCTCGGTTCATTGCCTGGGGCTTCGATGCATAGTACAGGATGCAATACACAAGTCCGTCTCCAAGAGACAATAGCCGGTATCAATGGGTCTGCCTTTCGGAGGCCAGGACATATTCCAACTCTTTGTGGATTCTGCATGTCTTTCTCTCATTTCCTGGGTCTTCTGAACTGACTTAATAGTGATCTTGCGATTCTCACAAAGGAGGGGGCTACCCCGCTCAGAGCTGTGGCACATTCGTAACACTTGAAGCACGTTAAACAGAGACCTTGTCTCCATAGATCCATTTTTGGAGAAATGGGTAGGAGAAAATAGTAGAGAGATATATCTAAGAAATAAACTAAAAATTAGGGAAAAGAAATTGTAGTGTTCCTTGTAAGGACTATAATTTATTGGTACAAACTTCTGAAAAGCATTTTCTCATTAAGTGATATCACCCAGAACATATTGTGCAAATCAGAGATAGTAGTTAGCAAGTAGGTAAACTTAACTGATGATCAGAAAATTCCATTATACTAACAATCTGAAAATAAATTCTTAGCCAGGGCAATGCAAGCAACTTACTCTTTGAAAAAACAAGGAATTCGATAAGTTTAAAGCTCAAGAACCAACATCCACAGTTACTCAAGGTCAAAGACCATGGGTTTTTCAGATTCCATCCTGACTCCATGAATACCATGACTCCTGCCACTGGTTCAGTGACTGGAATTTAGAGAGACCTATTTGACAACATATCAACTATCAATGCCATCAAGTCTCTTTTATGTCCCAGTAAAGGAAGATGTAGGGACTCTAAAATGGATTTGTTATCTTAAATCCCATTGAGAACTAAGTGCAATTACTTAAGCAGCATGCTCACAGATAATATCACAGATGGCCTCTTGTTGGAAGGTGACGATCAAGCTCACTGATACAAGGTCAATGAATATACAAGCCTCCACCCACACGGACTACCATTGGGGAATTTTAAATTAATCTTTTTATCCCCCTTGTGATCTGCAATTAATCCAGGATTTCCAGAGATAAGTGGACTGAAGGTGGTTAGCAAACAGCAATGGCATCACGGCAGTTATGCTAATGGTCAAATAATCTTGGAGTTTAGATCTGGAGATGCAGTTTCTTAAACACACCCTGTGGTAACAGCCTCTGCAAAGTACTCAACCAATAATTACTGTATTCTTACACAGCAATCTAATAATTTTCCAAAACTGATCAAACAAAACTGATTATGTGGGCCTACTAATTATTTTTATTTTATTTAAAATCAGGTTAAATCATAAAAGATTCACAGCAATAAATGGAAAGCAGGCTATAAACCAAACTTTCAGCATGGATTGAAATCATACAATAAAAATATTGTGAAACATAATAATAATATTAGGCTTCCCAGCTGTTCTCAAGTGACTCATGCCACCTGCAACTAAGAGATTGGCTTTTAGGTTATTCAGATTTGTTTTCCTTGGCAAACAAGCTCTTATACACAGAAAGCAACTCCATCATGTCCAAGTGTGACAATTCTCTGAAATGCCACTTCAGCCTTGCATCTCACATTTTCAACAAGCAGTTTTATTGCTAATTCCAGATCTCTTTCATCTTCTTCTACATAGTCTTCCTTTTAGTTGGTCACCAGTCTTTACCACCCACTTTTTGGAGGCTCGACACTGTTTGGATCATTTGGTTTCCACTAGTTTTCACTCTGTCCCTGACCTTCCTTTTGTTCTTCCTGATACTTCCTCTTCCTCTGTAAGTTAAGACTTTGCTATCTCAAACTTTACCCTGTTCTAATGAAAGGTTAGCAACCTAAAATAAGAACTTGGGTTCATTCTCTCCTCCGATGCTGGTTAACCTGTTGAATATTTCAAGCAGTCATTATTTCTAAACTTTTGAATAATAAGCAACACACACAAAACGCTGGAGGAACTCAGCAAGTCAGGCAACATCTATGGAGATGAGTAAACAGTCTATGTTTTTGGCCAAGATATTTCTTCAAAAATAATAATTTTTGATGAAAGATAAATAAGTGTGTTCACTTAACATTTGTGTTCTTCTGGATGGATAAGTTGAATTATTCTGCAACTATGTTTAGATTTTGATAGTGCGATTCTCCTTTCACTTGTTCATAAAAGCACACAGTAAGCTTCTATCTGATGGACAATTCCCTCAGCTCCGACAATCACATCACCCACTTCTGAAGTCTACCACTCTCTTCTATACATTGGCTTCCCAGTTCTCTGTTCCTTTGAAACTACCCTTTGAATGCCCTCTTGCTCCAAATATATCATCTTGCATATTTTTCCTTCTTTCTACAAAAGTTGAGAAGCTCCAGAATGGGAATTAAATTCCAAAAATTGTTGAGAAGTATTGCATGTAAATATGACACTGGTTAAGTGGGCACAAAAGGTCCCATTCCACGAACCTGAGGAGCAGCTGATATCCTTCCTTTATTAGCCAATATTCACCCCCTCCCATTTCTCACTCCCCACTCTACCAATGGCACACAGTCTTTGCTGATTTCTGATTTTGCTGTGCACAAACTGGGTATTATTTTGACCTGTCATACTGTACTTCACTGCCTGCAAAATGCTCTTTGACAACCAGAGATGGTAAAAGGAATTGGGTAAATGCAAACCCATACTTGGCATTATGTAATCATTGTTCTTGTTATGTTTTTCATTCTTTCTAATCTTGGTGGTGTTCAATATGAGGGACCAAAGCCATTGACCTAGGCTTTACATGCTCAAAAGAAAGATGTTACTTTGGGGAAGGAAAATGGGGAGCAAGAAAATTGTGTTGCAGTACTTTTATATGGAATCAGCCACATGCTTCAGGAACTCGCACACAATTTACTCTAGGTTGACACAAAATTTAATATTGTCAACTTACTGTGTTAAGAGTTAAAAGGAGTATGCGTGTAATGCCCCACAGATTTGGGAAAAAAAAGGAAATGATAAATAGCTTGACTCAACATTCTTTGAGAAAGCAGCTGCCCAAATCCAACCAGAGGGAATATTTGCCACAGTGTATAGCTTAGAATCAGATTATCATGGATCACCTCAAATAGCCAAAGGAGGTTTCTATCCCAGAGCTTTTCAATGTGACAGGAAAAGAAACTGTTGAATTAACCATCTCTCCCACATCTTTTCAATGGTACATGAGAAATGTCACTGTGTAAACATGGGTAAATGTCAGTATTTTCCTTGCACAAAGCTGGATTCCGGAATTACTTTATTATCGTCAATATGCAGCATGCAGTCAGTAACAATCTTAAAACTCTCTGCTTTCCTTCCCACCATTCCTTTGACTTGCTGGGATATTTTGTGTTTTTCATCAGCCCCGAACTTACATTGTGGCATAGCTTCCATCTAAAATTAATAAATATTTCTAACTCAAGCAAGTATCTGTGAAATAAATGTGTAATTAGACATCTAACAAATCCATAAACCATTATTTAAGAGGCATTTTAGATGGTTTAATTCAGTATTTTTCTTTCAACATAATTGCAATTTATTTTAAAAGATATGAACACTAACATGCCCATGTGCATTAGCACGTTGTTGGCAGATGTTGTTGCAAAACTTTCACTAAGTACTAATTAAAAGAGAAAATAAAAGTGCTAATTGCTTCATATACTGATTTAAGAATTTGAAGTCCATCTATTTATAATTCTATTGCTCCCACTTGGTTCCTGCACTTACAGAAACACGGAAAATGAATGTTGATTCATGATTTCTCCCAAATGCAATCTCAGATTCTCAAAATTCGACATTGTTTCAATCTTAGCTTCTTTGTAAATATTTGCAGGCAACTGGATAACACTTGCTTAAATTGTGGTTATTGCAATGAGTGAGTTGTAATAGCAAAATCAACACAATGAAACCGCCCACTTTCACTGGGAGAGGTTAGCATGGCATCATGTGAAAGGTTGAGAGAGGGATAGGGCAGTGAAATAAATGCTTTCTGGGAGTTAGTGCTACAGTAGTGAGATGCACACTTGCCTGGAATTTACTATGGTAAATGGAATGAAGAACTTGTGTGTGCCTCTGTGCATCTGCGGTGATTGGAAGGTGTCAGAATAGCAGTTCCTGCCAAAGGAAGCATAGCAGTTGCTCGAATTTTAAATTATCTGAATCTTAATTTACTTTTACTTTGTTAATTTAGCAGGATAAAGTAGTCAAATGTTAACTTGCACCATATTCACTTGAGTTCTCCATTAAAGGAAGACAGGAAGCTATTAAAATCCATTTGAGTGATCACTTTGAAATCATTTTCTTCAAAAATTTCCACCAATCTGATTCCCAATTTGTCACTAGTCTGAAGCAAATTGTAATCCCAATCATTCCAGTTCACAAGACCTGGGAAAATGAAGAGCTAACTGCAGGATTTTCAAACTTTTTATCCGGTAGATCATAGCATTCAGACACTTGATCCAAAAATCACATATTTACAGAAGAACTGTATTTCCTGTGCTAACTCCACCTGCAAGTTTGCAGATATACCACTGTTGGGCACTACAGCTCAAATAATGAGTCAGACTATAGGAAGGAGATAACAGAGTTTAGCAACCTGGCATCATGACAACAACTATTCCCTCAATGACAACAAAACAAAGGGGCTGATCAGTGACATTAGAAAGGAGGGTGGTAAACATGCTCCTATCTACATTAATGGCTTTGAGGTTGAAAGGGTTGAGAGCTTCAAGCCCTATATGTGAACATGATCAATAGTCTGTATGGTCCAAATAACTGGACACCATGGCGAAGAAAGCTCACCAACACCTCTACTTCATCAGGAGCCATTCCTCATTGACCCTTAACAATTTTTATCACCCTTAACAAGTATCACAGGCACATTCTGTCTGGATGTATAATGACTTAGTAACTGTTCTACATGCCGCACAGCAAGAAACTGTAGAGTTGTGGACACAACTCAGCACATCACTGATATCAGCCTCCCCTCTATGAATTCTGTCTACTCTTCTCGCACCCTCAGTAAAGAAGCCAGCATAATCAAAGATCTCACCTTCTCTATTCTCCCCTTTCCCATCGGGCAGAAGATACAAAAGCCTGAAAAGCCTATACCACCAGGCTCAAGGACAGCTTCTATCCCACTGAGCTCAGTTTTATTGCTTAGATGTAGTGTACATTTTTGGTAGCTTATATACTTCATTCTGCACTGCTACTTTCTTTACATTGTACTACCTCAAAGCACGGTGTAATGATTTGATTTGGATGAACTGTATGCAAGACAAGCTTTTTCACTGTAGTCTTGGTACATGTGACAATAAACCAAAACCAACACTAAAGCAAATTGAAGTTTGCTGATGACACCACTATTGTAGGCCAAATCAAATGTATTGATGAATGAGAATCTAGGAGGAAGACTGAAAACCTGGCTGACTGGTGCCATAGCAATAACCTCTTTCTCAATATCAGCAAGATCAAGGAGCTGATTATTGACTTCAGAAGGAGGAAACCGGAGGTCCATGAGCCAGTCCTCATCGGGGGATCAGACGTGGAGAGGTTTAGCAACTTCAAATTCCTCTGTGTTATCATTTCGGAGGATCTGTCCTGGGCCCAGTATCTAAGTGCAATTATGAAAACAGCACAGCAGTGCCTCTACTTCCTTAGGTGTTTGCGAATATTTGGCATGACATCTAAAACTTTGTCAAATTTCTATAGGTGTGTAGTGGAGAGTATATTAACTGGTTGCATCACAGCCTGGTATGGAAACACGAATGCCCTCAAATAGAAAATCCTACAAAAAGTAGTGGATATGGCCTAGTTCATCACGGGTAAAGCTCCCCTCACCATTGAGCACATGTACATGAAGGGTCGTCGCAGGAAAGCAGCATCTATCATCAGGGACCACATCACCAAGGATGTGCTATCAGGAAGAAGGTACAGGAACTACAGGAACTTCAAGACAACACCAGGTTCAGGAACAGTTACTACCCCTCAATCACCAGGTTCTTAAGGAGGTAACTTCACTCAACTTCTTGGCCCCTCATTGAAATGTTCCCACACCTTCAAGAACTCTTCATCTTAAGTTTTTGATATTCATTGCTGATTTAGTTATGATTATTATTTATTTTTTCTTTTGTATTTGCACAGTCTGTTGTTTTTTGCACTTTGGTCGTCTGTCTGCCCTATTTGGTGTGGTCTTTCATTGCTTCTAGTATGGTCCTTAGATTTACTGAGTATGCCCGCAAGAAAACAAATCTCAGGGTTGTATATCATGACACATCTGTACTTTGACAATTAATTTACTTGAATTTTGTTTGAGAGTATTTGAAATTGAAGCAGAGCAGAGCTACTTGGAATATGAAAGACAAATATATAAAAGCTTTGAATTGTAAACATATTTCTTTATTCCTTTTCTTTTTTTTGGTGCAATAAAAATACGGTAAGTAACAAGATCAGTGAATTTTCAAAGACATCATTAGTGAATACAATAGATGACCTCTCAATAAGAATTGGAGAATCATTTTGGCTCAGTAACTACAGATTTATCTGTAAGTTAAATTTCACAGCTCTAGTCTCATCCAGGACTGCCTACAAATTTGCCTGGCACTTCAAAGCAGCTCTGCACCATCAGAGATGGTAATATTCAGCATACCCATTGAAAAAGATTTTTAAAAATACTCTTATACCATCTGAGAGAAAAAAAATTCTCACTGTATCCTGCTTGTTAATTATTTTTGCATTGATGCCAGTCAAACTAACTAGGAGGACATTCAATGTTCTTGGTCGTTGCAAGGTCTTCCTGTCCACTATTAGTCTTGTGTTCATCTAACAGTAGGACCGCTAATTAGCTTAAGAAAGAATGGCAGGCTAAAAGTGCAGCCAAATTATTTATGAAGCTAAAAATAAAATTCAACAGAAGTTAGATTTTGCAAAAGACAAGTGTTTTGGGTGGATTTCCTTCATTAGGCATGAATAAGTTTCTTAGGAAAAGGGGAGGTATGGGATAGATTGAGAAACAAAATATGCCATCACAGAGTTGACCAATTTAAATTTGCAAACCCATTCAAGACCTCCCAACATTTTCTTTTCAAGTACAAGGCAACAGAAGGGATGAACACAAACTGTGAGAGAGGTCCTTGGAGATAAACAAAGTAAATCCTCAGATGGGAAGTAAAATAACTTGCCTAATAGGAGAGCAATATTGTCAAATTTTATGCTCCTTTTATTAGAGAAGGATGGTATGTCTGTTTGATTTAATGCACCATTCTGGTTATAGATAAATACTATACTTCACAAACAGGTTCACTGCTTCAAGCTAATTTATTCTTTGACACATAATCATAACCACAAAAAATCTTGAAACCAGATGTAAAACCTTCAGATTTCACTTTCCCCTTCCTCAATAGCAGCAACCCGCATCACCATCAAGCAAGTTACTTCATTTCATCCAAAAACATAGTAAGTCCTACTTCTTATAGCCCATCTTGATGAATTCATATCACCAATAATCGTAACACTTGGCCATTTCAGGCACCAACATACAGTTTAACTTTATAAACTTCCACTTCAGATTCTTTCTTTAGATCCTAAGCCACTTCTCATGTCCAAATCACTCTGATTTGATCTCACTGAGGCTTGAATCTGTCAGCTGATTTCGTCTGACTGAGGTTTGAATCTGGCCTGTAACAACAGCAGTAATAGCAATAGCAGTTCCTGGAGATCTGCATTCAGTGTCTTCTTCTTCTCACTGTCAAAGCACTCCAACAAAACCTAATTTTTAGGCAATATTAAAGCCTTAACTGGAACACTTGCAAAGAGATGCTCTACGCAGAGCCCTCTAAACATAATTTTGTCAATTATTTTTCATACATCCAGATATAATCACTGTTGAGTTTCCCATGTCCACTTTTGATATCATTTCTTGAAAAGCAAAATAAAGCAGATTTCTTTTCCGACAGTATAGATTCTTGTTATCCCTTTTGTTGAAAGCTGTCATTCACCTGCAACTAAGCCATCTTTCAATGACTCCATCCTGTTATTAATTTCATCATACAAGTATTCTGAATCAATATTCCTTGCTACAGATATTTTGCAATATTTTTGCTTGCAAGTAGTTCATACACCTGGAATTACCACTGTTCAGGTAACAAATAATACTTGTCTTAAGCAAATGGAAACTAATACCCCAAAGCATTGTTGTAGATAGGGTGAGTTTCTCTGCCAATCCACTCTCATTTGAAACTGTTAGCTGCTTATGCTGTTCCTGCAGCTGAAGGACACTATCCCTCAGCACAATTTAATCAGAATAGTCACCAGACAGCCTACAATGCTAAATATAAATTGCATAAAGGTACTGACTTGATGCAGTAAAGAACAGGGCACACAGCAAAACAGTTGGTACATCGCAGAGGGAAAGAGAATAAACCTTGCAGATTAATAATCATCCATCAAAATGAAAGTTATTAATCTGTAACATTAAAATTCTCTCTCTCTTCCCATCTGCTCAGTGTTTAAGTTTTTTGTTTTCATTTTATATTTATAGTCTCCACAGCATTGTTTATCAATCAGAATGGTTAATCCTTCAAATATAGTTACATCTGGCCACTGTATGGCACAAGAAAATAGGAGCAGAAATAGACTACCTTGGCACCTCAAGACTGTCCTGCCATTCAATATGATCATGGGTGATCTGCCCCAGGCAACAACTACTCTTCTATGACAGATCCCCATATTCCATAATGCCTAGTCTTTCAAACATTCATCTACTTTCACTTTAAATGAACAAGCCTTGACAAGTGTCTCGGGTAGAGATTCATCACCCACTGTCAGAAGAAATTTCTACATGCCTCAGTTTTAAATGATTGGCCACTTATCTTGAAACTATGACTCTTTGTTTTAGAAACTCCCACAAGTACCAATATTTCAACATTCACCCTGTCACAGTTCCTTACGATTTTATAGTTTAGTATGATTATCATCATTTGCCTCCAATAAACATTGACCAAAGCTGTTTAGCCTCTCTTGATAGTACAATCCTTTTATCCCAGGAATTAACCTGCTGAATTTCCTTTGGACTGCCTCCGATTCTACTATATTGTTTCTGAGGCGGGACTGAGACAAGTTACCAAACAGAGCAGAGCACATACTCCACATTTAATAGCACAGAAGGAATGCATTACCAGCATACTAAACTGCTTCACACGCACTTCCCCCAATAGCTTATTAATGAGAAAGTTTCAGAATTCAAAGCAGAAGCAACGCATTTATAAGGAAACAGAAAGTAGAATATAAATTTGGGCTAGTGATAAACACAAAAACAGATACATGCAGGTTCCTTATAGGTCAGGGGTTCCAAACCTGGGGTCCACAGACCCTTTGCTTAAAGCCATTGGTCCATGGTGTAAAAACACAAAATGCTGGCAGAACTCAGCAGGCCAGACAGCATCTATGGGAGGAGGTAGTGACGATGTTTCGGGCCGAAACCCTTCATCAGGAGTGAAGTAACATGGGATGGTCGAGGGGGGACAAGAAATGGGGGGGGGGGGATGAAGTAGAGAGCTGGGAAGTGATAGGCTGAAGGGAAATGGGCTGGGGGAAGGTGGAGAATTATGGGAAATAAAAGAGAAAGAAAGGTAGGGCTGGGGGGAGATTATAGTGAGGGGGGAAAAGAGAGAGAAAGAGAACCAGACTAAAATAATAGATAGGGATGGGGTAAGGGGGGGGGGGGGGCAGGGGTATCAACGGAGGTCTGTGAGTTGAATGTTCATGCCGGCAGGTAGGAGGCTACCTAGGCGGGAGATAAGGTATTGCTCCATCAACCTGCGTGTGGCCTCATCTTGATGGTAGAGGAGGCCATGGACAGACATATTGGAGTGAGAGTGGTCTGTGGAACTGAAGTGTGTGGCCACAGGGAGACACCTCCCTCCCCTTTCTAGATCTTTCTGTTTCTATCTCTGGAGACAGCTTATCCACCGATGTCTACTACAAACCTACAGACTCCCACAGCTACCTAGACTATTCCTCCTCCCACCCTGTCTCCTGCAAAAATGCTATCCCTTTCTCTCAATTCCTCTGCCTCCACCGCATCTGCTCTCAGGATGAGGCCTTTCATTCTAGGACAAAGGAGATATCTTCCTTTTTTAAAGAAAGGGGTTTCCCTTCGTCCACTATCAACTCTGACCTCCATCGCGTCTCCTGTATTTCATGCACCTCTGCCCTCACCCCATCCCCCCGCCAGCCCACCAGGGATAGAGTCCCCCTGGTCCCCACCTATCACCCTACCAGCCTACAGATCCAATGTATAATCCTCCGTAACTTCCGCCACCTCCTACGGGATCCCACCACCAGATACATCTTCCCCTCCCCCCCACCACTCTCGGCTTTCCGCAGGGATCGCTCCCTATGCGACTCCCTTGTCCATTCATCCCCCCCCCCCCCATCCCTTCCCACCGACCTCCCTCCAGGCACATCCCTGCAAACGGAAGAAGTGCTACACCTGCCCCCACACCTCTTACCTCACCACCATCCTAGACCCCAGACAGTCCTTTCAGGTGAGGCACCACTTCACCTGAGAGTCAACTGGGGTGATATACTGTATCCGGTGCTCCCGATGTGGCCATTTATACATTGGGGAGACCCGTCGCAGACTAGGAGACCGTTTCGCCGAACACCGGCGCTCAGTCCTCCAGCAGTGGTGGGATCTCCCTCTCCCTGCCACACACTTCAATTCCACAGACCACTCCCACTCCGATATGTCTGTCCATGGCCTCCTCTACTGTCAAGATGAGGCCACACGCAGGTCGATGGAGCAATACCTTATCTCCCGCCTAGGTAGCCTCCTACCTGCCGGCATGAACATTCAACTCACAGACCTCCGTTGATACCCCTGCACCTGCCCTTACCCCATCCCTATCTATAATTTTATCTTTTTCTCTCTCTTTCCCCCCCTCACTATAATCTCCCCCAAGCCCTAGCTTTCTTTCTCTTTTATTTCCCATAATTCTCCACCTTCCCCTAGCCCATTTCCCTTCAGCCTTTCACTTCCCAGCTCTCTACTTCATCCCTCCCCCCATTTCTTATCCCTCCTCGACCATTCCATGTTACTTCACTCCTGATGAAGGGTTTCGGCCCAAAACGTCGTCACTACCTCCTCCCATAGATGCTGTCTGGCCTGCTGAGTTCTGCCAGTATTTTGTGTTTTTATTTATTTTCAGCATCTGCAGATTCACTCGTGGTCCATGCTATAAAAAAAGGTTGGGAACCCCTGATATAGGCCGACAGAGAAGAAATTATATTGATGTGTAACTCTCAGTTCGGCTAGCGGCTTAATTTAGGGGATGATAGCCCCCTGCCCAATGTGTCCCTTGTTACAAATCAGTACCATGAAATAACGAACAGTACATAATATGCGATTAAACGATTGAGCTTTATAATTCTCAATTTGACTATATGGTTAGTAAAGAAACAAAAAAATGCCCATTCTTATGAAACAGTCTAATGTGCAACGTTGAAGCTCACTGATAAGCCAATCGTCCATCATTGACCTGCTCCGATCGTCGCTGACTTTTGTTCCGTCCACTCCATCCGGCGATCTACCAACTCTCTCCATTTGCCTCATCTCTCCCCGGCAAAAGACCGCAAAATCCCTGCTCCCAGACCCACAAGAACAACATCCCTCTCATTGGATAAACCCAAATTCCAAAGCCCCGTCATCTCTAGTCATAACCTAAACATTGCTGCTACAGAGAAACCATTACATTAGCAGTGAAACCTTACAGCACGTTACCGATGCAAAAAGGAATGGCAGAGAAAATAAATATTTTGTATCTGCATTAATGGAAAACATGGAACCCTTCCAGATATAGTGGAGAACAAAATGTCAATAGGCCATTAATGAAAAATGTATTCTGAAGATTGCAATGATTCTGAAAAGCAATAGATCTTTTGATGACCTGCATCCTGGAGTTTTAAAGGAGATATTTATGGAGGTGGTAGATTCATTGGGTGCTTCATGAAGATGGCAAGTGTCACCCTGCATTATATGTAGGGAAGTAATAGAATTAATTATGAAGGGGTAATCAGATTGGTGAGAACCAATATGGATTGATAGAAGGAAAATGATGTATCACAAGACTTCTGGATTTTTTTTTGAGGTTGTATTCGGCAGAACAGATACACCACCACCCTCATTTATTTTAAACTTACCTAGGACCCTATTCTTTCTTCTTCCAAATTCACGGGGCACATTCACATGCTTTTTACCCCCAAATCCTTCAAGTGCCCCATTTTCACGTTCCTTTTTAAAGTTTACAGAGTCTGCATTTCCCAGGCTCCTTTTCATTCTGTTCCCTGGGCTCTCTATGAAACTCACCTAGTTCACCGAAACATTCATTACACCACTGTGTAAAATCTCAACAAAATCAGCTGGATTGGGAGATACATAGGTTATCATCCAGTAGCCCAGAAAATCTAACAGCTTGGTACCATCGTCCTAAGAGTATCAAAATACTGCAGCGTGTTGAATCATTGCTTCTGTTCTTTATGTTTCAATATAAATATCATCATTATTTAACAAGCTCTGAATATAAAACTGCTTTAAAAAAACTCTGGTCTGATGAGTCAAGTCCCCTGAGATTGAAGCCTTCAAAACATTCAATAACATAGCAAAACAATTAAAATAATTAAAACTATTAAATTAAAAGTAAAACCAAAAATTTAAATATACTAAAAAGAATTATAACATTAAAATAAACTAAAACAGTTGGAAAACAAAATTACAACTTGATCCCTTGCAATCACATATCTCCATTCAAATAAATGGCCATGTTAGACCTGGTAGAGGTTTTAAAAGCAGAATTTCCACCATAAATACAAGGAAAAAACTGCAACTGTACCCTCTACTGCTGCAGTCCACTTGGAGCCCAGTTTTCTGGCAAACAGTTGCAGCAAGTTTGAACTAATGTATTCAAGTGCCTACACACGAATCCAGAACATGTGGTACTTACATAGGGAAATATTTGCAGGGGTGAAAAAGCCATATAGTTCAATAAGATTTAGCTCTTTTTACAAACTCCTATCAGACAGGAATTTAACACCAATAATCCAAAGCAGGTGGCATTTGAGAAACATTTCACTTCAGTTCAAAGATCACAGAAGTTATAGAAGCTAAATTTCACTGTCAACCTATCTTCCTGCAACAGGAACAGCAGGTTTACTGTACCTTGACCAAAAAAAGGATGTTTTCACACGTCTACTTTAAAAAAAATTTATTATTATAACTGAACCTATTAATTTAACTACTGAAAAGGATGCAGCAGTTTAAATAAAATGTACCTGAATTTTCAAGTTGAGCGTTTTCTGGATATTATGACAATGCTGTAAATAAGAACTCGGTGACTAAAATATATTCAGTTGACTTGTGCTTTATTTGCTTTAATATTTTGATTCAGAACTATCAGTGCATTACTCTGAGGGTTGTGAGAACATAGAGGAGAGAAAAAATGAGGTCAGACTGCATATTTGATGGGGTAGGAAAGGTAACCAAGAGTACCCATGACTGAAACTTCTAACTCATTGTATTTACAAAATCAAAATGAAAATGGAATAGATGAATAACATAACTTTTCTGACACATTGCTTGCTTATGTGCAGCATAGGAAATTATTGTAATCTAACACCATGAGCTATACAGAAGGAATTGTCCACCACAAAATTCAAAACTGTCCGCTACAAGTTCAAAAGTTAAAGGGATTTGCTACCAATTCTTGGTCACAAAAGAAAGAAAGGCTTAAAGGTAAAGAAAAAGTGGAAAGAAGCTTGCCTTGGCATTGAAAGTTGGATATGGGTATTCCAGCATGAAATCACTAAGAAATTAACCTAGAAAACAACTTGGATGTATAATACAGGCAGCCCACGAGTTACAAACATCTGACGTACAAACAAGGCGTACTTACGAACGGCCTGCCATAAAGCCTATTATATTGAAAATTCGAGTTAAATACAATTGTTCATAATAACGAATGCACGCACTACGTTGTGATGTATCTGTTCCGACGTACGTACAAATCGGACTTAAAGACGGACTTAGGAATGGAACTCGTTCGTAACCCAGGGACTGCCTGTAGTTATAATTAATGAAGTGCAACCAATTTGTATTAAAGGGTTCTATAACTTACTGTTGTGGTGACTGATGTTCAGTTTGCAGTTTATTGTGCTAACCGAAGTATCTGTAACCAAAGTACAGCTGAAACACACTCACATATTATCAGCAATACATTAATGCTGAATTAAATTTCCTTCATGGGATCTGATATTCTTCTGCAATTAAACCCAAAGGTGTTACACAATTGACGCATCACTGATTGTATGTTGAGTTAGTACTTTAACAAGATTGCACCTTAAAACAAACAGGTTAGATGCAAAATATTAGTTGATATATTTCTTGCAGGAGAAGTGCAAGGTTCAGGCTGAAATTTTGAATAGTCACATCTATTGGAAAAATCAATAGCTTAAACTACACTGGTCATTCAACATGACACCATTTAACAAGCATTTCAAACCTGCATGGGAGTTGAAATTTTAAAATAGATAAATACTATTTAAATATTATTAGCAGTTGTATTACAATTAACATTAGCTTTTTAATTGTCACATTAATTGATGTTTTTTTATAGACCTTAAGCTGATTAGTGAAGGGGAAAAAGTTATGACTTAATTTCTTTAAATGAGAACTGAGATTCAATTTTAAACACTTGCTATACTCACTATCCTCTTCCTATTGCTGCTATCAGTTGGGAGAGCTTCTTTCCTCCATCAGATTTCTGAATGGTCTATCAACACTACCTATTTTGCTCTCCTTTCATATGTTTTATTGTAACCTATAGTAAATGTGATGTATTGGAATGTACTGCTGCTGAATAACATTTTCATGACATATGTCAGTGACAATAAACCTGGTGCTATATTCATTTGAGAGTTCACTTCCCAGAATCACTGACATCAATAAATGTTAGGTAATAGAACTGCTCTGGATTACATAAATAATTTAGAGACATAATTTGTTATATCTCCTCACAGTTCATGAGTGACGTGGGGTTGTTGAAGTGAAAGATCAAACCTGCACATTTAGTTGACCTAACCAATGTAGGAATGGCCAAGACAATGAGCATTGGCAGCAATTTAATTATTCACATACCATTTTATTCATTTCACTTTTCTGTCAGAGTTGTAAACTGATGATCTAAGTCCAATTCTACATGCATTATTATAATCTTCGGATCACAATTTCCTGGAACAATACTTTTTTTTCTTTTATCAGCACACAAGCCAGAGTTCAGGACTGTGGACTAATGCATATTCGTGAGAAAGTTGTTTACAACTACAATTTCATGACATATGCCAGTGATTAAAGCTGAGCCTTAAGAATCAAATAATTATCATTATTTCTTAATTTAAAAAAAATCAAAAAGTATTCTACAATTTATAAACAATATTTTAAACCTTCAATTAGAATTACTTGGATTGCACGACCTGTATGTATAATCTATATTTTCATTTATATTTATCTTTATTATTGTTATGAGCAGAGAGACAACATCTGCCGGAAGTAAATTCCTTGTATGTGCATAGGTACTTGGCGATTAAAGTCTGATTCTGATTCTGATTACACAATGTTTTTCAAGCTAGTTGGTGTAAGCAAGTCAGGATGAAGAAAATACTTCTTCCTCACTGTTTTTGTTACTTGCCATTTACAATTACAAGAAAAAGTTTGTGAACCCTTTGCACTTAACTGGTTTTCTGCATCAATAGCTCATAAAATGTGGTCTGAACATCATCTAAGTCATAATAATAGACAAGCACAATCTGTCTAAACTAATAACATGTGAACAATTGTACTTCTTGTCATTACTGAGTACACTACTTAAACTATCACAGTCTAGGTTCAGAAAAGTATGTGAACCTCTGGGATAGTGCCTTTTACTAAAGCTGTTTAGAGGCAGATGTTTCAGTCAATCAGATGAGACTGGAAGTGTGGGTTGTAGAGGTACCCTGCCCTATATAAAAAAAGACACACAAAGGCAGAACCTGCTCGTCTCAAGAAAAATCTATTTATGTGCACCATGCCTCAATCAAAACAACTTTCAGAGGACCTAAGAATTGCAGAGATGCATAAACCTGGAAAAGGCTACAAAAGCATTTCTAAAGACCTGAGTGTTCATCAGTCCAAGGTAAGTGAAATTGTCTACAAGGAAGGAATTCTGCACTGTTGCTATTCTCCCTAGGAGTGGGTGTCCTACAAAGATTACACCACAAGCACAACGTGTAATGCTGAAGGAGGTGAAAAAGAACCCAAGGGTAACAACAACAGAAATCTCTAGAACTTGCTAAGAAAAACACTGAACAAGAATGGTGTTTATGTAAGGACACCAGGGACATTGCTCTCCAGAAAAAAAAAACATTGCTGCACATCTCAAGTTTGCAAAATACCACCTGGATATTCTGCAACATTTCCTACGGACAGATAAGATAAAGGTTGAAAGTGTTGGCAGAAGTGCACACCACTATGTTTGGAGGAAAAAGGACACTGCATGCCAACACCGAAACCTCATCCTAACTATGAAGCATGGTGGAACGAGCATCATGGTTTGGGGCTGCTTTGCTGCTCAGGGCCTGGACAGCTTGCAATTGTTGAGTGAACAATGAATTCAAAATCGTACCAAAACATTTTACAGAAGAATGTCAGGGTAGCGATCTGTAACCTGAAGCTTAATAGGAGTTGGATGATGCAACAAGACAACATCCCAAACCACAAGAGTAAATCAACAACAGAGTGGTCTAAAAAGAAGAATATTTGTGTTTTGGATGGCCAAGTCCTTAATTGATGAACTGAAACAGTTTTGTATGGAGTTTTCCTCCTCATCGATGTGCATGTCTGATCAGCAGCTACAGGAGATATTTGGTGGAGGTTATTGATGCAAAAGAAGGTTTTACCAGTTGTTAAATACAAGGGTTCACATACTTTCTCCAGCTTGTGAATGATTAAATAATGTGTTCAACATGAAAAGTACAATTGTTTTGTGTTATTAGCTTAGGCAGGCTGTGTTTGCCTAATATTGTGATTTAGATTAGTGGTCACCAACCTTTTTAAGCCCAAGATCCCCTACCTCGGCCTTAGTGAAAGGGAAGATCAACCTACCAAATCGTTTAGAGAAAAAAACAGCTCAGATTGTACTTCCAACTTGAGGCCCTTTATTTGGGCTAATTGTTTTTTAATTACATAAAATGCTTTTGTCAAACTTTCAAATTAATTCAACCAAGAAAGCACTGTAACTAGCATATCAAACAGGCCATAGTGGCATCCAGCTCATCCAGTAATGCCTTGAATAAGTGGTGCTGAAGCACTTTTGCTTGAATCAAGTTTATCAGTTTTACCAACAGTGTCATTACATGAGAAAAGTCCATGAACTTCCAAGCCAAGGCCTGCTGATGAATCACACAGTGATAATCCAGAAAGTCGGGAAAATCAGGGTCATTATGGCACAGTGCTTTAAAAACCAACGCACACACCGCGCGTTGCTGGGGCCCCATCAGTAGTAATTGCCACCAGTTTAGGAATGGGGATGTCATTTTCACGGACATTTTTTTAAAACTCATTGTAAATATCCTCACCTCTCATTCTCTCCTTTAAGTGCAAAAGAGTGAGGAAGTCCTCCTTTGTTGTAAAATCCTGGAAAGCCATTCTGACAAATACAACAAACTGAGCTGTTTGCATTACATCCAGGGATTCATTAAACTGTCGTGAAAAATATTCACAGAGTGAAAAGTCCTTTACCACTTGTCTACCCACGTCCTCTGAGCAGCATGTTTGCTGGGCCTTCAATCCTGATTTCAGCTCCTCAACTTTCCTGGTATTGTAAAATTTATTGAGACACTAGTATAAGTTTCAGGGGTACGCAAGCTAATGACACCATTGTTTTTGTTTCCCATTTCTTGTACCTTTGGGGAATGTTGGAATTTAAAGGGGGAGAAGGGTTGTAATGTGAGCATTATAAAGATAATACCAATTAGGATCATGGTAATATAGCAATACACCCTGTTACAAATGTGCCACAGCTCTGAGGGGCCGAAGGGTGCGGGGTAGCCCCCTCCTTTGTGAGAATCGCAAGATCACTATTAAGTCAGTTCAGGAGACCCAGGAAATGAGAGAAAGACATGCAGAATCCACAAAGAGTTGGAATGTGTCATGGCCTCCGAAAGGCAGACCCATTGATAGCGGCTATTGTCTCTTGGAGACGGACTTGTGTATTGCATCCTGTACGATGCATCGAAGCCCCAGGCAATGAACTGAGGAGGAGGTTGGTGGAGGGATTGCATCATCCCAACCTGATTGACACCTGAGACCCTGTGAGTCAGGATAAAAAGAGGGTCTGTGGGTACAGCCCCTCAGATGCACCAGAAGAAACGCTAACGATCCCGTAAAAGCAAAAACCACTGGAAGGCCACGTGCGTCCTTTTCCGTTTGCCCCGGAATCGGTGGGCCCTGTACCACGGCAGAACGGTTTTTAGCTAACAACGGGGAAATCAACTCCCAACGACTCTCGAAGGATTGACATCATAAAAGGAATGGGCAAGTTTTAACCCGTCTTTCTCTCCAACCCAAAAGCTGCAGCTTGAATGAACTGAGTGACTTTTATATTTCCATCGGACAATACATTATCCCCAGACAATGATAGAGCTATTTCTTATTGATTACTATTAGACCCGCATTTTTAGATTTAGTATTGACGACGTATATTATCTGTAAGTTTGCCTTGATATTATTTTGTGTATTTTTATCAATAAATACTGTTAAAAATAGTACCATCAGACTTCAACGGACCTCTCTATCTTTGCTGGTAAGTGACCCAGTTACGGGGTACGTAACATCCCACTATGGAAACTGTTTGTAAAGAGAGATTGTTTCCGGGGTTGCAGGGTTTTCCTTCTGGTCTTTTCTGCCCAGTGCGCATTGGTGAAAACTTCTGTATGCGAATATCGTTTTACCATCCTAGATAAAGTTGTTCCTTTCAGGCATGAAGTTGCCAAGTGGTTCTTTTTCAAAGTAGAAGTTACTACATATTTGCATCAAAAGGTTTATCAGGCATAATGTATTTGTGTATTTATTTTTCGTTTCTTTTTGGGATCTACTGGGAAAGTCTCAAAGTTCGACCGGTCGATCGCGATCGACTGGTTGGCAACCACTAATTTAGATGAAGATCAGACCACAATTTATGAGTATTTAATGCAGAAAAACAGGTTATTGCAAAGGGTTCACAAACTTTTTTCTTGCAACTGTAGGTCCTTGACTGTTACTGTGCCACTTCATCAGACTCAACTGCATTTTTAAAAGCCTTACTAGGTTTATGCTACACTTTGCATGTTGGATAAAGATTCCACATTGATAAGCATCTATGCGACCAACAGCAAAACATGAGAAAGAATCTATCCATGATTAATCTCCAAAATTCTTTGCCCCACAAATCTTCTACATTAACATTATATGCTTTATATGACATAAATAATTGTTATAATTATGTGTATATTATCTCCAGCTATTTCACTATTTTAAGTAATTCTTTGTTATCCAATTTAAATAGATCTTCAGTGGTATACCACTTGAACCATATGTTAATCACTATTTTCCTATTATTGAAAATCTCACATTCCTCACAGAATGATAGAAATTAAACTAATCAAAAATTATTATCAATATATATAGCATTAGTTCTACATCTCAGCCAAACTTAATGTGTAACTGGAAGACAAATGTAGTAACCGCAAGAACATTTGCCCAAAGGTTTGAGGCTCTTGTTAATTACTTCTTATCTTGGAGTCAACGTCATTTGAATTGGAGAAGACCAACTAAATGCCATTAGAAATCAACATTTGGAATAATCATTTGCATCAGTTCAGCTGGCTATAAAAAATGAGTCCTACGTTATGTTGCTTTTGGCAGTTAGCCCCTCATCATTTATACACAGACATGAGAGATCCTGGAGATGCTAGAAGTCTACACACACAAAATGCTTGAAAAAACCAGCAAGCATCAGTAAAGGGAAATGAATAGTTGATGTTTCAGGCCAAGACCCTTCAGCAGGACTGGAAAGGAAAGGGGGAAAAAAGTCAGAATAGGATGTCGGATACCAGCTGGCAGGTGATAGGCAAGACCAGGTGAAGGGTAAGGTGGGTGGGTGGGTGAGGGGTATGAAGTAAGAAGCTGGGAAGAGATAGGTGGAGAAGGTAAACAGCTGAAGGAGGAGGAATCTGATACGAGAGGACAGTGGACTATGGGAGAAAGGGAAGAAGGTTCAGAACAAGAGGCAGGTGGTGGGTAGATAATGAGGCTGGGGGAGGAGAACAGAAAAGGTGAGAAGGCTACCAGAATTGGAAAAACAGGGTGCAGTGGTTTCTGCAAGTTAGAGAAATCTATGTTTGTGTCATCAACCATCATCAATGAGACATCTACCATTGCAACTTTAACAATTCTTTCTCTAATCCCAAGCTCACCATCGAACACGCAGATAAAGGGGAGGGGGTGCAGTAGTAGTCTGGCAGACTGGCCTCTACCTTGTTAACTCTCAGACACCTCCTTTTACTTACCCCTTGAATAAGACCCCACTAAGGAGCTTCAGGCCATCGTCTCCTGCACCATCACTGACCCTATCAACCCTGGGGATCTCACATCTACTGCTACCAACCTCTTAGTTCCTTTACCATTTTTATCTCCTATCCAAGATACACAAACCTGACTACCCAGGCAGACCCACTGTTTCTGCCTGCTCCTGCTCCACTAAACTCATGTCTGCGTACCTCAACTCTATTTTATCCCCCTTGGTTCAGTCCCTTCCTACCTACATCTGTGACACTTCACACATCTCTGCAATGACTAAGTTCCATGGCCTCGATTGTCTCATTTTCATTATGGATGTCCAGTCCCTATACACTTCTATCCCCCATCAGGAGGGCCTTAAAGCTCTCCACTGCTTTCTGGACAACCGACCCAACCAGTTCCCCTCCACCACTCCTCTCCTCTCTATGATGGAATTGGTCCTCATCCTCAACAATTTTTCCTTGGCTCCTCACACTTCCTTCAAACAATAGAGAAAAATGCCATCCCCTTCTCTCAGTTCCTCTATCTCTGCTGCATCTGTTCTCAGGATGAGGCTTCTCATTCAAGATCCAACTGAGATGTTCACATCTCTTCCATTTTGTGCATATCTGCCCTTACCCCAGTCTCCCTCACTATCACTCCTCCCAGCTATACCTTATAAGACCATAAGAACTAGGAGCAGAATTAGACCATTCAGCCAAATGAGTCTGCTCTGCAGTTCCATCATGGCTGATCCTGGATCCCACTCAACCCCACACACCTGCCTTATAAGACCATAAGATATGGGAGCACCCTTTTAGTTGGCTACGTGGAACAGACCATGTTCCAAGCCTACACTGGTATCACTCCCCAACTTTTTCTATGCTACATTGATGAATGCATTGGTGTTACTTCCTGCACCCATGCTGACCTTGTCAATTTCATCAACTTTGTCTCCAACTTCATCCTTGTCATCAAATTTACTGGGTCCATTTCTGACACCTCTCTCCCCTTCTCGATCTGTCTCTATCTACTGATATCTTTTATAAACCCATTGACTCTCACAACTAAATGGACTATACTTCTTCCCACCCAGTTGCTTGTAAAAATGTCATCCCCTTCTCTCAGTTCCTCTATCTCTGCTGCATCTGTTCTCAGGATGAGGCTTCTCATTCAAGATCAACTGAGATGTTTGCATCTCTTCCATTTTGTGCATATCTGCCCTTACCCCATTCTCCCTCACTATCACTCCCAAACAGTCCTTTTAGGTGAGGTGACATGTCATTTGCAAGTCTGTTGGAGTCATCTACTACATCTGGTGCGGCCTGTTGTATATCGGTGAGACTCAAAGATGGGAGACCACTTTGCAGAGCACCTTTGCTCCGTCCACCCTCAAAAATAGGACCTCCCAGTGGCCAAGCATTTCAATTCTATTTCCCATTCCCATTCCGACATGTCAGTCTATGCCCTCCCTTCATCATTCCCCATTCTTGTTTCTCTCTCACACCTCTTCTTTCATGCCCATCACTTCCTTCTGGCACTCCTCCCCCTTCCCTTTCTTCCATGGTCTTCTGTCAGATTCCCCTTCTCCAGCCCTTTATCTCTTTCACAAACCGAATTCCCAGCTCCTTACTTCACCCCTCTCCCGGTTTCACCTATCACCCACCACCTTGCAATTCTTCCACCCTCCTCCCACCCCCCAGCTTCTTACTCTGACTTCTTCCCTCTTGTTTTCCAGTCCTGACGAAGGGTCTCGGCCTGGAATGTCGACTTGTTTATTCCCATCTTTAGTCACTACCTGACCAGCTGAGCTCTTTCTGCACATGTGTGTAATGGTCCAGATTTCAAGCAACTGCAGTACCTTGTGTCTACAAAAATCATTTATGTTCTCATTTACTTCAGCCTCTTCTGTTGAAATTGATGGTAAAGAAATAATGGAATGAGAGCCAGAACTTCCACAGCTTGTCAGTCCTGCCACTACCACTTTTATGCCCCAGAGTTTGATGCCTATGATATCTGCCAGTTGGTTACTCTTCATTAGAGATCCAAGTCATTTTTTAAATACAAAACTTTGTAAAAACCCTGAAAGATTGGTTGAAAGTCAGTCAAGTTTCTTCAAAGTTCGAAGTAAATATTATTATCAAAGTACATGTCACCATGTAAAACCCTGAAATTTATTTTCAATAGTGCTGTGATTATTATTTGTTCATTTTGCCCATTCACCATGTCAGATAGTAGAAGAAAAAGAATGCTGAGTGAAATTCCTCTGCTAGTCTCTTTTGCCAGGATCATTATTCAATTGACTTTACCAAACCTAAGCTTCAGTGGTCATGAACCCGAAAGAAATGGCAATTTTTATGTACTCAGCTAGCATAAAGAAGCAGCTGTAGTGGTCATGCATCATCTAAAGTGGGAAATGGTCATTTGGAGTTTCAGATCAAGACAGATTCACATGAAAGGGCTCAAATCAAGGTCACAGTTTAGAAACAATTCCATTTCCTTTGGCTTTAAGTCTATTACTAGCTCAAGTTACATTGGGATAATTGAACCTCCCTGCTGTTTTGTGTTCCCTGCTATCCCCTGAATATACAGTATATTCATGATGGAGATACAATGAAAAATGCTAGCACGTAATTAACCATTTCAAAGTTTAAGCAATATTAAATGTGGTTGATATTCTCAAAGTAACTGAACCCCAAACCGAGGCACAAAATAAACAAATAGCATTCATTGTTAACAATCTGAACCCAAGCTATGATTTCAAGAATTTTGTAAAGAAAAAATATATAATTAAAAATCAACTTTTAAAGTTGTACATAAATTAGTTGTGATATCTGGCTTAATGAGGTCACTTAACTCAACAGGGCAGAAAAGGCCACTGGCACAATTGCTCTATGCTAGTGTTTACATTCCATGTGTTCACTCCAATCTTGCTGCATCACATTTTATCAACTTATCCTGCCATTTCCTTTTCCTTACAATTTCCCTTGGTTAGACTAAAATTAATGTGCTGTTTACCTAAATATCTTCACATTATTTTTTGAGTAAGAGGCTATTTGAGATGCACACCAATGGGAGGATTTAATAGGTGGCGGGAGCTCATCGCCACTGCCCCCAGGCTATGACAACCTTAACGAACCAACTATAACAAACTTAAGGTCTCAAATAACCTCTGACAACCATGTCCAGCACCTGGCATTCACACATGGCTAAGCTACTAAGCCCGGCGGAACCATTTCTACTGATGTAAGAAGGGATAAAGGTGGGTTACTAGCACCTTAAAACCAGTCTCTTTGGGCATATGAAGTTCATCAGTCGCGGTTGGCAGCTCATCTCAGAGAAGGAAAACTCTGATCTTAAACCTCTGCTGCCTTGCAGCTATACCCGCTCGTGGGAAAAGCTTCAAGAGTAAACCCTGAGGAAAAATCCAGAGTTGGAGTCCCTAAAGCAGTCCTATGTTGAGTTCAATGCTGACTGGCAACTCATGCGACGCTGCTCGTGCCAAACTGTATCGGTCTCTCACGTTCCTTTGGATTTATCAGCTGCATGGAGGGTGGAGCCTGCTACATGGGCATCACTTGCTTTGCACATTGAATTGACCTCACTTACATATCATGTAGACAGCCGAGTTGCAACATCCATGGTCAACCCTGACCAACGGAGTTCAGCTTTCTCACTGCTTTCGAAATAATGAAATTTCACTTGAATACTTTTATATGTTGATTAGTGAGCACCTTGTATTTATGAACTGAGAGGTGACCTGATAGAGGTGTATAAGATGATGAGAGGCATTGATCAAGTGGATAGTCAGAGGCTTTTTCCCAGGGCTGAAATGGCTAACACGAGTGGGCACAGTTTTACGGTCCTTGGAAGTAGGTACAGAGGAGATGTCAGGGGTAACTTTTTTATGCAGAGATTGGTGAGTGTGTGGAATGGGCTGCCGGCGACGGTGGTGGAGGTGGATACAATAGGGCCTTTTAAGAGACTCCCGTATAGGTACATGGAGCTTAAAAAAATAGAGGGCTATGGGTAACCCAAGGTAATTTCTAAAGTAAGTACATGTTCGGCGCAGCATTATGGGCCAAAGGGCCTGTATTGTTCTGCAGGTATTCTATGTTTCTAACTCTAACTGTGGAATCTCAGAAGTATCTTCTCTGCACTTCTCCAATCAGAAAAATTCAAAAAATGTTAAGGCTTCAGCTGGCTCTGCTTTTGCAGTGAAAAGAACCCTGTTTATTCAGACTTTCCAGATAGGTGCAAATGCATCCCGAATCCCAGTGTATCCTGTATTATTAATTGTAGGTAAAACAACCGCTAGCTTCTGGATTTTTATTCACGATGGCAAGCTATAGCTTCCTGGAAATAGGGCAGCCTCACTGTTGAAAGCCAGCTTACCTAAAAGCACTCTGATCACTGGAACTGCTATAAAGGTGAGATAAATCCCTGTATGGATTACACTTAAGTCACAACTTTGGACCAGAAAGCTAGGTTCCTCCGCATCTGCACGAGTTGCGTAATTCCAGTGGTGAGAGTTGTGGAGCATCTGGTTACACCACCCGTCTCTTAATATATTCATAGAGAATTACAGCAACTACTTTTTAAAATCAGATGATGTTTAATTTTGTAAAATAATTTGGACATTGGTTTGAATTCAGTCATTTATCTTCAACCATTTCATTGTGGATTAATTAAGAAAATATGGGAGGTCAACAATGATAAAAGACTACTAGTGCACTGAAACTTGTACCTTGCACACTAACTCTACCATGATTATATCCAGCTGTATATCCAACGTGCCAACTGGTTTAGGAGAGTACAACATTTATTGTTCATTCTTGTAATTTTCTCAACTTATATTAGTTTTGAGTATTTTTTACATTAATTTAACTCCAAGTCTTGGCTGAATCTGAAGGAACATTTTACGGTCTGACATTACAACTTACAATTCCATTTGTTTAAAAAATAATTTCTAATGTCTAGACATTGTAAGTTAATACCTCTAAAAACCCCATGAAGTATCATTTTGCCAATTCATGTTATAGTCATTGGACACCCGGGAAGTACATCTTCATTAAAAAATATGGAATATATATTAAATATGTTGTTGTATTTGCTGATTATTTTTACAACCGATAACCTCTAAACCTATCTTGTAAATATTGTGTTGTATAGTCCTTCTGTAATCTTTCTCTATATTAGCAATTTTGTTAAAGTCTGCATTTGAAATTAAAATCTTGGTCACTTGTATGGAATGGAAACAATTCATTTCCAAACATCTGATCTGTACAGGTCTTCAGTTCAAACATGGCCTTGTCTTATATTGCATGACTTTGCTTCCTCGACCAGTTATTTCTCTTGAAGATTATCCCCTTTAAGTATTCTGTGGGCGTCCTGTTTCCAAAACCTAATGCAAGCAAATGTTATTCTCAGGATATTGGACTATGCACGTCAGTACCTCAACATTTGCCTTCAGGAATATGATCAGGCAGCATTTTCATTCCTAAATCGATACATAATACCCCTTATTAAAAGCATGTATCTGACCAGCAGTATCGATTTTGGCACTGCGAGTGTCAGAACCAAATTCATTGCTGTTCTAAAACATTGACTTCTTTACAGGCAGTCCCCGGGTTTCGAAAGAGTTCCGTTCCTGAGTCAGTCTTTAAGTCAGATTCGTACGTAAGTTGGAACAAGTACATCCAGTACTATTTAGCGTCAGTTATTCAAACATTTATCTTAGTATATAGTATATATTTTACCTTTCTACACATATAAAACACTTAAAGAAATGTATGTATTCCAATAATTAAACCACTGCGTTCCACCAGTGTGTCTGGGGGGGGGGGGGGGCGTCAGGGTGAATTTTGCTAAGAAAAAGTTAAGCCAAATAGAAAGTTACACACTCAGCACAATGTTAACAGCAATGATTTAAAATGGTGGGTGGCGTCGCGATCCGATTTAAAATGGTGGACAGCGTCACGATCTGACTTAAAATGGCAGACAGCATTCTCCTTCCTCGGTTTGTAAGTACGAGTTGTCTGTAAGTCGGACGTTTGTAACGCGGGGACTACCTGTATTACAAACTGTCGGAACATATCAAGTAACCCTTGTCCTACCAATGTAACAATACATCAAGAAAATACAGAAAACAGAATTGTCAGTTATGACTTTGGCTCAGATCTTGTATTACTGTGTAATGAAGAAATCACCATTGCTTCTGATAATGAAAAAGTCCCCCCACTTCATTGCACAGAACCTTTCAAACACCTGTAATCCCTGGAATGGCTTTGAGTAAACTTTGGCAGTTCTTCCAACATCGCTCATCCTCCTTCCCACCATTCTCCCCTCCATCAAAGATTTACCAAATCTGTATCTGTCATTTTAATTGCCCATAAACTTGGCTTGCAAGTTCTTTTCTCCAGGTATAAACCTATTCAAAAATCAATTTAAAAACCATTAGTTTAATAGCAAAACCTTACAGAAAACTGCATCCACTATCAGGGACCCTGCCCCCACCCCCAATATCCAGGACATTCTCTCTTCACGCTGCTGCTCTCAGGAATGTGGTACAGGAGCCTCAGGACCCACACCACCAGATTTAGGAACAGTTTTTACCCCACAACCATCTGGCTCTTGAACCAAAGGGAATAACTTCACTCACTCCACCATTTAAATGTTCCCACAATCGATGGACTCACTTTCAAGGACTCTTCATCTCACATTCTCAATATTTTTTGCTGATTTAACCTCTAACCTCCAATCTCCATTCTTCACCCTCTAAGCTTTGATTTCCAGATTTCCAATCAACCTTTGGGCTCCGATCTTCAGTTCTGCTTGTAGACAATTTCTCTTACTGTGCACTGATGGACACTCAGGTCTTTAGAATGTTTTCGCAGAAGGTCGTGAGTATTGATGTGCATAGTCCAGCTTTCTTCAGCCTCCCTAGAAAGTCAAGGCGTTGTGCTTTCTTGATCATATAGGATGTGTTCTGGGTTCCATGAGAGGTTGTGTGACATGTGCATTCCCAGGAGTTTGAAACCGCTCGCAGTTTCAAGTGACTGTCCCTCATGGGCAAATTAGAGAATGCTATTCAGTATTAAGGAGCATCTTTATTATTTGTTAAAAAAGCTTCCCAGTTACTCAAAAATAATCAACCCTGCCTCTGACACTAGCAGTTAAAGAGCTTTGTCATCATATCTTGCAATGTTCAAATGTACTTTTAAATCACTCAAGTAGCAAGAATCTTGCAAAACACACATTCAAAATCAAACACAGAAAAGCCCCATTGGAGCTGCTTTTTTATCAATTTCAAAATAATTCCATTAACTTGCTGCCTTATAGTATAGTCTAAATATTATTTGAAAGAGTGCATTTGGGCATCAGCTTAGTACATTGAACAGATACAACTAAACACAATCAATTTGAATTTAAATCTTTTCCCTGGACACCCACAATTCCAATAGCCTTGAGGTTCTTTCTGTGAAACCCATCTTGTTGAACTGAATAACAAAATTAAATGTTTGGCAAGATTTCTGCCAATGTTTTTACTACAGGGACACTTATGGTGAAATATTACACTCCTCAGTCCCAGGTTTAAGCTTTAATTATCCGTCTCATAATTAAGTTAAGTTGCTCACTGTATTCTACCTTCATCACGACGTGAACACGTCTATATAGTCTGTTGTAAAACGGAGCTTCCACACTGAGTTCAATATCAGGTTTTTAACAAAATACAGATGTAAAAGCCATATTTGCATCATTCACGAAACAGTGAGGTCAGCACTATTAAGATAAATCAATCCACATTATTGGCACTTCAGCCGCCATCCTAAGGATTCAGATAATGGAACACACTGCACTGTCTATAAAGTGGGCAGTATATAGCCACCTCCGCTATGACAAAGGCATTTCCTAAACAGGCACTGCTCCAGAGAAAGGTAGCAGCGACTGCAAGAGAAAATCATTGCCGACTAATTTTCTCTAAACCACAGACATTCGGATTTTAAATATATTTTCTTTTCTCATACCTAGGTTGAAATCTTGGAACACCCTACTCAACAAAACACAAAAAGAATCTTCCAATAAGATCATAGCAATTTGATCCACATCTGTCTAAAAGCTTTCATCCTATTAAACAAACATAATGCACACAAAATGCTGGAGGAACTCAGTAGGTCAGACAGCATCGATGAACAGTCATTGTTTCAGGTGAGACCATTCATCAGGACTGAGAAGGAAGGAGGAAAACACCAGAATAAAAAAAGCTGAGGGAGGTCAAGGAGGACAAGCTAGAAGATGATCAGCGAAGCCAGGTGGGTGGAAAAGGTAAAGGGCTGGAGGAAAAGGAATCTGATAGGAGAGGAGAGTGGACCGTGACAGAAAGGGGGAAATGATAGGCAAGTAAGAGATGAGTAAGAGGCCAGAGTGGGTATCAGAAGAAGAGTGACGGGGGAGGGGGAAAAAAGAGAAATTTTTTTTTTACTAACGCTCGTGCCATCAGGTTGGAGGCTACCCAGACAGAATATGAGGTTTTGCTTCTCCACCATGAGAGAATGACTTCATTGTGGCGGTGAGGAGGCCATGGACTGACTTGTTGTAATGGGAATAAGGATAGGAATTAAAATGGTGGACCCCTGATCTAGGTCAGGTCTCAGAGGAGGATGCATTGGGATCACAGGATACAACTGATGACCCCAACAGATTTGCAAGTAAAGTGTTGACTAAACTGGAAGGACTGTTTGAGGCCTTGAATGGAGGTGAGGGAGGAGGTGATGGGCAGGTGTAGAATTTCTCCTGCTAGCAGGGTTAAGTGCCAGGAAAGAGATTAGTGGGGAGGGACAAATGGACAAGATAATTACAGAGGGAGCAATCCCTGTGGAAAGTGGAGAGTGAGGAGGGGGTGGAGAGTAAAGATGTGCCTGGTGATAGGAT
The DNA here is from genome assembly GCF_048418815.1 of Hemitrygon akajei. Classification (NCBI taxonomy): domain Eukaryota; kingdom Metazoa; phylum Chordata; class Chondrichthyes; order Myliobatiformes; family Dasyatidae; genus Hemitrygon; species Hemitrygon akajei. The sequence goes on along the minus strand of NC_133135.1, from coordinate 89,568,371 downwards.
CCCGTTGAAAACGGCAGACATTGCGGTCAATGATGTGTTGGACGCAGAGTCTGATTGCGTAGTAGGTTAGGACAAGAGGAACTCTATCCCTGTTAAGACAGCAGGAAGAAGAGGTGAGCGTGGATGTCCAGGAAATGGACGTGATGTAGGTGAGGGCAGTATCAACGGTGCAGGAAGGGAAACTCATTCTTTGAAGGAGGAGGACATCTCTGATGTCCTGGAAAGGAAAGCCTCATCCTGGGAACAGATGTATTGGAGACAAAAGAACAGAGAAAAAGGAACTGCATTTTTACAGGAGACATGGTGGGAAGAAGTATAGTCAAGATATTGATCAACAATTTGTCTCCAGAGATGGAGACACAGAGATCGAGAAAAGGGAGAGAGAATTTAAAGGCAGGGTGGAAACTGGAGGCAAAGTTGAAATTGATTAGCTCATTCTGAGTGCATGAAGCAGCATGAATGCAATTATCAATGTAGTGCAGAAAGAGTTGGGGATCATTACCAGGGAACATTTGGAAATTAGACTAGTCCATGTAGCCAACGAAAAGGCCAGCATAAGTGGGGCCCATGGCTACAGAATAACCACAGAAACAAATAATACATTGCTTCAATTCTTCTCTACCAGATTCTGACTGTATCAGAATAAATAAAAAGTAAAATACACTAAAACAAAAAAGAAACATACTTCAGCAGGCCAGACAAATATGGGAAAGAGAAAAAAAAAACTTTTGGAACTGACCTAATATTGAATTCACCTAATATTAAATTGAATTTTAAAATTCAAAGACAAACGAAAACTTTTTCCTGCCATTTATCCATGTCCTGTACCCTATAGCAACCAGCACAAGCAACAAATAATGAAAAGTAAAATAAAGTTCTTGGCTCACATATAGAGGGAGTACAAAAAGTAGAAGGCAAAATTGTCTGCAGGCTAGGATTGAATTTACAGGGAAAGTTAATTCAAAACCAACATGGAGCATTGAATGATTCCATTAATCAGATACCATCACTGCAGGCAATGAAGCACTTTTGAATATGATAAAACATGAGGTGAAACAGGCAGAGAACAACCAAGGAACATCTACTATCTACATCTACAATTAGCCAGTGTAATGAAGGGAGAGTGTTCAAATGCAATTTCCTCCAACTCATTCTTTCGTGAAAAATGAAAGCTTGAATTCTTCACTGTACTGTTGTGCCCTATTCCCATTATCAACACAAGCAAAAAATTATCACTACTAGTTCATTTCATCTCTTCTGATTTTGCTCTTTGTATTCTTCAGCTGGGACACATCCCTCAGCATGGCTTAAGAAAAATAAGTCATACTACAAAATTTTCTAACTTTCACAGAGTGGGAGAAAAAACTGTAGACAGATAGCACCACCTGAAGAAAATAGAGCATTAGGTCTTGAACAGACTAAACCGACAATCAGGGGTTGACATTTTCAACTACTAATTTCTTCACTATTTACCTAAGATATGGCACAAATACAGCAATTTTCATTTTTTAGATAGGCTATAATTCATCAAATGTTATGGTTTAACAATAAAAGGGCTACAGTTCTAACCTGATGCTCCCCCACAGCACATAAAAATTAGGACCAGAGGGTCAAAAGAGCTTTAATTAGAGATGAGAACAGCAGTAACTATTTTGCCAGCACGCTTACTGGAATAAATAGTCCTCTATGGTGATAAACATGAGCTGATTCAACAGACAGTAAGAAGTGATTTTCAAACAAAATTACACAATAAAAACAAGTGACTCCACTATGTAAAAAACAAGAATGGATACAGCCCTTGCAGAAAAATCAATCTTCTCCAGTTTTTAAAAATTTAATTTTATGTAGTGAACATTTGATTTATTTTCTGTGAACAGCACTTTGTCTACTGCCAGTAGAAACATCACAGGTTAGAAAACCGGATCCCACCATTATTCTGGGGAACTAGTAAACTACAAAAATTCAGGAAACAACATCGCTTACAAGCAGCAAATGAAGGAGACAGTGACAGGTATAGAACACTACAGAAACAGGCCCATTGAGTCCACTGAATTATGAATCCACCTAGTCCCATCAGCCTGCACCCAGACCATAGCCCTCTGCACCCTCCCATCCATCTACCTATCCAAGTTTCTCTTAAATCAAACCTGTACCTACCACTTCTGCTGGCAGCTCATTTCACACTCTCACCATCCTCTGAATGAAGCAGTTCCCCCTCATATTCTCCTTAAACTTTTCACTTTTCACCCTTAATTCAAGATCACTAGTTCTAGTCTCAACCACCCTCAGTGGAAAAAAGCCTGCTTACATTTACTCTAAATATAAATGTAAGCATCCGTCATCATTTAATATACCTCTATCAAATCTTCCATCATTCTCCTATGCTCTTGGGAGTGAAGTCCTAACCTACTCAACCTTTCTCTATAACTAAGGTCCTCGGGTCCTGGCAACATTCTCTACAATTGTTCTCTACAAATTTTCTCTACCATCGTTCAATTTTATTGATACCTTTCCTGTAGGTAGGTGACCGCAACTGCACACAATACTTCAAATTTAGCCTCACTAATGCCGTATACAACTTCAACATAACATCCCAACTCCTGTACTCAATACTACAATTTATGAAGTTCAATGCACCAAAAGCCCTTTTTACCCATGACACCACTTTCAAGGAATTATGGATCTGTATTCTCAGATCCCTTTATTCTATCCAATGCTCAGTGCTGTACTACTCACTGTGTAAGTCCTACCCTGGTTTGTCCTTTCAAAGTGCAACGCATCATACTTATCTACATTAAATTCCATCTGCCATTTTCAGCCCATTTTTCCAGCTGGTCCAGATCACTCTGCAAGTTTTAATAGGCTTTCTTGCTGTCCACAACTCCTCCAATCTTGTTGTTATCTGAAAATCTGATGATCCGGTTTGCTATATTATCATCCAGATCATTGATATAGATGCCAAACAACAACGGACCCAGCAGTGATTCCTGCGGCACATCAATAGTCACAGATCTCCAGTCAGAGAAACAACCATCTACTACCACACTCTGGCTTCTCTTGTGAAGCCAATGTCCAATTCAATTTACTATCTCATCTCAAGAAGGCAACTAAACCTTCTTGACCAATCTCCCATGTGGGAACAATCAAGAGAAAATCTACAGATGCTGGAAATCTAAGTAACACACAATGCTGGACGAACTCAGCAGGCAATAGACAATAGACAATAGGTGCAGGAATAGGCCATTTGGCCCTTTGAGCCAGCACCGCCATTCAATGTGATCATGGCTGATCATCCACAATCAGTACCCCGTTCCTGCCTTCTCCCCATAACCCATGACTCCACTATCTTTAAGAGCTCTATCTAACTCTTTCTTGAAAGCATCCAGAGAACTGGCCTCCACTGCCTTCTGAGGCAGAGCATTCCATAGATCCACAACTCTCTGGGTGAAAAAGTTTTTCCTGAACTCTGTTCTAAGTGGCCTACCCCTTATTCTTAAACTGTGGTTCTTGACTCCCCCAACATTGGGAACATGTTTCCTGCCTCTAGCATGTCCAATCCCTTAATAATCTTATATGTTTCAATCAGGTCCCCTCTCATCCTTCTACATTCCAGTGTATACAAGCCCAGTTGCTCTAATCTTTCAACATATGACAGTCCTGCCATCCCGGGAATTAACCTTGTGAACCTATGCTGCACTCCCTCAGTAGCAAGAATGTCCTTCCTCAAATTTGGAGACCAAAACTGAACACAATACTCCAGGTGTGGTCCCACCAGGGCCCTGTACAGCTGCAGAAGGACCTCTTTGCTCCTATACTCAACTTCCCTTGTTATGAAGGCCAACATGCCATTAGCTTTCTTCACTGCCTGCTGTACCTGCATGCTTACTTTCAGTGACTGATGTACAAGAACACCAAGATCTCGTTGTACTTCCCCTTTTCCTAACTTGACACCATTCAGATAGTAATCTGCCTTCCTGTTCTTGCCACCAAAGTGGATAACCTCACATTTATCCACATTAAACTGCATCTGCCATGCATTTGCTCACTCATCCAACCTGTCCAAGTCACCCTGCATTCTCCTAACATCCTCCTCATATTTCACACTGCCACCCAGCTTTGTGTCATCTGCAAATTTGCTAATGTTACTTTTAATCCCTTCATCTAAATCATTAATGTATATTGTAATTAGCTGTGGTCCCAGCACTGAGCCTTGCGGTACCCCACTAGTCACTGCCTGCCATTCTGAAAAGGACCCGTTAATCCCTACTCTTTGTTTCCTGACTGCCAACCAATTTTCTATCCATGTTAGTACCCTACCCCGAATACCATGTGCTCTAATTTTGCCCACTAACCTCCTATTTGGGACCTTATCAAAGGCTTTCTGAAAGTCCAGGTACACTACATCCACTGGCTCTCCCTTGTTCATTTTTATAGCTACATCTTCAAAAAATTCCAGAAGATTAGTCAAGCATGATTTCCCCTTCGTAAATCCATGCTGACTTGGACTGATCCTGTTACTGCTATCCAAATGTGCCGTTATTTCATCTTTTATAATTGACTCCAGCATCTTCCCCACCACTGATGTCAGGGTAACTGGTCTATAATTCCCTGCTTTCTCTCTCCCTCCTTTCTTAAAAAGTGGGATAACATTAGCTACCCTCCAATCCTTAGGAACTGATCCTGAATCTATAGAACATTGGAAAATGATTACCAATGCTTCCACAAATTCTAGAGCCACCTGCTTAAGTACCCTGGGATGCAGACCATCAGGCCCTGGGGATTTATCAGCCTTCAGTCCCATCAGTCTACCCAACACCATTTTCTGCCTAATGTGAACTTCCTTTAGTTCCTCTGTTACCCTAGGTCCTCTGGTCACTATTACATCTGGGAGATTGTCTGTGTCTTCCCTAGTGAAGACAGATCCAAAGTACCTGTTCAACTCGTCTGCCATTTCCTTGTTCCCCATAATAAATTCACCCATTTCTGCCTTCAAGGGCCGAACTTTGGTCTTAACTAATTTTTTCCTCTTTACATACCTAAAGAAGTTTTTACTATCCTCCTTTATATTTTTGGCTAGCTTACCTTCGTACCTCATCTTTTCTCCCTGTATCTATGGAAAAGAGTACAGTTGATGCTTCGGGCTGAGACCCTTCCTCAGGGCCTGTCTTCTCTGTAATCTACAGACAGTCCATGACCTCAGCCCTGTTTTGTCTCACCTCAATACACTCTGTGTCTGTCTCCCAAGTAAATACAGATGGGAAAAATCTATTTAAGATCTCCCCCCTATTTCTTTTGGCTCTATGTATCGATGACCACTCTGGTCATCAAGTGGATCAATTTTGTCCCTTACTAACCTTTTGTTCTTAATATCTGACGATACCTTTTGGATTCTCCATCGGATTCTCCATCACTTTGTTTGCTAAAGCAAACTCATACCTTTTTTTTAAACCTTCCTTCTTATGTGTTCTCTTACACTCAAGTACCGCATTTGTTCCTTCCTGCCTATACCTGCTATACACCTCCTTCTTCTTTTTAACCAGGGTCTCAATATCTCTCGAATACTAAGGTTCTGTAAATCTGTTATTCTTGCCTTTTATTCTGACAGGAACATACAAACCATACTCTCAAAACTTCACCTTTGAAAGCTTCACATTTACTAGGCACAACTTTGCCAGTAAACAACCTGTCCCAATCCACACAAATCCTTTCTGATACCATTAAAATTGGCCTTTCTTCAATTTAGAATCTCAACCTAAGGACCAGTCCTATCCTTCTCCATAATTATCTTGAAAGTAATGGCATTATGATCACGAGATCCAAACTGTTCCCCTAAACTAGTGGTCACCAACCTTTTTAAGCCCAAGATCCCCTACCTCGGCCCCAATGAAAGGCGAGATCGACCCCAGATTGATTAGCTACACGCATGCGCACTGGGGCAGAAAAGACCAGAAGTAAAATCCCGCAACCCGGAAGTATGTTTGTAGAAATAATACATAAACATTAGCGGTACCCACCCTTTTATGCACCGCGGATTGGTTTAATATTGACAATATTCTTGTGAACTGGCCGACGGGGGTGGGGGGGGGGGTGTTAAACACAATGGGAATACAGCGATACTCGAAGTAAGTTCCTTATGTCCAGTCTATTCCGCAATTTCGTTTTCGTGGCTCCCGGTAGTTAGCTGCTGTCCCGTGCTGCTCACGCTTTTTCCGCTGAGAAAACTCAGCGGGTTCATCTTTAAGTGCAGGGTGCTTGGACTCAGGGTACCGAAGCAGTTTTGAGGGCTTCATTGCCTCATTAGACATCCTCTCGGCCCTGAACTCCAGCCTCTGCCCACCCACCGCCAGATGCCCTGGCCAGGTGCGGCTGGTTGTGGGTGGGGTGAGAGGACAAGGTCAGGGCCAGAGGTCCCCGTACCTGCCCGCGCCCGCCCCCCTTGTAGGATCTATCGGCCGACAAAAGTTTTTTTCAGCAGATCGCAGTGAGGTAGCTGCTCTGATACTTACGAAACCTTGAGCCCGAATAAGGTTGTCTGCGAATATTTTAGCACCAGGTTCCCCACGAACATTCGGTGTACTAAACAGGTTTAGAGGCGGCACCCATCTGTCCGTGCTCCAGGCCAGTAGCATCGGCACTTCCCGCCGGCCGCGCTCCAGGCCAGTAGCATCGACGGTTCCTGCTGGTCGCGTTCCGGACCAGTAGCATCGGCGGTTCTCGCCGGCCGTGAGAGGGTGTCTCTGCGTTTAGGCGACTTATGTCCTTGTGCGGGTTCAAGTTCAACAGTGAGTGTGACAGGGAATGAAGAAAGGTGCAGCTGACTCATATTGTTTCCTTGCGGTGGTTGGGGACCACTGAATTACACTGTGTAGTGCGGGGGAGCTACATGCATGCGCACTGGGCAGAAAGAACGGAACTAAAACCCCGCAATCTGGAAACAATCTCTCAACAGTATTTGTGTATTTTTTTTTCTTTTTTTCTTCGGGATCTACTGGGAAAGTCTCAAAGATCAACCAGTCGATCGCGATTGACGGGTTGGCGACCACTACCCTAAACAAACTTCTGTTAATTGCCCTGTCTCATTCCCTTATAGGAAATATGATATTGGACTCTCTAGTTGGAACCTCAATGGATTGATTAAGGAAACTTTCCTGAACACAGCTGACAAACTCTATGCCATCCACCCCTTTTAAAGTATGGGTGTCCCCCAGTCAATATGTGGAAAGTTAAAATCATCAATTATCACAACCTTATGTTTCTTGCAACAGTCTGTAATCTCTCTACAAGCATATTCCTCTAAATCCTGCTGATTATTGGATAGTCAATAATATAATGTGGTCATCCCTATCTTATTCCTCAGTTCTACACATACACTCTCAGCAGACAGGCTCTCCAGCTTGTCCTGTTTGAGCTCTGCTGTGACAATTTCTTTAACTAGTAATGCTACCTCTCCCCTGTTAATCCCCCCCATTCTATCATGCCTAAAACAAGGAACCCTGGAACACTGAGTAGCTAGCCCTCCCCCTCCTGCAACCAAGTCTCACTAATAGCTATAATATCATAATTTCACACACTGATCCATGCCCTAAGTTTATCTACATTTCCTATGACTCTCCTGGCATCAAAATATAGACAATTCAGAACATTAATCCCACCAAGCTCAACCTTTCTATTCATGACTTTGTCTGTAGGCTTAACAACATCTTGCCCCATTTACTATCTGCTCTGGCACTCTGGTTCCCATCCCACCACAACTAAAGTTTAAACTCCACCCCTTCCCTCCCCCACTGTGAAGCACTATCTGTGAGGATATCAGGCCCTCTCCAGCCCAGGTACAAACCACCTCACCTGTACAGGTCCTGTTTCTCTGGAAGAGAGCCTAATGGTCCAAAAATCTGATACTCTCCCTCCTGCACCATCTCCTTAGCCGCATGTTAAACTGTATTATTTTCCTATTTCTGGCCTCACTATCACATGGCATGGGTAGCAATCCTGAGATCACAACCCTGGTGGTCCTGTCTTTTAACTTAGCACTAAACTCCTGAACTCACTTTGCAGGACTTTGTCACCATGTCATTGGTACCAACGTGAACCACGACCTCTGGCTGCTCACCCTCCCAAAGGAACAAAAGGCCTGAATTTTTTGTGACTATGGTTGTAGGACTTCTCAGATCTAAGGAAGTACTTTTGAAATGTAGCCACTATTCTTCAGACCATTCTTTATTTCTCAATCAAAAGTAGTTAAAAAAATTCTGTCAGAATGTTGTTTGTGGGAGCAGGTGTCCACACTTTAAGCTGCAATGCTCCACTCCACATGGTTCCAACACCATGCACTTGTCATTATTGAATTCCAATTACCTGTTTTTTTTTAAATTAAGAACAAATATCCTAACTCATATAAAGCATAGGAAATTAACAGTAATTAATAATCTTCCTCTCTCATTCCTTTGATTTTTTTTCTCTGTCTTGTTTATCAAATCTCCAGGTTCCCTGCATGTGTTTACACAATTTCTTGTTTTTCCTAAAGGTCTAAATGTACATTATATATACACATAAAAATGAAAACCTGGATAGCCATTAACCTTATTAATCCTTCATTCAAATGTGCATCACTTACCATCAATGTTCATTGCTGGTAAAACAAGAGACATTTTTGGTCTGGTCGTCTTGTTATGGCTGATAGCTGGTAGCAAAAAATGATCCTGAAAAACAAGCAGATAAAATTGTTTCACTATGTATTCTACCAATATCAAAAGGTAAGATGCAAGTCATATTTTGGGACATAAATTCAGCCTTCAGTTTATTTAATGATCATAAATCAATCTTTAGTGCATTAAATAAATTAGATTCTAACATTTTCAAATTCATATAATTGAAAATGGGTGATCCTTCCATTCACCCATTTAATCCTATCTGCAAACTTGAAGTCCAGCTGAATAAAGCTGTTTCCAAACTTCGCTCCAGTGTTCTCAGCCTCTCAGCTGAAAACTTATACTCTTGTTGGATTCCCAGTTTATTGGATACAACAGTAATCCTCCAACATAAGGACATCAATTAGAATTGATGATTTGCTGAATGAGCACTGAAATGCTGCTTGACTGTGCTGACCTGAAAGCCTCACATCTGCATGTACATTTGGTGACAATGCAAATCATGACAGATTCCACCCCCTCAATGCCTTGAAGCCTCAATTCATAGTGCTGCTCTAGCTGAGTTCAGTGAAGTAATTTCCGTTATGTATATCATTTCTACCGTTAGCTGGAGAATAACCAATCGATCCAGTGTTTGTAACCACAAGGAATGGCTTGTGAACATATTTCATTCTGCTTCTTAACATCCTTTAAGGATGAAGGAATAAGAAAAGTTATTTTCAAATATAAAGACAGTACCCAGAGCAGCTTCTTTTGAACAAAGTCAATTTTACATTGAGCTTAGATACACTCAATTGAGCTTAATTTTTGAGTCATTGTTTTGATAAATGGAAGAAAAACTGGTTTTAAAACATGGAAGTCCTTTCAAGTAAACACAATCTTTATCCCATTAGGATAACTTATATTGTTGACTTCCCCATTACAACATGGCACAGGAATTGAGAATGTGTTCCAATTGTCAATCACGCTCATTTTCTATTTCCAACTAGAATGAAAAATATTAATTGTTACTAAGCAACAAAATATTAGTGCGCTACATAACACAATTTTTTTTTCATTTTTAACAATCTTTTATCCCAGGCTGTTGAATTCTTACAATGCCCCTTGGAGTTATTTAACAAAGGTTGACATCATTCAATGTTAGTTAGGTGGCTGAACAGTTTGGAACAAGACAAAAATAAAGTTCAAGTCGGAGGGCATCACTAAATCACAACTATAGTGTTTGACCACCATCAGCAGAATCCTAGATTGCAGATGCACTGTTTTCAAATTACTACTATTCAGAAAGGTTATCACGACTGGTGCTTGAAGACTTTTATATATTTTTTAACTTGATGATTGAATCTTTAACTGTGTTTTGTGTGTAGATTGCAGGCAATGAGTGGAGTTGCGTCATTCTGTTTTCTAGTGCAAAATCAATTTAACATTTGAAATTCTCCCACAGAACATTGACTTTGTTGGATTTGGTGCAGCTATGAACCATGCTTATGCCAACAAACCTCTCATGGCTCTGATCCACATACAGGCAAAGAATGACTCAAGCCCTATCACCTTTATTTAATGAAAGGCACCCAGGGTACAATCTATCACTAAATATATCAATGCACATGTGGAAGTTGCACTAAGGCAAGGGTTACCATAATGTCCAAGACTGCAAATAAAGTGCAGACAGCCCAGTCAAGAAATATCCTTGAAGAGCATAGCTTCCCTTTGCAAAACAGATTGCTGGAGCCATTTTCACCTACTGGACACAAGATAAGAATATAGTGTAAGGATGCCAAACACCCACATCAACTAAGGGACAATTAATTGCTCTACTAGCTTCAACACATCATCAAATGTAAGCTTGTAGTTTCTATCAATTTTTAATACATCTATTAGTCAATTTTGTATGAAAACAACATTTTTCTGTCTGACTTTAGAACAATGTGGTGACAGGAGTCATGCTGTTCTACAGTGGACAAATAAAGTAACGTGTAATTGAGGAATGAGTGTGAGTTTTCAGCATCCAGTTAATCAATGATGACAGATACTTAGAAGTTCCACCAAGATGGCGAACACTTGTCTTTGTTATACAGCAGAAAAGAATTCAGCCCCGGTAGCCGATCAGTCCTGAATCCTACCGCACATTTGAGTCGGTTGCTGAAATACAAATTTTATCTTGTGTGGAGTGGTCAAGGGACACCAACAGCTTACTTGCTGACAGAGGAAAGCTGCGGTGTAAATACAAAGAGAGTGCTCCAGTCCAGGTTGGATCCCACAGGAGGATGTTAAAATAGGATGTTCTCGGCCAGGTCAGATCCCACAGGACCACAGGAAGGAATTGCCCTGGTGCAGGACCAGATCTTGCAGGGACATGTTAAACAGAAGAAAATAAGTTGCCTTGGCCCAGGTCAGATCCTACAGCAACAGAGAAAAAGAGGTTTCCCCAGTTGGGTCCGATCCCATGGAAGCACAGTAAGTGTGTGGTTAAAAAAAAGAATTCTGAAATGTGTGTGACTGTGTGTGCAATTGGACCCTGTGTGTGTGTGTATGGGTGAGAATGGCAGTATAAAAGATCCCTGACCCAGTCTCTAAAAGGACTTCAGTAGTGTGCAAGTCTGCAAATTATGGACCAGAAAGCATTAAGATTGTTTTAAGTATATTACTGGGAGGAATAGACTGTGAGTGTCTGCAAACGTGCTGTTAGAGAAAGGAAAATAAGAGAAGACTGCAGGGTGGCCTATATTTTTGTTCAATGTAGATGTGAAATGTAAAACAGTTGATTGAGTCCTATAAAAACAAAACAGAGAATGTGAATAAGAGATACAAAAAGAACAGGCAAAGCAAAACAGAGACTATCTCAAGATTTAAAAAGAAACAATTGGCACCAGAGTCTTAGGATAAACTCAATGATTATAACCTGCTGTCCCCCTACCTCCTCCAGGCATGGTTTTAACAAAGCCCACTCTATGTAGCCCCTTTCAAGTACTCAGTGAGGCTGGTGTCAGCTGGTGCCCTGCCACTGGCGGAGGCTCCCAAAGGCACAATGGGAGATGAGAGGCAGAGGGGTGCAGAGGGATTAAGCGATATGTTGATTTAAATGTACCTTGAACTGATTTAGTTGGAGCTCTAAGAAAATGTCTCCCACATACTGTAGAATGGCATAAGCTACACAGTGTTGTATAATAGTCAACAATGTTAATGCGGGTCTTAAAAACAGTAGCCAGTGCGCAGGAAGTGTCGGAGACATCGGCAGCAGTAGAGGGCAGGCAGAGCACCACCAAACGGTGAGTTCTTCCTCCTTGCGTGGGGGGTTTTCTTAAAAACAGTAGCCAGTGCGCAGGAAGTGTCGGAGACATCGGCAGCAGTAGAGGGCAGGCAGAGCACCACCAAACGGTGAGTTCTTCCTCCTTGCGTGGGGGTTTTTCTTAAAAACAGTAGCTGGTGTGCACGAAGCATCAGAGGCATTGGCTGCAGTGGAAGGCAGGCGGAGCACCACAAATGTGGTGAGTTCTTTCTCCTTGCATGGGAGTTTATCATTTTTTTTAAACCATAAAAAAGTGAGAGGGTCTAGTGGAGCGGCCATCATCAGAGTGGGGGCTAGAGTCAGATTGGGAACTTAGAGGCTTTGATGAGAAGAGGCTAAGGCCAAAGAAACAGAGAAGAGGATAGGTTTTTCCTTTCATTATTGCTGATTTGGTCTTGGTCATAGCACAGTGCAGGCTGGATGGCAGATATGGCAGTAGAATGCTCCTCCTGTAGGATGTGGGAATTCATGGAACCTGATGGTCTACCTGATGACTACACCTGGGGGATATGCAGCCAACTCTGGTTCCTTAAAGTCCACTCTAAGGAGCTGGAGCTGGATGAACTAAGGATCATCTGGGAGGCAGCGCAATTGATAGATAAGACTTTTAAGAAGGTGGTTACACCCAGAGTGCAGAATTCAGGGAGTAGGTGGGTGAACACCAAGAGAGGTAAAGGGGGGAAAGTCAGTGCAGGGTCTCCCTATGGTCATTCCCGTCAGCTACAGGTAGAACCTTTCGATACTGATGAGGGGTTGAACTATCTGGACAAGGCAGCAGCAGCCAGACCAATAATTATTGGGGACTCGATAGTTAGGGGACAGATAGAAGATTCTGTGGCAGCAAAACAGATGCCAGGATAGTGTGTTGCCTCCCGGATGTTAGGGTCCAGGATGTCTCTGAGCGATTACAAAATATCCTTGAAGGAGGGTGAGCAGCCAGAGGTTGTGGTACATATTGGTACCAATGATATGGGCAGGAGAAGGTCCTGCGCAACAAGTTTAGGGAGTTAAGAAGGAGACTGAAGAGCAGGACCTCCAAGGTGATATTCTCCAGATTACTCCCAGTGCCACGAGCTGGGGAAGGTCAGAACAGGAAGACAGTGCAGACAAATGAGTGGCTGAGGAGATGGTGCAGGGAGCAGGGTTTCAAGTTCTTGGATAATTGGAACCTTTTCTGGGAAAGGGGTGACCTGTACAAATGGGACAGGTTGCACCTGAACTGGAGGGGAACCAATATGCTGGGAGAGAGGTTTGCTAATGCTACTGGGGAGGGTTTAAACTAGATTTGCAGTGGGGTGGGAACTGGTGAAGAGGCAGAGGATGCAGTGGTTACTTACTTAATTTACTTACTTACTTTATTGTCACCAAACAATTGATACTAGAGCGTACAATCATCACAGTGATATTTGTTTCTGCGCTTCGCAGAAGGGAGCCTGAGTACAAATCGAAGTAAATATAATAAAAATTTAAATTATAAAATTTTAAAAAACATAAAAATTTAAATTTAAATTATAAATCATAATTAGAAAATAGAAAAGGGAAAGTACAGTAGTGCAAGTCAGGTCCAGATATTTGGAAGGTACGGCCCAGATCCGGGTCAGGATCCGTTCAGCGGTCTTATCACAGTTGGAAAGAAGCTGTTCCCAAATCTGGCCATACGAATCTTCATGCTCCTGAACCTTCTCCCAGAGGGAAGTGGGACAAAAAGTGTGTTGGCTGGGTTGGTCGTGTCCTTGATTATCCTGGCAGCACTGCTCTGACAGCGTATGGGGTAAAGTGATCCAAGGATGGAAGGTTGGTTTGTGTGATGTGCTGGGCTATATTCACGATCTTCTGCAGCTTCTTCCAGTCTTGGACAGGACAACTTCCATACCAGGTTGTGATGCACCCTAGAAGAATGCTTTCTACGGTGTACCTATAAAAATTAGTGAGGGTTTTAGGGGACAGGCCAAATTTCTTCAGCTTTCTCAGGAAGTAAAGGCGCTGGTGGGCCTTCTTGGTAGTGGACTCTGCTTGGTTAGACCAAGTCAGGTCATTTGTGATATTCACCCCGAGAAACTTAAAGCTTTTGACCTGTTCCACCTGCGCACCACCGATGTAGATGGGGTTGTGAAGTCAACAACCAACTCCTTTGTCTTGCTGATGTTGAGGGATAGGTTATTGTCTTCGCACCATGCCACCAGGTTCTTAATTTCCTCTCTGTACTCAGACTCATCATTACCCAAGATACGGCCTACAATTGTGGTGTCATCAGCAAACTTGTATATAGAGTTCGATGGTAACTTGGCTACACAATCATGGCACACAAGTTGAGACAGCTTGTAGGGACTTTATGAGAAAGGATAGGTAGATGATAGAACAAAGATGTACTCAGCCAGATGGTTTGAGAAGTATCTATTTTAATGCAAGGAGTATCATAAACAAGGCAAATTAACTTAAGAGTGTGGGTCAATATGTGGAACTATGACGATGTGGCCATCGCAGAGACTTGGATGTTTCATGGGCAAGAATGGCTGCTGAGTGTGCCGGGCTTTAGATGTTTCAAAAAGGACAGGGAGGGAGCCAAAAGAAGTGGGGAGCGTGGCATTGCTAATCAAGGATAGTATCACGGCTGCAGAGAAAGAGGAAGTCATGGAGAAATTGTCTACTAAGTCAGTGTGGGTGGAAATCAGAAACAGGAAGGGGTCAATAACTCTACTGGGTGTTTTTTATAGACCCCCAGTAATAACAGGGACATTGAGGTGCAGATACAGTGATATGCAAAAGTTTGGGCACCCCTGGTTAACATTTCTGTTACTGTGAATAGCTAAGCGAATAAAAGATGACCTGATTTCCAAAAGGCATAAAGTTAAAGTTGACACATTTCTTTAATATTTTAAACAAGATTACTTTTTTAATTTCCATCTTTTACTGTTTCAAAATAACAAAAAAGGAAAAGGGCCTGAAGCAAAAGTTTGGGCACCCTGCATGGTCAGTACTTAGTAACACCCCCTTTGGCAAGTATCACAGCTTGTAAACACTTTCTGTAGCCAGCTAAGAGTCTTTCAATTCTTGTTTGGGGGATTTTCGTCCATTCTTCCTTGCAAAAGGCTTCTAGTTCTGTGAGATTCTTGAGCCGTCTTGCATGCACTGCTCTTTTGAGGTCTATCCACAGATTTTTGAAGATGTCTATGTCGGGGGACTGTGAGGGCCATGGAAAAACCTACAGCTTGCGCTTCTCGAGGAAGTCCATTGTGGGTTTTGAGGTGTGTTTAGGATCATTATCCTGTTGTAGAAGCCATCCTCTTTTCATCCTCAGCTTTTTTACAGACGGTCTGATATTTGCTTCCAGAATTTGCTGGTATTTAATTGAATTCATTCTTCCCTCTACCAGTGAAATGTTCCCCGTGCCACTGGCTGCAACATAAGCCCAAAGCATGATCGATCCAACCCCATGCTTAACAGTTGGAGAGGTGTTCTTTTCATGAAATTCTGAACCCTTTTATCTCCAAACATACCTTTGCTCCTAGCAGCCAAAAAGTTCTAGTTTAAATTCATCAGTCCACAGGACTTGTTTCCAAAATGCATCAGGCTTGTTTAGATGTTCCTTTGCAAACTTCTGACGCTGAATTTTGTGGTGAGGATGCAGGAGAGGTTTTCTTCTGATGACTCTTCCATGAAGGTCATATTTGTGCAGGTGTTGCTGCACAGTAGAACAGTGCACCTCCACTCCAGAGTCTGCTTAATCTTCCTGAAGATCTTGTGCAGTCAAATGGGGTTTTGATTTGCCTTTCTGGCAATCCTACGAGCAGTTCTCTTGGAAAGGTTTCTTAGTCTTCCAGACCTCAACTTGACCTCCACCGTTCCTGTTAAATGTCATTTCTTAATTACATTACGAAGTGAGGAAACAGCTATCTGAAAATGCTTTACTATCTTCTTATAGCCTTCTCCTGCTTTGTGGGCATCATTTATTTTAATTTTCAGAGTGCTAGGTAGCTGCTTAGAGGAGCTCATGGCTGCTGATTGTTGGGACAAGGTTTGAGGAGTCAGGGTATTTATAAAGCTTTGAAATTTGCATCACCTGGCCTTTCCTAATGATGACTGTGAACAAGCCATAGCCCTAACAAGCTAATTAAGGTCTGAGACCTTGGTAAAAGTTATCTGAGCGCTCAAATCTCTTGGGGTGCCCAAACTTTTGCATGGTGCTTCTTTCCTTTTTATCACTCTAAAATTGTACAAAACAAAAATAATACACTGATCTTGCTTAAAATGTTGAAAAGACTGTTTCATCTTTAACTTTATGACTTTTGGAGATCAGTTCATCTTCTACTCACTTGACTATTCACAGTAACAGAAATTTTGACCAGGGGCGCCCAAACTTTTGCATGCCACTGTAGGGATGCAGATTCTGGAGTGGTGCAATAATAATAGGATTGTTGTGATGGGTGATTTTAACTTTCCTATTAATGATTGGCATCTTCTTAGAACAAGGGGTTTGGATGAGGTGGAGTTTGTTACCTGTGTTGAGGAAGGTTTCCTGATGCAATATGTAGATAAGCCAACTAGAGGCAAGGCTGTACTTGATCTGGTATTGGGAAATGGACCTGGTCAGGTGTCAGATCTCTCAGTGGGAGAGCATTCTGGAGATAGTTATCACAACTCTATCTCCTTCACCATAGCACTGGAGAGAGATAGGAGCAGACAATTTGGGAAAACATTTAATTGGGGTAGGGGAAAATATGATGCTATTAAGCAGACACTTGGGAGTATAAATTGGGAACAGATTTCTCAGGGAACTGCATGGCAAATGTTCAGGGAATATTTGCATGGTGTTCTGTGTAGGTCTGTTCCATTGAGACAGGGAAAGGATGGCAGGGTAAAAGAACCATGGTGTACAAAGGATTTAGAAAATCCAGATAAGAAGAAAAGCTTACAAAAGGCTCAAGAAACTAAGTGCTGTTTGAGCTCCAGTAAATTACAAGGTTGCCATGAAGGAGTTTATAAGTGAAATTAGGAGAGTTAGAAGGGACATAAGAAGGCCTTGGCAAGCAGGATTAAGGAAAACCCCAAGGCATTCAACAAGTACGTGAAGAGGAAGAGGATGAACCGTGTGAGAATAGGACCAATCAAGTGCAATAGTGGAAACGTGTGCATGGAGGTACAGGAGGTAGCAGAGGCACTTAATGAATACTTTGCTTCAGTAATCACCAGGGTAATGGACCTCGGCAATTGTGGGGATGACTTACAGTGGACTGAAACATTTGAGCAAATAGACATTAAGAAAGAGAATGTGCTGGAGGTTTGGGAAAGCATTAAGTTAGATAAGTTGCTGTGTCCGGATGAGATATACCTCAGGCTACTGTGGGAAGTGAGAGAGGAAATTGCTGAGCCTCTGGTGATGATATTTGCATCATCAATAGGGATGGGAGACGTACCAGAGGGTTGGAGAACTGCAAATGTTGTTCCCTTGTTCAAGAAAAGGAGTAGAGACATTCCCAGGGTTCAAAACCACTTTTATAAACCCATTGTGGCATCAGCTGATGGTACTCATACAAAAGGAGTTATGATATTAATGAGACGCAGTTTTAATGATCAATTGAAAGAACTGGCTCTGACAATGAAGGGCGTCTAGCTTTTTGCTGTACATCCATTCAAGGTAAAAAAGTTGCATTCATTAGCCTATATGTCCCAACTATATTCAAGGCTGAGTTTTTTTCCCTCAATTACCTCATAATTACTGAAGTTAAGTGACTACCAACTATATGTTGGTTCGGACATGAATGCTTTGGCAAACAATAACCTCAATAAATCTTCCTCAACTATATCAAGCTCTCAAGAATCTGCTTCCAAAGCACTTAACCTCTTTCTAACGGATTTAAATTTAACTGATGTGTAGAGGGTGCATAATCCATCTGCTAAAGACTATACCTTCTTCTCCACAAGACATAAAACTTTCTCTCGGACAGATTACATTCTTATATTCTCCGGTTTGCTGCCTTTGGTGAACTCAATAGAATTTTTGCCCAGACATCTATCTGATCACAACCCAGTTATATCTAATTTTAATTATGGCAAAATCAAAAATAAGGCTACTAGGTGGAGGTTTAACTCCACCTTTCTAAAAAAACGTTGAATTTCTAACACAACTGAGGACAAAACTGACAGAATTTATATATTTAAATAAAAAGTGTCTTGGATGTGACAGTGGTTTGGGCCTCCATCAAGGGTTTCTTACGAATTAATGCCATATGGCTCAGTTCCCATCTACATAAAAGCCGGCTTCAAAAGATCTCCACCCTAGTAAGGTTTTGGAGAATGATCCAAAAGGAGATACACCATAACAAAAGAAAATGAGATCAAAACAAAACAAGCAGAATTAAATGATTTATTAAGAAGCAGAGCAGAATATATGATCTATATAACCAAACATAAGTATTATGCAGAAGGCAGCAGAGCAAGCCATCCTTTGGCTCTAACGCTCAAACAACAGGAAGCTGAAAGGTCTATACCAGTGATTAGATGTGCTAAACGTGGAGTAGTATCTTCAACAGAGGAAATAAATGAGACATTCAGGAGTTACTTTAAAGAACTGTGTACAAGTGGCTCAGTTCCTTCTGAGAATGACTTCAGCGATTTTTTTAGTGGATTAGACTTCCCTGCGTTGTCATTAGAGGACACCACTACTCTAGACTCTCCTATTACACTGGATGAGCTACTCAAAGCAGTCAAAGCTACAAATAAGGGCCGTATGCCAGGTATAGATGGCAGACCTGTGGAACTTTACCTAGCACTTTGGGATATTCTTGGACCAGTATGGCTAGAAACATTAAATTATGCTATTGGAAATGGCGCTTTCCATAGAGATCTAAACATTGCCCTGATCACAGTTATACCTAAGCCCGGTAAGGATCCCTTGCAGTGTGCCGATCACTGTCCAATCTCCTTGATAAATGCTGACCTCAAGATATTTTCCAAAGTCTTAGCCAGTAGACTCGAGACAGAAGTTGGGAAAATAATTAGCCCAGATCAAACGGGCTTTATCAGGGAATGTCTCGCATCTGATAATATTCGCCGGCTCTTACACATACTGAGTGCAACACATAAAATCCCACCTGTCTGTGGCCTGCTATTTCTAGATGCTGAAAAACCGTTCGATCGCCTTGAATGGTTATACCTCTGGAGAGTTCTAAAAGAATTTAAATTCGGCGATATATTTATCAATATGATTCAAACACTGTATGCTAATCCCTCAGCCCAGGTATGTGTGAGAGGAGGTTTCTCACAGTTATTTGACAGAGGATGGGGCACGGGACAAGGGGACTCTCTGTCACCTTTAATTTTTACTATATCTATTGCACCGCTTGCACATTTAATTAGAAACTCTCCTCAGATCTCCCATATTACAATAGGTACAACATCACATTCGATATCACTTTACATGGACAACACATTAGTTTATATGGCAAATGTTCAACAAACTCTCCCCTATGTTTTAAAAACACTGAAGAAATTTGGATTTCTTTCAGGATACAAAGTTCATCTGTCAAAATCAGTACTGATGCTGATTAGTACAGATAAAAGTAAGGTGTCTCTCCCTCCCCAGATTAGAGTTACAAATGAGGTCCTCTACTTGGGTATTAAAATTAATACTTCCCTATTGTCTGCGGCTAAAATAAATTACTCATTAATTTTGAAAAAAATAGAAGATATTAATAGATGGAGACACCTGCCAGCATCAGTAGCAGCCCGTATATCGGTCATTAAAATGAACATCTTACCCCACATTATATCTCAATATAATATTGATAAACACTCTCTTTTCTTCTACTTTAGAGTAAGATCAGCTTGTAAAGCTTGTAAAGCCTACGGGGTTCCGTGGGGGTCAGATTTAAAGGACCATCCCATTTTAAGTTGGATACAGAGTGCTCCAAGACAGATAGTGTCATATATCTATGATAAATTAAAATCTCGGAAATATACGCCCACATCAGGAATGAAAGCCTGGGATAGGGTCATATCTAAAAAAAAAAGCTGGATGAACTCAGCAGGTCAGGCAGCATCCATTGAAAGAAGCAGTCAACGTTTCGGGTCGAGACCCTTTGTCAGGACTAAAGAAGGAGGGGGCGGGGCCCTATAAAGAAGGTGGGGGGAGGGTAGAAAACCAATCAGAGGAAAGATCAAGGGGTGGGGGAGGGGAAGCAGGGAGGGGATAGGCAGGAGAGGTGAAGAAGGAATCCAAGGGGAAAGCACTATGGGTAGTAGAAGTAGGCAGTCATGAGAGGTGATAGGCAGCTAGAAGAGGAGACAGAGTGAGATGGTGAGATGGGGAAGGGAGAGGGAGGTAATTACTGGAAGTTGGAGAATTCAATGTTCATACCAAGGGGCTGGAGACTACCCAGACGGTATATGAGATGTTGTTCCTCCAACTGAAGTTTGGCCTCATCATGGCATAAAGAGGAGGCCATGTATGGACATATCTGAATGGGAACGTGAAGGAGAGTTGAAGTGAGTGGCAACCGGGAGATCCTGTCTGTTGTGGCGGATGGAGCGTAGGTGCTCGACGAAGCAGTCCCCCAATCTGCATCGGGTCTCGCCGATGTAGAGGAGGCCGCACTGGGAGCACCAGATGCAATAGATTACCCCAACAGACTCACAAGTGAAGTGTTGTCTCACCTGGAAGGGCTGTTTCGGGCCCTGAATGGTGGTAAGTGAGGAGGTGTAGGGACAGGTGTAGCACTTACGCTTGCAGGGATAAGTCCCAGGTGGGAGATCTGTGGGGAGGGACGTGTGGACCAGGCAGTCGCAGAGGGAATGATCCCTGCGAAAAGCAGAGAGGGGTAGAGAGGGAAAGATGTCCTTAGTGGTGGGGTCCTGTTGAAGGTGGCGGAAGTTGCAGAGGATAATATGCTGGATCCGGAGTCTGGTGGGGTGATAGGTGAGGACAAGGGGGACACGGTCCCTGTTGTGGTGACAGGAGGATGGGGTGAGGGCTGAAGTGCCGGAAATGGAGGAGATGCAGGTGAGGGCATCATTGATGACGGCAGAAGGGAAACCACGATTCTTAAAGAAAGAGGACATTTGAGATGTCCTGGAACGGAAAGCCTCATCCTTGGAGCAGATGCAGCGGAGACGGAGGAACTGGGAATAGGGAATAGAATTTTTGCATTTGGCAGGGTGGGAAGAGGTATAATCAAGGTAGTTATGGGAGTCAGTGGGTTTATAGAAGATGTCAGTGGACAGTCTATCTCCAGAGATGGAGACCGAGAGACCGAGAAAGGGGAGAGAAGTGTCCAAGATGGACCAAGTGAATTTGAGGGCTGGGTGAAAGTTAGAGACAAAGTCAATAAAATTGACGAGCTCAGCATGGGTGCAGGAAGCAGCACCAATGTAGTCGTCAATGTATCGAAGGAAAAGTTGGGGAGCAGTACCAGTATAGATTTGGCGCATAGACTGTTCCACATAACCCACGAAGAGGCAGGCATAGCTAGGGCCCATGCGAGTGCCCATATCTACACCCTTGGTCTAGAGAAAGTGGGAAGAGCCGAAAGAGAAGTTATTAAGTGTGAGTACCAGTTCCGCCAACCTGAGGAGTGTGGTGGTGCTGGGGACAACAAACAGGATCTCCCGGTTGCCACTCACTTCAACTCTCCTTCACATTCCCATTCGGATATGTCCATACATGGCCTCATCTACTGCCATGATGAGACCAAACTTCGGTTGGAGGAACAACATCTCATATACCGTCTGGGTAGTCTCCAGCCCCTTGGTATGAACATCGAATTCTCCAACTTCCCGTAATTCCCTCCCTCTCCCTTCCCCCAGCCCACCTTCACTCTGTCTCCTCTTCTAGCTGCCTATCACCTCTCATGACTGCCTTCTTCTACTACCCATAGTGCTTTCCCCTTTGATTCCTTCTTCACCTCTCCTGCCTATCCCCTCCCTGCTTCCCCTCCCCCACCCCTTGATCTTTCCTCTGATTGGTTTTCCACCCACCCCCCACCTTCTTTATAGGGCCCCTGCCCCCTCCTTCTTTAGTCCTGACGAAGGGTCTCGACCCGAAACATTGACTGCTTCTTTCAACGGATGCTACTCGACCTGCTGAGTTCATCCAGCTTTTTTGTACGTCTTGATTTGACCACAGCATCTGCAGTGTACTTTGTGTTAGGGACATAGTTGAATTAGGACAAGACTTAGACTGAGGTGCGATTTGGGATAATGCTGCCGGTGCTTCGAAAAACCCAATTCATCGGTACATACACTTGAAATTTTGTCATAGAGCATATCTAACACCGAGAATTAGACATCAAATGGGACTGGTTCCTGACTCATATTGCTCATTTTGCCCCCACAGAACCATTGGCTCTTTTATACATGTTGTATGAGAATGTCCAGGGGTTTTTGATTTTGTGGGGGAAGGTTATCAGTACTCTTACAGAACTAACGGGGGTACAATTACCAATGGACCCGCTGTATATCCTCTAAATGATGACTCCCACCTTTCCCTTACGGAAAAAACACGCAAAATCTGGCTGGCAGGTCTGACTGCAGCGAAGAAGATTGTAGTCCAGCGTCGGAAACCTCCTCATGATATTTCAAGTACTCACTGGCTTTGGAGCTTTTTGGACATTTCTTACCCGGAATTATCATCAGCAAGAGTAAATGATGCACGACCAAACACAATCTTAATGTAGACAAATTTGATATCTAACTTCAATATCTTCTGTTAAAATGGGAATGTTCTGGCTGTGTATGCACTACTATTCAGTTGGTTAGTGGAGGGGAGAGGGGTGGGGAGTAGAGAGAGGGGTGGCGAGGGGGGTGGGGACGAGGGTTGGGGGTGGCTGGGTTAAACAGTCAAAATGTAATCGGCAACTGGTTGTATTGAATGTAATTTGTTGGTGTTGCAATAAAAATTAGTGATAAAAAAAAGTAGACATAACTCAGGAAGTTATAGACCAGTGAGTCTTATTTCAGTAGTGGGCAAGTTGTTGGAAAAGATCCTGCGAGGCAGAATTTATTAGCATTTGGAGAGACATAATCTGATTAGGGATAGTCAGAATGGCTTTGTCAAGGACAGAATGTGCCTTATGAATCAGAATGAATTCTTTGAAATGTAACAAAACACATTGTTGAAGGTTGAGCAGTGGATGTAGTGTTTGCGGATTTCAGTAAGGCATTTGATCCAAAGACACCTTGCTTTCTGGGATCCAAATTGGCTTGCCCACAGAAGGCAAAGGGTGGTTGTAGATCAATGGAGGTCAGTGACCAGTGGTGTTCTGCAGGGATGTTTTCTGGGACCCCTCCTCTTTCTGATTTTTATAAATGACCTGGATAACAAAGTAGAAGGGTTCTACTTTGCTGATGATACAAAAGTTGGGGGTGTTGTGGATAGTCTGGAGGGTTGTCCGAGGTAAAAATATGACATCGATAGGCTGCAGAACTGGGCTGAGAAGTGGCAGATTGAGTTCAACCCAGATAAGTGTGAAATGGTTAACTTTGGTAGGTCAAATTTGAAGACAGAATATAATATTAATGGTAAGACTCTTGGCAGAGTGAAGGATCAGAGAACATAGAACATAGAATAGTACAGCACATTACAGGCCCTTCAGATAACTTGGGGTCCATGTCCATAAGACACTCAAAGCTGCTGCGCAGTTTGACAGTGTTGTTAAGAAGGCATATGGTGTGTTGTCCTTCATCAACTGTGGGTTAGAGTTCAAGAGCCGTGAGGTAATGTTACAACTATATAAGACCTTAGTTAGACCCCACTTGGAGTACTGTGTTCATTTCTGGTCACCTTCCTACAGGAAGGATGTGGATACTATAGAGAGAGTGCAGAGGAGATTTACAAGGATGCTGCCTGGATTGGAGAGGGTGGCTTATGAGAATAGATTGAGTGAACTTGGCCATTTCTCCTTGGAGTGACAGAGGATGAGGGTGACCTGATAGAGATGTATAAGATGATGAGAGGCATTGATCATGTGGATAGCCAAAGACTTTTTCTCAGGGCTGAAACAGCTAGCACAAGAGGGCATAGTTTTAAGGTGCTTGGAAGTAGGTAAAAGGGGATGTCAGAGGTAAGTTTTTCATACAGACAGTGGTGGGTGCATGAAATGCACTGCCAGCGACAACAGGGTCTTTTAAGTAGATGGAGTACATGGAGCTTAGAAAAATAAAGGGCTATGCGGTAGGGAAATACTAGCAGTTTCTAGAGTAGGTTACATGGTTGGCAAAACGTTATGCTCCAAAGGGCCTGTAACGTGCTGTCGATTCTATGTTCTACGAATATGTAGAGCATGTTCATAAATGTTTTCAGAAGTATTTCATATCGTCTTGAAGTGGAGACACCCATCTTAAATGTTATTAATGAGTTGCAATCTAGGTTAAAAAATTACATAAAATTGCCAAAAGTAAGTAGAACATCAAAGGATTAAAGCTGTTCAGAGCAATGGGGGCAAAACTTGTGTGAGATTTCCCGTGCTGTTTCATTATAGCCTCTGGGCAATATTGTACATTGTTTCAAAAGTATTGGGATAGCTGAGTGTTATTTTAACTTGTAGTTTTGTTTTCCATTTAACTAAAATGACAGTGACCAATTCTGGCTAAACATTATCAGATTAACTTCTGCTTAAAATTTCACTGCAAACTTAAGTTCTAGTCTTACTTTTTTATACACATTTAGCTTAAGTGATCCACTTATGATTGATATTATTTTTGTTAAATAACAAACAGCATAGTTATTTAAATTATGCTATTCTAAATATATGGTTTTATAGTTCTTTGATTTACATCAACAAATGTGGAAATGGGACTGTGGACATGGTAGGGGTAAAAGATGGGGATGTCCACAAGGGGTATGTTTTTGTTTGTGGACAGCCTGGCCACTGGACTCGAAGATGCCAAAGCAACTTTGGTAACAGTTTCAGCCTCCACTGCCACCAGCACCATAGACTATGTAGTTTATTTTAAATTATCTTTACTGAACTGTACTAAAGAAATTGTACAATTTTAATTTTGCCCATTGCAAATAGCCACCTGATGCAAGCCCATGTGTCATTTTTCTTTGGCTGTTCCTCCTGATCTAACACTGGGAAAAGTTTTAATGGATGTGTGGTGTGTGCACTTCATACAGCAGCTAAGGCAACACAGCTACCTTTCCTCCTGTTCTGCTCAAATATTTGAGGTTTTTGCATTCTTGCAGCCAGTACTACAGTGAATACTTACGCAAACTCTTGTTATGCCTTAGGAGTAGCACATGACAATAGATAAATATGAAAATTCTACAGGTTTCTCACTCTTTGGGAATATTGATAAAACATAGCAAAATGACAATGAACCTCTTCCTGCATTTCAATTACCTACGGTACTGCAATTGTTGTTACAACCTGCGTGGCTCAAAACGTCAATGATGAAGTAACTCGAGGGAACAAATGAGCTGTCTCCTTTACAAAGGCAACAACAGCAGATCTTTATGGTTAAGCAACATTCTAGTGTGATCACACTATCTATACTTTACAAATTCTTTTGATGAAATACTACAATTACAGCTACAATCCTTTTTTGTATGTTTATTATCTACTGCAAAGTACTGCTGACACAAAGTCAACTAATTGCATGGCATATGCTGGTGATATTAAACCTGATTCTGATGCATCAGTGGCTGAAAAGATTTTATGGACTAAAGTACACTATGCGCAAGACTATATAGTTGAAAATGAGAGATTCTCGAAAATAGCAAGAAAAATAGCAGCTACTATACGATTTGCCAGAGCCATAAACTAGAAAAACACCACTGGTATCTGCTGCTACTGGGCCCTTACCCTAGAGGACATTTTGTGCATCTCCAAATGGACTTTATGCTGTTACCTAAATGTACAGGTTATAATTATGTACTCGTTATTATTTGTTATTGACATGGGTAGAAGTTTATCAAACTCAGAAATGATGCTGTAACTGTTAGTGACTCTTTGATTATGAGAATTTATTCCTAGGTTTGGGTTAATAGTATAAGACACAGGAGCAGAATTACGACATTCGGCCCATCAAGTCTGCTCCGCCATTCCATCATGGCTGATTTATTATCCCTCCAAACCCCATTCTCCTGCCTCCTTTCCATAACCTTTGACAATCCAATTAAACAAGAACCCATCAACCTCTGCCTCAAATATACCCAATGACTTGGCCTACACAGTCATCTTGGGCAATGAATTCCACATATTCACCACTTTCAGACTAAAGAAAATTTTCCTCATCTCTGTTTGAATTTAACATCCCTTAATTCTGAAGCTGTGCCCTCTGGTCGTCAATGTAGGAAACATCCTCTCCACATCCACTTTATCCAGACCTTTCAATATTTGATAGATTGCAATTAGATCCCCCCCTCGTTCTTCTAAACTCCACTGAGTACAGGCCCAGAGCCATCAAGAGCTCATTTGTTAACCCTTTCTTCCAAGGATCATTCTCATGTACCTTTTCAGGACCCCCTCCAATGCCAACACATCTTTTCTTAGACAAGGGGCCTAAAACTGCTCATAATACTCCAAGTGCAGTCTGAAAAACACTTTACGGAGTCTCTGCATTACATACTTGCTTTTAATATTCCAGTTCTCATGAAATGAATGCTAGCATTGCATTTATATTCAATATCCTCAACTCAACCTGCAAGTTAACCTTTAGCGAATTCTGCATGAGGACTAAGACCCTTTGCACTTCTGATTTTTGGATTTTTTCCCCATTTAGAAAATAGGTCACACCTTTATTCCTTCTGCCAAGTGCATGCCCATACATTTCATACACAATATTTCATCTGCCACTTTTTTGCCCATTCCCCAAAGCTGTCTTAAGTCCTTCTGCAGACCACTCTGCTTCCTCAACACTACCTGCCCCTCCACCTATGTTCCTACCATCTGCAAACTTGGCCACAAAGCCATCAATTTCTTCATCCAAGTCACTGACATTCAATGTGAAAAGAAGCAATCCCTACACCGACCCTGATAAATCCCAAAGAAAATCACAAATTATAATGGTCCTTATTTTACAGGTAAAGCTATATGAGTTCACAAAAGCTTATGTAAGCATCATTTCACCTGCCCTTACCACCCACAATCTAACGGGACAGCTGAAAGACAGAATGGGACCATGAAAAGCAGGTTAGCTAAATTACGTGATGGCCAAAGGCACTTCCACTGGCTCTTGTGACAAGGTGCTGCGCTCCAGTCTACATAAGAGGCTTATCTCTGCATGAAGTAGCATTGGGACCTCTCCTGCACTTCCAGTTGCCCCTCCCTTTTGGTCAAACAGAAACTATGAGTGAAAGCATGTTGCAGTATTGTATAGTAACACAAGCTCTTAAATTTTTCCATTAATGGGTACTTGAAATCCAGAAGATTGTGCTAGCTGCAGAATGTCAGATCTACCAGTTGGAAGATAAGATACTGGTGAGATCCTACTGACAAAAGAACTGCCTTGAGTCCTGGTGGAAAGGCCCATTTCAAGTATCACTAACTTCATACACTGCTTTGAAGGACCAAGGAAAGCTGGTATGGATGCAGACACCAGCGTCACCAGACCAGGGAATCGGTAGCCAGGCAAACATTGATGATAAGGACTAATTAGCTGAATTTGATCATCATTACCTGTGACTGTAAGGTATCACTGTGCATTATGTTTTGGGCAATCTGAGTGTCTATTTCCTGTTTAAGTACAGAACTACCTCATTAAACTAACACTCTTAACTCTTTACCCTAGTAACTAATATGTGTTGTGTACTAATGGGTCAGGTTGTTACGTTTGCTCTAGAGGATCCATACATTTGATAGGTGGCTTACCAAAGTGGCCTATACCCATGAATTGTCATAAGATGGATTCTATATTTTACTTTGATAATGAGACAAGAGCTGTGAAGGAAGCATTTGACCGTACTGTCCATAGAAATGATTCTTGCCAAGGCAAGTGTTTTTAAGGACAGTATCAACCTTTCTTTAAAGGACTGCATAAGCCAACCCCCCACCACCTGCTCTGAAGCTGCTTCATGAGGATAAGATTAAGTTGTTATTGTAACCACCATGTGATAGGACTAGACTATGGCAAAAGTACGAGCAATGCCTATACTACTAGCGATCTTCCAAATCCTATTAATGGTACTACTGTGTATGTGGCCATCAGATCTATCTCTGTCTGCTTTCTGAAATGACATCTTTGGCCTGAACCAAATCCATGTAGGGGTTATTGTTAGCCGGCCTCTGTAATACCATATATGTACAACCGGACTATGCTCTCTCTACTCACAACGTGTCGGCTTACAATCAAAGGACTACGGAGACTGAGTGTTCCTGCTCTGGGGACCTGCCAAAATGACTTGTGAAAGCATTAATATGGCTTGAGCACTGGAGAAGTTGACTAATGACATGACCTTAGTACTATATGATACGAGCCAGGCAATCTATGACATTACTGTCAAAATGGTGGCAATCCGCAATATGGTCTTTCAAAGTCAACTAACACTTGACTTCTTGTTGGTCACAAAAGGTGATACTTGTGCCATTAGTGGTCAGGAAGGTTGCATGAACATCCCTGAAACACCTGAGAACACCACCAATTTAGCTGTGCATGCCCAGCTAGCTGAAGGTTAGGAAGACTGGGCAGGAGTTAAATAAGACTCCATCTTCACCACAGGGACCCTTTACCTAGTTTCACTCTTTACTAGTAGTTGTAATATTCCCCGCTATTTGCAATATTCATTTTAATCTCTTGCCTGAGATCACTTTGTTGGATGATAGCTCACACAGCAGCTGCCCCCATCTTAATATAACAGGCAAATGTCCCTGATGGAACTATCAAGTTTCAGAGAATCTGCGCTATTGAAATTCAGGAAGATTTATGTTCTCCTTTCCAGAATTAAAAGGAGGGAGTGTGGAAGTTGCGATAAGGCAAGGGTAGACTGAATTAGAGTGCAGACAGCCCAGGCAAGAAATGCCTGCAAAGAGCATAGCTTCTCTTTACGACGCAGAGTGGTGGAACCATTTTCACTTACTGGACACAAGAATATAACAAAAGGATTTGAAACACACACACCAACTCAGATTTCAAAGTATCATTGATCGGTAGCTTGTAGGTTCTATTGACTCTTAACACCTCTATTGTGAATGGCGATTTATGTTGCAAGCAAGGAATTCAAACATACATAGATTATTAAATGGCTAGTATCTATAACGGCTAGTCAATTTTGTAAAAAGTAGTCTTTTTGTCTTTTTTCATTGCTGACATCAGAACAGTGTGGTCACAGGGGCTATGCTGTTCTCCTTGTGCACAAGTACAATGAAGTACGATTGAGGAATGAGTGCAGGTTGTCAGAGTCCAGTTAATCAGCTATGACATGTGCCACTGTGAGCTTGTGGGGATTAAAATGGATTTCCCTCTGTTTTAAAACATGCGATTCATGAGAAGTGGTAAATTATTTTGTAAGCCTGCTTAAGATATGAGAGAAAAAGTCATAGAGCTATAAAGTACAGAGACAGGCCCTTTGGTCCAACTAGTCCATGCCAACAAAGATGCTCATCTAAGCTGGGCCCATTTGTCCACATTTGACCCACCTCTCTAAACATTCCCTATCCATGCACCTGTACAGCATCTTTTAAATATTGTTAATGAGCCTACCTCAACCACTTCTTCCAATAGCTTACTCCATATATGGACCACCCCCTGTGTCAAAAGGTCAGCCCTAAAGTTCCTATTAAATCTTCCCCTTCTCATCTTAACCCTATGCCCTCTAGTTCTTTATTCCAGCCTTCTCATGATTTTATACACTTCTAATGAGATCACGCTTCAATCTCCAACACTGCAATGGATTAAGTCCTAGCCTATCCAATCTCTCTCCATAATCCAGACAACATCTTCATAAATCTTTTGTTCACTTTTTCTAGCATAACGGCACATTTCTAATAGCAGGGTGACCAAAATTGAGCGCTATTTTACAAATGTGGCCTCACATCTTATACAACTGCAAAAAAACTTCCCAATTTCTAATCAATGTCCTGACCAATGAAGTCCCGTATTAAAAGCCTCCTCCACCTGCGTTGCACTTTCAGAAAACTAGGTATTCCTACATCCCTCTTTTTGACAATGCTTCCCAGGGCTCTATCATTCACTGTGAACATGTTACCCTTTTCTTCCCAAAATGCAACATCTTACACTTACACGAATTCAACTCCATTTGCCATTCCTTAGCCTCTTACCCATCTAAACACGATTTCACTGTAATTCTTGATCACTTCTCTCTCTCTCTCCCCCAAGAGCACCACCTCTTTTAAGGTTGTCTACAAACTTAACTTAGTAAACATGCGTTATGTATTCTCATCCAGATCACTGATACGGATAACAAATAACCATCACATAGCACCGACTCAGAGCACACTTCTCATGGCCTCCTGTCCTAAAAACTACTTTATCCCATCACACCCATGTTTCCTACTATTAAACCATTGCATATCCGACTAGCTAGCTCTCCCTGGAACCCATGTGATCGACAGTATTGTGTAAAATACCTAGGTACATTTATATAGTGAGGGTGCCTAAGACTTTTGCAAAATACTGTAGTAATTTTATGTATTGCACTGTACGGCTGCCACAATAAAAATACAAATTTCATGACACAAGTGATGATAAACCTGATTAGGATATGGGTCTCTATTGTGGACTGAGAGTGGGAAGTGGACAGAGGGAGGTGAATCATGGTTGAGAAAAGGGGAAGGGAGAGATGGAGGGAGCAGGAAGAACCAGAGAAACATTCAGTAATGATCAATAAACCAATTGTTTGGAATCAAATGACTTACCTGGTGTCTCAGCGGGGGTACCTGCACCTGCACCATCCCCTCTCACCACCACCCCATCCGGCACTCCTTCTCTACCACTTGTCCCATGGCACTTCACCCTTGCTACACCCAACATCCTTTGCTCCTGCCAGATTTACAAGCACACTCTCCACTTCACGTTGACAAGTACAGTACTATCCAAAAGTCTTAGGTGTATATATGCCTCAGACTTTTGAACAGCACTGCATATTTCCACAGCAGTCTATCTTGCAGAACCTTATCAAAGACCTTACTGAGGTCTATATAGCCTATGTCTACTACTCTGCCATTACCAGCCTTTTTGGTTACTTCTTTAAAAAATTCAGAAGCTATATTCACAAATTTGTGCTGATTAACCATAATCAACTCATCTTTCCAAGTACATGTACACCTTAGCTTCCAGAGATGTTGGGCTCAATGGTCTACAGTTCTCAGGTTTTTCTTTGCTGCCCTTCTTAAATAAAGTTTTCTGGGAAATAACCATATATATATCTCAGCAAGGACTCCCACAATTCCAATTTTCCACACTGCTCCTGTATTTTTCAGATCAGATCCTAGAAATTTAATTCCACCATAAGTTTTAAGAAACTTGCACCCTCTGCTGTAACATAGGAGTGTATCTACAGAAAATAGCGCTTACGGCAAGCACTGAAATTGCGCCCCTGTCCAAACATCTGACACCCATCTTTTAGATAACTTTACCATAACATCAGCTCAAAAATACAAGTCAAGCTCATTAATCTTTTAATTAACATATTATGGCACTACATGAAAATTATAATTGCACCTTCCTTGCTTTTACTGATGCAAATTGGTCTATGATGTGATCAAAGTCAGTTTTTTCAGTTTCTTCTCTTTCTACACTCAGCACAGCAAGATAACAGAGTCTGCCTTGACCCATGGAGGCTCGCAAATACGGAAGTGCAGTCGGCCCTCCTTATTCGCAAATTCCGCATGCGCAAATTCAACCAACCGCAAAATCACGAAAACCCGGAAGTGCTCTTCCAGCACTTGTTGTTCGAGCATGTACAGACTTTTCTTTTTGTCATTATTCCCTAAACAATGCAGTATAACAACTATTTTACATAGCATTTACATTCTATTAGGTATTATAAGTAATCTAGAGATGATTTAAAGTATATGGGAGGATGTGCGTGGGTTATTGTGAATTGGGATTGGGATCGAAAAAAATCAGAAGTTCTCTTACTAAATAAGTCAGAATAGGTACATTAGGTTTTATTTAGCGTCAGTTAGTCAAACGTTTGTCTCAGTATATAGTATATATTTTACCTTTCTATGCATACAAAACACTTAAAAACGTATGTTTCGGTGCCGGGCTTGGGAACGGAAGTTCCCAAGTTCGATCCAGTGACAGGCTGCTGCCGAGTGCGTTCTCCACCCTGCCGGGTTGATGTGGAGGATCAAAAACCCAAAACCCAATAATTAAAGCACTGCGTTGCTTAGTAATAATTGTAGCTTCCATTGGGGCAGAGCCTTTCTCACTTTATCCTTTAAAATTGTTCTGATCGTTGACCGACGTAGCCTAATGCTTTTCCAATGACCGATGGCATTTCACCTCTTTCCGATCGCTTTATTATTTCCACTTTATTTTCAATCATGATCTTGACTATTTTCGTGAACAGAAA
This sequence comes from Hemitrygon akajei, assembly GCF_048418815.1. NCBI lineage: Eukaryota > Metazoa > Chordata > Chondrichthyes > Myliobatiformes > Dasyatidae > Hemitrygon > Hemitrygon akajei. Next base: position 89,535,961 of record NC_133135.1, on the reverse strand, counting down.
CACTGCAGATTCAGAGCTCTGCCACCAGGTCCTAACGTCCACCACACTGAGACAGGTTAAATAAGGTCTGGAGTTCCGCTGGGTCCTAAGGTCCACCGTAACCAGACAGGTTGAATAAGGGACTTGAGCATCTGCAAATTTTGGTATCTGCGAGGGGTCCCGGAACCAATCCCTTGCAGATAAGGAGGGCCGACTGTGTTTGTTTTAACTTGCTGAATGATCTTTCACAGCTGGCGATGGAAACTGTGATGGTTAGCATTATCTGAATAGCAATGCGAAGATTGGGAAAGATGCTCTCATCTCCATACTGAACAATAAGTTCAAGAAGCTCTTCAGGTCTTGATATTTTCATGTTGACCCGCCTTGATAGCAACATTCTGAAATCCAAAATTTCTTCATATAGTTGCTGTCCATCAACATCAGAGCTGTACAATTCACCCAAATTTTTGCACTTCTTTTTTAGGTCATTACTGTCGACGCTGTAACACAGTCCCTCAACATTGAGAAGGAACCCAAACTTGGCATCAGTGTCGTGCAAACGAGCAAACCTTTAGTCCATTTCTCTGTGAAGGTCGTCAAGTGTTCCCTTCATGATTCTTTCCATTTCCTCCTTAGCCGTTAACCTAGCGTCTCTCGAGTTCTCATCAGCCATTCATTTCTTTTGTCTCTGATGTCTTTCAACTTCAATATTCCATTCTTGACAGAGACCGACTCCTTCTTCGAGAGACACACTGACCAACATTTCTCTTTCATCATAAAAATGATCTCGGAGGCCTTTCAAATCCAGGGCAGCATCGTAGAAGTTCAAGCTAGGATCCTGCAGCCTCTTTTGAATACAGTCAATGCGAATGAGTACTTTGTTCCAAAATCCTAGCAATATCAGAAAATCATAACTCAACATGCAGTTATACAGCTGTCTTGCGTCACTTCTTGTTTCACTGGTCTCGTTTTCATTGTCTATCATGTCCTGAAGAACTTGAAGTATCTCCTCACGGTACTTGTTGACAGGCTTCACTGCTTCTGTCCTTGCTGTGCTGAATGAGAGAAAAACACATAGAGAGCTGCAATGGTTCCAAAAAACGTGACCATCATTGTATTCTGCTTGGCTGCATGTACACCCACCAAGTTGAGTGAGTAATTGTCGCGATTCACAAACACTGCCAGGTTGTTTATCTCACTTATTCTTTCATGAACACCACTTCTGTGTTCAGCCATTACAGCAGCATTGTCATAACACTGTGACCGACAATCTTGTGGCTCCATTTCATCCTTCAAGATGTTTTCAAACAAGATGTTTCAAGATGTCTTCAACCAAGCTCTCAGCATCCTTCTGGCTTATCTGGATAAAACCAAGGAAGGACTCTCTAACACGGACTGTTTTCCTCTCAAAATAAACTTCCACATACCTAACTACTTCTGACATCTGCTCACAGTGTGCCTGATCAGGCGTCGAGTGGAACATGAGACCATAGTACTTGGCTTTACAAATGCTTCTCAGTAAACTCTGGCGAACAGTAGATGCCACCATGTGGATGAATTCGTTCTGGACACCCAGTGAAAGATAAGACGTGGATCCAGTATGACTTTCCAAATGAGTGAGGTGCTCTTTTATGACAGGGTCAAAGATGGCCAGTAGTTTCAGTAAGCCAAGGAAATTTTTCACATTGGAGTCATCGGCTAGCTGAAGTGACTCTGTGTCCTTGCAAAACCAGGTTCTGAGTCACAAGGAATTTTATGCAGTGAAGGATTCTCGTCAAGATATCATGCCACTTCCGCTTTTCCTTCTCAATCTGTGACTGAAACACCGCGTCAATAACTCCTCTGTTTCCAGCTAAATTTCTTTCCACTGTGTGAAGCATTCTCGATGATTCTTGGCATTTTCATAAACACTAATCCTTTCAGGTGCTTTCCAATGGTTGAATCCACTTTCCTGCTCCAATGAGCATTGATGGTCTGACCGGGAATAGAGAAGACAACAGATACAAAATGCAAACTTTTTAGAAGGGAAATGGATCAGCCATAAGTGTCACTTTCTCACCAGGACTATTTCCCAATTTCCTCTTGAACCAAGTTTTGTTCATTGAGCAGTTATTTGTTGGTAAGAAAGGCCCCTCACTGTTCTGGAAGTACTTCAAACCCTGCTTTATTATTTCTGTTCTCAACACATCAGGCAGAATTGCTTTTCCAGTATCCTTGTCGAACTTCAGAAGTCCAATGTCATGCTGTTCAATCGCTTCTGGTATGACAGCTCGAGGCTCTTTGACACCATCTAGTCACTAGGTTCAGTGTCGTTAGGTAAAATCTCGTCAATAAACTCAACATCACCACCACTACCATCATCTTCCCCTCCTGTCACGTCCACGTTCTCTGTGGCACTCTTAATCTCGTCATACTCGGATTTAGCTGACTTGACTTCCTCCTCGGCTTGTGATGCATTTGTACTTGATCCATCTTCGGATTCTAACAAATTTGTAGTAGGTGCAGGTGACTCCATGGAATGTGTCGAACTACTTGTCAAAGGCTTTTCAAAGAAGGGCATGAAGAACTTGCTTGACTTCTTGGCTTCCTCCGCCTCCAACTTTCGTCTCTTCCGTCCCTCAGCTCCACTTTCCTTCTTCTTCATGAAGAAACGTTTCATGGTCTTCTTACACAATGCTCTGAAATAAGGCCATCCTGAGCTTCCCACCCATAATAATCAAAGACGGATCATACATCTGAAGAAAATTCTTTTTTCACTATCCAAGGATGGCTTGTCTGACTTTAATAGAAACAGCTCAGTGGCACCCCCCTTCAAGTGGCACCCAGGGTACGTGCCATACCTGCCATACCTTAGATATGCCACTGCTTTAACAGAGACTATCCTCTGACATCCCCATCAATTATTTTGCTTTTTAAGTCTTCAAGTCTTTAAGTCTTTCCACACAGTAAAAACCGAGCAGAAATATTCATTGAAGACTTCTCCCTTCTCCAGATAATGTACTGAATAGAGTTGAAATTTTCACGTACCATTGCAAAGATGAGTAATACAACTCACAATAAGATTTTAAAGGGAAAGTGAAAAAAAGCAAATAATTCTCAGAATGTACATTGGCTTGCTATGCCACAAGCTAATTTTAGCCAGTTGATTACTATCTGACAATACAGTATATTCAGCAATGAAAACCCAAAGGACCACAGAAATTATCTCCTTCCCAGTCTGTCATAAAATCAGATTTCTGTTTTATTCCAAATCTGCTTCTTTACCTATGATATCAGTTGCATCATCTTCAATGCCTTTCAAAACAACCTACTTGAAGATATGGGCAACAACTTTGTCCTTTTTAAGCTAATAAACTGACTTCAGTTTTTTATTGCATTAGGTCTTCTCACCTTATTTTATTACAACATGAGACCATTCTGCCCAGTGAATCTATTTAAAGTCTGAAAGCATCCGTATCAGGCCTATTCATCCACTTATTTCCCTCTAATTTCTATTTTAAAAACGAGTCAGGATCACGTCTAGACTTCCTCAGCTTCAGAGCTAACTTCTGTGCCACTGCGTATTTTGAATTCCTGCTTCCTTTCCATCCAAAATACCTTGATAAAGATATTTTGGATTGAAAGTGTTACGTACACCGTAACTGGGTCACTTACCAGCAAAGATAGAGAGGTCCGTTGAAGTCTGATGGTACTATTTTTAACAGTATTTATTGATAGAAATACACAAAAATAATATCAATGCAAACACACAGATAATATACGTCGTCAATACTAAATCTAAAAGCGCGGGTATAATAATAATCAATAAGAAATAAGTTGTATCGTTGTCTAGGGGATAATGAATTGTCCGATGGAAAGCCGTTGGGGACCCTGTGTGGCAATTGTTGGAGAGAGAGAGAGATGGGTTAAAACTTGCCCATTCTGTTTATGATGTTAATCCTTCGAGAGTCGTTGAAAGTTGAGTTCCCCGTTGTTAGCTAAAAACCGTTTTTCCGTGGCAAAGGTCACCGATTCCGGGCAAATGGAAGCGGATGCACGTGGCCTTCCACCGGCTTTCGCTATTACGGGATCGCTAGCGTTTCTTCTGGTGCGTCTGAGGGGCTGTTCCCACAGACCCTCTTTTTATCCTGACTCACAGGGTCTCAGGTGTCAATCAGGTTGGGGATGATGCAATGCCTCCACCAACCTCCTCCTTGGTTCATTGCCTGGGGCTTTGATTGCATCGTCCAGGATGCAATACACAAGTCCGTATCCAAGAGACAATAGCCGGTATCAATGGGTCCGCCTTTCGGAGGCCAGGACACATTCTAACCCTTTTGTGGATTCTGCATGTCTTTCTCTCATTTCCTGTGTCTCCTGAATTGACTCAATAGTGATCTTGCGATTCTCACAAAGGAGGGGTCTACCCCCGCATCCTTCGGCCCCTCAGAGCTGTGGTACATTCATAACAAAAGTAAATTAAAAAGAAAATAGAAATCCACTTAATGTAATCCATCCATGTGAACTTCTTGTTGATCTATTAAAGGAAATTGGCAAAAGTAAAGCAAACGGGGCATTGAACGGGGCAGGAAGATGCATGTAATTGTGGGGGGGGGGGTCCATTTTTGCAGTGAGGCAAAAGGTGCCATGTGACTTAGAATGGTGTAAGCCAACTAGATGTTTCTGTTTGCAAGTAAATAGTATGAACTTGCTCTTAAACAAAGTCCTGGCACACTCTCCAGATACCTGGAACAGCTCCTGTCCAAGAGGAAACAACTAATAAAAGTGTTTGAAAACCCACAGATTATCAAGCCTTTTCTTAAAATAATGTATCAAAAAGATCATCAATCATGCTTCATGGTAACATAACCATTTAGCCACCTATTAATGATGATCTGGAACCTAACCCACATCCCAAGAAATGGATGGTTAAAAATATTGCTTATAGAAATATGTAATAATCTACAATTATCACAGTTAGTTCGTGGCCCTGCCAGACTTTGTATAATACAAAGCATTTTTTCAATTTAGCACAAGGGACTTTCACAGTTTTAATCAGTAACACATTGAATAATATCCAACATATTCACTTTATGAAAAACATACATACACATGTAGAAATACATGGCCCATAATTAAAAGCTTATTAAAATAGAAAGCTATAAAGAAGAATGACACTTATTCTAGTAACTTTCCCTCTCTGAAATAGGTTGATATAAAAAGTTAACCTTTGTGATTGATGACGCTGCTCATTCAAAATAAGTGGAATAGCTACATTCTTTTAATACTCCAACTGTTATGTTAGGTCTGGTTAAAATGGCACTATCTCACTGTAATATGTGGCATGGAAAGCACTTTCTCACTTCAATGATCATTCTGGACAATTGCCCAAGATGTAATTTAAAAAATATTGTAAGGAAAGGAACGGCTCTATCTGCCTGAAGGCAATGAATTCTGGTCACTGGTAATCTGCACATATTAAGAGCGCGATGTCGTTATTCTCTGAAAGGAAAAAAAGGTCTAGCTTTGGCACAACATTAAACACCAGAAAAGTGTATTCAAGAATGAAGCATATTAAGTGTGAATAATGTAACATTTTCTTCATCTCTATTCTTACCCGAAAGAACTGTGTGAGTGAGGAGCTTCACCGGAAGGGTACAGTAACACAAGGTGACTTACCAGCACCTTCCACAGGCCTTTTGGGCATAGAGAATAAATGCTGGTCTTGAGAGAAATGTCTACATCATGAAAATAAAACTAAATATTGTAATATGTTTGTGTGCACATTCAAAAGAATTTTTTTTTTTTGTGTTTGGTGTATTTTTGCACAAGTGGTTCCATACACTTGGAGCAGAAACTCACAGAGCAGACAGCTGCCCAAATTCTATTCTCATCAATTTAGCCACGTCAGCAGAGATGTTACTGTGCCACAGCTGTTTCACATCAGCACTGCCAAGCTGCTTCCGTTCAACTACATATTGCAAGCATTCTGAAGCTTATGTTATTGCCGTGCAAAGCTGCCTGTCATTAAGGTTGTGGTAGCAATTGGTTCATTATAGGTGAATCCACCACATGAAGGGTCAGTTTAACAAATGCTCCTTGTACAGTCATGAAAAGAAACCTTGCTGAGTTCCTTTGCAACTTTTGCCAGGAGGTTAATATGTCATTGGAAATGCACTTTAATAACATGATGATAACTTCTGCAGAAACATCCTATTAATTTTTCTGCTGTGTGAAGATGTACGTATAACAGATAACAACCTTTTAAAACAATAATCTAAATGAAATTATCCTTACGTCTTCTGGGTGAAACATCTAATTGAGGTAACATATGCTCTGCCAATCGGTATATAGGAATTTACAGGACATTTTGATGACAGGCAAATTCTCCCATTGTCAGCCCCACTACTTACCATTCAATTGAGATTTGTTGCTAGAGTCATAGAGTTATAGCTATAGGCACAGAAAGAGGCTCTTCAACCCAACTATTCCGATCAAGGTGTCCATCCAAGCTTGTCACATTTGCCCAGGTTTGGCTGAAAACCCTCTAAACCTGTATGCCCCAAGCCTTATTCCAGACAGATTCAAGAAAACCTTTTGCAATTACCTAGTTTTCTGCATTAATTACTTATAAAATGCAGTCTGATCCTCATCTAGTTCACAACAATAGACAAGCACACTCTGCCTAAACTAATAAGACACAAACAATTGTACTTTTCATGTCTTTATTGAACACTTCATTTCATCATTCACAGTCCAGGCTAGAAGAAGTATGTGAACCTCTCTATTTCACTGGTAAAACTTTTTACAGCTGCTGATCAGACTTGCACAACAGCAAGGAGGAATTTTAGACCATTCCTTCATTAAAAAAAACTGTTTGAGTTCAGTATTTCTGGCATATCTTGCATGAACAGTCCTCTTCAGGTCATGCCATAGCATCTCAATTGGGTTAAGGTCTAGACTGACTTGATCATTCCAAAATACTAATTTTCTTCTTTTGAAACCATTCTGTTGTTGATTCACTCTTGTGTTTCGAATCACTGTCTTGTAGCATCATCCAACTTTGATTAAGCTTCAGGTGACGGACCGCGATCCTGACATTCTCCTGTCCCTCAACGACTGCAAGCTCTCCAAGCCCTGAGGCAGCAAAGCAGTCCCAAACCATGATGCTCCTTCCACCATGCTTCACAGCTGGAATGAGGTTTTGGTGTTGGTGTACAGTGCCCTTTTTCCTTTTATGCATTTCTGTCCAAAAGTTTAATCTTTGTCTCATCTGTCCACAGAATATTGTCCCAGAAGCATTGTGGACCAAGTGGTCTGTTGCAAACTTGAGACGCGCAGCCTTTTTTTGGAGAGCAGTGGTTTCCTCCATGGTATCCTTTCGTGAATGCAATTCTTGTTCAGTGTTTTTCTTATAGTGGACACATGAACAGTGACTTTAGCAAGTTCAAGAGATTTCTCAGGTCTTTTGTTGTTACCCTTGGGTTCTTGCTCTTGGTATGTTCTTTGCAGGACACCCACTCCTAGGGAGAGTAACAACAGTACTGAAATTTCTCCATTTGTAGACAATTTCTCTTACTGTAGACCGATCAACATTCAGATCTTTAGAAATGCTTCTGTAGCCTTTTCCGGCTTCATGTATCTCTTCAATTCTTCTAAGGTCCTTTGAAAGTAGTTTTGATTGAGGCATGATGCACATAAACAGATCTTTCTTGAAAAGAGCAGCCCTGTCAGTAACCTAACTTTGTGTGTCATTTTTATAGGCCAGAACACCTCTGCAACCCACATCTCCAATCTTGTCTCATTGATTGGATCACCTGACTCCAAATAGCTTTTGTAGGAGGCATTACTCCAGGGTTTCACATACTTCTTTGAACCTAGTCTGTGATTGTTTAAATGACATACTCAGTATTGATGAGAAGAAGTACAATTGTTTGTGTTTTATTAGTTTAGACAGATTGTGTTTGTCTATTATTGTGATTTGGATGAAAATAGCACCATATTTTATGAGTAATTAATGTGGAAAAACAGGTAATTGCAAAGGGTTCACAAATCTGTTCTTGCAACTGTTCATGTCACCTTTGTGTGAATAAGTTGCCCCCTAGTTCCTATAAATCTTATCTCTAACCTTAACTCAAAGTTGTTGTTGTTCAACACTGGTTACATGTCTAGTATTTCAATGGGGGCCAGGGATTTCAGGTATTTTTAAACAACACTGCTGAAAAATTATGGTGTTTTTATTCACAAGAGTTGTTTGAGGTAGTGTGTGGTGATGATTTCAAAGGAAAAATTCCAAAGATCAAGTTCTTGCCAAATGGAAGCTATCAAAATTGTTGCATCTAGAGATACCAATTTCCAGTTTACAAATGTGGGCATCTGTGCTTGTCAGCTTTATGGCCTTTCTGAAGGTTTTTCTGTTAAAGGACCAAGCAAGCTAAGGAGCTACATCCATCCTTAATCAGTTAAAGCAAAACCAGTCTTTAACTTGAAACATCAATTTGGCTTTCTCTCCACAGATTCTGCCACACTTGCTGAATGCCTCCAGCATTTTCTGATTTTAATTCAGATTTACAACACCTACAGTTCTCGTGATTTTTCAAAATGAATGTTTAATGGGCCAAAGCTGGATGATTGTATCTGGCAGTTCTGACTCAGAAACTCATAACAACATTCTTTAATTTTTCACTCTTCAAAAAATACTTTTTAAAATTCTTTTCAAAAATGGACCTCACATTTTTCCACTTTAAATTTCATCTTCCATTGCCTCATTCATTTAACAAGTTTCTGCTCCCCTGAAATGTCTCTGTGTCCCTACAACTCACATCATCTATCTTTCTATCATCAGCAAACTTGGGATATTTTACACTTGGTTCCTTATTGATATCGTTAACATAAATTGCAAACAGTCAGGTACAATACTGACCTCTAATGCTGCCCATTTGGACCTTGCACATTCTCTCTGTGACTGTGTGGCCTTCTCCACTCTAGCTTACTGTTCTTTTGATAATATAGTGTGCTTTTAACTTTGACATTATTTTGAAATTTGGCTTTTTTGCCTTAAAATTACAAGTATTTTTATAAGAAAAATCTCTGCTTTCAGGAAGCAAATAAATCACTTTAAATGTAATTTGCCAATTTAGTATATTCAACTTCATACTTGTCTTCTTTGTTGAGACTTAGACCTTGATTTCAAGTTAAACGTCATCACTTTCAATGTTGACAGTTTCCTTAGAAAACTATCAATTCTCTTTACACGGTACCCCACCTAAAGTAATTCCTTTGATAGCTCCTCAGTATATTGATCTGGAAAAACACTTCTTAAAAACTTAGTGAATTCAATCTGTCCTGGAGTGTGCAAATGGGATATCCTGGAATCCCAAGCTGATCATAAGACCATAAGATACAGGAGCAGAACTAGTCTATTTGGCTCATTGAGCCAGCTCCACCATTTCCTCATGGCTGATCCACTTCCCTCTCAGCCCCAATCTCTTGTCTTCTCCCTGTAACCCTTCATGCCCTGACCAATAAAGAATCTATCAATCTCTGCCTTAAATATATATAAAGACTTGGCCTCCACAGTCACCTGTGGCAATACATTACACAGATTCACCACTCTCTGGCTAAAGAATTTCATCTTCATCTCCATTCTAAAAGGACGCCCCTCTATTCTGACATTGTGTCCTCTGGTCTTAGACTCCCCCACCATAGGAAACATCCTCTCCACATCCACTCTATCAAGGCCTTTCACTATTCCATAAGTTTCAATGAGGTCACTCCTCTTCTTCTGAATTCTGGTGAATACAGGCACAGAGCCAACAAAAATACTAAATATTCATAGAATTATAAAGCATGGAAACAGATCCTTTGGCCCAACTTGCCCTTGATGATCAAGATGTCCATCTAATCGTATCCTAGTTGTCTGTATTAGGCCTATATACTGCTCAACCTTTCCCATCCATGTACCTGTCTACATGTATTTTAAATGATGCTTTTTCATACCTGTCTCAAATTTTGCCTCTGGCAGCTCATTTCACATACATACAGTATCACCTTCTGCAAGAAGTTCCTTCACCATTGCCTCAATGACCACCTACTTTTTGTATCATCTGCAAGCATATTAAACATGCCTTAAACATTGCAATACAGAGACATCAGTTTGCAGCCATGTCTCTACAATGGGGTTGTACTTACTTATATTTATACCATTAATGCTGGAGCCATTCAAATAAAGAATATTCAATTATGTCTTTTTAACATTTTTAATCTTCTGGTAAGGTGGCAGTGTGTGGTAGACAAAACAGCCTCTCTGGGGCCAACCAAAGGCGTTTTTGAATCACAGATGAGAAAATCTGCAGATGCTGGAAATCTGAGCAACACACGTAAAATGCTGGAGGAACTCAGAAGGCCAGGCAGCATCTATGGATAAGAGTACAGTCGACGTTTCAGGCTGAAACCCTTTGGCAGGACTGAAAGGTGTTTGTGCCTTTTTTAAACATTCTTTCTTTACAATTACAGGGCAATGCTGATCATTAAGAGCTTCAGTTGCTGCAAGTCTACTCCATTAGCAAGCTGCTTGTTGGGAAGGAGCTGGATGGTGTTACTGCTTGCTGCAAGAAGGCAATGCAGCCAGTGTGCAAAGGCATTGGGCAGTCTAACAGCCAGTAATTGCCTTGGACATTTCTCTTGCGAATGCAAGACCCTGTTGGACATTGATAATGTAAAATACTGCAAGTCTATTTCCCTTGATTATTGGAGAGAGAGATAGCAAGGGAACTGTGAGGACTCGGTCGTAACAAGGAATAAGCCTGAAGCCACAGACTTGCAGTCCAGGAACGCAGATGCCAGAGGCAGTGTAGCATGGCGCCCATGCTCGGCTGGCAGCTGCCCTCCAGTGTTTGATCAGTGGGATGACAAGTTGGACTGTGTGCGTGTGTATGCAAGTTTGCCTGCAGACTGCTGACAACTTCTTGCTCCTGCTGATAACACCCATGAACCATCAAATTACAGGACATGACACTCATGGACATTTGGCTATAATGTTTTTTTTAGCGTGGCTGTATATCTTATATGTGTCTTGTGCTGTGTGGCTGTTGGTACTGCGTTTTGCACCTTGGCCCCAGAGAAACACTGTTTCATTTAGCTGCATTAGTTCAATGGTAAGTAAACTTGAACTTGAACTTTATGTCCCCAGGTATGAGATTGGCCTGTTTTAGAACATAGAACATAGAATAGTACAGCACATTATAGGCCCTTTGGCCCACAATGTTGTGCCGACCCTCAAACCCTGCCTCCTATATAACCCCCCACCCTAAATTCCTCCATATACCTGTCTAGTAGTCTCTTAAACTTCACTAGTGTATCTGCCTCCACCACTGACTCAGGCAGTGCATTCCACGCACCAACCACTCTCTGAGTGAAAAACCTTCCTCTAATATCCCCCTTGAACTTCCCTCCCCTTACCTTAAAGCCATGTCCTCTTGTATTGAGCAGTGGTGCCCTGGGGAAGAGGCGTTGGCTGTCCACTCTGTCTATTCCTCTTAATATATTGTACACCTCTACCATGTCTCCTCTCATCCTCCTTCTCTCCAAGAGTCTGCCACTTCTCAACCCACTTCTGCATTCTAACAATGTCTCTCTGCAATCTTCAACAATCCTCTACACCATCTACAACACCACCACCTTTGTGTCGTCCGCAAACTTGCCAACCCACCCTTCTACCCCCACATCCAGGTCATTAATAAAAATCACGAAAAGTAGAGGTCCCAGAACAGATGCTTGTGGGACACCACTAGCCACAACCCTCCAATCTGAATGTACTCACTCCACCACGACCCTCTGCCTTCTGCAGGCAAGCCAATTCTGAATCCACCTGGCCAAACTTCCCTGGATCCCATGCCTTCTGACTTTCTGAATAAGCCTACTGTGTGGAACCTTGTCAAATGCCTTACTAAAATCCATGTAGATCACATCCACTGCACTACCCTCATCTATATGCCTGGTCACCTCCTTGAAGAACTCTATCAGGCTTGTTAGACACAATCTGCCCTTCACAAAGCCATGCTGACCGTCCCTGATCAGACATGATTCTCTAAATGCCCACGGATCCTATCTCTAAGAATCTTTTCCAACAGCTTTCCCACTGCAGACATAAGGCTCAGTGGTCTATAATTACCCGGACTATCCCTAGTACCTTTTTTGAACAAGGGGACAACATTCGCCTCCTTCCAATCCTCCGGTACCATTCCCGTGGACAACGAGGACATAAAGATCCTAGCCAGAGGCTCAGCAATCTCTTCCCTTGCCTCATGGAGCAGCCTAGGGAATATTCCGTCAGGCCCCGGGGACTTATCCATCCTAATGTATTTTAACAACTCCAACACCTCCTCTCCCTTAATATCAACATGCTCCAGAACATCAACCTCACTCATATTGTCCTCACCGACATCAAGTTCCCTCTCATTGGTGAATTTCGAAGAGAAGTATTCATTGAGGACCTCGCTCACTTCCACAGCCTCCAGGCACATCTTCCCACTTTTATCTCTAATCGGTCCTACCTTCACTCCTGTTATCCTTTTGTTCTTCACATAATTGAAGAATGCCTTGGGGTTTTCCTTTACCTTACTCACCAAGGCCTTCTCATGCCTCCTTCTTACTCTTCTCAGCCCCTTCTTAAGCTCCTTTCTTGCTACCCTATATTCCTCAATAGACCCATCTGATCCTTGCTTCCTAAATCTCATGTATGCTGCCTTCTTCCACCTGACTAGATTCTCCACCTCGCTTGTCACCCATGGTTCCTTCACCCTACCATTCTTTATCTTCCTCACCGGGACAAATTTATCCCTAACATCCTGCAAGAGATCCTTAAACATCGACCACATGTCCATAGTACATTTCCCTGCAAAAACATCATCCCAATTTACACCCGCAAGTTCTAGCCTTGTAGCCTCATAATTAAAAATTAAACATTTTTCTGTCCTCTCTGATTCTATCCTTTTCCATAATAATGCTAAAGGCCAGGGAGCGGTGATCACTGTCCCCCAGATGCACACCCACTGAGAGATCTGTGACCTGACCTGGTTCATTACCTAATACTAGATCTAGTATGGCATTCCCCCTAGTGGGCCTGTCAACATACTGTGACAGAAATCCATCCTGGACCCACTTACAAATTCTGCCCCATCTAAACCCTTGGAACTAATCAAGTGCCAATCAATATTAGGGAAGTTAAAGTCACCCATGATAACAACCCTGTTATTTTTGCACCTTTCCAAAATCTGCAACCCAATCTGCTCCTCGGTATCTCTGCTGCTACCAGGGGGCCTACAGAATACCCCCAGTAGAGTAACTGCTCCCTTCCTGTTTCCACCCCTCCTCCCCTTTTTCCCCCTTCTCTATCCCTTTGAAAGCACTGAAATCCAGGAATATTGAGAATCAATTCCTGCCCTGGTGCCAGCCAAGTCTCTGTAATGGCCACTACATCATAATTCCATGTATGTATCCAAGCTCTCAGTTCATCACCTTTGTAACTGATGCTTCTTGCATTGAAGTACACACACTTTAGAACCTTCTACCTTACTACCTACATTTTTTACCTCACTTACATGATTTCTAGCACTGACCAATTATGTGGATTAATCTGACTATAACTGGGGTGTGTTCTTACAAAATCAAGCTCTGTCTCTTCTATGACACAGGGTGGATTCAATACTGATTTTTTTTAACCATGTTCTTTCCAAACTTCCTCTCACCATAATCTCCTCTCAATCTCAATATTCCTATATGTCTTATCTGTAGGTCCAGGTAATTTGATACTTGTGAGGAATTAAAATCAAAACATAAGTTTTAATTTTGTGTTGAATAAAATGGAGAAGAAACTTGATGATTATTTCAGTTGCCATGCAGTAATGAAGTGCAGAACTGTAGCATAATAGACAGTGTTTCCTTTCTTTGTAAAATGCAATAATTAAAAGCAGAGGTTCAACTGCACACATTCTGTAAAAATTTATAGATGTCTTTGGTGAGATGTCAAGTGAGGAATGGATTTGTTTCTGTTTTGGAATCAATGCCAGTATTCTTTGCCTGGAAGGCAAACAGGAATGGGTAAAAATGGATTTATTCTTGGTCAATCCAAAACACAAATGGATATCGGTGGTCTGGCTTAGATTGGAGCAAGGAGTTCAGGAATTTAAATTTAAATGAGTTAAGTTCATACTTACCTCTTTTTTGAAGCCATATAGATGCAACACAACAAATTGTTAGTAATTCCATGGCAATTCTAAAATTCCATTTAATTAATCCTTACCAGCTTATAAATGTAAGATTATATTAAACTGATGCTTCACCAATTTGCAATTAAACCAAGATGTTTTCCAAATATCTATGATGCTATAATTACAATCCACCTCTCAAGTATAACTAAAGCTTTCTGAAAATTTATGAAATTGCAAAGTATTTTCAACAAATCAAGAGAATAATGATCCAGAACCAATAGAGAAAGTCATTCAGTCCTTTTACTGTCCTTCGACTTATTTAGTTCATGTCCAATCTGCACTTCAGTTTCACTTACCAGAAGAATTTTGATACCCATATCAAATAAAAAATGTCAATATAATTCTCAAGCTTTAAAACCAATGAAAACCCCAACCTCTCTCAATCTTGTCTAAATTGGGTAAATGTCCCACTGGAAAAGTCATCTTCACTGAATCATACCTTACAGACAAGATGCCAGACACCTCTATCTCTGGCTACATAGATTCCAACTCCTGACAGACCTCATTATTAACTCCAACTCTCATGAAGTCTAGTAGGCAAAAAAAGAATCGTCAGATTACCACCCACCCTCCTCTTTCAGTACTCCTCATTTGAAAGAAGCACTGAGAGAGCCAGCTAAGTCTGTAATTGGAAATAAGTGAAACAATATGAGGCATATATCTATTTGACCCTCATCCTCATCAACCCACAGCAGCATGTATCTATGTCTCCCATATCAGTAGACACTGTACAATCCTTTTCGGCACAAAGCCCCATCTTCACATTGAGGATACTCCTAATCATAGTGTGTGGGATTAAAAAATGTGCTGAATGTCAGAACAGATCTGGCAGCTCAAAACTGGACAACCAAGAGGACCATGAATCATTAGAAGCAGCAGAATGTACAAGACAGCCAGTTACTGGTAAATTATAACATTTATTCTACCGTTACCTTCTTACTTCATTTGTCTTGTTGAATGGCATTCCAGTAGCAATAGCGTAGAAGTGTCCTTGATGGTCAGCACAGATTTTATTGTCCAATATACCCCATTATTGGTTGTACAACTCTATCACTCCAAATGTTAATAGTGCAGATGTAATTTCACAAATATATAACTGAAGTATAACCTTCATAACTGAGCATTCAATTGTGTTTGCAATACACAGTCCCCGAGTTACGAACATCTGACTTACGAACAATTCGTACTTACGAACCTAGGAAGGAGAACGCCATCCGCCATTTTAAGTCAGATCACGACCCTGTCTGCCATTTTAAGTCATTGCCGTTGATACTGTGTTGAGTGTGTAACTTTGTATCTGGCTTAAATTTTTCTCAGTAAGATTCCCCCTGACCACTCCCCCCCCACCTTTTCCAGTCAGCATCACCCCCACTTGTCCCATTTAACCTGTCTCAGTGCGATGGACTTTAGGATCCAGGGCAGCTCACTGCTACTGAATCCAGTGTTTCTGTTCCACTTACAGAAAATGATCATGATTGAAAATAAAGTGGAAATAATAAAGCAATCGGAAAGGGGTGAAACACCATTGGTCACTGGAAAAGTGTTAGGCTACAGTCAGTCAACGATTGGAACAATTTTAAAGGATAAAGTGAGAATAATGGAGCATGTGAAAGGCCCTGCCCCGATGAAAGCTACAATTATTACTAAGCAACACAGTGGTTTAATTATTGAAATACATATGTTTCTTAAGTGTTTTATATGCATAAAAAGGTAAAATATATAACTATACAAAAATTTGACTAACTGACGCTAAATAATATTGGATGTACCTGTTCCGATTTATGTACAAATCCAACTTAAAGACGGACTCAGGAACGGAACTCGTTCGTAACCCGGGGACTGCCTGTATATCAGAACACTGGTTAGCTTTCCTTGCCTAATCTACACAATAACCATTTGTGAATCATGAACTGTATCACCATTTAGATCAGGGTTTCCTAACTTGGGGTCTATGGACCCCTCAGATAATGGTAAGGGTCCATGGCATAAAGGTTGGGATCTCCTGATTTAGCTAATATGCTTTGTTGCGAGCAGCAGTTCCCAAAGTGGGCAATATCGTCCCTTGGGGGCAGTGGGACTTCCTAAGGACCGCTCAGTAGCAATGCTCCCTCTAATTTGTAATTTCCAACGTGTGTTATTTTGTGCTATGCAATTTTTTTGCCCAGTGACAACATGTCCACACTGAATTTTATATATAGAGGTATTCATTTCAACAGCTAGCAAAACACTGTCAATAAGAACTTTGATCTCCTTTAGGCTTCATCATTTTCACTCTTGTTTATCTGCACTCTCACAAAACAGAAGTAGCAGGCCTGTAGTGGGTAATGAAGGATTTTCTCTCCGGAGCTTTTGCACACTGTATGTATGTGATTTACTTGCTAAATGACACTTTAAAAGCCAAGTTTCTAAATATTACTCCACTTCTTCCCACTTGTAAATTCTCTAGCAACTTTGGCATCACAATAATACATGCAGATAACATCAGTTTCTGTATTGTACATAAATATTGCTCATTGCTGCACGTTCCAGATCTCATGAGCTTTCAGTGTAGCAGTTTCTACTGTTTCATTAAGCCACTCTGTTTTAAATGAACTAGCAGTTCTTCTGCACTTCACACCCTTTGCTTCTTTAGAATTCAACATAGTGAATCAATAATTTCTTCAGTAAAAACTGTATAAATAAGCCAGTTCTAAAATCTGTAGACAAATCATCACAAACTCCATGTTGTCAATGCTGCCCACATCAGAAATGGGAAAAGGAAATGTGATTGTGTATAATCATGTAATATACTTAACATGCCAATGAGGTAGAAGGTGAGTGACAACCTTTTGTGCAGTTTAAATTCTTTTATGCACCAGTAGCAAAAGACGTGTGTGCACACACACGCACACCTTAGAGGGAA
This sequence comes from Hemitrygon akajei, assembly GCF_048418815.1. Classification (NCBI taxonomy): domain Eukaryota; kingdom Metazoa; phylum Chordata; class Chondrichthyes; order Myliobatiformes; family Dasyatidae; genus Hemitrygon; species Hemitrygon akajei. The sequence goes on along the minus strand of NC_133135.1, from coordinate 89,518,831 downwards.
CATTGCTCAGTAGCAAGGTGGTGGGAGCTGAGGGATTAGATAGATAGATAGATAGATAGATAGATACTTTATTCATCCCCATGGGGAAATTCAGCATTTTTTTCCAATGTCCCGTACACTTGTTGTAGCAAAAACTCATTACATACAATACAATACTTAACTCAGTAATAATATGATATGCAACTAAATCACTAGCTCAAAAAGCATTAATAATAGCTTTAAAAAGTTCTTAAGTCCTGGCAGTTGAATTGTAAAGCCTAATGGCATTGGGGAGTATTGACCTCTTCATCCTGTCTGAGGAGCATTGCATCGACAGTAACCTGTCGCTGAAACTGCTTCTCTGTCTCTGGATGGTGCTATGTAGAGGATGTTCAGGGTTTTCCATAATTGACCGTAGCCTACTCAGCGCCCTTCGCTCAGCTACCGATGTTAAACTCTCCAGTACTTTGCCCACGACAGAGCCCGCCTTCCTTATCATCTTATTAAGACGTGAGGCGTCCTTCTTCTTAATGCTTCCTCCCCAACACGCCACCACAAAGAAGAGGGCGCTCTCAACAACTGACCTATAGAACATCTTCAGCATCTCACTGCAGACATTGAATGACGCCAACCTTCTAAGGAAGTACAGTCGACTCTGTGCCTTCCTGCACAAGGCATCTGTGTTGGCAGTCCAGTCTAGCTTCTCGTCCAACTGTACTCCCAGATACTTGTAGGTCTTAACCTGCTCCACACACTCTCCATTAATGATCACTGGCTCCATGTGAGTCCTAGGTCTCCTAAAGTCCACCACCATCTCCTTGGTCTTGGTGACATTGAGACGCAGGTAGTTTACAAGCTTAATTTAAGAAATTAATTAATTATTATAAGCATTTGATCCTCAGTGCCTCATAATTGATTACAATGATCATATAATCACCTCATCTCTTGCTAACCTGCTGTTCTCTCACATTTTATAATTGTTAAACAGCAAAGCAATGCTTTGTATTTGGCATATCCTGAGAAAGTTGGACAAAAGAAATTGTGTTATTTCTGGAGCTGACCTGTGCATCATTACTGTTCAGTACTACAGTTAGTGTTAGCTAGTATGATTACCATACTCTAATCATGCACTTACTCAGTTCCTGCGAAATAGGGTATGGCACTCAATGGGGTAAAGTTCAAAATCTGCCCTTTTGAATGGTCTTAACTGCATTCCTCATGGCCCAACTGAGATACTGCTACCCAACTTTTCCAGGCAGTGAGACAGGTTGTGCCTGAGCTATTATGATATCATTACTTCCCCTTTATGATGCAGCACCTGATGTTGGACTTCAATAACAGGCAATTGACCATGGTCATTAATCCATCAGAAATATGGCAGAAGCAGATAAAGTTTTCACCTTGTGACAACTTCCAGAAACGGAAGAACTTCAAAACACATTTGCTTGCACTTCACAACAAAACAGCACTGATTTACATGGTTCACACAACATTTCACTGCATGGCTCACTGTTAAATCTGGAAAGCCCCACACAACTGGAGAAGAGCTAATTCTGCCTGTAGTAAGAGAGGTTCTGAGTACGGTTTTGCATTAGCCACCTAGCTAAATTGTTAAAGCGATTCCACTCGGCGGCAACTCCGTTCAAAGGTGAATCGATGAAATGTCTCAGCATGCAGAAGGTACTATGGACAAGAGAATTTGCTAGGCAGTTGGATGAGTCAACTTTGCCAGGCAACAAATCTTTCTTCTTGGTTGTGTTCTCTTCATAAAGGATAAAAGCATGGTCCATGAGTAGTTATTTACAAGGAGACAAGACACAAATATGAAGGAGGTGTCAATATTTCGGCATGTTGAAAATTTTTCAAAGAATACATTTCACTTACCAACGTTCTTGCTTGTGCAATAGATGGGGCATCATCAATAACAGGAGGCAACCACAGGATCATTACTTTATTGAAAAAAGATGAGCCTGACATATTTACCATTCATTGTGTAATTCATAGGCAACATCTTGTCGCAAAACACCCAAGTGATCACAAGCAGCAAATAAAATCAAGTTCCACGCTTTCAATTCTTGATTGGTTCAAAAGCTTTGTATTATGAATAATAAACAGCTGAAATGCTTGCTGTTGCACACAGAAGTCAGATGGCTCTCAAAAGGAAACTGCTTGAGACACTTCAATGCACTCTTTGAAACTGATAAAATTCTTTGAAGATTCGAATGCTTCATTCAGTAATCATCTCAAGAATATTAGACATGGCATTGCTTATTTGCCAGAATTATTTTCAAGGTTTAATGAAATCAGTTGAATTGCAAGGAAAGAATGTGAATCTGATCAAAGTCAAAACAGTTGTCTCCATATTTCTGTCCAAGTTAACCCTATTTAAGTGCAACAGTGGCTACCACAACCTTTTCCGATTTCTGAGCCTCTTTGTCAAAAGGGAAAGAAAAATAGCAATGATAGTCTTCAAGTATACTGTGACAACTTGGGTGAGCTGCTTAAAAAATTGTCAGAGAAATTTCAGGATCTTCTCTTGATCCAAATTCCAGATTGGCCAATAAATCCATTCCATTCCTGAACACTGTAATGAGAAATTAACAGGAAGAATGGAGAAGAAAAAAACATATTTCACTACAAAATGACTTTGAGCTAGAGGTTCAAAACATCATATTAAGACTTTTGATTGTAGAAAGAAAGCTCTGCATGCTATACTGGAACGTGGAAAAAGGTCAAGATATTCTTTATTACCTTTCCAACATCACATTTAGTGGAGCGCGGTTTTAGTGCAGTCACCCAACATTTTTCAAAGCAAAGAAGCCAGACTACAAATTCCTAATGTGGGAATCTGAGACTCCTGTGTAACAGTCAGCCTGTTTTTGAGAAGCTGCACCAAGCCCATCCACCTCATTGAAAGGTGAAAAAGCAGTCAAGTAGTAAATAGTTGGACTATGAATGTGTACTCTAAAATTGTTGATGAAAATTGCTTTTACCATAATTAAATAACAAAATATTTTTTGTAACTTTAAAAAGATTTGAAATCATTTTGCAATTATTTGTCACTGCTTTGAATTTGCAGTTCCTATTTTCTTTCACTTTGCATTGCAAATCAAAATTCTCTCTAGCTTTTATGTAATGGATGGAAAGGAGAGAGGGACGCTGAGGATGTGGTCTGGGAACCAAGCATGCAGTAACCCAAAAAAGGTTTGGGAACCACTGATTTAGAAATTTCCTGCCTAAATGAGCAATTACCCAATTTCCCTTATTATTCTCCATTTTCCAGATATTTACCTATTCGCCTATCAATTTCCCTTTGTAGCCTTATGTCATCTTCACAAATTAAATTCCAGTCTGTCTTTAAATTATTAGCAAGTTTAGCAATTATTTACATAAATTTACATAAATTATCCAAATTATTTACATAACTCATACAAAGCTGTAACCCCAACAAAAGAATGCAATTCTGATTCCCATTATTGTCCTTGCCAATGCATTACCTCTTACACCATGACTTTTATTTTCCACAATAATTTGTTGCAGCATCTGATCAAATGCCTTCTGGAAATCTAAATACAACACATCCACTGGCTTTCCTTTACCCACAGCATGCATTATTACTTCAAATTATTCCAATAAATTCATCAAACCTGATTTCCCTGTCACAAAACCCAACTTGGCTCTTTCTGATCATTTTGTATTTGTCTAAATTGCAATATCTTCTCTGCTCTGACATTCTTCCTGTGACAGATATTCAACTAACTGGACTGCCATTTCCTCCCTTTTTGAATAAAGGAGCTGCATTCACTATATTCCAGTGGAATGAAACCTCCCTTGAATTTAGAGAATTTTAGAAAATTGAGGCCAACACATTAACTACCGCACTTATCACTTTTAAGACCCTTGGATGAAATCCAACTCTGAAGAAACCCTTATTATCCATGTTCCCATTTCCAGCTACCTTTGCCTTGTTCTCTTATTTTTCCTTACTTATCAATTGTTTTGTATATTCTTCGACTTGCCCCAGCAATTGGTTCTGGTTTACAATTTCATGAATGGAGTTATGACATACTATTAGCGACATCTTCCTATTCTGTTTTCATTCAGTTTGAAAATCATACCATAAGATATAGGAGCAGAATTAGGCCATTTGACCCATCAAGTCTGCTTCATCATTTCATCATGGCTAATCCAATTTCCCTCTCAGCCCCAGTCTTCTGTCTTCTCCCCATATCTCTTCATGCCCTGACCAATCAAGAATCTATCAAACTCTGCCTTAAATGTACGTAAACACTTAGCCTCTACAATTGCCTGTGGCAAAGAATTCTACAGATTCATCACTCTCTGGCCAATGAAATACCTCCTCATCTCCTTTCTAAAAGGACGTCCCTCTATTCTGAGGCTGTGTCCTTTGGTCTTAGACACCCCACCACAGGAAACATCCTCCTTACATTCCACTCTATCAAGGCCTTTCAACATTCAATAGGTTTCAATGAGGTCACCCTTCATTCTTCTGGCTTCTGAAATAATGCATTTATTTGGACTTAGACATGTACCAACACAACTGGTGGTCCTAAATACTTCAACCAATTTCCTATGGGGAATATTTGAATAGTCTTGAAGTCACCTCTCCAATGCAGAACTTGCTCACTTTTCTTTATCATGTTGTGAATGAAAATTAAATATCTTGAGAAGTTCAAGACAATACATGGTTGAACAAGAAGAACCTCTGTATGTATACTTTAATCAAAAAAACTTCAGATGCTGGAAATCTGAAATAAAAGACAGAAAATGTGCAAAGCTTTCAGCCAGTCAAGCATCACCTATGGAAAGAGAATGAGATTTTGGGAGGGAATTCCAGAGCATAAGGCATGGCCAGCCATTAATCTCAAACTATTACATTTTAGGAATGATGCAGTGGCAGAATTTGAGGGGAACAGGTTTGAATTCTTGGAGGATATTACAGAGAGAGTGAAAAGGACATGTAGATGGTTTCAAAAACAAGGATGAGAATTTAAAAATCTACATACTATCAAAACAGGAACTCGTGTAGTTCAGAAGCACAGCGGCAGTGAGTAAATGTTGCAAGATGGGATCAGAATACCATTATTTTGGATGACCTTAAGGTTACAGACAGTAAAAAAAATGTGAAGTCAGCAAGGAGTCTGTGGGAAAACAGAAGAATCGATGAAATCCTCAGCAGCAGATAAGCTGAGCATGGTCAAAGTCTGGTGACATAATGGAAGCACAAATAATGGTGGTGGTAATATATAGCCCTGGGCACACCTTGGTACAAATACAGACCACGACTCTGAAAAGATTTCTTCCATTCCAGTGAAAATAATCTATGAACAGTTCCAGCATTGACCACCTAGCCCTTCATCATTAAGATCTTGGCCAATCTTCTACCTCAACTGCAGTTTCTTGTAATGTCTACTATTCAATTACCATCGAGAAATCCACAGATCTTTGAAAGAAATTAATAACTGAAACTCAAGCAACCAGCCTGTTGAGACCTATAAAATATAAAGGATATCACTGGAAGCTCCTCCTATTTTTCTCAACAAAAGAGGATACAGATTCTACTCAATTTCTACTTCATACAACAAACTTATGTCTGAGGAGATTATTCAAAACTAGTCCTGTCATTGGCTCTTCAATATATAAAAAAATAATAGGCTTTGTGTCATAGCATCTTGTCACAGAACTTCACATGAAACCATTTAATCCTTCATATCTATACTACTGCTGTGAGAGGTGGTTCATATTTAAATTTGGTAACATGTTTTAAAAGGTCAAAAAATCTCAGTACCACAGAGAGTTTGCACATTTCAGTTGCTGACTGTATACACGTTCAGATGAACTTTGTTGTTTTGTACTGTAAAACAGAACACCACCAATCAGTACTTCCAAGGACTATGAATAACTATAGTAAGTACTGCTTTTATATGTTTTTGAGCAGGGAAAAATTAGCCTTTAATTTTTGGAACCAGCTTTATTCCTTTGGAACCATGTTTACTCTTTGTGGAAGTTTGTCATAAAGTTGAGTGAAAGATGTAATGGTGACATGTGAAACTAATTACTTCAGCTGATTGATCACAAAAGACTTGACCTGTGTGTGGTAATTCTGTGTTCTTGTACAATTTATTAATTATGCCTTGGCTCAGATGCTCTTCCACTCTTCTACATAACTGCATTTTGTCTGAAATCATTCCCTTTTCCAAAATCTTTGTTGGTAGAGTAAAGCTTTGTTCCAGACACCAAAAATAAAAGACTCTTAAGAGAAAAGAAAAGTAGGTCAGTGTTCATTTGCCAAACATTTTCATCCCTTTTTCCTCAGGGTCCTTTTAGAAACTGATTTTTCTCCCCTTTTAAATCCTTTTTCATGCCTTAGCAGAACCCTAGATAAAGATTTAAAAAATGTATTTTCATAACCAGAGAAGTGACCAGGTTTTGGGAAACCTCAGCCCTGTGGGGTCAGTACTTATCACAATGATGCATTAGGATTGGAGGTGTCAAAACCAACCAAGAGCTAGGAACTAGAAATCATTTCCACAGTTCTTTTTTGTAGGCCAGCATGAATTCCTTTCTGTACCATAGTTCTCTGATTCTCAGAAGCTATTCAGCAGGTTGCAAGTTCATCAGGAAAATACTCAGGTGTAATTGGCAACTAAAAGGATCCTTTTGCTGAGTAACTTCAGACTATTTCTACAATGTAATTGCAAAACCTAAAATATGCTCATAACTCAATCTCATGGATCTTGAACAACAATTTCAAATCATCGAGGCAAAGTCAATCATAATTTCAGCTGAATTCATGCTTTCCAATAACAGCACATCACTGACTTGTCAGAAACTGGATTTGAAAATGCTGATTTAATTGAGTTATCCCTTAATGGAGCCTTATGTTAAAATGGGTTCTGTACAGTTGAAGTCAGAAGTTTACATACACCTTAGCCAAATACATTTAAACTCAGTTTTTCACAATTCCTGACATTTAATCCTAGAAAACATTCCCCGTCTTAGGTCAGTTAGGACCATTATTTTGAGAATGTGAAATGTCAGAATAATAGTAGAGAGAATAATTTATTTCAGCTTTTATTTCTTTCATCACTTTCTTGGTGGGTCAGAAGTTTATATACACTTTGTTAGTATTTGGTAGCATTGTCTTTAAATTGTTTAACTTGGGTCAAACGTTTTGGGTAGCCTTCCACAAGCTTCTCACAGTAAGTTGCTGGAATTTTGTTCCATTCCTCCAGACAGAACAGGTGTAACTGAGTCAGGTTTGTAGGCCTCCTTGCTCGTACACGCTTTTTCAGTTCTGCCCACAAATTTTCTATCGGATTGAGGTCAGGGCTTTGTGATGGCCACTCTAATACCTTGACTTTGTTGTCCTTAAGCAATTTTGCCACAATTTTGGAGGTATGCTTGGGGTCATTGTCCATTTGGAAGACCCACTTGCGACCGAGCTTTAACTTCCTGGCTTGAGATATTGTTTCAATATATCCACATAATTTTCCTTCCTCATGATGCCATCTATTTTGTGAAGTGCACCAGTCCCTCCTGCAGCAAAGCACCCCCCACAACATGATGCTGCCACCCCCCTGCTTCACGGTTAGGATGGTGTTCTTCGGCTTGCAAGCCTCACCTTTTTCCTCCAAACGTAATGATGGCCATTATGGCCAAACAGTTCAATATTTGTTTCATCAGACCAGAGGACATTTCTCCAAAAAGGAAGATCTTTGTCCCCATGTGCACTTGCAAACTGTAGTCTGGCTTTTTTATGGTGGTTTTGGAGCAGTGGCTTCTTCCTTGCTGAGCAGCCTTTCAGGTTATGTCGATATAGGACTCATACCTGTTTCCTTCAGCATCTCCATAAGGTCCTTTGCTGTTGTTCTGGGATTGATTTGCACTTTTTGCACCAAAGTATGTTCATCTCTAGGAGACAGAATGCGTCTCCTTCCTGAGTGGTATGATGGCCGCGTGGTCCCATGGTGTTTACACTTGCATACAGAAGAACATGGTACCTTCAGGCATTTGGAAATTGCTCCCAAGACTTGACATCATTTTCTGACCACATTCCAATAGAAAATTGGTGGGCAGAACTGAAAAAGTGTGTGCGAGCAAGGAGGCCTACAAACCTGATACAGTTATACCAGTTCTGTCGGGAGGAATGAAACAAAATTCCAGCAACTTACTATGAGAAGCTTGTGGAAGGCTACCCAAAACATTTGACCCAAGTTAAACAATTTAAGGGCAATGCTACCAAATACTAACACAGTGTATGTAAACTTCTGACCCACTGGGAAAGCGATGAAAGAAATAAAAGCTGAAATAAATATTTTTCTCTATACTATTATTCTGACATTTCACATTCTTAAAATAAAGTAGTGATCCTAACTGACCTAAGACAGGGAATGTTTTCTAGGATTAAATGTCAGGAATTGTGAAAAACTGAGTTTAAATGTAGTTGGCTAAGGGGTATGTAAACTTCTGACTTCAATTGTATGTATAAGTCAACAAGTGATTCTTGCATCTAGTGTGACTTGGAATGTTGGCCACATAATTGCCTAAGTTCCAGTTGACTGGATGCAGATTTCATTTGCTGGTTGCTGACGTGCAAATGTTCTCCAAGCTGCTCAAGTTCGTATCAAATCTCATTCAAAAATGGACTTACTGCTAACCAGCTTTCCTGATAATGACTTTCAACCGCAGATACAGTGTCTGGATTTAATTGAAACAATCTGTCAGCAATACTGTTCAAAGACTTAAACAATTTTATTTATAGCTATTCCTCAACAAGGAGCAAGTATAGTAGATTGAATATGAGTGTTGAACCTCTCATTTAATGTGACAAACCAAGCATAGCAGAAAGCTATCACATTGTTAAAGAATTAGGCCATAGGATACTGCAAATGGAATATACTTGCATGAATAGATAAAAGAATTGATGGCTTGAGCTTATGTAACCATGAGAAATTTCAGAACTCCAGTGTAATGACCACAAATACAGTAAATATGAAAGTTATGATAAAGCAAGATGACACCAGTAATCACTGGAAACATTCTGTGGACTGCAGACAATAGTTCCAAATATTCTTTTAAATATACTTCTTTTGAATTACTCTCATTGCAATCTCACAAACATCTGAAGGACTCAGCGGACAAATATGTTATGGAACCCTTAAGAGGATGAAAACTCATCGCCATGCAATGCAGGATGGGAATCTATAAGCCAGGCTGAGATGCAGCCTCCCCTATGCAGGATCTTGTTGGCAAACATGCACTCACTGGACAACAAAATTGAGGATGTGAGGGCAAGATTGCTGTATCGGAGAGAAATGGAAGCTTGTTCTACTCTATGCTTGACTGAAACATTGCTTTCTCCTAGCATGCCAAATACAGCAATTGGATCTGAAGAATAGACCAAACTGATTCGGAAAAGGCAAAAAGAGGTGGTATGCGTTTCATGATAAACTCTCAGTGGTGTTCCGATGTGGCAGTTTTCTTTGACTTGTGTTCCCCTGACTCGGAACACCTAATGGTCAAATGCCGTCAGTTCTGTCTACCCAGGGAGTTCTCATCCATGATTCTGACCACAGCTTACATACCACCAGTGGACGCCAATAATCAAGTGCTCAAGATACTGCATGATACCGTTTCCAGACAAGAATCAGTCCATTCTGATGCATTTCAAATCATAGTGGGAAACTTCAACTATGTTTGTCTGAAGAAAACCCTGCTCAATTACCATGTATCATCAGAGGTCCTACGTACCAGACCACTGTCATACTAAGATAAGGTACGCCTACCATTCCAGGCCCAGACCACATTTCGGGAAATTTGATCACTTGGTTGTCCTTCTCCTACCTGCATACAGGCAGAGGACAAAGAGTAAAGTTTAAAAGATTAAGACAACGAAGAGGTGGGCGCAGAAGTTAGAGGAGCGGCTACGGGACTGCTTCAAGTCAGTGGACTGGGCCGCGTTCAAGGATTCATCTAGTGATATGAGTAAATAAACTATGGTTGTAATGGACTATTAAAACAGCTGTAGATGAGTGTGTACCAACAAAATCATCCCGAGTCTTCCCCAATCAGAAGCCCTGGATGAATCATGAGATGTGAAATCTGTGGAGAGCTAGATCAGAGGCATTCAAGCCTGGTGACCTGGAAAGATTCAAGAAGCTCAGAAAGCCATCTCATGGGAAAAGGAGCAATTCTGCATCAAACTTGAATCAACGAAGGATGCCCAACTGTTTTGGCAGGGCATGGATGCTATCACTTCTTATAAAGTTAAATCAAATGGCATAGGAGACAGCAGGGTTTCACTTCCAGATGAGCTCAATGCCTTTTATGCTCGTATTGACTGTCAAAACATAGAGGAACCATCATAAACTCCCACATCCCCCGATAAGCCTATGATTTCAGTCCCTGAAGCCGATGTGAGAGCAGCCTTCAGGAGGGTGAACCCAAAAAAGCATCCACCCCAGATGGGGACGTGGCCAACTAATAAAGACCTGTGCTGATCAACTGGCTAGTGTGTTCACTGAGATCTTTACCTCTCGCAGTATGTGATACACAGCTGCTTCAAGCAGGCTTCAATTATACTAGTGCCCAAGAAGAGTGCAGTGACCTGCCTTAAAGACTACTGCCCAGTGATCACAGTGATGAAGTGTCTTGAGACGCTGGTGATGAAATATAACTCCTGCTTGACAAGCAACTTAGATCTACTCCCATTTGCCTGCCACAGCAAGAGGTCCACATCAGATGCTATTCAACAGCTCTTCATCCAACCCTGGAACATATTGACTACCGCTCAGCATTCAATACCATCATCCCCTCAAATCTAATCATTATGCTCCAAGACCTTGGCTTCAACAACTCACTGTGTAATTGGATCCTGGATTTCCTTACTTGCAGACACCAGTCAGTTCAGATTGGCAACAACATCTTCTCCACGGTCTCCATCAACACAGATGCACAAGGCTGTGCACTTACTCACCTGCTCTACACACTTTACACTTATGACTGTGTGGCTAAGCACAGCTCCATATTCAAGTTTACAGATGGACAACTGTCATGAGCTGATTCAAAGGAGGTGATGAATCAGCGTATAGGAGGGAAATTGAAAATCTGGCTGAGTGGTGCCATAACAACTTCTTGCTCAATGTCACCAAGTCCAAGGAGCAGTTATTGACGTCAGGAGAAGGAAACCAGAAGTCTATGAGCCAGTTCTCATTGTAGAATCAGAGGCGGAAAGAGGGTCAGCAACTTTAAATTCCTCTGTTATTATTTTGGAGAACCTGTCCCACTGTCTTTGGCCCAGCATGTAAATGCAATTATGAAGAAAGCATAGCAGGAGTTTGCAGACATCTAAAACTTTGTTAAATTTCTAAAAGTGTGTAGTGGAGCAAGTACTGACTGGTTGCATCACAGCCTGGTATAAAAACACCAATGCCCTTGAAAGGAAAATCCTACAAAAAGTAGTGGATACAGCCCAGTCCATCATGTGTAAAGCCTTCCCAACCTCTGAGCACATCTACATGAAATGCTGTTCCAGGAAAACAATCCAACATTAGGGACTCATAATACCCAGGACATACTCTCTTTTCACCACTGCCATCAGGAAGAAGGTAAAAGAGCCTCAGAACTAACACCACCAAGTTCAGGATCAGTTACTACTCTTCAACCATAAGGCTCTTGAACCAAAGGGGACTCAACTTCACCTGTCCCACTACTGAAATGTTCCTACAACCAGCAGACTTATTTTCAAGGTCTCTTCATCTCACGTTCTCGCTATCTATCGAGTACTTATTATTATTATTATTTCCTTTTAATGTATTTGCACAGATCTGCACACATCTGCAGTCAGGCTGAACACCCTGGTTGATTCTGGTATTTCTATTATTCTACAGATTTATTGAGTATGCCCACAAGAAAATGACTCAGAGTTGCAACTAAGGACATTCTGAGGAAATATTAACTGGGTTCTCTTTCCATGTAAAATAAAATTTACTTGGAACTCTTCACTTCATTTTGAATTACTTGATTCAGTTCAATAGAAAAGAATGGTTGAACTGAAATGCAAGTTTAAATTTATAAATTATAAATTTAAATTACTTATGTATTTTATTGACTCTTTATGTTTCTTTTCATTTTCTTTCTATTTTAAAAAGTACGCTCAATCTTAAATTGCTGTGTATGACTGTGGATGCCAAACCTTCAAACTCTTTGACACAGTTTAGATTGGTGACATCATTCAATAATGTGCCAAGAATTTCTTATGATTAATGATCTAGGACTCCGACAGATCAGATTTGAACTGCCTTTGGACGCCAAGCTGCAACTTGAAGGTGAGATCAAGGGAAGTGTGGGTTAAGTAGATGAGCAAACAGCAAAGGTAGGCAGCACACCAGCCTGAGTAAACTCTGGTCCATTATCCATTACAATGGAAGATGCATGCAACAAAGTTCTAATTGGATGATTAATTACTATTCTGCAATAAAACCATAAAGCATAAAGAAAGCACTGGATTCACAAGCAAATTCTCAGGAAATTAGATTCAAAGGATCCAAGATTTATAAATTTCTTTTTATTCTTGAGACCTACTCTCCAGTCAAAAGAGCAGCTTTCCTTCTATGGGCCTCTGGCAGCTTAACATGGAAAATTTCAGTATAGCTTTAAATACCTCAACACTGCAGGATTATCTTCGCTACAAGGAATGCAATGGTTCAAGAAGTATGTTCACCATTGCTTCAACAGCAATTAAGGGCATTCTGACAAAATATTAACTGGGTTCTCTTTCCACATATCCTGCTTGATGGACTGAAGTCTTTCAGTATTTTCTGATTTTGTTTTAAATGAACAATAAATATTGTGCTCACTAAGATTCCATTGTTAAAGACTTGGTCAATTAGGTTCATAAAACAAGAAGCTTCTTACACAAAATATATAACCAATATGAAACAATGGAAAGATACCTGCATATCCCTTCTATCCACTTGAATATTTTAAACATCGAAAGGCGGAGTAAAAGTAATGGAGTTGCACAAACCCTCAGAATTACAGCATTAAACATCAAACTTATATCTCCATCAACCTACACACACAAAATGCTGGTGGAACACAGCAGGCCAGGCAGCATCTATAGGAGAAGCACTGTCGACGTTTCGGGCCGAGACCCTTCTTCAGAGGTTCATCTCCATCAACCTCGTGCTGATCTGCTCTGTAAATTTATACCATTTCATCAGAAAGAACACAATGCTCCATAGAGTTGACCATATTCAAGGAAACTCCAGACTGAAAGCTAAGAATCAATCCTCTGCTGGATTCACAATTATTTTGGAAAATAAGAAATACATAATCTTTAGAAAAGGCCGAGTGTGCTCAAACAAGTATGCACTGATTCCTTATCTTTCATTTATTTGTTTTGCTATTCCATGAATTCTAGTCATCTTTTTCTTAAATAACTGACTTCACAAGGCAAACACACATATACTTCATCAGTAGACCCACTTCTGTATACCCACTCCCTCAAATTACCAGTTTCTTTACAGCACTTTCACTTATATTAAAATTATAGCATCAAATGATGTCACTAAGACCAACAGACTACAACATTAACATTTCAAAAATCCCAGTGCATCTGAGTTTTATATGAGAAGTGCTCATTAACAACAAATGGCTTAATATTTTGATTGTATCATGCTCCTCAGTTCAAGTATAGCAGCTAAATAAGTTTCTGCAAAGTCTTGAGTGAAGTGCACAATGCTTTGCTTAACATACTGGCTTGCCTTTTTTGTCAACAGGCATAATAACATAGCATGGCATTCACAGCAACAATTTGCTTTTTGACAATCAGATCCAGGATGTCCTGGGTCTAGTCTTGAATGTGCTGTACTCGTAACCTGTAGTGTAGTTAATTTCAGTATCAGGAAACAAGTACAGTCATGAAGAATTATGATTTAATTTGGAAATGCAGAGAATATTCAAATAATCTATGGTGTAATTAGTTTTTAGAAACAGTTTAAGATAAATTACCAACTCTTCTTCCAGTTTCTCTGTTTGTGTTTCCAATATTATAAAACTCCCACTGTGCTCAGTGCTTCACTGGAGGACAGCTGGCAGTGGAAAAGCAGTGATATAGTGCTGATGGTAGATCATAAACCTGTATGTGCTGGTTTGTGCACCAGCCTGACGAAGTTGAGGCCAAATTTCATAATCCCAAATCTTTCAATTCCTCATTGTGCTCAGTTATGTTTGTTCTCATCAAAATTCCTTTATTTTAAACACGAGGAAGTCTGCAGATGCTGGAAATCCAAAGCAACACACACAAAATACTGAAAGAACTCAGCAAGTCAGGAAGCACATATGGAACAGCTGACATTTTGGGCTGAGACTCTTCTTCAGGATTCGAAAGGAAGTGGAAAAGCACCAGAATAATAAGATGGGGGTTCTATATATATAGATAGAGTTCATAGAGTACAAGGTATTGTGTTCAATGCCATACAATTAACTGAGAATAAAATATCTTTATTCTTATGAAGAACACACATGATTCATGCAAAATAAAAGCTCAGCATGAAGTACTGATGCAAAATCAAAAATACATCAATAAATGGACATATAAATTGAAAAATGAAAGTTGGACTTCCATTAGTCCACGTGTAGGGTGATTTCAATCTTAGGACAAGTGGATGATAGTACAAAATCTTCAGTACAAAGCACTGAAATAAAATAGTTATTTAAATAGTTTATTTTAGGATGAGGCACCCTTAAGGCCGGCATCATCAGCATTGCGCCAAACTAGTCATCACTCAGCCTTGAACAACACACTCAAAATGTTGGACAAACTCAGCAGATCAGGAGACATCTATGGAAATGAATAAATAGTTAACGTTTTGAGCTGAGACCCTGCTTCAGGACTGGAAAGGAAGGGGAAAGGCATTAGATAAAAAGTTTGAAGGAAGGGAAGAGAATCAGGCTAGAAGGTGATAGGTGAAACCAGGTCTGTGGGAAAGGTAAAGGGCTGGAGAGGAAGAATGGACCACAGGAGTAAGGGAAGGAGGAGGGTACCCAGGGGTAGGTGATAGGCGGATGAGGAGAAAAGTTAAGAGGCCAGAGTGGGGAATGGAACAAAAGAGAAGAGGGAGGGGGTAATTTTTATAAATAAAAAATAAAAGTATTAAAAATTACCAGAAGGAGATATCAATACTTGGAGAGATTCAGGACACTCGGAATGGCTTTGAGCATAGAAATCATGTCTAACAAATCTCTTGGAGTTCTTTGAGGAGGTAACGAAGAGGGTAAATGAACACCATGAGAGTAGGGAAGTGAATGTTGCTTGTATGGACTTCAGCAAGGCCTTTGACAGGGTCCTTCATGGCAAGTTAGTCTGGATGCTTAGACCATGCGATGCAGGGAGCAATAGCAGATTGGATTCATAACTGGCTGAATTGGCTTAGTGGTAGGATGCAGATGGTGTAGAAGGTGCTTGGCACACTGCCCCAGAGTGCACTGACTGTAGGATGCTATGTTAAAGTTATTTAAGACATCGGTGAGGCTGCACTTGGATTAGCTTTTACAATTTTTGTAATGTTCTTGTAGGAAAGATATTTGAAAAATAGAAAAAGTACGAAAAAGACTTACCATGATGTTGCCTGGACTTAGGGGCATGAGATATCAGAAGAAGTTGCATAAAGTAGGACTTTATTCCTTGGAACATATTAGATTCAGGGACGACATGATCGAGCTATTTCAGATCATGAGGGGAACAGACAGGGTGAAAGCACGTAGTCTTTTCCCCAGTGAGGGGATGCTAAAAACAGGAGCACATAGGTTTAAAACCTGACGTGAGAGATTTATAGTAGATTCTCACTTAAAGGGCGGTGCGTATTCAGAACAAGTAGCCAGAAGTAGTGGTTAAGGCAGCAACGTTTAAGAGATATCCAGATAAGCACATAAGTTTTGAGGGCTATGAGCCAAAAGCAGGTAGATGGGACTCATTAGACAACACAGTTGGCATGGACAAGTTGGGTCAAAGATTCTGTTTTCATGTTGAAGATGTACTTCAGAGTGTTCGGCGGCTGATGCAAAAAAAACCTAAGGAAGGTTTTCCATAATCTTAAACTAAGGCTGACACCTCACCATGAAGTGTAAGGTAATGATGCACAGGAATCTAACAACATTTAGCATACGTGAAATTAACTGACAATTAAGCAAAATTTGTTGATTGCTATATTTACAATCCTTTTGGTTAAAATTTTCTCGGATAGGAACAGCAGGCAGATGAATAAAATTATTCTCAATTCCCAAAATATTTTAAAAGGAACCAGAACCATTCACTGGATATCTTACAATCACTGCTTATAGGCCCAATGCAGGTTCTAAGCTGTTAAAGAGATAAGCTGCTCATTTGAGTAAGTGATAATTCATCAACTATTAGAAATTTTGGAAACAAAAGAGTTGAAAAGGAAATAAATTCAAAATACTTGATAAGTCACTATTCGCTATCCATCATCTGATTAATCCATCTGGTCTCTTACAACTATTCGAAGTCAATAATTATTGTTTCTCTAAGGCTGCCTTCGATTTGTCAGTATAACTTTCCACTCTAACCTTCTGAGCTTCCTTAAAAAAAATCCTGGCTATCAATAGCATTTCTTACTCTATTCCAATCTGTGTTCACATTCTTTAAGAAAGCTGCAAGCCTGACAGTGGGCATCAACTGTCTCGACTTCAACACTCCTCTCTCCTTCCGAACGCTCAGTTCTCCACTAATCCTAACATCACCATCAAACCCGCAGATGAGGAGGATGCTGTAGTAGTCTGCTGCACTGACCTTTATCTTGCTGAGGCCCAACAACTCTCAAACACCTCCTCTTACTTCCCACTCAAACAGGACCCCACTAAGGAGCACCAGGTCATTGTCTCCCACACCATCACTGACCTTATTAGCTCTGGGGATCTCCCATCTACTGCCACCAACCTCATAACTCCCTCACCCTGCACCTGCTATTTCTACCTCTTACCCAAGAACCCATGACCCAGAAACCCACTTGTCCAGGTAGACCCATTGTTTCAGCTTGCTCCTGCCCCACTGAACTTGTATCTGCATACTTCAACTCTGTTTTCCCCATTTGTTCAATCCCTTCCTACCTACAAGGAAAGTTAAGAACATTTGAATACAATAAGAACCCTTTTAAGCAAGAGATTAGTTAAAATGGATTAATTTATAAACTCATCAGTATCCGATATAATTATTTTATAAATTAGAAGAGTCAATTCACTCCCTAGGTAGAACAGATTTGGTGATATCTGGGATTTTTTTTTGGTCTTTTTTTTAAACTAAGAAAAATAATGCTTATCCCACCAAAGGCTAAAGGCTACTCTGTTTCTTTTAAGTCTCTACAAGGAAATCTGCAGATGCTGGAAATTGAAGCAACACACACAAAATGCTGGTGGAATGCAGCAGGCCAGGCAGCATCTATAGGGAGAAGCACTGTTGAGTTTTCGGGCCGAGACCCTTCGTCAGGACTAAATGAAAGGAAAAATACTAAGAGATTTGAAAGTAGGAGGGGGAGGGGAAAATGCCAAATGATAGGAGAAGACTGGAGGGGGTGGGGTGAAGTTGAGAGCCAGAAAGGTGATTGGCAAAAGGGATAAAGAGCTGGAGAAGGGAAAGGATCAGGTAACCCCATCCCTGATATATTTAGTTTTTTCCCCACTCCTTTTTTTTCTCTCTTTCTGCCCATCACTCTGCCTGTTCTCCATCTCCCTCTGGTGCTCCCCTCCCCCTTTCTTTTTCCCTAGTCCTCCCGTCCCATGATCCTTTCCCTTTCCCACCTCTGTATCCCTTTTGCCAATCACCTTTCCGGCTCTCAGCTTCACCCCACCCTCTCCAGTCTTCTCCTATCATTTCACATTTTCTCTTACTATCCTACTATCTTTCCTTTCAGTTAGTCCTGACGAAGGGTCTCGGCCCGAAACGTCAACAGTGCTTCTCCCTATAGATGCTGCCTGGCCTGATGCGTTCCACCAGCATTTTGTGTGTGTTTTTTTAAGTCTCAATTGTTGGAGATGACTTGTCTGATCAAGAGTTGATTTGTATTATCATCTGCAGACCTTGTGTGAAGGCAAAATTTTCAACAACATGTGCAGAGTGAAAATAATTAAACCATGGAGCGGTCTGTCCCACAATTCACTAAAGTTACAATCTGGATGCCAATGAAAGCTGAAGTGATTAAATTGCAGGATATGTGTTCCCCACTTTTTCTCTCTTTTCGAAGATCCCCCTCTCTCCTCTTGTTCATCAGAAACAAAATATAAATTTAAAACACATTTTATTGTTGGTAGAAAACAAACAACATCCAATGTGATCAGTTAAACTACTCTGCCTCTTGTATCAGAATTATATATTTCAGATGGTAGGGCATCAAAGATGTTTTTACAGATGCAGGAGGTCCACTAAAACAATAAAGCCACACTGTTTTGATTGCTGTTGTGCCACACAAGCTTTAATCAGCCTAACACAAACAATATCTACAGAATTTAGCAGGGAAAATTAACCTTAGAATGGCAAACTATTTCACAGGGCTCTCCCCACCCCCAAGAAACACAACTGTGAGGTCAGAATCAGAATCAGGTTTAATATCATTGGCATATACCACTCAAACAACTGATCTGCCTCACTCTGTATGCCTCCTCATCACTATCTGAAATTTATTATGAAAGTACATATGCATCACCATATACAACCCTGAGATTCATTTGATTACAGGCATACTCAGTAAATCCAAGAACCACAAAAGAATCCATGAAAGATACACCCAACATCATTGGCAAATTTATAGATGGTGTTTGAGCTGTGCCTAGCCACATGGAACACTCATATATGTGTAGACGTAGACAAGAGTATAGCAATGGGCTAAGCATGCATCCTTGTGCACCAGTGTCGATTATCCGCAAAGATGAGATGTTATTTCCAGTCTGCACTGACTATGGTCTCCTGAGGATGAAGTTAAAGGTCCAGTTGCAGAGAAAGGTATAGAGGTCCAGGTATTGGAATTGTTGATTAAAACTGAGGGTATGATTGTGTTGAATCTTGAGCTGTAATCCACAAACAGCAGTCTGACATAGGTATTGCTATTCTGAAACATGAGCAAAACTGCAGATGCTGGAGATCCAAAGCAATAACACAAAATGCTGGACGAACTCAGCAGGTCAGCCAGCATCTATGGAAAAGAGTAAGCAGTCGACATTTCGGGCCGAGACTCAACATTAGGACTGAAAAGGAGGAGGAAATTGTCAGAATAAAAAGATGGGGGACGGGAAGGAGGACAAGCTAGAAGGTGATCACTGAAGCCAGTTGTGTGGGTCCTGATGAAGGGTCGCAGCCCATAACGTTGAATGTTTACTCTTTTCCATACATGTTTCCTGGCCTGCTGAGACCCTCAAACATTCAGTGTATTGCTAGGTATTGCTATTGTCTAGGCAATTCAAGGCTGAGTGGAGAGCCATGGAGATTCCATTCACTGTAGACCTATTGTGGCAACAGGCAAATTGTAGTGGCTCCAGGTCATTGCTTAGGCAGGAGTTAATTCTGGCTGGCCATGACCAACCTCTCACACCCCTTTACTACAGTAGATCAGAGTGCATCTGGGTGATAGTCATTGAAGCAACTCACCCTGCTCCTCTTGGGCACTAGTATCCCATTTCTGGTCTAGTTCACTGCAAAGATGCATGTTCCCAACCACCGGATGTCTGTATTGAGTTTCAAATGTCATAAAGTCACATACAGAATGGAAATAGATCCTGCGACCCAAATGGTCCATGCTGATGAAGATTCCCATCTAAACCAGTCCTATTTGCTTGCATTTAGCCCATACCCCTCTACACCTTTTCTGTCAATGTACCTGTCCAAATGCCCTTTAAATGTTGTTAATATGCCTGCCTCAAACACTTCCTCTGGTTGCTCATTCCATATAATGTCCACTCTGGGTGAAAAGGTTCCTCCTCACGATCCTGTTAAACCTCTTCTTTCTTACCTTAATGCTATGATTCCTCAATGTTGAGAAGACTGAGTGCATTCACCCCATCTATGCCCCTCAGTTTTAGACACCTCCTTAAGATCATCCCTCTTTCTCATACACTCCAATGAAAAAAGTCCAACCTGCTCAACCTCTCTTGGAGAGGCTCTCCGAGCCTCTCTGAATAATTATATCACCATCACTGATTTATGTGAATGCCTGGCACTTCCATATTGGGTAACAAAGAGAATTTCTAGTAGTTTTGTCTGGATCTTAAGGGAGGCCTGCACTGTGTAGAATACATATGCATCTCCCAAACCACCTTCCCAACATGCCAATTACCTTTTGTCCCACCTTACAGAACCCATGGGTTCCATACAGCCACCTCAGAACCCGCAGAATCAGAACACCTAAGAAGAAACTAAAAGAAAGGAATAAAATAAAAAATTCAGAGGAACAAATCAAATTAAGGATTTGCAGATTTGAGAATTCAGGTAATATTCCAACAACTAATTATTGATAATATTGGTACATTCAGCATTAAACAATCTGTACAACATATAGTGAAGGAAAAGCTAACAATTACTTGGTACTCTTAATAAGAGCAATCTGCCCTCTATTCTGGTTAAGATAAATCTAAATGGCCACATCAGGCAATTGCTGTGGAAGAGGTATGCAAATAAATGTTGTCAAATGAATTTGATTTTGTATAACAATAAAGTAAAACAGAGCCTATCAGTCAAGACTACTATAGACCAGATGTTTGGCTGTGTCACAAGCCTTTATACATTGCATATAACAGTTCTCATTACGGAAGTTAAACCATCTATATCAATTGCTTGCCAATTCTATTTATCACAGCAAATCCTAATAAGAAGGCAACACATAGTCAGTCCATTAATGAAAAGTTATTTTTCTTTCCACTCCTTTTCCTCTTAAACACCCTATTCTAACCAAAACAAACTGCTCTCAAAAAATATCAATTTTTCTTGGTGTTGCCATGAGCAGTGTTGCATGCTGTTCTGACCACTTCTGTTTTCCACAAGAAGCAACTTCTCAGTTTGTTACTTGGGATGCAAAACCACTATAAGAAAATTAAGTATTTTTGACACAAATATGCTGTCACCATTGTGAAATTTGTTAACTTAGTAGCAGCAGTTCAATGCAATAGAAGATAATATAGAAAGAAAGAATACATAAATAAGTAAATCAATTACAGAAAGTATAAATATTAATTGAATAGCTTAAAAATGCAAAAACAGAAATATATATTAAAAAGTGAGGGTGTGTTCTTGGGTTAAATGTCAATTTAGGAATCGGATGGCAGAGGGCAAGAAACTGTTTCTGAATCGCTGAATGTGTGTCTTCAGGCTTCTGTACCTACCTTCCTGATGGTAACAATGAAAACAGCGCATGCCCTGGGTGATGAGGGTCCTTAATAATGGATGTCGCCATTCTGAGGCACCACTCCTTAAAGATGTTCTGCGTATTTTGTAGGCTAGTACCCAAGATGGAGCTGACTAAATTTACGACTCTCTGCAGCTTCTTTCGGTCCTGTGCAGTAGCCCCCCCCCCCCCACCCTTCCCCCATTCCAGACAGTGATGCAGCCTGTCAGAATGCTTTCCATGGTACATCTATAGATGTTTTTGAGTGTTTCAGGTGACAAACCAAATCTCTTCAAACTCCTAATGAAATATAGCCACTGTCATGCCTTCTTTATAGCTGCATTGATATGTTGGGAGCAAGTTAGATTGTCAGAGATCTTGACACCCAGGATTTTGAAATTGCTCGTTCTCTCAACTTCTGATCCCTCTATGAGGATTTGTTTGTGTTCCTTACTTTTAGCCTTCCTGAAGTCCTGGTTTATTTCCTCGTTTATTTAGGCTATAGTACTCATTATTCAGCCATTTGGTGGTGTAGTGGCATCCACACCGGACTTTGAGGCGAGTGATCCCAGGTACGAATCTGGCCGGTTCCTTGCACGCTTTCCATCTGTGCTGGGATAAGTATCGAGCTATCAACTCGACCTTGTAAAAAACATAGACAAGTGCTAAAGAAACAGCAACAAACAAAACTTATTACTTAAGGTTCCTTAAGGGTGTCGTAGCCAGGGGAGGTAGTGGGGATAAGCCCCCACCACATATTAAATGCTCCCCATCTCAAATAACCTCTGACAACCAAATCCAGCTCCTGACCTTCACCTGTGGCTTAGCTACTCAGCCCAAAGGAACTGCTTCTATTGACAGGAGAAGGGGCAAAGGTGGGATACTGATGCCTTAAAACCATTTGCTTTGGACTTACCAGCCGTGGTTAGCAGCTCATCTAGGCAAAGGAAAACTCTGATCTCAAACCTCTGCTACCTTGTGGTTATACCCAAACATGGTGAAGGCTTTGGGAATAAACTTCAAGGAAAAATCCAGAGCTGGAGTCCTTAAGGGAGTCCCGCGTTGAGTTCAATGCTGACAACGTTGATGCCAAACTGTATCAGTCTCTGCTGTTCCTCTGGATTCATTAGTTACATCGGGGGTGGGGGAATAGAGTCTGCTAGATGGGGAACATCTCTCTCTCTTCCTCTCTCCCCTTCCCCTCTCCCCGGTGATTAGTGGTGTTCCACAAGGGTTGGTGTTGGGACCGCTCCTTTTCACATTACATGCCAATGATTCACATGACAGAATTGATAGCTTTGTGACTAATTTTGCAGACAATACGAAGATGTGGAAGGACAGGTATGTTCAAAAAGCAGGGAATCTGCAGAAGGACTTAGACTGGGAGAATGGGCAAAGAAGTGGGAGATGGAATGTAGTGCCAGGAACTGTATGGTCATACACTTTGGTAGAAAAAATAAAAGTGTAGATAATTTTCTAAATGGGGAGACAATTCAAAAATCAGAGGTTCAAAGTGACTTGGGAATCCTCATACAGGATTCCCTAATGGTTAACTTGCAGGTTGAGATGGTGGTAAGGAAGGCAAATGCAATGTTAGCCTTCATTTCGAGACGACTAGAATATAAAAGCAAGATGTAATGCTGAGGTTTTATACGGAATTGATCAGACCACACTTACAAGCAGTTTTGGGCCCCTAATCTAAAAGAAGTGTTGGCATTGGAGAGGGTCCAGAGGAGGTTCATGAAAATGATCACAGGAACAGAAGTGTTAACATATGAGGTGAATAGTCAATGAACTTATGAACACTACCACGTTACTCATCTTTTGCACAATTTTTGTACTTTATTGTAATTTTTATATCATGCACTGTACTGTTGCCGGAAAACAATAAACTTCATGACATATGTCAATGATTATAAACCTGATTCTGCATGACACTGCAAAAACAGCAAAGTAATTCTGATGCTTTACAGCTCCCACAACCTAGCTTTAATCCTGACCTATTAACTTGTTTGTCAGGAGTTTACATATTCTCTCTGTAACCACAGAACCATAGAACATTACAGCACAGAAACAGGCCCTTTGGCCCTTCTTGGCTGTGCCGAACCATTTTTCTGCCTAGTCCCACTGACCTGAACCTGGACCATCCATACATCTCTTATCCATGTACCTGTCCCAAGTTTTTCTTAAATGTTAAAAGTGCATTTACCACTTCATCTGGCAGCTCATTCTACACTCCCACCACTCTCTGTGTGAAGAAGCCCCCCCCTTAATATTCCCTTTAAACTTTTCCCCCTTCACCCTTAACCCATGTCCTCTGTTTTTTTTTCTCCCCTGGCCTCAGTGGAAAAAGCCTGCTTGCATTCACTCTATCTATACCCATCATAATTTTATATACCTCTATCAAATCTCCCCTCATTCTTCTACGCTCCAGGGAATAAAGTCCTAACCTATTCAACCTTTCTCTGTAACTCAGTTTCTCAAGTCCCGGCAACATCCTTGTAAACCTTCTCTACAATCTTTCAACCTTATTAATATCCTTCCTGAAATTAGGTGACCAAAACTGCACACAACACTCCAAATTCAGCCTCACCAATGTCTTATACAACCTCACCATAACATTCCAACTCAATACTCAATACTTTGACTTATACAGGCCAATGTACCAAAAGCTCTCTTTACGACTCTATCTACCCGTGACACCACTTTTAGGGAATTTTGTATCTGTATTCCCAGATCCCTCTGTTCTACTGCACTCCTCAGTGTCCTACAATTTACCTTGTATGTTCTACCTTGGTTTGTCCTTCCAAAGTGCAATACCTCACCACTTGTATGTAGTAAACTCCATCTGCCACTTTTCAGCCCATTTTCCAGCTGGTCCAAATCCCTCTGCAAGCTTTGAAAACTTTCCTCAGTGTCCACTACACCTCCAATCTTTGTATCATCAGCAAATTTGCTGATCCAATTTACCACATTATCATCCAGATCATTGATATAGATGACAAATAACAATGGATCCAGCACTGAGCCCAGTGGCACACCACTAGTCACTAGCCACTAACCATGTGGGTATACAACATAGAACATAGAATAGTACAGCGCATTACAGGACCTTCAGCCCACAATGTTGTGCCAACCCTCAAACCCTGCCTCCCATATAACCCCCCACCTTAAATTCCTCCATATACCTGTCTAGTAGTCTCTTAAACTTCACTAGTGTATCTGCCTCCACCACTGACTCAGGCAGTGCATTCCACGCACCAACCACTCTCTGAGTGAAAAACCTTCCTCTAATATCCCCCTTGAACTTCCCTCCCCTTACCTTAAAGCTATGTCCTCTTGTACTGAGCAGTGGTGCCCTGGGGAAGAGGCGCTGGCTGTCCACTCTGTCTATTCCTCTTAATATCTTGTACACGTCTATCATGTCTCCTCTCATCCTCCTTCTCTCCAAAGAGTAAAGCCCTAGCTCCCTTAATCTCTGATCATAATCCATACTCTCTAAACCAGGCAGCAACCTGGTAAATCTCCTCTGTACCCTTTCCAATGCTTCCACATCCTTCCTATAGTGAGGCGACCAGAACTGGACACAGTACTCCAATTGTTGCCTAACTAGAGTTTTATAGAGCTGCATCATTACATCGTGTCTCTTAAACACTATCCCTCGATTTATGAAAGCTAACACCCCATAAGCTTTCTTAACTACCCTATCTACCTGTGAGGCAACTTTCAGGGATCTGTGGACATGTACCCCCAGGTCCCTCTGCTCCGCCACACTACCAAGTATTCTGCCATTTACTTTGTACTCTGCCTTCGAGTTTGTCCTTCCAAAGTGTACCATCTCACACTTCTCCGGATTGAACTCCATCTGCCACTTCTCAGCCCACTTTGAGGTGTATTTGATTACTCAAATATTGTATCTCCGAGGTGCTCCAGTTTCAGCCCACACCTCAAAGATGTGTGGACAGTTAGGTTATGGCTGAGGAGAACAGGCTTACAGGGAATATAAGTAGAAGAATGGGACTGCTCTCTGGGTTGACGCAGACTCAGTGGGCTGAATTGGCTTCATTTTATGCTGTAAAGAAATATGGAAGCTCCAAATGAAAATTAGAATCAGATTTATTACCATTTATTACGTCATGAAATTTGTTATTTTGCTGCAGCAGTACAGTGCAATAAAGTGAAAAATTATTTTCAATTACAATAATATACAAAAATAAATTCTTGCTAAAAGAGAACAAAAAGTGCAGTAGTGTTCATTCAGAAATCTAATGGTGGAGGGGAAGAAACTGTTCCTAAGATATTGTGCAAATTCAGGCTCCTGTACCCTTTCATTGATGGCAGTAATGACAGGAGGGCGTGTACTGGATGGTGAGGGCCCTTCCTGATGGATGCCGTCTTCTTTAGGCATTGCCTTTTAAAGATGTCATCAATGGTGGTGGGTGGATGGGAGGGCTAGTGCCCATGATGAAGCTGAGGTGGGAGATTGAATAGTTCCTTTAGAAAAATAGCAGAGCTATTAAAGGCCGAAGGACGTCCCTGCGTACTTTTAATTGATTCCATGATAAAACACTCCTCCATATAGAACAAACAAGAGAAAATTTGCAGATGCTGGAAATCCAAGCAACACACACAAAATGCTGGAAGAACTCAGCAGGCCAGGAAGCATCTATGGAAAAGAGTACAGTCGACATTTTGGGCTGTAACTCTTCAGCAGGACCCTCCATATGGAATGATAGATCAAGAAACCAGAAAGCTCATAGGCATACAGCAGGTCACTGATGATTGCCATTGAAAGTGCAGCAATCAGAATTCTTTTTCTCTCTTCATAAATGCTGCCTTACTTGCTGCGTATTGGTGTGATTTTTCTATGACAAAACCACATTTAAAACAGAACAATTTGTAAAGATATTTAACATAAAGATTCAAATTGATTCCTTTGGATAGACTAAATGGCAGGATCTGAATCAACTGGTGAGAGAATCAGGAATTAGCATATACAGGTGGCCCCCGCTTTTCGAATGTTCGCTTTACCACAACTCGCTGTTACAAAAGACTTACATTAGTACCTGTTTTTGCTAACCAAAGAGAATTTTCGCTTTTATGAAAAAAAGACGCCCGCTTTATACGTGTGTTTACCCTGAGAAAAACTACAATGACCGTGAAGCCTTCTGCGGGTAGTTGTTTGCGCATGCGTATACATGCCGATTTTTTTTCTCCAAATCGATTTTGGCTCACTGCCTTCCTGAGCTTGATAAGTGAAACTACACTGTACCTACAATATTTCTACTTTATATAGAGTGTAAATTTTTCATATCATTCCTGCTTTTACTATATGTTAGTGTTATTTTAGGTTTCACATACAAAATGCTGGTGGAACGCAGCAGGCCAGGCAGCATCCATAGGGAGAAGTACTGTTGACGTTTCGAGCTGAGACCCTTCGTCAGGAGGGTCTTAAATTTTGAAACATAAATGGAAAGACTTTGCAAGGTTATGGAAGGAGGGGAGATTGAATAGAAAAATAGCACAGGCATGAAAGGCTGACTGGCTTCCTTGTGTACTTTCCAAGATGCTACGATAACACTGTCCTCCATATACAACACTAGATAACGAAGCCAAAAAGCTCACAAGTTAATGCAATGCCTTTCTTCAAAAAATGGTAAGTAAAACTGCAACTTTATCCTCATCAATAAATTAACAATGCTCAAAATAAGAAGGGAATACAGCAAACATATTAAGGAAAAAGCCCATCAATCTAAACTCATCAATTGCCTTAATAACAAAAGCATGACCACCTAAGTACTACTGAGGAAAGTTATCAGGGTAATGACTTGAAAGTAATTTCTAATTGCCTGTGTGAAGAGACTGGGAGAAGAGATCACAATACAAAATAAAAACAAGGTTCTGCCTTATGTACAGTACTGGATTGGGAAATCACAATCTCTCAATCTCTCCAAAAGCAGTCCCTGAACAACAAAATCTGTTTGTTCAAAGTTATTTATCACTGTCATACAATGTTCAATTCAGAATGAGGAGCATTCAAAGTGAACCAGAGAATGCAAAAACAAGGTATAAACCCCATGGCACATTACAGTAATTCAATTTTTTATTTCCCAATTTGAGATTGTGCTGATGAAGTAAATTTCCTCCATCAGTACTTGATCTTCAATTCAAAAACAGCACTGGAAAAATTTATGCGATAGAGAGCTAATAAATCCCAGGACCTGATGATCTACTGGTCATTGTTTTGAAAGAGGCGGCTATGGAGACATCCAATACACTGGTTGTCATCTCCCAAACTCTGTTTTAGATTGTAGTCCTCACTATTTGGACACATGTTACGGTGGGAATCACTGTTAAATCATACAGCAATTTAGCCAAAAGGGCAGTGGAAAAAAGTCTAACCATTAAATCAATTATTTTAGAGTGCTAATGTTTAACTTCTTTTGTTACACTTAATCAATGTCATCAGCTAAGTTACTTTGTCTTTCCCAGCAAAACAAAGCTTATAACATTACGTTAAGTTGTAATTATCAGCTGCTGAAGAATCTTTCTGGCACTAAAAGTTAACTTCCAAAGACTTAGGGAATGCAAAT
Organism: Hemitrygon akajei; assembly: GCF_048418815.1. Classification (NCBI taxonomy): domain Eukaryota; kingdom Metazoa; phylum Chordata; class Chondrichthyes; order Myliobatiformes; family Dasyatidae; genus Hemitrygon; species Hemitrygon akajei. The sequence continues at coordinate 89,490,849 of NC_133135.1, read as the reverse complement.
TGTATTTCAGTTGTGTTTATAACAAATTTGAAGGTATCAAATGTGGTTGTGTTTGTTCAAATTCAGAATAGCTTATTGCAGACCAATTCTGCAGGGAAAGTACTACACCTTGCAGTGACTTCTTTCACAATTGCAACCTTTCTGTTGCTTGCAAATCTGTTCCAGTGCCTGTTAGTAGCAATTTACAATTCTAAGTTAATCAGTCTCCAGGAAGAAAGGAAGAGAGCAAACAGTGACAGGAAGACAGCTGTGTTTCTAAGGGAAATCATTTTCACTGGTAATTTCCTTTTCACATCTGTCTAAGAAATTACTAATGTAACGGATGACATTAGATCAACCCAATGCCTTGAAAACTGATTTGCTGACATTTATGGGAGTGCTAAAGTGTCTCATGAAGCATTTTAGATTTCCAGCTAAGCTATATAATAAAGTGGCTAGCAACATCACTAAATTAAGACAGCAAGACCCTCAAGCAAAGGAATAAAACATTTCCATAAAAAACAAGGAACTTAATGATCCTTAATTAAATTGCATTTGAATGTTAAGGAATCCAAGTCTACCCTCGGTTACTCAAATATTGTTTTGCTCTTAAAACAATGTTGACTGAAAGTTCAAGTGGGCAAAGAGTCTGAGAACAGGCAAAAATGCAAATGACAGATGAAAAATAGTTTGAAAACATTCTCAACAATAGTTTCTGCTCAGATCAAGAGTCCACAACACCAAGCCTTATTTTTCTTAAAGGAACCATCTTATCTGTAAGTGAGAAATTATTTTTAGATGTCTATCTTCTCTTTGTATTCATAATCACATTTAACATCCTTCAAGGCTCAAAGGGCTAATTCCATGCTGGATCTCAAAATAAAGTTCATCACAATTCCAATCCTTTGATGCTATCAATATCAAATACATCCAGTTTCATTGTTATGTTATCTGCTGTACTGTTGTCCTCCACTTGTGCACAATACCAGAAGAACATATGAGCAATGAAGCAGATGAATGGTGGAAGAATGAATTTTACGGAGTCAAAGTCATCAAGCAGGTGTATAATTAGTGTAAATCCAGTGCCTGCCAGTCCTCTCAGATACGAACATCTTGTGAATTATTTCAAAAAAGCTCTCCCTGATATCCTGGAAAGTACCTGGCCTATCATAATCAATTATTGATCACCCTGTAGTTTATTGTTCCAAGTTTCTTATATAATAGTGAATTGTCTCTGAAAGACTGTTGTAAGGCAGAATCAGAATTGTTCTCTTGTGAAATATGTTGTTCTGCAGCAGCAAAACAGTGCAATACATAAAAAATTACTGTAACTTACAATAAGAAATATACTTCAAAATGAATAAATAGTGCAAAAAGAGTAAGATAGTGAGGTGGTGTTTATGAGTTCATGGATTATCCAGAAATCTAATGGTAGAAGGGAAGAAGCTGTTCCAAAAACATTAAGTGTGGAGCTTCAGGCTCCTGTACCTCCTCCCTGATGGTAGTAATGAGAAGAGGGCATGCCCTGGATGGTGAGAGTCTTTATTGATGAATGCCGCCTTCTTGAGGCACCACCTATTGAAGATGTCCTTGATGGTTGTAAAGCTGTTAAGGTGTATTCTGGAGATAAGGCATATGGCAAATATTAATTTCAACAGCAAAAAAAATTAACAGCGGTGAAGATGGCACCAGCAAAAAACAATCCCTTGGTGACATCTTCCTGACCGTCAATCATTTCAGCTTTTCTACGTCTTCTACTTATTCTTTTTACCTTAATTCTGTTTTTGAAACTGTTAGAGCCTGTGACTTACAGTCTGCAGTATGAAGGAGTGAGCTAGCACCCTGCTGTCCACAAGAAAGGTCCAGGAGAGAAACGCGAGCACAAGCTATCATGAGGAGAAGCTCAGAGGCGAGATGACAGGCCATGATGGACTACATTTCTTGCCAAACAAAGTGGCGAGGAAGATTGAAACATTGAGGCAAATGTAGAGGACAGCAAGCAGCTCTCAGAGGACTGGTGTATTTTCTCCTGACTTCCATTTCCTGAAGTCCACAATTAATTCATTGGTCATACTGACATTGAGTGCAAGGTTGTTATTGTGACACCATTCAACCAGCTGATGAATGAGAAGTGCTTCATTCAAACTATGCTACTCACTCTTTAACTTAAATTAACCATGTATCTGATCTAATATTTCAGAGGTCCAATCAGATTTCTTGCAATGTTTCCATCCACAGAACATTGAGACTAAAACCTCAAGGAGAACCAACCTCACCCACTCCCCATGCTGCAGACAGACAGATATGATTATCTGTGTCATTTTAATCAGGAAATAGTACATCTTTAAACACAAGAGATTCTGCAGATGCTGGAAATCCAGGGCAAAACACAAAATGCTAGAGGAGCTCAGGTGAGACAGCATCCATAGAGAGGAATAAACAGTTAATGTTTCGGACCAAGAGCCTTCATCAGGACTGGAAAAAGGAAGAAGCTGCACACGCTGACAGGTGATGGGAAAGGTGGGTGGGTATTAAGTGAGAATTTGGGAGGTGACAGGTGGAAAGATGATCGGTGATAGGTGATAGGATTTGGAGCTCCTTTCCGGGGAACGCGCTAAGACGGTAGCGCGATATTAATACGCAGCAGCCTTTCCGGACTCTGGATTGAGAATTGCTAAAAGTTATGTGGATTTTCTGGTGTAGTCCGTTTTGTCATATGCTTTTGTGATGTCATTCTGGGGGAACGTTGTCTCATTTTTTAACTGCATTGCATTTGTGGTTTCTAAATGACAATAAACTGAATCTCAATCTGAAAAGATAAAGGGCTAAAGAAGGGGAAATCTGACAGGAGAGAAGAGTGACCCGTAAGACAAAGAAAAGGAGGAAGGGCACCAAAGGGAGAAGATGGGCTGGTGAGGAGAACAGAAGGGTTAAGAGGGGAGCCAGAATGGGGAATGGAAAACAAAAGAGAGAGAAGAGGATTACCAGAAGTTAGAGAAATCGATGCTCATGCTGTCAAGTTAGAAACAACCCAGAAGGAAAACCTCCATCAATTTACATACATCTTTGCACCTAGCAATTTGTATGCTGTTGCACAGTTATTGGAGAACAAGAGAAATAAATACACCGTTGTAAAAACATTGACTTGTGATTTGCTTCAGATCAGGATGTCAGCTTTTAAAGTACATTTCATTGTTGTAAGGCTCAAGTCATCTCCTCTGAAGGACACCCACATATTGTCCATACTCCTTTATAAATGTACTCACTCAGTTGTACTGTGCTGTTATTTGTTATGCTGAGTTGACCAGATTAACCAAGGAAGTGACATAACTCAATGATTTCTTTGGCAGTTTGCACTTAAGCAACTGCTCATATTAACAATCTGGAGTTTATCATCGGATGTGAGCATTACTTTCGGAGTAGATCGTGCTGCAAATACTTTTGACTTGATGTGAAATTGTTAACAAAATAAGCATCCTACTCATTACCTGCAGTTATATATTTCTTCACTGTTTAGTTTAGCTTTTGGGCAGGGTCATACTGGAGCTGGCCAGTAACTATTATATTACTTTAATCAGTTCTAATAAAACAGTCATTTAAAATACACAAAGCTTTGAATGGTGAAATTATCCTGCATAAATCTTCATTCTCTGTAATTTTGGTTAATTACAGTGAAATGCTATTCTACAATGTCAGGAATCAGGAAAGAATCAATTTTAACATGAAAACAAATTTCATTCATTTGTTTTATTCTGGTCTTTTAAAGATCTTCCAGAATCCAGATGACCAAGCATTTATTCTTCTCTTACCTTGACATGAAAGAGAGACCAATGCAACCCTATTCATCAATGCTATTTTGAAATGCTATAAAGCATTTGACAAAGCAGAAGCCCTCTCAATCTTAATAAGCAGAGTTTATGTAACAAGTAACATGAAGAAATCTCACTAGTCATCCAACTGTAACTTGGTTCCATTGAAAAGATGCCAAATTAGGACTGTAAAATTACAAGAGTCATGGCAAAATTTTATATATTTTTATTATGGCTTCAATACCCCAAGTTACCCTCATCCTCTGTCCTTTTCTCTCAGCACTTCTCTCTTTATTCCCTCATGTAGTTCTTTCACTCTCATCTTGTCCCTTGGATTCAGTTCTTCTTCACTTTTTTATCCTTTGTGTGTGTGTTATCTCTTTTTCCCACTCTCTGAGGACTGCCAAGATACATCAAGGCAGGAGATGGAGCTCTTACAGGACTGCTTTGAATCGGTGCACTAGACTATATTCCAGGATTCATCTTCAGATCTGAATGAATATGCCACAGTTGTCACTCACTTCATCAAGACCTGCGTGGGTAAGTGTGTGCCTTCGAGAACATACCCAGTTTTTCCAAACCAGAGGCTCTGGATAAACCAGGCGATTTAGTCTGATGAAGGCTAGATATTTGGCAATCAACAATTCAGAATCCTACATACAGTCTAGATATGACCTATGAGAGCAAAAAGACAATTCCATGTGAAGTTAGAGACACGGTCAGATCCATGACAGCTACACCATGGTTTGCATGACATTATTTTGTATAAGGCAAACCCTAACCACACAAATGGCAGCGAAGCTTTACTCCCTGATGATTTCAACATCTTTTATGCATACTTTGAAAGGGAGAATAATACTACTCCTGGTAACCCAGTGATCACTCTCTCATGATCAAAACATCCCTCAAGATAAACCTTCGCAGGACATCAGGCCCTGATACTGTGCCTGAGGCGGTACTGAAAACCTGTGCCAACTAGCTGAAGTGTTTAAGGTTCCTCTCACTGCTACTGCCTAAGGTTCCTACCTGCTTCAAAAGGACTGCAATCATACATTGCCCAAGAAAAGCTGTGTAAATGACTATTAATGACTATCAACTGGTAGTACTCATATCTACCACAATGAATTGCTTCAAGAGGCTGGTCGTGGCAAGAATGAACTCCTACCAGAACAAGAACCTAGGCCAGCTGCAATCATGCAACAAATTTATAGCGGACATAATCTCACCTGCTCTCCACACTGCCTTGGGCAACTAGACAATAGCAAAACATGTCAGTCTGCTCCTAATCGATTGCAGCTTGGTGTTCAACACCATCATCTCCTCAGCTTCAAAACTTGGGCCTCTGAACCTTCCTCTGCAGCTGGATCCTCATCTTCCTTGTCAGGAAACCACAGTCAGTGTGACCCAGTGATAACAACTCCTGAGGGGTAAGTGGTGGAAAGGGTGAGCAACTTCAAGTTCCTGTGTGTCGACATCTCAGAAGATCTATCCTGGGCACAGCATACTGATGTAATCACAATGAAGGCATATCGGTGGCTGTACTTCATTAAGGAATTTTACGAGATTTGATATGCAACCAAAACACTCTTGCAAATTTCTCCACTTGTATAGTGGAGAGCTTTCTGGCTGGATAAGTCAAAACTTGGTATGGAAACTCCAATACACAGGATCTCAAGAAGCTACAGAGGGTTGTAGGTTCAGCCAGCTCCACCACAGGGGTAGAAACTTCCTTACCATTTTCAAGAAGCAGTGTTTCAAGAAGGTGGCACCATCACTAAGGACACTCATCATATGGAGTATGGCCTCTTCTCATTAGTTCCATCAAGGAGGGGATAAAGGAGTCTAAAGACCTGCACTCACAATTGAGATACAGCTACTTCCCCTCTGGCATCCAATTTCTGAAACATCCATGAACACTACATTGTTATTCCATTTTTGCACTAAGCATTTTGCATTACTTTGCAATTGATAGTATTTTGCTGTTTCGTTATGCTCTAAAGCATCCCAATCAGGTCATAAAGAATAGTGATAATTAACTGAATTTGATTCTTTTTGTTCCCTCAACTGATCAGCTCAGTATTGGATCTGGTTTTCTAAATCTCTCTTTTTTGTTTGCTTTATTCATAGTGGGTAGACAGGGAGAGACAGCATCCAGACTCTGCTCTTTGCCCATGAAGGTTATCAGTTGAACAAATGATAACAGCGTCAAAACTTCAGTAAAACAAGCACCATTGACTACAACCTTGCTGTTTCTAGTGTTCTCAATAAATTGGTGACTACTCAAACCATGGACAGATAAGGCAAGACGTTGGGACACACAGGCAGTGGGAAGTAGTGTGAATTATGCTGTTGTGGGAGCAAGACTGGACAATGTCAGTTCATTAGTTAGTCTTAAGAAGTAGGATATTTGGATTCTCATTCCTGCTCCACCATTCAATAAGATCTTGGCTCATCATACAACTCAACCCCACTTTACTGCTCCATTCCCATATACTTTGATTCCCTTAAACATCTGTCAATCATCATCTGGAACATACTTAGTGACAGAGCTTGCACATCCTTCTGGGTTTGAGAATTCCAAAGATTCACAATACTCTGAGTTAAGATTTTTTTTCTCCATTCTGTCTTGAATAGCTGGTGATTAATTCAGAAATTGGTGTTTACAATGAAATAAATTATCATCTTTTTCTTCTACCTTATCAAACTTTGTCATAGCAAAGAAAGCCCAGCAGTGTCGCTACTTTCTGCGAAAGCTGAGGAAAGTCCATCTCCCACCCCCCATCCTCATCACATTCTACAGGGGTTGTATTGACAGTATCCTGAGCAGCTGCATCACTGCCTGGTTTGGAAATTGCAAGACCCTGCAGTGGATAGTGAGGTCAACTGAGAAGATCATTGGGGTCTCTCTTCCTGCTATCACGGACATTTACACTACACACTGCATCCGCAAAGCAAACAGCATTATGAAGGACCTCACGCAGCCCTCATACAAACTCTTCTCCCTCCTGCTATCTGGGAAAAGGTACCAAAGCATTCAGACTCTCACGACCAGACTATGTAACAGTTTCTTCCCCCAAGCTATCAGACTCCTCAATACCCAGAGCCTGGACTGACACCTTACTGCCCTATTGTCTTGTTTATTATTTATTGTAATGCCTGCACTGTTTTGTGCACTTTATGCAATGCTAGGTAGGTCTGTAGTCTAGTGTAGTTTTTTTTCAGTATTTTTTTTATGTAGTTCAGTCTAGTTTTTGTACTGTGTCATGTAACATCATGGTCCTGAAAAAAGTTGTCTCATTTTTACAATGTACTGTACCAACAGTTATGGTCGAAATGACAATAAAAGTGATTTGACTTGACTTGACTTGAAACCCAGAAAGAATTTTGTACTCTTCTAGGCAATTGGCTCCAATTCTTATGAACTCTAGACAGTACAGGTCTACTTCACATAACCCTTCCTCAATGAATCTCCTCTATGCTCCTGCTATAAAAATACTATTCTTTGGATAGGTGAGACCAGATCTTTAGAAAATATTTCACAAGTGATTTCACCAGGTCTCCATACTGGAGCATATCCACTCTACTACTCAATCCTCTTTCCGTAAAGGGTATCATTGGGTTACTTTACACTTTGCCCATTCATTGACTGGCCCCATCTAGTTTCCAACTCTAATCATAAAAAATTAATTTATAACCAAACACAAAAAGATATGAAATTCTCCACTCCTCCATTTGCACCACTGACAAATGGTAGAGATTCCACATATCACATCCTGTTAATCAGAGAGTATTGCCTTCATCCCTTTTGTCTCCTTCCTCATAGCTGAATAACATGACAAAAATCTATTTTACTACTGAATGTATTATATGATGTCAAGGTCTGGAGGGAAAAAAGTGAAGAATTGCATTAATTCAGTTGGAAATATTAGTAAATCTCTATTGAAAGCTGAAGCATTTATAGGGAACTGGTCAGGAATACAGTTCCTGGTGAGGGGAAGTGCTTACTTTTTCCTCACATGAAATGTAATAAGTTAATTATCCACTAAGTTGACAAGTGGACATATCCCCATTCTCTTGAATCATTGTTAATGAATAAAAAATGTTGGGGAGAATACAGCAAAAATAAAATTACAGTTTCATATCGTATTTTCTTAAAATCATCGGACATTAGCAAACTTCTCCTAGTTTACAATTCTACAGCCTACCGCCCTAACTTTAGCAGCTCTGCAAGTGATGAGTACTACAATAAATCAACAATGTAGTCACTTTTAACTGCTCTCTGGGACACCAACAAGCCACTCAGTTCTGCCAAAGCTCCAAACAAAAATGGCTCACATGTTTCAAAAACAGGCAAAACCAAGCAAAGGCCATACTCTCAGAAGAATACCGGTACTTAGGTAAACGTCCACTCTCATTCATCAGTGTCACTAAGGCAGATTCAGTAGTGCTAGCACAACTCAGTCCACAGACAACTTTAATTCTGCACCCTGCTCACACTCTGATCCTGAATAGTTCCACAGAAGCTTACCAGAAACTTATCTCACTTGGCAACATTAAGCCCCTTCTCATCTTAAGAAGTATGTTCAACAGCAGATTGCAATGTGACTTTTTAAAATCCAGACAATGAACCTGACAACTGCAAAATGCAACTCCCATCTTATATTTTTATTTTTTCTTACTAATATAGTTCCACAATGTAATGTTGCCGCCTTGAGCAATGACAATAAAGTTCTATTCTATTCTTAACAAGGTAACAGATTTTGTTTCAATATTCTGCAATAAATCAGCTGCCAAAACTGTATATGTGGACAGAACAATAACGAATAGGTGGTTCTGCTTATTTTTTTTATTTCTGCTTAAGTCAATGGCATTCTCAACATTCTGAAAACATAAAGGAGAAAATCTACAATTAACTGATCCTGATAATTATATGCATAACAATGCTTTCCTGTAATAAAGATTTTAACAAATTAAGAATTTGGATTCATACCAAATCCCAGTTAAATATAAATGTCTGATTCCATGGTGCCACGGCAACCAAATGAAATTCACTCTCATACTAAATCTACTAAAGCACCAACAAGACATCACAAAATGTACATTTTTCTTAATTGCTTTAAAAATGCTCAGCAAGTTTAAATCACCCCAGTTAGTATGATCTGCAGTGCTTATTATGAATTTTATTTGTTAATCTCTTTAAATATGGTTCTGCAGGCTTGAGAAAGAGGCCAACAACTCCAGACAGTACCTTTTGAAGAACTTATTTGGTTAGGTTCTAGGGCTTTTGAAGAGTCACATATTTGGAATGTAGATCTATCAGTGACATTACTTGTGAGAAGAGTTTGTGGACCTGACCAGACAGTGCTTGATGGTATGTAAACATACCACCTGAAGACAATTAATTTTACATTGGTCTGACATAATTTACAATCTCTGGAGGATCCAAGAATGAAGCCCAGCAGATTATACACATGCAATCATTCAAATACTACGTTATTCAAGTAACGTTTTTTCCACATCTCTACTTGCTTTAGAGAAAAATATTATTTTTGCAGGCATGAATTTAAAGTTATAGAATCATAGAAGCACAAAAACAGGCCCTTTAGCTGACCAAGTCTGTATGGACCACCCAGCACCTATCTATGGTAAATAATTCTACACATATCACATTTTATTCATTCTATATTCCAAATAACTCCCTCCCCCCCCCCAATTCTACTACTCACCTATATACTCAGTTGTTTATAATGCCAAAATAACGCATAAACCTCACTTTTAGGATGCATGACAAAAGTGGAGCATTGTAGAGTAAACATATGTGATCATAGCAAACTCCACACACACAGCACTAGAATCTGGTTTAACATCACCGGTGTATGTCATGAAATTTGTTGACTTTGCAGTAGCAGTACAATGTAATACTGTGAATTACAGTTAATATATATATGTGCCTTTATGCTTCTGTTCCTCCTTCCTGATGGTAACAACCAGGCAAGACCTGGGTGATGGGGGTCCTTAATGATGGACACTGCCTTTTTGAGGCATTGTACCTTGAAACTGCCCTGGATACTATGGAGGCCAGTGTTCATGATGGAGCTAAGTTTACAACTCTCTGCAAGCTCTCTTCGATCTTGTGCAGTGGCATCCCCACCCCATGATGCAGACAGTTGGAATGACCAGAGGTCTGAATTAAAACTGGATTGCTAGAGATTTGAGGCAGAATTTAACAATCCTTCAAGATATTTGATCCCAATCAATCAGATCCTGTTCCAAGGATAATTTGCATTTACAAAGTACTATAATATTGAAAAAATCCTCAATATCTCTTGAAGTCTGAATAATCAAAAAAAAACACTCCAAGTCAAGATTAGGATGGCTGATAAAATCCTTGGTCAATGAAGTAAGTTTTAACAGAGGTCCATTATAAACAGAACAAGAGGTGAGGAAACAAGATGTAAATATAGAAAGAATTTCAGAATCTGTAAGCCAAACAAATCAGAATCACAATCAGATTTATAATCATTATCATGAAATTTGTTGTTTTGTGGCAGCAGTACAGTGCAAGACATTAAAAAATAACTGTAAGTTACAAAAATAAATAGATAATAGAACAATACAGCACAGGAACAGGTCATTTGGCCTACAATATTGTGCTGAACCAGCTAAAAAGCAAATCAAAAACACCCTCCTACCTACCTACACCATGTCCATATCCTTCCATCTTCCTTACATCCATGTATTTATCTAAACGTCTCTTAAGGCAGCAGATTCCAGGCATCCACGACTCTCTGAGTAAAAAACCTACCCCTCACATCCCCCTTAAACCTATCCCCTTTCACCTTCAATGCAAGCCCTTTTTGCAACACCTCACATTTATCTGGGTCAACCCTGGGAAACAGATATTCTCTGTTCACTCTATCTACACCTCTCAGTCATACAAACCTCTATCAGATTTCCCTTCAGCCTCTGGTGCTCCAGAGAAAACAACCCAAGTTTATCCAGCCTCTCATGATAGCACATGCCCTCAAAAGCAGACAGCATTTTGGTTAAACTCCTCTGCACCCTCTCCAAAGCCTCAACATCCTTCCTATAGTGGGGCGACCAGAATGGTAGGCGATACTCCAGATGTGACCTAACCAGAGTTTTATGAGGTTGCAACATAACCTTGACTTTTCAACTCAATGCCTCGACTAATAAAAGCAAGCATTCCATAAGCATTGTATAGCCACCTTCAAGGAGCTATGAACTTCAATTCCAAGATCTCTCTCAACAGCAACACTGTTAAGGATCTTGCCCTTAAGACTGTACTGTCTCCCTGCATTTTCCCTATCAAGGTGCAACACCTCACATTTATCTGGGTTAAACTCCATCTGCCATTTCTCTGCCCATATCTGTAACTGATCTATATTGTGCTGTATTCTCTGCCAGTTTACACTATCCACAACTCCACCAATCTTGGAATCATCTACAAACTTACTAACCCACCCATCTATATTTTCATCCAGGTCATTTATATACTTTATCAACTGCAGAGGTCCCAGCACAGATTCCTTGGAAACACCACTAATTACAGACCTCTAGCTCGAATAAGTCCCTTCAACTACTACCCTCTGTCTTCTATGTGCAAGCCAGTTCTGAATCCAAAACAACCAATTTGCTGTGGATTTGCATCTTAATCTTCTGGATTAGCCTCCAATGAGGGACTTTGTAAATGCCTTACTAAAATACATGTAGACAACATCCACTGCCGTAGCCTCATCAATCTCTCTTATCAAAAAACTCAATCAAGTTGTAAGGCAAGACATGCCACGCAAAATGCCATGCTGGCTTTCCCTAATTAAGCCTTGGGTTTCTAAATGTTCATATATCCTATCTCTAAGAATTTTCTCCAGCAGTTTCCTTACAACTGCCATGAGACTCATTGGTCTATAGTTTCAGGATTTTCCGTTTTTCCCTTCTTAAATAGAGGTGCAACATATAGCCACTTGCCAGTCCTGTGAGATCTTGCCTGCAGTTAGAGAGGACATGAAGATACTGGCCAAGAGCCCAGTAATCTTGTCTCTTGCCTCCTTCAATAAGCTGTGGTAAATCCCATCAAGCCCTGAGGACTTATCCACCTTAATCTAATGCTTCCAACACTTCCTCCTCCTTGCCCTCTAAATACCTCCAAGTACATATTGATATACTCAGCACTGATCTCCTGGTCCTCCATATCCTTTTCCTTGGTAAACACTGAAGCAAAATACTCATTAAGTACCTCACTCATATTCTCTGCATCCAAGCAAATGTTCCCCTCCCCCTTATCCACCCTCTACCTAATTATTCTCTTGCTCTTGATGTATGTTTAGAATATGTTGGCTTTCAACCTAATTCTTCTTGCAAGGTCTTTTCATGGCCCCTCTTGGCCTTCCTATTTCTTTTCTTTAGGTCTTTTCTGGCTTCTTCATACTCATGTGCTTCGTTTGATCCTAACTGCCGAAGCTTTACATATTTTTTTCTTCTTGACTAAATTCATCACCTCTCTGGACATCCAAGGTTCACCTACCTTTCTAGCCCCATCTTCCCTTTTAACAGGAACATAACTTTCATGTACTATGCAATTAATCTTTAAACACCCTCCAAATGTCTGATGTGGACTTGCCAGAGAAAAGGGGCTCCCAATTAGTTCCTGCCTAATTCCCCTCTTAATTACCCTACTTCAATATAAGACTCGCCCACAAGAGCCATATCTATCCTTATCTATAGTTATCCTGAAAGTTAAGGAGTTGTATTCACTGTTTCTTAACTGTTCACCCACTGAAAGGTTAATCACCTGGCCAGGCTCATTACCCAACACCAAATCCAGTACAGTCCCTCGCCTTGTTGGACCATTCACATATTGATTTAACAAATCTTCCTGGATACACCTAACAAATTCTGCCCCATCTAAACCCCTTGCTTTAAGGAGGACCCAGCTTTTTATTAGGAAAGTTGAAATCCCCCATGACAACTACTAACTTACTTACTTCCACACGTTTCCTTAATCTGATGACATATCTGTCCCTCAATGACCCGGTGGCTATTGGGAGATCTGTAGTACAATCCTGGCAGTGTGACTGAACTCTTCCTATTTCTGTGCTCTCCATTATGACTCCCCTGAGTGCAGCTGTGATATTGTCCCTGATTAGAAGTGCAACTCCACCCCCCACCCCCCCCCCCTTTTACCTCCTCCTCTATATTTTCTAAATCTTCAAAAATCCGGTACATTAATCAACTATCCTGCCCCTCTCTCAACCCAAGTTTCAGTAATGGCTACAACGTTATAGTTCCATGTACTGATCCATGCTCCAAGTTCATCACTCTTACCCATAATACTCCTAGCATTAAAATATACAAAGTTTAAACTATCCAACCCATCATACTTGTTATTTTGATTTTGCCTTTTAATACTTTCCCTGACTTCTACATTCTGGTCCGATCCTACCCTTACTGACCTGGGGCTCCTGTTCCCAGCCAATGGCAAAACCAGTTTAAACTCCCAAGTAGCATCAGCAAACATCCTGGACAAGATATTAGTTATCCTCCAATTCAGGTTCCATCCATCCCTCTTGTACAGGTCACCTCTTCCCCAGAAAAGGTTCCAATGATCCAAGAACTTGAAATCCTGCTCCCTGCACCATCTCCTCAGCCACACATTCATCCATGCTGTCACCCCACTCCTAGCTGCACTAGCCCAAAAGAGAAATAGCAAGATAGTATTATTAGTTCATTTACTATTTAAAAATATGATCGTAGAGGGGAGAGGTTGTTCATAAAACATTGTGTGTGGGTTTTCAGGCTCCTGTACCGGATGGTGAGGAACCTTAATGATTGATGCTGCCTCTTGAAAATGACCTCAATGGTGGGCAGTAAGCTGGTTGAGTCTACAATGCTCGGCAGCCTTTTTCAATTCTGCACATTGGAGGCTCCATACCAGGTTGTGATGTAACCAATCAGAATGTTCTGCACCATGCACCTATAGAAATCTACTAGAGTACAACTGGAAAGGTTCCCCTCCCCTGCCCAGGTGGACAACATCTCCATGGAGTAGGATTGGCATCAAGAATCTTTCTACCAAGTCTCACAGAAACACCTGTTGGCATTAGTAAAAGACTAACAACCCTCCGTATCTCCCTGGCAAAGAAACGTTATGCCACGCTTCTCAGTGCCTATGCGCCAACTTTGCCATCTGAGAATGAGGCCAAGGATTGCTTTTATCAGACATTGGATGAAGCTCTTTGTTGGATCCCTAAGAATGATAAGATCCTTTTGCTTGGGGACTTCAACGCTAGGGTGGGACAGACCAACAGGATATGAAGTGAAGTGCTAGGTAGGCATGGTATTGGCAAGGTCAATGCAAATGTCATGAGGCTACTAACTCTTTGCTCTGAGCATAACCTTACCATAACCAACACCATCTTCCAGCAGAAGGCAAAATATAAGACCTCGTGGATGCACCCTCACTCTAAACATTGGCACATGATCAACTTCATCATTGTGAGATGTAGTGACATCAAGGATGTTCTCATCACCCGTGCTATGAGAGATGCAGAGTGCTGGACTGACCACCGTATGATTGTGGCCAAGCTCCATACGAAAGTGCATCACCCTTTGCGGCTGCAAAAACCCAATAAAAAGTGGCTAAATTGCAACCGCCTGAGAAGAAGCAAGAAGTGAGTTTCAATGCATCCTAGCTGAGAAAACAAGGGAGCTGGAACCTTGTCTGAGTTCAGAAAATACCATGGAACAACAGTGGACTTATATCAGCTCTGCGCTCTATGAGGAAGCAGCCCAATCCATCAGCCATAAGAGCAGATAACTCAGATACCATCCACAACTTGCTTAAGGACATGCACGAAGCACACCGGGCAGCATTAGATAACCCTTCATCCACCAGCATCAGGCAGCATTGGCAGACAGCTCGGAGGAAAGTGCAAAAGGCAACACGGGCTATACAAAATGAGTGGTGGACTGAAAAGGCACATGAAATCCAGTCCTTTGCCAATAATAGTAACATGCATAATTTTCACAATGCCGTCAAAACCACCTACAGCCCAATAAATTGATGCGTTTCTCCCCTGAAAACAGCAGATGGTCTAACACTTCTGAAGAATGAGAATACCATTCTGCTGAGGTGGGCTGAGCATTTTAACGCCCTGCTTAATCAGGATTCTGACGCAGACCCCACTGTCCTGGACGAAATGCCTGAACTTCCTCCTATCCACGACCTCAGTCTACCAACAACCTTCCAGGAGGTTCTATCAGCTGTCCATTCCCTTAAGAACAAGAAGTCCACTGGCACTGACAATATCCCTGCCGAGTTACTGAAGAACGGAGGGTACATGTGTATGTGCACCCTCTACCAGTACATCACCAAGGCCTGGACTGATGAGAACATCCCACAGCAATAGAGAAATGCAAACATTGTTGTCATTCATAAGAACAAGGGTGACAAGGCCATCTGCGGCAATAGTAGGGGCACGTCACTCCTTTCTGTTGCTGGATAGTTCTTGGCTATGGTGACGCTTCAGAGGCTCATCAGCAACATCACCGAGTCAATGCTGCCTGAATCGCAGTGTGGATTTAGGAAGAACAGGAACACGATTGACATGATCTTCACAGCCCAGCAGCTTTAGGAAAAGTGCCAGGAGCAACATCAGGACCTGTTTATGTCGACCTCTCCAAAGCATTCGACACTGAGCAAAGAGACCTTTGATGGGATGTCCTCCTCAGATTTGGCTGTCCCAATAAATTTGTTAACTTCCTCTGCCAGTTCCACAATGGGATGACTGCTTAATTGACCATCGGAGGACAAGAGTCCACACAGGGTTAAGGAAGGGGTGTGTGCTAGCGCCAGTGCTCTTTAACATCTTCCTCTTCTGTGTTACCGAGCTTCTCCACAACGTGATCGAAGACAGCAGCAGTGTGACAGTGGACATCAGATTAGATGGCAACCTCTTTGACATCAGGAGGCTCCATGCAACCACCAAACTCCGTAGAGAGTGAGTCCTGGAGCTGCAGTATGCAGTCGACTGTGCTCTTTTGGCCCATACTCTGCAGGATCTTCAGACTGTCCTTGTTGTGGCGGTGAGAGCGTACACAGGATGGGGCTGACTGTCAATACCACCAAAACAGAAGTGGTTTGCCAACGGAGTACCAGTGTCCCACCCACTCTACCTGCCTTCACTGTTGGTGATGAAAAGCTGTCAATAATGCCATCTTTCAAATATCTGGGGAGCATTCTCTCTGAGGATAGTGGCATTGACATCGACATCGAGAGCAGCATTAAACAGGCATCAGCTGCCTTTGGGAGACTCTGGCGTACAGTCTTTCAGAAAAGGAGCCTTCATCCCTCCACAAAGGTCGCCGTATACCAAGTGATCTATGTCACCACCCTCCTTTATGGCTGTGAAGCTTGGGTAACCTACAGCCGTCACATCAAGTCTTTGGAGTGCTTCCACATAAGCTGCCTTCAACAAATCCTTGGGAATTACCTGGCATGAGTAGGTCCCTCATACTGAAATACATGTAAAGACCAACTGCAGAAGTATTGAGGCCATGATCACCCAGAATCAGCTGCAGTGGCTGGGGCACGTGATAAAGATGCATGACACTCAGCTGGAGAACCGAAGAAGCACTATAAGGATCAGATGAAGAATGCTTTAAGGAAGTGTAAGATCAGACCTGAAGGCCTGGAGGATGTTGCTGCTGACCGTATCACTTGGAGACAGCTGTGTAGGGATGGGGTTCGTATTCTAGAGATGGAAAGAACAACCAGAAGACAGCAGAAGAGAACCAGGAGAAATGCAGCCATGGTTGCCATCACTACCACCACTACCACATATACATGTCCCACCTGCAATAGAGCTTGTGGGTCCAGGATAGGACGGTACAGTCATCAAAGATCTCAGTGCTAAAGGAGTGGATGTCGTCATCAGATTTCGATGGACAACCGAAGAAGATGACTAGAGTCTTTATTGACAATACCATATCGCCCCAAACTCCAAATGAAGAACAGCTGCTGGCATGCCTTCTTCATGAAGGCATCAATGTGTTGAGTCCAGGAGCGATTTTCTGAGAAATTGGTACCCAGGAACTTTGCTAATGGTGCAGAATAGAGACCAGCAGAGCAGTCGTTACTCTTACATTTCAGACCTATACAGAAACAGTGTCTTTTTTAAATAGCTACATGAAATTCAATGGAAATTTACACAAAATGTAAGCAGAATGCTTCAGTCAGTACTTGAACACAAAGACAAACAGAATGGGTAATCCATTAAACCTGAAGAACCTTGCATTCATTGAATCATTATTGACAGTGTGCCACAAATCCTGAATAGTACTGCTGCTTATTGCAGTAGAAAAGTGTCAGATACAGAGATGATGTACCTTCTTCCCAACAAATGTTCTATTAATGGTGTTGCAAATCTCCATACACATTGACTCAAATTAAAGATACATGTATCTACTTTTATTTTCAGCAACCTAAGGAATACTAGACCATCTATAATGTGATTTGTCAATGTCTTGGATCTCAGACTTACCCAATCATTTTATGCATGATATGCCCTCCCACAATTCCACCCCTCTGACTCTCAACACAGCAGCCCCTCAGGGCTATATAACTAAGTCCCCTCCTTTACTCCTTGTCTACCCATGACTGAGTCACCACCCACAGCTCCAATTACTAATTAAATTTGCTAATGACACTACACTGATTGACCTAATCCCAAACAATAACAAGGTGGCCTACAGGGAAGAAGTCATCTCTTTGACACAGTGGCGTCAAGAAAACAACCTTTCCCTCAATATCGCAAAAACAAAGGAGCTGGTTGTGGATTACAGGAGGAACGGAGACAAGCTAACAGCAATAGATCTGCGATTGAGAGGGAAGGTCCTCAGCATCCACATCACCGAGGACCTCACGTGGTCTGTACACACCAGCTGTGTGGTGTAAAAGGCACAACAGCACCTCTTCCACCTCAGATGGTTGAGGAAGTTTGGTATAGGCCCCCAAATCCTAAGAACTTTTTACGGGGCACAAATGAGAGCAATCTGACTGGTTGCATCACTGCCTGGTATGGGAATTGTACCTCCCTTAATCACAGGATTCTGCACTGTGGTGTGGATAGCCCAGTGCATCTGTAGTTGTGAACTTCCCATGATACAAGACATTTACAAAGACAGGTGTGAGAAAAGGGCCCGAAGGATCATTGGGGACCCAAATCACCCCAGCCACAATTTATTCCAGCTTCCACCATCAGGGAAACAGTACTGCAACATAAAAGCCAGGACCAACAGGCCATCAGACTGATTAACTCACGCTGATTTGAGTGTATTTATATGTTACATTGACTGTTCTATTTATTATAAGTTATAATAAAATACTATGATTGTACGTAAAGATTTTTACTCATTTATGTGAAGGATATAAGAAATAAAGTCAATTCAATTAAATGCAATGTGATTAAAAAAAAACAGGGAGTATAAGAGTTATTCTATGTTGATGAACATGATCAGGAGTTGATTTACTGATGATTTCAGAATTTTTCTTCCAATGAGATATTCACATCATACACTGTTATAAAAATTGCATGCAATCTACTCAATGATGTATAAATGCAGATCTTCAAGGAACAAAGAAAGAACACAGAGATTCTGTAGATGCTGGAAATACAGAGAAAATGCTAGAGAAACTCAGTAGGTCAGCTTGATCTGCCAACTGACAGTAGTCTTATCATCAAGCACAAGAGGCCATGGACCAACATGTTCAAATGGGAATCAGAAGTGGAATTAAAACAGTTAGCCACCAGGAACTCCTGCCTGTTGCAGATGGAGTGAAGGTACTCAACAAAGCAGTCAGTCCCTAATCTATGTCAGATGTCACCAATGCAGCTTAAGTGTTGTCTGGCCTGGAAGGACTGGTTATTGGCCCCGAACGGTGTTGAGGGAGGTGCTTGGGTAGGTGTTACACTTGTGCTGCTTGCAGGGATAATTGCGAGATAAATGCAGAGGGCTGAAAGGACAAGGGCTTCAAGGAGAGAGCAATCCCTGCAGAAATCGGAGAGTGGTGAGGGCGAGGAGGTAAAGATGTGTTTAGCAGTTGGTTCCCATTGAAGACTGGAGAGAATAATGTGCTGAATGCCGAGGCTCATGGGATGGTAGGTAAGGACAAGAGAAACTCTATCTCTGTTATGACAGTGGGAAGATGGAGAGAAGGAAGATGTTCAGAGTAGAACAGAGTGATCTAGGAATAATGGTGCATATTAATCTCATGTGGATAGGGTGGTGAAGAAAGCTTTTGGTATGCTGGCCTTTATAAATCAGAGCATTGAGTATAGGAAACACAAGGAAATCTGCAGATGCTGGAAATTCAAGCAACACACACAAAATGCTGGTGGAACGCAGCAGACCAGGCAGCATCTACAGGGAGAAGCACTGACGAAGGGTCTCGGCCCGAAATGTCGACAGTGCTTCTCCCGATAGATGCTGCCTGGCCCATTGAGTATAGGAGTTGGGATGTAATGTTAAAATTGTACAAGGCATTGGTGAGGCCAAATTTGGAGTACTGTGTACAGTTCCAGTCACCGAATTATAGGAAAGATGTCAACAAAATAGAGAGAGTACTGAGGAGATTTACTAGAATGTTACCTGGGTTTTCAGCACCTAAGTTACAGAGAAAGGTTGAACAAGTTAGGTCTTTATTCTTTGGAGCGTAGAAGGTTGAGGGGGGACTTGATAGAGGTATTTAAAATTATGAGGGGGATAGATAGATAGAGTTGACATGGATAGGCTTTTTTCATTGAGAGTAGGGGAGATTCAAACAAGAGGACATGAGTTGAGACTTAAGGGGCAAAAGTTTAGGGGTAACACAAGGGGGAACTTCTTTACTCAGAGAGTGGTAGCTGTGTGGAGCGAGCTTCCAGCAGAAGTGGTAGAGGCAGGTTCGATTTTGTCATTTTTAAAAAAATTGGATAGGTATATGGACTGGAAAGGAATGGAGGGTTATGGGCTGAGTGTAGGTAGGTGGGACTAGGTGAGAGTAAACATTCGGCACGGACTAGAAGGGCCGAGATGGCCTGTTTCCATGCTGTAATTGTTATATAGTTCAGGAAATATACGAGATGTGGGTCAAGGCAGAGTAAGACGAATTCTATTTTTTGATCTCAGATGTTCTGGAATGGAAAGAGTGAATACTGAAGACAGTACCCCTTGCAGAATTAGACTATGCAATGGTGAACCTGCAACATTCGCAGAGGTCAGGTTACTTTAAAAATATTCTCAGAAACATTAGCAATAAGGAGCATTGTTTCTGAATCATGTACGTCAAATCTCCTGATCAAATCTGTGCTCATCTTTTCAGCAGTTAAGAGTAGAATGCAGCATCTCTTACATGCCATTATGTGCATTCACACCGCATGCCCATGTGTGCCTCTGTTTTTGTTTTCTGTTTTCTCTTTCTCTCTCTATCCAGCTGAGCTGCTGTCAATCTCCATTTAGAGCACTGCTGGATCTGTCTTGTCTGGACTGCTCCAATCGAGATTTGGTGAGCCCAATTTATAGAATTTGGCATCTGGGA
Organism: Hemitrygon akajei; assembly: GCF_048418815.1. NCBI lineage: Eukaryota > Metazoa > Chordata > Chondrichthyes > Myliobatiformes > Dasyatidae > Hemitrygon > Hemitrygon akajei. Next base: position 89,470,464 of record NC_133135.1, on the reverse strand, counting down.
AACAGGGGGATAAAAAAAGAGAGAGCAGCTGGGGAGAGAGAATTGATAGTAAAAGAATCACGCTAGTTTCCACATTAACGAATTTGTAATCTTCATGCTCTGACCTGTGTTTTCATATTGTGGATTTTGGTTTTTGAATTACTCTCTTAGATTTGGTTGCCCTGAATCACTTCTGTAAATATTGTGAATATACTGCAAATAGGACCACCTATGACTGTCCCTTTTCCTGTCACAAACAACACACAACACTGAGGGAGAACTTGTTGTTACCGTAGATTCCGGACTACAGAGCGCACCTGATTAAAAGCCGCTGGCTCTAATTTTAGAAATAAAATCAATTTTTTAATTGTAAAGGCCGCATCGGATTTTAGGCCGCACCGGATTTTCGGCCGCAGGTGTCCCACGTTGTAATATGAGATATTTACACAGAAAGATATTACACGTGAGGATTTTTTTAACTTTTAATTAAATCCATATGGTAACAAAAACAAATACATATTGCAAATGCTTTTTTTCGAACCGTGCCCGTACGCGGCTACTTTTAAATATACATTGCGTATACTTCTTTACTGAACAACATTCCAATATCTCCTAACGACTGGTAAAAAAATATATATATTGCAGCCTACCAGGAAAAGTTTTTGATCACCTTTAACTTAAAAGCAGAGTTCGCTCAGATCCAAAGCCGCTCGCGTAATGCGCTCCCCCCCTCCTTTCCGTTTATCGCAAACCGGCATTTTCCCACAAGACACCGCGAAACCGGGTGTGACGTCATAGCATCCCGCGATGTAGTACAGAAAACAAATATAGTTTAAACTAAGTAGGCAGCACAATGCTTCGAGTGTTTTCCATGTTGATGAGGGTGAGTACAAATGACTGATTTACAATAATTTAATTGTGAAAGTGCGCTTGATTTATCGTACAATTTCGTTGGACCTCTGTGAACTACTCATCAATTTTATTGGTCTACTGTTATGAGGCAAAATGTTTACGAGGCGGCATGAAAAAAATCATGCATTAGCCGCTTCGGATTATTGGCCGCAAAGTTCAAAGCTGTTCAAAATGTGGGAAAAAAGTAGCGGCTTAAAATCCGGAATCTACGGTAAGTTGCTTCCCCGACACCCATTGACTAGAGCCAATAGGGGTACGTAACACATGCAAACTGCAAAACTGCAAGCAAATGCTAAAGCCAGTTCAGATAAAAAAACAATTGGAACCTCTGAAGTAATTGATCATATACAGACTTTTTAGCCCAGCTGGTAGCCACCTTGAATTTCACAGGACACCAGCTGGCTTCAGAGATGCGATTTACATTTTGGCTTTACATTTTGCTGATATTAAATGGTTACCTGATGTTTGAAACAAGCTACTGAATGAAGCAAGACAATGGAAGTTTGTTCTAGCAAATTGAAGCTCTATTTTGGTACGAGCAAAGGAGGTTTAACAAAACAACACCACGTCATTTTAATTACACAATACACCTGACTATAGAGGAAATCATTCCAAAATTTTGGGTTACAGTGAATTTTTTAGCATATTTTTCTTAAACTAATTTCAAATTGACAAGGCCCTCCTCATGAAGGGCAGCATGCAACAATTCCAATTCTCCTTAAAAAATTATAAGAAATAACACTGGACAGAATGAAATGCCAAAGATACACAGAAAATTATCTTCAGAAGATTTAACATTCTGAAGATCAGGGAGCATCTGTGGAAAGTGTCTCAACTCAAAGACCATTCATCTGGTGAAGGGACCTTGATCAGTTTCGCTTACCACAGATGCGGAGAGTTTACAGCATTTTTCATTTTTATTTCAGATTTTCAGCATCAACATTTTTTTTTTAAAGTATTTTCAAAAGTACAGTTTCACAGAATGCCAAAATCACTATCTGAGTTGAGGGGTTCCGACCACAACCTGCTCTGTTATGACCAGAATTATTATCTCCATGTAGATGCTCGACAGAATCTGTACCATATTGCCAAGGAGAATGGCGAAATAAAGAGGAATTTGCCTGCCTTTTGGGAGCTGGCTGATGGCATTGCCACAAGTATGTCACAGATGTATGCTGGTGTTCCCATCCCCTCACCATGCAAAAAAATGAGACTTCTGCAGGTGAATTCTGCATTGTGCTTGTGCATAGATGCATATGATGGTAAAATTGACTTGGGCCTTGATTTTGACATGCAAACAATTTGAAAGATGCCCATGTTTACAAAACTTACTCAAATAATTTACTGCACTGATGTACAATAGAGCCAACCATTTAGTTTTCACCACATACCAAATGTGTCATCTCCAAAGATGAAGTCCCAATCAGATGTAGGTCTTGGAGAGCTGGTCCTTGTATTTGAATAATGGACAGAACTCTCTAATCCACATCCCTTTCTTGAGTACATTTCTTTTAAAACCTTTTAACACACCCATATCTATTTATGTCAAAAAGATAAACTTCAGGTCACCAAATACAAATTCTCAACATAGAAGCTTGCAGGACAAATATCTAAATAAATTCGCCCAGATGATCTGGAATCAGGAATTAATGACAAATTCCAACATCGAGCTGTTCCTCATTACCAAATGCCTGAAAATCAATTTCAAACAATGAAGCTATTTCAGGGAGGAATTCAGTGTGCACAAAGAAGCACTGTGTTGCCAAAACCACTTAGCCAGGTTTTAGTATTGCTGCATAAATAGTATGAAATACACAGTGGTTCACCAGTTTCTTCAGGCTATTTATTCCACAAAAATAAAAAATGATGTCTGTTCACCATTACAATTGTTAACAACATGCTGCCCAATGTTCCTGTCTAGTTTGAAGTCCTTCATTCTCACAGACAGAAGTTGTCATGCTGTACAATGTGATCACAAATGCTTGCCATATGCACCATCATAAATTTGAGGCTTAATTTAAGCCTTGCCTTTCACCTTATCTTAGCGACCATAGCCCAGGTGCTGATATTTTCAGGCAATAGCAAACAATGTTCTTTTTGACCCTATTAATACGATCCAATAATCTGAAATAAAACACATCACGTTCAAGGAGGAAAGAGTAAAAAGGAAATGCTTCTATTAATTTTGCACATTTAATGACTTCAGGAAAATATTTTACAGTCAACTAAATACTTTCCAATCAGAAAATTTCTGTTAAAAAACAGCTAATGTCCATACAGGAGTCTGACCACATTTTTGCAATGTTTTGGGGGCTAAACATTGCACAGAATAACAATTAAGCTCCTTGTTTTCTTTAAATAATGCATAGTATTTTGTTGTAACACTGAGGATTCATGGATTACATCACAAACCTAAACAGATCACCATCTACTTTTCTAATACTGCATTGTTTAAATTTCAACTACATAATCAAGTTTCTGGAGACTGATAAAAATCAATTTTAATTTTCATATTCCCTCACTACTTTACATGGATTTATGGCAAACTCCCGCACAATGGCTTAACTAATTATCCATCTATCAATGAAACATACAACTGGAGAAAATGGAGGTCTTTCAGCTGACAGAAAACTGAAAGATCACTTCCTCACCGTTACTTATCTTTGTCACATATATTCCAGTGAAGCACAAGTCTTTAATGCTAATGAATTGAATAATCTTAATTCAAAAATATGAATGTGTCTAAAGGAATATATAAACCAGTGAATTATGCATCAAATAAAAATGTTATTGCTTTTTAAAGTTCACATCCCTGAATACAGAGGTAGAGAAAACAGTTCTTACAGACTAAACAGGAGACAACCAAAAGGTGGGCTTCTGGACTTCTGTGATCCAAGTCAAATATTAAAAGGCACATACACAAGACAGCAAGGACACCATTTTGTGCAAACCAAAACATTAGTACAAAAGGGTATTAGCTAAAATTGGAGAATGTTTCAAACTACTAAATAAACAATATACAAAATGATAGACAAAATAAGCATTTAGAATGATTTGAATGACAGGGATGACACCAAAAAAAATTATTTTCATGACCTGAAAGACACTGAGTGATGAAAATTATTTCTCAGTCTCAAATAGATGAACAGGATTGGACAAGTTTACTCTCTCATCTGTATTGAGAATATTCAATCGAAAACTAGACCCAAGTGATGACTCAACTGTACAATTTCCAGGGCTGTAACATGATCTGAAACCATTCTAATGCAACATATTTGCAACATGAACACTCAAGCTTAGTTATCAGCTAGCATTGCCAATTTACATTACAGTATTTGAAAACTAGCAACAGCACTGATTTAGGAGATGTCTCTGTTCATCAACAGTTTTTACCCTTATTGCCTATTCACCACACTGTGAAGCATTAATTTTCCAGATCCTTGCTCAAACTCAAAATCCATCACTTCATACTTAGGAAATAATCAATCTGAATTTATCAAACTCATTGACACAGATGTTAATACCTTGAACCAACATATCTACTTGTCTTAACTGAGCCGACACGTTCAAATAACATAAAGTAAAAATAATAGGAATTTTATTTACTGAGTTTTGTGTTGCTTAAGTTAATGTAATTGTATTTATCATGACTCCAATTATACAAAATCTGAGGCGACTGAATCTCCACTTCTCTTCAAAAGTCCAATTTTCCACTCCTGACATCAAATCTGTGGGAGTCCTTGAAGCTTTCAGTACTGCATCAAGTTGAAATGCTCAACAGAACGTTTTAAATACTAACAATTGATTCTTTCAATGTTCTAATAGTCTAATTTTAGTATCTCCATTGAGTTACCCATCTTTGGCTAATCGAATATCATCAACTAAATTCCACGAATGGCTTTTTTTTCTGCTATTGCCCATAGGACCAATTCATTCAGAAACAACAAATAATATGGAAAAGATAAATATTATCACGGTTTGGTTTTGCTATGGTTGTCAGAGCAACAAAGAGAAAGCATGTACTTATCCTCACAACAAAAACATAAGACTTACCCTCCGAAATGATATCAGATAAAATGTATCCCCTCTTCTACGGATGGCTTCAAAGAAGCTTGGATAATGTCTGTCTGGCACATAATAAACTTGCAATTCATTCCCTGAGTTTCTGTCAAGGTGAGAAGTATGGGTTAAAACATGAGAAACATGAGGCAATACTGCTGAAAGTATTATCTAAAAGGAAAAAAATATATAAGACCATAAGACACAGGAGAATTAGGCCATTCAGCACATCAAGTCTGCTCCACCATTCCATCATGGCTGATTTATTATCCCTCTCAATTCTATTCTCCTACCTTTGCCCCGTAACCCCCAACACCCTGACTAATCAAAAACCTATCAACTTCCACGTTAAATATACTCAATGACTTGGCCTTCGCAGAATTTATTGTGGCAATAAATCCTATAAATCTGTCCAGGTCCCTCTGCAGTCTCCCTGCCTATTCAGCTATTTTCGTATCTTCTGCAAATTTGGCCACAAAGCCATCAGTTCAGACATCTAAATCTTTGATACATAACATGAAAAGAAGCAGTCCCAACCTCGAACCTTGCACAACACCACTAGTCACTGGCAGCCAACCAGGAAGTCCCCCTTTGGTCCCAGTACTTGCCTCCTGCTAGTCAGCCAATCTTCTATTTGTGCTAGTATCTTTCCTATAATATCAAGGGTCTTATCTTGTTAAGCAGCCTCATGTGCAGCATTTTGTCAAAGCCCTTCTGAAATCCAAATAAACAACATCCACTAACTGTCCTGTGTCTGCCCTGCCTATTATTTCCTCAAAGAATTCTAACAGATTTGTCAGGCAAGATTTCCCCTTAAAGAAACCATGTTGATTTCGGCCTACTTTATCTTGTACTTCCAAGTACCTGAACCCTCTTCCTTCATAATCAATTCCAATATCTTTCCCAACCACTGAACTCAGGCTAATTGGCCTATAACTTACTTTCTTATGTCTCCATCCCTTCTTAAAGAATGGATTGACATTTGCAATTTTCTAGTTCTCTGGAACTATTTAAGAGTCTACTGATTCTTGAAAGATCACTGCTAATGCCTCCACAATCTCTTAGGCTACCTCTTTTAGAACCCTAAAGTGTAATACATCTGGTCCAGATAACTTATTTACCCTTCAGACCTTTCAGGTTCCCAAGCATCTTCCCCTTAGTAATAGCAAATACACACATTTCTGCCCCAACACTCAAATTTCTGGCATACTGTCAGTACCTTCCATAGTGATGACAGATGAAAAATACTTATTAAGTTTGTCCACCATTTTTTGGCCCCCATTACTACCTCTCTAGCAGTCAAATACCCACTCTCACCTGTCCTTTACTCTTTACACGTTGAAAACATTCTTTTGATATCCTCTTTTATATTATTAGCTTGTTTATCTTCATATTTCATCACCTCTTTCATGGTTTTTTCAGTTGCCTTCTGCTGGTTTTCAAACGCTTCCTAATCTAACTTCACACTAATTTTTGCGATATTATATGCCCCGTCTTTAGCTTTTATGCTATCTTTGATTTTCTTCGTCAGCCACGATTGCCTCATCCGCCCTTTAGAACACTCATTTTGTTTTTGGGATATATCTTTCCTGCGTCTGTCGTTATCCCTGCTAGTGTCCCTTTCCAATCAACTTTGGCCAGCCCTTCCCTCATGCTTCTGTAATTCCCTTGACTCCACTGTAATAGTGATACACCTGACCTATCTTCACCCTCTCAAATAGCATTGTGAATTCTTTCATATTACGATCACTGCTTCCTAAGGGTTCCTTTACCTTAAGCTCTGTAATCAAAACTAGTCATAAAGAAGAAAATCAATTAATCAATCTCTGAACGTTCGCAAAGAAATGCTAACTTGGAAATGAAAATATTGGTTTAAGAAGGAAGATGATTGATGATTGAGTGCTTTAACAAAATTTGTTCCAATTAAATTGCTTCAACACATTTTAGATTTCTGAATGGCTCATTGGCCATTGAAATCAGAGAGTGGTAGTGGAGGATTACTTCTCTGAGTGGAGGACTGTGACTAGTGGTGTGCCACAGGGATCAGTGCTGGGTCCACTGTTATTTATCATCTATATCAATGATCTGGATGATAATGTGGTAAATTGGATGAGCAAATTTGCTGATGATACAAAGATTGGAGGTGTAGTGGACACTGAGGAAGGTTTTCAAAGCTTTCAGAGGAATCTGGACCAGCTGGAAAAATGGGCTGAAAAATGGCAGATGGAGTTTAATACAGACAAGTGTGAGGTATTGCACTTTGGAAGGACAAACCAAGGTAGAACATACAAGGTTAATGGTAGGACACTGAAGAGTGCAGTAGAACAAAGGGATCTGTGAATACAGATACAAAATTCCCTAAAAGTGGCGTCACAGGTAGATAGGGTCGTAAAGATAGCTTTTGGTACATTGGCCTTTATAAATCAAAGTATTGAGTATAAGAGTTGGAATGTTATGGTGAGGTTATCGGTGTTATGTTATGTTATGTTAAGGCATCGGTGAGGCCAAATTTGGAGTATCATGTACAGCTTCGGTCACCGAATTACAGGAAGGATATTAATAAGGTTGAAAGAATGCAGAGAAGGTTTACAAGGATGTTACCGGGACTTGAGAAACTGAGTTACAGAGAAAGGTTGAATAGGTTAGGACTTTATTCCCTGGAGCGTAGAAGAATGAGGGGAGACTTGATAGAGGTACATAAAATTATGATGGATATAGATAGAGTGAATGCAAGCAGGCTTTTTCCACTGAGGCTAGGGGAGAAAAAAACCAGAGGACATACATTAAGGGTGAAGGGGGAAAAGTTTAAAGGGAACATTGGGGGGGGCTTCTTCACACAGAGTGGTGGGAGTGTGGAATGAGCTGCCAGATGAAGTGGTAAATGCGGGCTCACTTTTAACATTTAAGAAAAACTTGGACAGGTACATGGATGAGAGGTGTATGGAGGGATATGGGCCAGGTGCAGGTCAGTGGTACTCAGCAGAAAAATGGTTTGGCACAGCCAAGGGCCAAAAGGCCTGTTTCGGTGCAGTAATGTTCTATGGTTCTATGAAGCATGATTTGTTCTGCCTGAACTACTGTTTTTGCATTGACTAACTTATGTCTATGTAGAGAAGTGACATATGGGTATGATCATCCAGATATGGATGTCAGTCAAGATTTTTCCCTCATTTCCAACTGATGCCAACTATTGGTCAATATTTCCGTACGCAAGCTATATCATTGACACAATTAGCTGATGTCTTTCACTCAACACAAATATTAGAAGATGTGTAAAATTTTCTGCGATCAGTTGATTTTCCAAACAGCAACATTGAATCGCAGTCAGTTCCAAGAGACACTTCCTTCTATAACCAGCATCTAGTTTACTCTTCTAGAGAACCAGATGCTAGTTCTGGATGAAGTATCTGAAACTTTTATCATTACTCCTGCCTTTGATGGCTTTAAGGTATTAATCACTGCACAGTGAAATGTTTTGGGATTCCAGACTTAAACTAGCTGTATATTCTGCAAACCTGGTCTGACACGACAGCTTCACTCAGGAATGCAGCAGTTCAGGAAAGAAGCAACAGCTTATTGTGATTAGCTACTCACTAGGGGAGTTATGCTTGGGTACAGCAGGCTTGTGAAGATAAATAATAGTTACCACTCATCATACACAGAATGGTAAACATGGACAACAAATGGGCTGCACCAATTAAAGATTATAAAAAGCTCAATTACACAGTCTGAACATCAAAATACATGGCAAAGGACCCACAATAAATCTGTGCATATTCTGGTCAGTCTATAGCAGTGGCTCCCAACATGGGGTCCACGGACCCCACTGTTAATGGTAAGGGTCCATTGCATAAAAAAGACTGGGAACCCCTGGATTGCAGCACTCAAGCCTCTGAGACATTCAACAGAGAGAGTCAACTACTGAACACAATGCTGAGGAAAACCTCCTTCATCATGTTAGTACATCATACCAAATGTTTGGATTTCTGAGGAAACTTTGGCTTTTCCGTTTCTAAGTTAGGAGATGCTGCAGCACTGAACTTGCATCAATATTAAAGGATATAGTAAAGTTAACTGGAAAATCCCTTTTTTGTAAATTGTTGGTATGGTACAGGGTGAACGAACCTTATCCAAAATATTTGGGACTGGTAGTGTTTCAGATTTTAGAATACTTGCATCTATAAAATGAAATACCTTGGGGATTAGACCCAAGTCTAAACACGGAATCCAGTTACATTACATATACAGCTTATGTACAGCTGGCTGGTACAAAGCCCACAGTGAACAGTCCACAATTTGAGCAGTCTGACGTCCTCCACAAACAGTCAGAGTTAAATGACTACCTCCAATCATATCTATTACCACGTTTCAGCATTGTGATTGGCTTCATATCTGTCATTGATTTCAAACCAATGCCGTTCCACCGCAACTATGATGGGGGAGGGTTAGTTTTATATGGTACTTTTATTAATTTTGAGCACAAAACAATAATGTGTACATCAGAACCATCAGAAAGATAAACTATCACTACCTCGGCCGCCCAGCTGGACAATCAATGGCTGTTTGGCATCCCATCATTCCCGACTCTGAATTTACATGTTACCAATAAGCAGCCTTTGTTTTGAACTTGTTCATCACACAGATGTATTGATGCAGCAATCTTGGCAAACACAATGAATTTCTCTGCTGATTTGTGATCAGCAGACGCTTTATCATCACAAATCTTTTAAAAATTAATGCCATGATTTTTCTTATATTTCTGCAACCAGTGTGCTGAATATTCACAATTACCTTCAATTCTCAGTTCATCACAATAGCTGCATTTGTTTGTTTCATACCAACAATACCATTAAGCAGCATATGCTCACTCCAACGCTGACGATACATGATCAAGACTGCCACTTTTTACTTTATGCAGTGTTTTTCTATTTTTCATTAACATGTGGGAAGTCACTTCTCAGAATTGTCTGTGGTGCACACAGACTTCCCTACGCCTTGCAGAATTTTCAAATTGTGACATCATGAGAGGGTTCAATAATTTTGAATTCCAGATTTTTTCAGTTTTTGGACTTTCAGATAAGAGGGGCTCAACCTGTCAAGGTAATAAAGACTCAAAGCAGGAAACTGTACAATGTTTCATTATAGTCATGGATTTTCTGATTACACAGAGAAATTGAAATCCTTAGCAAAGAAAAATGGTTCACTTACGATCCTGACAATAAGAAACTTGACATGAGGAAATCTACAGATGCTGGAAATTCAAACAACACACACAAAATGCTGGTGGAATGCAGCAGGCCAGGCAGCATCTATAGGAAGAAATACAGTCGACGTTTCGGGCCAAGACCCTTCATCAGGACTAACCGAAAGAAGAGATAGTAAGAAATTTGAAAGTGGGAGGGAGAGTGGGAGATCTGAAATGATAGGAGAAGACAGGAGGAGGAGGGATGAAGCTAAGAGATGGAAAGTTGTTTGGCAAAAGGGATACAGAGCTGGAGAAGGGAGAGGATCATGGGATGGGAGGCCTGGGGAGAAAGAAAGCTGGAGGGGAGCACCAGAGGAAGATGGAGAACAGGCAAGGAGTTATTGTGAGAGGGACAAAGAGAGAGAGATAGCTAGATAGATAGATTGCTATGAACCCCAGTTTCAAAACCTGGGACGGTACATAATGTACTGGGAATCTGTGTGTTATGTATCCCAGTATCAATTCTTGGGACGGTACGTGATGTACTGGAAATCTGTGACTTTGTTTCTGTGGGTGTCATGCGATGAACTACCCCAACAGTATAAAAGGAGCAGTGCCGATTGTCAAGTATGGTTTCGATCATGGAAAGACACCAGTGAGTGGGGTCACTGGTTTAAACTCTCCAAGTAGCCCAAAGGGGTGAGTTAAGATCAATACAGAGTATTGATAAATGACTCTCACAGTTGCTGCAGCTGGAGGCAGTGGCAGAGAAGAGGGGAGAGAAAAGTTTTGAAACAGAAGAAACCTAGAACAAAGAGATCACTATTTGGACTCTCTCCAAGTAGCCCATAAGGGTGAGTTTGATTCCATTCGAATACGAAAGTGTGGTTGTCACATACTTAATCCACAGGGGTGGGTTCTCTGGTGAGGGAAAACCTTTGTGAATACCACGTGTGTGTTAACCCTTGTCTGGGTGTGGTAGTTCAGTGAAGAAGGCATTCCTGTGGCAAATCACTGTTGGAGTTACTTAGTGTAAGGGGTTTCTTCTTTACGTTACTGCGTATGTTAATCAAATGCCTTCTTTGTTATGTTAATCTTTTATGTTACTGCATATGTTAATTAAAATGGCTTCATGGTTATGTTAAATGCTGAGAAGGCTCTCTCGCTGCCGTTTGTTTGGGTTATCCTATTGATAAGAGAACAAATGAACCAAAGAGTATCTATGTTATTCATCTTTTGGGATGATATGCTGTCTCCTATGGCTGGGAAACGGGTTTTGGTGGGGAGTCGGAGGGGAGATTGAGAGGAAGACAGATGTGCTGGGAGTGCTCTGGTCGATCACTTTGGGTGGTCCCGAGCTACGAGTCATGAGGTCGGAGCGGATCGCAGGAGAAAAAGGAAGGTCCCGAGTTCCAACTGTGTGTGCACGAAGAAAATGAACTTAGAATAAGTCTGGCGTCTTTTTTTTGTTTCCATTCATTCCATTTTGTATTGTATCTTTATTAATCTCATAGTCCAAGTAAGATTTATAAAGTAATTTGTAAAATGTACATTGTGTGCTGGCTGATGATTGATGTTTGAGGCCGTATCAGGTGGCATTGCACAGCAACCGACGCAACCGTGAGACAAGGTTGGGCGGGAGCGGGGTCTCCCCTAGATGCGTATGAGCCGATATAGCTGAGCATTACATTTGTATGTCGTGGAACTGGATAATCCAAACATGGATTTTTGGCACCTATTTTGGTGACTCCTGGAAAGTCCGGTGTGTGGTGACTAGTCCTGGAAAAGGGATGTCTCCTGTCAGTTACGTGATGAAATTCTCACTTTTTGGGTACTGTGTGTCTGCTGAATTGCCTTCGGAAAGGTACGGTGGCCGTTTCTGGCGTATGTCTGCGAGACTCGCTTCTTCTCTGTATTTGGAATTTTCATCTTCAAGATTCTCTTTGCTACACTTCAAATCTAAAAGTCTCTCCTCTCAATTCCCCTGTGAATTCCTGAAACTTTCTGAAATGACATTCTGAGACTGTGCTCCAGTAAGAATTGTTTCTGAGTTTAACCGTTTGGGAGTTATAGATGCATAGCGCTATTAACTTCATTTTAAGTTAGTCGCTTGTTTAATTTTCTATGTTTCTGCTTGAATGTTAATGAACTTTGTTGTTTTCCGATAATGTCCTGACTCCATTCCACATCTATTATTGCTGGTTCCACGTAACAAAATAAATAAATAAGGGATGGGTTAAGAAGGGGAGGAGGGGCATTAATGGAAGTTAGAGAAATCAATATTCATGCCATCAGGTTGGAGGCTACCCAGATGGAATATAAGGTGTTGTTCCTCCAATCTGAGTGTGGCTTCACCTTCAGTAAGTTTTTTGTTATGCTTCTGGCTGTATTTCTTATTCTTCTATTTGGCTTCAGTTTTCTTTTGACCCACATGATTGCATATGGCAATTTTTGCAATGTCCTTTATTATTCTGACTAATTTCTCTCACCTTTCCCCCCAACAGACTTAGTAACCCATCAGTGTTCACATCTGCACATCTAACTGTTCAATGTGGAACTTGCAGTATTAACTCCCACAAGAAAGACTCCTGCAATTATACTGGGATTTCCCAACTTTAATCAAATATTCCCCTTATCCAGTCTTAAGAATGGAAACAAGTTACTTAAAAATACAGAAATAAGACAAGTTTCCCTTTTTGTTTTAAATTGATTGTGTTTGCTTAAATGATTTTAAGTTAGTCATTTTAAGCAATTTGTTTTGTCTTAATTTTTAGAAACTAAAATATGCATTTTAATTGTTTTCCTAACAAAATGATTCTGAACTCCCTCGACATTCTGAAGGATTCTGTACACTAACAGCTATTAAGGCTGGAACGAGCTTTGTCAACTTCTTTCTTCCATTTCATAAAGCTTATTCTAGCTGACTACAGACAGCAGTTACAAAGCAAGGCTCTGCCATCAGACAGACCAAGCCACTTGGGATACAGCTAGTTCAATTTCTGGATACTGATCAGGTAATTACACAAGCAACAAATGAGGCTGGCAAGCCACATTCAACTTGCTCAAGACCAATATCTTTAAACATGGGTTCATCGCTTCCATGGAGACCATTACTTTCAAACCTTGCACAGACAAATTCCTCCAAGCCTTTCTACCTCAGTGGAAATTTCTGGACATTTTCCCTCCTTTTCTGAAGATTTTTCCACAGACATTATGCTTCCTATTTGTCTGGATCAGTTAAGCACTTCCCTTCATAATCTTGAAAAAACTGAATTACATCACTTCAGAGTCTCGTTTTTCTTCCAAGAATATAAATTGTGTTCCTTGCTTCTGCATTCTGTTAAGTTGAAAAGCTGACAAAGCTCTCATTTTTAAATGGTGCTTTGAGAAGCTCGGGCTCTACAGTGACTTTGTTATTTTGTGCTACCAATTTGACAGAGTTTATTCAGATTCCACCCTATCAAAAAAAAGTCTCATTGTAAGCAGTAAAATTAAGTAAATTTGCATATACACAATTGAGCTGGAGATCTAAATTAAAACATGATGGGTCGAATACAGGTTGAAGTTGGGAATACAGGTTCAGAACCCTTTAATCTGAAATTCCAAAAATCAGAAAACCTCTGAAATCCTTTTTTTTTGTAGCAATAACAACAACACAAATGAAAAATTCCACAAGGCGCTAGGAAGGATCTGACGTGATCTACAGGTCTCTGCACACCACAGACAGTTCTGAGAAGTGGCCTCACATATATAATGACCAGAAGTGAATGAAAAATAGAAAACACTGCATAAAGTGCTAAATGAAGATCTTAATCGTGTATTGTCAGTTTTGGAGTAAACATATGCCACTTAACGGTACACTGACCATGAAATAAACAAAGATCTATCACAATGAACTGAAAATTGAAGGTAATTGTGAATATTCAGTAGGCTAGTTGCAGCAATTTAAGAAAAGGAACAGCATTAAAATTTTAAAGCATCTGCTGATCATGAAAATCTAACACTAGAACAAGTATACGATGCTGATTGCTTTTATATCCTACATAAAACTTTTTAAAAAGTAAAATACAAATAGAGTAGTGTAACCTTTTAATCAAAACACGGCATCGTAGGTGGAGACTGAAAGCCTGCCTTTATTTGTTGTTGTTCAACAAATGATTCAGGTATTCTCCTTATACTGCAGTCATTATATTTTCATTACAGGTAGTCCCCAAGTTACGAACGTCCAACTTACGAACAACTTGTACTCACGAACCAAGGAAGGAAAACACCGTTTGCCATTTTAAGTCGGATCGCGACACCGTCCGCCATTTTAAGTCGTCGTTGTTGACACTGTGTTGAGTGTTTAACTTTATATTTGGCTTAAATTTTTCTTAGCAAGATACACCCTGACCCCGCCCCCCTCCGTTCCGGTCAGCTGGTGGCGCAGTAAGATCAGCGCCGGGCTTGAGAACAGAGTTTCCCGAGTTCAATCCAGTGACAGACTGCTCCTGTTCCAGGTTGATGTCAATCTAGTGACTCCCGTCCCATCCGTGCCGGGTTGATGTTCAGCTCGCAACTCAACCTCGTAAAAAAAACACGGCCACCTCCAGTTTAAATTCCCACGCAGAATATTGTGGAGAATCAAATACCCAAACCCAGCACAGCCCCTACTTGTCCCATTTAACCTGTCTCAGTGTGGTGGACTTTAGGAGCCGGGGAATTCAGTATGGTGGTCCTTAGGACCCAGCAGACCTCGGAAGCTGCGCAGGTCGGGACCCGCCGCCTGAGGTGTTTCTGTTCCATTGACGGGAAACGATCACGATTGAAAATAAAGTGGAAATAATAAAGCATTTGGAAAGAGGTGAAATGCCATCGGTCATTGGAAAAGCGTTAGGCTACAGTCGGTCAACAATCGGAACAATTTTAAAGGATAAGGGATAAAGTGAGAATAATGGAGCATGTGAAAGGCCCTGCCCCGATGAAAGCTACAATTATTACTAAGCAACGCAGTAGTTTAATTATTGGAATACATACATTTCTTAAGTGTTTTATATGCATAGAAAGGTAAAATATATACTATATACTAAGACAAACGTTTGACTAACTGACGCTAAATAATACCAGATGTACTTGTTCCAATTTGCGTACAAATTCGACTTAAAGACGGACTCAGGAACGGAACTCGTACATAACCCGGGGACTGCCTGTATACTAATGGTATGTAATAATTTTTATTGTTAAATACATATGTGTGATGAACAATTATAAGACAAAAACTGCTTACCATAGCACATAAATTCTGAGTTGGAAATAATGGCAATCTCAGCTATCTTATTATATATTCTGAAATCTGAAAAATATCCAAAACCCAAAACACTTCTGACCCTAAGCATTTCAGGTAACTTAAAAGTTAAATTTCTTCAACATCTTAAAAAAATTTTGAACAATGCATCAACAACCAATTACAAAATTAAAACTTGCTGAATGTAATCTCTCCCATAATTTCAAATTTCTTTTACGGACAAACGAAAAGCTTATAATGATCAAAACTAGCTCTTTATATCGCTTGCAGTATAGTGTCAAAATGGTTCCTGTGATGCATCTATTGTGGTAGTATTGTGGGTAGTCCTGGTTACTCTCACTTGAACCCTGTGCAGGGTCAACCCACGGAAGGCTGCTGGACCAGACAACATCCCTGGTAGAGTGCTCAGAGGATGTGCAGACCAGCTAGCAGATGTTCTCACTGACATCTTCAACATCTCCCTGAGCAGCGCCACTGTTTCAACGTCCTTCAAGGCCACCACCATTGAACCCGTGCCTAAGAAGTCTTCAGTGTCCTGCCTAAATGACTACCATCCCGTTGCACTTACATCCATCATCATGAAGTGTTTCGAGAGGCTCATCATGAGGCATATCAAGACCCTGCTGCCCCCCTCACTGGACCCCCTGCAGTTTGCATACCGTCCCAACCGCTCAACAGATGACGCCATTGCCACCACCCTCCACCTGGCCCTAACCCACCTGGACAAAAAAGATACATATGTTCAGATGCTGTTCATAGACTTCAGTTCAGCATTCAACACAATCATCCCTCAGAAACTTATTGGAAAACTGAGCCTATTTGGGCCTGAATACCTCCCTCTGCAACTGGATCAAGACTTCCTGACTAGGAGACCTCAGTCAGTCCGGATCAGGAGCAGCATCTCCAACACCATCACACTGAGCACGGGCTCCCCAGGACTGCCTGCTCAGTCCACTGCTGTTCATTCTGCTGACCCACGACTGTGCTGCAACACACAGCTTGAACCACTTCATCAAGTTCGCCGATGACACGACCGTGGTGGGTCTCATCAGCAAGAACAATGAGTCAGCTTACAGAGAGGAGGTGCAGCAGCTAACGGACTGGTGCAGAGCCAACAACCTGTCTCTTAATGTGAACAAAACAAAAGAGATGGTTGTTGACTTCAGGAAGGCACAGAGTGACCACTCCCCGCTGAACATCGACAGCTCCTCAGTAGAGATCGTAAAGAGCACCAAATTTCTTGGTGTTCACCTGACGGAGAATCTCACCTGGTCCCTCAACACCATCTCCATAGCAAAGAAAGCCCAGCAGCGTCTCTACTTTCTGTGAAGGCTGAGGAAAGTCCATCTCCCAACCCCCATCCTCATCACATTCTACAGGGGTTGTACTGAGAGCATCCTGAGCAACTGCATCACTGCTTGGTTTGGAAATTGCACTATCTCGGATTGCAAGACTCTGCAGCGGATAGTGAGGTCAGCTGAGAAGATCATCAGGGTCTCTCTTCCCACCATCACGGACATTTACACTACACGCTGCATCCGCAAAGGAAACAGCATTATGAAGGACCCCATGCACCCCTCATACAAACTCTTCTCCCTCCTGTTGTCTGGGAAAAGGCTCCAAAGCATTCAGGCTCTCATGGCCAGACTATGTAACAGTTTCTTCCCCCAAGCTATCAGACTCCTCAATACCCAGAGCCTGGACTGACACCTTGCCCTATTGTCCTGTTTATTATTTATTGTAATGCCTGCACTGTTTTTGTGCACTTTATGTAGTCCTGTGTAGGTCTGTAATCTAGTGTAGCTCTCTCTGTGTTGTTTTTTTTTTTACGTAGTTCAGTCTAGTTTTTATACTGTGTCATGTAACACCATGGTCCTGAAAAACGTTGTCTCATTTTTACTATGTACTGTACCAGCAGTTATGGTCGAAATGACAATAAAAGTGACTTGACTTGACTTTCAGTTTCCACTGGTGGCTAGCAGTCTTGCCAAAAGGAGAGTTGAAAGTGCAAGTCTCTCCTTGCCAGTACATGGCCTCTCCAACAGTAAGCCTCATGTAGTGTCTCCACACTAGCAACACGTGGAAAATGAACTCCTTTCGGACTCAGGCTGAACTACAGAGGATGGGTCTGGCCCTGCACACGTAGCACGCAGGCCCACCAATGTGTGTACACACCCTGGTGCTTGTGAACCAGATCCACAGCTGTGAGTACATAGCCCCACTGCCTTGTCAGCAGCCTTAGGAGAGACGGAGGCTATGGGAGTAAACCCAGACAGCAAAACTGGAGTGGAGCCCCTAAGGCGGCTGGATGTCATTGAACATCCTTCCAGCAGCTCCTGCAGCCAACCTGGTGCTGAATGTACTGCTTCATAGGCCTTTCTTTGGACCACATTGATGAGGCCGAGAAGGGGATCTTGATGACTGGACATCTCAGGATCTCCATATTTTCACCTAGGTTTGTGATGATCATCATCACCCATTGGCCTTCAAGACAGACAGATGCCATCCATATCGCTTGCAGGAAGCAAGTGTGTCTGTCTTGAACAGAACAGGTGATGAAGCAGTCTTTGCTGCAGTAACACATAGTCTCATCAACCCTTTGACATCAAACCTTCTCTACTGGGATAATAGGAATAAGAATAAAAATAAGAGCAACATCAATTATCTTCTCTAATACCATCTGATTTGAAAGAATAATAAGTCTGCTTTCTGTACAAATACAAGGTTGAATTTGCACAATCTCTTTGTGAACAGACAGCAATGGTGGTTTCCTTGACCGTACCCAAGTTGTGCTGACCAAGAAATTGGGATTCTCTCTTACTCGATGCACCAAGTATACTTTTTTTGCATAGCACTTAAGCCAAATTGGAGAGATCACTAGTTTTAAAAAATGCAATACTGAAGTCTTTGTTTTAGTAAACTCTTACACTGAACTGATTTCATAACCTGTGAACTCTACAACTCATGTTCTCAGTACTATCGATCTATCTATTTACTGTATTCACACAGCTTGTCTTCTTTTGAATATTTTTTTGTCAGAGTATGTCTGTAAATTTTAATCGATTCTATGATATTTCTTTGTTCTATTGTGAATACCTGCAAGAAAATGAATCTCAGAATAGTATATGGTGATGTACTTGGATAATAAATTTATTTTTAACTTTTCCTCCCTCCTAGCACAGATAACACCTAAGTAGGCAGCTGCTTACTCATTCATGTTTTGCCTCCCAAGAAACAGGTTAGCACTCTGAAAGAGATCCATCTATGGCAAAATATAAAAATATTAAGCTGGGCTAATAAACCTACTTACATCAATGACAATAAAAGTTCAAAACTGATCTTTATATAACACTCATTTGAAGTGTCAGGTCAAGTTTGGACCACAGTATGTGCAGACTGACTTATCACTCTTTGGCACAAAAATGAGGAATTATAAAGGTCCCACAACAAGTCATCCCAAGCCATCCAACTACGGCATAATTTTGAGAGAAACCTCAGAATCATAGAACATCAGACCATTCGATGTCTTTACAAGAAGAATCCCACAAAACAGTTTTCTTCCAGGGCATCTTAAATATTCAGACATTTTTTTTTGAGATGTGTGATTCCTAAAATATTTTGTATTGAATTGCACCATAAAAAACGGAACATTTTATCAGGATGCCATTGACTTACTTCTCATCGACGTCTATGTACTTCCTTGTAACATAATGGGCTACATCAGTCTTCTTCTCCACATGTTTCTATAAGGAAATTGAATAAGCCACATTACCAACTATTTCCAATACAGAAATAATATTGTGAAAAGAGTGGATCAACTGATTCTGGAACTTCTTCAAACCAGAGTTCAAATCTGAAATACAAACAGAAAATGGCATAAGTACTCAGCAAATCAAGGAACATATTGGAGAGAGGAATAAAGTTGATGTTTAAGGTTGATGATCTTTCAGAATCATTCTTAAATAGCAAAAACGTGGGGATGAGCAAAAGGGACTACAAGAATGTCTGTGAAAGGGTGGTGACCAGGAAAGATGACATACCTGTATATGCATACAAATTAGTTACATACATACAATAACTTAAACATATAAATTGTTGAAAGGGTTTTAACTGATTGCATCATGGTGTCATATGGCAATTAAAATGAGCGGGAACCTAAGAAACTGCAAGACTCTGCCCAATACATTGCAGGCACATCCCTCCCCTAACTTTGGCAGCATCTACAAGAGGTACTGCCTCAAGGAGACAACTTCTATCACCAAACATCCCCACCAGCTAGGCCATGCCATCTTCTTTCAAGTACAGAAGCCTGAAGTCCCACACCAGAAGCTTCAAGAACAGGTACTTCCCTTCAACCATTCCATTCTTGAACTAACTGGCACAACCCTAAGCACTAGAGTTTAATGACAATTTGCTCACTTTGCACTACAAAGGACTTTGTTTTATTTTGTTCTGATTGCATTCTTTCTTGGAAAAAACATACTTATGGTTCATTTATGTATTTTGTGAATGCTACTTATGTGTTACTTTACACCTCTGATGCTGCTATGAGCAAGCTTTTCATTACATCTCTACATACATGCACTTGAGCATCTCACAATAAACTTAGCTTTGACTTAGACTTTAAAATTAAGAACTGCAATGGGCATCCAACTTCTCAGATCTGCTCTGCCATTTAAAAAGGTCTAATTGTGACCTCAATGAATCACAAAAATGGCAGGGGTACCAGCTGAAAAAGGGTGATTAACAGAGAGGGTAAATTAAATTTGGAAAATTAGAAGAGGAAAAAAAACAAGAGGAACTGAATGGTGGAGATGTGAGGAACACAACTGGATTGGAGATTGTGAATGGATGCACAGTGGAGTGTATCCTGATTTGTTGCACCCCAGTGTAGTATGGAAACGCTAATGTTCAAGAACAGAAAAGTCTACAAAAAGTAATGGGTATTTCCCAGTCCATTACAGGAAAAACCCGCCCCACCACTAAGCCATTTACAAGAAGCGCTGCCAGAAGAAAGCAGCATCCAGCATGAAGGACCCCGCCACACAGGCCATGCTGACATCGGGAAGGAGGTGCAGAAGCCTCAGGTCCCACATCATTAGATTCAGGAACAGTTATTACTCAACCATCAGGCTTCTGAAACAGTGTGGATCACTTCTCTCACCTCAACACTAAACTAACGCCACAACCTTGCAACTCACTTTCAAGGACTCTGCAGCTCAAGTTCTCAGCATTCAATTACTTATTAATTCTTAATATTGTTTGAGTTGTTTTGTATTTATACAGCACATTATTATTGCACATTGGTAGTTTGTCAGTACAGTTTGTCAGTTTGTGTACTTTTTCCATTGATTCTATTGTACTTCTTTGTTCTATTTCTTTCCCTGCAAGAAAATTCATCTTTGGGTAGCAAATGGTGGCATATACGTACTTGGATACTAAATTTACTTTAAACTTTGATATCCACTCATGTGCATGAGCATCAAATTTCATACTGTAACAGCCCTACAGACTTTTCATATGCTTTGCTCCAATAACAACACTTTCTCATCAGCCAAATCTGGTAATCAGAGGTATAAATGGTTTCATTAGGACTGTTGACTTCCCCTTGGTGCACTAAATTATTGACCGCTATGCACTTGTTGGCATTTCACATCCACTGTCCTGCATTAGAATCAAAAGGAATTTCAGTCCCTCAAATGGCCAATATATGTTATGAGCTTAAGCAGTGCATCATGCAATTCAGAATTCTGGGCAGAGACATGATGGCTATACTCGTTGGCAATCTGCTACCAGCTGCCTTTTAGCTTCTGAAAGTGACTGTACAACAAATCAATTTCACAGTAAACTCCTTAAATAATGAAGTAGCCCATGCTTGAAGAGAGTAAGATCTGCACAGTGTTCAGGTAAAGGTTTTGAAAGGTGTAAGTAACATTTATATTAGAAGTAAAAGGTGACCATTATCCTTATTGTTTCAGGTGTGATAGAATTGGAGGGGCAAGAGGGGGAGGTGATGCATTGCTTGTCAGAGAAAATATTACAGCGGTGCTTTGGCAGGATAGATTAGAGGGCTCATCTAGGAAGACTATTTGGGTGGAATTGTGGAATGGGAAAGGTGTAGTAACACTTATAGGGGTGTATTATAGACCACCTAATGGGGAGTGAGAATTGGAGGAGCAAATTTGTAAGGAGACAGCAGATATTTGTAGTAAGCACAGGGTTGTGATTGTGGGAGATTTTAATTTTCCACACATAGACTGGGAAGCCTCTTCTGGAAAAGGGCTGGATGGTTTGGAGTTTGTAAAATGTGTGCAGGATAGTTTTATGCAGCAATACATAGAAGTACCAACTAGAGAAGGGGCAGTATTGGATCTCCTGTTAGGGAATGAGATAGGTCAGGTGACAAAGGTATGTGTTGGGGAGCACTTCTGGTCCAGTGATCACAATGCCATTAGTTTCAATATAATTATGGAGAAGGATAGGACTGGACCCAGGGTTGAGATTTTTGATTGGAGAAAGGCTAACTTTGAGGAGATGCGAAAGGATTTAGAAGGAGTGGATTGGGACAATTTCTTTTATGGGAGGGATGTAATAGAGAAATGGAGGTCACTTAAAGGTGAAATTTTGAGGGTACAAAATCTCTATGTTCCTGTTAGGTTGAAAGGGAAGGTTAAAGTTTGAAAGAGCCATGGTTTTCAAGGAATATTGGAAACTTGGTTAGGAAAAAGAGAGATATCTACAATATATATAGGCAACATGGAGTAAATGAGGTGCTCTAGGAATATAAAGAATGTAAAAAGAATCTTGAGAAAGAAATTAGAAAAGCTAAAAGAATATATGAGGTTGCTTTGGCAAGTAAGGTGAAAATAAATCCAAAGAGGTTCTACAGTTATATTAATAGCAAAAGGATAGTGAGGGATATTAGAGAATCAGAGTGGACTCATGTGGCTCATGTGCAGAGCCAAAAGAGATGGGGGAGATTTTGAACAACTTTTTTTCTTCGGAATTCACTAAGGAGAAGGATATTGAATTGTGTAAGGTAAGGGAAACAAGTAGGGTAGTATGGAAACTATGATGATTAAAGAAGAAGTAGTACTGGAGCTTTTAAAGAATATAAAAGTGGATAAGTCAATAGACAATAGGTGCAGGAGTAGGCCATTCGGCCCTTCGAGCCAAGACCACCATTCAATGTGATCATGGCTGATCATCCACAATCAGTATCCCGTTCCTGCCTTCTCCCCATATCCCTTGACTCTGCTATCTGTAAGAGCTCTATCTAACTCTTTCTTGAAAGCATCCAGAGAAATGGCCTCCACTGCCTTCTGAGGCAGAGCATTCCATAGATCCACAACTCTCTGGGTGAAAAAGTTTTTCCTCAACTCTGTTCTAAATGACCTACCCCTTATTCTTAAACTGTGGCCTCTGGTTCTGGACTCCCCCAACATTGGGAACATTTTTCCTGCCTCTAGCATGTCCAACCCCTTAATAATTTTATATGTTTCAATCAGATCCCCACTCATCCTTTTAAATTCCAGTGTATAAAAGTCCAGTCACTCCAATCTTTCAACATATGACAGTCCCGCCATCCTGGGAATTAACCTTGTGAACTGCACTCCCTCAATAGCAAGAACGTCCTTCCTCAAATTTGGAGACCAAAACTGAACACAATATTCCAGGTGTGGTCCCACCAGGGCCCTGTACAACTGCAGAAGGACCTCTTTGCTCCTATACTCAACTCCCCTTGTTATGAAAGCCAACATGCCATTAGCTTTCTTCACTGCCTGCTGTACCTGCATGCTTACTTTCAGTGACTGATGAACAAGGACACCTAGATCTCGTTGTACTTCCCCTTTTCCTAACTTGACACCATTCAGATAGTAATCTGCCTTCCTGTTCTTGCCACCAAAGTGGATAACCTCACATTTATCCACATTAAACTGCATCTGCTATGCATCTGCGCACTCACCCAACCTGTCCAAGTCACCCTGCATTCTCCTAACATCCTCCTCATATTTCACACTACTACCCAGCTTTGTGCCATCTGCAAATTTGCTAATGTTAATTTTAATCCCTTCATCTAAATCATTAATGTATATTGTAAATAGCTGCGGTCCCAGCACCGAGCCTTGCGGTACCCCACTAGTCACTGCCTGCCATTCTGAAAAGGACCCGTTAATCCCTACTCTTTGTTTCCTGTCAGCCAACCAATTTTCTATCCATGTTAGTACCCTACCCCCAATACCATGTGCCCTAATTTTGCCCACTCATCTTCTATGTGGGACCTTATCAAAAGCTTTCTGAAAGTCCAGGAACAGTACATCCACTGGCTCTCCCTTGTCCATTTTCATAGTTACATCTTCAAAAAATTCCAGATTAGTCAAGCATAATTTCCCCTTCGTAAATCCATGCTGACTCAGACCCATCCTGTTACTGCTATCCAAATGTGCCGCTATTTCATCTTTTATAATTGACTCCAGCATCTTCCCCACCACTGGTGTCAGGATAACTGGTCTATAATTCCCTGTTTTCTCTCTCCCTCCTTTCTTAAAAAGTGGAATAACATTAGCTATCCTCCAATCCTCAGGAACTAATCCTGAATCTATAGAACATTGGAAAATGATTACCAATGCTTCCACGAATTCTAGAGGCACCTGCTTAAGTACCCTGGGATGCAGACCATCAGGCCCTGGGGATTTATCAGCCTTCAGTCCTATCAGTCTACCCAACACCATTTTCTGCCTAATGTGAATTTCCTTCAGTTCCTCCGTTACCCTAGGTCCTCTGGCCACTATTACATCTGGGAGATTGTCTGTGTCCTCCCTAGTGAAGACAGATCCAAAGTACCTGTTCAACTCATCTGCCATTTCTTTGTTCCCCATAATAAATTCATTCGTTTCTGCCTTCAAGGGCCCAACTTTGGTCTAAACTAATTTTTTCCTCTTCACATACCTAAAGAAGCTTTTTACAATCCTCCTTTATATTCTTGGCTAGCTTACCTTCGTACCTCATCTTTTCTCCCCGTATTGCCTTTTTAGTACTGTTCGGTTGCTCTTTAAAAGTTTCCCAATCCTCTAGCTTCCTGCTCATCTTTGCTTTGTTATACTTCTTCTCTTTTATTTTTATACCGTCCTTGACTTCCCTTGTCAGCCACAGTCGCCCCTACTCCCCTTAGAATCTTTCTTCCTCTTTGGAATGAACTGATCCTGCACATTCTGAATTATTCCCAGAAATACCTGCCATTGTTGTTCCACTGTCATTCCTGCGAGGGTATCCTTCCAGTCAACTTTGGCTAGCTCCTCCCTCATGGCTCCATAGTCCCCTTTGTTCAACTGTAATACTGACACTTCCGATTTTCCCTTCTCCCTCTCAAATTGTAGATTAAAACTTATCATATTATGGTCACTACCTCCTAATGGCTCCTTTACCTTGAGTTCACTTATCAAATCCAGTTCATTACACAATACTAGATCCAGAATTGCCTTCTCCCTGGCAGGCTCCAGTACAAGCTGCTCTAAGAATCCATCTCGGAGGCACTCCACAAACTCCCTTTCTTGGGGTCCAGTACCAACCTGATTTTCCCAGTCTACCTGCATGTTGAAATCCCCCATTACAACCGCAGTATTACCTTTGCGACATGCTAATTTTAGCTCGATTCAACTTGCACCCTATATCCAGGCTACTATTTGGGGGCCTGCAGATAATTCCCATTAGGGTCTTTTTGCCCTTACAATTCTCAGTTCTATCCATACTGACTCTACATCTCCTGATTCTATGTCACCCCTCGCAAGGGACTGAATTTCATTCCTCACCCAGCAGAGCCACCCCACCCCCTCTGCCCATCTGTCTGTCCTTTCGATAGGATATTTCCTTGAATATTCATTTCTCAGCCCTGGTCCTCTTGCAGCCATGTCTCTGTTATTCCTACAATATCATACTTACCAACTTCCAACTGAGCCTCAAGCTCATCCACTTTATTTCTTATACTTCATGCATTCATATATAATACTTTTAATCCATTACTCCTCTCGCTTCTCACATCGGTCCCTATTGCACTTGGCCATACTCCCCGATCCCTTCTTGAGCTTTCTGCCCCATCAATTCTGTTGTCTTTCTTAACTTTTCTTATTCTCTCTCTCCCTTTAACTCCATCCTTATATTTCCAGTTCGTCTCCTCCCCCCTCCCCCACTTATTAAACACACCTGTGTAGCAGTGGCAAACCTGCCTGCCAGAATGCTGGTACCCCACCTGTTAAGGTGCAACCCGTCCCTTTTGTACAATTCATCCTTACCCCCAAAACAGATCCCAGTGGTCTAAGAATCTAAAACCCTGCTTGCCGCACCAGCTCCTCAGCCACACATTGAGATCCCATATCTCCCTGTTCCTGCCCTCAACAGCATGAGGAACTGGAAGTAAACCGGAGATAACCACCCTGGAGGTCCTGCTTTTCAGCCTTCTTCCAAGTTCTCTGAAGTCACGCTACAAAATGTCTTTCCTCTTCTTCCCGATGTCATTTGTGCCGACATGCACTACCACTTCCGGCTGTTCACCTTCACCCTTGAGGATGCCCTGCAATCGGTCCGTGACGTCCTGGATCCTGGCTCCAAGGAGGCAACACACCATCCTTAAATCCCGCCTGTTGCCGCAGAAACCCCTTTCTGTACCTCTCACTATGAAGTCCCCTACTACCACGGCTCTGCCTGTCGTCTGTCTCTTCGGCTTTGCTTCAGTGCCAATTTTTGACTTGCAGACCTGTCCGCCTCTAAGACTGGCAGTGACTTCTGTCCCAACAGCCTCCAAGAGGGTGAACCTGTTTTCAAGTGGCACATCCCCCGGGGTCTCCTGTACTTCAAGCATCCATCCCTTCCTCATCGTTGCCCCCGTACTCTCCTCCGGTATCTTCGGTGTAACAATCTCACTGTAGGTCCTGTCCAGAAAACTCTCGTTTTCCCAGATGAACCTGAGGTCATCCAGTTGCCTCTCCAGTGCCCCAACACGGTCCTTCAGGAGCTGAACCTGGACGCACTTATCACAGTTGTAGCAGCCAGAGGCACCATCAGTGTCCCTGACCTCCCACATCAGGCAAGCATCACATTGAATCAGATTACTTGTCATCTCTTCACCACCTCTCACCCTCTCCAACTGTGGCGTAGTCTCCTCGCCAAAGGCTCTTGTGCCAAAGACTCGCACTTTCCTGACAAGGCACTTCCCTCGAAAAGGCCGCTCCCCGAGTCAAAGCCGCAAAGCTCCACTCCTTTACTGGCCCCTCCACTTGAGCTACTCCTCTACTTATTTGTCTGAGTTTTTCAAACTCAGATAAATTCAGTCTCCAGGTCCTGGCAGGATATTCCCTTGGACCTTGAGGGAAGTTAGTGTAGAAATAGCAGGGACTCTGACAGAAATATTTCAAATGTCATTAGAAACAGGGATGATGCCGGAAGATTGCTCATGTGGTTCCATTGTTTAAAAAGGGTTCTAAGAGTAAACCTAGCAATTATTGGCCTGTAAGTTTGACGTCAGTGTTGGGTAAATTAATGGAAAGTATTCTTAGAGATGATATATATAATTATCTGGATAGACAGGGTCTGATTAGGAACAGTCAACATGGATTTGTGCGTGGAAGGTCATGTTTGACAAATCTTATTGAATTTTTTGAAGAGGTTACTAGGAAAATTGACAAGGGTAAAGCAGTGGATCTTGTCTATATGGACTTCAGTAAAGCCTCTGACAAGGTTCCACACGGAAGGTTAGTTAGGAAGGTTCAATCATTAGGTATTAATATTGAGTAGTAAAATAGATTCAACAGTGATTGGATGGGAGATGCTAGAGAGTAGCGGTGGATAACTGTTTGTCAGATTGGAGGCCGGTGACTAGTGGTGTGCCTCAGGGATCTGTACTGGGTCC
This sequence comes from Hemitrygon akajei, assembly GCF_048418815.1. Taxonomy (NCBI): domain Eukaryota; kingdom Metazoa; phylum Chordata; class Chondrichthyes; order Myliobatiformes; family Dasyatidae; genus Hemitrygon; species Hemitrygon akajei. The sequence continues at coordinate 89,443,143 of NC_133135.1, read as the reverse complement.
AATGTTGTTTGTCATATACATTAATGATCTGGATGATGGGGTGGTAAATTGGATTAGTAAGTATGCAGATGATACTAAGATAGGTGGCGTTGTGGATAATGAAGTAGGTTTTCAAAGCTTACAGAGATTTAGGCCAGTTAGAAGAGTGGGCTGAAAGATGGCAGATGGAGTTTAATGCTGATAAGTGTGAGGTGCTACATTTTGATAGGACTAATCAAAATAGGACATACATGGTAAACGGTAGGGCATTGAGGAATGCAGTAGAACAGAGTGATCTAGGAATAATGGTGCATAGTTCCCTGAAGGTGGAATCTCATGTGGATAGGGTAGTGAAGAAAACTTTTGGTATGCTGGCCTTTATAAATCAGAGCATTGAGTATAGGAGTTGGGATGCAATATTAAAATTGTACAAGGCATTGGTGAGGCCAAATTTGGAGTACTGTGTACAGTTCTGGTCTCCGAATTATAGGGAAGATGCCAACAAAATAGAGAGAGTACAGAGGAAATTTACTAGAATGTTACCTGGATTTCAGCACCTAAGTTACAGAGAAAGGTTGAACAAGTTAGGTCTTTATTCTTTGGAGCATAAAAGGTTGAGGAGGGACTTGATAGAGGTATTTAAAATTATGAGGGGGTAGATAGATTTGACGTGGATAGGCTTTTTCCATTGAGAGTAGAGGAGATTCAAACAAGAAGATACTAGTTGAGAGTTAAGGGGCAAAAATTTAGGGTTAACGAGGGGGAACTTCTTTACTCAGAGAGTGGTAGCTATGTGGAACGAGTTTCCAGTAGAAGTGATAGAGGCAGGTTCGATTTTGTCATTTTAAAAAAATTGAGTAGGTATATGGACAGGAAACATATGGAGGGTTATGGGTTGAGTGTAGGTAGGTGGGACTAGGTGAGAGTAAGCGTTCGGCACGGACTAGAAGGGCCAAGATAGCCTGTTTCCGTGCTGTAATTGTTATATGGTTTAATGGCAGTGAGTCCACTCATGCCTTTCAATTGTGTTACCACTGCCAAGTGTCTATCATCAAACTGCTGGTGGTGGGCTGGAGGTTTTCTTTTTTTTTTGTAAATTTTTTTATTGAAGTTCATCATCAAATAAACATTTCCATAAGATGTATTTCAGATATTGTACATATATATCATACAGTCATATTTGCCACAAATCTCCACAAACTATTATAGAAAAGAGAGGAAAGAAAGAATAAGCAAAAGGAGAAAACTATGTACAAGTAGGGAGAGATCCTTTTTTTTTTACAACATATTCATTGATTTGTGAGAATAAAATCAGGCCTATGAGGTGTTATGTAGTTAAACCATTTTTCCCAGTATGAATCAAATTGTTCCAACTCATGATTAACAGATGCTGTTATCTTCTCCATTTTATAAATGTCCATTGTAATTTCCATCCATGCATTTAAAGTTGGGTTTTCCTGTGATAACCATCTCCTGGTAAGAGTCTTTTTACCAACCACCAGCAGTATATTCATTAAATATTTATCTCTTTTCAACCATTCTTGAGGTATATACCCAAAATATATGGTCTTACTTTCCAAGGGGATTTCACATTTAAAGTTCTCTTGTAGGGCATTGTGTATCCCACTCCAGTAGTCTTTGATAACAGGGAATTACCAGAAAATATGGTAATAGTTTGCATTTTGATTTCCACAATTTCTCCAGCAAACAGGGAGGTTACTATCATAAGGGGATTTCTGAGAAGGTGTAGTAAAATATCTTATCAAGTTTTTCCATCTGAACACCTGGGCTGGAGGTTTTCAACAACCACAGCAGAAACTTAACTGTTCAAGTACAGGTGTCCCCCACTTTACAAATGTTTGCTTTACGCCACATTGCTTTTGCAAAAGACCTACATTAGTAACCTGTTTTCACATTACAAAGAGGATTTTCACTTTTACGAAAATTTTTCCCATATAAATTAATGGTTCTTCGCTTTACGCCATTTCAGCTTAGGAAAGGTTTCATAGGAAGGCTCTACCTTTGTAAAGGGGGCAACACCTGTTTCGTGTGAGTTTTTGTGATGAGAATGGGCCAGAGTCTGAGCACCTGCAGTGGGTAGTTCATCTTGTGATATCCCAATATATTTCCACTCCCTCAACAAGATGCAAGCCTGGAGAGTAACAGTAAATTTATCACCTGGAGGATGAATGTAACTGGAACTTTCTAGAAGGTTAATGACGCAATCTACCTGACTTGTACCCAAATCATCTTTCTAAACATTCATGCATGTTGGTGCAGCAGAACTGCTCAAATTTCTGTTGTGCTGGAGGTTCAAATTCTAAATTTACAGTTAAGAAATTTTTTTAGCCGTTGATAAAGGCAAAATTAACAAGATGATACTGGATTAGTTCTAGTGTGTTCAGTGAGGGACTGCCTAAATAGAGGCGGTGAAAAGAGGAGGAAAAGTACTTTGCCATAAATCAAAGCTAACTTTTGATCCAAAATGCCATCAAGAAAATCCAATGAAGCAGCTCATCTAAGTTGTATCTATCTTGGTTTTATGCTTGAAATCCAACAAATTCCAGTGACTGAAAGTGACTTTAATATCCTTCGTCATTGGATACAAAATTGTTGACGAAAAACAACATACTTTTCATACCTTGCAGTGGGAAATGTTAAAACAAAACAGAGTGCCAAAGAACTGAATAATGATTACTTAATGTGTAAAAATCTTGCGCTTCAACAGAAAAACAAATTAATGATTCAGTATTGAAGAGATTCAGCTGCACTCTTATGTTGAAATTAATTGGTATTCATATTATATAAATGTTCCATTTAACAAACACGAGGCTCTTAAGCCAGTGGGATAACTTCACTAACCCCATAACTGAATTGTTTCCTCAACATATGGACTCACTTTCACGGACTCTTCATCTCATGTTCGCGACATTTATTGCTTATTTATTCATTATTTTCTTTTGTATTTGCTCAGTTTTGCTGTCTTTTGCACATTGGTTGTTTGTCTGTCCTGTTGGGTGTGATCTTTCATTGATTCTATCATTGTTCTTACATTTACAAAGTATGCCCGTAAGAAAATGAATTTCAGGGTTGTATATGGGGACATACATGTTGTTTGATAATAAATTTACTTCGCACTTTTATCAACTTGGTACACTTTAATGCTTGAACTTAGCTTTTCAATTTGGTAATCTTTTGATATTAATAAAAAAATCTTTCGATTAAGTGTGAATCACAGTTAAATCTTTGGACCAATTATTTTAAAACTACCAAATATAGAAAGCAAAAAGGACATGCATTTATAAAGCACCTAAGCAACATATTTTAGTAGCTAAAAGCAAACACAGAGGTTACATCTGTGTGGCTAAATACAGCTGCAGTGAAGATGGTAACAACACTGCTGTTGTTTGAATCAAAGATGTTGACAAATCGGTATATAGGAGGGAGATTAGACTGGTTAAGTGGTGCCAACCTCTCGCCTAATGTCAACAAAATTAAAGAGCTAATTATCGATTATACTAAGAAGCCAGAGGTCAATAAGCCAGTCATCATTAGGGGATCGGAGATGGAGAAGGTCTGTAGCTTTAAGTTCCTTGGTACTAACGTATCAGAGAATCTGTCCTGGGACCAACATATTACATGTCATCGCAAAGAAGGCACGACAGTGCTTCTACTTGCTTAGAAATATGCATATTCTGCATGTCACAGACTCCTATAGATATACAGTAAAAAGTATCCTAACATTGGCCTGGCTCGGAAACACCAATGTCTGGGAATAGAAAAGGCTGCAGAAAGTGGTGCATACAGCCCAGCCCATCACAGGCAAACCCTCCCAACAACTGAGGAGATTTACAGAGAACCTGCCACAAGAATGCAGCATCCATCAGCAATGACGCCCACCATCCAGGCCAGGCTGTCTTATTGGTACTGCCATCAAACAGGAGCCTTTAAGCCCACGCCACCACAGGGGGGCAAACTACGGCCCGGGGGCCATATGCGGCCCGTTAAGCTTTTTAATCCGGCCCGCAGAACTTGATGAAATTATATTAATAAACCTTGTTAACGTTTTTTCCCCGCAATTCTGGCATTTTCCCAATAGATGACGCACTCTATATACATTGACCTTTGTTGAGGTACAGCGTATTATTCCACATTTGCGCTTTACTCTTTGACCTCTCACCCCTTCTGTAAAGATGAGTGGAGCTAAGAAAAGAAAAGTGGATAGAGAATGTCGGGTGTTTAATAAGGAGTGGACAACTAAATATCTTTTTACCGAACACCGATCAACTGCTGTATGCCTGATATGCCAAGAGACTGTGGCGGTTTTTAAAGAATATAATATCAGCCGTCACTTTGCCACAAAACAGGCCAACTATGCTAGCAACCAGTCAACGAAAGAACGGGAAGCTAATGCTCAGAGGTTGGCAGCTAATTTACAGGCTCAACAAAAATTTTTTCACCGTCAAACAGCCATTCATGAGTCAAATACCAAGGCGAGTTTTATGCTGTCATTCAAATTAGCAAAGGCCAGCAAGCCTCTGTCTGAAGGCGAGTTTTTAAAAGAATGTATGGTGGAGACAGCAGGTGTATTGTGTCCGGAGAGCAAAGACAAATTTGAAAAAATCAGTTTATCACGCAGGACAGTGACTCGCTGTGTGGAACTGATAGATGAAGATATAACCAGCGACTTAAATAAAAAGGCAGAGTCGTTCACGTTATATTCATTAGCACTGGATGAAAGCAACGATGTAAAAGACACTGCTCAGCTCCTCATTTTTATCCGAGGAATTAACAATACTTTTGAAATAACGGAGGAGTTTTTGACAATGGAGTCTCTGAAAGGAAAAACACGGGGAGAGGACTTGTATGACCGGGTGTCTGCTGTCATCGAAAATATGAAGCTCCCTTGGAGTAAACTTATCAACGTCACCACAGATGGATCTCCTAATTTGACAGGGAAAAATGTCGGCCTGCTGAGGAGAATACAGAATAAAGTGAAAGATGAAAATCCTGACCAGGTTGTTATTTTCCTTCACTGCATCATCCACCAGGAATCTCTATGTAAATCGGTATTACAGCTGAATCATGTTGTGAATCCTGTCGTAAAACTTGTCAACTTTATACGTGCAAGGGGACTTCAGCACCGTCAGTTCATCACGTTCCTGGAGGAAACTGATACGGATCACCAGGACCTACTTTATCACTCCCGTGTCCGCTGGTTAAGTTTGGGCAAAGTGTTTCAACGAGTATGGGAGCTCAAAGAGGAGATCGGTGCATTTTTGGAGTTACTGAGGAAGGCCGGTGAATTTCCTGAGCTGAGCAACAAGAGCTGGCTTTGTGACTTAGCGTTTGCTGTGGATATATTTTCACACATGAATGAACTGAACGTGAAGCTACAGGGGAAGGATCAGTTTGTGCATGACATGTACACAAACGTGAAAGCCTTTAAATCCAAGCTGGCTTTTTTCTCCAGGCAAATTTTGAATAAGTTATTCACTCATTTTCCCACACTAGCCACGCTGGAAGAGGCCGGCGCAAATGTGAAAAAATACAGCGAGTCACTGGATGCACTGCACAGAGAATTCTGCCATCGCTTTTCTGATTTTGAAAAAATTGACAAGTCACTTCAGTTGGTGGCCTGTCCCCTGTCACAAGATCCTGAAACAGCACCAGAGGAGCTACAGCTGGAACTGATCGACCTTCAGTCTGACCCCATCTTAAAAGTGAAGTTCAACTCTCTTAAACTGAATGACTTTTATGCTTCACTTGGTAAAGAGGTGTTTCCAAACCTCCGGAGGACGGCACAGAAGATGCTGGCGTTGCTCGGCTCGACCTATTTGTGTGAACAGGCGTTCAGTGTCATGAACATCAACAAAGCCAGCCACAGATCTAAGTTAACTGACCAACACCTCAGATCCATCCTGAGAATCGCCACAACAAAACTAAATCCAGACTTTGATGCGCTGGCTAAAAAGGGAGACCAACAACACTGTTCCCACTGAAATTAAAAATAAGTTTCTTCGTTGTGTTATGTAAAAAATGCATTTGAAAATATTTTTTTCAATAAGCCTTACATGTTTCATGTCATTTCTGTTAAGTGATGGACATGAGTAGTGCGCAGGTGCACGTACGTTCTCAAAATAAAAAATGCGCTCCAGATCAAATAACGCGCTCTGCATACTGGCACGCTGTCACTGTTCTGTCCTTGTGCTGGTCGTTGTTGAGTTTTGGCACAGGAGACAATTGAATAAGAAGGAGCAGGACAAGTAGACCTGCATCTCCTACTGTTTTTGAAATAAAGACAGTCAGGAGCAGAGTGATGATGATAATATCTTGAAGGATAACAGAATTTTCAGTGCTTTAAAATAATAACTGTTACTATTAAAAAAAGCTGTATTTTATTCATTTAATTTTCAGTGTTTTAAAAGTCATTTCAATAAATAGCTAAATACCATGGGACTTCAAAGACAGATATTTTGTTGTAATGCATTTGTTCATTTTCAATTGAAATTAAAGCACATGTTTTCTACATATCCCATGATATTTTATTTTCTCTTATGAGGTGTATTACCAAAACACTCCGTCCATCTGCTCCTGGTCTGGCCCCCCTGTCAAATTTTAGAACCCTTTGTGGCCCACAAGTCAAAAAGTTTGCCCACCCCTGATCTAGCTCCTGTACCAATGTGGCTTTTGTATATCGATTGTTTGTCAGTCTGTGTCTGTGCATGTATGGTTTTTCATATATTCTATTGCACTTTAAGTTAGTATTGTTATGACCCCAGCCCCCTCCTTTGTGAGAATCGCAAGAGCCCTAGTCAAGGGGGGGGGGGTCAAATGACCCAACAGGGAGAGAGACGTGCTGAAGACCACGTTCCCCCGGGAAGCAGAATAAAGCGACTCTGACTATTGTCTCATGAAGACCACGTGTAAAGCCCTCGGGCAAAGTGGGCTGGTTGAGAGAGAGATTGACACCGGCGATCCCGTGAGGAAGTATAAAGGAGGGTCTGTGGGGGACGACCCCTTAAGACGCACCAGAAGACACGCTAGAAATCCTGCGACAGCGTTTTGATAGCGACAGCCGGTGGTGGGGTTCGTGTGCGTCTTTTCCTTGCCTGGGATTGGCGACCTCACCACGGAAGAACGGCTTAGCTACAGGGGAGGCCACAGATGAGAGTCCATTCCCCAACGAGACTTCGACGAACCGAACTCCTACAGGTTGGAAAACCTGTCGGGTAACTGTTTCATTCAATCTCTCTCTCTCTCTCTCTCTCTCTCTTTCTAACAAAAGTGCACCAACGCGACACCACAACAGACGGCAGCTGGTGGAACTGCAGTGGCCGCAAGCGACTTTCAGATATACAGCGAACAATATATACATTACCCCTAGACAACGATAGAGCTCATTTCTGATTGATTAGATAGATAGATACTTTATTCATCCCCATGGGGAAATTCAACTTTTTTTCCAATGTCCCATACACTTGTTGTAGCAAAACTAATTACATACAATACTTAACTCAGTAAAAAATATGATATGCATCTAAATCACCATCTCAAAAAGCATTAATAATAGCTTTTAAAAAGTTCTTAAGTCCTGGCGGTAGAATTGTAAAGCCTAATGGCATTGGGGAGTATTGACCTCTTCATCCTGTCTGAGGAGCATTGCATCGATAGTAACCTGTCACTGAAACTGCTTCTCTGTCTCTGGATGGTGCTATGTAGAGGATGTTCAGAGTTATCCATAATTGACCGTAGCCTACTCAGCGCCCTTCGCTCAGCTACCGATGTTAAACTCTCCAGTACTTTGCCCACGACAGAGCCCGCCTTCCTTACCAGCTTATTAAGACGTGAGGCGTCCCTCTTCTTAATGCTTCCTCCCCAACACGCCACCACAAAGAAGAGGGCGCTCTCCACAACTGACCTATAGAACATCTTCAGCATCTCACTACAGACATTGAATGACGCCAAACTTCTTAGGAAGTACATTTGACTCTGTGCCTTCCTGCACAAGGCATCTGTGTTGGCAGTCCAGTCAAGCTTCTCGTCTAACTGTACTCCCAGATACTTGTAGGTCTTAACCTGCTCCACACATTCTCCATTAATGATCACTGGCTCCATATGAGGCCTAGATCTCCTAAAGTCCACCACCATCTCCTTGGTCTTGGTGATATTGAGACGCAGGTAGTTTGAGTTGCACCATATCACAAAGTCCTGTATCAGTTTCCTATACTCCTCCTCCTGTCCATTCCTGACACACCCCACTATTATTACTATACCTGTGCTTTAGATTGAGTTGTGATGACGTATATGATCTGAATGTTTTGTATTAACCATACGTTTGTGCCCCTTTAAAAATAAAAAACGTTTGAAAATAGTACCATCAGACTTCAGTGGACCTTTCTATCTTTGCTGGTAAGCCACCCCGTTACGGGGAACATAACAGTATATGGTGACATATATGTACTTTGATAATAAATTTACTTTGAACTCCATACCTCATCTGGTGATAAATCATAAAAAGAAATAATTGCATTTATGCTGCAACCATCAAGTCACAAGAACAACTCCAAGCACCTGACACTGTACAGTATATATCAAGTTAGGGAACTATCCTGCTAAATTGAGCTAATACCTTACTTTTTAAATATTTGGGACACGAGGATGCAGATGCTGGAATCTGGAACAACAAACAAGGAGAAATAGGAACAGCAGAATAGGCAACATCAATGGAGGGAAATGGACAATGGACATTTCAGTTCAACACCCTCAGGATGAAGATAGCAATGGCACAACCTCTTGTTTGTTGTTCCAAATGTTTAATGTTCTGGTTTTACAGATATTATATGCAAAATAGAATTCTCTACATCCATCTCATATCATAATTCAGGAATTTCAGATACAGTAGGCCCTCCTTATCCGCGAGGGATTGGTTCCGGGACCCCTCGCGGATACCAAAAAATGCGGATGCTCAAGTCCCTTATTCAACCTGTCTCAATCCAGTGGACCTTAGGACCCAGCGGAACCCCAGACCTTATTTAACCTTGTCTCAGTGTGGTGGACATTAGGACCCGACGGTCAAGCTCTGAATCCGCAGTGTTTCCGTTCACAAAAATAATCACGATCGTGATTGAAAATAAAGTGGAAATAATAAAGCGATCAGAAAGAGGTGAAACGCCATCAGTCATTGGAAAAGCATTAGGCTGCAGTCAGTCAACGATCGGAACAATTTTAAAGGATAAAGTGAGAAAGACCCTGCCCCGATGAAAGCTACAATTATTACTAAGCAACGCAGTGGTTTAATTATGGGGTTTTGGGTATTTGATCCTCCACATCAACCAGGCACAGATGGAGAGCGCGCTCGGAAGTTGCCTGTCACTGAATCAAACTCAGGAACTTCCCAAGCCCGGCGCTGAAACATACGTTCATTGCGTGTTTTATATCCATAGAAAAGTAAAATATATACTATATACTAAGACAAACTTTTGACTAACTGACGCTAAATAATACCGGATGTACCTGTTCCCACTTACGTAGTAAGAGAACTTCCAATTTTTTTTAATCCCGATCCACGGTAACCTACGCACATCCTCCTGTATACTTTAAATCATCTCTAGATTACTTATAATACCTAATACAATGTAAATTCTATGTAAATTAGTTGTTATACTGCATTGTTTAGGGAATAATGACAAGAAAAAAAGTCTGTACTTGCTCAAACAACAAGTGCTGGAAGAGCACTTCCGGGTTTTCTCGATTTGCGGTTGGTTGAATTCACGCATGCGGAACTTGCGGATAAGGAGGGCCGATTGTACAAGATAATCATAAATGCATTATCTGAAAAACAGCACCTCCGATAGAAAGCCTACAGCACAATACAGGCACTTCAGCCCACAAAGCTGTGCCAAACATGAACTTACAGAAATTACCTCGGGTTATCCATAGCCATCTATTTTTCTAGGCTCCATGTACCTACCCAGATATTAAAAAACCTTATCGTATCTGCCTCCACCACCACTGCCAGCAGCCCATTCCACGCACTCACCATTCTCTGTGTAGAAAAACTTACCCTTAACATCTCCTCTGTACCTACTTCCAAGCACCTTAAAAAGGTGCCCTCTCATGTTAGTCACTTCAGCCCTGGGAAAAAGCCTCTGACTATCCACACAATCAATGCCTCTCATTATCTTATACACCTCTATCAGATCACCTCTCATCCTCCATTGTTCACTCCCTCATTTGTGAGATCAATTTTCTGGTGAAGTACTTGAAATTTGGGGCATCACTGTAGTGTATAGGTTAGTGCAATCCTATTACTGCTCGGGGCATTGGAATTCTGACGCTGTCTCTAAGATGTTTATAATTCCTTCCTGCAAGCTCATGGGTTTCCTCTGGGTGCTCCAGTTTCCTCCCACATTCCAGAGACAAGTTAGTAGGTTAACTGGTCATTGTAAACTGTCCTGTGATAGGGCTAGGGCTAAATAAGTAGGCTGCTGGGCAATGCAGCTCATTGGGCAAGAAGGGCCTGTTCCATCTTGGATGGATGATGGACAGATTGATGGAAGAACGGATGGATGGATAGAACCCACAAGCTAACTCAGAAGTGTCAGCTCAAACAGCCATGCTACAAATGACAACATGGGAGGGACCTACACAGACTAATGTGAAGTTTTGGTTTCATACATAATATATTTTCTAGGTGTGTCATTCCCTTAACTACCCAACTGAAGCAGCTCAATACCAACATATAACAAAATCCATAACCTGTTCCATCATACGGAAGTTATTTTAATATTGCTCTAAACTGTGGCTGTTACAAGAACACAAGAAAACAACAGGATTAAGTCACTCATTCCTTCAAATCTGCTCCATCATTCAATATGACCACAGTTCATCTCAATGCTGGCCTCAACTCCTCACGGTACTAGCGACCCGAGTTAGATTCCAAACTCCAGTGATCTCTTTTAGGAGCTACGTTTTCCCTGTGACCACATGGATTTTCCCTGGGTGTGTCACTTATCACCCAAAGACTTCATTCATATAAACAGTTAAAGAGTGATGAAGGAGAGCCTAGGTCCTCTTAAAGACATTCAGGGTCACCTCTGTGCGGAGTCTAGGAGATTGCTAGGACTCTAGTTTACCTAGATATTTACTACATTGCCCTTGAAAATATTGAGCACTTTCTCTAACTTAGTAGCATCCTCTCCTCAAAACTAGACATCAACTCAGAGATTAACCACTATCTGAGTAGGGCTAGTCGAGCCTATGCAAGATTAAGAAAAAGAGTCTTTGAAAACCATGACCTACAGAACCAAACAAAATTTTTGGTCTACCAAGCAAGCATTCTTCCTACATTTCTGTATAGTGCTGAATCATGGAGCACCTACAGCAGGCACCTTAAAGCCCTGGACCAATATCACCAAAGAGCCTAACGGAAGATTTTGAGGATCAGCTGGAAGGACAGTTGCACAAACACCAGCATACTGGAGGAGGCCAACATGAACAGCATCTACACCTCAATAAAGCAATATCAACTCCAAGGAATAGGTCATATCATCCAAATGCCAAACTTGAATCTCTCCAAACAGATCCTTTACTCCCAACTGAAAGGTGGTCAGCAAGCCCCAGGTAGGCAAAGGAAACACTTCAAAGATAACATCAAAATCAGCCTGATGAAATTCAACATTACATCTAAAAACCGGGAAGACATGAGCACTTACAGTAAAAGATAAACCTGGGGGAGATCTGTTCAATAGGGAGCTGTGCTACATGAGAGCGATCTTTGATGTGCCACAGAGAACAAGCGACAACTGCGAAAGGACAGACTGAATAAGCGAAAAACAGAACTACTAACCACAGCCACCACTTATTCTTGTCCACACTGCACCAGAGTATGTGGATCCTGGATCAGCCTCTACAGCCACCTGAGGACCCACCAATTGGCAACTCCTTAGAAGAACATCACATGTGTATCGAGGGATTGCACTACTACTACCACCCCCCCCCCCCACTGGAAAACATTATGCATACCGAAGAAATGAGGGGAATAAATAGTGAGATCTTATATCAGATGCTTATTATGAAGGAGGTATTTGCAGCCTTGAAGTACAGTAAAGGTGAATCAATCCACAGGTTGACCAAGTACACTCCCAAACATTATGGGAGGCCAGGGAAGAAATTAAGGAAATCCTTCCAGAGATATTTGCATCATTTTTAGCCACTGGTGAAGTTCCAGAAGACAGGAGGGTGGCTAATGCTGTTCCATTGTTCAAGAAGGGTAGCAAGGACATACCAGAGAACACAGCAAGTGAGCCTGTCTTCAGTTGTAGGGTAGTTACTGGAGGGAATTCTGAAAGACAAGATTTACTATTACTTGGGTCGTCAAGGCCTGATCAGGAATATTAAGCAAGTTAAGTGTGTGAGAGGTCATGACTGTTAAATCTTTTGGTGTTTTTCAAAGATAGATGAAGATAGAACTGTGGATGTTGTCTATGTGAACCTTTAACAACGTCCTGCTTGGTAGGCTAACCTGGAAGGTTAGGTCACATGGGATTCAAGGGGAGCAAGCAAGGTGGATTTGTAATTGGCTCAACGATAAGAAGAAGAGGATGAAGGATGAAGGTCTATTCTCTGACTGGGTGTCAGTGACTAGTGGGGTGTTGCAGGGGTCAGTGTTGGGAATCCTGTTATTCATTTTGCATGTAAATGATTTGGATATTAAAGTATCTCGCATGATTAGCAAGTTTGCTGATGTTACAAAAAAATAGGAGTTCTTTTTGATAGTGAAACAATGATTTGCAAGGAGATGCTGATCTGTGAGGGAGATGGACTCAGGAACGGCAAATGGATTTGAACTTCACTTGTTCTAGCAGTCTGTTGTCGCCAGTAAAATCTTCTATGCGGTGGTGTGCTGGAGCAATGGAATCAATAGGAGCAATGCCAACAGGCTTATTAAACTAATGAGAGGCTGGCTCTATTACAGGAGTCAAAATGGCCACACTGGAGGCTGTGGTAGAACAAAGGACCCTATGAAAAATGCTGACAATTCTGGTCAATGTTTCTCTCCCTCTGCATGCCACCTTGGTTGAACAGAGGAGCAATTTTAGTAATAGACTAAGACAACTGCACAGCTCCAAAGAGTGCTATATGAGGTCATTCTTGCCCTCGGCCATTAGGCTCTATAATGAGTAAAGCTATAGCTGGGGAAGTGATAACACCCTCCTGTTAAGACTGTTCGAGGTAATTTTTTTTTATTCTTTCTTACTTTTCCTATAATATTGTATATCTGTGCATTTGTAATGCGACTGTGACACTGTCATTTCCTTTGGGATCAAAGTTATCTAACTATCTAATGAAGTGTGATGTGATGCATTTCGGACAGTCATACTAGGGCAGGACTTATCAGTAAATGCCAGGGCACTAATGAGTGTTGTGGAACAGTGGGACCCAGGAGCACATGTGTACAGTTCATTAAAAGTGGCTGCATAAGTACACAGGGTGGTGAAGAAGGCATTTAGCATTCCTGCCTTCATCAGTCAATAGGATCAAGATTAAGAGCAGGAACATTATGTTGCAGTGTATAAGTTGATGATAAGGCTGCACTTGGAGTATTTCATACAGTTTTGTTGCATAGCTTTAGTTAACTTGTTATAGTAAAGACATTGTCAAGCTGGACAGGGTGCAGAAGAAATTTGAGGATGTTATCTGGACTAAAGTGTTTGAGTCAAAGGAAAAGATAGATCATGTTGGACCTCTGTACCTTGGAGCATAGGAGAACGAGAGATAACTTCATGGATGTTTATAAAATCATGTGGAGCAAGGATAAGGTGGACAGTCATAATCTTTTCCCAGTTGAGGAATCCAAAACTAGAAGGCACAGATACAAGAGAAGGGAGAAATTTAAGAACCTTGAAATCAGCTTCTTTAAATGGATGGTTATTAGTACCTGGAATGAGCTGCCAGATGAATTGATCAAGGATGATATAACTGTAACATTTAAGAGGCATTTGGATAGATACAGGAATGTGGCTTTCAAAATACCAAATGAGTGCAAGTAAGACTACAGGGAGGTTGCTGTGGTTAACAGGGACCAGTTGGGCCCATGGGCCTGTTCCCATGCTTTAGCTCCAAGACATGCAGGTTAACTATCAACTGGAAGTTGCTCCTAGTGTAGATGGGTGGTAATTGAACCAGAGGGTGAGAAAAGTTTTTCAGGAAATAAGTGGAAGCATGGCACTGATAGAATTGCTTTGAGAGCTAGCATAGGCTGAATGGGCCCAATGGGTTCCTTTTCTGTTGCAGGAGAATAAGAAGGAAAATGAAAGCCAATTCTATGCAGAATATAAATAAACAAACAACTTATTTCCTAGATTTATTAGAAATTGTTGACCAGGTTAGATGAACATTGAAATGATGTACCTGTAAGGTAAATTATTTATTAAATTCCTTGATTATCTGTTATTTAATCTTAACCATGAAGTCAAGAATCTAAGCGAATAGCCAGCAAACCTGGAGCAAGTGGAAGGAAACCTTCAAATGAGTGGGTTGTTTCACTTCATCAGAAACACTGTTACATCTCTCAGCAAGATGCTTCTTCCAATCCAATGTACAAAACAACATTATAACATGTAGTCTGTGAAGTTAGTGAGGTAACCTGATACACTATTATAATACTTTAATCATAGCAACAGGTGTTCTTAATGTTTGCTAGATTAAAACTTTGCTTTTTTGTGCACACAAACCACTATCCTTTAAACGTATGCCAACTTCAGCAATGTACCTGAAAAAGAAACACAACTATGGAAAAAAAGTAGAAATAAACTGCCAGCTTTAAAGATCATGTTTTGCTTGGAGCCAAAGTTAAACAGCAGTTTAAAAAAAAACAAGATTAAACTTACACATGTTTTTTTTAAAAAACAGTACCTCATTCCTACCTATCATTTACTTCTGGGTTTACTGGAGTCCACTGATCTGAATCCCCCTCAAACTACATTAAACTACCATTAAAGGAAATGAAAACAGTGTTGTAGTGGTTCATGTTGTTAATAAGAGAGTTTATGGAAAATACAGGTCGCTTAAGAGTCTGGTTCCATGAACTTGACATATTTCAGACAGTTTAAAATAGTTCATCTGTTGAATGCCACTTAGAAACTAGAAAGGAATTATTTAAGGCAAAGGAGCTAATTGTCTAGAGAAATGACCTGGCAAAGAAACAGTGGATAACAATAACTGGAGAAAATACTCGGAACCATGCTGAATGAAGTTTAAAGTTGTGATCTAGAGCTTATTTTAAAAAAACGCTTGGAGCTAATTGTCTAGAGAAATGACCTGGCAACGAAACAGTGGATAACAATAACTGGAGAAAATACTCGGAACCATGCTGAATGAAGTTTAAAGTTGTGATCTAGAGCTTATTTAAAAAAAACGCTTCTTAACAAAAATGTGAAAACAAGCATTTCTGGTAGGCTGTAAAATTTGCTGAGGACACCTAAATGGATGTTGAATTAAAAGGAAAACAGATCAAAGGAATGAATGGTGAAAGATAGGGGAGTCCTTTTTGTAAAGGATCAAAGGTAACACATTCAAAGGAAAACCTCTGCCATAGTTAACTACCGTAGATTCCGTACTACAGAGCGCACCTGATTAAAAGCCGCAGGCTCTAATTTTAGAAAGAAAATCAATTTTGTACTTGTACAAGCCGCACCGGATTTTAAGCCGCAGATGTCCCACGTTGTAATATGAGATATTTACACAGAAAGATATTACACGTGAGGATTTTTTAACTTTTAATTAAATCCGTATGGTAACATAAACAAATACATATTGCAAATGCTTTTTTTCGAACTGTGCCTGTAACACGGCTACTTTTAAATATACATATGTATCGGTAACACACAAATTACGTTGCGTATACTTTTTTACTGAACAGTGCACGAACAGCATTCCAATATCTCCTAACGACTGGTAAAAAAATATATACTGCAGCCTACCAGGAAAAGTTATTGATCGCCTTTAACTTAAAAGCTGCATCATCGCGCGGGTCTAATGCGCTTGCCCCCTCCTTTCCGTTTATCGCAAACCGGTATTTTCCCCACAAGACGCGGCGAAACCGGATGTGACGTCATAGCATCCCGGGATGTAGTACAGAAAACAAATATACTTAAAACACTTCTAACTTTAACTAGAAAATACTAACAAATGAATTACTAAGCGAAAATATTATAAACTAAATAACTGCCATAAAGGCAGCACAATGCTTTTCTTCAAGTGTTTTCCATGTTGATGAGGGTGAGTACAAATGACTGATTTACAATAATTTAATTGTGAAAGTGCACTTGATTTATCGTACAATTTCATTGGACCTCTGTGAACTACTCATCAATTTTATTGGTCTACTGTTACGAGGCAAAATGTTTTTGGCGGCATGAAAAAAAAACATGCATTAGCCACACCGTAGTAAAGGCCGCAGTGTTCAAAGCTGTTCAAAGCGTGGGAAAAAAGTAGCGGCTTATAATCCGGAATCTACGGTAATGATCAGTTTATTGCAACAGAGCTTGTCTTACTGGGAGATTACTACATTACCATTGTGATCTTGACAGAAAAACTGGAAAATACCTAAACAATGTCACCCCATCAGCCATGCCATCTATTATTGCCTACATTCGAGTCCATTTTGTGGAACTTACCATCAACTAAGACCTGGTTTTGTTCTACCTCATCATTTCACACTTTGCTGATGCTGACTCAACCAGCTGAAAAATCCTCAATTTAAACAAAGGTAGCATAAAAATTCACCAAAATCTTCTTCACAATGTTCAACTCTCAGACCTCATGTCAAATGACTTCTATCCTTGGTGGTTTCTGTGGCAAAGTAGCTGCTCAGCTGGAATCATGGGAAGGCTGGACAAGCTGACCTTAACGTTATGCAAGATCTGAATCCACGAAACTTCCTGGGTCATACAATTCACTGAGCTAAGAACAAACTGCTAAAACAACTTAGCAGGTCAAGCAGTATCAATGTGGGTGGGGGGGGGGGGGAAGAAAATGTCAACATTTTGCATTGAGAGACCCTGCATCAGGACACACAGGTGCTGCCTGACCAACTGAGTTCCTCGAGCTGTTTATTTTTGCACTAGATTGCAACTAATGCAGACTCCCTTCAGTCCTGACCTGATGAGTCGTGATACTATGGTTAGAAGAGTTGTTAATAACCACAACATAGATCCATCAATAAATGGTTAACTACTTAACTTAAGTATCAATCCAGACACAAAGAATTAATAAGGATGCAGACTCAATGGAGCCCAGGCTTCCCGGCTGCAACTCATTTTCAGGGTTGCATTCAAAGCATGTTCAACTAAAGTGACTTTAGGTACATTAAGAGTAAAAGGTTGTTGAGAGAGTGCATGGATCATCTTAAGATCAGCATGGCAGTCTGTCTGCAGAGCCAAATGAAATTGGTGAGATTTTTAATGGAGTACTGGCTCAGTTCTGGTCACCTCACTACAGGAAGGATGTGGAAACCATAGAAAGGGTGCAGAGGAGATTTACAAGGATGTTGCCTGGATTGGGGAGCATGCCTTATGAGAATAGGCTGAGTGAATTCAGCTTTTTTCCTTGGAACAACGGAGGATGAGAGGTGACCTGATTGAGGTGTATAAGATGATGAGAGGCATTGATCATGTGGATAGTCAGAGACTTTTCCCCAGGGCTGGAATGGCGAGCATGAGAGGGCACAGTTTTAAAGTGCTTGGAAGTAGGTACAGAGGAGATGTCAGGGGTAAGTGTTTTTTTTACACAGAGAGTGCACGGAATGGGTTGCCGGCGACAGTAGTGGAGGCGGATACAACAGGGTCTTTTAAGAGAGTTCTGGGCAGGTACATGGAGCTCAGAAGAATAGAGGGCTATGGGTAACCTTACGTAATTTCTAAGGTAAGGACATATTCGGCATGTATTGTTTTTGTAGGTTTTCTATATTTCTATTTCATTTCAGTTTGTATTTGGGAGAAAATAATGGAATTTGGGGAAATACGTGGTGTTATGTTAGACCACAAATTAATAGGGAGCAGTGCTGGTGACCCTAAAGTGCATTAAGGTGGATAAATTACCAGATTCTAACCTAGTGCATTCCTAGACCTTGGAGAAAGCCAGAAAAGAAATTCTTGAGGCCCTTGCAGAGTTTTTATTTCACTTCCAGCCACAGGTGAGGGCTCACAGGACTGGAGAATGGCTAATTTGGTACCACTGCTTAACAAGGGTACAAAAACAAGCCAGGGAACTACCAACCAATTAGTCTGACATCAACAAGTGCTGGAAGGAATTCTGAAGTATAAGATCTACCAAATTTGGAGAGACAGGGTCAAATTTGAGACTCTCAACACAGCTTAGTGTGTGGGAAGTTATGTCTGACTAATCTCTTGGAGGTAACCAAGAAGGTAAATGAGGGTAGGGCAGTGACTGTTGGCTGTATGAGCTTTAGCAAGAATTTTCACAAGTGCAGGCTAGTCTGTAAAGTTAGATTACCAAGGATCCAGGGAGAGGATGCAGATTAGAGTCATAATGGAGCCCCATCAGCGAGTCACTTGTTGGTGGGGAGACTGAAGGAGCTGGACTTGGTGCGGATCGTGTTGCTGCCTGTGCCAGAAAGGAATCAGAGGAGCTGTGCACTGTCTAAAAGCAAGTGACTGCCTTAGTTGTTTTTCTTTTGATTGCAAGACCCTACTGGACATTGTTAATGTGGAATGCTGCAAATCTAATTCAGTGCTTTATTGGTGTGCAGCAGGGGCAGACAGGAGCTACATGGCTTCAGGCACAGTGAGGGCCAAGCCTGGAGCCACCACGTTGCCTGTTTACAGCCGGCCAGAGAGAGGCATTAGAGTCAGTGTGTTTCACTGCCCCCACCTTCCCCTCCTCACCCCCCACATTCGCTCAGAGGAAGACAAGCAGTATTGTGTTTGACTACAGACTGCTGCACCATTCACAGATTCAGGGTCTTGGACTATAATTCGTGCAACTGTATTTTACTGAGATCTCATATGTGTCTACTATCTCATATGTGCTATATGTACGTTATGCTGTGTGTGACTGTCGGTACTGTATTTTGCACCTTGGCCCTGGAGTAACACTTTCATTTGGCTGTATTCATGTATGCTTGAATAACATTAAACTTGAACTAATTGGTTCAGTGGAGGATGCAGAGAGCAACTGTTGAGGGTCATTTCTCGGACTGGAGGCCTGTGTCAAGTGACGTTCATGCTGGGACCAATGTTGCTTGGAATTTATGTAAACAATTTGGATGCAATTGCACAAAGTGTTGCTAGTAAGTTGTGCATATAGCAAAATAGTAATGCCCTGGTTAAGATTTTTACTGCTATGCTATAGGTATTTCATTTTATCAGTTCTGTGTGACCAGCCTGGTCTGTTTTCAGCATGTTTGAGTTTGAGCTAAATATAAAAGGTTGTGACATTCATGCTTAGGAATATAGTGTCATTGAATCAGGATGGTGGAATTGGGAGAAGGTTCTATAGAACGCTGAGTGGAGAGCATTTTGTGACAGACACTGGTGTGGGTGAAGGTCTTTTTGGTGGGAACTGGGAGAAAACAGGAGGGAAGATGGCTGAGGATGCATTCCCTGATGCACAAGACGCTTGATGCAAATGAATGGCTTCAAGAAGGAAGGACCAATATTCCCGTAGGGGAGACCATTTGTTGGAGATGGATTTTGAGCAACATTCGGAAGGTGGCGTGTGCTTTCATGCAGACTGTGGGTCCAGTGCATGAGTTAAAGGCAATTTCAAGATGAGCTCTAACTTACGCGTACATTTGGACTGGGTTAACCATAATAGGCCCTTTTTTATTTTTTTCCATTTTCTTACTGTTCGATAAAGCTGACTTTTGTAAATATACTACCTTTACAATTGTATGCAGTGTACAATCTGTTATTTCTTGCCAACGGGCAATTGCTTAGGGGCAGTAGTTGCATAATATTCACACAGATCGGGATTCAGGTAGGCGAGACATCCCAACCTCACAGGTTTGGTGGACCCAAGTTATATCGACCCTAGATGTATGGAGTCTGAGAAAGGTGGTTTTCTCACCACTGAGTCTAGTGGCTGTAAGCGAGGGCCTAATGATTCGCATCTCTAGAGACACCCAGTAAAAAAAGGGGTTTCACATAGATAGCGTGGAAGGTTATGAAACCGTACAGGGCTATCTTGGTCAACTAGGTATGTGAGCTGAGGATCAGCAAATTGTTTTCAATCCAAATAAACACGCAGTATTATAAAAATCAAACCAGGGAATAGTAGGGGACTGGGGAGAAATGTGGAAAAGAGGGACCTAGGAAAGTACAAAGACAAGGTTCACTGGAAACAGCATTACAGGTAAATAGCTTGGTGGAGAAGGGATTTGGCATGCTGGCCTTCATCGGTCAGGCCATTGAGTATGTGAGGTTGAATGTTACGTTGTAGTTATACAAGATGTTGGTGAGGCTGCAGTTTTGGTCATCCATTACAGGAGAGATGCCATTAAAGGAGAAAGAATGTAAAAAAATATTTACCAGGATGTTGCTGAACTAGGATACCAAAGATGCTCAGAGTTGTTACATAGATCAGGGCTTTATTTCGTGAAATGTAGGGGATTGAGGGGGTGGCCTGCTGGAGGCATACAAGACCATAAGACATAGGAGTAGAATTATGCCATTCATCCAGAGACAGGCTGAAAGCACAGTCTATTTCCCATGGAAGGAGTGCTAAAACAAAGACAGCATAACTTTAAGATCAAAGAGAGAGATTTAAAAGTGACATGAAGGGCAGCTTCATCAAGCAAAGGGTTAGTGTGTATCTGGACTGAGCAGCCAGAAATAGTGGTTGAAGCACTCATATTCATATGCCTCAACCAATGGACAAGAACATGGATTGGGGGGGTTTACGAGGGTATGGGGTATGGGCCAAATGTGGACTGAAAAGCTTATTTAGCTGAGCAACGTGGATGAGTTGGGCAGAAAGGCTTGTTTCCATGTTATATGACTCTAGGACTAACAGTAGTCATCCCACCATGCTATCCCACCGTGGTTAAACTATGGGAAGTTTCCAGAATGTCACAACAGGTTCATAACTAAACCCCATAAGCAAGCCAGAAAAGCAGTAACTTGGTTCTAAAGCTCAGCAGCAGATACTGAAGCCAGCATGCTCCAATACTTTGAACGTTCCAACTAAGTGAGCGAAAATAGCACCAGCACCACCTGGCAGGACATGTCTGTGAGAACCTCTGTTTGCACTGGGATCTAACTTGTGTCTTTTTATTTGCTTCAAAACTATAAAGCACCTAAGGGGATGTTGCTCAAAGTGCTTGGAGCAGCCTTTCAAATTCCATTTAATTCATGATCCACTCTGCCCTGAAGTCACTCACTGTCCTAATTTGGTAAGTTTGTTGACTGTTATCATATGTAGTCAGGTACAGTAAAAAACTTGTCTAACAGACAGTTCATACAGCTCAATTCATTACAACATCATATTGAGGTTGTATAAGGTAAAGTAATACACAGAATGCAAAATAAACTAACATCCACAGAGAAAGTGCAGAGCAGGTAGACAATGATGTACAAGGTCATAATGAGATAGATTGTGAGGTCAAGAGCCCATTTTGTTGTACTAGAGAACTGTTCTCTAGGGGATGTTGGCTTCTGTGATGTGCTGAGCTGTGTCCACAACTCTCTTGCAGTCACGAGCAGAGCAGCTGGCATACCAAGCTGTGATACATCAGGATAAGATGCTTTCTGTGGTGCCACAATAAAAGTTGGTGAGGATCATGCCAAATTTCTTTAGCCTCCTGAGTTGGTAAACTTTCTTGGCCATGCATTCGACATGGTTGGACCAGGTCACCAGGACAGATTTTTGGTGATGTTCACTCCTAGATACTTGAAACTCTCACCCCTCTCAACCTCAGCACCATTGATGCAAACACGATTATGTGCACTGCCCCTCTTCCTGAAGCCAATAACCAGCTCTTTTGTTTTGCTTACATTGAGAGAAACTTTGTTGTCATGGAACCATGTCACTTGGCTCTCTATCCCCTTTCTGTATATTGACTTATTGCTATTTGAGATATAGCTCACCGCAGTGGTATTATCTGTAAACTTATAGATGAAGTTAGATCAGAGTCTGGCCACATATGAGGGGTGATTGATAAGTTCATGCCCTAAGATAGAAAGAATCAATTTTAGAAAACCTAGCACATTTATTTTTCAACATCGTCCCCTCCTACATTTACACACTTAGTCCAGCGGTCATAGAGCATACAGATCTTGGACCTCCAGAAAGTGTCCACAGCATGGGTGATGGATAAATTCGTGGCCTACACTAGAAGGAGATGAGTTATACAGCTCTCGTTACATGCACATGCAGGTCAACTCTTTTGAGTGATTATGCAGAAAGTTTGAAGTTAGTAACTCATCTCCTTCTACCTCAGGCCACGAACATATCAATCACCCCTCATATTTGTCAGTGTATACAGAGTAGAGGGCTAAGGGCACAACCTGGCAGGGCATCAGTGTTGAGGATAATCATGTAGAGGTGTTACTGCCAATCCTTACTGGTCAGAGCGTTTAAGATCCAAATGCAAAGGAAGGTGTTAAGCCCCAGATCTAGGAACCTGAAGCTGAATTTGTTTAGAATTATAGTATTGAAGGATGAGCTTCAGTCAATAAGCAATACTCTAACCAGGTGGCTTAATTGTCCCAATGCCCCAGTGATGAGGGAGATGATGTCTGCCATAGACCCGTTTTTGGTGGTAGGTGAATTGCTGTGGATTGAAGTTGTGTGGAAAGGTGAAATTAAGTGCATGCTAATGACCAGTACTTCATGATGGTGTTTGTCAGAGCCACTGGGTTACCTTGTTTTCCTTTGCTACCGAGACGATTGTGGTTTCTTCAAGCTAATGGAAACCTCAGAATGAAGCAGGGAGAAGTTAAAAATGTCTGCAAATACCCCCCCCCCCCCCAAATTGATTAGTGAGGATTTAAGGACACAGCCAGGGACACCCTTCTGTGAGTTCACTCTCTGGAAGACGGATCTTACATCCACAATGGTAACTGAGATCCGGTTTTGTCCACAATGGTCAACTGTTAATCTTGTTATCTCCATTGTCCTAACCATTAAGATGGCCATCCCTATCCTCATTTTGTTTTCATGCATGTTCACAACTTCAGTTCTTCTTATGTTTGGATCCAACAATGGTCTCTCCCAAGTCAATGAAGTGCTCTGAGATCATCTACTTAGTCCATGAAATTCACCTTCTGCTCCCTCAATATTACTGAATTGCTGATTACTAAACATCTGTTCCAAGCCCCCATTAAACAATTTCAACCCTATCTTCAAACTAGTTGTCACCACCATTTTTTTTGGAAAAAAGATCACCCAGCTATTTCTACGTATCAAGACCTGGCCAAAGAATCATTTGCACTGTGTCCTCTTCCCATTCCTTCATGGTATTCTCAATGAATTTATGCTTGGCCCTCACCACTATGTCATC
Source organism: Hemitrygon akajei (assembly GCF_048418815.1). Classification (NCBI taxonomy): domain Eukaryota; kingdom Metazoa; phylum Chordata; class Chondrichthyes; order Myliobatiformes; family Dasyatidae; genus Hemitrygon; species Hemitrygon akajei. The sequence continues at coordinate 89,419,637 of NC_133135.1, read as the reverse complement.
AATGGTTTGTGTCACAAAACATGTTCAACTATTGTCCCTTGTTGTGCATTGATGTATTTCAATGCCTCATCCTTGTCAACATGACCTTAAGTTCCTGCACTCTCCCTGAACACCTCTAATTTCTCTTTCTATGTCAAGACTTACTTTAAAATTTACATTTTTATCCAAGTTTCTGGTCAACTTTCCAAATATTTCTTCATATGGAATAGCTCATTTGAAGCATTGCCTACTTTAAAAGCACACATGAAAGCTGTGTTGCTGTTGATGAATTTATTCAGCAGCCTGTGTGATGATCAAAACTGATTGATCAGTAGTATCCATCGGAATGTATCACATACTGCTTAACACCCCTGCTCAACACCCTGTCAACTTAAGCTGACTAATCAGCTGCTCTGTATAGACGAGAATTTGGCTATAAATTTTGGTCCTAAAATTAGGCTTATACAAAAGGGTGCCAACTTTGGAAAAACAAATACACATTAGACAGGTCGTATTTACTGGCTGTTTTTGAGTCAAATACAAAAGAAAATACAAACACTTATGAAATCTACACAAAAGAAAAGATCTACAAAACACATTCTGGTTTTCTAGTGGCAGGAGCATAAACGTCAATCCACTCAGGATGACTGCAATGTCCGTATTTTCAGCTTTCAATGCTGCTTTGTCTCACTGCCTGTTTCGGAAATTGCATCATCTCGGATTGCAAGACCCTGCAGTGGATAGTGAAGTCAGCTGAGAAGATCATCGGGGTCTCTCTTCCCGTCATTACAGACATTTACGCTACACGCTGCATCCGCAAAGCCAACAGCATTATAAAGGACCCCATGCACCCCTCATACAAACTCTTCTCCCTCCTGCCATCTGGGAAGAAGGACCGAAGCATTCAGGCTCTCACGACCAGACTATGTAATAGTTTCTTCCCCCAAACCATCAGACTCCTCCTCAATACCCAGAGCCTGGACTGACACCAACTTATTGCCCTCTACTGTGCCTGTTGTTTTGTTTATTATTTATTGTAACGCCTGCACTATTTTTGTGCACTTTATGCAGTCCTGGGTAGGTCTGTAGTCGAGTGTAGTTTTTTTCTGTTGTTTTTACGTAGTTCAGTGTAGTTTTTGTACTGTTTCATGTAGCACCATGGTCCTGAAAAACATTGTCTTGTTTTTACTGTGTACTGTACCAGCAGTTATGGTTGAAGTGACAATAAAAAGTGACTTGACCTGTCAAGCACGCTTTGAACATGTTGAAATGTTGCTTCTTCTGTCCAGTTGCTTTGACAAGGACTGATTTCTCCCCCTTGTGATTGACAGTGCAGTTGTCGGCAAAATCAAAGAACATTGATGTCTCGTCCATGTTACCAATCAGTGAGAGTGGGTAAGAATGTGCCTTTCAATGCTTGATTACAAGTGATTGGAAGGCCGTAATCTTATTCTCAAGGTTGCTCGGCAACTTCTGAGCAATATTTGTTTTTTGTCCCAACACAAGATCACATCTATTCATAAATCGGGTGCACCAACTTTGTGTCGCTTTGAAATTTTCGCTGACCTCATGGTATTTTTTGGCCCATTTCAGCACTTGAACTCAAATCATTTCTCTGGTAACAATGTATCCAGACGATCGCTGGTGATTCACCCACTCTAAAACTTTTTCTTCCAGTTCTGGCCACTGGCATGTTTTCCCACGGTTTGCACATTTCATCTTTGGCAATTCAGCACTCACAGTAGCAGCATATGTAATCATTTAATTTAAAGCAATCAGTGATCAATCATACATCAATCATCAAACCTTTTGTGCCCACTTTCTGCCCACCACAATCATCAAAGCTTTCTGAACAATCTTGAATTCAATGCAAGCACATCCACTCTTATGTACTCAAGCATTACAATCCACCTTCGATATTCAACGTTCTTTCAAGTGACATAAATATGATAAAATAATGCACACCAAGGCTAATATAAAAGTCGTTCATGATCAGTCAGAAGCCATAATTTATAGAAAGGGAAAGAATTGATAATAACTTGTATTTTTCTTTGAAAAGGTTGCTCAGATATGCACTCTATAAGAATGTTGTCCATTTCACATTTATTAAAATATTTTCTTGGATAATAAAGCCATTCAAGTTGAAAGTTATCATGTTCCAAAATGGGGAAAAGGAATCCTGCTGAGAGGCAAGATCAGAGTACATAATACATAGACCAGTCCAGCATGGGAACAGGCCCTTTGGCCCACAATATTGTGCTAAAAAGTAAATCAAAAACCCTCAAAAACTAGTCCCTCCAACTGCACTATGTCCGTATCCCTCCATCTTCCCTACATTCACGTGCCTATCTAAATACCTCTCAAAAGCCTCTAATGCATTTGCCTGTACCACCATACCAGGCATTCACCACTCTCAGAGTAAAAAAACTTATCCATCACAAACCCTTTGAACCCAACACTCTCACCTTCAATGCAAGCCCTCTAGTATTGGATACTACTGTCCTGGGAAACAGATACTCTATCTAGGTCTCTCATAATCTTATAAAGCTCTATCAGATCTCCCCTCAGCCTCTGCCGCTTGAAAGAAAACAACTCAAGTTTGTCCAGCCTCTCATGATAGCACCCCATCAACCTGTGTAGCCACTTTCATGAAGCTTATGATCTTGCCCGTAACAGTGTACTGTCTCCTTGCATTTGCCCTACCGAGGTGTAACCCTACATTTATCTGGGTTAAACTCCATCTGCCATTTCTCTGCCCATATCTGCAACTGATCTATATTGTGCTGTTTTCCTTGCCAAGCTTTGACACTGTGCACAACTCCACCAATCTTGGTGGGATCCACAAACCTACAAGCCTACCAATCCATATGAAACACTTCGGCATAAGTAGCCTATATATACCTTCAATTGTGCTCTGCTATCCAATGAAATCAGGGCTGGTTTTTGTACAGAATTCACCTGCTACTGATTCCAACATTCAACTTTTCAGGCATTTAGAAATCCATTGGCATCAGTCTTCTGAACACCTGATGGCTGAGACTCACTAATTTCTATGGGTAAGAAGTCCAAAAATTTACAGCCAGGAGCAAATTTCTTCCCAGTTCCACATGACATAGTTGCCCTCGCATCCCGAGAATCTAGCAGTTAAGAAAATTTACTCAAAGATTTTCTGATCATTTATCTGAAACTGATCTATGCATCAGGATCAGTGAACACGCACAATAGAATGGAATGGACAGAGACTCCTAAGACCATAAGAGTCCGCTCTAACATTCAATCATAGCTGATTTATTACCCCTCTCAACTCCATTCTCCTGCCTTCTCCCCATTACCTGCAACGGCCTTACGAATCAAGAACCTATCTAGCCGACTGTGGCAACGAGTTCCACATATTCACTACTCTTGAGCTAAAGATATTCTTCCTCATGTCTGTTTTAAAGGGACATTCTTGGATTCTGAGACTATGCCCCCTGACAACTTCAGCAGAAATAATGATACTTTGAGCAAAAGGCCTAGAAAAGAAACAAAAATGTATCAGAAGTTTTAATTTTTTTATGCCAACTGGAGTCATAATTTGATCCTTTTGTAACAACCTAGAAACAGTTCTTTTTTGGCTCCCTTGTATCATACAGTTTACTGAACTCCTGAAGTTCTCACTCAAAGCCTACTGCACTTATCTTCTTTTCCAATCTTTTTATTAACATCAAGATAGTAGATATAACATAATATTGCTACACAATTATTGGGATTACATTGTTAGTGGTTAACATATATAATTATATATTCAGTTAATACAAAGGTAATAAACCTCCCAAAAATGTTCAAGTACAAAAGTGGAATACAAAAAAAGGATTAACATATCCAAAAAGAAAAAAAAGAAAATATACGCCCCAAAAAAACTAATCTAAACAATACTAACCAAAAACTAAGAAAAGAAAAGAACATGGGTTGCTTGTAATATCAAAAAAAAAAGGACCATTAGTGTCATCAACTCCGAACCTCCCTGCATACAGGTAGTCCCCAAGTTACGAACGTTCGACTTACAGACAACTCGTACTTACGATCCGAGGAAGGAGAATGCCGTCTGCCATTTTAAGTCAGATCGCAACGCCATCTGCCATTTTGTCTTTGCCACTGACACTGTTTTGAGTGTTTCACTTTGAATTTGGCTTAAATTTTTCTTAGTAAGATTCACCCTGACACCGCCCACACACCCCCCCCCCCCCACCACCCCGTTCTGGTTGGCTGGTGGCACAGTGAGATCAGCGCCAGGCTGGAGAACAGTGTTTCCCGAGTTCGATCCAGTGATAGACCATTCCCGTGCCGGGTTGATGCCGATCCAGTGACTCCCGTACCATCCGTGCTGGGTTGACATCGAGCTCGCAACTCAACCTCGTAAAAAAAAACACTGCCGCCTCCAGTTTAAATTCCCACACTGAATATTGTGGATGATCAAATACCCAAACCCAGCACAGCCCCCACTTGTCCCAATTAACCTGTCTCAATGCGGTGGGTGGTCCTTAGGACCCAGCGGACCTTGGGAGCCGGCAAAGCTCAGGAGCTGCCACCCGCAATGTTTCTGTTCCATTGACAGGAAGCAAAAATAAAGTGGAAATAATAAAGCGTTTGGAAAGAGGTGAAACGCCATCGGTCATTGGAAAAGCGTTAGGCTACAGTTGGTCAACGATCAGAACAATTTTAAAGGATAACGGATAAAGTGAGAATAATAGAGCATGTGAAAGGGGCTGCCTCGATGAAAGTTACAATTATTACTAAGCAACCCAGTGGTTTAATTATTGGAATACATCCGTTTCTTAAGTGTTTTATGTGCATAGAAAGGTAAAACATATACGATATACTAAGACAAACGTTTGACTAACTGACGCTAAATAATACCGAATGTACTTGTTCCGACTTCCATACAAATCCGACTTAAAGACGGACTCAAGAACGGAACTCGTACGTAACCCGAGGACTGCCTGTATATTAAGACAAGAGAATAGGTTCGGAAGGAGATCAAATCACATCATATGAAAGTGTTGAATAAAAGGCCTCCAAGTCTTTTCAAATTTATTGGAGGGATCATATATAACACATGATTTTTTCCAAGTTTAAACATTACATAGTTTGAGAGAACCAATGAAATGTGGTGGGAGGATTAATCTCTTTCCAATTCAGCAAAATAGATCTTTTAGCCATTAATGTAAGAAATGCAATCATCTGACGCACTGAAGAGGTTAAGTGGTGTGGTTCTATCACTGGTAAACCAAAAACTGCAGTAATAGGATGAGGTTGTAAATCAATATTCAAAACAGTTGAAATAATGTCAAAGATATCTTCCCAATATTTTTTCAAAGAGGAACATGACCAAAACATATGGGTTAAAGAGGCTGTCTCAGAGTGACATCCATCACACACTGGACTTATATGAGAATAATAACGAGCTAATTTATCCTTAGACATATGGGTTCTGTGCAATACTTTGAACTGTATCAACGAATGTTTAGCACATATAGAGGATCAGTTAACTAACTGAAGAATTTTTTCCCATTTTTCGATAGGTAAAGTAAGCTTAAGTTCCCTTTCCCAATCATTTTTAATTTTATTAGATGCATCTAAATTAATTTTCATAATTATATTGTAGATCCTTGCTATTGCACCTTTCTGAAAAGGACTTAAATCTAAAATTCTTTCCAAACTATCCACAGAGTATAGATTTGGGAAAGTAGGAAGGACAGTATTTAAAAAGTTTCTAACCTGTAAATATCTAAAGAAATGGGATCTAGGTAAATTATATTTGTTAGATAATTGTTCAAATGACATGAAACAATTATCCAAAAATAAATCACAAAATCGTAATATACCTTTAGTTTTCCAATTCAAATAAGCTTGGTCCATAATAGAGGGATAGAAAAAAAAGTTAGATATAATAGGACTTGCTAAAATAAATTGATTCAACCCAAAAAATTTCTGAAATTGAAACCATATTTGTAAAGTGTATTTAACTATTGGATTATCTAATTGTTTATACAATTTAGAAAGAGTAAAGGGAAGCTTCCCTTTACTGCATTTACCTTCTCCAAATATTCCAGCATACTTAAGACTTAGTTTATTATTGGACTTCTTACTTGTTTTTCACTGACATGATATAAAGCATTTTTTCCTCTTAAAAAGTACATACCGGTACAGTCTTCAACTTATGAAGCATCTTGTATCCTTTCCTCAACTTGTCTCTGACTACTTCATGTCGATGGACCCACCCACGAAGTTCATCAGCAAGCCTGCAGCAGCAAAATGGGGAAAAGTGTTTAATCAAGAACAGTTTCACTGTCACTGCAGCACTGATTTGGATATTCCTCACTTTATGTCTGGACAATCAATGTGCTTGTGGGAATATTATTAAATGATGATGAACGCAATACAAATGTAAATTTACTTGACAATATGTAATCGGTTGGAGAGATTGTGACTGGTGATTTTATTGCACAAATCTTCAGTTCTCTGTGCCAAGATACATATTGCTTATGATAATAAATCACTTTTAATACATCAACAGCATTCTTGGAGATTTATAGTTGAGTTGTGTTGACATATTCCTAGGCAGAAAAATATGCTACAGCCGAATTAATGGTCTGTGTCACCCTGCCTGTGCCTAGTGTTTGCCTCTTGTGGAAACACTTGAACTTACATTTTGATTTTCTGCTGGCCACATTGATATGTGCTATTACAATCTCCATGTGCAGTAACTAGTCCACAGGCTGCAGAAAGTAAGGGCCTGCCCACTGTTGCCCTACAACAACTCGCAGTGTCAGAAGCTCTTTGCCACTGCTTTTATTGTTCAGAGACATTTAGAAACAGTTGCAAAATCAAAATAAAAAAACAAAATAAAATTCATTTAAAACCACATTAAACTTATGTAATTTTTTAAAAACATTCCTGGGAACTAAATATAAAATACCAACAGTTTCATTTGACTTTTTAAAATGAACGCACTGTGCTACTTTTTTCTTTGATCTAATCGTGTTCTTTCTTGCATAATCAATGCCTCGTTCGTGCTTGTCTTGTAAATGTTGTATCTCTAATGCTATATGCCTATGATGCTGCTACCAGTAACTTTTTCACTGCAACTGGAATACATGTACATTTGATAATAAAGTCCACTTGACTTAATGAAGATTACTGAATGCATTGAAATGAATGGAGTACAGTAGGCAGAAGAGTATTAGGCTGTAGAGCCCAGTATACTCCTGAGTAACCACAAGACATCATGGTGAGTTCAGTGACGGAGAGGTCATCGAACTCATTTCTCATCCAATCTCCAATACATACTTCAATGTTGCAGTGTGCAGGTGCTGAAGGAACTGACTGGACGGTAATCCATGGTTGCTAAAATCTACATTCAATGTGAATTTATATTAACTCCAATGGTCAAAACTTGATCATGATTAGTGGGTCAACACAGACCTCATTTGTTTTGTTTTCCCCAAAATGTTTTCATTTCAAAAACATGAAGTGACAGAGCAGGCACCAAAAGAGTGGACTAACTATGCAAAGGAAATACTTCCTGTTGGCAAATTAGAATAAATTCCTGTTAAACTTCATTAAAAAATGTTAATTTGTATTAAGTGTTAGTGCACAATGCAGCCAATTATATAGAGCTCAAACCTCCTAAGCAATATGAGTGTTTCTCAATTATATAAACTCCTCTTATGTTCTCAAATAATAAGCATTTTACTATGAGCTGCAAGCCATCACCTTTATCAGTTCAGTTTTGTTCACCTGAGAGCCACAATGACTCAAAATAACGTGAGCCAAGTTCCTTCTTTCTACTATTCTCAAAATTGACATCAGCTAAAAATCCACTAGCCCTATCCAAACTCTCGAAGTCACTAATAATGCTGAATGAGCTATGTTGGTTCTCAGTTAAACAAAGCCCCCACACAAAAATCCTCTTTTTTTGTTTTCAATTTCTCCATGGCCATGTATCTACATCTCCATTCCACTAAACACAAAGATATATGAGAAATAGTAGCCTCCTGATCTTTCCTGAATTCAATTTCTCCATCTTCTGTGGAGTTGCCATCAGCTACCACAAAAGCTCTGGAATTCTCTCTTTAAGCTGCTCTGGCTCACTGCCACTTTCCTTTTTGCTCTGTAAAACACACCCATTTGATCCAACTTTGTCATCTGCCCTAAAATCTTTTAATGTGACTTGACAACAGATTCTGTTTCATAACTGAGGAATAGAAAATAATGATCTGCTGCATGGAGGGGATGAAAAGTTATTTTGTTAAGTAACAAAATAAAATTCCCATCAGAAAAAGTGGGATCTCCCAGTGGCCACCCATTTTAATTCCACTTCCCATTCCCATATGTCATCCGTGGCCTCTTCTACTATTGTGATAAGGCTGCACTTAAGTTGGACAACACCTTATATTCTGTTTGGGTAGCCTCCAACCTGATACCATGAACATTGATTTCTCAAACTTCTGATAATGCCCCCCACCTCCTCCCCCTCACCATTTCCCATCCCCTTTTCCCTCTTTTACCTTATCTCCTTGCCCGCCTATTGCCTCCATCTGGTGCTCCTCCCCACTTTTCTTTCTTCCTTGGCCTTCTGTCTCTTTCACCAATCAACTTCCCAACTCTTTAGCAACACACACAAAATGCTGTAGAGTCCAAAGGGTTTCGGCCCGAAACGCTGACTGTATTTTTTTCCATAGATGCTGCCTTCCTGCTGAGTTCCTCCATCATTTTGTGTGTGTTGCTTGGATTTCCAGCATCTGCAGATTTTGTCTTGTTTGTTCCCAGCTCTTTACATCATTCTTCCCCCTTCAAGTTTCACCTATCATCTCATGTTTCTCTCTCCCCTCCCCTCAGCTTTTAAATCTACTCCTCAACTTCTTTCTCCAATCCTGCCAAAGGGTTTCAGCTCAAAACATTGATTGTACTCTTTTCCTTGATGCTGCCTGGCCTGCTGAGCTCCTCCAGCATTTTATATGCGTTGCTCAGATTTTGAGCATCTACATTTTTTCTCTTATTTTGTTAATTTGGAGCCTGCGAGGCTATGTTACAAAACAACTACATTGTCCATTCTTTTTTATAAATAAACAGAAGTAATTACCATTTTTATTTCCTTTTCTTGTCCATGTAACTGCTGATTGTTGTAATTAAAGACAAACCACCTACCACATTATAAGTTGTCTGTGAGTGTTTGACTTCAAATAACTTAATATGTTGAAGTCGTTATATAAATACAAGTTTGGTTTGTTGTCATGCAAAAGGAGGAAGGAAAATAAAAAATACATAAGTCAAATATGCTAACTGTTCCAGTATTTCAGCATCTGCAAAAGCACAATGAGTCAAGTGCTTTAATGTTTAAAGTGCCATCATTCCGTGAGTTGGAGACTCAATATGTTAAGCTCCCAATTTAAATGCGTTTTTATTCAGACAACACTTGGCAACAGTATACATTCTAATGTCCTGCGAAAGCCATTTACAAACTGGGTGGGCTAAACTGACTTCAGCTTGCATTCCTGTCCGGAGAGAACACAGTTATCCAGAGTCAGACACAGTAAGCAGGCCTTAAATTTTTCAATCAGTTTTCTCAGATACATAGCACAGGGAGTAACTTTTTTCATTTGTCCATTTGTACAAAGGAATGGACCACTTTACGAATGGAATGCACTGCTAAGGCAGGTACAAAAGCAAACTCAGTCAGCAAACCTCCACCTTGCTCCAGGCAACTGTAAAATTTTCACTGCTTTACTGGTCTGAAATTGGATACAATATCTACCTGTCCTTAAGCAACACTGCTGTTTTTTTCTCAAAATCTATTCCATCAGGCTCTTAAAGATTTGAAAAGAATTACTCCCAACCAAATCTGGATTCAAAATGTGAACGCAAACTTATTTTGTCTTTCAAAATTTCAGCTTTCACCATTAATAGCATTGTCAACAATCACCTCTCCTCACCACAGGCTCATTCCACCACAAAAGGAAAACATTGACACTAACCATTCTACTCAGTCTGTAAAGGGACAATTTAAAACCACACCCAGAATAACTTTTTTAAACTTCTTTGGAAGAACACTATTTTCAAAGCTTTCACTCAAAGGAAGTTCTTTGAAATGTTTAGTATGTAGAACTACTGATTTAATTGATGAGTATGATTAACATTTACAGAAACATTCAATTCATATTCTTAAGCCAGAAAGCTGTCTCCTCAAATAAAGAATCAATTAGTATTTAGAGAACTTAAATGGTAAGAACTGTTGATGGTTTCCAGACTCACCGAAGTGATTCAGTCTTATTGACTTGAGGTTGACATGCTCGTTGGACAAAGAGAAGAGGCTCCTTCTTTACCACCATTAGATCTTTCTTCTCCGAAAATGAAATCCCATTTCTGAAAGAAACATGGTTTGATTTTGTAGCTTTGCTTTCCAGAAAAAAACTACTAATATCTACAGAACAGATCCTATTACCCTCAATGAATGTAAATAAAAATAATCAGAGGATACAACTGAAAGCTTGGATCATTACTGTGATATTTTGGTTGCAAAAGCAAATACATATACCTTCAGTGTATATTTTCTCTTTCCATTAAAACAAAATTCTACTTGGTTCAGAAACAATGCCATTTTACAATTGCTAGCATGTTCTATGACATATTGCACCTCTTCTCATAACAGACTACATCCCTAGCATGCTTTGTGCTCCTCCTTCTGATGAACAAAATTTGGCATTCTATTGTGGCAATCTTCAGATTTCAGAAGGAGACCAGAAGCAACCAATTCTTATCACTGTCAGACAAATCAACTTAAGTATAAAACCTCTTTTTAATGCAAGGATCAATATAGTAAAATGTTTGCTTTAAACAAAGCCGTCAATGTTGTACCAACTAAATAAATCATAATTACCTATCTTATCAAGTCAAAGGTGGCCTCATACTTGCAATGTCATTTTCTCCCCTGACATTAGGAAGCAAGATTGCAAGTTCTGGCCAATAGATATAATCCCTGATAACACAATATTCAAATACCAAGGAGCTGAAATGTTTACCAAGAAGAAATCTATTGAAGTTGAACGAACAAACAGAACAGTGAGTCAAATGGTACCCAATGTTCAGCAAATGAGCTACAGCAGAATTGACCGTGGAAAAATAAGAAATGAAATAGAGAACGCAGTCCAATTTAAAATAACTGGCATGTACAAATTTTCAGTGAAAAAAACACCTCTTTTAATTGGGATAAGAGAAGGTTGCTGGCCAATCTTGGGAACTGTGGTGCAGTTAATTGTCCTTAAAGCGTAAGGCTGTCAGCTTCTTGTTATTTTCCCAAATCATCATGCAATAAGAACAAACATCTGCAAGCCATTATTCTACTTGTAGTTATGCTCGATGGGTAGGGACAATAAGCCAAAACTGCATCCAAAAGGATAAATGTACTGAAATACAAAGTAAATGCAATATTTTCTCACATCCTCAACATTTTTATCACAAAATCTCTTAAAACAATTCAACAAATAACTTATTCTAAGTAACAATCAGTTGACAAAGCTAAGCAAATGCTAACTGTGCCCACAAAAACGTTCATGCTTGCAATTCTGTCACTGGTTAAACAATGTTACACCAACTTCACTTTAGTCAGTGGATTTTCTAACTTTTTTTTCAATGATTTAAAGCTGAGAAAACAAATGCTAAGTTCAATTGACTGAGATGTGGCCAGAGGTTGGGATGGGCCATTTGATAATGATCACTTCCCAAGGGCGAGCCAGCTTAATTACAATCAAAAATAGTGCTGTACATATAAACTAACATGTTTTATTTGTTGAATTAAATCCTCCAATGTTATTTACCACATTTTCAACAAAATTGCAATGCCTTCAAAGCTCCATGTTGGACTAGGGATGGCTGGAACAATACTTTAAAAAATAACAAATGACAAAAAATTGTTGTGGTAATAAATAATGTACTGACACCAATGAAGAGATATGGAATGTAGCAAAAGATAAACGATTGCAATGGATTTCAGCATACTAAAACCTAAGAGTTGGTTATTGTGTTGACTGCATTGATTCACAAGAGTTCCTCAGAAATTACCATCTTGTTGTACCACTGAAGTGTTGGCTAAAATTAACTGACCAACTTGCTCAAGGACACTTTAGAGTAGTGTCAAAAGTCAAACATTTCAAATAGGTCATATATAGACCCAATTATAGAAGTACTTGCAAACATGCTTTTCACAACCCCAAACTTCTGGTCCTCATCGTGATACCAATTTTTTTCTTCCAATCACAAACAAGGGAAAATGCTGGAGGTGAAAACACAAAATGCTGGAGGTACAACACATTGTATTCTATCTGGGTAGCCTCCAACCTGATGGCACGAACATCCAATTCTTGAATCTCCAGTAATGGACCCCTCCCTTCACCATTCCCTTTTCCCTCTCGCACCTTATATCTCTGCCTGCCCATCGCCTCACTCTGGTGCTCTTCTGCCTTTTCTTTCTCCCATGGCCTTCTGTCCTCTCCTACTACATTCCCCCTTCTCCAGCCCTACCTTTTTCACCAATCAACTTCCCAGCTCTTTACTTCACCCCCTCTCCCCCTCCTGGTTTCACCTATTACCTTGTATTTCTTCCTACCTTCTAACTCTGACTCCTCATCTTTTTTACTCCAGTCCTGATAAAGGGTCTCAACCCAAAACGTCGACTATACTCTTTTCCATAGATGCTGCCTGGCCTGCTGAGTTCCTCCAGCATTTTGTGTGTGTGTGTGTTGCCTTTTTTTTCCCCCTTCCAGATCATTTTAAACTGTTTATAATCTCCCCTCAAAGTCTAATCCTTTCATCTCTGGAATTCACCTGGTGAACCTCCTCTACACCACCTCCAAAGCCAGTATATCCTTCCTCAAGTAAGGAGACCAGAACTGCACATAGTACTCCAGGTGTGGCCTCACCAGTACCCTGTACAGTTGCAGCATAACGTCCCTGCTCTTAAATTCAATCCCTCTAGCAATGAAAGCCAACATTCCATTTGCTTTCTTGATAACCTGCTGCACCTGCAAGCCAACTTTTTATGATTCATGATAAGTCCCTCTGCACAGCAGCATGCTGCAAATTTTTTACTATTTAAATAATCAACTCTTTCATTTTCCCTTCCGAAGTGGATGAGCTTGTACTTAGCAACATTGGACTCCATCTACCAGATCCTTGCCCACTTACTTAACCTATCTATATCTTTATGCAGATCTCCATAGCTTCTGCACAATTTGTTTTTCCACTCAATTTAGTATCATCAGCAAACTTCGATACACTACACTCAGTCCCCTCTTCCAGGCTGTTAAAGTATATTGCGAACATTTGCTGGTCCAACACGACCCCTGCAGCACACTGCTTACCACTGATTGCCAACCAGAGTAACACCCATGTATCCCAACTCTCTGCTTTCTGTTGGTTAATCAATCCTCTAGCCATGCTAATACATCACCCCCAACTCTATGAATCCTTACCTCATGGATGTCTTTTATATGGCACCTTATTGAACATCTTCTGGAGGTCCATGTAAATAACGTCCATCCGTTCCCCTCTATCCACTGCACTTGTTAAATCCTCAAAGAGCTCCAGTAAACTTGTCAAACACGACCTGCCTTTGCTGAATCCATGCTGCATCCGTCTGATGGATCCATTTCCTTCCAGGTGGCTTGCTACTTCTTCTTTAATGACAGCTTCAATCATTTTCCCTACTACAGATGTTAAACTAACTGGCCTATAGTTACCTGCCTTTTGCCTACATCCTTTTTTGAACAGTGGCATGACATTCACCGTCTTCCAATCCGCTTGGACTGCTCAGAGTCCAGAGAATTTTGGTAAATCATCACCAAAGCCTCTACTATAACTTCTGCCATTTCTTTCAGTACCCTGGGATGTATTCCATCAGGAGCAGGGGCCTGGTCTATCTTTAATCCCGCAAGTTTGCTCAGCACTAACCCTTTAGTGATAATGTTCTTTCTTGAAATTAATCTTTCTTTCCATTTCATAAATTTTAATAACACATAAGGCAAACATAATAAATTTCTGTTAAATAACTGGCTGATGCCAAAATGTGATTTATTTTTTATAAAGGTAGGTTCAGTAGATTTAATTTAAATAAAGGTTGCAAGTTAATTTTAATTAATGCTATTCACAACATGAAAATTTATTGACAATGTTGAATAGCAAAGTTACTAAAAACCTTAAGCCAAAGCAATACGAATAAAATATAGGTTCAGACAATTTTATACAAGATTTTTTAAAAACATTTTCTTTTTCAGTGACATGATCAGGCTCAAATATAGGCCTAGCATGTGAAACCTGTGCTTGTTGTAAGCACACACAGATTTCACCTTCAACTGAAATGAGATGATCCTTGCTCTTGATGCTTCGAAGCATCAAGAGCAAGAAAAAGCTTGTTCACACATGTACTATATTGAAAACTGCAGCAAAATATCCATTGCCTTTCTAAGAATGGCAGGATACTCTTCTTTCACAAAAATCCAAAACTTGCCCAGAGGCAGGTCAGTAAATCTCATGTCAAGTCCACAATCAGACTGCACCTCAAAGTTCTTCCTCTTCTCTCAAACAGAAGTTCTCAGGCTGAGTAGAAGACTCAGAGAAAGGATCCCTCACCCAGTCATACACTTGTGTTGAAAGGGAGAAAAAATATTGTTCAATTGTTTTCTGCAGTTCTTCCAGGTGGTTTTCAATAAGACTTGAGACCTTCTAATATCCTTACTCACTCTCAAGCCCAAGCAACAGTGCAAACATTTCAAGATTTCCTTTTGCAACATGATTCTTCTAAAGATTCAGCTTCCTTTTAAATCCAAGAATCTTGTCACTAGAAATCAACAGATTTTCTCCAGGGCCTTGCAGAGATGGTTCAACAGGATCATATGATGAAAAATGTCTGCTAAGTAGGCTAGTTTCTGCATCCATTCTTGGACTTCAAAGCACTCAGCAAAATCTGGCCTACTATTTTCTTGAAAGTACTCCTGCAATTCATCTTTCAACTCAAAGACTCTGCCCATTCAATGCTCAGAAAACGCACTTCACACTCCTCATCAGCCTAACGTCCTCCCCTCCATGCAATACAGTGTTCACTAATTATCAAAGGCATCAAAAGCTGAGAATGGATCAAACACACTCTCACTGCACACTGCCAGACTGGGTTGAGAGACCTCTAATAAAATTACCAATGGGGCTGTTTGCTCACTGCCCACCACTGCAAGCTCTAGCATTGCACATCTCATGAAGTTTAAAAGTTTTTTTAAAAATCATGATCTCTCGTAGAACCCCGGTTGAGAAACCCTGATTTGGAGCGTTTTGCAAAGGTTGTATTGGTGACAGCTCTCCAGAGGTTTGAGCTGTCTGCTGTAATTTGTCTACGTTTCTGAGCATAAAGTAAACAACAACCTTGATGTGGTTAAAGGTTTTGATCTTCAAAAACACTCTGTTCTGCTGACGTTGGAGATTGCTGACTTATTCTCAACAAGCAAACATTAACTGCACAAAGGAATTACTGCCAGATTCGCTGTGCTTGAAGTTATGCAAGGCATTCTAATTCAGAATTGGGAAGAATGGCAGCATGTAAATTATAAAAAGATTCATTCTTGATGCATCTTATTAATAATGCTTCATTATGTACAAGAAGGTTTTAACAGACTCTTAAAACTCAGACCATTCTTTCTCTGTCTGCATCTGTTACTACCTCATCTGGCACTTCGTTCCACACACAGAGCTGTCACATCCTTTACTTCTATATCACCGATTTCTGAAAGAATGGTGAATTTATTTAAAGAGGCACATTGAAAATCTACCATTACCACAGTTACACAAAATACACAGAGGAAATCCAAGCCAATACTTGCTATAAAAGTAGAGTAGATGCAGAACTAAACATGCACACAAGGGAAGCTTCAAAGAAGACATTTTTCTTTTTAAATAATAAAAGCTCTCATGAAATGGATGCAACCATAAAGGCAGAGCAAGATCAGATACGGATTTTATGTTGATAACAATCAGTCAAGAGCCTGATAAATAAACTTGCCAAGATCATATAATGATTAACCTGACTATCCTCTGCATTATTCATTACAGATTTCTACACTGTGGAACTCACAGTCCCGTGAGAGGACTGAGTGGCTGAAGCAAATGAGCACAAGAGGCTACGCAATGCAGATCTAGGAGCTGAAGCTCAACGAAGGGGCTGGAAAACCGAAGTGTGTCCTGAGAAAGTGGGTTGTATGGGATGTATAGCCACACCCACCATCAAATTGCTGAAGGAGCTAGGGATCTACGGTTAGACTCTAATGCGGGAGCGGAAAGAAGCAGTCACTGACTTTGGATCAAGTGAAAATACATCTCCTGGGCTCCCAGATAACATCAAGAGAATGGGAAGACACAGTGGGAGGGGGAGTGACTCTGGGACACCAGAAGTCATTGTCCGGAGATGTAGTGGGCTAATTGCTGAAACATCGAGGAGGGAGGATGCCCATTTGAAAATCCCTGCATGTCAACCCTGTGCTACTCCCAACATCAAGACAGTCTTGAGCAAGTACTCACAACCCAATGGCACGAGGGATATTAAAATCTTATCCTGTGTTTTTTGAGTTTTTTTTAAATCATACAGTCCGATTGTTCAGTTGCCACCATATGAACATAGAACAAGCATTTAAAATGAATATTTTGATGTTTGCAATCATATAATATACTAAACACAAAGCACACTGCAGATGCTGTGGTCAAATCAACACGTACAAACAAGCTGGATGAACTCAGCAGGTTGGCCCGAAACATTGACTGCTCATTTCAACAGATGCTGCCCGACCTGCTGAGTTCATCCAGCTTGTTTGTATGTGTTGACATAATATACTATGTTTCAATTAATCTCATTCCTGTATCAGTTTCACTGTCGACATTAATTAGTTTTTGCTCTTTAAGAGCTGCCCCAATTAACCAAAGGCCCCAATAACTGAAATCCACTGTATGTTGAAGAGGGGAGTGGTGAATATGAGGCTGCAATGGCAGAACCAGTCTGGGGATGGGGTGGGGGGGGCGGGGGGGAGAAGAGGGAAAAGAGTGGGATGATAGGCAGATAAAAGCGAGTGGAGAGAGAGAGAGGGAGTGTTGAGACACAGAATGGCAGATCATAGATGGAAAACTGAGAGGAAAAGAGAATGGCAGGTGGGCCAGTGGAGGAGAGCATGGGAAAAGTGAACCAAGGAAGAAGAAACTAAGGTAGATCTGTAGATGGACAATGGAAACATGTGAAGAATCCCCAGCTGTGCACAGATGGATTTAAAAGCCCTCCACTGTTTCTATCCTGGATAAAATATAGCTGCCTTCTTCTTATCCGATCTAGATAACATTCCTTCACTTCCTGTCATGTTTCCATTTGTCCTTCCTCTCCATTTTATTCACCTCTCTTCAAAACACTTTGAGGTGTTTAAATGTGAAAAAACATACACAATTGAAATTCTTTACAGTATAAGACTTTACTGAGAGCAAAAATATATTATTACTTTAAATATGTAAGTTTAAGGAAAGCCTTTTGTTGGTAATATAATAAAGATAATTTTAGTAATGGGTCATTGGAAATGAATGGGAAGTAAAATATTTGATAACTTCATCTGCTCAAGCTAAAATACCATCAGGTCAGTGGGATATGAGCAAATTACCTGTAACTGCTGCCTTCAGTAAGTGTTTCCTGATCAACTTCAGCTTCACTTTCATCAGAAAATCCCAATAGATGCCTGTTGTGGATGGCAGATCTGACGGTAGTCTGCAGAGCACTGGAGTCTCTTTCCCATATGCTGAGTAAAAACATAGAAATTATTACTTCTGCATCAAATTGATAAATATTATATTTTAATATCACTGTTCTGCAAATTGTTTTCAATTAATTTGGACTGAAAAATATGAGATGATTAAATCACTTTCCAATTTTTTTATTATTCAAAACCAAACATTCCTTGGGTACAGCTGATGTCTTAATACTCACAAAATGTCTAAAGTGGATGTCGAATCTTCAATGTCAGACCTCCATGACAAACTGTACAAACTCACAGTTGTCATTTTGCAGACTTGCCTGGTTGTAATTGTCCAATACTAATTTACTGTTTGGTCTAAATCGGGGGTGATGAACTGTGCAATTCGTGCGCAAGATGGCACATTGCATGCAGAGCCACCCCTATATTCCTGACCAATCACCCATAATAAAAGATACACAATTATTTTCTTTACTGCTAAATAAAGTAGAAAATTATATTTTATAAATCCAAGAGCAGAGTAATGTTTTAACAGGAAATGTCTCACACCAGCTTGGCACCAGCTGGATGATTGCAAGTACACATGCCACTGGATTATATATTTTGAAATCCTTGCAGGTGCCTGGTGTACACAGCAGCATTTGGATAGTAGATGGTTGCAAGAAGAACACTATTTAGAAATGATATTTGATAGTCTTTTTTTAAAGATTATTAATAATTTTTGAACAGATTTTCTAAAACGCTATATTCATTTTATCTGTCTTTACTTATATTAATATTAATTTTATATAATGTATAATAATATTATTTATTATATTAATATTAATTTACTTGTATTAATAGTAAAACAATGAACACATCTAAATAAGCAACAGGGCTAATTCTTTTTCCTTAACAAAGTCCATAATTATTGTTAATAATTAATAAATAATAATCTATGCTCAAAATTAACACAGCACACAAGAGAATTTTTTTTAGACTATCCATTTTTGGTCAATGCTCTTAAAAATGTTTGCCACTACACTGTTGTCGACATGGAACTCTTCAGATTGGTGGAGAACATTTCACTTTTAAGGCATCTTTAGTCACAGTCTGCAGGCTAATTCCTTTTAATACTAATTTAATCTAAATTAAAGTCCCAATTTTAGAAAGTCCATTATGTTCTTCTTCAGCAGGACTGCAAAAAGAATTAACACATCAGTTCCAAACTGCCTGATTTTCTATAAACACACACTTACAGTGAAGGAACAAAATAGGACTTTTTGTATGTACCAAAAAAGAACACAATAGCACATTTATGGCCAGTAGCAATTGTCAGTAAAATGTCAAAAAGAAAAACAGATGACATGTTAAGCTAGATATTCAAAAAACTGAATGAGAATGTAAGAAAATGGATGTATTTTAACAATTTAAACTAATTAATTCAAAGGTCTTGCATCAGACAGTGTAAAATGATTTAACGTAAACCAGACACGTGTCTAGTGGTCAGCACTGTTATTTTTGCTGTTTGTAATTTATAGATAAACAATTTGGACATAAATGTAAAAGGTATGATTAGTAAGTTTGTTGTTGATATTAAAATACATGATAATGTCTACTGTGTATATGGTTATGAACAATTGCAGAGAGTTCTTAATCATCTAGGTATGTGGATTGGAAATGGCTCTCAATAGATTTCAGTACGTAGCTCACATCAGATGGCATTCTGGGAGATCAGCCGGGATAGAACCAGTGAATGGTAAGAGCCATGGGAAGTGTTATGGAACAGAGACCTCAATGTTGCAGGTAGATGGGCTGGTGAAAAGGCATTTGGCATGCTTCAGTCAGTGCATTTAAGTATAGAGTTGGAAAGTTACATTGTCATTATTTTAGACATTGGTGAGGCCACATCTGTAGCACTGAGCAGAGTTCAGTCATTCTGTTATTAATCCAAAAAGAATACAGAAAAGAATTACTGGGATTTACCTGGACTTGGGGACCTGAGTTACAAGGAGAGGTTGCATATACTAAGAAGTTATTGCCCGGAATGCAAAGAATTGAGGGGTGACCCAAGAGAGGTATTTAAGATCATGAGAGGCACAGACAGGGTGAAAGCACGTAGTCTATTTCCCAGGAAGGAAGTGCTAAAAACAAGAAGGCATTGGTTTATGATCAGAGCTGAGAAAAAGGGCATGGAGGCAGCTTCTTCACACAAAGGATGGTGCACATTTGGAATAAGCTAAGAGAAATTATGTTTGAGGCTAGTACATTAACAGCATTTAAAAGCAATCTAGATAAGTACATGAACAGCAAAACAAAATCTGCAGATGCTGGGAATCCAAGCAACACACACAAAATGCTGAAGGAGCTCAGCAGACCAGGCAGCATCCATGGAAAAAAGTACAGTCGGCATTTCGGGTTAAAACCCTTCATCAAGCCTGGAGAAAAAAAAATCTGGAGTCAGAGTAAGAAGGTGGGGGAGGGGAGGAAGAGGGGTGAAGTAAAGAGCTGGGAAGTTGTTTGGTGGAAGGGATAAAGGGCAGGAGAAGGGTTAATCTGATAGAGGACAGAAGGCCATGGAAGAAAGAAAAGGGGGAGGAGCACCACAGGGAGGTGATAGGCAGGAAAGAAGATAGGGTGAGAGAATAAAAGGGAAGGCTGAGTACAGGGTTAATGGTCAGTTACTTAAGAGTGTGGATGAACAGAGGGACCTTGAAATTCAAATCCATACATCCCTCAAGGTCGCTGCACAGGTTGATAGGCTAGTTAAGAAGGCCTATGGGATGTTAGGCGTCATTAATGGGGGATTAAATTCAAGAGTAGAGAGGCCATGTTGCAACTCTACAAATCTCTGGTGAGAACACACTTACACAGTATTGTGTTCAGTTCTGGTCACTTCATTATAGGAATGATGTGGAAGCTATGGAGAGGGTGCAGAGGAGATTAGAATAGCAAACACCAGAGGGCATATGTACAAAGTTAAGGGAGGGAAGTTTAGGGGAGACATCAGGGGTAAGTTTTTTTACACAGAGGGTTGTGGGTGCCTGGAATGACTTGCCAGGGATGGTGGTGGAGGCTAAAACATTAGGGGTATTTAAGAGCCTCTTAGACAGGAAAATGGATGATAGAAAAATTGAGGGTTACAGGGCAGTGTGGGTTTAGTACTTTTTTTTTAGGAATATATGGGTCCGCACAACATCAAGGGCTGAAGGGCCTGTACTGTGCTGTAGTATTCTAGTGTCTAGTGTCTAGGAATAGGGAATGGTGAAGGAGGATGCAGGGCAATATCAGAAGTTGGAGAAGTTAATGTTCATGCCATCAGTAATATGAAAATAGGAAGTGGAATTAAAATGGATGGCCTTTGGGAGATCCTGCTTTTACGGGCAGGTGGAAGCACAGGTACTTGGTGAAGCAGTCTCCCAATCTTTGTCAGGTCTCCGCTGGGTTAGAAGTATGTGGATGTTCAAGAAAGCCTCATGCTCAACGCAAAATCTGAAACTAGAGCTGCAAGGTCACATATTTTTATTATTACTGATCTTGGCACATGTGGAAGGGGAAAACAAGTACCAAAATGCATTTCCAAATGGTTAACAAATGAAAAACAGATGCATGATCCAAGTTAGTTGGTAAGGTTCTCAGACAGCAGGGACCAGTATTCCTCTGGGATCATTGTTGAGGGTATTTGCATGTACTTGTTGGATTCTGGAATCTTAATTATATTATTGAAATTCGCTAACTAAACCAACCTGGGGACTTCATTAATACTAAAAGAAAAGATCAAGATGTAAATATTGGAATTGGGTTATTATTGTCATGTGCATTGAGACAGAGCTAAAAGCTTCTCTTGCACACTGAACAGATTGAGATTAATACAATTACAGTGTATTGAGATAGTACAACATATAGCAATAAAAGAATACATAATAAAGTGTAACAGCTACAGAGAAAGAGCAGTGCAGGTACACAGTTAAGTACATGTACATGATGAGACAAGGGAACCATTCCATAGCCTTTTAACAGTGGGGGAATAAGCTATCCTTGAGCCTGGTGTGGTACTTGCTTTTTGGCTTATGTATTTGATTATGCTGGATGCTTTACTTGGGCAGGGTGGTTTCTGTGATGTACTGACCTATAACCACAACTTTCTGCAGTTTACTGCAGTCATGGGGAAAGTAGATCCATCCCAATACGCTGCCTTCTGTGATGTATTAACAAAAATTGATAAGGGTCAAACTACTGCCCTTGTAGTGCACATATATAAAAAGCTATGTGAGTTAAGCACCTTCTCAAAAATCGCCAGGGTCAGAAGCTTCCTTCAGGGCTTTTAATGAGATCTTACTTGTGAAACTGCAGAAAGCTAAGTGAAATACATATTAAAGTCAATACAGAATTGATGCGCAGCTGAATGACTGTGCTGCAATACACAGCTCGAACCACATCATCAAGTTCGCCGATAACATGACCGTGGTGGGTCTCATCAGCAAGAACAACGAGTCAGCTTACAGAGAGGAGGTGCAGCAGCTAACAGACTGATGCAGAGCCAACAACCTGTCTCTGAATGTGAACAAAACAAAAGAGATGGTTGTTGACTTCAGGAGGGCATGGAGCGACCACTCCCCGCTGAACATCGACGGCTCCTTGGTAGAGATCTTTAAGAGCACCAAATTTCTTGGTGTTCACCTGACGGAGAATCTCACCTGGTCCCTCAACACCAGCTCCATAGCAAAAAAGAAAGCCCAGCAGCGTCTCTACTTTCTGCGAAGGTTGAGGAAGGTCCATCTCCCACCCCCCCATCCTCATCACATTCTGCAGGGGTTATATTGAGAGTATCCTGAGCAGCTGCATCACTGCATGGTTCTGAAATTGCACCACCTCGGATCGCAAGACCTTGCAGTGGATAGTGAGGTCAGCTGAAAAGATCATTGGGGTCTCTCTTCCCGCTATTATAGACATTTACACTACACGCTGCATCCGCAAAGCAAACAGCATTATGAAGGACCCCACGCACCCCTCATACAAACTCTTCTCCCTCCTGCCGTCTGGGAAAAGGCACCGAAGCATTCAGGCTCTCACGACCAGACTATGTAACAGTTTCTTCCCCCAAGCTATCAGACTCCTCAATACCCAGAGCCTAGACTGACACCTTACTGCCCCATTGTCTTGTTTATTATTTATTGTAATGCCTGCACTGTTTTGTGCACTTTATGCAGTCCTGGGTAGGTCTGTAGTCTAGTGTAGTTTTTTTTCTGTGTTGTTTTTTACGTAGTTCAGTCTAGTTTTTGCACTGTGTCATGTCAAGTCAAGTCACTTTTATTGTCATTTCGACCATAACTGCTGGTACTGTACATAGTAAAAATGAGACTTTTTTCAGGACCATAGTGTTACATGACACAGTACAAAAACTAGACTGAACTACGTAAAAAACACAGAAAAAAAACTACACTAGACTACAGACCTACCCAGGACAGCATAAAGTGCACAAAACAGTGCAGGCATTACAATAAATAATAAACAAGACAATAGGGCAGTAAGGTGTCAGTCCAGGCTCTGGGTATTGAGGTGTCTGATAGCTTGGAGGAAGAAACACCATGGTCCTGAAAAAACATTGTCTCATTTTTACTATGTACTGTACCAGCAGTTACGGTCGAAATGACAATAAAAGTGATTTGATTTGACTTGAAAATACTAATACTCAATTATTCTCACAACCAGTGTTAACCAAGGAAATATATACACACACAACACTCCATAACTATGACGTGTAACCAAGAGAAAACTCATGAAACAACAATATCTTAATGACCTCCTTCAAAATATCTAGTCAATGTTTACCAATATTAACTGCATATACAACTCACAGATATTGCTGTTTCAAGGGCAAATAAAGAGTGGACGGAGATAGATATTGGTCCACCATGTGCTTCAAAACGAAATCCAAATTTACCCGCGCAAGAAATGATATAAAAAACAGATTACATACAGGAAATGATGTTCATACAAAAAAAGTGCATCTCTAGAGCACAGAATAATCCTCGACTGCCATCCTTAAGGTGTCAAACTTAACCAGTGAAACTAACAGTCAAGTGATCATTTCTCTAAATCTTTGGTAAAAGAAAGATAGTCTCAGAGATTTGTCTTGAAAACAGGCTTACTGCATAGGCTTCAAACCATTTAATTTCAAAAATACCAGCCTTGATGATGATCCTGGTGGGGATCAGCAAGATATGCCAGGCCGGTTAACCATGAGGACAGGGTGAGCTGATTAGCTTGGAGCCCTCTTGTGGTATGGTTAGCCAGAAGAGATCAATAGGAACACAGTTCCATTGGCTCTTCTGGGTTGATTGCCTGATGCCTTGGATCCTATTATGTACATAAACATGAAACCTCCTTGTTTCATTAAATATATAAGCAGACATAACATTGTTGTCAATTAAAGATCTTGATATCATCTAGTTCTGTGACCACCCTTTTGTTATCATTTTTGCTATCTCAATTCTCTCTCTATGTGAGTCTGCGAGACACGAGTTGACTAAGGGCCTACTCTCTGTTGTTTGGTAGC
Organism: Hemitrygon akajei; assembly: GCF_048418815.1. Lineage (NCBI taxonomy): Eukaryota > Metazoa > Chordata > Chondrichthyes > Myliobatiformes > Dasyatidae > Hemitrygon > Hemitrygon akajei. Next base: position 89,395,319 of record NC_133135.1, on the reverse strand, counting down.
AGTAGTCACGGAGAGCTACCCAACTGTTTGACTTCTCTTTGCTAAACTCCTTGTTCATGATTAAAAGGAAGACCTCGCCTTTGATGAAAAGTGCTAATTTATAAGACCAGCTTGGCTAAATCTGGTTGAGCAGAGGTAAATACATCAATGTGCTTGGCTTGTTCATCTACAATCTTCCCTTTTGCACAGATTCTACTGTCATAGGGTCTGAAATGAATTGAGCATCTGTTCTTCAAGGCATTTGTCTTCAATGTGCTGACAGTGGGCTGATGAGCACCATGGAGGCAGACTTCACCCACTATGACCCACCCCAGGTCTAGTCATTGGCCATGAGGTGCATTGCGCTGACCATTATATTCTTCACGTACCCTATATGCATGGACGGTGTCTCTGCCAAACAACAGGCGAATTTCAGCAGAAGAGTCAAGTGGGGTAGCTTCAGGAGTTGCAAATTCATCCGTGTTGTTGGGAATATGGTTGTACTCAATGAGAGTTGGCAAGGCTAACAGAGTCCCCTCCTATTCACTCTATAATAAGTCTACCCGCCCTTCTTCAGGCAACTTCTAATCTTCCAGAACATGTGTTAGAATATATGGGGAAACAGCTTTGAAAACTGAAATGTGCCAAAGAATGTTGATTTTGCAATTGACACATTGCTTTGATCATCTAATATTACATTTGCTTTCATTTTTTGCTCAGGCTGTCCTGTCAGATAGATGTTGATAAGACAAATTTTGGAGTAGGATTTGCTATGGAACCCTTTCCTGCACACCTCTCTGCATGAGGGAGCAGCTATAACAGGTGAATGCTCAGCTGGCTCCCACCACGGTCTGCTGTGGTTGTGCTGGAATCAGTAGTAGCACAAGGCACTAGCCCTGAATGAAGTTCTGATACCGTATGTGCTGGTCACAGTTGCATTCAGTGCAGTGTGTGGCAGCTTCACAGTCGTTTGCTTGGTATGCTGTTGAAGCACAACATTTGAAACATACTGAGTACTCCTTCAGAAAGCATCTCCAAACTACAAACGGCTTTTCTCAAAGTTCTCTAACTCCAATTCTTATGGACCAGACATTGTCTATCGGGGTTCATGGCAGAGTTTTCTAATTTAGTTTTCTTGACTGTAATAGGGATTCTGATTTCCAATCCTTTTGCTGAAGACCCCTCTTTGAATGATGTGCTATCAGAAACTGAGATTCTGCCAACCACAGTAGTGTCATCAGCAAATTTATAGATAGCCTTTGAGCTGTGCCTAGCCACAGTCACGAGTGTAGAGAGAGTAGATCAGTAGGCTAAGAATGCATCCTTGAAGTGCGTCTGTGTTAATTGTAGCAAGAATATGTTATCACCAATTGTACGGGTGGTGATCTCCTGATGAGGAAGTCAAGAATCCAGTTGCAGAAAGAGGTAGACGTTTCTTTACCAGTTAATATTAGAATCAGAATCAGAAAATTCAGACAAGTCCCTTTAAAGATTATGAACAGATGGGCAAGGGTTTTGATTGAAGGGGGGTGAAAAGCTGATAAAGACATAAAAGACAACAGAATTAAACTACAAAACTAACCAGCTGTATGGAATTCCTCTGTGTGTGCAATTTCAAAACAACTGCCCATCAGCAACTGATTGTTGTAAAGTGTCATGTTATGCCCAGGCATGACTTCATCAATCAAATCGCTTTTCTCAACTCTTAAATTTATTTAATTTTTGTTGTTGTTTTCTTATTCATGAAAATAAGAACAGAATTTAAGCTATTCATATCAAAATAAATCTTAGGAAGAATATTAATAAATTTATAGTAAAGCAGTCAGCATAATTTAAAAACCCCATCCACTCCAAACATTCGCTCTTCTCACCTCTCCCCTTGGAAAGCACATACCACCAGGCACAAGGACAGCTTCCTGTTGGGAGATCACCACCAGTACATATATGATAAGATGGACTCCTGACCTCAGAATCTACCTTATTATGATCTTGCACCTTATGTCGACCTGAACTGCACTTTCTCTGTAGTTGTTGCATTTTATTCTGCATTCTGTTATTGTTTTATATTGCACTACCTCAAAGCACTATGAATGATTTGATTTGCTTGTATGGTAATGCAAGAAGATTTTGATCGTACATCAGTACATATGATAATAATAACTAATTCCAATTCCACTTTTATCACTGAAAATTTATGGGAGAGTGGCAAAGAGAAAGCCACTGTGAAAAAAACCTCAAATGAAATCTCAGCTAGAGTTTGCCAGAAGGCATGTGGGAGACTCTGAAGTCAGCTGGAAGAAGGTTCTATGGTTTGATGAAACCAAAATTGAGCTGTTCAGCCATCAGACTAAACACTGTTTAGTGTAAGCCAAACACCGCACATCATCAAAACACACTGTCCCTACCGTGAAGCATAGTGGTGGCTGTGTGGATGCTTCACTGCAGCAGGCCCTAGAAGGCTTGTGAAGGTAAAGGGTAAAATCAATGCAGCCTAAACAGGGAAATCCTGGAGGAAAACCTGATGCAGTGTGCAAGAGAACTGCGACTTGGGAGAAGATCTGTTTCTCAGCAAACCAATGACCTGAAGCATAAAGTCAAAGCTACTCAAGAATAGCTTAAAAACAACAAAGTTAACATCCTGGAGTGGACGTTATGAAACTAAAATGCTGGATATTAATCACTTTTAGGTACTTAGGTGCAAGAGCTATTGGTGACTGATCTGTCAATGTAGTTTTACACACCAGAACATAGTTAATAAAAGAGACTGGCATGTTTCTCATTTAGATACTGAATCGGGATATGGAAATGAATACTCAAATATTTAAATTTACCTTGCAGGACCATAACTGAATGCTATGAACACCAACAATGCCATGACACATGCAGCTCTTCTTCTTGGAGCAGAAACTTTTAATTGCTGATTCTGAAAGATGAAAAATTATTATATTTCCAAATATACAGCAGAGTCCTGAAGTACTAAATTAACACAAAATTTACAAGATTGTGAGATCCTCTTCTTTTACTCTATTCTTCTTTTCATGCATAAACTTGTGAACCCCTTTGATCTCAACATACTATCTTCAAAAGGGCAAACTAATTCATTCACATCATAAGACCATAAGATATAGGAGTAGAATTAGGACATTTGGCCCATCGAGTTTGATCTGCCATTTCATCATGCCTAATCCATTTCCTTCTCAGCTGTAATCTCCTGCCTTCTCTTCATATCCCTTCATGCCCTGACTAATCAAGAATCTATCAACCTCTACCTTATATATACCCAATGACACAGCCTCCACAGCCGCCTGTGGCAACAAATTCCACAGATACATCACTCTCTGGCTAAAGAAATTCCTCCTTACCTCTGCTCTAAATGGACATCCCTCTGTTCTGTGGCTGTGTCCTCTGGTCTTCGATTCCCCCAACACAGGAAACATCCTCTCCACATCTAATCTATCAAGGCCTTTCAAGATTTGATAAGTTTCGATGAGATCCCCCTTCAATTCTTCTGAATTCCAGTGAGTATAAGCCCAAAGCCATTAAACGCTCCTCATATGATTCGCCTTTCAATCCCAGAATCACTTTTGTGAACGTCCTTTGAACCCTCTCCAATACCAGTACATCCTTTCTTAGATAAGTGGCCCAAACTTGCTCACAATACTCCAAGTGAGGCCTCACCCAGAGCCTTATAAAACATCCTCATTACATCATAAACACAGACAGCACAGAAATCAGCCCATGGGATTGTTAATGCTGACAATCTAATATTATCCCTGATATGAGCACTTGATCCTTGATCTTCCAGGTTTTGGTAATTTCAATGCACCCCTAAATGCTTTGAGAGTACCCACTTCCAATACTGAGCCAGCCAATGTATTTCAGATTCCAACCATGCCTTAGGTAAAGAAGTTCTTTCTCTGACACCCACTAAAAGGATTAGATAAATCAAGTTTGGGCTATAACATCAACAAGATGCAGCTGCTGGGAAATGACCAAACAAACCACACCATTGCAGAAAGCAATCATCACCTTCTAAGAGCAAATTTGAGACTAGCAGTCTTATCAGCAATATTCTTAATTGCTATCCCTGAATACTTATGGACCAGCAGCACATCCTTTCCTTCTTCCCTGCTTGTGGAAATACAAAATCTGCATTAATACAACAGAAGCAAAGTAGCATGCAGCTACAGGAGGACAATCCACTGACTTAAAAATCAAATGACAGGACTTTAAGGATTTCCTTTTTCTCAAACAAAACACTAAAATCTTCATGTTACGTCACTCCAGAAATTCCACTCAAGGTTCTGGATGTGAGTTACATTTGATTCCCACAACAGATTTGCATCAAATGAAGTAATTCTGCATGCATTGCAGCTTTCAGAGCATTGCATTGCCAAAAACTTTAAATAATATTCTTCTGAAAGGCAGCTATCGTTGAACACTTTGGAACAGTCATGCTTTCACTGTACAAACCTTTCTTTGTTTTCAATACTTTGCGGCTGGTTCCGACTATCCCCTCCTAGCAACCACACAGAACCAACTACATCCACTCTCCCAACCAACCTAGGTCTCAAAAAGTTCTATCTACCAACTTCGGCATTCACACTTCCCCAAGTCAACACTGATTCTCTAATCTCTCAGCTTCCAACTACATCAGGCATCAATTCCCTTTTTGCCCCTAACCAACTCTCAGCAAATTCCACCAACCACTGAGTCTCCAACTCTCCCAAATTATACCTGACATAATAGGGACACTTAAAAGACTCCTAGATAGGCACATAGATGTAACAAAAATAGAGAGTTACGGGCTGTGTAGGAGAGAAGGGTTAGACTGAAAGCCACAACATCATGGGCCAAAGGGCCAATACCGTTCTATACTTTCTCTGTTCTATGTTCTACACCAGGTTACTTCCTGGTAATCTGGCAATGATTATTCTCTGTTCAAAAATAGCTCAAGTTCCACTTACGCCAGATGTTTAGAACAATTGCCACATATGTGCATGTAAATGGGACCATTTTCCAAAGAACTAAAAGCATGCCTATTTTTCCCAGCAAACTAAATTAAAACTGCTTCTGAGAAATGCTCATCTTTTCTAATAAAATATTGCACTGCATCTTTTAAGATTATTAAATTATCACCTGTATGATCTACAGGCAGTGAACTTTTTCTTCCTCAACATCCAGATTCAAGCCTATTCTGGAAACTTACTGACCTCGGACATCAACTCCTGGAGCTGTTTTTGAAGAGAACCATTTTCATTCTTAAGCTTGGCATTTTCAACAAGTGCAGACCTCAGCCTGTGCTCCAGATTCAGTAAATATTCCTTCTTCTTTCTTCGGGAAAGACATGCTGATTCACGATTCTTAATCATTCTTTCTTGTCGTCTTAGTGCACTTACCTATTTGATAGCAACATAAGAAAGTATGATTGAAAAACAATTTTAAATGAATTGTCTGCAATTATTTAATATAAATTTGAATTTTATTATTAACCATCAACAAGGACAAGAGAAGAAGATACAAAGGAACACTACCACTATGCTTTGTTCCTCAAGCCACACACCATCCTGACTTGAAAACATATCCTCAGTGGGTCTATATCCTGAAACTTTCTACCCAACAGCACTTCTTACTCATTCACTGCAGTATTTCAAACAGGTGGTTCACCATCACTTTCTGAATGAAAGCTAGCTTTGTCAACAATGCCTTAGTGTTGAAAAGGTTAAAAAAATTCCAGCATTTTACAAACTTGTCCTGTGAGGGGCGTGTCCTATTTGTTGGTCAAAAGCCCTTCCGTCGAGATTGGTCAGTTTAAAAAGAATGCATTACTGATGAAGCTAAGTCACATCTCCATTAAAAAGGAGGAAAATGGTGCTGTTGATCACAACCAAAATATTCCAACACTTGGTGCTTCAGCCTCACCCATAATAATTTTGAATAAGGAAATATTCTGCCATTGATACATAAAATACCTGCCTTCAATTGCAGCTACCTGCAGAGACAGTGTCGCTCCATACAAAAGGTCATCTATTAAAAGCATAGCTTTTTAAAATGATTATTTGAAAGCCCAGAGAAACATTAAAATGTCATATCTGGTGCAGTAGAACTTGCCATGGGTTTCAGCCTGGGAATGATTACACAGAACAAATCCTTGAAATAACTCACTGCACACTCAATGGGGATAACATAACTCCATGCAGCATTTGTAATCGCTGAATCTATTGGTCTAACCAGCGTTTTGAAAATGTATTTCTGAATGCATAAGTGAAATAGATTCACTCAAAATTTCAAATTTGTTATGCTATTATCATTTTTGGGACACAAAGGAATGCATTCAAAGATTTAATTTGAATGAAAGACAGTACAGTTTGATTTGCAAATCAAACAGTTCTTGTAAGCAAATTATGCCCGCTTACCTAAAGAATGCACAATGTATCAGATGAGGCCTTACCAGTTGAGTAGATCTACATTTACATAACACCAGCAGACTTGGAGATCAGCTGCAGATAGCTCACATGATGTAACATGCCTATAAACCTCAGGACTTACACATTTTTGACTCAGTGTAGAATTATATATGGTCGCCCTCCTTATCCGCGGGTTCCGCATGTGCGGATTCAACCAACCACGGATCGGGAAAACCCGGAAGTTCTCTCTCCAGCACCTGTTGTTTGAGCATGTACAGACTTTTTTTTCTAGTCATTATTCCCTAAACAATTTAGTATAACAACTATTTACATTGTATTGGGTATTACAAGTAATCTAGAGATGATTTAAAGTGTACGGGAGGATGTGCATAGGTTACCGTGGATTGGGAATCGAAAAAAAAACAGGTACATCCAGTATTATTTAGCGTCAGTTAGTCAAACGTTTGTCTTTGTATATACTATATATTTTACCTTTCTATGCATATAAAACACTTAAGAAACATAAGTATTTCAATAATTAAACCACTGCGTTGCTTAGTACTAATTGTAGCTTTCATCGAGGCAGGACCTCCATTATTCTCACTTTAGCCTTTAAAATTGTTCCGATCGTTGACTGACTGTAACCTAACGCTTTTCCAATGACCGATGGCATTTCACCTCTTTCCAATTGCTTTATTATTTCCACTTTATTTTCAACCGTGATCGTTTTCCGGAACAGAAACACTGCGGGCAGCAGGTCCCAAGCTCCTCTGGGTCCTAAAGTCCACCGCACTGATACAAGTTAAATAAGGTCCGGAGCTCCGCCAGATCCTAAAGTCCACTGACTTGAGCATCTGCGTTTTTTGGTAATCGCGGAGGGTCCTGGAACCAATCCCCTGTGGATAAGGAGGGCCAACTGTATGCTTTTTCTTTTTCAGAAGTTTATCTATGTTCTCAACTCACTGGCTGGCACTGATTGGCAGTGCTTGCATTTCATTTGCAGAGAGTAAATGCCCATAAGGCAGCTGGGCTGACAACATCAATGTCAACAAGATCAAGGACATGGTTATCAAGTTCAGGAGAGTTCACACCACTCACACCCCTCTTTACATCAACGGCACAGCAGTGGATACTGTGTGCAGTTTCAAACTCCTAACTGCACATCTTGCACAATTTCTCATGGTCCCAAAACATATCCTACACAATCAAGAAAGCTCACCAATGCCTCTACTTTCTGAGGAGCTGAAGGGAGCTGGACTATGTACATCTATACTCACGTCATTCTACAGATGTGCAGTAGAGAGCATCCAAACATGCTGCATTACAGTATGGTACAGAAACTGCACTACTGTGGACAGGAGGGCTCTATAATGGGCAGGATCACCATACTGCCATCAAGGACATTATAGTGCTGGAAAAAGACCAGCAATATCAGGAAGGACCCCACCCAACCTACTCATGAGACTGTTTGTCCCACTCCTATCAGGAAAGAGGCTATGTAGCATCTTTTCCAGGACCACCAGATTTTTAAAAAACTTATGTTTCTTTATTCTGTACCTTATTGCTTTTTTGTGCTGCATTGCATCTGAAGTACCAATTATTTCATTTTCCTTAACACTTGTGTACCGGAAAGGACATTAAATAATCTTGAATAACAAGTTTATAATGACACAAGAGGCTTCACTTCAAAGAAATTTTAAAGGTACGGCTTGATGTTATTTTTATACCATTCAATATTGGTGATCACCACATGAACTGATAATTTTGATGGTATTGTCATGGTAAATGGGTGAATGGAAATTGTAATTCTGGATGTTAATATAATGGTACGTACACAGTTTAAGAACACAGGAGCAAGGAGGTGCCAAAAGCTAGCTCTGATAACCCAATTGATTTCCAAAGCTTACTTTTTATCTTCAGCCTTCAGAAAAATCAGTTAATTGAACACAGAAATTTTCCGATGGAACATGCAAAAATAAACAAAGAAATTAAATTACCAGAGCAAAAATCCTGTTTAAGACTAACACCTGCACATGTAAATCTTTCAACCACATCTGTTCAGTTAGTAGTTCAAAGAAACACAGGTCTGCGTTTTGTCAAGAGGAGCCCACCACCCACACTCAGCAGTAAGCTGCACGATTTTCTCCAAAACATCCCATGCAGCTATTAAACCCTCATTCCCAACAAAACTTTTGAGAACATTTACTGGATGCCAAACACACCAAAGCCAACAGAGTTCTATTTAATATTTTCAACTCAGTAGTGACAGTAACATACAAAAACAAAGAAATTATTAAATCACAGTTTGTTAAATCATCTGACAGCATTTAAGTATTTGACTAATACAAATTATTATGAATGTGTTAATTGCCTTTCTTTGTGTTTCTTGCTCACAGCTGTAAGATATCTTATCAAATGAATTGTATAGTGAATCCAGCTGCTGGTTTCTCTGTGATTCTAGGAAAGCCCTTTTCCCCACTGTTGAATACAAAAAAGTGCTTGAACTGGGTCAGCAAATCCATGACCCATGCATTCAAAAATGCCACAAATTTATTAGTATGAATCAAGTTAAATACTAGCAGTTCTTCACAGAACTGACAGCAAATCTCCACAGAACTGACAGCAAATCTCAACAAAATCAAACCCATAGAATAAATTGAGACTCACAAAACAAAAAGCAGCAATAGAGACAAACTCTATTCCAAGAAACTTCCTCACTCAAAATATAGCTCGGTTATGATCAATCTTTACCACCTCACATTGGCTCACAATTCATTAAAGCACTCTGTTCAAAATCTTCATCTTCACTCCTAACCTAACCACTCCTATCTACCCATCTCTGCAATCACAACCAACCTCACATTTTCATTCTTCATGCAGTGACATAAAATTTGTTACACTTCCCCTCTCCCCATCTCTCTTTTTTACATTCCCCATTCTGACTCCCCTCCTACCCCTTCCCTTCTCCTCAGCTGCTCATCATGTCCCTCTGTTGTCTCTCCTCCCCGTTCCCCCATTGTCTACTCACCTCTCCTATCAGATTCCTTTTGTTCTTCAGCCCTTTACTTTTTCCATCTATCATCTCCCAGCTTCTCACTTCATGCCACTCCTACATCTCTCCCCCCCCCCCCCCCCCAACCTTCCCCATCACCTAGCTCCCTACCACCTGCCAATGTACTTCATTCCCCACCTTCATATTCTGGCTTCTTCTCGCCTTACTATGCAGTCCCAATGAAGTGCCTCAGTCCGAAACAAACTGGTTATTCACTCCTCCACAGATGCTACCTAATCTGTTGAGATCCCCCAGCATTTTGTGTGTTGCTCATCTCCATTTATAGCTGGACTTAAAAATATTTCAGACGTCTTCAGAAATTCCCTTCCGAAAACGGACTTCTTGGTCACCTTGCTCTCTAGGTTACCTTAAAGTCTATTTGATGGACTGCTTTCATATAGCTCCCACTCTTTCTATGTGCCCAACATTCTCTTCTCTGACACAAACCACTTTGGTTACAGTTAAATGAGTTACTGTCACATTGCAAGCTTCATTACCAAACAGTAGCATGGAACTAGAGAAATCTTAAAAGTTCATGATGACACTGCACTACAGAACAAGCCCAGCAACACCAAAAGAATTGAGGTGATTACACTTGGGAAATTTCCTCTTCCCAAATCACTGAGATTCTGAAAACTATGATTATGGAAGAGTAGTGTTACAACAAAACCGTTAATAGTGAGGGCAGAAAACTTGGCAGAAATTAAAGATATGCACCAATTACTTCATAACGTTTGAACTCCCAAATATACTGTATAACGTTCAATCCCATTGAACCCATAAAGTTAAAGGCCATCCCAGAAACACCAACACAAAAAATATCTAGCTGACACACTCCAGAGCAGTGTTAAGCATGCTATGCTTCAGAATTTTACATCTAGGCCTGTCTGCTCTTTCAGATACATGTTTTAAAAAAAGGCTCATTTCAAAGAAGGACAGGGGAGTTATTTTAATAGTTCTAGTCAACATTCATCCTTCAAGGGACAAGCAAGCAATTACCAAGTCCTTATCACAATACAAGGAAATCTGCAGATGCTGGAAATTCAAACAACACCACACACAAAATGTTGGTGGAACACAGCAGGCCAGGCAGCATCTATAGGGAGAAGCGCTGTCGACGTTTCAGGCCAAGACCCTTCATCAGGACTAACCGAAAGGAAAGATAGTAAGAGGATCACAATGCTGTTTGTGGCCTCTGAATATGTGCAAATTAAATAAAGTAATGGAGACTGAAGCAGCAAAAATTGATCCAAAATCATAACAAAACTACTGCCACCAGCCTGCAACCCCAGACGGAATTGTTACACTTGCATGATACAACCATTGCTCCAACGATTAAGCCAAAGACTCAAATTCCTAATTCTGATCCTTTATTAGCAATTAGCAAACATTACTGAGTATTATCTTAGCAGTCAAAGATATGACCTCTGTTAGAAAAGTGCCACAAAATAAGCATGAATATGTACCTTATTCCCTTCGCTTCTACCACACCCCCACTAGTGTGACTAGTTACCGTACTAATAAACACGCCACACAGAACACATGGCTCCTACATTGACATTATAACACTGACCACTACTCAGCTGCAGACGTTAGACACATCAACACCGTGTTAGAAGTTTGGTTCTGGAGTAGCTACAAGAAATTTTGTTAAAAAGGTTGCGATATTTGTTGCATAAAAATATTGCCTATATTTTGTAATAGTGACAATCAACACAAGGTATTGAGACAGATTCTAAAACAAAATCTTTTTGAAGATTCCTTTACAACCCTCTTAAGCTGGCTAGGGGTAGAGTACCTTTCCTCTGAGAAAGTGAAATTGACACGCATGGGGAACGGATAACCCGAAGTTAATAATTGTAAATTAATTAAGCATGTGCCACCAGAATGGGGCTAGCAGAAATAATAACCTAAACAGATATATCAAGAGAACTTGAGTAAAGCCAGAGATGATATTAACCTAATAAAGATGTTGGTCAAATTAGCTGTTTACCTGATCAGCTAAAGTAACAAGGATACTAACAGACAGAGAGCAGTTGTCAAACTCTTGACATGGATATACAGTGGCACGCAAAAGTTTGAGCACCCCTGGTCAAAATTTCTGTTACTGTGAATAGCTAAGTGAGTAAAAGATGACCTGATTTCCAAAAGGCATAAAGTTAAAGATAACACATTTCTTTAATATTTTAAGCAAGAATGCTTTTTTTATTTCCATCTTTTACAGTTTCAAAATAACAAAAAAGAAAAAGGGCCCGAAGCAAAAGTTTGGGCACCCTGCATGGTCAGTACTTAGTAACACCCCCTTGGCAAGTATCACAGCTTGTAAATGCTTTCTGTAGCCAGCTAAGAGTCTTTCAGTTCTTCTTTGTGGGATTTTCACCCATTCTTCCTTCCAAAAGGCTTCTAGTTCTGTGAGATTCTTGGGCTGTCTTGCATGCAGATGCAGACCTTTTGAGGTGTATCCATAGATTTTCGATGACGGTTAGGTCAGGGGACTATGAGGGCCATCACAAAACCTTCAGTTTGCGCCTCGAGGAAGTCCATTGCAAGGTGTGATTCTGAGGTGTGGTTAGGATCATTATCCTGTTGTAAAAGCTATCCTCTTTTCATCTTCAGCTTTTTTACAGATGATCTGATGTTTACTTCCAAAATTTGCTGGTATTTAATTGAATTCATTCTTCCCTCTCCCAGTGAAATGTTCCCCGTGCCACTGGCTGCAACACATGATCGATCCACCCCCGTGTCTAATAGGTGGTGAGGTGTTCTTGTCATGAAATTCTGCACCCTTTTTTCTCCAAACATACCTTTGCTCATTACAGCCAAAAAGTTCTATTTTAACTTCATCAGTCCACAGGACTTGTTCCCAAAATGCATCAGGCTTGTTTAGACGTTCCTTTGCAAACTTCTGACACGGAATTTTGACGCGTGAGGTCGCAGGAAAGGTTTTCTTCTGATGACTCTTCCATGAAGGTCATAGTTGTGCAGGTGTTGCTGCACAGTAGAACAGTGCACCACCACTCCAGAGTCTGCTAAACCTTCCTGAAGGTCTTTTGCAGTCAAACGGGGGTTTTGATTTGCCTTTCTAGCAATCCTACGAGCAGTTCTCTCAGAAAGTTTTCTTGGTCTTCCAGACCTCAACTTGACCTCCACCGTTCCTGTTAACTGCCATTTCTTAATTACATTACAAACTAAGGAAACGGCTACCTGAGAACGTGTTGCTATCATCTTATAGCCTTCTCCTGTTTTGTGGGCATCATTTATTTTAATTTTCAGAGTGCTAGGCAACTGCTTAGAGGAGCCCATGGCTGCTGATTGTTGGGACAAGGTTTGAGGAGTCAGGGTATTTATAAAGCTTTGAAATTTGCATCACCTAGCCTTTCCTAACGATGACTGTGAACAAGCCATAGCTCTAACAAGCCAATTAAAGTCTGAGACCTAGGTAAAAGTTATCTGAGAGCTCAAATCTCTTGGGGTGCCCAAACTTTTGCATGGTGCTCCTTTCCTTTTTTTCACTCTAAAATTGTACAAAACAATAATAACACACTAATCTTGCTTAAAATGTTGAAAAGAATGTTTCATCTTTAACTTTATGACTTCTGGAGATCAGTTCATCTTCCACTCACTTAACTATTCACAGTAACAGAAATTTTGACCATGGGTACCCAAACTTTTGCATGCCACTGTAGATTTGCACAAGAAGGCTAAAATACTGGGAGCTAACTATAAGTTCTTTGAAGCAGATCCTTAATGATAGATGTTAAATAGAAAACCAAAAGGGGAGAAAAGCTATTTGCTGCTGACAACTCAAGCTGAAATATTCGGCCACAGCTGTTTGTCTGATTGATACCTTCCATCTACTGTGAGTCATGCAAACTTTCTACACTGTCATTCTATGACATTTACAACAAACATTTCTCTATGAATACATCTTTTCCTTGAACCTTGAGAAATCCTGTAGATCTTGGGAAAAGTTGAGCTTCATGTGGTTCAAGACCCACTGTTAAAAAAAATTGGGATACTGAATTACATAAACAGAGTCTTCACCAGAAGTGTTTTGCAAAGGCTTATTATTCTATTCTCCTCTCATGCGATCAGCAGAACTCCCTTTTAACACTGCAACAATTTTTAAATAAGGCCTACAATTCTGAGCATTATGTGGTTGACAATCATTGTTCTAAATCACTGTTGGATTCATTGCTGATCATTTTCTATCTGTCATCATCATTTTGAATTCTGATATAAACAGAAAAAACTGTCTATCCTCACAAAACTTTACATGGTTATTTACAGACTTCACTACTTTTTAGAGAAAAAGGCTAGTACTCTGTGCTTCTTATAAAGTGTTGTCTTAATTCTGATGTTATCCTTGTAAATCTGATTCTCTGTATCTTTAATATGCAATAGTTCACTTATTTAGAGAAAATGCACAAAAACAAGTCCACATCGCCCAATTACACTCCTGGGACCGATTAGCCTACTAACCCAGACATCTTGGAAATGTGTGAGGAAATCAGAGCACCCGTAGAAAACCCACACAGTCACAGGGAAAGCTCTGAAGAGACAGGAATTGAACCCAGGTCGCTGGGGCAGTAATAACATTTCACTAACCACTATGCTACCATAGTACCCAAAAATCTCATAGAGGTGAAAATTGTGATCAGTTTTCCATGTGTGGACTAACAAAGTTCATCATAATTCTTTTTGTTTGTTTCTTCTCAAAATGTGTTCTTGCCCTAAATTGACATTTTTAATTGTCCCAATTAAAATTTAAATCCACACACCAATATCTTTTCTTCCAATTTGTTATCTTATTATATGACTGCATGGCTTCACCACTCTCCTATTCAAGTGCTCTACCAACTGATGAGTAGTGTTTAAGAGCCACTACTTTGCCGAGGAATTTTATCCAACTATTGCAATTGAATAGATTCAGAAATAACTTTTATCTCTCTCTTTTCCAATTCTGATACCAACATTGACTGCTTCCACAAATTATATGTGGCCTGCTGACTGTTTCATCATTTTCTGTGTTTTTGTCTAGATTTCCACTATCCACATTTTCCCCCCATAAAATGACTCAGAAACTGCTTCACGATATTTACGAGTGTGAGATCAAAAGGTTCATCTATCTTCTTCCACATCAACACAGGACACGCATCATTCAGTGTTGAAAGACTGGAAAGTTTTATTATTTGAAAATTTGCTAATTTTTACTTAAACCACAAAAAGAATGTCTACGCATCAAAATTCAACATTTTATAACTGGATCTCAGATTTTTTAAAATGTTATAATCTTGTTATGATGTCATCAGGGGAATAAACATTTTAAGGGAATGCTGAAATGCCATGACTTAACCCACTAATTACTGACAGAATATGGACATGAATGTAATGAATTTGAATCCATTTTCTAATTGATGCACCATTATGCTGACTTTTTAAATGAAATAATAGATTACATGAAACATCAGGGCGAGTATATTCTACTAATATATATTACAGATATTTTAAGACAACAATAATCCTGCAGCAGATACAATCTTTATTTGTGTGCGCATCCAAAACATCCAATACTCCATTTCCTTGATAAAGCTGCCGGCTCTTCCAAGCTTTCCTGAAAACCTTGTAAACACATTTTTGTTGAAGGGTGAGGTTTACAAAAACTCTCAGTTGCTGGTACACTTTATGGTTTTAGTGTCAGCAGTACATTAGTTTAATTAGTGGTGACTTTGAAAATTTGTGATTTGAGCCCAGTGGTGGGCAGCTTTTCCTTACTTTTATATCAGTGGTGGCTGGCTGAAAATTACTTGTGACAACCTGTGTGCTCCCAGTTCATAGTCTGATGCTTGGTGTGTTGTGATCATATATAGAAAACATAGAAAACCTACAGCACAATACAGGCCCTTCGGCCCACAAAGTTGTGCTGAACATGTCCCTACCTTAGAAATTACTAGACTTACCTATAGCCCTCTATTTTTCTAAGCTCCATGTACCTATCCAAAAGTCTCTTAAAAGACCCTATCGTTTCCACCTCCACCACCGTTGCCAGCAGCTCATTCCACGCACTCACCACTCTCTGAGTAAAAAATTTACCCCTAACATCTCTTCTGTACCTATTTACAAGCATCTTAAAACTATGCCCTCTTGTGCTAGCCATTTCAGCCCTGGTAAAATGCCTCTGACTATCCACACGATCAATGCCTCTCATCATCTTATACACCTCTATAAGGTCACCTCTCATCCGCCGTCGCTCCAAGGAGAAAAGGCCAAGTTCACTCAACCTATTCTCAAAAGACATGCTCCCCAATCCAGGCAACATCCTTGTAAATCTCTTCTGCACCCTTTCTATGGCTTCCACATCCTTCCTGTAGTGAGGCGACCAGAACTGAGCACAGTACTCCAAGTGGGGTCTGACCAGGATCCTATATAGCTGCAACATTACCTCTCGGCTCCTAAGTTCAATTCACAATCGATGAAGGCCAATACACCGTACGCCTTCTTAACCACACAGTCAACCTGCACAGCTGCTTTGAGCGTCCTGTGGGCTCGAACACCAAGATCCCTCTAATCGTCCACACTGCCAGGAGTATTACCATTGATACTATATTCTGCCATCATATTTGATCTACCAAAATGAACCACTTCACTCTTATCTGGGTTGAACTCCATCTGCCACTTCTCAACACAGTTTTGCATCCTATCAATGTCCCTCTGTAACCTCTGACAGCCCTCCACACTATCCACAATACCTCCAACCTTTGTGTCAAGAGCAAACTTACTAACCCATCCCTCCACTTCCTCATCCAGGTCATTTATAAAAATCACGAAGAGTAAGGGTCCCAGAACAGATCCCTGAGGCACTCCACTGGTGAGTGACCTCCATGCAGAATATGACTCGTCTACAACCACTCTTTGCCTTCTGTGGGCAAGCCAGTACTGGATCCACAAAGCAAAGTCCCCTTGGATCCCATGCCTCCTTACTTTAGCTGGTAAACAGTAGATGACCGAATATTAAAGCTTAGACACAAATTTCCAGTCCTTATTTTATGTTGCAAACTTGCAATAAAAAAGCACAGTTGTGCTTTTTCCATTATTATGCACTTGCCCTCTGGTGATTCTCCGTCAGGAATTACCATGTGATCTCTGGTCAACATAGCCTGAAAATACTAAACGTCCAAATGTCAGAAGCAAATTAGCCCTACAGCAGCAGACATTCATGTTCATGATTACCAGTAAACTCTTCCAGTTGCTGTGCACTGAATTGATGTACACTTGATAAACCACTTCTGCAGACCAATCCAGTTAAGGAAAACATGCTCACACACATACCTCTCCAATTATTTTTAAATACAACCTGAGGCTCAGTAAAATAGAAGGTGCAGGTGGAGTGAATGACAGTACTATGGAAAGAAACATTTCCACTGCAGGGTAAATAGTTCAGTAAGCTATTACGCTATCTTTAGTGTTCAGTTCACATTGGTCTCATATTCCAAATTATTGAGGCAGAACTATTACACATACATGATAACTGTCTGTTCTTGCATTCACACCATGTGCTCTCCTCTACACCTGACTACTGTCCAATGTTATGGTGCCCCACCCACGTGTTCCAAGCCTATTTATCAATTAGAGCAATTTTAAGAAATAACTTAAGAGTTTAAACTAATTTTGTCCAGGAAAATAATGACAAAATGGCAAGGCGATCTTAGTTAATAATTTGTAGTTACATGTCTGACTTATATCAAAATAGACAAGAGGCAGTCTGAGCAGGAAACAAACACCAGCAAAGAAAGGTGGAGTTAAACGGCCCAGTTCCTAGCCATGTGTCCAATGCAATCTGATTGCTGCCCCTTCTTGTTTATAAAGTTTGTGCAAAGTCAGATTCAACAGCCTTGCCTTTTGCCAGTAATAACTTCCCAGTGATGAACTTCATCAGTTATACAATTGTCAAATACAACTGGCAATAAAAAATATTCAAGAAGTTAAGTTTTTTGTACCAATTCTGTTCCAACCTTCTTTCATGATTCTTATTCTTCTTTAGTGGCTCAGGGAAAGAAACTAACCCTGGTTGCGCCCATCTCAAAAATGATTAAGTGATGTTTATTGGAGCATTACACCAGACAGCAATTTTTTTCAAAAGTGTTGCTTCTTCAGAATTTCTTTGTGGTTATGACAGACCACCAGATGCTGAAAACAAACATAATTTCAGACTACTTGTATTACACAGGAATTTGAAGAAACAGGAAATTAAATTTTGTTGAATATCATGTTGTTACGTACCCGTGACACGTGACAGTGGTACCCTTGTCACGTGACTGGGGTTGAAGCTATACTGGACTTGAGGTAATGGTCTTGTGATGGTGGAGTGACGTCATTTTCCCACCAGTAGAGGTCATGTGACAGTTTTTTTTTACAGGTTATAAAAGGAAGGCCCACCCTGTGGGGTGGGGCAGTTCGTGGATGGGTTTGCCAAGCTGACTTCATGTCACTGCGTGATTTAATGTGATGACACAGTTTAGTTGAAAAATGAAGTTTTATATAATGCCTAAAGTTTAAAAGGTCGTTGCCAGCGGTTTCTTTGCTGGTGGAGAGTGAAGATAAGAATCTGGAAGATAAAGATCGAGGAGAATCGATTTTCGACGGTGGATTGGTTTCGACCTTATTTGATCCTCATTCGGAAGGATTTCGTTGACTGTTCTCGTGTTAATCTCCGCTGGGATAGCGGGAGATTGAGGACAGGGTGTGGAAGAAGAGGTTAGTGCCATTAAACCATTACGTTTCATAAAAATTCGACGTGGGAAGAGTTCGACGCCGGGGATAGAAGGACAACGACGTGGAAGAGAATTTGAATCGCCTTAAAAAAGTCTCTCCTTTTAAATGGACTGTGAGCTTTTGAACTTTCGGCATACCGCTTTAAAGAACTGTTTTTTTTCAATACCGCTTTAAGAACTGTTTGAACTGCAACGCTATTAAGAACTGTGAATCTGCCGCACAGCAGCTGATTTCCGGTTACGCTAGTGTTTGTTTACTTTTGGGGGGTTTGTTTTCAGTGTTTAATAAACGTGTTATTTGTTATAAAAACCCTTGCCTAACTCATATATATTTATTGTTGCCTGAATACGTAACAATGTGCTTAATTGCATAACGGTGTTGATGCTTTAAAATAGTTTGACTAAGCTGAAACTGTTTTGTTAATGATTTTCATTTCTACTCAGTGTCTGAGACTTCTCATTTAAGAGTGCAATAATAATCAGCCAGCATTGATGGATTGCAGTTGCCCTGATATCGTTCCTCCATGACCGCAATGTCCTGGTGAAATCTTTCACCATGCTCGACACTGACAGCTCCAAGATTGGCAGGTAAGAAATCTAAATGGGAATGCAGAAAGTGAATCTTTAGTGACAAGCTGCACTTCATGGTTTTGTATGCTTGAAGTATGTTGTCAACCAGCTGCACGAATCTGGGTGCTGCTAGTTGCCAAGAAAAATTTCAACAACTTCCTTGAATGCCCATCATGTGATTTCCTCTGGTCCCACGAGAAGTTCTTCAAATTGCCTGTCATTGATGACTTGTTTGACTTCCAGACCAAGAAAAAGGTCTTCCTTAATCTCGGCATCAGTTATTCTGGGAAACATGTCTCAAATATCAAATTCTTCACGGAATTTTTTGTGCCTGGTGACAGCAGTTTTTGAACTGAATAATTCTGCTTTTGTCTTAGACAAACCTAAGTCTCTGACCAGGCCGCAACTCAAATTGAGTTATCAGATGAGGCCTATGCGACATAAAGAGTTCAAAATCAGTATCTGTATCAGAGTCGGTTTCCAGTCCTGGCTCATGCATCATGGCATCTTCGTCTGCCTTCTCTGGATTCCATGTCTCTGGTGGCTTTGATACTGGAATACTATCTTCATGCAGCACAGATCTCATGGCTGAAGGGAGATTGGGGTATTCAATGGAATTCCTGTTTTTAGCAGAGAAACCAGATCCACTGGTCAGACAGAAGTTGCAGTCTGTCACATGATCCTACTGCTCTCATCATATAATCAAGACAGCAAACAGCATTGACTTCTGAGTACTTCTGAGCCAAGCTCTAAGATCGACAGCACATTGTGCAACAAATGCGGGGCCTAGGCTTTGCTTTGTTAATTTTGCGCACAAATTACAGCTCATATACTTTCTTAATAAAAAGATTCATGCTCCATCTTTGAGATTTAAGCGTATATTCACCACAAATATAATATATTGTGGCTGTTGCAACATTGGCGCTACATTTTGCTATCAAAAATGCTCCTGAAAATGCAATTAGAAACATAGAAAACCTACAGCATAATACAGGCCTTTCTGCCCACAATGCTGTGTTGAACATGTACTTACTTTAGAAATTACCAAGGGTTACCCTAGCCCTCTATTTTACTAAGCTCCATGTACCTATCCAAGAGTCTCTTAAAAGACCCAATTGTATCCGCCTCCACCACCATCACTGGCAGCCTATTCCACACACTCACCACTCTTTGCATAAAAAAAACTTAACCTGACATCTCTTCTGTATCTACTTCCAAGCACCTTAAACCTGTGCCCTCTCATGTTAGCTATTTCAGCCCTGGGAAAAAGCCTCTGACTATCCACACGATCAATGCCTCTCATCATCTTATTCCCTTCTATCAAGTCACCTCTCATCCTCCGTCACTCCAACGAGAAAAGGCCAAGTTCATTCAACCTGTAATAGGCAGCAGGCACACAAATTACACTCCCGACTCGAGGAGGTAGTGATGAAAAATAACAACAGAGGACTTTTTCAAGGCCCTGTAATTGGAATGAGTTCACTTTAAATCCTTTAACGAGGATCAACTGGAGCAAGTCTGGTGCCAGCAGCCGTGGTAATTCCAGCTCCAATTACTTACAGGCTAGATAACAAGAGAGGTGTAAACTCCTCCCTCCACTTTAAAAGGACTTTTGCCTGCTTTCTTGATGCTTGTGCATCCTCTAACCTTGCTCTATAATCAAGATTTTGGTGTTGAAATAACTTAAAGACGTGAGAACTCATAAACAACATAATGAAAATATATCTACATACTTAAATTTAGAACATGCACCCTCTTCTTGATGTTTGTAACTGCAAGCTTTTCCAACAGTGATAAGTATTTGAGAAAAGAGTTCTATCTGCATAATCACTTTTTCTAAATGTTACCCTATTAAACATAACCATTAAAGACCCTCACCATTCAGGACATACCTGCAACATGATACTACAACTGGAGGAGCTACAGGAGCCTGAGGACCCATGATCAATGTTCCAAGAACATCTTCTGCCCTTCTACCATTCGAATTTCCGAACAGTCCATAAACCATGACCTCAACTTTGTCTTTTGCACCATTTATTTGTGGAGCCAGGTAATTTTTATGTCTTGCACTCACTACTGCTGCAAAACACCACATTTCATGTTTTATGTTTAATGGGGTATCATTTATATTAGTGATAATAATTCTTGTTAACATCTATCCCTATTTCTTGTGTGACATTTGTCTCCATCACCTATCATTGCTTCTGTGACCTTGGAAGTAGCTTTACTTGATCCCTCCTCAAGGGCAACACAGTTGAAAAATATTATATGAGGCCAATAACATTCTAGTGGAGAGTTGAAATAATCACGTCAATGCTTTACAAATAGATTTTTGAACTCAATGCCACTTTTATATAATGATCAGTCACTGCATTTCAAAATACTACATGATACTGAAAAAGTGAGAAATTAGAAAGGAAACTGACATTATGTTCCATTGTTTTTCATTAGAGATCAAATGATAATATGTCACATTCTTAGAGGTTTCAATACAGAATTGCAAGGATGGTACCTTTGGATTATTAAGGGTTAGAATTAAGCTTAGAAGATACAGTTTAGAAATGGTCTTAAAATGTTCTGACAAAAGGCAAGTCATTCACATGAGAAGCACCGCCTAGTAGCAATTACATCACAACTAGATCAGAGAATCTACACAACCAACTGAAACAACTTGATCCACTCCATCTGCCTCAAAATTCAAAATCAGAATATAGTTATAACATCTATCCGTCATCTGGTTTGTCTCATTTAATGCTTACCCTAACACTACCTAATGTTCATAGCTTTCAAATATTTAATTGTTTCCTGATCAGTAATTAATCACGTCCAATAGAGAAAAAAAATGTTTCCACCTCTCCTGGATAATCAACCCACACTTTTGGACAAGTCCCCTTCCAAGAACACTTATGCAAAGAACGTTTCAAGACACATACTGGCTTCCAGTTGTTTAGCGTCTCGCCTTTGGTGTCGGAAGCATGACATCAAAGAACTAGAGAAATATGGCACCCAAATGTGTAACTGAACATTTACTCAAACCTTTAAATTCTCTGCTAGGTGGAAAGATGGAAATGATTGGAATAAACATTAACTCTAACTTTTCACATCTGAACTGGCCACTCGTGCATAAAGTAGCGCAATAATTTCACAATCCAAGATCCCCTCCCTGCATTTATAATGGCAGGGTTAGCAGGACAACCAACAGTCTGGACTGAATTTGAATCTAAAACTGATGTCACACAAATGAGCCCTTAAACATCAGGCTTTTCCAGAATATAAACTGTTTAGTTGGCTTGCAAACACAAATTCAAGTTGGAATTTAAGTTTAAAAGGTTCAAAAGGAAAAAGTTCACATCACTGTCACTAATGAAACATAAAATTGTATATTGACTTTTTTTTCTTGATTCCATGACCAATTTCCCTACTTCCATGAGATTATTTTTAAATGTTTTATGATATATTTCCAAATTAAAGGACACATTAACAGAAATACTGACATTTTCAGAACAAAGATACAAAATAAAATATAAAATACAGTGGATTCTGGTTAATTGGGCCATCAGTTAATCAGGGCAGTCACTTACTCAGAAAACAGCCCGCTTGGGACATCATGAAGCAAAAAAAAAAGACAAGAAAGTGAAACTTACATCTTGCTTCTTATCACTATGTGTGGATGCTGAAATAACTGTTTTTGTCAATGGAGATTTTTCATTCATAATGCAGCTGTTGTTATTTGTCAGTATTCTCACTGGTACTGTACCCATGGTACTGGTTCCTCCATCCACATTTATAATGGGGTGAGAATTAAGAACACTTTGTGGCTGAAGCTGCACGACTGGAGGCTGAGAAACCACTACAGAGTGACCTAGAGAAAACATAGCAAAGAATGTCATCAGATCAGTGCAATTATATGACGTACCAATTTCATCCTTAAGTTCATTTTGATGGATTCAGGAATGAGATCTCAATCATAAAATATTTAAACTGAACAGAATCAAGGCTAGTACAAAATTAAGATTTAAAAAAATCTTCCAAATTAAATAATCCAAAAAAAATTAAAAACACAGCATTTTTGCAAATGATTTTTTGAACAGTAGCTGACAATTTTTTTTATCCAAGGCATGAAGCTGTACTCACAATCCAAAACAATAAATACCAGTTGCACTGCAAGGCACCTAAGATTAACTACATATCTGATACATACTTAAGCATGATGAGGTAGGGCTCAAACATACTGTATTATTTTGATAGACATGGCTGCATTAACTACAAAAACTGCTCAGAGTGTACATTTCCAGAAAGAATCCAAAAAGTGCAAAATTACTGCTAATAAATCCTCTCAAATATTTCCAAGTAAATCATTACAAAAGGCCCTCTGCCTGATACTAGACAGCACAAAACTTTCAACAGGGCGTACATTTTAAGTGAAAATCTATGTTTATTCCACATCAAAATGTTTTTATTTAAAAATAAGGACATCTTCAGGGAGCGGTGTCTTAGAAAGGCAGCATCCATTATTGAGGACCTCCAGCACCCAGGGCATGCCCTTTTCTCACTCTTACTATCAGATAGGGGGTACAGAAGCCTGAAGGCACACACTCAGTGATTCAGGAACAGATTCTTCCCCTCTGCCATCCGATTCCTAAATGGACATTGAACCCTTGGACGCGACCTCACTTCTTTTTAATATACAGTATTTCTGTTTTTGCATGTTTTTTAATCTATTCAATACAGGTAATTGATTTACTTGTTTATTTATTATTAATTTTTTCCCTTTGGTAGATTATGTATTGCATTGAACTGCTGCTGCTAAATTAACAAATGTCACGTCATGTGCCGGTGATGATAAAGCTGATTCTGATAGTTACCTACTATCCATTACATCACAGGCATTTAGGGCAGCAATGAAGGTCCATCTCTGAAAATTAAGGTACCGGTACTTAAGCTGTATAAACATTTAAGAGGCTCTTAGACAGGCACATGGTTATGCAAAGAATACAAGGATATGGACCATGTCCAAGCAGAAAGAAATTGCGTAATCAGTCATCATTAGCTTAATTAATTCAGCACAACATCCTGTGGTGTACTGTTCTATGTTCTATCACTTCAATAGCGCATTAGCTCAAAAAATAAGACTTAATGAGTTTAAAGGGCAAACACGAGGAAATCTGCAGATGCTGGAAATTCAAACAACACACACAAAATGCTGGTGGAACGCAGCAGGCCAGGCAGCATCTATAAGGAGAAGCATTGTCGATGTTTTGGGCCAAGACCCTTCATCAGGGCTAACTGAAAGGAAAGATAGTAAGAGATTTGAAAGTAGAGGGGGGAGGAGGAAATGTGAAATGATAGGAGAGACCAGAGGGGGTGGGATGAAGCTAAGAGCTGGAAAGATGATTGGCGAAAGTGATACAGAGCTGGAGAAGGGAAAGGATCATGGGACAGGAGGCCTCGGGAGAAAGAAAGGGGGAAGGCGGGGGAAGCACCAGAGGGAGATGGAGAATAGGCAGAGTGATGGGCAGAGAGAGAGAAAAAAAACAAAACAACTAAATATGTCAGGGATGGGGTAAGAAGTGGAGGAGGGGCATTAATGGAAGTTAGAGAAGTCAATGTTCATGCCATCAGGTTGGAGGCTACCCAGCCGGTATATAAGGTGTTGTTCCTCCAACCTGAGTTTGGATTCATTTTGACAGTAGAGACGGCCATGGATAGACATATCAGAATAGGAATGGGACGTGGAATTAAAATGTGTGGCCACTGGGAGATCCTGCTTTCTCTGATGGACCGAGCGTAGGTGTTCAGCGAAACAATCTCCCAGTCTGCGTCGGGTCTCACCAATATATAAAAGGCCACACCGGGATCACCGGACGCAGTATACCACACCAGCCAACTCACAGGTGAAGTGTTGCCTCATCTGGAAGGACTGTCTGTGGCCCTGAATGGTGATGAGGGAGGAAGTGTATGGGCAGGTGTTGCACTTGTTCCACTTACAAGGATAAGTGCCAGGAGGGAGATCGGTGGGAAGGGATGGGGGGGACGAGTGGACAAGGGAGTCGCGTAGGGAGCGATCTCTGCAGAAAGCAGAAGGGGGGAACAAACTTAATGAGTTTGTTATGGAACTATTAGGAACAAAATATACTTTAGTTTCATAATCTTTTATCAGCTAAATTATTTAATTGTACATTGCATTCCAATTCGCCCCCTATATCTCAGATGAGGGCACACTCTTTAACAAGGCTGCAGTATTAATTTCCACATGAGATTAAAAGGTGTTGGACAGCCAGACAGGTAGCTGACCTGTACCACCAATGAACAATTTATTCAAGAAATAGTCTTTTCTGAGATGCAACAGTCAGTCGCCAAGTTAAAAGCAACTTTATGATGCCGGGGTTGTAACCTGATATAATTTCCTCCTACCTGTTCAAATCCATAGGGTCACCTTTGACAAGTTTGTCCTGTTGGAGGGGCAAGGCAAACCTGACAGGTTCTCTGTCACATACAATTCTGCTAGTTCGAATATGTCAGGCTGTTGCACAATTTCTTGTGGAATAGTTCTCCCAATTTATATTTGAAATATTCACAAGGAGTATTCTGCAAGGCTAACTGGCTGGGAGTGACTTTGGTACAGTAATGTCTGGTAATCTCTTTGGTTTTATTCTCATTCAATTTGAACAAAGTTTCTTTGCTATAATTCAATAGTTTATGAAGAATTAATGGCAGTAAAGAGTCAACATTTTACATTGGGTCTGGAGTCACATATATCTTTTCCCAGTAAGGGATGTGAAATAGATAGCTTTTAACCACAAACTTCACAGTATAAGCACGTGAATAAAATGGCATTTCCCTCATTTATCTGTCAATTATTTAACTCACACTTAAATCAGCAGAAAAAAATATTGATCATCACATCACCAGTTGATATTCTTTAACACAACACAAATTGAAGATTCAACCTCAGAGCTTGAAAATCTAACTGAGTGCTCCGAATCAGATGAGATTTTGTTTTAAATATCTGGATGAAGATCATACTTGCCTGCATGACATAGTTTTATTGAATTCTGATCCAATCTCAAATCATAAGCCTACAATAAAGGATGGAATGTTGATGACAAATAAAACACTTTTACAAATTTGCCAATATATCATTCCTGTAAACAGGAAGACATTTATTTTAAAATAAGGCCCTTTGAGCTGCACTGCCAGCAACCCCCAATTTAACCCTAGCTTCATCAAAGGACAATTTACAATTACCAATTAACCTTCTAACCGGTATGTCTTTGGACCATGGAAGGAAACCAGAGCACCCGGAGGAAAACCCTGCATTTCAAGGGAAGGACATACAAACTCCTTAGAGTATGCTGAGATTGTACTCCGAACTCTGAATTCTGACACCCTGAGCTTCATAGTGCCGTGCTGACGCTTCTGAAGCACTCCATTTTTGGTGCAGGCTAAAACAAAAAAAAATCTGTAGATATTTCCAAGATACTCATAATAGTTGAATTGTAAGAACAGTTACTTGGTCAGTTTTAAATGACAATGCTCCAGTAAAAATCCATTCCAGGGACTCATTCTTTAACTACCGTACTCAAGACATACAGCTCCTTGGAACATAAATTTAACCTTCCCACTATTATCAACATTTATTATTTAAAAATAATGAAAGTTTATCTCTGCAGAGAAGCTGCTTGGGCAACAGTATTTCCTGTTTTTATCTTTTTCTTGTTTCCATTATTACATATGTATTTCAACATCATTACTAATTGAGATCCAATGACAACAACCAAAGCACTAGTTCAAGTACCTTAGCATCTTTGCTACAATTAATTTATTCATTTTTCTGGTATTATTTATTTTCATTAATAATGTTACTTGTCTCTCAATTTTAACTCTATTTCTTAATATGTAGTAGTTGTGCCTGTATTCATACTCTTCAGAATGAATCCATACTTCCATTTCCTCTGGTTTTTATTTTCTTGAGCTACAGGTCTTGGTGCAAATTTGGACTTGAATGTCTGCTCCCTTTCCCATGGTTACCTCCTACAATGATCTCACATTACAGTTTCCCATATACTAAAGGATAAGAGAAGTGAAACATTTTGTGATATGGTGTTATACCATTCTTATAATCCCATCTAATTTGACCAATGTTTGCAAATGCATTCCAGATTAAGCCCAGTCTCAGTTCTTTAAAAATTTGGACCCAAGTATTCTTTGTCAATGGGTGGATCTTCAGCAGTTAAGAACAAACTTGAAAGACAATGATGCATCTACCAAAATTTTAAAGTCTCTGGAGAGCCATTGTCTTCAGATTTTCTGTATGCAATATTTCATAACTTGAAATTACCTCTAACATACAGAGGTTGTTCAAATCAATTTCCTATAGGAAGCTAGGGGAACCCCATGAGACGTGCATTCATTCCCAATTCTCAACCTTTGGATATTACTGATATACTCAACGTAAAATGTAAATTTTTGTCAGCTGAAAATTGATTAATTTATACTCCAACACCAAGGGGCTTTTAGGCTACATCCATACTAGACTGAATAATTTTGAAAACACCGGTTTTGCGTAAAAACGATAGGTGTCCACACTATGCGTTTTTAAAAATATCTCTATCCACATTGAAACGGACATTTCGGCGAATCTCCTTCTCCTGCACATGCGCAGGACACATCTACCGAAAACAAGCGACATGTTTGGTGTCGAATCTCGCTGTAGAAGTGCACGTTTGTGTAGTTAGACTAGAAAAACTTAAAACGACGGACAGCTGTTGGCTTTCGCGCAGGAGAACTTAAAAGTAAAAAAAAAACAAATACTGGAGCGTAGAGGTAACTGACAGGGAGTTCACGGACAGGTTGACCCGGCTGACAACAAACACTGAAAAACTGACTAACTCTGTTGCATTAATAAAGCACCTTGTTAAATGTATAAAACATGTCTGCATCAGTATTATCTTGTATTTCCATACAATGTTACATTAGGCTGTTACATTGTCAGAGAAGTACTTGCATAAATAGGTAAATCACCTTCATACGAGCAAGAACAGAAAACAGGGCAAAGTGAGTATACTTATTTATTCAGTAAGTTATGGGTCAAAGTATTTGGTGAGTACATTTCTAACTCTTCTGGCATCAGTTTCGTTGCCGTCTGTTCTGAAATTGTTAGGTTGCGTTCAAGAAAATAATGAAATAGCGCGCTACCGTCGGACAGCATTTTCAGATTTCTCCGGTTACCCCGTCCACACTGATCCGGTTAATCCAGCATAAAACTACACACTTTGGAGAGCGTTTCTGAAAAGCTCTGGTTTCGGGGGGCGAAAACGCTGTTTTAGTGTGGACGAAGGGTAAAAACGAAGAGAAAAAGCTTTGGTTACTGATTTATCCAGCATAGTGTGGCCATAGCCTCAGAAACAATAGCTATTTATACTGCTGGTTCTGCAAGCTATAGGACATAAATTCCAAGTCAGCACGCTGCTTGATCATTTGAATTCTGTTCGTATGCAAATACTTGGATTAGCAAATGAAAACAGGCTTTAATTTCCAAACTGTTAACAATTGAATGGGCAGTAATTTTCTCCTGTGCTAAATTAAGTTTGGAGAGGAAAATAGGTATTCTAATCAGCAAGGAGAGCGACAAATTTTCAGATCAATAAAGCTGCCAAAATACCCTTACACCAAAAAAATTGCAAAAAAATGTTTTGTGGTCATTACTTTCAGACATACTAAACAACATATCAAAAGTTGACATGTACAAACAAGCTGGAGAAACTCAGCAGGTCATGCAGCATCTGTGGAAACGAACAGTCAACGTTTCCGGCCGAGACCCTTCATCAGAACCCTTCATCGAGTCCTGACGAAGGGTCTCGGCCTGAAATGTTGACTGCTCGTTTCTATGGATGCTGCCCGACCTGCTGAGTTCCTCCAGCTTGTTTGTACGTGTTGATTTGACCACAGCATCTGCAGTGTACTTTGTATTTATATCAAAAGTTGGACAGAAATGGAGCACGGGAAAGTAAAAAAATCTGATGTTAAAAAAATTGGCTGTCAATGAAAAGAATCGGACCCATGTCTGTCTTATTTTGCAATATTTCACTGTTTCTAACAATGGTAGTGCCATAATTGTGGTATAAAATGTGAATGGGAATAGCCGCAGGGTGTCTTTTATCGCCAGAACTATGAACTATTATTTCATGACATCATATGACACAACATGCTGGCTATCATTACCTTCAATCAACCACTGTTTTGGAAGGCTTCTGAGATAGCGAATGCTGTTCCAGATGATAGCCTGATCAGGAACGTGGTGTTGTTGCTTGGGAGCTTCCATATCTTCATGAATTTGTTGGGTGCCATCGGAACTTTGATGGATGGCAGTGGACTTAAGGAGATCCTGGAAATGGTGTATGGTGAAAATGCCGTTGTACATATGATGAACGGAAAGGCGATGCAACGAGCACTTTGTGGGCAACTGCTGGTGGATCAGTGTCTTACACATCAGATTGTTGCTAAAATCATGGAGGATGACCCTGGTTTTTAAGACCAAGTGGAGGAACTTGAGAGACTGTACACGCTGATGGAGACTGGTGCAAGTGACTTAAAATCATTGTTGAAATCAGATTGCATTCACAGGATTGACAAAACTGTAACTCTCATAAAGGATAAACTGGCAGGGACCTCCAAAACCAGCACACTGTGGGTCAACTACCAGCACATGGTAGGGATTGCTAGGGCACTTGTTGCAGCCGATCGAATGGGATCATGGGAGATGCATCTCAGTGCCATCTCAGCTTGCTTGCTGATATTCGCAGCCACTGGCCATCCGAATTATCTGAAGTCGGCTCGTCTCTGTCTCCAGAAGATGGAGCATTGGAAGATGACAACCCTGCGGTTTATCAGAAGTTCCAGTCTGGTTTCCATGTAATCAGACGCAGCAGCTAGTACTGGGCTGGCCTTAGCTTTGATCTTGTGATAGAACAGACACTAATGCGCTCACTGAAAAGCCAAGGGGGCCTAACGCGACTAAGTGGAATGTCAGCACCAGAGAGCAGTTTGGAATATGTCTTCCACTGTGTCATCCTCTTACAGCCTTGCCATGCAAGAACTGACCGCGAATAGCTACACAACAGGTGAACAACATAAGGAGTTGTCCACCTCCAGCGTGAGTAGAGATGAGGCTGACCTTGAAAAAAATTGCAGCAAAACTGGACTGTTTCATGCCATTTTTGGATGATAAATCATTGCGCAACATCATCACAGGGGTTTATGCAAATGAGGATGTCAATGTACATGACCTGTACGCAATAGGAAATGACATAGTTAGGAAGATGTTTTCTCGTATTTGCACAAAAGGAGTTCGAAGGTCAAGACACTAGCATCCAGCAGGGCAGTCAAAGTTACTGAAGATCGTACCATAGATCCAGCGTTGTATTCCAGAGGTCCCTAGTTGTGTCACAGACAGGTGACCTCCAGCTAGACAAAGTGATGAACTATGAACTCTGTCCATATCCGATGTCTTTGTTTGAAGCAAAGAACATCTTGTGCCAGCCGGATAAGCCACAACTGGCAGAAGCGATAAAGAACTATGTCACCTCCAAATCAGACAATGCTGTCACACACAGTCCCAGTGACAGATCACTATGTTCTAGATGGGGGATCACTTCTGCACCGCTTAAAATGGACCCGGGGTGCACCTACAGTTCAACTGCAGATGACTACGCCTCATTCACTGTCAAACACTATGCCAGAGCCACTGTAGTGTTTGATGGTTATGGGGTTGGGTCAAGCATAAAGGACTGTACTCATCAGCGAAGTAGAAACTTGAATGCAAACAAGGTGAACATTACAGGGGAGACAAAGTTTGTTGGAAAAAAGGACTTCTTGTCGAATGAGGCAAGCAAGCAGGAAATTATCCAGCTCATCATGGAACATTTGCGACAGAGAGGCTGCGAAGTGATTCAAGCTGAAGGAGATGCCGACATTGAGATCGCAAAAGCAGCCGTCACAATGTCTGCTTTCAAATCTACCACCCTCATTGGAGAAGACACAAATCTCCTTGTACTCTTGCTCTACCATGTAGTGGTAACAAACGGCACTGAACTCTATCTCCGCTTGGACAAGGCAAAATCAAATGCCTACAATATCAAGGTCCTTAAGCAGATACTCAGAGAAGCAGCTTGTAATGATCTATTGTTTCTCCATGCCTTTACTGATGCAACTCAATGTCCAGAGTATTTGGGATTGGAAAGATGTCGGGGTTTCAAAAGGTCATCAAAAAAGAAAAGGGAATCAGAGACTGTTCGGAAGTGTTCTGCTCATCAAAGCAAATTCAGGATGTTTTGGAAACCAATGGCTGTAGGGCAATGGTGGCGTTGTTCAATGGAAATCAGAATGACTCCAGGGCATCTATCAGATATAATATGCTCTGCAACAAAGTTGCCAGCGCTAAAACTTTCATCACACCTGAAAGACTGCCACCAACAACCTCAGCCTGTAAATTTCACTCCCTGCAGACTTACTACCAGGTTATGGAGTGGATGGGCTGGAGTGATGTAATGCAGCCATCTGAGTGGGGATGGAGGGTGGAAGGGGAAAACTCGTACAAGTGATGACAGACAAAAGACCTGCTCCAGAGGCATTTATTCAGATGATTCACTGCAACTGTTCGGGAGGGTACAATACGCTAAAATGTACCTGCAGAAAGCATGGGCTGGAATGCACCAGCGCATGTGGGCATTGCCAAGATAGCAACTGTGACAATATGACAAATGAGCCAGTGACAGAAGAGGATGATGAACAAGACTGCATCTGAGAAGCCATAAGGTAGCATATTATGTGCCATGACATCAGTACTTAATACCAGAGTTACCCCTTGATTACGTCATTGATGACGTCGGTACAAATGCAACTTTAATTCCAGGAACTACTGTTATTTGAAAAACATTGGTGAAAAGAGCATTCATTAAAACATCAGGTTTAAAAAACTTGCAGTTTGATGGTTATCAGTCAGTGTGTTGCCCTTAAGGCATTTATTTAATTTTATTACATTTCCGCTTTAAATAATTCGTTTGTAACTATTTTCTAGTTAAAGTTAAAGGTTGATAACTACGTTGCAGTTGTTGAAGGTAAATTCATTATCTGTGATGTATCGCAGCATGTGATGATGTCACACCCGGTTTCACCGCGTCTTGTGCGTAAGTTCTGGTTTGGAGCAACAGGAAGGTAGGGGCCTGCAAGAGCAGGATCAACGCGATAAAAGGTCCTTTCCTACCCACTAAGAAACATCACAGAAGCAACGCTGTAAGTTCATATGACAGTCGATATGTTGAAGTAAAAATGTTAACGCTGATTCTGTTAAAACAAATGACAGTTGATGAGGTTTATTTTCTTGTGCTATTGAAAGCATTGCTGTAAAGTTTGTGTTGGAGTCTATCTAAAACTATTGATGGCATAAGCAGATTCTGCCTGTATGTTGTACTTTAATGAGACTTTAATGTAATATAGTTCATTGTAGTTTTACTTTTACAAGTATTTATGATGTAAATGTGATGCCAAGAAGGAAAAAGATACTGTGTATATTTTGTATTATTTTATCAACAGTCTTCACCATACGTTAATGTGGAAGAGTGAATAGTAAACGGTTAATCTTACTGCGACTCTGGCTTCATTGGCTTCAGTTTAACTTGGTGTTTAGTCAGAGTTTCAACACACTGCACAAGAACACTATAGTCAGATTTTTGACATTTTTCTGCTGGCGGCCATCTTGATTTTTGATGTCATTTCTGGTGTCAAAATTGTCCAACTTTTGATATGTTGTTCTCCATGTCGAATAATACAATGAACGATCATAAAACAATTTTTTGCCATTTTTGGGCGTTAGGTGGGATATTGACCCGCCTACAAAGGGGATTTTTAGTTTGGTCTACCCTGGAAAAAGTAGATCCATTATTTTAAAGAAAACGCAGTGTAGTAAGCATTTGTTGATTTGTTCAGATTCTGTTCTGCTGCTTCTCTGCATTCCCTCAATTGCCACAGTATCAATTTTACTATCTTGCAGATCTGCAATACAAATTTTCTGTATTTCTTTTGTCTTTCCAAGGACATAATTTTTTAAAGATAATGTTCTGCTTAATGTACTTGCTTTGGAAAGAAAAGCAAGAATAAAAATCCCTTGCTTCATCTAAATTGACAACAAAATATATTTGATTGGTACTAGAACAATAATCATATACAATATTGAGATCTCATGTTTGATTGGATCATGTTTGTGACAATTGCATAATATTAGTGGCTCTTTTGTTCATTTTGTCACTGTACAAATTAATTTTGATAAATATTTTACTAGTTCAAATAACCATCATATTCTTGATTCCATTATCACATGGTTGATAACATTTTCAGACATTTTAAATATTTTTTCCAATTAAAACTTTTCCAAGACTGTCCACAATAGTAGCATGGATTATAATATCTGCATATACTCAAACTATCTGCTATTTCTAAGTCAAAGTCAAAGCCAAAGCCAGTAGCATGAATCAATCTTATCTGAATGAATTCTCAGTTCTGTTTTCTTTCGCACATCAATAATTTTTCATCCCCAGGTACAATCTCAAATGGCCATCCTGTACAAAGGAACTTGACTGTGTTCCAAAATTATTTAGTGACTTGTGAAGTTGAATTACACATTAAGTTTTCTCATCTCAGCAACTTCAGCTGGATCCTTCAGACACCAACAAATTCTCAAGATGGCTTCTCAAATTGAAATCTCAGTACATCACACACTTAGAGCAAGAGTCCTCTCAGTAAAGGGCAGCTATGCTACCCAGGGGGTCAGTAATGGGCCAGCTGCCCACTTACACTTGATGTAGTGCATTCTCCAAACAGCAAGCAGTAGAGTTGAGGTTTGTGAGAACTTCAGCGTATTGCTCAAAGATTGCAGAACCTCTGAAGTAGATTGGGAGTGTTTCTGGAAGGCTTTTACATCTCAATGCCAGGGCAGTATTTAGTTTGTAAATTCTGATGCCAGAAAACAAATATCAGTTATTTTTTAAAATAATTTTGTGTTTAACTCTTCCAGTCATTCACTCCTTTTTTTAATCTGTTGCTCACCGTCTTCCTCCTCCTCAAGAACTTTTTCCCCCTTAATGTGAAGGCAGAGTACACTGTACCAGGTGCTACTCACATCCCAGGGATACAGTAGTATTGTGGTTGTCAATGGATGAGCAACCAGAGAGGTAGTAATCAGCTATTGGCATTTTGCTCCTGTTAGTGGCTTCACTTTGACCAGAGAACATCAGAGCAGTTTCAGTCGCATTGGGAATATTCCTTCCTGAATGTGTGCACATGATGTGCTACTTCCTCTCAGAGAATTAATATAACATCACAACTACAGTATCTCAGAGACATCTTGAAAGGCTCCACCCAGCCCATTCCAATGAATGCTTTAACTAGAATTTTGTAAGTGAACACACAAATCCTGTATCCTACAGTGCTTGAAGTTGCAGTTTCTTTTACAACAATATGAACTTGCCTGGAATTGTTTATTCAACTCTCTTGGCCAAAATTGTTTAAAACGGCAGTACACATTAACACCTCATATTAGTGCCTCTTTCAACTATGAGAAATGTGCATCCCTTTAAATCAGGGCACACCGACCACAAGTCAAGTCATCTATACAACGAATCCTACAATTTGGAATTCAGCATTCAGGTTTCTGGCATTTCTCTTACTCCAGACTTCGTTGGCCCTCCCTCCCAGGGCCGTCAGCATAATTCAGCTCCTGCTGAGGGTGCTCCTGGCATCTCTTGCCTCCCTTACTTTTGCAAATTACCATTATTCCACCATAAAGTAAACATTTTCACACAATCATGTTAAAACTCAATTTACGTGTTTATGAAATTCATCCTACAATTTCGGAGCCTAACTTGGCATATTTTTACCAGCCATTTCACCTTTCATTGTTTAATCCTTCTGTTTCAAAGTACATTTATTATCAAAGAATGCATAAAATATACAACCTTGAGATTTGTTTGCCTATAGGCAGCCACAAAGCAAGAAACTTGAAAGTATCCAATTTTAAAAAATAAACCTGATACACAGAGAAAGGGGGGGAAATAAAGCATGCAAACAATAGAAGAAAGCAACAACATTTCAAACCAAATTGAGTCCTTAAATCTGAACCCCTGAGCAATCCAGAGTAGGCCCAAGTCCATCGTACTAGCAGGCACAGCTGGGGCAGTCTTCATAGCATCAGCACCACGGAGAGAGAAGTGAATATCACGGCAGAGCAAACCAATTCAGCTCTCACCTCCGATCCCAACACCCATTCTTTTCATTTTATCTGGGCTGGCGTTTGAGGTGTCCAAACAGCATATCGTACTTTGAACTAGGACCTGGGCACCACTGCAGCAAAAGGCTCTAGGCCTAGAACATGCCACCTACGACTTGCTCTAGGCACAGATTTCACCGCCCAGCCTGAGTCACTTTCAATTTTTCCAAATCGGCTCAGCACCCAAAGTGATCGCACCCGGGCCAGTTGGACAGGCATCAGAACTCTTTTGCCTCATCTTTTCCCGTTTAAATGGCCCACTCTCCATTTGCATTGATTCTGCAACTTATCAGCAAGGTTCATCCCTCGAATTTGCTTCGCCTTCACTTGCTTTCATTATTTGCAGTGATAATTTACCAGAATGTACTTCAGAAAATGTGTTATTATTAATGTTTTTAGTCAAATTTCTCACCTTTAGAACTATCAATTAGTTGTTTCACGTTTGGTAGCATCATCCTGTTTTTATGCAGGTTTGAGAAACCTTAACTTCATTTCTGTTCTCCAAACACTAAACCCAAAAGAGAAGAACACCTTTGCAATATCTACCAAGGTCAGAACCTAATAAATGCAAGAGCTCTTTTTGCTAACATTGATACAAGTGCGTCTCAATCCAAATATTGTCTCAAACATTTCCAAAGATTGGGTTTACCATAATAGAGATTTGAAGAAAATAATGAAGCATTTGCATTAGCATAATACATCAGAAGAACACTTTTCATTTGCCAGTTTATTACATCACTTTACAAACCACTACAGCTGAGTGGAAGGATCAACATTTCACTGGAAAAGACAAGAAGACTACAACACAGAATTATTAGTATTATTATCCCAAGCTCCTTTCCACTGGCTTTTTCCAGGTAAAGCCCTTCCCACCAAACAGCACATCTACAATGAGAGCTGCCGCAGCAAAATAGCATCCATTATCAAGGACCCCCACCATCCAGGCCAAGCTCTCTTCTCATTGGTGCAACAGGAAGGAGGTACAGGAGCCTAAGGTCCTACAATAGACAATAGACAATAGGTGCAGAAGTAGACCATTCGGCCCTTCGAGCCTGCACCGCCATTTTGAGATCATGGCTGATCAATTCCTATCAATACCCGGTTCCTGCCTTGTCCCCATATCCCTTGATTCCACTATCCATAAGATACCTATCTAGCTCCTTCTTGAAAGCATCCAGAGAATTGGCCTCCACTACCTTCCGAGGCAGTGCATTCCAGACCCCCACAACTCTCTGGGAGAAGAAGTTTTTCCTTAACTCTGTCCTAAATGACCTACCCCTTATTCTCAAACCATGCCCTCTGGTACTGGACTCTCCCAGCATCTGGAACATATTTCCTGCCTCTATCTTGTCCAATCCCTTAATAATCTTATATGTTTCAATCAGATCCCCTCTCAATCTCCTTAATTCCAGCGTGTACAAGCCCAGTCTCTCTAAACTCTCTGCGTAAGACAGTCCAGACATCCCAGGAATTAACCTCGTGAATCTACGCTGCACTTCCTCTACAGCCAGGATGTCCTTCCTTAACCCTGGAGACCAAAACTGTACACAATACTCCAGGTGTGGTCTCACCAGGGCTCTGTACAAATACAAGAGGATTTCCTTGCTCTTCTACTCAATTCCCTTTGTAATAAAGGCCAACATTCCATTAGCCTTCTTCACTGCCTGCTGCACTTGCTCATTCACCTTCAGTGACTGATGAACAAGGACTCCGAGATCTCTTTGTATTACTCCCTTACCCAACTCTATACCATTCAGATAATAATCTGCCTTCCTGTTCTTACTCCCAAAGTGGATAAACTCACACTTATTCACATTAAGCGCCATCTGCCAAGTATCTGCCCACTCACCCAGCCTATCCAAGTCACCCTGAATTCTCCTAACATCCTCATCACATGTCACACTGCCACCCAGCTTAGTATCATCAGCAAATTTGCTGATGTTATTTTCTATGCCTTCATCCAAATCATTAACATAAATGGTAAACAGCTGTGGTCCCAATACCGAGCCCTGTGGCACCCCACTAGTCACCACCTGCCATTCCGAGAAACACCCATTCACCGCTACCCTTTGCTTTCTATCTGCCAACCAGTTTTCTATCCATGTCAATGCCTTCCCCCTGATGCCCTGAGCTTTGATTTTACCCACCAGTCTTCTATGTGGGACCTTATCAAATGCCTTCTGAAAATCGAGGTACACTACATCCACTGGATCTCCCCCGTCTAACTTCCTGGTTACATCCTCGAAAAACTCCAATAGATTAGTCAAGCATGATTTACCCTTGGTAAATCCATGCTGGCTTGGCCCAATCCTATCACTGCTATCTAGAGATGCCACTATTTCATCCTTAATAATGGACTCTAGCATCTTTCCCACCACCGATGTCAGGCTGACAGGTCAATAGTTCTGTTTTCTCCCTCCCTCCTTTCTTAAAAAGTGGGATAACATTAGCCATTCTCCAATCCTCAGGAACTGATCCTGAATCTAAGGAACATTGGAAAATGATTACCAATGCATCCGCAATTTCCAGGGCCACCTCCTTTAGTACCCTAGGGTGCAGACCATCTGGACCTGGGGATTTGTCAGCCTTCAGTCCCATCAGTCTTCTCATCACCGTTTCCTTCTGAATGTCAATCTGTTTCATTTCCTCTGTTACCCTATGTCCTTGGCCCATCCATACATCTGGGAGATTGCTTGTGTCTTCCTTAGTGAAAACAGATCTAAAGTA
The DNA here is from genome assembly GCF_048418815.1 of Hemitrygon akajei. Lineage (NCBI taxonomy): Eukaryota > Metazoa > Chordata > Chondrichthyes > Myliobatiformes > Dasyatidae > Hemitrygon > Hemitrygon akajei. Next base: position 89,357,492 of record NC_133135.1, on the reverse strand, counting down.
CTCATTAAATTCTTCTGCCATTTCTCTGTTTCCCATAACAATTTCACCCAATTCATTCTTCAAGGGCCCAACATTGTTCTTAACTATCTTCTTTCTCTTCACATACCTAAAAAAGCTTTTGCTATCCTCCTTTATATTCCTGGCTAGCTTGCGTTCATACCTCATTTCTCCTCCCTGTATTGTCTTTTTAGTTAAGTTCTGTTGTTCCTTAAAAACTTCCCAATCATCTGTCCTCCCACTCACCTTAGCTCTATCATATTTCCTTTTTTTTAATGCTATGCAATCTCTGACTTTCTTTGTCAACCACTGAGGCCCCTTTCCCCCCTTTGAATCCTTCCTTCTCTGGGGGATGAACTGATTTTGCACCTTGTGCATTATTCCCAAGAATACCTGCCATTGCTGTTCCACTGTCTTTTCTGCTAGGATATCCGTCCAGTCAACTTTGGCCAGCTCCTCCCTCATGGCTCCATTGTTTCCCCTGTTCATCTGCAACACTGACACCTCCGAGCTGCCCTTCAACTTCCTCAACAGGTTCGACAGCTCAATCTCATCCTCACCGCAGAAATCCACACCAGGCTTACTTCCCTCACAGGAAAATAGCCACTCACAGGAGACCTTGCCCACGCCCAGGATTACGGCTGCACAGGTGGAAGGTCAACTGAGGAAGATCTGTACCAGCAAGGCGGCTGGACCGGATGGAGTTTCCCCACGATTATTGAGGGCCTGTGCGACTGAGCTGGGAGAACCACTACAGCGCATCTTCAACATGAGCCTGGAGCAGAGAAGAGTACCCAGACAGTGGAAAACATCCTGTATTGTCCCGGTACCGAAGAAACCACAACCAAAGGAGTTGAATGACTTCAGACCTGTTGCCTTGACGTCACACGTGATGAAGACCATGGAGCGGCTGATAATACAGAATCTGAGGCCACAAACCAAGCACGCCCAGGATCCTCTTCAGTTTGCGTATAAGGAGAAGGTGGGAGTGGAGGATGCTATCACGTATTTGCTGCACAAATCACTCTCTCACCTAGATGGGGTCAGTTGTGCTGTGAGGATTACATTCCTTGACTTCTCTAGTGCCTTTAACACCATCCAGCCCAAGATCTTAAGGCACAAACTAACGGAGATGGGAGTAGACTCTCACATGGTGGATTGGATAGTGGACTACTTGACAGATAGACCTCAGTATGTGCGGTTGGGAGACTGTAGGTCTGACACGGTGGTAAGCAGCACAGGGGCGCCACAGGGAACCGTACTCTCTCCGGTCCTGTTCACCCTGTACACATCAGACTTCCAATATAACTCGGAGTCCTGCCATGTGCAGAAGTTCGCTGATGACACGGCCATAGTGGGGTGTGTCAGGAATGGACAGGAGGAGGAGTATAGGAAACTGATACAGGACTTTGTGATATGGTGCAACTCAAACTACCTGCGTCTCAATATCACCAAGACCAAGGAGATGGTGGTGGACTTTAGGAGATCTAGGCCTCATATGGAGCCAGTGATCATTAATGGAGAATGTGTGGAGCAGGTTAAGACCTACAAGTATCTGGGAGTACAGTTAGACGAGAAGCTAGACTGGACTGCCAACACAGATGCCTTGTGCAGGAAGGCACAGAGTCCACTGTACTTCCTAAGAAGGTTGGCGTCATTCAATGTCTGTAGTGAGATGCTGAAGATGTTCTATAGGTCAGTTGTGGAGAGCGCCCTCTTCTTTGTGGTGGCGTGTTGGGGAGGAAGCATTAAGAAGAGGGACGCCTCACGTCTTAATAAGCTGGTAAGGAAGGCGGGCTCTGTCGTGGGCAAAGTACTGGAGAGTTTAACATCGGTAGCTGAGCGAAGGGCGCTGAGTAGGCTACGGTCAATTATGGATAACTCTGAACATCCTCTACATAGCACCATCCAGAGACAGAGAAGCAGTTTCAGCGACAGGTTACTATCGATGCAATGCTCCTCAGACAGGATGAAGAGGTCAATACTCCCCAATGCCATTAGGCTTTACAATTCTACCGCCAGGACTTAAGAACTTTTTAAAAGCTATTATTAATGCTTTTTGAGATAGTGATTTAGTGATTTAGATGCATATCATATTTTTTACTGAGTTAAGTATTGTATGTAATTAGTTTTGCTACAACAAGTGTATGGGACATTGGAAAAAAGTTGAATTTCCCCATGGGGATGAATAAAGTATCTATCTATCTATCTATCTTATCCTTCTCAAATTGCAGATAAAAGCTTATCATATTGTGATCACTACCTCCTAATGGCTCCTTTACTGCGAGATCGCTTATCAAATCCTGTTCATTACATAACACTAAATCCAGAATAGTCTTGTCCCTGGTCGGCTCTCGTACAAGTTGTTCCAAGAATGCATCCCGTAGGCACTCTACAAACTCCCTATCCTGTGGTCCAGCACCAACCTGATTCTCCCAGTTCACCTGCATGTTGAAATCCCCCATAACTACTGCGACATTACCTTTGCCACATGCCAATGTTAACTCCCTATTCAACTTGTACCCAATATCCATGCTACTGTTTGGTGGCCTGTAGACAACACCCATTTGGGTCCTTTTGCCCTTACTGTTCCTCAGTTCTATCCACACAGATTCTACTTCTCCTGATCCTATGTCCCCCCTTGCAAAGGACTGAATCTCATTCCTCACCAACAGGGCCACCCCACCCCCTCTGCCCACATTTCTGTCCCTACGATAGCACGTATACCCTTGTACATTCATTTCCCAGGTCTGATCTCCCTGCAGCCACGTCTCTGTTATCCCAACAACATCATAGTTACCCATTCGCACCTGGGCTTCAAGCTCATCCGCCTTATTCCTGACACTTCGTGCATTCAGATATAGAATTTTTACCCATTTCGCCTCTCTCTGTTTGAATCGCTGCCTATTGTGCTTAACCCAGCTCCCCGAACTCCCATCGGGCTATACGCCCCTAGAATTTTGTTGTCCTTCCTACATTTACTTATTCTTTCAACATATTTAACTCCATGTTCCGTCAGACCATCCCTCTGTACACGAGTCCTCCTTATCACTTGTTCCGCCCCACCTTCCTCTACTTCACACTTAATATTCCGGAACCGTGTAGTCCCCACCTGTCCTTTATTCTTCCTCTCGCTATCCTCTCTCACATTCTGGATCCCCGCCCCCTGCAAATTTAGTTTAAACCCCCCCCCCCCCCCCACCAAGAAGCTCTAGCAAACTTCCCTGCAAGAATGTTAGTACCGCTCCAGTTCAGGTGTAAACCGTCCCTTCGGAACAGATTCCACCTTCCCTGGAACAAGGCCCAATTATCTACAAACCTGAAGCCTTCCCTCCTGCACCATCCTCTCAGCCACGTATTAATCTTTATAATCCTCCTGTTCCTTGCCTCACTCGCACGTGGCACAGGTAGCAATCCTGAGATTGTTACCCTGGAGGTCCTGCTCTTCAGCTTCGCACCTAACTCCCTGAACTCCCTACGCAGGACCCCCTCACTCATCCTACCCACGTCATTGGTCCCTACATGGACCACAACATCTGGATTCTTGCCCTCCCTCTCAAGAATAACCTGCACCCGATCTGAGATGTCTCGGACCCCGGCACCAGGGAAGCAACATACCGTCCGAGACTCCTGATCTTCCCCACAAAATCTCCTATCCGCCCCCCTGACTATAGAATCCCCTATCACTACCGCTCTCTTCTCTTCCCTCCTCCCCTTCCTAGTCGCGGGTCCAACCTCAGTGCCAGAGACAGGACCACTGCAGCTTGTTCCTGGTAGGTCATCCCCACCAACAGTATCCAAAACGGTATACTTATTGCACATACTGCATATGGAGCACACCACCAGGTTCAGGAACATTTATTACCCCTGAACTATTAGGCTCCTGAACCAAAGTGGATAACTTCAACCATCCCAAAACTGAACTGAGGCCACAACCAATGGACTCACTTTGAACAACTCTACAACTCATGTTATCAATAGAACCATAGAACATTTCAGCACAGAAATAGGCCTTTGGGCCCTTCTTGGCTGTGCTGAACCATTTTTCTGCCTAGTCCCACTGACCTGCACCTGGACCATATCCCTCCATACACCTCTCATCCATGTACCTGTCCAAGTTTTTCTCAAATGTTAAAAGTGAGCCCGCACTTACCACTTCATCTGGCAGCTCATTCCACACTCCCACCACTCTCTGTGTGAAGAAGCCCCCCCTATGTTCCCTTTAAACTTTTCCTCCTTCACCCATGTCCTCTGTTTTTTTTCCTCCCCTAACCTCAGTGGAAAAAGCTTGCTTGCATTCACTCTATCTGTACCCATTATAATTTTATATACCTCTATCAACAGGGAATAAAGTTCTAACCTATTCAACCTTTCTCTGTAACTCAGTTTCTCAAGTCCCGGCAACATCCTTGTAAACCTTCTCTGCACTCTTTCAACCTTATTAATATCCTTCCTGTAATTCGGTGACCAAAACTACTATTTATTATTATTAAATATATATTTATAATTATTATTAACAAATAATGTTTATTATTTTTTTTTATTATTATGTTTTTTACCTCCTCTGTTTTCGTGGATGGTTGTGAAGAAAAAGCATTTCAGGATGTATATTGTATGCATTTCTCTGACATTAAATTGTACCCTAGAAACCTTTTGTATTTGTGCAATCTGTTCTTTTGCATAATGGTTAGAAATATAAAAACACAGAAAACCTACAGCACAATACAGGCCCTTCGGCCCACAAAGCTATGCCGAACATGTCCTCACTTTAAAAATTACCTAAGGTTACCCATAGCCCTCTATCTTTCTAAGCTCCATGTACCTAACCAGGCATCTCTCAAAAGACCCTATTGTATCCGCCTCCACCACCGTCGCTGGCAGCCCATTCCATGCACTCAACACTCTGCATAAAAACACCCCTTACGTCTTATGTACCTACTTTAAAGCATCTTAAGACTGTGCCCTCTCGTGCTAGCCATTTTGTTTGTCTTAATTAGTGTTCAGTTTTCCATTGATTCTATTGTTTCTTTGTATTTACTGTGAATGCCCGCAAGAAGATGAATCTCAAACTTTAGTATTACTTGTGTCCATTCACATGCATGTCTTGGATGCTGGTCAAGATGTAAGCAGACAACATTTGCTTCAGAACCTTATTCACTTGGCTGGCATGCATTCTGATGTCATGTCCTCTTTATAATCCTCTCCTTCTTCTTGGATCTGATGACTTAACAAGTCTTTACAAAACCTTCTGAGCAAACTTTGCCATTCTTCTGCTGCTGTTTTAGAAGTCTAAACTTCTAACTTTCCACTGACTTTCTCTGCTTTATCTATTTATTTATTAATGCGGAGCAGAATAGGCCCTTCTAGCCGCACGGACCAGCAACCCCAATTTAACCCTAACCTAAACCTAATCACAAGACAATTTCCAATGACCAATTAACCTACCCACTATGTCTTTAGACTGTGGGAGGAAACCAGGGAACTTGGAGAAAACCCACACATTCCAGGGAGAGGATGTACAGAGACTCCTGACAGAGGATGCTGGAACTGAACTCTGAACTCCAACATCCCGAGCTATAATAGTGTCCCGCTAACCACTACACTGCTGTGGCAATCATTCTTCTAAGTGTTTCCTAATCAAATAGCTCTGTTATTCCAACGTCCTTCCCACGTACCCTAAAGTGATAGTCTGAATTCTGCTGTATTCACATATTTTAATCCAAGGTTCTTCCACAAGTCAGGAAAGAGCCAGAAAACATCTTGTTTACAATTATTTGATTAAGTGTTGACAGAACAAAGAAAAATTGAAACAGACAGTGACAGAGGTCTGCCAAGCAAAGAGAGAGACAGAAGAACTAAGATGCTATGCCGCCTTGCTGCGCAGCTATTTTATACACAAAGATAAGAAAAATTCCATTCAAATTTGCAGTTCAGTGTTAACCAATGAGATAGTTCTTATTCAAATAATGTAGTACCGAGAGAAGCTTCCAGAATCAGACTTTGTATAGCTACTAGAGGCATATTAAGCTGTTATATGCATACAAGAAACACTTAAAATTCAAGCAGATAATTAATTGTTAAACTAAATAGAAAATAACAATTAAAAAGTCTAATGTAAGAATTAAACAGTCATATCTAACACTTCCTTGTGTTAAATCACAGAACAGTCATCCCTACTAATAATACTCTCTTCCAGACTCTCATCTTTGGACTCAACAGATTGACTAGATCCTGCCTTAAGCCACGCATTCATCACGACATCTCTACAGCTACCATTTGCTTCTTAACCCCACTAAGCTCATATTAGCAAACATCTACTCTCTCCTCTTCAAATCCATCACTATTCTAATTCTCCTCAAAAAACTGCACTATTACAAACTATGTGTCTATATCCAAGATCATAATCCTTGTCTCCCAAATTGATTCTCGTTTACCTCAAAGCACGATTCTACCAATAGTAGCTCTTAAAATAAAAACTTCATTCCAGTCATGTCCATACAATGGTTCTCTACAATGATTTATTTCTTGCTCACAAATCTTTACCTTTTGAAATCCCCAAGGATCTCTCCTTCATCCCAAATCACATTGTATTTCTTAGCACAAGGGGAAGGTCACAGACAAGTGGAGGTGTGCACAGGGAGTCTGGATCCCCAAAGAGGAGAACTCCAAGCACTTTGAGCAGTTTAGATCCACCTCACTGCTCAGTATAGAGGGAAAGTATCTTTCAGTATCATTTCCCATCATGATTCTAACATGGATAAAGCACTGGCTGATTGGCAGGAGGCAAAGAGCGGGAATAAAGGGAGCCCTTTTCTGGTCGGCTGCCGATGACTGGTGGTGTTCCACAGGAGTCTGTGTTGGGATGACTTTTTAATGTTACATGTCAATGATTTGGATGACAGAATTGATAGCTTTGTGGCAAAGTTTGCAGATGAAGATAGGTGGAGGGTAAGGTACTTCGAGGCTACAGAAGGACTTAGAAAGATTAGGAGAATAGGCAAAGAAGTGGTAGATGAATACAGTGTCAGGAAGAGTGTGGTAATGGACTTTGGCAGAGAAAAATAAAAGGGTAGTCTATTTTCTAAACAAAGAGGCAATTCAAAACTCTTGAGGTACAAAAGGACTTAGGAGTTGATGTGCAGGATTCCCTGCGGGTTAACTTGCAGGCTGAATCGGAGGTGAGGAAGACAAATGTAATGTTAGCATTCGTTTCAAGAGGGCCAGAATACAAAAGTCAGTTGAGTCTTTAGAAAGCACTCTTGAGGCCTCACAGAGTATTGTAGCAGTTTTGAGCTCCTTATCTTAGAAAAGATGTGTTGACATTGAATAGTATTCAAAGGAGGTTCATGAAAATGATTCCAGGATTGAACGGCTTGTCATATATTAGAACATGAGGAAGTTTTTGACAAGAATAGGCTATTCGGCCCAACATAGCTTGCCAAATTCTGATTCACATAGTGTGTTGAAATAACAAAGAGCATTTGATGGAATTCAGAAGAATGAGGGGTGACCTCATTGAAACTTACTGAATATCAACAGAGTGGATGTGGAGAGGATGCTTGCTATGGTAGGCAGTCTAATATGAGGACACAGCCTCAGAATAGAGGGGTGTCCTTTTAGAATGGAGATGATGATGAATTTCTTTAGCCAGAGAGTGGTGACTGTGGAATTCATTGCCACAGGCGGCTGTGGGGGCTAAGCCATTGAGTATACTTAAAGCAGAGGATGATAAGGTTCTTAACCAGTCCGGGCATGAAGGGAAATGGGAAGAGAGCAGGAGACTGGGTTTGTGAGGAAGAATGGATCAGCCACGGTGGAGTGATGGAGCAGACAATATGGGCCAAATGGCCTAATTCTTCTCCTATATTTTATGATCTTATTGGTCTGACTGAGTTACTTCTTAAAAATAATTACCGGTACATTGATACATCTGTACAGCAAGGAGGCATTCCCAGAGTGCCAGGATGCCTGGGACCCACAGGTATGGTTTTCCAGCTGATCGGTGAAGTACAGAAAGAAAGGGCGACCTAGTTGTGCTATGGCTACACCTTGACAACGTATATGGGTTATTACCACACAAGCTGGTGGAGATCACACTGAACCAACATCATGTTCCAAGGAACATAAAAGGACCTCATCCTAGTCTACTACTTCAGATTGAGAGTGTCCTCAGGAATGACCACATCAGGCTCGAGAATAGAATTATAACCTAATGTACAATCTCAGTGCTCCTCTTCTCCCTGATCTCCATGGTTAGGTCAGCCAAAGTAAAGTGTAGAAGCCCTCTGACTAAAGCAGGTATGTGGCAGTCCCTAAGCAGAGCCTTCATGGATGACCTCACGGTGACAATTATATCAGTTCCAGGCAGTAGATCGATCCTCCAGGAATCAGAATCAGGTTTACTATCACTGGCATGTGCCATGAACTATAGAGGATCATCCAAAGGCAAGAATGAGCTTTAGGTCAGAGAAATCTCTGGTGTCAAAGAAAGGCAGACAAGTTCCATTTCTCCTTGGATGGTATTGCTATCCCATCCATCTCTGAGAAACCAGTCAAGAGCCCAGTGAACATCTTTGACTGTAGACTGAGAGATGCAGCTGCTATCCAGAAGACCACCAAGGAGTTAGAAGTCTAGCTCAACAGTGTGGACAAGGCAGGCCTACCTAGCAAGTTCAAGTAGTCTAGTATAGTTTTTGTGTTGTTTTATGTACGTAGTCTAATGTAGCCTTGAGTTGTCTCACATAGTCTAGTGTAGTTTTGTGTTGTTTCATATCGCACCATGGTCCTGGAGGAACATTGTTTTGTTTTTACTGTGTACTGTACCAGCAGTTCAAGGTTGAAATGACAACAAAAAGCGACTTGACTTGATGTGGATCTACCAACACGGCATCCTCCCTCGAATCCTCTGGTCAATGCTGGTACGCGAGGCACCCTTGTCAACAGCTGAGGCTTTTGAAAGAAAGATCAACACTACCTTTGAAGATGGCTGGGCCTCCCATGTAGCCTGAGCTCTGTACAGGAAGATGAATAAACTGCAGCTTCCCTTCAGTAGCCTGAACAAAGAGTTTATGGTTTCCTACACAAGGGAATTGCTGTTGTGCAGAGATTCCAATGGCTCCAAAGTCTTGAGAACAGGCACAGAGGTCCAGACAGACAGTCTAGTGTAGTTTTGTGCAGAAGGCCCGATATGCAGTGGAGATTGCTGAATCATTACTGAGCCACAGGGATCCAGTAGGGACAGTGGCATCTGGTCATGCGAGGCTGATAGGTCTCAGGGCAGGGACAGAGACAGGAAGAGGTGTGGGCAGCAGTTGAGGAAGTGCATACCATCAGGATGGTAGGAATGGGACAGCAAAGAGCTTGGACAAGGTAGGAAGGTGCACTGAAATAGAAGACCACCTAGTTTAACTTCTGGCAGTTGGAACCCCAGCTCATCAAGTTCATGATCAGGCTGTGTATGACATCCTGCCTAGTCCAGAGAACATTTTTGCTTGGGGCAAAAGCAAAGCATTATCATGTCCTCTCTGCTCTGGAAGAGGGAACCTGGAATGCATCCTCAGCAGCTGCCCAAAGGCCTAATGAGAAAGCCACTACCACTGGTGCCATAACCAGATGGTGATGGCAGTAGCAGAAAATATCTCCACGACTATTAACAACAGTAGGCACTTCCGCCAACCCAAAAATCCCATCGCCTTTGTCAAAGCTGGAAATTCAGCACAGATCACCAGCAGATCACAGTGTCGGACTGGCAACTGAAAGTTGATTGTAGGTAGCAAATAAAGTTCCCTGACTTCATCGCATCATCATCACTGAAGCCTGACATGGTTACTGTGTCAAAAACCTCAAAGCAAGTGGTCATGGTAGAACTGACAGTTCTTTGGAAAGACTGGATTGAGGAGGCATTTGAGCATCAAGCTAAATACCAGAAGCTGGTAGAGCAGTGCCAGAGACAGTGGTGGAGGGCACAATGTGAGCCTGTAGAGGTGCGTTGTACAGGTTTTGCTGGCTGCTCTCTCTGCAGAACCTACTTTCTCCTTTGCATTACTGGAGCTGTGAAGACAAGAGCTATGAGGACTCTACTGGGCAAGTCTTCAGTTGGCTATGGATCAAGAGGTGTGACAAAATGGCCAATGGTGCTGGGACACAAGCCAGGGTCTGATCATTCCTGACTGGGTCACCTGGGTAAGGGTGTCTGATGTTAAAAGACCTGAAAACATCTGATGACCCCAGGTTACATCACTAATCATGAGTTCCAGCACAACCTAGGATGTATCTCAAGATCAAACAACATTTCAGTTCGCAAATAAATACTGACAACACCAGCTTTACCATTAACATTTCCTTTCTGAAATTGTCAATTATATCTATCATCAGCAGATTTTTTCCCCTAGAAGACTAAACACCAAAGCCAACACCTTCACTCTCCTGCAAAGGAAAATCCATCACCATTGACACCTTTCACAACTCTCCAAGGCTGAACTAGACTATTTATAACTGCATGCTATATTTGGCATCAAGATGAGTCTCCATTACTGATCTCTCTGGTCACTAAAACCACCTATTTGCAGACTGGTCCCTGACTGGTTTCATCTGATGAAGCTTTTTTTCCCCATGCCTTTGTTATGATCAGACTGAACTATGTCATAATTACTAATCCAGACTTTGATGCGCTGGCTAAAAAGGGAGACCAACAACACTGTTCCCACTGAAATTAAAAATAAGTTTCTTTGTTGTGTTATGTAAAAAATGCATTTGAAAATTTTTTTTCAATAAGCCTTACATGTTACATGTCATTTCTGTTAAGTGATGGACATGAGTAGTGCGCAGGTGCACGTACGTTCTCAAAATAAAAAATGCGCTCCAGATCAAATAACGCGCTCCGCATACTGGCGCGCTGTCACTGTTCTGTCCTTGTGCTGGTCGTTGTTGAGTTTTGGCACAGGGGACAATTGAATAAGAAGGAGCAGGACAAGTAGACCTGCATCTCCTATCGTTTTTGAAATAAAGACAGTCAGGAGCAGAGTAATGATGATAATATCTTGAAGGATAACAGAATTTTCAGTGCTTTAAAATAATAACTGTTATTATTTAAAAAAAGCTGTATTTTATTCATTTAATTTTCAGTGTTTTAAAAGTCATTTCAATAAATAGCTAAATACCATGGGACTTCAAAGACAGATATTTTGTTGTAATGCATTTGTTCATTTTCAATTGAAATTAAAGCACATGTTTTCTACATATCCCACGATATTTTATTTTCTCTTATGAGGTGTATTACCAAAACACTCCGTCCATCTGCTCCTGGTCCAGCCCCCCCTGTCAAATTTTAGAACCCTTTGTGGCCCACAAGTCAAAAAGTTTGCCCACCCCTGCCGTATACCATAAATAGTAACATACACACTATGTTGGAAGAACTCAGCAGGCCAGACAGCATCTACAGAAAAGATTACAGTTGACATTTCAGGCCTTCTGAGTTCCTCCAGCATTGTGTGTCTGGGTTGCTCGGGTTTCTGGCATCTGCAGATTTTCTCATTTGTGTTCACCATAGATGGTGTTGAGATCTATATGTTGTTAGCTCTGCAGCATCCATTACATTCCTGATCTGTGTCTTTTTGACAGCAGAAAAATTTTAGTGAATCATGAAGTGGTTTCTTGTCATCTGATGTCGTCACTTACTTGAATAGCCCTGTTACATTTCCCAACAGTGACTTCCAGGATATTGATGACAGGGAGGGTGACAATGACCAATGCTATTTAACATTAATGTAAGTGGTTTATCTTGCTTGTGCTAAAGATGAACATATCCTGACATGGATATTATGAGATTCTTACCTGTCCAAATCCTACATGCACAAACTGCTTTCTTATCTGAGAGGTTTTGTATGGAACTAAAAACTGCAATTTCACTATATGAATAGCAATCAATAAAATTACTTTTTTTCCTATCCTTCCCCAGATTTGAGCTTCTCAATTATCATGTCCCTGGCTTCATTTTTGATTGACCAGTTGAAAATCTACCATACTATTGGACCTTACAGACAGCACAATAATTAATACTTATGAATTCATTGAAAACAGGTGCTCCTCCAATTTTCTACATCAACAAATTGGGTGAGTTGGCAAGGTAATACGTATATTGTTCAAGAGGAAAGTTAGTGTCGTAATTACAAAGGGGATGAATACTTTTTCAGTCTCACAATTTTAGTTTTTAATATTTATTAAATAGCTGACAGGCATGTTAAATAAATTTTAAATAAAAGAAAATAGTTTGGAATTTTTCATTTGATTTGAAATGATGCACAATGTTCTGTAGATTAGCTCAAAAAATTCTTCTTCAATATCTTTTAAATTTAGAAAATGAGCTAGAAAAATGTGAAAATATTTGTGCAGGCTGAATACTTTTTCTAGGCACACTAGTAGTTGTTGATTTAAAGATACACTGACATCAATTTTGGAAATGTACATTATTTACAAGAATATAATCAAAACAGACAAGCTCCCCTCTATACTGAACAACAATGCAATCATTGTATCATGAACAAATTTCAAGTCTGGCAGTATACTAATTTACTATATCAAATTACAAAGCATATAAAAGCTGCATTATTCTGAGTATCTGTTTTCAGAAGTGAAAACATATCCAAGCTGCACTACAGTTAAATAACAAATAAATCTGGTTTCCATTCCCAAGAGAATATGTACATATATTTAAAATGATGACTGAATTAAACACCAAAGATGTTCACTGGTTCATTTTCATATAATTAGCACTTAATGCAATGCTTTAAACTGCATCTTCCTTCTAGGTTATTCACTTCATCGAGATTTTTAAGATAATATGGAATTTTCTGCTGTAAGTTTGGATTCATTTTCAAGTGGTCACCCATATTGCACTTGAGTATCAATACCATTGGCCTCAACCACATAGTATCATGTTCTTTATTCTGACGACGCCCTAGTAAAGAAGTTGCCTAAGATTCAATACTGATTATCATCCACTTATCCAATCAAAATAAGACTTGGTTCACAACATCTTAAATCACTATTCAATCTTTCCCTTCAAAAGGCAAATGACTTCATCTGTTCATTTTATTTCTGATATTTGCAGCCTTTGAATTCTAGTACAGAGAGAATAGTTAACAGGGTAACAACTGTTGGAATGGATTGATAGACTGCTCCACGAGGGACCAGGTTCAGTTCACCAGATAGGCTTCTACATCATAACCTTCTGGGATGTTTGGAAGTACTTCTCTTTTGCAAATAAATGTTGATCAGGGATGTCAAAGATCTATACTACAATTACTCAACTGCCTCTGACAAGGAGCTGTCTTGCTTGAAGGATTGGTTTGCTTATATTTTTGCCAAGTCAAGAATAAGGACAATTACAGTAAATACACATATAAATTATTCCAAATAATTTATCTTGTCAACCACTTAACTAAAATATCAACCCCTTCAAAATGAGAGCATTCATTTTGCTTCTGGGTGTTAGCCTGGACTTGTGCCAGCATCAATCCTTGCACTAGAAAGGTTAAAATGTCAAATATTCAATCAACTGTACCATTATACTGTACATCATTGTTCTCCAAAGAATATGGCTCTTTATAACTATCAGTCCCTAATTATAAACATACAGCCAAAGGGAAGTACAGCACAGAAACCGGTCCTACGGCCCACCCAGTCCATGCCAAAGCCATTTTAACTGCCTACTCCCAATGACCTGCACCAGGACCGTAGCTTTCCATATCCCTACAATCCATTTACCTATCCAAAAGTTGAAATCAAGCTCACATGCACCACATGCTGGCAGCTCATTCCATGCTCTCACAACCCTCTGAGTGAAACAGTTTCCTGTCATGTTTCCCTTAAACTTCTCACTTTTCACCCTTAACCCATGACCTCTGATTGTAGTCTAACCAATCGCAGTGGAAAAAGCCAGTTTGCATTTACCCGATCTATACTCCTCAAAATTTATATACCTCTTATCAAATCTTCTCTCAATCTTCTATGTTCAAAGGAATACATTCCTAACCTATTTCATCTTTCTTCATATCCCTTGTAAATATTCTCTGTACTCTCTCAACCTTGTTTACATCTTTTCTGCAGGTAGGTGACCAAAACCACACACAATACTCCAAATTAAGCCTCATCAAAGTCTTATACAACTTCAATATAACATCCCATCTCCTGTACTCAACATATTGATTTATGAAGGCCAATGTGCCAAAAGTTCTCTTTACGAACTTATCTACCTATGACACCACTTTCAATGAAATATGGACTATATTCCCAGATCTCTTTATTCTACTACAGTTCTAAATGCCCTACCATTCACTGTGCGAGAGCTACCCTGGTTTGTCCTACTGAAATGCAACACCTCGCAATTGTCTGTATTAAATTCCATCTGCCATTTATCAGCCCATTTTTCCAGCTGATACAGATCCCTCTGCAAGCCATGATAGCCTTCCTCACTGTCCACTGCACCACCAATCTTGGTGTCATCTGCACATTTGCTAATCATCACATGATCACCTAGATCATTGATATAAATGACAAAGGACCCAGCACCAATCCCTGCAGCACACCAATCAGACAGAGGTCACCAGTCAGAGAGGAAACCCTCTACCACCACCCTCTGGCTTCTCCCACAAAGCCAAAGTCTAATCCAATTTACTACCTCATCCTGAATGCCAAGCGACTGAACCTTCTTGACCAGTCTTTCATACAGGCCTTCTCAAATGCCTTACTAAAGTCCATGTAGACAACATCCACTGCCTTGTCTTAATTTACTTTCCTGATAACTTCCTCGGAAAACTCTATGTGATTGGCTAAACATGAGCTGCCATGCACAAAGCCATGTTGAATATCCTTAATCAGTCCATGTCTATCCAAATACTTATATATATGGTCTCTTAGAATACCTTCCAATAACTTTCCCATAACTGATGTCAGACTCACCGGAGTGTATTTTCTTGGTGTATATTTGGAACCTTTCTAGAACAGCACAGCAACATTGGCAATCCTCCAATGCTCTGGTACATCCCTTATTGCTAAAGATGTTTAAAAATATCTCTGTGAGGGCCCCAGCAGTAGGGTCCAAGGAAACACCTAGCCAGTCAGGCCCTAGGGATTTATCCACCCTGATTTGCCTCGAGGTAACAAACACCCCGCCTCTGTAATCTGTATTGGCTCCATAAAGTTGATGTGGCTTTGCCTCATTTGTATAGACTCTGTATCCATCTCCCAAAGGGAATGGCAATGGATGGAATGTACTTAAAATCTCCCTATCTGTTTTGGCTCCACATAGATTACCATTCTGGTCTACCAGAGGACCAATTTTATCCCTTGCAATCCTTTTGCTCTTAACATACAGTACCTATAAAAAGTAGTCATCCCCTTTGCAAGTTTTGTTTTACAACATTGAATCACAGTGGATTTAATTTGGCTTTTTGTTGACACCAATCAATAAAAACTCTTCTGTGTCAAACTGAAAACAGATCTGTACAAAGTGATCAAAATTTATTACAATTATTAAACACAAAATAATTGATTGCATAATTACTCACTCCCTTCAAGTCAGTATTTAGTAGATGCACCTTTGGCAGCAATTACAGCCTTGAGTATGTGTGGATAGGTCTCTGTCAACTTTGCACAACTAGACACTGAATTTTTTTCCCATTTTTCTTTACAAAACTGCTCAAGCTCTGTTAGATTGCACGAGGATCATGAGTGAACAGCCCTTTTCAAATCCAGCCACAAATTCTCAATTGGAATGAGATCTGGACTCTGACTTGGTCACTCCATAACATTAACTTTGTTGTTTTTAAGCCGCTCCTGTGTAGCTTTGGCTTTATGCTTGGGGTCATTGTCTTGCTAGAAAACAAATCTTCTCCCAAGTCGCAGTTCTCTTACAGACTGCATTAAGTTTTCCTCCAGGATTTCTCTGTATTTTGCTCACTACCTTCACAAGGCTTCCGGGGCCTGCTGCAGTGAAGCATCCCCACCACCATGCTTCACAGTAGTGATGACTCTTTTTTGATGATGTGCAGTGTTACATCAAACATAGTGTTTAGTCTGATGGCCAAAAAAGCTCAATTTTGGTTTCTTCAGACCATAGAATCTTCTTCCAGCTAACTCCATTATCTCCCACATGCCTTCTGGTAAACTCTAGCCGAGAATTCAAGTGAGTTTTTTTTCCAGAAGTGGCTTTCTCTTCGCCACTCTCCCTTAAAGCTGGGACCGGTGAAGCACTCAGGCAACAGTTGTACACACAGTCTCTCCCATCTCAGCCACTGAAGCTTGTAACTCCTCCAGAGTTGTCATAGGTCTCTTGGTGGCCTCCCTCACTAGTCCCTTTCTTGCACGGTCACTCAGTTTTTGAGTATGGTCTGCTCTAGCTAGATTGAGAGCTATGCAATATTCTTTTCATTTCTTAATGAGTGACTTAATTGTACTCCAAGGGATATTCAGTGACTTGGAAATTTTCTTGTATCCACCCTGACCCATGCTTTACAAAAACCTTTTCACAAAGTTGCTTGGAGTTCTTTTGGCTTCATGGTGTAGTTTTTGCCAGGATACTGACTTACCAGCATTTGGACCTTCCAGGTACAGGTACATTTTTACTACAATCAAATGAAATACCTTACACACAGGTGAGCTCTATTTAACTAATTCCATGACTTCTACAACCAACTGGCTGCACCAGTGATGATTTGGTGTGCCCTATTAAAAGGGATGAATACTTATGCAGCAATCAATTATTTTCTGTTTAATATGTATTATTAATTTAGATCACTTTGTAGAGATTTGTAGAGTTGATCAGAGTAAAAAAACAAATTAAATCAACTGCGATTCAATGTTGTAAAACAATAAAGCATGAAAGCTTCTGGGGGGAGGGGAGTGAATACATTTTATAGGCATTGTATCTACAGAATCACTTCGGAATCTCCTTAACCTTATCTGCTAAGGCAACTTCATGCCTTCTTTTAGCCTTCCTGCTTTCTTTAAGTGTTCTCTTGCATTTTTTGTACTCCATAAGCACCTCATTTGTTCCTACTTTCCTATACTTTCTTCCTTTTTTCTCTTAACCAGGGCCTGAATATCTCTTGAAAACCAAGGTTCCCCACACTTATTATCTTTACTTTTTATTCTGACAAGCACATACAAAGCTTTGTACTCTCAAAATTTCATTTTTGAAAGCCTCCCACTTTTACATCTTTGCCAGAAAACAGTCTGTCCCAAAACACACTTGCCAGATCATTTCTGATTCCATCAAAATTGGCCTTTCTCTGATTTAGAATCTCAACCCATGGACCTATCTTTTTGCATGTTTACTTTGAACCAATGGCATTGTGGTCACTAGATGCAAAATGTTCCCCTACACAAACTTCTGTCACCTGCCCTGTCTCATTCCCTAATACCAGATCCAGTATCGCACGCCCTCTCATTGGGACAACTCCACCACCTGAACTTCTTGCAGAATGTATACAGGACTCATCACAGTCCTCTTCTTCTTAAAATCAATCACCATCTCCCTGGTTTTGGCCACACTCAGGAGCAGGTGATTCCTCCCGCACCACTCCACAAACTTGTCCACCAGTCCTCTGTACTCTGAGTCCTGCCCATCTCTGTTACATCCAACCACCGCAGAGTCATCAGAGAACTTCTGCAAGTGACAAGGCTCAGATTTGTACTGAAAGTCTGGGGTGTACAGTGTGAACAGAAACAGAAACAGGACAGTCCCGTGTGGTGCTCCAGTGCCACTCACCACCATCTCAGACAGAAAACTGCCCAGCTGTACAAACTGGGGTCTATCTGTCAGGTCATCAGTAATCCAGATGGTGGATTCGTCTACATCCATTCTTTGTAGCTTCTCGCTCAGAAGAAGAAGCTGTATTGTATTATATTCTTATATCATATTCAAACTGTCTGTGGATTTCAATATCCTTGGTATTAGGCTCAATATGCTTACACTCAGCCTTTATATTATGATGACTTGAGGCTTCCCGAATAGATTGGTGCCATTGATTTGGCAATAGCGGCACCAGGAGCTCGACAGCTTTAATGTGGCCACTCTCCAGAGAAGTTCGTATTTCCATAAGTCATACTTTTGTTCTAAATAATTAACACAAAAAGTAATCTTCAGGAAAAATAAAAATCAGAATATACTCACCAGCAGGAGCAGGACAGATTCTAATTGGCTTCTGTTTTTGAATGGACATGACTGTTTGAATTGGTTTAATTATAATGGTTTTCCCAGTTAGCCCTGGGCTCGGCTGTGAAACTGGCAATGCTGGGATGAAGATGGGCTTTGGTTGAATCGGCTTCTGCTTTGATACATTTGAAGAAACATTTACTGAAACAAAGAAAATATTGTGCTTTTAATTATTTTGTGCAAAAATGAGTTATTAAAATATAAGGTTTTACAAATTTGGTATCAAAGCAGAATTTTGAGAAGTTAAATCATTTCATTTCATGATCAAATGCAAGTAAACAACTTATCCCTGTTCATTATTCTTAACACTTTCAACTTTAAATCATCTATATCAAGCTCTTGGTAAAACACATAACGTAGGTTTAATGTTTTTTTATTATTTTAAATACACACATAGAAATAAAAAGAAATTTAAATCAAATTGCCTTTTAAGAACTGCAATTAAATTCAGACTTGCAGACACGAGGAAATCTGCAGATGCTGGAAATTCAAGCAACACACACAAAATGCTGGTGGAACGCAGCAGGCCAGGCAGCGTCTATAGGGAGAAGCAATATCAACGTTTCAGGCCGAGACCATTCGTCAGGATTAACTGAAAGGAAAGATAGTAAGGGATTTGAATGTGGGGGGGGGGGGGGGGGGAATGCAAAATGATAGAAGACCAGAGGGGGTAGGGTGAAGCTGAGAGCCAGAAAGGTGATTGGCAAAAGAGATACAGAGCTGGAGAAGGGAAAGGATCATGGGACAGGAGGCCAGAAGGAGATGGAGAACAGGCAGAGTGATGGGCTGAAAGAGAGAAAAAAGCCCTTACCCTTCCTTCCTCCTTCCCACCTATCTCCCTCCTGGCACTTATCCTTGTAAGCAGAACAAGTGCTACATCTGCCCTTACACTTCCTCCCTCACCACCATTCAGGGCCCCGGACAGTCCTTACAGGTGAGGGTACACTTCACCTGTGAGTTGGCTGGTGTGGTATACTGCGTCCGGTGCTCCTGGTGTGGCCTTTTATATATTGGTGAGACCCAACGCAGACTGGAAGACCGTTTCGCTGAACACCTACGCTCTGTCTGCCAGAGAAAACAGGATCTCCCAGTGGCCACACATTTTAATTCCACATCCCATTCCCATTCTGGTATGTCTATCCATGACCTCCTCTACTGTCAAGATGAAGCCACACTCAGGTTGGAGGAACAACACCTTATATACTAGCTGGGTAGCCTCCAACCTGATGGCATGAACATTGACTTCTCTAACTTCCATTAATGCCCCTCCTCCCCTTCTTACCCCATCCCTGATATATTTAGTTTTCTCCCCCTCCTTTTTTTTTCTCTCTTTCTGCCCACCACTCTGCCTGTTCTCCATCTCCCTCTGGTGCTCCCCTCCCTCTTTCTTTCTCCCTAGGGCTCCCGTCCCATGATCCTTTCCCTTCTCCAGCTCTACATCCCTTTTGACAATCACCTTTCCAGCTCTCAGCTTCACCCCACCCACTCCAGTCTTCTCCTATCATTTTGCACTCCCCCCCCCCCCACTTACAAATCTCTTACTATCTTTCCTGTCAGTTAGTCCTGACGAAAGGTCTCGGCCCGAAATGTCGACAGTGCTTCTCCCTATAGTTGCTGCCTGGCCTGCTGCGTTCCACCAGCATTTTGTGTGTGTTGCTCAGACTTGCAGAGGCAGTTTTGAAAAATCCTGCCTATATTTTGGAAATGGACAACACATGTTGGACACTTTGGTGTCTAGTGGTGACAAATGCTTAACACATTCCTGTGCTTACAGTTACTTTGCCCTACATATGGCCAGTTTCTTCACTTCAAACCACAAGATATGTTTTTCTAACACTTTAGAAATCACTAAAGTCATTACCATCTTATGGATTCGCATAGGAAGAGAGAAACATGCAAGAAAATATTAGTTTCTCTTGGCAATTCATACTGTACAAGACTAGCCAAATTAGTCAACAGAAAAATAATGATCAGCATTTTTCAAAGAGACCAATCTAAACTGCTCAAACACTTGGCATACCATCAACAGGTGGATCAAATTGCTCCTGACATCACTTCAAGTAAAAACAGTCACTACATTAAAATGTGTAACAAAAATAGAACAGAAGGCAATAAACTTCTTTAACACAAAGCTGGCTCCAGAGGTATGGTCTTAACACAGACTGTATTTTCTTCCACTTACATAACTTCAGTAACTTTCCTAATCAGTTACAGAGCCCAAGTTTAATCCTAACACCTCAACATCAATAATCTCACAGTCTAGTTTTCAAGACTGTATATGCCAACTTTCAGATCCATTCCCCTTCTTGCTGAAACCGACCATCACAACTTGAACAAAACTCCACATCTTCTCCTCTCTGATCTCTCAAGTTCTACTCAAACACATCACTTATTCAAATGTTTAATAATCCTGTACACTTTCATATCAAGGCTTCAACATAAATATCTTTAATCTGCATCAATTGACCCAAGAACTCAAAACACCCACCTGTGAAAGAAATAATTGCCCATCAATTTTCATAATCTTGCTGTTTCAACTCCCACCTGCTCTCCCTTAACTGCAACACTGATAGTAAAATAATCTACACTTAAAATCCTGAAATTCACTTCCAAATCATTTGGATTTGCATCAACACTTCTCCCAGTTCTCCATTAGCCTCTTACACTGTCAATTTACTTCTTCACAAGCTACATGTCAGTACTGACATTTTTTCCTTTATTTACCCATTCTTCATTGGCTTGCCAGACTATTTCACCTCAAGGTGCAAGTCTAATTTTAATAAAAACATTGCACAACCTTCCTTTCTGCTGGATGGGCCCAGGTATACAAAATCCTAATCTCATTCTCACATCAACCACAATGGTGATAGGTTGGGAGTTTCAAGAATTGGACCTAGTAAAAATAAAGGAACCATAACTTCGGGCCCAATCAGAATGGCAAGTGAATGAATGAATGACACTAATTTTGTCCTCTTAACAATGAAGAATGGTATAGCAATAATGTCTCATGAGACAGATACATACCCCCATCCTTGGTGATAGAAAGAATGTGGTTTGCAGAAGCTGCATGAAGCATTGCTCAAGTTTCAAATTCACTGAGTGCACAAAAAGTGCCCCATGTCAATAGAGAGGGTTCTAATTGGTTTTTACCCAATTCTCGGCTAATGAGAAGCTTTGAATTTGAGTTGCAGATCATCGAATCTGGACATCTCTGGAAAAACAGCAAGGTTGCTTCAACTTCTGATGAAAAGATGTGGGGGTTATACAAACTGGCAACAGAAGCATTGCTTCATGCACAAGGCAAAACAGGGGGGCTAGCTGACTACAACTGAGCTGCTTTAGCCTATTCTGTTGGCAATCATAATGTTTGCATTTATATTCACGCACTTGCATTTTAATATCAGAAATAAAATCTAAGTTCAATATTTCATTATTCCATGAGTAATAATAATTAGGATGGAAAATTATGTGGCTTAGCTAAAGGTAACAATAAAAAGACACTAAAAATAAATAAACATTCAATAAAACTATTTAATATAGTTCTCTGCAAATAGGTAGGTATACCTTGACATACATAATATGTAAATTTAATTTCAACATTTATGTGCTTCACAGGGCACTATATGTTTTGTTCTTTTGAATCAGGTATAAAAACGTAGAGGTCATTTTTACCTCCAACTCTGGGATAATCAGCATGTGACCAACCATAGGAAAAACAATTAATTTTGAGATTATATAGCGAATAACTTGAAGTATTCAAAACCTGGGCTTGAACAATTCTTTATGCAACAGTTTCCACAATTTTCTGGATGTCAGACCCCCAGTTAGTATAGATTGGCAAATTTCAAGTATGGAGATTTCAAAATCATTATGGAGAAGAATAGTCTGGTCTTCGGGTTGAGAATGCATATTGGATGAAAGCCAATTTTGATTGTATCAGAATGGCTCTGGCAAGTGTGGAGGTGTTTTCTGGCAAAGACAAGCTTGGTAAGTGGGAGTCCTTCAAAAACAAACTTATAAGTGTACAGAGCTTGTATTTTCTTGTCAGAATAAAGGGCAAGGCTAACAGGCTATGGGGCCTTTGTTTTGAGAGATATTGAGTCCCTGGTTAAGCAACAAAGGTGCATAGTAGGTATAGGCAGCACGGAACAAATGGAGATGCAAGGGTAGAAGAAATGCATGAGAACATTTAAGAAGGAGGACTAAAAGTAGGCATGATGTTGCTTTAGCAGACAAGGTGAAGTAGAATCCTGAGAGCTTCTACAGACATGTTAAGAGTAAAAGAATGACAAGGATTGTCATCCTTGTCATTGTCAGAATGAAAAGAATGACTGGTCCCTTTGAAGATCAGCATGGTAATCTGCCTGGAGCCAAAAGTGATGAGAAAGATCTTAAATGGATTTTTTGCATCTGTATTTACTTGGGAGTCAGATACATAGTCTATAAAAATGGAACAAAACAGCAATGAGGTCATGGACCGTATACAAATTACAGAGGAGGAGGCACTTCTTGTCTTGAGGCAAATTTGGGTGGATAAATCCCCAGGGCCTAACAAGAAGTCCCTTCGGACCACATGGGAAGCTAACACAGAAAATACAGAGGCCCTTGCAGAGGCATTTAAAACATCCTTAGACACAGGTGAGGTGCCGAAGCATTGGAGGGTATTTAAATGTTGTTCCGTTGTTTAAGAAAGGCTCAAAGAATAAACTGGGAAATTATGGAGCAGTGAGCCTAATGTCAGTAAGTTATTGGGAGGTCTTTTAAGGACTGGATAAATAACTATTTAGATAGACAGGGACTGATTAGGCCCAGTCAAAATGGGTTTGTGCATGGTAGGTCATGTCGAGCCAATCTTTAGAGATTTTCCAAGTTACCAAGAAAGTTGATGAAGGAAAGGCAGTAAATATTGTCTACATGGACTTTAGCAAGACCTTTGACAAATGGGAGGTTGATCAAAAAGGTTCAGTCCCTTGGCATTCAAGATGAGGGAGCAAACTGGATTCTACATTGGCTTTGCAGGAGGAGCCAGAAAATGATAGCAGATAGCTACCTCTCTGCCAGGAGGCCTGTAATTCATGATGTGTTGCAGGAATCTGTACTGGGTCCATTGTTTGTCATCTATTTCAATAATCTGGATGATAATATGATAAACTAGTTCAGTAAATTTGCAAATTACACCAAGATTAGGTTGTAATGGACAGTAAAGGCCAGTTGGAAAAATAGGCTGAAAAATGGCATATGGGATTTAGTGCAAATAAGTGTGAAGTGTTGCACTTTTGGGAGGACAACCAGGATTGGACTTACACAATGAATGATAGGGCACCAAGCAGGGTGATAGAACAGAGAGATCTGGGAATACAGATTCATAATTCCTTGAAAGGGGCATCACACTTAGATAGGATTGTAAAGAGAACTTTTGGCACATTGGCCTTCATAAATCAAGACTACCGAGTACAGGAGTTGGGATGTACTGTTGAAGATGTATGTTGGGATGTTATGGTGTCCAGTCTTGAGGGAAAGGGTGAATAGGTTAGAACTTTATTACCTGGAACATAGGAGAATGAAACGAGATTTAATAGAGGTATACAAAATTATGATGGGTATAAATTGGGTTATTCAAAGCAGGTTTTTTCCACTGTAGTTGGGTGAGATTAGAACTTGAGTTCATGAGATAAAGGTGAAATATTTACGAGTAACATGAGGGGAAAGCTCTTCACTCAGAGGGTGCTAAGAGTATAGAATGAGCTGCCAGTGGAAGTGGTGAATGTGGGTTCAATTTCAACATTTAAGAGAAGTTTGGATAAATACAAGAATGGGAGGGGTATCAAGGTGCAAGACAATGAGACTAGGCAGCATAACAGTTTGGCACAGACTAGATGGGCCAAAGGGTCGATTTCTGTGCTGTAGCTCTCTATGACTCTAACATCATCTCTTTCAGACTCATCACAAGGTTGTGTGCTTAGCCCCTGCCTTACTCACTTTATAAATATGATTATGTGGTTAAGCACAGCTCCAAAGCAGTATTTAAGTATGCTGATAACACCACTGGTTGTTAGCCGATTCAATGGTGGTTGCTGAATCGGCGTATAGGAGGGAGGCTGAAAATCCGGTTGAATGGTGCAACAACAACAACCCTCTCATTCAACGTCAGCAAAACTGAAGAGATGATTACAGACTGCAGGCGGAAGAAGCTGGAGGTCCATCAGCCAGTCCTCATTAGGGGACTGGAGGCACTGAGTATCAGAAACTTTAAATTCTTTGGTGTTAACACAACACAGGATCTCTCCTGGGGCCGGCACTTAAGTGTCATCACAAATAGCACCTCTACTTTCTTAGAAGTTTGAGCAGATTTAGCACATTGCCAAAAAAGTTGACAAATCGATGCACAGTGCAAAGTATCCTGACAGGTTTCATCATGACCAGGTATGGAAACACCAGTTTTCAGAAAAAGAAAAGGCTTCAGAAAAGGTGGAGGCAGCCCATTACATCACAAGTAAAGCCCTCCCCACCACTGAATAGATTTACATGAAGTGCTGCCACAAGAAAGCATCATTCAAAAGATCAACTTTATTCATCATATACGTTTATATAGATTAGGAATTTGCTATGGTGTGTTGACCCCCACCATCCAGGCCATGCCACTGGGTAAGAGATACAGAATGCTTAGGTTCCACCCCACCAGATTCAGGAACTGTTTTTACCCTACAACCATCAGGCTCCAGAACCAGCATGGACAACTTCACTCTGACCTGATTCTATGACCTAAAGACTCACTTTCAAGGACTCTTTACAAATCATGTCCTCAGTATTTTTATTTGTATAGTATGCCTTCTTTTGCAAATTGGTTATTTGTCACTCTTTATGTATTTTTGTACTTTCTATTGTATTTCTCAATGCCTGCAAGGAAATGAATCTCAGGGCAGTTTATGGTAGCATATGCATACTTGGACAATAAATTTAGTTTGACCTTTGATTGTCCTTGCACCTTGTGAATTGAACCAGATACCAAACTTACCTGAATTTAAAAGCTAGGTCAGATGAGACAATTGATATTTTCCCATATTCTTCCAATCTAGAAGATAATTTACGCAACGAATACAATGGGTTTCTTAGATAAATCAGAACATCATCAGCAAATAGGTTAATCTTATATTCCTCCTGACTAACTCTGAAACCCATAATATCTGTGTCAGTTCTAATTAATTCAGCTAATGGTTCTATCGCCAATACAAATAAAGCAGGTGAACCTTGTCAACCTTGTCTAATTGACCTTGTTAACTGAAATGATGTTGAAATTTGGCTGTTTGTCACTACTTTAGCTTTGGGATTAGTATTTAAGGTTTTAATCCAGTTTATAAAAGATATTCCTAATCCATATTTTTCCAATAGCTTAAATAAAAAATCCCATTCCAATCTATCAAATGCTTTTTCTGCATCCAAAGCAACTGTCACGCTCATTTCCTCCCTCTTTTGTGCCAGATGAATTATGCTAAGTAACTGAGTTACATTATCTGCCGATTGTCTGTTTTTAATAAATCCTGTTTGATCCATATGTATTAATTTTGGTAAGTATTTAGATAACCTATTAGATTAGGGTATCAGGGTATCAGGATATCAGGGTATAAAATAAATTGGGATAAAAGTGAAATTTTACCCCTTACTAAAGGAGATTATAGTCAATGTCGATTAGTAACTCAATTTAGATGGCCAATAAATGGTATAAAGTATTTAGGTATAAGAGTTGATAACAATATAAAGAATTTATACAAATTAAATTATTTGCCATTATTGAAAAAAATTAAAGGAGATCTTGATAAATGGATGATGTTACCAATAACATTAGTAGGTAGAGTCAATGCTGTAAAAATGAATATATTCCCTAGATTACAGTATTTATTCCAAACACTATCAATACAACTACCGCAGAAATTTTTTCAAGAGTTAAATAAATGTGTGAGGAAGTTCCTTTGGAAAGGTAAGATGTCAAGAATATCGTTGGAAAAATTGACATGGAAATTTGACCTAGGAGGGTTGCAATTACCAAACTTTAAGAATTATTATAAAGCAAATCAACCTAGATTTATTGCATCTTTTTTTGATGAAGATAAACCAGCATGGATTAGAATAGAATTAGATAAAATAGGAGAAAATATACCAGGAGATTTTATATATAAATGGGAATCTAAATGGATACAGGAAAAGAAAGAATCCCTTATATTAAAACATTTGATTGATCTATGGAATAAGATAAATATCGATGATGAGATAAAGAAATCTTTATTAGCAAAGAGACCTCTAATTCAGAATAGACATTCCTTTTACAATGGATAACCAACTCTTATATAACTGGTTTCAAAAAGGGATTAGATATATAGGAGACTGCTTTGAAGGAGGTATATTAACGTCATTTGATCAATTAAAGAATAAATATAAAATATCAAATAACACTCTTTTCTGTTATTTCCAATTAAGGTCTTATTTAAGAGATAAACTAGGTCAAACAATGTTAATGCCGAAACCTAATGAAATAGAAACTTTAATTCAAAAAGGAAAAATTTAAAAATTTACTTCTTGCATGTATAATTTGATTCAAAAACAGACAATTAAACAAGGAATTCATAAGTCAAGACAAAAATGGGAAACTGATTTGAATATTAAAATTGATTAAACAAGTTGGTCAAGATTATGCCCTGACAGTATGACAAATACAATAAATGTCCAACTTAGATTAGTACAATACAAATTTTTACATCAATTATATATTACACCACAAAAAATAAATAGATTAAACCCAAATTTATCTGATCAATGTTTTCGATGCAATCAAAAAATTGGTACTTTTTTACACTCTACTTGGTCTTGTTTTAAAATTCAACCTTTTTTGGATAAATTTAAGAGTTTTATTGGAACACAACTTCCACATAACCCAATATTATTTTTACCAGGTGATATTGAAGGGATAAAACCGAAACCTAAATTGAACAAATATCAGAAAGAATTCATAAAAATTGCATTGGCAGTAGCCAAAAAGGCTATTGCAGTTACTTGGAAATTGGATTCATACTTAAGTATGGATCGTTGGAAGAATGAAATTTTTAGCTGCATTCCACTTGAAAAAATTACTTATAATTTAAGAAATAAATATGACATATTTCTGAAAATTTGGCGCCCTTACTTACAAAAGATAGGATTAAATATATAGGTGCTCCAAAGATAAAGTTATTGGTCATCTGGGGAAAGAAAGAAATATATATATTAAAGCTATTTTGAATTCCATGGAGCATGTGGGGATCTTCCGATATCCAGGAAGTCTTTTTTCTTTCTTTTTTTTCTTTTTTTCTTTTTTTTCTCTTTTTTTTAGATAGGGATATATTGGGGGGGAGGGCTGATATTATTCTATTCTACTCTATGTAACCTATTTGAAAATTCAATTAAAAAAATCTTTAAAAAAAGATGAGTCAATTGGATAAGCATTTTCCTGCAATAACATTACCAGTTATCATTGCAGCCTTTGGTAGTAATTTTTGAACAGATCATCTCATGCCACTGCATATTATTGGCAGAATCAAATTTCTGAGTAGCATGTCCTATTATTGATAAAGTGATACACATTTTTCTGCTAAAATTACTGTCTCACACACAATCACTGGAACCAAACTAGCCAGTGCTTAGTACAATTGTCATTTTTCTTTATAATAGATATTCCTATATCCACTGTGGAACATTTTTATTTTCCCCAAGCAAATGACTTCTATTTTGTAAAAGCACAACTTGTCCCATGGTAAATGGATCACAGGACACTTGAATACTAATTCCAGCACAATTAAATAAACATAATTTTATCAACTTGGCACAAACATGGTAGTACTTTTGCAACATTGATGCACTTTAAGGTCAACTTTCAGAGGGAAGTCAGAGTTTATTTGCTTAAAAATATTTACCAACTAGGACAGTTGAATCAAAATGTACAAAATGTGCAATATAACGTTACCCTTAAATTTTACCCATCCACATCAGGCAGCTTTCACACAGAGATTGAATTAAAAATATGTTGAAGTATCCCTCTTGGCTTTTTATGCCTTCCCTGTTACTCAAAAGTGTAGATGATGTCACTTTAAGTTCATATTCAAATTTCAAAGTAAATTTATTATCAAAGTACATATGTCACCATAAACAACCTTGAGATTCATTTTCTTGCAAGCATCTCCATAATAATATAATAACCATAATAGAATCAATGAAAGACGGCACCAACTTGGGCATCAAGCAAGAATGGACAAAATTTCCAATTGCAAATCTACTACAATTAGTATCCTCAGTTCCAAAACGATTAAAAAGTGTTATTAAAAGGAAAGGTGATGTAACACAATGGTAAACATGCCTCTGTCCCAACTTTTGTTGAGTGTGTTGCAGCCATCAAATTCTAAATGTGTGTATATTTACAAAATACAATTAAGTTGGTCAGTAAAACTATTGAAAATCTTTTCTTTGTACTTTTGTCAGTTAAATAAAGGTTCACGTGAATTAACATATCACAGATTTTTGTTTTTATTGCAGTTTGGAAAATATCCCAACTTTTCTGGAAATGGGGTTTGTAAAATGATACTTGGACTGGTACATGGATAGGAAAAGTTTAGAGAGGGATACGTACCAAAGGCAGGAAAATGGACTTAGCTTAGATAGGCATCTTGGTTGTCATGGATGAGTTGAGCCAGAGTGTCGGTGTCAATGCTGTATGAACCTGTGACTAACTGACATGTAAGAGATGGAAAACCAGGAGTTTGAACATTATTTTAAGACAACCTTTTGAGGAACAGCATAAGAATAGTCACAACTCTCAGGGAGAAAAAACATTTAGCCTCTTTTCTGCCTGAAAAAAACACCTTATTCTAATATATTAACCCTAGTTCTGTATTCTCCCCACAAGAGGAAATATCCTCTCCAAATTCCACTCACGACTCCTCAGGATCTCATAATTCCAATTCATGACCCTCCTTCTCTTTTAAACTCAAGTAGAATGCGGCCCAGCCCACTCAACCTTTCCAGGTAGCCATACCTTGAGGTTTTGCTTCAGGCAAATGCTTCAATTTTAACTCTTCTGTTGTGGAAGAATATTCACTGCTTGTGCTAGATGCTGAGACTGGAGAGGATTGTGGTGAAAAGCAGAGAAGATCTTCCTGTTTAAAAGATGGCAATCACAGTAATTATATTAACAAAAGACAAATTCTCTCATACACTTCCAAAATACATCTCCTCTGATATTATTTTTCAGAACACCACATAACTGACTGTTTCAAATGCTTTACTGTGTATCCAAGATGTTGTTGGTCCATATTTGCCATAAAACACCAAACGTATTGCATACTTCAAAAGACTGATTACAAGTGCTTTCAATTCTGACAAAAAGTTCAACTGTGGACCAGATTTTGTGGGGGAATACTGGCATTATCGCAAGGAAAGCCAAGTAATTTTGGCATCCCAGTGAAGGAGCACAATGTTCCAACAACTCTTCACCAGTTACTCTGGAACGTTTGCCCGTGATAGGAACAGCATCTCATTTTTGTTCAAAACAGTTGAATTCAGTGATGTATGCAGTGAGAAAAAAGATCGAGGAGAAAGGCCAAGAAATTAAATACACCAATTAGAAACAATAGAAAAAAGATGAAGAGGATACTCATTATGTGAAAATGAAATGAAATGGAATAAAATTGGGAATCAATGGGTTAGATGGAATCAAGATAATTCAGAAAATGTTACAAAGTCTAGTTAGTCTCAACATAAGAACATGAAAAGCAAGAAAGAAACAATCATTACTTGAGGCAAATTAACTTAAACACAAACACTTCCTACAACTATACAAAACTACAACTATAGTTCAGCAAGCCCATAAAATGCTCTGTTTTGAAGATTTAAGATTGAAACATTCAGGGATAGAAAAAATCTATGTTATGAGAAGGAGCATTTGCAAGCCATCTGTTGCAATTTTGATGAACTTTCCCCATGAAAAATGTCAAGCAGAAAAGTACATGTGTTATATAAAGAATGCAGCTACTCTTCAGGGTTACAGGATAAAATATTGGAAATATAACAAATAATGAAACCAAATCAAAGGCAGGAAATGAGTAAATTTAAACTTCAAAGGAATGAAAAATATAATGAGATTAAAAGGTAAATAACTTCCAAGCATTTAATCATTTCCATTTGGTACAAAAATTATGCTGCTGAAGATGCAAATACTCAATCATCGAAAACTTTAATTCTGGAAATGAAAATTGCTGATTGTCACTCCATTATTTACCAAAGGCAAGAGAAACAAGGGACAGAAAACTATTACCATATTCCTATTGTAGAGCTATTATTAGAATTCACTTTCTTGGAGCAGAGACACAAAGAATTGACATGTAAACATGGCCAATTACAAGTGACTGAATGTCAATTTGTAAGTGCAAGTTATGCATAAATATTTTTATTTAAGTTCCAGTTAAGAAGGTGCAAGATGCTACTGGTGAGGAAATTACATTTTAAAAGGTAACTAAGAAAGTTCTTCTGTCGGAGGGTTGTTACTCATAGAAACATAGAAAACTTACAGCACAATACAGGCCCTTTGGCCCACAAGGTTGTGCCGAACATGTCCCTACCCTAGAAATTACTAGGCTTACCTATAGCCCTCTATTTTTCAAAGCTCCATGTACCTATCCAAAAGTCTCTTAAAAGACTCTATCGTATCTTTGGAATTCTCTGTCACGAGCTTTGGTGACTAAATCACTGAATATGTTCAAGGCAATGCCTGACACATATTTAAAGGAAACGAAGATTATGGAGAGAGATGAGGAGAACAGCACTGAGTCCAAGGTTGGAGCAGACATAATCTTATTGGATCATAATCCTACTGATTCAAGGAACCAACTGGCAGCTCTCTGGTGTTTTATATTCTTATACTCAAAACAATAAAAGTAACAAATTTGGTGAAAAGAGACTGAATGTTGGGATTCTGGTTACATATCAAAACTGGCAGGATGTGACAGAACTGTGTAGAAGGGTCTAAGGATGCAATGTTTTATAACGCATCAGGCATCAAATTCCAAATGCACAAGCCATTTTCTAATGTCAACATGAACATTTAATCTCCTCTATCTGACCACCTACAGAGCCCAGTTGTCAAATAAATGCTACAATGCTTTGGTGAACACTAAATTCATATGGACTCACTTCCTATCCTCTCGTAGTTTGCCCAATTAATTATAAAATTTAATTTCTGACACCTGCCATTCACTTTCTTCCTAATATCATTCAATGAAAGCTGTTTATGAACACAAGTTGCAATACATATTGTTTGAGAGTACAGTGGTGTTAAAAAGTAAACAAAAGCACTCCAGAACAAAACAATAAAATCAAAAAGAGCTTTAAAAATGCAAAGTAGTTTTGTGAATGCCACTGTTAGAAAATATTCATAAAACTTTTAGGCAAATAGGAAAAACTGCTTACATGTTGTAATAATGAATCTGCAGGAGAATGTACTGAAGAGTTTGAAGCTGGAGACAGAGGCTCAGATGTTGTTTGTCCATCTACAGGAGAAAGACATACAAAGAAACTTTTTAAAAATAAACTTAACTAATCCAGTAAAAAGATTTGTATATCAATAGGCAATTATTCTGTTTTTGCCTGAATTGTTAAAATTCAATTGACAGAGAGCAAGTTTTATTGTCCACTCTCAAATTAATCTCCCTTTGCTGATGGAGAGACGAGAGACTGTAGACACTGGAATCTAAAGTATCAAATAATCTTCTAAAGCATTTCAGCAGCTTGTGCAACATCTCTGAGGGGTGGGGGGCAGGAATGAATTGCTGGTATTTCATGTAGAAACCCTGCATCAGGACTGTGAATGCAGAAGGGAAACGGCTAGAAGAGAGGGAGTAGTGAGATTGGAATCCAAGGTGATTGGTGAACTAAGAAAGGGTAAAAGATGTCAGCCAGGTTGCAACAGGCAGGGAAGGGAGGTGTGGAGTTGGAAGATCGATGGTGGCAAGCAAAGACACAGAAAAAAAGAGTAGTAAGTGAGGTGAGGTGAGAGGAAAAGTGAGTGAAGGTTGCAGACAGCAACTTGAGTGGCTAAGCAAGAACACGAGGGGCTACCAGTTCAGGGTGGGGCCCATTACAAACTGGAAGAACAACACCTCATATTCTGCACAAGTACAGTCAGCCCTCCTTATCCATGAGGGATTGGTTCCAGAACCCCTTGCAGATACCAAAAAAACGGATGCTCAAGTCCCTTATTCAACCTGTCTCAATAGGGTGGACCTTAGGACCCAGCGGAACCCCAGAGCTTATTTAATCTGTCGCAGTGCAGTGGACATTAGGACCCGGCGGTACAGCTCTGAATCCACAGTGTTTCTGTTCACAAAAATAATCACGATCACGATTGAAAGTAAAGTGGAAATAATAAAGCGATCGGAGGGAGGTGAAATGCTATCGGTCACTGGAAAAGCATTAGGCTACAGTCGGTCAACAATCGGAACAATTTTAGATGATGAAGTGAGAAAGGCCCTGCCCCGATGAAAGCTACAGTTATTACTAAGTAACACAGTGGTTTAATTAATGGGTTTTGGGGTTTGGGGTTTTTGATCCTCCAAATCAACCAGGCACAAACAGAGAGCGCGCTCAGAAGTGGTCTCTCACTGGATCGAACTCGGGAACTTCACGAGCCCGGCGCTGAAACATACAATCTTAAGTGTTTTATATGCATAGAAAGGTAAAATATATACTCTATACTAAGACAAACATTTGACTAACTGACGCTAAATAATACTGGATGTACCTGTTCCCACTTACATAGTAAGAGAACTTCCAATTTTTTTTTCGATCCCGATCCACGGTAACCTACGTACATCCTCCCATATACTTTAAATCATCTCTAGATTACTTATAATACCTAATACAATGTAAATTCTATGTAAATTAGTTGTTATACTGCATTGTTTAGGGAATAATGACAAGAAAAAAAGTCTGCACATGTTCGAACAACAAGTGCTGGAAGAGCACTTCCAGGTCTTCTCGATTCACGGTTGGTTGAATTTGCGCATGCGGAACTCGCGGATAAGAAGACTGTAGTCTACAACCCTTTGGCATGTATATTGAATTTTCTAATTTTAGATAACCCTTGTTTCTGGTAGGTTCCCCCATTCCAATCACCACAAATTTGTCCCCTTTTTCCCCTCCCCGCCACCCAGTTTTGTTATCCACCTACCAGACTCATAGTTCACTCACAAACTCTATCCCCACCCAATAAATCTGGTTCTAGTTTCATTTGCCATTCACTTCTCCCCTACGTCCCCAATATTACCTCATGTACTTAACAGATTCCACCACTTTGTGTTCCTGCTTCTCAACCTCCAGCATCTGTCTACTACCTTCAACTACCTCTCCACACACGCCAGTCCATCTGCATCTCATTCATTTTCTCTTTGCTTCCATCCATTATTTTCCTCCCACTGTCACCCAAATTTAAAGCCCCTCCCTGGCTCAACTTGCCTGCCACCTTTCACTCCTCCTCAGTCCACATTGGGCTCCTGTCTCACCATTCCCCCTCTACATTTGATACTGGTCACCTCCCTTCTCCATTTACAACCCTGATGCAGGGTTCTGACCTAAATACTTCCCTCCCCCATCACTACCAACAGACTCTGCTCAAACCAGAGTATTAGAGCAGATAGTGAAGTGGAGGAGGATAAAGGTCATGCGAGAGCTGCAAGTATAGTGCATGGAGTAAAGTCAGATCTAACATATAAAGAGGCTTTGAGGAAAGAGAAACAGAATAAAAGATGTAAATGTAGTAAGGTAGAGGGGCTAAAGTGCGGCTACTTCAATGCAAGAAGCATCAGGAACAAAGGTGATGAACTGAGAGCTTAGATACATACATGGAATTATGATGTAGTAGCCATTACAGAGACTTGGCTGGCATCAGGGCTGGAATGAATTCTCAATTTTCCTGGATTTCAGTGCTTTAAAAGGGATAGAGAGGGGGAAAAAGTGGAGAAGAGGTGGCATTACTGGTCAGGGATATACAGCCACAGAAAGGTAGCGTAATGTACAGGATCCTCTTTTGAGTCAGTATGGGTAGAAGTCAGGAACAGGAAGGAAGCAGTTACTCTACTGGGGGTATTCTATAGGCCCCCTGGTAGCAGCAGAAATACCGAGGAGCAGATTGGGAGGCTGATTTTGGAAAGGTGCAAAAATAACAGGGTTGTTAGCATGGGTGACTTTAACTTCCCTAATATTAATTGGCACCTGATTAGTTCCAATGGTTTTGACAGGGCAGAGTTTTTAAGTGTGTCCAGGATGGATTTCTGTCACAGTATGTTGACAGGCCGACTGGGGGAATGCCATACTAGATCTAGTATTAGGTAATGAACCGGGTCAGCTCACAGATCTCTCAGTGGGTGAGCATCTGGGGGACAGTGACCACCGCTCCCTGGCCTTTAACATCATCAGGGAAAAGGACAGAATCAGCGAGAACAGGAAAATTTTCAATTGGGGAAGGGGAAATTCTGAGGCTATAAGGCTAGAACTTGCGAGTGAGAATTGGGATGATGTTTTTGCAAGGAAATGTACAATAGGCATGTGGTCAATGTTTATGGATCTCTTGCAGGATGTTAGAGATACATTTTTCCTGGTGAGAAAGATAAAGAACGGTCGGGTGAAGGAACACCCTGTGGGTGCAAGTGAGGTGGAGAATCTAGTCAGATGGAAGAAGGCAGCATACATGAGGTTTCGGAAGCAAGGATCAGATGAGTCTATTGAGGTAGAGTCTATATAGGGTAGCAAGAAAGGAGTTTAAGAAGGGGCTGAGGAGAGCAAGAAGGGGGCATGAGAAAGCCTCGGCGAGTAGGGTAAAGGAAAACCCCAAGGCATTCTTCAATTATGTGAAGAACAAAAGGATGACAGGAGTGAAGGTAGGCCCAATTAGAGATAAAGGTGGGAAGATGTGCCTGGAGGCTGTGGAAGTGAGCAAGATCCTCAATGAATACTTCTCTTTGGTGTTCACCAGTGAGAGGGAACTTGATGACGGTGAGGACAATATGAATGAGGTTGATGTTCTGGAGCATGTTGATATTAAGGCAGAAGAGGTGTTGGAGTTGTTAAAATACATTAGGACAGATAAGTCCCCAGGGCCTGAAGGAATATTCGCCAGGCTTCTCCACAAGGCGAGGGAAGAGATTGCTGAGTCTCTGGCTAGGATCTTTATGTCCTCATTGTCCACGGGAATGGTACCGGAGGATTGGAGGGAGGCAAATGTTCTCCCCTTGTTCAAAAAAGGTAGCAGGGATAGTCCGGGTAATTATAGACCAGTGAGTCTTGCATCTGTGGTGGGAAAGTTGTTGGAAAACATTCTTAGAGATAGGATCTATGGGCATTTAGAGAATCATGGTCTGATCAGGGACAGTCAGCATGGCTTTGTGAAGGGCCGATCGTGTCCAACAAGCCTGATAGAGTTCCTTGAGGAAGTGACCAGGCATATAGATGAGGGTAGTGCAGTGGACGTGATCGACATGGATATTAATAAAGCACTTGATAAGGTACGACACGGTAGGCTTATACAGAAAGTCAGAAGGCAAGGGATACAGGGACGTTTGGCCAGGTAGATTCAGAATTGGCTTGCCTGCAAAAATCAGAGGGTTGTGGTGGAGGGAGTACATTCGGACTGGAGGGTTGTGACTAGCGGTGTCCCACTAGGTTTGGTTCTGGGACCTCTACTTTTCGTTATTTTTATTAACGACCTGGATGTGGGGGTAGAAGGGTGAGTTGGCAAGTTTGCAGACGACACAAAGGTTGGTGGTGTTGTGGATAGTGTTGAGGATTGTTGAAGATTGCAGAGAGACATTGATAAGATGCAGAAGTGGGCTGAGAAGTGGCAGATGGAGTTCAATCCGGAGAAGTGTGAGGTGGTACACTTTGGAAGGACAAACTCCAAGGCAGAGTACAAAGTAAATGACAGGATACTTGGGAGTGTGGAAGAGCAGAGGGATCTGGGGGTACATGTCCACAGTTCCCTGAAAGTTGCCTCACAGGTAGATAGGGTAGTTAAGAAAGCTTACGTCGAGGAATAGAGTTTAAGAGTCGCAGGGTAATGATGCAGCTCTATAAAACTGATGAAGGGTTTCGGCCCGAAACGTCGTCACTACCTCCTCCCATAGATGCTGTCTGGCCTGCTGAGTTCTGCCAGCATTTTGTGTTTTTATTTATTTCCAGCATCTGCAGATTCACTTGTGTTGCCTTGGAGTATTGTGTCCAGTTCTGGTCGCCTCACTATAGGAAGGATGTGGAAGCAATGGAAAGGGTACAGAGGAGATTTACCAGGATGCTGCCTGGTATAGAGAGTATGCATTATGATCAGAGATTAAGGGAGCTAGGGCTTTACTCTTTGGAGAGAAGGAGGATGAGAGGAAACATGATAGAGGTATACCAGATATTAAGAGAACAGATAGAGTGGACAGCCAGCGCCTCTTCCCCAGGGCACCACTGCTCAATACAAGAGGACATGGCTTTAAGGTAAGGGGTGGAAAGTTCAAGGGGGATATTAGAGGAAGGTTTTTTCTCAGAGAGTGGTTGGTGCGTGGAATGCACTGCCTGAGTCAGTGGTGGAGGCAGATACACTAGTGAAGTTTAAGAGACTACTAGACAGGTATATGGAGGAATTTAAGGTGGGGGGGTTATATGGGAAGCAGGGTTTAAGGGTTGGCACAACATTGTGGGCCGAAGGG
Source organism: Hemitrygon akajei (assembly GCF_048418815.1). NCBI lineage: Eukaryota > Metazoa > Chordata > Chondrichthyes > Myliobatiformes > Dasyatidae > Hemitrygon > Hemitrygon akajei. The sequence continues at coordinate 89,320,523 of NC_133135.1, read as the reverse complement.
CCTGTACTGTGCTGTATTGTTCAATGTTCTATGTTCTAAACCTCAGTTTCTCATGCAAGTTGTTGTTGTCTCTGATATCAGCCTTTTCCTTTTCTTTTTAAACTCAAGCTTCTAAAAGCAAGGAAAATACAGCTGGTCAAAAATCAGAAAGTTCGGGGAACATTTTGCAGATCAGGCAGAGAGAGGAGTTCACATCTCAGATTAATGACCATTCATCAACCTAACACATCAACTCTGATTTCTCACTGATGCAACATGACATGCTGATAATTCACAATTTTTTCTGTTTTGTTTTTCTGTTGGCTAGTATACTTGAAAGTGGATAGCCTATCACTCAAATTTTACAGATATACTTACAACTTGAATCATTGGAAGAGGGAATACCTGGAGATGAGCTGCATGTTGGTCCCCAAGGATCATAATCCCAGGGTGTGAATTCCAAACTAAAATCAACCTCCATGTCACTATCCTAATGAAAGACAAAAACACAAATATTACTATTTGTCAGTGTGAACACATCGTTCAATTAACTTAGTCTTCACTATTTCCAAATACGATACAATGCACAGTGTTATATCCATATCGGTATTACAACCCTAAAAACATTCATTTAGCTCAAAAGGTGTGAAAACTTATTGCTCTTGAAATAAACAACTTCATGATGAAAATTAAAATGACAAAAACTGAAGCAATTTGTTAAATTGTACAATGAGAAATACTATATTTCCAAACAAATTATTAAATATCACAATATATTAGCAATTTGGATTTCTTTCAAGATACGAAGTTAAACTGTCAAAATCAGCACTGATGCTGATTAATACAGATAAAAGTAAGTTATCTCTCCCTCCCCAGATTAATGTTACAAATGAGGTCCTCTACTTGGGTATTAAAGTTAATACTTCCTTATCGTCTGTGGCTAAAACAAATTTCAGTCGGCCCTTCTTATCCGCGGGGGATTGGTTCTGGGACACCCCGCGGATACCAAAAATCGCAGATGCTCAAGTCCCTTATTTAACCTGTCTCAGTGCGGAGACACTTTAGGACCCAGCGGAACCCCGGACTTTATTTAACATGTCTCAGTGCAGTGGACATTAGGACCCAGCGGCGCAGCTCTGAACCGGCAATGTTTCTGTTCACGAAAATAATCACAATCACTATTGAAAATAAGGTGGAAGTAATAAAGCGATCAGAAAGAGGTGAAACACCATCGGTCATTGGAAAAGCATTAGACTACAGTTGGTCAACGATCTGAACAATTTTAATGGAGCATGTGAAAGGCCCTGCCCCGATGAAAGCTACAATTATTACTAAGCAACGCAGTGGTTTAATTATTGAAATACGTATGTTTCTTAAGTTTTATATGCAGAGAAAGGTAAAATATATACTATAAACTAAGAAAAACTTTTGACTAATTAACGCTAAATAATACCAGATGTACCTGTTCTGACTTCAAATCCGACTTAAAAACGGACTCAGGAACGGAACTGCTTCATAACCCAGGGACTGTCTGTACTTTTAAATCATCTCTAGATTACTTATAGTACCTAATACAATGTAAATTCTATGTAAATAATTGTTATACTGTATTGTTTGGGGAATAATGACAAGAAAAAATAGTCTGCACATGCTCAAACGACAAGTGCTGGAGAGAGAACTTCTGGGTTTTCCCGAGCCGCAGTCTGAATGTGGAATGCATGCGCAGTCTGAATCCGCGCATGTGGAATCTACGGATAAGGAGGGCCGACTGTACTCTTTAATTTTGAAAAAAATATAAGAAGATATTAATCGATGGAGACACCTGCCAGCATCAGTCCCAGCCCGTATATCGGTCATTAAAATGAACATCTTAACCCACATTTATTTTATCAGCTCAATGATCCCACTTGCGCCTCAAGCAGGATATTGGCAAAAACTGGACTCCCTACTGCGATGAAAAACACAAAATGCTAGCAGAACTCAGCAGGCCAGACAGCATCTATGGGAGGAGGTAGTGACGACGTTTCGGGCCAAAACCCTTCATCAGGAGTGAAGTAACATGAGATGGTCGAGGGGGGATAAGAAGTGAGGGGGAGGGATGAAGTAGAGAGCTGGGAAGTGATAGGCTGGAGGGAAATGGGCTAGGGGGAAGGTGGAGAATTAAGAGAAATAAAAGAGAAAGAAAGGTAGGGCTGGGGGGGAGATTGTAGTGGGGGGGGGGGGAAAGAGAAAGAGAACCAGACTAAAATTATAGATAGGGATGGGGTAAGGGGGGGCAGGGGTATCAACGGAGGTCAGTGAGTTGGATGTTCATGCCGGCAGGTAGGAGGCTACCTAGGCGGGAGATAAGGTATTGCTCCATCGACCTGCGTGTGGCCTCATCTTGACAGTAGAGGAGGCCATGGACAGACATATCGGAGTGGAAGTGGTCTGTGGAATTGAAGTGTGTGGCCACAGGGAGATCCTGCCACTGCTGAAGGACTGAGCGCCGGTGTTCGGCGAAACGATCTCCCAGTCTGCGGCAGGTCTCCCCAATGTATAAATGGCCACATCGGGAGCACCGGATACAGTATATCACCCCAGTTGACTCGCAGGTGAAGTGGTGCCTCACCTGAAAGGACTGTCTGGGGCCTAGGATGGTGGTGAGGGAAGAAGTGTGGGGGCAGGTGTAGCACTTCTTCCGTTTGCAGGGATAAGTGCCTGGAGGGAGGTCGGTGGGGAGGGATGGGGGGGATGAATGGACAAGGGAGTCGCGTAGGGAGCGATCCCTGCGGAAAGCCGAGAGTGGGGGGGAGGGGAAGATGTGGCTGGTGGTGGGATCCCGTAGGAGGTGGCGGAAGTTGCAGAGGATTATACGTTGGATCTGTAGGCTGACAGGGTGATAGGTGAGGACCAGGGGGACTCTATCCCTGGTGGGCTGGCGGGGGGGGGGGGTAAGGGCAGAGGTACGTGAAATACGGGAGACACGATGGACGGCAGAGTTGATAGTGGACGAAGGGAAGCCCCTTTCTTTAAAAAAGGAAGACATCTCCTTTGTCCTAGAATGAAAGGCCTCATCCTGAGAGCAGATGCAGTGGAGGCGGAGGAATTGAGAGAAAGGGATAGCATTTTTGCAGGAGACAGGGTGGGAGGAGGAATAATCTAGGTAACTGTGGGAGTGTGTAGGTTTGTAGTAGACATCGGTGGATAGGCTGTCTCCAGAGATAGAAACAGAAAGATCTAGAAAGGGGAGGGAGGTGTCGGAAATAGACCAAGTGAATTTGAGGGCGGGGTGAAAGTTGGAGGCGAAGTTAATGAAGTCGACGAGCTCAGCATGTGTGCAGGAAGCAGCGCTGATGCAGTCGTCGATATAATGTAAGAAGAGAGGAGGACAGATACCGGTGTAGGCTTGGAACATAGATTGCTCCACATGGCCGACAAAAAGGCAGGCACAGCTAGGACCCATGCGGGTGCCCATGGCTACACCTTTAGTTTGCAGGAAGTGGGAGGAGCCAAAGGAGAAATTGTTAAGGGTGAGGACTAATTCCGCAAGGCGGAGAAGAGTGGTGGTAGAAGGTGACTGGCTGGGTCTGGAATCCAGGAAGAAACGGAGAGCTTGGAGACCTTCCTGGTGGGGGATAGAGGTATATAGGGAATGGATTTCCATGGTGAAAATGAGGCAGTGGGGGCCAGGGAACTTGAAATCTTTGAAGAGATGTAAAGCATGGGAAGTATCACGGACATAGGTAGGAAGGGATTGAACAAGGGGAGATAAAACAGAGTCGAGATAGGCAGAAATGAGTTCAGTGGGGCAGGAGCAAGCAGAGACAATGGGTCTGCCTGGACAGGCAGGTTTGTGAATCTTAGGTAGGAGGTAGAAACGGGAAGTGTGGGGTGTGGGAACTATAAGTTTGGTGGCCGTGGATGGGAGATCTCCTGAGCTGATGAGATCGGAAATAGTTTGGGAGACAATGGACTGGTGCTCCCTAGTGGGGTCATGGTCCAGGGGTAGATAAGAGGAGGTGTCAGCGAGTTGTCGTCGTGCCTCCGATATGTACAAGTCGATGCACCAGACGACAACAGCACCCCCCTTATCAGCGGGTTTGATGGTAGGGTTGGGATTGTTGCAGAGGGAATGGAGAGCAGAGCGTTCAGAGGGGGTAAGGTTGGAATTGGAGCAAGGGGTGGTGAAGTCGAGATGGTTAATGTCCCGACGGCAATTAGAGATAAACAGATCCAGGGTGGGTAGAAGTCCTGGGTGGGGAGTCCATGAGGAGGAGGAGGGTTGGAGACGGGAGAACGGGTCATCGGTGGGGGTGGGAGAGCCCCTACCGAAGAAGTGGGCTCAAAGACGGAGCCGGCGGAAGAAGAGCTCCAGGTCCTGGTGCACCCAGAACTCACTGAGGTGAGGCCTTACTAAGGACAGAGCGCTCAGCCTCAGAGAGAGGATGATCGGAGGGGATGGTGAAGACCTGGCAGGGTTGAAAGCTCTGGTCCGAGGGTGGTGGGAGGCTGGTGGAGTCAGTGGGGAAGGGGTGGGGGTGAGAGGAAGCTGAAGCCCCCGAGGGCCCGGGAACCGGTGATTGAACCTCAGGCTCAGAAAGATCAGATGGCAGCGTGGTGGTGGGGGAAGGGGAGATAGCAGCGCATGGAGGTCCAGCTCGGAGGTTACCATGATGCTATGTTTGGAACAGTAAACAACCCAACATAAAGTGGTCAGCTCTACAATTCAAAAAGTCAGATGGGGGATTGGCATGTCCAAATTTTAAACCTTATCTCTGGGCATTTGTATTAAAAAGACTTAGCTACTGGATGGAGGAGGATAAAGTTTTGCCATGGAAAAATATAGAACAAGAGCTAATAGCACCAATAAGGTTGAAGGACTTCCTCCTTATAGATATATCTACCAAAAAATGTGATTTGTATTACGGTCCAATTTTAACCCATACTGGACAATGGGGTGACCCGCTGGGGCACCCTTTGAGAAAAAGGCAGTGCAGTCTGATGTGACCAGAATGAACATTACATTTTCAAGAATTCTATTGGTATTGCTTTGGTTTGGAAATTGAAGATGAAAAACGCAGTTTATTTAAGAAGAAAAACACGTATAAAGGGAAATGTAGCTCCTCCTGGTTTAACGACAGATACTTCTGATGGCAACATTTCTAGTTTTCTTCTGTAGGATCGGAGACTCGGCTGACAGTTCATCCCAACTCCCCTTCCCTCTGTAGAACCACTCTCAGCTGTCCCTACTTATCGTCTAATCCAGGCTTCAACTCAACCATATGAACAACAGTTCCCACAATGAACGTTGGGAGCGACAGATCATACACAGACTCAGTCTCTTTCTGCTGGTGGGAGTGGCTGGTGTTGACGGGTTATCACATGATATATTTGGAGAGGCTGAGCATTTCCCAGTTTAAACTTTTGGAAAAATTGTTCAGTTTTTCCATGTTTCGTCCCTAGCTCCGACTGCAATCTGCTTTTCAATCATGGACCCATTTCTATCCTGCAGCTCCAACATTAATTTTTTTTAAAAGTGGCGCCCCCTCAGATTTTTTCCATTTATGATAGTTGGCTTGAAGCTGAACACAAATATAATTTTAGACTATTTGCATCACATAGGAATTAAGAGAAACAAGAAATTAACTTTCATTGAATATAATGTGTTTAATTGCACAACGGTGCTGACGCTTTGTAATAGTTCAACTAAGCTAAAAATGTTTTGTTGATTACTTTCGTTTGTACTCAGTGTGCAAGTCTTTGAGCTTACATATCTAACAATAATCAGCCAGCATCGATGGATTCCAGCTGCCCTGCATATAGATGCTATAAGTGTTTAGAGCAGCAGAAAAATTCCTAAAATTTAAAAGCGTATGGTGCAAATCATCTCCATTCAGGAATATGGAACAATAATCACTTTCTATCTGGAGGGGGGAACCATTCACTAACATAACTTGAGAGGATAAAGATATTAGTGGGGCAAGTACTATCCTTAGCTTTCAAGAACTGGTATCTTGATATAATATTGATAAACACTCCCTTTTCTTCTACTTTAGAGTAAGATCAGCTTGTAAAGCCTATGAGGTTCCCTTGGATACAGAGTGCTCCAAGACAGATACTGTCATATGTCGATGATAAATTAAACTCCCAGAAATATATGCCCACATCAGGAATGAAAGCCTGGGATATGTCCTTATCCCAGGACTGGGATGCGATTTGTATTAATGCTGCCAGTGCTTCAAAAAACCCAAATCTTCGGTATATACACTTGAAATTCTATCATACAGCATATCTAACACTGAGAATTAGACATCAAATGGGACTGGTTCCTGACTCATATTGCTCATTTTGCCCCCACGGAACTGTTGGCTCTTTTATACATGTTGTATGAGAATGTCCAGGGGTTTTTGGTTTGTGGGGGAAGGTTATCAGTACTCTTACAGAACTAACGGGGATACAATTACCAATGGACCCGCTGTACATCTTCTAAATGATGATTCTCACCTTTCCCTTATGGAAAAAACACACAAAATCTAGCTGGCAGGGATAACTGCAGTGAAGAAGATTGTAGTCCAGCGTTGGAAACCTCCTCGTGATATTTCAAGTACTCACTGGCTTCGGAGCTTTTTGGACATTTCTTACCCGGAATTATCATCAGCAAGAGTAAATGATGCACAACTAAACACAATCTTAATGTGGACAAAGCTGATATCTAACTTCAATATCTTCTGTTAAAATAGGAATGCTCTGTCTGTGTATGCACTACTATTCAGTTGGTTGGTGGAGGGGGGAGGGGGGAGGGGTGGCGAGGGGGATGGGGATGAGTGTTGGGGGTGGCTGGGTTAAACAGTCAAAATGTAATCAGCAACTGGGTGTTTTGAATGTAATTTGTTGGTGTTGCAATAAAAATTAGTGATTAAAAAATCACAATATTTTAAAGGAAAACGGCAAAATACAAAGATAAAACTTTGACAATTAAGGATCAAATTTATTGAAATCACAAGAGAATATCAGTCAGTGGGGTGTTATTTAGGCTTAGTCAAATTTCTTAGGCTTTGGTAAGCAGCACGATGTACAAATACAAGTATGGAGCATTAATAAGGTTTTCATGATATTTCCATGAAAGTCAAACGTAAAAGGGTAATGAAAGGTGCTAAATTTCTGGAGGATAATTTACCGCAATACCATGTCCCTGATACAAATGTGCCATACATATTCAGCTTAATGGTTAATAATCCAGAGGCATGCAAATTAAATAAAGTCATAATTATCTTAATTAATTTAGCATTCATAAGGGAAAAGGACAAAGTTACTTAGGTATATTTTAGATTTTATCATTATTACCCCCATGCCACAAATCAAATAAACATAACTGTGGAAAGGCAAATTTAATAACTATACAAAGTCAGTCTGGGATACTTAATGTGATACAGAAACAATTAGCACAGCTAAGGGCAAGAGCATTATTTACCAAGAAATTGTGTGAACAATTTTTTTGTAAAGGAGCTATCGCTGACAGAACACGGAGGCACCTTCACGAACCCACACAGCCCCCGATGAGCCTGTGACTTCAGTCTCTTGAGACCTACATTAGAGCATCTTTCTTAGTCAATAGTATTGTCTTGTAGTTCTTACTTTCTGTTTTGGCTGCCCTGCTCATTTCTACTTTTGAGAATCAGCTTTGGTATTTGCATTATGGACTTGATAGTTGATTTACTTCAAAGTTCAAAGTAAATTTATGATCAAAGTATATATATGTCATCATATACTAACTTGAGATTGGGATTCTTGTAGGCATATTCAGGAATAGAAATACAACAGAATTTATGAAAACCTTTAAATATCAAAGACTAACAAACAGTAATGTACAAAAGACAACAAACAATAAATCACACAAATAATAAACAGTAAATATATAACACTGAGTTGTAGAGTCCTTGAAAGGTGAGTTGACAAGTTATGGAGTCAGCTCAGCATTGAGAAGACAGAAGTTAGCCACGCCATTGAGCATTCAGGAGCTTCATGGTTGAAGGGTAATAACTGTTCCTGAACCTGGTGGTGCAGTGTCAAAGGCTCCTGTATCTCCCTTCCAACTGCAGCAGCGAGAAGAGAACATGGCCTGGATGATGGATGCTACATTCTTGTGACAGTGCTTTTTGAAGATGAGTTCAGTGGCAGGCAGGGCTTTGCCTGTCGTGGTGTAGCCACCACTGTTTGCAGGCTTTTCTATCCTCGGGCATCGGTAATTCCATAATACCATAAGACACACAATATAGAGGAGAAGCTTTGGAGACAATGGTGCCTAATGGCAACTCCTTTGCTTGCATCTTTGGAAACAGCTCTATTTCTATCTTTTATATCTCTATTTTTCCCTTTCAGGGTTCTTTTGAAGACTGACTTGGCGTTACACTCAGACTTTGGTTCTTTGCGGGAATGGGACCCGCTTTCGGGGTCTCACCACTGGCTGTTATCCGTTACACCAACAACTCGGCCTAGAAGATTAGCTCACCTTCAGAGTTTCGGGCTTTCATGGCTCTGGAGGCAGGTGGGCTCGTGGTCGGTGCCTCTTCAGAAATCGGTGTGTCGTGAGAAGCGGAAGTTTGAAAGCAAAAAGCTGGCTGCTGGCTGTGTGCCCAGAGACCTGAGTTCTTTGGGCACAGAGCTCAGAAAAAGCAACGCAATGGACTTTTAACATCGTAAACCAGCGAGTAGTTTCCCCTCTCGCTGTGAAAAAGAGACACCTCTTTTTCCCTTTATTAGGGAGAGAGCCTGTGGTATGTCAAATACTAAGTGAACGAGTAGTGTTTGGAGCACTTCAAGTCTGTGTCTTTGCTGTTGCTTTGCTGCACACTTGAGTGCTCCGTGAGGGGTGTCGATGCTTTTTTTTGCTGGTGGGGGAGAGAGGATCATTGCTTTGCTGCTGCTTATGCGTGCAAGGGGTGTATTTGGGGTTCTAACATATAACTATCATTCACTGTTTGGGGCACTCCTCTGTTTTCTTGGATGGTTGCTAAGAAAAAGAATTTCAGGATGTATATTGTATACATTTCTCTGACATTAAATGTACTTTTTGACAGTCAATGGCCACTTTATTAGGTACACCTGCTTGTTAATGCAAATATCTAATCAGTCAATCATGTAGCATCAACAGTGCATAAAAGAATGCTGACAGGCTCAAGAAGTTCAGTTAATCTAACCAGGTATCAGAATGAGGAAGAAATGTGATCCAAGTGACTTTGACTGTGGAACAATTGGAGTGGTTTGAGTATCTCAGAAACCAATGATCTCCTAAGATTTTCATGCACAACCAGTTTCTAGAGTTTACGGACAATGGTGCAAAAAACAAAAAAACATCCAGTTCTGTGGGCAAAAGCATCTTGTTAATGAGAGAGGTCAGAGGTGAATGGGCAGATTGGTTCAAGCTGACAGGAAGGCGACATTAACTCAAATAGTAGTGTGCAAAAGTGCATCCCTGAATGCACAGTTTATCAAACCTCGAAGAGGATGGGCTAAACAGGTACAGAATAAGGTGGCCAGAGTATAAAAGCAAAATTGGGCTATTCGGCCCATCGGGCCTGTCGGCTATTCAATCATGGCTGATTTATTATACCTCTCAATCCTATTCTCATTCCTCCTCTACATAATGTTTGACAACCCTTATTAATCAAGGGCTCATCAACCTCCAGTTGAAATATACTCAATGACTTGACCTCCTCAGCCATCTGTGGCAATGAGTTCCACAGATTCTCCATCCTCTGACTAAAAAAAATTCATCCTCATTTCTGTTCTAAAGGGGCATTCTTGTATGCTAAGGCTCTGCCGCATGGCCCAGGACACACCCCACTATCGGAAACATCCTGTCCATGTCCACTCTATCAAGCCTTTCAATATTCGATTGATTTCAATAAGACCCCCTCCTATTCTTCTAAACTCCAGCGAGTACAAGCCCAGAGCCAACAAGAACTCCTCGTATGTTAACCCTTTCCTTCCCAGGAGCTTTCTCATGAAACTCCTCTGAACTCTCTTCAATGTCAGCACATTCTTTCTTAGATAAGAGACCCAAACTTCCACACCAAATTACAAATGTGGTGTGATCAATGCCTAAAAAGCATCAGAATTACAACTTTGCTTTTGTATTCTGGTCCTAATGCTAACATTGCATTTGCCTTCATTACTACAGACTTAACCTGCAAGTTAAGCTTTAGGGAATCCTGCAGTAGGATATCCAAGACCTTTTGCACTACAGATTTCTGAATATGTTCCCCATTTAGTATACCATCTACGCCTTTATCCCTTCTACCAAAATGCATGACCATATACTTCTCTTCACTGTATTTCATCTGCCATTTCTTTTCCCATTCTCTTAATCTATCAAAATCCTTCTGCAGACCCCGTTTCCTCAACACTACCTGTCCCTCCACCTATTTTTATATTGTCCGCAAACTTAGCAACAAAGCCATCAATTCTGTCATCCAAATCATTGACGTATAACGTGAAAAGAAGTGGTCCCAACACAGAGGCCCGCAGCACACCACTAGTCACCAGAAGTCAATCAGAAAAGGCCCCCTTTATTCCCCACTCTATGCCTCCTAACAGTCAGCCAATCTTCTATCCATGCTAGAATATTTCCTGTAATACCATGGACTCATTTCTTGTTAAGCAGCCTGATGTGCAGCACTTTGTCAAAGTCTTCTGAAAATACAGGTAAATAACATCTGAATCTCTCTTGAGAAAATAACAGCAAATAGACAAAGAATTCCAACAGATTTTTATAAATGAATTGGATGAAGAAGCAGAAGCGCAAACACGAGGAAATCTACAGATTCTGGAAACTCAAGCAACACACACAAAATGCTGGTGGAACGCAGCAGGCCAGGCAGCATCTGTAGGAAAAAGTACAGTCAACGTTTCGGGCCAAGACCCTTCGTCAGGACTAACTGAAAGAAGAGATAGTAGGAAATTTGAAAGTGGGAGAGGCAAGGGGAGATCCGAAATGATAGAAGAAGACAGGAGGGGGAGCGATAAAGCCAAGAGCTGGAAAGTTGATTGGCAAAAGGGATACAAAGCTGGAGAAGGGAGAGGATCAGGGGATAGAAGACTTAGGCAGAAAGAAAGGGGGAGAGGAGCACCAGAGGGAGATGGAGAGCAGTCAAGGAGTGATTATGGGAGGGACAGAGAGAGAAAAAAACAGGAAATAAAAGGGGGGAAAAAAAATAATAAATAAACAAATAAATAAATAGATAAGGGATGGGGTAAGGGGGGGGCATTAATGGAAGTTAGAGAAATCAATGTTCATGCCATCGTGTTGGAGGCTACCCAGACAGAATATAAGTTGGTGTTCATCCAACCTGAGTGTGGCTTCATCTTGACAGTAGAGGAGGCCATGGATAGACATACCAGAATGGGAATGGGACGTGGAATTAAAATGTGTGGCCACTGGGAGATTTCCAGCATATTGCCAGCTTTTTCTGGCAGACAAAGTGTAGGTGTTCAGCGAGTCTGCGTCAGGTCTCACCAATATATAAAAGGCCACACCAGGAGCATCGGACGCAGTATACCACACCAGCCGACTCAAAGGCGAAGTGCCGCCTCACCTGGAAGGACTGTCTGGGGCCCTGAATGGTGCTGAGGGAGGAAGTATAAGGACAGATGTAGCACTTGTTCCGCTTACAAGGATAAGTGCTGGGAGGGAGATCGGTGGGAAGGGATGGAGGGGCCGAATGGACAAGGGAGTCGCACAGGGAGCAATCCCTGCGGAAAGCAGAAAGGGGGGGAGGGAAAGATGTGCTTGGTGGTGGGATCCCGTTGGAGGTGGCGGAAGTTATGGAGAATTATATGTTGGACCCAGGGGCTGGTGGGGTGGTAGGTGAGGACATGGGGAACCCTATCCCTAGTGGGGTGGCAGGAGGATGGGGTGAGAGCAGATGTGCGTGAAATGGGAGAGAAGTAGAAGGGTTAGTAAGTTTGCTGATGACACAAAGGTTGGGGGTGTTGTGGATTGTCAGAAGTTACAGCAGGACGTTAATAGGATGCAGAACTGGGCTGAGAAGTGCCAGATGGAGTTTAATCCAGGTAAGTGTGAAGTGGTTCATTTTGGTAGGTGAAGTTTGAAGACAGAACCTAATATTAATGGTAAGACTCTTGGCAGTGTGGTCCATGACCACAGGACATTCAAAGCTACTGCATAGGCTGACAATGTTGTTAAGAAGGCATAATGATGTGTTGGCTTTTATCAACTGTGGATTCAATTCAAGAGCCGTGAGGTAATGTTACAGCTAATCAAGACCTTAGTTAGACCCCACTTGGAGTACTGTATTCAGTTTTGGTGATCTCATTACAGTAAGGACGTGGATGCTATGGAGAGAGTGCTGAGGAGATTTATAAGGATGTTGCCTGGATTGGAGAGCATGCCTTATGAGAATAGGCTGCGTGAACTTGGCCTTTTCTCCTTGGCGTGACGAAGGATGAGAGGTGACTTGATAGAGATGTATAAGATAATGAGAGGCATTGATCGTGTGGATAGCCAGAAGCTTTTCCCAGGGCTGAAATGGCTAACACAAGAGGCTAAGAGACTCAGATAGGTATATAGAGCTTAGACAAACATATGCAGTAGGGAAATTATAGGCAGCTTCTAGAGTAGGTTTCATGGTCAGACCAACATTGTGGGCTGAAGGGCCTGCAACTTGCTGTAGATGTTCTATGTTCTATATTTCAGGCAAGATTCACCCTTCAGGAAACCATGGCAATTTTGACCTGTTTTATAATGCGTTTCCAAGCACCCCAGAACCTCATCCTTAATAACTGACTCCAACAATTTTCTAACTACTGAAGTCAGAAAATTATAGGCCAGTTAGCCTTTCTTCTGCTTCCCTCCCTTCCGAGAGAGTGGGGTGACACTTGCAATTTTCCAGTCCTCCAGAACCATTCCAGAATCCAGTGATCATTACTAATTACTCCACAGTCCCTTCAGTTGCCTCTTTCAGAACACTAGGGTAAAGTCCATCTGGTTCAGGTGAGTTATCTAGCTTTACTTTTCAGCTTCGCAAGCACCTTCTCCTGAGTAACGGCAACAACACTCACCTCTGCCCTCTGGCACTCTCGCATTTCTGGCATTCTGCTGGTGTCTTCCACAGTGAAGATTGAACCAAAATACTAAGTTTATCCACTCTTTCTTTGTTCCCTATTACTATCTCTCCAGAATCATTTTCTAATGATTCAATATCCAGTCTCCTCTCCTTCACTCTTTCTATAACTGAAAAAAAATTATATCCTTTTTTACATTATTGGCCAACTTAGCTTCATATTTCATCTTTTCTTTCTTGATAGCTTCTTTGTTGCCACCTGTTAGTTTTCCCAATTCTCTAATTTCCCACTAATGTTTGCTATTTTATATGCCCTCTCTTTTGCTTTTATGCTGCCTTTGACTTCCTTTGTCAGCCAAGGTTGCCTCATGCTCCCTTTAGAATACTTCTTCATCTTTGGGATGTAAATTTCCCATGCCTTCTGAATTGCTCACACAAAACTCCAGACATTGCTGTTCTGCCTTCATCCCTGCTAGTGTCCCCTTCCAATCAACTTTGGCCAGTTCCTCTCTCAGCCTTTACAATTCCCTTTAATCTACTGCAATACATACATCTAACTTGAGCTTCTCCCTGTAAAACTGCAGGGGAATTCTATCATATTATGGTCACTGCCTCCTAAGGATTCCTTTACCTTAAGCTCCCTAATCCAATCTAGGTCATTGCATAACATCCAGTCCAGAATTGCCATTCCCATAATGGGCTCAAAAAGCCATCTCATAGGCATTCTATAAATTCTCTCTCTTGGGATTCTGCACCAACTTGATTTTTTTCCCCATCTACCTGCATATTGAAATCCCCCTTGATTATTGCAACCATTTTTCAGCAGTCTAATATCCACTCTTGTATTTCCAAACTGTGATGAAACCAATCAGGATACTTTCCACTGTACATTGCTACAAGTTTGTCAAAGTTTTACATGACATGCCATATCTGCACAGACTTCTATGATAGTAGAGGCACTGCTGGGCCTTCTTTGTGATGACACTTATGTCATCATCCCTTAACAGATCCTTTGATATGATAACGCAAAAGAATTTCAAGTTACTGACCCTGTCCACCTCCAACCCCCTAACAGCTTGTGGACCTCTGGTTCCTTCCTCCTGTTTTCAATAATCAGCTGATATTGCTGATGTTGATAAGGAGGTTGTTGTGGCACCATTCAGCCAGATTTTCAATCTGTGCCAATTTGAAACCACCTTTGATTAGGCCAACTTAAAACTTAAACCATGGTATTGGAACTGTACTTTGCCACAAAGTCATAGGTATAAAGCAAGTAGAGCAGGGGGCTAAGCATACAACCTTGTGGTGCACCTGCACCAATAGGAGATTGTGGAGATGATGTGGTTGCCAACCTGACTGACTGGGGTCTGCAAATGAGGAAATTGAGGATCCAGTTGCACAAGGTGATGTTGATGCCTAGGTCTTGGAGCTTTGTGATCAGGTTTGAGGGAATGATCATGTTAAAATGCAGAGCTGTTGTCAATGAAGAGCATCCCGACATATGGCATCTTCACACAAGGAAATCTACAGATGCTGGAAATTCAAGCCACACACACAAAATGCTGGTGGAACGCAACAGGCCAGGCAGCATCTATAGGAAGAAGTACAGTCGACGTTTTCGGGTCTTAGCCTGAAACGTTGACTGTACTTCTTCCTATAGATGTTGCCTGGCCTGCTGCGTTCCACCAGCATTTTATATGGCATCTTCATTGTCCGGATGTTCTAGAGCTGAGTGAAGAGCCAGTGAAATGGCATCTGCTGTTAACCTGTTGTGCTAGTAGGCAAATTGGAGTGGATTGAAGTCACTCCTCAGACAGCAGCTGATATGCTATGACAAACCTCTCTGAGAACTTCATCACAGTGGAATTAAGTGCTACTGGATGTTAGTTATTGAGGCAGGTTACAGTTTTCTTCCTGGGCACCAGGATGATGAGGCCTGCTTAAAGCAGGTGAGTAACTCAGACTGCTGAAGCTAGAGGTTGAAGAGGTCAGTAAACACTTCAGCAGGTTGATTAGCACAGGTCTCCAATACTTAGCCAGATACGTCTGGGCCAAATGCTTTCTGTGGATTCACCCACCTGAAGGATGCTCTCACATTCTCCTCTAAGATCACAGGGTCATCAAGGGCAACGGGAATTCATGAACGTGCCTCCATAATGTGTCAGTCAATGCCAGCATAAAAAGGTACTGAGCTCATCTGGGAGTGAAACCTTTTTCCAGGAAAACTTTGTTGTCATTTATGTTGCTTAGTTTTGCTTTCACAGAGGTGATGACATTAAATCCCTGCCACAGCTATCAAGGTTCAAGTTCGTGATTCAAGTTTAGTCTGAAAATGCCACTTGGAACATGAGATGTTTTCCGGAGGTCATACCTGGACCTCTTGTACTTTCCCTGGTCACCAGTCCTAAACATCACCAATCTAGCCCTCAGCAGATTACACATCTCTTAGTTCATCCAGGGCTTCTGGTTCAGGAAGACTCTGAATGATCTGAATGTCCATGACAACAATAGTGCATTCATTCAGGTCTTCTGATGAGTCTTTAAACCTGGCCCAGTCCATCAACTTGAACCAATCCCACAGTCACTCCTCTCCCACCCGTGACACCTCTTTGTTGTGCTTACCACTGATGCTTTGCTCCTTAGCCTCTCTGTATGCAGGGAGGAGGACAGCCAGATGATCAGATTTCCCTGAATGAGGTTTAGGGATGGAATGGTGGGCATTCTTAATGATAGTGCAGCAGTGATCGAGTGTGTCGGGTCCTCTGGTGCTGCAGGCGATGCGCTGATGGTAATTGAGCAGAGATTTCTTCCCCGGCAAGGATGTGAAAGGCATCAGGGTAGGCTGTTTCTTGTTTGTTAATCATGGCACTCAGTACTGAATGGCCCATGAACATGAACGTTATTCTTTTTGCACAATTTACTTTTTGTGATTTATATATTTTTAAGTCTTTGTACTGTACTGCTACCATAAGTCAACATTTTCATGTGATGTGTCATTGATACAAATGCGACTCTAATTCTGAAAATCATGTCCCAGCTCCTATATTCAATGCCTGACTGATGAAGGTCAGCGTGCTAAATAAATGTGTAACCAACCTGTCTACCGTGACACTATGTTCAATGAGGTACGGACATGTACTCCCAGAACAATCTGGGAGAGTTTTATTTCATGCTGTCAAAAATGTTTAGGAGAATCAATGGGACTTAATGGTGACTCCTTTGCTTGCATCTTCGGAAACAGCTCTTTTATAATTTTTCCCTTTCAGGGATCTTTTGAAGACCCTGGCCTGAAGTTCCATGCTGACTACAGTTCTTTGCAGGAATGGGACCCGCTCTCTGGGTTTCACGAATGGCCATTATTCGGCACACTAAGGGCGCAGCCTAAGAGCTTCGCTCACCTTCGGAGGTCTGAGATTTCGTGGTTCTGGAGACGGGGTCATTGGAGATCGGTGTCCGGGCAGGAGATCGGTGTGTCATGGGAATCGGAAGGTCTAAGGCTGTGTGCCCAGATCTTTTGGCTCAGAGCGCCGAAAAAGCAACACAACATAGTTTTAACATCGTAAACCAGTGAGTTATTTGTTATGTCTCCCCTCTTGCTGTGAAACGGAGACATCTCTTTCTCCCTTATTAGGGAGAGAGAGAGCCTGTGGTACATCAAATGCCGGGTGAACAATTTAGTCTTTGGGGTAACTGCAAGTCTGTGTCTTTGCTGTTGCTTTGCTCATGCTTGATGCTTTTTTTTTGCCAGTGGGGGAAGGGTGGAATCATTGCTTGCTGCCGCTTACGTGCAGGAGGGTGGACTTTGGGGTTCTAACATTTAACTGTCATTCATTCTTTGGGGGCACTCCTCTGTTTTTCGTGGATGGTTGCAAAGAAAAAGCATTTCAGGATATACATTGTATACATTTCTCTGACGTTAAATGTACCTTTGAATTCTTTGAAATATAGCAGAGAGAATGGACCACACCTGGCATTTGACAACTGTTAACCATTTCTGATTGAAGAACATAATTTTGAGGCTATATGAGATTGACATAATTTTCAGTCACATTCAAATGTCAGCATATTTCAATCATATCACATCTGGAAGAAGATGGCAGCAGTGAACATCACTAACACAAGTGACTGTTTCTTGCACGTCTTCTTTTTCCTTTAATTATGTTTCTAGTACTGTTGGAGCCTGTGATCTACAGTTTGGGGGGGGGTTGATGTTTTTCTTTGAACACGTTCCATGGTTTTGTTTCGTGACTGTCTGTGGAGAAGATAAATCTCAGGGTTGTACATTGTACAATAATAATAAATGTACTTTAAAGTTGTGCTTCTAATTATTCAGGAAGTGGAATTTCATTTGTTTACCAATTATCACAAATGCATGTCCTCTGGTTAACAAAGATCCAAGTAATGTGTTTCTGTTTAAACTAACTAGATAAGAGGAAAGTTTTCACCACAGCGTGAACAACCAAACAGCTCAACTCATCTGTGGCTTAAGACAGGATGAATTATTAGTACTTACAAATGGATTGTTCTTCAAAGCTTCAAACATGTTGCTGGAATCATTCAGCTCTTCAAACAGCAATGAGTCTATAATTAACAAAAAATGAAATCATAAACCTGCACAGAGGTGGATTTTTGGCATAAAATGCAAAATTCATTTTTATATTGCTTTCAATAGTAAAATAGAGAATGGTTTGAATAATTAAAGACTACTACCTCTGAAGCTGTAATAGTCTTAAATTCACTAAGACATATATGTCAAACTCAAGGCCCGCGGGCCAAATCCGGCCCGCTGTGGAATTATCTTTGGCCCACGAGATAATATCTAATTACTATTAAAGCTGGCCCCAGTAATCGAAGCGCCTATGGCGTATGATATGGCTAATGCTGAGTTTATTCAGGTACCAGGTTTTCAGGGTTTTGAGTGTTTATTCGGCAGTCTTGCTCGGCAGTCTTCTTCATAAGAAACGGAATTTGTAAAGTGAAACACTTTGTAGTTATAGCAGAGACTGAGACACATGAGAGCAGGCTGAAAAAACGGAGGCAACGAAAGCTGCGTTTGCACGCGTCCGACTGATCCGGCCCGCATGAAGCTGCATTTTGCTCAATCCGGCCCGTGACCTAAAATGAGTTTGACACCCCTGCACTAAGATATCTCCAGTTTGTATTTTTGTATTCCATTTATTCTATCAGTTCCCCCAGCTACCAATTTGAGAGTTCTAACAGCTGAAACCAATATTTTTCTCCTCTGGCCAATATCATAGTTGACTGAGGGGGCCTCATGATGGGCAAATTGGCTGCATTCCCCACATCACAGTAGAGATCACACATCAAAAGCTCTTTATTGGCTGTGAAGTGTATCAGTTCATCAAACAGTTGTAAAAGAGGAATGATAAATGAAAAGTCTAAGTGAAAATAGCAGTTGCTTGACTATGAGATTTGGCTACACACACAAAATACTGCGGAACTCCAGGGTCTTGGCCCAAAACGTCAACTATTTACACTTTTCCATAGATGCTGCCTGGCCTGCACCAGCATTTTGTGTGTGTTGCTTGAATTTCAAGCATCTGCAGATTTTCTTATGTTTGCTGCTTTTTTTTAAATTCGTAATTTACTTGAAGCTCATAATTCTTTGGTGTTAACAATCAGCTCTCTCAGTAATGCAGGGTATTGATGGTTGGGGATGAAAAGCCTGTTGACAGAAATTGTTACACTGGAACTACTACTACTTGGCAAAGAGACCT
The DNA here is from genome assembly GCF_048418815.1 of Hemitrygon akajei. Taxonomy (NCBI): domain Eukaryota; kingdom Metazoa; phylum Chordata; class Chondrichthyes; order Myliobatiformes; family Dasyatidae; genus Hemitrygon; species Hemitrygon akajei. The sequence continues at coordinate 89,301,742 of NC_133135.1, read as the reverse complement.
TTTTCCGATCATACATCAGCTCAGCATTCAATACCATCATCCCTTCAAAACTCGTGAATAAATTCCTAACCCTTAGCTACAATACCTCCTGTGCAATTGGATCTTTGATTTCCTCACTTGAAGACCCCAGTCAGTTCAGATTGGTAACGTTGTCTCCTCGATCACCAACAGCACAGATGCACCACACAGCTGTGTGCTTAGCTCCCTGCTCAACTGGCTTTACACTTATGACTATGTGGCTAAGCACAACTCCAATGCCAAATTCATGTTTGCTGAAAACACTGCTGCCGTAAACTGAATCAGCATATAGGAGGAAGAATGAAAATCTGGCTAAGTGGTGCCATAAGAACAACCTCTTACTCAATGTCAGCAAGGCTAAAGAGCTGGTTATTGACTTCAGGAGAAGGAAACCAAAGGTCCATGAGCCAGTCCTCATTGGAAGATCAGAGGTGGAGAGGATCAGCAACTTTAAATTCCTCAGTGTTATCATTTTGGTGGTCCTGTCCTAGGCCCAGCACATAGTGCAATTATGAAGAAAGCACAGCAGCATCTCTCCTTCCTCAGGAGTTTGCAAAGATTTGGCATGACATCTAAACTTTTGACAAACTACTATAGATGTATAGAAGAGAGTATACTGACTGGCTGCATCACATCCTAGTGTGGAAACACCAATTCCTTTGAATGGAAAATTTTACAAAAAGTAGTGGATACACCCAGTCCAGCATGTGTGAAGCCCTCCCCACCTCTGAACACATCTACATGAAACACTACCTCAGGAAAGCAGCTTCCATCATCAGGGACCTCCACCAGCCAGGTCATGCTCTCTTCTCGCTGCTGCCATCAGGACAAAGGTACAGGACTCATACCACAAGGTTCAGAAACAGCTAGTACCCTTCAACCATCAGGCTCTTGAACTAAAGGGGACAACTCCACTCCATGAGACTACAAGACATAGGAGCTGAATTAGTCCATTCAGCCCATCAAGTCTGCTCTGCTATTCCATCATGGCAGATCCCAGATCCCACTCAACCCCATACACCTGCTTCTCACCATACCCTTTGATGGCCTGACCGATCAGGAAACTATCAACTTCCACCATAAATATATCCACAGACTTGGCCTCCACTGCAGTCTGTGGCACAGCATTCCACAGATTCACAACTCTCTGGCAAAAAAAAATTCCTCCTTACCTCTGTTCTAAAAGGTCACCCTTCATTTCTGAGGCTGTGCCCTCTCATTCTGGATACCCCCACCAGAGGAAACAGCCTCTCCAAAGCCACCCTATCTAGTCTTTTCAATATTCAGTAGGTTTCAATGAGATTCTCCCTGCATTCTACTTAATTCCAGTGAGTACAGGCCCAAAGCTCCTCATATGTTAACCCCTTCATTCAAAGTTTCCCCTTCAAAGTTTCCTTTCAGTTAGTCCTGATGAAGGGTCTCAGCCCGAAATGTCAACAGTGCTTCTCCCTATAGATGCTGCCTGGCCTGCTGCGTTCCACCAGCACTTTGTGTGAAGTGGTTCATTTTGGTAGGTCAAATTTTAAGACAGAATATAATATTAGTGGTAAGACTTGTCAGTGCGGAGGATCAGAGAAAACTATCTTGGGGTTTATGTCCATAGGACACTCAAAGCTGCTGTGGAGGTTGACAGTGTTGTTAAGAAAGAGTATGGTGTGTTGGCCTTCATCAACCCGTGGGACGGAGTTCAAGAGCTATAAGGTAATGTTACAACTGTATAGGACGTTAGTTAGACCCCACTTGGAATACTGTGTTCAGGTCTGGTCACCTCCCTACAGGAAGGATGTGGATATTATAGAAAGGGTGCAGAGGAGATTTACAAGGATGTTGCCTGGATTGGAGGGCAAGCCTTATGAGAATAGGCTGAGTGAACTTGGCCTTTTTTCCTTGAAGCGACGAAGGATGAGAGGTGACTTGATAGAGGTGTATAACATGATGAGAAGCATTGATCGTGTGGATAGCCAGAGGCTTTTTCCCAGGGCTGAAGTGGCTAACATGAGGGGGCATAGTTTTAAGGTGCTTAGAAGTAGGTACACAGGGCAGGTCAAGGGTAAGTTTTTCCACACACAGAGTGGATAGTGCATGGAATGCATTGCCATCTATCCTGTGTCCTGTGAACTATTCAGAAACTTCAGCCATATCTGCTCTGCCATTGTCCCTGCCAGTATCCTTCTCCTATCCACCTGGGCAAGCTCCTTTCTCATGCCTCTGTAATTCACTTTATTCCACTGTGGTACTGATACATGTGAGTTGTGCTTCTCTCTCTCAAATTGCAATATGAATTCAATCATATTATGATCACTGCTTCCTAAGGTTCCTTTACATTAAGTTCAATAATAAGATCTGGGTTATTACACAACACCCAGTCTAAGATGGCCTTTTCCCATGTAGGCTCATGCACAAGCTGCTTTAACAAGCCATCTCAATTCCCTCTCTTGCGATCCAATACCAACCTGATTTTCCCAGTCCCTTTGCATATTGAAGTCCCCCATTACAATTGTGTCATTACCCTTATTACATGTCTTTTCCAGCACCCTTTGCAATCTTAACTCCACATCTTGGCTACTATTTGGAGATCTATATATGATGCCCATGATGGGTTTTTTTATGCTTGCAGTTTAACTCCACTCACAAAGAGTCAACATTCTCTGACCTCATGACACCTCTTTCTGCAGATGTAATTCCATCTCTTACAAACAGAGCCACACCACCACCTATGCCTTCCTGTCTGTCCTTTCGATACAAAGCATATCCTTTGATGTTAAGCTCCCAACTATGGCCTTCTATCAGCCACGACTCAGTGATGCCCACAACATCATAGCGACCAACCTCTAAATATGCCACATGTTTGTGCACCTTATTGCGAATGCTACGTGCATTTAAATAGAGCACTTTCAGTCCTGCATTCTTCACCCTTTTGAATTTCAGCTCTGTGGTACAACATAAGTCTTCACTCCGTCTGCATTTGTATCCAATCATTGGTTTATCCTTCCTTACATTATGTTACTTCCATCATCTACTTGAAAATCTGCTGGCTCATCCTCAGCTCTATCATACTGGTTCCCATCCAACTGCCATATTAGTTTAAACCACTCAACTTCCCTTGCCCCCTCATTGATTATTTTCCACAACCAATGGACTCAATTTGAAGGATTCTTCATCTCATGTTCTTGATATTTATTATTTATTTGTTATTATTTCTTTCTTTTTGTAATTGCACAGTTTGTTGTCTTTTGCACACTGGCTGAATTCCCAAGTTGGCGTAGTCTTTCATTAATTCTGTTATGGTTAATAATCTGTGGATCTATTGAGCATTCCCTCAAGAAAATTAACCTCACGGTTGTATATGGTGACATAGGTGTACTTTGATAGCAAGTTTACTTTGAACTGCTGTTCACTATCTATCCAATACCTCACCATTTCCAATTCCAACCAATGAAAACATCAGCTTAAAATTACCTGGGATGTTCAATTTATTTGGAATATACTTACAAAGTACTACATCCAAAAATACTACTTTCCTTTGGATTAGCAAGACATTATGAAGGACAGACGTCATGAATTCTGCACTTGGGTTCAAAGAATCGCAAATGTTTTGACAATACAATGACAGGAAAGAGTTAAAAATTGAAGTATTTCCAAAAAACAGCTAATACCCTGTGCTAAGCTACAGCATTTGTAAATAAATATCTGAAGAATAGCTTTCCTGATACACTACCAATGTTTTGTGTGAAAAATCCTACCTGCATTGCTTACATATGTCAGTACTACAGACTGCATAGTGTAGGGAGACAATAAAAAATCATTATCTTTCAGTTAGCATAATTTTCTCACTCACTGCTCAAAATCATTGCTCAGTTTGGGCAGTAACCAAATGCTTATTGTTTCAGCTCATTTGGTGCTGGTGTGGTTGAACATGCTGAAAATGATGAGACATGAGCACCCACTGCTGGAATAGGAGGGAAGAAACTGCAGCAACTGAAATGGTGAGAAAGAGAGAGGTGATGTGTTGGAGAAAGGGGGGGTGAAAGAGAGGAGGGGTGTGTGGGAAAGGGGGGTGAAGGAGGGGTGTGTGGGAAAAAGGAGAATGTGTGTGGGAGAGCGGGGGTTGTAGGAGCGAGGGGGGCTTGTGGGGGAGGAAGAGGGGGTTTGTGGCAGAGAGAGGGGTTTGTGGGAGACAGACGGGGTTGTGGGAGAGAGAGGGAGGGTTGTGGGAGAGAAGAGGGAGGGTTGTGGGAGAGAAGAGGGAGGGTTGTGTGAGAGAAGAGGGGGGCTGTGGGAGAGAGTTGGGGGTTGTGGGAGAGAGTGGAGGGTTGTGGGAGAGAGAGAGGGGGTTGTGGGAGACAGATGGGGTTGTGGGAGAGAGAGGGAGGGTTGTGGGAGAGAAGAGGGGGGCTGTGGAACAGAGTTGGGGGTTGTGGGAGAGAGTGGAGGGTTGTGGGAGAGAGAGGGGGTTGTGGGAGAGAGAGGGAGTTGTGGGAGAGAGAGGGAGTTGTGGGAGAGAGAGAGGGGGTTGTGGGAGAGAGAGAGAGGGTTGTGGGAGAGAGAGGGGTTGTGGGAGGAGGGGGTTTTGTGGGTTGGAGGGGTTGTGTGGGTGGGAGAGGGAGGGAGTGTGTGTGGGGATGGTCGGGTGTGTGTGTGGGGATGGTGGATGGGGTCAGAGAGGGAGGGGTCCAAAGGGGAGTGGTCAGAGGGGGGGAGAAGGGTCAGAGAGGGGAGGGTGGGGGGGTTGTGTGTGGTAGAGAGGGTGGGTGTGAGTGGGAGGGAGGGCAGGTGTGTGTGGCGATGGGAGAGTGAGGGTGTGGGAGTGGAGGGGAGGTAAGAGGGGAGAGGGGTATCCATAAATACAAATACCTTAGATCCTTCCTAGTATAAAACTGGGAGGCCCAGAAATGGGCATGTGGTGCAGGATAGCAATGGAGATATGTACCCTGGGACTAGGTGAGCATGGGATTGATAAACAGAAGAGATGCAGAGATCACAGAAGGGGAACAGTAAAGTTCAAAATTAAGTAAATTTATTATCAAAGCACATATTTGTCACTGTATACTACCCTGAGATTCATTTTCTTGCGGGCATTCACAGTAAACACAAAGAAACGCAATAGAATCAATGAAAACGGCATATAAAGACGGACAAATAACTAATGTGCAAAAGAAGACAAACTATGCAAATTTAATAAAAACAAATTAATAATAATAAGTAAGTAATACATGTTGAGAGCATGAGATGTAGATTATTTGAAAGTGAGACACAGATGGTGGAATCAGTTCAGTGTTGGAGTGAGTAAAGTTATCCACTCTGGTTCCTAAGCCTGATGGTTGAGTGGTAATAACTGTTCCTGAAAGTGGTGGTGTAGGACCCAAGGCTTTTGTACCTCCTTCCTGATGCAGCAGCGAGAAGAGAGTTTGGCCTGGATGGTGAGGGTCCTCCATGACGGATGCCACTTTCCTGCGACAGTTCTCCTTGAGATGCTCAATGGTGGGGAGAGCTTTAGCTGTGACGAACTGGGTTGAATGCACTACTTTTTGTAGACTGTTCCATTCAAAGATTAGTTTCCATACCAGACCATGGTGCAGCCACTCAAGATACTTCCCATTATGTACCTATCTAAGTTTGTCAAAGTTCTAGACGATGTGCCAAATCTTCGCAAACTTTTAAGAAAGTAAAGACGTTTCCATGCCTTCTTTATAATGGCACTTCTCTGCTGGATTCTGGGCAGATCTTCTGAAATAATAACATAGAGCAATTTTAAGCTACTGACCATCTCCACGCCTCTGATCCCTTGATGAGGACTGGTGCTTCGACTCCCAGTTTCCTTTACCTGTAGTCAATATCCAACTCTTTGGTTTTGCTAACGCTGAGTGAGAGGTTGTTGTTGTGGCACCATTCAACCAGATTTTCAATCTCCCTGCTGTATGCTTATTCATCACCATTGTTGATTCAGCCAACGACAGTGGTCTCGTTGCAGTCAACTTCAATATCGCACTGGAGCTGTACTAGCCGCACAATCACAGGTATAAAGCAAGTAGTACAGTAAGACACGTGCACAGCCATGCATTGCACCTGTGCTGGCGGCATCTGTGAAGGACATGACAAGTGAGGAAATCGAGGATCCAGTTGTACAAGGAGGTGTGGTGGCCAAGATCATGCAGCTTATTGATTAGTTTTGAGGGGATGATGGTCTTGAATGCAGAGCTATAGTCAATCAAGAACATCCTGATATCCAGATGTTGATGTTGAAGAGGCTTTGCAGTGGGGCAGCAAAATGGAGACACAAGAAATATTGAGTGCAGCTGCTATTTCCTAATAATTTTTATTTTTGCCAGAACTTCAACACAGTAAAACATCTTTAAGTCCCTATTAAACTATATTATTATATTATTAAACTATAGCTGGCCCAAAACAGACTGTTGGTTAAATTCCATGGGTGCTGGGCTCCTCCAGCATGTTGTGTGTGTAACTTTGGATTTTCATCAGAATTTCCTGTGTTTATAACATGGGGGTGGGGTTGGTGAGCACGAAGGCAGAAATAAATGAAAAGTTAAGACCAGCGTCGATCTGGTTTACAGCAAAGTGAAACGCAGCAGAAATCAAAATCACCTGAGGGATAATGATGGAATTTAAAATCAAAAGTTTTAGACCATAAAATCGGAAAACATAGAAGCAGAATTAGACCATCTGGCCCATTGAGTCTACTCCACCATACAATCACAGCTGATCCTTTTTTTTCCTCCTCATCAACCCCAGTTCCCAGCCTTCTGTCCCCAACATTCCCAACATCTGCCAGACGATGCTGAGGATGTTCTACGAGGCTGTGGTGGCCATGTTTGCTGTTGTGTGCTGGGGCAGTAGGCTGAGGGTAGCAGACACCAACAGAATCAACAAACTCATTCGTAAGGCCAGTGATGTTGTTGGGGTGAAACTGGACTCTCTGACGGTGGTGTCTGAAAAGAGGATGCTGTCCAAGTTGCATGCCATCTTGGACAATGACTCCCATCCACTCCATAATGTACTGGTTAGGCACAGGAGAACATTCAGCCAGAGACTCATTCCACCGAGATGTAACACTGAGCGTCATAGGAAGTCATTCCTACCTGTGGCCATCAAACTTTACAACCCCTCCCTCGGAGTGTCAGACACCCTGAGCCAATAGGCTGGTCCTGGACTTATTTCCACTTGGCATGATTAACTTATTATTATTTAATTATTTGTGGGTTTTATATTGCTATATTTCTTCACAATTCTTGGTTGGTGCGGCTGTAACGAAACCCAATTTCTCTCGGGATCAATAAAGTATGTCTGTCTGTCTGTCTTCTCCCTGTAACCTTTGATGCCATGTCCAATCAAAAACCTATCAATCTCTGCCTTAAATACACCCAACGACCTGGCCTCCACAGCTGCACAAATTCCACAAGTTCACCACCCTTTGGCTAAAAAAATTTCTCCGCATCTCAGTTGTGAAAGGGTGCCCCTCTATCCTGAGGCTATGCCATCTTGTCCTAGACTCTCCCTCCATGGGAAACATCCTTTCCACATCTACTCTGTCTAGGCCTTCCAATTTTCAAAAGGTTCCAATGAGATCCCCCTCATCCTTCTGAATTCCAGCGAGTACAGACCCAGAGCCATCAAATGTTCCTCCTATGATAACCCTTCCATTCCTGGAATCACCCTTGTTAATGTCCTCTGGACCCTCTCCAATCTCACATCTTTTCTAAGATGAGGAGCCCAAAACTGTTCATAATAAACAAGGTGAGGCCTCACCAGTGCCTTATAAAGCCTCAGCATCACATCCTTGCTCTTGTATTCTAGACCACTTGAAATGAATGCTAACATGGTATTTGCCTTCCTTACCACCGACTCAACCTGCAAGTTAACCTTCAAGGTGTTCTGCACAAGGATTCCCAAGTCTCTCTGCATCTCAGATTCCTGGATTTCCTCCCCATTTAGAAAATAGTCCACACATTTATTTCTACTACCAAAGTGCATGACCATGCAAATTCCAACATTGTATTTCATTTGCCACGTCCTTGCCCATTCTCCTAATGTCTGTCCTTCTGTATCCTACCTGTTTCCTTAACACTACCTGCCCCTCCACCAATCTTTGTATCATCTGCAAACTTGGCAACAAAGCCATTTATTCCATCATCTAAATCATTTATATACAGAATAAAAAGAAGTGGTCCCAACATTGACCCCTGCGGAACACCACTAGTCACTAACAGCCTTAAATAAAAGTAAGTAAAAGTAATAAAAGTATCCTTTTATTCCCACTTGCTGCCTCCTACCAATCAGCCAATGCTCTAACCATGTTAGTAACTTTCCTGTAATACCATGGGCTCTTAACTTGGTAAGCAGCCTCGTGTGTGGCACCTTGTCAAAGGCCTTCTGAAAGTCCAAATATGCAACATCCACTGCATCCCCTTTATCTATCCTACTTGTAATCTCCCCAAAGAATTCCAACAGGTTCATCAGGCAGGATTTTCCCTTAAGGAAACCATACTGACTTTGTACTACCTTGTCCTATGTCACCAAGTACTCTATCACCTCATCCTTAACAATTGACTCTAACATCTTCCCAACTTCTGAGGTCAGGCTAACTGGTCTATAATTGCCTTCTTGCTGCCTTCCTCCTTTCTTGGAGTGGAGTGACACTGCAATTTTCCACTCCTCTGGCACTAAGCCAGAGTCCAATATTTTCTGAAAGATCATTCCTAATGCCGCCACAATCTCTAATGTTACCTCTTTCAGAACCCTAGGATGCAGTTCATTTGGCCCAGGTGACTTATGTACCTTTAGGTCTTTCAGCTTTTTGAGCACTTTCTCTCTTATAATAGTAACTGCACTCACTTCTCTTCCTTCACACACTACAACATTAGGCATATTGCTAGTGTCGTCCACAGTGAAGACTAATGCAAAACACTCATTTAGTTCATCAGCCATCTCCTTGTCCCCCGTTATTATTTCTCCTGCCTCATTTTCTAGCGTCCTATATCCACTCTCATTTCTCTTTTATTTTTAACATACTTGAAAAAACTTTTATTGTCCACTTTGATATTATTTGTTAGCTTGCTTTCATATTTCATCTTTTCCCTTCTAATGATTTTTTTAGTTACTCCATTAGGTTTTTAAAAACTTCCTAATCCTCTATCTTCTCACTAATTTTTGTTTTGTTGTTTTAGACAAAGAACACAGGGTATTAGCAAAAACACTGATACTGTTTGATGAGAAAATGGGAGCACTGGTTACGATGTAAAATTGCTGAACTGAATGTCACAACAAGAATGCTGCCACACAGTGTTGAATTAATGGGAAGTGTTTTGTGGAGGTGGAGAAAAATGTATACGAGATCAAAATGAGATGGGGTCAGGGAGTTGAAATGACAAGCAACTGGAAGTTCAAGGTCACATTGCAGACTAAAAGAAGCATTGGGAAAGGCATCCCATTCACATCATTCAAAAGTGACAGCTTTACAATCACGAAATAAGAATAACAACTGAAATAAAGGGCTTTTTCTTGGAAAGGAATGTTTGGGGCCCTGGATTGCAGGATGGGACGTGCAGAGACAATGGTGTTCATTTCCTGTGTTTATTTGAGAAGGAGAGAACTTTATACAATAACAGTGGACTACAGAGGAAACTGTCTAATTAAAATGTTGAAACCATCTGGGGAGAGAAGGGTTGTGTTGGTGGTTGCAGTATTTTGGAGATGAGGGAAGATAAACCATTGAATTTGGAGGCTCACAGATGGATAGCAACACAGAGTATAGCGAGTAGCATAACATTATTACAGCGCCAACAACCAAGTTCAATTCTACCACTATCTGAAAGAAATTTGTACATTCTCCTCGTGACCGCATCGATTTCCTCCGGGTACTCTGGTTTCCTCCCATATTTGCACCGGTTAGTAGGTGAATTAGTCACATGGGTGTAATTGGGTGCCATGTGCCAAGGGCCTGATACCATGCTGTATGTCTAAATAAAATAAATAAACAAGTGGAAGTTCAGGACAATGGGAGAGAACAAGGGATGACAGAGTAAGTGGAAGAAAAGCAAGAACACCAAATGGAGTTCTCAGTTAAAAAATTGAAAACAGATTGAAAATTCAGGTACGTAAGGTGACATTGGCAACATAGATACAACAAAGGTCATAAGATTATGAGAAGACAATTAGCAGGATAAAGAGAAGAGGAAATATAGTCCAGGATGCCAGAACAGTCAGTTTGATTTAGGAAAATAACGGAAAGCCTTTAGTAACTGAAAATAGGAATGGGCGGCAGAATGGGGAGACAAAGACTGTAACTATAATCTTCCCAAAGTTTAACTTTCCTGTTCTATCATATGTTTCTTAACTTTGACTTTCTGAGGATCTGTCAGGTACCACTACTCTGCCAACATGAAGCAGATCTGTGGAGAATTGTGACACTATTATTGGTATGTTACAAATTGTTGCTGAACTACATTTGGGTGATCGAACATTACGCTTTCCAGACAAAGTTGATGCTTCTCATGAGTACTGGGTCAAATATATTACAGAATATTCAGCTCTGTTATGTTTCCAAAAGCTATCTATATTATAAGCTATATATAGATTTCTATATTAAACACAAGAGATTCTGCATATGCTGGAAATCCAAAGCAACACAGACAAAATGCTTAAGGAACTCAGCGGGTCAGGCAGCATCTGTAGAAAGGAATAAAGAGTCAACTCTGCAAAATATCAAAGAGAAACATAAATCACCCAATATCCTGGATCAAATATTATGCTCTGTAAATTGCAACAAAGCTGTTATTTTTTGAAACTATTAAATGTGGGCACCTTCAAGGAGTGATACTTCAAAAAGGCAGCCTCCACTATTAAGGACCCCATTAGCCAGGTCATGCCTTGTTCTCATTGCTACCGTCAAGGAGGTACAGAAGGCACACACTCAGTTTCTTCCCCTCTGCAATATATATAGTAATTCACATCTTTTTCTATTATTATGTATTGTATTGTGCTGCTGCCGCAAAGACAAATTCATGACGTATGCTGGTGATATTAAATCAAATCTGATTCTGATGTGTAACTGCCTTCTGTTCCTGCCTACAATAAAAAGGAAAAATCCTATGACCAATTATTGCTCAAAGAGACTAGTCTCAACCAAATAATTGGTTTATTGCAGCTGCATTTAGGCACTGCAAAGACATGGACCTAACATAGGCAAAAAAATTCCAGGAGCAAGTTGAGTGTGACTGTTTTAACATTAAAACAGCATTTGATCAAGACATGATCAAGGACCTACGGCAAAATTGAAGGAAATAGCAAATTAGAATTGCTGAAGTTGCAGGAAGCAGAATGAAAGATGCCGGTTTTTTTCTTCTCCACAAAATAAGTTAACAATCTCAACCAAAGCATCTTCTCTAGGGTCCTGCATCAAATCAACTACTTCAAAACTCTTCCCTCCTGTATAAGATCAGAAATGAATATTTGCAATGATAAATGTGTTTAAAACAGCAAGGTCCAGACAGCATTCATCTTGACCATTCTCTCTTCTCACTGCTGCCATCGCGTAGGAGGAACAGCATCCTGAGGTCCCACACCATCAAGTTCAGGAACAATAATTATCCTTCAATCATGGTAAATAAATTACCACTTAACAGTACAAAACATTCCCAACATTTTCAAGGCATACTGAGAGTGATGAAGCAGCTCGGCTGCCTGGATGAATGCAATTCCAACAATGCTCAAAAAAAGTTTACATGATTCAAAACAAAACAACTCATTTGAATCCATTATCCTAAACTTTCAGTCCCTCTATCATCATGCTCTTTGCACGATGAACTTCAGCCACGTTCCAAGACTTTTCTCACAACATCTCTTAAATGTACAACCTCTACTTTGTTGAGGGACAAGGGCAGCAAGCATACAGGAATACACTACCTACATAAAGCTTTCAAATTGTCTCACTACATTTTATCTTGATATTACACAACTTGAATATGAAAAACTTGCACTGTAACAGTAAAGGATATGGCTCACTATCAACCACTCAAAAGCCAAATTAGTCATGGGTAACTTAAGCTATCCTTTTTTATCCCCATATTACATAAACAGAAAAAACAGAAACAATGATACTTCATAGATAGTACACTTACTTAGTAAACATGCAGATATAGCTACTCCAAACAGCCGAAACATTAATTAACTGATCTCAGTTGAAAAAAGGATGCCAAAGATTGTAATGAACCTTACACTGATTCTAAACCCAGTATTTGGCACAAGTATTCAATCCACATCAGAAGCTTACATCACCAGATGTTAAAGACTCGCATTTGGCTGAATGAAACAGTGTTAATGGCAGATGGTGCAGCCCTCTCCTTGATTTCAAGACTTCATTATATAACAGCTCCATTGATAATGGATTACAAGCATTTCCAAGGCTGCCACAGAAATAGCAGCAAATTATATCAATGTCCTCGGTGCACCATGAGCAATCTACTGAACAAAAAGAAATATATCATTTTACAGACACTGGCTTCCTTAGACATAACATGAAATGCAGGTCTGTTAACATATTTTCATTTATTTATACTTATAATTTCACTGGCTTTGAGAAAGTTATCAACTTCTTTCACAACATTATCATTGCTTATTCCACAACATGAATGAGCAAATTAAAAATGAAGCTAGGAAACTGGAAATTAATCACCAGTCAGTTTGGGCTGGGCTTTGCTGAGCTGAGCTGACAAATAGCTGGTGGTTCCTCAGAACTTCTCTGTATATTCAATCACGCAAGTGCGAGGTGAGCTAGACATGTCGCTTACCTGACTTCCCACTTGCATACTGCAGGATGGCACCAGCATACAATGCTCCCTCAGTCAACATCTTCCAGACAGCAAATGAAAATAATTTATTTTACTTCTTTAATATCTGCTTTTCACCTTAAATGTGTTTCTGGAACTGACAGAGCCTGCAATTTACAGCTTGGAGATAGTTTGAATGATCCAGTGCTTTGCTGACTCTGAGAAGATACTAGGAAGCGAGTGCTTATTCAGGTGGCCTTGATGTGAAGAAAATTCGAGACGTGAAGATGTGGCTTGAGCCGATATTCGACTCCGTTTTGCCTTTTAAAGCATCCATTAATCACTGATCAAAGCATTGAGGAAGACTGAGACATTGAGGTGAATGCAGAAGGCAAGTGAGAGTTCACCGCCAACTGCCTGCCTTTTGACCACTGCCGGAGGAGTCTGTGAGTGGCATTTTGCTATGTGGTTTGCAGTGGCAGGTAGGTAGGCCTCTCTGCCTCATATGGTGTCCTTCTCTTTTAATAAATATCGGTGATACCATAGGATGGTATTGTAGTTCTGCGTTTATGGACTAAGGACTTTTTCAGATTTATGGGTTTTATATTGTGTTTTTTTTAATTGCCCGTTCCTTTTCCGTTTTGTTGTGCAATGGGAGGGTGTTTGGGGTTGATGTTCTGTTAGAAATTTTTGTGTGGGGAGGAGTTGTTTTTGAGGGTCAGTGTTCATGTACCATTTTGTGTGGTGCTTTGGTGGGGGGAAGGTTTGATGATCGGAATGCTGTTCATTTTTTGTGTGGGGGTGGGTTTGATGTTACTCTGAATGATTTTCATGTTCTTTCTTTGTTTCGTGGCTATCTGGAGAAGGCAAATCTAAAAGTTGTTTATAGATGCATGATTTGATAATAAATGAACCTTTGAGAAACTATCAAATCACCACCTCAACTTGTGATGGACATTCAATTATTGTCTCAGGTTTTGCAAAGCTTGCTTTGTAGAAAGCAGCTGCCACTTGAAAGATTACAAACAAATGTAAGTACATTTCCAACTAACAGATTGTTTAGTTTCTGGTCATAACATGGAAGTCAGTCTTCAGTTCTGAAAATGTCATGTAATCAATTTGAAGTTAAAAACACAGCTTTTCAAACAAAGTCTTTATGGCGCCTCAGACTTGCTGACTCATACCTCAAGGGTAACTGTTTGAGTGATGCAATACAAGACAATGGGTTGTTTAATTTGGCTTGTTACAAACTGACTACATTGCTTAGTTCAAGGAAGCTTGCAGAACAGATGGACAATAACACTTAGCATATTAAATAACTTTTCTATTACTATTGGGAGTTTTATATACGCAAGCAAGTTAGCTTTACAGCATTAATTGAGAACTATGTCGCCAAGATACTTTTACTCTGCTTGTGTACGTGAATAGCTCAGGAAATGTCATATGCATGTGAAGTTACCCAAGTAGCAGAAAAAGGGTATAAATGTAGAGAGCAGTTTAGTCTTATTAGAAATAAGGTAAGGAACATCATGCATCATGGAAAAAACATGGGGTGAACAACAAACCCCATTTCCAGAAAAGTTGGGATATTTTCCAAAATGCAATAAAAACAAAAATCTGTGATATGTTAATTCACGTGAACCTTTATTTAACTGACAAAAGTACAAAGAAAAGATTTTCTATAGTTTTACTGACCAACTTAATTGTATTTTGTAAATACCCACAAATTTAGAATTTGATGGCTGCAACACACTCAACAAAAGTTGGGACAGAGTTAAAATAAAATGGAAAAGTGCACAGAATATTCAAGTGTTACGAATGTGCCACAGCTCTGAGGGGCCAAAGGGTGCGGGGTAGCCCCCTCCTTTGTGAGAATCACAAGATCACTATTAAGTCAGTTCAGGAGACCCAGGAAATGAGAGAAAGACATGCAGAATCCACAAAGAGTTGGAATGTGTCCTGGCCTCCGAAAGGCGGACCCATTGCGGACTTGTGTATTGCATCCTGTACGATGCATCGAAGCCCCAGGCAATGAACCGAGGAGGAGGTTGGTGGAGGGATTGCATCATCCCAACCTGATTGACATCTGAGACCCTGTGAGTCAGGATAAAAAGAGGGTCTGTGGGAACAGCCCCTCAGACGCACCAGAAGAAACGCTAACGATCCCGTTATAGCAAAAACCAGTGGAAGGCCACGTGCGTCCTTTTCCGTTTGCCCCGGAATCGGTGGGCCCTGTACCACGGCAGAACGGTTTTTAGCTAACAACGGGGAAATCAACTCCCAACGACTCTCGAAGGATTGACATCATAAAAGGAATGGGCAAGTTTTAACCCGTCTTTCTCTCCAACCCAAAAGCTGCAGCTTGAATGAACTGAGTGACTTTTATATTTCCATCGGACAATACATTATCCCCTAGACAACGATAGAGCTATTTCTTATTGATTACTATTAGACCCGCACTTTTAGATTTAGTATTGACGACGTATATTATCTGTATGTTTGCCTTGATATTATTTTGTGTATTTTTATCAATAAATACTGTTAAAAATAGTACCATCAGACTTCAACGGACCTCTCTATCTTTGCTGGTAAGTGACCCAGTTACGGGGTATGTAACACAAGTAACACCGGTTTGGAAGACTCCACATTAAGCAGGCTAATTGGTAGCAGGTGAGGTATCATGACTGGGTATAAAAGTAGCATCCATCAAAGGCTCAGTCTTTGCAAGCAAGGATGGGTCGTGGCTCACCCCTTTGTGCCAAAATTCATGAGAGAATTGTTAGTCAGTTCAAAAGGAACATTTCCCAACGCAAGATTGCAGAGGTCTTTCAACATCTACAGTACATAATATTGTGAAAAGATTCAGAGAATTCAGAGACATCTCAGTGCGTAAAGGGCAAGGTCGGAAACCACTGTTGAATGCGTGTGATCTTCGAGCCCTCAGGCGGCACTGCCTAAGAAACCATCACGCTACTGTGACAATTATAGCCACCTGGGCTCTGGAGTACTTCGGAAAACCATTGTCACTTAACACAGTCCGTTGCTGCATCCAGAAATGCAACTTGAAACTGTATCACACAAGGAGGAAGTCATACATCAACTCTATGCAGAAACGCCAGCGAGTTCTCTTGGCCCGAGCTCATCTCAGATGGACCGAAAGACTGTGGAACCGTTTGCTGTGGTCAGATGAGTCCACATTTCAGATAGAATTCGGAAAAAACGGGCGTTGAGTTTTCCATGCCAAAGATGAAAATGACCATCCTTATTGTTATCAGCGAAAGGTGCAAAAGCCAGCATCTGTGATGGTATGGGGGTACATCAGTGCCCACGGCATGGGTGAGTTGCATGTATGTGAAGGTACCATTGACTCTGAGGCGTATATTAGGATTTTAGAAAGACATATGTTGCCATCAAGGCGAATTCTCTTCCCGGGACGTCCATGCTTATTTCAACAGGACAATGCCAGACCACATTCTGCACGGGCTACAACAGCATGGCTTTGTAGACACAGAGTGCATGTGCTTGACTGGCCTGCTGCCAGTCCAGATCTATCTCCTATTGAAAATGTATGGCACATCATGAAGAGGAGAATCAGACAACAGAGACCACGGACTGCTGAGCAGCTGAAGTCTTATATCAAGCAAGAATGGACAAAATTTCCAATTGCAAATCTACTACAATTAGTATCCTCAGTTCCAAAACGATTAAAAAGTGTTATTAAAAGGAAAGGTGATGTAACACAATGGTAAACATGCCTCTGTCCCAACTTTTGTTGAGTGTGTTGCAGCCATCAAATTCTAAATTTGTGTATATTTACAAAATACAATTAAGTTGGTCAGTAAAACTATTGAAAATCTTTTCTTTGTACTTTTGTCAGTTAAATAAAGGTTCACGTGAATTAACATATCACAGATTTTTGTTTTTATTGCATTTTGGAAAATATCCCAACTTTTCTGGAAATGGGGTTTGTAGAATCTATTCCTCTAGCTTTATTTTCTGTGACAGACAACTCGTTCATCTGCAACTCATTGGCATGTCTTTTTAGCTTACAGGATTATACCTATGTTTTGGAAATCTTTTGTACTTTGTGTTTTAGAAATGGCTTGTAATTTGGAAACATTTAATATAGAAATCCTCGATGTTTTAAATGTGTTTTAAGAATGTTGTCTAAAGTTATACAGATATCACTGAAAATAAATGAACTGTGTTTTAAACTACTTTGTTAGCTATTGGAATCTTTTTCTTGGTAGGGAGAGGGGACCCACCGCTCAAATAGTGGGTATTGGCAGCTAAACTCATTAAATTCACCGTGGAGAATAAACAGGGAAGTAAGCTAGTCTTTGAAGATTGTGTAGTTACAGTTTAATCTCCCTTTAGTGAGAGTCCTCACGGCTATTTATATCAGATAGGGCTGATGGTCTAGTTCAAGTCAGCAAACCCAATACCATCGCAGTCTAAGCATAAAGGTATTGTTACGAACCCCGTAACTGGGTCACTTACCAGCAAAGATAGAGAGGTCCGTTGAAGTCTGATGGTACTACTTTAACAGTATTTATTGGTAAAAATACACAAAAATAATATCAATGCAAACATACAGATACTATACGTCGTCAATACTAGATCTAAAAGTGCGGGTATAATAATAATCAATAAGAAATAGCTCTATCGTTGTCTAAGGGATAATGTATTGTCCGATGGAAATATAAAAGTCACTCAAGTTCATTCAGGCTGCAGCCTTTGGTTGGAGTCAAGAGAGAGTTTTTAGAAACTTGCCAGCTTTTCCTTTTTATGATGTCGATCCTTCCAGAGTTCTGTTGGTGTTGATTTCTCCTTTAGCTAAAGCCGTTCTTCCGTGGTAAGGCCCCAATCCCGGCAAAGGGAAAGGACGCACGCGGGCCCCCACCGGCTATCGCTATTAAACGCTGTCACGGGATTTCTAGCGTTTCTCCTGGTGTGTCTGAAGGGGTTGTTCCCCAGACCCTCTTTTATCCTTACTCACGGGGTCTCAGATGTCAATCAGGTTGGGATGATGCAATCCCTCAATCAGCCCACTCTGGTCATTCCCTGAGGGCTTCAATGAATAGTACAGTACTCAATACACAATTCTGTCCCAAAAGACAATGGCCGGTATCCGTGGCTTTGTCTTGCTGAGGGCAGGACACACATTCCAAACCTTTGAGGATTCTCTCTCTCATTTCCTGGGTCCCCAGACCTGAATTAATAGCGATCTTGCAATTCTCAAAAAGGAGGGGGCTACTTTGTACCCTTCGGTCCCTCAGAGTTGTGGCACATTCGTAACAGTATGAAGATGTAACCACCACAAAAGTCACACACCATCCATGGCTAGCCTTTAATTGTTACTTCATTGTCACTGACAATTGAATTGAATTGACTTTATTAACTACATCCTTCATATACATAAGGAGTAAAAATCTAATCGGGTTCAAACTTATACAATCTTCTTCCAAACCGTAATGTGTACTTTAATCAAACAATGGCAGGATATGAACCTTGTGCTGGCAAAAGGGTTTCTGTGGTGGACTATTTTTTCCTTTTATGTTCATATTAACTTTGTTCAGTCCTTAATATAAAATGGGCCATTTTCATTTAAGTTCAAAAAGCATAAGGGGAAGAATATTATTTTGCCTAATCATATTTATAAGTGTGTTGGCGCGTGCCCTAGTGGGCAAGGCATCAGACTAGTAACCTGAAGGTTCGAGCCTCAGCTGAGGCAGCGTGTTTGTGTCCTTGAGCAAGGCACTTAACAGCACATTGCTCTGCGACGTCACCGGTGCCAAGCTGCATGGGTCCTAGTGCCCTTTCCTTGGACAACATCGGTGGCATGGAGAGGGGAAGGCCTGCAGCTTCGGCAACTGCCGGTCTCCCATACAAACCTGCCCAGGCCTGCGCCCTGGAAACTCCAGGAGCAGATCCATGGTCTCTCGAGACTGACGGATGCCACCACCATTTATAAGTAGCTAAACTAAATTGTTAAACAGATGTAACGCCCCAGGAAAGGTTTCACTGCTAATGTAATGGTTTCTCTGTAGCTGCAGTGTTTGAGTTATGACTAGAAATAATGGGGGCTATGGTATGTGTGCTGTCCAATGACGAGAGTGTTTTTCTTTCTTGTGTTTCTGAGAGTGAGGGATTCATGGGCTTTTGTTCGGCAGAAGATGCCAGAATGGAGAGGTCGTAGACTGCAGGATGGAGTGGATGTGGAATGGGGCCAGGAGTTTAATTGCATATAGTGTACTGTTCGTTATTTTGTGGTACTGATTTGTAACAGGGAAAAACATCACACAGCATCCACATAAACAAGATTTCACAAGTTTGGTGGGGCTAGAGACTGTCTTTCCCTAGATTAACGCCGCCAGTCGACCCTGAGGGTTGAAATTGTGGAGGCTCATCCAGGATTGACTTTGTTGGACGCTGTGAGCATTGAACCAGTGGGTTGTGTGTTTTCAGTCTGTGCTAGTATGGATGCTGCCGGGGTGGAGCGGTGCTGTTCATCCACGGGGTTACCGGTAACTAATCCGTGCGTGTGAGTGGGGTAGATATTCGTACTCTGGATGAATTGTTAATTCGCCTGTTAAGTACTGTTAAAGTTGTCGGCAAAGTTACGATAGCAGGGCGGAGATTTGATAAAATGGCAGGCACAGACCTCGTTTTACTAGTGCTGACGTACTATCGGTGCCCCAGGTGAGGTGGGGCCATGGATTGTCCGTACTTTCAGGGAGGAGGACAGTGTAGCAGTGAGGGTCCAATCATAAGTCGAGTTTCCCGTAGCTGGAGAAAGAGAGCTCAAAGTCAGGGTTCTGTTTTTACTGAGGAGTGAGGGGAAGGAGTGGTCAGATTTGGAATGTCTAATTAGTCCCCCCTCCCCCAGGGAAGAGAGAGAATTCTGAGTTAGTACCTGCCCTTACCTCTCTGGCGAATAAATGGAAAAATGCCCAGGTCCAAAGTCCTGCCTATTCTCTGGAATAACACCCACCTCTAAAGGGGAACTTTAAAGGGGAAAGTATGAGACTTGGGTGGAGCAGACCTCTCAGTTGTTAGATGAGTGGCAGTGCTCTGATGACGTAAAACGACAGAGATTGGTTGGAGGTTTGAGTGGGCCAGCTGTTGCCATGGTGAGATGGAGTAGCTATGGTTCCATCTAAGATAGAGGCGGTGATCACCTGGCCAAGGCCCCAGACTGTGAGTGCTCTGCACTCGTTCCTCGGGTTCTGTGGTTACTATCAGAGGTTCATGAAGGGCTACGTGAAAGTGAGTCACCCGTTGAATCAGTTTCTGTGTGGTTACCTTCCCTTGGAGTAAAAAGGGAAGAGGACAAAAGGAGAAGAGGGTAATGAGTACCTTAGCCCTTCGGAGCCTTTTGGACCGAAGTGGGATAAGAGATGTGAAGAGGCCTTTCAGTCGCTGAAGGAGCTGCTGACCCAGGTGCCTGCGCTGACTTTTACAGACCGCACCCACCCCCCCCCCCCCCCCCGATTACCATATGTACTGCACACGGATGCCAGCCCCGAGGGTTTAGAGGATGTCCTGTATCAGGATCAGGGCACCAGGTTGAGACCTGTTGCGTTTGTCAGCCGGCGTCTGTCGCCCTCTGAGAAAAACTATCCAACGTACGTTACGAGTTTCTGGCATTGAAAAGGGCAGCAGTGGATAGGCTGAGTGACTACCTCTATGGCGCCAAGTTTGAGGAGAGGATGGACGCGAAATCGGATGCCACGGGTCATCAATGGTTGGCGGTATTGTCTGCCTATGATTTCAGCCTTAAAGCAGGAACACTGACGCTGATGCTTTGTCCCGATGTGCACGAGGGGCTGGACAGGGACAAGGAGTGGGAGAGCGTTCCTGCCCTGGGGGTGAAGGCCCTGTGTCAGTTTGCTATCACAGTGAAGGCAGACAGAAAACAAGGGCAGGATTGAGCAGTAGATCAATTGGGAGTTTCTGATGACGCCATTCCACAAGTTAACTGTAACCTGACTATTCTGAAGACAAACCAGTTGCAGGAATTGAGTTCTAGGGAAGTAACAGCTGCTCAACGAGATGACCCGGGCATCGGTACCATTTGGTCAGCAGTCGAAAAGAGGGACATGGCTCAAGCAGAGAGGACGAAACATGCTGCGGTGCCTCCATTACTAAGAGAATGGCCCAGGTTGCAGTTGAGGAACCAGATCCTATCACATCACCCCAGGATCAACCTTGCCATTCCCAGCTGGTTCTGCCTGAGAAGTATCAGAGGATTGTGTTGAAGTCACTTCATAATGATTCTAGACATTTGGGGGTTGAAAAGACCTATGGATTGCTCAGAGATCAGTTTTACTGGCCCCGAATGAAGTTGGAGGCTGAAGAATACTGCAAGTCGTGCATTCAGCAGAAGACGCTGCCTACAAGGGCCGCTCCGTTGTCCCATTTGCAGAGTGCAGGGCCCCTTGACCTGATGTGTATAGATTTCTTGTCATTAGAGCCAGATGCCGGCAACATGACGAATGTCTTGATCACTACACCAGATATGCACAGGTTTTCCCTACCAAGGACCAGAGGGTGTCCACGGTGGCCAAAGTGTTATGGGAGAAGTATTTCATTTATTATAGTTTCCCCAGGCGGATACATAGTGATCAGGGATGGGATTTCAAGAACAGATTCATATATGAGTTACTGACCATGTTTGGAGTCGAGAAGTCAGGGACAACTCCCTATCACCCGCAGGGTGATCCCCAGCCCGAGAGGTTTAATCAGACCTTGCTAGACATGCTTGGAGCCATGGAGATCAGCAAGAAGAGCAGGTGGAGTCAGCTTATTGGACACCTGGTCCACAGTTACAACTGTACCCCAAATAAAGCTAACGGATAGCTCACCATAATAGCTGATGTTTGGGCGCGAGGTGAGGTTGCCCAATGACCTTTGTTTTGGGACTTACGAGGGCGATTTACCACCAAAGCCTTACCTGAAGTATGTGTCTAATATGAGGAGAGAGCTGAAAAGGGCTTATGTTGGGGTCACGGCTGCCAAGCAGAATTGAGGAAATAAGAGGAGGTATGATCAAAAGGTGAGGTTCTCCCAACTCCTGCCAGGAGACCAAGCCCTCATAAGTAACTTGGGGCTACCTGGAAAGCATAAGTTGGATGACCGCTGGGTGGCTACGCTTTATGTAGTGGAGAGTCAGATGCCAAATGTACCAGTTTTCTGGGTGAAACCAGAGGATGGGAATAGGCCTGTCAAGATTCTCCATCAGAGCCACCTTCTGCCTGAGACAAGAGGTGCAGGTTGACCCAGAGCCTGACCTGGAGCCTACACCTAGTAAGAGGACTCTGCGGCGACACGGGGCAACTGCAAGGCCAACAGCAGGAGAGATTAGGCCAGCCCCTGCCCCAGAGTGGGATACTGATTCAGAGGATAAGGACATATATTGTGGTATTTGCTGCCTTTGGCTAACTCCCCACTGATTGAGGGTGAGACTCGCAACCCTTCTCATGCTGTAAGATGAAATCACGGGGGGGGGGAGGGTGCTATCTGTGGACAGCCCGGATTGCAGTGGGACCCTGCAATGAATGAAGCAGGGCTAAGGGACAGAGGGGTCTGATTTTCAGGTGGCCTGGGAGAGGACCAGAAGTATCCCCAGTAGTGTCCAAACATGAAGAGGTAGATGAGGGGGTATGGTGGTCTCACAGAATCAGGAGGCCACCGGATAGGCTGGCCTATGCAGCACCGGGGGAACAGAGTGTGGCCCCTGCCGCTTTGGGGAGCTATCTCACTGTCTTTTTCACCTGGGTTGGACTTTGTGCCTTGCAGGAAGAGTTGGCAAATTATCTCACAGTCATGAGGACATAACTAAATTTGGTGGGGGAGAAGTGTAACACCCTGGGAAAGGATTCACGGCTAATGTAATGGTTTCTCTGTAGCTGCAATGTTTGGATTATGACTAGAGATAACAGGGTCTTTGGAATGTGCGCTGTCCTAAGAGGGGAGTGTTTTTCTTTCCTGCGTGCCCGAGAGCGAGAGATTCAGCAGAAGATGGAGAGAGAAGATGCCAGAATGGAGAGATCGTAGACTGCAGGATGGAATGGATGTGAAATGGGGCCAGAAGTCGACGACGTCCGGGGGGAAATCGATGGAGAACTAACGGACAGGAAACTGTGAGCTCCAACATGCACATTAGACTGTTTCATTAAAATGGGCCCTTTTTCTTTTTGTTTTCTTTACTAACCCTATAATCAAATTAAGAATTATAAAGCTGAATTGTTTAACTGCATTTAGTGTATTGTTTGTTATTTCGTGGTACTGATTTGTAACAAGGGAACACATCACGCAGCATCCACACGAATGAGATTTCACAAGTTTGGCTGTCTTACCCTAGACTAACGCCGCCGGCCAGCCTCGAGGGTTACACAGACTAGACACTATGTTGATGAAAACAAACTGAGTATAGAAATTAACGTAAGTTCAAGGAACAACACTTCAACTGCTGTAGTCTGCAAAATTCAACATCAAACTCTCAAACTTTAGATAACTTGTTCCATCTTTATGGTTTGCATCAGGATTAGCTATCTTTGCCTGCTATCCCTTTTTTTCTTCCATTTGTATAGTCTGGTCTATTGGATATTCCCAACTGGCCACACAATTAATATCAGATTAGGGACCTTAAAAAATTAACATCTACCAGACGTAGAGAGCTGAAAAGCCAAACTCCTATATCTGAGAGACATATCACAGGTAAAGTAATCTTAAAAGCAAGCTCCAGATCAAACACCTTGTTTATGGAATTCCTGAGGGCACTGATGACTTCTAAATCATAAAGCAAGCCTTAAAATGTGAGCAAAATCAAATCAGTAAATTGGTTAACTTTCCTTATGCCAGTAACCCCTACATTTAACATCAACCTCATCTTGGACTTGTAATACCAACATAATTTTTCATTGCTCATATCTGAAACATCAGAAATATTGAGTGGATTGCAGTAGTTCCACAGTAAGCTGCCAGTTCAAAGTAAGATCAATTTAACCCATTATTCCATGTAGAGATTCACAGAGAGACTGCATCACTTTATTTTTCAACTTCACTCATGAAAAAACCAGATTCCTTTAAACACAATGTAAAGGTGTAATGAACATGCTAATTTTTCACATTATTAAAAGAGCTACAGATAAAAAAAATTCAATCTTGCAGTTCTCAATCTAATCTTAAGGAAAATAAATGAAAGCGACCTCAAACATCTGCATCAAATTCATGCAATAGTATCACCTACCATCACACCCAATCCACAATGAAATCTGACATAAACTTGTATCTGCATACTAGTTCAAATTTATGATGTACATGGTGAATACCAACAAGATGTCAACAACCCTCCTGTACATTCCTGAACAAAGAAAAAAGTTCTTTAACTGAGAAAATTTATAACTGTGGTGATGTGACCTTTCCCAAATGTAAAACATCATCATATTCCTGATTTGGTTACATAAACTATGACAACAAGGTGCATGCAAAGTTGACAAAAACAAAGCCTACTTACATCCACTGAGTATGCTTTTACCGTTGCAACATTAGGCAAGATGAACACTGCCTGCACATCAACACACACGAAAATAAAATGAGAACTCCTGCAGGTGCTGGAAGACCAAAGCAACACATACAAAATGCTGAGGAACACAGCAGGTCAGTCAGTATCTATGGGAATGAATAAAAAGTGGACATTTCAGGCTGAGACCCTTCTTCAGCACTGGAAAGGAAGAGGGAAGGCACCTGAATAAAACGGGGGGGGGGGGGCGGGGAGGGGAAAGAGGCTAGCTCGAAGGTGATAGGTGAAGCCAAGTGGATAGGAAAGGTGAAGGTTGGAGAGAAAGAAATCTGATAAGAGAGGGGAGTTCACCATAGGAGAAAAGGAAGGAGGAAAACCATGGGCTGGTGAGAAGAGGCAAGTGGCCAGAGTGAGGAACAGAAGAAGAGGAGAGGGTTAGGGATTTTTTTTTAACCGGAAGGAGAAATCAATATTCATGCCATCAGGTTGGAGGCTACCCAAACGGAATATAAGGTGTTGCTCCTCCACTCTGCAGGTGGCCTCATCGTGGCACAAGAGGAGGCCATGGACCAACACATTGAAACAGGAATGAGAATCAGAATTTAAATGTTTGGAGCAAAGGTGCTCGACAAAGCAGTCCCCAAACTTACAATGGGTCTCACAAATGTAGAGGAGGCTGCAGCGGGAGCAGCAGACACAACAGATCATCCCCAGCAGATACACAGGTGAAGCGCAGCCTCAGCAGGAAAGACTGTTTGGGACCCTGAATACAGGTGAGAGTGGAGGTGAATGGGCAGGTGTAGCACTTGGCTGTTTGCAGGGACAAGTGCCGGGGGGGAAATTAGAGGGGTAGGGATGAACAAGGGAATCATGGGGGGAGTGATCCGTGAAGAAAACAGATGGAGGGGGTGCTAATGTTTGGTGCTGTCTGCCTATATAGGGTATAAATGGGCTATTGATACACAAAGCTTGTTCCTGTTACAACGTCCTCAAGTGAAAACATTAATAAAGTTCAATCTCTTCTTTCTGCTGTCTAGTCAATGCAACTGGCTTCAGCTAGCCATTAGTAGTAAAACAGGGCAGCTAAAAGATCCTCCTTGGCTCTATATCCATTTTGTCCTCTGATAACTAATCATAACTCACTGAAAGATTGATATAGTTGCTAGAGGTCAATCACCTCAGCCCTATGACATTATTGTGTAATTCATTAAAGTTACAAAGCCCTTGGCGCAGTTTCATCAATGACCTTCCTTCCAATAAAACAGGGATTTCCAGCCTGGGGTTCACGGACCCCTTGCTTAATGGTATTGGCCCATGGCATATAAAAGGTTAGAAATGGGGAGGTGCAGTGTCCATTCCAATTGCAACACTCCAGCAAGTGAAGCTCGGTAATTGAAAGGTTACAAGGCTACAAAATAGAAGAATGGATAGTGTATATTGCCTCCCAGACATTTAGAAGCTGCCAAACATGACAATGGTTGAAGATCCAAGGGGTCTGATAGTGATTTAATTCAAAGAATAAAGTTCCAGCATTCATTGATCACAGGATTCTGACTCTGCAGCATTCCAAGAAACTGATAAGTTTCTACTTGAGGTTCAATGAAATGAAAATAACTACAAGTTATAACCAATGCAGCACAAAATAAGGGACATTATCCTGATGTAACACATTCTCAGCTTCATTTGCTGACAGGAATGAATGGTTGTAATAAAATAAGAAACAGTGAGTCAATGTCCAGATTACTCCAACTGAATCCAGGGCATCAATAGCAGCCAGAAGAGCTGCGTATTCAGAAATACTGAGAAGGCTACCTTCAGAAAGTAAAATAGCTAAGAAATGAAACTTTAATCAGACTCACATGCGGAACAAGATCCTAGCATGAACTGTCAGGAGAAATCAACTCAATGCTCCTTCCTCTATACTGAATTGGTTCAGTACCAATAACACCTGTGACAAGTTGATAATGGGGCCGATATTGTAGATGAACTACTGGCTGCTACAGTAACACAAAGATGACCAATTCAGTAAGAGAAGAACTGTGGTGATTCACTACTACATTCTAAAAAACATACAAGGATAGGCAATAAATGGTGGCCTTTTCCAGCAATGCACTGAGCCCCTAAGGAAGATTCCATATAACCATATAGCAATTACAGCACGGAAACAGGCCATCTCTGCCCTTGTAGTCCGTGCCGAACGCTTACTCTCAGCTGACATTACTTAGATTTCCATATATTAGAGCTGTTAAAGGAACATGCTGGATTGTACACATACAGAAGGTTTATTTCACTGACAATACGAGTGAATCTGCAGATGCTGGAAATAAATAAAAAACACAAAATGCTGGCAGAACTCAGCAGGCCAGACAGCATCTATGGGAGGAGGTAGTGACGACGTTTCGGGCCGAAACCCTTCATCAGGAGTGAAGTAACATGGGATGGTCGAGGGGGGGGATAAGAAGTGGGGGGAGGGATGAAATAGAGAACTGGGAAGTGATAGGCTGGAGGGAAATGGGCTAGGGGGAAGGTGGAGAATTATGTGAAACTCCAGGACTAAACTTAAATGTTTACATAAATGTTTACATGTGGTGACACAGCAAAAATCTTTCACTCAACATCAGTAAGACCAAAGAATTGATTATGGACCAGAAAGGGAACACACACCAAGTCCTCAGAGGGATCAGAAGTGGAAAGGATGAGCACGTTCAAGTTCCTGAGTGTCAACATCTCTGAGATCTAGTCTGGGCCCAACATATCAAAGCAGCTACAAAGAAGACATGACAGCAGATATATTTCATTAGGAGTTTGAGGAAATTTAGTGTGTCACCAAAGACACTTGAAAATTTCTATAGATGTACTGTGGAAAGCATTCTACAGCACCATCTGGTACGGGGGGGGGGGGGGGAATATACTACATCTCGCTGATGTCGAGGAGGCTGCACCGGGAGCACCGGATGCAATAGATGACCCCAACAGACTCACAAGTTAAGTGTTGCTTCACCTGGAAGGACTGTTTGAGTCTGTTGGGGTAATCTATTGCATCCGGTGCTCCCGGTGCAGCCTCCTCGACATCGGCAAGACCCCACGCAGATTGGAGGATCGCTTCGTCAAGTACCTCCGCTCCGTCCGCCACAACAGACAGGATCTCCCAATTGCCACCAACTTCAACTTTGCTTCACATTCCCATTCGGATATGTCCATACATGGCCTCCTCTTCTGCCATGATGAGTTGGAGGAGCAACATCTCATGTTCTGTCTGGGTAGTCTCCAGCCCCTTGGTATGAACATCGAATTCTCCAACATCTGGTAATTCCCTCCCTCTCCCTTCCCCCATCCCACTTTCACTCTGCCTCCTCTTCTAGCTGCCTATCACCTCTCTCATGATTTTGCCTTCTTCTGCTAATAGTGCTTTCCCCTTACATTCCTTCTTCACCTCTCCTGCCTATCCCCTCCCTGCATTCCCCCACCCCTTGATCTTTCCTCTGATTGGTTTTTCACCTGGCACCTTCCACCCTCCCCCCCCCCACCTTCTTTATAGGGCCCCTTCCCCCTCCTTCTTCAGTCCTGACGAAGGGTCTCGGCCCGAAATGTTGATTGCTCGTTTCAACGGATGCTGCCCGACCTGCTGAGTTCATCCAGCTTTTTTGTACGTCTTCATTTGACCACAGCATCTGCCGTGTACTTTGTGTTTACTCAACGTTTCCACAACCGTAACTTCTTCGCAAGGAGGAAGCTACATTCAACAACGTCAGGTCAAAATCTCAAAACTTAAACCACTGAGAAGCATGAAATTCGCGTGAAACAAATCAGAAGAAAATACTGTGGGGTCCTTGGATGATACAGATTAAATGACTACAGCCGCCAGTTTATAACATTACTAAAAGCTACATTTCATAAACTAATCTACTAATTGGATAAAATTACAACCCAATGTCATCCAAGGCATTGTTGCCGTTCACAGAAACCGATAGTCACTGTCACTGGCCTTTAAATGAAGTACGTCACTCAATTTGCAATTACACGATCAAGAGGAAGGCAGACACGTTATAGAGTCAGATCCCACCGGAACAGGAGCGGACCTACTGCGGGCCTCCCGACACTCACCCCAATCCCGGTCCCGGGACCCGCTGCCAATCTCGCAGCCCGCGAGGTTCATGAGCTCACTGAAGTCGGCCGCCATGCCCTGGCTTCCCGATCCGTGCTGGTGTCCCCTCCGGTTTATTTGCTCTCCTGGTTGAATCCCGGTCTGTTCCTATTCCTGGTTTAGTTCCTCGTCGCCCTCGGTCCGGATCTCAGGCTTTCCGTCACAAACAACACGTCTTGTTTCACTGCAACTCTTTGACGATTACGGCGAGTCCGGAGGGTCAAACAGCGGCGTTCAAAATCGTGCAATTTGACAAGCGAGAAGTTGGCGGGTGCGCATGTCGCCTGTCAGTCCGCTTCTCGGCAGGGTTATACCGGATCCTTAGTCAAACCTGCCCCACTGAGGTGAATAGATTCCCTGTTCTGGGGATAAACTAGGAAAATGGCATACTGTATCAACTTTGTACTCTGACTCCAGTCCTGACGAATGGTCCCGGCCCGAAGCATCGACTGTTTACACCTTTGCATTGATGCTGCCTGGCCTACTGAGTTCATCCAGAATTTTGGGTGTGTTGCTTAGATTTCCATTATCTGCAGATTTTCTCTTGGTTGTGACTGGTCAAGATTTGTTTTTCACGTTTTAATTCTTTTCAGAAAAAAAGTATTTTAAATACTAATTATTTTTATTCAAAATTATCACGAGAGTTTAAAAGCCTCTGAACATTTGTGTTACAAGGGGGCTTTGGGAGCGGACCCAAGTGCAGAATACAGACACAGAACATATATAAACAAAACAGTGTTTATTGATAGTTATTAGGAAGGCCAGGGAGCGAGGACAAAAATGTCAACATGGACGTAAACGTTGGATAACAAACCGGTAAAACTTGGACTTGGACTTGGACTTGAAACTTGACTCAGACTCAGAACTTGGACCTTGACTCGGAGTCAGAACTGGGACCTTGACTTGGACTCCGAAATTGGTTCTTGACTCGGACTCAGAACTTGAATCTTGACGTGGACTCGAAACTTAACTGGGACTCAGATTGGACTCAGAACTTGACTCGGAGCCTAGAATTGGAACATGAAGCATGGAACTGGAACTGAAACAGGAACAAAGCTTGGAACCTGGACTTGGACACGGACCACAAGCCTGGACTTGGACATGGACCAGGAGCCTGGACTTGAAGGATTTAGACAATGAGGAGACAGAATACCCAACTCAGAGTAGCGGCCAACGGCTGGACCTACTCAGCTGGAAGGTCTAGGACTGCAGGCTCTCAACTCAACCCAGGAACTGCAGACATCAGGCTCGAGAGTCGATCCAGGAACAACAAACAACAGGCTCTCGACTCGACCCAGGAACTGCGCACGGCAGACTCCCGACTCGACCCAGTCTCAGCCAGCCATGAAAATGACAGAATTCGTATCTTACTTGGAGTAGCAGCAAAACAGCCAGCAACTCAGCTGGACACAAAAACGACTGAATTCACTAAGTGGCCACGGCACTGAAGCAACTAGAGTCCACGGTTCTCGGCAGCCCCAAGACAAACATAGCCGCCTTGCTGAGATGACTGGCTTCCAGTGACGAACTTCTGATGACGGTCCAGCACTGAGTAGCTGTAACCCAGAGCCTTTTATGTTGCTGGTTCGAAATGAAGATCAGGTGCCTTAATCAAGGCGCCCAATGGAATTCAGGGAAAAGGAAATTACTGGAATAAGGCGTCCATGGACCAGACTGTGACAATTTGAGTTTGAAAAATTGTTGCAGAGCCCTGTCAAGTGGCAAGGAATACAGAGGGACCTCCAGATGCTGAGATGTCAACAGTACAGGACAACATGTGTTTTAAAAAAAAAGCAAAAGCAATGGGCAGGAGAATATAGAATAGTACAGGATCGAGATTCTATCATTATATCTGCCTCCATCACTTCCCCTGGCAGCCCAGTTTAAGCACCCACCACTCTCTCCAAAAACAGATCTTATCATGTGCATTTCCTTTCATCTTTTACCCTCTCACCTTAAATGTCTGTCCTCTAGTGTTGATATTTCTAACCTGGAAGAAACATTCTGACTGCCTGGCCTCTCTATTCCTCCCATAATTACACAGACGTCCATCAGGTCACCCCTCAGCCTCTCTCAATCCATAGAAAGCAACCCTAGTTTGGCCAACCTTTCTTTATGGCTCATACCCTGTAATCCAGGCATTATCCTCTTTGGCACTCTTCCCAAAGTCTCCACATTTCTGTAAATGAACAAACAGAATTGGACATAATATGCCAAGTGTAGTCTAGCCAAAGTTTTGTATTGCAGCAACTTCCTTAGTCCTCCACTCAATGCCCTGACCAATGAAGTTAATGTGTAGCCAGTTTCAGGGAGCTCAGGACTTAGACCCAGGATCTCAATGGACAGCTAAGTGATCTCATGACCAGTAAAACTGATCGTCTGCAGGGATGAGGTTTATAGAAATTCATAGGGTACTACAGCAGAGAAACAGGCCATTCTGCGCACTGTGTTGATGCCAACCATTGTACTTGTCAGTATACCTGCATTCAGACCAAAGCCTCATGTTCTAGAGATTCAGGTGATTTTGCCCAGATGTATCCAAAATGTAATGAGAGTACCTGGCTATGTCACCCTCTCTGGCAACACATTCCTGGTTCCATTCGCTTTCAGTGAAAAGTTTCTCTCCAGATTTCCTCTATACTTCCTATTTCTGACCTTACATCCACATATTCTCTTGTACCCACTGAGGGAAAAAGATTGTTACTGTCCACCCTCTGTATCTCCCTCATAATGTCTTGATCATGTCATCTTCCAGCCTCCGTTTCTTCAGAAAAAACAAACCCAGTCAATCCAATCTTTTCATATAATCAAAATGCTCCAGTCCTAGGAACATTCTGGTGAATCTCTTCTGCACTCCCTTCAGTACAATCACCGACAGTACGGCAACCAGAACTGCACACAAGTATTTATAAACACGATGCCTCCGTTCTTTTTTTTTGTAATTTATTTTTTTATTGAAGTTCATCATCAAACAAACATTTCCATAAGATGTATTTCAGACATTGTACATGTATATCATATAATCATATATGTCACAAATCTCCACATAGTATTTATCTGAGGTATACACTTATAGAAAAAAGTTGAAAGAAAAAACAAGCAAAAGGAAAAAACTATGTACAAGTAGGGAGTGATTTTTTTTTACAACGTACTCATTGATTTGTGAGAATAAAATCAGGCCTATGAGGCATTATGTAGTTAAACCATTTTTCCCAGTATGAATCAAATTGTTCCAGTTTATGATTAACAGATGCTGTTATCTTCTCTATTTTGAAAATGTCCATTGTAATTTCCATCCATGCATTTAAAGTTGGGCTCTCCTGTGATAACCATTTCCTAGTAAGAGTCTTTTTACCAGCCACCAACAGTATATTTATTAAATATTTATCTCTTTTCAACCATTCTTAAGGTATATATCCAAAATATATGGTCTTACTCTCTAAGGGTATTTCACATTTAAAGATGTCTTGTAGTGCATTGTGTATCCCCCTCCAATAGTTTTTGATAACATGGCAGTCCCAAAAAATATGATAATGATTTGCATTTTGATTTCCACAATTTTTCCAGCAAACAGGGAGGTTACTATCATCAAACACGAGGAAATCTGCAGATGCTGGAAATTCAAACAACAACACACACAAAATGCTGGTGGAACACAGCAGGCTAGGCAGCATCTATAGGGAGAAGCACTGTCGACATTTCGGGCCGAGACCCTTCGTCTCGCCCCGAAACGTCAACAGCACTTCTCCCTATAGTTGCTGCCTAGCCTGCTGTGTTCCACCAGCATTTTGTGTGTGAGGTTACTATCATAATGGGATTTCTGAGAGGGTGTAATAAAATATAAAGTTTTTCCATCCAAACTCCCTCCATTTCTGTGAACTGGTACACTTCCATTGATATCTCCATATTGTTGACCATTATTCCTCAGATATAATTATCCCTCCTTCCTTCTCCCATTTTGTTTTAATGTATGAAGTCGAATGTGTTTTGAGATTTGACAAACCCTTATACATGCTTGAAATGATTCTACTACCGTTATCTGAATTATATGCTTTTCTAAATAGCTCTATCAACTATGTACTTGCCTTGGTTACATTTTCAAGCGTCCTATTAACATATTGTCACATCTGTAAATACCAATAAAAATCTTGTTTTTCTAATAAGTGTTTCTCTTTAAGCATTTTAAAACTGAACAGTGTTCCTTCTTTCATTATGTTGCAAAGAACTGTTATTCCTTTTGCTGTCCAGTCCTTAAATCGAACATCTAGTTTGTTCGGTGTAAAATCCGAGTCATATGCACACCATTTAAGAATTGCAATATCTCCCTCTAGATTGTATTCTTTTATAGTAGTTTTCCATATTTTAAGAGTCAATTTCACCCATGGGTTATCAATAGTATTTATGTACCTTTGCAGGTTGTTATCAGCCAAAATTGCTTGTATGGGGATGGGAAGTACCCGCTCCTCAATGTTTTTCCATTGTGCGTCATATGATGGGTTGCACCAACATATCACAGCTCTCAACTGTGCTGCAAAATAATAATCTCTAAGAGAAGATCGGCCCCATCCCCCCCTTTTCCTTTGCTAATTGCAAAGTTTTGAGACGAACTCTAGGCCTTTTACCATGCCAAATATACTTTGATAGCACCGTGTTCCATTCATTGAATAGGTTTTGATTAATCTCTGTTGGTAGGTCTGAAAGAGATATAACAGTCTGGGCAGTATATTCATTTTAATAGACTCAATCCTTGAACTGAAACTAAAAAAAGGAATCAGGTTCCATCTTGCCATATCTTCCTTAATTTTTTTATATAAAGGCTGATAATTACATTCTGATAATTTTGCCAAATCTTTTGGCATAATGATGCTCAAATATTTGAAAGACTCTGTTTACCATGCCCAGGGATATCTACTTTCAATTTCTCTTGGTGGGCTGTAGTTGTATGAAAGTAATTGGGTTTTATCTATGTTGATCTTGTATCCTGATAATTGACCATATTTTTCAAAGGATTGCATCAATTTAGGTAAAGAGTATGTTGGTTGCCCTAGATAGATCAAAATGTCATCAGCGTAACAAGCCAATTTATGCTCTGTCCCTTTAATAGTAATTCCCCTGATATCTTCATTTTGTCTGATGTATTGAGCTAATGGTTCCAGATGTAATGCGAAGAGTAGCGGTGACCATGCACAACCCTGTCTTGTGCCCATTTCTAGGGTAAGACTATTTGATAAATATCCATTGATTTTAATCCTAGCAGTAGGGTTGTCATATAGTGTCTGTATAGTTTTAATAATTGTGACTTGGAAACTAACTCTAAGTAAAACTCTGTAAAGAAAATTCCAATTAACCTAATTAAATGCCTTTTCAGCATCCACGCTCATCACTATTGCTTCGATTTTATTTTTTTGTATATGATCGTAATGTGAAGTGTCTTTCGTATGTTGTCTTGTGTTTGGCGTTGTCGTATAAAACCTGTCTGATCGTTATGTATCAGTATGGGTAGAAACTCCTCGAATTGTTTGGCCATGATGGAGGTAAATAATCTATAATCTACATTAAGAATGGATATTGGTCTAACTGACCCACATCCTTGCCTTCTTTCAGTATAGCTGAGATTATCACTTCCTTCCAACTGGGTGGCATTTGTGCCTTTTTTAGAGCCCAGTTCAGTGTGGGGAGTAAAACAGGAATTAACTGATTTTTATATTCTTTGTACCACTCTGCCGTATACCCATCTGATCCTGGTGACTTGCTTAATTTAAGCCTACTAATTGAAGCTTTTAATTCAACTTCAGTTATGTCAGCAGTCATCGTTCTATTTTGTTCTTCGTGTAAAGTGGGTAACTCTAGAGAATTCATGAAGATGTCAATTTGGGTTATGCTTCCCCCTGGAATTTTGGAATATAGAGTTTTGTAAAACACTTCAAAAGCTTCTTGAATTTCACTTAGCTTATTTTTTTATCATTTTCGTTCTTGGGTCCCTAATTCTATGAATTGTAATTTCTGCTATCTTTTTTTTCAGTATCCACACCAGTATTTTCATAGACTTACATCCGCTTTCATAATGTCTCTGTTTCAGAAACATTACATTTTTCTTGATTTCTTGCATAGCCAGACTATTAATTTTATTCCTAATTTTTTAAATTTCCTCTAATGTATCCTGTGCCAAATTGAATTTGTGTTTTTCTCTAGTTCCTTCAGCCTATTTTGTAATTCCTCTAATGTTATATTTCTTACTTTTTTCTTGTATGAAGATATCACTATAATTTTCCCTCTTAAGACAGCCTTCAGAGTATCCCATAAAATAGGAGGTGAAACCTCTCCATTATCATTGAATTCTAGGTAGAGAACAATTTCTTTTTTAATTTGTTCCTTAAAGTACGGATCATTGAGTAGACTTGAATTTAGTTTCCAAATAGTATTCTTTGGTTCTAGGTCAAATTCAACAGATAAATATATAGGTGCATGGTCACTTACATCTATTGTTCCAATTCCACAGGTGTTTATTTTGTCTTTGTCTTTTTCAAATATTATGAAATAGTCTATTCTTGTGTATACAGAATGTGGAGCAGAATAATGAGTGTAATCCCTTCTGTCAGGGAAAAGGTCCCTCCATATATTAATTAAACCAACATCTTCAAAAAGTGTATTAACTTTCTTATGTGAGGATTTTGTTTCATAGGTTTTTCTATTGGAAGAGTCTAACTTTGGTTGTAATTGTAAATTTAAGTCTTCCCCACATGTCAGGAGACCTTCTTTTTCCACTACCATGATATCAGTAATTTTCTGAAAGAAACCAATATCACTTCCAAGGGGTGCGTACATATTCAATAGAGTAACTGAATTTCTGTCCATATTCCCCCTTACCAGAATATATCTGCCCTCCTTATCTCCCATTTCGAATACTTTTTCAAAATTTTGCTTACTTGAGATAAGAATAGCAACTCCTCTCCTCTGTCCTGATTTATATGAGGAGAAAAACAAATGAGTGAAGCCCATTCTCTATTGTTTTCTATGCTCATTATCACTTAAATGAGTTTCCTATAAATATACCGCATGGGCCTGTACTTTTTTCATTTTGGATAAAATTCTATTACGTTTGATTGGATTTAATAGCCCATTGACATTAAAAGAAATGAATTTTACTTTGTCCTTAGCCATCTGTATTTATCTGCCAATGTATCATTGAAATTAGCGGAATAAAACTTAATCAATCTACTCCCTGAACAAATAAGAACCAAGAAACACAAATAATAACAAAAAGGGCAACAAAGGTGTGATTCCAAGGCTGACGTCTCTAGTAAATGACCCTGAGTTGAGCTAGAGGAAATGTCTAGCTGTGAGGGATAACCCCTCCTACTTGTGAGTTGAGGGCCCCCATTGCAGTATTCGTAAAAGTCAGTGAACAAATCCATTACACAGAAAAGATTTCCCTGTGTACACCTATATATATATGTGCACGTGCGCGCACGCACACACACACACACACACACACACACACACACACACACACACACACACACACACACACACACACACATACATACATACACATACGCACACAGATATATATTCTCATTTTGGTGGGGAAAAAGGAGTAAGTGAGCAAATAAAGAAGAATAACTGAGTAATATAAAATCCACATTATAATAAGTATTTCTCGAGATAGGTATATCACCGTCTACTTTTGCTTCCGTTTAGCTTCTCAACAGTTTTAAAGTTAGCCAAACCTTATGGCTCTTCTGGAGGGGGTGAGGGCTGTCTTCAGAAAACCCCCAGTCTCTTCCTGATATACCTCTCTCACCCTCCTCCCGTCTCCTGCCTTCTCGATTCTCGCACTATTTCCCA
Source organism: Hemitrygon akajei (assembly GCF_048418815.1). NCBI lineage: Eukaryota > Metazoa > Chordata > Chondrichthyes > Myliobatiformes > Dasyatidae > Hemitrygon > Hemitrygon akajei. The sequence continues at coordinate 89,265,423 of NC_133135.1, read as the reverse complement.
AGCAGAGCAGGATAATTCCTCTGCCAGGCTTTCACTCGGTTTGATCACGCTGACAGGCAACCCTCTGGCCTTCATGTCTGTAGTCGCCTCTTCCACTGTCCACAGTTGGATCCCATCTTGATAAAACACTCGAAGTTTTGCAGGGTACGGAGTTTGAAATCTAATCCATTCTTGCTTTAGTATTCGCTTTACGTCAGAGTATTCTTTACGTTTCTGCAGGACCGCGGGGGGGGGGGGGTAATCTTGATCGAAATATATTAATTTATCATAGGAGATTGGTGGGTAAAATCAAAGCTCAAGGCATCGGGGGGAAGACATTGACATGGATAGAAAACTGGTTGGCAGATAGAAAGCAAAGGGTAGCGGTGAATGGGTGTTTCTCGGAATGGCAGGTGGTGACTAGTGGGGTGCCACAGGGCTCAGTATTGGGACCACAGCTGTTTACAATTTACGTCAACGATTTAGATGAAGGCATTGAGAATAACATCAGCAAATTTGCCGATGATACTAAGCTGGGTGGCAGTGTGACATGTGATGAGGATGTTAGGAGAATTCAGGGTGACTTGGATAGGCTGGGTGAGTGGGCAGATACTTGGCAGATGACGTTTAATGTGAATAAGTGTGAGGTTATCCACTTTGGGAGTAAGAACAGGAAGGCAGATTATTATCTGAGCGGTGTAGAGTTAGGTAAGGGAGAAATACAAAGAGATCTAGGAGTCCTTGTTCATCAGTCACTGAAGGTGAATGAGCAAGTGCAGCAGGCAGTGAAGAAGGCTAATGGAATGTTGGCCTTTATTACAAAGGGAATTGAGTACAAGAGCAAGGAAATCCTCTTGAATTTGTACAGAGCCCTGGTGAGACCACACCTGGAGTGTTGTGTACAGTTTTGGTCTCCAGGGTTCAGGAAGGACATCCTGGCTATAGAGCAGGGGTGTCAAACTCATTTTAGGTCACGGGCCGGATTGAGCAAAATGCAGCTTCATGCGGGCCGGATCAGTCAGACGCTTGCGAACGCAGCTTTCATTGCCTCCGTTTTTTCAGCCTGCTCTCATGTGTCTCAGTCTCTGCTATAACTACAAAGTGTTTCACTTTACAAATTCCGTTTCTTATGAAGAAGACTGCCGAGCAAGACTGCCGAATAAACACTAAAAACCCTGAAAACCTGGTACCTGAATAAACTCAGCATTAGCCATATCATACACCATAGGCACTTCGATTACTGGGGCCAGCTTTAATAGTAATTAAATATTATCTCGCAGGCCAAAGATAATTCCACTGCGGGCCGGATTTGGCCCGCGGGACTTGAGTTTGACATATATGCTATAGAGGAAGTGCAGCGTAGATTCACGAGGTTAATTCCTGGGATGTCTGGACTGTCTTACGCAGAGAGGTTAGAGAAACTGGGCTTGTACACGCTGGAATTAAGGAGATTGAGAGGGGATCTGATTGAAACATATAAGATTATTAAGGGATTGGACAAGATAGAGGCAGGAAATATGTTCCAGATGCCGGGAGAGTCCAGTACCAGAGGGCATGGTTTGAGAATAAGGGGTAGGTCATTTAGGACAGAGTTAAGGAAAAACTTCTTCTCCCAGAGAGTTGTGGGGGTCTGGAATGCACTGCCTCGGAAGGTAGTAGAGGCCAATTCTCTGGATGCTTTCAAGAAGGAGCTAGATAGGTATCTTATGGATAGGGGAATTAAGGGATATGGGGACAAGGCAGGAACCGGGTATTGATAGTAGATGATCAGCCATGATCTCAAAATGGCGGTGCAGGCTCGAAGGGCCGAATGGTCTACTTCTACACCTATTGTCTGTTGTCTAAAAACACCATCTTCTTACCCCAGGCCCTTCGTAGAATCTCCGCCTTGGTACTGTATCGAAGGAATTTAATTACTATTGAGCATGGCTGATCTTCTCTGCCTCGGGTTGGCCTCAGGATGATTGCGTAATGTGCCCTCTCAGTTTCCAGGTCCATAGTCGAGGGAAGCTCCAGCACGTCCCGCAGCAACTTTCTTACAAACTCCATCATAGAAAAACCCTCCGCTCCTTCAGGAACGTTGTATATCCTGATATTTTTCCGCGGAGATCTTCCCTCCAGGCAAGCAATTTACCTTCTTGTTGATTTAATATTTTTATCGTCTTACTTAGTATCCATCCCACGTTTTGCACGCGATCTTCCACCTTCTCAATTCGCGTCTCTGCCACTGCTATTTTTTGATAGATGTTGGTGAGCTCTGACTTAATATCATGTAGCTGCTGTTTTATATCTTTCTGGAACTCCCGTATCTCTTTCAAAATTTCGATCATACTCGCCACTTCGCCTGAATGAGGCCCATCGTCAGCCTCGCTAGCACGCGGTCGGGTAGGAGAACTGCTCGCTGTACTCCTCTCGTCCGCAGGCTCCACAGTGTCGCATTCTTATTTCCATTCTTTTTCCCCATTCTTGCCCCTCTTATCAGTTCAAATACTTTCGAAAAATCCTATATTTGATGGCTTAACGGGGCAAAATATATGTTTTTCCACAGGAGCTTTTGACTTAAGCTGCCATTCTCGACGATGACGTCACCAGAACCCTCAATGCCTCTGTTCTTAATTCAATGCAACAGCAACTGAGGACAAGCATTGTACATGCCTCCTTCACCGTATTTTGTGCTGCACTGCCAGGTCACAATGGAACTACATCCCAAGGTTTCTCCATTCACCAATACTCCTAAGGACCTGCCATTTACTGTTGTTGATGTTCCGTTTCATGCCTTGTGAGCCCATCATTTTTGCCATTTCCTTCGTATTTGTCTATTTTTTAGATGGAAAGCGTGCACAAATGGAAAGTGTGCATGGAGTCGACTCGACTTGAACCCAGGACCATTCACCTTGAAATCCAGTGCTGATGCTACTATACCACCGGCTGGCTACCATTTATTATAGATGACTTTTATCTTCCAAACTGCATTACTTCACAGTTGCCTGTATTGAATACCATCTTCTGTTGCTCCACCCAACCTTCTAACAGGTCAATACTCTGGAAAAGTCTAAGACAATCTTCCTTGCTATCTGCAATACCACAAATCCTCTTGTGATCTTAAAATCAATCTATCATTACTGGTAAATTCACATGTAAGTTGTTAATGTATATCATAAATGTTAAAGATCCTAGTACTGATCTTTGTGATATATTCCAGTCAGAAAAGGCATCCTTCACCACCACCCTCAGCCTCCTATTATTAGCAAGGCAATTTTTTTTGGATCATATTTGCCAATTAGCCTGGGCTATAACTTTTTGGACCAATCTATCATGAAGATTTACATTCAGTACAAACTGCGCCTCCACTCAAACTGTTCCAGTAGAGTTCCAACACCAGCATCTATGCAACAATGTGGAAAATTATCCAGGTATTTCTTCTGTACAAAATTGCAGCAGGTGGTGAGACTAATTCAAATATAAATGTCAAGCAAGTCTAGTCAGCAAAGTAGACTGTTCTATTTGTTATAAATTACTGTGATTGCACATTTAGATGGAGGCATAACATACAGATTTTTACTCCTCAAGTATGTGAAGGATGTAAGAAATAAAGCCAATTCAATTCAATAGATAGAGACAAACTAAGGAATGTGGATGGAGAATGGCTCCATAACTTTAAAAGTATAAGCCCTCAGATTAATAGATCTGAGGAAGGCTGATTTCATTAGAATAAGAGAGGAGATGTTTATTTAAAAAGGGAGCTTCGAGAGCGTTTGTCCATTGTACATGGCCTTTCAGCAGCTATAGCCAGAGCACCAATTGTGAGTTAGGTAACAGAGAAGGTTCAGGCATAAAAGGGAGACACTGCCTAGTGGAGCGGTCATCAAAGGAGTGGTCATTGATGGAGAGATCTGAGGCAGAGTGGTAGGGCTTTAGCTCATTCAGGCTTTGGTGGGGTAAGTGGGTGAGTGGGCTTCATTTTTTGTCCTTTCCATTTTTCTTTAGAAGAATAAAGAGCATGTCTGTAGTGTTAGTACTTTGCTCTGGGAGTCAGACGTGGGAATACTGTGAATCTTCCAGTTTCCCAGATGGCCACGTCTCTGCCAGGTGCAACGAGATGCAGCTCCTGAGAGACCATGTTAGGGATCTGGAGCTGTGGTTTGATGAATGAACAAGAGATAGATAGGAGCTACAAGGCGTTAGTCACCCCGAGGCTGCAGGAGTTAGATAAGTGGGTGACTGTCAGGGAAGGGAAGGGAAGAGCTCAGATAGTAGAGAGCACCCCACTGGCCATCCCCCTCAGCAATCATTATCTCGTTTTGGATGCTGTTGAGGGGGTGTGACCTGACAGAGGACGACCACAGCAATCGGGTTTCTGGCACTGAGCCTGGTTCCGTGGTGCAGAAGGGAAAGAGGAAGATGAGGAATGCGGTAGTCACAGGGGTCTCCTTAGTGAGGGGAACAGACAGGAGGTTCTGTCAGCCTGACAGAGATACACGCATGGTGTGTTGCCTCCCAGGTATCAGGGTACGGGCTGACTCGGGTCAGGTGCAGAGTATTCTGAAGGGAGAGGGTGAACAGCCAGAAGTCTTGGTACACGTTGGTATCAATGACATAGATAGAAAAAGTGAGGAGGTCCTGAAGAGAGAATTCAGGGAGTTGGATAGGAAGCTGAAAAGTTGGACCTCCAGGGTAGTAATCTCAGGATTGCTGCCTGTGCCACATGCTAACAAGCGTAAGAATAGCATGATCAGGTATATTAATGCGTGGCCGAGAGACTGGTGTAGGGGGCAGGGCTTTGGGTTCCCGGATTATTGGGGCATCCTCTGGTGGACGCACAACCTGTACAAAAAGGATGGGTTACACCTGAACCCAAAGGGGTGTAATATCCTAGCAGGCAGGTTTAATAGAGCTGTTAGGGAGGGTTTAAACTAATTTGGCAGGGGGATGGGAACCGGAGTGATAGGGCTGAGGAAGGGAAAACAGAAATAAATCAGAGATAGCGTGCAACAGAGATGATAGAAAAGACAGGCAGGAGATCAGGAGATGAGGCTTAGTCACAGCCGGTGGCATGAATTACAGGGCAATAAAGGCACGGTGCAGTTAAAACAGAAAGCAACAAATACACGCAGCATAAGAAATAAAATTGACGATCTTGAAATTCAGCTACAGATTTGCAAGTATGATGTTGTGGCCATCTGTGAAAGTTGGCTAAAGGATGGTTGCCAATGGGAGTTGAACATCCAAGGATGAATGGTGTATCAGAAAGATAGGTTAGATGGCAGAGGTGGTGATGTGGCTCTGTGTATAAGAAATAATATTAAATCATTAGAAAGGGATGACATAAGATCAGAAGGTGTAGAGTCCCTATGAGTTGAGTTAAGAAATGGCAATGGTTAAAAGAACCGTAATGACAGTTATATACAGGCCTCCAAACAGCAGCTGGGATGTGGATTACAAATTACAGCAGAAGGTTGAAAAGGTGTGTCAGAAGGGCAATGTCATGATAATCATTGGGGATTTTAACATCAAAGAGGATTGGGAAAACCAAGCTAGTACTGGACCTCGAGAGAGAGAATTTGTAGAATGTCTAAGGGATGGCTTTTTAGAACAGCTTGTTGGTGAGGGGATCAGCTGTGTTGGATTGGGTGTTGTGCAATGATCCGGAGGTGATAAGAGAGCTTAAGGTTAAGGGACCCTTAGGGAACAGTAATCACAATACGATCGAGTTCACTTTGAAACTTGGAAAGGAGAATCTAAATTCCAATGCGTCAGTATTTCAGTGGAATAAAATAAATTACAATGACATGAGAGGGGAACTGGCCAACGTAGACTGGAAAGGGACACTAGCAGGAAGGACAGCAGAGCAGCAATGGCTGGAGTTTCTGCAAAAAATGAGGAAAGTGCAAGACAGATATATTCCAAATAAGAAGAAATTTTTGAATGGAAGAAGGACACTATCATGGCTGACAAGTGAAGTCAGAGCCAAAGTAAAAGCAAAAGAGAGGGCATACAAGGAAGTCAAAGCTAGTGGGAAGATAGAGGATTGAGAAGCTTTTAAAAACTTGCAGAAGGAAACTAAGAAGGTCATTAGGAAGGAAAAGATGAATTATGAAAGGAAGCCGGTGACTAATATCAAAGAAGATACTAAAAGCATTTTTAAGTATATAAAGGGTAAAAGGATAGATATAGGACCAATAGAAAATGATGCTGGAGATACTGTAATGCAAGATGCAGAGATGGCAGAGGAACTGAATGTGTATTTTGCATCAGTCTTCACAATGGAAGACATCTGCAGTATACCAGACATTCAAGAGTGTCAGGGAAGTGAAGTATGTGCAGTGAAAATTATGACTGAGAAGGTGCTCAGGAAGCTTAATGATCTGAGGGTGGATAAATCTCCTGGACCTGATGGAATGCACCCTTGGGTTCTGAAGGAAGTAGCTGGAGAGATTGCAGAGGCATTAACAATGATCTTTCAAGAATCAATAGATTCTGGCATTGTACTGGATGACTGGATAATTGCAAATGTTACTTCACTATTTAAGAAGGGTGGGAGGCAGCAGAAAGGAAACTATAGACCTGTTAGCCTGACATCAGCAGTTGGGAAGTTGTTGGAATTGATTGTTAGGGATGAGAATACGGAGTACTTGGAGGCACATGACAAGATAGGCCAAAGCCAGCATGGTTTCCTGAAAGGAAAATCCTGCCTGACAAACCTACTGCAATTTTTTGAGGAAATTACAAGCTGGGTAGACAAAGGAGATGTAGTAGATGTGGTGTACTCGGATTTTCATAAGGCCTTTGACAAGGTGTCGCACATGAGGCTGCTTAGCAAGATAAGAGCCCATGGAATTACAGGGAAGTTACTAGCATGGGTGGAGCATTGGCTCAGCTGATCGGCAGAAAACAGAGAGTGGGAATAAATGGATCTTTTTCTGGCTGGCTGCCGGTTACCAGTGGAGTTTTACAGGGGTCAGTGTTGGGACCGCTGCTTTTGATGATTTATGTCAATGATTTGGACTATGGGATTAATGAATTTGTGGTTACATTTGATACAAGTTAGGTGGAGGAGCCGGTAATGTTGAGGAAACAGAGAGCCTGCAGAGAGACTTGGATAATTTAGGGGAATGGGCAAAGAAGTGGCAAATGAAATACAATGTTGGAAAGTGTATGGTCTTGTACTTTGGTGGAAGAAATAAATGGGCAGACTATTATTTAGATGGAGAGAAAATTCAAAATGCAGAGATGCAAAGGGACTTGGGAGTCCTTGTGCAGGATACCCTAAAGGTTAACCTCCAGGTTGAGTCAGTGGTGAAGAAGATGAATGCAATGTTGGCATTCATTTCTAGAGGTATAGAATATAAGAGTAGGGATGTGATGTTGAGGATCTATAAGGAACTCAGAAGACCACACTTGGAGTATTGTGTGCAGTTTTGGGCTACTTATTTTAGAAAAGGTATACTGACATTGGAGAGGGTTCAGAGAAGATTCACAAGAATGATTTCAGGAATGAAAAGGTTACTGTATGAGGAACGTTTGGCAGCTCTTTGGCTGTGTTCCCTGGAGTTCAGGAGAATGCAGGGGAATCTCATAGAAACATTCCGTATGTTAAAAGGCCTAAAGGGATTAGATATGGCAAAGTTATCTCCCATGGTAGGGGAGTCTAGGACAAGAGGGCATGACTTCAGGATTGAAGGACGTCCATTTAGAACAGAGATGCGGAGAAATTACTTTAGTCAGGGGGTGATAAATCTGTGGAATTTGTTGCCACATGCAGCTCTGGAGGTGAATTCATTCATTTAAGGCTGAGATAGATAGGTTCTTAATTAACCAGGTCATCAAAGGGTATGGGGAGAAGGCAGGGGAGTGGAGATGACTAGAAGAATTGGATCAGCCCATGATTGAATGGTGGAGCAGACTCAATGGGCCGAATGGCCTACTTCTGCTTCTATATCTTAAGGTCTTATGGAACCGATGTTGCAGGTAAAATTACATCAGACAAGTGAGAGTCTTTAAAAGGTAATCCATTAGAGTTCAGGGCTAGCATGATGGCAAGATTAGGGATCCATGTATGGTAAAGGATATTGAATGTTTGATCAAGTGTAAAAAGAGATCATATGGGACCCGAAACAGAGTGAGTCCCCTGAAAAAAAAATGGAGGCTGTAGAATAAAACTTAAGAAAGAAATTGGAAGGGCAAGAAGAAGACATGAACTATTCTTGGCAAGTAGGACCAAGGCGTTCTCTAAGTACATCAAAAGAGAAGCCACAGAAAGAGTGGGTTTCCTCAGAAATCAGAGGTGTGATGTATGTGTGGAGGCACGAGGGCCAGTCAGTCAGTGTACTCGGGAGTACCAGCCTCATGGTACTGTCATCAGCTATTCTAGGGACAGATACCAAAAATCAAAGCCCAAAAGTCATAGCTCAATGACCGAAGCTTAGAGGCCCAGAGGACTGTCTGTGAGGGTTGGAGGGAGAGAGGAAAGAGGCTTTTTGTTGCTTGTGTTCTGTGCTGCTCTATTGAGCATCATGGCCTTGTTACGTTAGTGCTGGTATGTCAGGTGACACTTGCAGACTTCTCCCAACACATCCTTAGGTGTGTTGGTTGCTAGCGCAAACAATGCATTTGATGTACATGCAATAAATGTATGTCAATCTGATTTGTTGTATGTGATATACTGTATGTTCATCACTTAGATGTGAATGCAGGAGGAATGATTAGCAAGCTTGTGAATGATATGAAAATCAGTGCTGAGTAGATGTCAAGGAAGGGTGTTTTAAACTGCAGGAAGATATAGATCAGATGGGAAGTTAGACTTAGCAGTGGCATATGGAATTCAATACTGATGAGTATAAAATAATGCATTTGAGAAGTCACACACAGTACAGTAAATGGTTTTAAGGTTAAGCAATAAGGAATATTAATGAAAAGAAGGGACTTTCGGGGGTTAAGTCCATAGTTTCCTGAAAATGGCAACAGAGCTAGATAGGAGGGTGACAATGGCGTGTGGTATGCTTACCTTCATAGGTTGTTGTCATTAGCCCTACAGCTTGCCATAGAGCATCGAGCTTCTGGGGTTTTTAAGCACCTGTATTTGCTGATCAATATGTTAACTAAAGTTGTTAAGCCCTCACATTTTCAGTTTAATCTTGTCAAGTTAATTGTAGCTGGCGCATGTTTCCCAGATTCTATGATTAAAGGGGTCTCCCATTCAGTTCTTGAGTGGGGCCATTGTGTTGGAGAGGATGAATTTTCATTGTGTTGCTCCTCTGAGGCTCTGGTTCTGACTTCTAACCTCTTGTTTCTGTCTCTGCCTGGGATCCTGCTGTTCCTCTGCACCTGGGTCCAGTTGTTCATGAGTGCATCATGACAGTTGGAACAAAGAAAATAAAAGTTAGGAAGTTATCTTGCAATTTTCCAAAATAGTGGTAGGTTTGCTGTTGGAGTAGTGTACACAGTTCTGATTACCACACTACAGGAGGTTGTGGTTGCACTGGAGAGCATGCAGCAAAGATTTGCCAAGATGTTGCCTTGATTGGAAGATATTAGTTATAAGAAGAGATTGCATAGGCAGACCTGCTTTCCTTCGAGTAAAGGGTGACCTGGCAGAGGTGTATTAAATTTAAGGACAGTGACAGGTAGATTGTCAAAATCTTTTTCCCACGGTACGGATATCAAACCTCAGCAGGCACAGGTTTAGGAGAAAGGAATTTTGAAGAGGATTTGAGGGGACAGGTCTTTACTAAGAGAATATCTTGAACTCACTGACAGAGGAGTTGGTAGAATCAGCTACAAGTGGCACACATTAACTCCAGCCTCTCAGACAATCTCAACTCACTGTAGTTTGCCTAGTGCTGAAACAAGTCTCTGCCAGATGCATTCAGACATCAAAAACACCTATGTTACACTACTGTTTGATTATAAATCTGCCTTCAATACTGTAACTCCAAGCAAACTCCAAACTCTTAGTCATAGAAAAGTACAGCACACAACAAGCCCTTTGGCCCATCTAGTGCTGAGCTTTTCAAACTGCCTAGTCCCATTGACCTGCACCAGGACATTGCTCTCTGTACTCTCATTCATGTACCTGTCCAGATTTCTCTTAAATGTTGAAATCAAGCTCACTTTGTTCTGGCACCTCATTGCACACTCTCCTGACCCTCTGAGTGAAGGCGTTTCCCCTCATGTTCCCCTTAAAATTTTCACCTTTCACCCTCAACTCATGACTTCTGGTTGTAGTCCTACCCAACCTTAGTGGAAAAAGCCTGCTTGTATTGGAGAATAAAGTTGCATTGTTCGCTGTGTAACCAAAACTAAGTAACCAGCCTTGTGTTTGTTATTTGCTATGTATCCAATTTATTAGCCAGAATGAAATCTCTGTATTGTCTCTATACTATTGAACACATCAATGCCTTGAGAATGTAGCTAACAGTGAAAATAAGCATGTAGAGATAACGGTGGTAGACGGGATTGTGGAGTGGTGTGATGGTATGGGAACCAGTCAAAGCCAGGAAGGGGCACACGTGTTCCAGGGAGTAGACTAGAGCAAGTATGGGCTATGGGGTGGTGTGATGGTATGGGGACCAGTCAAAGCACTAGAACAAGTATATGCTCATGCGACTAAGATAAGAAATTACTATAAAGAATACTGTGAACTGGGGCTCGGCGGACAACTAGTGACACGCTCATTAATTGTCTCAGCTTTTGTTTGCAAATAAAGGCTTAAACTTCTCGAAGAATCTTCTGCGTCTCCTGGTTATTTCAAGAAACCACGACACTTGCATTTACTCTATCTATACCCTCCAATCCCTCCAATATTAGCTATCCTCCAATCCTCTGGTACCTCACCTGTCACTAAGGATTATTTAAATATCTCTGCCAAATCCCCTAAGTTTCTGCATAGGGTCCAAAAAACATTTTGTCAGGCCCTGGGGATTTATCCACCCTAATTTGCCTCGATAGCAAACACCTTCTCCTCCATAGTCTGTATAGGGTCCATAAACTCGACACCTGCTTTATCTTACTTCCATAAACTTAATCAGGGCCTCAATATTTCTCAAAAACCAAGGTTCCCTAAACCTGTTGTCCTTATCTTTTATTCTGAGAGGCACATACAAGCTTTATACTCTCAAAATTTCACTCTTGAAGGCCTCCCACTTACTAAGTACACTTTTGCCAGAAAACAGTCTGTCCTAATCCACACTTGCCGGATACTTTCTGATAGCATCAAAATTGGCCTTTCTCTGATTTAGAACCTCAACCTACAGATCAGACCCATCGTATTGCATATTTACATAATGGCATTATGATCACTAGATGGAAAGTGTTCCCCTGCACAAACTCCTGTCACTGCCCTGTCTCATTCCCAAATAGCAGATCAAGTATCGCACACTCTCTTGTTGGGACTGATTAAGGAAACTTTCCTGAACACATTTGACAAACTCAATCCCATCCAGTCCTTTTATAGTATGGGAGTCCCAGTCAATATGTGGAGGTAAAATCACCTACTATAACAACATTGTGTTTCTTGCAACAGTCTGCAATCTCTCTCCAAATTTGTTTCTCAATCCTGCAGACTGATGGATGGTCTGTAATTTAGCCCCATTAATATGGTCAAATCTTTCTTATTCCTCAGTTCCACCCATATTGCCTCACCAGATGAGGTCTCCAGTCTGTCCTGACTGAATACTGCTGTGACATTTTTCCTGACTGGTAATACTACCCCTTCTCCTTTAATCCATCCTGCTGTCACATCTGAAACAACAGAACACTGGAATATTGAACTACCAGTCCTGCCTCTCCTGCAACCAAGTCTTACTAATGGCTGCAATATTATTATTCCTTGTGTTGATCCATGCCCTGAGCTCATCTACCTAACTAACAATACCTCTTGCACTGAAGTATATGCAGTTCAGGACATTAGTCACACCATGCTCAACCTTTTGATTTCTGACTTGGGGTCTGAGGTCTTAACAACGTCTGTCTCCACAACCTCTCCACTTGGTGTTCTGGCACTCTGATTCCCACTCCCCTGCAGCTCTAGTTTAACTGACCTCCTGCCCTCCCCCACTCAAGCAGCACTAGCAAATCTTCCCATTAGAATATATTTCTCCCCATCTAGTTCAGGTGCAATCCATTTCTTCTGTACAGGTCCCACCTTCCCTGGAAGAAACCCCAATGATCTAAAAATTTGACACCCTCCCTCCTACAACAACTCCTTAGCCATATGTTCCACTGGATAATTTTATTTCTGGCCTCACTAGCACGTGGCATGGATAGCAATCCAGAGATGACAACCCTGGAGTTCCTGCCCTTTAACTTAGCACCTAACTCCCTGAACTCACTTTGCAGGAACTGGACACTTTTCCTACCTATGTAATTAGTACCTACATGGACCACGACCTCCGGGAATCTTGTTCTCATCCGCAGAACTGCCTTTCTCTTCCCCTAACTAACGTCCCCTACCACCGCAGCTTGCCTCTTCTTCTCTTTCCCTTTTAACCATATAATAACCATATAATCAATTACAGCACAGAAACAGGCCATCTTGGCCCTTCTATTCCGTGCCGAACTCTTACTCTCACCTAGTCCCACTGACCCGCACTCAACCCATAACCCTCCATTCCTTTCCTGTCCATATACCTATCCAATTTTACTTTAAATGGCAATACCGAACCTGCCTCTACCACTTCTACTGGAAGCTCATTTCACACAGCTACCACTCTCTGAGTAAAGAAATTCCCCCTCATGTTACCCTTAAACTTTTGCCCCCAACTCTCAACTCATGTCCTCTTGTTTGAATCTCTCCTACTCTCAATGGAAAAAGCCTATCCATGTCAACTCTATCTATCCCCCTCATAATTTTAAATACCTCTATCAAGTTCCCCCTCAACCTTCTACGCTGCAAAGAATAAAGACCTAACTTGTTCAATCTTTCCCTGTAACTTAGATGCTGAAACCCAGGTAACATTCTAGTAAATCTTCTCTGTACTCTCTCTATTTTGTTGACATCTTTCCTATAACTCGGTGACCAGAACTGTACACAATACTCCAAATTTGGCCTTACCAATGCCTTGTACAATTTTACATTACATCCTAACTCCTATACTCAATGCTCTGGTTTATAAAGGCCAGCATACCAAAAGCTTTCTTCACCACCCTATCCACATGAGATTCCACCTTCAGGGAACTATGCACCATTATTCCTAGATCACTCTGTTCTACTGCATTCTTCAATGCCCTACCATTTACCATGTATGTCCTATTTGGATTATTCCTACCAAAATGTAGCACCTCACACTTATCAGCATTAAACTCCATCTGCCATTGCCCAGCCCACTCTACTAACTGGCCTAAATCTCTCTGCAAACTTTGAAAACCTACTTCATTATCCACAACGCCAACTACCTTAGTGTCATCTGCATACTTACTAATCCAATTTACCACCCCATCATCCAGATCATTAATGTATGACAAGCAACATTGGACCCAGTACAGATCCCTGAGGCACACCACTAGTCACCGACCTCCAACCTGACAAACAGTTATCCACCACTACTCTCTGGCATCTCCCATCCAGCCACTGTTGAATCCATTTTACTACTTCAATATTAATACCTAATGATTGAACCTTCCTAACTAATCTTCCATGCAGAACCTTGTCAAGGGCCTTACTAAAGTCCATATAGACAACATCCACTGCTTTACCCTCGTCAACTTTCCTCGTAACCTCTTCAAAAAATTCAATAAGATTTGTCAAACATGACCTTCCACACACAAATCCATGTTGACTGTTCCTAATCAGACCCTGTCTATTCAGATAATTATATATCATCTCTAAGAATACTTTCCATTAATTTACCCACCACTGGCGTCAAACTGACAGGCCTATAATTGCAAGGTTTACTCTTAGAACCCTTTTTAAACAATGGAACCACATGAGCAATATGCCAATCCTCCAGCACCATCCCCGTTTCTAATGACATTTGAAATATTTCTGTCAGAGCCCCTGCTATTTCTACACTAACCTCCCTCAAGGTCCTAGGGAATATCCTGTCAGGACTCGGAGATTTATCCACTTTTATATTCCTTAAAAGAGCCAGTACTTCCTCCGCTTTAATCGTCATAGTTTCCATAACTTCCCTACTTGTTTCCCTTACCTTACACAATTTAATATCCTTCTCCTTAGAGAATACTGAAGAAAAGAAATTGGTCAAAATCTCCCCCATCTCTTTCCCCTCCACACATAGCTGTCCACTCTGATTCTCTAAGGGACCACTTTTATCCCTCAATATTCTTTTGCTATTAATATAACTGTAGAAACCCTTTGGATTTATTTTCACCTTACTTACCAAAGCAACCTCGTATCTTTTAACTTTTCTAATTTCTTTCTTAAGATTCTTCTTACATTCTTTATATTGCTCGAGCACCTCATTTACTCCATACTGCCTATGTTTATTGTAGATCTCTCTCTTTTTCCTAACCAAGTTTCCAATATCCCTTGAAAACCATAGCTCTGTCAAACTTTTAACCTTTCCTTTCAACCTAACAGGAACATAAAGATTCTGTACCCTCAAAATTTCTCCTTTAAATGACCTCCATTTCTCTATTACATCCTTCCCATAAGATAAATTGTCCCAATCTACTCCTTCTAAATCCTTTTGCATCTCCTCAAAGTTCGCCATTCTCCAATCAAAAATCTCAACCCTCGGTTCAGTCCTATCCTTCTCCATAATTATATTGAAACTAATGGCATTGTAATCACTGGACCCGAAGTGCTCCCCAACACATACCTCCGTCACTTGACCTATCTCATTCCCTAACAGGTTTTCCAATACTGCCCCTTCTCTAGTTTGTACCTCTATGTATTGCTGCATAAAACTATCCTGCACACATTTTACAAACTCCAAACCATCCATCCCTTTTACAGAAGAGGCTTCCCAGTCTATGTGTGGAAAATTAAAATCTCCCACAATCACAACCCTGTGCTTACTACAAATATCTGCTATCTCCTTGCAAATTTGCTCCTCCAATTCTCGAACCCCATTAGGTGTTCTATAATACACCCCTATAAGTGTTACTACACCTTTCCCATTCCTCAATTCCATCCAAATAGTCTCCCTAGACGAGCCCTCTAATCTATCCTGCCAGAGCAGCACTGTAATATTTTCTCTGACAAGCAATGCAACACCTCCCCCTCTTGTCCCTCTGACTCTATCACACCTGAAGCAATGAAATCCAGGAATATTTAGTTGCCAATTACACCCCTCCTGCAACCATGTTTCACTAATAGCTACAACATCATATTTCCAGGTATCAATCCATGCTCTAAGCTCATCCACCTTTCTTACAATGCTCCTAGCATTAAAATAAATGCATTTAAGAATTTCTCCACCTCTTCCTCTCTGTTTATCTCTAACAGTACAAAGAACTTTACTGTCTTCTTTTTCTTCTTTCTCCCATACATCTGTTCCTACACTCTGGTTCCCCTCCCCCCTCATATCTAGTTTAAAACCACTGGAGCCTCTCTAGCAAACCTACCTGCAAGAATATTTGTCCCCCTCCAGTTGATGTAAACCATCCTGCCGGAACAGGTCCCACCTTCCCTGGAAAACTGCCCAATTATCTATAAATCTGAAGCCCTCCCTCCTGCACCATGTCTTCAGCCACGTGTTGACCTGCACTATCTTACTATTTCTAAACCCACCTGCACATGGCACTGGTAGCAATCCTGAGATTGCTATCCTGGAGGTCCTTTCCTTTAACTTGGCACCTAGCTTCCTAAACTCAACTTTCAGGACCTCCTCACTCTTCCTACCCACGTCATTGGACCCTACATGGACCATGACATCCGGCTGCTCACCCTCCCTCTTGAGAATACTGAGAACTCGATCCAAGATATCGCGGACCCTGGCACCAGAGAGGCAACAGACCATCCGGGATTTTCGATCTCTTCCACAGATCCTCCTATCTGTCCCCCTAACTATCAAATCCCCTATCACTACTGCTCTCCTCTTTTCCCTCCTTCCCTTCTGAGCTGAGGGTCCAGTCTCAGTGCCAGAGACGCAACCACTGTAACTTGTCCCTGGTAGGTCGTCCCCACCAACAGTATCCAAAACGGTATCCTTATTGTTGATGGGAACAGCCACAGGGGTGCTCTGCTCTTCCTGTCTATTCCCCTTCCCTCTCCTGACAGTCACCCAACTACCTGTCTCCTGACTCCTAGGGGTGACTATCTCCCTGAAACTCCTGTCTATTTTTGCCTCTGCCTCCCGAATGATCCGAAGTTCATCCAGCTCCAGATCCAGTTCCCTGACACGGTTTGTCAGGAGCTGCAGCTGGATGCACCTTTTGCAGGTGTAGCACAACAGTGCTCGCCCTGACTTCCCACATACAGCAAACTGAGCACTCAACTGCCCTAACTGCTGCCTCCATTACCTACTCTTAATCTAATTAGATTAATTAAAGGAGCTTACCCGGCCTTACCTCACCTGGAGTGAAGCTTGTACTCAGCCTCTGCTTGCTATTTAAATTCTCCCGCTGCCTCACGGGCCGACTTTCACGTGCTTGCACAGTTGTGCCCCGTTCAAACCTTGCCTCTGCCTGTTTTCGCCAAAGCCGTTCCACTCTGCCTCAGTCCACTCCAACGAATCACAGAGCCAGGTTCAGTTCCAGAGACTGACCGCAGTGACTTTCCTCTGCCAGGTCATCACACCCTCCCCCCCAACAGTATCCAAAGTGATAAACCTTTTGCTGTCGGGGATGGCCACAGTGGTACTCTGTACTGGCTGTTCAATCCCTTTCTCCTTCCTGACTGTCACCCAGTCTCCTGTGTTCTGCACCTTGGGTCCTATCAATATATGTCCTATCTATCATCTGCTCAAGTCTTCTGAATAATCTGGAATTCGTCCAGCTTCTGCTCCTTAATGTGATGTGTTAGAATCTGCAGCTAGATGCTCTTCTTGCAGGTTTAGTCGTCAGGGACACTGGAGGTATCCCTGCCTTCTCAGATCCCTCAAGACAAGTATTCAACTATCCTGCCTGGCATCCCTACTGTTCTATCTGAGCAAATATATAGAAGGAAAAACAATAAATAAACTGTGGGAAAAGAAACCTACCTACAGCTTTTTGCTTTCTCTCATTCAAGCCTCTCCTTGCAGAAGCCTCAGAGAGCTAAAGCCTCATAAAAACCCCACTCTAACACTGTTCACTCCAACAATGGCCACTCTGCTACCCCCCGCCTTAATTTAATTTGCTCTTGCCAATCAGTCCTGATCATTGATTGCCTGCTACATAAAACCCAAATTGCCGTGAGTCGATGCCTTATGTACTCAATCAGTGAACCTGAGTAAGCTCCATCTTCAGCTCTTCAGGAATGGAAATGGTGCACATATTCCAGGGCTGAAAACTTCGAGTTCTAGAAGTGAACATCACCAATAGTCTTTCCTTTTTCAATGATGCTGGCACTACGATCAAGGAAGCTCACCAGTGCCTCTATTTCCTCAGGAGGTTAAAGAAATTTGGCATGTCCCCAAAGACCCTTCTCAATTTTTATCAATGGAACATAGAAAGCATCCTAGCTAGACGCATCATAGTGTTGTATGACAACGGCAGAGAGCTGTGGATACAGCTCAGCACATCACAGGAACCAGCCACTTCTCCATGGACTCTGTCTGCACTTCACACTGCTTTGGCAAAGCAGCCAGCACATTCAAAGGCTCCACTCATACTAAATATTCTCCTCTCCACCCTACGCTCCCCCCCCCCCCCATTGGGCAGAAGATACAAAAGTATCTCTCACCAGGATCCTATTGTTGTAAGACTGGTGAATGGTTCCCCAGTGTTATGTTTGTTCTTAATAAAGACAAACGTGCATGGGTAAAAAAACTAACACATTGACCTCCACATTTACAGAATGGCTTCAGCTTGACCACATTTTACTTGGGACACTCCAGCCTACCAAGAGCGTGTGTGTCCCATTCACCAACATCACTTACTGTGCCGGGTGAACTGCCTGCATTGCACACTGAAACTCTTCATTATGTACACACAGAGGCACATCTTCCCCCTTTAAAGAAAACAAACACAATAGTATGTCCTCATAAACCTGTAAGACACAATAATGCTTTCCAACAAAGATGTTTACATTAATTTTCAGTTGTCATAAATGAATACAGACCCTGAATGTACTCAACCACTCTCAATCTGTCTCTGTGGTGGCTTTATGATCCCTGTTGGATTGCTATTTGATTCCACAGATGTCTTGCTTTCATTTGCTGCACAAAATTAGTGTCTTTTTGAGAATTCTGATCAACATGTTCCTTCTTCCTGCCAAGATCCTATCTGATCATCTCTGTTCTTGTTCTTGCTGTGTGACCATAATTCACCTCACATGCCTCATAATGGAGTCCTGGACTATATCCATGTGATCAGTGAGTCTTTGCGCAAGTTACAACTGAGTCTATCTCAATTCACAGAGCACATTCTGTTGGCTGAATATCATTGATAGCAACTCCTCCTGTTGGCTTGTTTTCAACTGTAACTGTTGTTCTAACCTTTGGATCTGTGTGCTCTCCCCATCTTCCTTTTTATTTTTCCTCTTCAACTTTGGAAAGGATCGTGGAGTCTTCAACTGGAAGTCAATGAGAGACAGATTTTGACCCAGGACTAGGAACTTCTTCATCATGATCACTCTGTTTAGCACTGGCATCCTGACTGTAAAGATGATGTAGCTGGTATGGATGTCTATGGAAAGTGGAATTCTTGTGCCTCTCTTGCATTTCCTCTCTGGAGCTCTTGTGGATACTGTTACAAGGTTCTCGTGTTACATTAAGTAAGCATCCAAGCCCCTCGAAGACAGTTGCCTACTCTTCCATTAGTGTTGCATGGTCAACAACCCTTCAGCAGGACTGTAGAAAAAAAGCTGAGGAGTAGATTTGAAAGGTGGGGGAGGGGGAGAGAAATACTAGAGGCAATAGGTGAAACTTGGAGGGGAAGGGATGAAGTGAAAGAGCCAGAAGGCCATGGAAGAAAGAAAATGGGGGGGGGGGGGGGGGGAATAGCACCAGAGGGAGGCGATGAGTGGGCAAGGAGATAACATGAGAGAGGGACAAGGGGTGTGAAGCTCAGCTAAGTATTGGTCAAAGCTAACACCTTCTTTCTGTTCACAGGAAATAATTTATATCGTTCAAACATTATGTTTTTATTTGGAACAAAATAGTCCTCAAATTTTGTCATCTGAGTGTCCAATTTAAAGACTGTCTCATCAATTTCAAAACTATTATATATATCTAAAGCATCTTTGACAATTACATGTAGAAAGATAGACACTTTCAATTTTCCCTCTGTGTCTCTGGCTCTACTCACTGCTAAATATATAATGAATAATTGTTTGAGGTGTTTCCAGTTATCACTTAGGTTGCCAGTAAACCGCATAGCTACAAGAGGATTTAGGTTATCCATTGAGGGGATTTTTAGGCTCCCACCTCATTTTCTTGGTGAATTTCAGAACAGCATGTTCTCTTGCCAGCAGCTTCTTTCTGTTGTCTCCTTCTTTGTTGCTCACGGTATTCAGTTACACTTCATATTTAGACCTCACGCTGACTTCTGACACCATGCTTTTTCTTAATAAAGACAAACTTGTGTAGGTAATAAATTAACACATTGTTTATTTACAGAATGGCTTAATCTTGACCACATTTTACTCAGGACCCTCCAGTCCACCAAGAGCATGTGTGTCCCATTCACCAACATCGCTTCCAGTCTGAGTGAACCACCCACGTTGCACACTGGGAACTGCAATTCTTTATTATGTACACCATGTCATGTTTGTTCTTGATAAAAGACAAACTTTGAATGAGTTTAAATGTTAACACATTTATTGATATATCCCTGTCTTGGGCTTCAAACTCCACACTTTAGCACGCACTCGCAGTTCAGCATATCACCTCTAGTTCCTGGTGAACCGCCCACAATGCACACTGGGAACTGAAGTTCTTTATGATGTACCTGCATGATAACACACCCAATACGATAAGGTGGACTGTTGACCTTAAAATCTACCTTGTTATGATCTTTCATGATGTTGTCTATCGGCACTGCATTTTTTTCTGCAAATGTAACACATTATTCTACAGTCAGTTCTTTTGCAATCCAAACTATTGACTTGTAATTTTAAGGAGAAAGGATGGCTTTTGAACTGGGCCTGTCAGAATGTGAAATGTTTGGGATAATTTTGAGAATTTTGGTCATGCATTGTCAGGACGCAGAGCTCACCAACTCACAAACTACTCGCCCACTTGCCTCATCAGGCTCCACCTGCCCTGTCTGTGGAAGAGTCTGTAGGTCCAATGCTGATATGCATCGTTGAATTCAAGGTAGAGTCTTGGCTGCCTGTATCACCTCCTTGACACTCCAGCTATCACTAGTTTATACATTTAAACTATGGTGTTATCACCTCTTGGATTTTCTTCTTCATATAGCTCTCAGCCTTGCAAATGCACTGCAGGGCCATTAGCTGCTTTTCAAACATTTGATTTCATCTTCAGAAAGGAGACAAGGAAAATATTAAGCACAGAAAATTGTAATGAAGAGCCATGAACGACATGGAAGATGGTATGTGAGAAAGTAAGAATTAGCACTAACTTGCAATTTGATATATACTTGAGAATTTTATGTCAATAGTTCACCATCAGCAGGTGTAATCTGGATAATCCTGTTCACTGCAGTTCAAGAAAAGAATCATGTAACACAGAATGGGTGCAGAAGATGCATTGCTGGTAATGAGCAGTCTCTGTTGAAAAGAGGTTGGGAAAGGTCAGACTGTTCTCTCTACAAGGAGAATCAAGATAATATTGACAGAGAAAAAATACTCCCGCTGGAAGCCTTGGATTCAAAATTATTAATAATATAGTTTAAGGGGAGATCAGAAGATTTTCTTTCATAGTTGGAATTGTTGAGATCTGGAAAATCCTACCTGAAGAGGTAGTGGAAAATTATTCTTTTAGGTTTTGCCAGAAGCATTGATTGATTCTGTTATGTAAGTTATGTCAGTTAAAATTACAGGGGTTGACCAAGGGAATGAGAGCATTTGAATCTTCATCCTGTTAAAGCAGAATGACTTTTGCCAATGCTGTATGATTTTATTATTCCAAAAAGTTTTTAATAAATCAACAATCTTATTTAAACCTCTGAGATGTTTCATATGCAAGAAAGGACACTTTTATCCACCAGATGGTGATATTGCCTTTTATTGACACCATCTCTCGACAGGCACCAAATCATAGCCACATGATAAGAAACAGGAAAGTTAGGATTTTAACTATGTCATTTTTCTACCATGTATGAATCAACGAACAGGAATTTTTTTAAAACCTCATGCAAAACCCAAGCTACTGGCTCATCTGTCTGGCAGTTTCAGTGAAAGGAGCAAAGAAAGGACAAAATAGAATGTCTTCAGCAGCCTCAGCCCTAAACTCTGGACTTCTCTCTTTTACAACTTCACACTTGTGCACTTCTGTCCTGAAAGAAGCTCATTAAAATCCACCATCTGTCCGAATACATCTCCGTGCAGCACTCTGAAAGAGTCAATTTGATAACATTCCTGCAGAGTGCCTTGGGATGTTTCACCATGTTAGAAGCTGTTTATAAATAGCGGTTGCTGTTGTGTGTTCTCATTACAACATTGGAATATTTTCAAAAGCTGTGGGAAATTTGTTTGCATCGTTAGTTTCTACACAATGTGCTCTTACTTTCACTGGTGATCGCATTTCTTCATTCAGAGGCAGCATCATCTTCAAACAGAATTTGTCTGTAATTAAAGTCTGCTCCAGTGGTGCCCTGGATATTGAGTGAGGAAAAATTTAAAAGCGTTCGCATTTGTCTGGTGTCTTCAGTGTGTTGAGTTCATTGAAAAAGCCTTGAAGCCTTTGAAATGTAACTTTAGCAACCTGATTCAGACCAAGGAATTTCTTTGTAAATGTGTGTCTTATTTATGCAAACTCAAGAGTAGTTTTTAATAGAAATATTTTGGGCATCTATATCCATGCCATCTTGAAAGTACGGTAGTCTTAATTTCGCGACAATTAAGGAGAAACTGGTCATTGAGCATAGAATGACTAATGTTAATTGAGGTTATGATAGAAATGCATTTGTTGTTTAGTGCATAGCAAGGTATGGAAATATTTTAATTCTGTGAGAATTTGTATTGGTCCTTTGTGTTCAATAGTGTCTGTTTTTTATATCTTTAGGTGTTTTCTATTTTTGCCTAACTGCATATTTGTTGCTGTGTTTATGCATGTGTCTATGTCTGAATATGGCTGTGTGTATTTTCATTTGTGTATTACAAGGAATGGGTGTCAATGGCAAAGGAAACTTCTACTGCTCATCTGAAAAAACAAACTGCTGGAGCAACTCAGCAAGTCAACCAGAAACTGGGAATGGTGGGGCGTTGGTGGGGAATTTGGACTTGAAACAGGAAATGTCAAAGTTTTGAGTGGAGACCCTGCATCAGGATTCGAGATTCTGGAAAGGGAAGGAAGTTGATATAAAGAGAGGAGAAGGGATGAGACAAGGGTTGAAGGGAGGACCATGGAGGAGTTGGGGATGATGGGCAGATGATATCAATTACTGCTCCAGTCTCATCCCATCCTCTCTCAATATTGGCTTCCTTTCCTCTGGCTTGTGACTGTGGGAAATTGTATGTGCTTACAGAGCCTGTAAGCTCTGAAAATATAGTGCCTATAAAATGTATTCACCTCCTTTGGAAGTTTTCATGTTTTATTGTTAACAACATTGAATCACAGTGGATTTAAATTGGTTTTTTTTGACACTTATCAACAGAAAAAAGCCTTTTGTGTCAAAGTGAAAACAAATAGCAACAACGTGATCTAAATTAATTATATATATAAAACACAAAATCATTGATTGCGTAAGTATCACCTCCTTTAACATGGCACACCAAATCGTCACTGGTTCAGCCAATTAGGTTTAGAAGTCACATAATTAGTTAAATGGAGGTCTGTTTTTAGAGACCTGTGTACAGTCAAGGTGTTTCAATTGATTGTAGTAAAATGGAAGGTCCAACTGCTGGTGAGTCAGTGTCCTGGCAAAAACTACACCATGAAGACAAAAGAGCATTCTGAGCAACTCCATGAAAAGATTATTGAAAAGCCCAACTCAGGAGACAGATACAAGAAAATTTCCAAGTCACTGAATATCCCCTGGA
Source organism: Hemitrygon akajei (assembly GCF_048418815.1). Lineage (NCBI taxonomy): Eukaryota > Metazoa > Chordata > Chondrichthyes > Myliobatiformes > Dasyatidae > Hemitrygon > Hemitrygon akajei. The sequence goes on along the minus strand of NC_133135.1, from coordinate 89,242,235 downwards.
GTACAGTTAAATCAATCATCAAGAAATGGAAAGAATATGGCACAGCTGTAAATCTACCTGGAGCAGAATTCCTCAAAAACTGAGTGACTGTGCAAGGAAGAGACTAGTGAGGGAGGCCACCAAGAGACCTATGACAACTATGGAGGAGTTATAAGCTTCAGTAGTTGAAATGGGAGAGACTGTGCCTACAACAACTGTTGCCCAGGTGCTTCACCAGTCACAGCTCTACATGAGAGTTGCAAAAACCTGTTGAAAATAGCACACTAGAATTCTCAGCTAGAGTTTTCCAGAAGGCAGACTCTGACATCAGCTGGAAGAGGTTCTATGGTCTGATGAAACCAAAATTAAGCTTTTTGGCCATCAGACTAAAGGCTATATTTGGCATAAGCCAAACACAACACATCATCAAAAACACACCAGCCCTATCATGAAGCATGGTGGTGGCTGCATCATGCCGTGGGGATGCTTTGCTGCAGCAGGCACTGGAAGGCTTGTGGAGGTAGAGGGTAAAAGGAATGCAGCAAAATACAGGGAACTTCTGGAGGAAAACCTGATGCAGTCTGCAAGAGAACTGTGACTTGGGAGAAGATTTGTTTTCCAACAAGACAATGACCCCGAGCACAAAGCCAAAACTACACAGGAATGGCATAAAAACAACAACGTTAATGTTCTGGAGTGGCCAAGTCAGAGTCCATACATTAATCCAATTGAGAATATATGGCTGCACTTGAAAAGGGCTGTTCACTCACAATCCCCATGCAATCTGACAGAGCCTGAGCAGTTTTATAAAGAAGAATGGGAAAAATTTGCAGTGTTGAGATGTGCAAAGCTGATAGATGTGGTGATATTTTGTGTCACATGTAAGAATGTAATTGGACGGAGCCCAGAGCATGCGCAGAACTGAAAGTATGATCTAGAAGTGTGGCAGTGTTAAACATGGTTGCTGTTTTCTGTTGTAAATAAAAGTTATAGTTTCTATTCTTCCGGAACCACGGTACATATAAAGAACACAACATTGTGTCAGAAGTCAGTTTGGAAGAATAATTCATTTTGCTAACGTGGGAGAAGCGAAGATAATCGGAAAAAAGAATGCAAACTTTTTCGTTGTTTGCTAACAGCTTAAAGAATGGAAGTTTTGCAACCTCCGTCGATGCTGCAGCTGACTGGAAATGTAGCTGAAAACTGGAAAAGATTTAAACAGCATTTTGAAATTTATTTATTGGTGATCGGAGCAGATAATAAAATGGAGAAAACAAATGCTGCAATTCTACTCCACGTGATTGGGGATGACACAGTTGAGGTATATAACCATTTTACTTTTGAGAATGGAGATAATTTGAATCTAAAAGCAATAATCATTTTGAAAATGCAAAAAGCAAAAGCATTTTGTATACTGAAGCACAATGTGACGTATGAACAGCACAAAGTCTTTACAAGCAAGCAGAAAGCTGGTCAAATGTTTGATCAATTTGTTACGGAATTGAGAAATCACAGTAAAACATGCGAGTTTGCAGAGCTTACAGACTCTCTCATTGAAGACAGAATTGTTTGCGGAATTCTGGATAATGGTCTGAGAGAAAGACAGTTAAAACAAGATTTGAATTTGGAAAAAGCTGTAGCACTCTGCAAAGCTTCGGAGACAGTGATGTCACAGGCTAAAGAGCTTTTTATCAAAAATGGCAGCATAGACACTGTGAAGTGCGAACATATTAGAAAAAATAATGAAGTGACAACGAAACCGACGGAGAGCAAGACGCCATCTGAAAGAAAAAAACTTTGTGATTGCTGTGGGCGGCAGCACTGACCTAAAATGTGTCCAGCGTATTGGAAAGTGTGCAACAACTGTGGTAAGAGTATTATTTTTCACGCAGTTGCATAAGTAGAAAGCAAATAAAACACGTAAATGCAGTGCTTGAAAATGAATGTGAGGAGTTTTATATTGCTGTGCTTTGTGAAAACAAACAAAGTAAGAATGACTGGACTATTCCATTGCAAGTGAACTAAAACATTATTCTGTTTAAATTGGATACCGGAGCACAAGTAAATGTTCATGCAGAATCTGAGTTTAATGCATTAAATCCAAGACCAAAGTTACATCAGACAAATATAAAAGTGACTGAGTATTCAGGTACAGACACTCCAGTTAAGGAACATTTGTGGCGAAAGTATCACACAAAAATAGTGTGCACACGCTTTCATTTGTGGTCGTGCCAAAAAAATGTACAGTCAATACTGGGTTTATCTGCCTGTGAGAAACTGAATTTGGTGAAAAGAGTCTTAGTCCTGGACAGTGACACAGAGTCAGAATACAGTGACTTGATGAAAGAGTGAGAGAGAACAGAATTTGATTCCAATGCCCCAAAAGTAAAAGAAGTCATAAAGGAAAATCCCAGACCCATCCCTTTGTTACCAGCATCTGACAAAGCATTGTCACCAAAACTAATCTTGCCGGTACAGTACAATACTGATCTGAAGCCAAAGAGTGACAAGAATCAGGACCCAATTGAAGAAGTGAAAGCACAAGTGAAGGAATTGAGAAGTTTTATTGAAATAATGAAGTCTCAGCATAAAAAAGAGATTACACAGCTAATGAATGAATTGTGATTTCTTTGCAAAGATCTCAAGAAAGAGCCAGCTTCAGAGTTTCAGTTAACTGATGCAGACCAGACGAAACATGAAAATAACAACGAAACACAAGAACTGTGTGAACCACTTAGAAGGTCTAATCGTGTTCATAAACCCCCAGAGAGACTGATAAACATGTTAAATTATGCATTTGTTTTGATTAATGTTGCTAATTGTTTTTCTTTTTAAGGAAAGAAGGATGTGGTGATATCATGTGTCATGTGTCAGAACGTGATTGGACGGAGTTCTGAGCATGCGCAGAAATGAAAGAGTGATCGAGAAGTGTGGCAGTGTTCAATGTGGTTGCTGTTTGCTGTTGTAAATAAAAGTTCTAGTTCTTATTCTTCCAGAATATAGTTTGTTCTTAGAAACCCACAGTACATATAAAGAACACAACAATAGAGACTTATCCACACAGACTCAAGGCTGTCATTGCTGCCAAAGGTGCATCTACCAAATACTGACTTTAAGGAGTGAGTAGTTATGCAATCAATTATTTTGTGTTTAACCTTTGTAATAAATTTAGATCAATTTGTAGAAATTTGTTTTCACTTTGACACAAAAGAGTCTTTTCTGTTGATCAGTGTCAAAAAAGCCAAATTAAATCCACAGTGATTAAATGTTGTAAAACAATAAAACATGAACATTTCCAAGGGGGGTGAATACTTTTGATATGCTCTGTATTTCTATTATAATTACTTCAAAACATTTCAGAAGATAAGGTAAAGAACTGAAGTGGAATTATGGTCCATGCACAAGTAATTATACAGTCTACACATTAGTGGTGATAATGGCAACCATAGGAATAAATCACATTCCTCCCCTCCTTTCAATGAAGCATTACCCACTAATACTCAGCACTTATGCAGTCTTCATTCTCAATGTCCACACCAATCTCACACCCAAACCAAAGGTCATTTCACCACCACAGTGGAAAAACCCATACCTGTTACTCACAGTTTCCGAGCCTGCAGGGTTCTACTGATTGTCACCACACTATCAGTTATTTCGCTAATTTAGTTTACTGTCATATACACTGGGATGTAAGGAAATTCCTTGATCAAATGAAGCTTACAGAGTGACAGCATACATGATAATAATAAATACATTAATGTATATAAAACAAAAGAATGGTACAAAATATAGTGTGGTATTATAGCAGCAAACTGAAGTAGGGCATAAGGAAGTGTTAAATGGAAGAGGTAGAAGCAAGGGTTAAAGAACATGGCTGCACAACAGGAAAGGGGATGTGAAACAGGTGACTGTTCCAGAAGTCTGATGGCATTGAGAAAGAAGTTCTTGAGTCTGGTCACCCAGGCTTTCAAGCTCCTCTATCTTCTCCTAGAAGATAAAAATGGGAATGGCCAGAGTGGTAAGCATCTTTACCTACACTGTTAGTCTTATTGATGTAACACACCATGAAGGTGGACTGGATGGAAGGAAGTGATGAGCCTCTGACAGACTGTGCAAGGTTTACTTCTCTCTTCAGGTTCCAATGATCCACAGCAGAGCAGTTGCCAGTCCAAACCAAGATGTAATCCATCAGGATACTCTCTACGGTGCATCTAGAAAGTCCAGATAATCCCTGTGGATAATCGAAGTCATCATCCTCTTAACGAAATGTATAGCTGATGCACTTTCTTGATCATTTATTAATATGGTGAGACCACATCAGATTTCTGGTGATAAGTTTGCCAAGGTAGTAGTTAATCATCTCTACAGCAGCCCTTTGATGAGAACAGAGTAGGGTTCACCACTCCCAGCTCCCTGCTTCCTTTGGACAAGAGCCAGCTCAGGTGTGTTGATGACATTAAGGGTTAGATACCATTTCACAAGATCAAGTTGGCACGGAATTTGAACCTCTCAGGGAGTAGAACAGAGGAGTGAGCATGGCAACCCTTGGGAGCACCGGTACTGAGAATTAGGATGGATGAAATGTTACCACCATTTCTACCAACTGAGGCCTGTTGGTCAGAAAGTCAAGAAGCCAGTCACAGATGGGGTCCCAAGGCCAAGGTCCAAGAGTTTACAATGAGATCCTGTGTTATGGTGTTGAAGATTGAGTTGAATATGAATAATATATTAAGATGTGTATTCTTATTGTCAAGGTGATCCAAAGCTGAATGTAGTGCAAGGGAAATGCATCCTCTGTTGATTTTTTTTTGCCTGTGTGTAAAATTACCTCCAGAAGGATGCAGGTTTGAAAATGATGGAAAAGACCAGATGATCATTCAAACTGGACTCAATGGGATACACAATGCCCTACAAGTCATCTTTAAATGTGAATTACCCTTAGAGAGTAAGACCATATATTTTGGGTATATACCTCAAGAATGGTTGAAAAGAGATAAATATTTAATGAATATACCGTTGGTGGCTGGTAAAAAGACTCTTACTAGGAAATGGTTATCACAGGAGAACCCAACTTTAAATGCACGGATGGAAATCACAATGGACATTTACAAAATGGAGAAGATAACAGCATCTGTTAATCATAAGCTGGAACAATTTGATTCATACTGGGAAAAATGGTTTAACTACATAATACCTCATAGGCCTGATTTTATTCTCACAAATCAATGAATATGTTGTAAAAAAAAACTTGTACATAGTTTTCTCCTTTCACTTGTTCTTTCTTTCCTCTCCTTTCTATAAGTGTATACCTCAGATCAATATTATGTGGAGATTTGTGGCATATATGACTATATGATATATATGTACAATATCTGAAATACATCTTATGGAAATGTTTGTTTGATGATAAACTTCAATAAAAAAGAAATTACAAAAAAAACCAAACTGCACTCAACACCTGATGTTGGGCAGCCACAGTCCATCTCCAAACTGTGTTCTCAGAATCCTTCCATACACTGTGTAAGTGAGAACTGGATTTGTGTGTACACTGCTGCTTTAGGTCAATTAATTAAAATGAATCTCAAGGTTGTATATGGTGACATTTCTGTACTTTGATAATAAATTTACTTTGAAATTCATTGAAGGTTCATTGTTATGGACCTCTACCTCTCTCAGTTTGTACTTACTGGTCAAATTACAAGCAAAAAAAACATACATCTCCTTAATGGTTCGAAACAGCCGTGCATGGAACCTTGAGATCAGCAGCCCTCACAACCCCATCGCCAACCTCATCTTCCCTCAAGTACTGGCACTTCAACAATATAGTAGATATTTGGCATATTTACTACAAGGAGAGCAAATCACAGTATCCCTGCAGGTGGTCAAAGTGCTACACCTGCCTATTTACCTCCTCCCTAACCTCCATTCAGGGCCCCAGGTGAGGCAACACCTCACCTATGAATCTGCTGGGGTCTTCTATTGTGTCAGTGCTCTTTTGTGGCCGTCGGTTAGACCAGTCGTAAATTGGGAGACCGCTTTGTTGAACACCCCTGTCCATTCACGAAAAGTGGAACTTCCTGGTGGCCAAACATTTAATTCTGATTCCCATTCCTGTTCCAATATGTCAGTCCATGGTCTCCTCTGGTGCCACGATGAGCCCATACTCGGGGTGGAGAAGCAACACGTTATATTCCGTCTGGGTAGCCTCTAACCTGATGGCATAATTATCTATCTCTTCTTCTGGTAAAAAAAATTACCTTCTCCTCTCCTCTTCTATTCCCCACTCCAACCATTCACCTCTTCTCACCTGCCTACCACTTACCCCGGGTCTCCTCCTCCTCCCCTTTCTCCTAGGGTCCGCTGTCCTCTCCTATCAGATTCCTTCCTCTCAAGCACTTTACTTTTCCTACCCACCCTGCAGCAAGAGGCTGCATCACAGGCACTGCCCTCCCACCATTGAAAGCATCTTCAGATGCTGAATGAAGAAGATGGCATCCCTCATGAAGGATTCCTATCACCCAGAACGTGTAGTTTTCTCACTGCTACCTTCAGACAGGAGGTACAGAAGGTACCTGAAATCCCAGAGCATCCGGTTCAATAACAGTTACAGCACATTCCTACAATGAACCTGCACAATCCCTGCACTGCGGTGGGAGGGAGAACAGCCAGAGGTCGTGGTTCATATTGGTGCCAATAACATAGGCAGGAAAAGGGAAGAGGTCCTGAAAGAAGACTACAGGGAGTTAGGAAGGAAGTTGAGAAGCAGGACCTCAAAGGTAGTAATCTCTGGATCACTGCCTGTGCCACGCGACAGTGAGAATAGGAATAGAATGAGGTGGAGGATAAATGCGTGGCTGAGGGATTGGAGCAGCGGGGCAGGGATTCAGATTTCTGGATCATTGGGACCTCTTTTGGGGTGGGCGTGACCTGTACAAAAAAGACGGGTTGCACTTGAATCCCAGGGGGACCAATATCTTGGCGGGCAGGTTTGATAGAGCTGTTGGGGAGGGTTTAAACTAGTTTGGCAGTGGGGTGGGAATCAGAATGTGAGTGCAGGGATTAAGGTAGAAGGACAAGGGCATGATGCTAAGAGTTCTGAGTTGATGAGGAAGGACAGGAAGGGGACTAAACATAATTGTATCCAGTTAAAGAGGCTGAAATGTGTCTATTTCATTGCTAGGTGTATTAGGAACAAGGAGGATGAACTTAGAGCATGGATTAGTACGTGGAACTACGATGTTGTGGCCGTTACTGAAACTTAGTTGGAGGGAGGGCAGGATTGGATGATGCAGGTCCTGGGGTTCAGGTGTTTTAAAAGGAATAGGATGTGAGGTAGAAAAGGGGGGGAGTGGCATTGCTGATCAGGGATAGTATCACGGCTATAGAAAGGGAGGACGCTGCAGAGGGAGTGTCCACTAAGTCGGTCTGGGTGGAAGTTAGAAATAGGAAGGGATCAATCACTGTGCTGGGAGTAGTCTATAGGCCCCCAAATAGCCCTCGGGACACCGAGGAGCAGATAAGTAGGCAGATTTTAGAATGGTGCACAAAATACAGGGTAGTAGTTATGGGTGATTTCAAATTCCCTCATATTGACTGGCACCTCCTGACTGCAAGGGGGATAATTGGGGCTGAATTTGTCAGGTGTGTTCAAGAAGGATTCCTGACACGGTATGTGGACCAGCCGACAAGAGGAGAGGCTATACTGGATCTAGTTCTGGGTAATGAACCTGGTCAGGTGACAGACCTCTTGGTGGGGGAGCATTTCGGTGAGAGTGACCACAACTCCCTTAGTTTCAGCATAGCTATGGAAAGGGATAAAATCAGACGAAATGGTAAAGTGCTTAACTGGTGAAGGGCTAACTTTGAAGGGATGAGGCAGGAACTAGCGAGAGTAAATTGGAAACAGATGTTCAAAGGGGAAAGCACAGAAGTAATGTGGGAGAAGTTTAGGGATCACTTGAGCTGGGTTCAGGATAGGTTTGTCCCACTGAGGCAAGGAAAAAATGGTAGGAAAAGGAAACTGTGGCGATGAAACACATGAGGCAACTCGTCAAGAGGAAAAAGGAAGCATATGTTAGATATAAGAAGCAGGAAATGGTAGGGGCTCATGAGAAATATAAGGTAGCCAGGAAGGAGCTAAAGAAAGGACTTAGGAGAGCTTGAAGGGGGCATGAGAAGGCCTTGGCATGTAGGATTAAGGAGAACGCCAAGGTGTTCTATGCGTATGTGAAGAACAGGTGGATGACGAGAAGAAGGTGGGACCGCTAAAGGATAAAGAGGGCAACATGTACCTGGAGGCGGAGGAGGTTGGAGAGGTCTTAAATGAATACTTTGCTTCAGTATTCACAAGTGAAAAGGATCTTGATCAGGGTGAGGTTGAAGTAGAGTGGGCCTGTGTGCTGGACAATGTGGAGATTACAGAAGAAGAAGTGCTGGATCTTCTTAAAAACATCAAGATTGATAAATCCCCAGGGCCGGATATGATACACCCCAGGTTGTTGTGGGAATTGAGAGATTGCTGGAGTATTAGCTATGATCTTTGAATCCTCTTTGGCTCCAGGGAAAGTGCCGGAGGACTGGAGAATGGCAAATGTAGTTCCCTTGTTTAAAAAAGGTAATAGGGAGAAACCTGGGAACTATAGACCGGTGAGTCTTACGTCGGTGGTATGAAAACTACTGGAAAGGATTCTTAAGGATAGGATCTACAATTTAGAAAAGTACAGTCTGCTCAAGGATAGTCAACACGGCTTTGTGAAGGGAAGATCATGCCTCACGAGCCTGATTCAGTTTTTTGAAGAGGTAACAAAAGAAATTGATGAGGTTAGGGCAGTGGATGTAGTCTACATGGACTTTAGCAAGGCATTTGACAAGGTCCCTCATGAGAGACTCATCCAGAAAGTCATGAGGCATGGGATAAGTGGAACCTTGGCTGTTTGGATAAAAAATTGGCTTAAATGAAGAAAGCAGAGGGTAGCTGTGGAAGGAAATTATTCTGCCTGGAGGTCAGTGACCAGTGGAATGCCACAGGGATCTGTCCTGGGACCCCAGCTATTTGTGAGTTTTATAAATGACCTGAATGTAGAGGTGGAAGAATGGGTGAGTAAGTTTGCAGATGACACAAAAATTGGAGGAGTTGTGGACGGAGCTGCAGGTTGTCAAAGGTTACAAGAGGATATAGGCAGGCTGCAGAGTTGGGCAGAAAAATGGCAGATGGAGTTCAATCCGGATAAGTATGAGGTGATGCATTTTGGAAGGACAAACCAGAAGACTGAGTATAGGCTTAATGGTCAGTTACTTAAGAGTGTGGATGAACAAAGGGACCTTGGGGTTCAAATCCATACATCCCTCAAGGTCGCTGCACAGGTTGATAGGTAGTTAAGAAAGCCTATGGGATGCTAGGCTTCATTAACAGGGGGATTGAGTTCAAGAGTAGAGAGGTCATGTTGCAACTCTACAAATCTCTGGTAAGACTGCACTTAGAGTATTGTGTTCAGTTCTGGTCACCTCATTATAGGAAGGATGTGAAAGCTATGGAGAGGGTGCAGAGGAGATTTAACAAGATGTTGCCTGGTTTGGAGAACAAGTCATATGAAGCAAGGTTAGCAGAGCTGGGACTTTTCTCTTTGGAGCGTAGAAGAATGAGAGGGGACTTGATAGAGGTCTACAAGATTATGAGAGGCATAGATAGGGTGGATAGTCAGTGCCTGTTTCTCAGGACACAAATAGCAAACACCAGAGGGCATATGTACAAAATTAAGAGAGGGAAGTTTAGGGGAGACATCAGGGGTAAGTTTTTTACACAGAGAGTTGTGAGTACCTGGAATGACTTGCCAGGGATGGTGGTGGAGGCTAAAACATTAGGGGTATTTAAGAGCCTCTTGGACAGGCACGTGGATGAAAGAAAACTAGAGGGTTATGGGGTAGTGTGGGTTTAGTCCTTTTTTTAAGGATTATATGGGTTGGCACAACATGGAGGGCTGAAGGGCCTGTACTGTGCTGTAGTGTTCTATAGTTCTATGGTTCTATCCCAACCCTACCACAGCAAAGGATCACTACAAATCACATTTTCCACTGTATAATATCTCTGATTATGACTTTATTTTTGGAACACACACAAAATGCTGGCGGAACAGGCCAGGCAGCATCTATAGGGAGAAGTGCTGTCGACGTTTCAGGCTGAGACCCTTCGTCAGGACTATCTGAAAGGAAAGATAGTAAGAGATTTGAAAGTAGGAGGGGGAGGGGACAATGCCAAATGATAGGAGAAGACTGGAGGGGGTGGGGTGAAGCTGAGAGCCAGACAGGTGATTGGCAAAAGGGATACAGAGCTAGAGAAGGGAAAGGATCATGGGACGGGAGGCCTATGGAGAAAGAAAGGGGGAGGGGAGCACCAGAGGGAGATGGAGAACAGGCAGAGTGATGGGCAGAGAGAGAAAAAAAACTAAATATATCAGGGATGGGGTAAGAAGGGGAGGAGGGGCATTAACGGAAGTTAGAGAAGTCAATGTTCATGCCATCAGGTTGGAGGCTACCCAGTCGGTATATAAGGTGTTGTTCCTCCAACCTGAGTGTGGCTTCATCTTGACAGTAGAGGAGGCCATGGATAGACATATCAGAGTAGGAATGGGACGTGGAATTAAAATGTGTGGCCACTGGGAGATCCTGCTTTTTCTGGTGGACCGAGCATAGGTGTTCAGCGAAATGATCTTCCAGTCTGCATCGGGTCTCACCAATATATAAAAGGCCACACCGGGAGCACCGGATGCAGTATACCACACCAGCCGACTCACAGGTGAAGTGTCGCCTCACCTGGAAGGACTGTCTGGGGCCCTGAATGGTGGTGAGGGAGGAAGTGTAAGGGCAGGTGTAGCAGTTGTTCCACTTGCAAGGATAAGTGCCAGGAGGGAGATCGGTGGGAAGGGATGGTCGGGGGGGATGAATGGACAAGGGAGTCGCGTAGGGAGCGATCCCTGCGGAAAGCAGAAGGGGGGGGAGGGAAAGATGTGCTTGGTAGTGAGATCCCGTTGGAGGTGGCGGAAGTTACGGAGAATTATACATTGGATCTGGAGGCTGGTGGGGTGGTAGGTAAGGACAAGGGAAACCCTATCCCGAGTGGGGTGGTGGGCGGATGGGGTGAGGGCAGATGTGCGGGAAATGGAAGAGATGTGTTTGAGAGCAGAGTTGATGGTGGAAGAAGGGAAGCCCCTTTGTTTAAAGAAGGAAGACATCTCCTTCGTCCTGGAATGAAAAGCCTCATCCTGAGAGCAGGTGCAGTGGAAGCGGAGGAATTGTGAGAAGGGGGTAGCATTTTTGCAAGAGACAGGGTGGGAAGAAGAATAGTCCAGGTAGCTGTGAGAGTCTGTAGGCTTATAGTAGATATCAGTAGATAGGCCGTCTCCAGAGATGGAGACAGAAAGATCAAGAAAGGGGAGGGAGGTGTCGGAAATGGACCAGGTAAATTTGAGGGCAGAGTGAAAGTTGGAGGAAAAGTTAATGAAGTCAACGAGCTCAACATGTGTGCAGGAGGCAGCGCCAATGCAGTCGTCAATGTAGCGAAGGAAAAGAGGGGGACAGATACCCGTATAGGCTTGGAACATGGACTGTTCCACAAAGCCAACAAAAAAACAGGCATAACTGGGTCCCATGCGGGTGCCCATGGCTACACCTTCGGTTTGGAGGAAGTGGGAGGAGCCAAAGGAGAAATTATTGAGAGTGAGAACTAATTCGGCTAGACGGAGGAGAGTGGTGATAGAGGGGAATTGGTTAGGTCTGGAATCCAAAAAGAAGCAGAGAGCTTTGAGACCTTCCTGGTGGGGGATGGAGGTATATTGGGACTGGACGTCCATGGTGAAAATAAGGTGGTGGGAGCCAGGGAACTTAAAATCATTGAAAAAATTCAAAGCATGAGAAGTCTCACGAACATAGGTGGGAGATGGCCTATCTACTGATATCTACTATAAGCCTACAGACTCTCACAGCTACCTGGACTATTCCTCTTCCCACCGTCTCTTGCAAAAAAAATCCCCTTCTCACAATTCCTCCATCTCCGCCGCATCTGCCTGTTTTCCATCTCCCTCTGGTGCTCCCCTCCCCCTTTCTTTCTCCATAGACCTCCCGTCCCATGATCCTTTCCCTTCTCTAGCTCTGTATCCCTTTCACCAGTCTGGCTCTCAGCTTCACCCTACCCCCTCTGGTCTTCTCCTATCATTTCGCATTTCCCCTCCCCCTCCTACTTTCAAATCTCTTACTATCTTTCCTTTCAGTTAGTCCTGACGAAAGGTCTCGGCCCGAAACATCAAAAGCATTTCCCCCAATAGATGCTGCCTGGCCTGCTGTGTTCCACCAGCATTTTGTGTGTGTTGCTTGAATTTCCAGCATCTGCAGATTTCCTGGTGTTTGACTTTATTTTTGCACTTGGTTTTTACACTCTTTTTTCCCCCTCTCTTAGCTGTCTTGTAGAATTCATGAACAATTTATGTAGGATATTTATTTACACTACACGCTGCATCCGCAAAGGAAACAGCATTATGAAGGACCCCATGCACCCCTCATACAATCTCTTCTCCCTCCTGCCGTCTGGGAAAAGGCTCCAAAGTATTCGGGCTCTCACGGCCAGACTATGTAACAGTTTCTTCCCCCAAGCTATCAGACTCCTCAACACTCGAAGCCTGCTGACACCTTGTCCTATTGTCCTGTTTATTATTTATTGTAATGCCTGCACTGTTTTTGTGCACTTTATGTAGTCCTGTGTAGGTCTGTAGTGTAGCTTTCTCTGTGTTCTTTTTTTGCGTAGTTCAGTCTAGTGTCATGTACTGTGTCATGTTACACCATGGTCCTGAAAAACATTGTCTCATTTTTACTATGTACTATACCAGCAGATGGTCGAAATGACAATAAAAGTGACTTGACTTGATTTTGTCTGCTCTGTGTTTTCTGTACTTATGTGCCTGTGTTGTTTTCTTTTGTTCCTGTGCTGTACTTGTACACGTAGCAATAAACTCACTGTGCTTCATCCTTAATCATCAAATCCAGTTCTTCGTATCCACTCTCTGTAAATGAGTACTCTCCTTAGATCTTTCTTTATTCCTCAATAATCCTCACTCATTTCCAATATCTTCCCTCAATTGGGACGAGAGACTCAAATGTCTCCTATCTTTCCTCTTAATTCAGGTACTTTGCCACAAAGTATCTACCTTATGTTTACTTCCTTCCTTGCAGTTGAATAACTCCATTGTATCCCAGTGACCAAACTCAACACAGTGTTCAAGGTAGAGACACAAGAGACTACAGATGATGGAATTTGGAGAACACACAAAACGCTGGAGGAACTCAATCGATCGGGCACCTGTGGAACATCTATGAGGAAAATGGACAGTTGACATTTCAGGTTAAGAACCTTCGCCTGGTCCATTTCCCTCTGTAGATGCTGATTAACAGAGCTCAAGCTGCAGTGTGCAGAGCTTTGGACAATATTAGCATGACAGCTCTCTTGGTCACAGGAGTTCAACGGATCATTGGGTTTGTAGACCGTTTTGTGCATCAATCAGATATTTGAGTCTACACTCTGTAAGGTTTCCTGAATCTTTTTCAGATTCATTTTAGGCTATTTTGGTTTTATTCATAGTGTTAAATAATGTTTAGTTTTCCTTCTTACATGCTTAGTGTCCATTAAATTTAATCTTCCATTGATCTCTGCCCTGCATTCAAATTTTGTTCAGTTATTCTGTAATTTCTCAGCTGTATCATTTGATTCCATTGATCATTCCAGTAGATCATCAAAAATCTGAGTTATTTACATAGAGTGCAGGTCATTAATATCAATGAGAAACAGATGTTCTCAGCTCAAAGAGCTGGTGCTTCCCTACTCTGATCTCGCCTTCTCTCTCAACAGGACTCCTCGAGAAAGCCATAGACACCACCATCTGTGGGTTCCTCTCCCAGCTGCACACCGTTCTTAATCAGGTTTCATATCACCGGCATATGTCATGAAATTCGTTAACTTTCACCACAACAGCACTGTGCCAGTAACTTCACCAGAAGTACTGCAGCAGCGAGCAGTTAGAGACGGACAATAAATACTGACCTCACCAGCAATGTCCAGATGCTGAAAATTAAATTTAAAAACCTACCATTCTATCATTTCACTTTCTCATCCATTCCTTTTCTTCCGAATTGTCACAACTGGAATGTATTTACATAGACTCTCTAGCTTAACCTTCTCATCATCCAGATAAACTCTTTGCCCAGGTATCGCACCTGAATGGACTGATCTGCTGTTCATCTCTGGTTCACATTGAATCCTCTCTCTGCCATGTTGCTGCAAGTTATGTCTTCACCTTCTTCGCCTTTAATTGATACCTAATAAGCCCTAAAGTTAATGCCAAGAAGATGAACAATTGAGTGTCTCCCAAAAGAACATTAGGACAAGAGTGAAACTGCATTAAACCTCTGCAGATACTGACTTCAGGTCACATCAGAACAATTTTGTTCTCACCCATTGTTTTTATTTTGCCCCTAGCCACTGACTGATACATACCAAAGGGATTTTGCAACTATCATTAAATTTGAGACACCAGAGACTGCAGATGCTGGAATCCACAGTGCCAGAAAATCCCAGATTATTGGAGGCACTCAGCAGGTCACTCAACATCTATGGGGGAAAAAGATTATCAGCATTTCTGATCAACAATACCTTTCTCCCCACAGATGCTGCTCTATCTGATGAGTTCCTCCATCAATTTATGTTTTCTTCCATCACTCAATCTGATTTTGAACTGAGACTGCTTCCCCTTACATTTCTATGTCCAAAATGCCTTTGCCACCTCTCTAATACATCCATGTTCCCCATATTTCATCTTATCAGATGTTGAAACATGATTTTTTTAAACTTTTGATCTGACTTTCAAGTGTTCCCCTGCCAGCCTAAATCCATGCATTCTGAAAATTTCAGCTCATCTAAAAACCTGCAGTCAATATTAGGTCCTGTTCATTTATCTCCTCTGTGCTCACCAATCCATAGACTGACTCTTGTTTGAACAGGGAGCACCTTGATTACCAAATTTTCACTATTTTCCAAATCCTTTCATGGCTTCACCCCTCCTGTTCTTGCGATTATCTCCAGCCTATAACAATCCAAGGCGTCAGTGTACTTTCCCAATTTTAATTTTTCCACCAGTGGCGGCTGTGCCTGAAGCATTTGCAGCCTTAATCTCTGGGATTCCCTTCCAGAATCTCTACACTTCCCAAGCTCTTGCTTTGTGCTTCTTATTATCTATTTCTTTACCATGTTTTTGGTTACCTGTTCAAGAATTTGCCCGTTGGCTGAGTATCCGTTCTTGGTTGTTCACACTCCCTTGACTTGCCTTTTTATTTAATTGGAAGTGTTAGTTAAATGCAATTTATGCATATGTTTGTGAAAGGGAGAGAGAGAGAGAAAAAGTGTCTCTCTTGTGCAAGCATGTGATGAGTGTGTGTTGCATGTGTTCGACACACAGGCACACGTGCAGGGCATATCTGTATGTGTGTGTGTGTGTGTGTATATTTCTATTATACACATTCAAGTTTCTTTTTATTCTTTTTATAGCCACACACCCAAATGGGACAGAATCCAACTTCTGTGCAAAAAAACAAGTGCTGCATTGTTCAAATCGAGTAAATAATTTCTCAGTTCAGAAGTTTCACTGTGGACTCCCACATGCTTATCAAGAATAAAGAGGGAGGAACAGTATCTACACTCAAGACTCCAGCATAACAAAGCCCCCTTTATGAATTGTTTGTTTATTTTACTTTTCAAGGTATTTATTACTCATCTTCCTGTGAGTAGCAAGCACAGCCCCAGGGCAGGGAGATGTAATCAGCTGCTAAATTTACCTGGATATACTGGAGAAATTGAAAAGAGGAAAGACTGAAGCCAAAAAAGCCCCAAACACAGCGCACCATAGCAACTTATAGAAAAACAATTTCTTCGATTCAGTCTGTGAAAACTGTTCAATTTTGTCATTAGCACAAAGGAAAGGCAAGGTCAATGTTAATTTTCCATCCTCAACTATCGGAGAACTGTGTGATTTGCTCTGTCAATTGACAGATCATCTTGAGTGAACTGCAGAGCTGTTTGGAGTCAGGTATTAACTAGACAGGGTATGGGTGGTAGATTTCCTTCTCAAAAAGGCACACATGAATCATATTTTTTTAAAAAAAAGAAAATCAGGTTATTTCATGATCAGCTTTCAGCCTTCAGAATTCAGCTTTAATTAATTAATTTGCATGCACCCTCCCTGTTGTGCTCCCCACCCCCAGGGATTTAGACATATTTAAGGTATCATTTTTGAACAATGATTTTCCTAGTTCTGAAACAAAACTCTCCTATCAGGCTCCATAAAGTCTGAACTGAATCAAGATAAACTCTTATTTATGCATATTTTTAAAAGAAGGCAAGTTACCACATGACAATTAATAACGACACTTGCAGCTCGTAAAGAAAGTAATAATTAATTTATTTCTGTTTATACCTTCTCAGATTTGGCCTAACACAATAAAAAGTACTGCCAAATGTTGTATGTGCAACCTCTGCATTCTTGACTGCTGCATTTGGTACACATTTTTCCACAAAGTAA
Organism: Hemitrygon akajei; assembly: GCF_048418815.1. Taxonomy (NCBI): domain Eukaryota; kingdom Metazoa; phylum Chordata; class Chondrichthyes; order Myliobatiformes; family Dasyatidae; genus Hemitrygon; species Hemitrygon akajei. The sequence goes on along the minus strand of NC_133135.1, from coordinate 89,225,643 downwards.
AGAATTGAAAATGCAGGGTGACTTGGACAGGTTGGGTGAGTGGGCAAATGTATGGCAGATGCAGTTTAATGTGGATAAATGTGAGGTTATCCACTTTGGTGGCAAGAACAGGAAGGCAGATTACTATCTAAATGGAGTCAAGTTAGGAAAAGGGGAAGTACAACGAGATCTAGGTGTACTTGTACATCAGTCAATGAAAGCAAGCATGCAGGTACAGCAGGCAGTGAAGAAAGCTAATGGCATGCTGGCTTTTATAACAAGAGGAATTGAGTATAAGAGTAAAGAGGTCCTTCTGCAGCTGTACAGGGCCCTGGTGAGACCCCACCTGGAGTATTGTGTGCAGTTTTGGTCTCCAAATTTGAGGAAGGATATTCTTGCTATTGAGGGAGTGCAGCGTAGGTTCACAAGGTTAATTCCCAGAATGGCGGGACTGTCATATGTTGAAAGATTGGAGCGACTGGGCTTGTATACACTGGAATTTAGAAGGATGAGAGGGGATCTGATTGAAACATATAAGATTATTAAGGGATTGGACACACTGGAGGCAGGAAGCTTGTTCCCGCTGATGGGTGAGTCCAGAACTAGAGGCCACAGTTTAAGAATAAGGGGTAGGCCATTTAGAACAGAGATGCGGAAAAACTTTTTCACCCAGAGAGTGGTGGATATGTGGAATGCTCTGCCCCAGAAGGCAGTGGAGGCCAAGTCTCTGGATGCATTCAAGAGAGGGTTAGATAGAGCTCTTACAGATAGCGGGGTCGAGGGATATGGGGAGAGGGCAGGAACGGGGTACTGACTGTGTATGATCAGTCATGATCACAGTGAATGGCGGTGCTGGCTAGAAGGGCTGAATGGCCTACTCCTGCACCTACTGTCTATTGTTTTACAGTTTTTTTTTGTGGTTTGAATTGGAAGAGGGATGGGAGCAGCTATATAGCATGTTGGTGAGATCACACTTGTAGTACTGCTTATAGTTTGCTCCTCAAGGAGGAATGTATACCAGCATTGGAGATCATTTGGAGAAGGTTCACAGGGTTGATTCTTGAGATGAAGGAGATGCTTTATGAGGAAAGGTTGAATAGATTTTCTTATGTATTCATCAGAAGAATTGTAAAGGCATTCATTTGAATATATTAAAAGCTGAGATGGACAGAATTTTGGACAACAGAGATGTCCTGCATTTTGGATACCTGGCAAGATTTGGTTGCATCACAGTCTGGTGCGGAGGCTCCAAAGCTTAGGGCTGCAAACTTAGCCAGCTCCATCATATGCTGGCCATAATTCTCCCCATCATCAAGGGCATCTTCAAGAGGTGGTGCCTCAGGAAAGTGACATCTACCATTAATGACCCTCAGCATTTGGGACTTGCTCTCTTCTTGCTACTACCATCAGAGAGGAGCTACAGGAGCTTGAACCCCCACACTCAATGATTTAGAAGCTCCCTCTTCCCCTGCACCAACAGATTTCTGAACAGTCCAGGCCACTACTTTGTTTTTGTTTACATTATTTATTTACCTCTATTATTTATAGAATTTTATTTTTGTTTTTGCCCTGTACCACTGGCACAAAATAACAAGTTTCATGTCATTGGACAGTGATAATCGATCTGACCGATTCTGAAGTTGATAATCATGATGAATAGTTCAACGGGCTGTTTGAGCTCCAGTTTCCTTTGTGCTCATGACAAAATTAAACAGTTTTTATAGGCTTCATGTGGCCCTTTTTCTTTATACATTTTCATTTTCAAGAAAATATTGTGCAAAGAACATGTTGATTTTAGAGATGTGCATGGCTTATGTTAACCATGTACATTGATATGAGTGGAAAGCATCTTACATTCAAACACACAATATAAGTAGATATCAACACACACAAAATGCTGGTAGAACACAGCAGGCCAGGCAGCATCTATAGGGAGAAGCGCTGTCGACGTTTCGGGCCGAGACCCTTCGTCAGGACTAACCAAAAGGAAAGATAGTAAGAGATTTGAAAGTAGTTGGGGGAGGTCCCACTTTCCTTTTGGTTAGTCCTGACAAAGGGTCTCGGCCCGAAACGTCGACAGCGCTTTTCCCTATAGATGCTGCCTGGCCTGCTGTGTTCTACCAGCATTTTGTGTGTGTTGTTGTTTGAATTTCCAGCATCTGCAGATTTCCTCGTGTTTGCATATAAGTAGATATATTGAGATGTGTTTCTTAATGTATAGAAATAGTTTCATTTGATAACCAAGACATTCTTAGGACTATCAAAAGCAGAGAGACTGTTTATTTAAATGAAAATTGATTATTTCCAGGGTAAAAGTTATTTCAAGTCACTCCAGAACTTTGTCCAGACACATCCCATCAGGAATCACACATTCAATGGCGACGTGTTTTTGGCACCAGAGGTGCCTCAGTCAGTGCTGTTCTTTCAGCAACACAATTTTAAGCATTTCTGTTGAATTTGGGTCTGAACCAAGGCAGTCATTGGATGCTCCCGAGACACTTTGTTTCTTTGTTGGGGTTGGGGTTTGTCTGCACACCATTAATTGAAGGAACATTCCAACTTTGATCTACAGTATCAACAGTCTGCTGAACACTCTGGAAACTAGTGACTTAATCTGAATCCTACTTCTATTGACCTTGGAGGTTGATTCCCATTTCAACACTTCAAATGTGATAGGCCTTACACTGGTACTGCTGCTGGTTTCCTGGGAGCTATCAGACGGTCCACAAGCGAGATCAACAAATCTGAGAGAGGTGGGATATAAATGCTCATTCTCACATACCACATCCACAAGGAATCTATGAATCTATTCTAGTTCTGATTCTGATAAACCCATACACCCACTTTCAAGGAAGAGCCATCACAGTCTCAGGTTTACTGAACCAAGCAGATCCAATGATGTGACCTTCTACAGACCTCCAGGCTCACTCCAGTGGCTGAACTGCTTTGCCGGTCAAGACTGAGGTCATGCTCAGACTTAAATGTTCTTGTTTTGGTGATTACAGCATTGGAAGAACACCTGATTTATCTACACAGATCACTCTTAAATACAGAACCTCAGACCTCTCGAAGAATAAAGGTTGGTGAAGACATCATGAGCAGCATAGTGATGCAGCAAGTAATGCTGCTCTCTATCAGCTCCAGTAACCCAAGTTATGTTGGGTCCTTGGGTGCTGTGTCCGTGGAGCTTACACAATTTTCTTATGACCGTGTGGATTGATGCCAGATGCATCCTAAAGATAAATTGGCCACTGTAAATCACCCCATAGTCCAAATCAATGACAAATTAAAGGATAAGTGATAGACATCTGTGAAAGGATAAGCTGCAGCTCTATGTGAGAAATGAAGAGGAGGTTGGAAATGCGAATCCTCTGCTGGGACATCTAATTGTGTGAATGACCTCCTTCTGTGTCATGGTTTGTAAGATGGGGAATGACTATTAATCAGCAATGTCAGACTTAAGGTTTCTTTCTTCTTCCTCAGTTGTAGCTATTTCAATGAATAGTTCTCTCAGATGTTCTCCTGAGATGATGCTTGTACCCAACCCATCTGTGCACTCTTCTCCTTAGACTGTTATTAACAGCAGAACTTGCTTTTTCTGCCGTCATCTACCATGGCCCATGATCCCAATAGGAAACACATCACAGTAATCAGATTTCATCTGAACCTCTCGCTGAAAGAGTAAAAAAATATACTCACATTTAACTACAACATAATTAGGTCATGGGACGTAAGAGCTTTAAAGCATTCATAATACATTTATTTACCATTGGGATGTTTTGTATACAGTAACCAAATTACTCACTTCAAATATGTGATTACAGATTTTCTTTGATTCAGGACCTTTCCCCAATGTTCCCACCAAAGTGTGCTTGTGTGCATACAGACACATCTTTTGCTGCTAATGCACAAAAGGTCACCCTCTACCTCTTCGGCATGTTAAGTATATATCATGATAGTGTACCATCACATTTCCTTTTCTGGTTTCTGATGCAGACGATGTTGACAATGTGGAGTTTGCATTATTTTTTTCAGCAGGTTTTAGAAATGGCTTATTTATACTGTTTTTATAGATTATTGATTCTCTATGTCAAATTCCAAAGAAGCAAAGGGTGTGAAGCACAAATGAATTGCTAGTTCATTTAAAATGGAATGGCTTAATGAAACAGTAAAAACTGCTACACTGAAAGCTCATGAGGTCAGGAACGTGCAGCTATGAGAAATATTTACATGCAATACAAAAATTGGTGTTATCTGCATGTATTGTCTTGGTGTACAAGTTGCTGGAGTATTTACAAGTGGGAAGAAGTGCAGTGATACTTGAAAACTTAACTTTTTAAAGTGTCATTTAGCAAGTAAATCACATACATACAGTGTGCAAAAGCTCTGGCAAGAAAATCCTTCATTATTCACCACAGGCCTGCTATGTATGTTTTGTGAGAGTGTAGATGAATGAGAGCAAAATCGATCAAACCCACAAGAGATCAAAGTTCTTATTGACAGTGTTTTGCTAGCTGTTAAAATGAATACTACTCTATAAAATAATTCAGTGCACACATATTTTTATCACTGGGCAAAAAATTGCACAGCACAAGATTTTTGCACAAAAATTAGCGGGATCATTACTTTCCCCTTTCTTTCAGTGTTATCAAGGTTAATAAAGTGCAATGGGAAACAGCAATGTGCAGTAATTTCACAAGGACCTAATGATAGAGATGCAATTCATGTGCGTCTGCATGCTCAAAGGTCTTTTAGTATACATACAATGTAAATTGTGAAGTCACAGGAACGTCTTTTTTGAAACAGTGCTTCACATTTAACACAAGAGATTCTGGAAATCCTGAGTAAGACACACAAAATACTGGGGAATATATCAATTCAGGCAGCATCTATGGTGAGGAATAAACGGTTGACGTTTATTCAACCCTTCAGTTCACCACCCTGCTTCCCCATTGTGCTCACTTTCCATATTGGCTTTATTTGTTCACTACTCTATAATTGTACATTCCTCATTCCCCTACCTTTGCTAGATCTTTATCTCTACCTGCAAGGAGGTTGCTTCCTCTACACTGGCGTGGACAGTGACTGTCCATTGTGGATGCCTAAACTTTGCTGTGTCTGCACAGTGCCAGGGTGGGTGGGGGCATTTTGGGATAGCTGGTTCTGGAGAACAAGTGGGAGCATTGGCTGAGAGCTGGTCCTGAATGACATCGCAAAGGAGGACAGCAGTTTCATGCTGGCAATGATGTTGTAATTCTCACATACATGTGCAACAGGGTGAGGATCTGGTGTGGCCCAAATCACGCAGCTGTGATGGAAAAACCTCCAGACATGTACCAATCCTGGTCACCAGCTACCACAACAGAGCTGAGTTTTGACACAGGGTCATTGAGCACCATCATGGGCATAAGCCTCCCCACCATTAGAACATCTTTAAAAGCCCATGCCTGAAAAAGCTGGCATCCATCACTAAGGACCCTCACCACCTGAGACATGTCCACTTGTCATTACTACCATCAGGGAGGAAGTACAGGAGCCTGAAGGCCCACACTCAAGGTTTTATGAACAGCTATGTCCTTTCTGGCATCAGATTTCTGAATGGTCCATGAAACTATGAACACTAGCTTCCGATTCCTCTTCTGCACTATTTATTAATTTATTTATTGTTTGTTTGTTTATTATTGTAACTTACAGTAATTTTTGTCTTGCACTGTATTTCTGTCGCAAAACATTAAATTTCATGACATATGTCAGTGATAATAAACCTGATTCTGATTCTGGTATGAAACATTCACTCTGTTGCTCTTTCCACACGAAACACCCCGGTTCCCTTGGCTGCGTGAGTCTAGGGAAGACACTTTCAAGTCCCACCAAACTCGTGAGATTGAGATGGCTTCGTGTAAATGCTGTGTAATCTGCTGTCCTGTTACAAATCAGTGCCACGAAATAACAGACAGTACACTGCATACGGTTAAAGGAATTATATTTATGAATCTTAACTAAAGGGTTAGTAAAGAATATGGAAAAGAATAGGGCCAATTCCAATTAAACAGTCAAATGTGCACAAGCTGGAGCTCATCTTGAACTTCTCTGTCACACGCACGCTGGGCCCTCGGTCAACGTGAAAGCCCACACTACCTTCTGAACGTCGTCCACAATCCATCTCAAACAAACGGGTCTCCCACTGGATCGTATGCTACGACCGGTTCTCCCCAGTGTCTTCTCTCTTCATCTCCTCTCGAACAAAAGCTCCAAGCCCAACCTTAGTGTCCATCACCAGGGAAACCTCCCCTTAATCCGACCCATCCTAACCGGATGGCACACATCTCTCATCTCTTATCTTCAACAATAACCCAAACAAGCTGAAAACAAGCTGCTCTTACAGAACTGCCTGAAATGAAATACATACAGCATAACAGTAAAAATATGAACTAAGGCATTACACACAGATGCTGCCTGACCTGCTGAGGGCTTCCAGTTTTTTTTTTGTTCTTCATTTACTATATAGCTTTCTGACCCCTGATAGTTCTTGTGTTTTATTAGGAAGCTGCTCTCTGATCACAAATTAACAACAACCTGATCCTAGTGGACAGTAAAATGCTCTTGAGTGACAGTTAGTATCATCTGGTAAGATCAGCCTGAATCCAGAGAGAGGCAAAAAAAATGGTCTGGAAGGTACCTTCATGGAAGTTGCATGACAATATATCAGCTGCAGTGTAGAAGCATTAATGGTGTCCAGCAACAGGAATACACACTGTCCTCCAGTGTGAAGGTGTTGCTGCTTTCTGACTCTGCGTGGCCTTGTACTGAGTTGGAGATGAACTGTTTCCAATTCCTTGCTGTCTGATGTATTTGACCTAGTTTGCTGTTCCCTCCTCAGGCAGTTTTGAGGATGAGAGCACAGTAGTCATGTCTGCTGTTACAGCTCTGTGTATGCATGAATCTGACTTGTCAAGGCCAGTACCTATAGCTCAACCCTAAATGGTACAAAAAAGTCCTGGCAAGCTGTCTCTGTGAACTGCAGCATTCCCTCTAGAGGTGGGAACACCACAATGCTGTTGAGCAGGGAGATACAGAATTTAGATGTGGCAATTATGAAGCAACGGCAAGATTTTCACAAGTCAGAATTGTGTCTAACTTGACAGGGATCTGCAGGTGGCAGCGATTTTTTCTTTTCTTGTTTTGATGGTAGAGGTACTGGATTTGGAACTAGTTACGGGAGTACATTTTGTAGATGACACATATTGCAGTCAAGGTGGTGGAGAGAGAGAGAATATTTAATGTGGTAGATGGAATCCAGTTGAGATGTTGAGCTTTCTCAGTGAGTTTGAAGCTGCTTTCATCCAGACATGTGGGGAGAGTATTCAACTACACTTCTGTCTCGTTCAGTGTATATGGTGGAAGGAATTTGGGCTGGCAGAACGTGACTGACATGCAGTGGGATACCCACCCCCGGCAGGCTTCTGTAGCCATATTATTCACTTGGCTGGTCAGAGTTCAAAGTTCAAAGTAAATTTATTATCAAAGTACAAGGATATCATCACATACAGCCCTGAGATTTATTTTCTTGTGGACATACTCAATAAATCCAATAACCATAATAGGATCAATTAAAGACAACAAACTGTACAAATACAAAAAGAAAGAGAAAAAGAAATAATAATAACAAATAAACAATAAATATCAAGAACATGAGATAAAGAGTCCTTGAAAATGAGTGCATAGGTTGTGGGAACAGTTCAGTGATGGGGTAAATGAAGTTGAGTGAAGTTATCCCCTCTGATTCAAGAGCCTGATGGTTGAGGGGTAATAACTTCCTGAACCTGGTGGTGTGAGTCCTGAGGCTACTGTACCTCCTTCCTGATGGCCTCAACAAGAAGAGGGCATTACCTGGGTGGTGGGGGCTCCAGATGAAGGATGCTACTTTCCCTGCGACAATTCTCCGAGTGGATGTGCTGAAAGTGGGAAGAGTTTTACCCATGATAGACTGGGCCACGTCCACTACTTTATGTAGCATTTTCTATCCGGGGCATTGATGTTTCCATACCAGGCTGTGATGCAGCCAGTCACCCATCTATAGAAGCTTGTCAAGGTTTTAGATGTCATGCCAAACATTAGCAAACTTCTAAGGTAGTTTTTGATCATTGTTAATTGAAACTGAGCAGTATAAATGTACCTTTCTACAAAGTCTTAATTCTAATTTACACACTTGGTTTTTCATCATTTTAGCAACAATTGCTAAATGACTGTAAGTCTTATATCTTGTGGATGATTGTTTACCAACTGAAACACAAGCACGCACATCTGAATTCCAAATTAGTTGCACATGACTAATGAGAAGACTGTGTGAGGCACTAAATGAATTAGTGAGGGAGGTGGGTGGAGACGGTATGCTCTAATTTTGAATTGTTTTGTTGGTCACCAGGGTCCAGAGAGTTTTTTAAATCTGGAACTCACAAGGAGTCTGACAAGAGTATTTCAAGATAGCATTGCATTTCTCCCCTCAAAAGGAAACACTTAGGTTCCAGGCAGGAACTTTCCTCAAATCTCTGAATAAAATCAGGAACACTGTCTGGAGACAGATGGCCACAAGTTCTGTCGCTTGATCTGTTGTTTAGCATGGTGGAGACCACTTATGCAGCACCCCGCAAGAAGGTTTACTCTCAATGAAAGGAAATCAACTGAACAATACACTTAGTGGCTGCCAAAACTCATGAATGTAATGGTCAAGGCAGTACATTTTGGAAGCAGTACAATCCATCGCTATTATTGATTCCACTTCTTCCATTTAAATTTCCTCGGGGTGAAGGTCAAACAAAAAAAAATCACAAATTTAATCATTTAATTGAGCAACATTCCAGAATACTCAGTGACCTTTTTGCCTCCATATTTTACTTATCTTCCTTGTTCCCAGGATAAGAAATGTTATGCTCCACGCAGCATTAGCCTTTGCATAGCATTTTTTTTTGCTTTATTAAAGAGTTATTGATTATCATTTTAACTCAGAGGTTTTCTTGTTTGCTTTCCAGCCCACCCACGACCAAGGACTTACATTGCATAGATCATAAGGAGATAGTGGAGGTGTTAGCCAAGATCCAAACAAAGTAATATCCCAAATATAATAATGTGAAAATGAGATCTATGTCTATATTATATTAGGAACATTATTCTTAGAAATGAAGGAACCTCTAATTGAGTCACAACTTGCACTTTTGACATGAACATATGAAGGTTATGCGAAATGCTACCTGCTGAATTGTGATTAAAAATCCCCTTAAGCACAGAGAGGTGAGCTAAACAGTTAAGGCCGATTAAGAGGAAAAATCTTGTACAATTTCTCATAATTTCTCATTTATGTGAACAAAATTAGTCACTGATCGCCAACCTTTCATTAAGAATATAATTGTTTCACACAGATTTTCTTGATGTGTTTAATGATTGGCGCATAGTTTTCCTTTCTAGTTAATTTGTTTCTCCTATTATAGTTTGGTCAAAGTTCCAGCAGAAATATTTGGCAAGTGATTTGGTTTGTGTCCAGGTCCTGTTTCAAAATCTTACAAAGAAGGTCTCTGTGATTCAAATGCATCTTTTGCCTCTAACACTTCTATGGATTATCAAAGAAAAAATTCTTTGACATTAATGAACAAAGAGATAAAACAGGGTCAATTGTTTTAAAAAGAAATGCAGTAAGCTATCAAATAAGACAGTGAGGATGTCGAGATCTCCCATAGAATCACAGAAGGAAACAAAACAGCAGAAGACCATTTGGCTCACTGTGTCTATTCCAACTCTTTGAAATAGTTGTCCAATTTATCCTTTTTCCCACTTTGCTGAAAGCCACACTAATGTTTGAACATTAAAACAATTCTGCTTTGATACTTACTAATTGTTTCCACCTCCCTTAAGGCAGGATATTCCACACCATAATAAAATAATGTGCTATAATCCCTTCATCCATCCTATGCTTCTTTCGGTTAATACAATACACTACCACAGAAAGCAATTTCTCCTTTACCACGCTTCAGAAGAGCTTCATGATTTTGAACACCTCTATTGAATTTCCTCTGATGAAAAAAGAACTACTTTTATATCTGATATAAATTAAGATTTTCAACTGTTGAGAAAATCTCCAATGCACCATCACCAACACCTTGACATCTCTTTTAAATTGCATTGCCCACTATCGAATTCCACCATTTGTTTGTTTTTAGAATGGCAGCAAGAGAGTCCTTCAGTGACCACTGGCAAACAATGGAACACAAGATCAAGGAAAGATGGAAAATCAACTCTTAAAGAGGGAAAAAGGATAAGGATATTGTTCAGAGGAGTATATAGAAATTCGTCAAATGGAAAAATATTGCTCTTTCTTTCTAAATCTGTTTATTTTATATAATGAAAAAAGGGAGTCACAAAACTCACTCCCGGTGTGCTCTGCTCACTCTACAGGATGAGAAAGAACTCAATCATTCATGCACCCTTGACATCAAATTGTAATCTACCTGAGCGTTGATACGGATGAAGAATAACACATGGGAAAATCAACTGAATAGAAATGCCCAGAAGTTGGAAGATGAACAGAAGATCTTAATTTTCCAAGTGTTTCAAGCTCTTAACATTTGGCTCTGATGACAAAGTTGCTGCCAACAATTTCCTGAATTAGTAGAGAAATAAATCTGGCAGAAAGTGTTCTCTTCAAAGACAACTCCACATTTAGGGGGAGGGAATGGGAAAGTGACAGTGGAAAGAGGAAGGAATCAAATTCATTCTCAGATGGACAGATCTTCCTCCTCACGGGTAGGACTGCACTCATGATCTTGGGAAATTTGTAGTTGGTAGTCACGGTTATTTGAGCTGTCCCAGTAAAACATGCATTGAGGAAGACACCAGGTGCAAGCAGCATAGGAACAACTATTATGCCTTAAAGCAGCAGCCTTCAATAAGTACCAATCACCCCACACTAACATCCACACCAAAACTGAGGCAATAAAACCCCAACAAGATTTCTGAACAACAAATGCCACATTTTTAGAGTTTTATTGTATGGCGTGTGCAGTTGGCTTTAATTCCTTCTTTGTTCAAGCATAATCAAAGGTCAATATTTTCATTTATTATCAAAGTATGTTTGCATAGTACGGGAGAACTGTCTTCTCCAGATAGCCATAAAACGAAGGAAGTTAGTTCAGAGGGAAACAGCAAACCCACACCTTCCCATACTGAAAGGAATGGCAACACAACCATCAAACCCCACCACTAAACTCCCTCCTCCAGCATCAAGTGCACTAGAACACTGACCTCCAAATACCTCTCTCCTCACACAAAAAACTAACAAAAACACAACAAGATCATCAAACCCCCTGATCCTCTCCCCATGCACAAAAAAATCCTGAGAAAGAACGGACAAAAACACAGAATATAAAAACCATAAAACTGAAAAAGTCCATTATCCATGGTCCAAATGCATAAATGGTGACATCCTCCAACATCATTGAAAGACAGACACAGAGGCCTACCCTCCAGGCACACCAATGGCCACACAGGCTCCTTGTTAAAATGGATAACCATTTAAAAAGGTGTACTATCCAATCCTCTGGGAATTCCTTCCAGTGATGTAGCTTAAAATATGCCTCCTCCATGTCTGAAGTGGTGAGCTTTTGAAGGCAACCTTTAAATTCAGTGTTGTTTGTCCCTCAAAATCACATTGGTGGAATTTTGTGTCCTGGTCAATATATTGAGGAGGTCCCTGAAGAGCTTTATCAAAAATGGATGCTTGGAGGTGATTTTGGCTTCAGTCATCTTTGCACAACTACTTAGATTTCATTCCACATGATATACTGAACGAGGAAGTACCTCACAGCTAACATCTAAAAGGTAGCACCTAAATCCCACTATTTGGACTTCCCACTGTTTTATGTGGAACCTCATTTTTGCCAATTTTCATAGTCCTTCCCCATTCCCCTCCACCCCAGTTCCCAGTTACACAGATGGAATATATAAATGCCAGCAATTGGCCAGATGTCTTAAAAAAAGAATTGAATTGAATGGAATTGATTTTATTACTTTCATCCTACATATACACAAGGAGTAAAAATCTTTACGCTACGTCTCCGTCTAAATGTGCAATGTGCAATTTATAGTATTTTATAATAAATAGTATGTACAATAGGATAGTCAATATGACATAGAAATACAGCTGTATCAACATGAATTAAGCACTCAAATAGCCTGGTGGAAGCCTGTTGGTCCTGGCTTTTATGCTGCGGTACCATTTCCAGAATGGTATCAGCTGGAACAGTTTGTGGTTAGGGTGACTCGGGTCCCCAATGATCCTTTGGGCCTTTTTTACACATCTGTCTTTGTCAATGTCCTGAATCGCGGGAAGTTCACATCTACAGATGTGCTGGCCTGTCTGCACCACTCTCTGCAGAGTCCTGTGATTAAGGGAGGTATTGTTCCCATACCAGGCAGTGATGCAGCCAGTCAAGATGCTCTCAATTGTGCCCCTGTAGAAAGTTCGTAGGATTTGGGGGCAATAAGTACATAAATAAGTACTAGTGTGCGGGAAGAAACCAAACTGAGTGAACAAAATTAGATGACTGTTGATGTGAGGTAGTATAATTTTTTTTCATTCACATTTGGAAGAACAAGAGTACTTGCAAAAACACAGTTATCGAATTATGTCAGGAGATACTACAAGTAAAACCCATATTACATGATCACCGAAGTAAATGTAAGGCAGGGTGAGTTAACTACTTTACACTTTTTTCTCACTTTTATGATCTGTGGAGATCACAGGTGAGTTCAACATTTATTGTCAATCACTGGTTGCCCTTGAGGAGGTGGTGAAAGGCTGTTTCCTTTCGCTGCTGCCATCCAGATGATAATGATGTGGCCCAAGTGCTGTGTGGTGTGGAATCTGAAGTTTCATGAAGAAATGGTGATCTGTTTTCTTTCAGGATGGTATTTACCATAGAAAAATATTTGGCCAATCACTACAATGTGCCTGGCAGCTATTAAATACTCTGATCATGGTTATATGTGGTGGAGGCAATTCATATTTATGATGGAGAAAAGCATGTCTGGCATGGGCCTTGTAGATTTCTCATTTAAGAACACAGAAAACATGAATAGTGCAGCACAGTATGGGCTCTGTGGCCCACAATGTTGTGCCAACCTGTACAAATTTACTCCACAATCAATTTAACTCTTTACTCCAACACAATTCATAACCCTCCATTTCTCTTGAATCCATGAGCTTATCTAAGAAACTTCTAAATGCCCTATTGTATCAGCCTCCAATACCAGTGTGTTTGAGGTACCCACCGCTCTCAGTGTGAAAAATGGATGACCTCTGGTAGTTTCCATTGCCCACTATCTGTGCCTCTCATAATCTTTGACAATTCTGTGAAAGCGCATCTCATCCTCCTTTGCTCCAAAGAGAAAAGTCTGAGCTCTTTCAACCTTTCCTCATTGGACGTGCCCTCTAATTTAGCCAGCATTCCAGAAAAATCTCGAACTATCTCCGACCCCAAACTAATGAAGACAGCGCATCATATACCTTCTTAACTGCCCTAACAGCTTGCATGGCAACTTTGACAGATGTATGGGCTTGGATCCCAAGATCCCTCTGTTCATCCACACTTGTAAGAATCCAAATTGTCTCACTTCATTTTTTTTTTGGATTGAGCTCTATCTGCCATTTCCCTGCCCAGTTCTTTATCCTGTTGTAAACTTAGTGACATCTGCAAACTTATTAACCCATCCTTCCAATTCTTCATCTAAGCAATTTATTTAAAAAAAACGAAAAGAGTAGGGTGTCAAAGAACATATCCCTGAGGGACACCACAGGTTTATTCACGTAGGGAGAGGCCGATATGCCCATTAGATTTATGCTGGCTCTCAGAGCGATTCCACATGTTCCATTCCACTTTTCTGTCACCTATTCTCTCGCACATACACATCAACTCTTCATGTCTTGAAATGGGAAGGAGAACCGCCAGAGGTTGTGGTACATATTGGTACCAGCGACATAGGTAGGAAAAGGGAGGAGGTCCTGAAAACAGACTACAGGGAGTTAGGAAGGAAGTTGAGAAGTAGGACCTCAAAGGTAGTAATCTCAGGATTACTGCCTGTACCATGTGACAGTGAGTATAGGAATAGAATGAGGTGGAGGATAAATGCATGGCTGAGGGATTGAAGCAGGGGGCAGGGATTCACATTTCTGGATCATTGGGACCTCCTCTGGGGCAGGTGTGACCTGTACCAAAAAGACGGGTTGCACTTGAATCTAGAGGGACTAATATCCTGGCGGGAAGGTTTGCAAAAGCTATTGGGGAGAGTTTAAACTAGAATTGTTGGGGGCTGGGAACCGAACTGAAATGATGGAGGAAAGGGAGGTTGGCTCACAAATAGAGAAAGCTTGGAGAAAGTGTGAAAGGGAGGACAGGCAGGTGACAGAGAAGGGACGCACTCAGACTGATGGTTTGAGATGTGTCTATTTTTTAAATCATTTTTTAATTAGTTTTTCTATACATTTTACAAATTAAAAACCCCAAATCCCAATGAGGAACATTAATACAGTGCAAAATTAAGCATACAATGACAATATGCTACAAAGGAAGAGAATTTGACAAAAAAGCACCCAAATTGAAGACAAGTAAACTTAGTATCCTCCCCAAGCCCCACAACACAAAAAAAAACCAACTCCAGACCAACCACAACATAATATAGAGAGTATAAATCAGGACAATAAAACTCCCAGACTGTGAATACACTTAGCAACAGAGGATAATAATGCCTACTACCAGAAAAAAAAAGGGAGCTGAAAGCAAGGGACCGAAAAGAAAAAAAAACCCTAGTCAAGAGGAAGGTTATGAAAGTACTCGATAAAAGGTCCCCAGACCTTATGGAACTTTAGATCCGAATTAAGAACTGAATAATGAATTTTTTCGAGGTCCAAGCAGGCCATAATGTCGTTAAGCCATTGAGCATGAGTGGGCGGGGCAACATCTCTCCATCTAAGGAGGATCAAGCATCTAGCCAGGAGGGAGGCAAAGGATAATATTCGGCATTTGGTCGGACTCAGACGTAAATCTGTCTCGCCCCAGAAACCGAACAAAGCAATTAAGGGATTTGGTTCTAGGTGCTGATTCAGAATACACGATAACGTAGTGAAGACATCTTTCCAAAATTTCTCCAAGCTAGGACAGAACCAGTACATATGGATGAGAGAGGCCACACCCCTCTTGCATTTATCACAGAGCGGACTAATGTTAGGGTAGAATCGAGATAGTTTAGATTTATGACAATCTTAAACTGTAAAAGGCGAGCACAAAGAGAGGTTGAGTTAACCGATTTGAGAATCGAGTCCCAGCTCTCATCGAATAAGGAGGTATTTAAATCCTGCTCCCAGGCCATTTTAATTTTATCCACAGGGGCCCGTCGTAAGGCTGCTAATTTATCTCGAATAATTGATATTAAACCTTTACCTAGTGGATTAATGGAAAGAAATAAGTCCATAGCGTTTTTCGCAGGCATTTCAGGAAAGTTAGGAATTAAAGGAGCAATAAAGTGTCTAATTTGGAGATATCTAAAAAAATGAGCATTGGGCAGATTGAACTTAACAGAGAGCTGCTGAAAAGAAGCGAAGCGATTATCAATGAAAAGATCTTCAAAATGTCTAATGCCCTTCCTATACCAAACATGGAATGCTGAATCGTACGTAGTAGGTAAAAAAAGGTGATTATGTGCGACAGGGCTGGAAACGGAAAAACCATGGAAACCATAGCATTTCCTAAACTGAGCCCATATACGCAAAGTGTGTCTAACAAGAGGATTAGCTATTAATCTGGACAGACTACTAGGGAGTGCAGAGCCAAGAAGTGCAGAGATAGATAATTCTTTAGTGGAGCTCAACTCCATTGCCACCCAATTAGGGCACTCGGGTTGGCCGTGGAAGAAAGACCAAAAGGTAGCACAACGTATATTAGCTGCCCAATAATATAAACGAAAGTTAGGTAAACCCATGCCACCCTCTTTTTTAGATTTTTGGAGATAAACTTTATTAATTCTAGAGCGCTTATTCTTCCACAGATATGACAAAATAATAGAGTCTAAGGAATCAAAAAAAGATTTAGGAATAAAAATTGGGATAGATTGAAATAAGTATAAAAATTTGGGGAGAACATACATTTTAACAACATTAATACGACCTACCAAAGACATAGATAGAGGTGACCATTGTACCAGACTCTGTTTTGTAGCATATGAAAGATTGGCAAAGTTTTCACGAAAGAGATCTTTAAACTTCCTTGTGACTGTAATTCCAAGATAAGTAAATTGATTATGGACTACTTTAAAAGGGAGATCATGAAATGTTAGTTCTTGTGCTTCTTTATTAATTGGGAAAAGTTCACTCTTATGTAAATTAAGTTTATAGCCAGAGATCTGGCTAAACTGGTCAAGAAGTGAAAACATTAGAGGTAAGGATGTAGACGGATTTGAGAGAAAGAGTAATAAGTCATCAGCATAAAGAGAAACTTTATGCTCAACACCCTCTCTCCAAATCCCGGTCAATTCAGGACAATTTCGAAATGCTATCGCCAAAGGTTCTATAGCCAAATCAAAGAGAAAGGGACTTAAGGGGCATCCCTGACGGGTGCCACGTTTGAGATTAAATACCTGGGATTTCTGAAAATTAGTTAAAACAGAAGCAGTAGGACACAGGTACAGCAATTTGATCCAAGAGATGAAACTTTGACCAAGGTCAAATTTTTCTAAGACTGCAAAAAGGTAGTTCCACTCTATACGATCAAATGCTTTCTCCGCATCGAGGGAAATAACACATTCAGGAATCCCAGTTGGAGGTGAGTATAAGATATTGAATAAATGCCGAATGTTTAAAAAAGGGAGACGGTTTTTAATAAAACCTGATTGGTCATCAGAGATAATGGAGGGAATAACGGTTTCTAATCTATGAGCCAAAACTTTAGCTAAGATCTTTACATCAACATTGAGCAAAGAAATCGGCCTATACGAGGAGCACTCTGTTGGGTCTTTGCCCTTTTTTAATAGAAGAATAATAGATGCCTCATTGAAAGAGGGTGGCAATTTGCCATAATTAAACGAGTCAGATAATACTGAAAGTTACTGAGGAGAAAGAAGTGAAGAGAATGATTTATAAAATTCTACAGGGAACCCATCAGGTCCAGGAGATTTCCCTGAGGACAGTGCAGAAATTGCAAAAGATATTTCTTCTGATGATATAGGCGCATTGAGTTTGGCTTTAAAATCAGATGAAAGTGGAGGAATATTCAGATTCTTTAAAAATTGATCAACAGAGATATTGTCATTCAAAGATTCAGAGGAATAAAGCCGAGAATAAAAATTTTTAAATGCGTCATTAATTTCTAAATGATCCGATGTAAGGTCTCCGTTCTCCTTCCGGATCTTTGTAATATGTTGTTTGGCTTTGGAACGCCTCAGCTGATTGGCTAGAAATTTACCAGACTTATCCCCATGAATGTAAAAGCGACTCCTGCTTTCGAGAAGTTGGCATTCGACAGGTTGAGTAGACAGAAGATTAAATTTAGTTTGGAGTTCAACACGCTTCTTGTATAATTCAGGGTTCTTAGTTTGAGCATATAGTTGATCCAATTCTTTAATCTGGTTAACGAGGTCTAATTGATCTGCACAGGATCTTCTGTTGAGATTTGCTGTGTAAGAGATTATTTGACCCCTCAGATATGCTTTCATGGCATCCCAGACAATCTGGGATGGCACTTCAGGTGATGTATTAGTGTTAAAATTAAAGGTTATCTGATCCTTAATAAATTTTAAAAAATCATCATCCTGTGGCGACCCAATTACTAGCACACTCGAACCGGCTGACAATTAGCCAGAGTGCAGGCACAAAGGAAGATAGCCTCAAGGGGTTTCAGTACATGCCTCTCGAGGTATCGGGTGGGGGAGACAGGCTTTAAAGCAAGACTGTGAATTTGAAATAAACTTACTCTTTGGCTGCAGTTTATCGACTCCGTGTCGTTATTTCAGCGCTGCGTGTAGCACACCGCTACAATCCGATAATAAAGTTGAATCAAACCGCCAGTGTTTATTCCTCTGAGGGAGACCAGGAAAGTTCAGAGAGAGAGTAATTGGGGCATGTATACTCTGATAGTCACGAGAGTGGGCAAATGGAATAAGTTGGTTATCGAGTAAGAAATAGTCAATTCTAGTGAAGGTATGGTGAACATGTGAGAAAAAAGAATAATCTCTCTCAGTAGGATGAAGGAAACGCCATATATCAGAGATACCAAAATTAGAGAGAAACGATTGGATAGCTAAGGCAGATTTAGTAGGTGATCTGGTGACAGAGGATGATTGATCCAGATTAGGATCTAACCAACAGTTTAAGTCACCACCCAGTATAAGAGAGTATGAGTTTAAGTCTGGTAGTGAGGGAAAAAAACGTTCAAAAAAGTTAACATCATCAAAGTTGGGGGCATACAGGTTTGCTAGTGCAACTTTAGTGTTATATAGTTTACCAGAAACAATAATAAAACGGCCATTTGTATCAGATATTTTATTATGGAGTTCAAAAGGAATATTTGAGTTAATAAGAATGGAGACTCCCCTAGCTTTAGCGGCAAAGGATGAATGAAAATGCTGACCCGCCCACTTGGACAGAAGCCAGGAGTTATCAAAACAACGAATATGAGTTTCTTGAAGGAAAGCAATATCAGCTTTGAGTTGTTTAATATGTGAGAATACCTTCCTCCTTTTAACAGGGTGATTCAATCCCTTTACATTCCAGCTCACGAATTTAAGTGCACTAGCCATTTTCAATTACTAATGCATAAAAGGCAGCAGGCATATAAAAAGTCAAGCAATACAATAGCAGTCTGGGAGCAGAAATGTAAACATAGATTCGTAAAATCAAAACATAGACACGTCCTGAGCAATAAAGAAAAACAATAAATACAGTGAGTGATGTTGGAACTGGAAACTCCCCCATCCACACAACCCAAAACTAGACGGCTACCAAAAAAAGCAGCTAGCTCTACCAAAAAATTAACCCAAATACAACTTCCAGATCTGTGTCATTAACAGCAGTTCCGTATAAATACTATAGCAAATGGTAACTACTTTATGCACTAGAAAATATAACTACAAATTGGAACATCTTCTGCAGAAATATAAGACTTAATACAGAGAAAATCGGAAGAAAACCAAAACTAACCTAACCGCGAAAAATTATAGAAGAATAAAGTAAGAGAAAGGGGAAAAAAAGGGGAGGAAGGGGAAAATTATAAATTTAAGAAGAGTACTTATCAACCATTTACAGAGAGGAGAGAAAAAAAATCAGAGATTAAAAAAGGGCAAATATAAATAAATAAATAAATAAATAAATATATAGATGGATAAATAAATAAATAAAAAGAAAAAGAAATCAGCAATTAAACTGTGAACCAACAAACAGGGAGGCCTTCACTAAAGACTTCAAACCTCCAAAACAAGTTAGAGTCAGTTGTAGAACTCTATAGATAAAGTTATACAAGAATAAATTAGATTACACAAGTACTATTTAAACGTCCATAGGGAAACATTAAGCACAGAATGTCTATTTAAAAAAGACACACCAAATCCAGGGAGAGATTGTCAACAGCCCTTAGAGTTTCAATGAATAATGTCTGAGTGATTCAAGTAAAGTCTAAGTCCAGAAAAAGTAATTTTACTACGAGAAGTACTTATCCACCATTTTAGGAGGTCCGATCGGGTTCCGAAGATGACTGGATAGCCGGAAGACTTGCCACAAATGCTTCAGCCTCCTTTACTGACTTAAACCACTTATATTTTCCAGTATTACGCTTGATTCGTAAATTGGCAGGAGTGCGAAGAGAGGGTTTAAAACCACGATCAAAAAGCACTTTCATTACGCCTTTAAACTCAGTGTGCATCTTTAAGGTTTGGGGTGCAAAATCTTCCACAAAGCGAATGATTGTATTTTGGAAAGTAAAAGTACCTCTGCGACGTGCCTCCATAATCAGACGGTGTTTTACCTGGTATTGATGAAAGCACAAAATTACCGGTCGCGGGCGGGAGCCCAGAATTCCAGGGGGAACGTAGACCCTGTGTGCCCTTTTGAGCTCAGGCGGGATTGGAAGCAAATCTTTCCCGAATATCTCACAGAGAAACTCGGCAAAAAACTTCATGGTTGATCCCTGTTCGGTGGCCTCTGGCAACCCAAGAATTCGAAGATTACAGTGTCTGCTGCGATTTTCGAGATCCATCATTTTGGAAAGGAGTTTGTTACATTTTTCCTCTAGGCTGGAACAGAGAGTCTCCAAGTATCGAACATGACTTTCTAAATCTTCAGAAGTCGAATCGATGCGAAATAAGTGTTCAGCATGTTCGTCCACTCTATCGTTGATCCGATCCAGTTTGGCTTCCAGCTGTTTGAAAGCGGTTCTAAATTCCTTTAAAATATCGTCTTGGAGCTGTTCCAGCGCAGCGAGGGTCTCAGCCGACAGAGCCGGAACTTCCTTTCTCCTGGATTTAGAACTCTTGCTAGACATTGTAAGGTAGATGTGTTCACAGGCAAGTAAAAGAAACCGAAAAAGTTCCTAAGGTTTTAAAAATGGAGACATTTAGTGCAAAGATAGCGACAATAACGGAACAAAAGTTCAGAGCAGCTAAGCAATCACCATCTTAACGAAAGTGAGATGTGTCTATTTTAATGTGAGGAGTATTATGAATAAAGTGGATGAGCTTAGATCGTGGATCAGCACTTGGAGCTATGATGTTGTGGCCATTACAGAGACTTGGATGGTGCAGGGGCAGGAATGGCTACTTCAAGTGCCAGGCTTTAGAAGTGTCAGAAAGGATTCTAGATTTAAACTCTAGTTTAAATCTGGCGATGATCTTTGCATCCTCAATGAGGACGGAAAAGGTTCTGGAGGATTGAAGAGTTGTGGATGATGTTCCCTTATTCGAGAAAGGGAGTAAGGACAGCCCAGGAAATTATAGATCAGTGAGTCTCAAGTCAGTGGTTGGTAAGTTGATAGAGAAGAGCCTGAGAGGCAGGATTTATGAACATTTGGAGAGGCATTATATGATTAGAAATAGTCAACATGGCTTTATCAAAGGCAGGTCGTGCATTACAAGCCTGATTGAATTTTTTGAGGATGTGACTAAACACATTGATGAATGTAGAGCCACAGATGTAGTGTATATGGATTTTTAGCAAGGCATTTGATAAGGTACCCCATGGAAGGCTTATTGAGAAAGTAAAGAGGTATGGGATCCAAGGGGACATTGCTTTGTGTATCCAGAACTGGCTTGCCCACAGAAGGCAAAGAGTGGTTGTAAATGGGTCATATTCTGTATGGAGGTCGGTGTGCCTCAGGGATCTGTTATGGGACCCATACTGTTTGTGATTTTTATAAATGACCTGGATGAGGAAGTGGAGGGATGGGTTAGTAAATTTGCTGATGACACAAAGGTTGGAGGTGTTGTGGATAGTCTGGAGGGCTGTCCAAGGTTACAGCAGGACATCAATAGGATACAAAACTGGGCTGAGAAGTGCCATATGTAGTTCAACCCAGATAAGTGTGAAGTGGTTCATTTTGGTAGGTCAAATATGATGGCAGAATATAGTATTAATGGTAAGACTCTTGGCAGTGTGGAGGATCAGACGGATCTTGGGGTCCGAGTTCATAGGACGCTCAAAGCAGCTGCGCAGGTTGACTTTGTGGTTAAGAAGGCACATAGTGTATTGGCCTTCATCAATCGTGGGATTGAGTTTAAGAGCCCAGAGGTAATGTTGCAGCTATATTGGACCCTGGTCAGACCCTACTTGGAGTATTGTGTTCAATTCTGGTCGCCTCACTATAGGAAGTATGTGGAAACCATAGAAAGGGTGCAGAGGAGATTTACAAGGATGTTGCCTGGATTGGGGAACATACCTTATGAGAATAGGCTGAGTGAACTCGGCCTTTTCTCCTTGGAGCAACAGAGGGTGAGAGGTGACCTGATAGAGGTGTACAAGATAATGAGAGGCATTGATCGTGTGGATAGTCAGAGGCTTTTTCCCAGGGCTGAAATGGCTAGCACGAGAGGGCATAGTTTTCAGGTGCTTGGAAGTAGGTACAAAGGAGATGTCAGGGGTAAGTTCTTTATGCAGAGAGTGGTGAGTACATGGAATGGGTTGCCGCGACAGTGGTGGAGGCAGAAACGATAGGGTCTTTTAAGAGACTCCTGGATGGATACATGGAGCTTTGAAAAATAGAGGGCTATGGGTAAGCCTAAGTAGTTCTAAGGTAGGGATATGTTCGGTACAGCTTTGTGGGCCGAAGGGCCTGTATTGTGCTGTAGCTTTTCTATGTTTCTAACTCCCCTGACTCTCCTGCCACCCACCTATAGTAGGGGTAATTTTCAGTGGCCAGTAAACCTTCCTTCTAACCAGAATGTCTTTGGGATGTTGGACAAAAGGTGTGCATTAGGAGGAAACACATGGTCCCACATAGAACATGCAAGCTCCACACAGATAACATCTGGGGTCACCTCTGGTTTCTGGAGCTGTGAAAGAGCAGCATTTCCTCCTGGTCCAGTGTGCTGCCATTGTTATTATGGAAATCCTGGCTTGGTCTTCAAACCCTCAACTCTCAACAGATGAACTTCTTGTGCAGCCATGGAATGTAGTGGATAGAAGATAAAAAATATTTTGGAGTCAGCAGGTTGTAAACCATGCAATAAGATGCTCTCACCATCAAAATCAGTGTAAGGATTAAAGAAGAGTTGCAAGTACATGATTGACTCTGGGTTATCTTCGGGCAGATTGACGAGTTTGCAGTTGAAACAGGGAGAACCCAAGTCTTCCTGGTCTAACCTTGCTGAGCTCTGAAGTGCTGTGTTAGTAACACTGCTCACTGTTAGGTGATTGCTGCCTCTGCAGCAGGTTAACTTTAGCATGGGTATTGGATGACATTTGAGAGGGGTTTTAGGTGGTTGCTGTAGTCAGAATCTTCATGAGGGCGAACCAACTGCAGCTCACTCTCAGTCATCAACGTCATGTGGGATGGGTATTGCTTCTAACATATATCAGCTTCTTTAGGACACTGACCAGCCAAGTAAGCAATACAGATGAAAAAAACCATTGTTGCCCTTTCACTGGAGCTGCAACAGCTTTGAATATGGTTGTGAAGTTGTGCTATTAAGATCATTTTGATGGATCTAAGGGCAGACAATTGCAGCATGGTGGGGCATTGTCAGGAGAGGTGTTCAGGGGAGGCCAGAGCTCAGGGTGGTGCTGACAGGTATGCACCTGCTCGGGCTAATCCAGGTGCATGGTCTTCAAGTAGATCTGCTACCAAAATGTAACCTGGTGCAGACGATGCTCTGGCCCTTGGCTGAGTTCTTGCAGTGGATATGCTATTCCTCTCCATTAGCTGTATTTATGCATTATCCATAGAATGACATCCATGTCAGATAATCGAAAGTCCACTCCAGTGATTTTCACAGCCCGATGATGTCAAAAACTGTTCTGCAGCCAATTAAATACTTTTAAAGTGCAATTACTTTAAAGTAAAGCACAATTACTTTGAAGTAAAGCAGGAAGCATGGCAATCAACTTGTGTACAACAGGCTTCCACAAACAGCAGTGTGACAATTACTGGATAACCCCTTTGGTGTCAAATTGGAACTGCAATGACACCAGGGATCACTCCTCTGCCTTTCTTTTAAATAATTTAATGAGCTCTTTTATGTCTGTGACAATCTAGATGGGATCTTGGTTTCAAGTCTCATCTCTACCATGTCAGACCAGATATTTTTGCTTAAGTTAATGCAGGAGAACTTGAACCAAAAAGCTTCTGTTTCAGAGGTAAGGTCACTAACAAATGATGTACAATTGACACTAACAACATAAAGATATCTACAACAGAAATATAACTGAGCTCAAATACACAGCAGACGATTGTCGCAGTCTCCTGTTGTGTTCGATTTTTGCTTACGTTTATATTGGTCGTAGCTGAAAGGGACAAGCAATAATGGCCCTGACCATTCTGAGTATGATTGGACTACATTGTGAGTGGCTTGAGTTTAATCTGTTTAGGTCAGAATTAGAATCAATAGGTTCAATATGTTTCAAAGGGACATTTAACGTCAGAGAAATGTATACAATATACATCCTGAAATTCTTTTTCTTCGCAAACATCCATGAAAACAGAGAAGTGTCCCAAAGAATTAATGACAGTTAAACATTAGAACCCCAAAGCCTCCCCCAACTCTCCCCTCATACGCACAAGCAGCAGCAAAGCAATGACACACCCCCAACTCCCACCAGCAAAAAAACATCAGCACCCTCCACTGAACACTCAGGCATGCAGGAATCATCAATAAAGACACAGACTAGCAGTACCCCAAAGACTACTCATTCACCCGGTAATTCGACATACCACAGCCTCTCTCTCTCCCTAATAAAGGAAAAAAAGAGGGGAGACATAACAAACAACTTGCTTAGTTATGATGTTTAAAGTCTGTTGCGTTGCTTTTTCCAAGCTCTGCGCCCAGAGAGTTAGCCCCAGGAAGGCGCAGCTCTTCGGACACACAACCCATGGTAGCCAGCCTGCTGCTCCTGATGTTCTGTGTTCTCCTGTGACACTTCAGTCAGAGGCACTGGCCTAGGATCAGCCCATCTTCAGAGACACGGAAATCCAGAACCCGGAGGCGTACTCGTCTTCCAGGCCACGTCCTTGGCATATCAAAAAGCAGCCGGTCATGAGGCCCTGAGAGCGGGTCACATTCCGGCGAAGAACTGAAGTCAGAGTGTAACTCCAGGTCTGGGTCTTCAAAAGAACCTTGAAAGGGAAAAAAGAAATATCAAAGATAGAAATAGAGCTGTTTCCGAAGATGCAAGTAAAGGAGTCACTGTTTAGCACCATCATCCCTTTGCTCTGCCCCTCTGATAAACTCCGATAGAATCAGTTTATTATCACTGACATGTCAACATGAAATTTGTTGTTTTGCAGCTGCAGTTCAAATTTCCAAGTTTTGAAGTAAATTTATTATCAAAGTACATTTATGTCACTATATACAATCCTGAGATTCATTTTCTTGCAAGCCATCACAGCAAATATGAGAAACAGAACAGAATCAATGTAAAGACTGGACCCAACAGGACGGTCAAATAACTAATGTACGAAAGATAACAGACTGTGCAAATGCAAAAAGAAAGAGAAAAAAGATCATAATAAACAAATAAACAGTAAGTATCGAGAACATGAGATGAAGAGTCCTAGAAAGTGAGTTCATAGGCTGTGGGAACAGTTCAGTGATGGGGTGAGTGAAGTTATCCCCTCTGGTTCAAGAGCCTGATAGTTGAGGGGTAATATTTGTTCCTGAATTTGGTGATACGGGTCTTTAGGCTCCTGTACCGTTTTCCTGATGGTAGCAGCAAGAAGAGAGCATGGCCAGGACGTAGGGGGTCCTTGATGATGGATCCTGCTTTTTTGTGACAGCGCTCTGTGTAGATGTTCTAATAGTGGCAAGACATAAAAATTACCATAAGTTACAAAAATAAAGAAGTCTATGGTTTTATTGTCTTGTGGTAATAAAAGAACTCAAGGTATCGTTCGTGGATATTCAGAAATCTGATGGCAGAGGATTGTCCTAAAGTTTACAGTAAACATAGTTGCATTACAGCCCAGAAGAAACATTGTAAAGGCATTAAATATATTTTAAAATTTTCCTTTTTGTGCTTTATTTACTTGTCCTGGAGGAAATGAGGTTACTCAACTGTGAGTCAAAAACCAACTGAGATTGGATAGCTGTGTTTAGAATGATGACTCTAATCTTCTTGCCTCCATCCAGCAAAGTAGTGGATGGACAAGAGATGGAATGGGACTAGCAAACAGCCCTGGCCATTGAAAGGTGAGCCATGACATGATAGAACAATATAGTGGCATCATAAAGAAAGCATACAAAAAGTGAATAAAAATTAAAACCAGGTAGTGGACTCAGTTGTCCATATCTGCTGTTGCGTTCAAGATCTTTTCTTGAAGACCATCCACTGACTCTGCAGTTCACTGTATCCTGGTGTTTACCAGATGTCTCATTTGAGCTTGAATAGTCACAATGCAAAGCCTGAGGGTTGGCCTTCACAAGATCCTTGAGCCCACCTTTGGACAGTGCACAAACCAACAAGTGCCTGAGATGTAAATCTCAGGAGTGCAGTAGCGCTTTTCTCGACTGGGTAGGTTACTGACTAGCCAAGTTGGCTACAGAGGTAATTCAGGATCTTCTGGGTGGTGTCCCTGCAGGAGGTTGTCCAGTTGGCCTCCTGTCCATTCTGGTCCCACTATCAAGATCTGTGTCCTTCCTGGCACACCTGCTTACACATAGTTGCAGCAGTAATGTGATGTGTATAGGGTGGCTGGCATCATCTGTTTGCTTCATCCTCAGCTTCAGATGGTAGGTGGTACTATTCCAGTGAGGAGTGTGGATATACAAGCAACACACACAGGATGCCAAAGGAACTCAGCATCTATGGAAAAGAATACAGTTGACATTTTGGGCTGAAATCCTTCTTCATCACTGAAAAGGAAGGGGAGAAGTCAGAGAAAGATGGGAGGGAGGGAAGGAAGTAGTACAAGGTGGCAGGTGATAGGTGAAATTGGGAGAGGGAGGGGTGAAGTAAAGAGCTGGGAAGTTGATTGGTGAAAGAGATACAGGGCTGGAGAAGGGAAATCTGATAGGAAAGGACAGAAAATCGTGGAAGAAGGGGAAGGGTGAGGAGCACCAGAGGGAGTGATGGGCAGGTAAGGAGATAAGGTGAGAGAGGAAAATAGGAATGGGGAATGGTGAAGGGAGAGGGGGGTTGCAATAACTGGAAGTTTGAAAAATTGCTGTTCATGCCATCAGGTTGGAGGCCAACCAAACGTGTTAAGGTGTTACTCCCCCAACCTGTGTGGCCTCATTGTGGCAGCAGCGGAGAGCATGGATTGACATGTCGGAATGGGAAGCAGAATGGAAATGTGAAGGCACCGGGAAATCTTGCTTTTTGTAGCGGAGGTGCTCTGTGAAGTGGTCTCCCAATCTACGGCAGGTCTCACTAATATACAGGAGGCCATACCAGGAGCACCAGATACAGAAGATGACCCAACAAGTTCGCAGGAGAAGTGTTGCCTCACTTGGAAGGACTGTTTTGTAGTTAGGGAGGAGGTGTCAAGGCAGGTGTGGCACTTGTTTGTCTTGCAAGGCTAAGTATCAGGAGGGAGATCAGTGGGGAGGGACGAGTGGAAAAGGAGTCGCATAGGGAGTGATCCCTGTGGAAAGTTGGGGAGATGGAAAGATGTGCTTGGTGCAGGAATCCCGTTGGAGATGGCGGAAGTTATGGAGAATTATGTGTTGGATGCGGAGGCTACTAGGGTGGTAGCTGAGGACAAGAGGAACCCTATCATTGGTGTGGTGGAATGAGGGCAGACGTGTATGAAATAGAAGAGATGTGGGTGAGGGCAACACTGATGGTGGAGAAAGGAAAGCCCCTTTCTATGAAGAAGGAGGACATCTCAGTTGTCTGAAATGAAAAGCCTCATCCTGAGAATAAATGCAGTGGAGACAGAGAAACTGAGAGAAGGAGAAGGCACTTAATAAGTAACAGGGTGTAGTCCAGATATCTATGAGAGTCTGTGGATTTAGAAACGATATCAGTAGATAGCTTGTCTCCAGAGATGCAGAAAGAGAGAATGAGAAAGGGGAGAGAGGTGTTGGAAATGGACCATGTAGATTTGAAATTGAAATTGAAATTTAAGTTTTATTTCAGTCAGTACAAACCTAACAAAAAGCATAATTTTCAATGATGATTTCATAAGCCAAAATTAAATAATACAAAACTTTGAAACAGACCAAAAGGGTGTAGGCTGAAGCCACAGCTTATTACGCCTACCCCTCTTACTTATACAAAAACATATATGGCATCAATCATCACATCAAAACAATCAATTTCATAATCTTTTAACACAAAATCCAATTCCAAGTTGTGGTGAACTACATATACCTGTCTGGACATGCCTCCCCCCCCCCCCCCCCCCCCCACTGACTGCTCCTGTGGCTCCTCCCATGGACCCTGGTATAAAGGCGATTGGAGACACCGCCCCGGCCTCAGTCTCCAGGATGCAGTGCAGTGGTCAATTGCTGCTTGTTCTTTCTTCCAGCCAATAAAAGCCTATATCTCGCCTCACGTCTCTAAGAGTTATTGATGGTGCACCACAAGTATAATTTATTTACATTACTCCCATTCATTTTAAATCATGTATTTTATATTCATTAAACTATTTTAAAATAATTTTTTAAACTTGTTAAGTGTGGCGCATATTTTTAAATTCTTACTACAACTGTTCCATAGATTCACCCCTCTGACTGAAATACAACGATTTTTTACATTTGTTCTTATCCTTTGTTTTTGAAATATACACGTTCCTCTCAAATCAAGTTGACTTTCTCTCATTTTAAACAATCTTTGGATACTTTGTGGCAACTGTCCATTTTCTACTTTATACATAATTTGTATTATTTTAAAATCTACAAAATCTCTGAATTTTAAAGTATTTAGTTGAATAAATAGTAGATTGGTTGGCTCATAATAACTTGTCTAATTTAAATTCATATGGCTTTCTTTTGGAGTAGAAAAATTGAGTTTGTCTTTGTTTTGTACATATTTCCCCATACCTCTACACAGTAAGTCACGTATGGGACTATAAGTAAACAGTATAATGTATACAAAGATTCCTGATTTAAGAAATCTTGCACTTTGTACAGTATTGCAATAGATTTTGACATTTTTGCTTTGACATAATTTATAAGTGGTTTCAGCTTAATTTATTACCTATTACCACTCCTAAAAAATTTGTTCCAGATACCTTATCAATTTCAACATCATTTATTCTAAGTTTACTATATGAGTTTGGTACACAGTTTCCAAATATTATGTATTTAGTTTTACTTAGATTCAGTGACTTGTTGGTATCAAACCATTTCTTTATAATTTTTAGTTCTTTCTCCACTGTATCCAAAAGTTGTTTCAGATGTTCCCCACTACAAAATATAGTTGTATCATCAGCAAATAATATACATTTTAATGTCTGAGAAACCATATATATATCATTTATATACAAAATGAACAGCAATGGACCAAGCACTGAACCTTGTGGTTCAAGTTACCCTCAAAAGTTTTGAATTTGAGTTGTTTATATGTACATACTGATACCTGTCTTCTAAATAACTACTTAAACCAGTCATGTGCCACCCCTCTAATACCATATCTTTCTAATTTTGTTAATAATAATTTATGGTCAATAATGTCAAATGCTTCTTTTAGATCAAGGAATATTCCCACTGTGCATTCATTTCTTTCTATAGCATTTGATATTTCTTCTATGAAATCTATTAATGCTTTTGTAGTGGTTCTTTTTTTTCTGAAATGATATTGCTGTTCACAGAGTATATTATGTTTTATTATAACATCATTTAATCTCTTACAAATACTTTTTCCAATATTTTGGAAAACTGTGAGAGCAAAGAAACTGGTCGATAATTTGAAAATACATGTTTATCTCCAGCTTTGTATATTGGAATGACCTTGGCTATTTTCATTTTACTGGGAAATTTTCCAGCAATCAAAGACTGATTACAGATATGAGTCAGTGGTTTCACAACAAAAATAATTATGTTTTTAATTAAATACATATCATATCCATTCCAATCTGTTGATTTCTTGCTCTTTGATTTATATATTATTTCAATTATTTCTTTTTCCTCAGTTGCTGTAATAAACATAGTGTAAGTGTTTATATTGATAATCTTATTATTTACTCCATCTTTATTGCTGGGTTCAGTAATTGATTTAGCTAATTTGATTCCCACATTAACAAAAAAATCATTAAACCTATCTGCAACCAAATTAATATCCTTTATTACCATATCATTGTTTGAATTGAAGTAATACGGGTAAATTGTTTTTCTTTTATCCTTTTTAATAATTTCATTTAAAATTCTCCAAGTATTTTTGGGCAGGGTGGATGTTGGAGGCAAATTTGATGAAATCGATGAGCTCAGCATAGGTGCAGGAAGCAGCATCAATGCAGTCATCGATGCAGCATAGCAAGAGTTGGGGACTGATGCTGGCGTAGGCTTGGAACAGGGACTCTTCCACATAACTGACGAAAAGGCAGGCATAGCTGGGACCCATGTGAGTACCCATGGCTACACCTTTGGTCTGAAGTAAGTGGGAGAGCTGAAGGAGAAATTATTGAGGGTGAGGGCTAGTTCCATCAGATGGGAGAAGAGTGGTGGTGGAGTTGTTGGGTCTGTTGTTCAGAAAGAAGCAGAGAGCTTTGCAGAGAAGCAGATGCAAAAGCTGTTGACAAGTTATTGGCTTAAAGGTGCTAGAGTTTGTGCCATATAAATACACTGCCGTTGATTTAAGTTGTTGTCATAATGGGCAGAACAGTTAGGAGAGCTGTTGCCTTGTGTCTCCAGCGATCCAGGCTCAATACTGATCTCTGGTGCTGTCTGTGAGAAATTTGTGCATTCTTCCTGTGACCGCACGGGGTTCTCTTGGGTGTTCCTGTTTCCACCCATAGACATTCAAGTTGGTATGTTAGTTGGCCAAAGTAAACTGTTACTCATGTGTAGATGTGCCACAGTTGTTGATGGGAATGTGGGAATGTAACAGGCTCAATGGCCCGAAGTGACTCGCCAGGAAATATGGAAACATAAATGAAACTATGTGCGTGTGGAAGGATTGTTTGCAGATGGGTAAAGGAATAGCGTAGTCCTACTAGGATACCATCTGTAAGCTGGATTCAAAGGGTGAAGAGGTACATTCCTTGGAATTTACTGCACATTGGTTGATAATTGAAGAAACCACGATCAGTTGGCACATAGATACTTTTGGAAGCTCATTGTTGTTGGGCATATGAAAATCAAAAAGATGCAGGTGGTGGAAATCTGAAATAAAATAGATTATGTTGGAGATACTCAGCCGGTCAGGAAGAATCTCTGGAAAGAAAAACAGAGTTAAGCTTTCAACTCAAAGACCCTTTCTTAGAATAGTTATGGGGGAAGGTGTATCTTGATTACTTTTTATTGGGACAGAGTAAGCTGATAGTAAACAACAATGCGGGGGGGACTCTGGTTTATTGAGGAGAAATACTGGTGGGTTGTTGGTGAGACAGAGGGGGAGGGTGGTGGATTCAGTTACCCACTACGATGATGGGACAGGGATCTATTCATATAATTATAGGCATCAATTGAGTTAAGTTATTTGAGTTGGGGAAGTTTGTGTATCAGAGATTTTTTTTGAGCAATAATGAAATCCTGGAGACACGCAAATTAAGGGCTGCACTAACCTCCACCCAAAAACACCACTGGCCTGAAAAGTACTGATAAATCCAGACATTAAGTATCGCCACATCATTATTGTGGGTATGTGCAAGGTGCAATCTGATTGTAGGAGGTTTGCTTTGGAACAATGGTGGTGACGGTGTCCTGAGAGATTGCAGATGCTAGAATCTGAATCAGCACACAAAGCACAGGCAAAACTCAGCAAGTCAGCAGCAAATATGGAGGGTAATGGACAGTAGACATTTTGGATTGATTCTTTATCTGGGCTTGGTGTGATTATGGGTTCTGTGGTCTGGGAGTGAGTGAAGGCTCCATGAAGGGTAATTCAAACTGGCACAACACACACCTATCAACTCATTTAATTGTGCATATTGTGCATCCTTATTTAAGATGACGTAGGCTGTAACCAGCAACAATATACCAGTTCAACTCAATTGGTAACTGAAAATTTTAATGTAATTAGTTTTGCTACAACAAGTGTATGGGACATTGGAAAAAAAGTTGAATTTCCCCATGGGGATGAATAAAGTATCTATCTATCTATCTAAAAAACTGCTGATGTTGGAATTACAAAATAAAACAGAAAATGCTGGCAACATTTAAGCAGCATTTTGGTGGAAAGAAAAATAGAGTTAAGGTTTCAGGTTAAAGAACTTTTATCAAAACTTGGAAATGAAGAAAACAATTTGGTTTCAAGATGTAGAGAGGTTGTGGGGGGGGGGGGGGGGGAAGAAAAATGATGGTCAGGTTCAGATGAGTTTATTGTCAAACATACCAGGGTGTAATGAAACTCCTTGTTTGTGTGACTCACATTGTAAAAAGTGTAATAAATACAACAATAAATTTAGCAACAAGGCCAAAATGGCACAAAGTATCAAGGTGAAAACTGAAGTAGCTCAGAAAAAATACTAAAGCGACATAAACAAAGAGGTGAAGGTAAAGGTTGGGGAGGAAATTTGGAAGAGGTAACTGGTTTGGAAGTCTGATAACAATGGGGGAAAATTGTTTGAGTCTGGTATTCTGAGCTTTAAGCTCCTGCATCTTTAAGAAGGTGGAAGAGAGACAAGGGAATAACCGGGGGGGGGGGGGGGGCAGGCATTTTTGACATTACAGTTAGCCTTCCTTTGGTGATGCACCACAAAGATGGACTGGATCGGAGGAAGTGATGGACCTCTGATGGACTACAGTTTTTGCTACATTTGTGAATTGTGCTGGAATATTAAACAATCAAAGGCTGAATTGCTTCACAAGGCAACTCCTCCTCACAAATGGCAAACAGCACGCGAGGACTAAAGATGAAGTGTTAACAACGAGATAATCCATCTAAGCCTCCACTTGAGTTCTCCACCACCAAGTCATTGGCAGTTCAATTTACTCTGGATCACATAAGGAAGCAGTCGATGCACCAAAGCTGACTGCACCTTTAGTTGCGAGGTCTCAGCAATGGAAAGCATTGGCATCGACTTGAAAGTGTGAAAAGTAGCTTGTATTATATATATATATATATATATATATATATATATATATATATATATCCCATCTTCAACAAGTAGAACAAACCCACTTTGGCTATTTACCATGTGCTCCTGATACTCACAGTTGATAGAAAACTGATGACAAAATCCACAAACAAATGGATGTTACTGACCAATTTACTGACCAATGTTACTGAGTCAATTTATTAATTGACTCACCTTGGGCTTTACCAGAATCACTCATCTTCAGGTATTATTACAGCTTCAGGCCAAACATGGTCAAGTGAGATGAGACTGCGTGCTTTTCATTTGAATGAGGCTGGTATGTTTCAGATCAATGGTAATTTGAAGAAATCTCCATCAACAGAGCATTGCTCTTGCAAAGGTAAATGGTTATTGTGGTAGGAAGCTGGTCATTTCAACCTCAAGGTTTATATCAGTTTTGTATCCTAGGTTGGACCATCTTCTGTTATTCATTGAGGATCTGTCCTCTATCACAAAGTTGGGCAGGCAATTGTTCCATAATAATTGCATTCAATGTTTAATTCCATTCACCTCCTCAGATAATAAAACAAATGAAGGCAGTAAGTAATATCTATGTGGTCACTTTCAAGTGTAAGTTTACCAATTTCTCATTAACATTCAACAGCATAATTCTATATTATCAATGCTTTGTGTGCCACTATTGGCCAATAGTTTAATCTAACCAGCTATATAAATCACGTGGCTATAAGCATGGCTCAAAGGAGGGTTATCCTACAGCAGGCTGTTCATTTCTGGACATTGTTCCACCATGTGTAAGGGAGAAGTCAGAAATACGCTGGGAGTATTTTCTTGAATGGGTCTCTCAGGAAGCTTAACAGTGATATGAACAAAGTAGACTACTCTCCCACCAAATGATCCTGCTGTTAGGGATGGGAACATTTACTCAATAGATGATTGGAGAACTACCAGAGTTATGTTTTTTTTTAATCTTTCATTTGTTGCAATTGGCTGAAGATTTTCTGGGCAAAAATCTAAATTAGGATAATATATAACACGGGGGCTGGAGTTTTAGGAGAAAGATTAAAAATTGGGAAGTTGTCCTGGATAGGTGATTGAGGCACAATCTCACCTTTAGAGGAAGGAGTAGTTGTAGCAATAGTGTGTGGTGAGGTCTGGTGGATGAGAGCATGGGAGATGAAATAAGAAGAGGAGAGAACAGATGGAGGGAGGTAAGAGGCTATGATGGAAAGGTGTCTGATGAAGGAGGAAACGGAATTTGGGGGATCAGCAGCAAAGGGAGTAGGGTTGAGTGCTGAAGGGGCTGGAGCTGTGAGAAGGTGGTTAATGAAGGGGAGGAAGATGAAGAGGAAAATATTTGAAGGGAGAAAAGAAGATTGAGGAAGACAGGAAAAGGGACATTGAGGGATGATATTGCGTTGGAAGGGTGAAGTGAAGAGTTGTGTGGATCTGTGGGTGGACCTGTTAAACCCAAGTACAACGTTGGGATTTGTGACTGAGTTCTCAGGACCCTGGGCGTGACTGTGGGATCTCTGGTTGGGGTCGATGGCTCTGGATATGATTGTAGGGCTGTTGCTTTGTGCGATGGCTCTGGGGGCGATTGCGGAGCCTGTTGCCATGGCTCACTGTGTGCAGTAGTTCTGGCGCCGGTATCGGCAGCAGTTCGTGTCCTGATCCTGGGCCGATCCGATTGATTTGTTTCCCGTTTGCTCTCTCTTCCCTGCTGCTTTGCATTGCTTGATTGAAGCAGAAGTTGGGAACGTCCGCCGAGGCCCTGGGCACTGGTGTGGAGGTGGCCCGGAGCTGGGCTTTCTGTTCGGACGAGCCGGCGCCGGCAGGATTGCAGCCGGCATGGAAGCGCAGGATGGAGCCGGGAGGCTGGACCTGCTGCCGGCTGCCGGGGTGGAGGAGTCCGCGCTAGACCCGGTGGAACGGATTTTACTGGAGTCTGTATGTCAACAGCAGGGATGGATCAGGGTGTACGGTAAGAGGGGGAGCAAAGCTTGAGGAGTGAGGAGGGGGCAGTGGACAGTGGATGGGGTGAAGGTTCTTGGCATGGATGGGAGTGGCGGGGACAAAGGTCGGGGCAGGGGTTACAGCTGAGTACCGGAGGCACTGGGTATTGGATAGGGTTGGTCATACAAGTTGCTGGGGATTACAGGGAAAAGGTCAGTATTTTGGGTGAAGAACGAGGGCCATTAATCAGGCGGGACTGTGGAGAGGGACGTAGGCCGTTGACTTTATGGCTGATAACTCGTGAGTGATGGTGGAACCGGACACTGATGGGCGCCTTTCACAGACGAGCGAGCTGGCAAGACTCGGCTTGAGAGACTGTCTCTGTGATTGAGGAATGAGTTCGGAAAATACCGCGAAACAGGAGGGGGGAGACGACCACATGAAAGGGATGCGAAGCAATGGGAAGCAAGAACAGGAAATGAACGAGCTAACTTTATAATATTCTATTGAATTCACTTTTTTATGTTTTGCAAATTGTATTCTAAACGTTAGGATGTCTGAGTGCTGTTTGAGAGAGTGCCTTTCTCACTTAAAACATACTTCTAGTCAAATTGGCACATCAGAAAGTATTAGCAGTAATATTATGTGGGTAAAGTTTTATAAACTACAACGCTACAAACTGTGATATTGTTTTTCTGATGTAATTAGTGATAAGATACCGTTGGTTAACTTGTTTTTTTATTTAGAGTTCTCTTTACAAAACTAATAAACAATTTTTGATTACAAGAAACAGAGCAGCGTGTATAAGCAAAATACTAATTTTAATCTTGGTTATTTCAACTTTGCAGTCAAGTGAATGAGTAAACGGACTTTGCATTTCATTATTCCAATCTGACAATTAATACTTTTGGAATGTAACAAATGAACCATGATTAAAAATGAGCAGTTGCTCAACTCCATTGATGGTTCAATCTTAAGTTCAAATTGTGCTCATTGTTTCTGGTTCAGCAATTATACCTTGTATGTTAGATGAAGTATTCCATTTAGTCAATGAAAAAGATGTTTGCCTCATGACACACCGGTTACAATTTTGTGTTAAAATTATTTTGTTCATCTTTATATTTAAGGTATAAAGAGTATTTTGTGTTCATGTTAGTGAAGGTAATGGAAAAGGAAATCGGGTGCCAGAATGTAAGGTGAATTATGAGGGAAGAATCTTGGAACTGGAGAATTATTTAGCTTTGGATTTGTCCGTGCAGGAACATTGTACAAGCAGGACACTCAACAAATAGGAATTCTTTTCTGATGAGTAGTCGAAACTTATAGCTTTAAACTAAGACTTATGGAGAGAAAAAACAAATGGTATTGATCAGCTGTCATTTTATGGCCTGGAGTTTTGAGGAGCTTCCCAGTGGGTTTATTAAATGTGTTATTAAGAAGCTGAATTTGTTGTATTTAGTAGAAATGTGGATACCAATTAACTATAATGACAGTAGATGAGGGAGAAGAAACTTTGTTAGAAAAAGTTTTGAATTGCATAGAGAGATCTGCTGTACATGTGCATCATTAAGTGTACCAAGTGAAGCACACACAAAATGCTGGCAGAACTCAACAGGTCAGGCAGCATTTAATAAAATGAATAAATAGTTGATGTTTTGGGCCAAGACTCCTCATCAAGACTGGAAAGGAAAGGGGAAGAAGTGAGAATAAGGAGGAGGGTGAGGGGAAGGAGGACAAGCTAGGTGATTGGTTAAGCCAGGTGGGTGGGGAGGGGGTATGACGTGAGAAGCTGGGAGGTAATAAGTAGAAAAGGAAAGGGCTGGAGAAGAGTGGATAATAAGAATCTGATAGAGTGGATAATGGAAGAAAGGGAAGGAAGAATGGCAATTGGGGGAGGTGATAGGCAGGTGAGGAAGAGGGGTGCCAGTGTGGGGAAATGAAGAGGGAAGGGTTGAGAGGGAAAAACTTGATGGAAGTTGAAGAAATTGATGCTTATGCCATCAGGTTGGAGACTACCCAGACGGAATATGAGGTGTTGCTTCTCTAACCTGACAGTGGCCTTATCGTGGCAGCGGAGGAGGCCACGGTCTGATATGTCGGAATGGGGATTGGAATTAAAATGGTTGGCCACCAGCAAATTCTGCTTTTTGTCAAGGCGTTCAACAAAGTATAACTTTGTGGTTTTTGTAGTTGAATATCTTGCTGATGTACAGTGTGTTCTAGCACACAGTTTGGGAATAAAGTTTGTGTAGAGTGCCAGGGTTCTGTCACACCACTATCCCATGAGGAACCACTCCCTTCAGGAAAAGAATGGGGGAGGGTGAATTAAACATGGGTAGGGCTGGAGTTAGCTGTCCTTTTGAAATTCATCTGAGTAACACTAATGAATGCAGTGTGATTTCATCTTCTGGCAGAATAGTAAGTTTGAAGTCATGCTGACTCAATCCCAGCTGACAAAGTTTGACACTTTTTCAACATGTTGTATGTTCTTTAGTTGGCTAGTCCAGGAACAAAAGACTAAAACTGCCTTTTTTGAATTCTTTGTTATTGATTTCTTTTCCCCTTCTGGGTAGCCACTGAGAAACTAGCCAATATCAGAGAGGAACTGAAGTAACCATCCTCATCTGCTTGTCTCTGATAGGCACAAATGAGTGCTTGCTGGATAAATGCAGACTTATTATTAACTCTGCTGTAAGAGGGTACTGTGAAACGTCCATATTAATTTGCACAGACTCATGCTGGTTTGCTAGCTGCTATCTGAGTAGCAACTTCAGTAAGCAATAGAACCTCTTTAGGATTTATTTACATCATAGTTATTTTGTGTTAAATCTTAAGAGTCTTCTTGCATGTGATTTATTGTTGGTTTGCACTTATAAGTGCAGTCCAATTCTAATCCTGGCAGGTGCCCCTTAACAGCTGGTCTGTTGTTAAGGGAACAGACTAAAACAGAATGGTTTGTACTATCCTATTTGTGTGGAATAAATGAAATTGAAATGACTAAGTTTAAGTAAATCAGAATTGTAACAAATTTAAATGGTATCACCTTCTGAAGTTGTTGTATATAGTGTGCTATATTTCAAGCATTTCAGTTTGTGGGCAGTGTTAGGTGCAAGTAGAAGTGTTTAAGGTCAAGCTTATCATCTGCTTCACCATCCATGAATTGCTTTTTGTTTAGGTGTGATGTATTTAACCAAGATTAGTGTCTTCAATGGCAAGGAATAGTTAACTAGGCATGCCATACTAATGCTTTGAAGTGCCTCAACTTGCATGAAATATTGATTTCTTAAATCAGCCATAAGTAACTTTTGATACCAGTCAAAATATTAGAGTCTGAAATTTTTGGGCATTTTCAGTACTTTATGAATGAAGGACTGCCTTGATATTTCGCAGGACCTGTATGTTTCAGCTATTCGTTATATTCATCATATTGATCAACTAGTGTATTCTACTTTGCTGTTTAAAGTGTAAATATTAAATACGCTTTTAAAACTGGATTATGGACCTAATCTGAATCGAAATGCTGTTGTCGTGTATCACTCAGGTTTGCTTGATGATGTTTGGCAATGGTAGGGAGAGAATATTATTATTTTTGTCCACTCCAACAAAAATGCAGATAGCCCTCAGGAAACATCATTTAGCACTGGTTTCACTCAAATGTTATTATTGGAAGATTGTTATAACAAAGGATTGAATGTAGTGGGTGGAGCTGTAGTGAATGGGATGAAGTAAAAGGTAAAAACAGTGAAATTGAAAGATTAACATAAAATACTGGAAATGATGTGAAAATCTGGGTGCTGCTTGCATGACCTGTGAAATTATAAAAATAATTTTAAAAAAGAGGTTTATTAGAAGTATTGTCATCTGCCACAAAGGCAGATTATCCAAAAGTGTTTATGGGCACAGTGATTGCAAGCAGAGTGTTGAGAGTGAAGAAAATTTGTTCAGTACAGTATATGTTACTTAATGAAGCATTTTGAACTTTGGTCCGGAGAGTAGTTTCATCAGAATGTATGGTGAAGTGCTCAATCTTGAGGTTATGCTCATTCAACTGTCCCAGAACTCACATTTTAATTTTATCCTTTGTGCATTATCATTGTGCTATTTTTCAAGAAATTGCCCCATATTCCCTTCCATACACTTAAACATGTTAGCAAGCTGAGAGAATATTGTGAAATGTCTATATTCAGTACATGTAGGGATTTAGGAATTAGGGGCGATTGAACATATAGCTTAAATTTTGGAAATTGTAGTTTATATTACTTTGTTCTCCTTCTTTGGTAGACTACATATGTTATTGATGCCATAAAGTGTCCTTAACACTTCTAAAACAAAAGAGATGATCATGGACTTCAGGAGATCAAAGGACAGAGTACACACCCCTTCCATATACATGGAGAGGTAGTGGAAAGTATGGAAAACCTAAAGTTCCTTGGAGTTATGTTGTTAAATCAGCTGACATGGACCACCAACACCTCACTGCTTGTAAAAAAAAAAGCACAACAAAGACTCTTCTTCCTCAGAAAGCTGAAACAGGCCAAACTCCCACAAAAGCTGTTGCTTAACTTCTACAGAAGCACAATTGAAACCATCCTGACCAACAGCGCCACAGTGTGGTATGCCAGCTGCACAGCCGCTGAGCGACAAGACCTGCATCGTGTGGTGAAGGCGGCCCAGCAAATTGTCAGGATGGAGCTCCCAGGACTGGACACCATCTATTCCAGCAGACTCAGGAGGAAAGCAATCAGCATAACCAGAGACACCACGCACCCTGGCCACTCACTATTTGATCCGCTGCCGTCCAGCAAAAGGTTCAGGACACTAAAAGCCAGAACAAATAGACTGAGAAACAGCTTTTACCCCAGAGCTGTGGTCTCCATCACACCACTCCCACAGAACAATGACTGAAACTGTGAGCACACACATGCACACACAAGGACTCAAATACTTGCACTAAAGGCACTTTGTGCATTACTGTGATATTCTGCCGCTGCTGTAACTTATTTTCTGCTACTTATCTATTTAATACTGTTTTTCTATTACTGTCTTGTTTTTAGCTACCGCTTTGTTTGATTGCCTGAGAGGAAGCCAAACAGAGTTTCATTGTACCTATGTATAATGACAATAAAGATCATTCAATTATGTATGTTATTGATTCTGTTTCTACAGAAATGGCTATAAATTGTAATGAGAACTTGAAGTGAGGATGCAGCCAAGTATTCTGGATGATCTTCTGAAACTTATTTCAGGGCTTGGTAAGGATGGGAATTATGAGTTCAGAAGGATGAATCTGTATGCTTGCCTGTCTTTCATAGTTTTCCTCATAGCCTATTTAGTGAAAAGTGCAATGTCCTGCTTGGTATCTTACATAGCTAGTAGAAATAGCAGACATTGAATATCTGACAGACTGAATAAAGCATCATTATTTCTAGATTTGCAAGTTTCTCTGTGGAAATTAGATTTGATGTCTTATTTGTTGCTATACTCAGAAATATTTTTGTTGTTTGTTGTTGAATGCCAATAAGAGGATAACAGGTTCTGTATCAAAGAAGAATCATTGATCTAACCAAAGATTTGATTTTTAAAAAAGTAATACACACAACCTGATTTTCAGCATCTGCAGATTTTCTCTTGTTTGTAATTTGATCAAGAAAGTTGGTTTTGAGCAGTCATAGAGCTGGAGATGCATGACGGTTTGGAAGAATGGAAGTTGCTGAAACAAATTTTCAGTGATTCCAGTGAAAGCAGAAATCCGTAGCTATAAAACAAAATGTTTTTGGGACAGTGTACTTGAAGACTAAGCGATTATTGACTTGTGAGATGGGGCCTTGTAGAGGAATTTGAACAGAAAAGTTATTTTTGTAAATGGATTTTGGAGGATAAATTAATATTAGACTAATGGGCAAAAAATTATGTAAAAATTAGGTAATACAGAAAGCTGATGAGGAGGGCATTGGAATAACTTAGTCTCAAGTTGATGTGGGAGTGAAAGGTTCAATGATAGTGGCTGATGTTAAATGTACAAAAAAAATGGCAGAGGTAGGCAATGTTCCTGAGGTGAAAATTTTTTTTCTGCATTAATTGGGATTTTTATTTGAGGTCTGCTGAATCCTAGTCAAAAGTTTGTTAAAGGATAGCATTCTTTGCACATGGAGTTAAAATTCATGAAAAAGCTTTATCACAATGAATTCAGCTGGGTGTCTGGTTAGGTTGAATAGGTTGAAGTACCGAATTTGTATGTGTTGTGGTCATAGAGTCACTGCTTCCAGTTTGCCAATGACTGTATCAGGAAATGGTTTGGCTGTGTGAACCTCAGCTCAGGCTGACTCTTCAATGATGCTTTTGTTCAGCTAGTTCAATCATTACTTTGGTGTGGCTGGAATTAGTCTTTATGTTGAAAGAAAATGAAGTAGAAATGTACTATACAATGAAAAAATTGGACCATTTGAGTACTCTGGGATAGGAATAGGATTCAAATGAATTGAATTTGCCATAGTATGGGGAAGTCAGTGGTAGTATGGCAGCAATTAGTGATTGATGTACTTTGATCTATTTCAAAGCATCATTACAATAGAGCTATTGCAATTGTTATATAGAATTGTTCATCAGATACCCTCCTTGTGAACATATGAACACCCAGAAACATTGAAAACTAACAAGATCTTTCCTAGATATTTTCAGTTCCTGTTTCTCAGGTTTAGTGGATTATTCTGCAAATATAGAACAAAACGATGTTTGTATTGAACTAAATCATTGAATTATTTTGTATATGTCTGTATTATGTTAGAACTAATTTTAATCACAACATATTTTAATTGTAAAATCACGAATCTACAAAAGTATAAAATAATAACACTAAATTTGTTTTAAATTTTGTTTATCAGTTTCCATGTTCCTAAGTTCTGTCCCATAAGATCAGCATTGGGTACATCAGATACTTGGTATGTGAAATATATATTCCATTGGTAATTTAAAGGTCTTCATTCTGGGCAGTTGGGGGATAATACATGACGGGGGATTTCTCTGTGCAGTTCCAGTATTTTCAAATTTTAATACTGTTTTTGTGTCATATGTCAGAAATCACTATTTCAATTTGCTATTTAGTGAACTGTCAGTCGGATGAAATGGTAACTGACTTAAGGTCAAGTGCTAAATTTGTTCCTGTATTTCTCTTAATAGTTTTTCTGAGCTTATCATTTAATAAGATACTATCACAGTGACAATCTACAGAAACATAATCAGTTTTACTATCACTGGCATATGTCGTGAAATTTGTTGTTTTGCAGCAGCAGAACATTGCAATTCATAATAATAAAAACTATGAATTAAATAAGTATATATAGTGCCTTGAAAATCTATTCAGCCCTCACATCTATTTTCACAATTTTACTGTATCAATTTCTAAATTTAAAATATATTGAAGTAGAATTTTTTGAGCTAATCTACGAAACATTACACGTCGTGTTAAATCGAAAGAAAAATTCCTAAACCTGTGAACAATTTACCAAAAATTAAAAACCAAAATTTTGAGACTATAAAAGTATTCATCCCCATTGTAATTACTAACTTTCCTCAGGTGAAATTGGAGGAACACTTACTTTAAATGAGTTAATAAGACTAAATACAGTACCTCCTTTCTCTGTAAGGGCTAACAATATGGTGGATTTTCAACAGACCATACCAAAATGAAGACAAAAGAACATTCAAGACAAGTCAGGAAAATAATAATACAGAAGCTTAACTCTGGGGAAGGGTACAAGTCCATCCTAAAGTCACTGAACATACCTCGGAGCTCAGTGCAGTCCATCATGATAAAGTGGAAAAGTATGAAACCATAGCCATACTGACTAGGTCAGGCCACCCTGTTAAACTTAATCACCAAATTTAGTCACCAGAGAAGTATGACACTTGTAAGAGTGGCTACTATGATGCATCAATCACTCAGAGTGAGCTGCAGAGGTCAGTGGCTGCAACTGGAGATAAAGTTCATGGCTCCACAATCTCTAAGGCCTTGCACAAAAAGGTAAGGCTATGCTTGCCCATAAAGACTTTGCACAGTTTCATTTAGAAGATACTATAAAGATGGGAAAGATGGTCTCATGGTTGGATGAAACTAAAATGGAATGGTACGTATGGTGTAAATCTAATACTACGCATCAGCCAGGTAACACCATCCCTACTGTAAACTATGCTTGAGGTAACCATCATGCTACGGAGATGCTTTTCAGCAGCAGGGACTAGAAATTGGTCAGGATTGATGGGAAGAGGGATGCTGCTGAACACAGTGAGATCGTGGATACAAACATGCTAGCTTCTGCCAGAAAGCTTAGACTGGGGAAGAAGTTTGTCTTTCAACAGGACAATGACCCAAAGCAAACATGGAATGGCTTCAAATGAAGAAAATTTATGTCCTTGAGTGCCAAGTCAAAGTACTGATTTTAACCCGATCAAACATCTCTGGCAAGACCTGAAGATTGCCATCCACTGTTAACTTGGCACACTTTGAGAAATTTTGCAAAGAGGAATGGGCAGTTTTTCTATTATAAGATACATATTTTACTTCACCTATGATGACCCTGTCTGTTTGTTTTTATCCTGTTTGTTCTATTATTGGCCAAACAGTAAAAATAAAGTTTAAAAAAAAGAGGAATGGGCAAATCTTGCTCCGTCACATTATGTAAAGCTAATAGAATTTTATCCAAAAAGACTACTGGCTGTAATAGCTGTGAGAGGTGGTGCAACTAAGTAGTGAGCAAAGGTGGATAAATGCTTTTGAATTGCTGACATTTCAGTTTTTGAAGTTTTAGTTTTTCATGCTTCACAATTTTCTCTGTTTTTGGGCTCTACTGTGAAAAAAGGAGCAAATACTCAGTAAAATTAATAAATAACTCATTGTAATACTCATTTGTGAACAAAGGATTGGTGTCTGAATACATTTTCAAGGCACAGTATAAAAAATCAAATTAAATAGTGCAAAAATAGAGAAAAAGTAGTGAGGTTGTGTTCATGGATTTATTGTCTATTTGGAGATCTGATGTCGGAGGGTAAGAAGCTGTTTGTGAAGCATTGAGTGTGTGTCTTCAGACTCCTGTACCTCCTCCTCGATGGTAGCAATACGAAGATGGCATGTATGGCATGTCCTGAATGATGGAGTCCTTAATGATGGCTGCAGCTTTTTTGAGGCATTGCCTTTGAAAATGTCCTCAATGCTAGTGCTCATGATGGAGCTGGCAGGATTTACAACCTTCTGCAGCTTTTTTTGATCTAGTACAATGGCTCCTCTATACCAGTCAGTGATGCAACCAGTTAAAACGCTCTCCATGGTACATCTGTAGAAATTTGCAAGTATCTTTGGTGATATACCAATTTTTCTCAAACTGCTGCCTTCTTTGTAATTGCATCAATATGTTGGGCCCAAGATAGATCTTCAGAGATGTTGATACCCAGGAACTTGAACCTGCCAACCCTTACCAGTGCTTATAATCTTGATGAGGACTAGTGTTTTTTTCCCTCAACTTCCCCTTCTTGGTCCACAATCAGTTCCTTGATCTTACTGATGTTGAGTGCAAGGTGGTTGTTATTGTTGCAACACAACTCTATCTTGCTCCTCATCACCACCTGAAATTCTTCCAACAATGGTTATGTCATCATCAAATTTATAGATGGTATTTGAGCTGTGCCTAGCCATACAGTTGTGTGTGTAGAGAGAGTAGAGCAGTAGGCTGAGCAAGCATCCTTGATTACCGGTGTTGATTATCGAGGAAATGTTATTTCCGATCTGCTCATACTTTGGTCTCATGGTGAGGAAGTCAAGAATTCAGTTGCAGAGGGAGGAATAGTGACCCAGGTTTTGGAGCTTGTTGATTAGAACGGAGGGTATGATTATGTTGAATGCTGAGTTGCAATACATAGACAGCAGTCTAACATATTGTAGATATTACTATTGTACAGCTGATCCAAGTCTGAGTGAAGAGACAGGAAGATTGCATCCATTGACCTCTTGTGGCGATAGGCAAATTGCAGTCCATCCAAAGTCCTTGCTTAGGCAGAAGTTGATTCAAGCCATGACCAACTTTTCAAAGTGTTTCATCATAGTAGATGTGAGTGCCACTGGATGATAGTCACTGAGCCAGCTCAC
This sequence comes from Hemitrygon akajei, assembly GCF_048418815.1. Classification (NCBI taxonomy): domain Eukaryota; kingdom Metazoa; phylum Chordata; class Chondrichthyes; order Myliobatiformes; family Dasyatidae; genus Hemitrygon; species Hemitrygon akajei. The sequence goes on along the minus strand of NC_133135.1, from coordinate 89,180,700 downwards.
CCTGCTCTTCTTGGGCACTGATATGGTTGTCAGTCTTTTGAAGCATGTTGGAAACTCTACTGCAGCAATAAAAGATTGAAGGTGTCATGAACAGTCTCACCATGGGTTTGGCACAGGTTTTCAAAACCCTCCAAGGCAAACCATTAGGGTCTGATGCCTTGTGAGGGTTCACCATCTTAAAAGATATTCTGAGACAGAGATCACAGAGTTGCTAGAAGCTACAGGAATTCACACGGGTAGTTTTATTCTCCCTTTCAAAGTGTGCATAAAAAGCATTGAGTTCATCTTAGAATGAGTGTTTAAAATAAAATTAAACCTGTGCAAGACACACAGTAAATCATGCAATACACTATTTATACATTTATTGATATAATTTAAAAGATCAAATTTCTTCAGTAGTGTTTTGTCATTTTTTAAAAAAAAATGTTTTAAAAATGTACATTCTGTTGGGAATTGATCAATCAATGAAGTATTGAAAGTTATAGTGATCAGTTCACTCTGCCCACCCCTGAATGAGTTTTCTGGCTCTTCTCTTATAGTAGGAGATAGAAATTTGAGCATCCTCACACTTTGGTAGGAAATGAACACCTCTGTGACTTGTGTTAATACCAAGTTCTTATAATTTAAATAAGTGATTGTGATAAAACAGCTGGTAATACATCACAGGTATTATCTTGCTACTCTGTGGTTAACAATGAATAGAGATATTTGAAAACTGATATTGCATAAATAGTAGAAAATGACAATCAGGCCTTTTAGAAGTGATTTTTGAATTGCCACAGTTATACACTTGGCTCATTTTTATTGTCACTTCACGACTGGAAATTCAGCTATGAATTTCAGCTTGGCAGTTTAAAGTTTTCTTATGCTAGACCTTCTATTTGATTTTTCTCAACCTTCACAGGTGTTTTGTACCTTTGACAGCACCATTTGCAGAACATAGAGCCCGCTGAAATTGTAAGGCTACTCTGTATTTGGGCAGGTGGCATTTGAGAAATCTAATACGTAGAGCAATGCAGTTGGTGTCTTTAACGGCGTGTGGTGTTTTCATTACTCAGGCTGTGTTGCCTAAATTAACAACTCAGTGGTGTTAGTGTCACTTCAAGAATTTGTTGCCAGAGCATGTTATGAATGTCTTCTTATAGATAGTAGATTCAGATTTATAAATTACTTTAATTTTATAAGATATTTGGACATAAATTAGTAAAAAAAAACTGGACTGTCTGGTGTTGGTAATTCTAATTAGAAGGCTTGTATTCTTCTGGAATGTGCCTGACATGGTCTCTTCTACTCCCAACACTCCATAGTTCCCTCTTTTGGAGGAGCACAGAAGAATTTAGCACAGGTATAAAATACAAATCTGATCCAAATCTAAAGATTTCAAAATTTATTTTTGATATTGGACTCAAACTTGAAATATAGTCATGTTGTGTCATGTAGTCAGGCTCTTGAACCGTGGTTTCAGCTTTTTAGCTGAATTTCAATTCCTTTGGTGATGCTTTTACCAGATTGTTCAATCATATTCAACATTGTTTTAAGGTGCTGCTGTTAACACTGATATTGAAAATAGTTTGGTATGTTTGTGTGTTGAATACTTGTTACCTGGAAACCACAAGTCACAAATATTTACTTGCTCCTGTGAATGATGTCACTGTTGCTTTTTAACAGCCACAGATGAGACTTCACTGAACTTGGTGCTCCCATTGAAAGATGAAATTTTCCTTTATATATGTGTTTTCTTACTATTAATTACAGTAAGGAGCCTTAATCTTTAGAAAGCATCAACAAACTAGATGGGGAAATTGTTTTTTTTGGAATTCTCTTTGTTTTGGATACAGTCTATGTAGGGTCCAGGCAGTTAGTTGGTGTCACTGAGGGAATTGTCAACTTAGTACCCTAGCCAGCTTAATTTTTTGTAGGGCTGAAAGTGAGTAACTTGGATTCAGTGACAGTTTAAAGCTTGAAAAAAATCAAGCATAAAGGAAGTAGCAGTTAATGTTAAAAGAAAAATTTTCCACATCACATGTTTTCAAGCATAGCAGTTATATTTTTCAAGCAGCTGACCTTCAGCAACAAGGCTCTTGTGTGTATATCCTCAAATGAAGCCTCATTTGAATTATGCTCTGTTACTGCAGTGAGGCATCACTTGTCATTATTTCACAAACTTAGAGAATCCCTGAATGTTCTTGATGAATTGGCTTCGTTCTTTGAAAGATTGGAAGATCTGTAAAGATGGTAGCTTTTAACTATTTCTTATTCCTAATTCTCTGATGCAAAAAAAAACTTATGACTTCACATTTGCAAAATTTCTGAATTGATTTGATTTCCTTGTGCATAAATTAGCAAACAGTAAATTTGTGATAACTTGCAAACAGTAAATGTGGGAAAGAAAGTTTAAAAAGAGCTTAACTTTTTTATTTGCAAGTTTTAGTCAACAATGACTCTGTTAATTTACTGAGTCTTTAAGCATATCTACTGTTAGATCTATTTTGACTGAGGTACCATTCTTAGATACCACGTTTTACAAGGGTGTAGAATGTTTGTGCTGTTATTCTTCTGCACCAAAAACTTCATAAGCCAACTGCAGTGATAGTGAAACATAAAAATTAAGCACCAATCCTCATTTAAGAAGGGGAATAAATCAAACCAAAATTGGTAGATGTAAGGAAAATTTTAGATTGTGTTCCCCGAAGTGCAGGAGATTGAGGGGTGACCTAGATTGTACAAGGATTTATGCATTTCACTCAGGGGAAAATTGGCAAGATTTTTGTTTAGAGTTGCAGCAATGCTGCCAGGATCTGAGATCCTGTGTCAAATCTGCTTAAATTCTTAGTGAATGGTAACAGCATTATTAGATGATGTTTGGCAGTTATGTGCTCTCATCAAATTTTTGATTGACTGTGAAACAAGGCTAGTTTAGATTTAATTGTATGGATTTGTGACTGATGTTCTCCTGTGTACTGTGAAAATTGTCTGCTGTTTTATTGGCAGAAAGTTGTCATCAGTAAGAGGAATCTGCTTTGATTGATTGCTGCTTGATTCGTTGCTTAATAATTTATTTGGTTTCATTTGTCTGACTATGAAAAAAGCTTGGGGAATGGTTTTGGCTGTGGCAGTTGTCTCTTATTGTGGGGAAAATGCTGTCTTTATACTTGGGTCCAAAAACTCAAGGCCCTTTATCAAAGGAGTGCAAATAACCAGGGGTTTATGGGTGGTACCTTTTCATCTTTGCACACCCACAAGAGCTACCCTGGGAGAATTGTCAAACAAAAAGGAAGTTTTGTATTCCTTGGAGAGACAAATTCATTATTAAGATCACTTATTTGGGTAGTATAGGGTCTCAATTGATGCATTTCTATCCTGATTTGTTCAATATTTAGGTTCTCTATTGGGTATATAAAGGAGAACAGGGCTGGAAGTTTTAACCCTTTGAACAAATTTGGTCTGAGTGGTAATTATCAAGAGCATTGGAATACACACAGACGAAATGCCAAGTATAGAAATGTAGTTATTGTTGGAAATTGCACTTCATTTGGGCTGGGACTGATGTCCTTGTGGGATGTTCTTGTGGAAAAGTTGACCATTGTAGCTGAAGATAGTTTAAGCTAAACTGACAAAAGGATTGGCACCAAAATATTAAAAAAAGAGGAATAAGGTGAATTAAGAAGTGAGACTGTTGACTAGCACAAGACAGAATGTGGTATTATTTGGTACTAAAAGCAGATTTATTGTAAACAAGAGAAAATCTGCAGATGCTGGAAATTCAAGCAGCTCACACAAAATGCTGGATGAACTCAGCAGGCCAGGCAGCATCTATGGAAAAGAGTACAGTTGACCTTTCAGGCCGCGATCCTTCAGCAGGATTTGTGAAGGTTCTTGGCTAGAAACATTGATTGCACCCTTTTCGATAGATGCTTCTTGGTCTACTGAGTTCCTTGTGCATTTTGTTGTTTTGATCAAACTTATTATCACTGTTATTTGGCATGATAAATTTTTATGGATGTGTTGTGCAGAGTGTATTGATTGGCTGCATCACAATCTATGTCCTTGACCAGAAAGTTCTATAAAAGGTAGAGCATACGGCCCAGTCCATTGAGCACATCTATGTGAAATGCTGTTGTAGGAAAGCAGCATCCATGATAAGGGACCCCCAGCAGCCAGGACATGTTCTTTTTTTTGCTGCCACCTTCAGAAAGAAGGTACAGGAGTCTCAGGACTTACACCACCAGGTTGAGGAACAGTTACTACCCCTCCCTCAGTCATCAGGCTCTTGAACCTTCTTTATTTATTATTATTATTATTATTATTATTATTTGCACAGTGTTGCCTTCTGCATTCTGGTTAAACACCCTATTTGGGTAGTCTTTCATTGATTCTGTTACAGTTATTATTCTATAGATTTGTTGAGTATGCCCACAAGAAAATGAATCTTAGGGTTGTAAATGGTGACATATATTTACTTTGATAATAAATTTACTTTGAATTTTGACGGATGATGTGAACTGTGCTGTTTTGTTGCTGCAGTACAGCATAAAAAGGTAAAATTACTATAAATTACAAAAGTGTGAAAAAAAAGGTGCTCATGAACCTTTCAGAAATCTGGTGGAGGGGAAGAAGCTGTGCTTAAAACATTGAGTGTGGATCTTCAAGCTTCTGTACCCCCTCCCTGATGATAGCAATGCAACACGTTATGTCCCAGATGGCGAGGGTCTTTAATGATGGATTCTGCTGCCTTGTGGCACTGATGCTAAAGGTGTCCTCAATGGCAGGGAGGTTTGTGCCCATGACAGAAATGGATGGATCCGCAAACTTCTGCTGCTTCTTGCCACTCTGTGTAGTAATGCTGGTCAATTTTTTCTCTACCGTATATCTGGAAGAACTGGCAAGAGTCTTTGGTGACATAATAAATCTTGTCAGATTCCTAATGAAGTATAGCCACTTGTATGCCTTCTTCATGATTGCATTAATATATTGGGCCCAGGATAAATCTTCTGAGATGTTGATGTCCAGGAATTTGAAGCTGCTCACCCTTCCCACCACTGAGCCCATAATGACTGAAAGCTTCTTGACTTTCCCATCATGAGTTCCACAATCAGTTCCTTGATCTTGTTGACTTTGAGTGAGGTTGTTGATCTCATTCAACTGATCTATCTCACTTCTGTACACTACCTCATTGCCAACTGAGATTCTGGCAACAACAGTGGTGTTATTGGTGAATTTATCATTGGTGTTTCATCAGTGCTTAGCCACATAGTCATAAGTGTAGAGACGTATCTTGTGTTGATTGTCAGTAAGGCGGGGATGTTGCTACTGATCTGCACTGATTGTGGTTTCCTGATAAGGAAGTCGAGCATCCAGTTACAGTGGCCCGGGTTTTGAAGTTTGGTGATTAGTACTGAGGGGGATGATAGTGTTAAATGCTAGATTTAGATGCGTTTGTATAATTGCACAGAATATGTTGTTTGTTGGTTTTCTGCAAGCATAAATAGCTCTGTGGGAATATAATGTCCTGCCAATAAAAGAAAAATGATGGTGAGTTGGCACTTAATATTCACAGGTACAAATTATAATCTTTTTTTCTCAATATGGAATTGAATACATTTTAAGTGCGCTTAGTTTCGGGGTTATGGGAAAAGGGTGGAGAAATTGAGCTGACTGGATGGGTTGATGAAGAGTTGTTACAGACTTGTGTTTTTTCATCTTGGATGTATTTTTAGGTTCCAGGATTTGGCTCCAATTCAATACAAATTTCAGTAGTTGAGAAGATGTATCTGGGGGCTTGAAAATGAGGAGACTTATTTTTATCACAGAGTGTAATTTACTTGAACTAGATCAGTGGTAGGACGATTTAGGAGTTTAAATTAATCCACATTAATTCAGGGTTAAGTTAGCTGATGCGAGTTATCATTTCAAGATCATTGTCTTTGAGCAGATGTGAAAACTGTGTAATGGTGATGTTTTCCTGCTTTGCTTCAGATGGGAACTGGATAAGTTCTTGAGAGGGTATGGATGTTTCTGGAACTATGAATATCTGTAGTTTAAAAGAATAATATAAAAACCTTGAAAATAATCAGCAGGTCAGGGTACAGCTGTGGGACAAGATAAATAAGCTAATGTTTAACATCCAAGACCTTTCGTTAGAACTGTTCTGATGAACAGTCTTCAACCTGACATGTTAACTCTTTTGAGGTCAAGCAAACTGGCCTATAATTTCCCTTCTTCTGCCTCCCTTCTTGAAGGCTGGAGAGCCATTTGCAATTTTCCATTCCTCTGGAATCATGCCAGAATCTAGTGATTCTTGAAAGATTATTACTAATGCCTCCACAATCTCTTAAGTTACCTCTCAGAACCCTGTGGTGCAGTTCATCTGGTCTGGGTGACTATCTACTTCAGACGTTTCAGCTTCTCAAGTACTTTTCAGATTCAGATTCAGTTTATTGTCATTTAGAAACCACAAATGCAATGCAGTTAAAAAAAAAAGAGACAACGTTCCTCCAGAATGTTATCACAAAAACGTATGACAAAACAGACTACACCAGAAAATCCACATAACGTTTGGCAATCCCCAGTCCAGAGTCTGGAGAGACTGCTGCGTATTAATATTGCGCTACCATTTTAGCACATTCTCCGGAAAGGAGCTCCAAACCCACCAGACAAACAAGACCAAAAACTAAAGCTACAAGACCTGCACAAAACCACATAGTTACAATGTATAGTTACAACAGTGCAAACAAGAGCATAATTGATAAAAAACAGACCATGGGCACAGTAAAAATAGTCCAAAGATGTTAAAAGACTGTAAGTTCGAAAGAAAACCACCACTCAGTTTCCAGAAGTCCTCAGGGTCCCAATAGACTCGTCATCTCACGCAGGCGGTAGAAGGGAATACTCCCGCTGTGGACTTCCACGGCGCCGCCCGACTCAGCCTTGCAGACGCAGCACACAGTGAGAGCGACCTGATTGCAGCGGACTCCGAGTCCGTCGAACCTCCGAGCCTCCGACCATCCCCTTCGGCACAACTTCTCCGAGCACCATCCTCTGCCAAACGTATTAAGACGGCCCCGCCAACGGCCATTGGCAACCCGACCCCGAGGACTGGGGGCCTGTTCTTCCCAGCAGAGACCCGGACCTCACAGCAGCAGCAGCACGAAGAAGGTCTTCCTGGAGATATTCAGATGTTCCTCCGTGCTCCCACGTCCGTTTTCATCCAATTATGATTGCACACGGCACCCCGCTTCACAAATAACAGATAATCAGCTCTGGAGTGGCCACTGCAAGCTGCGTCGCGCCGCCATCTTGGATCATAATTTCCCCTGGTAATAGCAATTAAGCTTGCTTCTGTCCCCTGACACTCTCAAACTTCTGGCAGACTGCTAGTATCTTTAACAGTGGAGACGGATGCAAGGTACTTATTTATTTCATCCACCATTTCTTTGTCCCCCATTACTACCTCTGCAGCATTTTCCAGTGGTGTGATATCTACCTTCGCCTCTTTATATAGATCTGAAAAAAAAACTTTTGGTATCCACTTTGATATTACTGGCCTGCTTACCTTTATGTTTCATCTTTTCCTTCTTTATGACTTTTTTAGTTGCCTTCTGTTGGTTTTTCCAATCTTGTAACAACCCAGTAATTGTTGCTGTATTACATGCATTCTGTTTTGTTTTTATCATTGTTGACTTCCCTTGTCAGCTATGGTTGTGTCGTCCCACCTGTAGAATACTACCTTGGGATGTATCTATCTTGCACATTCTGATCTCCCTCCCCTGAAACTCTAGCCATTGTTGTTCTGCCATCATCCCTGTCATCCCTGGTAGTGTCCCCTTGCAATCTACTTTTGCCAGCTCCCCTCTAATGCCTGTAATTCCCTTTACTCCACTGATAGATATTTACTGATAGATCTGAATTTATCTTCTCCCTCTCAACCTGTATGGTGAAGTCTATCACATTATGATCGCTTCTCCTCAGGCAGGGGTTCCCAACCTGTGGTGCCGAAAATGGAATTTCGGGGGTGCGACAAAGAGTGCCTTGTGTCCTTGAGTGACGAGTCATCACTCAGCCAGCTGTCAGTGTGCCTTGAGAAGTGGTAGTAACGTTTGTCCCAAGCACACTCCAGTCTCCCACTGCCCGGTCGAGAGAGACATAAACTCACTCCAGTCTCCCGCTGCCCGAGTCAGCGTTGAGGATTCTCGTCAGTGTTACCTGGGAGTTACACCTCAGAGTTGAGGAGTCTCATCAGTGTTACCTGGGAAGTTGCACCTCAGAGTTGAGGAGTCTCATCAGTGTTACCTGGGAAGTTGCACCTCAGAGTTGAGGAGTCTCATCAATGTTAGCTAGAAGGTTACATCTTAGAGTTAAAAATCATCTCATAATGCCAAAATCTTTATACATCCCGAATCAACCCTCAAGTAACGACTTCGCGTTAAAACCAAACCCGCAGACAGTAAGTAAATTATTCAATTATAAAATTTTAAAAAGCCGCATTTTGATAAAAAGCAGCTGAAGTCATTCATTTGTATTTGTCTCAATGCATTAAAGAAGTTTTTGAATTTTGAAGGTTTTTTTTCTCTTAAAAGGTTTTTTTCTTGAATTGTTGATAATTTTGAATTGTGTTAGTTGAGGAGGTATCATGGTTAGCACCGAGGACTTTGAATCGTGTGATGGGAGTTCATATCTCCGGTAATAATTGGAAATAGGTGTGTAAAATCAGTAGAGAGTAGCCTAATAAGTCGCGTCGCATCCCCGTAGCATTTCCACCTGACGATTTATCTTGGCATAACCGCAGATAATATCGTAATATATTCGAAAGCGTATTTCTCGCGATACTTTGTTATAGGCATGTCTGGTTGAGTAAAGCGGTCATCCCTGACTTAGTCAGATAGTTTTTCTCATATTAGCTCATATTTTTCTCTTTACCCTTAACCCTTCATCATGCCAAAAAGGAAATGGAATGATGACTATGTGTGCTTTGGTTTCACTTGCACAACAGGAAATGATGCTTGCAAAAACCCCAGTGCATTCTTTGTAGCGTTGTGTTTTCCAACTCAAATCTGAAGCCATCCAAGCTTCAAGAGCACTTCAAGAACAAGCATGGCTGAGCTGATGTTGAAGGACATGATGTTGGGTCATTGAAAATCAAAAGAGCTCGTTTTGATTCACAAGGAACTCTTCCAAAATTAGGTTTCGTTTCTGTTGAAAAACCACTACTTCTTGCTTCATACCAAGTGGCATATACACTGGCCAAATCCAAGAAGCCCCATACAATTGCGGAAGATCTCATCAAGCCACGTGCACTGGAAATGGCAACAATTATCCTGGGCAAAGAAGCAAGAAAAAAATTTGAACAGGTGCCCCTATCAAATAATGTCATTCACAACTGTATCAGTGATTTGAGTGAAGATATTGTGGACCAAGTCATCTCAGATGTCAGAGCTAGACCTCTTAAAATCTCTATTTAGTTGGATGAGTCAACTGATGTCTCCAGTTGTAGTCAACTCATCACATTAGTGAGGTATGTCAATGATGGTGCTGTAAAGGAAGATTTCTTGTTTTGTAAAGATCTGAAAACAAACACAACTGCAAAGGATATGATGCAGCTGGTGAAAGACTTATTTGCCAAACATAATTTAGATATCAAAGTCATTGGTTCTGTGTGCACTGATGGGGCACCTGCAATGCTTGGAAATAAATCTGGCTTTTCTACATTGATGAAAAAGGAGATTCCAGACTTGCAAGTTACCCATTGTTTTCTTCATTGGCATGCTTTGGCATCAAAAACATTGCCTCCAAATTTGAAGAAAATCCTTGATACTTGTGTGAAGATCATCAACTGGATCGGGGGGGCGTGCTTTGAACCATTGCATCTTCAGATCATTTTGTGAGGATCTGGGAAGTGAGCATTCAGTTTTGCTTTTCCACACAGAAGTCCGTCGGTTGTCACGAGGACAAGCTTTAACCCGCTTCTTTGAACTGCGGGAAGAAATCAAAGTTTTTCTGGAGGAGTGTGAATGTAATCTGGTTGGGGCAATGGAATCACAGGAATTCGCCCAAATGCTGGCTTACTTAGCTGACATTTTCACTCGTATGAATGACCTGAGTGTTTCTCTTCAAGGAAACATATTGAAGGCTTGTGAAAAGTTGAATGCCGTCAAAGAAAAGTTACGTCTTTGGCGTCGAAGGATGGAAAGAGGCAGTCTCTCAAATTTTCCTTCACTAGAAGAGATGGTTAATGATGCTGGATCCATAACTCCTATTGTGCATGAAGAAATTGTGGCTCATTTGGAAATGCTGTCAGAATCGCTTGATGGGTATTTTGCTGCTGGAGACCTGAAGATTTCAGAAGAATGGATCATGAATCCATATTCCAACAATTTGGAGAAAATGTCAGATGATGAAGAGCTGAAGGAAGATCTTATTGATTTGCGGACAAATTGAGCTCTTGAAATGCAATTTGAAAGCAAGACTTTGGAGGAGTTTTGGTGTGCAGCACTGGATATGTTCCCAATACTTGGTGGAAAAGCACTCCGTGTCCTCATTCTATTTGCAACAACATACTTGTGTGAATCTGGATTTCAGTTCTCTTTTGTCAATCAAGACAAAATCTAGGAATCGCCTGAATCCACAGGCAGACCTGTGGATCGCAGTCAGCAAGAAAGTTCCACGTTTTGACAAAATCATGAATGAGAAGCAGGAGCAAAGAAATCATTGAATTTTATGTTCACAATTGGAATTGATTTTACTGTTTACAATTTTTTCTGATAAATTAGAATCTAATTGCTCAATTTATATTTGCATTTTATGCACTGAGTTAAAAGCTTATTTTTTTAAGTTCAGTTTGTTCACCCGCAGTATTGTATGTGGTTCAATTTGTGGTTCAAAAATTAGAAATTAGACTTCTTCATCTTCAAATGTGATATTACTTTTGTAGGGGGTGCGAACATTAATCAAACATTTCCTAGGGGTGTGGGGCATAGAAAAGGTTGGGAACCACTGTCCTAAGGGTTCCTTTACCTTAAGCTACTTAATCAAATCTGGTTAATTGCACTGCACCTAATCCAGAATTGCCTTTTCCCTAGTGTGCTCAATTACAAGCTACTCCAAAAAGCTATCCTACAGGTTTTCTACAAATTCTCTGACTTGGAATTCAGCACAACCTTGATTTTCCCAATTCATCAGTATATTGAAATCCCCCGTATCTTGCCCTTTTGACATGCATTTTCTATTTCCCATTGTAATATGTACCTTACAGCCTGGGTACTGTTCAGAACCCTGTATATAACTCCTATCAGGATCTTTTTACCCTTGCAGTTTCTTAACTCTATCCACAAGGATTCTACGTCTTCTGATAATATGTCACCTCTTTTTGAGGATTTGATTACATTTGTTTTTACTAACAGCCACCCCACCCCTTCTGCTGATCTGTCCATCCTTTCGATACAGTTTGTATCCTTCAATGTTAAGCTCCCAACTATGACCCTCTTTCATCCACAATTCAGTGATGCCCACGATGTCATACGTACCAATCTCTTAACTGTGCTAGAAGGTCATCTATTTTGTATACTGTATGCATGCAATATAACACCTTCTGTCCTTATTTGTCACCCTTTTTGATGGATTTTCCAAAACAAATTTTAAAAAAATTCAATGACTCATAATAGAATGACACAAACTGAAAATGTTATTCTTTCTTGAATCAAGAAAAAGATTTCTCAGTGAATTTACCACCTGAATAGCTATGCTAAATGGGCCCAGACAGTCTTAAATTCCAACTGAGGAGTTCAGAGTTTAATGATCTCATAAAATAAATCTGTTTTACCTGGTCATAGTGTACCTGCAATATAAGTGGAAAATTCATCAGAATTTCTTCACTGTGGAGTTATCCTGTGCTAAAAATACCCATGTGTTCATGTTAGGCAAGGAGAAAAGAGATATCTTGCTGCATCTTCTGTCACTGGTCAGTTTAACAGTTAATTTTTTAATAATTTCTACTTCAAATGATGTGTCCTGCATTGTCTTACATATGGAGCAAAAAACAAATGACAAAACAGATGGCATTACTTAGTTTAGTGCACCATAGCATTGGTGGATACAGGTAGGCTTTCATCTTATACACTACATTTGGGGTATTGTCAATCATAGCAAATTGTAAACTTTAAAGAAGTCTTTTGTAGTTCCCAAACTTCAGCAGTGACAAGCAAGGCTGCTATTTTGATTCTGTCATATTCCACTGCAATAAAGGTGGCCACATTGCCATTTGAAGCAAATACAAAAATTTTTAAAAAACAACAAATAAGTTATTTAGGAGCACTGATGCTACAAACAGTGAATAAATACCAGCAGCAGGCCTCAAAACATACTTCACATACTGAATAATTTTCTTATTTCAGTAAATGGAACTTTGTATTTGGTTCTTTTGCATTATGTATACAATTAAATTCCCAATTTCTAGAAGGCATGAATAAGCCTTTTATTTTGTTGCAACAAAAATGCTTATTCTTTATTTTTTTCAGGTTCATTCAAAGCAATGGCTTTTCATATCTACAGTTTCTATTCAACAACCATAGAGTGATACTGTTAATATCTCCCTTGAGATAAAATTTGCGATTCATTTAGGGAAACTCCTTGTGGCCTCCACATTCCATACCCACGATTGTACATCATGTTAAAAGTGATTTATACATTTCAGGAGAAGACTGAAATTTCACAATTGATGATAAGCCCCACGGTCTGCTCAGATAATCAACTAAGCTGTTCATGGTTAAATTCTTACTGGCCAGAGCCCAGTATTCCAGCATTTGGTATTATCAGCATATTATTAAAGCCATTTCCTCATAAATTCACTTTGACCTGTTAAAGATTAAACATTTACACAAACAAAACATGAAGCATGACTTCACAAATATTTCAACATTTAATTTAGGGAGGACATCCTGTTTTGTGCTACTAGACATTGTCCATTACATGAGAATCAGTGCTTGACTTGGTGACAGCGCTTATTATAAAATAAAAATTTAAAAGGAAAAGAAACAAATGGGAAATGAAAAACAGAACCACAAAAGTAATATTTCTATTTGGATGCAGAAGTGCAAACTAAAAACTGAAAATGCTTGAAGTATTCAGCAGGCCAGACAATTTCTATGTAGAGAGAAACACTGTTTAGCTGTCATTAGGCAAAAGGAAGATATACAATTAGAAGGAAGGGAAAACAGATGAAGTAACAAGAAGTGTGATTAATGAAATGCTGTGGAACTGTACTAGATGTAAAAGCAAACTAACCATCCAAAGGAAAATGATGGGAATGCCATAACTATAAAATAAAATTGCCAGAAATTCTTTTTACTGTAATTTGCAAAACAAATGCTAGGTCAGGGTTCAGGGGTTTTACTATCAAAAATTAACAGCTGGATTTTGGAATAATCAAATGACATGACCATTCTTATGATTCTGTGATGGATCCTGCACACAACAGTCATCAGCAAATATGCTCTATTCTGGAAGCAACACACAAAGCTAATCAGGATTTAAAAAAAAATCAAAACTTATAACAATACCTGACCATAATTCAAATGAGAAATGAACTGAGCCTCCTTGCTGAATTTCAACACAAAAGTGAAATTGACATAAAATTTTCAAGAAGGTACAACAGGCAGGAAAAGGCAAGCAATCTCTAAGTAAGTCCTCCATGTTATAAATCCTTAAAACATGCTTTTAATCACAAGCAACACTTAGTTTCATCAGTGAGTTAAGTCCAAGATCTCATGGCAACAACTCTTGATTCAGTCAGAGGCATGTGTTTGATTACCTCATTGCTGCAAAAGTGTCTACGTCTTCTATGCCTTAATAGGAGATGATGACACCCTAATTCCAGGATGTTAAATCACATGGGATCAAGGGCAAACTCGCCAAATGAATACAAATTAGGTTGTAATAATGTGAGTCAGAGGGTTGTAGAGGAGTCCAGTTTTTCCTGACTAGAAGCCTGTGGCCAAATGTGTACCACAGAGACAGGTGCTGTTGTTTATCATTTATATTGAGATTGTAGATAGCATGGTAAGTTTGCAGATGACACTAACATTGGTGGTAGAATGAACAGTAAAGGTGGTTATCAAGGACAGGATCTTGATCAATTGGTCCATTTGGTCAAGGAATGGCAGACAGAGATTTAGTAACATAAATGCAAGGTGTTTCATTCTGGTCAGTCAAGCCAGGGCAGGATGTACATATTAAATAGTAGGGCATTGGGAAATGTAGAACAGAGAAGTCTGAGGGTGCAGTGACATAGTTCTTTGAAAGTGGTGACACAGGTAGATAGGGTGATGAAGAAGCCCTTTGGCGTCTTCTTCATCAGTCAGAATATTGAGTATAGGATCTAGAATGTCATGTTATAGCTGTACAAGACATTGGTAAGGCCCCATTTGGAGTGCTGCATGGAGTTTTGATCAGTCTACTATACAAAGTTTACTATTTGATTAGGAGAGCCTGCATTAAGGAGGCCTATATTCTCTGGAGCTTAAGAGAATGGAATTTGATCTTAGTGAAAAGTTTTCCTTGACTGAGAAGTCTAAAACTAGTGGCCACTGTCTCAGAATAAGAGGTAAACTGTTTGGGTTGAAATGCAAAGAAATTTCTTCAAGCAGAGAGCATGACTCTTTGGACATCTCTTACATAGAGGTCTATGGTCATTAAATTGATTCAAAACTGACGCTGAATAGTTTTGGCATATGAAAGAGAATCAAATTATGATTCTGGGATGGTGTAGGAAAATAGAACTATGGTTTGAAGGTCCATGATACTGATATATGACAATACAGTGACGTGCAAAAGTTTGGACACCCCTGGTCAAAATTTCTGCTACTGTGAATAGTTAAGTGAGTAGAAGATGAACTGATTGCTAAAAATCATAAAGTTAAAGATAAAAAATTATTTTCAACATTTTAAGGAAGATTAGTGTATTTGTTTTGTACAATTTTAGAGTGAAAATAAGGAAAGGGGCACCATGCGAAAGTTTGGGCACCCCAAGAGATTTGAGCTCTCAGATAACTTTTACTGAGGTCTCAGACCTTAATTAGCTTGTTAGGGCTTTGGCTTGTTCACAGTCATCGTTAGGAAAGGCCAGGTGATGCAAATTTTAAAGCTTTATAAATACCCTGACTCCTCAAACCTTGTCCCAACAATCAGCAGCCATGGGCTCCTCTAAGCAGCTGCCTAGCACTCTGAAAATTAAAATAAGTGATGCCCACAAAGCAGGAGAAGGCTATAAGAAGATAGCAAAGAGTTTTCAGGTAGCCGTTTCCTCAGTTTGTAATGTAATTAAGAAATGGCAGTTAACAGGAACGGTGGAGGTCAAGTTGAGGTCTGGAAGACCAAGAAAACTTTCCGAGAGAACTGCTCGTAGGATTGCTAGAAAGGCAAATCAGAAACCCTGTTTGACTGCAAAAGACCTTCAGGAAGATTTAGCAGACTCTGGAGTGGTGGTGCACTGTTCTACTGTGCAGTGACACCTTCACGAATATGACCTTCATGGAAGAGTTATCAGAAGAAAGGTCAGAATGATTTGTTTAGCGTTACTGCAAGGGTTCTCGCTTCTTGATCAATATTAGGCATATCATCCTCACAGATCAATTCAAAATCTGAGACATTTTGTTGGTTGATTCTCGTCATGGAGGAATATAATTTAAAACATTTTGGCTCAGGCTGACTTTAGATTGTCTGCTAGTGAATCAGGTTTAAACGTCATATCTGATCAAGCTTCCATAACATGAACCAAGATTGTTCTTATAACCACTGCCCATTCCTCTTGCTTCAATACTTATAGTTATTAATTCTGAAGAGCTTTTGATTTGTAGTGATTACCATAAGTTATGGTGAATAATCAGAAGTACTTGATGTGGGTTAAGTATTTCTCTGTTCCTCTTATCTACAGTATTCACCATAATTGACTCAAGCGCTTGGAGGGAACCAAAGGATTAGTTACTTGGTTATCACTAAAATATCCAACAACTTCTAATGATTTTGGAAAGGACAGCTTTCCTGTGCAAACGAATGTATTCTTTTCTCATTTATGGGAAATTAGCCTTCTGTCTCTAGATAAATAAACAAACCCACAGATCAGGCTTCAATTTTGCATCTGTTTGCAAGTACTCATTTGTCAAAAGCAATTCCAGTTAAATATTGTGGATTTCCTTTGTGAACCTGCAAAGCATCTACAATGTTGTGTATTTTTCCCAATTTAACCACAAAACTCAGTCAGCATTTTCAGCCATCAAAATATAATCTTCTCAGGATATTGATTACAGATAGGAATGTTTAGGGAAAAGATTGGTACACTAACTGCTTTGATCTTAAAGACTTCTTGCAGATTCAATTCTAGGTTGCATGCTTTAAGAACTTTCTTATCTGCCAACATTCAATCATAAGCAATAAAATATAATTTAAGAATAAAAATTAATGGCCCAATTGTCCTTTGATCAGACTAAACCCCCATCAAACCCCTCAATCTGAAGGAAACAATTCAAAAACCACACTTGAAAGCATGATTACTGATTTAATTTCTCCGTGACAAGTAGGACCAGCAAATAATTGCTAAATACAATGAAATTCTGTTAATCTGGCACACTTAGTAGTGGTGCCAGAGTGGCAGATTTTTCATACCATTTGATGTTATTCCAAATTGCAGAATCTGGAGAATTATTGGTCATAATCTTTCAGTGAATTGCCTACAATCTCATGGGGGAAAAACTGAGAAACTGCAGTAGTGTTAAATTTCAAGTCTTGCAGATGTTGACCAGCATGTTATTTCCTCTTCATTATCTTAAGGATAATCCTAACTGGACCCAGAAACAATAGTATTAACAATTGCCACTGTGGGCTTTGTTTCCTGTCTGTCCTGCTCCCCCTATCTGGAACAGATCTGTGGAATTCATGGCCACATACAGTTGTGGGGACCAGGTCATTGGGTGTATTTAAGGTAGAGGTAGATAGGTTCTTGATTAATCAGTATGTGAAAGGTTATGGGGAGTAGGCAGGAGAATAGAGTTGAGGGGGAAATGAATTAGCCACGATGAAATGGTTTAGCATACTTGATGGGCCTAATAGTCTGATTCTGCTCCTATCTCTTATGGTCCTATAAAACATCTTTTACTGGATCCTGCTGCTTTTCACAGAAAACTATGAGCTTTTGATTATAAATACATGTCAATTGTAATTTCTTATGTAATTTAATTTCATAAGTAAGAAATTACTGTTTAGTGTGATTAAGTGGGATTAATTCTCTGAGTGCAATCATTTAGATTAGATACATTGTTTCTCTCTGCTTTCTTAGCAACTGTTTGGAAACTTGGCTGAGGTCTGCTGACATTTCCAAACTAATAAAAATGACTCATTTTGCACTTCTTATAGGTAATCATTCTCAGAACAATCATTTGATTTTGCATTGCATTTCTGGGAGACAAATGTGATTAGTATATTTGTGGATGACATAAACTTGATTGTATAGTGACTAGCTAGGTTGTCAAAGGCTACCTCAGGATATGGATGTAGTGGAAAGTTGGACAGTGTGTTTGCAGATGGAATTCAATTCCAACAAGTGCAAGGTAGTGTGTTTTATTAAATCTAATAAGGATAAAAGACATTGAGAGAATGATAAGGTGCTAAAAAAGATTGATGAACAAAGGGAACTTGGGGTTCAAGTTCATACTTCTCAGAAAGTGACAACACAGTAGATAGTGTGGTGAAGAAGATATATGGCAAGCTTGCTTTCATTGACCAAGTCACAGAATATAAAAGTTGGTATGTTAATATTGCCACTTTACAAACCATTAATTAGACTGCAGGCAGAGAAGTGTATGCAGTTCTGGCACCACAGTCTACAAAGGATGTGGTTGAGATGGAGCGTATAGATCAGGATGTTGCCAAGATTGGAGGACTTTAATTAAAGGAAGCGATTGGATAGACTAAGCTTGATTTTGTTAGAGGAAATGAGGCTAAGGGGTAAACTGAAGTTTATAAAATTGTCAGAATAGGGTAGATAAATTTTTTCCATGGTTGGAGTATCATAAAAAAGAGGGTATGGGTTTATGATTAGAAGGAGGAGATTCAAAGGGGAATTTTTTTTAATGTAGTGAGTGGTAGATATTGGAACATGCCACCAGAGTCAGTGGTTAAATCAGATACAATCACTACATTTAAGAAACATTTAGACAGATGGTTGGGTTGAGTTGTTTTCTGAACTTGACAATTTCCTTGCAAATGTTTTGTCACCATACAAGGAGATGACATCATTGCATTGTGATGCTCCTCATATGGTGACAAAACGTTTGCAAGTAAATTGCGGGGATCAGAGAGCAATCCAACCCAACCATCGACCACTTGAGCTACACATTTTCTGCTTTTTCCCCCCCCCCCCCCCCCATTTTGACAGGTATTTGAATTGGCAGTGCAAGGAAAATGGGATTAGTATAGCTGGCCAACAAGTTTGGCATGAATGTGGTGGACTGAACTACCCATTTCTGTGCTCTTTGATTCATTGTCTCTGCATGATTCATTTTCTGGATTTTTGAGTGAGTGAAGCTTCGATGGGGCAGAATTGGGTGCAAACAAAACAGTCTCCTTATGCTGTATACAGAGGAACCAACCGGGGTAGGAACACTGGACCTCTTCTTAGAAATGAGGCAGGCTAAGTAATTGAACATAGAACATAGAGTAGTACAGCACAGTACAGGCCCTTTGGCTCACAATGTTGTGCCGACCCTTAAACCCTGCATCCCATATAAACCCCCACCTTAAATTCCTTCATATACCTGTCTAGTAGTCTCTTAGATTTCACTGGTGTATCTGCCTCCACCACTGACTCAGGCAGTGCATTCCACGCACCAACCACTCTCTGAGTAAAAAAACCTTCCTCTAATATCCCCCTTGAACTTCCCACCCCTTACCTTTAAGCCATGTCCTCTTGTATTGAGCAGTGGTGCCCTGGGGAAGAGGCGCTGGCTGTCCACTCTATCTATTCCTCTTAATATCTTGTACGGGCAGTCCCCGGGTTACGTACGAGTACCATTCCTGAGTCTGTCTTTAAGTCGGATTTGTACGTAAGTCGGAACAAGTACACCCGGCATTATTTAGCGTCAGTTAGTCAAACGTTTGTCTTAGTATATAGTGTATATTTTACCTTTCTATGCATATAAAACACTTAAGAAACATATGTATTCCAATAATTAAACCACTGCGTTGCTTAGTAATAATTGTAGCTTTCATTGGGGCAGGGCCTTTCACATGCTCCATTATTCACACTTTATCCGTTATCCTTTAAAATTGTTCCGATTGTTGACCGACTGTAACCTAATGCTTTTCCAATGACCGATGGCATTTCACCTCTCTCCAAACGCTTTATTATTTCCACTTTATTTTCAATCGTAATCGCTTCCCGTCAACGGAACAGAAACACTGTGGAGGGCGGGTCCCAAGCTGTGCCAGCTTGCGAGGTCCGCTGGGTCCTAAGGACCACTGCATTGAATTCCCCGGGTCCTAAACTGCTCCGCACTGAAACAGGTTAAATGGGACAAGTGGGGGCTGTACTGGGTTTGGGTATTTGATCCTCCACAATATTCTGGGTGGGAATTTAAACTGGAGGTGGCAGTGTTATTTTTACGAGGTCGAGTTGTGAGCTCGACATCAACCCGGCACGGATGGTATGGGAGTCTCTGGTTCGACATCAACCTGGCATGGGAGCAGTCTGTCTCTAAATCGAACTCGGGAACCTCCGTTCTCCAGCCCGGAGCTGATCTCACTGCGCCATCAGCTGACCGGAACGGGGGGGGGGGGGGCGTGGGGTCAGGGTGAATCTTACTAAGAAGAATTTAAGCCAAATACAAAGTTAAACACTCAACACAGTGTCAACGGCAATGACTTAAAATGGTCGACGGCGTCGCGATCTGACTTAAAATGGCGGACGGCGTTCTCCTTCCTCGGTTCGTAAGTACGAGTTGTCCGTAAGTCGGACATTCGTAACTCGGGGACTACCTGTATACCTCCTATCATGTTTCCTGTCATCCTCCTTCTCTCCAAAGAGTAAAGCCCTAGCTCCCTTAATCTCTGAATTAATCTTGAACTGGCAATTGAGGAGCACTTTGGGTCCACAATTCTCTCAATTTTCTAATAGTCATCAAAAAAAAAGATAGAGCAGGTCCACATGTTAAAGTCCTGAACTGGAGCAGGCCCAACTTTGATGACATTAAACAGGATCTAGCTGGGGTCGATTGGTGTCCCTATCTAAAGGCAAGGAACAGTTGGCAAGCAGGAGGTTTTTGAAAGGGTCATATCAGAGGTCCAAGGGCAGCATGTTTCTTTTAGTGTGAAAGGTAAAAATATGAAGTTCAGGGAACCCTGGCTGATAAGAGGTTTTGAGGCTTTGCTGAGGAAAAAGAAGAAAGTGTAGACTGAATTTAGGCAGATGGTTATGAATATACGGTAAAAAGTTTAACACCAGACTTAAGAGGGAAATCAGGAGGGCAAAAAGAAGGTATGCTATGGATTTGTCATGTAGGGTTAAAATAATCCTAAGAGGTTCTTCAGTTACATCAACAGTAAACAAGCAATTTGGTCTTCGAGAGATCACCAAGGTTGCTTATGTGTAGAGCCAGAAGAAACGGCTGAGGTTTTTGTATCTCTATTTCTCCTTTGCATTTACTAAGGAGAACATTATGGATGCCAAAGCAATGAGGGTAATAAGTCTTGGATCATTGGTATATTAAGATGGAGGAAGTATTTGCTGCCTTGAAGTGCACTGAGGTGGTCACATCTTCAGGACCTGACCAAGTGCATCCCCAGACCTTATGGGAGACCAAGGAAGAAGTCAGAGGCCTTGTAGAGATATTTACTTTGTTGTTAGCCACTGGTGAAGTTCTAGAAGAGTGAAGGGTGGCTAATATTGTTTCATTGTTCAAGAAGGTTAGCAAGAACAGGTCAGGGAGTTAAAGGCCAGTGAGCCTGACTTCAGTTGTAGGAAAATTATTGGAGAGAATTCTGTCAGACAAGATCTACCAACTGTGTGTGGTAGGTCTGACAAATCTTTTGGAGGTTTTCAAAGAGGTGGGTAAAGGGAGTGCTGGAGGTAGGACAGTAGATGTCTATTTGGACTTCAGTCAGGCCTTCGACAGCTGATTTTAAAGGTCAGATTGTATGGGATTCGGGGAGAGCAACTGAGGTCGATTCAGAACTTGCTCTGTGTTTGGAAGTAGAGGGTGATGGTTGAAGGCTGATTCTCTGAATGATAGATAGATAGATAGATAGATACTTTATTCATCCCCATGGGGAAATTCAACTTTTTTTCCAATATCCCATACACTTGTTGTAGCAAAACTAATTACATACAATACTTAACTCAGTAAAAAATATGATATGCATCTAAATCACTATCTCAAAAAGCATTAATAATAGCTTATAAAAAGTTCTTAAGTCCTGGCGGTAGAATTGTAAAGCCTAATGGCATTGGGGAGTATTGACCTCTTCATCCTGTCTGAGGAGCATTGCATCGATAGTAACCTGTTGCTGAAACTGCTTCTCTGTCTCTGGATGGTGCTATGTAGAGGATGTTCAGAGTTATCCATAATTGACCGTAGCCTACTCAGCGCCCTTCGCTCAGCTACCGATGTTAAACTCTCCAGTACTTTGCCCACGACAGAGCCCGCCTTCCTTACCAGCTTATTAAGACGTGAGGCGTCCCTCTTCTTAATGCTTCCTCCCCAACACGCCACCACAAAGAAGAGGGCGCTCTCCACAACTGACCTATAGAACATCTTCAGCATCTCACTACAGACATTGAATGACGCCAACCTTCTTAGGAAGTACAGTGGACTCTGTGCCTTCCTGCACAAGGCATCTGTGTTGGCAGTCCAGTCTAGCTTCTCGTCTAACTGTACTCCCAGATACTTGTAGGTCTTAACCTGCTCCACACATTCTCCATTAATGATCACTGGCTCCATATGAGGCCTAGATCTCCTAAAGTCCACCACCATCTCCTTGGTCTTGGTGATATTGAGACGCAGGTAGTTTGGAGGCCAGTGACTAGTGGAGTGCCCTAGAAGTTGATGTTTGGACTTCTGTTACTCATTATTTATGTAAATTGCATGGTAGCATAGTGGTTAGTGTAATGCTTTACAGCCCCAGAGAACAGGGTTCAGTTTCCATCACTGTAAGGAGTTTAAAAGTTCTCCCTGTGACTGGGTGGGCTTCTTCCGTGTGCGCTGGTTTCCTCCCATACAGGTTAGCATTAGGAGTGGCAAGCTATGTTGGCCTCAGAAGCATGGTGATACTTGCAGTCTGACCACAGCATACCCTCAATTATGTTGTTTCTTGATGCAAACAATGCATTTCACTGTATGTTTTGATGTAAATGAATAAAACTAATCTTCTAAATCATTTGGATATGGAAGTACATGGCATGAATAGCAAGTTTACTGGATGTGTTATTGATAGTGAAACAGTTTACAATGACTTACAAAGAGATTTTGATCAGTTAGGGCTGAAGAATGACAAATCGATTTCAACTTATCTAAGGGTAAGGTGACGTATTTTGGACAGTCAAAGCAATGGAAGACCTATTCTGTGAATGGCAGAGCACTGACAAGTGTTATCTTACAGAACAGAGGGACCTGGGGGTGCAAGTGACACAGTGACAAGATGGTGAAGAAGGCATTTAGTATGATGGCCTTCATCAGTCAGACCATCAATTTAGGAGCTAGGACTTTATGATGCATTTATATAACTTGGAGTATCGTGCTCAGTTTTGGCCACCCTGTTACAGGAAAGACATAGTTAAGCCAGAAAAGGTACAGGAGAGATTTCTGAAGATGCTGCCTGGACAAGAGGACCTGACATGTAGGGAGAAGTTAGCAATGCTGTATTTTTATTCCCTGGAGCGAAGGAGAATGAAGGGTGACCTAGAAGTTTACAAAATTATGAGGAGTAAGCCTTGCAGAGTAATGGGCTGAATGCGGGCAACTTGGACTTGTAGTGAGAATGCTGTGGTTGCCATGGACTAGCTGGTTTGAAGGACCCATTTCCTTTTTGGATTATCCTAGAGTAGACTTGGATTCTATGTCAGGATGAAATCTTCTTTTTCATATTGACCGTGATGCCACTTTTGTAGCTTTCAATGTTGTTAGAATTCATTTATACCAGGAAGTTGTAATTCTGAAATTTCTCTGAAATTTATTTCTGCTATTTTGCCTGTTTTATCCATTTATACCTCTTCTCTAAAATTATCCATTGCCTTTTCCAGGTCATCACTTAAAATGTGTAACCTTGACCTGACTCTGACAGAGGAATATTGTACCTGGAAACTTTACATTTACACTTGCTTGTATCAATTACTGTTGTTAGAGGGCAGTTGTTTACCTGTTTGAAAACCCAGTGAAACTGGCTCTAGTTTTGTGGCTAAAGTTAGTAAAATCAGGACAAATTGTGATTTGAACTTTTGTCCAAACAATTGATCATTATGGAAACACATCAAGTCTTTGTCTCCTCTAGTGGCAACCTTATTCAATGAGTGGCTGAGCCATATGCATCTGAAAGTTGTTGACATCAATTTTTCTTTATATTTAAAGGAGAATGAAATTGGTCATGTCTGTGACTTTGTGGATGTATAGCTAAAGTTCTGGGTGCTCTCATTAGGATTGGCCAGCATTAGATTGATTTGTGAATTATTATGTGCTTTCGTATTATGATATTATCAAGAGATACGATATGAATAATGACTGTGTGCATGAAACAGGCCTCATAGGAGACTCCAGATCCTGCAATCTGCAAAAAAATAACAAAATGCTAAAATATCTCTGAGGTAGAAGTGGACATTTTAGTTGGGACCCTGCATCAGAGCAGAGAGGGAAGATGAAAGATGACCAGTATATGTTTATCTCCAGGTTATGAACACCCAACTTGTGGACATCCATGCATATTAACAAACTCCCATATTTTTAATAAATTTGACAGTTTGGTGTACATACGTAGATATGAGCATTCCTCTGAATGGTAGAACTGCTTTCCTCTTTCCCTATTTACTTTTAGTAGCTGTTCT
The DNA here is from genome assembly GCF_048418815.1 of Hemitrygon akajei. NCBI lineage: Eukaryota > Metazoa > Chordata > Chondrichthyes > Myliobatiformes > Dasyatidae > Hemitrygon > Hemitrygon akajei. Next base: position 89,156,630 of record NC_133135.1, on the reverse strand, counting down.
TTATCAGTTGCTCTTTGATGCCTTTTCTTACAATACTCTGGATGCATGGTTGTGATGTTGAAGGGTGTCTGTAAAGCCAGAAGGTACTTGTTACCCAGGAACTGTCAATATAACATTATGGATGGGTTAGGATAGTGGCTGATAGGTTAAAGGAATGATGGAATGAGGATGTGAGATGAAATCATGTGCGGGAGGGGATGGAACTAAATGAGGTGATGGGCAGATGGTATCAAGTGGAAGAAAGAGAGAGAAAAAACACAACAAATGGAATGGAATAAGAGGTATTCTTACAATTTGCATTTGGCCACTCCAAAACAATGGAGAAAGCTAAGGGCAGACAGGCTGGTATGGGAGAGAAGGAAAAGTTAGAATAATATATACCCAGAAGCTTGAGCTGGCCATTGCAGACAGAGTACATGTTCTGCACAAAACATTTGGCTTGTCTGTTGTTTTCATCCTTTTCTTCAAAGACAGAACAACAGTGGAGTTCCTCACCTTTCACTCCATGAGCCTTTGCATCCAACACATCATTCTTCACCATTTCCATCAGCTCGATCATAATCCCGCCACCAGTGACACTTTCTCTTTGTTCCCCTGCATGCCATGGTAGCATAGACGTTAGTACAATGTGATTACAGCTCTGGGCTTTGGAGTTCAATTGCTGAAAGGGCAGGAAGGGCCTACACTGCACTGTATCTAAATTCATAAATAAATAAATATCACTCTCCACTCCTTTTCTGCAAGAACAGCTCTTCTGAGGACTTTCAGGTCTGCTTATCCTACCCTGCCCACCCCTCCCCAACCTCTGACACTTTCACCTACAACTTTACGAAGTATAACACCTGTCCTCCTGTCCTCTCATCACCTCACTTACCACCGTCCAGGTTATCTTAACACTCCTCCAAGATGGACAGATGCTCCTTTGCCTATCTTCCAATTTGTCAACTGCATTTGGTGCTCACGAGACAGCCTCTTCTACTTTACCCATCCTTTACAGAAATAGATTCAGGAATGCTTGAGATGCCTATTGACTCTTTTAGCCTAGCAGTTTTGAGTGCAGTTAGTGCTATCTTCATAAATGTGTCAATTAAAAATACTTGAAAAAACAAAGACTGGAAATTCTCAATAGGTTTGGTAGTACAAAGAAATAATGTTAATTTTCTCAGCCAGTGACACTTTAGTAGTTCAGCTGCATTGATCCCTGTTGCCTCTTGCCAGTGCTTTCTGTTTGTATTTCATATTTTCAGTAACAGAGGATATTTTAGTTTTGAATCTTTGGTGGAAATTGCTGTTAACCTTTATTAACATCTCCAGAACCACAGTCAATTTTTGTAAGTATATGGAGGTGTGTTGATGAACACTTTGAGGTGAATGATTATTTAAGTTGGTTTCATCAATTTATTTAATAAAGTAGCTATTTATGGCTAAAATAGGTAATTATTTAACTGCCTTTTAGTGGTTTTGTTGTCAATATTTTGTGCGTGAAATGTGCAGAATCAATTTTCAAGAAAGTGGCATGGGTAGATTACAGAGAAAAATTGTGGGCTGTACTATTGTTAATGATCCATGGGACAGATGAAAGGGTTTGGATAGAAATATTTCTTTGGCTTGATTGAGTCTCTTATCCTCGGGGTGTCTTATGATTATAACTACTTTTACATTGTTGTTTGTGATATTTTATGTGATAACAGGAGATTTACAATCCATGTAAGCATATGGCTCATCGGTATTTTTAACACTACCAAAACACTTTGCTGTTTTTATGGATTTTCACTGAATATTGTTCATGATTTTTCAAAGAACAGTTGTTAGCCATTTGAGAGTAAAGGATAATTAAATATTTCACTCAGAAAGATTTCATGTTGAAACTTGCCACTTGCACTGTTCAATTTCATGTGTCTGCCTTCAACAGGTTCTGAAAACAGCTGATGCAGTTTCCTGCACTGTAGCAACTTTGTTCAAATTGTGCAAGTGCCATTATAAGGCTTTAACCAGAGTTCTTAAGGTCTTGAGGTAATGGGAGACTGATGTTCAGTCCAGAGCTCTTTGAGTAGCTTCATCAGCATGCAAGTTTTCCTTTTGGCTTTTTTTTTTTCAAGCATATTTGGGATTCAGGCTGCATATCTCACCATCCACAGTGGCAGTTCTTGAGCACAACCAGAAGTGCAGGTCTGGAAATCAAAGATGTCTATCTCTGAATCAGTGGAAACATATTATGTGAGTAAGCAAGAGGTCCTAAGCCCTGTTTTATCCCTCCATTACTGGCAACCAAGGCTTTGGGTGTTTTAGTCCCAAGATTTGGAATTTGCTTTCTTCTCTCAACCTTATTACTTTTTCCTTTAAGATTCTGTTTGAGACACACCGTGGACCAAATGTTTGACTACTCTTTTCATAATGCTTACATTTGTTTAATAGTATGCCTGTTAATATTCAATTGCACCAAATATGCTAAATTAATGTGTTGTTTTCGTGTACTTTTGTGGTGTTAATTTTATATCCCCAGTGTAACACTTTTGTTATTGTTTTATTGTAAGGTCTCTGATGTTTAAGTAGATGACCCTTTTGTGTGCTGACTTTGGTGAAAAATTTTAATCAATAAAGGATGTTGATGGCATTGTCAAACAAAAGAAAATCAGCAGATGCTGGAAATCCAAGCAACACAGACAAAATGCTGGAGACACTCAGCAGGTCAGGCAGCATCCATGGAAACCAGAGCAGTCACGTTTAGGCCCTGGACTTTTCAGCTGCTCAGATGCTTAGATGCTGCCAGACTTGCTGAGTTCCTCCAGTACTTTGTGTGTTGATGGCATTGTATTTGCTATGTATGTTTTGGTAGTGGCAGGAAAACTAAAAACCTAAATCAAATTTTCCCTTTACCCCATAAGATATACTGTTAAATTAATTAAAAATTATGAAAAAGAATCTTTTTAAGTTTGTATGATTGATTTGAGGTGTTAAAGTACAAATTAATTAATGTTCCATCTATGTTTCCAACAATTTAAATTGCAGTTTTTATCTCTCTGCAGTTAGAATTTGAGAATATCTCGAATTCCTTGTGCCTTTCTAAATTTATTTCCAATTTTACTTGGTGGGGAGATGAAAACAAGTTAATATAAGATATATATATGTGTGTGTGTGTGTGTGTATTTATTAGAGGTACAGCATGGTAACAGGCTCTTTTAGACTACAAGCCCATATATATATGCCATTTATACCCATGTGACCAATTAACGTACTAACCCACACGTCTTTGGAATATGGGAGGAAGCTGGAGCACCTGGAGGAAACAGACGTGGTCACAGGGACAACGCATAAGCTCCTTTCAGATAGCAGTGGAAGTGAACTCTGGTCACTGGCACTGTAAAGTTAAGCTAATTTTTAAGCTACCATGTTGCCCAAGTTAGTGCACAATATTGATAGAGTACATATTACAGTACAGTTAGATGCAGTAAGAGCTGTTTCATTATAGTGGTTTCTGCTGATATGGTGTGTTTGATAGTTGAAGCAGAAAATACTGCAGAAACTAGAAACACAAAACCAAAGAAGAGAATGGAAAATGCCGTTGCTGATGTATTTGGTCTAAATGCTGTTCTGAGCTATTTGTGGAAGCATCATTAACGGAAGAGCTGGCAAGGTATTGCCAAACAAGACCTAACCTGCACTTGTTCATGGGTCCTAGGGTAGTGTAATTCTCATTGTTGGTTTACCTGGACAATTTCTTAATTGAAAGAGCAGTTTTGTACATAAGAAATATGTCACCTCAGATTGCCTGATTGATGCAACCTGTAGTGAATGCAAGGGCATACCATCTTTTGATTTGATATGTAATCTTATTTTCACCCAAAGGTTCATTACTTCTACATTTATTAACCAACTCTAAAGTAACTCGTACAAGGCTGATGAACTTCTTGCAATGATCACCTCTGACCCAATGATGAAAGAAAGGTAATGGATGAAAAAGCTAAAGCAAGTTGCTCAAGGAAACTACCATGAACAACATTTGGAGCAGTATTTTGGCATGTTTGTCTCTAAATGACAATTTGTAACTCTAATCATTGAAATATTTTTCTTTCCCTCTTCATGACATGCACTGCACTTATCAGATATCTTCTTCCCCAGCCCTTTGCCTTTCACCTCCCAGCTTCTTACTTCATCCCACCCTCCACCATCAGCCTGGCTTCATTTATCACCTTCTTGCTAGTCCTCTTTCTCCTCCCCCCCCCCCCCCCCCCCCATGCCTTCCTTTCTAGTCCTGAAGAGTCTTGGCCTGAAACTTCAAATCTTTATTTTTTCCATAGATGCCTGACCTGCTGAATTCCTCCTCCAGCATTATGTGTGTGTTGCTTAAGATTTTTTGGGTTTATTAGTTGCATATTTGGCCATATATTGTGAGGGCAGTCTCTTTTAACTTCCCTCTAGAATTGAGCTGTTTGATCTTGTTTCAGACATGTTTGTGATAAAGTCTGGAGACCGGTGGTCCTGATGAAAACAAACTGTGAACAATGAAGCAGTTTATTGGTATGTCCACATGATAGCACAATCAATAACACATTCCATTGCTTTGTGATGGCTGAGAGTAGACTGCAATTGTTAGCGGTATCGGATCAATCCCTTCTTTTGAACAAAACATTGTGCAGTTTTCTACATTATTGGCTAGATGCCAGTGCTTTAACTGTACTGGAGCAGCTTGACAGGAGGTACAATTCCCAAGTACAGCTCATCATTACTCCATCCAGGATGTTGTCTGATCCCATGACATCTGCCAAATGCAGTGTTTTGCAGCCATTTATAAACATGTGAATTAGGAATGGGAATAAGCCACTCAGTTTTTTGAGTTGCTTTGCCATTCAATATGACTAGAGTCTGATCTGATTGCATTCTCAACTCTACATTCCAGTCTGTCTTTCACCCACTTCTTAAAAAGAATTTCTTGATGCCGTTATGAATGAATCAAATTGGCTTCTACGATCATGAGAACTTGGTGAAATAGCTGAGATGAATCATCATTTGGCACATCTGGTTTAACATGGTTGCAAGCTCTTCAGTGCTGTCTTTCATATATGTATGTTAGGTCTTGCCATCACTGAGGATGAGGATGATTTTGGAGCTACCCCCTTGCCAAGATATTTAATATCCACGATTCATGATAAGCTGTGGCAGGACTACAGAACTTTGTGATCTTCACTCATGATTGTGGGATTGCTTAAATCTATCCCATTTTGTATTTGCTGCTTAGCACATGTCACCTTGTCTTGCAATTTCACCAGGTTGGCACCTTAATTTTAGGTGTGCCTCGTACTGTTCTGCTCATTGTCATGGTTGTTCTCCAGGCTTGATTGTGACGATGGAGTGAGTAGGATATGCTGAGCACTATAGCTAGGGATTGTAATGGTGTGGACTTCTGCTGCTGTTGATACTTCACTGTTGTTCCTCGTCGCGTGTTGTGGCATATTGGGCAGCAATCTTGCTGTTTCTTTAATGTTTGTTTTCTATCAGGCCAAGTTGCTAGCTCAATGCAGTCTTGCACAGATGGAAAGCGTGCAAGGATCCAGCCTGACTTGAACCCGGGCCCACTTTCCATGAAGCCCATTGCGGATGCCACTACACCACCAGCTGGCTAAGTTGATATTTCATTGCATCTTAAACCAATAGCATCTGTTCATCCATCCAGTTTTCATGCACGATGAAAGGTTTCCTCATTGAAACGATGGAGCTCTGCAAGTAGGATATGGTGGCTGCACCTATCATGTCTGTTCGAAACAGGTGTAGTTGCAACTGCTGGACTTATAAGGTAGTGATCAAGTCCTCCTCTAGATCAGGGGCCCTGATATGTACATGGTATTCAAGATGCTACCTCACAATGAAATTGCAGTTACTTTAAAATGACTTCACAATTATTCTCATCCTCTTGCTACTATTCCAACTTATTGTTTGCTGTATATCTATTAACTGTGCGTAAGGGCATCCAGATCTCTGTACCTCAATGTTTTCAGTTTCTGTGCCTGAATTTCCAAGTGTTGCTCAAGACAGAAGAGCAGTGATTAAAGGAAGTTAGTAAACACGAGGAAATCTGCAGATGCTGGAAATTCAAGCAACACACACAAAATGCTGCTGGAACACAGCAGGCCAGACAGCATCTATAGGGAGAGTCACTGTCGACGTTTCGGGCCGAGACCTATAGATGCTGCTTGGCCTGCTGTGTTAGTAGGTGTAATTGGGAGGTTTCAATACCCATTGGTGATTAATGCCATGAAAATGGTAAAAGGAAGGTGCAAAAGTCAGCAGCAAGAGGCTGTTGATCTAGTTGGTTAATAGAAGTTCTTTTTAAATGTAAATTTGTTAATGAAGAATTGTAATTGGATTGTAATGAAAGATGTCACTGATATCCTTAAGGGGATGAAAATTGCCATTTTTACCCAGTCTGGCCATGTGTAACTCCAGATGTTTAGACAAAATGAGAAACTCAGTGTTAACACAGAAAGACAGTGCAGTCTGCGTGTTGAAGGGTAAAATCTTACAGCTGTTTTTTCTAGTGTGACTCCAACCATAGTGTTTCACAGGGAGGCCAGGTGTGAGCATTTCAGCATGGCAGAATGCAGAACAAGCTCTCTTAAGTGCAGACAGCCAGCTGCAATTAGAGAACTGTTTTGACAGCTGGTGAGGCTCCACCCCACTATCTACAGCTGTCGTGGTTATTGCATTTTTGTACATCTTTGACAGTAAAAAATTCACTAGCACTTAGGATCTGCTAAAAGAAAGCAAATTGTTATTTTTGGATCTACTCAATAAAACCAGCCAGAACACTGAAACTAAAATCATACAACACACACAAAATGCTGGTGGAACACAGCAGGCCAGGCAGCATCTATAGGGAGAAGCACTGTCGACGTTTCGGGCCGAGACCCTTCGTCAGGACTAACTGAAATCATATCTCTATTTCATCTTTCTCCTTGCAGGCATTATCCTCCATTTATTTTAACGGGGTTAGTTGTGCCTACATCAGTTTTCATCCCCTTCCGCACAATTAATAGAAGTTAATGACGAGACCATTTCTCCAATATTTTGTGAAATTCACCATTGTATTCAGTGCACCAACATAAGCAATGACTGTTTAAAGGAAACAGTATTTGAAAACTAGCAACAGCTCTAGGTAGATGGGTCTCGGTCAGAAACGTTGGCTACTCTTTTGTCACGAATGCTGCCTGACCTGCTGAGTTCTTCCAGCGTTGTGTTCGTATTCTTTGATCCACAGCATCTGCAGTTGTATTTTTGAGCTCTAGGTAGCATTGGTGCCTGTCCTTATCCACACCATGAGATGGGGACTATAGAAAGAGTCACTTTAAGTATATTCCCTGCAGGGAGGTCCAAATTATACTCTCTCTGCTCTGCTGGGAAGGACATGATGTATGTTTGCCCTTCACCTGATTCCTGAAACAGCCACTCCGATCTGAGCAGGCAGGAAATGATTCCTGCTATTCAGTGCTGTCCATAATCTTTAGGAGCAGAAATAAGTGTAAAATCTTTGCAAATAGGTTAAACTAAATTTGATTTCTTGTATTTATTGATTCTGCAGGTGGGAAACAGATTAGGGAGTTGAACTGCAAATGTAAAAAGAAGTGGGATAACAGTTAAAAAGTGAATTTTTTGAATTGATTTTTTGTAGTTTTATCACTACTTGTATGAAACAAAAATGTAGTTTTATCTCATACTCATGTTAAAAAGAAAGATATTTAACACAAATTTAGTATTCCATCCTCCTTCTAGTCCATCATTAAAACAGAGGGCCTTTCATGGAACACACACAAAATGCTGGTGGAACGTAGCAGGCCAGGCAGCATCTGTAGGAAGAAGTACAGTCAACGTTTCAGGCCGAGACCCAGGGTGCGAGACCCATTTTGTGTGTGTTGCTTGAATTTCCAGCATCTGCTGATTTCCTCGTGTTTGGGCCTTTCATGGAGTTGTGTGGGGCTGGGATGACAGTGTAGATTGGTGGTGGTGGTTCATGTCAAAGCTAAAAACTCTTAATCTAGACTTAAGAAAAGTTCATGTATATTATCTATGTTTTATGAGATAGAATGGGGCAAAAATAATAAGAATCTGAAAAGTCTGAAACTAAACTTTGTCCTGTTTTATCATGGTAAATGCTGCTTTGTGCCAGAAGTATCACCAAATCATCAGTTGCTTCACCCCCGTTTAAAACACTGTTTGTTATAAAATTATTTAAATTAGTATTATGAATTGATCAGTAAGTACAATACTTGCAGCTGCAATTATTAATTGCACAATTAACTGAACTACATGTTATTTCAGAAATCACCTTGAGAAGAATAGTCAAGCCATGAGTTACATGTTCCATTTGTTTACCATTTTAATTAGCAGACAGGGATCCACATTGCTTTTTATTAGGCGACTGTGTAAAATGGTGTCTCATACAGATACACACTTCCTTACCATTCCTGGATTTCAAACAAAGCATGGCATCCTTTCCCCTCCCTGGCTGTTTTTTGAAGAGGCAGAGTCGTCTACCACACAGAAACTCCACTGCGCCCCAGAGCCTAGGTTTAATTATGGCATGCAACCTCTTATTCCTTATCTCAGTCACACTGATTGTTTCTAGAGTCCCACTCTGCTAGTCACTTCATTCATTTCTGCTTCACCCTCATCAGCACAGGGCTGTCAGCTTATGCAAGGGTTAGGAGATACTACTCAGGTTTAGCTTCAGAGGTCTTGCTGGATCACTACAAGGTTGACTACAATGTGGCAAATGTATTTGGTTGATTGTTGCTCATCTCCCAATATAAGAAGCAGTTGCTGAAGTTGATCCCCAAGAATAAGTCAGTGGTGGGAACCAAGGAAGAACTTTTCCTCCTGTGTCAGAAATCCAAGTTTCTTAACCTGGACTTAATTCTGCAGGAACTGTTTGATTACTTGGTCAAGTTGCCACTTTATGTTTTTGATCAAAGTAACATCAGTAACTTATTTGGCATTAAGCCACAACACTTGGTATCTACAATAATACAGTTCCAATTAGGATAGCTAGATGGGGCTGTGAGTTTCTCTTTCGGTCCCTGTGTCATGATAATATTATTTAAAATAATGATCAGGAACATGCCTGATAAATTATGACAATGATTCATCAAAGCTCTGAAGATGAATTGAACATGAAGCTACAGTACTGCTCTGTGTAGCACAATTTATTAGTGCTGTTGCCAAGCACTGTACTCTGTATCTAGGTGTTGATCTTTCATCTCAAGAACCATGTATTGAAAGCATAAAACTGTTAATTTGCATACTAATCAATATGTATGGCATTACAGGCAACGAGTGCAATATAATGAACCAGGAAACAATGTGGTCTACTCCAAAGTAAGATGTCAGTTAAAAAATTGGCATATTCTGAAACTCTGAAAAGAGTACTGGGGATACACAGCAGGACAGTCAGCATCTGTTGAGAAACAGTTAACATTTTGTTTGATGATCTTCAGTAAGATTCTGATGAAGAATAATCAACTTGAAATGTTGATTGTTTTTTTCTTTAGAATGATGCTACCTGATCAGCTGAGTATTTATAGCAAGCTGCTATAATTAGCAAAAAAACTTTTTAAAAAAAGAAGTCTTCTCCATAGCAGAAAATTCCCTTTGATTTTTAAATGTATACTAAATTACTTTGCCAGCAAGAATTCCCTGTCATAAAGATATACACAAGCTTTTGTCTGATCATTTCAATTAAAAATTATATTTTTAAAAATTTCAAATTCTTAATTACAGCTTGGTTTATAAATACCTGTTTTTCATGCTTGGATGACTAGTAGACAGAATGCAGAGATACAGACATGAAGTTTGTTGTCTGAGAAAATTCTATACTGTAGCTGATTGAGGATCATTTCCCAATGGTACTGAATCCCAGTTTTTAAGCGTATTGCTGTTCTGGCATACACATACTCTTAATCTGGGCTTCATGTCTGTTCCCCATCAGTAGCCAAAGATGGTGCATCTAAATCTGTCATCTCCTTGAGCTATCAACAATGTATTCTGCTCAACAAAATACTCTTTCATTCTAAATATAACATATTCTCAAGTCCATTAGTGATATCATTTCCAGCCCTTTTTGTAACTTACAACACCACCTTTATTCAGGATGTTAACCTTCCCTTTCCTGTTATCCAGTCAGTTAGTTGTAATATAGGAAATTCCTCGAAACTCTTTTTCCAAACAGGAAAACCACTTCCAGGCTTTGTAAAATAAAACAGAAATAAAGCTCCACAAGATTTGCTTAAAATTAAAGATTTAAAGTCATTATCCATACACTGACAAGAAGGGAATGCCATCACCTTTAGACTCCTGTTCATCGTTAACCAAGAACTTAGAAATACAACTATATTTTAATCATAGAATGGCCAGAACCGTGGAATTTCTAATCAAACACAGGGAGTACTTTCACCACCAATCGTTGAAGGCAGCAGTTCACAATCACCTTTTTGAGATGAGCATTTTCAATTATATTCATATTTCAGGAGTAAATAATAATAGATCATTTCATTTTCTAAAGAAATTTTGTTTTTTAACTATCTATGTACCCAGGGATATTCTCTGCCATTCATTAGCTTTGGGTAAAGCCAGCTAATGGAATAATTTTGATGCTTTTCTTCTTGCTGGTCATTTATGTCTTTACCTGAAAGTTATTGTAATTAGGAACAGGAATGGCCAAGTTTAATTTTGAACCATTGTTTTAAGTTGCTGCCCCCCCAGTAATCTTCTTATAAGGCAGTGAAATCTCGTCGTACTAAGATATCGAAAATTTAAGGTAGTTAAATTAAGGTAGTGCACAGAACCTTCATGTCAAAACTTAAGACTATTTTCCCAGCCAAATTGATAGAGAAGCTCAAAATCGCAATGACCTAGTAAATTCCATTCCAAGTTGTGGCCAAGTGAAGAAATTGTCTCTTGTCACATTTGAATCCGTTGGCATGAATATATGGTATCATTGTGCACAAGCCTGTCACCTGCAAGTTAATTGATTTGTATTTTAGCAGTGTACCTACCATATGTGCAATTGAAGGGGGAGCAACATACCTTCAACAAGTAGTAAGTAAAAACTTTAGAAGAAAAGGGAAACAAGCAAGGAGAAGTTGGTTGAACAACACAAGGAATGAAGCTATTTTAGGCTGATGGAAGCGTACAGGAATATAAAGGAAAAACTCATGTCAGCCTACTTAATTGTACAGTTGCTTAATGATGGGTGATCTGTCTCATCTTTTCACTGTCCAGATGAATTTACTGGTTTTTTTTCTGTTACTGGGCCAAATCCTGCTAATTGGATCAAACGAGCCCTCCTGCAAGCTATTGTTGCAAATTGTGATTTTTGCTTCTGAAACATCTTGGAAAGTCCTCTAAGTAAGAGATGTTGTTTAGGACCCTATCACACCTGCCTTTGCCTTTAGTCAGAAAATCTCACATTTCTACAACAGATTCCCATCCTCACTTTACCACCAACTTCATTGGTGACCCCTTCTTTTTTGCTGCCCTTGATTTATTGATTTACTTGATGCTTGACAGTGAGAAGATGGAAGACATTTTTCTCAAAACCTGCCAGATTTACAACATCGCTTTGAATTTGAGTTAAATTTTTAGACATGTACGTGTTCCATTGACAGGAGTAATGCGCATGCGTGCAGACAGGGTGTGGGGAATGGTGGGATGTAAAGGTGGTGGCCCTTGGGTATTGAATGGAGACATTGAAAGTAAAGTTATTTAAGCAAAAGGAAAACTTGTCCTTGTTTGGGTGTTAACACTGGGAACAGGAGTAACATCTACATAGAGGTTGAGCACTGGTTTGCACCTTTCTTATTTCCTCTCCTTTCGAGATATTTGAGTGGATAAGCTTTTGGTTATCTTTGTTATTCAACTCTGCCCTGAGTGCTGTGGATCAATTATGTTCAAGTCTGAAATGGAAATTTGGTCTCTGAGATAAGAGTCTTAGGTAATTTTAGTGAATGGCAAAACAGACTGGGGAAATACTGTACATAATCTGTTTTGCTCCTGTTAATATTTGTTATATGTCTTTATTACAGGCTCTTTTTGTGGTTCAGTATATTTTACTTTTGGATAACACTCATGTGAAGAACATATGTATGTTTCACGGATCTCTCTGTATATCTATCAAGGTCATTGGCCATATTGTGATACTGGTTTAATTGGTGAATGTAGGATCAGCATTCATAAAGGATACCACGTGGATGCTGTATGTGGTCCTTTTGCTATGTAAAGTTATCATATAAATGAAAGCTGTTCATTTGATGTGTTGTTCAAACCAGTGCAGCAATTATTTCAGATTGCTGCTGATCTACAGTTTCATCTCAGCATTAAGAGATCTGAAAACCTTGACACTTGCTGACCTTGAACTCCTAGGCAATGGATTTTGAAACATTGCTGCAACCACGTGCCAACATACTGTAGAACAATAGTATGTTAAATAACAGAGATGCAAATTTTGAGATACTGTCATTGTTTTAAAAATATAAACAAATCTGCATTCAAGACTATGGGCAGGATCATTTCCTGCTCTCTTGGGAAGAAAATGGTTGGACATATTTGGCTTTTGTATATTTTTCCCCTCTATGTCAATATTTAGATATAATGGAGAAAGGAAGAATGCCTATTTTAATAGATGTACATATGTTGATGGAGGATTGTAAAATGATATTAACCACTTGATTTTATTTTTCAAAGTTAATCTTACATCCATTTAATTGTCTTTTCCATTGTCTTTTAACCTCATTAAAAAGAACCAACAAGAACTCCTGTAATATGTTTCTAGTTGACTTGTGAACTGCAGTTGGCAGAACAAATTAAATTGCAACTTGCAGCTCAAACTCTCAGTTTTATACCTTTGAAATTACCGAATAAATTAATCAGCTGATTTGCAGTTCTATTTATCAAGAGTTCTCCATGATCCTGGCCGCAGTTTACATACCACCATCGGCCAACTGTAATCAGGCACTTCAGACGTCACCAAACAGGAAACAGTCTACCCTGACGCATTTCAAATCAATCAGGGGCTTCAACCAGGCTTGTTTGAAGAAATCTCTGCCCAATTACCAAGGGTCCCAATACGCTAGACTACTGCTATACCACGATAAGGATTGCATACTGTTCCATGTTCAGACTGCATTCCAGGAAATCTAGTCACTTGGCTGTCCTGCCTGCAGACAGGCAGAGGCTGAAGAACGAAGCCTCAGAGATAGGGACAACGAAGAGGTGATTGTGGGAGGCAGAGGTGTGGCTATGGGATTGCTTTGAGTCAGGTCACTAGGCCATGTTCAAGGACTCATCATTGGATCTAATGAATACACCACAGTTGTCACATAATTAATAAAAACAGTTATTAAGTGTGTCCCCACAACATCATTCAGAATCTTCACCAACCAGAAGCCCTGGATGAATCATGGGATTCACAATCCGCTAATGGTCAGATCAGAGACCTTTAGGTATGGCTATCAAAGATGCAAGAGGTCCAGGTACAATCTCTGGAAAGCCATCTCATGGGCAGTGCAATTCTGGATTAAGCCTGAATCAATGAAGGATGCTTAACAGCTGTGGTATTAGCTTGAATGCTAATACCTCTTACAAAGTGAAATCAAGCGACATAGGTGACAACAGGGCTTCACTTCCAGATGATCTCAGTGCCTTCTATGCTTGCTTTGACCATCAAAATATGGAGGAGCCTTCATGAATTCCCACAGGCCCCGATAACCCTTTGATTTTAGATTCTGGGGTTGATGTGAGAGCATCTTTCAGAAGGGCGAACTTGCAAAAAGCATCCGGCTCAGATGAGGTATGTGGCCGAGTACTAAAGACCTGTGCTGATTAGTTGGCTGGAGTATATCTTTAACTACTCGCTTAGGCAATCTGAGTTACCTACTTGCTACAAGCAGGCCTCGATCACACCAGTGCCTAAGAAGAATGTGGTAACCTGCCTCAACAACTATCATCTAGTAACACTTAGATCAGCAGTGATGAGGTATTTTGAGAGGTTGGTGATGAAACACACAACTGCCTGAGTAGCAACTTAGATCTGCTCCAATTTGCCTACCGGCACAACAGGTTCACAGTAGATGCTGTTTCATTGACTCCTTATTCAACCCTGGAACATCTGGACAGCAAAGTTGCATACATCAGGATGTTCTTTATCAACTACAGCTCAGCATTCAACACCATCATCCCCTCAGAACTCATCAATAAGCTCCAAAATCTTGGTCACAATACCTCCTTGTGCAATTGAATCCTCAATTTTCTCACTTGCAGATCCCAGTCAGTTCAGATTGGCAACAACATTTTCTCCATGGTCTCCATCAGCACAGGTGCACCACAAGGCTGCGTGCTTAGCCCCCTGCTCTACTTGTTTTATACTTATGACCGTGTGGCTAAGAACAGCACCATTGCCATATGCTAATTAGCTGATGACACTCCTGTTCTCGGCCAAATCAAAGGCAGTGATGAATTGCCATATAGATGAGAGATTGAAAATTTGGTTGAATGGTGCCACAACAATCATCTAATGTCAGCAAAGTCAAACAGTTGATTATTGATTACAAGAGGAAGAAGTTGGAAGTCATTGAGCCAGTACTCATCAGGGGCTCAGGGTTTGGAGATGGAAAGAGTCAGTAGCTTTAAATTCCTTGGCATTATTATATTAGAGGATCTGTACCGATACCAGCATGTAAATGCCATCACAAAGAAGGCATGGCAGCGCCTTATCCTTCTTAGAAGTCTACACAAATTCGGCAAGTCATCTGAAACTTTGACAAACTTCTATAGATACAAAGTAAAGAACATCCTGACTACTTGCATCATGACCTGGTATGGAAACAATGATGCCATGGAACGGAAAATCTTACATGAAGTGGTGGATACAGTCCAGTCCACACAGGCAAAGCCCTCCCCATAACTGAGCACATCTGCAAGGAGCACTCCACAAAAAAAACAGCATTCATCATGAAGAATGCCTACGATCTAAGCCACATTCTCTTCAGTCAAAGCTGGTGACAAAGCAGTATGTAGGAGGTAGATGGGGAATCTGGCTCAGTGGTGCATACAATCTCTCACTCAGTGTCAGCAAGATCAAGGAGCTAATTATTGACTTCAGCAGGAGGAAACTGGAGGTCCATGAGTCAGTCCTCATCAGGGGATCAAAGGTGGACAGGGGAAGCAGTTTTTAATTCTTCGGTGGAATCATTTCAGAGGACCTGTCCTAGGCACAGCA
Source organism: Hemitrygon akajei (assembly GCF_048418815.1). Lineage (NCBI taxonomy): Eukaryota > Metazoa > Chordata > Chondrichthyes > Myliobatiformes > Dasyatidae > Hemitrygon > Hemitrygon akajei. The sequence continues at coordinate 89,141,368 of NC_133135.1, read as the reverse complement.
TAAGTGCAATTATGAAGTGAGTACGGCAGCAGCTCTGCTTCCTTAGTTTGCAGATTTGGCATAGCATTTAAAACTTTGACATGCCAAGTCAAGTTTGTTGTTATTTAACTATATACATGTATGCTGTCAAATGAGACGTTTCTCCAAACCAGGGTGTAAAGCACAGTAGTACATATAACACACAAGAACTTATTGTGTGTTATAACTTATTGTAAGGATAAAATCTACAGATGAATTACTCATAAATAAACAAATTAAAGTGCATAAATTAAACATTGTGGGGCACAGAATGTATTAGCAAACAATACTTCGAATGTGATATGGCAGGGAGTTCAGAAGCCTAATGGCCTGAGGGAAGAACCAGTTTCCCATCCTGAGCATTCTTGTTTTTATGCATTGGCATCTCCTGCCTAATGGTAGAAAGTCAAGTATGATGTTGGATAGCTGGGTGGGATCCTTAGTAATACTAAGGGCCCTATGTACACAGTGTTCCTGATAAACGTCCCCGATGGATGTTAGGGAGACCCCTATGATCATCTTGGCCATTATCACAGTCCTTTGTAGGGATTTCCGGTCTGATGCTCTGCTGCTCCCATACCAGATGGAGGTGAAACTTGTCATGATGCTCTCAGTGGCACTCCTATAAAATTCAGTTAAGATGAGGTGGTGGCAGGGGACTGTCAGTTGCCTCAATCTCCTTAGGAAGTGGAGGTGCTGCTGTGCCCTTCTGTTCAGGAAGGTGATATTAAGGGATCAGGTGAGGTCATCTGTGATGTGAACTCCCAGGAACTTAGTGCACTTAACTCTCTACGGAGGAGCCATGTTTTCTTAGAGGGGGATGGTTCCTTGGTTCCTTCCTGAAGTCCACAATCATTTCTTTGGTCTTCTCCACATTCTGACTTGGGTTGTTCTTCTCACATTAGTCCCCCTGCTTTTCCACTTCCTACTCTTTCTCATCATCATTGTCGATGAGGCCAACCACTGATGTGTCATCCACAAACTGATGACATGGTTTGAGCTGAATCCTGTGACACAGTCATGTGTCAGCAGTATGAACAGAAATGGGCCGAATACACAGCCCTGGGGAGCACCAGTGCTCAGTATAATAGGACTAGAGATGTTGCTGCCCACATGAACTGACTATGGCCTTTCTGTTAAGAAGTCAGTTGCAGAGGGAGGTGTTGTGACCCGGTAAGGACAGTTTCTGGGGTACAATGATGTTAAATGCTAATCTGAAGTCTGGCATATGAGACCCCATTTTCCAGGTGGGACAAGAGAGAGTGGAGGGCAGAGGCATTTGCATCATCAGTGTGTCAATTTGAGCAATAAGCAGATGGTAAAGGATCCAACCACAAACATAAGAAAACCTGCAGATGCTGGAAGTCCAAAGCAACACACAGTATGATGGAGGAACTCAGCAGGTCAGGCTGATGTTTTGACTGAGTCCTTTCATCATGACTGATTAAGGGTCTAAGCCCAAAATGTCAACTATTTACTCTTTTCCATAGATGCTGCCTGACCTGCTGAGTTCCTCCAGCATTTTGTGTGTGTAACTTTAGACAGGGTCCAATGTAACTGGGAGTGAAGCTTTAATGTAGTCCATGACCAGCCACTCAAAGCATTTCATAATGGTTGATGATTAATGCCCCCGGATGATAGTCATTTAGACAGGTTACTGTCACCTCCTTTGGCACTGGAATAATGGTTGCTGCCTTGAAAAACAAGGGGACACTAGACTATTCCAGAGAGATGTTGACAAATTTCTATAGATATGTGGTGAGAATATATTGACTGACTGCATCAGAGCCTGATATGGAAACACCAATGCCCTTGAGTGGAAAATCCCATGGCCCAGTCCACCACGGGTAAAGCAATGTCACAGGAAAGCAGCATCCCTTATTAGGGACTCCTTACCGCCCAGAAGATGCCTTCTTTTTGCTGCCACCATCGGGAAGAAGGTACAGGAGCCTCAGGACTCACACCACCAGGTTCAGGAACAGTTATTAACCTTCAGTCATAAGGCTATTGAACCAAAGGGGATAATTTCACTTAATTTCACTTGTTCCATCATTGAAATATTCCCATGACCTTTGACTTACTTTCAAGGACTCTTCATCTGATGTTCTTGATAGTTATTGCTTATTTATTTATCATTTCTTATCTTCTGTATTTGCAGTTTGTTGTCTTTTGCACATTGGTTGTTTGTCCTCTCAATGTTGATTTTCTTATGGTTCTTGGATTTGCTGAGTATGCCTGTAAGAAAACAAATCTCAGGGTTGTATGTTGTGACATACATGTACTTTGATGATAAATTTACTTTGAACTTTGAATTAATTAATATTATCCGATTTGCTCCCACTGTAGTTCAAGCAAAAGTGTTAAAATATTAAGATGTTTCAGTTCCGTTTCTCATTTGTGTCTTGCGATTAAATCTGGCATTTAAAAATTATGCACAGTTTGAATGAAGAATATAACAAATAATGTCTGCTATTCAATTATGTGCTGCATTGGTTTTGGAGAGAATTTTAATCATGACAGATGGTAAAAGACACGTCTGTCAGACCATGAAATGTGATGGTTGTTAAAGTTGTTAAAGGTGAAGTGAGTATTTTACATCAAATATATATTAGAAGAGGATAAAGGAAGAAGGATAAGTGTGTTCCTGTTGCTGTATTTTGGAAATCAATTTTGAATAAACAGCTGTGTTCACTGATCTTGGTCCATCTGTTCAGTTTGCTACAGAGCATCCATTTGTCCTTCACTTGAAGAAAGGTTTTGGCTGAAGTTTCAAGTGGTATTTTGTTTTTAGTGTAGTTGCCTATTTATGAAGCATTCATTATCTCTACTTCCTTTAAACACCACATGGTTTGAAGAATTTTGGTAAGTGCCTTGTGTCCGTTGATTTCAATGGGACATCCTGTTAAGTTGAGGTTATTTGATTAATTTTGTATTATGATGTGTATCACACATTAGTCACCTGGTCAGTACTGAAGATTAGCTCGCTGTAAAGTCTGCTACTGATGATGTTTCCCGATCCACAATTAAATATTTTAATTCTACCCTATTTTTCTATAATAGTAGTATTTCATTTGCTGTTTTCAGTCGACTGGGTTTTGAAAGTGTGGACCTGTTTCTGTCTATAGGTGAAGGCGTTTCTATTATTGCAGTTCATCATCAAACAAACATTTTCATAAGGTGTATTTCAGACATTGTACATATATATCATATAATCATATATGTCACGAATCTCCACATAGTATTTATCTGAGGTATACACTTATAGAAAAGAGAGGAAAGAAAAAAACAAGCGAAAGGAAAAAACTATGTACAAGTAGGGAGTGATCTTTTTTTTACAACATATTCATTGATTTGTGAGAATAAAATCAGGCCTATGAGGCATTATGTAGTTAAACCATTTTTCCCAGTATGAATCAAATTGTTCCAGCTTATGATTAACAGATGCTGTTATCTTCTCCATTTTGTAAATGTCCATTGTAATTTCCATCCATGCATTTAAAGTTGGGCTCTCCTGTGATAACCATTTCCTATTAAGAGTCTTTTTACCAGCCACCAACGGTATATTCATTAAATATTTATCTCTTTTCAACCATTCTTGAGGTATATACCCAAAATATATGGCCTTACTCTCTAAGGGTATTTCAAATTTAAAAATGTCTTGTAGGGCATTGTGTATCCCCCTCCAATAGTCTTTGATAACAGGGCAGTCCCAAAAAATATGATAATGATTTGCATTTTGATTTCCACAATTTCTCCAGCAAACAGGGAGGTTACTATCATAATGGGATTTCTGAGAGGGTGTAATAAAATATCTTATCAAGTTTTTCCATCCAAACTCCCTCCATTTCTGTGAACTGGTACACTTCCTCCATATTGTCCATTCTTCCTCAGATATAATTATCCCTCCTTCCTTCTCCCATTTTGTTTTAATGTATGAAGTCGAATGTGTTTTGAGATTTGACAAACCCTTATACATGCTTGAAATGATTCTACTACCGTTATCTGAATTATATGCTTTTCTAAATAGCTCTGTCAAGTATGTACTTGCCTTGGTTACATTTTTAAGCGTCCTATTAACATATTGTCGCATCTGTAAATACCGATAAAAATCTTATTTTTCTAGTAAGTGTTTCGCTTTAAGCATTTCAAAACTGAACAGTGTTCCTTCTTTCATTATGTTGCAAAGAACTGTTATTCCTTTAGCTGTCCAGTCCTTAAATCTAGCATCCAGTTTATTCGGTGTAAAATCCAAGTCATATGCACATCATTTAAGAATTGCAATATCTCCCTCTAGATTATATTCTTTTATAGTAATTTTCCATATTTTAAGAGTCAATTTCACCCATGGGTTATCAATAGTATTTATGTACCTTTGCAGGTTGTTATCAGCCAAAATTGCTTGTATGGGGATGGGAAGTACCCGCTCCTCAATGTTTTTCCATTGAGCGTCATATGATGGGTTACACCAACATATCACAGCTCTCAACTGTGCTGCAAAATAATAATCTCTAAGAGAAGGTAGGCCCCATCCCCCCCTTTTCCTTTGCTAATTGCAAAGTTTTGAGACGAACTCTGGAGGTCTTCTATCCTGCCAAATTACCTTGATAATATCTTGTTCCATTCATTGAATTGATTTTGATTAATCTCTATTGGTAAGGTCTGAAAGAGATATAACAGTCTGGGCAGTATATTCATAGACTCAATCCTTGAACTGAGACTGAAAAAAGGAATCAGGTTCCATCTTGCCATATCTTTCTTAATTTTTTTATATAAAGGCTGATAATTACATTCTGATAATTTTGCCAAATCTTTTGGCATAATGATGCCCAAATATTTGAAAGACTGTGTTTGCCATGCCCAAGGATATCTACTTTCAATTTCTCTTGGTGGGCTGTAGTTATATGAAAGTAATTGGGTTTTATCTATGTTGATCTTGTATCCTGATAATTCACTATATTGTTCAAAGGATTGCATCAATTTAGGTAAATAGTATGTTGGTTGCCCTAGATAGATCAAAATGTCATCCGCATAACAAGCCAATTTATGCTCTGTCCCTTTAATAGTAATTCCCCTGATATTTTCATTTGGTCTGATGTTTTGAGCTAATGGTTCCAGATATAATGTGAAGAGTAGTGGTGACCATGCACAACCCTGTCTTGTGCCCCTTTCTAGGGTAAGACTATTTGATAAATATCCATTGATTTTAATCCTAGCAGTAGGGTTGTCATACAGTGTCTGTATAGTTTTAATAATTGTGTCTTGGAAACCAAATCTGTGTAAAACTCTAAAGAAAATTCCAATTAACCTAATCAAATGCCTTTTCAGCATCCACGCTTATCACTATTGCTTGGATTTTATTTTTTTGTATATGATCCATAATGTGAAGTGTCCTTCGTATATTGTCTTGTGTTTGGCATTGTCGTATAAAACCTGTCTGATCGTTACGTATCAGTATGGGTAGAAACTCCTCTAATCGTTTGGCCTTGATGGAGGTAAATAATCTATAATTACATTAAGAACGGATATTGGTCTAAATGACCCGCATTCCATTGCATCTTTGCCTTCTTTCAGTATAGCTGAGATTATTGCTTCCTTCCAACTGGATGGCATTTGTGCCTTTTTTAGAGCCCAGTTCAGTGTGGGGAGTAAAACAGGATCATTGAGTAGACTTGAATTTAGTTTCCAAATAGTATTCTTTGGTTGTAGGTCAAAATCAATAGATAAATATATATAGGTGCATGGTCACTTACATCTATTGTCTCAATTCCACAGGAGTTTATTTTGTCTTTGTCTTTTCCAAATGTTATGAAATCGTCTATTCTTGTATATACAGAATGGGGAGCAGAATAGTCAGTGTAATCCCTTCTGTTGGGGAAAAGGTCCCTCCATATATCAATTAAATCAACATCCTCAAAAAGTGTATTAACTGTCTTATGTAAGGATTTTGTTTCATAGGTTTTTCTATTGGAAGAGTCTAACTTTGGTTGTAATTGTAACTTTAAGTCTCCCCCACATATCAGGAGACCGTTTGTTTCCGCTACCATAATTATCAGTAATTTTCTGAAAGAAACCAATATCATTTTCTGGAGGTGCATATATATTCAATAGTGTAACTGAATTTCCATCTATATTCCCCCTTACCAGAATATATCTGCCCTCCTTGTCTCCCATTTCGAATACTTTTTTAAAATTTAGCTTACTTGAGATAAGAATAGCAACTCCTCTCCTATGTCCTGATTTATATGAGGAGTAAAACAAATCAGTGAAGCCCATTCTGTTTAGTTTTCTATGCTCATTATCACTTAAGTGAGTTTCCTGTAAATATACTACATGGGCTTGTTCTTTTTTCATTTTGGATAAAATTCTTTTACATTTGATTGGATTTAATAGCCCATTGACATTAAAAGAAATGAATTTTACTTTGTCCTTAGCCATCTGTATTTATGTCAATGTATCATTGAAATTAGCAGAATAAAACTTAATCGATCTACTCCCTGAACAAATAAGAACCAAGAAACGCAAATAATAACAAAAAAAAGGTAACGAAGCTGTGATTCCAAGGCTGAGGTCTCTAGTAGATGGCCCTGGGTTGAGCTAGAGGAAATGTCTAGCTGTGGGGGATAACTCCTCCTATTTGTGAGTTGAGGGCCCCCATTGCAGTATCCATAAAAGTCAGTGAACAAATCCATTACACAGAAAAGATTTCCCTGTGTACTCCTCCTATACATACATACATACATACATACATACATACATACATAAATAGATAGATAAATATCTATATATACACACACACATACGCACATATATATTCTCATTTCGGTGGGGGAAAAAGGAATAAGTGAGCAAATAAAGAAGAATAAGTGAGTAATATAAAATCCACATTATAATAAGTATTTCTCGAGATAGGTATATCAGTGTCTACTTTTGCTTCCGTTTAGCTTCTCAACATTTTTAAAGTTAGCCAAACCTTATGGCTGTTCTGGAGGGGGTGAGGGCTGTCTTTGGAAAACTCCCAGTCTCTTCCTGATATACTTTTCTTGCCCTCCTCCCATCTCCTGCTTTCTCGATTCTCATAATATTTCCCAAGCAGAGCGGGATAATTCCTCTGCCAGGCTTTCACTCGGTTTGATCACGCTGACGGGCAACCCTCTGGCCTTCATGTCTGTAGTCGCCTCTTCCACTGTCTGATACAGTTGGATTCCATCTTGATAAAACCCTCCAAGTTTAGCAAGGTACGGAGTTTGAACTCTAATCCTTTCTTGCTTTAGTATTCGCTTTACTTCAGAGTATTCTTTACGTTTCTGCAGCACCGCAGGGGGGTAACCTTGATCGAAATATATTAATTTATCATCTAAAAACACCCTCTTCTTACCCCAGGCCCTTCGTAGAATCTCCGCCTTGGTACTGTATTGAAGGAAATTAATTACTATTGAGTGTGGCTTATCTTCTCTGCCTCGGGTAGGCCGCGGGACGATCGCGCAATGCGCCCTCTCGATTTCCAGCTCCATAGTCAAGGGAAGCTTGAGTGCATCCCGCAGCAACTTTCCTACAAACTCCGTCATAGACAAACCCTCCGCTCCTTCAGGAACATTGTATATCCTGATATTTTATTGCCGTGATCCTCCCTCCTCTTCAAGCAGTTTACCTTCTTGTTGATTTAATATTTTTATCGTCTTACTTAGCATCTGTTCCACGTTTTGCACGCGATCTTCCACCTTCTCAATTCGAGTCTCTGCCACAGCTATTTTTTGATAGATGTTGGTGAGCTCTGATTTAATATCATGTAGCTGCTGTTTTATATCTTTTTGGAACTCCCGTATCTCTTTCAAAATTTTGATCATATTTGCCCCTTCGCCTGAACAAGGCCCATCGTCAGCTTCGCTACACGCGGTCGGGTAGGAGAGCTGCTCGCTGCACCCCTCTCGTCCACAGGCTCCGCACTGTTGCTTTTTTTATTTCCATTTTTCCCCATTCTTGCCCCTCTTATTAGTTCAAATACTTTCGAAAAATCCTATATTTGATTGGTTAATGGGGCAAAGTATGTGTTTTTCCGGAGGAGCTATTGACTTAAGCTGCCATTCTCGACAATGATGTCACCGGAACCCTTCAAGATTGTATTTTTCCAAGGTTTAAATCTGGAGAAGTATACAGCCTTCAAGACACAGTGCAGTTTTCAAAACTATGACTTGGTATTTGGACCGAAAGTCAATACCCCAGCATGAGTTTTTTTACTATTTTACAAAAATCTAGTTGTGTAAATCAGATATTACTACATTATACCATAAGATATAGGAGCAGAATTAGGCCATTTGGCCCATTGGGTCTGCTTCGCCATTTCATCAAGGCTGATCCTTTTCCCTCTCAGCCCCAATCTCCTGCCTTCTCCCTATATCCCTCCATGCCCAGACCAATCAAGAATCTATCAATCTCTGCCTTAAATATACTCAGTGACTTGGCCTCCACTGCTGCCTGTGGCAATGAATTCTGCAGATTCACCACCCTCTGGCTAAAGAAACTCCTCATCTCCGTTCTAAGTGGATGTCCCTGTATTCTGACACTGTGTCCTTTGGTCTTAGACTCCCCCATCATAGGAAACATCCTCTCCACTCTGTCGAGGCCTTTCTTGGCATGTCAAGTAGGTTTGCGTGCTCCTCTTTGAAAACTACATTGAACTTACTTACTTGATTTGTGTTTGAAAAAGAATTTTATCTCAAGTGAGGCTTATCAGCTGATAAGCCAACAACAGTATGTGTTTTTCACTAATCAGAAACATTCAGTACATGATGGAATACAAATGAGAAGGTACTGCAAAAGTGTTTAACTAGGTCTGCCTGCTATGTTCTGAAAATTAAATCTGAAATGCTCCATGTACAGAAGTTTTCATGCAAGTACGTTTTGTGGGTACGTGATAGATTTGAAGATTACTGATCTATGCAGAGCAATATTCCAGTTCTGAAGAGAGAAATCAATCTGTTTGCTTAAATTTTATGCTTGGGCTTGCAAAGGTTTTGATTGGTGGGAAAATAAACCCACAGTTGAGGTAGTATGAGGAGTGTGTATAGTAGGACCATGACTTGGTTTCTTGCTCTTAGGATGTTTCTAAATAGCACTTTCTATTGTTGTGGGTCATTTGCCAGTATGAGCTGTTGCCAAATGCCAAATTTTTACCTAATGCCAAAACCTATATTTGCTCCAATAAGTGACCAAATGTTGCATCTCTCATCTCTGCTTAATAAAAGTCTGTGTCTGATGACAAAAGGACAATGTTAGTTCTATGTGATAAGCTCTGTTACCACTGTGCTGCATATGTCTTGGATTTGTGTATCTGTGCAAATTCATTTGCAACTTTCCTCCTTTTCTCATGAAATACCCTAATTTTTACAGAGAGAAGTTGCTGTAGCTTGTTTTTTTTTCTTGCTCTTTAAATAGATGGTTTACTGAATAAACTAACCTGACTGGACAGGAATTTAAAAGGAGAGATAATTACATATTTCTGATTTTTAACGTGTAATATTGTGTTTCACAAAACTTACTCGTTTTGAGTTCCTTCCTGCTTAGGTTATTCTATAATTATGTCACAGGAATTGCTCTTCCTGGTTTCTTGTTCCATGTTACTGTTGTCAGTTCATTTTTCCATGGGTGCTCTGCTGTTTGCTGTCATTACAATTTAACATATTTTTAGTTCAACTTTCTCCCAGTTTAGTTTAACCATTCCATTGAGAAACAATGTGGATTTAAGAATTGGTGCTCCAGCACTGATATGTTTTTCCCATGGCAACTGTTGTCAACATGATTAACAGGCACCTCTTGATGCAGCATTTGTTGACCTATATAAGAAACTTTGACATGGTTAGCAAGAATGGTATCCACAAGATCTGTTGACAAATGGCTCTCTGCCAAAGCAGCTCTTAAGTGTTAATATAGCCAATGCAAATAATGCAGAAATCAGCAAAACTTCTGTTGACTTTAGCAAGCATATCTCACACATAGTTCACTCAAATATAATTGGATGCAGGCAGTCTTCTCTGGCTGATATACAAGAAATGCATGCCTCAAGCTCAGATAATGAAGGCTACATTCTTTGACCAACCCAAAAATAGCTATGGTTCTGTGAAGGCCAAATCTCTGATATAGTGACAAGGTCAAGCAAGGTCTTAAAAGATCAGAGACAACTTTAAGAGCCTTGTCCACATTTGCATATGCTGGACAAGTCAGGTCAAGGGTGTTATCACTGTAGAGACCCACCAGTGTACAAGTTGAAGCCCCAGAAACAGTGGACTTTTGTACCTCCATATGGTAAGTGTTCTGAAGGTTTGTCATTCATGCATGAGATTCTTCTTGTAAAACATTGCTAACCACATTTGATTGACTATCAAGTCTCATAATTTTTTTAAGATGTTGGATGACTTTTGGAATATATTTATTCCATAATTATTAATGTTTTCTTTTAATTAATTCTGTTTTATGTTCATTTTACTTATTTTGTTTACACTTAGGTTTTTTTTTGCAAATAAATCTTTCAAGTTGAACAATTACCACTTTCCTGGTTTTTAAGCCTTGGGTTCTTGATAGCTCAAAGCATTTGCTTCTTTCCGAGAGATTTTGCTGTCAATTCTTTTGGTCCGTTCTGCAAGGACACCATGTTATTCTGATTGGGTGATTGGTGTAAATGTTTTCAGTCCCAGTATTGTGTCTGATGAAAAGGAACTTATTCCATCGTCAGTCCTTCAATTCTGTGTTTATTCTTGTGACTTGTTTGTTTCTGTGTCAATTTGAGTGATGATGGTATTAATCCAGTACTTTTTATGTCATTTTCAGAGCATTTCAAAGAAATTATTTGTCAATGAAGTAATTATAAATGATACCCCTTCCTCAGGATCTCAAATAGAAATGTCCTACGGTTCGAACAAGGATTTGTTCTGACATGGTTCACTGACTAGTTGATTTTCCACTTGAATATACTCATCTTCTTAGGTACACCATTAGGATTGAGTTTGACTTTCATATATATCAGTTTTATGGTTTCTGAGCTGGGTGGTGAGGCAAATGTGGGAATAAAAAGCTTTTGCATGTTGAGTACCCCTTGTATAAAAGTCCAAAATCTGAAACATTGAAATTTCAATTTATTTTGAGTGCCAACATGACCTCACAAATAAAAAAAATTCCATGAAATGCTGGGAAGGTTCCCAGACAATGTACAGGTCTGTGTGTATCACAGACAGTTCTGAGAAGTGACCTCACATATGTGATGAACAGAAATTAATGAAAAACAGAAAAACACAGCATAAAGCAAAATATGATCATGTATCGTCAGCATTGTAGTGAACGTATGCCATTTAATGGTGTGCTGATCATGAAACAAAGAAGGATATATCACAACAAACTGAAAATTGAAGGTAATTGTGAATCTTCAGCAGGCTGATTGCTGAAATTTAAGGAAAGCCACAGCAGTAAATTTTTAAAGCGTCTGCTGATTACAGAAATCTAACACCAGAGCAAGTCTATGATTCTGATTGGTCTGTACCTTACATAAAAACTTTAAAAAAAATTAAAGTACAAATGCAGTGTAGTGTAACCTTCTAATCAAAACGCAGCATCATAGGTGGAGATTGAGAGCCTGCTGTAGTTTGTTGTTCAACTGCTGATTCAGGTATTCTCCTAATACTGCTGTGCTGCTTTTGTTACCCCCACACATTATATCTTCATTATATTAATGGTATGCAAGAACTTTTATATACATGTGATGAGCGAGTGTAAAACAAAGATTGCTTACTGGTAGCACTGAAACTCAAAGTTGGAAATGATGGCAATCCCACTCTATCTCATTATGTATTCCAAAATGCAAAACACTTCTGGCCTCAAGTATTTCAGATAAGGGGTACTCAACCTGTATTGTTCATAAAGTCCAGTAAACTATTCTTTTTTGTAGAATTTTATTCATGACTCTTTACTTGGTTGAAATTGCATGAATCCAGATTAACAACAGTATAGTTACCTAGAAAGCTACTCAGTTTAAAAGTAGTTATGCCTCTTCCTGATTATGCCAGTGATGTCCATATTTGATAAGAGAACAATAAAAAAAATGAACTGCATGTTAACAGGTCATTGACAGTTCTAGCTATTGAATAATAATAGTTAACTCAACTGCAGGAGGTTCTGAGGGGTTAAAGATAATGAATGAGGAAAGAGAGAGGAGTAAGTGAAAACATGAACGTAAAGAAATGGGGTGGAAATAATAGGTGGTGTTTTACAATGGGTAAGAACAGGAGGCTCCTTGAGAAACTGAGGTTGAATGGCAAATGCGACAGACAGTTGGAAAGTATTAGTGAGAATTTGCCTCAGTGCCAGCATGATTTTGTTGTGGTATTCTGTGTTAAAAGTCCTTGTATAAAGTAGGAGGGGGAATAACATTGCTAAATTCAATTCATAGCAGATGAATGTAATTAAAAATTTTTAAAATCCTAGCAAGCAATTGCTGAATTTTATATTATTATCTCAAACCGGAGAGGGAACAAGCATGTGCTCAGTACTTTTATAAACAGCGTGTTCCAATTCCAACCTCACTCCTTCCAAATGCTCTGCTCTCCGCTCCCTCCGCACCAATTCCAACCTCACTATAAAACCTGCTGATAAGGGGGTAGCTGTTGTAGTCTGGCGTACTGACCTCTACCTGGCCGAGGCACAGTGGTAATTCTCTGATACTTCCTCTTATTTACCCCTTGATCATGACCCCACTAAGGAGCACCAGGCCACTGTCTCCTATACCAACACCAACCTTACCAGCTCTGGGGATCTCCCATCCACTGCCACCAACCTCATAGTTCCCGTTTCTACCTCCTAGCCACGATCCACAAACCTGCCTGTCCAGGTAGACCCATTGTCTCAGCTTGCTCCTGCCCCACTGAACTCATTTCTGCATACCTTGACACTGTTTTATCCCCCCTTGTTCAATCCCTTCCCACCTATGTTTGTGACACTTCTCATGCTTTGAAAATTTTCAATGATTTTAAGTTCCCTGGCCCCCACCGCCTTATTTTCACCATGGACGTCCAGTCCCTATATACCTCCATCCCCCACCAGGAAGGTCTCAAAGCTCGTTGCTTCATTTTGGATTCCAGACCTAACCTATTCCCCTCTATCACCACTCTCCTCTGTCTCGTGGAATTAGTTCTTACTCTCAATAATTTCTCCTTTGGCTCCTTCCACTTCCTCCAAACCAAAGGTGTAGCCATGGGCACCCGTATGGGTCCCAGTTATGCTTGCCTTTTTGTTGGCTTTGTGGAACAGTCCATGTTCCAAGCCTATATGGGTATCCGTTCCCCCTCTTTTCCTTCGCTACATCGACGACTGCATTGGCGCTGCCTCCTGCACGCATGTTGAGCTCGTTGACTTCATTAACTTTGCCTCCAACTTTCACCCTGCCCTCAAATTAACCTGGTCCATTTCCGCCACCTTCCTCCCCTTCTTGATCTTTCTGTCTGCATCTCTGGAGACGGCTTATCTACTGATATCTACTATAAGCCTACAGACTCTCACAGCTACCTGGACTATTCCTCTTCCCACCCTGTCTCTTGCAAAAATGCTAACCCCTTCTCGCAATTCCTCCATCTCTGCTGCATCTGCTCTCAGGATGAGGCTTTTCATTCCAGGACGAAGGAGATGTCTTCCTTTTTTAAACAAAGGGGCTTCCCTTCTTCCACCATCAACTATGCTCTCAAACGCATCTCTCCCATTTCCCGCATATCTGCCCTCATCCCATCCGCCCGCCACCCTACTCGGGATAGGGTTTTCCTTGTCCTCACCTACCACCCCACCAGCCTCCAGGTCCAACGTATAATTCTCAGTAACTTCTGCCACCTCCAATGGGATCCCACTACCAAGCACATCTTTCCCTCCCCCCCCTTTCTGCTTTCCGCAGGGATCGCTCCCTACGCGACTCCCTCGTCCATTCGTCGCCCCCATCCCTTCCCACCAATCTCCCTCCTGGCACTGATCCTTGTAAGCGGAACAAGTGCTACACCTGCCCTTACACTTCCTCCCTCACCACCATTCAGGCCAGACAGTCCTTCCAGGTGAGGCGACACTTCACCTGTGAGTCGGCTGGTGTGGTATACTGTGTCCGGTGCTCCTGGTGTGGTCTTTTATATATTGGTGAGACCCGACGCAGACTGGGAGACTGTTTTACTTAACACCTACGCTTTGTCTGCCACAGAAAGCAGGATCTCCCAGTGGCCACACATTTTAATTCCACGTCCCATTCCCATTCTGATATGTCTATCCACAGCCTCCTCTACTGTCAAGATGAAGCCACATTCAGGTTGGAGGAACAACACCTTATAGACCAACCTGATGGCATGAACATTGACTTCTCTAACTTCCGTTAATGCCCCTTCTCCCCTTCTTACCCCATCCTTGATATGTTTAGTTTCCCCCCTCTTTTTTTTCTCTCTCTCTGCCCATCATTCTGCCTGTTCTCCATCTCCCTCTGGTGCTCCCTTCCCTCTTTCTTTCTCCCTAGGCCTCCTGTCCCATGATCCTTTCCTTTTTCCAACTCTGTATCCCTTTTGTCAATCACCTTTCTGGCTCTTAGCTTCATCCCACCCCCTCCGGTTTTCTATCATTTTGCATTTCTCCCTCCCCCTGCTACTTTCAAATCTCTTACTATCTTTCCTGTCAGTTAGTCCTGATGAAGGGTCTCGGCATGAAACGTCGACAGCGCTTTTCCCTATAGATGCTGCCTGGCCTGCTGTGTTCCACCAGCATTTTGTGTGTGTTGTTTGAATTTCCAGCATCTGCAGATTTCCTCGTGTTTGCTTTATAAACAGCTTTGTGTGTTTAAATTTAAAGTAAAATTATGATCAAAGTATGTGCAGTATATGCCACCATATATTCTCTTGAGATTGATTTTCTTGCAGACATTCATAGTAGAATGAAAAACTAAACACAGACTAACGAACAGCCATTGTGCAAAATAAGACAAAATAAAAATAAGATGCTTCCATACCAGGCCACGATGCAAGCAGTCAGGCTACTCTCTACTTTGTATCTATAAAAGTTTGTCAAAGTTTCAGATGACTTGCCGAATTTGTGTAGACTTCTAAGAAAGCTAAGGCGCTGCCATGCCTTCTTTGGGATGGCTATACATGCTGGTCTCAGTACAGATCCTCTGATATAATAATGTCAAGGAATTTAAAGTTACTGACCTTCTCCATCTCTAGTTCACGATTCCCTGGTGACTACTGGCCCACTGACCTCTGACTTCTTCCTCTTGTAGTCAACAGTTAACTGTTTTATTTTGCTGACATTGAGTGAGAGGTGGTTGTTGTGGCACCATTCAACCAGATTTTCAATCTCACATCTAAATGGCAGTTCATCACTGCTTTTAATTTGGCAATGAACACACCTGTGACTTGGGCTAATTTTTATATAGCATTGGAGCTGTACTCAGCCACACAATCATAGGTATAAAGCAAGTAGACTGGGGGCTAAGTGCACAGCCTTGTGTTACACCTGTGCTGATGGAGATTGTGGAGGAGATGTTGCCAATCCAAAGTGACTGGGTCTGCAAGTGAAGAAACCGAGTATTTGCACACAGAAGTATCAAGACCAACATTGATGTGAGCTTCATATACATTTTTCCTTAAAATTATTTATAAAAAATGAAAACAATTGAAATTAAGAACACATTTAAAAGTAATTTTTACTTCTGTTGTGGATAGAGAAATGTTTATGCTGCATTTGCTGGATAAACAGCTTGTTTGGATGTCTCAAACTTACTGTGGTGTAGGTTTTTTAAAGTTGTTAGAGCATTTACAGAACTCATGATTTAGCTGCTTTTATAGTTTTACACTTAATGACTAACAACAAACTTTGTAGATCTAATTTCATAGCAGAGACAAGCAGTTTAAAAAGTATTTTGTAATATTGCATGCATATTTTAGCAATATAACATTTGAGTTTTTCCTGATCCGTGTATAAGGCATGATTGGTGTGTAACTATCAAGACATACAAAATGCTGCCTGTGTAAATCTGTAATTGGCCCCAACATTTCTGTTTTTCTTTCCAACATGTTCATTGGCAATGAACGTGTTCTAGGTTCATATACTGTTATTTTGAACATCTGGGGGATGAAGCGAATCACAGTAGAAGTTGGATTATGTGGATTATGTGTTGATTGGTGGCTGGTAGTATCCTACATGTTTTAGGTGTGTTTCTTGAGTCAGACAGGCATTCCCTAAGCAATCCTGAAGAAGTGTCTGAAATGTCGGCTGTTTACTCTTTTCCATAGATGCTGCCTGACCTGCTGAGTTCCTCCAGCATTTTGTGTGTGTTGCTTTGCCTGATTCAAAGCCTGGAAAAAAAATTGTTTTAAGTTGCTAAATATTTGCTTCTCTTCAAACTTCCTCAGGAATTTGCTGGCAAGTTCAGGCCTTACAGAATTGACTCTTGAATCCTATGAAATGTTGTGTTTGGATCAGGATTGTGGTTGCCTAAGAATCTTAATATAATGTGGTATAAATTTTTGTTCTTGGAAAAGTGTTTGTCATTATTTAATGCAGCAATTCAGACTGAACACAAAACAACAAGTACAGTTTTGCAAAGCTAATGTTCCAGATTTTTTTAACTTTTGGCATAGAATTGACAATGTTACAATTGTGCATTCGGCTAGGCAAGTGACGGGTAGGTAATTGGAAAATTTTTACTCTAAACATGATTTTTGTGGACTGTTCTCCTCAAAGCTCGAGTTGTTATTTCATGTAATTCTGTGCTCCAGTTATGGTTGAGTGAGGAGCAAAATTGTGGTTACATTTCTAATGTCTTAGAGCTGTATATTCTTGACAGTTGATTAACTTCTGTTTATTGTGGGATTGAAATCAGGAGAATTGTTTTATGAGCTGGTCTTTCTTCTATTATTTATCATACTAGTTGGGAACCTTTTCCAGCTCTGTTTAGGAGCAACAATGCAACCTTTCAGAAAACATGCTAGTGTACTGTGGTGTCAGATGAATCAGTTTGATTTGGATTGAAGTACAGCGCTAGCAATTGGGGGGGTGGAGTAATATGCTAGAGTTCACATTCCATTACATGAGCTGGGTCGTTTACATTCAATTAAATAAATTGTGGAATTAAAAAAATCTCTCCAACAGTTTACCCATCTCTGATGTAAGACTCACTGGTCTATAATTCCCAGGGTTATCCCTATTGCATTTCTTGAACAAAGGAATAACATTTGCCACCCTCCAATCATCTGGATGACTTCTTTGGCTAAAGCCCCAACAACCTCTTCCCTCAGTTCCTGTAGTACGTGGACAAGTGGAAGAAAATGGTGGGAGTTCATGTGAATATGAGGAGAATAAAATTAAATTAATGTAAATGGATACTTGGTGGTTGTTGTGGGTTCACTGGACCCATGTGTCTGTTTTAGCACCCTGTGGATCTATGGATTTCTTACTCAGCACAATCACTAACAAGATATCCAGCCCATCACCACTCCTGATCCAGCATAGTGACACCGAAACTGCACTTAAATGTGAGCTTATAACTTTTGGAGAAGTGCAGGGAAAGAAGAAAAAATAATAGAGGGGTTTTTGAATGACATTTAGTTTTGTGTGTTGTGAAAGGGTGTGTACACTTTAATTGAAACACTCCTTTCTAAAAGTTGCACTGCTTCTAGTTGTGTCACTCATGAAATTTCTGGGTTGTTAGATCAGAAATTTTGGGGATCTCCAGGCTGGAGTGAGCCTGACATTAATCGAGGTTTTTCTTCCTATGTATACTTTGGTAATAATTAAAATGTTTGAATTGATGTGCATTAACCAGTTCTCTGCAAGCAAATTAAAAATTAACCAGCAATTAACTTAAAGTAATTTTGTCTTATTTCTCCTGTTTCTTAGTTACTTTTACTTTTTTTTGTAATTTCTATTCAAAATTATAAACTGACTTAAAGCTGTTTTGAGTTTCAAATCCAGTTCTGTAGAACTGACTTTGGATCAGTCATCTCTGAAGGCCCTTTTGTGTCAACAATTTGAGGTTGCAAAACCATCAAGACAAGATCCAGATTTTTCCTAGACTAGTTGACTAGGCTTGAAGTGCCTGGAGAGTCAATGCAATGCTGAATCTAGCAGATAAAAAGGTTAAGCAGTGAGCATGAGCTGGATGAACTTGATTTTCACAAGAAATATTCATATTTTTTTCTTACTTTGTGTTCTAATGGTGTGATTTTCCACACTGATGTTTTTAATATATTAAAAATATATTTCTTAAAGATGACTTTACAGAATGGTTGATTAAACCCTGGTCCATGTCTGTTCTTTTTCCTACACTTTTGCTCTCTGTCTTCCCTCTTCATAGAACCATAAATGGATCCCTTTTATCCTTCAGTTGAATTTTTCCAGCCTCTGCTTTGTAAAGATCATTCTCTGTTATTCCCACAACCTTTAGGATGATGCTACCTTCAAAGACATCTTCCTCCTCTCTGTGTTCTAAAGGAAGTGTTGCCTTCATGATCTGTTCTTAATTTGTTCCCAATAACTAGTCTGTATCTCATGGAGTAACACCTCAACTTTCAATTATGCAGATTTTGCACCCAGACGAACTTCAGACTGAGTTCACCAATTTTATGCTACAAGTGTTTTATTGATTACAGTGATTGATGTTGTCAGTTATAGGTACTTGTACATCGTATTTTGTTTCTCCTTTTAACCATTCACAGCACTTTTTGGTTTGCATCTCTCTTATGTCAATTAATCATTCATATTTGTAATCCTGTTAATAACCTTACCTCAAATTTTTACCTCCCCCACCTTTTGCAATCACATTATCTATGTATTTGCTTAAAACCAAATGTATTTCAAATTTTGGCAATTGCAGAAAAGTAGTTCAAACTGAAAGCTTCACTGGTTTCCCTCTACCAACAGTGAGTATTTCCAACATTTTCTATTTTATATAGACTGCTTTTTTTTAGATTTGTCAAGAAAAAGTGAATCCATACTGATCTGTGATGTGGGCAACTATTTCCTCAAGTGTGGAAAATGTAGTCAAAAACAGATGGAGGATAAATTCCTTTTCAGGGATGTACAGGGAGTTACTTTTCTGTGAGTGGAGTTTAGGGAAGCATTAAAAGGAAGTGGTGTGGTGGGGCCACTTTGAACAACAAACCTGCATGTGTAGCCACTGAAATTCCCTGTTTCACAACATATAGAGACCGCCAATGGGAGAGTTTGTGTTCTCAGTTGGAATCTTCAGTTAAGTTCTGCGGTGCTCGTGATTTATAAATTCAGACACAGTGGGGATTGAGATTTAATTTAGGACAGCATGACTCTAAAATGTTCCATGTTATTTGAAGCACTTCCTGTATGTGTTTCATGTTTTCACAAAACTCCTATAGCAGGTGTATTTTTAGTAGCTGCTTTATCGGACTGGCTACTGTCACAGGAAATGTTTGAATAGGGAAACAGATGGCAATTGTGATACTGAAGTAAATGATTAAGGCATGTGCTGTTTCTGTTCATCTTTCTCTCGGCATCAAATTAATTAATAATTTAAGCTTTGTTTACTACAGCTGTAGTAACATTTGTGTACACGTAGAAACTTGAGTCAATGTTTCTGGAAGTTCGGTTCGTGAGTGCAGGCAAATGGGCAGGCGACGGCTGATCTGACTAGTGGGCAGGTAGGTAGTTTGTTGTGTATTGTATTCTTCCTGCTTTTACAGAGTGTGATGCCAGTGCATTCACCCAAGGTTTTTTATATTGTTTGAATGCTCCTTCCTTCACTAGACTGTACAGGTGTGGGTCACAGATCCAAAGAGTTCGTGGGGAGGATATATTTTAAAGTCCATGAGTGCTTGCTCAACAGAACTGACTGAGTGTAATTAGAGCCTCGATGCTGGGGATGTTGAACTTGGACGCTGTTGTGAGTTTGCTGTGATGTGACTCCTCAGATAAGAGAAGCAGTTTACATTTTCCATTAGCTTTTATTTTTAGAGGGCAGCGAGGAAAAGTTGGTCAAAGCAGGAGGAAGGCCATTATCTCAGTGGATTAGCTTTATTTATTTGTCACATGTAAGTTGAAACGTACTGTGAAATATGTCATTTTTGTCAAATCAAATCAGCGAGCCAACATAGTATGCCCACAATTCACTAACCCTAAATGTATGCCTTTGAAATGTGGGAGGAAACCGGAGCACCCAGAGGAAACCTATACAGTCACAAGAAGAATGTTCAAACTCTTCACAAACGGCAGCTGGAATCAAACTCTGATCTTACAGTTGGCGCTGTAAGGCGTTACACTGAGTGCCTGCCTGCTGGTCAAATCTGGCATTGTATGCTCAGAGATGGAGCCAAGCTGCTTTGTCTTGCAAGTGTTGAGTGTAAAACCCATCCTATCATATGCTTCAAAAAACAAATTTGAAATGGCTTAGTGCTTGGGTTCTGAGTACACAGCAATGCAGACATCTGCTCTTTCTACGTTGGCTTTGCAACTCACAAAACTGGAATGGAAACAAGTGAGGGACTGTTGAAGAAAAAGAGTGCAGTAGGGGAGCGTTCAATTTGAGATTGCGGACCTTAGCCTGCAGATTTTTATTAAGGTTTGAAGCAGCTAGTTGTTTATGTGTGTTAACTGAAGACTTAAAATTCCAAACTCACTAATGGAGGCAAAAGTGTTTCTTTAAAAAAAATCACAATATTACAGCTCAAAAATATTTCTACATGTCAGCAACATAGTTCAATCAAGTTCTTAATTAGAGGTGTTTGATATTGTTGGAGGTGTTTAAAGCAGGTGAATCTACTCAATAGCATCAGGACCTCCTTTTGGAGTTGAGGGGAAAGGGGGTAGAAGAAAAAATATCGTGAACGTACAGCAACATTAGCAGTTTTCCCAAAGGATACCAGTATTCTGTTCCCTTCAGAGTAATTGCATCTTTGCAAAATATTTTCACTCAGTTTCTAAATAGAATCTTTGAAGATGCTGTGCCTTAGAAGCAGAGTATGGATTTATATTTTGAGTTGCTTTTCATAGTAAATGTGAAGAATACATGGGAAAGAACAAACAGCTAATGTGATAAGAGTGTAGGTAAACAAATTGGTTCCCGCACTGTCATATTTACGTATTACTAATATGGTTGTTACTTTTGATTGGGAATAAATCTATTACCTGTGCATCGGGAGAAGTTTCTTGAATATTGTAGTGATTTAAAGTTTAATGAACATTTAGACCAATGTGGCTAGAAAACAAAAATGCCAATAGTATTAATCAGCAGCTGTATTCTGAACATTATCACTACAACACTGGAGAAAGCAGGCAAAACACAATTGCAAAGTCTGTAGTAATGAGTGCAGGTCTTCCAGGGTTGTGTAAAATGCTTTGTTGCAACATATGTGAAGCATTATATTTTACACTTTATTTTTAAAGTTGTATTTTTAAACCCTTGTTGGGGTTTAACATTTCTTGTAAACCGTTTGTACTAGTTTGGTCAATTTACTGAGAAATCAGACAATGCTTGAAAGAGCACTTCATTTACTATATTGCAAGAAAATCATTTTTCAAACTGACACATAGGTATCATGGAAGGTCAGTTAAACTGCACGTTTTGATTTCAGCCAGACTCCACAAAGAATTCTGATGTGAAAAACTGAAAATTGGTACTGTAATAAAATAAATGCAAGTTTCACGGTATTGCTGCTCTCTTTGAAGTAAATTTATTATCGAAGTACATATATGTCACTATATACAACCCTGAGATTCATTTACTTGCGGACATACACAGAAAATTCAAGAAACACAATAGAATCAATGAAGGACCACCCCCAACAGGAAGGTCAAACAAGCAATATGAAAAGGCAACAAACTATAGAAATACAAAAAGAAATAATAATAATAATAATAATAATAATAATAAATATGCAATAAACACCAAAAGCATGAGATGAAAAGTCCGTGAAAGTGAGTCCATAGTTTGTGGAATCAGTTCAGAGTTGAGCTAAGTGATGTTATCCATGCTGGTTCAAGAGCCTGATAGCAGCATTGAGAAGAGAGCATGGCCTGGATGGTGGGTGTCCTTGATGTTGGATGCTGATTTGTTTCGCTGTGCTTCTTGTAAAAGTGCTCAGTGGTGGGGAGGTTTTGCCTGGATGTTCTGGGCTCCATCCAGCATGTTTTGTAGCCTTTTCCATTCCTGGCCATTGGTGTTTTGCATAGTTAATGCAACCATTAGGTTATTTTCCACTGTGCATCTATAGGAAGGTTTTATGGGGCATGCTAAGTTTGTATAAACTTCTCTGAAGGTAGAGGTGCAGTCATGCCTTCTTTGTGATGGTATGTGCTACGTGCTTGTTACTTCGATACACTCAACTGAGTCAGAGCAGCAACCATATGTATACTGTATCTACAAAAATCACAATCTTCATGACTAAGAGCAAAAGACAATGATTACAAACATCAAATGACAATGTGAGAAGTTTTGCTTTGGACCACTGTTGCTATCATCACTATAAGGAATAAGCTGCATTGGAGCATAAATAAATTCTTTTAGGCACAAGAATTTGACCTCTTCTAGATCTGTTTGCAGCATTGTACTTATTTTGCTTGTTACAATAAATCTGTACAGTTCTTTCTTATCTTCTTCAGCCATTTTTTTCAAATCACATTTGGGTTCACTCGCCTCAATTCTGAACTGATTCCACAACTAAGGACTTGACAACTCATGTTGTTGGTATTATTTATTTATTTGTCTTTTATTTATGCAATTTGTTTTCTTAAGGCCCAAGATCTTAAGGCACAAACTAACGGAGATGGGAGTAGACTCTCACATGGTGGATTGGATAGTGGACTACTTGACAGATAGACCTCAGTATGTGCGGTTGGGAGACTGTAGGTCTGACACGGTGGTCAGCAGCACAGGGGCACCACAGGGAACCGTACTCTCTCCGGTCCTGTTCACCCTGTACACATCAGACTTCCAATATAACTCGGAGTCCTGCCATGTGCAGAAGTTCGCTGATGACACGGCCATAGTGGGGTGTGTCAGGAATGGACAGGAGGAGGAGTATAGGAAACTTATACAGGACTTTGTGATATGGTGCAACTCAAACTACCTGCGTCTCAATATCACCAAGACCAAGGAGATGGTGGTGGACTTTAGGAGATCTAGGCCTCATATGGAGCCAGTGATCATTAATGGAGAATGTGTGGAGCAGGTTAAGACCTACAAGTATCTGGGAGTACAGTTAGACGAGAAGCTAGACTGGACTGCCAACACAGATGCCTTGTGCAGGAAGGCACAGAGTCGACTGTACTTCCTAAGAAGGTTGGCGTCATTCAATGTCTGTAGTGAGATGCTGAAGATGTTCTATAGGTCAGTTGTGGAGAGCGCCCTCTTCTTTGTGGTGGCGTGTTGGGGAGGAAGCATTAAGAAGAGGGACGCCTCACGTCTTAATAAGCTGGTAAGGAAGGCGGGCTCTGTCGTGGGCAAAGTACTGGAGAGTTTAACATCGGTAGCTGAGCGAAGGGCGCTGAGTAGGCTACGGTCAATTATGGATAACTCTGAACATCCTCTACATAGCACCATCCAGAGACAGAGAAGCAGTTTCAGCGACAGGTTACTATCGATGCAATGCTCCTCAGACAGGATGAAGAGGTCAATACTCCCCAATGCCATTAGGCTTTACAATTCTACCGCCAGGACTTAAGAACTTTTTAAAAGCTATTATTAATGCTTTTTGAGATAGTGATTTAGATGCATATCATATTTTTTACTGAGTTAAGTATTGTATGTAATTAGTTTTGCTACAACAAGTGTATGGGACATTGGAAAAAAAGTTGAATTTCCCCATGGGGATGAATAAAGTATCTATCTATCTATCTATCTTTAGCACATTTGACCATATTTAGTTGTGCAGTTTTGTCATAAACTCTATTGTATCCCTTTTTTCTGTAAATATCCACAATAAAATGAATCTCACTGTAGTATTTGGTGAAATATGTATGTTTTGATAATAAATTTATGTTGACTTTGAGATCATGACGGCCATGACAGCACTTGACATCCAGTCAAACTGCAGTTTATTCTTTAGAATTTCTGAATGACTCTGATGTTAATATCCTGTTAAAGATGAGAAAATTTAACTGCATTATTAATACAGCTTGGAAAATAAATGTAACTAAAATATTAGTCCTTCTAAGTAATCAAGACCAATAAAACAAAATAATAATTAAAAGGCAGACTTTCCCTCCTAATATTTTCCCTTTCACTCCCCATTACATACGAGGTGTGTTGGATCTTTTATCAAGTCTGACTGGCACAATGTCTAAGAAATGATTTCCCCAGACCTGGGTGAAGGGTACTTTTAGCAGAGTAAGGCTCCTCTACTGAACTTCTCATAGAGTCTTGTGATCGAATGACTGGCAGATTTGACCTTCCAAATTTGAAATAAAACTCTTACCTTTCAGATTTTGTTGATAAATTATACAAGTGTCAAGTAGTTAGTGCTTGTGCAGTTTAATTTCCTGTTTCAATCTGTTATTTCTGATTCTTTTGTGCAAAGCTGAGACAACAATTTGCCACAATTTTATTTTAAGAATGCTTTTTTTCCCTCATCCTTTGAATGGATGCAGGACATCCAGAATAATAACTACTGAAATATACTTCCTTATGTTCTCAGTATGCCTTTAGCTGTAGAGTGTTGGGGATGGAAGACCTGTTTCTTAAAAATTTTCCATTCCCTTAGCCTTAAGTTTTCTTCTTCAATATTTGATTTGATACCACTTGGAATTTCACTGTAACTTCACATACACTTGGGCCACCTGTTCTGCATAACAAACTTCATCACCAGCCGGTACCCATATTCAGTGTGTGCAGGTAAAGGGAGAAGTCTTTATAAGTGATACACTTGAACTATTGCAGCAGACTTCTTCAATAGCAAGAAGACATGTTGTAATGCAAGAGGCAGCACCAATGCAGTCGTCGATGTAGCGAAGGAAAAGAGGGGGATGGATAATGGTATAGCCTTGGAACATGGACTGTTCCACAAAGCCAACAAAAAGGCTGGCATAACTGGGACCCATACGGGTGCCCATGGCTACACCCTTGGTTCAAGAGGCTTTGTGGAACAGTCCACAAACTCGTGCTGAGCTCATCGACTTCATTAACTTTGCCTCCAACTTTCACCCTGCCCTCAAATTTACCTAGTCCATTTCCGACACCTCCCTCCCCTTTCTTGATCCTTCTGTCTCCATCTCTGGAGACGGCCTATCTACTGATATCTACTATAAGCCTACAGACTCTCACAGCTACCTGGACTATTCCTCTTCCCACCCTGTCTCTTGCAAAAAGGCTGTCCCCTTCTCACAATTCCTCCGTCTCCGCCGCGTCTGCTCTCAGGATGAGGCTTTTCATTCCAGGACGAAGGAGATGTCTTCCTTTTTTAAACAAAGGGGCTTCCCTTCGTCCACCATCAACTCTGCTCTCAAACGCATCTCTCCCATTTCCCGCACATCTGCCCTCACCCCATCCACCCGCCACCCCACTCGGGATAGGGTTCCCCTTGTCCTTACCTACCACCCCACCAGCCTCCAGGTCCAACATATAATTCTCCGTAACTTCCGCCACCTCCAACGGGATCCCACTACCAAACACATTTTTCCCTCCCCCCCCCTTCTGCTTTTCGCAGGGATCGCTCCCTACGCGACTCCCTTGTCCACTCGTCCCCACCATCCCTTCCCACCAATCTCCCTCCTGGCACTTATCCTTGTAAATGGAACAAGTGCTACACCTGCCCTTACACTTCCTCCCTCACCACCATTCAGGGCCCCAGACAGTCCTTCCAGGTGAGGCGACACTTCACCTGTGAGTCGGCTGGTGTGGTATACTGCGTCCGGTGCTCCCGGTGTGGCCTTTTATATATTGGTAAGACCCGACGCAGACTGGGAGACAGTTTCGCTGAACACCTACGCTCGGTCCGCCAGAAAAAGCGGGATCTCCCAGTGGCCACACATTTTAATTCCACGTCCCATTCCCATTCTGATATGTCTATCCATGGCCTCCCCTATTATCAAAATGAATCCAAACTCAGGTTGGAGGGTCCAACCTGATGGCATGAACATTGACTTCTCTAACTTCCGTTAATGCCCCTCCTCCACTTCTTACCCCATCCCTGACATATTTAGTTGTTTGCCTGTTCTCCATCTCCCTCTGATGCTCCCCCCCACTTTCTTTCTCCTGAGGCCTCCCGTCCCATGATCCTTTCCCTTCTCCAGCTCTGTATCACTTTCACCAATCACCTTTCCAGCTCTTAGCTTCATCCCACCCCCTCCGGTCTTCTCCTATCTTTTCGCATTTCCCCCTCCTCCCACTACTTTCAAATCTCTATCTTTCCTTTCGGTTAGTCCTGACGAAGGGTCTCGGCCCGAAACGTCGACAGTGCTTCTCCCCATAGATGCTGCCTGGCCTGCTGTGTTCTACCAGCATTTTGTGTGTGTTGTTGTTTGAATTTCCAGCATCTGCAGATTTCCTCATAGGTTACACTATTGGGTTTTAAATTTGGTGTTCAACATGAAGTACTGTACATGGGTTTAAAATTGGAGAAATGAGATTTTGTGTATTCTAAAAGATGAATATGTTAAAATTAAACACATTAAAAGCACATTTCTTTTCGGGACAAATTTGGATGATCATTCTAAGAACCAGTTCACAGTGATAGGAATACAGCCAATCTGAATTCTGACCAGTGGTGCCGAAAAGGTAAAACAAAATCAAAGATTCTTTTAGAATCTGATAAATCAATGAATGCTTAGAAATAACCTACTGTTGATGTTTTGAAAGAAAAATAATTGGAGTATATTTTTGAGCATGGGCCTCAATGACTCAGATGAGACACATTTAGCCAAGGACTATCTAAAATGTATTGTGTTTGATATTTTGGAGCAGCATTCAGTTCATGTCTCACAAACAAATATCAGCTGGCTGCAGTGCCACACCACCAATCCGACCTTCAGTTTGTTTTTGTCTTCACTCAATTTTGATCAAATTGGTTTTCAAGCTAGTTGAATCATAAAGAAGAGCCAGATGTGAAATCTGTCTGAGAAAGTAATATCTAGGTGATGTGTGGCTGCTCAGCACTTGCATAGGGCCTTGACAGGCACTTGTGCAAGTGAGGTGTTCATGTGGATAGGGAGCTTGCTGAATCTAGATATAGCTGTGATATAAAGCATTTGGAGAAAGAAAAATTCAGGCTGTTCTGATGCATAGATCTCTCAAAGTAGTTGTATGAGAAAACTGGATCCTTTTCCTCTTTTGCTTTGAGTGTGTTACTTTTTTGGTACCAGGGTTAAAACTTGCACTAAACATTTTTAGAATATTAAGTGGGCACGCCAAGGCCAGCATTAATTATTTGATAAGGTGGTGGCGAGGCTTCACCAAGAGTAGCTGCAGAGTGTTTCAGGATTCAGGTTCTCCGAAAAGAAACTCGGGTTGTGTAATTACTACACATCTGACTTGATGGTGGAGGTTGTGGGGTTGAGAGGTGCTATCCAAATAGCCTTGGTGAATAATGGCTTTGGACTTTGTGTGGCACACTACAGACTTGGTGTATCAAAATGGACAAGGGGAATATTTTGTGAAGGTGCATGGAGTACCAATCAAGGATATCACTTTGTTGTGGATGGTGTAGGATCCAACTGTTTGCCATTTTCTTTGCAGTTTAACAATTAATTAGCTGCTTGTATTTTAAGTAATTCTGCAAATAATTTTGGAAAGCTTCTTTGTCTTTCATTAAGTGGCTAGTATTTTCTTATTGGTTAACTTTTTAATGCAGTATTGGTTAAATGTATTCTAATTGTACTATTATCGATAGAATGGAATTTTTCATATCTTTATGGTATAAAAGTAGTTGTTTTGTGCTAGGCACCATCTTTTTCTTCTTTAGATCCTCTCTTCTTCAAGTAATAAGACCCCCATGTCATTGTTCTCTTTGTTCTACCAACTCCTAATAAAATAATCATGAAGCAACAGATTTTATGCCTCATTCTTGACTTCTAAAAGAACCTTGGATTTAAACACCAGAATTCCAACAAACTGGAGTGGCTAGCGATGATATTCCGAAGCTTAAAATTTGTTACACTTGAAGACAAATAGATTTTTTAATGTGCAGCAAAAGGGGTAAGAACTTCCTGTGTTCCTCTGCTGTATGAGAGAAAAGTTCTGGCTTCAAATATTTGATGGATATCAGGATTGAGAACTTCTGTGCTGCTATTTAAAAGAGAAACAGCTGTCGAAGTATTGGTTGCAATCTATTTGGTCCTAACCTATTTGGTTACAATCTATTTTGGTTGCATGACACTCTATTTTGGTACCTGGTGACAATTGTGATTGTACAATCTACTTGGCTGTAATCTATTTGGTCATGATCTATTTGCTAGATCAATCTACAGTTGTGGGATCAACCTATAGAGACGAAGTGGATTTCTTACAGCTGTAGAAACCTCCATCAAGAATGAACAACTGCTTAAAAAAAACTTATGGATGCCATACAACGGCCATCAGAAGTTACTGTATTGAAATGTAAAAGCTACCACCATACAAACAGCAAAAACTTTGATCAAGGACTATATTCCCAGATTGGGGATTGCCATGCCATATTGATGCTGACCAAGGAACACACTTCACTGTGACTGTTTGTCAGGAATTGTGTCGACTGATGAACATTGAATAGTCTTTTTATAGTACACATCACCCAGAGTCATCTGGATAAGTTGAACGAATGAGTGAAACCACTGAACGATTGACTAAGTATCATAAGGAAAATATACTATGGCCTATGGTCTTGTGTAGCAGCAGAATAACCCCAAACAAGAAAACTAAACTATGTCCATTTGAAGTCGTTAGTGGGTGTCCTATGTCACTGCTGGGAGCCCTCAATCTTAGAGAGGCAAACAATTTAGTTAATAATTGTATGAAATCAATCCAAGCTGTACAGTCTGCTTCTCAAAGGGTTTCTGCCACTTGGGAAGACCTAACAGAAGGAGGATACACCCTGATTCCTGGTGAGTGGGTTCTGATTAAGAAACCTCATAAGGAAGTACTGGGAGTTTGATGGGAAGGTCCTTACCAAGTGCTGCTAATTACCAACAGTGAAGGTGGAAGATAGAAGTAAATGGATACATGCCTATCACTGTAAGTGAACGGAAGTGCTATCTGGCAAAGACAGTAAATGCTGTGGTTAGTATACTGGTAACCTCTGTTGCTGTGGCTATGCTGCTGGGTTACAGTGAGCAAATCACTAACCAGCTGGAAGACTTCAAACAAGTCAACAACCATTGGATATTGTAAAGTTTATTCCAGTATTATTTGTTGTTACATTTTTGCCAATTTTCCCTTCTTATAATGTGCCAGTTTAGATGATTTGTAATGTATACTTGTGTTATTGACAATGAGAAATATTACAATTCTGCAAATCTCTTGTCAAGTAGTAAGAAATGGTGTAAGTTCATGGACCAGTGTGAGCCTACATCTCACTTCCATGTAGTTGGTTAGAATCTCGTTATTTCAGGTATTTTTTTTCTGCCATGAGACTTGCACGCACCTTATCTTTACTTCCCAAGTCTAGAAGTAAATGTGGCATTTCAGAAAAGATAGTTTTCCATCAATTTTATTCCTGTTTTATGGTTTGTAAGGAATATAAGAGAGATTAAAAATGTTCCTGCAGCCTTGGAAAGAGTAAGCAATGACACAGCTGAAGCCTTGGGAAAAGTAACAACAGAAATGGTTGCTATGCATAAGATGGTCCTTCAAAATAGTATGGCATTAGATATCGGCAGTTAAGAGGGGGGGAATTATGTGCAGCTATAGGCAAGGAACATTTTACTTGTATCTTCAGATTCATCAGGTGTATAAGTAATTTGGCTGATCATATTTTTAAAGAAGCAGCTAAAATACATCGATCTGATGGATGGGATTTCTTTGATTGGATTCATTAAAGTCTTGGAAGCTGGGGTTACTCAATATTATGAGTCATATTATTCATACTAATATACCTTATCATAACTTACATCTATTTTAGTTGTTTAAAGGCGAACATAAACAGAGTATTCAAATTCTTGTAATCTGCCTAACCATGACATGATCTTATGAATAGAATCATAAGACCATAGAACATTACAGCACAGAAACAGGCCTTTTAGCCCTTCTTGGCTGGGCCGAACCGTTTTTCTGCCTAGCCCCAGTGACCTGCACCTGGACCATATCCCTCCATACATCTCTCATCCACGTACCTATTCAAGTTTTTCTTAACTGTTAAAAGTGAGCCCGCATTTACCACTTCATCTGGCAGCTCATTCCACACTCCCACCACTCTCTGTGTGACGAAGCCCCCCCCCCCCAATGTCTCCTTTAAACTTTTCCCCCTTCACCCTTAATCCATGTCCTCTGGATTTTTTTTCTCCCCTAGCCTCTGCGTAAAAAGCCTGCTTGCATTCACTCTTATCTATGCCCATCATAATTTTATATACCTCTATCAAATCTCCCCTCATTCTTCTACGCTCCAGGGAATAAAGTCCTAACCTATTCAACCTTTCTCTGTAACTCAGTTTCTCAAGTCCCGGCAACATCCTTGTAAACCTTCTCTGCAATCTTTCAACCTTTTTAATATCCTTTCTGTAATTAGGTGACCAAAACTGCACACAATACTCCAAATTCAGCCTCACCAATGCCTTATACAACCTCACCATAACATTCCAACTCTTATACTCAGTACTTTGATTTATAAAGGCCAATGTACCAAAAGCTCTCTTTACTACCCTATCTACCT
The DNA here is from genome assembly GCF_048418815.1 of Hemitrygon akajei. NCBI lineage: Eukaryota > Metazoa > Chordata > Chondrichthyes > Myliobatiformes > Dasyatidae > Hemitrygon > Hemitrygon akajei. Next base: position 89,110,547 of record NC_133135.1, on the reverse strand, counting down.
GTGACGAAACTTTTAGGGAATTTTGTATCTGTATTCCCAGATCTCTCTGTTCTACTGCATTCCTCAGTGTCCTACCATTTACCTTGTATGTTCTACCTTGGTTTGTCCTTCCAAAGTGCAATACCTCACACTTGTCTGCATGAAACTCCATCTGCCATTTTTCAGCCCATTTTTCCAGCTGATCCAGATCCCTCTGCAAGTTTTGAAAACCTTCCTCACTGTCCACTACACCTCCAATCTTTGTATCATCAGCAAATTTGCTGATCCAATTTACCACATTATCATCCAAATCAATAACCAGATGACCAATAACAATAGACCCAGTACTGATCCCTGTGGCACACCACTAGTCACAGGCCTCCACTCAGAGAAGCAATCCTCCACTACCACTCTCTGACTTCTCCCACTGAGCCAATGTCTATTCCAGTTTACTACCTCACTATGTATACCTAGCAACTGAATCTTCCTAACTATCCTCCCATGCGGGACCTTGTCAAAGGCCTAAAGTCCATGTAGAATACTTTGAAGAATATATAGTTTGATACTTTATAACCTAAGTAGTTCTTTGATTATCCTATATGTAACATATATGGCACAAGTTTTTTTGCCTCTGAATTTTAAGATGTAATGAGTCTAAACATGTGATTTAGAATCAAAGGGGGAATTGTTGGATCTGACTGTTTAATTGCTATTTTCTTTGCAGTTGAACAATTAATTATCTGCTTGTATCTTAAGTAGCTGTTATATGCTTAAGAGTTTAATATGCCTCTAATGGCTATACAAAGCATAATTCTGGAAAGCTTTGTATTTCATTAAGTGGCTAGTATTTTCTCATTGGTTAACTTTTTACTATGGTTTTGATGAAGTATTTTCTATTATTATTTATAGCTTAGAATGGAATTTTCTTAACGCTATGGTATAAAAGTAGCTGTTTTGTGTAAAGTGCCATCTTTCTATTCTTTAGATCCTCTTTTCCTCAAGTAATGAGACCCCCCCCCCCCGTTACTGTTCTGTTCCTGTTCTCTTTGTTCTATCAACTCTTAATAAAACGATCGTGAAGCAGCAAGTTCAGTGCCTCATTCCTGACTTCTAAAAGAATCTTGGATTTAAACACCAGAATCCAGCAATGGTGTTGAATTTTTTGAGTTTTGATGGAGCTCTATTCATCCAGGGAAATGGGAAATATGCCATCAGACGAGTTTTGTGGACAAGAAAAAATCTGCAGATGTTGGAAATCCAAGCAACACCCACAAAATGCTGGTGGAACTCAACAGGCCAGGAAGCATGGAAAAGAGTAAACAGTCGATGCTTCAGGGCGAGACCCTTCAGGAAGGGTTTTGTGGAAAAACTTTATTAGCTATGTTTGAAGGCAAGTGGTTTTTTGCTTGAAGAATTTTCAAGTGAAAAGGATTTTGTGAAAGAGGAAGTGTAAAATTCAGTGTTAGATGAAAATTCCACATTCCAAGGTCTTGTTTCTCAATCTGTCTGCTTGAGTAATTAATCTATAAATGTTGGATGTTGAAAAGTGCAAAGAACTAACTTGGTGTGATTTAAAAACTAAAATGACAGTGATAAAGAACTCAACATCTGTCTGCTATACCAAATTACATCTTGGTAGGATTTCAGCCATAAACCAAAACTGTTTTAACCTGTCAAAAGGAAAAGTCTTCACTGTCTATTTCCCCCCAACAGTCTCTTTGGGAATAAAATAAGTGATGTTGGCGGAAAGTCCACCTTGATGCACTTTTTTGCAGAGTAGTCATGATCTAGGAATATGTTCATAATGCATTGCACATTGCTTTTGTAAAATTTAATAATATATTGTATTTTTGTATTTGTTAAAAAGCTAAGTTCTTGGAAGAACCTGAATATCTCCCTATGAATGGAGTGAAATTTTAGAATGAAAATTTCCATTGCATGTTAAATGTGTGAAAAAGCTAATACAGTTGGAATAATATTAGAATTGTGTTTGCTGAAGTGTTGTTACCTTGCTGTGATGCTGCTTCAAGTATGTTTTGCTGACAAAGCAACCCGAAAAGCTAAAACCTGCATTTGAAACCTGTTTTTATTTCTCAAAAGGATTACTAAAATCTATCAGTGGTGTGGATCTTAGGTGTATTGTTACTGAATAGAGCTTTCTTTGTTAGAGTTGTTGTTGTTATTGAACTAAGGATTCACACAGATTATGGCCTTTTCTAGATGTTTGTTTTTGTTTGGATTTGTAGGTTTTGGAAGGTGACCTCTGATTTTTGCTCCCAGTCAGCAAAGACCTGCACTGGTTTATTTACCGTAGATTCCGGATTTTAAGCCGCTACTTTTTTCCCACATTTTGAACAGCTTTGAACTTTGCGGCCTTTAAAACGGAGCGGCTAATACATGATTTTTTTCATGCCGCCTCGTAAACATTTTGCCTCATAACAGTAGACCAATAAAATTGATGAGTAGTTCACAGAGGTCCAATGAAATTGTACGATAAATCAAGCGCACTTTCACAATTAAATTATTGTAAATCAGTCATTTGTACTCACCCTCATCAACATGGAAAACACTCGAAGCATTGTGCTGCCTTATGGCAGTTATTTAGTTTATAATATTTTTGCTTAGTAATTCATTTTCTAGTTAAAGTTAGAAGAGTTTTAACTATATTTGTTTTCTGTACTACATCGCGGGATGCTATGACGTCACACCCGGTTTCGCGGTGTCTTGTGGGAAAACGCCGTTTGCGAATAAACGGAAAGGTGGGGGTCGAGCGGCGGAGCGAAACGCTGCTTTTAAGTTAAAGGCAATCAATAACTTTTCCTGGTAGGCTGCAGTATATATATTTTTTACCAGCCGTTAGGAGATATTGGAATGTTGTTCAGTAAAGAAGTATACGCAACGTATATTTAAAAGTAGCCGCGTTACGGGCACGGTTCGAAAAAAAGCATTTGCAATATGTATTTGTTTTTGTTACCATATGGATTTAATTAAAAGTTAAAAAATCTTCACGTGTAATATCTTTCTGTGTAAATATCTCATATTACAACGTGGGACACCTTCGGCCGAAAATCCGGTGCGGCCTAAAATCCGGTGCGGCCTTTACAATTAAAAAATTGATTTTATTTCTAAAATTAGAGCCAGCGGCTTTTAATCAGGTGCGCTCTGTAGTCCGGAATCTACGGTAGACTGATTGCTTCTTTTGAACCCTTCATCTATTCTTGGTGATACAAGAGATCACAGACATTGGAACCTGGAGCAACATGCAATCTACTGGAGGAATTCAGCTGTTATGTGGCATCTTTGGGAGGAAAGAAATTATGAACGTTTCCGGTTGAAATTCAGCATCAGAACTTGGTGTCTAGAGTACAGTCGGCACTCCTTATCCGCGGATTCCACATGCTCAAATTCAACCAACCATGAATCGCGAAAACCTGGAAGTGCTCTTCCAGCACTTGTGGTCCGAACATGTACAGACTTTTTTTCTTGTCATTATTCCCTAAACAATGCAGTATAACAACCATTTTACATAGCATTTACATTGTATTAGGTATAAGTAATCTGGAGATGATTTAAAGTATATGGGAGGATGTGCGTGGGTTATCGTGGATCGGGATCGAAAAAAATCGGAAGTTCTCTTACTAAGTAAGTCGGAACAGGTACATCCGGTATTATTTAGCGTCAGTTATTCAAACATTTGTCTTAGTATATAGTATATATTTTACCTTTCTATGCATATAAAACACTTAAGAACGTATGTTTCAGCGCCGGACTCGAGAACGGAAGTTCTCAGGACTCGGGACAGATTGCTCCTGAGTGCCGGGTTGATGTGGAGGATCAAAAACCCAAAACCCCAAAACCCAACAATTAAACCACTGCGTTGCTTAGTAATAATTGTAGCTTTTATCGGGGCAGGGCCTTTCTCACTTTTTCTTTTAAAATTGTTCCGATCGTTGACCGACATAGCCTAATGCTTTTCCATAGACCGATGGCGTTTCACCTCTTTGCGATCGCTTTATTATTTCCACTTTATTTTCAATCGTGATCGTGATTATTTTCATGAACAGAAACACTGCGCATTCAGAGCTCTGGCACCGGGTCTTAATGTCCACCACACTGAAACAGGTTAAATAAGGTCTGGGGTTCCGCTGGGTCCTAAGGTCCACCGCATTGAGACAGGTTGAATAAGGGACTTGAGCATCCACAAATTTTGGTATCCACGAGGGGTCCTGGAACCAATCCCCCGCGGATAAGGAGGACCGACTGTAATTTACTGCCAAAGTGGTGACACTGAAATTCTAAATTTTCTTAAGTACTTGTAAGTATTAGTAAGCCATGTAGCGGGAAAGCATATTTGATAGTTGATTCGAGCAGCTCACACAAAATGCTGGAGGAACACAGCAGGCAGATGATAGTTGATTTCTAAGTGAAATACAGGTAATAAAATATTTGGGTGTATGCTGACTTAACTTTGCCAATCACACGGCAAAGCAAATGGTTTATCAAAATTTGTTGGCTGACCTGATGAGGTTAAGCAAGATGACTGATGAAGGTTCCTGTTTATCTTATAAAGGGTCAAATAAGTTTTACATGTTGATTTGTTCATTGAAGATCAATGAAGACAACTTAATAAAATTTTTGATTTGATTTCATGGTAAAGCAGAAGATAGATTTTTCATAAATTTAAAAAAAGCTGTAGGTAAGATCCAAGGAGTTACATTCAGTACATTTAAAAGAGAAAAGGTAATAAATCTGGGCATGGATCTTAGTTGGAGTTAAGGTACACTTTTTAATAAAGAATTCTTACAGTTTTTAGAGGCATTTAATTGAAATAATTTAACATCATTGTGCTGTTTGCTTGGAAATTGTGTTTACTTCTGAGCCAAAAATAAAATGTCATTATTCTTTTAACTATATCTCAAATTTATAGTTGGTATGTATAACTGCAGATTTCATGGATGAGATAACTCACAGGGGATTATCAAAAAAAAACTGACCTACATTGCAATCTGCTAAACATCAATCTGGAAAGTGGAATTTTTAATTTGGTCACTCTTATGAGTCCATTACTGATCCATTAATGTGCAAACTATATGGGCATTTGTAAATGTTATAAAATTTTGGGCTCAGTTTTTGACAGGATTTGAAATTGAATTTCTGCAGCTTGATTTGTCTACATAGCACTTATTTATCACAGAACAAGTTAGTGTTCAGAACTCATCAGGTCCACAATAAAATGAATATTAAATCATGTCAGACTTCAAGCTAATTGCAGCGTAGAGATCACTGAGCCAATAAACAAAGTGTGAGATGGGGGCACTGTCAGAGTTAAATTGGAAGGAATCCATTGTTATTGCAGTTCAACATAGGGCCAAATAACCGACTTGGTGAAAGTCATAAAGAATTGGATCTACTGGAAATCTGAAATAAAAACAAAAAATGCCAGAATTTCTTGAAAAAAAAATCTTACTTCCTGCATCTGCATCTCTGACAATTTTCATGTTTGTCTTTTGTGGCCTCATGACTCTCAATAACTCTTCCATGTTGGCCATTGTAAATTATAAAAATTGTTCTGTTGATATTCTTGTTATTATAATTTCCTTTAAAGTCAAAGAAAGTTATTATTGAAGTCCTTGTATGTCACCGTATACTACCTAAGGCCCCTGTATCTCCTACCTGATGGTAGTAGCAAGAAGAGTGCATGGCCTTGATAGTGGCCATGCTTGATAATGGATGCTGCTTTTTGTGGCAGTGCTCCTTGTGAATGTGCTCAATGATGGGGTGGGTTCTTCCTGTACTATACTGGGCTGTATTCACCTCTCTCTGGAGACTTATCCATTCTTGGGCATTGGTAATTCCATACCAGGCTGTGATGCAAGCAGTTAGGCTCCTCTGCAGTATGCATCTCTAGAAGTTTGCCAATTTACGTAAACTTCTTAGAAAGTAGAGAATAGATTATCACATGTACATTGTTCTTTCCCAGAATTCAATTTATGGTTTGAGCAAAATTTGAGAATAGGAAAACCGGTTGTTAATTACTTCAAGGTTCAAATTTGTAATTAGCAGCAAAGCTTGTAAGGAAATGACACTGATGGAAAGGTAAAACTGATCAGGTTCGTGAAACCACTTCAGATTTGAAAGTGCACATTTTCTGTTACTGTTGTCCAAAAATGAGAATGTTAAGGCAATTCATCTCTGCTACTGTTAACCAACCTGGACTTCACTGCTGCTCTCAATTGCTTCCCATTTAAAGCTTTTATGGTCAGCCATGTCACATGTCCTGCTGCTGGCTTCTCCTGTAGCTTGCTTACAGTGTTTATCTAATCACACTAATACAGAGTGGGAATAAGGAGTTGTTGCTGATTGGAATTCTTGGCAAGTTAAAATATGAAATGTGAGCAGAGGATTTTATTTGATGGTTTCAAAGCATGTAATTTGAACTGCACTGGCCACTCCTTTTCTAAGTCATGATGGCCCATCAGCTGTTGCATATCTCTTGAAATAGATACTTAGTCTGTTTTATGATCTTAACACGTGATGCTTTGAATGTCAAAACTTCCCTATGAATTGGACTGATGGCATTTCTGTATGCTGGTGCAGCTGTATGCATTGCATTCATCGCTCTGGAAAAGGCTTTGTAAAGTTCATCAGTGTGAACTGAAGTGAAATTCAATGATTTAACTTCGGTTTGGTGATCAAGTATTACTTGACAGGGACGACAAAATAGGCATAATGTACTGAGGGCCTGATACAAATTAGATCTTGTTACTTGATGGTTTGAAAATATCAGTGATTGGGTGTGTTTTTGCTGTGGTCATATTAAAATTTTTATGCGATGGTAAATGTGTTTCAAGAGAGATAGCTTGATATCTCCTTACCTGCCTATCACAGCCCTCTGGTGCACATTCCCTTTTCTTTCTTCCATGGTCTTCTGTCCTCTCCTATCAGATTCCCTCTTCTCCAGCCCTGTATCTCTTTCATTAATTGACTTTCCAGCTCTTTACTTCACCCTTCCCCCTCTCCCAGTTTCACCTATCACCTTGTGGTTTTTCCTCCTCTCCTCCAACTTTCTTAGTCTGACTCCTCATCTTTTTTCCCAATCCCGATGAAGGGTCTTGGCTCAAGAGGTTGACTGTACTGTTCCACAGATGCTGCCTGGCCTGCTGAGCTCTTCCAGCATTTTGTGTGTGTTTCTTGAAGTGTGTGCCTGCCAAGTTCTGTTATTTCAACATTTCAGTGTTTCACAGTATGTTTGTAGCTACGAATGAGGTCATTCAAAACATTGAGTCTGGACTGACTTGATTAATGAGTAATTCTAGATCATCCCACACCTCAACCCAACCTGGTAGTCCTGTAAATTCATTACTTTTAAATACTTACCCTGCTTCCTTTTGAAGGTGACAGTTGAATCTACCTTCATTATGATCTTAAGCACTACATTCCAGCTGTAACCTCTCAGTGGGTAAAAGAAAAGAAAATCCCAGTGGTTGGTTCTTTAGCTTGTGACCTTTGTTCTTGATCCCTCTGCCAACAGAAGCATTTTCTTACCATACATTTTGGCCCAATTAGTCAGTTTCATGGAAGCAGTTAAAAAGGTACAAAAACATACAAACTACCATTTAACGAAGTAACAAATTCTATATTCAAATGAAATACGGAACAAATTAGCATATTGTTGATACTACTACAGTACCATAAAATTTTGTATTAGTTCCTAGTAGTTATCGACAGAGGAATTCATCCGGCTTACACTGCCATACTGTTTTGATTGACTGTAAATGAACAAGACCGGCACAGACATCTGGTGTGGATAATGGACTACCTTTTATACAATGCTTTCAACGATTGCAACCTCCAAATCTTGATTTTCATTGTAATATTCAAGATGATTATCGATACTTGTTGAAATAGTGAAATTGTTTCATTTTCACTCTTGGCTGTTTGTGGCATCTTCAAACCTGAATGCTTGAAACCAGAGTGAGTAAAACAATTCTGAATTGTCTTGGGGCTTATTTCTCGCTGATTACCAGTGACACAAATGCATGCAACTGATGTTGTTTAAAAGCTGTTTGCTTGAAGCATGGTGTAATGTGTATGACCACAACAAATGCACGCGACTGACCCTCGTCAGAAACTGCTTGGCAACAGTTTCCTGTCCCAATTAATGTCCCAGATAAAGGAAGGGAATCACTGCTATTTTCTTGATTAATTTTTGTTCTTTTTAAGAGTTGTTCCAAATAAGTGGCTTCCCTGATTAACCGATGGCCCAATTAAACGGAATCCACTGTATTTATTTTTCTTATCGACTCAAGGACTTTAGAAACGATCTATCCCTCTGTTTCAGTTCTTTGGAATGATTTTGGTAAATATATTCTGCAGGCTCCCCAAAACCTTTACACCTTTACAAAAATAAGGCACCCAGAACTGTGATCAGTCCTCCAGTACTCCAGCTGTGGCCAAGCCTTTGCATTATGAATGTTCATCATGACTTCTTGTATTTTATGTTTCTATTTATAAATTAAAGCTCAGGATACCATATGCTTTATTATCTTCTTTGTTACCCTCTGTAACAGAAATATGATAGCAGAGGGGAAGAAGCTGTTCCTTAAATGTTAAATGTGGGTCTTCAGGCTGCTTTTTTTTTACCATCAATACATTCATTTCACCTGCCTGTCTCCATCTCCTTGAAATATATTGCCCTCTTTCTCACAGGTTACTGGGCTTCCAAGTTTTCTATCATCTGCACATTTTGAAATGGTGCTTTTTATAGCCAAGTCCAAATCATTGATACTGACACCTAGAGTTTCCCCACTGGACACTTCCCTCCAGTTAGTACTGCCCTCTGTGTCTGTTACTTAGTCAATTTCTGTCAATGCTGCCATCTTACACATGACTTTCAGTCTAGTGAAAAGAATATTATGTGCCCCCTTCTTTTGGAAGTGCATGTAAACCATATTGGACAGAACAGCCCTTTTTACCATTTCATCAAAAACCTTGACCAAACTAGTTGAGTGTGTTATATCTTTAACAAATCAATGCTGGTTTTCTCTAATCTATCAACACTTTTTCAGGTGACCACAGATTCTGTTCCTGATTATTAATTCTGAAACTTCCCTGATTTTTACAGTAAAACTGATGAGTCTGTAATTAACTGGAGTTACCCCTGTATCCTCTTTTTTTTTTCAAACAGTTGTAACATTCTGACCCTGAGGTTCTCCTTGAATGAGTAGATGTTTGGTAGTTTAAACCAGAGCTGTGCTTCCCTCAGCAATTTGGCATGCAGACCATGTAGCCAGATGGTCTATTGATGTGAAGTGTAACTAGTCCTTCTAGTTCCAAATTTTTATCAATCTTTTGGACGTTCAGAAACTCAATTACATCTTCCTTTGCTGGTGAACACTAACAAAGTTTCTCATGTTCTCTGCCTTGATGAGTAAATTTCCTTTTGCTCTTGTCAGCCCCACCTCTTTTAGTCATTTTCTGTTCACATGGTTATGGTATCCTTTTATGTTTGTTACTAGTCCATTCTCATTTCATTTTTCACTTGCCATCTGAACCTGGTTAACATGTACGTATTAAAATTCAGCATCTATCAAATGCTTTATTTTGCACCTTTTTTTAAAACTGTGCTTTTCGCCATCCTGGAGCTCTGGCATTGATATTTTTATCTGCCTCAGGAGAACTTGCCTCAGCTGTGGTTGAAACACAAACACTTTAAAACCTCCCTGTTGCTCAATTATAGTATTACCTGCCAAGCCTTTATTTCACTTTACATGGACCAGATCTGTTCTTATTCATTGAATCGCACCCTTCCCCAACTGACTGCTTTAATCTTGGGGTGGTCTATATCCCTCTATTTAACAATTCTGTTATCACCATTTCCTATATGTTCCCTCACTGACATTTGCTGACTTGGTGTGGCTCATTTCCCAGGATGTCATTCTTTACTGAGATTCTCACAGTAACATTGTTCTTAATGTTAAAACTTCTCAACACTCAAAAACTTCTATAGTTGTACTGTGGAGAGCATTCTGACTGGCTGCATCACTGTCTGGTATGGGGGTGGGGGGGGGGGGGCTAGGGCTACTGCAAGGACCGCAAGGAACTGCAGAAGGTTGTAAACCTAATCAGCTCCATCTTGGGCACTAGCCTACAAAGTTCCAAAGTACTTTAGAGAGCGGTGTCTCAGAAAGGCAGTGTCTATTATTAAGGACCTCCAGCACCCAGGGCCCTTTTCTCACTGTTACCATCAGGTAGGAGGTACAGAAGCCTGAAGGCACACACTCAGCGATTCAGGAACAGCTTCTTCCCCTCTGCCACCCGATTCCTAAATGGACATTGAATCTTTGGATACTACCTCACTTTTTTTTAATATACAGTATTTCTGTTTTTGCATGTTTTTAATCTGTTCAATATATGAAATTGATTTATCTGTTTATTTATTATTATTTTTTATTTTATTTATTTTTTTCTCTGGTAGGTTATGTATTGCATTGAACTGCTGCTGCTAAGTTAAATTTCACATCATATGTCAGAAATAAAGTCTGATTCTGACAATTTGTTAATAGCAATGATTTACATCAGATGTGTCTTATGTTATTTGTTGTTTTGATCTATCGCTAAGTTTTAAAGCTTGAAGTAGACACTTTACGAAACATTTTGAGAAATTAACAACATAGTATTCAGTTCTATTGAAGTGCAATATTTATTTCATGTTCTTCATTCCTTTCATAAGTTGAAGGTTTGTGTTATCTTGTCAGTAATACCTGAACATTGATCAAAAGAGATTGCTGCACTCCAATTTGAGCAATGTGGGGAAAAAAAGGTTTCTTTTGTAGAGGTTAGCTTTGGATTAGAATGAGGCTGTGTGTTTTTTTAAGGAAACCACCAAAACAAATTTTAGGAGATGGCTGTTTAATTAAACAGATGGGGATAAATAAATTTGTATTTGAGCTTACTTTGCCGGCAATCAGCAAGAGCTCAAGAACAGCAGCGATAATCTGCACAAAGCTAACAAGGCTGCGAAACAGTACAGGGATGAGATTGAGTCTAGATTCACAATGAACAGCGCACATGACTTCTTGTGAGGACTGCATACCATCACAGACTTCAAAGCCAAATGTAGTGGTGCTGCCAACATCGCGACCTCTCTCCCAGACAAGCTCAGTCACTTTTATGCTCAGTTCGATGTCGCTAACTCTGAGCCTCCGAGGAAAGCCACTGCTACAACCTGCAATCTGGTCATCTCTGAGGCTGAGGTATGCAGATATTTCCAACGAGTGGACAGTCACAAAGCTGAGAAACCGGGCAGCATGATGTGCACAGCACAACTGGCAGGTGTGTTTGCAGACATTTTTAATCTCTCTCTCTCTCCCAGTGTAGAGTGCCCTCCTGCTTCACATTATCCACCATTGTCCCTGTACCAAAAAAGACCAAGATAACGTGTCTGAACGACTGGTGTCCTGTCACACTTACCTCAAATCCTCAATGGGGATGAGAGGGGATCTGATTGAAACATATAAGATTATTAAGGGATTGGACATGCTAGAGGCAGGAAACATGTTCCCGATGTTGGGGGAGTCCAGAACCAGAGGACACAGTTTAAGAATAAGGGGTAGGCCATTTAGATCGGAGTGGAGGAAAAATGTTTTCACCCAGAGAGTTGTGGATCTATGGAATGCTCTGCCTCAGAAGGCAGTGGAGGCCAATTCTCTGGATGCTTTTAAGAAAGAGTTAGAGCTCTTAAAGGTAGCAGAGTCAAGGGATATAGAGAGAAGGCAGGAACGGGGTACTGATTGTGGATGATCAGCTATGATCACAGTGAATGGCGGTGCTGGCTCAAAGTGCCAAATGGCCTACTCCTGCACCTATTGTTTATTGATGCTTATGTGAGAATGCTGTTCTTGGACTACAGTTCAACATTCAACACCATAGTTCCATCCAGGCTCGACAATACAGGAGCCCCTCAGGGCTATGTACTAAGTCCCCTCCTTTACTCCCTGAATTCCCATGACTGTTTCGCCACCCACAGCTCTAACCTGCTAATTAAATTTGCCGATGACATCACATTGATTGGCTTTATCTCAAACAATAACGAAGTGGCCTACAGGGAAGAAGTCAACTCTCTGACACAGTGGTATCAAGAAAACAACCTCTCCCTCAATGTCACAAATTCAAAGGAACTGGTTGTGGATTATAGGAGGAATGGAGATGGGCTAACCCCTATTGACATCAATGCTTCTGGGGTTGAGAGGATGAACAGCTTTAAGTTCCTGGGCATCCACATCACCGAGGATCTCACGTGGTCTGTACATACCAGTTGTGCGGTGAAAAAGGCACAACAGCACTTCATTCATCTCAGATAGTTGAGGAAGTTTGGTATGGACCCTTAAATCCTAAGAACTTTCTTCAGGGGCACAATTGACAGCATCCTGACTGGCTGCATCACTGCCTGGTATGGGAACTGTACCTCCCAAAATCGCAGGATTCTGCAGTGAGTGGTGCTGATGGCCCAGTGCATCTGTAGTTGTGAACTTCCCATGATTCAGGACATTTACAAAGACAAGTGTGTAAAAAAAGGTCTGTAGGATCATTGGGGACCTGAATCACCCCAACCACAATCTATTCCAGCCGCTACCATCTGGGAAATGGTGCCTCAGCATAACAGCCAGGCCCAGCTTCTTCCACCAGACCATCAGACTGATTAACTCACGTTGATTTGAGTGTTTTCTAAATTACATTTACTGTTCTATTTATTATAAATTATTATAAATTACAGTAGATTATTTGGTGAATGAGATTTGTTATATTGTCTGATGGAATGTGATCATCCAATTCTTACCAAAACACAAGCAAAACAGCAAGAAAATCAGACTCTATTTTAGTGTTGTGCATGTTGAGTGATGTCTTTGTGTGCTAAATCTCCATTACTACCTCATCAAACACAATTAGAGCAGAGTAATTCATGTAACCTTGCAGGTAATATTGTTGCATGAATGAAGTCACTGGAGAAACGTACTGGTAGATACAAAGCAGCTTCTTTATTCGACAAAACAAGGTACATCAGGGCATCTTATGGAGATGCTGTCGCTCAAAGGTCTGGCTGGGCCAATGTGGAGCTCAGTATTTTATGTACCAAACATCAAAGGACAATTCCATATTTACAGTAAATGGACAATGATTTCTTTGTAACTACATACAACCTTCACAGTTGTGATTCGCATCCACATCACAGACATCCAAATAAATTTTAATCAGCATTGTCTGGTTTGGAAACCATTGTTCAGAGCTGCACTTCAAATTAAATCCACAATACATTTTCAGATGTGAAGTCTGGTGAATGTATGTGTTTAGGACACATGCATTGCTAAATGTATGTGTCTTAAACCTAAAAATTGCTCTAACAATCCACGTATCTGAGAATTAATATTTATTTCTTAAAAAAAGCTCTGACATGTAATTTCATAATGCAATGGTAAGAGATTATCTTACCCATTGAGCCTTTAATGACTTTGTCTCTGATTGATCCCATTCCTCTGTTCTATTCCTGTAGTTCTAGAAATGATTTACAAATATGTAGCTATTCAATTCCCCTTTGAAAGCTTTCTTTGACATTTTACCTACCGCTGGCTTATAGACGGTGGATTGCAGTTCATAACTACATTCTGCATAAGTGTTTTTTTCCAATATCCACCACACCTATATCTTTTGCTCATCAGTTCCCTTATTTTAAAACCATTTGCCATGAAGCAGTACCTTTGTGTTTACTCATAGCAGTTATGATATGCATAGATTTTGTGTTTTGGCCTAACTTCCTTCTTTGCTTCAAAGAAATCAAACTCATTTTCTGCAGCTGAAATCAGTCATTCCGAGAAATATTGTAGGGAAACTTTCCTCCACCACTTCTGTGTACTACTTGAATTTTCATGACTGTCTTTAGAATCAATCCTCGGATTGTTGCTAAACCAATGTTTTATAACATTCCAGCTTTTGTGTTCTACTTTTTAAATTAATTCTAAATTACTCTTACAAATGCTGCCACTTTCAAATATTTCTCAATATATGCATTCAGATCTTCTTATAAGCCATTTGTATCTCTGCCATTTAGTTTACATTGACTCTTGTTCTTTTGCCAAAAATATCACACCTCACTCCATTAAAGTTCATTGTTCCTATCTATCAATGACTTAGTGTAGTTTGGTAGTATTCTCTTTGAAGTTTTGTCAAGATTCTGTGCTAACTGCACAAACATTTGCCTTTCCTGCTGCTGTGATATAGACTTGGTTGTGGTTCAGTCCTCCATTAGCGTTCCTTCAGCAATGAAACAATTAAAATTATTTCTTTGCTACTTGTCAGTATGGAGTGAGCCATGTGCAATGGTAGCCTGTGAGGTCTGGATTTAGGGGGCTGGAGTACTTAGCATAGCCTCTTAGATTGAAATTCCTCTGTTTGGCTGCACAGCTCTCAACCCAGAGATTTCTGCAACCAGTATAAGGTGGTTGCTTGCCAATATATCCTAATACTATTCACATGCTTGTAGAAAACCTCTGGATCTTCTTTGATATGAATTGTGATTTTTAAAAAAAATTTCCCTTCCTATTTCCCTTTCCATGGTCTTTTTCAACCGGGTTCATATTTGAGCTATTTACCTAATGTGCCTCATAAATCTTGTTTTATTTCACCTTATTCCTTATTTCCTTTATTGTTAAAATTCAAATTTTGATTTCCTTGTATTTACCCTTTTATAAATATATATACTCTACATCTGAAATGTTACTACTTTAATGTGTCGCCCATTATCCTCTTTCAATTTTTGTACATGTATTTGGTTCTACAGCATCTTGTCTAAAATTTTTCTCCAGTTCAAGGTTTTGCTTCTCTCATGCTTCTCTCTTACACCATCCCCTAATGAAACATTATTTCCAATTCTGCTGCTGGCTAACCCTCTCTTATTCCTCTTTTCTACTGTTATATGTATTTGCTTACCCCAATGCCATTTTAGTTCAAACCCTTCCAACTACATGATTATTATTATTATTATTCCAACTACATTTTAGTTTTTCGAGGAGGTTACAAGGAAAGTGGATGAAGGGAAGGCAGTAGATATTGTCTACATGGACTTCAGTAAGGCCTTTGACAAGGTCCCACATGGGGGGTTTGTTAGGAAGATTCAGTCGCTAGGTATACATGGTGAGGTAGTAACTTGGATTAGACATTGGCTCAATGGGAGAAGTCAGAGAGTGGTAGTGGAGGATTGCTTCTCTGAGTAGAGGCCTGTGACTAGTGGTGTGCGTGCCACAGGGATCAGTGCTGGGTCCATTATTATTTGTCATTTATATCAATGATCTGGATGATGATGTGGTAAATTGGATCAGCAAGTTTGCTGATGATACAAAGATTGGAGGTGTAGTGGACAGTGAGGAAGGTTTTCAAAGCTTGCAGAGGGATTTGGACCAGCTGGAAAAATGGGCTGAAAAATGGCAGATGGAGTTTAATGTAGCCAAGTGTGAGGTATTGCACTTTGGAAGGAAAAACCAAGGTAGAACATACAAGGTAAATGGTAGGGCATTGAGGAATGCAGTAGAACAGAGGGATCTGGGAATACAGATACAAAATTCCCTAAAGGTGGCGTCACAGGTAGATAGGGTCATAAAGAGAGCTTTTGGTACATTGGCCTTTATAAATCAAAGTATTGAGTATAAGAGTTGGAATGTTATGGTGAGGTTGTATAAGGCATTGGTGAGGCTGAGCTTGGAGTATTGTGTGTAGTTTTGGTCACCGAATTACAGGAAGGATATTAATAAGGTTGAACGAGTGCAGAGAAGGTTTACAAGGATGTTGCCGGGACTTGAGAAACTGAGTTACAGGGAAAGGTTGAATAGGTTAGGACTTTATTCCCTGGAGCGTAGAAGAATGAGGTGAGATTTGATAGAGGATTAAAAAATTATGATGGATATAGATAGAGTGAATGCAAGCAGGCTTTTTCCACTGAGGCTAGGGGAGAAAAAAACCAGCGGACATGGGTTAAGGGTGAAAGGGGAAAAGTTTAAAGGGAGCATTAGGGGGGTCTTCTTCATTCAGAGTGGTGGGATTGTGGAATGAGCTGCCAGATGAAGTGGTAAATGCTTGCTCACTTTTAACATTTAAGAAAAACTTGGACAGCTACATGGATGAGAGGTGTATGGAGGGATATGGTCCAGGTGTAGGTCAGTGGGACTAGGCAGAAAAATGGTTCGGCACAGCCAAGAAAGGCTAAAAGTGAAGATAAATTGAAAGAAGCAAGCTTGCAATAATCTTATTCACTGTGAAAAGGTAAATATGTAAATTATTTGTGCCTATATTTCACATGCATCCAATCAAAAATATCGTGTAGGGGTGACTTACTTTAAGCAGTGGTTCAAAGCTTCAAATACTAAAAAGCCCACTAAATTGGCATTTATTGTTAATATAGTGCCTCTGTTGGCAGACAACCTTTTAAATTGATTTAGGTGTGAATCAAGTTCACAGTAGAAATTGTCTAAGTTAATGTAAGTGCCTATTAAACTGATGTTCAGAGCTGTCAGTATAGCTGTCATTTGTGAAGAAATGGAAGAATCTTTATGGAGAATAATTTGGGTTGGAGTAATGTGCTTTGGTAGATTCAATGGACAAAATTATCAAAGTTTCTGCACATCTGGTAGCCATATTGTATAATTCTACTTGGTTGCTCTTACTTTGTATCCCTTTTCTAAAGCTTCACTGGTTCTGGCATTTAAAGTGCTTATCCAAGTGGTACAAATGTCCAGGATTTTTAAATTATTGCTTTGTTGTGTATTGAGGGTTTCTGCTTAATAGGAAATGGACTCCAGATCCCCACCATTTATTTAAGGTAAAGATGATTTTGGTTTAAGATGGTGCTGGTGAAGAACAGCAACGATTTGCTGGTAGCAAACAAAACTATTAACTACATTATTAATCACAATTTTTCTTGGAAATGATCACTGCACTCAATACTCCGTAACTTCAGAGTTGAGTTTTTGAACCCGGCATTTTTGTGGTATGCACTGAAGTTTCAAAGCTGTTAGATGGTTGTGGCATGGTGGTTATGGACTGAATCGAGCTAATGGAGCCCGAGAGCGAGGATTGGTTTGCTGTCTGGCCAATTTAGGCACCAACCCAGATTGGAACGGTTGGGTATGGGCCGAATTCAGGCTGTTGGGCCTGGGCATGAGAGCATATTGATGTGGCTGGACCTGGGTTCAAGATCGAGGAACGGACCTGAATTATGGCTGATTTAAGCATTGAGCCAGATTGAAAAGGTCAAGTTGTCAGGGCCAGAGGAGAGCGGTGGGCTGGTGTTCATCTTGCTTCTCTGCGTGGTTTACTCATTTGTGCGCTGAACTGAGCAGTGGTCTGTCGTGGCTGTGAACTCACTTTAGTGAACTTCAGTTCTGAATGTTCTTTGTTTTTATTGCTGGCATGATTTGTTTTTTTTCTGACACGTTGGGTGTTTGATGATCTTTTTTAATGGGGGAAAAAAGAAAAAAGACCATTCTTCTTTTTTCTATTAGGTTTTGTAGCTGCCTTTAAGGAGACGAATCTCAAGGTTGGGTATAGTATATAGTATATATACTTTGATAATAAATGTACTTTTAACTTTAAAAAATTTATCCTCAGCTCCCCTCTTATCACTGTCCAAATCCAATTAAATTAAATCTATTGACCTCTCTGCTAAAGTACACATGTCGTTTTCTGTTTGCCCCTCAAAAATTTATATAGTTCAATTAAATCTTGCCTCCTTTCTTTCTCAGAAAATTACCCGAGTCTTGATGTCTAATTTAATAGCTATAATGCCAAAGCCCTAGCAACATCCTCTTAAATCTACTCTGTTATCTTGTGCAATTATCTTTCTCCATGCAGTGCTACGTAGTCAGAAAAGCATCCAGTACTTAGCAGTGGCCCAGTTTCTGTTTACGTGTTCTCTGTTCGTGTATTTTATGCTTTGGCAAATGAAGGTTTCCGAAATAAAGTTTTCAGTATGCCTTTTGGATCACCACACTTATCTTAATGGATTTGTGGACAGAATCCAAGATCGATCTGTTCCTCGACATTTCTCAGTATCCTACCGTTTCATCACATACAGCTTTACCTTGTTTGCCCTTCTCAAATGCATTACTCACACTTGTATAGATTGAATTCCACTTGGACCATTTGTGCTAACCTGAACAATCCATTGATATCTTCTCATATTCTTAAACATACTTCCTTACCGTCGAGTACACTGCTAATTTTGATATGTACACACTTTTAAATGTGCCAGGTGCCTTAATATATCATATTTTGTCATTTACATTACTTCACATTCTTCAGTGTAAATGCTTATGTCAACTTCCACTTCATACAGATGGATGCAATATCTTCCTTGAGAATGTTCACAGTTTGTCATTTCAGTCTTGCAGAAGAGCATCTCTAGACGTACAGCATGTTGAACTTTGATGTGGATGGCAAAAGCAGCAGAAGACCGCTGCAGATTCCAATCCTAGACCTAATAAAGTGGCTACTGAGTGCCTTCATGAATCCCTGGCATGCTTTCAAGGTTTTGTCATTGTGATAAGTGTCTGCATTTCATCCTCCTTTCTTCAGAGTCTAGATGCTGTATTGACAAGATGCTGACTTTCTTATTGCTTCCTGAGAGTGGTGTCCCTTGGGAATTTTCTACCCTAGAGGGCTGTGGAGACATAATGACTGATTGATAGAATTCTGGATACTCGAGGCACTGAGGGGTATGGGGACGTAGCAGGCTAATTGTGTTGAAGTAGAAAGTTAGCCAAACTTTCATGGAATGGAGGAGTATATTTGAAGGGCCAAATGGTCTACTCATGCTTCCATTTCTTATGTTCTTAAGTGCATTGCTGTTTTATCTTACATATAGAAATCATCTGTGTTTTATTGTGGGAAATGAAAATAGATGTAGCTTATTTAATGTTCATGGGTTAACGCCTGGCACTGCAAGAGGAAAACACTGTGTATATTTAGAAAATCTAGTGTAGTGGTCACCAACCTTTTTAAGCCCAAGATCCCCTACCTCGGCCTTAGTAAAAGGCAAGATCGACCTACCAAATCGTTTAGAGAAAAAGCAGCTCAGATTATACTTCCAACTTGAGGCCCTTTATTTGGGCTAATTGTATTTTAATTACATACAATGCTTTTGTCGAACTTTCAAATTAATTCAACCAAGAAAACACTGTAACTAGCAAATCAAACAGGCCATAGTGGCATTGAGCTCATCCAGTAACGCCTTGAATAAGCGGTGCTGAAACGCTTTTGCTCAAATCAAGTTTATCAGTTTGACCACCGCTGAGGTTACATGAGAAAAGTCCACGACCTTCCCAGCCAAGGCTTGCTGATGAATCACACGCTGATAATCCAGGAAGTCGAGAAAATCAGGGTCATTATGGCACAGTGCTATAAAAATCAATGCGCACACCACGCATTGCTGGGGCCTCATCAGTAGTAATTGCCACCAGTTTATGATTGGAGATTTCATTTTCACAGACATTTTTTAAAAAACTCATTGTAAATATCCTCACCTCTCGTTCTCTCCTGTAAGTGCAAAAGAGTGAGGAAGTCCTCCTTTGTTGTAAAATCCTGGAAAGCCATTCTGACAAGTACAACAAGCTGAGCTGTTTGCATTACATCCAGGGATTAATAGACCTGTAGTGAAAAATATTCACAGAGTGACAAGTCCTTTAACACTTGTCTATCCACATCCTCTGAGCAGCATGTTTGCTGGGCCTTCAACCCCGATTTCAGCTCCTCAACTTTCCCGGTGTTGGTCAACTGTTACTCAGACACTAGTATTAGTTTCAGGGGTATGCAGGCTAATGACACCATTGTTTTTGTTTCCCATTTCTTGTACATTTGGGGAATGTTGGAATTTAAAGGGGGAGAAATGTTGTAATGTGAGCATTATAAAGATAAGTTAAAACCAATTAGGATTACAGTAATATAGCAATACTCCCGCTATGGAAAACTGTTTGTAAAGAGAGATTGTTTCCGGGGTTGTGGGATTTTCCTTCCAGTCTTTTCTGCCCGGTGGCGCATTGGTGAAAACTTCTGTATGCGAATATTGTTTTACCGTCCTAGATAAAGTTGTTCTTTTTGGGCATGAAGTTGTCGAGTGGTCCTTTTTCAAAGTAGAAGTTACTACATATTTGTATCAAAAGGTTTATCAGGCATAATGTATTTGTGTATTTATTTTTCATTTTTTTTCGGGATCTACTGGAAAAGTCTCGAAGATTGACTGGTTGGCGACCACTAATCTAGTGGTTTGAACTCTGGGTGGGAAAACCCAGAGTAAAACTAATTAGAACATTTATATTTATCGTCTCCATGAATCAAATTTATGTGCTTAGGAATATTTTCAGCTCTGTTTTAATCAAGCTTATTGTGTCAGTGAGCTGCCAAACAATCAGGCTCATTATCTGAATCAATGAACTTTATTTGTCCAAAGGAAATTGAGTGCAGATGTAACTGAATGTCTATGTGACTATCAAGAGCAAATGTAATTGAACAAAAGCTAAATACAGCAGATGCTAAATATAGAAATCCAAAATCATAAATTTGGGATTTGGTTGATCAGGGCAGAATTCAAAGCTCATAATAAGGCTCAGCAGCAATACAGATCCACAAAGCCTACAGAGCTGAAATTCTGTGGATGATGGAGAGTCTTTGAACCAAAACATTCTCTTCCCACAGATTCCCAACAGCTACACATTTTTGATCTTTCTCTGCATTTCATACACAAGCCACTAAAATTCCTTGGTAAACCAACAAATTTTTATATGCAAAAAGGTTTTTTTCATTTTCTTTCTTTCTTTGAATTCCTTTCATTTTCACACTTCATGCCTCCTTTGCCACCTTTATATTAACTCTTTTAGCTCATCTGCATCCCTTTCCAACTCTGTGTTGTTCTCGCAGTTTATTTTTCCTTTGAGCTTTTTATCAGCAAACTTATATCTTGTATTCCATATTTTCATTAAAATCATTAATATAGATTGTAAATACCCAATGCTCTGTAGTAATTCTTGTCAAAAAATAACACCTAGCCACCATGAAAGGAAGTTTTGTCGACTTCATGTAGTTTGAAAAATGTTCCTGTTGATTGTGTTTTATTTAAATTGAACCAAAGAAAGTGTGATGATTGTGGGAATGTGACTTAAATAATTGATTTATAATGTGTTTTCTCTATTTTCCAAACAAGTGAACTGGAAAAATGAACCAGTTAAGGTGGCATTAAATCATAGATTGTATGGCATCCGTTAGTCTCGCGAGACCATAGATCTGTGCCTGTGAAGTCTTCTCCAGGGTGCAGGACTGGGCAAGGTTGTATGGCAGACCGGCTGTTGCCCAGGCAGCAAGTCTCCCCTCTCCATGCAACAAGTGTTGTCCAAAGGAAGGGCATGGGCTGATACAGCTTGGCACCAGTGTCATAGATTAGCTGTTTTCTAATTACTGTATATATTCTAAATAAAAACACAAAATGCTGGCAGAACTCAGCAGGCCAGACAGCATCTATGGGAGGAGGTAGTGACGATGTTTCGGGCCGAAACCCTTCATCAGGAGTCAGGAGGATACTAAGACCATCATGTACTGCATGACTATCCCACCATTGAGTTGCGATGAAGTTGGCCATTGGATACCATTATCATGGAATTGCCTGGATTTGTTGCGTACTGTTGCTCTGAGACGGTGTGTGATCCAACAAATGGACTCTGTGGTTGTCTTGGACATTTTTATTATGTTTGCAAGACCCTGTTGGACGTCGGTAATACCACAAGTCCGGTTCAGTGGTGAATCTGATGGCAGGGGAGTTGCGTTGCCTTGGTTGTGGAGAGGACTATGTTGAGGCCACAGTATCATTTGTTGCAGGTGCCCGGGGATGAGAGCCGAACCTGTGTAGGAGGGAGTTTGGTCTTCTGTTGGGCACCCTGGAACCTGTCCTAGGTTGGAGGCTGGCGCCTTCCATCTGTGCTGCTGTTCAGTGTTCACTCAGTGCTGCCCTCCTGCTTGGTGGAAGAACAAGCTGGACAAAGACAATTTACAGTAATGCCTCTCAGGAACTTGGGCTATAATATTTGTTCTTTGTGACTGCGTGTTTTTTAAAAAATCGGAAACCATATGCATTATTTATGCTATGTTCAGTGTTCTGTGTGCTATTAATAGGTTTGGACCTTGGCCATGGAGGAACACTGTTTCATTTGACTATATTCATTTGTAGTTGAACGATAATTGAACTTGAACTTGAAGCTTGAATGGGTGACAAAGTTTTATTCCTGGGATTTAAGAGTATAATGAAGGAGGCTGACCAGTTATGCATTAGAATAGTCATGACTTGAGTATAAAGCATAGGCTGAGATTTTGGCACCGTATTGGTGGAGATGGACGATGTTATGGAGATAGCAATTTCCATAATTTCATGGCTGGAATAGATTTTCTGAACTTCATTGCAGCGTCATGTGACGTCAAAGTTTATGCAGTCTTGTTCAGTTGCAGTTGTGCCAGAAGAAGAAAAGGATGTAGTTGGCGAAGAAGGTTGTTGATAGCAGGTGAAGGTCATGGCTTTTGCTCTTTTATTTTAAATTAAGAGGGAATATCTATTCATCTATTGCTGCATTTCAAAAAGGTGTTTGACAACTTAGTGACAGCTGGAGATCTCGAAAGGTGGCGTTGTCTGTCAGCAGTGTGATGCTGTGTTTTGTTAAATAGTGATGTGCTAATATGGAATAGACAAAGATGAGGTTTAAATGCATGGACAATATCAGATGGTGTGAAAAGCATGAACCATACATGATTTTTATTTTATTTTGAGATACAGCACAGAACAGGTCCTTCCAGCCCAACGAGCCTTGCCACCCAGCAATTGGCTTATTTAACCCTAGCATAATAGGACATACGTGGTAAATGTATAAATGGTAAATCCAAATAGGACATACATGG
Source organism: Hemitrygon akajei (assembly GCF_048418815.1). Classification (NCBI taxonomy): domain Eukaryota; kingdom Metazoa; phylum Chordata; class Chondrichthyes; order Myliobatiformes; family Dasyatidae; genus Hemitrygon; species Hemitrygon akajei. Next base: position 89,087,594 of record NC_133135.1, on the reverse strand, counting down.
TAAATGGTAGGGCATTGAAGAATGCAGCAGAACAGAGTGATCTAGGAATAATAGTGCATAGTTCCCTGAAGGTTGAATCTTATGTGATAGGGTGGCGAAGAAAGCTTTTGGTATGTTGGCCTTTGTAAATCAGAGCATTGAGTATAGGAGTTGGGATGTAATGTTAAAATTGTACGAGGCATTGGTAAGGCCGTATTTGGAGTATTGTGTACAGTTCTGGTCACCGAATTATAGGAAAGATGTCAACAAAATAGAGAGAGTACAGAGAAGATTTACTAGAATGTTACCTGGGTTTCAGCACCTAAGTTACAGGGAAAGATTGAACAAGTTAGGTCTTTATTCTTTGGAGCGTAGAAGGTTGAGGGGGGGACTTGATAGAGGTATTTAAAATTATGAGGGGGATAGATAGAGTTGACGTGTTATAGGCTTTTTCCATTGAGAGTAGGGGAGATTCAAACAAGAGGACTGAGTCGAGAGTTAGGGGGCAAAAGTTTAAGGGTAACATGAGGGGGAATTTTTTTACTCAGAGAGTGGTAGCTGTGTGGAACAAGCTTCCAGTAGAAGTGGTAGAAGCAGATTTGGTATTGTCATTTAAAGTAAAATTGGATAGGCATATGGACAGGAATGGAATGGAGGGTTATGGGCTGAGTGCGGGTCAGTGGAACTAGGTGAGAGTAAGCATTCGGCACAGACTAGAAGGGCCGGGATGGCCTGTTTCCGTGCTGTAATTGTTATATGGTTATATATAATCACGGGAGAATTGACAGTGACCAATTAACCTATTAAGGGTATATCTTTTGGACTGTGGTAGAAAACCGGAACCCCTGGAGGAAACCCACACATTCACGGGGCATGTGTACAAACTTCTTACAGATGGTGCCAGAATGGAGCTCCAAACTCTGACACCAAGAGCTGTAATAGTGTTGCGCGAACCACTACTCTACTGTGGTGCCTATTGCCTGTGATTCAGTAGACCATTTGTAATGAGATCCAACCCATGTAGACACTGGAGAAGGATGACCCTCCAAAGTTCCCTAGATTGGAAATTGTAAATAATAACACTACATCTTAAGAATGGAGGATAAAAGAAAGTAGACCAATTAGCCTACAATTTATTGTTAACAAAATGCTGAATTCCTTGTACTGGAAGCAATTAGGACATCTAGAAGGTTATAATATGATCAGCTAAGTACAAAGTATTTTTATGCAAGGGAGTTGTATTTTACAAACTTTGCTAAGTTATTTGAGCAAGATGGAGGATATTTGGCTTTCTTGTGGAAGGTACAAAAGGATGTATTCATTGAGTTGAGGGCAATTTATTAGCATGGATCAAAGAGGGAAAAACTGAGAATGGAGTCATTTTCAGATTGGCAAATGTATTTGTAAGATATCTTTTATAAATTTGGCATAGCAAGTTGGACATGGTCAGTCTGTTCTCTTGATTGCAGAATTTTAACAATAGAGCTAATAGAAAAGCATTCAAATGTAAGCATTTTCAACGCCAAGTAATTTGGAGCCCTCATTGATGACAACAAGTTGAAGGTGAGAAGCACCGGTGAGTCAGCAATCATAAGCAAAACACTGCAATTGTTGGATGTTTTAAATGTGTTCAAAGTACAAGATAATATTTTAAGTGTGGTATTTTGTCGGACTTACCAGTGTAAATATGGCGGCAGGGTCTACTGCTGAACTGTACAGATTTTTTGTTCTGTTGATGAATATTGCTTAAGTGCTTATAATTTTATTTTGTCACAATAAACTTTGCCAATTCAGACAGATGCAGTTATGCATATGCTTGATCACAGAAAGTATTTGCTTACACTTCCAATTTTAGGAGACATGTTCTTTAATTATATCAGTCATTTTCATGTGATCACCATTCTGTCTCCTACTTATTGTTTCTGTGGAAGTCAGATGCATAAAAACAAGTGAACACTGAGCTGTTCTAGGCAATGAATGTTTTAGCTTTTGCGAAGTGCTGTTTTGTGAAATATTTTATGCTCCTTCAAAATATGATTAAAGTTATTTTAATATGAAGGGTATATATAAGTAGGGATTGAGCAGAAAATGATTTGCTGGCATTGATGGATGAGATTTCAATTTTACTGTGTATTTGCCATTACCAAATAGTTCTTCCCTTTCAAATGCTTTTGGAAATTGTCTTCAGATCAAAATGTTGAAAAATAATTTACATTTAAAACTGAGGTAAGTGTGATTATTTGAAACAGGAGTTTTAGAAAGACAGATTTAATTTTCAGCTGAGTGTGTAAGGAATGTCATGGAGATGAAAAAGCTGTAAAGATAAATTAAATTAATGGCACAATTCCAAAGCAGATCTTCCATTTTCAAATAAAGTCACTTCATCTCATTTTCTTTCACTGCTGTGTAATCTTGCTCAGGCCACAGTATTGGATGAATTTAGAGGCTATCAAATGCTTCTGATTGAAGGTTTTTGTCCTGATTACGATTGTGTTAGCTGCTTTTTGACGTAGATGTTCTTAATTCCTTGTTCAGACTTTCATTACAGGGTATTTGACCTGTGCTCAAATTTGCACGTACTGAACAGGGAAAAAAGTACTCATGTACCTGGTCACAATTGTAAGTCAGTATGCAGAAGAGTAATCATGAGATAGAACACAGTATACTATGGTGTACTAGTTCTCCATTGTGCTTAGTATCCATTCAAAACATACAGAAGATTGTGAGTAATGTTCAGTTACATCTGTGATGAGCAGATGGTAGCTGTGTTTGCACTAGAGGAGTATTTTGGCCACAGATTAGCATTTTTCACATGAAGTATCTGAAGCATGAAATCGATCTGTTGAAACTGCATTTGTTGGATAACAAACTGGAAAATGCTCTTCACACACTTGCTAACAAAGGATCAATGATTAGATATTATTTTAAATCATGATGTTCTCCACAATATTGTGCTGCTAGGGAACTTCAGATGTTCTTGGTTGATAAGTGAATTGCATTTACGTTGCAGGACTTTTTGCATTATATAACTGATATTTAAGTTTAAATTGTCTGAATGAATTTCCATTATCAGATAGTCACTGCACCTGTCAGCTGCCAGTTTAAAACTGAAAATGGGAGGGGACTTGGGATGGCATGTGATAATTAATATGGTGGTGTCTGGATACATAATTGTGCAGCATTTATTAGAAATAGAGGCTTAAGTTGACAGCTTTTTTGAAAAGTCTGTATAATCTAAAGTTGATTTTGCTTTAAAAAATGAAACCAGCATGAGCATTTTGTTTTATTTAAAGAGAATGCATCAGGTTACTATCAATATGTTTCTTAAGACTATGAACATTTTTACCCTTGGGTCAAACCATCTGATCTGCTTTTCCTGTGCTGTTTTCTTGGTATCAAGAGTTGTGCCCTTTGTTGTCCCTGTCCACCTCTAATGCAAGCAACATCAGGTGCTGAAATCTTTATAAAAAACAACACACACAAGATGCTGGAGGAACTCAACAGGCCAGGCAGCATCTATGGAAAAGAATAAACAGTCGATGTTCTGGGCTGAGACCCTTCATCAGGACTGGGAAAAAAGATGTCAGTGTAAGAAGGTGTGGGAGGAGAGGAAGAAGTACAAAGTGAAACCAGGAGAGGGGAGGGGTGAAGTAAAGAGCTGGGAAGTTGAATGGTGAAAGAGGTAAGGGGTTGGACAAGGGGGAAACTGCTAGGAGAGGATAGAAGGCCATGGAAGAAAGGGAAGGGGGAGGAGCACCAGAAGGAGGTAAGGAGCAGGCAAGGAGATAAGGTGATAGAGGGAAGCTACCCAGATGGAATATAAGATAATGCTTCTCCAACCTGAGTGTGGCCTCATTGCGGCAGTAGAGGAGGCCATGGACTGACATATAGGAATAGGAAGTAGAATTGAAATGGGTGGCCAGTGGGAGATCTTGCCGATATACAGGAGGCCACACCGGGAGCACCGAATACAGTAGATGGCCCCAATAGACTTGCAGGTGAAGTGTCACCTCACCCGGAAGGACTGTTTGGGGTCACCATCAAGCCTGCAGATAAGGGGGAATCTGTAGCAGTCTGGCGGATTGACCTCTACCTTGCTGAGGCCAGGCAACAACTCTGAGTCCTTCTCTTACTTACCCCTCGAACAGGTCCCCACTAAAGAGCACTAGGCCATTTCACCTGCACTATCACTGACTGTATTAACTCTGGGCATCTTCCATCCACTTCCACAAACCTTATGGTTCCCTTACCCCAAACCTCCCATTTCTATCTCCTTCCAAGATCCACAAACCTGACTGTTCAGGTCGACCCATTGTTTCCTCCTTTACCTCCTCCCATAGATGCTGTCTGACCTGCTGAGTTCTGCCAGCATTTTGTGTTTTTTTTTCCCATTGTTTCTGCTTATCCTCACCGAACTTTTACTCAACTCTGTTTTATCCCTCCTGATTCAGTCCTTTCCTACCTGTATCTCTGACACTTCAGATGCTCTGGATCTTTTCAATGATGTTAAGTTACCTGGCCCTGATCGTCTTATTTTTACCGTGAATGTCCAGTCCCTTCCTCACCTCCATTCCGCATCAGGAGGGCCTTAAAGCTCTCTGCATTCTAGACAACAGACCCAACCTGTTCCTGTACACCACCACTCTCCTCTGTCTGACAGAACTGGTTCTCACTCTCAATAATTTTTCCTTTGTCTTCTCCCACTTCCTTCGAACGAAAGATGTAGCCATGGGAAGACGCATGGGTCCCAGCTATGCCTGCCTTTTTGTCGGCTACATGAAACAGTCAAATCTACCTGATCCATTTCGGACACCTCCCTTCCCTTTGTCAATCTCTCTCTACGTCTGGAGACAGTTTATCCATTGATATCTTTTATAAACCACTGATAATCACAGCTACCTGGACAGTACCTCTTCCCATCCTGTTACCTGTCAAAATGTTATCCCCTTCTCTTAACTCCTTTATCTTTACTGCATCTGCTCTCAGGATGAGGCTTTTCATTCCAGAACTAATGAGATGTCCTCCTCCTTCAATGAAAAGGGCTTTCATCCATTATCAGCACCGCCCTCATCTGCATCTCTTCCATTTCACACATGTCTGCTCTTACCTCATCCACCCACCACCTCACCAGGGATAGGGTTACTCTTGTTTTCACCTACCATCCCACTAGTCTCTACATCTAGCACATAATTCTCCAATGGAATACCACATCTTGCCCTCCCCACACACTTTTCACAGGGATCACTCCCTATGTGACTCCTTTGTCCATTCGTCCCTCCACTGCTGATCTCCCTCCTGGTATTTACCCTTGCAAGTGGAACAAGTGCCACACGTGCTCCGACACCTCTTCACTCACTACCATTCAGGGCCCCAAGCAGTCTTTCCAGGTAAGGTGATACTTCATTAGATGTTGTATCTGTATCTACTGTATCTGGTGGGCCCATTGTGGCCTCCTGTATATTGGTGAGACCTGATGCAGATTGGGAGACGGCTTTGCTGAGCGCCTATGCTCCATCCGCCAGAAGGAGCAGGATCTCTCTGTGGCCACCCATTTTAATTCTACTTCTCATTCTCATTACAATACATGGTCCATGGCCTTCTCTACTGCTACGATGATGCCACACTCAGGTTGGAGGAGCAACACCTTATATTCCGTCTGGGTAGCCTCTAACCTGATGGTATGAATATGGATTTCTTGAACTTCTGGTAATAGCCTCCCCCTCTTCATTCCCCATTCCTGTTTCCCTCTCTCGCCTTATCTCCTTACCTGCCTATTACCTCCCTGTGATGCCCCACCCCTTCCCTTTCTTCTATGGTCTTCTACCCTCTCCCTTCTCCAGGCCTTTATCTCTTTCATCATTTAATTTCCCAACTCTTTACTTCACCCCCCTTCCCAGTTTCACCTATCACCTACTACCTTGTACTCTTTCCTCCACTGTACCCTGACTCTGACTTCTCATCTTTTTTTTCCAGTCCTGATGAAGGATCTCAGCCTGAAACGTCGACAGTTTACTCTTTTCCATAGATGCTCCCTGGTCTGCTGAGTTCCTGCAGCATTTGGTGTGCGCAGCATCTACAGATTTTCTTGTGTATGCCAAAATATTTATGCTGTGTCTGTACGTGCCTACAAATAAAGTCAAGGTGTTTTTGTGAGCAGTCATAATTATACGTGCAATGCTGAATCAAGTAATACATATGGAATTATGAAAACTCACACATTTGTTAATAAGAATCATTTTCAAAGTGGTATTGTACAGAGCAAAACTGTACTTATTTCATTTGAGATTCATTTATGTTGATCCCTTCATTAATGGTTTTGTTTGTTCAATAAACGTTTAAGACTTTTAAAAGTTTTTAAGATGATTTTTAGGTGACCACATGCTATGTGGTTTCTGCTTTGATTGCAGCTGTTCTTGGAGTTCTAAGTCCCAACTAAATTGTTCTTGGAAATCTGAATGGTCATTGGAATTTTTGAACATAAATCCATACTGAAACCAAAGAAACGTTTATACTGTATAAACAGTCCTTAGTTCTGCAGCTGTAATTCAGGTTGCATCCAGACAAAACCACATTCACACTGACTGGCTTAGATTAATGATTGCCCAAGGGAGCTGTGTGCATAACTTGGTACAAATGAGAACATATTCCTTTGTGAATAAGTTAAATATATTACACTTTGAGAAGGCAAATTAAGATTCTATGAAATAGGACAAAGCAAATTTACATTGTACCTTTAAGGTTAAATGAGTCTGTTGAATACTTTGAAGGTTGCAAGTTATGTGTCATGTCAAGAGAAAATGATGTGAGGCTTCCCCCTCCGTCATGCAGTCATGATGCATTTCAGCTTAAGTAATTGATTTCTGATTTTGAATTCAAAAAGAACTCAACACCTGTAAGAAGTCAAAATAATATGCAATAAATGCTGAATTTTTAATATAAATTCATTGTCAACCAAAACTGGGCAAGTTAATTAGGCTGGCGTTGTATTACTTTCATCTTTTTAATCATTGGTAAATTTACATTACACAGTATTTAAGTACTCTAATAATTTCACCTTTTCAGCCCTCTAGATGTTAAACTTTTCTCTAGCTGGGGAAATAATTTGCATTCTCCATAAGGACTTTTTTTTGAGAAGATTTAGCTCCAACTTGTAAAATCAGCTTGCGAAGTTGAGCATGTGGATATTGAAATGTGACTTTCTGAAAATTAGATCTCTCTGCTGCCCTGGCAATTTTATGGAACACTGTCCTTAGAGAAACAACAAAAGCTCATATGAATGGATGTAATGCTGAGCTAATTGGAATAGGCATCTGCTCTTTAAATAATACTTATTTTGTCTTTCAGCAGATTTTACCATGTCTGAAGTTAGGCGGGGAGGAATTGGGGAGCTGCCACCCTATTGGCTGACATTGACAGCTGGGAATATGTTGCATAACAAGATTGGTTGATCAGTATATAAAAAAGAATATGACTGAGCAAAGTCAGTATGGATTAATGAAAAAGGCATTCTGTTTGACTGCTGTTTTAGTTCTTTGAGGTTGTACATAGTAGGGTAGAAAAAGGGACGTGTACATGTCATGTAATTTTCAGGAAGTTTTCAATGAGGATTCAGGCAGGAGGTTGATGACCAAGTTAGGAAAATGTGAAATTGTTGTTATATTTTCTCTCTGGATTGATAATTGGTAACTCAGAAAACAATGAATAGGAATAAATAGGTCCTCCTCACCTTTGAAGATTGTGATCTGTAGAGTACTGCAAGAATTGGAGCTTGTGCTCCAAATATTTAAAATCTACGTTAATAATTTGGCTGAGGTGACCATATTTCCAAGTTTGCTGGGAATAGAGAATTCAAAGAGTCTCCAAGGAGATTTTGACAAGCTGAGTGAGGAAACAATATCTTGTCAGATGGACTACAAAGTGGAAAAATGTGAGGTTATCCATTTTGTTGCAAAAATGGAAAAGCAGAATACTTTTTGAATGCTAAGAAATTGGGAAATGTTGATGTTCAAAGAAACCTGGGTGTCATTGTACGTGGCTTACTGAAATCAACAATGCAGTTGCAGCAGTAATATAGAAAGCAAATGGTAAATTGGCATTTATCGCAAAAATATTTAAGTACAAGAAGAAAGATTTCTTACCATGATTTTATAGGACATTGTTGAGACAGCACCTGGATTATTTTGTCCAATATTGATTTCGTTATTGGAGATGAGTACAACAGAATAATCACCAGACTGGGAAGGCATGTTTTGTTTTATGATGAAAGTTTAAGTAGGCCAGGCCACCATTACCAGAGTTTGCAAGAATGAGAAGTGCTTCATTAAAGTGTACAGAATCCTTGGTATTGATGAACAATTAATGTTTTCCCAGATTTGGGAGTCGAGAATTAGGAGTCCCAGTCACAAATTAGCATTGACCATTTAGGATTAAAATGGGGAGAAATGTCTTTTAATGAGAGCATGGTGAATCTTTGGAATTCTCCACACTGCAGAGCAGTTGAGACATCAATTGCATTTAAAATGTAATTAATCAATGGAGTTTTAGATATTAGAAAAATCAGGAATATGGTAAGAAAATGGTGTTGAAATCGAAGCATTGAGATTCAATGCTTCTTCAGAGTGTTGTAAAGCATGAAGATGTACAGATGCATCAGCATGAGGGAAGAAAGTAGGTAGAAATCAGTCGGCTTCTTGCCCACATTTAATATGATGCTGAGACCTCACAAGGTTTGTCAGGTTCACTCCACCTGCCTGTATCCCTGTCTGTGGAACAGGAGGTATCCAGCGATTGGCAGAGTCTGCCGTATTCTGTTAAAGATAGGATTCTAAGTATAACTATGTCTAGTGGTTGTTTAACTCATTCATGGAATGTTGGCGGTCAAATGTTTGAGGACAATTTTGCATGTTTGAGTGGGCTGGCTTTGACCTTGTCATACTAAGGTCAATCCCAGAAAGCCATTACTGGTTTTATTCTTTTTTCATTTTAACATTGCTATCATAATAGAGCTGAGTGATTCGCTATACTAGTTCAGTGGGAAGCTGAAATTGACTACATGGCTATGTGTCTAGAGTTACTTATGTACAGCTCAGAATAGGTAAATGCAACAGATTTCCTTAGAGATGTTTTTAACTATAATAATCTAGTAGTTTCACAATTGCTTTTATGTTTCGTTTTTAAATTCCAGGTTATTTTTAACTAAATTTAAGTTCCACAGCTGCCGTTGTGGGATTTGAGCTCATGTCTCTGGATTGTTAGTGCAGGCCCTGCAGTCCAGAAACTTAACCATCATGCCAGCGCTGTTCCTTTCTTTAACTTTTGTGGTCCATTTATGACTAAGGAAGATGATACAGCAATCCATATATATTCCATATAATCACAGTTGTCGAGAGTATCTTAAAGGGCCACGTATAAAATACTTGAGGTTCTCTGAGATTTGTTTCTTTAACAAACATAAATTATGCAAGTGGTAAGAGCTCTCAAATGTGAATGAGTATTTTTATTGCATCCTTTACTGCTGTCACATTATTGGTCATTTTTAGCAGGTAGCTAAACAACATGATTAGTTGTTCCCATCTTCACATATGATTTCTTTGTTTTTATTAGATATTTGGTCAACTTTTTTGCAATGCAAGCAAATTTAAAAATTTCATTCAAAATTTACAAACCTCAACTAAATTGTATGTGTCTGTGGTGACTTTTCTCCTGTTAGCAGAGATGTAGGTACTTTTTTTATTACATTTTAAAGATTTCCTTCAAGTAAGAATAAAGTGCAATGTTGTCGAAGAGCAATTTAAAATCAAAATTGGACTTGGACTAGATGCATTAGTGAACAGTCTTCTCTTCAAGGAGTGATTATGTTCTTTAATGTTGGCAGCAGGCATATTAAAACTATGATTCATTTACTGAAGCACTGTGAAATGTTTGTATTTGGAAGTAGTTTGGAAGCATCCTCAGTTTGTTATTTCTTACTTTCATTTGATAAATCTATCTCATTATATGGTACTTTTACTGTTAAATGGAAGTATGAAAAAGCATGGGGACAACTGATAAGCCTTTGCATTCTTAGCCAGTCTATCTTGGGTGACTTTTGTTTATGACATCTCTCTAAGTACTGTGAAGTGTGGATTTTAAAAAAGTTTCTTTGAGGAAAAAATACTTCGCTAGCTACTAACTAATTTAAACAACTTCTCAACATTGTTGCTGTCTGGTTATTAGTCAGAACAGTGTCATGTTACAAATAATGTTTTCACAGTGATGCAGTTACTTGCACTGAAGTGAGTTAGACCTCAATTATGTTCCTTATCAGATCTTTACACCACTCAAACTATAGACATTAAACAAAACAACTTTAAAAGAGAAGCAAATCATAAGCATGAGAAAGTCTGTAGATATTGGAAATCCAATGCAACACACACAAAATGTCAGAGGAAGTCAGCAGGTCAGGTAGCATCTATGGAAATGAATAAACAGTCAATGCTACAGACCGAGACCCTTCTTCAGAACTGTAAAGGGGAAAATGCCAAAATAAAAAAAAGTGAGTGGGGATTGGGAAAGAGGCTAGCTGGAAGGTGATAGGTGAAACCAGATGTATGGGAAAGATGAAGGGCTAGAGAGGAAGGAATCTGATAGGAGAGGAGGGTGGACCAAAGGAGAAAGGGAAGGAGGAGGGGACCCAGGGGGAAGTGATAGTCAGGAGAGAAGAGGTAAAAGTCCTGATTGGAGGAAAAGAAGTGGGGAGAGGGTGGGATTTTTTTTTTACCAAAAGGAGAAATCAATATACCATCAGGTTGGAGGCTACCCAGGTGGAATATAAGGTGTTGCTCCTCCACTTTGAGGATGGCCTCATCTTGGCACAAAAGGAGGCTATGGACCGTCATATTGGAACGGGAATGAGAATTAAAATGTTTGGCCACCAGAAAGTTCTGCATTTGGCAGATTGAGCAAGGATGCTTGATGAAGCGGTCCCCCAATTTCCGATGGATCTCACCAATGTAGAGGAGGTCATGAGGAAAAGAGGTAAATGTTCTGTGAGAGATTGGGTGAAATATGAAAGATTTTTCTGGTTTCATGTTACCATCGACTTGACAAATCAAGTTTAAGTATGAGCTGGAAGTCATTGTCTTTGCTCAGTAAGGAAATGTTACGTAACACAATCCCAGAAAAATAACTATACCATTGATGGTGCCATCTCAATAAAAGTGTTAAATAAAAGATAGGCTGCAAATATTTTAAATACTTGTATAGTGGTGATATGCACAGATGAAAAGCTTTGTAATTCTGCAATGACCAATCAATGTAATGCAATGAAATGGCTTTTCAGAACATTTGCATAAATATTTTTAGTTATGGATTTCAACATTTCTGTTAGCAGTACGTGCCTGTGTGGAAGTTTAATAGTTATGCAATGAGGAAGATGGTAGTTATCATATCAGCTATTACATAATGATTTGGTATAATTCCATAGTAAAACTTCTTCTAACATGATTTCAAGAACATTACTCTTTTTTTGCTTGAAACCACAGATTTTGACTTATAGGGGCTAGATACAATTGAGCTATCTTACTCTGGTTGTGGATGAATGGGTTTTCTGAATTGGTAAAATCTGCTGGATTGAAACCTGGTACTTGATGTATATTATTTGGATATGGCCTGTTTGACTTGTTTTCTTGGTCAGAAGTGACTTGTAAGGCTGGACCAAGTAGGTTACAGTGGAATGAAATCAACAACTCAGTTGTGGTCCAGCAGGCCTTTGAGGTTATCTTTTCACTGGGTGTTGACTGCCTCCTTGTCTTTGTTCACCTTCATATTGGGCCCTCAAGGTAATTTGGGTCATGGTGGCAAAGTGCCAAAAAACCACCACCAAACATAGCTCTTGGTGAGTTGCTGAGCCTCTGTCCCTCAATTGTTAGATTGAGGATTTTCTCCAGTACTTCATCTTTCAGGTGCTTATATTAACGTTCCTTTTCTCTTGCTGAATGGTGGAGCTAACTGGTGGATCTAAGTGAATGGTGGATCCAGATGCACTTTGTTTGTGGTTTACTAGTTTCTTCATCTTATGGTCACTCTCATTGGACCATTCCTAGTACTTCCTCAAAGAAAAGCCAAGAGACTCCTTACATCACGGGTTTCCAACCTTTTTTTATGCTATGGACCCTTGCCATTAACCAAGGGTTCTGTGGACCCTAGGTTGGGAACTGCTGATTTACAGTTACCAATTATTGTGACCTTTTGGGCAGCTCATAAACTATTTCTTTTGTGGCTTCAACTCAGATTGTTAACTGTTTTTGTTTCCACAAATGCCACATAACTTGCTGAGTTTTCCAGCATTTGTTGCTCTTAGCATCTACAGATATATCTTTGATTTTGATAAGTTGCCTTTGAAACACTGCCTCAGATGAGCTACCTTTTGAAGAGTGCTTCAGAGCTTCAACATTGATCTTCTTGGGCAACACTTCTGTTGGTGTTCATGGTTGAGGACCTGGTTGATAGAGATGATAGAGCAGATTCAATTATGGATGGTCTAACTGTTCCTGTCATGGTGTGTGTGATGTCTGGCAGTCCCTCATGTATTGTAATCACTGCCTCTGTTATGATTCTGGTTGTTGCTATGTGGCTTTGCTTTTGTCCCTTCAATGGAATAGAATGTTCATTATGACTGGACTGTTCTTCAAGCAATTTCTTGTCCTTAAAAGAAAGGAGACAATCTCCCAAAAAAAAAGCAATAAAGAAGTTGAGGTTGACCAGGAGGATCAGTATGTCTTTCTTTTAGATGCTGACAATGTTTCTCTTCAAGTTTGAGGTGAAATTCTACTTGCCAAGATCAGAGAGCAACCCAACCAAACCATCGACATCGGAGTTACACATTTTCCAAATCATTTCCTACAAATTATATGCTTTGAAACATTTTATTTTAATCATCAGGCTTGATGTATAGGATATTATAAAGTCAGGTCAAGCAGTATCAATGGAAAGAGAGACGATAGAGCTTCATGCTGGTGATCTTTCATTGAGTGTTTTGAGGAAGTTCTCTCTTAATTTACATTTCAAGCCACAATGCTATTTTGTTTTTGACTGACCCAATCATCATTATGAGTGAGAACAGCATTATCACTGAATGCAGTTTTTGTTTGTAAAGGTATGTACCACATTTAAGGTGGAACCTACATTCTGATGCTGCTATAGTGGTGTTACTCAGTTTTTTATTATATTCATTCAAGGGATGTGGGCTGAGCCAGCATTTAATGGAGATACGAGAGAGTGCATATTGCAAGGATGGGAGCTGCCATCAGTGTACTGGAGGAACTCACCGGGTCAAGAAGGAGTCGAGTCTGAATTTAGCCTTGTAGGTGGTGGATATGTCAGCTCTGGGAAGTGAGGAGATAAAGATACTTGCCAAAAAGTTTATATCTGAATGTACTTGACACTTGTCATTTCATGGGGAATCAAACTAGGGGTAATTTATACTGTTACAGGAGAGTGCCATTCAATTGCTCTCAACTATTCCACCATTTCACTAAATAATGCCTGAACTACGGTTTAATCACATATACCAGCAATGGTTTCATTTTTCATTTGAATCTTGAAATACACTATCAAACCAGCTGAACATTTCATTAGGATAGAGTTTACGATTTCCACTTTGTGTGAAGAAGTGCTTCATGACCGCCGTACTGAACACCCCTTATCCGATTTCAAGTATACGTCCCTTGTTCTGGACAGCTCAGTTATAAAATCAAACACGGCAATTATTATAGTAGGCTGCATGGCCCAGAGAATCTTGCTGACTCTTTGTGCAGCAATTGAGTTAAGTCCTGTTTCTCTGATGCTTATCTGTAAGTACCTACCGGTAATTCTTTTTCAAAAGGTAGTAATTGAACCTCCATTCGCAACGCTTTCAGATTGCGCCTTTCTGCTTATTCAGCAAGTGTGCATGCACAAATTGAATAAGTCTGGAAAATGGATGTTGTTCAACCCCATGCATAATGATTGTTTAATATCTTCAAGTATCCTTAATTGTGATGTTTTCCTCCATGTAAGATTTGAATCTTCTGTTAATCACACTAAATCTTTATCCTTTGGTCCTTGATCTTTTGCTGAATGCCTAGTCCAGAGAAACTAAGAATGATATCATTTGAACACCTACAACACATTACTTAGATTCCTCTACTCCAGGGACAACAATCCATGTTCTCATATCTATCATAAATGAAATCCCTTATCCCAGGAAATATACTTGTAAATCCCCCATATGGCCTCTTTATCCTCAAGAGTGGTAAATAGATTTGGATGGAATGACTTTTAAGGGTGATTTATTTCTTTTCTCCTCATTATATCTGCCAGATATTTAAATCATCTAAAACATAATTATGTTAATCCTTATCTTATTGTTGCATATTCAGTAGGATGTATACCTGTCCTATATAAATTCCATTCACAGTTAACACTTTTAGCCCATGTATTATTGAGAATATTGTGATTACACATTTTCCAAGATTATGATCCCTTTTCTCAATGAGTGGTATGCAAATAGCCTCTGACAATCAAGTTCAGCTCCTGGCCTTCACAAGTGAGCTCAGTGGAGCCATTTCTACTGACAGGCAAGAGGGCAAAGGCAGGTTACTGGCACTTTAAATCCAGTTGCTTTGGGCAGTTGGGGCTCCTCAGCCATGGTAGGAGAAGAAAGAGTCTGATCTCAAACGTCTGCTGTGGTGGCTATATCCACTCATGATGAAGGAGTAAACCCCGAGGGAAAATATCTGGAGCTGGAGTCCCTAAGACAGTCCTGTGTTGAGTTCAACAATGACTGGCAACTCCTGTGATGACACTGGTTCCAGAATGTGTCGGTCTCTGCAGCTCCTTTGGATTCATCAGCTGCATGAAGAGGGGAGCCTGCTGCATGGGCTTGCTTTCCATATCGTACTGCTCTGGCTTGCGTGTCATGTCAACAGCTGGGATGCAATATCCACGATCGATCCTGACCAACAAGAGCCTCAATAATGTGCAATCTATTTTCCACAGGGAATATGTGATAATGCACAGTTTTAATTTATTTAGCCTTCAGTATGTGTTTCTCTCCAAATAGAATTTTCAAAATTAAACTTGTAATAATGATTAATAACAGTTGAAACTGCTAAGTAAATATAGGTTTTGTTTTGCATATTCAAACAATCAAAGTAATATTGAATTTCTATAATGAAATGGCAGATTCTTAACAGTGTGGAGGAACAGAGGTCAACTGAGGAAGATCTGTACCAGCAAGGCGGCTGGACCGGATGGAGTATCCCCACGATTACTGAGGGCCTGTGCGACTGAGCTGGGAGAACCACTACAGCGCATCTTCAACATGAGCCTGGAGCAGAGAAGAGTACCCAGACAGTGGAAAACATCCTGTATTGTCCCGGTACCGAAGAAACCACAACCAAAGGAGTTGAATGACTTCAGACCTGTTGCCTTGACGTCGCACGTGATGAAGACCATGGAGCGGCTGATAATACAGAATCTGAGGCCACAAACCAGGCACGCCCGGGATCCTCTTCAGTTTGCGTATAAGGAGAAGGTGGGAGTGGAGGATGCTATCACGTATTTGCTGCACAAATCCCTCTCTCACCTGGATGGGGTCAGTGGTGCTGTGAGGATTACATTCCTGGACTTCTCTAGTGCCTTTAACACCATCCAGCCCAAGATCTTAAGGCACAAACTAACGGAGATGGGAGTAGACTCTCACATGGTGGATTGGATAGTGGACTACTTGACAGATAGACCTCAGTATGTGCGGTTGGGAGACTGTAGGTCTGACACGGTGGTCAGCAGCACAGGAGCGCCGCAGGGGACCGTGCTCTCTCCGGTCCTGTTCACCCTGTACGCATCAGACTTCCAATATAACTCGGAGTCCTGCCATGTGCAGAAGTTCGCTGATGACACAGCCATAGTGGGGTGTGTCAGGAATGGACAGGAGGAGGAGTATAGGAAACTGATACAGGACTTTGTGATATGGTGCAACTCAAACTACCTGCGTCTCAATATCACCAAGACCAAGGAGATGGTGGTGGACTTTAGGAGATCTAGGCCTCATATGGAGCCAATGATCATTAATGGAGAATGTGTGGAGCAGGTTAAGACCTACAAGTATCTGGGAGTACAGTTAGACGAGAAGCTAGACTGGACTGCCAACACAGATGCCTTGTGCAGGAAGGCACAGAGTCGACTGTACTTCCTTAGAAGGTTGGCATCATTCAATGTTTGTAGTGAGATGCTGAAGATGTTCTATAGGTCAGTTGTGGAGAGCGCCCTCTTCTTTGTGGTGGCGTGTTGGGGAGGCAGCATTAAGAAGAGGGACGCCTCACGTCTTAATAAGCTGGTAAGGAAGGCGGGCTCTGTCGTGGGCAAAGTACTGGAGAGTATAACATCGGTAGCAGAGCGAAGGGCGCTGAGTAGGCTACGGTCAATTATGGAAAACCCTGAACATCCTCTACATAGCACCATCCAGAGACAGAGAAGCAGTTTCAGCGACAGGTTGCTATCGATGCAATGCTCCTCAGACAGGATGAAGAGATCAATACTCCCCAATGCCATTCGGCTTTACAATTCAACCGCCAGGAGTAAGATATGTTAAAGTGCCGGGGTTAGGACTCAATGTATTTAAGTAAACTACTTAAGAACTTTTTAAAAGCTATTATTAATGCTTTTTGAGAGGGTGATTTTAGATGCATATCATATTTTTACTGAGTTAAGTATTGTATGTAATTAGTTTTGCTACAATAAGTGTATGGGACATTGGAAAAAATGTTGAATTTCCCCATGGGGATGAATAAAGTATCTATCTATCTATCTCTATAGATCCCTCAAAATTGCAGTGCAAGTGATTGGGAGGTTAAGAAGGTGTATGGCGTGTTGGCCTTCGTTAGCCAGGGGATTGAGTTCAACAGCCACGAGGTAACATTGCAGCTGTATAAAACTCTGGTTAGACCCCATTCCAAGTATTGTATTCAGTTCTGGTCTGATTAATGGGGTTTGCACTTCAAATGTGCTCAGATACCTGTCCAGGTTTCCCCTGCTATCTGAAGGTAGAACGTTCCTATGAAATGGTTCGTAAGCCGGAATGTCGTAAAGTGAAGAAGCAATTACCATTTATTTATATGGAAAAAATTTGTGAGCATTCCCAGACCCAAAAAATAACCTACAAAATCATGCCAAATCACACATAAAACCTAAAATAACAGTAACATATGGCAGGAATAATATGATAAATACACAGCCTATATAAGGCAGAAATACTTTACTGCAATCATTGCAGCACTGTCTAGTGTAGCGTATAATCTCACTACGTAGCGGAAGCAGTCTCTCCAGTAACCTTTAAGCTATGAAGCTGCCAAATCATACCAAGTAGCACATAAAAATACACAGCCTATATAAAGTAGAGGTAATGTATGTAGTGTAGTTTCACCTACCGGAATCGGGAAGACAGCGAGCACACTGATGATGGTGTGTTAGGCTGAGGTGTTGGAGGTTGGGGTGCTTGGCAATTTTTTCCAATAAATTGCAGTTTCATCACAATTAAACAGTTGCTTACACGAATAACCACCTTCTGTAATTATTTTCTTCAGTTCTACTGGGAACTTTTTGGCAGCTTCAGTATCAGCCGAAGCACTCTCTCCAGTAAACTTTAAGCTATGAAGCTGCTCTCGCCTCAGAAACTGATCAAACCACCCATGACTACCTTTAAATTCCACTTTCATCACCATCGTCCAGTGCTTTCTGTTTTAGCTTATTCTGCTTCCCACCCTCCCCCCACCTTCTTTATAGCGCCCCTGCCCCCTCCCTCTTCAGTCCTGACAAAGGGTCTGGGCCCGAAACGTTGACTGCTCATTTCCACGGATGCTGCCTGACCTGCTGAGTTCCTCCAGCTTGTATGTGTCACTCAAAAACTTCTATAGATGTATCGTGGAGAGCATTCTGACAGTTGCGTCACTGTCTGAAATGGGGGGGGGGGGGGGTGGCTACTGCACAGGACGAAAAGAAGCTGCAGAGGGTTGTAAATCTAGTCAGCTCCATCTTGGGTACTAGCCTACAAAGTACCCAGGATATCTTCAAGGAGTGGTGTCTCAGAAAGGAAGCATACATTATTAAGGACCTCCAGCACCCAGGGCATGCCCTTTTTCAGTATTACCATCAGGTAGGAGATACAGAAGCTTGAAGGCACACACTCAGCGATTCAGCAACAGCTTCTTCTCCTCTGCCATCTGATTCCTAAATGAACATTGAATCTTTGGAGACTACCTCACTTTTTTTTCAATATATAGTATTTCTGTTTTTTGCATGATTTTTAATCTATTCAATATACGTATACTGTATAAAGTATACTGAATCAGAGTTATTATTATTATTTTTCTTCTATATTATGTATTGCATTGAACTGCTGCTGCTAAGTTAATAAATTTCACATCACATGCTGGTGATAATAAACCTGATTCTGAGTCTCGTGAGTTTGCCATGCACTGGGATGAAGTCTCTTTGAAAAGTGATCTTTGAATTTTTGGCCTCTGATCATTCATTTCTTCATAAATATAATTTTTAAAAATCACTGATTAGCTGGGTTGCAGTATGTACCCAATATCCCTATGTAAACATCTCGAAGTGACACGACACACCAGTAAGCTAGGAATGGATGGGCAGAAACAGTGGCTCAGTTGCTGAAGACAGCCCCTCAACGAAGCCCACTGAAGCTGTTGATCTGATGGCTCCTGAACTGGAGCACTCGTTAGCGCAACTCATCAACTGCTGGCAAGGCTGTAGTTGCATATCCAAAAAAATTGTATTTCCTTGTGTTATCTCTGTGTTCAATTTTGCCATTTTAAGATTGGATTTTACATGGATTTTACAACCATTTTACATCCTGGTTCCTAAGGCTGGCGAAGTTGGTTTGGGATGGGGGGAGGTGGGGGACGGGTGGAGCAGTGGGGATGAGCTCCCTCTATCTATTAAATGCTCCTAATGGCGTACATCTCAAATAACATTTGACATCAGAGTTCAGCTCTTGGCTTTCTTTTGTGGCTAAGCCTGGTGGAACTGTTTCTACTAACTGAAGAAGAGGCAAGGCAGGCAACTGGTGCCTTAAACCTGCCACTTTGGGCTGATGGGGCTCATCAACTGTGGTGTAGGAGGAAGGAAACTCTAATCTCAAACCTTCACTGCCTTGCAGCTATACCTACTCATGGGGAGGGCTTCAGGAGTAAAGCCCAAGGAAAAATTTGGAGCAGGAGACCCTAAGGGAGTCCTACATTGTGTTCAGCACTGACTGGCAACTTCTGTGATGTCGCTTGTGCCAAACTATATCGGCCTCTGCCATTCTTTTGGATTCATCAGCTGCTTGGAGAGTAGGAGCCTAATGCATGGGCTATAGCTTTCTTTCCATATTTTACTGGCCTGGCTTGCATATTGATTAATGTTTTGATTTCGAAGCAGTCAGCTAGGACATAACATCCATGGTCAACCCTGACTAACGGAGGACCATTTTATATCCTTGTAGAGTTCCATGACGTCCTTGCTCTATCCATGTCATTGTTAAACCTGGTGAGGCATTGGATCCTTGGGATAGACTTAGATTATTTGGATTACCACTTTTCAAATGTCGTACACTGTATATATCTGTACTTTAAGTTTTTGTACAGTTCTTTGAAGTTACATGTGCTGTGGATAAAGGGGAATTGATGGATGCAGTGAACCTAGATTTCTAGAAGACATTTTATAAATATTTTTTCATCAGAGATTATTCAGAAAGCCAAAGGTCATGCTGTGGGAGGTAAAATATCTATCTGGATAATGATTATTTGGCAACAGAAAGTTGGTATTTATGGATCTTATTCAGTTGGTGAGCTGCAATGTGACAAATTGATGCGAGTCATCAACTTTCAGCAGTTTATAATAAAGACTTGGATTAAGCTACTGAAGATATGGTTTCTAAATTTGCTGATGGCACAGAAATAGGAAAGTAATTGCAAAGAGGACATGAGCAATCTTGAAACGAGTTTAGATAGATTAAGTGGATGGGCAAAGTTTTGACAAATGAAGGATAATGTGGATAAATATAAGATGATTCATTTTGGCAGTAAAAGGAAAAGCACAAGAAATATTGCGGATGCTGGAAATTCAAAGCAATACATACAAAATGTTGGAGGAACTCACCAGGGCAGGCAGCATCTGCGGCAATGAAAAAATCATCAACTTTTCAGGCAAGACCTGAAGAAGGTGTCGGCCCGAAACATCAACTGTTGGTTCCCTTCCATGGATGTTGCCTGAGCTACTGAGTTCCTCCAGCATTTGTGAAAATAAAAGTGAGCATGTTATCTGAATAGTCATAGATTGTAGAGCTCTGAAATACAGGCGTATCTGAATACCCTGGTGTATGATTGTCAAACATCAAGTAATTAGGAATGCTAACAAAATGTTATTGCTTATTGCAGGGGGAATTCATTGCAAAATTTGTGTGTTTGTGATGCAGTTATGGGCAATGGTGCAATTCATTCTGGAGTATTGTCAATAGGGTTTTCCTCTTAACCAAAGAATGTCAATGAATTGGAAGCAGAACAACGAAAATTTACCGGGCCTCCAGTGGGTGGATTACCTGATGAGATGAATGGGGTAGACTTGTTTTGCTGAATGTTAGTAAAATGAAAGAAAAGAATTGAAGCACAAAAATCCATGGTGCATATGGAGATGATACTTCCTCTTGTGGGAAATTCTTGACCTATTGTGCTTAAAATTAAGGGATCATGTATTTAAGATGCACAAGGTAAAATCTTTTTTCTCTTTGAGGATCCTGAATCTTTGAATAATTCTTCCTCAAAGGGTTGGTGGAAGCAGAGACTTTGAATATTTTTAAGACAGAATTAGATTGATTCATGCTAAACAACAGAGTGAATGGTTATTAAGGGTAGGGGCATATGGAGTTGCAATTGCAGCCAAATCAACTGTGTTCTATTGAACGATGGAGCAGTTTGGATGAGCTGAGTGACCATCTCTTGTTTGTATATGCTGAAGAATTTCCTATTTATTTGTGTTGAATATTGCATTTTCATTTTTGTTGGCATTTTCCTGTTTGTAGCTTTTTCAAGTATCTTTTGTATGTTTATCTTGGCATCATCTATTGACAACCTTGTACTCTAAGTTTAAATAGATGGTTTGGTATGATGTATAAATTTCTGCCATTTTCAATGGAGTGACACCATAAGTTTATTGTGGAAGTTGAATCCTGATAAAATCACTCATACGGTATACGGCATAATTACAAACTCTTTATTCAAAGCCTCCGAGGCACTTCAGTTAGTCGCTCAAACAGGAACAGTCTGTGACTGTTTCTGCTCAGTCCACCAACTAACTGGCAGTTTCTCTTGCAGGATATAGATGTTCAGATACCCCCCACACTAGATAGGCTGGAACCAGACTTGTCTATGTGCATGACAGTACCTTGAAATACTGTCTAACTCCTAGAAGAAATATGGTTCAGCATGACTTAGCACATCTGTTGATCATCAGCGGTTTCTTACAGAAAAACAGGCTGCTATTGCTGAACTGACCGTGTTAACCTTTTACATACTTTATCATTATGATAGATAGATAGATAGATACTTTATTCATCCCCATGGGGAAATTCAACTTTTTTTTCCCAATGTCCCATACACTTGTTGTAGCAAAACTAATTACATACAATACTTAACTCAGTAAAAAAAAATATGATATGCATCTAAATCACCGTCTCAAAAAGCATTAATAATAGCTTTTAAAAAGTTCTTAAGTCCTGGCGGTAACCCCTTCCAGTCTCCTTAAGCAGCTGTTTTTTCCTCAGTATATATGCTTATAGGCTTATCTTGTCCAACATCTTGTTGTCTGCCTGCAGTGCATACCCATGCAACTGTAGGAGATACAGCACACTAAAATGCTGGAGAAACACAGCAGGTCAAGCAGAATCTATGGAGGGTGATAGGAAATGAACAGTTATTGTTTCAGGCCAAGACCCTTCATCAGGAATAGAATAGAAGAGAGCAGAAAGAATAAAAGGTTGGGAGGTTGGGGGGGTGGGGGGGGGGTAAGTAGGAATGATGTCAGAAACTGGGAGATGATAGGTGGAAGAGGCAAAGGGCTGAACAAAATGGAATCTGATAGGAGAGGACTGTAGACCATGGAATAAAGGGAAGGAGATCGGGAAACAGCAAGAGGAATGTGTGGGTGATGGGCAGGTTGGAAAGGTGGGGGAGGGGAAAGAGAAGGGATAAAAGAACCAGTGGGATAAAAGAAACCGGGGGAAGGCGGAGATAGAGAGGAATGTTTATTGTATGTTAGAGAAATTGGTGGTGATGCCGATAGGTTGGAGACTATGAAGGGTGAATATGAGATTATCTTCTCTCTACATTTAGCTTTAACTTAACAGTAGAGGAGGTTGTAGGCAGACATGTCTGTGCAGGAATGGGAAGTGGAATTAAAATGGCGGGCCAGAGGGAGATTATGGGTGTTAAGGATAAGTGGAGCAAAGGTGTTCAAAGAAAGGTGAGCACAGTCTACTTTGATGTGGATGGAGGCTGTACTGGAAGGAATAAATCAGGGGTCATCAACCTTGTTTGCACCGCGAACCAGTTTAATGTTGACAATATTCTTGCAGACCGGCTGACGTGGGGGGTGGGGGGGGCAGGGTGGGTGGTGTTGTTAATCACGACCGGACTATAGGTGATAAGTCAACTATAAGTCACTTATGTGGCTAATACACTCAATTTCATTTCTAAAAGGGTTTATCTAACGAATTTAATATTAAACACACAGTGCATATTTTTCTCGCATGAATATAGTGATAAGTCAATTATAAGTCACTTATAAGTCAATAGCATCGTAACATTTTAAGTAATGTTTGGATATTAAACACACAGTGCACATTTTCCTTGTATGAACATATAAAATCATTGCAACACACCAATATCATTGAATCAGTGGGAGCCCTGGGCTTGTTTCCCTGCAACAAGACGGTCCCATCGAGGGGTGATGGTAGACAGTGATATGAGAAGGGGGTTCCTTATGTCCAGTCTATTCCGCAATTTAGTTTTCGTTGCATTCATTGCAGAAAACTCCGCTTTGCAGAGATATAATGTTGGAAATGGTAGCAACGTTTTCAGTGCTTTCATGGCTATCTCAGGATATTCAGACTTGACTTTGATCCAACGTTATGTCAAACATACTTTTCAGCCCACCGTCATTTGCAAGCTTGAGGAGTGGATCTTCTTCCCACGCTGACATGGATGATTCACCAGGGACATTCACAAATAGCTTGGGTCATTTACGGTTGGGAAGTAACACTGGAATTCTGTTGACAGCGAAGTTAGGTGATCATGCACTAGCTGTGAGAAAGATGGTGCAGCCTCAGTCTCTCCCAAAATCCCAGCTAATGTTGGGAACGTGTCAAAAACAGGTGGAATACGTTTAAAAACAGTGTGTAGACTGGCACACTCTTTGACTCGGGAAGTGAAACCAGACAGCCGTCCAGTCATAGTTGCGGCCCCGTCTGTGCATATTCCAACACAGAATGACTAGTCCAGTTTGCCTGACATGTAGTCATTCAAAGACTTGAATAGTTCTGCCCCAGTTGTGTTAGTTGGCAGTGGCAGTGCACACAACATATCCTCGTGCACATTGTCTTGAAATATATATTGCACATAAACCAGCAGTATTGCCTTGTTGTCAACGTCGGTAGATGTGTCAACCTGTATGGCATACCATGATGACTTGTTAAGCGGTTTGATGTGCTTTGATGTCATCTGCTATGTTATTGATTCTCCTTGAAACTGTGGTAGCTAAAAGAGAAACCTGTGCCATCTTGTTAGCTGTAGCTTCTCCCATAGCACATGTCCTTGGCAGCAGGTAGAATCAATTCTTTACCAACAGTGAAAGGCTTCTTAGCCTTAGCAATACAGGTAACCACTAAGTACGAAGCTCTCAGAGCAACAGCATTTGTGGAGGTGGTGGCTCTTAGCACTTGCTTCTGACCTGCTTACCCATGTTCTTTCTGCTAAAAAAACTCAACGGGTTTGTCTTTAAGTACAGGGTGCTTGGACTCAAGGTGCCGAAGCAGTTTTGAGGGCTTCATTGCTTTATTAGACAGTTTGTCTCCACATATCACACACGGGGGCTTGGAGCGTGCGAGTCACTGGTCGCATTAAAGCCATATTTTATGTATTACTCGTTGCATTTTCTGTTGAAGGAAGCTTTCTTTTTTTCTGCAGTCTCGGCCTCAGCTGTCTGTGCACTGTCTTCATCGTTAGGCCTTTTATGTCCCTTACCACCTCTTCCAAAGAAACTCTCAAGTGACATTTGTTTTTTTACTCATCGAGTAGTTGCAGGTTAATGACCAACTGATGACCTCGCATGGGTAATGACCTCGTGTGTGTTCAAGTTCAACAGTGGGCGTGACAGGGAATGAGGAAAGGTGCAGCTGACTCATATCGTTTCATACCGTCAAATCATATTGTTTCCTCGCAGCCGGGTAGCGCATGCTTTGCGGCCCGGTACTGATCTGTGGCCCGATGGTTGGGGACCACTGCTCTAGTGGAATAAATTACACCAATGTGCAAAAGATGCAACACTAGTTCTTTTACCTCCTCCCTTCCTATTGTCCAGAGGTCCAAATAGTTTTCTGTGATAAAATAATGACCAATTTGTACCTCTTCCATTTTGGTAAACTGCATTCAGTGCAGTTGTCTCTGTGATAGAGAAACTGAATACTGTTAGAGTGACTACTTTGACAAATCCTAAGTACAAGATTCTGTAGATGCTGGAGATCCAGAGCAACACACGCACGCGCGCACACACACACCTGTGAAGGAACTCAGTAGGTCAGGCAGCATCTATGGCAAGGAATACACAGTCAATGTTTTGGGCCAAGATCTTCATCAGAACTGGAAATGAAGGGGGAATAAATCAGATTAAGCAGCTGGGTAGAGGACAAGGAGTACAAGCTGGAAGGTGATAGGTGGAAAAGGACTGAAAGAGAAGGAATCTGGTAGGAGGGGAGAGTGGACCATGGGGAAAAAGAGAAGGAGGAGGGGCAACAGAGAGAGGTGATAGACATGTGAAGAGAAAGAAGGGTAAGACAGGTGTCAGAACGGGGAATGGAAAGAGAGAGAAAGGAAAAGGGGAGAAATTACTGGCATTTAGAGATATCAGTGTTAGTGCCATCAGGTTGGAGGCTACCATATGGAATATGAGGTGTTGGTCCTCCAACCTGAGAGTGGCCTCATTGTGGTAGTAGAGGAGGTCATGGATTGACATGTTGGAATGGAAATAGCAAGTAAAAATAAAATAGGTGGCCATAGGGAAATCTTGCCCCTTGTGGCGAATGGAGCGAAGGTGCTCGATGAAGTGGATACCCAATCAGGTGTCACTGAAATATAGGAGGCCAGACCGGGAGCACTGGATGCAGTAGACTTGCAGGGGGCCTGTTGCCTCACGTGGAAGGACTCTTTGGGACCCTGAATAATGGTGTAAGGGAGGAGGTGAAGGGGCAGGTGTAGCACTTGTCCAACTGCCAGAAGCAAGATAAGTGGAGAGGAATGAATGAAAAAGTGAGTCACAGAGAGGGTGATCCCTGTGGAAAGCGGAGATGGGGAGAGAAGGAAACGTATGTTTAGTGGTAGGATTCCATGGAAGGTAGTTCAGAAGGTGCAAGATAGACATGTCCCACAGAGGAAGAAGTTCTCAATTGGCAGGGGTAGGCAACTGTGGCTGACAAAGGAAGTTAAGGACTACATAAAAGCCAAGGAAAGGGCATATAAGGTAGCAAAAGTGAGTGGGAAGTTGGACTTGACTTTTAAATCCATGAAAAGGCTTCTGAAAAAGCTACAAGAAGGGAAAAGATGAAATATGAAGGCAGACTAGTCAATAATATAAAGCAGGATACCAAAAATGTTTTCAGTTATATAAAGAATAAAAGGGAGGTGAGAGTTGATATTGGACCACTGGTCAGGTCGTAATGGGGACAAAGAAATGGCAGATGAACTTATGGGTACTTTGCATCTGTCTTCACTGTGGAAGACACTAGCAGTGTGCCAGAGGTCTGTGAGTGTCAGGAAGCAGGAGTGAGTGCCTTTGCTATTACAAAGGGAAAAAGTGCCAGGCAAACTGAAAGGTCTTAAAATGGATAAGTCACCTGGGCCAGATGGTCTACATCCTAGAGTCCTGAGAGAGGTTGCTGAAGAGATAACGGATGCATTAACCTTAATCTTTCAAGAATCACTTGATCCTGGCATGGTGTCGGAGGACTGGTCGATTGCAAATGCACAAAAATGCTAGAGGAACTCAGCAGGCCGAGCAGCATTTATGTAAAAAAGTAGTCTATGTTTTGGCCCGAAATGTCAACTGCACAGTCCTGCTGAAGGGTTTCGGCCGGAAAGCATTGACTGTACCTTTTTCCATAGATGCTGTCTGGCCTGCTGAGTTCCTCCAGCATTTTGTGTGTGTTGCTTGGATTTCCAGTATCTCCAGATTTTCTCTTGTTTGTGAGAGAGGGGTGGTAGGTGGGTAGGAGAAGGGGAATGAAATGATATGAGCAGTTAGGAGATGATAGGTGAAAGAGGCAAAGGGCTGTTGTGGAATTATAGGCTAGTTAGTCTAACCTTAGTGGTTGAGAAAGTATTGGAGTCTATATTAAGGATGAGGTTTTGAGGTACTTGGAGACTAATGATAAAGTAAGTCAAAGTCAGCATGGTTTCTGTAAAGGGAAATCTTGCCTGACAAATCTGTTAGAATTCTTCGAGGAAGTAATAAGCAGGGTGGACAAAGGAGAGGCAGTGGATATCATTTACTTGGATTTTCACAAGACGTCTGATAAGGTGCCACACATGAGGCTGCTTAACAAGATAAAATCCTATGGTGTTACAGGAAAGATACTGGCATAGATAGAGGAACAGCTGACAGGCAGGAGGCAGCGAGTGGGAATAAAAGGGGCCTTTTCTGGTTGGCTGTCATTGACTTTTGGTGTTCCTCAGGGATCTGTGGTGGAATTGTTGTTTTTCAACTTGTTTGTCAATGATTTAGATAATGGAATTGATGGTTTTGTGGCAAAGTTTGTGGATGATATAGACAGGTGGAGGGGTGGGTAGTGCTGAGGAAGCAATGTGATTGCTGCAGGATTTAGACAAATTGGAAGAATGAGCTTAAAAGTTG
Organism: Hemitrygon akajei; assembly: GCF_048418815.1. Lineage (NCBI taxonomy): Eukaryota > Metazoa > Chordata > Chondrichthyes > Myliobatiformes > Dasyatidae > Hemitrygon > Hemitrygon akajei. Next base: position 89,060,417 of record NC_133135.1, on the reverse strand, counting down.
GGAGATGGAATACAGTGTTGGGAAATGTATGATAATGAATTTTGATAAAAGGAACAACAGTGTGGACTATTATCTAATTGGGAGAAGGTTCAAACATCAGAGGAGGAGAGGGATTTAGGAATTCTCGTGCAAGACTCCCAGAAGGTTAATTTACTGGTTGAGTCTGAGGTAAAAAAGGCAAATGCAATGTTGGCATTTATTTCCAGTGGAATAGAATATAAAAACAAGGAGGTATTGCTGAACCTTTATAAGACACTAGTCAGGCCACACTGAAGAGCATTATCAACAGTTTTCAGCCATCAGAAGGGATGGAGAGAGTCCAGAGGAGGTGCACGAGGATGATTCCAGAAACGAAGGGGTTAGCATATGAGGAGCATTTGGCAGCTTTGGGCCTGTATTCACCGGAATTTAAGAGAATGAGTGGGGATCTCATTGAAACCTACTGAATGTTGAAAGGACTAGATAGGGTGGATGTGGAGAGGATGTTTCATATGGTGGGGGTATCCAGAACTAGAGGCCACAACCTCAAGATTGAGGGGTGACCCTTTAGAACAGAGATAGAGGAATTTCTTTAGCCAGAGAGTAGTAAATCTGTGGAATGCTCTACAACAGACTGCGATGGAGACCAAGTCCTGCGGAAGTTGATCATTTCCTGATCGGCCAGGGCATCAAAGGATGTGGTGAGAAGGCAGGTGTATGGAGTTGAGTGGGGTACAGGATCAGCCATGATGGAATGGTGGAGCAGACTCAATGGGCTGAATGGCCCTAATACTGCTCCTATGTCTTATGGTCTTGTGGACTTAAGAAGGCGGAAGATACAGAAAATGATGTGTTTGAAGTAGATGCCTCTGGAGTAGTAGGTAAGGACAAGGGAAATCCTACTTTGTTTTGGCATCTGGAAGATGATGTGAGGGATGGATGTCTGGGAAGTAGAGGAGATGCAGGTGAGGGCAGCATCAATGATAGAGGAAGGGAACCCTGTTCTTTGAAGAAGGATGTCTCCAATATTGAAAAAAGGAAATTTGAGGAAAAAGATTTGTTAATTTTGAAGAGGGGGGGGGGATAAAAGAAGTATTTTCTCTATTTTGGATTATTTTATATTGTTGAGAAATTGATTGCATCCTTTTCCCATGCCACCACCACCAAAGGAATCACCTTTATCAGAGGAATTAAGTTGTTACTTCTGTTGAAATTGTCATTATGAACTGGGGTTGGTAGATTACAAGTAAAGCAATGTAAAAATCAAAACTTCAGATTTAGCCAAGCTTAAATCTATGAAGTAGAGGACTTCACTAAAGTCCTAAGCATAATTATATTACCCATATTTACTATTAGAAAATGAGAAGAAGCATGGTGCATACATGTGTGTCTACAAATGGGAAGATCATATTTGGTAGTCAACACCACTCGCCAATTACGTACTGCAGTTTCTGGGTTGTATTTGATCAGAATATTTATTGTTGCTATCAGGCTGAAGACAGTTTGACTTGTATTTGCAGGGCAAGGATGTTGCAGACTGCAGTTTGTGCATTCCTGTCACACACAAAGTTGGGCGTCTTGCGATTCTGTGATGTAGTGCTTTTAAAAAGAGGAGGGGGTGGTCGCTTTGCTCAGTTCAATGCCAGTAACTGTACTGCAGTATTTCTGATTGCAGAGAAGGGAATGTGTTCACCTAAGCTGAGAAGATATAGAATCTTGTAAAACAAGACTTATGTGATGTGTAAACTGATTTAATAGCTGTGCATTACATGGAGCAAGGCATTAGTTAGTGCGCTCATTTCTGCAGCAGAGTTGTTCCTTTTTAGAATGAATAAGGACTTCTACTGCTGCAAGTGTCCAACATAGTGACGAATTGGATGCAGCAGTTGGCAATTCCTGATGGATCGAGTGGGCCTGAAAAGAAGGTTGTTGTACTTCTGTTCAAAATCGTGTGCATCTGAGATTTCAGGTAAAGTGGATTAGGTTATTGTGCTGGTGTTACAGCCTGCTAGTTGGCCTTTTTAGACATCTGATACACAATGAATATACAAAACTAATAAATCCTAAGCTCAATATTTTGATGGGATAGCACCCATGCAAGCTAAAGTATCACAGGTGTAGCTTGCAAAAGAAAATGTATAGGCTGATAAGCACTACAGGAGATGGGCAATGCTGGAACTGGTTTGTTTCACCCAGTTTAGAGAACCAATTAACTCATGAAGTATCAATTAATTTTCTTTTTGTATGAGCTATTGTTATAATGTGGCAAATTTGGAGTCTGAATACCAATTTTTGTGATTAGATCTTCAATATTTTCTTTAATCTTTGTTCTGTTTGTGACTGGTTATTCATTTATTATATTTTCGGTCAATATCTTTGGTAAAATTGACTAATCTGGGTTCCTTTAATAGATCTCATTTGAATTGATAAACACATTAATAATAAAGCATGCACATTCTAGGTTACACTGGACTTATTACATCTATGTTTTCTTTGACTACTGCTCCATCTTTCTGTATCTTCCTTTTCAATGGATTTCTGAGGTCTATTGGAACATCTGTTCAACACTGAAAGCAAGTAACTTAATAGTAAGGTACACATCAGGTCATAAAGGTCTCATTGGTCAAGTGCTTATTGTTTTCTGTCAGATTTATTTAAATGATAGAAAACATAGGTGTATCAATTAATTGTGAGCTTTGATGTTTTGTGTTAGAATTTCACTCAGACTGTTATTTTTGCTCTTAACACAAGTTTATTTTCTGAAGATGTGACCAGCGATGCAAAGCATAATTTGAGCATTTTTTAAAAAAAGCATTATTTATTATGCTAAAGTTGGCAAAAGTCCTGCATGTTTCTCAGAACAATACACACAAATGCTGGAGGAACTCAGCAGTTCAGGCAACATCTATAGTAATGAATAAACAGTTGAGTTTTGGGCTGAGTTCCTACGTCATGACTGGAAGGACACCAGAATAAATAGGTGTGGGGAGGGGAAGGAGGACAAGCTAGAAGGTGATAGGTGCAGCTAGGTGGGTGTGACAGATAAATGTTTCTCAGAATCTAGCATTATACAAAAATTGTAGTTTTTGCTATAGCCAATGGTGATTTTAATGTATGGAGAAAACAAAACCTTTGGAGTCTGTGCTACTGTGAGAATTGAGTGAATTGAATAGATGCTTTGAAATTTCATGCTGCTTTCTATGGTCAAGAGGCACTTAACCTTGCTGCTATAAATTTGTTCTTAAAAACTTTTATTGTGTTGGAAAAGTATATTGCAAACTGCTTGACGCCAGTGGCCATAGTGTTGCAGGTACAGTATGTCATTGTACTACCAGTTTAAGGGGATGATATGGCATAGTATGACTGAAAAGCATATTAGCTTTGGTGCATCTTTCCGATGTTGATTTAACTGCGCATTGTATCACATTGTATCTTCACAGAGTTTTAAGCGGTGAATGTGGAAACATGTTCAGTCACAATAATCTTTTATTATAATAGTCAATGAACGAGTAGCAGACTCAGCTCTCCTATCTAGATTGAGCAGGGTTTGAACTTTGTTGATGTTGTTATAAAATTGTGTTGGTACTTTCGGTGAAAGGAATGGTTCATGAGTGTGGCTCACATGATGTTTGCAAAAGTAATTAATAATGAACATTAAAGGAGGATTTTGCCAGTATTTCACATAATCCATGGATAAACAATAAAAACTGCAAGGTCTGGCAACTTGTTCTAAACCCCTCCCTCAAGAAGCTTAATTTTATAACTCCTTTCTACAAGTGTGAATTATTGACTATGATTTTGATATCCTAATCATCATATAGTTTGGTATTAACTAATAGATAAAAAAGGTTTGGGACAACGGACCTAAGATCTACATTTCTAAGAAGTAGAATTAATCTGGGTGGATAATAAGACATAGCAAGGGCAAAAAACAGTTGTGGAAATGGTATATTGACCCCCAAAACAGTAATGGTTTTGTTTTCCCGTTATGTACAGTGTATCAGGAAATTAGAGGAGCAGGTAACAAGGGTAATGCAATAACCATATGGGACTTTGGTCTACATGTAGACTGGGAAAACCAAGCTAACAGTGATGCTGTTGAAGATTAATTCTTATAAGTGTATAAGAGATAATTTTAATGATCAGTATGTTAAGTTAAGTAATGCAGGTGCTATCTGTTTTAGATCTAATATTCTGTTGTGAGAATGGATAGGTTGAAAATCTGCTTGTTAAGAGCCTTTTGGAGAACTACATAATATAAAATTTAGGAATGATGTTCAAAAGAAATTTCAATTTGAAATGGGTCTTTCAAGTCAGACTGAAGCAAAATTTGGGGAAATGGGTTGGTTATGGTAGATTGAGAAGGTACATCAAAAGGTCTGATGGTAACCAAGTAATGGTTGACTTCTAAAGAGTTGAGATTACGTGATTGCTCTTTTGTTTCAAGCAAAAAACTACATTTGGAAAAGAAGTACAGCTGTTGTTATTAAAGAATGGCAGATAGTATAAAGATTTGGTCTTAGCTGCTTGTATCTGACAGAGACCACCTGTTTTCTGACCAGATCCTCAATATCATTTCTCAACCAGGCTTCCCTTGTCCTTCACTGTTACACTGTCTCACTTTAAAAACCATGCACTTGTCAGAGATTCCTTTTCTCACTGACAACTTTTTCCAGTCAACCTTTGTAAGGCCTGTCAAAATACTGCCATCAGATTAGCCTTCTCCCAATTTTAGACTTCAATTTGTGATCAGTCCTGTGTCTCTCCATCTCTATTTTGAAACATAAATCATGGTCACTAGTCCCCAAATGCTTCCCCACAGACATGTCTGTCATTTGCTCAGCTGATTTTGTGCTGAGAGGTTGATTGCTTGCCCCTCTCTAGTTGGACCATCTACATAATGATTGAGGAAAACTTAACTGTGCATTCTTAAACAATTTCTTTTAGCATAATGGCAGTTCCAGTCAATATCAGAGAAGTTAAAATCACCACCAAAAACTTAAAATCACCAAGTCATTATTTGAAAGCTGTCTGTAATCTCCTTGTATAGTTGTTCCTCTAATTCCTGGGGACTGTTGGAAGGTCTATTATGCAAACACAACAAAGTGCTCATTCCGTTCTCATTTATGTTTTTAATATTATTTAGAGATACAACACTTATAGCTTTATGAGCCACACTGCCCAGAAACCCACCTATTTAACGTTAGCCTCACCACAGGACAATTTCCAAGACCAATTAACCTACTAACTGGGAGGAAACCAGAGCACCTAGAGGAAATCCACATGGTCATTGGTAAAACGTACAAACTCCTTACAATGGTACTGGAATTGAACTCCAAGCTCCGGAACATCCAAGCTGTAATGGCATCATGCTAACCGCTATGCTACCGTGGAGCCTTCTGCATTCCACCTGTGTAGTCTAACTAAAGCTTCTGTCATTCTTAGCATCGCAAATGACTCTTGAGTAAGTTCAGCTGCTTGTTGCAGGGAGGCAGGAGCCACTGCTGGGCACTCTAACAGAGACAATGGAGGTTTCTGTGATTTCTCTCATTCATCTGTAGAACACCAGGACTACAGAGGAAAGTAAAAGATCTCACCTTATCTTTCCTTTCCACGTGCATCCTCCTTGACAAAGCCTCTCAAGACAAAACTCCAGCATTTGCGTCTCACATACAACACTTCAGCCTCACTGCAGCCACTCTCACAATGAAACATTGAAGTTAGTGATATAATAAGTGGACTTCATATGGATTTACAATTGTGATTTACAAACTTATTGGATATTTATTGAGGTTGGAACAAGCAGACCACTTGCTGATTTTGGACTTTCAGAAGGCCTTCCGTAAGATGTCTTATGACGTTTCTGAACAGAATCAGAGCATATGATTTTGAGGATTTAATAACACAAACTGAGGTTTGACTAATCGCAACAAAACAGCTTGGAAATGAATGGCTCCTGTTCAGTGTGGAAACTTCACAAAAGTTTTCATTTGTTGAGAAGTTTAAAGGGATCTTCATATCCTTGTAATAGATTTCTGGAAATTAAAATGGAGGTTAGAGCTGTTAAGAAGGCAGTATGTGCAAAAAGTATGGTTGCATCCATTATAATAAAGCTCTAGAATGTTATATATCGAATTTTCCAACTTGACAAAGGATACCCTATGATTTTGGGAGGTCTGCAATGTTCATCAATTGATTTTATGGATAGCAGGTTTGTTGTAGGAAAAGAGGAAAGGCCATGATACAGTGGCACTGCTATGTGTGGTGACACTTGCAGGCTGCCCCCATCTCAACCCAAGGCAGTTGTGAAGGCTCACTTGATGAGTCAATTCACAAGAAAAAATTTTTGATATTAAAAGAGATGAACACATGTAGGGTTGGAATAAGGGAGTGGTACTGTTGCTGAAAGTCAGCCACAATCTTACTAAATGATCATGTACACACAACTGGTGGATTGCCCTACTCTTGCTTCAATCTATTAATGTTCTTTTACTTTGTACTTTAACAATAGAACTTGACTTCCTCTCAATTCTCATGGGAGTTGTCCATGCATTGTTGAAGGTTGACATTCTGAAGCTCAAACAGAAATGCTTTCAACTGGTGAACAACAGAAGGGAAGTAGTTTCCCTAAGTTTGATGCTGGAGATGTAGATTTTGTTTTGACACCTTTTGAAGTTTATAGAGAAAGATATTAAATCTATTTTGTGTCTTTTTATTTGCAGATGTGAAAGGTCCTCCAACACACAGACTGTCTTGTGGCCAGTCCCCATATGCAGAAACAGCCTGGGATCAGAAATATTGTATGCTAACTGACAGCCAGATGATCCTTCTGAACAGGGAAGAAGAGGTAAAAAAATCATAATGCCTGCATTACTAATCAGCAAAAATGACCAACAACTATGTACAATTCTTCCCCAGGTTATGATAGCATTCTGTTCCAATTCTGTGAATTGTTTGTCACCCAGAAGATGGCTGCAGCCCTGCAAAACCTGCAATTCCATCTTGCTGGTCTCCCTAGTGCTCATTTGTATGTACAGGGAGTACCTCAGTCAGGCTTTCATAAGCTGCTGAGGTTTGCATGAATAGACTTTACAGCTTTTGACGCATCCCAATAGAGACAGAGTATTTCAGAACATGGTCAAATAATTTTTAAATGGATTAAAAGAAATACTTCGCATCATTTGATCTCCTTGATCACTTTGCTTTCCTAAAACCTTTTCAAAAAAACAGAAGGCTGAAATGAAAGAGATGGGGGAGATTTTATGTGATTTTGGGGATTATCATGCTTTTTGGCCCAAGGAAATCTTATCTGACACTGAAATCACTCGAAAAATAGCAACAACACACAGAAAATGCTGGTGGAACACTGCAGGTCAGGCAGCATCGATAGGGAGAAGCGCTGTTGACGTTTTGGGCTGAGACCCTTCGTCAGGACTTGATGCTGCCTGGCCTGCTGTGTTCCACCTGCATTTTGTGTGTGTTGTTTGAATTTCCAGCATCTGCAGATTTCCTCGTGTTTGCTCAGAAAAATAGCAGTTTTGTTCATTGTCAAGTAAATACTAGTTTTGTAATTATGTTGGAACAACTTGTCTTGAGGATGTGATTAGTCCTCTAGTGCAAGTCTACATCACCACACTCAAGATATTGTCTGGTAGATGCCCGAGTTGGAATTATACTGGAAAAACTAACTGGAGGTGTGACTAGTACTTTACCACAAATCTTGAGTACTATACTTGGGATGTTGTTTTGTTCCTTTACTTTGTTGCATCAGTACTTTTTGCCATTTCTTGATATCATGTACGGTGAATGGACACAGCTGAAGGTTGGCTTCTGTGATTTTGTGGATCTCTAGAGGAAGCTAAGGTGGATCATCCTCTCTGTCCCTCTGGCTAAATATGATTGTGATTCCTTAAACCTGCAAGAGTGCACGTGTGGGGGTTCTGCCATCATTAAGGTCCTTAGATTGTCCTTTCATTAACTGTTGAATTGTCCATCACGATTTATACTAAGATGTGATTGGAGTTTTGATCTAATTCATTGGACATAAGTCCCTGTCCATTTCATGCTGTTTTTGTTGTTCACCACTTGTGTCATCCTGTGGTGCTTCAGGTGACCACTGTGTTTAATTTGTCTGTGATTCAATTCCTTTACTGCACTCCTCACTGTTGATCGCCTCCCCATAATCGATCATCTTATTTTGAATGTAATGGTAGAATGAAGCACATGTGGTTTCATGATATGTAGTTACACCTTGTGGTTGTGTACTGATCTGTCTATTTATCATGAACTGCAGGTCTATTCTAAGTAAAGAAAATTTATTTAGTTAGTTATATGGCATCCTCAGGCAAAATCAGAGATGGAGGAATCTGCACTCCTCGTGGTGCTCAGACATAGCAGTTCTGAATAACTCTTGCTTACTCAGTTTGGAATATACTAACGGTGAAATGTCACCCATACTACTTGACAAGAGCATTCACTTTAGCTATCCTGATGGTAGTCTTCATCCCACCTCAAATGGACATGGAGCCTGTATTCAGTGATCTATACTCTGCGGTCAGGAGCTTTGAAAAAGGGATACCCAGAGGCCCTTTTCATCATTGCCGGTGACTTTAACCAGGACAACTTCAAGAGCATGTCTCCTCAACGATCAGAAGATCAAACACCCTTGACCATTGGTATATCCCATCAAAGATGCCTACTAAGCCATCCTTCATCCACATTTTGGTAAAACAGGCCCACTAGGCTGTGCTCCTACTTCCTGCATACAAATAGAATCTAGTACAGAAAGTCATACAATGCTGGTCTGGGGAAACAGATGAGATTCTATGCAACTGTTTGAGTCAGTAGACTGGTCCATGTTCAAAGACTCAGCTACCAGCCAAGATGAGTATGACAACACCATCAGGGACTTTATCAGCAACTGTGTTGAGGATTTGTACCAAAGAGGACAATCTGGGTGTTCCCAAACCAGAAACCATGGATGAACTGGGAGATCAATTCTTATCAAGTTTAGGTCTGCAGCATTCAAATCAGGTGATTCTGAGCTTTATAAGAAATCAAGATATATCCTCTCTAAAGCTATCAAAGATGTTCAGAGACAGTACCAGTCTAAAATTGAGTCCCAGTCCAGCCGTCAATTGTGACAGGGCTTGCATACTATAATGGGCTACCAAACAAAGATGCATAGCATCGCTGACAGCAGCACATTCCTTCTTAATGAGCTTCACAATTCTCTGTATGTTTTGAGCAGAAGGGAAATGAGTATGAAACGAGACTATCTCCCGTGCACCTGAATCTACAGTCACTGTCATGGATGTAAAATCAGTCTCTGGAGAGTGATCCTATGGAAAGCATCAGGCCGAATGGTGTCCCTGCTGTGTCTCTTTACCCTGTACTGATCAGCTGGCAGAGGTATTTTGGGCATTTTTAACCTCTCCCTACTACAAGTTGAGGTTCCTGCTGTTTTTAAGAAGAGCACTATCATCCCCGCACCCAAGAAAACCAAGGTAATGTGTCCTAATGACTAACACCCAGTGACTCTGGCATCCACCATCATGAAGTACTTTGAGAAGCTGGTCATGGTATGTTTCAACTCTTAACTTTGCAGACAACCTTGACCCAATGCAATTTGCCTGCCACAGAAGAAACGGGTCTACACCAGACAGGAGCTCCCTGACTACAATCATCTCTGGAGCATTTGGATAATAAGCTGCCTACATCAGATTAGTGTTTATTGATTACAGTTCCACCTTCATTACTATTAATCAAAGCAAATTCATCACTGAGCTCTAGATCTTGGGAGTTAATTTCATCCTCTGCAACTAGATCTTTGACTTCGTGATCAACAGACTGTAAATCAGAAAGGATAGGAAGGAACACCTCTATCGCGATTATTCTAAACAGTGGTGCTCCACAAAGTTGTGTCATTAATCTCTTCTCTACACCTGTACACTCATGACTGGTGAGATTATGTTCTTAACTCCTACAAGTTTGCAGATGGTACCACTGTTGTGGGCTGTATCTCAAGTAACATTGATTTGGAGTACTGGAAGTGATAGTGAGCCAAGTGACATGGTGTCATAACAATAACCTTTCCCTCAATGTCAAGAAAACAAAGAGAGCTTATCATTGACATCAGAAAGGGAGCAGTGCACATGCTCTTGTCTACATCAATGGTGTTGAAGTTCAAGTTCTTGAGTGTGTAGATCACCAATAGATGGACTTGGTCCAACCACTTTGATGCCACAGCCAAGAAAGCACATGAACATCTCTACTTCCTCAGGAGGCTATTCAGCATTTTATTGTTGACCCTTCCCAATTTTTATTGATGAATCGTAGAAAGCATTCTATGAGGATGCTTAGTGGCTTGGTATAGCAACTGCAAGAAACTGCAGAGAGCTGTGGACTGATTCTGATTCTGACACATACTATACTTCCTGCTGCCTTAGTAAAGCAGCCAGCATAATTAAAGACCTTGCCGTCCCTGGACATTCACTCTTTCCCCCCCACCCTACTCACTTTGGGCAGAAGATACAAAAGCCTGAAAGCATGTACCACCAGGCTCAAGGACAGTTTCTATCCCGCTGTTATCAGATTCTTGAACGGACCTTGTTAGATAAAAGGAATTCACAATTTACCGCGATATGATCTTGCACTTTATTGTTTCCCTTCATTGCACTTTCTCTTTAGCTTTTACGCTTTTTTGTTTTACCTGGTTCTAGCTCATTGCACTGTGTAATGATTTAAATCTGTATGAACAGTTACAAGACCAGCTTTTGACTGTGTCTTGGCGCATCTCACAATAGTAAACCAATGCAATGTTAAACCAATACCAATGCATTTAACATACCGTAGATTCCAGATTATAAGCTGCTACTTTTTTCCCACGCTTTGAACAGCTATGAACACTACGGCCTTTACTACGGTGCGGCTAATGCAAGGTTTTTTTTCATGCCGCCAAAAACATTTTGCCTCGTAACAGTAGACCAATAAAATTGATGAGTAGTTCACAGAGGTCCAATGAAATTGTACGATAAATCAAGCGCACTTTCACAATTAAATTATTGTAAATCAGTCATTTGTACTCACCCTCATCAACATGGAAAACACTCGAAGAAAAGCATTGTGCTGCCTTTATGGCAGTTATTTAGTTTATAATATTTTCGCTTAGTAATTCATTTTCTAGTTAAAGTTAGAAGAGTTTTAAGTATATTTGTTTTCTGTACTACATCCCGGGATGCTATGACATCACATCCGGTTTCGCCGCGTCTTGTGGGGAAAATACCGGTTTGCGATAAACGGAAAGGAGGGGGCGAGCGCATTAGACCCGCTGCAAACATATGATGCAGCTTTTAAGTTAAAGGCGATCAATAACTTTTCCTGGTAGGCTGCAGTATATATTTTTTTTACCAGTCGTTAGGAGATATTGGAATGTTGTTCATGCACTGTTCAGTAAAAAAGTATACGCAACGTAATTTGTGTGTTACCGATACGTATGTATATTTAAAAGTAGCCGTGTTACAGGCACGGTTCGAAAAAAAGCATTTGCAATATGTATTTGTTTATGTTACCATACGGATTTAATTAAAAGTTAAAAAATCCTCACGTGTAATATCTTTCTGTGTAAATATCTCATATTACAACGTGGGACACCTGCGGCTTAAAATCCGGTGCAGCTTGTACAAGTACAAAATTGATTTTCTTTCTAAAATTAGAGCCTGCGGTTTTTAATCAGGTGCGCTCTGTAGTCCGGAATCTACGGTAATTATTGTGCCATGCAACACAATGCGTGGAGAATATTTTTGGTGCACATGGAATTTAGTCTGCCCATGTATCTTACAGGCTCACTATTACCAAAAATTTTTATGGATGATTGCATTGGCATATTGTGGGCTGCAGGTTTATCCCTCATATGGAAAAGTAGAAACTGTGGATGCTGGAAATCTGAAATAAGAACACAAAATACTGAGAACAGCAGGTTAGACAGAATCTTGGAGAGAGAAATAGGGTTAACATTTCAGGTCCTTGACTTCTCATCAGAATAGTTGTTCAACGTGAAGGAACAATAATGATTCATGAACTGAAGAAGGATGGTAGGTGTAATCAAGAGAAGGTTTCCTTGTCTAAGTTTACTTGGTGCCATGAAACTCAGAGTTCTGAGATCTCCCTTCTGCTACTGCCGTCTCTCGCAGATTTGTCCTGTTAGTAGAATGATCTGCCAGGGATTGTAATTGACGACTCTGGCACATCAAGACCATAAGATATAGGAGCACAATTAAGCTATTCAGCCAATCAGATCTACTCCACCATTTAATAATGGCTTTTTTTTTAAACCACATTCTCCTATCTTCTTCTCATAATCCTTAACCTCCCTTACCAATTAAGAGCCATCAGTCTCTACCTTGAATGCTCCCAATGACTTGACCTCCACAGCCATCTGTAGCAATCAATTCCTCAGGTTCACTTCCCACTGGCTGAAGAAAGTCCACTGTATCTTAGTTTTACTGAGAGGTCTGCTTATTCAGAATCTGTGCATCTTCTGCACATCCACTCTTCACTGAGATAAACTACTTCGACTCAACTTTGAAACTATTTTTCCAATTTAGATAACATTCCCACAGATATTTGTGAGAAGGACATTGGATGGTTGACTGACCTGGTAGTGATGTTGCATTGTCTGAAATCAGTGAGTGGGTTATGCTTGGTGGTCCATGTAGTTCATTCTTTTCCTGTTTTCATGTTGCAGTTGGGTAAAATAGAGAAGTTTTCTAGTCTATTTAAGTAGATAGTTAATGGATGACTTCGTTCTTGTATTGGCCAGGCTGCAGGGAAGGCAAAGTTTCTTCCCTAAAGGGGTATTAGTGAAGTAAGTTGTTTTTTGTTTTACAATCCATCTTTGTTATCATTATAACAAATGATTTTTTGTTTTAAAGTTCCAAGTTATTAACTGAAATTAACTTGCACAACTTGCATGTTGGTTTATTGATTTGTCTGTAGTCTTCTGGTAACTTAACAGCCACTGCCCACTACTGCACCTCTTATCATGGTGATTTACGTTGGTCTTCAAGTGGAGGTTTGTGTCCATTAATCTTCACTCATGGTGTAAGAAGTTTCTTGATGATTTTAAAAAAAAATCTTAATTGGAATTGTTGTAGACTTTACATAGATAGGTCAGATGTATGGCAGGTGGAGCTCAATAACCTGAAAATATGCAGTTTGGGAGGGCTTGCATGGAATGGATATATGATGCATAGGATGATCTTTGAGTATAGCTAAGCTCTAGATAGATAGATAGATAGATACTTTATTCATCCCCATGGGGAAATTCAACTTTTTTCCAATGTCCCATACACTTGTAGCAAAACTAATTACATACAATACTTAACTCAGTAAAAAATATGATATGCATCTAAATCACTATCTCAAAAAAGCATTAATAATAGCTTTTAAAAAGTTCTTAAGTCCTGGCGGTAGAATTGTAAAGCCTAATGGCGTTGGGGAGTATTGACCTCTTCATCCTGTCTGAGGAGCATTGCATCGATAGTAACCTGTCGCTGAAACTGCTTCTCTGTCTCTGGATGGTGCTATGTAGAGGATGTTCAGAGTTATCCATAATTGACCGTAGCCTACTCAGCGCCCTTCGCTCAGCTACCGATGTTAAACTCTCCAGTACTTTGCCCACGACAGAGCCCGCCTTCCTTACCAGCTTATTAAGACGTGAGGCGTCCCTCTTCTTAATGCTTCCTCCCCAACACGCCACCACAAAGAAGAGGGCGCTCTCCACAACTGACCTATAGAACATCTTCAGCATCTCACTACAGATGTCCTTTTACAAAATTCCTTGTTGTTGGCAAAAGAAGTGTATGATGATCAAATTTCATGGGCTACTCAGGTTCAAATTCAAATTTATTAAATGAAAGACATCTTTCTGGAACTTTATACATGATTGATTCAATGTCAGATCAAGTACCATGGACACTTTGTTATGCTATTGTACTTTGCATTTACCTGTATTACACTTTTCAGTAGCTTTTACATTTTATTCCAGCTCAGTGTACCGTGCAACGATTTGATTTGTATAAACAAGTACAGGTAGTCCCCGAGTTATGAATGTCGGACTCGTACTTACGAACTGAGGAAGGAGAATGCTGTCCGCCATTTTAAGTCAGATCCCAACGCCGTCCGCCATTTTAAGTCGTTGCTGTTGACGCTGTGTTGAGTGTTTAACTTTGTATTTGGCTTAAAATCTTCTTAGTAAGACTCACCCTGACCCCCCCCCCCCGTTCCGGTTGGCTGGTGGTGCAATGAGATCAGCGCCGGGCTGGAGAACGGTTTCTGAGTTCGATCCAGTGACAGACCGCTCCCGTGCCGGGTTGACGTCGAACCCGCAACTTGAACTCGTAAAAAAAAACACTGCCGCCTCCAGTTTAAATTCCCATGCGGAAAATTGTGGATGATCAAATACCCAAACCCAGCACAGCCCCCACTTGTCCCATTCAGCCTGTCTCAGTGCAGTGGTTGTTAGGACCCAGCAGACCTCGGGAGCCGGTGGAGCTTGGGACCCGCCGCTTGCAGTATTTCTGTTCCATTGACGGGAAGCGATCGTGGTTGAAAATAAAGTGGAAATAATAAAGCATTTGGAAAGAGATGAAACGCTATCGGTCATTAGAAAAGCATTAGGCTACAGTCGGTCAATGATCGGAACAATTTTAAAGGATAACAGATAAAGTGAGAATAATGGAGCATGTGCAAAGCCCTGCCCCGATGAAAGCTACAATTATTACTAAGCAACACAGTGGTTTAATTATTGGAATACATACGTTTCTTAAGTGTTTTATATGCATAGAAAGGTAAAATATATACTATATACTAAGACAAACGTTTGACTAACTGACGCTAAATAATACCGGATGTACTTGTTCCGACTTACGTACAAATCCGCCTTAAATATGGACTCAGGAATGGAACTCGTATGTAACCCGGGGACTGCTTGTATACAAGACAATCTTTTCACTGTATCTTGGTACATGTGACAATAATAAACCAAACAAGCAATTCTGGTAGCTACATTTTAACTAGCATGGACCTGATGGACTGAATGGCCTTCCTTGCCATAATGATTGTGTGAAATGAATTCAAGCCTTGGAATGATAGCAGAAATTGTTGCCCTGGATATTATTAAAGATCATTATGGGAAAGACATTGTTAAGATAGAAAGAGTGCAACAAAGATTTAGAAGAATCTTGCTGAGACTTGAGGGGCTGAATTATAGGGAAAGGCTGGGCAGGTTTGAACTTTATTCCTTGGTATATAGGAGAATGAGGATTCTTATAGAAAAGTAGAAATCATGGGAAGGGGGCATTGATGGTGTGAATGCACACAGTCTCTTTTCCTGGGAAAAAGAATCAAAAACTTGAGAGAGAAGGTTAAAGGTGAGAGGGGAAAGATTTAAAGGGGACCTGAGGGACAACATTTGCAGACAGAGGATGGTACCTATATGGAAAGAGTTGTCAGGGAAGTGGTTGAGACAGATACAATAATAATAATAGCCAAAAGACATTTGGTGAGGTGCATGGGCAGGAAAAGTTTAAAGAGATCTGTGCTATACATTACCAAATGGGATCAGTTTAGATGGGAATCCTGGTGGGCATGGGCAAATTGGGCTGAAGGGCTTGCTCTGTTAATCTGTGACTATCAAGGACTTTGGCTCTGATAAAGGATTGAAAAAGTTAGAAACTTTTCCCTCAGGAGTGTGGAAGTTCAAGAGATGACCTAGAGACTTCCAAGATGATGAGTTTGGATGGAATAGCAACACACACAAAATGCTGGTAGAACGCAGCAGGCCAGGCAGCATCTATAGGAAGAAGTACAGTCAATGTTTCGGGTTGAGGTGTTCCAGCAGCATTTTGTGTGTGTTGCTTGAATTTCCAGCATCTGCAGATCTCCTCGTGTTTGAATGGAATAGAATGCCTTACTGTCTTGAATTTCCAGCATCTGCAGATCTCCTCGTGTTTGAATGGAATAGAATGCCTTACTGTCTTGAATTTCCAGCATCTGCAGATCTCCTCGTGTTTGAATGGAATAGAATGCCTTACTGTCTTGCTTGCTTTGCACTTTCTCTGCAACTGTTAACAGTTCACCATTTATCTCCTCCTTCACCTCCATTCGAGGTCCCAAGCAGTTCTTCCAGGTGAGGCAGCTAGGGTGAATTTGCTAGGGTTGTCTAGTACTCCTAATGTGGCCTCCTCTACATTTATGGGCTGCTTTGTCGAGTACCTCTGCTCCATCTGCCACAAGTAGAACTTCCCAGTGGCCAAACATTTGAATTCCATTTCCCCTTCCTGTTCTGACATGTTGGTTCGCGGCCTACTCTTTTGCCACGTTGAGGCCACCTTAGTGGAGGAACAACACCTTATATTCCGTCTGGGTAGTCTCCAACCTGATAGCACGAATATCAATTTCAACCATCTAGTAAAGAAAGATTTCCTTCCTCCTCCCCTCTTCTTCCCTGTCCTCTCCTGTACTTCCCTTTCTCCTGTGGTCCAATGTCCTCTCCTGCCAGATTCCTTCCTTGCCAGCCCTTGACCTTTCCTACTCATTTAGCTTCACCTATCAGCCTGCTAGCCTCTTACTCTTACCCCCACCTTTTAAATCTGGCATCTTCCCCCTTCCTTTCCAGTCCTGGAGAAGAGTCTCGACCTAAAACGTCAATTGTTTATTCATTTCCATAGATGCTGCCTGACCTGCTGAGTTCACCCAGCATTTTGTGTGTGTTGCTTTAGATTTCAAGCATCTTGTTTATGAACCATTAACAGTTCATTCTCCATTCTGTTACTGTTTTTCCCAAGTACTGCCTCAGTGACCCGCTGTGATAAATGGCTGGCATGCAGAACAAAAGTTTTCATACTTTCTCAGTATATGTGAATAATAAACCGATTTACCATTTTAGGTGAAGGAAAGCTATTCTCTGGTGCAACATACAGCAACAAGGGTCATAAATTAATAATCAGTAGAGAGGATCATTTGGGGGTGACAGACTAAAGGGAGAATATGCATCGACCACTCTTTCAAAGGGGCACCAAAACCAAGTTCCTTTGCTATATCTTGGCCAATTGCTCTGTGCAATAAAATTGAAGACAAGCTTGAAAATTAGAAAGAGCAACTGCACATGCTGAATGGTTCATGTTGGTAAACATTTGACATTGCAGCATGTCCAGGGTAAAATTATGGGCGGTTTGAAAGTTATTTGAGAAACTGCATTCATTCAACACATGGTCCTGTAACCTGAGACTGAGCTGGATGCGAGTTCAGACAAAGTTAGCATTCTCAGCTCTATGGAATGGTGAGACCAAACATGAAAGAGTTTTACACTGTAATTGACCTGGGAGTGCTTGATGTTTCCTGGGTGAAAATAGAAGCTTTATTTGTTCAGCAATAATATTCTTCACCATAGGCATGGTATGATGGGTAGCATGCTGTTTTAGCAGGATAGAGTAGTTCAAAACTGGAGAGCGTGGGCTTAAAATGAGATTTAAAAGAGACTTGCGGAGCATCTTTTTCAAACTAGTTGCCAGAGAAGTGGTAGAGTTGGTTACAATTATGAATTTTAAAAAACTTGGACGGGCACATAAATAGAAAAGCTTTAGAGGGAAATGGGATTAGCTTGGTGGGGCAAATTGGTTAGCATGGACAAGTTCTAAGCACCTTTATTGTCAGAAGTATGTACACAGATAACAAGCCAGATCTTCACAGGCTGCTCCTCTCCAAAGTGCCAATTGTGCAACCCCCAGCTCCGACTTTGGCCTTGATGTCCAGGCCAGGTCTTCATGCACTGCCGCTGGAACCCCCATCTTCCCTTCCCTGACCACCACTCCGCAATCCCGTCTCTCTTATGTCCCACCGCCAGCTCTTGGGCCATCAGAGATTCCATCTTCCTCTAACCCCACCAACCTCCCTTCCCCTCAGACACACTAATCCTCTTCCCCCCTCCGATCCCAGCTCTCATCCATGCCAAGTTTTTACCATTCCGTCAGACCTTCCCCTCTCTGAGGCAGAACGTTCTGTCCTCAGCAAGATCCTCACTTTTGTTCTACTGCGCCTACGCACTGAGTTCTGTGCCCGCCATGATTCTGAGCTCTTCTTCGGCTGCCTCTGTTTCTAAGTCTATTTCTTTGGCAAGGACTACTCCCTGCACTGATGACCCCTTCTCCTGTCTTCAACCCTCTTCCTCTTCTTGGACACCCTGCTCTGGACCTTTTCATTGCTGATGGGACATTAACCGTCTAAAATTTAACACTCCTCTCTCCTATTCCGACCTCACTCCTTACGAATGCTCGGCTCTCCACTCCCTCTGCACTAGTCCTAACCTTATCATCAAACCTGCAGATAAGGGAGGTGCTGTAGTAGTCTGGCGAACTGACCTCTACCTTGCCGATGCCCAACACCAACTCTCAGATACCTCCTTTTACTTACCCCTCGAACAGGACCTCACTAAAGAACACCAGGTTACTGTCTCCCAAACTATCACCAACCTTATTGACTCTGAGGATCTCACATCCACTGCTATTAACCTTACAGTTTCAGCACCCCACACCTCCTGTTTCCACGTCCTAACCAAAATCCACAAACCCACTTGTCCAGGTAGAACTATTGTTTCAGCTTGTTCCTGCCCCACTGTATGTGTCTGCATACCTCAGCTCTGTTTTATCCACCCGGTTCAGTTCCTTCCTACCTCCATCTGTGACACACCATACGCTATTGATCTTTTCAAGGATTTCAGGTTCCCTAGCCCCCATCATCTTATTTTTACTATGGATGTCCAGTCTCTATATACCTCCATCCCCCACCAGGAAGGCCTTAAAGCTCTTCATTTCTTTCTGGGCACCAGACCCAACCAGTTGCCCTTCACCACCACTTTCCTCCACCTAGTGGAACTTGTCCTCACTCTAAATAATTTCTCCTTTGGGTCCTCCCACTTCCTTCAAACAAAAGGGGTAGCAATGGGCACTCACATGGTCCCAGATATGCCTGCCTGTGTTGGCTACTTGGAACAGTCTATGTTCCAAGCCTACACTGGTGACCACTCCGCACTTTTCTTTATCACTAACTTTTATTGCAACACCAACAAATTACATTCAATACAACTAGTTGCCGATTACATTTTGACTGTTTAACCCAGCCACCCCCAACACTCGTCCCCACCCCCCTGCCACCCCTCTCTCTCCCCCACCCCTCTCCCCTCCACCAACCAACTGAATAGTAGTGCATACACAGCCAGAGCATTCCTATTTTAACAGAAGATATTGAAGTTAGATATCAAATTTGTCCACATTGAGATTGTGTTTGGTCGTGCATCATTTACTCTTGCTGATGATAATTCCGGGTAAGAAATGTCCAAAAAGCTCCGAAGCCAGTGAGTACTTGAAATATCACGAGGAGGTTTCCAACGCTGGACTACAATCTTCTTAGCTGCAGTCAGGCCTGCCAGCCAGACTTTGTGTGTTTTTTCCATAAGGGAAAGCGGGGAGTCATCATTTAGATGATGTACAGTGGGGTCCATTGATAATTGTACCCCCGTTAGTTCTGTAAAAGTACTGATAACCTTCCCCCACAAACCAAAAACCCCTGGACATTTCCAACAGTTCCGTGGGGGCAAAATGAGCAATATGGGTCAGGAACCAGTCCCATTTGATGTCTAATTCTCGGTGTTAGATATGCTCTGTGACAAAATTTCAAGTGTATATACCGATGATTTGGGTTTTTCGAAGCACTGGCAGCATTATCCCAAATTGCATCCCAGTCTAAGTCTTGTCCCAATTCAGATATGTCCCTATCCCAGGCTTTCATTCCTGATGTGGGCGTATATTTCTGTGAGTTTAATTTATCATAGATATATGAAACTATCTGTCTTGGAGCACTCTGTATCCAACTTAAAATGGGATGGTCCTTTAAATCTGACCCCCAGGGGACCCTGTAGGCTTTACAAGCTGATCTTACTCTAAAGTAGAAGAAAAGAGTGTTTATCAATATTTTATCAAGATACCAGTTCTTGAAAGCCAAGGATAGTACTTGCCCCATTAATATCTTGAAGAGTAGTAATACCTTTATCCTCCCAAGTTGTGTTAGTGAATGGTTTCCCCCCCAGATAGAAGATGATTATTGTTCCATAATGGAGATGATTTGCACCATACGGTTTTAAATTTTAGGAATTCTTTTGCTGATCTAAACACTTGTAGCATATGGGTTAACATTGGACCATAATACAAATCACATTTTTTTGGTAGATATACCTATAAGGAGAAAGTCCTTCAACCTTATTTGTGCTATTAGCTCTTGTTCTATATTTTTCCATGATGAAACTTTATCCTCCTCCATCCACTAGCTAAGACTTTTTAACACAAATGCCCAGTGATAAGGTTTAAAATTTGGACATGCCAATCCCCCATCCGACTTTCTGAATTGTAGAGCTGACCACTTTATATTGGGTCATTTACCGTTCCAAACAGCGTCGTAGTAAGGAGTCCAGTTTTTGCCAATATCCTGCTGTGGCGCAAGTGGGATAATTGAGCTGATAAAATTAATGCAGGTTAAGATGTTCATTTTAATGACCTATATACGGACTGGGACTGATGCTGGCAGGTGTCTCCATCTATTAATATCTTTTTTTTCAAAACTAAAGAGTAATTTGTTTTAGCCACAGACGATAGGGAAGTATTAACTTTAATACCCAAGTAGAGGACCTCATTTGTAACATTAATCTAGGGAGGAAGAGACACGTTACTTTTATCTGTATTAATCAGCATCAGTGCTGATTTTGACAGATTAGCTTTGTATCCTGAAAGAAATCCAAATTGCTTCAGTGTTTTTAAGACATATGGGAGAGTTTGTTGAAAATTTGCTATATAAACTAATGTGTTGTCCGCGTAAAGTGATATCGAATGTGATGTTGTACCTATAGTAATAGGGGAGATCTGAGGAAAGTTTCTAATTAAATGTGCAAGTGGTTCAATAGATATAGTAAAAATGAAAGGAAACATAAGGTCCCCTTGTCCCATGCCCTGTCCTATGTCAAATAACTGTGAGAAACCTCCTTCCACACATACCTGGGCTGAGGGATTAGCATACAGTGTTTGAATCATATTGATAAATATATCACTGAATTTAAATTCTTTTAGAACTCTCCAGAGGTATAGCCATTCAAGGCGATTGAACGCTTTTTCATCATCTAGAAATAGCAGGCCACAGGCAGGTGGGATTTTATGTGTTGCACTCAGTATGTGTAAGAGCCGGCGAATATTATCAGATGCGAGGCATCCCCTGATAAAGCCCGTTTGATCTGGGCTAATCATTTTCCCAAGTACTGTCTCGAGTCTACTGGCTAAGGCTTTGGAAAATATCTTGAGGTCGGCATTTATCAAGGAGATTGGACAGTGATTGGCACACTGCGAGAGATCCTTACCGGGCTTAGGTATAACCGTGATCAGGGCTATGTTTAGATCTCTATGGAAAGCGCCATTTCCAATAGCATAATTTAATGTTTCTAGCCATACTGGTCCAAGAATATCCCAAAGTGCTAGGTAAAGTTTCACAGGTCTGCCATCTATACCTGGCATACGGCCCTTATTTGTAGCTTTGACTGCTTTGAGTAGCTCATCCAGTGTAATAGGAGAGTCTAGAGTAGTGATTGCCAACCCGTCGATCGCGATTGACTGGTCGATCTTTGAGACTTTCCCAGTAGATTCTGAAAAAAAATGAAAAGTAAATACACAAATACTGTTGAGAGATTGTTTCCGGGTTGCAGGGTTTTAGTTCAGTTCTTTCTGCCCAGTGTGCATGCGCATAGCTCCCCCGTACTACACAGTGTACTTCAGTGGTCCCCAACCACCGGGCTATGAGGAAACAATATGAGTCAGCTGCACCTTTCCTCATTCCCTGTCATGCCCACTGTTGAACTTGAATGCACGCAAAGTTATCAGTCACCTAGATGCAGTGATACCCTCACACCAGGGATCATTGGTTGGTCTTGGGTAACCGGCTGCCTCGCGCAGCCGGCGAGAAGTGCTGTTGGTACCGGCCTGGAGCACGGACAGATGAGCACTGCCTCTGAACCTGGTTCAGCACACCGAATGTTCGTGGGGAACCCGGTGCTAAAATATTCGCAGATGACCTAATTCGGGCTCAGGGTCTCATAAGTAGCAGAGCAGCTACCTTGCTGTGATCTACTGAAACAAACTTTTATTGGCCGATAGATCGTACGGGGGAGGCAGGCGCGTGCCCTGTCGCACTCCTTGCTTGCTCGGTCGCCCTCTGCAGACTGTGACCGCCGTGGCCCCGGCACGGGGACCTCCGGCCCTGACCTTGTCCTCTCACCCCACACACGACCGGCCGCACCTGGCCAAGGCGTCTGGTGGCGGATGGGCGGGAAACTAGAGTTCAGGCCCAGAGGATGTCTAATGAGGCAATGAAGCCCTCAAAACTGCTTCGGTACCCTGAGTCCAAGCACCCTGCACTTAAAGACAAATCCACTGAGTTTTTTTAGTGGAACAAATGTGAGCAAGCGGGACAGAAGCTAAGTGCTGAGAGCCACGTAAATTAAATTGCAGAGTAGACTGGGCATAAGGAACCTGCTTCAAGTATCGCTGTATTCTGGTTGTGTTTAACACACACACCGCCCCCCCCCACCGCCCGTCGGCCAGTCCGCAAGAATATTCTCAATATTAAACAGTTCCGCGGTGCAAAAAAGGGTGGTGACCCCTGGTGTACATACGTTATTTCTACTTCCGGGTTGCGGGGTTTTACTTACGGTCTTTTCTGCCCGGTGTGCATGCGTGTGACTAACCGATTTGTGGTCGATCTTTCCTTTCACTAAGGCCGAGGTAGGGGATCTTGGGCTTAAAAAGGTTGGTGACCACTAGTCTAGAGTTTTGGTGTCCTCTAATGACAACGCAGGGAGGTCTAATCCACTAAAAAAAAATTGCTGAAGTCATTCTGAGAAGGAACAGAGCCACTTGTATACAGTTCTTTAAAGTAATTCTTGAATGTCTCATTTATTTCCTCTGAAGATATGTTTAGCACATCTAATCACTGGTATAGACCTTTTAGCTTCCTGTTTGAGCGTTAGAGCCAAAGGATGGCTCAGTCCGCTGCCTTCTGTATAATAATTAGGTTTGGTTATATGGATCATATATTCTGCCCTGCTTCTTAATAAATCATTTAATTCTGCTTGTTTTGTTTTGATCTCGTTTTCTTTTGTTATGGTGTATCTCCTTTTGGATCATTCTCCAAAACCTTACTAGGGTGGAGATCTTTTGAAGCTGGCTTTTATGTAGGTGGGAACTGAACCATATGACGTTATTTTGTAAGAAACCCTTGATGGAGGCCCAAACCACTGTCACATCCGAGACACTATTTTTATTAAATTTATAAATTCCGTCAGTTTTGTCCTCAGTTGTGTTAGAAATTCAACGTTTTTTTAGAAAGGTGGAGTTAACCCTCCACTTAGTAGCCTTATTTTTGCTTTTGCCACAATTAAAAGTAGATATAACCAGGTTGTGATCAGATAGATGTCTGGGCAAAAATTCTATTGAGCGTACCAAAGGCAGCAAACCAGAGGATATAAGAATGTAATCTATCCGAGAGAAAGTTTTATGTCTTGTGGAGAAGACGGATTATGCACCCTCTACACTTCAGTTAAATTTAAATCCGTTAAAAAGAGGTTAAGTGCTTTGGAAGCAGATTCTTGAGAGCTTGATATTGTTGAGGAAGTTTTATCAAGATTATTGTTTGCCAAAGCATTCATGTCCGAACCAACATATAGTTGGTAGTCACTTAACTTCAGTAATTGTGAGGTAATTGAGGGAAAAAACTCAGCCTCGAACATAGTTGGGACGTATAGGCTAATGAATGCAACTTTTTTACCCTGAATAGATGTACAGCAAAAGCTAGGCGTCCTTCATTGTTGGAGCCAGTCCTTTCAATTGATACATTAATACTACGTCGCATTAATATCATAACTCCTTTTGAATGAGTACCATCAGCTGATGCCACAACAAGTTTATAAAAGTGGTTTTGAACCCTAGGAATGTCATTAGGTTTAAGATGTGATTCCTGTAACTGCACGATATCTATTTTTGTTCTGCATAAGAAATCTAAAACCTTTGAATGCTTGTAGGGGGAGTTTAATCCTCTAACATTAAATAATACAATAGTAAGATTTTCTAATTTACACCCCACACTTTTCCTACACTACATCTACAATTGCATGATGCTGCTTTCTGCACCCATGCTGAGCTCGTCAATTTCATCCACTTTGCCTCCAACTTCCACCCTGCCTTCAAGTTCACCTGATCCATCTCTCTCTCCTCTCTCTCTCCTCTCTCTCCCCTCTCTCTCCCCTCTCTCTCCCTCCATCCCACCCTGCTACTTGTAAAAATGCCATCCCCTTCTGTCAATTCCTCCCTCTCCGCTGTATCTGCTCTCAGTTTGAGGCTTTTCCATTTCACACACGTGTGTTCTTACCCCATCCTCCCGCTACGCTACAAAGGATAGGGTTCCTCTTGTCCTCGCCTACCACCCTACCAGCCTCTGTGTCCAGCACATAATTCTCCGAAACCTCTGCCACCTCCAACTGGATCACACCACCAAACACATCTTTCCCTTCCCCCCACTTACTGCTTTCCACAGGGATCACTCCCTACACGACTCCCTTGTCCATTCATCCTTCCCCACTGATCTCCCTCCTGGCACTTATCCTTGCAAGGGCAACGTGCTATATCTGTCCCTACACCTCCTCTCTCACTACTATTCAGGGCCCTAAACAGTCCTTCCAGGTGAGATGACACTTCACCTGTCTGTCTGTTGGGGTCATGTACTGTGTTTGGTGCTCTTGGTGTCTCCTGTATATTAGTGACCTGACATAGATTGGGAGATGACTTCATCTAGCATGTATGCTCCATCTGCCAGAACAAGCGGGATCTCCCAGTGGCCACCCATTTTAATTCCACTTCCTATTTCCATTCCAATACGACCATCGATGGCCTCCTCCACTGTCATGATAAGGCCACATCTAGGTTAGAGGAACAACATCTTGTATTCCATTTGGGTAGCCTCCAACCTGATGGCATGAACATCAATTTCTCAAACTTCCAGTAATGCCCCCTCCTTCACAATTGCCCATCTCCTTTTCTCTCTCATGTTATCTCCTTGCCCATCCATCTGATGCTCCTTTTTTCTTTCTTCCGTGGCCTTCGATCTCTTTCACCAGCTCTTCCTAGCTCTTTGTTTCATCCTTCCCCTTCCAAGTTTCACCTATTGCCTGCCGTTTCTCTCTTCCCCTGTCCTCACCTTTCAAATCTACTCCTCAGCTTTTTGTTCTCCAGTCCTGACAGTTTCAGCCTAAAACGTTGACTGTACTTTTTTCCATAGATGCTGCCTGGCCTGCTGAGTTCCTCTAGTAATTTTTGTGTGTTGCTCGGATTTCCAGCATCTGCAGATTTTCTCTTGTTTATTCACCTATCTCGTGGTGTTTCTCTAATCCCTCTCTCCACCTTTCAAATCTACTCCTCGGCTTTTTTTTCTCCAGTCCTGCAGAAGAGTTTTGCTCTGAAATGTTGATTGTGCTTTTTTCCATCGGTGCTACCTGGCCTGCTGAGCTCCTCCAGCATCTTGTGTGTGTTGCTCGGATTTCCAGCATCTGCAGGTTTTCTCTTGTTTGTGCCACAGATTACAGCTCTGATCAAGGAAGTTTTAAATGGTCCAAGTATGATCTCCGGAAAGCCATCTCATGGGTGAAATGCCAATTCTGGGCTAAACTTGGAAATAACAAAGGATGCTTAACAGTTATAGCAGGGCTCAAATACTATCATCTCTAATGAAGTGAAATCAAGTGACATATGTCAACAAGGCTTGGCTTCCCGATGAGCTTAATGCCTTCTATGCTCACTTAGACTGTCAAAACATGGAGGAACCATTACGGACACCCACAGCTCCTGATGATTCTGTCATTTCAGTTGCTGAGGCCAATGTACGAGCAGTCTTCAGGAGGGTGAACCCATGAAAAGCATCTGGCCCAGACAGGATACCTGGCCAAGTACTAAAAACCTATGCTGATCAACTGGCTGGAGTGTTCACTGAGATCTTTAACCTCTCGCTTTGGCTGACTGAGGTACCCATCTACTTTAAGCAAACTTCGATTATACCAGTGCTGAGAAGAACACGGTAATCTGTCTCAATGACTATCGTCCATTACCACTTGCATCTGCAGTGATTAAGTGTTTTGAGAGGTTGGTGATAAAACATCAACTCCTGGCTGGGAAGTGATTTAGATCCGCTCCAATTTGCCTACAGGTCCACAGCAGTTGTCATCTCATTGGCTCTTTACTCAACCCTAGAACATCTGGACAGCAAAGCTGCATACATCATGATGCTCTTCCATGACTACAGCTCAGCAATCAATTCCGTCATCCCTCAAAACTAATCAATAAGCTCCATTTGGATCCTTTATTTCCTCACTTACAGACCCCAGTCAGTTTGAATTGGCAACAACATCTCCTCCACGGTCTCCATTAGCACAGGTGCACTACAAGGCTGTGTGCTTAATCCCCTGCTCTACTCGCTTTATGCCTATGACAGTGTGGCTAAACACAGCTGCAATGCCATATTCAGTTTGCTGATGATGCCCCTGTCATAGGCCAAATCAAAGGTGGTGACAAATCATCATATAGGAGGGAGATTGAAAATCTGGCTGAATGGTGCCATAACAACATCCTCTTAATGTCAGCATGAGACTATTGGGAGGAGGAGGAAATCAGTCGTCATCAGAAGATCAGAGGTAGACAGGGTCAGCAACTTTAAATTCCTCGGTGTTATTATTTTGGAGGACCTTTCCTGCGTCCATCATATGAGTGCATTTACAAAAAAAGCACAGCAGCACCTCTACTTCCTTTGGAGTTTGTGAAGATTTGGCATGACATCTAAAACTTTGACTAACTTCTATAGATGTGTAATGTGTAACTTCTATAGATGTGTAATGGAAAATCTATTAACTGGCTCCATCACAGCCTGCAAAAAGTCCTGCAAAAAGTAGTGAATACGGCCCAGTCCAGCATGGGTAAAACCCCTCCCCACCACTGAGCACATCTACATGAAATGCTGTCACAGGAAAGAAGCATCCATCCTCAGGGGCTACTACTGCCCAGGACATGCTCTCTTCTTACCACCTCCATCAGGAAGACAGTGCAGGAGACCCACACCACCAGGTTCAGGAACCGTTATTACCCCTCAACCATATGGCTTGTGAACCAAAGGGGATAACTTCACTCAATTTCACTTGCCTCATCATTGAAATGTTCCCACAATCTATAGACTCACTTTCAAGGTCTCTTCATCTCATGTTCTCAATACTTATTTCTTTCTTTCTTTTAGTGTTTACAGTTTTTTGTTTATTGCACACTGGTTGAATACCCAAGATGATGCATTCTTTTTTAGATTCTACTATGGTTATTATTCTGTTATGGATTTATTAAGGATGCCTTCAAGAAAATGAAACTTGGGGTTGTATATGGTGACATGTATGTACTTTGATAATAAATTGACTCTGACTGACTTTGAGATTCATCCTCCCGCAGGGAGCCAAAACCAAAGAAACACCATGGAACCCATTCAATAAAACATCAAATACCCAACGGGAGGTGATTCTGGTGTGATGGTGACTTGAGTTTACTTGGCTTCAAAGAAAATTGGTTGTGGTATTTTTGATACATGAAACATTTTGCTGCAGTATCAATGCAGATGTTGATGTTTTCAGGCAATAAGAAAGCTGTTCTCAATAATCTTTCCTGATGATGAACTGTAAATTAATTTGTCATGTAGGACTCCACCTGTTTGTTCTTCAATTCTGTCCCGTGGATAGTACCTCAGACTTGCTCTTCTGTACATTGTACTTCTGCAGATGAGGTGAACAGGACTCTTGAGTTTGCTGATTCCCGTGCAGTATGTCCTATTTGGTGGCAGTTAAAATGTAGACATACTGAAGCCAGGTGACTTATATAAAAGCAGAAATGAGACTTGTTGTTTGCAATTTTCTTGGCTGACTTTCCATTTCTGGCTGTAGTCCATTGTTTTTCATCAATCCAAGTTGCTTGTAGCATCAGTGGGACTCAGCTGACAGTAAGTGCATGTTGCCTTTGCCAACTTAGCTGCTATCCAATACCTCTTAGTCATGTCAAGAATGGAAGTATTCAGTGCACTATCCATGCACTTAGCAGCCTTGCGTAATTCCTCTTGTGTCAGATCCATTGCTTGGATTTTCTTATTTGTCAGCTCACATTCTAAAAGATCCCAAAACACACAATCTAGGAAGGTCTGAAAGGGCAGCATATAATTATTCTCTTCAATCTGACAAATATTCATCAATCATCTCGTCTATTTCTAGGTTGCATGATCCAAATGTGTAGCTCTTAAGTTTCTGGGGGTGCTTGATTAAAATGTCACTTCAGGGTTTGTAACTATATCTTCAAGAGAGATCTTGGCCTTGGTTCGCGGCACTACTACACTCACTACCAACTTGTATTTTTCAACTTGTTGTGATATCACCACCATCACCACCATGTATGTTTTCATTGATCTATTTTGCGTCATCTTTGAGACTTCAGCAATGTAGACCTCAGCGTAATGGAGCATTTACCAGCAGCTAATTCAGACATCAGAAGATTGAGAGGAGGGGATTTCAATTAGGTCCACTGCCCATGTAGAAAAGGCGGCAGCAAGTGGGATGCAGCAGTGTAATAGAGCATTATAATAATAATGAGGCTGCTCACAGAGAAAAAGTCATCATCCTGACACAGTGGTGTCAAGAAAACAGCCTCTCCCTCAACATCACAAAAACAAAGGAACTAGTTGTGGACTACAGGAGGAATGAAGACAAGCTAGCCCCTATTGACATCAATCGCAGGATTCTATAGAGAGGTGGTGTGGACAGACCAGTGCATCTGTAGATGTGAACTTCCCATTATTCAGGACATTTACAAAGACAGGTGTGTAAAAAGGGCCCGAAGGTTCTTTGGGGAGCATCCCAACCACAAACTGTTCCAGCTGCTACCATCTGGGAACTGGGACCGCAGCATAAAAGCCAGGACCAATAGGCTCCAGGACAGCTACTTCCACCAGACCATCAGACTGCTTAACTCATGCTGTAATTCATGCTTAATTTAACTGTATTTCTATGTTGACCATCCTGTTGTACATAATATTTATTATAAATTACTATAAATTGCACATTTAGACAGAGATGTAACAAAGATTTTTATTCCTCGTGTATTCTTCAATTCAATTCAATTCATTGACCAGTGATCAATCCACATTTGTGATTGATTAACAAGAGCAAATTAAAGGAAGGCAGGCCAAACACAGCAGCCATTGTCTGAGTGGACAGAGTCAGAGTGGTGATCTTCAGGCTTTAACTCTTCGGCTTCAGTCAGAGAAAGCAAAAGAAAGCTCTGGGTTAAGTTTTTTTTTCCTTCCCCCCCCCCCCCCCCCCCCTTATATCTGTGCTGTTAGGACAGTAGGGATGCCAGACAGCACAGTGGAATTCTCCTCTTGCAGGATGGGGTAAGGCAGGGAGACCTCCAGTGTTCCTGACAACTGTAAATGCTGTAGCATCTAATAATTTGTGTTAAGGAGTTGGAACTGGAACTGGATGAACGCTGGATCATTCGGGTGGCTGAAGGGGAGATAGATAAGACATATGGAGCGGTAGTTACATCCAAGGTGCAGGACACAGGAGTCCAGAAGCGAAAGGGGTTAAGGAGTACCCCTGAACAAAAGGTGTATCACTTTCGATACTATTAGAGGAGAGGCAGTGGATGACCAAACATAGAAAAGGTCTCGGCATTGAGTCTGCCTCTGTATCTCAGAAGGGAAGGGGGGAGAAGTGGAATGCTATGCTGATAAGGGATTCATTAGTTCGGGGAATGGACAGGAGGTTCTGTGGGCAAGAAAAAGATTCCCCAATGGTATGTTGCCTCTCAGGTGCTAGGGCCTGGGACATCTTGTAATGAAGTCCTCAGCATTCTTAAGTGGGATGGTGAACAGCCAGAGCTCATTGTCCATGTAGGTACCAATGACATGGGTAGGATGAGTGACAAGGTTCTGCATTGGGAGTTCAGGGAGTTAGGTGCTAAGTTGAAGGGCAGGACCTCCAGGGTTGTGATCTCAGGATTGCTACCCATGTCACGTGCTAGTGATGCCAGAACTAGGAAGAATATACAGTTGAGCATGTGGCTAAGGAGTTGGTGTAGTAGGGAGAGCATAAGATTTTTGGATCATTGATCTATATTCCAGGGAAGGTGGGACCTGTACAGAACGGAATGTTTGCACCTGAACTGGAACGAGACGAATATCCTAGTGGAAGGTTTGTTAATGTTGCATGGTGGGGTTTAAACTAAGAGTTGCAGGGGAATGGGAAAAGTAACTGATAACCTGAGTTGCTTATATTTCAATGCAAGAAGTATATAGGAAAGGCTGCTGAAGATGAGGGAGCTGGTTTACAGACAGGCAATGTGTAGTGAGGAGAGGCTGTTGATGGGGCAAAATTGCAGTCAGCAGGATGAGTTGCAACTTAAAAGACATAGAAAATTGAACAAGGTGAACACAGGACTGAAGATGTTGTATTTGAATGCACGCAGTATACAGAATAAGGTAGATGAACTTGTAGCACAGTTACAGATAGGCATGTATGATATAGGCATCACTGAATCATGGCTGAAAGAAGATTATAGCTGGGAGCTCAATGTCCAAGGATACACATTGTATCGAATGGGAATGCAGGAAGGCAGCAACATTGCTCTTGGTAAAAAATGAAATCAAATCTTTAGCAACAGCTGACATAGGGTCAGAAGGTGTTGAATTATTGTGGATAGAGCTAAGGAACTGCAAGAGTAAAAAGACCCTAATGGGAGTTGTATACAGCGCCCCCCCCCCAAACAGTAGTAAGGATGTGGTCTACAAATTAGAGTGGGAGATAGAAAATGCATGCCAAAAGGGCAATGTTACAATAGTCATGGAGGATTTCAATATGTAATTAGATTGGGAAAATCAAGTTGGTGCTGGGTTCCAAAAGAGGGTATTTCGAGAATGCCTATAAGGTGGCTTTTTGGAGCAGCTCATGGTTGAGCCCACTAGGGGATCAGCTATTCTGAATTGGGTGTTGTGCAATGAACTGTAATTGATTAGAGAACTTAAGGTAAAAGAAACCTTAGGGGCAAGTGATCATAATATGATCAAATTCACCCTGAAATCTGAGGAGAAGCTAAAGTCAGATGTATCAGTATTACAGTGGAGTAAAGAGAATTACAGAGGACATGAGAGAAGAATTGGTTGGAAAAGAACACTGGCAGGGAGGATGCCAGAGCAGCAATGGCTGGAATTTCTGGAAGCAGTTAGAAGGCACAGAATATTTACATCTCATAGAGGAAGAAGTATTCTAGAGATAAGGTGACACCACCTTGGCTAACAAGGGAAGTCAAAGCCAACATGAAAGCCAAAGAGAGGGCATATAATAGAGCAAAAATTAGTGGGAAGTTAGAGGATTGGGAAGCTTTTAAAAACCAACAAAAGGCCACTAAGAAAGTCGTTAAGAAAGGAAAGATGGAATATGAAAGCAAGCTAGTCAATAATATTAGAGAGGATACCAAAGGTTTCTTCAGATACATGAAGTGTAAAAGAGAGGTGAGATTGGATATCAAACTGCTGGAAAATGATCCTGAAGGTAGGGGACAAGGTAATAGTAGATGAACTGAATAAATATTTTGCATCAGACACGAGCAGTATGGTGGAAGTTCCAGTGCTAGGGGTCATGAAGCATGTGAAATTACTATTTCTTGAAAGTAGGTTCTTGGGAAACTAAAAGGTAGATAAGTCACCTGGACCAGATGGTGTACACCCCAGGGTTTTGTAAGAGGTAGCTGAAGAGGCATTAGTAATAATCTTTCAAGAATCACTAGATTCTGGACTGATTTTGGAAGCTTGGGTAATTTCAATTCTAGAAGGGAGAAAGGCAGAAGAAAGGAAACTGTAAGCCATTTAGTCTTACCTCAGTGGTCAGGAAGATGTTGGTGTTGATTATCACCAATGTGATTGACATAGCCTTTTTCAAACAAATATTCTTTCTTGCAGAAAAATAACACTCAGCCAAGAAATGTTTGAGGTAATCAAAGTCATCCAAT
Organism: Hemitrygon akajei; assembly: GCF_048418815.1. NCBI lineage: Eukaryota > Metazoa > Chordata > Chondrichthyes > Myliobatiformes > Dasyatidae > Hemitrygon > Hemitrygon akajei. Next base: position 89,028,219 of record NC_133135.1, on the reverse strand, counting down.
AGATTCACGGAATTCGTAAACTTTCAATATTCAGAGTATACACAGAAATTTTTTTTTATGTGCTATCACAGTCAATACAAGAAACAGAACAGAATCAATGAAAGACCACACCCACCAGGGTGGACGAGCAACCAGTGTGGTAAAAACAACAAATAGTGCAAAAGCAAAAAGAAGGGGAAAAAGTAGTAATGAATATTCAATAATAAGAGAATAATAATAAATAAGAGAAAATTAGATGAAGAGTCCTTGAAAGTGAGTCCATATGTTAAGGGAACGGTTTAGTGATGGGGCAAATGAGTGAAATTGAGTGAAGTTATCCCCTTTGATGGTCATGGGGTAATAACTGTTCCTGAACCTGGTGATGCAGGTCCTGAGGCTCCTTTTGGCAGCAGTGAGAAGGGAGCGTAACCTTCATGTTGGATGCTTCCCTGCAACAGTGCTCCATGTAGTTGTGCTTTACAGTGGGGAGGCCTTTACCCGTGATGGTACAGTGTAAAGGAGCAGATCGCTCAGTTTTGGGGATTTCTCTATTTTCCCTTGATCAAAATTTGAATGGAAATTTCATTGGTTGCATCTACTGAGCCCATTTGTGTAAGGATGCAGTTCTGGCAAGTTCATGGTAACCAGATTGCTGTAGTTAAAAATGCAGGTTTAATCTTCATGTCACATGTTTCAACCTAGAAATGTGTCTCGCAATTTGAATAATCCTGCAGTTGGTGCAGTCTTTTGGCAGGCTTGAAGTTGTGGGGTTGACCAATGTCATTCTTGCACAGGGGAACGTCGATATGCTACAGGATCAACAGGTGGAGTTCTCAAAAGGACGAATGCTGCGGCGGACAGTTAGCGTTCCATCTGAGGGGCAGTTTCCAGACTATCAACAGGATGGCAACACTAAACTGGGTGAGTTCAGCCGGGCTGCAGTACAGTAAGTACTGAGTGATGCTGGTTGATTGAATCTCTGGTTTTCACATCTTGAGTGCACATTGTCTCTAACGATGCCCTCTCATGGACAAAAAGTGAAATGTAATTTGCAAAGGGAAAAATATCTTTCCAGCTCAACAGGTAATGTCGCCATCTCCTGGCTGTTAAGTAAACTACCTGCCCAAGTTCAATACAGTGAGCTGGGGTCATTTGTATATTTTTATTCTGCCCCCCCCCCCTTTCTCCCTAAAGCTCTTGAGTCCTGCTTAGCAAAAAAAAAACATTTAAAAATAGATATGTGAGATAATGTGTTCCCGAATGAGTAGCTTGCATCAGCAGAAATAGTTCTCTGCACTGTTCAAAGATTTCCTTTTTGGGAAATTTGGTGTTTTTTGGAAATGTGATTTTGGAGATACAAAATCAGTTGTGAGGAATGAGATTTGCTTGTCTGAAACACAAACACTTTTACAAAACAACATTTTTAAAAAATGTTCAACGTTTTGTTTGTTTTTAATCAAACGTTTTGTCTGATTTGGGTAGAATTTCTAATCAGGCTGGAGAAGTTTCAATGAGTTTTGAAAAGCCTGGGAACAAAATTAAAACAAAGCTGCCAATGAATTTCAGTTCTATGAGGTATGATGTGAGAGATTCCAATGAATTTGAGAAGTAGCCTCATGGTAGAGCTGAACCATTACTGCTCAAAAAGTTACTGATCTTGTTTGAGAAGTATGAGATGTTGCTGCTTTGACTCGGGTTTCTTTTCCCAATAAGGGAATAAATACATTCTTTTTATATGCCATTTTTCCAGTAGCATGGTGAAGATTGAGATCATTAAGTTGTGACTATTAATAGGTTATGATTTATGTCACTGTACAAAACTGCTCATAATTATTATGCTTAAGTCATAATTATTTCTGTTTTGTTGGGAAAATTCTACCTTTTTTCATTTCACCTCTGTAACTTAAAGTTATTTTTCTACTGGAATCATGCCTCATTTTCTGTCACTTTTATATGGGAAAAGAAAATTGAACATATCTCTTTGTAGAATTTGTGAACATAAAATAGTTTCTGGATTTTTTGTGTTTTATGTTGACCTTTGTTAATTGTTGGAACCTGTTTAAATTTCATTCCCAGTACTAAATAATGCTGTGTTTTATTTGACATGATATGCAGAAATAAGTTTTACCCTAAGATGGCCATTACTACTATATAATATTGTTATTTCATAATATTCATAACTTCAGAGCAAAAAACAAATGACTGGAGGAAGTCAGCAGGTCAGGTAGTATATGTGGAGGTGAAGGGTAAGTGAATATTTTGGGTCGAGATCTGGGCTGTGAACCAATTTTATGTATATTTCTTCACAATGGAATAATTTTAACATACAGGGGCAAATTTGGGGGGTGGGGCTACTTAAGTCTTAACAAGAGTAGAAATTACTTTATGCAGTGATAGGACTGAAGGCTGACAAGACTGCAAGTCTAATTGGCTGCAGAAATGGGTTCCATGATAAAGCAAAATTCCCTAATTCCATTGAGGCAATGATTTCATGTGCTACATAAGAATGAAGCAAGGCAGCAAATGGGAAACTACAAGCCAGTTAGTTTGACATCTGCTATTAGAAGACTGCTGGAGATCATTATGAAGGAAGTAGCTGCAAGATACCCAGAAAATCACACAATCACCAAACCAAGGTGAGGTTAAGGGAAATCATTATGATGAATCAAAGTTTGTTGAGAATGTCCCTGGCATTGGGGGTAAAAGGAATGTCTTTGGATTTTCCAACGGTTGCTGATAAGGCACCACTTAAAAAGTAATTTTCCAAGGTAAGATCTGTTGAGGTAGGTGTAATATAGTAAGAAGAATAGATGGATGGGTACCAGAGCAGACAAGAATGTTGGAATAAATGAGTCATTTTCAGGTAATGAAACTGTACTTTTGTGTGGTTCCAGAGGGATCATTGTTAATGATTCGACTGTTTACAATCTATATCAATGACAAAGAATATAAACAAGAAAGTTCCAAATAAATTTATTATCGAAGTACATATAAGTTATCATATGCTACCTTGAGATTTGCTAACAGGCTCAGGAATAGACCATTTCAATACTCATGCCTAGTCTGCTAATCACTCACTTCTTGGGTGATATCATTCCCACTTTCCTGGGCTTCTGTAACTCCCTCTGCAGCAGTATCCTTGATTTCCTTATCAGGAGACCACAATCAGTATGGATGAGTAAAAACATCTCCTTCTTGCTGTTATTCAACAAAGATGCACCTCAAGGATGTGTGCTTATCCCACTGCTCTACTTTCTATGTTCGTGACTGTGTGGTGAAACACAGTTCAGGCACCATCTATAAATTCACCATTAAAACCAGTGTTATTGGTAGAATCTCAGCTGCCAACAAAGAGGGAAAGGAATGAGATAGATCAGCTAGTTGAGCAGTGTCACAACAACACTCTTGCACTCAGTGTCAGCAAGACTAAGGAATTGATTGTAGACTTCAGGAAGAGGAAGTTAGGAAAACACACAGTCTTCATTGAGGGATCAGCGGTGGAAAGGGTGAGGATGTGTTAATGTCTGTCCTGGACCCAACACATTGACGTAATCAAGAAAAAAGCATGCCAGTGCCTCTATGTTAGAGTCTGATGTTATTTGGCATGTCACCAAAGACTTAGAAATTTCTATAGATGTACACTGTCTAGTGCACAGGCTCCAATGCACAGAGTTGCAAAAGGTTGCAGAGTCATCGAGAACATCTTCAAAAGGCGGTGCCTCAAGAAGGACCCTCACCACATGGAATATGCTCTCTTCTCATTACTGGGGCATTAGGGAGGAGGTACAGGAAGCTGAGGACCCACACTCAATGACTCAGAAATAACGTACCCCTCTGCCATCAGATTTCTGATTGATGCATGAGCCTATGAACACCACCTGATTATTCTCTTTATTTTAGCAGTATTTATTTTGTAAGTTATATGTCATGTCTTTGCACCTTACTTATTGTTGCCAGCAAACAACAAACTTCACATCATATAAGTCAGTAATAATAAATCTGATTCTGATTTTGATTCAGTCCCATACTTAATAGTACAGATGTGGCCTCACCAGCACTCCAGGTAATTTGGAGAAAAAAAATCTCCACTTGAAATCCTGTTACAGTTGAGGCCAGCATTCTGTCTAGCTTCCCAAAGCAGTTTGACGTACAACTGTGATCTTTTATGGTGCTGAACTAGGAGTTTTCAGAACATAAAATGTTGTTCTATTTGAATTCATTTATGTGTTTAATTGAATTTTTCTTTAAGGGAGCAGTTAACCAAGGCCTTGGTAAGTTTAATAGGAGCGAAGAAACAAGAACTTCTTTCAAGGGAACGCAGACAATAGAAAAAGATCAATTTAAAGAGCATCTGGGAACTTGGGCCCAGCAGTTGGAAGGGAAGTGGGGAGTGGAGGCCTTGGTAAGCGGAAGGGAGCCAGGCAAGCATTGATTCGGAATAATAGGTCATCATGTTACCTGTTTGGAAGCTACATCTGTCCATTTGCCTCATTCATTGTTTTCCCTGGAGCTAAGCGGGGAACCATTGAGATTTCAGATGATGGGCCAGATTTTAGAGAGTGGATTACAAGAGTTTGACCAGTGATTTCAGTGATTTCTATCATGAAGATGCTCATGTGCCTCTGAAACCAACATTTTCAATATCTCACCTTTATTTTCAAAAAAGAAAAAAAAAATTATTTTGACATGGATGACCTTACAGTTTTCCTCCCAAGTATTCCATCTGACTTGTCCTTCCCCATCCTTTTAATTTGTTAGTAACTCCTGAACGATCCTCTTGTCAACCACTGACACAGTTTTGTATCGTCAGCAATATTGGATGTATTAGACAATACCAAAATCTTGATACAGATTGTCAACACCTAGGGCCTCAGCACCGTTTTGTCTGTCATCCTGCTGTCTCAAACTCACAATCTAAAAATGGCCTAGGTATTTCTACTCTGTGTTTTCCATTTTGTTGCTAATCCACAATCCTTGCATCAGTTATCTTCAAAATGTGTATTCCAGTCTTTGTTTGCTTCTGTTTTATGTGGCACCTTATTGAAGGCTTTCCCACAGTTCCAATGCACTGTCAATTTATATGCTGTTATCTGTTCTACTGGTTGCAGTCTCAAAGAAGGGATCTAGGTCTTTAATGTGCTGGAGGCAGAATTTAAAAATAGGAAATTCTTGCTGTCACATTTAGAGTGCTCCATACAGTTCTGATCTCTATATTTCGAAGTATATACTTGGCATTGGGGGCAGTTTTATTAGATTTTGTAGGAAGGAAGGTTTGTCTATGAGAAATGATTGAGTATACTGGGAATTTGGAAGAGTGAAAGGTGAAACAAGTGAGATTGCAAGAAAGCTTGATAAAGGAGATATTTTCTCCTCGTGGGGAAATCCAAGACCAGGGAGAATAGTTTGAGAGGACATTGGTGCTAAGGTAGAATTTCTCCTGAGTGTTGTGAACTTCTGCAATTCTGTACCACGCAGAGTTGTGCAACCTGAATCACTGAATCTATTCATCACTAAATTGGTCAGGTTTTCAGACTATAATGAAGTTAATGGATTTTGGGAACTAGCAAGGAAGTAGGGGCACAACCAAGACTGGATCAGCTAGGACAGTATGGATTGGTGAATCTTTTGGGGACTATTCCTTTTGTTCTGGAGTGACGATTTCAACTTTCCACAGATGGTAAGTTCTTCCAGCAGTTTTGTTGTTTGTTTCATATTGCAGCATCTGCAGGTGTATTTGCTTTATATCTACAGTATGAAATGGGTCTGACTTAACCGACATCATTTTTGAAGAAATTGCTTATCGGTTACAAGAAATCAGTGCCATTATTTCCTTCAAAACTGGTATTACTTTTTTCATCTGGAATTACCGGTACTCCATTAACAAATATATTTGCATTTGTAGTTTGCTTATGTGTCCTCTCAAGACAGTAGAGCTGAGGCATATAGTTGCTGTTTTTTTGTATGATTTTCAAAAATTGGCAAGAGTCATTTGTGATTATGCAAATTCAGAGAAAAGTGGCTTTTGTGGTTGTTCAGGTCAGTCTTATCATGATGCGTTCTGCCTTTCATATCATCTTGTTATTGTGGATTGTTATTGTCTTTCTGCTAATGATGGAGCCTGTTTTGATTTATTGGGCAACATTTAGTTTTTTTCTTCCAAAAACACTTATTGAGAACCTTGGGGTTTGGAGCTGTAGGTATGCTTGGCCTTTGTGCAAAATGGCGATAAACAGTGTTTGAAACTGAAGAACCAACAATTCTTTTACATAAATCTGGAAAAATGGATACGGTGCAGCTGAAAAAAAGTGTAATTTGAAGTAGAGCAATAATGTACCCATTCCCTAGTCTCTTTGTACCTGGTGATAAATTTGACCTCTGATTTTCTGGCAAGTATTTCATCTGCTCTGAAAATAAATTCTGATATTGATCTTCTTAAAGTGACACCAACAATAATGTAATATTCAACATTCTTTTGCAGTGTGATTTTTCAGATATATAGTCCTGAAAATTAAAACTCATTTGGTCAGCTTTAACTGATGGCATTTTCTGTGAATTCATGCAGTTTGACAGTGTTAGTAGTCATGTTGCATTCTCTATCCTCACAGAGTTTGGTAATCACCTCGCAGATCAATTATAGGTTCACCAAAATGCCTGGGCTGCTTTGCAGTTGGATGGTAATGTCTCTCCTTCGCATCCTTAGGTTTATTCCAGGATGCTGCTGTGATTTCTACCACATCTCATAATTTGCTATTTACCCGCAGTGGCCACTTTATTAGGTACGCCCTGTACTTGCTAAAGTGTCCACTGAGTTTATATTTGTGGTTTTCTTCTGCTGTAGCTTGTCCATGTCAAGGTTCGAAATGTTGTGCATTCAGAGATGCTCTTTAACATGTGGTTATTTGAGGTACTGTCGCTTTCCTGTCAACTTGAATCAGTCTGGTCACTCTTCTCTTAACTCTCTCATTAACAAGGCATTTTCATCTACAGAACTGCTACTCAACTGGATGTTTTTTTGTTTTGTTGCACTGTTCTCTGTGAAGAGACTTGTGCATGAAAATCCCAGGAGATCAGCAGTTTCTGAGATACTCAAACCACCCCATCTGGCACTGACAATCATTCTATGGTCAAAATCGCTGAGATCACATTTCCTCCCCCTTCTGATGTTTGGTCTGAACAATAGTGGACCTCTTGAACCTGCTGGCATGTTTTTATGCATTTTGCTGCCACATGATTGGCAGATTAGACATTTGCATTCACGAGCAGGTGTATAGATGTCCTAATAAAGTGGCCACTGGGGTTGTTGAGGGGAAGTAGAATCACCAGATCTCCACATAGACACAAACAGAGAAAGCTTTGTCTACTGTTTTTTCAATATCCTTGAACAAACATGGGAATCTGTTGGCATCACCAACTTTCCCAAAACTCATTGATTCTGGTTTTACATTTATGTTGTATTACTTACAGCAAAGATTTTCCTGAAAGTTTGTTGTCAGGAGTGCTTGGCCGCAGCCCTATTGTGCCTTTGTAGCAGCTTTGCACTAAGAACATGCTTCTTACAAACACTGTCCCTCACCTGTTTTCCTGACCATCTGAGAGCATTCCTATGCTTTTCAGCAAAGAGACTCTGAGGTGGCAAGTGCTACTGAATGATTTTAAATATAGCATTGATTCTGCCCTCCTCTATTCTTCTGAGATCTGAACTACCTTTATCATCAGTCATCTCCAGATGCTGGAAAAATAACACTCATGTTGTGTCTGTAAAATTGTCCAAATTCACTGGTAGGTTAAACGAACCAATGTTCTCTCTCAGGCCAGTGTCTGCAGCATCGAGGCCTTAACTACTCTCCACTCCCTAGGCTGGGCTAGCTAAGTCATTTGATTCCCTGACAGCAAACTTCAGAAACTATCACTTTTTTCCCTAACTCTCACAGATTACCAGGCAGATAGGACAAAAAGATCTAAGGTTATGCTTAAAATTTACTGAAAGAGATAGCTGGTAACCTGTGGACCATGGGAAAGCATTTGAGATGGTATTGAGAACCTCAAGGCAATGCACTGGGAGCTTACAACAGCTCTGGGATGAAAGGATGTTGCTCCCTCACAAACTAACCACTCAACTTCCCCATAGCAGTTTCCTGTATCTTATGTGGAAGAGAGAATCACCCACGTTGACTTGGAAGCTATTTCAGAATCCAGAGTGGAAGGGTCATTTTTATTCCCAAAGGACTGCCCAAGAAGAGGATTTGTATGGTAATATGCCCTGGTAAGGGTTGTTGCTGAGGTTGCAAGCTGTGATCCTTTGCCAGCAACTTGCATTATCTTGAAATAGATCAGTAGAGGAACTTGCCGTGAAATCAACACAGGAATATCCATTAACACTGTTCTGGGAGACCCATAATTAAAGATCAAGATGTTTGAGACATTTAAAAACTGTGCGGCAAGCACGCTCACTGTTTTAATAGATAGACGATTGAGTACCTTTTCATGTAACTGAGCTATGCTGCTTGCTAAGTGACTAAAACGCCTAAGTGGTTTGAACCTGAACTGGTCAGATTTTTTTAAAGATCCAAAATTCAAGCCATCAGTTGTACTGAAGAATCTTTCAGTTAGTAAGAAAGGCAAATTATCTCAGATACCCACTCCTTACCATGTGGGCTTTTCTGTCACTAAACATTCTTATGATTGCTGTTTCTTGGCAAATGTGTACTGTTCATGCTGCAAATAGTTGAGCTTTAATTAAAAATGAAAACTGAGGGGTTATAATTGTGTTCATGGTAAGGGTGCCGTAACAGTTATTCAGAACCGTGAGTATATAGCAATAACACTGTTGCATACAATTTTGTACTTATTTCCTAATGCAAAAACAAGATGTTGGGTTATCATTGAGTAGACTTCAATTTAAAACCAAAAGTTTTGGATCAGGTTTCTGTTCAACAGAAGGATGGATTGCATGGGATCAGCTTTCTATTGTATATTGAAACTTTGGGATAAATAAGCCCTTTGCATTTGTGTCCCACAGTAATGAAATGCTGAACAAGTGGGTGACTGGAATTATTGTAAACAGGGCACCATTATTTATGAAATGACCTTCGAAGAATGGAGTGGGTTTTAATTACATTCAACCAAGTGTGTGTATTCAGGACAACCTGCTGAGGCTGCCACGAGAGCACAGAATCCAGTGACAAATCTGAAGTATATTCTTGACAACCTGACTGGCCACAGACGGGTCACAACTCCTGTTGCTGTCATGAAAGTTGCAGTTTCCTTCAGTTCTTGATTTATTTGACTGTACAACTTCTGAAGATATCATTGGCCAGCTGTGTTAAGATACATTGCTTTCTTTTTGTACACTAACTCACCAGGGAAGATATTATTTACCTTCAATGGTATTCAGTTTATTGGGACAAAATGGAGCAGCTAGTTAGGATCATCAATTCTGGTAAGAGTTTTCTGTGCATATTTGTTAAGCAAAGCTATGTTCTGAAATTACTTAAGTACTAACAATGATTCTTCTGCATTTTTGAAGTAAATTCTTGGACCATACCTTCTACATTGTATCATTAGATGCATGGTTGTCCTTCCCAAAACACCTCAATCTGTGTCATTTTATGTTTACCAGAAGGGAGGAAGGAAAGTTACACAACATTGTTTTGTAACATCTGCTCAGCAAGAATTTGTGCCATATTGCCATATTTTTCCTTCGCAGGTAACGATCCAAATTAAGTCTATATGTTATTACATCAGTTTTCTTCACCTTTTCAGATTGTGCTTTCCATTTCATAACCCACAGCATTAAATGGGTCTTCAGCTCTACCGATCCCCCACTCCTACCCTTCTTCACTTTTGCCAGAAGTTTTTATTCATATGAGAAAGGCCTGAAGTTAACAGGTTTATATCTCTTTTGAATAAAGTTGTTTGTAACATTTACATATGAAGTGAACCAAATAATATTTCATCGTGAGTGGTACAAGTATTTAAGAATCTCATCTTTATCTCTCCAGTTATTTTCTCTGCAACTTCCTTTATTGTGACATTTCCAGCCATCTTTGTTGTAAAGATTATCGCAAAACATTCAATTTGTGCTTTTCAATATTCTTTGCCTGCATAACAATATTTTTTTGTTTCCACTCTTCCTTTTTTATAAGTATAGTATTAAACCTTACATTATAAACCTTATAATGCATTCATTGCCCCTTAATTCTGTTGCCAGGTATATTTTATATTATGCTTCTCTATTATAGACCTGATAGGTATAGATTTTCTGTTTCCATTGTGTCTTAACATTAATTGCTTTTGTCAAAGTGTAGATTCAGTTCTCATTTTTGGTATCCATCAGACCTTATTGCAGAGTTCTTGTAAATCCTGTGCAAAAAAAGGCACTATTGAACCAAATGTAAAATCAAAAATCAGTGAGAAAAAATGAAGCTGATAATTGACAGCACAGATATGATTTGTGTTAGGAAGTGAAAAGTGATTTAAAAGTAGCTGGACAATTTGGAAAAAACAAATTTAGGAAACAGACCCCTTGCATAACTGGAATTCAGGATGTCACTCTGGTCTGAATAATTCTGCGCAGTACCTATTTTGGGATCACTGCCTTGTGTAGAAGCAGGTTCAAAATTGCTTGAAGTAAAGTTGACACCTTCTGGAAGTCTCAGTTCTCTGGGAAATGAACCACTTCTGACATCTAACCTAAAGCTGGCTTTGATAATTTTAAAATTTTCAAAATCAGGTTTATTATTACTGACATATGTCATGAAATTTGTTGATTTGTGGCAGTAATGCAGTGCAAGACAAAATTACTATGTTACAAAAAAAGTAATAACAAGATAGTGCAAAAGAAGAATAATGAGGTAGTATTCATGGACTTTTCAGGAATGGTATGGCAGAGGAGAAGAAATTGTTCCTAAAATGTCGAATGTAGGTCTTCAAGTTCTTGTACTTCCTCCCTGATGGTAGTAATGAAAAGAGAGCATGTCCCAGATGCTAAAGGTCCTTAATGATGGGTGCTGCCTTCTCGAGACACTGCCTTTTGAAGATCAATGACTTGTATACAGAAAGGTGCCAGAAAAAATCCAGTAATATTATGAAGGATCCCACCCATCCTTTCCATATCATGACTACTTTATCATTTCCTGTCAGTCACCTTCTGTACAGACACTTCTGTGCGAAGCATCACTTTATGTATGTTCAATCAGTCTATACATATTAAACTTATGTATTTATATTTATTGTCTTTTTATTGCTCTCTTTATCTTATTTTTTTGTGCTGCATTGGATCTGGGGTAACAATTGTTTCATTCTCCTTTACACGTGTATCTTAGAAATAACATTCAACAATCTTGAATAATTTGGATGGTGGAGAAATTAGTGTTCATGATGGGGCTGGCTGAGTCTACAACTCTCTACAGCCCTTTTCAATCCTTTTAATTGGAGCCTCCAGATCAGGCAGTGGTGCAGCCAGTCAGAATGCTCTCCACTATGCATTTAGAGAAATTTGTTAGAGTTTTTGTGGCATACCAAATCCCTTCAGACTCCAAATGAAGTATAGCCTTTTTTATGGTTTATTAATACATTGTACCCAGGATAGATCCTCTGAAGTGTTAGCACCCAGGAACTTGAAGCTGCTCATCCTTTCTACCACTGACTGCTCCATGAGGACTGGTTTGTATTCTCCCCACTTTCCCTTCCTGAAGTCTACAATAAATTTCCTGGTCTTGCTGATGTTGAGTACAAGGTTGGTGCTCACCACTTAAGCAGCTAATCCATCTCACTCTTCTAGGTCTCCTCATCGCCATCCGAGATTCTGCCAACAACAGTGGTGTCATTGGTGAATTTATAGATGATGTCTGAGCTGTGTCTAGCCACAGAGTAATGAATGCAGAGAGAGTAGAGCAGTGGATTAAGTGTGCATCTTTGAGGTGTTCCAGTGTGATTGTCAGCAAGGGGAATTGCTGTTTCTGATTCACATTGACTTTCAAGAATCCAGTTGTATAGAGAGGTACATAGGCCCAGGTTTTGAAGTTTGTTGATTAGTACTGTAGGATGATGGCATTGAATACTGATAAATGGCAACATGACATGTGCATTGAGGTTCCCCACTTGTTTGTTTGCTTGAATTAAATTCGCCACTCAGAAATAATATTGTCCATTGATTAATTTTGACGAAGTTTAGAAAATACATTCCTTGTCCATTTATCTTTTGAATGAGGAATGCCAGCTTTTATAATCAATCTTCATGAAACATTTAAAGCTGAGAATCATCTTGCAACTCTTCTCTTCAGCCCACTCAATATCATCTTTTTGAACAGATCCAGGTTGGAGTCCTTTTTCTAGCTGAGGCTTAAAGAATTTATTGTGAAAGGACTGGATAAATAGGATCATCCTTGTGCACCTTTATGTTATGTCTCTAGGTTTTTATATAAAGAGATTCACAGTATTCTAAGCATGGTTTAACCAAACCTTCTTGGCTTTTCTAGAAATTAGCTTTTTATGTTTTCTGTGTCATTTTTCTAGTTGTAAATTTTTCTATTTGTGATACTATTAATGTTTTATGGATCTACAGCATGTCATTTAGTGTCTTGCATTCCAAATGTAGTACATTATGATTGAAGGTGTCATTGCTGAATTTGAAAACCTTTGTGCAAATTGCAGATGTAAATGTGTTGATTCTAAGGTAGCTTGTTTTAGTAAATGTATAAATGATTATTATTCTTACTCTGTTGTTTCTGCATTTCATATTATTGCATGTACAGTACTGTGCAAAAGTCTCAGGCACATGAATATAGCTGGGATGCCTAAGACTTTTTGCACAGTATTGTAATAATTTTATGTATTGCATTGTATTGCTGCAGCAAATAGAAAAAAACAATTTCATGATATATAAGGCCATAGACCATAAGACATATGAGCAGAATTAGACCATCTGGCCCATTGAGTTTGGTCCGCCATTCAATCAAAGCTGATCCTTCTTTTCTATCTCCTCAACCCCAGTTCCCGTCCTTCTCCCGATAACTTTTGATGCCATGTCCAATCAAAAACCTATCAATCTCTGCCTTAAATACACCCAACAACCTGGCCTCCACAACTGCATGTGGCAACAGATTCCACAGATTCACCACCCTTTGGCTAAAGAAATTTCTCCACATCTCTGTTTTGAAAGGGCATCCCTCTATCCTGAAGCTATACCCTCTTGTCCTAGACTCTCCCAGCATGGGAAACATCCTTTCCATATCTACTCTGTCTAGGCCTTTCAACATTCAAAAGGTTTAAATGAGATTCTCTCCCCCCTCCCATCCTTCTGAATTCCAGCGAGTACAGACCCAGACCCATCAAACGTTCCTCGTATGATAACCCTTTCGTCCCTGGAATCATCCTTGTGAACCTCCTCTGGACCCTCTCCAATGCCAGCATGTCTTTTCTAAGATGAGGGGCCCAAAAGTCTTCACAGTACTAAAGGTGAGGCATCACATCCTTGCTCTTGTATCCTAGACCTCTTGAAATGAATGCTAACATGACATTTGCCTTCCTCACCACCAACTCAAACTGCAAGTTCATCTTCAGGGTGTTCTGCACAAGGACTCCCAAGTCCCTCTGCATCTCAGTTTGCTGGATTTTCTCCCCGTTTAGAAAATAGACTGCACATTTATTTCTACTACCAACGTGCATTCCATGTATTTTCCAACATTGTATTTCATTTGCCACTTTATTGCCCATTCTCCTAATCTGTCTAAGTTCTTCTGCAGACTACCTGTTTCCTGAATGCTACCTGCCCCTCCACCAATCTTCTTATCATCTGCAAACTTGGCAACAAAGCCACCTATTCCATCATCTAAGTCATAAGAAGAAGTGGCTCCAATGCTGACCCCTGCGAAACACCACTAGTCACTGGCAGCCAACCAGAAAAAGATCTTTTTATTCCCACTCGCTGCCTCCTACCAATCAGCCAATGCTCTAACCATGTTAGTAACTATCCCGTAATACCATGGGCTCTTAATTTGGTCAGCAGCCTCATGTGTGGCACCTTGTCAAAGGCCTTCTGAAAGTCCAAATATATTTACATCCACTGCATCCCCTTTATCTCTCCTACTTGTGATCTCCTCAAAAAATTCCAACAGGTTCAACAGGCAGGATTTTCCCTGAAGGAAACCATGCTGAATTTGTACTATCTTGTCCTGTGTCACCAAGTACACCATCACCTCATCCTTAACAATTGACTCCAACATCTTCCCAACCGTTGCTAACTGGTCTATAATTTCCTTTCTGCTGCCTTCCTCCTTTCTTAAAGAATGAAGTAACATTTGCAATTTTCCATTCCTTTGGCACCATGCTAGAGTTCAATGAGTTTTGAAAGATCACTTCTAATGCCACCACAATCTCTAATGCTACCTCTTTCAGAACTCTAGGGTGCACTTCATCTGGTCTGGGTGACTTGTGTACCTTTAGGTCTTTCAGCTCTTTGAGCACCTTCTGCCTTGTAATAATAACCACACCCATTTCTCTTCCTTCGCACACTACAACATCAGGCATACTGCTAGTGTCTTCCATAGTGAAGACTGATGCAAAATACTCATTTAGTTCATCAGCCATCTCCTTGTCCTCCGTTATTATTTCTCCTGCCTCATTTTCTAGTGTTCATATGTGAGTGATGATAAATCTGATTCTGATATGGGTCTCTATTGTGGACTGAGAGTGTGAAGGGGACAGGAAGAGGAGAATCATGGTTGGGGAAAAGGGGAAGGGAATGGAAAGCACCAGAGAGACATTCTGTTATGATCAATAAACTAATTGTTTAGAACCAAATGTCTTGGGGCTGGATGTGTCTGCACCCATGCCACCCCCTGCTCCTGACACTTCTGGACCACCTGCCCTACACTGCCGCCGCAGTACTCCCCCCTCACCATTCCCAATATCGTTTGCTCTTGTCAGATTTACAATCTCGTTCTGCGGTCCATGTTGATAAGTACAGTACTGTGCAAAAGTGTTAAACACCCTAGCTATATATATTTGTGCCTAAGGCTTTTTGCACAGTGCATTATTCAAATTTTATTACACTATTGGTCCCCTTTTGTGTTGTACTCTCAACTGTAAAAGAACTGAAAATGGCAACTGAAGAGCTTATATTTGTGTTTGACCTAAGCAATTTGTCCAGAGTGCTTCACGTAATAAATTACAATGAAATATCAAGGCCCCTCCTGCAACACTAATCTGCTTGAAATGTTTGTTGATAAGGAAATGAGAACTTCTGTATCTTCATTGTGATGGGAATTTGTCTCATCTGAAAGTGATTCAGGCCCGTAAGTGTTACTGACCCAAGCAGACAATGCCAAGTGTTTAAGTAAGTTGTGATTGTAAAATTTTGATTCATAATCAACTGAAACTTCAGATTTCGTTAAATGTTGAATTGTGTGAATTAACTTTTGTTGATTTTGACACAGAGAATCAGTAGGGAAAAGTATCAAGCTCTTGACCAGGATTGAAAATGCAGATTTTGGTACTTAGAGACAATGTCACTTATGCTGGTGCAAACAACGCATATTGCCCAATTATTGAAATATGATACCAAGCATCTAAGAGTATTTGTTCAGATTAAACATTTAAAATCTGGACATGTTTCTCATTGTCCTCAGATATGACATTCAGAATCAGGTTTATTATCACCGGAATGTGTCGTAAAATTTGTTAACTTAGCAGCAGCAGTTCAATGCAATACATAATCTAGCAGAGAGAGATGGCAGAGGGGAAGAAGTTTGTTCCTGAATTGCTGAGTGTGTGCCTTCAGTACCTCTTACCTGATGGTAACAGTGAGAAAAGGACATGCCCCGAGTACTGGAGATCCTTAATAATAGACACTGCCTTTCTGAGACACCACTCCCTAAAGATGTCCTGGGTACTTTGTTGGCTAATGCCCAAGATGGAGCTGAATGGATTTACAATCTTCTGCAGCTTCTTTTGGTCGTGTGCATAACCCCTCCCCATACCAGACAGTGATGCAGCCTGTCAGAATGCTCTCCACAGTACAACTGTAGAAGTTTTTGAGTGTATTTGTTGACATGCCAAATCTCTTCAAACTCCTAATAAAGTATAGCCACTGTCTTGCATTCTTTATAACTACATTGATATGTTGGGACCAGGTTAGACCCTCAGTGATCTCAACACCCAGGAACTTGAAGCTGCTCATTCTCTCCACTTCTGATCCCTCTATGAGGATTGGTATGTGTTCCTTCATCTTACCCTTCCTGAAGTCCACAATCAGCTCCTTTGTCTTACTGACATTGTGTGCCAGGTTGTTGCTGAAGCACCATTCCACTTGTTGGCATATCTCACTCCTGTACGCCCTCTTGTCACCACCTGAGATTCTGCCTTCTGATGGAGATCTGGGGCACTTGTGCTTTTTGTCGATGGCAGAAATGCTGCAGCCATAGTGTGCAGTGTCATGGGAATCGTTGGTTGATAAAACAAGTGAAGAGTATTCAATTACACAAAAACTGCTGGTAACATTTTGCAGGTCAAGCAAAATCCACAAGAAACTGAGCTAACATTACAGTTTGATGACCTTTCATAAGTATATGTTAGTTTTAAAATGTTAATTTCATGGTTTGGTTCTTTGAGCCTTGTTTTGGCCACTGCTCCTAGTCATGTCTTGATATAATGTGAAGTAAATCAAGCTTCTTGCTGATAATGGCACTCTCAGGAGAAGCCTGAGATGACAGTGTACTCAGCACTCTGACAGAAAGTGGTGCCTCGCATTGGGCATTTCTTGGCTTTATCATTCACCACAGGATGTGGTGTTTGGATCTGACCATTCAGTTATAAGAGTATTAAAATACTGTCCATTATTTGCTGCTACTTGCTGTTAAATACCTTTGCCACTTGATATTTCATTTTTTACTACAGTACTTTCAATGATACAATTGGTGCTTCTTAAGCATGCACTTACTTACATGTTAATTTAGTGATGCAGACCATAAAGTTACAGGTTTTCTTATCTATTCTAATCTTATCTATCTCACTGACCTTCCAAGAATTCTCTGGCTTTTTAGCTCTCTGATGGTACATATCTCATGGTTTAATCACTTCACCAGTGATAGTTGTGCCTTTTGCTACCAAAATAATTGCTGTTCTAATGGCATATAGATAGCCCACAGAGCCAGTTCCTAGTTGCCATCCTCATTTCTTTGCTCCTTACTCAGCCGTACAAATATTTTATTTTAAGTGCCTATGTAATTGTATTTTTAAAAAAACAATAGATCTCAAAGAGATCTTTTAATTGAAACATATTGGGACTGTTTTGGCCCAACTAACCAGCTGTCACAATTAGCTGAATTTTCATGGAAATGGTTAAAAAGGTATAAAAAAGACAAACTACTGTTAAACTGAGCAATAAATTATGTATTTAAATGAAATACAGAACAAATTGGAACACAAAACCAATGCTACTGCAGTACTATAAAACTTTGTGTTAGTTCCTAATATTTACCAACAGAGGAATTCATTAAGTGTACATTGCTGTGTAAGGAGTGTCCAGGGAGGGGTAGCACCTCTGGTGAAGGGGCTTGTCATGTCCATTCTGGGGTCGTTCACTTGTCTTTGGTCCCCATCAGACACTGGGCTCTCACCTATGCTCCAAGTAGCAGTTTGCATGTGACAGAGTCTACACCTGTACACTGCTTCGACAGGTAGGCTAAACCAAGTGAAGGTGGCTGATGGGTCTCATACCCTAGTGAAATAGGAAAATGCCTTTCCTAGCATCTGAAGTCAGTTTGACAGACTAGGCAGGTGAGATCCAATGGCCAAGATGGCGGTTCTGTAGCACTTCATGGAGAGCGAAGAGCATGATAAGGCACAGAAGAAGTCATGGTTATCCACTGAAAACAAGGAAGACTCCAGGTTTAGATGACTACACAAACCACTGGAGCCAGACTTCCAAGGTCAAGAGAGTGGAACTGTCCCAGTGCAACGGCTTTTCCACTTTTAAAACTCTCCCACACAGGTTTCACCGTTATCATTGGGTGTGATGAACATATTGTTTGATTGACTGAAAATGAACAAATTTTGAACAGTCACCTGGTGTAGATAATTGTCTGCCTACATACAATGCTTTTGATGATTGCATCCTCCAAATCTTAATTTCCATTGTAATATTCAAGATGATTGGTGTCAAATTCTTTATAATTCCTAACTTGTTGATGTAGTGAAATCAATTCATTTTCATTCCCGGCCACTTCTGGCATCACCAAGCCTGAATGCTTGACCCACAGTGAGCAAAACAATTCTAAATTGTCTTGCAGCTTATTTTGCGTAAACTGTCAATGACAAAATCACAGCTTTTTGAACACAAACACATGCATCTGGTGTGACTTAAATTAACTTCTCTCTAAGCACTGTGTAGTGTCCAACAGCCATACATGTGTCTGCAACTGATTCTTGTGAGAAGCTGTCTGCAACAGTGACCTGTCCCAATTAAGTGGCATAGAGTCCCAAATAAATGGAGGAAATCCTGGCTATTTTCTTGATTAGTTTTTACACTTTAAGAATTTTCCCACATAAACAGCTGATTTTATACTTGATATCAGCTTAATTATGAATTCTTTGTGCTCTGTGAAGCACTCCCTCAAAATGACCTGCAGTTTTCAAGAATTTTCAGTGATCTGTGTACATATACACCAAGACCCTCCGTACACTTTGGAACTGTGTTCTGGAGTCTTCATTGTCTCTCCCTGTTCTTTCTGCTGAGTTGTAGCATTTCATACTTTCCTGTTCTGCATGTTTTCAATCACTAGTCTTCCCAGTTTAACTGTCAATGTCACCTTGAATTTTTTTGCTCTCCTTCTCACTGTATACTACATTTGAAAACTGTAAATCTGGTAATTTTACTTTACATTGCCTGTGATGGATATTCAGTATCCTGGTCAGAAGCTTTTTGCTAATCTCTGCTTTTTAGCAGAAGTAACTGTTTAAGTATCAAGATGTTCGTTGTTTTTTTTAAAAACTTTTATTATTTAGCATTTCTCTTATGAAGCAATGCTGTCCAGGCTCAAGACACTATTTTTGACTGACTGAGATTGCAACCTAATCAGAAGAAACAACATTGTCTGTTAACCTAAACTCCTGCCATCTGACCTGATCAATGCGGTTGTGAACACATCACATGCAGATGAGGTCATCACAAGATGACCGGCAAAAGATGTAAATACTAGAAGGCAGTTAAGGTGGGAGGTGACAGAGGGATCTGGGAATACAGATCCAGAAAGTGGTGTCACTGGTAGTTAGGGAAATCTGCAGATGCTGGAAATTCAAGCAACACACACAAAATGCGGGCTGAACGCAGCAGGCCAGGCAGCATCTATAGAGAGAAGCGCTGTCGACGTTTCGGGCCAAGACCCTTTGTCTTCGCCTACAGGAGTTAGGATATTATGTTGAAATTCTGTAAGACATTGGTGAGGCCTGATTTGAAATGTTGTGTGCAGTTTTGGTGACCTACCTACAGGGAAGATGTAAATAAGATTGAAAGAGTGCAGATAAAATTTACAAGGATGTTGCTGGGACTTGAGCTGAGTTATAGGGGAATGCTGAATAGATTATTCCTTAGAATGTAGAAGATTGAGGGGAGATTTGATTGAGGTATACAAAATTATGAAGGGTATAGGTGGGGTAAATGCAAGTAGGTTTCTTTCCACTGAGGTCGGGTGAGACAACAACTAGAGGTCATGAGCTAAGGGTAAAATATTTAAAGGGAACATGGGGGGGTGGGGGGACTTTATCACTCAGAGGGTGGTGAGTGTGTGGAATGACTTGCCAGTGCAAGTGGTGGAGGCGTTGTCGATTTCATTTAAGAGATATATGGATAGGTTCATGGATGGGAAGGATATGGAAGGCTGTGGTGCAGGTGCAGATAGAACAGGCAGATTAATAGTTCGGCATGGACTAGGTGGGCCAAAGGCCCTGTTTCTGTGTTGTAGTGTTCTATGACTGTGAGGTTACTGATAGACATCTATAACAGTAAGACTTAAAATCTTGGCTTAATTTTTACAACTGTAGATGTTGATGCACTCAATATCATCACAAGCCATGCCTAAGTCACTGATTTATATTAAATGAAAGCAGTAAGACCCATCGCTGACCCCTTGGGAACAAGACATTCTGGTATTCTCCATTCTGGGGAAAATAACCATGTCCAACTACTTTAATATGAACTTTAATATGAAATTCTATCTTTGTTGCTGATGATCCTTTAATGACACAGTTGGCAAAACTGATGACTAGTCTTCTGTGTTGCATTGTCAGGAACTGAACCTCTTGTATTTCCTCTTAAATCCTCTCCACCACACTTTCCAATTCACTCCTTAAACCATACTTTTATGACTCATCCTTAGGCTTTTGGTTTCCTATTAACTTAAGTGGTTCAAATTGCTTTAGGACATTGGATCCTTGGTCCTCCCCTTCTTACCCCATCCCTGATTTATTTATTTTCCCCCCTCCCCCTTTTTGTTCTCTCTCTGGCCCATCACACCTTGCCTGTTCTCCATCTCCCTCTGGTGCTCCTCTCCCCCTTTCTTTGTCCCTGATCCTTTCCCTTCTCCAGCTCTGTATCCCTTTTGCCAATCACCTTTCCAACTCTTAGCTTCACCTCACCCCCTCTGGTCTTCTCCCATCATTTAGCAATTCCCCCTCCTACTTTCAAATCTCTTACTATCTTTTCTTTCAGTTAGTCCTGACAAAGGGTCTCGGCTGGAAACGTCGACAGTGCTTCTCTTTATAGATGCTGCCTGGCCTGCTGCATTCCACCAGCATTTTGTGTTGTTGCTTGACTGATGTCTGTTTCTTTCAGGCATGAATTCAGGAAACTCATTGAAAGTTGTAATGCTATCAAGTTGGCTAATAACGTTAAATAAATCTAATTTAGAAAACATGGAGCAAACTTTATTAAAATTGCTTTTTAAGTGTCTCCTGGGAATGAAAATGACCAACAGACTGCACAACAGCACCTTTCTCCATTTAACCTACGAACCTATTGAACCCATGAACACTATCTCACTACTTTTTAAAAATGTCTGTTTTTCAAGTCACATCAAGTTTATTGTCATTTCGACCATAAACTGCTGGTACAGTACATAGTAAAAACGAAACAACGTTCCTCCAGGACCCTGGTGCTACATGAAACAACACAAAACTACACTAGACTTTGTGAGACAGCACAAGGCTACACTAGACTACGTAAAACAACATAAACTGTACTAGACTACAGACCTGCACAGGACTACATAAAGTATACAAAGCAGTGCAGTGCAGTACAATAATTAATAAACAACTTAATAGGCATAGTAGAGGACAAATTACAATATAATAATAAATGATGTAGATGTTAGTCTAGACCCTCGAGTATTGAGGAGTCTGATGGCTTGGGGGAAGAAACTGTTGCACAGTCTGGTTGTGAGAGCCTGAATGCTTTGGTACCTTTTGCCAGATGGTAGGAGGGAGAAGAGTTTGTGTGAGGGGTGCGTGGGGTCCTTCACAATACTGTTAGCTTTGCGGGTACAGCGTATGGTGTAAGTGTCTGTAATAGCGGGAAGAGAGACCCTGATGATCTTCTCAGCTGACCTCGCTATCTGCTGCAAGGTCTTGCGATCCGGGACAGTGCAATTCCCGAACCAGGCAGTGATGCAGCTGCTCAGGATGCTCTCGATACATCCTCTGTAGAATGTGGTGAGGATGGGGGGGGTGGGAGATGGACTTTTCTCAGCCATCGCAGAAAGTAGAGACACTGCTAGGCTTTCTTGGCTATGGAGCTGGTGTTGAGGGACCAGGTGAACACCAAGAAATATGGTGCTCTTAACAATCTCAACGGAGGAGCCGTCAATATTCACTCCGTGCTCTCCTGAAGTCAACAACCATCTCTTTTGTTCACATTCAGAGACAGGTTGTTGGCTCTGCACCAGTCTGTTAGCCGCTGCACCTCCTCTCTGTGTGCTGACTCGTCATTCCTGCTGATGAGACCCACCACTGTCGTGTCATCAGCAAACTTGATGTGATTCGAGCTGTGTATTGCTGCACAGTCATGGGTCAGCAGAGTGAACAGCAGTGGACTGAGCACACAGCCCTGGGGGGCCCCCGTGCTCAGTGTGATGGTGTTGGAGATGCTGCTTCCGATCTGGACTGACTGAGGTCTTCCAGTCAGGAAGTCTAGGATCCATTTGCAGAGGGAGGTGTTCAGGCCCAGTAGTTTCAGCTTTCCAGTGAGTTTCTGAGGGATGATTGTGTTGAATGCTGAACGGAAGTCTATGAACAGCATTTGAACGTTTGTGTCTTTTTTGTCCAGGTGGGTTAGGGCCAGGTGGAGGGTGATGGCAATGGCGTCTGTTGAGCAGTTGGGACGATACGCAAACTGCAGGGGGTCCAGTGAGGGGGCAGCAGGGTCTTTATGTGCCTCATGACGAGCCCCTCGAAACACTTCATGATGATGGATGTGAGTGCAACGGGATAGTAGTTGTTGAGGCAGGACTCTGAAGACTTCTTAGGCACGGGGACGATGGTTGCGGCCTTGAAGCAAGTTGGAACAATGGCGCTGCTCAGGGAGATGTTGAAGACGTCAGTGAGAACATCTGCCAGCTGGTCTGCCCATCCTCTGAGCACTCTGCTAGGAATATTGTCTGGTCCAGCCACCTGGGAGGAAGAGTGGTCTTCCTTGCCACCACGTCATTTTCCTCCTTGAAACGAGTGTAGAATTTGTTCAACGCATCTTGGAGGGAGGCATCACCAGCACAGCCAAGTAATGTCCTGTAGTTGGTGATGTCCAGAACGCTGTTCCGCATGTGCTGCGTGTCGCTGCTGTCCTGGAAGTGGCTATGGATTCACTGGGCGTGTGCACGCTTTTCCTCTCTGATGGCCTGGGACAGTTTGGTCCTCGCTGTTGTTAGGGTTGCTGTGAAGGCAGAGTCACGGGTCCTCAGCAGCACACGCACCTCGTGGTCATCCATAGCTTCTGGTTAGAGTGTGTAGTGATGGTCTTGGACACAGAGATGGCTCCTGCTGGCCAGGTTTTCACCTGCTTCAGAACTGGTCTGGAGTGTCTGACGAGTGGTTTGTATGCTGGGATCAGCATAACAGAGATGTGGTCTGAGTATCCAAAGTGGGGGCAGGGCTCCGCCTGGTACATGTCAGGATGTTTGTGTAAACAAGGTCCAATGCGTTCTCTCCCCTCGTTGCAAAGTCCACATACTGATGAAATTTGGGGAGCACTGACTTGAAGTTTGCATGGTTAAAATCTCTGGCGACAATAAACAGTCCATCAGGGTGTGCATTCTGCAGTTTGCTAATAGTCCCATACAGTTCACAGAGCGCCTCCTTAGCATTAGCGCTGGGGGGAATTTACACACCTACTAAAAGACAGTGGTGAATTCCTGTGGTAAATAAAATGGTCTGTATCTAACAGTCACAAACTCCACTAGCAATGAGCAGTAATTAGAGACCAGCACAGAGTTCTTGCACCATTACACTATTTATCTTTATTACGAACCCCATAACTGGGTCACTTACCAGCAAAGATAGAGAGGTCCGTTGAAGTCTGATGGTACTATTTTAACAGTATTTATTGGTAAAAATACACAAAAATAATATCAATGCAAACATACAGATACTATACGTCGTCAATACTAGATCTAAAAGTGCGGGTATAATAATAATCAATAAGAAATAAGCTCTATCGTTGTCTAGGGGATAATGTATTGTCCGATGGAAATATAAAAGTCACTTTAGTTCATTCAGGCTGCAGCTTTTGGTTGGAGTCAAGAGAGATTTTTAGAACTTGCCAGCTTTTCCTTTTTATGATGTTGATCCTTCGAAATTTCGCTGGTGGTGGTCTCTTCTTTAGCTAAGCCGTCTTCCGTGGTAAGGCCCCAATCCCGGCAACGGGAAAGGACACACGTGGGCCCTCCACCGGCTGTCGCTATTAAACGCTGTCACGGGATTTCTAGCGTTTCTCCTGGTGCGTCTGAAGGGGTTGTTCCCCAGACCCTCTTTTATCCTTACTCACGGGGTCTCAGATGTCAATCAGGTTGGGATGATACAATCCCTCAACCAGCCCACTCTGGTCATTCCCTGAGGGCTTCAATGAATAGTACAGTACTCAATACACAATTCCGTCTCCAAGAGACAATGGCCGTTTTCCGTGGCTTTGTATCGCTGAGGGGCCAGGACATTCCAAACCCCTTGTGGATTCTGTGTGTCTCTCTCTCATTTCCTGGGTCCCAGACCCGCATTAATAGCGATCTTGCGATTCTCAAAAAGGGGGGGGGGGCTACTTTGTACCCTTCGACCCCTCAGAGTTGGGGCACTTTCGTAACATCTTAATTCAAAGTTAGTTAATATACACATATATTACTTGGAGTACTGTGTCCAGTTCTGGTTGCCTCACTATAGGAAGGATGTGGAAGCATTGGAAAGGGTACAGAGGAGAATTACCAGGGTGTTACCTGGTTTGGAGAGTATGCATTATGATCAGAGCTAGGACTTTACTCTTTGGAGGGAAGGAGGCTGAGAGGAGACATGATAGAGGTATACAAGATATTAAGAGGAATAGATAGAGTGGACAGCCAGCACCTCTTCTCCAGGGCACCACTGCTCAATACAAGAGGACATGACTTTAAGGTAAGGGGTGGGAAGTTCAAGGGGGATATTAGAGGAAGGTTTCTTACTCAGGGAGTGGTTGGTGCGTGGAATGAACAGCCTGAGTCAGTGGTGGAGGCAGATACACTAGTGAAATTTAAGAGACTACTAGACAGGTATATGGAGGAATTTAAGGTGGGGGGTTATATGGGAGACAGGGTTTAAGGGTCGGCACAACATTGTGGACCAAAGGGTCTGTACTGTGCTGTATTGTTCTATGTGTTATACTTACTGCAATTCAGTTTTCTTCTGTATTTATCATTTATTGCATTGTACTGCACTGCTGCTGCTAAGTTAACAAATTTCACAACATATGCCAGTGATATTGAACCTGATTCAGATTATTATGATATTTAAGTTTGAAGTTACAGCAGATTTCTTCTGAAGTGCTCATTTTTGTCTCCCTTGCTGTCTGTTGTTAGCGCAGTAATTTAAATTTAAATCATATGACTTTAGAAGCACGATGTATCAGTTCAAATGAAGTTTACGAATGGGAAAGGCTGAGGAAGCCTTTGGGCATTAAAGTGAAATTTGTAAATATGCAGCTGTCATTGGGTGAAGTGGAAAAGAATCATTGTCTGTGTAATGTGCTAATGTTGTTAAGTCTGTGTAACGCTGTATAGTCCAAGGGATATGCCCAGCAGAGTAGAATATACAAATGAAAGCAAAAGGGATGGTGGCCTTTATTTATGGATGGCAGCCATAATTTAAACAGAAACAAACAAAGGTTGTCTAAAATTGAAGAAATTGATACCGAGTTTGAAGGCCCCACTGTGCCCAGATGAATGATAGTGTTGTTTCTTGAAACCACATTGAATCTCATTTCAACAGTGAAAGAGGCCACCTTCAGAGATTTTGGAGTGGAAATGTGATGGGCAATTGAAGTGGCAGATACCTGGAAGTTCAGGGTTATGCTTGCACACTGAGCAGTGATTTTCTGCAAAGTGATCACCTAACTTTCTGTATATTTGTTTTTTCCAATGTGGAGCAGACCATATTGTTGACATTGAATGTAATATATGAGATTCAAAATAATTCAAGTGAATTGCTGCATAATGTGGAATGGATGATTGGTTCCCAAGATACCGGGAAGAGAAGAGTTCTAAGGACAGTTATTACATTTCCTGCAGTTGCATGGGGAAGTACTTTTGCATTTGAAGTTGTATGAGACATTAGTAAGGCTTAATTTAGAGCATATATGTCAAACTCAAGGCCTGCAGGCCAAATCCGGCCCGCGGTGGAATTATCTTTGGCCCGCAAGATAATATCTAATTACTATTAAAGCTGGCCCCAGTAATCGAAGCGCCTATGACGTATGATATGGCTAATGCTGAGTTTATTCAGGTACCAGGTTTTCAGGGTTTTTAGTGTTTATTCAGCAGTCTTGCTCGGCAGTCTTCTTCATAAGAAACGGAATTTGTAAAGTGAAACACTTTGTAGTTATAGCAGAGACTGAGACACATGAGAGCAGGCTGAAAAAACGGAGGCAACGAAAGCTGCGTTCGCACGCGTCTGACTGATCCGGCCCGCATGAAGCTGCATTTTGCTCAATCCGGCCCATGACCTAAAATGAGTTTGACACCCCTGATTTAGAGTATTGTGTGCAGTTCTGGTCACCCACCTACAGGAAAGATCTCAATTAAATTGAAAGAGTATGGAGAAAATTGCACAAGGATGTTGCCAGGACTTTAGGACATAAGTTATAGGGAAAAGTTGAGTAGTTTAAGACCTATTTCTTAGAGTGCAGTAGAATAAGGGGTAGAGATAAGATAAACGGAAACAGGCTTTTCCCTCTAAGGTTGGGTGAGGCTACAAGTCATAGGTTAAGGCTGGAAGGTGAAATGTTTAAGGGGAACATGAGGAGGGGCTACATTCTGAGGGTGGAGAATATGGAACGAGTGGAAGTGATGAATGCAGGTACAAACTCAACATTTAAAATATTTGGTTTAATTAAAAATATTATATAGGCAGTCCCCGGGTTACGTACGAGTTCCGTTCCTGAGTCCATATTTAAGTCGGATTTGTACGTACGTCGGAACAAGTACAGCCGGTATTATTTAGCGTCAGTCATACGTTTGTCTTAGTATATAGTATATATTTTACTTTTCTATGTATATAAAACACTTAAGAAATGTATGTATTCCAATAATTAAACCACTGTGTTGCTTAGTAATAATTGTAGTTTTCATCGGGGCAGGGCCTTTCAAATGCTCCATTATTCTCACTTTATCCGTTATCCTTTAAAATTGTTCCGATCGTTGCCCGACTGTAGTCTAATACTTTTCTAATGACCGATGGTGTTTCACCTCTTTCCAAACGCTTTATTATTTCCACTTTATTTTCAATCGCGATCGCTTCCCGTCAATAGAACAGAAACACTGCGGGTGTCGGGTCCCGACCTCCGCCAGCTCCCGAGGTCCGCTGAGTCTTAAGGACCACCGCACACCGTCAACGGAACAGAAACACTGCAGGCAGCAGGTCCCGAGGTCCGCTGGGTCCTACCGACAGGCTGAATGGGACAAGTGGGGGCTGTGCTGGGTTTGCGTATTTGATCATCCACAATATTTTGCATAGGAATTTAAACTGGAAGTGGCAGTGTTTTTTTTATGAGGTTGAGTTGCGAGCTCGATATCAACCTGGCACAGATGGTACGGGTGTCACTGGATCGACATCAACCCGGCACGGAAGCCTCTGTTCTCCAACCCAGCGTTGATCTCATTACGCCACCAGCTGACTGAAACGGGGGGGGGGGGGGGGGCAGTCAGGGTGAACCTTACTAAGAAAAGTTTAAGCCAAATACAAAGCTAAACACTCAACACAGTGTCAACGGCAATGACTTAAAATGGCGGACGGCGTTCTCCTTCCTCGGTTCGTAAATACGAGTTGTCTGTTAGTCGGACGTTCGTAACTCGGGGACTATCTGTACATGCTTTAAATGCTTTGTAAGTTGATCAGTGGGATGCTTCATGATGATGTGTGATCCATCATTGCAATGGCGGAATTTAAATTCTTATTAATCTGAAATTTCGAAGAACAGGAACTAGACACAGGAACAAGTACACCAAAAAGACCAGAAAATTCACTAGTGCCCTTCAGGAAGTCTGTTGTCATATCCTCACCAATAGAGCACCAAGCTGATCATTACAGTGCTTTTACCTTGCAGCCCAAACTCTGAATCACAGAATCAATATCGCAGATGCATCCTGTGACCACTATTAAGCTTGTTACTAATGGGGAAAGAAAATTCAGGCTGTGGAAAGCAGTGCAGCCAAAGAGAGGGGAAGACATCCTAAGATAACCCTGAGATTGCACCTCAGCACAAACAGCCATGCTTCCATGCGGTGGTGTCTGAAAAGAGGATGCTGTCCGAGTTGCATGCCATCTTGGACAATGACTCCCATCCACTCCATAATGTACTGGTTAGGCACAGGAGTACATTCAGCCAGAGACTCATTCCACTGAGATGTAACACTGAGCGTCATAGGAAGTCATTCCTGCCTGTGGCCATCAAACTTTACAACTCCTCCCTCAGAGTGTCAGACACCCTGAGCCAATAGGCTGGTCCTGGACTTATTTCCACTTGGCATGATTAACTTATTATTATTTAATTATTTATTGTTTATATTGCTATATTTCTTCACTATTCTTGGTTGGTGTGACTGTAACAAAACCCAATTTCCCCTCGGGATCAATAAAGTATGTCTGTCTGTTGCCCCAGCCTATTCAATATCAGCTTTCCCGGGTAACTATTGCATCGTGTCTGGGTGCTTCATTCACACTGACATTAGTATGTATATAATATTCAAGTGACTCTTTTGGGAATTGATTTCATTAGTCTCCATCTTGGGAACACATCTTGAGCAGTCCTCCAGGTAGTACAAGAATGTTTGTAATTCCAAACCTACCCCATGTGGTTAAATATCTTCTGGTGTTGTCTTGCAAGTTAAATTGTGTCATTACTTCTATGTTCAAACAGAAAGAATAAAATTGGACCAAATGCTTGGTATGAATCTAGGTGTCAAATTCAGACAGAACAATAGCAAAGTCATTCCTCGCAATATTGTATTAAAAGCCATGTAATGGGATGTTGGAGATTCTTGGTGGGTCAAACAATATATTTTTCTTGACAGATGCTGCCTTGCCTTCTAGTGCCTCCATCATTTATTTTAGATTTCCAGCCCCTGCTGTTTTTTTTGTATTGCTCTGAATCAGGTTTTATTATCATCCTAAGCTGTAGGTTTCTTCTCAGGTTTGTTATCTGTTGGTGAGGATATGACAACAGACTTCCTGGAGGACACTGGTGTACTTGGTTTGTTATTTGTTAACTTAGCAGCAGCAGTTCAATGCAATACATAATCTAGCAGAAAAAAAATAAAATAAAAATAATAATAAATAAACCAGCAAATCAATTATGTATATTAGATAGATTAAATAAGTGCAAAAACAGAAATACTATATATTTTTTTAAAGAAGTGAGGTAGTGTCCAAAGATTCAATGTCCATTTAGGAAGCAGACAGCAGAGGGGAAGAAGCTGTTCCTGAATCGCTGAGTGTGTGCCTTCAAGCTTCTGTACCTCCTGCCTGATGGTAACAGTGAGAAAAGGGCACGCCCTGGGTGCTGGAGGTCCTTAATAATGGATGCTGCCTATTTGAAACACCGCTCCCTGAAGATGTCCTGGGTACTTTGTAGGCTAGTACCCAAGATGGAGCTGAATTAGATTTACAACCTTCTGTAGCTTCTTTTGGTCCTGTGCAGTAGCCCTTACATACCAGACAGTGATGCAGCCTGTCAGAATGCTCTCCACGGTACAACTACAGAAGTTTTTGAGTGTATTTGTTGACATGCCAAATCTCTTCAAACTCCTAATAAAGGCTCTCCTTATCTGCAAATTCTGCATGCATGAATTCAACCAACTGTGAATCGAGAAAACCCAGAAGTGCTCTTCCAGCACTCGTTCTTTGAGCATGTACAGACTTTTTTTCTTGTCATTATTCATTATTCCCTAAACAATGCAGTATAACAATTTATTACATAGCATTTACATTGTATTAGGTATTATAAGTAATGTAGAGATGATTTAAAGTATACGGGAGGATGTGCGTAGGTTATCGTGGATCAGGATCGAAAAAGATCAGAAGTTCTCTTACTAAGTCGGAACAGGTACATCCAGTATTAGTTAGCGTCAGTTAGTCAAACGTTTGTCTTAGAAAATAGTATATATTTTTCCTTTCTATGCATTTAAAACACTTAAGAAACGTATGTATTTCAATAATTAAACCACTGCGTTGCTTAGTAATAATTGTAGCTTTCATTGGGGCAGGGCCTTTCTCACTTTATCCTTTAAAATTGTTCCGATCGTTGACCGACTGTAGCCTAATGCTTTTCCAATGACCGATGGCGTTTCACCTCTTTCCGATTGCTTTATTATTTCCACTTTATTTTCAATTGTGATCATGATTATTTTTATGAATGGAAACACTGTGGATTCAGAGCTCCGCCGGGCCCTAAAGACCACCACTCTGAGACAGTTTAAACAAGGTTAGGGGTTCTGCTGGGTCCTAAGTCCACCACACTGAAACAGGTTAAATAAGGGACTTGAGCATCCGTTTTTTGATATTGGCGAGGGGTCCCGGAACCAATCCCTCTCAGATAAGGAGGGCCGACTGTATAGCCGTTTTCTTGCCTTCTTTATAACTACATCGATATATTGGGACCAGGTTAGATCCTCAGAGATCTTGACACTCAGGAACTTGAAGCTGCTCACTCTCTCCACTTCTGATCCCTCTATGAGGATTGGTATGTGTTCCTTCGTCTTACTCTTCCTGAAGTCCATAAACAGCTCTTTCATCTTACTAATGTTGAATGCCAGATTGATACTGCGGCACCACTCCACTGGTTGGCATATCTCACTCCTGTACGCCCTCTCATCGCCACCTGAGATTCTACCAGCAATGGTTGTATCGTCAGCAAATTTATAGATGGTATTTGAGCTGTGCCTAGCCACACAGTCATGTGTATATAGAGAGTAGAGCAGTGGGCTAAGCACACACCCAAGGTGTGCCGGTGTTGATTGTCAGCAAGGAGGATATGTTATCACCAGTCTGACAGATTGTGGTGTTCCAGTTAGGAAATTGAGGATCCAATTGCAGAGGGAGGTACAGAGGCCTAGGTTCTGCAACTTCTCAATCAAGATTGTGGGAATGATGGTATTAAATGCTGAGCTATAGTCGATGAACAGAATCCTAATGTAGGTGTTTGTGATGTAGCCATGGAGATTGCGTCTGCTGTTGACCTATTGTGACAATAGGCAAATTGCAATGGCTCCAGGTCCTTGCTGAGGCAGGAGTGCAGTCTAGTCATGACCAACCTCTCAAAGCATTTAATCACTGCAGATGTGAGTGCGACTGGGCAATAGTAATTTAGGCAGCCCACATTATTCTTCTTAGGGACTGGTAGAATTGTTGCCTTTTTGAAGCAAGTGGGGACTTCTGCCTGTAGCAGTGAGAGGTTGAAAAATGTCCTTGAATACTCCCGCTAGTTGATTGGCACAGATTTTCAGAGACTTACCAGGTTGAGACCTTCCACCTTGCGAGGGTTCACTCTCTTTATCGGCCTCTGAGACGAAGATCACAGGGTCATCAGGTGCAGCAGGGATCTTCACAGCTGTAGTTGTGTTCTCCCTTTCAAAGTTGGCATAGAAGGTTCATCTGATAATGAGGCATTGCTGCCAATCATGCTATTGGGTTTCGCTTTGTAGGAAGTAATGTCTTGCAGACCCTGCCAGAGATGCCATGCATCCAATGACGCCTCCAACCTCATCCGAAATGTCTCTTTGCCCTTGAAATAGCCCTCTGCAAATCATACCTGTTTTTCTGGTACATTCTGAGGTATTCTGAGCTTTTTCGTTCATTTTCTGAAAGACTTTCAAAATTCACTGTCATTTCTATGCAAATTTTCAGGGAGTGGAGGGAGAGGGTGGAGTCAAACAATTAGTATATTTCAATATATCTATTGATTAACTTACATGAATATGGGGTAATGAGATTGTTAATATGAACAGATATAATGTAATTGGTAGTTTTAAAAAATATTTTTGTCCTTTTATATACACTTGTATTCTGTATTCTTCTACGTAGAAACTAATAAAAATATTGGGAAAAAAAAGAAAATGATAGCGCATCTACCATTTCCAAGCTGTTTCAGATATGAGTTATTTGAAGCTGATGATTTACTTATGTTTGAGACACTGAAACAATTATACATATCCTCTCTGTTTTTTTATGCTCATTATTTCTCATACCTTCTTGACTTCATTGTTCAGATTGCCTCCTTTGAGTGTAAATTAATAATGGGAGTTTTCAAGGATTATGCTACAGTTGGAAAAGCCCATGCTTCTGGGAATTAAATAGCACCTTTTAATTGGAGAACATAGTGACTACAGTGAAATGACTAAAACTTGTGAGGGTTCTTGAGGCTTAGCTTAATTATACTGCAGCCCAGCATCCTAGAGCGCCATGCTGAACTCTAAATATACTTTCAATGGTCAAGAGCAAATGTGTGGTCAGGACCATTGAAAAGACTTCAGAGACTGTGAGAAGCTGGGGAAAAACACACATTAGAAAATGGAACTGATTAACAAATGGATTATGATTTTTTTTAAAAGAACAAGACAGCGCCAATTTCTTATACAATTACCTGTTTCTCGAGTAGTTATCTATGAGCACGTCAGCAAAAAAGTCATCATGAGCTTTTGTGCAGAGCACTGCTGGAGTTACTAAATCTACAGAGATGGTTAGCTGTACTGGAGTCTGACTTTAATTGTGTTATACAGGTCACCCCCCCCCCCCCATGCAAGACAGTGATGCAGCTGTCAGAATGCTCTCCACGGGACTTCTATAGAAGTTTTTGAGTGTATTTGTTGATGTACCAGATCTCTTCAAACTCCTAATGAAGTTTAGCCACTGTCTTGCCTTCTTTATAACTGCATCAATATGTTGGGGACCAGGTTAGATCCTCAGAGATCTTGACACCCAGGAAACAGCTCACTCTCTCCAATTCTGATCCTTCTATGAGGATTGGTTTGTGTTCACAGCATGCACAGCATTCATTAAAGCAGGTTTGCAACCAGAGCATTACAATGCAGGTTAAATAGGACTTCATCACAAATGCGTATGGATATGTGCCTTGTCATTTAAGATGGAAAAATATGCTGTGGCCCACTGTTGTAATTATGATCATGTGCTATACAAACATAATTGACTTGTATAAACCTAAATTTTGTGTGGTTGACAAAGAAAATTTTAAAAAGCTTGTTTATTTTTAGTCAACACACACAAAATGCTGGTGGAACGCAGCAGGCCAGGCAGCATCTATGGGAAGAAGTACGGTCAATGTTTCGTGCTGAGACCCTTCGTCAGGACTAACTGAAAGAAGAGATAGTAAGAGATTTGAGAGGGGGAGGGGGAAATCGAAATGATAGGAGAAGATGAGGGGGAGGGGTGAAGCTAAGAGCTGGAAAGTTGATTGGCAAAAGGGATACATAGCTGGGGAAGGGAGAAGATCATGGGATGGGAGGCCTAGGGAGAAAGAAAGGGGGAGGGGAGCACCAGAGGGAGATGGAGAGCAGGCAAGGAGTGATTGTAAGAGGGACAGAGAGAGAAAAGAAAAAAGGGGGGAGATAAATAAATGAGGGATGGGGTAAGAAGGGGAGGGGGCATTAACAGAAGTTAGAGAAATCAATGCTCATGCTATCAGGTTGGAGGCTACCCAGATGGCATATAAGATGTTGTTCCTCCAACCTGAGTGTGGCTTCATCTTGACAGTAGAGGAAGCCATGGATAGACATATCAGAATGGGAATGGGACGTGGAATTAAAATGTGTGGCCACTGGGAGATCCTGCTTTCTCTGGCGGACCGAGCGTAGGTGTTCAGAGGAGATCTGCAGAATGTGGGAAATCTGAAAAAAATGCTGGAAGCCCTCAGCAGGTCATTCCAAAGGATTGTTGACCTGAAGCTTTAACTCAGTTCCTCTTTCTACAGCAGCTGCTTGACTTTGTGTAATCATATACTCGTTATGCTTGGGTTAAGCTTGTAGGTCTGAACTGATTTTGGACAATTGGTTGAAGTTTTCTTCAACCAATACTCTGGCGGGTGTTCCTGACCTGGGATCCCAGACCCCTTCATTAATGGTAAGGGTCCATGCCATTAAAAAAGTTGGGAGCCGCTGGTTTAGAACATGACTTTTAACTGTTTCCAGGATGTGCTGTGTGTATTGCTTTCAGGGAGAACTGTTAAAAAGATTATTTAAGGTAGATTGAAAGCTTTTGAGATAAATGAACGTGAAGGGTTTCACCTGATATTTTGATTACCTGAATAATAGAACCCATACAATTCCTCTGCTTTTAAGGGGTTAATCCTCATCATTTGAACCCCTTGACTTGATATGTCATGAATGGAGGATGTTTGAAATGGAAGTACCTTTGTTTTGAGCTGTATTAAATCAGCATAGTCTGAGCCAGGCAACTTTCAATTTGCCAGACAGCCGATGATTCGGTTGGGCTGGAAAAGAAGCCCAATTTCTTCAGCCTACCTAATTTTAACACTTCACTCCAGGTTTTATTAACATGAGTTGGAGTAAATATACCATCTTCCTTGGATGGTTCAGGTGGCTGACATTTGGTCACTTTGTATGGAATGCAGCTCAACATGGCCGGATTTTGGTTAGTTATGCCAGGGCAGGACTTGCACAGGGACCTGGAGAGTACTGTAGAACAAAGAGACCTAAACATGCATGTATATTGTTCCCTGGAAGTGTTGACACAGGTGGACAGGGTTTTGAAGCTGGTGTATGACATGTTTGCTTTCATCATAAAGGGCAATGAGTGTAGGTGTTGCGACGTCATGTTACAATTCTGTAAGTCATTGATAAGACCTCACTTGAAGTACTGTGTTCAATTCTGCTTGCTGAGCTCAGGGAAGAAGGTCATTGAATTGGAAAGGTTGGGGCACACAAGGTTCACAATTACTGGGTACTGGGACTGGAAGTCTTAAGTTTTTAAGAAGAGATTCACCAGGTTGGGTTGCTTTTCTCTGGAGGAATCTGAGGAGCGACTTTGTAGAGATATATAAAAATAGTGAGGGGAGTAGATAAGGTGGTTGATCACAGCCTGAATACCAGGACAAGGGAGTCAGGGCAGAGGTTTAAGGTGAGAGGTGAAAATTTAGAAGAGAGCTGAGGAGCAGCTTTTTCACACAATGATGGTAGGTGTACTGCTCTGGAAAGCTGTAAGGGCAGGTATCATTAAAAGGTTTGAAAGGCATTTGGAATGGTAATGGATAGAAAAGACCAAGATAGGTATGGGCCAGATGGAGGCAAATGGGACTTTCTCAGATAAGCATCTTGGTCAGCTTGGATGTGTTGGGTTGAAGGGGTTGTTTCTGTGCTATATAATTCAATGACTCATAGTTGCCAGTAAGGGAGGGGAATTTTATTTGAGCCAATAAAAAGAAGTAGGTTAAAAGCAGAGTGGCCAGGGTTAGAGTGATCAGGCTTTGGTGTAAACCGGTGGAGGCTCTAAGTAAGTTGTGAATTTCTTTTCTTTCTTTGTCCATTAGTACATAGTTAGTGGGGGGTGAGAATTGGACCAGGTTTAATTATATGTTTTTCGTGTGAGATGTGGGAACTCTGGGAAACCTTCAGTCTCCTTGATAACTATATCTACATGGAGGGTATCGAGCTATACTCCTCAGAGTCTACGTTCAGAAATTAGAGCTACAGCTTGATGATCTACGGGAGAGTGATGATGTGATAGATAGGAGCTACAGGGAGGTATCTAGTTGATTGTCAGGAGAGGGAAAGGGAATAGGCAGCCTGTGCAGAGTAGCAAGTGGCCGTTCCCCTCAATAATAAATATACTGTTCTGGATGCGGCTGGGTTGGGTCGACCAACGGGGGAAGCCACAGTGACTGGGTCTCTGCAACTGAGTCTGACTCTGTTACTCAGACTGTTCCTCTATTCCTCTTCCCCCTGTTGTAAAAGGGGGAAGAGGAATAGAGTCAGAAGCAGGCAGGAGATTCTGTGGATGTGGAATGAGTCACCCAGATGGTATGTTGCCTCCCGTGTGCAAAGATCAGGGATGTCTTGGATCCACAGCATTCTAAAGGGGAAGGTGAACAGCCAGAGGTGTTGTACATAGTGGCACCAACAACAGCAAAGAGATGAGGCCCTGAAGAGAGAATATAGAGAGTTGGGTAGAAAACTGAAAAGCAGGACCTCAAGGGCAGTAACCTCTGGATTGCTGCCTGTGCCATTTGCTAGTGAGGGTAAAAATAGAATGACTTGGCATATGAATGTACCACTGAGGACTGGTGCATGAGGCAGAATTTCAGATTTCTGGATCATTGGGATCTCTTCTTGGGAAGGTATGATCTGTACAAAAAGGATGGGTTACACCTGAACCTGGGGGGGGGGGGGGGTGCAGTGGAACTAATATCCCTGTGGGCAGGTTTGCTGGAGCTATTGGGGAGGGTTTAAACTTATTTGGCAGGTGAATGGAAACTTGAGTGAAAGGGATGAGGACAGGGGAGTTGGTATACAAGTAGATGTAGTGAGACTGAGGAAGGACAGGTAGATGATAGGGCTAAATTACAGTCAGTGGGATGGGTTGAAATTTAACATGGGGGAAAATTAAGAAAGGTGATTAATACAGAACTGAAAGTGTAATATTTGAATGCACATAATATACATAATAAGGTAGATGATCTTGTAGCACAGAGCAGTTGGCAGCTATGACGTGTAGACATCACTGATTTGTGGCTGAAAGAAGATCATAGTTGGAAGCTTAACATCCAAGGATACACATTGTATCGAAAGGACAGGCAGGTGGGCAGAGGGGGTGGGTGACTCTGTTGGTAAAAAATGAAATCAAGCCATTAGACGTGACATAGGATCGGAAGATGTAGAATCCTTGTGGTAAAGTTAAGAAATTGTAAGTACAAACCCCATTTCTAGAAAAGTTGGGAAAAGTTGGAATAAAAACAAAATTCTGTGATATGTTAATTCACATGAACCTTTATTTAACTGACAAAAGTACAAAGAAAAGATTTTCTATAGTTTTACTGACCAACTTAATTGTATTTTGTAAATATACACAAATTTAGAATTTGATGGCTGCAACACACTCAACAAAAGTTGGGACAGAGGCATGTTTACCATTGTGTTACATCACCTATCCTTTTAATAACACTTTTTAATCGTTTTGGAACTGAGGATACTAATTGTAGTAGATCTGCAATTGGAAATTTTGTCCATTCTTGCTTGATATAAGACTTCAGCTGCTCAACAGTCCATGGTCTCCGTTGTCTGATTCTCCTCTTCATGATGCGCCATACATTTTCAATAGGAGATAGATCTGGACAGGCAGCAGGCCAGTCAAGCACACGCACTCTGTGTCTACAAAGCCATGCTGTTGTAGCCCATGCAGAATGTGGTCTGGCATTGTCCTGCTGAAATAAGCATGGACGTCCCGGGAAGAAACGTCGCCTTGATGGCAACATATGTCTCTCTAAAATCCTAATATACGCCTCAGAGTCAATGGTACCTTCACATACATGCAACTCACCCATGCCGTGGGCACTGATGCACCCCCATACCATCACAGATGCTGGCTTTTGCACCTTTCGCTGATAACAATCAGGATGTTCGTTTTCTTCTTTGGCACGGAGAACTCGACGCCCGTTTTTTCTGAAAACTAGCTGAAATGTGGACTCATCTGCCCACAGCACACGGTTCCACAGTCTTTCGGTCCATCTGAGATGAGCTCGGGCCCAGAGAACTCGCCGGCGTTTCTGCATAGAGTTGATGTATGGCTTCCTCCTTGCATAATACAGTTTCAAGTTGCATTTCTGGATGCAGCGACGGACTTTGTTAAGTGACAATGGTTTTCCGAAGTACTCCCAAGCCCAGGTGGCTATAATTGTCACAGTAGCATGACGGTTTCTCAGGCAGTGCCGCCTGAGGGCTCGAAGATCACGCGCATTCAACAGTGGTTTCCGACCTTGCCCTTTACACACTAAGATGTCTCTGAATTCTCTGAATCTTTTCACAATATTATGTACTGTAGATGTTGAAAGACCTAAATTCTCTGCAATCTTGCATTAGGAAATGTTCCTTTTGAACTGATTAACAATTCTCTCACGAACTTTGGCACAAAGGGGTGAGCCACGACCCATCCTTGCTTGCAAAGACTGAGCCTTTGATGGACGCTACCCAGTCATGATACCTCACCTGCTACCAATTAGCCTGCTTAATGTGGAGTCTTCCAAACTGGTGTTACTTGAATTTTCTTTGTACTTTTGTCAGTTAAATAAAAGTTCACGTGAATTAACATATCACAGATTTTTGTTTTTATTACATTTTGGAAAATATCCCAACTTTTCTGGAAATGGGGTTTGTAAAAAGACTGTGATGGGAATTATATACAAGCTTCTGAACAGTACCCAGGATACGGAGTACATATTACAATGGGAGATGGGCGAGGCATGTAAAAAGGGCAATGTTACGATAGTCATGGGAGATTTCAATATACAGTTAGATGGGGAAAATCAGGTTGACATTGGATCCCAAGAGAAGGAATTTGTTGAATGCCTACAAGATGGCTCTTTAGAACAAGTTGTTGACCCCACCAGGGGAAAAGCAATACTGGTTTGGATGTTGTGCAAAGAAACAGAGTTAATTAAGGAGATCAAGGTAAATGTACCCTTTGGAGGCAGTGATCATATTATGATAGAATTCACCCTGCAGTTTGAGAGGGAAAAGCTAAAGTCAGATGTTTCAGTATTACAATGGAATTACGAGAATTACAGAGGCACGAGAGAGGAGCTGGCCAAAGTTAATTGGAAGGGATGGTGGTAAAACAGCATTGGCTCAATTTTCTGGGAGCAATTCAGAAGGTGCAGGATAGATACATCCCAAAGAATTATTCTAAAGGCAGGATGACACAACCCGGCCGACAAAGGAAGTCAAAGACGGCATAAAAGCAAAAGAGAGGGAATATAATATAGCAAAAAACTGGTGTGGTTAGAGGATTAGAAACTTTTTTTTAAAAAACAAAAGAAGGCAACTAAAAAAGCCATAAGAACAGAAAAGATGAAATATTAGTAAGTTAGTCAATAATATAAAAAATGATGCAAATCATTTTATTTCTAATATATAAAGAGTAAAAGAGAGGCAAGCGTGGATATTAGACCATTGGAAACTGACACTAGAGAGTTAATGGGGAGGACAAAGTAATTGTGCGTGAACTTTATAAGTACTTTGTGTCAGTCTTCACTGTGAAAGTCTCTCACAGTATGCCAGAAATTTGAGTGGGGGCAGAAGTGAATGTAGCTGCTATTACAAAAGAGAAGGTGCTTGCAAAGCTGAAAGGTAGATAAGCCACATGGACGCACCTCAGTTCTGAATGAGATGGATGAGGAGATTGCAGAGGCATTAGATAGATAGATAGATACTTCATTGATCCCAAAGGGAATTACAGTGTTACAGTCGCATTACAAGTACACATACAGTACATACACGAATCAGAAGAGAAGTCAGAAAGAATAAAACATAAACTACCTCAAACAGTATAACAGGAAGGAGATCATAATTTCTCCGACTACTAGTTGACTCATTATAGAGCATATGACAAGATAGGCAGAACTCAGCATGGTTTCTTTAAAGGAAAATCCTGCCTGATAAACCTAGTGCAATTTTTTTAGGAAATTACAAGTAGGCTAGACAAGGGAGATGCAGTGGATGTTGTGTATTTGGATTTTCAGAAGGCCTTTGACAAGGTGCCGCACATGAGGCTGCTAAACAAGAGCCCATGGAATTACGGAAAAGTTACATACGTGGATAGAGCGTTGGTTGATTGGCAGGAAACAGAGAGTGGGAATAAAGGGATCCCATTCTGGTTGGCTGCCAGTTACCAGTGGTGTTCCACAGGGGTCCATGATGGGGCCACTTCTTTTTACGTTGTATATCAATGATTTGGATTATGGAATAGATGGCTTTGTGGCTAAGTTTGCTGATGATACAAATATAGGTGGAGGGGCTGGTAGTGCTGAGGAAATAGAGAGTCTGCAGAGAGACTTGGATAAATTGGGGGAATGGGCAAAGAAGCGGCAAATGAATTACAGTGTTGGAAAGTGTATGGTATCTGAGTAGTCAGGGCATCAAAGGTTATAGTGAGAAGGCGGGGGAATGGGACTAAAGGGGAGATTGGATCAGCTCATGATGAAATGGCGGAGCAGACTTGATGGGCCGAATGGCCGACTTCTGCTCCTTTGTCTTATGGTCTAATGGCCGAGGGTAAGAATGACCTCATACAGTGCTCTTTGGAGCAGTGCAGCTATATTAGTCTATTACTAAAAGTGCTTCTCTGTTCAGCCAAGTTGTCATGCAGAGGGTGAGAAACATTGTCTAGAATTGCCAGGATTTTCTGTAGGGTTCTTTGTTCCACCACAGCCTTCAGTGTATCCAGTTTGACTCCAATACAGAGCCAGCTTTTCTAATGAGTTTAATGAGCCTGTTGACATCACCCACATTGATGCCATTGCCCAAGCACACCACAGCATAAAAGATTGTACAACAGAGTAATAGAGGATGTGAAGGAGGCCTGCATATTCCAAAGGACCTCAGTCTTCTCAGGAAGTAGGGGCGATTCTGGTCCTCTTGTATATAGCCTCTGTGTTGGTGCTCCACTCAAGTCTGTCATCCAGGTGCACCCCCAGGTACATGCAGGTCCTCACCACATCCACATTCTCACCATCAATAGTAACCAGGAGCAGTGCAGGCTTAGTCTTCCTAAGTCCATCACCGTCTCCTTTGCCTTACTGATGTTGAACTGCAAATGATTCAGCTCGCACCTTTGACCAAGTCCTCTACCAGGGCCCTGTGTTCGTCCTCCTGTCCTCCCTATATACATCCAATTATTGCTGAGTTAATCAGAGAATTTCTGCAGATGAATCAGTGTTGCATCTAAAGTCTGAGGTATACAGGATAAATGGGAAGGGAGCCAATACAGTCCTCGTGGGGCTCCAGTGCTGCTTATAGCCATGTCCAACACACAGCTCTGAAGCTGTGGTCTGCATTATCCAGGATACAATGGAAGTGCCATCCTGCATTAAATGGAGCTATTCCCCCAGCAATGAGGGCTGTATGGTATTGAAAGCACTTGAGAAATCAGGAAGTGGGATTGTCACAGTGCTGTCCTACTTATCCAAATGACAGTGAGCTGTGTTCAGCAGGTACATGACAGCATCATCAACTCCAGTGTGCTGGTAGGCAAACTGCAGGGGATCAAGGGCTGATTTGACCAAGGGTCAGAGGTGAGCGAGGACGAGCCTCTCTAGGGTCTTCAGTAGTGATCTTTCAAGAGTCATTAGATTCTGGAATGATTCAGGGGATTAGAAAATTGCAGATGTGACTGCACTCTTTAAGAAGGGAAGGAGGCAGAAGAAAGGAAATTAAAGGGACCGCTTCTTTTCACCTAGTATGTCCGTGTTTGGATGATGGAATTGATGGCTTTGTGGCCAAGTTTGTGGATGATACGAATATAGGTGGAGGGGCAGAAAGTGTTGAAGAAGCAGTGAGTCTGCCGAAGGACTTGGACAGGTGAAGAGAATGGGCAAAAAAGTGGCAGATAAAATAAAGTTTAGGAAAGTGTATGGTCATGTACTTTGGTAGAAGAAATAAAGTTGTGGACTATTTTCTGAACAGAGAGAGGAAATTCAAAAATCAGATATTTAAATGGACTTGAAAAGCTTTGTGTAGAGTTCCCTAAAGATTAACTTGCAGTTTGAATTAGTGGTGATGAAGGCAGATGCAACATTGGCATTTATTTTGAGGGGATTAGAATATGCAATCCTGCTGGGATGTAATACTGAGGCTTTATAAGGCATTGGTCAGCCCACACTTGCAGAATTGTGAGCAGTTTTGGGCCCATTATCGAAGAAAAGAGTGTTGGCATTGGAGAGAATCCAGAGAAAGTTCATGAGAAAGATTCCTGGAATGTATGGTCAGAGTTTGATTACCTTTGGCCTGTACTCACTGGAGTTTAGACGAATAAAGCCGGGGGTGGGAGGTGGAGATCTCATTGAAACCTATTGAATATTGAAAGGCCTAGATAGAGTGGATATGGAGAGGATGTTTCCTATAGTGGGAGAAGTCTAGAACCAGAGGGCAAAGGCTCAGGATAGAGGGATGTCCATTTAGAGCAATGAGGAGGAATTTCTTTAGCTATAAGGTGGTGAATCTGTGGAATTTATTGCTAGACAGCTGGAAGAGGCCAAGTCATTGGGTATACTTAAATTGAAGGTTGATAGGTTATTGATCAGTCAGGTGTTAAAGGTTATGGGGAAAAGATGGGAGAATCGACTTGAGAGGAATAATAAATCAGTCATGGTGGAATGGTGGAGAGAAGACCTCAGGCTGAATGGGCTAATTCTGCTCCTTTGTCTTATGGACTCCATAACTTTCTGGCTGCCTTCTCAATTTTCAATGATCCATGCAGTCTCATCTAGGAATTGAAATATTGTTTTCATGTAGCCAAATGGGAGAAATGAATTCAAAATTTACATTGTTTTCACAATAAAGCTGGCATTTGAATACATAACAGCATCTTAGTTGAAGAATTACTTATTTTG
Source organism: Hemitrygon akajei (assembly GCF_048418815.1). Taxonomy (NCBI): domain Eukaryota; kingdom Metazoa; phylum Chordata; class Chondrichthyes; order Myliobatiformes; family Dasyatidae; genus Hemitrygon; species Hemitrygon akajei. The sequence continues at coordinate 88,985,891 of NC_133135.1, read as the reverse complement.
ATTGGTTACGTTGTAATGGTGGTAATGGAGATGAACCCAGTGGATATGAGAAAAATGGTGATGATATTGATAGTATCAAGTGACCACAGTGTAGCAAGTTGAAGCACTTCCTACTGGAGAATCCAAATTATTATTAAAGAAATGAGAAAGGAGTAGTGATCTAAAAAAGAGAAAGTTGCTTGGTCACGAGGCAAGGACTTTTGTGGTCTTGTGTCTTTGTAAGTAATTGATGGTCAAGGCAGTATTGGTTGGTGACTTGATTAGCCTAGATCTAATGATACGATTAGCTTATTTTCTGCAGTGTGGGTTCAGTTGCTACTTTTGAAGAGAATAACATTGTCATCTGTAACAAAAATGACAGGTGCCATAGTAGTATAGTGGTTTGCGTGATGTTATTAAATCTCAAGCGTCAGAGTTCACTTCTGGTGACATCTGTAAGAAGTTTATACAGCCTCTCTGTGAACGTGTATGTTTCTGGGTGCCAGTTTCCACCCACATTCCAAAGATGTTCTAGTCATTATAAATTGTCCTCTGATTTGGCTAAGGTTAAATAGGTGGGTTGCTGGGTAGTGTAGCTATTTTGGCCAAAAGAGCCTGTTCTACACGGAATCCATAATTAATTAAATAAATAATAGCCATGTTGCTTGAGCATGATATACAGGCTGAACAAGAATTAGCAGTGTTCTCAACATTGTGTATAGCAATAACTTTATTGACCTTGTGTCAAGATGAGTTTTGCTTGCTACTGTTTTACTTTCAATTGAAGTTGCCAAGGACCAGTTATATGAATTGAGTGTAAAATATCTAAAATAATAATTGCCTAGGCACAAGATTCAAGCAACCCAATCCAATGGACTTTGCAAGAACATCTTTGTTAATAACTGAGGACTAGAAATTTGTGACAGTTGACCACAAATTATTCAATAAAAAGTCTGATGTAATTATTGTATTGGGGCTACTTGAATATTTCAATCAGGGTTCAACACCTTTCTATTAGCTTCCTAAAATATGCCTTGCCTTGTAGCAATAGAGACCCAAAGTTGAGTGACACTTGACCTTGTGTTTTCATATGGCATTTGGTCACACATAGGGGTAGGAAAACTCTTGCTGATTAACAGCATTCATCAGTTGATTGTCATCCTCCTCCCTGTTGAGCATGACGTTGTAATCCTTGAGGGTAGTACTTATCAGCAACTTTGGCTTGATAGTGTCACTCTAGACTAATCTGGTAAAATATCAGACTAGCCTATAAAGGCGTGACAACCAAAACCCAATTGACTTCAGCTTTTGCAAACTATCACTTCCTGATGTGTCCATTCACAACATTATTAGGAGGAAGAGCCACCACCATGCCTGCATTTGATGCACCCGAAGTCCCATCTTCACATGGAGGGTATTCTCCTCTGTAGTACAACTATTTTGCAATATGAAATAGAGAGAACAAAAATACAAGCAGCCATGAAGTAGCATGGGGCATAATTAGAATTGAATTCCAGCATTTAATGAGGAGTGTAAAACAACATTCCAGAAACTTAGAACATTAAACAGTATAGCACAGGAAAAGCCCTTCAGTCCACCAGGTCTACACAGACTATTGACAGGTAGTTATGAGGAAGTAGAGAGGCTACAGTATGACTTAGATCGAAGTGGCTGATGGAATACAGTGTCGGGAAGGGTATGGTCATGCACTTAGGTAGAAGAAATGAAAGGGCTGACTATTTTCTAAATGTAAAGAAAATACAAAAATCTAAGGCGCAAGGGGACCTGGGCAGGATCCTTGTGCAGGATTCCTAAAGGTTAATTTGCAGGTTGAGTCTCTGGTGAAGAAGGCAAATGCGATGCTAGCATTCATTTCAAGAGGACTAGAATATAAAAGCAAGGATAATTGTGAGCACCTTTGGGCCCCTTATCTTAGAAAGGATGTGCAGAAACTGGAGAGGGTTCAAAAGAGATTCACGAAAATGATTCCTGGATAAACGGCTTGTCAAATGAAGAGTGTTTGATAGCTCTGGGCCTGTATTCACAGGAATTCAGAAGAATGAGGGGTGAACTCATTGAAACCTATCGAATGGTGAAAGGCCTTGACAGAATGGATGTGGAGAGGATGTTTCCAATTGTGAGAGCCTCTAAGTCCAGAGACCACAGCTTCAGAATACAGGGGTGTCCTTTTAGAACAGGGTGAGGAGGAATTTCTTTAGCTAGAAAGTGATGAACCTGTGGAATTCATTGCCACAGGCAGCTGGAGAGGCTAAGTCTTTATGTATATTTAAAGCAGAGGTTGATAGATTCTCGATTGATCAAGGCAGGAAGAAGGCTACGGATGAACGGCTAAGGATTTCCGGAGCGAAGGAAGTTTTACCACTCGGGGTAAAAGAGGGGCAAGACTGTGCAGGCACGTGACGTCAGCCAGTAGAGCGGGAAAAGTTTAAAAAGAAGACCGCCATATCCAGCAGGCAGCATTCGGAGCGGGCAGTGGAGTGAGAGGTAGCAGAGTGATAGGGTTTTGACTCAATGGACTTAGGCGGTAACGAGGCGAGGTAGGTCTACCTGTGTTAATTGCAGAAAGGAAAATAGTATGTGTGTGAGGCCGGTTTTCTGTGCTTGGTGTCAGATGTGGGAGGTCCTGGAGTCTCCCAGCCTCGCAGACAGCCATATCTTTACCTGGTGTGTCGAGCTGCAGCTCCTAAGGGATACGTTAGGGAACTGGAGATGCAGCTTGATGACCTTCATCTGGTCAGGGAGAATGAGGAAATGATAGAAAGGAGTTATAGGCAGGTGGTCACACCAGGGCCACGGGAAAAAGAGAAGTCAGGAGAGGGAAGGGAAGAGTCAGGTTCTAGAGAGTTCCCTTGTGGCTGTACCCATTGACAATAAGTTCTCCTGCTTAAGTAATGTTGGGGGGACAGCATACTTGAGGGAAGCAACTGTGGCCGTGCCTCTGGCACAGAGTCTGGCCCTGTGGCTCAGGAGGGTAGGGAAAAGAAGAGGAAGGCAGTAGTGATAGGGGACTCTATAGTGAGGGGGTCAGACAGGCGATTCTGTGGATGCAGGAAAGAAACTCGGATGGTAGTTTGCCTCCGAGGTGCCAGGGTCCAGGATGTTTCAGATCTCATCCAAGATATCCTGCAGTGGAAGGGAGAACAGCCAGAGGTCATGGTACATATTGGTACCAATGACATAGGTAGGAAAAGGGAAGAGGTCCTGAAAAAAAGGATACAGGGAGTTAGGAAGGAAGTTGAGAAGCAGGACCGCAAAGGTAGTAGTCTTGGGATTACTGCCTGTGCTACGCGACAGTGAGTATAAGAATAGAATGAGGTGGAGGATAAATGCGTGGCTGAGGGATTGGAGTAAAGGGCAGGGATTCAGATTTCTGGATCATTAGGACCTCTTTTGGGGCAGGTGTACTGGGGAGAGTTTAAACCAGCATTGTTGGGGGTTGGGAACCGAACTGAAGAGACTGGGGAAGAGGAGGTTGGCTCGCAAGAGGGGATAGAGAAGGGATGCGCTCAGACGGTCAGTTTGAGATGTGTCTATTTTAACGCAAGGAGTATTGTGAACAAAGCGGATGAGCGTAGAGTGTGGATCATTACTTGGAGCTATGATGTTGTGGCCGTTACAGAGACTTGGATGGCTCAGGGATAGGAATGGTTACTTCAAGTGGTGGTTTTAGATGTTTCAGAAAAGACAGGGAGGGAGACAAAAGAGGTGGGGGTGTTGCACTGTTGATTAGAGATTTTGTCACGGCTGCAGAAAAGGTGGACGCCATGGAGGGATTGTCTACGGAGTCTCTGTGGGTGGAGGTTAGGAACAGGAAAGGGTCAATAACTTTACTGGGTGTTTTTTATAGGCCGCCAAATAGTAACAGGGATATCGAGGAGCAGATAGGGAACCAGTTCCTGGAAACGTGTAATAATAACAGAGTTGTCGTGATGGGAGATTTTAATTTCCCAAATATCGGCTGGCATCTCACCAGAGCAAGGTGTTTAGATGGGGTGGAGTTTGTTAGGAGTGTTCAGGAAGGTTTCTTGACACAATATGTGGATAAGTCTACAAGAGGAGAGACTGTACTTGATTTGGTATTGGGAAATGAACCTGTTCAGGTGTCAGATATCACAGTGGTAGAGCATTTTGGAGATAGTGATCATAATTCTATCTCTTTTACAATAGCATTGGAGAGAGATAGGAACAGACAAGTTAGAAAAGCATTTAATTGGAGTAAGGGGAATTATGAGGCTGTCAGGCAGGAAATTGGAAGCTTAAATTGGGAACAGATGTTCTGAGGGAAAGGTACAGAAGAAATGTGGCAAATGTTCAGGGGATATTTGTGTGGAGTTCCAATGAGACAGGGACCGTGTTAAACAAAGGGTGTAATAAATCTAATCAAGAAGAAAAGAAAAGCTTACAAAAGGTTTAGAGAGTTAAGTACAGTTGGCCCTCCTTATCTGCAGATTCCGCATGCGCGGATTCAACCAACTGCGGATCGGGAAAACCCGGAAGTTCTCTCTCCAGCACTTGTTGTTTGAGCATGTACAGACTAATTTTTCTTGTCATTATTCCCTAAACAATACAGTATAACAACTATTTACATAACATTTACATTGTATTAGGTATTATAAGTAACCTAGAAATGACTTAAAAGTACAGGCAGTCCCTGGGTTATGAATGAGTTCCATTCCTGAGTCCGTCTTTAAGTCGGATTTGAAGTCAGAACAGGTACATCCGGTATTATTTAGGGTCAGTTAGTCAAACGTTTTTCTTAGTATATAGTACATGTTTTACCTTTCTATGCATAAAAAACACTTAAGAAACATATGAACCTCAATAATTAAGCTACTGTGTTGCTTAGTAATAATTGTAGCTTTCATTGGGGCAGGGCCTTTCACATGCTCCATTAAAATTGTTCCGATCGTTGACCAACTGTAGCCTAACACTTTTCCAATGACCGATGGTGTTTCACCTCTTTCCGATCGCTTTATTACCATAGAACCATAGAACACTACAGCACAGTACAGGCCCTTCAGCCCTCCATTTTGTGCCGACCCAAATAATCCTTTAAAAAAAAGTACTAAACCCACACTACCCCATAACCCTCCATTTTTCTTTCATCCACGTGCCTGTCCAAGAGGCTCTTAAATACCCCTAATGTTATAGCCTCCACCACCATCCCTGGCAAGTCATTCCAGGCACTCACAACTCTCTGTGTAAAAAAAAAACAAACAAACAAACAAACGAACAACTTACCCCTGAAGTCTCCCCTAAACTTCCCTCCCTTAATTTTGTACATATGCCCTCTGGTGTTTGCTAATGGTGTCCTGGGAAACAGGTACTGTCTATCCATCCTATCTATGCCTCTCATAAACTTGTAGAACTCTATCAAGTCCCCTCTCATTCTTCTACGCTCCAATTTTTTTCCCCCCAACTTTATTACTACCACATTATTTTCAATTGTGATCATGATTATTTTCGTGAACAGAAACCCTGCAGTTTCAGAGCTGCCCCACCGGGTCCTAATGTCCATCACACTGAGACATCTTAAATAAAGTCCAGGGTTACGCTGGGTCCTAACGACCACCGCACTGAGCCAGGTTAAATAAGGGACTTGAGCATCCGCATTTTTTGGTATCCACGGGGGGTTCTCAGAACACATCCCCCACGGATAAGGAAGGCCGACTGTAATGTTAGGGATCTAGAAGATTATAAAGCTAACAGGAAGGAGCTTAAAAAGGAAATTAGGAGAGCCAGAAGGGGCCATGAGAAGGCCTTGGCGGGCAGAATTAAGGAAAACCCCAAGGCATTCTACAAGTATGTGAAGAGCATGAGGATAAAGCGTGAAAGAATAGGAACTATCAAGTGTGACAGTGGGAAAGTGTGTATGGAACCAGAGGAAATAGCAGGGGTACCTAATGAATACTTTACTTCAGTATTCACTATGAAAAAGGATCTTGGTGATTGTAGTGCAGACTTGCAGCAGACTGAAAAGCTTGAGCATGTAGATGTTAAGAAAGAGGATGTGCTGGAGCTTTTGGAAAGCATCAAGTTGGATAAGTTGCAGGGACCTGATGAGATGTACCCCAGGCTACTATGGGAGGCGAGGGAGGAGATTGCTGAGCCTGTGGCGATGATCTTTGCATCATCAATGGGGACGGGAGAGGTTCTGGAGGATTGGAGGGTTGCGGATGTTGTTCCTTTATTCAAGAAAGGAAGTAGAGATAGCCCAGGAAATTATAGACCTGTGAGACTTACTTCAATGGTTGGTAAGTTGATGGAGAAGATCCTGAGAGGCAGGATTTATGAACATTTGGAGAGGTATAATATGATTAGGAATAGTCAGCATGGCTTTGTCAAGGGCAGGTTGTGCCTTACGAGCCTGATTGAATTTTTTGCGGATGTGACTAAACACATTGATGAAGTAAGAGCAGTAGATGTAGTGGATATGGATTTCAGCAAGATTTGATAAGGTACCCCATGCAAGGCTTATTGAGAAAGTAAGGAGGCATGGGATCCAAGGGGACCTTGCTTTGTGGATCCAGAACTGGCTTGCCCACAGAAGGCAAAGAGTGGTTATAGACAAGTCTTATTTTGCATGGAGGTCGGAGATCGGTAGTGCGTCTCAGGGATCTGTTCTGGGACCCTTACTTTTTGTGATTTTTATAAATGACCTGGATGAGGAAGTGGAGGGATGGGTTGGTAAGTTTGCTGATGACACAAAGGTTGGTGGTGTTGTGGATAGTGTGGAGGGCTGTCAGAGGTTTTAGCGGGACATTGATAGGATACAAAACTGGGCTGAGAAGTGGCAGATGGAGTCCAGTGCAACTTTGTGGGCCGAAGGGCCTGTATTGTGCTGTAGGTTTTCTATGTTTCTATGTTTCTGTGAAATGGTGGAGCAGGCTTGATGGGACAAATGGCCTAATTTTGCTCCTGTATCTTATGGTCATGGTCTATTGAGGTTTATTTATCTACCTGCATGTGATCCATATCACTCTATTCCTTACTATGTGTCTAAATGACTCTTAAACCTCATTTTGCAACACCCAATTGTTTTGCCTTTTCTCGTGAAAGTGGGCAAGGTGCATTTTTTCATAGTGACATTGCTTAATTCAATTATAGGCATGTCAAACAAGTTCATCTGAGTTAGCTTGTCCCAATGATGACCTTATTTGAATTACTTAGCATGAATCATTCATCTTTGCCACATGAAACAATATTTATTTGTATTACCAATACTAAAATGTTCCTTAAGGTTGTGTACTGATCCACCCTTTCCTAATTCCCATACATTTTCAACTCTGAATAATTATAAGTGAAACAGGCTTTTTTCCCCTACCACTGTACTGAGCACTATCACATTAACTCTTCCTAAATATCATAAAATACAAGAACATAGAGAACATAGAATAGTACAGCACAATACAGGCCCTTCGACCCACAATGTTGTGCCGATCCTTAAACCCTGCCTCCCATATAAACCCCCACCTTACATTCCTCCATATACCTGTCTAGTAGTCTCTTAAATTTCACTAGTGTATCTGCCTCCACCACTGACTCAGGCAGTGCATTCCACGCACCAACCACACTCTGAGTGAAAAACCTTCCTCTAATATTCCCCTTGAACTTCCCACCCCTTACCTTAAAGCCATCTGCTATGAATTCACAGTGACAGCAGTGGAAATGCCTGATCAAGTTCATAATTCATTTTAAAAGGAATTCCAAAAATATTTTAATTTTCAGTGGCAACCTTCAATTATATTTATGTCAGGACTTAGCCTTCAAAAAATTTCATTGCAAATCTATGGAACTCCAATGAGAGCAGGTTCTCACTGGGGAGAAAATGACCATATTCTTCCTAACAACACACACAAAATGCTGGTGGAACACAGCAGGCCAGGCAGCATGTATGAGGAGAAGCACTGTCAACGTTTCGGGCCGAGACCCTTCATCAGGACTAACCGAAAATAAATTCTTCCTAATCTCTTAATCTATCTCAGATCTCGCAATTCTTTAAGAATTCTGAATTCTTTCAAGTGAGGTCAGAAAGTTAGCCACTTTCAGATATTTGTTAAGATCTACCCATTAAACCATACTTCTGATTATATATCCTAGCATCATTTTTGCCATGAGTCCTTAGGACATTTTCTCCATTTAATGCCCTATTCCGCGCACAAAATTACTCCTTCCACTTCACTGAAACATAATACTGCATTTGCTTTCTTCATTTAGCTGTTTACCAGTAGTTACTTCTTGCATAATGAACATTTTTAAAACTTGCATGCAATCATATCTTGGTATTGGCCTATTTGTGTCAGTGCCTGAGGGTTTCTGTGCTTTGCACTGTGTTGTGTTACAAGGAAACATTTTTTACAGTGGAAAAATTCTGTTAAAATAGTTTTGTGTAATAAATACTTCTGTAAAGATGTATGTGAATTGTTTTAATTCTTGGCATTGGTGGGAAGTTCAAGTTCAGCATGGATGATTGGAAATTTTTATAGGTTCAAAGTAAGTTCACTTTGTTGTAGTTAGTGCCATACCAGCAATTTGCAGAGTATCTCAAACTTAGTAAAATACTACAAGCAAATGGTGATGGTATACAGTGGGGGCATGATGTTTCACTTCTCTGTTTGATTTCTCTCCTGAAGGTAGTTGGTGATTGATAGACCATTTAGATGTGTCAATAAGGTAGTATGATTGAATTTTTACATCTTGTAAGTTGAAAGTATTTGATTTTCATATGCAATGAAATGGAGGTCCCCTTTCTCTTCGGTGGACAATAACTACAATTACAGTACTTGAAGCACTTTTTAGGAAATTTTAGGATTTAGGATTTAGGAAATTTTTATACTTCTCTGAAGTTGAAGCTTCTTCAGATGTGGTTCATAAATGTGTGTTTTATCTGTTGAAGACTCTATTTTTTATTATTATTACTGGCGATAACATCAGGCCAACCTCTGGAACTCCTAATTCATTATTTACAGTGAGCTACAATGATTGAATAGGAACTTTACGTACGATAAATCAAAGCAGGTGTTGCCTTTCTCTGCCATCCAATCTGACCTGTTCTGATTGTTTGCATCAGTGTCAGTTCCTTTGATTTCCTTAATATCTGAAAATCAGTTAGATTTCCATTTTGACCTGTACTTTGTGACTGGGTGTTCACAACTTCTTTTGGATTGTGAGTTTCTTAGGTTTAGTGTAGTCTGGCTGAAGAAATCTATTTTATCTCTGTCTTGAATTGTTATTCCTTATTTTGAAACTAAGCTCTGGTTCTTGACATCCCAGCCAGTGAAAATGTAAACTCTACTACACTGCTTAGTCCTTTACAAATTTTATACAATTGTGAATATAACTCATTCTTCCAAATTCAAGACTAAACATGCTGTGTCTCCTTCATCTCTTATGCAGTATAACAAAACTCCATCCCAGGAATCAACCTGGTTATTCTTCTTATGCACAATATTCCTCAACCCCTTTCCCTAGTATTCCATTGTACTAGAGCAAAACCATGTCTGCTCTTGTACTTAAATCCTCTGGCAATAAAGGCAATCAATCTGCTTTATTTCCAGTTGTCTGCTAAACCTACGTATTTTGTATACAAGGACTGTTCTTCTGGAAACCGTCACATTTCAATCTTTCTTGTTGAAAACATCATTGCCTTGCTACATTTTTGATCAAAAGAGATAACTTCATATCTTTTCACATTATATTCTATCTAACTTGTTGGAGATTCTTCACCTGTCTACAGTCCCCTGATGTTTCTTTACATTTTGCTATGTTTCATAAGAAACCTGGATATAATACACATGATACTACTTCACTGAACTCATTGATACAGGTAGTAAATAACTAGAACTCTCATACAGATTTCTGGCACACTTGACTGGTCAAAACCTCCTTTCCTTAAATGACCTGTTTATTCCTACTCTTTCAGCTATTAGTGAGTCTATTATCCTCAATACTGTGCTTCCTTATTTTGTTGGAAAATCTCTTTTGTCACATTTTATTCTGTAAGTCAAAGTACATCTTAACAACTGGCTGTTATCTTTTCTGCTTCTTAAAACATCAATAAATTTCAGCGGATTTGTCAGACACAAAATCATGTTTAGTCCAAAACTGTTTTATTTTCCTAATGCCTTCTTACCGCTTCATTCATAATAGAATCTGGCCATTTCCTTTCTGATGATGTCACTCTAATTGGCCTTTAGTTCCTTGATTACACTCTCCCTTCTTCCTGAAAGTGTGGTGTTATATTTGCTCTTACAATTCAAAGATTCAAAGTACATTTATTATCAAAGTATGTATATGGAATACAATTCTAGAATCGATGGAACTTTGGAGGTTACAGAGTCATAGAGAGGCACAGTCCTTTCAGCCACCCAACAAATGTCCAATTACCCGAACCACACTAATCCCATTTTTTTCATTCTCTCCACTAAATTGGAGCAAGAAGGCTGCAGGTAAACGGCTAAGGATTTCCAGAGCGAAGGCAGATTTACTACTCAGGGTAAAAGATAGGCAAGACTGCGCAAGCACATGACGTCAGCCAGTAGAGCGCAAAAGGTTTAAAAAGGCAAGGAATCTTCAATGGTTTATGATTCGGAGCAAGAAGGCTGCAGGTAAACGGCTAAGGATTTCTGGAGCGAAGGCAGTTTTACCACTCAGGGTAAAAGAGAGGCAAGACTACACGGGCACGTGATGTCAGCCAGTAGAGCACGAAAGGTATAAAAAGAAGACCTCCCTATCCAGCGGGCAGCGTTCTGAGCAGGCAGCACAGTGATAGGGCTTTGGCTCAACGGGCTTGGGCGGTAACGGGATGAGGCGAGGTAGGTTTAACTGTGTTAATTGCGGAAAGGAAGTAGTATGTGGCTGGTTTTCTGTACTCGGTGTCAGATGTGGGAGATCCTTGAGTCTCCCAGCCTCCCAGATGGCCATAATTGCACCCGGTGTGTCGAGCTGCAGCTCTTAAGGGACTGAATTAGGGAACTGGAGATGCAGCTCGATGACCTTCGTCTGGTCAGGGAGAGCGAGGAGGTGATAGAAAGAGCAGGTGGTCACACTGGGGCCACGGGAGACAGACAGGTGGGTCACAGTCAGGAGGGGGAGGGGGAAGGGGAAGGGTCAGGTACTAGAGAGTACCCCTGTGGCTGTACCCTTTGACAAGAAATACTCCTGTTTGAGTACTGTTGGGGGGGGGGGGGGGGATCAGCATACCTGGGGGAAGCGACAGTGGCTGTGCCTCTGGCACAGAGTCCGGCCATGTGGTTCAGAAGGGTAGGGAAAGGAAGAGGAAGGCAGTAGTGATAGGGGCCTCTGTAGTTAAGGGGGTCAGACAGTCAATTCTGTGGACGCAGGAAAGAAACTCGGATGGTAGTTTGCCTCCCAGATGCCAGGGTCCAGGATGTTTCAGATCGGGTCCAAGATATCCTGCAGTGGGAGGGAGAACAGCCAGAGATCATGGTACATATTGGTACCAATGACATACAGTCTATTCTGGGGTATAAGCCGACCCGGAGTGTAAGCCGAACACCCCCCCCCCCCCATTTCAAGGTTAAAAAAGTGACTTTTTAATGTTGCCTTTATATAAGCTGACCCCTTTTGTAGAGGTTTTTGATTTAACCAGAAATGATCACAAGATCTCATATGCCGGTACTCAGCTTTGCCGGATCTGGACCCTGGAAATTTTGTAAACTAGTACCTGCTAAGAAAACAGGCCTACACATTGTAGAGCATTGTAGAGCAAATTCTTAATAAATAAATCAGAGAGAGAAATTTTGGATTAGGTTTCCAATGGAAAAGAATCCTCTGAAATGTAACCACGGTGAAACCATTTAGCGCCCATCATTAAAACATAACACGGTGTGGCGGGATCAGTACGTGTACTCAGTATTGAGTTTGTGACCACCATGTATAAAAGATTAAAACAATTGCGATATGATGCAGGCTTCAAGCTGAAGGATTTTGCTAAAGGAACAAATAATTCTGCAGCTGCTAAGAAGTTTAGTGTAAACGAGAAACAAGTGAGAGAGTGGAGAAAGGCAGAGGACACGCTGAGGGAAATGCCAAATATGAAATGTGCAAACTGCAGGAAAACATGCCACTGGCCAGAACTGGAAGAAAAAGTTTTAGAGTGGGTGAATCACCAGCGATCGTCTGGATACATTGTTAACAGAGAAATGATTCGAGTTCAAGCGTTGAAATGGGACAAAAAACACCATGAGGTCAGCGAAAATTTCAAAGCTGCGCGAAGTTGGTGCACCCAATTTATGAATAGACATGATCTTGTGTTGAGACAAAAAACAAAGATTGCTCAGAAAATTCCCGCTGGGTGTTGATTACGTTCAAGAACACTGCTGGACGAACAAAGCGGGTTGCTTGAAGTGGGTTAAAGAGGTGTGGCGTCGACGTCCCGAAGGTTTCAGGAAAGAAAAGTCGCTACATGTCTGGGACATGTTCAAAGCGCACTTGTCAGGTGAGACAAAAGCAGCATTAAAAGCTGAAAATAAGGACATTGCAATCATCCCCGGTGGTTTGATGTCCGTGCTTCAGCAACTAGATGTGAGTTTAAACAAACCAAAGAATTCATGTGTCGACAGTGGAACCAATTTGATTCAAAAACAGCCAATAAATACGACGTGTCTTCCGTGTATTCGTTTTTCCAAAGTTGGCACCCTTTGTATAAGCCGACCCCCTAATTTTAGGACCAAAATTTAGAGCCAAATTCTCGGCTTATACACTGGAATTTACGGTAGGTAGGAAAAGGGAAGAGGTCCTGAAAAAAGACTGCAGGGGGTTAGGAAAGAGGTTGAGAAGCAAGACCACAAAAGTAGTAATCTCAGGATTACTGCCTGTGCCATGCAGCAGTGAGTATAGGAATAGAATGAGGTGGAAGATAAATGCGTGGCTGAGGGATTGGAGCAGGGGGCAAGGATTCAGATTTCTGGATCATTGGGGCCTCTTTAGGGGTAGGTGTGACCTGTACAAAAAGGATGGGTTGCACTTGAATCCCAGGGGGACCAATATCCTGGCGGGGAGGTTTGCTCAGGCTACTGGGGAGAGTTTCAACTAGAACTGTTGGGGGTTGGGAACCAAACTGAAGAGACTGGGGAAGAGGAGGTTGGCTCACAAATAGAGAAAGCCATGTAGACAGTGCGAGAGGGAGGATAGGCAGGAGATAGAGAAGGGACGCACTCAAACGAAGGTTTGAGTTGTGTCTATTTTAATGCAAGGAATATTGTGAACAAAGCGGATGAGCATAGAGCGTGGATCAGTACTTGGAGATATCATGTGGTGGACATTACAGAGACTTGGATGGCTCAGAGACAAGAATGGTTACTTCAAGTGGTGGGTTTTAGATGTTTCAGAAAGGACAGGGAGGGAGGCAAAAGAGGTGGGGGCGTGGCACTGTTGATCAGAGATACTGTCACGGCTGCAGAAAAGGTGGACGCCATGGAGGGATTGTCTACGGAGTCTCTGTGGGTAGAGGTTAGGAACAGGAAGGGGTCAATAACTTTACTGGGTGTTTTTTATAGGCTGCCAAATAGTAACAGGGATATCGAGGAGCAGATAGGGAACCAGTTCCTGGAAAGGTGTAATAATAACAGAGTTGTCGTGATGGGAGATTTTAATTTCCCAAATATCGATTGGCATCTCCCTAGAGCAAGGTGTTTAGATGGGGTGGAGTTAATTAGGAGTGTTCAGGAAGGTTTCTTGACACAATATGCAGATAAGCCTACAAGAGGGAGAGACTGTACTTGATTTGGTATTGGGAAATGAACCTGGTCAGGTGTCAAATCTCTCTGGGGGAGCATTTTGGAGATAGTGATCATAATTCTATCTCCTTTACAATAGCGTTTGAGAGAGATAGGAACAGACAAGTTAGAAAAGCATTGAATTGGAGTAAGGGGAATTATGAGGCTGTCAGGCAGGAAATTGGAAGCTTAAATTGGAAGCTGATGTTCTGAGGGAAAGGTTAGGAAGAAATGTGGCAAATGTTCAGGGGAAATTTGTGTGGAGTTCTGCATAGGTATGTTCCAGTGAGAGAGGTAAGTTATGGTAGGATACAGGAACTGTGGTGTACAAAGGCTGTAATAAATCTAGTCAAGAAGAAAAGCACAGCTTAAAAAAGGTTCAGAGAGCTAGGTGATGTTAGAGATCTAGAAGATTATAAGGCTACTAGGAAGGAGCTTAAGAAGGAAGTTAGGAGAGCCAGAAGGGGCCATGAGAAGGCCTTGGTGGCTAGGATTAAGAAAAACCCCAAGGCATTCTACAAGTATGTGAAGAGCATGAGGATAAGACGTGAAAGACTAGAACCTATCAGGTGTGACAGTGGGAAAATGTGTATGAAACCGGAGAAAATAGCAGAGGTGCTTAAAGAATCCTTTACTTCAATACTCACTGTGAAAAAGGATCTTGGTGATTGTAGTGATGACTTGCAGCAGATTGAAAAGCTTGAGCATGTAGATAAAGAAAGAGGATGTGCTGAACCTTTTGGAAAGCATCAAGTTGGATAAGTCACCGGGACTGGATGAGATGTACCCCAGGCTACTGTGGGAGGTAAGGGAGGAGATTGCTAAGCCTTTGGCAATGATCTTTGCATCATCAATGGGGACAGGAGAGGTTGTGGATGTTGTTCCTTTATTCATGAAAGGGAGTAGAGATAGCCCAGGAAATTATAGACCAGTGATCTTGCCTCAGTGGTTGGTAAGTTGATGGAGAAGATCCTGAGAGGCAGGTTTTATGAACATTTGGAGAAGTATAATATGATTAGGAATAGTCAGCATGGCTTTGTCAAGCGCAGGTCATGCCTTATGAGCCTGATTGAATTTTTTGAGGATGTGACTAAACATATTGATGAAGGAAGAGCAGTAGATGTAGTGTATATGGATTTCAGCAAGATTTGATAAGGTACCCCATGCAAGGCTTATTGAGAAAGTAAGGAGGCATGGGATCCAAGGGGACCTTGCTTTGTGGATCCAGAACTGGCTTGCCCACAGAAGGCAAAGAGTGGTTTTAGACAAGTCATATTCTGCATGGAGGTCGGTGACCGGTAGTGTGCCTCAGGGATCTGTTCTGGGACCCTTACCTTTTGTGATTTTTATAAATGACCTGGATGAGGAAGTGGAGGGATGAGTTAGCAAGTTTGCTGATGACACAAAGGTTGGCGGTGTTATGGATAGTGTGGAGGGCTGTCAGAGGTTTTAGCGGGACATTGATAGGATACAAAACTGGGCTGAGAAGTGGCAGATGGAGTTCAACCCAGTTAAGTGTGAAGTGGTTCATTTTGGTAGGTCAAATATGATGGCAAAATATAGTACTAATGGCAGTGTGGATGATCAGAGGGATCTGGGTCCGAGTCCATAGGACGCTCAAAGCAGCTGCGCAGGTTGACTCTGTGGTTAAGAAGGTGTAGGGCATATGGTGTATTGGCCTTCATCAATCGGGAATTGAATTTAGGAGCTGAGAGGTAATGTTGCAGCTATATAGGATCCTGATCAGACCCCACTTGGAGTACTGTGCTCAGTTCTGGTTGCCTCACTACAGGAAGGATTTGGAAGCCATGGAAAGGGTGCAGAGGAGATTTACAAGGACGTTACCTGGATTGGGGAGCATGCTTTATCGGAATAGGTTGAGTGAACTCGGCCTTTTCTCCTTGGAGCGACAGAGGAGGAGAGGTGACCTGATGAGAGGCATTGATCGTGTGGATAGTCAGAGGCTTTTTCCCAGGGCTGAAATGGTTGCCACAAGAGGACACAGGTTTAAGGTGCTGGGGAGTAGGTACAGAGGAAATGTCAGGGGTAAGTTTTTTTACTCGGGCAGTGGTGAGTGCCTGGAATGGGCTGCCGGCAACAGTGGTGGAGGCGGATATGATAGGGTCTTTTTTTTAGATTCTTTTAGATAGATACATGGAACTTAGAAAAATAGAGGGCTGTGGGTAATTTCTAAGGTTGGGACATGTTCGGCACAACTTTGAAGGCTGAAGAGCCTGTATTGTTCTGTAGGTTTTCTACGTTTCTAATTCCATTTTTAAAATTCTCCGCATATTCTCATCAACTCTAACCTTTTCATGAGGGGGTAATTTATGGTGGCAATTAACCATGAAGCTGCACATCTTTGAGATGTGGGAGGAAACTGGAGCACCTGGAGGAAACCTGTTTGATGAGATTGGAGAAAGTGCAAACCACGCAGATTGTGCCTGAGATCAGCATTGAACCCAGGTTCCTGGCACAGTGCAGAGTCATCACCTTCAAATTCCTATGATGCATTTATTCAGGTCCTGAAGATCTCTTGGTCCTATTTATTACATCGTTATACAATCTTGAATTGACTGCTCTTAGTTTTGCTGCCATATGAGGTTTTAGGAAATTAATTTATACTTTCTCCTAATTGTCCAGCAGTTCAGTGAGGTGATTCTGCATTCATTTAATTTGGGAACTTGGCCTTGGAATGCAATCTGCTCTAATGAGAATTATCCACAGTCATTTTTATTTTGGCAGAACAATCTGAGATACTTCAGAAATGATGAGTTTGAGCTCTGATCCCATTCATGTCTCTACCAATTACTTAAATGCCTGTAATACAGAATTGTTCTGAGTGGGTATTTTTTAGATTGTCTCAGTCATATTCCACATGTTTAATTCCTTGTTTATAGTAAAGTGGAGAAACGAGGAGAAAAGAAGCATTTTAAAGTAAAAGACCAAAAATTAAGGATTGAATCATTCAAAAGGGCAGAAAGCAGAATGAAAGTTTTGAAGCAATAATTTTATTCTGACTTGTATTGTTAGTCCATGATTTTGACAATCATTTTATGGCCCACCCTGAATTTAATGTTTTAAAGTGCAGGGTATCTCCAGCTAACAAATAGGTTTCATTTTCATAGAAGTCTAAAAGTCAATTCTGCCCATAAGTCAGAAAATACATTTTTTTTTAAATCACTCCATAGGGTAACTGCATTTCTATAGTATTACAATGAATGAATCAAAGATAATTAAGACTGACAAGAAGTGGAAAGGACCAAGATATCTTCAGGATCTGAACAATTACAAGAAGCGGAAAGAGAGGAAACTAGTTCTTTTAATTATAGGAATGGAAGTTGGCATGTAATTTGTACTTTCGAAATGAATAATGCAGGTTCTCATTAGGGGTGTCCATAGCTGGGCGTATGTAACTCTGAGACCAGCTGCAATGTATTTCCACAACTATGGTCTTTTGTTTTCAATCCAGATGAGGAGACATTAGGTGTCTTGGCATATATTTTTGAAGTATGTTGATCTGGAAATTTATATTGCCCCTCTTGTGGAGCAGAGAATGGTGCAGAAAAGATTCTGTTAAATATTACACCCCTTCCTAAACCATTGTGCAATTATGGGTACATCTTTTTGTTATTTCAAGTTCAAGTTTAATTGTCATTCAACCATACATGGATACCCATGAATTCAACCAAAGAAAACAGCGTTCCTCTGGGGCCAAGATGCAAAACACGTTACCACCAGTCATGCACAGCACAAGTCGCATGCAGATAGCAGTAAAAATATAGTCACACACACAAATATAATATAGCCCAAATCCCTGAGTCCATGGATGTTGTTGGCAAGAACATG
Source organism: Hemitrygon akajei (assembly GCF_048418815.1). Taxonomy (NCBI): domain Eukaryota; kingdom Metazoa; phylum Chordata; class Chondrichthyes; order Myliobatiformes; family Dasyatidae; genus Hemitrygon; species Hemitrygon akajei. The sequence continues at coordinate 88,968,303 of NC_133135.1, read as the reverse complement.
CCTACAGCAGCCAATAGCGAACCAATATAGTGCTCATCAGATTCTAACTGAGTTTCTAAGAGAAACTTAAGGTTGTATTTATGCAATGTAGATAAGATGGCTGTCACCCACAGCCAGCACTGCCAAGCAGAAAAGTTGGTCCCATTTTAATAACTGTTGAATACTGAGCAAATATATGCAACGTGAGTTAATTTGTTCCCAGCATTGTCTGGTTTCTGTTTGTTACTTTAATTTTAGTTCATTAAACTGGTTTGTTAAATAGTCACGATGTTCTAAGTCATATCTAAGGCGTGAAACCCAGTGAAAAATGGAAATCTCATTCCAAGTGAAATTGCAACATGTGCTGTCAAGAGGACATGTAAATAAACAGCTTTGTTTTATTCAATAGTTAGCAGCTGGACAATTGGACCATAAGACCATAAGAAAAATTGAAGTGAAAAGGATTTTATCTTGCAGTATGGTTGTCCTTAATAAATGCAACTAGAAAAATTATGATGTAATACCACAAAAATCATGGGACAGTCACCAATGAACAGCTGAACTGATAAGAGTAGAGGGTTATTTATCTTAAGGACCTTAATTCCAGCAAAGCAGGTGTTTGAGTGATGTCTGAAAAATTTGGGGCCATGTCTTTCAATCATTAGTAGCCAGACCCTTTTCTTGTCCATGTTGTGACTAATGCTTAAGGCATGCAGAAAGCATACAGGCAGTGTGAGTGACTTGAGGCATCCAGGAACACAGAACAATACAATGGACCATCTATTTTCTGTCAGTGAGGTACGTGAAGACCTTCAACAGCCCAGTCACTTTCCTTCAATGCACTCTGTATATGATCTGAAAAAAGAAATTGCAAAGCATGGTGAAACCGATAACATTCAAGCAGTCATGATCAAGTAATTTTGTCATTGCTATAGAAGTCCTTCCTACAGAAATGCATATCAATACACTGACTTCATGCTGTGAACAAAGAGAATTGAAGTGAAGCAGTCACAGATGAGCCATTGCTCATAGTGAGAGATGCCTTCTCTGTATCTGCTTTCTATTCCAGTCTGTGAGAGCCTTTGAATGTCAAGTACGTGGCAAAGAAAATGCCCTTTTAGAGTTTTTGTAACTCCTTTAAGACTAGTGTCCTTCTAACCTTACTGAAGTCAAATAAAATGTGGGGTCTGAAGCAATGTACAGAAAATAGTTTTTGTTCAATTTTGAAACACAAGAGATTCTGTAGATGCTGGAAATCTAGAAACACAGAAAATGCTGGAGGAACTCAGCAGGTTAGGCAGCATTTATGGAGAGGAATACAGCTGACTGTTTATCAGGACTCACTTGTGTATGTTTTGCTCAGTTTCCTTTTGTTCTCCTGTGGATTAGACAACCGATCTGGAATTTACTGATTACAATATAGAAGGTGGTCTTTTGGTTCATTGGGTCCACTCCGAGTCGCAGCAGAGCAGTCTCATCGGTTCCACTCCTGCTCTTATCCCCTGTTTCCTTTTAAGAGATACAGCGCGAACAATACCTTCCAGCCCAATGAGTCACCATGCCCAGCAACTCATTAGATTGTCGGAAGCAACTGGAACACCAGAGGAAACCCATGTGATCACGGGACGATGTACACATTTCTTACAGAGGATGCTGCATTTAAACTCCAATCTCTGATGCTCCGAGCTATAAGAGCTTTATTTTAACCACTACGCACAAATCCATCAGTCCCATTTTGATTCTTCTGCAACTCATTGCCTCTGAGGAATATTTAGCAACAGTCAGTTAACTAACCAGCATATCTCTGCCTTGGAAAAGGAAATCGTAGTACCCATGCTGTGCGAACTCCACATAGCTTGCAAGGTCAGGATCCAGTCCAGATGACTGGGGATGTAATGCAAGAGCATTACCTGCTGCAACAAAGCACTCCACTTGGACACCAGCATTCAAGCACAGTCAGGGATTCACTGGTGGAGTTGCCTGAATTTAGTGAGATCAAGGAGGTGATGAGGATGAAGGATTATTGATGAAGGTGAGGCAGTTTGGTGTGGTGTGGAATTTAATAACTGAGGAGTTGTCACTTCATTACAGAGTTAGAATTAAATTGTTCTAGGGTTGGATCAAGGCATGTGTTGAGACTGTCTCCATTGGCCTGGCTTTCTGATGAAGAATGATGTTTGTGGAGGACCTGTCTCGCCATAGGATCCATAAGATAACCAATTTTATTATTTTTAAAATGTGGTTTAAGTATCACAAGTGAAAGTGACTACTAATTTCAGCACATTTCTCTATCAATTAAAAACAGTATTACTTTTTCACAATTTTGCTGGTGACGGCTGCAATTCTTCTGAAAATAATCCACAGTTTGGTTAGACTTCAGTCATCCATATGCAAAATCCATCCACAAAAAGAGATGAGGAAGAGAGAGGTAGCTGGGTGACTGTCAGGAGAGGGAAGGGGAATAGACGGAATGAGCAGAGCACCCCTGTGGCCATTCCCATCAACAATAAGTATTGGATACTGTTGGTGGGGATGACCTATCAGGGACAAGTTACAGTGGTCGTGTCTCTGGCACCGAGACTGGACTCTCAGCTCAGAAGGGAAGGAAGGAAAAGAGGAGAGCAGTATTGATAGGGGATTTGATAGTTAGGGGGACAGGTAAGAGGTTCTGTGGGAGAAATCGAGAATCCCGGATGGTCTGTTGCCTCCCTGGTGCCAGGGTCCACGATATCTCGGATGGAGTTCTCAGTATTCTCAGGAGGGAGAGTGAGCAGCCAGATGTTGTGGTCCATGTAGGGACCAATGACGTGGATAGGAAGAAGGAGGAGGTCCTGCAAAGAGAGTTTAGGGAGTTAGGTGCAAAGTTGAAGGACAGAACCTCCAGGGTTGCAATCTCAGGACTGCTACCCGTGCCACGTGCTAGTGAGGCTAGAAATAGGAAGATAATGCAGCTAAATACGTGTCTAAGGGGTTGGTGCAGGAGAGAGGGCTTCATGTTTCTGGACAATTGAGCCTTGTTCCAGAGAAGGTGGATCCTGTTCCGACAGGATGGGTTGCACCTGAACTGGAAGGGGACTAACATCCTTGTGGGAAGGTTTGCTAGCGCAGCTCCGAAGGGTTTAAACTAGATTTGCAGGGGAAGGGGAACCAGACTGTTAGAGCAGATAGTGAGGTGAAGGAGGATGAAGGTCATGCGAGAACTGCAAGTATAGTACATGGTGTAAAGGCAGATCTAACATATAAAGAGGCTTTGAGGAAAGAGAAGCAGAATAAAGGGTGTAAAGGTAGTAAGGTAGAAGGGCTTAAGTGTGTGTACTTCAATGCAAGAAGCATCAGGAACAAAAGTGATGAACTGAGAGCTTGGATACATACTTGGAATTATGATGTAGTGGCCATTACAGAGACTTGGCTGGCATCAGGGCAGGAGTGAATTATCAATATTCCTGGATTTCAATGATTTAAAAGGGATGGGGAGGGGAGGGGAAGAGGGGTGGTATTACTGGTCAGGGATACTATTACAGCTACAGAAAGGGTGGGTAATGTAGCAGGATACTCTTTTGAGTCAGTATGGGTGGAAGTCAGGAACAGGACTCTACTGGGTGTATTCTATAGGCCCCCTGGTAGCAGCAGAGATACCAAGGAGCAGATTGGGAGGCAGATTTTGGAAAGGTGCAAAAATAACAGGGTTGTCATCGTGGGTGACTTTAACTTCCCTAATATTGATTGGCACCTGATTAGTTCCACTGGTTTAGACGGGGCAGAGTTTGTTAAGTGTGTCCAGGATGGATTCCTGTCACAGTATGTTGACAGACCAACTAGGGGGAAATGCTATACTAGATCTAGTATTAGGTAACAAACCTGGTCAGGTCACAGATCTCTCGGTGGGTGAGCATCTGGGGACAGTGACCACCGCTCCCTGGCCTTTAGCATTATCATGGAAAAGAATAGAATCAGAGAGGACAGGAAAATTTTTAATTGGGGAAGGGCAAATTATGAGGCTGTAAGGCTAGAACTTGCAGGTGTGAATTATGATGATGTTTTGCAAGAAAATGTACTATGGACATGTGGTCGATGTTTAGGGATGTCTTGCAGGATGTTAGGGATAAATTTGTCACGGTGAGGAAGATAAAGAATGGTAGGGTGAAGGAACCATGGGTGACAAGTGAAGTGGAAAATCTAGTCAGGTGGAAGAAGGCAGCATACATGAGGTTTAGGAAGCAAGGATCAGATGAGTCTATTGAGGAATATAGGGTAGCAAGAAAGGAGCTGAAGAAGGGGCTGAGGAGAGCAAGAAGGGGGCATGAGAAGGCCTTGGCGAGTAGGGTAAAGGAATACCCCAAGGCATTCTTCAATTATGTGAAGAACAAAAGGATGACAGGAGTGAAGGTAAGACCGATTAGAGATAAAAGTGGGAAGATGTGCCTGGAGGCTGTGGAAGTGAGCGAGGTCCTCAATGAATACTTCCATTCAGTATTCACCAATGAGAGGGAACTTGATGACGGTGAGGACAATATGAGTGAGGTTGATGTTCTGGTGCATGTTGATATTAAGGGAGAGGAGTTGTTGGAGTTGTTAAAATACATTAGGACGGATAAGTCCCCAGGGCCTGACGGAATATTCCCCAGGCTGCTCCACAAGGCGAGGGAAGAGATTGCTGAGCCTCTGGCTAGGATCTTTATGTCCTTGTTGTCCACGGGAATGGGACGGGAGGATTGGAAGGAGGCAAATGTTGTCCCCTTGTTCAAAAAAGGTAGTAGGTATAGTCTGGGTAATTATAGACCAGTGAGCCTTGCGTCTGTGGTGGGAAAGTTGTTGGAAAAGATTCTTAGAGATAGGATCTGTGGGCATTTAGAGAATCATGGTCTGATCAGGGACAGTCAGCATGGCTTTGTGAAGGGCAGATCGTGTCTAACAAGCTTGATAGAGTTCTTTGAGGAGGTGACCAGGCATATAGATGAGGGTAGTGCAGTGGATGTGATCTACATGGATTTTAGTAAGGCATTTGACAAGGTTCCACACAGTACGCTTATTCAGAAAGTCAGAAGGCATGGGATCCAGGGAAGTTTGGCCAGGTGGATTCAAAATTGGTTTGCTTGCAGAAAGCAGAGGGTCGTGATTGGATTGGAGGGTTGTGACTAGTGGTGTCCCACAAGGATCGGATTTGGGACTTCTACTTTTCCTGATTTTTATTAACTACCTGGATGTGGGGGTAGAAGGGTGGGTTGGTAAGTTTGCATACGACACAAAGGTTGGTGGTGTTGTGGATAGTGTAGAGGATTGTCGAAGATTGCAGAGAGACATTGATAGGATGCAGAAGTGGGCTGAGAAGTGGCAGATGGAGTTCAACCTGGAGAAGAGTGAGGTGGTACACTTTGGAAGGACAAACTCCAAGGCAGAGTACAAAGTAAATAGCAGGATACTTGGTAGTGTGGAGGAGCAGAGGGATCTGGGGATACATGTCCACAGATCCCTGAAAGTTGCCTGACAGGTAGATTGAGTGGTTCAGAAAGCTTATGGGGTGTTAGCTTTCATAAGTCGAGGGATAGAGTTTAAGAGTAGCAAGGTATTGATGCAGCCCTATAAAACTCTGGTTAGGCCACACTTGGAGTACTATGTCCAGTTCTGGTCGCCTCACTATAGGAAGGATGTGGAAGCATTGGAAAGGGTACAGAGGAGATTTACCAGGATGCTGCCTGGTATAGAGAGTATGCATTATGATCAGAGATTAAGGGAGCTAGGGCTTTACTCTTTGGAGAAAAGGAGGATGAGAGGAGACATGATAGAGGTATACAAGATATTAAGAAGAATAGATAGAGTGGACAGCCAGCGCCTCTTCCCCAGGGCACCACTGCTCAATACAAGAGGACATGGTAAGGGGTGGGAAGTTCAAGGGAGATATTAGAGGAAGGTTTTTTACTCAGAGAGTGGTTGGTGCATGGAATGCACTGCCTGAGTCAGTAGTTGAGGCAGATACACTAGTGAAATTTAAGAGACTACTTGACAGGTATATGGAGGAATTTAAGGTGGGGGGTTATATGGGAGGCAGGGTTTAAGGGTTGGCACAACATTGTGGGCTGAAGGGCCTGTACTGTGCTTTACTATTCTATGTTCTATTTTTTTCATTGGGATTCATTCTGTCATCAATTCTGTGCTAGGTTGCTAATCAACCCCATTTGTTTCCCTGTATTCTATTTTCTCTTATGTAACTATCAACTGCACCTAATAAAGTAGAATAACTCCTCCCACCCAGAAAATTAGGGATAATTTACAGCAGTCATTTGAGGTAGCGTATTTTTAGAATGTGGGGTCAAGTGTGGAGTACAGTGGGGAATCAGCATGTCCACTGGGAGACACTATAAATACCGCATGAGCATCACCAGAAGATAAATGGAATATGGGGTTTTGAAACTCTGAAGCAGTAGCACTACCTGCTGCATCCATTACCCTCTCCCCCAGGATTGGAAAAACAATATTCCATATATCATCTGAAAAGACTGCTGTAGAAATAATCACTTTGGAGGTACAGTACATGCAAACTCTGCCTCTTTCACCTTTGTTGTCATAATGCAGTATTTGAACTACCACTGTACAGCTATGGAAATTTGCAACAGGTTTTGATGATTTTCCAGTCCTCCTCAAACCCTAACGAAGTGGAGCCATTGGTGTGCATTCTTCGTTATTGCATCAATATGTTAGTCCCAGTGCACATCCTCTGAGATATCACCATCCAGGAACTTAAAGCTGCTCACTTTTCCACCGCTAACCCCTCAATGAGGACTGGTGTGTGTTCTTCACAATCAATTTCTTCATCTTGCTCGCAGTGCATGCAAGGTTGTTGTTGCAAACCACTCAAACTAGCTGATCAGCCTCACCTCAGTGCACCTGGTCATCATCTGAGATTTTACCAACAACAGTCTGGTATGGAGGCTCCAATACACAGGCTTGCAAGAGGCTGCAGAGGGTTGCAGGCCCAGCCAGCTCCATCAGGGGCACACCCCTCAACACCATTGAAGGCATCTTCAAGAGGCTTTTCCTCAAGAAGGTGGCATATATCAGAAAGAACCTTCACCATCTGGGACATGCCCTCTTCTCATTACTACCATCAGGGAGGAGGTATAAAAGCCGGAAGCCTCATGTTCTATGATTCTTCCACTCTTCCATTAGATTTCTGAATGGTCCATGAACATTACCTAATTATTCCTATTTTCTTTTATTTATTTATTATAGAATAGAATAGAACTTGAATGTCATTGCCCTAGACAATAAGATTGCAGTGCTACTCCCGTCTGTGCAAAATACATATTTACAATGCATGTGGTACAGCTTAATTTTTTTTAAATCCCTTATTTACTTGCAACAAGTGACTTTGATACTCCATAACATTGAAAGACCATTGGCAAGCCAGGCTGTAGCATTATTCAGATGCACAACAGCCCTCAAGAAGAAGCTGTTTTTCAGTCTTGCTGTCCTGACTAAGATGTTTCTGTATCTCCTTCCAAATGGCAGAAAATTGAACAAGCAGTGTCTGGAATGGGATGGGTCTTTAATGATGTTACAAGAGTGGCATAGGCATTGAGAGTTGTAGATTGTCTCCAGGTCCGGTAGTTGAGTCCCAATAATGTGCTGAGCTGACCTACTCCAGCTGTCGTTGGAGTGCTTTGTGATCTGTCTTGCTGCAGCTAGAATACCGCACCGTCATGCCATATGTCAGTATGCTCTCTATCCCACATTGATAAAAGTTGGCCAGCAATTTTTGAGGTGGATTACCTCTCCTTAAGCACCCCAGGTAGTATTTTGTAATTTATACTAATTTTATGCTTTTGCTTTGTACTACTCACAAAACCACAAATGTCATGTCAATAAACGGGAACTACCAAGGAGCAGTTGTAAGTAATGGTAATTTGGTGAACAGTCAGTAGTAGGGGAAATGCCAGTATTGACAATATACACCAGCTGTCATCAACAGGTTACTGCATTTCAACTTGTGATTTATCAATGCTCCAGGGTAGCTTGTATGAGGAAGGATACCTCAAAGATCTGACTATCCAATGTTATGATTTTGATGCATTGTACCAGTCACTGGTGTTTATGTGGGAGCTTGCTGCCGTTATTGAAGGGTGTTTTATTATTTTTCTTCAGAAGCTACAGCATTGAGGAGCATTCCTGGAGTAATCTGCTATTTTGGTAAAGGTTGTTTATTTAAAAGAAAGCTACTTTTGCACTTGATTTTCAGAGCCTGCTAAAGAAACAGAGAAGCTCATGGTTGACTTGAAACTATTGATATTGCCCAGTGCTTTTGGTTGATTTTCCTATTTCTTTCTCCTCTTTTGCTATAAGCCTATAAAATGTGTCGGAAAGCCCAGGCAGTAAAATGCTGCTGTCCATCTTTCGCCTGTGTTTCTGTGATGTCATGTCTGAAAGTGTGCGACATCTTTGTACTTGTGTCCAGTTTTGTTCTTTTGAATTCAGTTTGAATTCTTTTTTTTGTTTTATCACAGCAGGGAAAGCTAGAATCTTCAAAATTTGGTAATGTGGGTGAATAAACTCATTTCCTTACACAATAAGCACCACTTAAATTATAACTTGCCACATTAATTTATTCATATCTTGGATTGGTTATAGTGCTTTGTCAGGCTTTATAGACAAGCGCCGGTAAACCCTGGACTGAAATGTTTTCTAGTTTGTTTCCCCAGTGCTGTTTCTCTATTAGGGCTTTTTCATTAATTTTCTGTGGTGATTACATTTATACTTGGACAAATTGTCTCCATAATTCCTTTGTGATGTCTGCACAGTAATGCAAGTTATAGACTGATGTTCAGTTCTATTCGTAGTGTTTAGTAGGTTAGGAATTGATTTATGTGCTGCATTGCTGAAAATTGACTACTGAGTAATTTATGCCCTTTTTTTAAACTCCCTGACTCCATCCATGCTTCAACCCAAGAGAAGAGTCATCATATGGGACAAGTGCACAATTTGAGGCTCAAATATTTATGTTACATCTCAGAGTATTTTTGTGCGCACTTAGGGACATATCAAGTACATGTATGTCAGTTGTTGTGTATGAATTCCACAGGTAATTCCACTTTTGCATGGAAAAATGAGAAACCTTCACTCTCTGTCTCTGGTTCTTTCTGCCTTTCTCTGTGGATTTCTTTTTACCTCTAAATCAAAGTCAAGTTTGTCACTTAATTGGGTAACACTTTACTCAGGATGTGATTTTTTAGCATGATTCAGATATGATTTGCAGAGAGGCCAGGATGAGATTGGATAATTCCCTTAAAGATGTGAAAATATTGTTTGGGATAGTTTATGCTTGGGAACTATCCTGTGTCCTGGTACTACTTCACATTGAGTAGTATTTGCAATGCTGTGAGATGGTACTGATAAGAAAATGTACCTTATTGTAGTATACTTCTGCAGAATTGCCTGCTTTCCTGAATAATAATGGGACAGCATGACAACCCAGGGCATTGGAGTTTGGTGTTCAATCCCAGCATTTTCTGTGAGGAGTCTCTGTACGTCCTCCCCGTGGAATGTGTGGGTTCTCCCGTTTCCTCCCATAGTGCAAAGACGTACCAGGTAGGTTAATTGGTCGTTGTAAGTTGTCCTCTGATTAGGTTAGGGTTAAATTGGGGTTGTCAGGGGTTGCTGGGCGGTGCGGCTGGAAGGGCCTACTCTGCATGGTATCTCTAAATAAATAAATAATGTGTAAATGGGAATTTCTTATGTTTCTTGAAAATAAAGGCTACATTAGAAAACAAATTCATTTGCTTTGGTTGTGATAAAAAATACTTGGTTTGCTAGATAAAATCAGCTGGTAATCGTTAATGCTGCTGACTGCAGATGCACAGGCACAGAAAATCTTATCCAGGAAATGCACTAAAAGCTTTAATATCTCTCTTGGCAGCTTTTATACAATCCATTAAAATCCATCAATATGAACTGTGTTGTGCGCCAATGAGAGAGGCCAGTGATCAATAAAACACTTTGCATATCCATTTATTGGCTGGCTGTCTTGTTGTAATATATGAGAAAGGATAATAGAGCTGTATGAAAGGTGTTGGTATATTTTGTGCAGCCTTTGTGGCCAGAGTCCAGATTCTGTGGACAGACAATGAGTTCATTCCTCCATGGTAGAGCAGAGTGGTCAAACTGCGTTGAAGATGAGGAACAGCTTCTTTTGTTGCTCGGTAGAAAGCAGACTTTACCTGACCCCTAAACCCTTGGAAAGGTCTTTTGTCTTGTGTGTATTTGATCGAAGTGCCAGTTGCCAGTAGTGGGTGATGCAAGGCTAATTGGGATGTTGAAGCTTGTTTGGGTGAGATGCTCTGTATCGAGTTGGTGTTTGAGAAGTATGCAGAGATTCTGGTGCTGCTTGTAATTGTGAACCTTTGATCTCATGCTTAGCTGATTTGTTCTCTGAAATGCTGCTGCTGGGTGGGTGTGTGTGTTTGCTTCAAAGGTTTTCTCTTTAAACACAGATTAAGGAATTGAAAATAAAGTTTTGTGATTGCCTGTTGAAAGTGCTAAGTTTCTGCTCAAAAACGGTGATGTAGAACAGTTGAGAGTTTTTGTGCGTGTCAATGGACAGCAAACAAAGGAGTTTCTGATTTTTTTAAAAAATATTCTCTTGAAACACAGATAAAGGAATTGAAAATTTTAAAAATTGTGATTGCCTGTTGAAAGTGCTAAGTTTCTGCTCAAAAACAGTGATGTAGAACAGTTGAGAGTTTTTGTATAGTGTCAATGGACTGCAGACAAAGGAGTTTCATATTCAAAAAAATTTAAGCATTCTGAATAATTGTGTTTGTAAAACAAAGGGAGTATTTTAATATTTCCAATTTGCAGCAAGAAAGCTGTAGATGTCAGCATTGGAGTTTATTCTACAAAGCAGGATTATTGTAAATTGGAACCCTACTGGACTTCAGTCTAGTTTTATTTACTTGATAACTAGAGAATATAAAAACAAAGACATGGTTGTAGAAGTGTTTTGCCTATATGCTGCAGCAGAGTGCATTGTTGTTTACATTAAGAGGACTTGGGATGAGAGGTGAACACCTGCCTTGTTTTCATTTTTAGTTGTCCTAATGATGACACACTGGAATGCTCACTTTTAATTTGATAGTATCAGCTGGGGTATTAGTCCATGGCATGGCACTGTTGTACAATGATCCTAGGTCTACAATTCTCATCCATTTATAGAGAAGATCTCGAGTAAAAGAAATTTTTACTGGGCCGATCAATTTAAAAAAGAAGCTCTGTATAAATATGTTGGTGGATTTTCTGTGTTTCTTTGAAGCTCTGGAAGAAATAGCATCATTTGTTGGGAAAATCAGAGTATATTGCAAATAGTCAATTTTCTAATTAGTTTAACTGATGATGGTCATAATGTTAGTGCAGTTTATTTCTGACTGCACAGGGAGTGGCGTGTAGCTCATGCAGTACTTCAATGAATTTAAGTACTTAGCTGTAGGTTGATTATGTTTTCCATTTGAAAGACTCTTGCTTCCCATTTTATTTTTTTTACTATTAATTCTTCTTTGGAGAGGAGTTTGGGCTATTATTTTCATGTTCACCGCAGCTGGTGTTATAAAGTGTTAGAATTACAGCTGCTGCTTCTGCATTGAAACCTATCTATACTTGTGGATTTTTTTCTGTTGAGACAGGAATCCAACACCACCTTCATGTACTTCACTAAACAAGATATTGCTGGAAATGCTCCATTAGGCAGCCAGATCTATTGGAGAGCAAGTGTTTCAGGTAGATGACTAGAGGATGTCTGTTGTGAAAGAATCTTCATAAGCATGTTGATATTCTTGAATGTTAGATGGTGGTGGTAAGGTGTGTATTTAAATTTGGATGTGTAGGAATGGCAAAAAAATTACTCATTTTTTTGTCTTGGCAAATTGTCACAATTGAGGGAGAGTAATTACTAGCTCTGGGCGTTGAACTTTCATTGATGGTGCCTGTCTTTTATCTTTTAGTGTGTCACAAATTAGGCTGGTAGATGCAATGCCTGGTATGATAATGAGGCTGTTACTGGAAAATTAAGCAGTGTGAATGTATGCCGCATGAGGTCAAGAAGGGGCACTGCAAGACTGAATCCTCTGGCTCACTCTTTAAGCTTTCAGATTGAAAAAATGCTGTTTGGATGAGTTAAAAGGAGCCTTAGCCTTGTGATTAAAATTTGTGTTTTGTTTGAGGCTATGGTTGTTCGCTTAAAACAAAGTAGGCAGATCCCCAACTGTCAAAACACCCTGATAGATATTGTGACTAAAGTATGAGGCTAGAAATTTGTTTCTGTCCATCTTTGACTGTGCAGGATCACAAGCGAGTTATCACAGCCTGAAGCAAGAGTCAGCATCTTCAGAAGAGGAGGTATATAAAGAGGAGCAAATGAAAGATTTTTGCTTCACATGTTGTTTTGGACCACCACCTATTTTGATTATTAAAATTCTTTATTAGGCAAGGTGGCTGGTTTAGCTTTGTATTTTCAATGTAGATTTCACACTAAGTATTATAATCAGACCTCCTGAAAAGTGGAATGAGTGAGATAATCTATTTTTTTCTGTTTCTACGTAATGTTTTGAAAGACAATGTATTGTTAACAAAATTTTCAGATCTGCTTAGTATGCATTAGAGTTAGGGTATGGTTCTCAAGAGAACAGATTTTCCATAGTAACAGTTTGGTATTACTTGTGTTAAATCATGAATAAGATGATCCATCATCACTTGGAAGAAGAACCTGAGTTCACTTGCTTAACACTCTACCACATGCTGTACTTCCTTACATCAAGTGGTTATAACTTGGATTTATTTGCATCACCAGCCACTCTTTCCATCGGCGGGCCAGCCTCATCTTGGTACCAGCTCGGTGCCAATGCAGTCATGCTCGATAACAACTCCCTTGTCAACGCTGGTGTTTTCATTTTGTCACCACTGTACAGTGCAGGCCTCCGGCGAATATGGCTGTCTCGGAGATCAGCCAAGTCCCAGCTCTCCTTTCAGTGCATGTGGTAAGTTGGTGGAGTTTCACGAGTTTTTGTTTAAAAGCTTATATGTTCAGTGTACCAAACACATTGCTTGATTAACAAGATTGGTGCAGTATAACATTTGCTAGCACTGCAGTTTCTCATACATTCAGAAGTATTTCCTTGCTAGAAAATGCTGGTCATGAGAGATGTTTTGATCACAGCAGATAATGTGATTATGTAACTAACAATCAGTGAGGGAGTTGATGCCTGTAGAGTGCCAGTTATTTACCTCAGGTAGCATGATAGCAATTGATGGCACAAACATGTAAAAAGAATTAAGAGCTGAATTATTGATTGGTCTAATTTTGATGAAAATTTGTTTGAAACTTTAGTTTCACTAATTTTTAAACCAAAGCATAGCACCCTAAACCATTTGTGGGGCAATACTAACCTTCGTTTGAACATTTGCATTTATTCCATTTGTATTTGTATTGCCAATTCAGAAAATTATATTTCCAGTCTACAACTAAATTTACTTGGAATTTGTGATGGCTTCTATAAAATGTCCAGAATTCACCCAGAAGTGTGAGTAATGTGTAAATGCCATCACTGAGTCACAGTTTGAAATTGCTTTTAAATCTGTTTGATACATAATTCCCAGCACAAACCTCCATCCCCAACTCTTCCCCACCAATTCTTGTTCCATTCAGTTTGTACTTTCTAACTGCACATACAGATTATGAGTTGCCCATGTTGTAGTCCATTTAATACAATTTAGTCAGATCCAGTATACCCTGAGGGTAGGTATAAATTTTGGATTTGAAAAATATGTAAAATGCATAGCCATGTGTCCATGGAGAAGTAAAGCCAAACAAAGATCATTGGAAGAAGTTCTGCTAATCTAACCGTGGTCCAAGCATCTTGATTACAATGGTCCATTTCTGCATTGGTTTCTTCCATTTGAAGCCATACAGTATGTTGGAAAATTATTGTCTCACTGCTGGCTAAAGAATGACTGAGAACATGCACTTTTATAGAATCTGAATTATAAAAGCTATGAATTTCCAAGCAGAATGCCAAATAATAATTTGAGATCTGCAGCTCGAACAGCTTACAGATGAATAGAATTGTTGATTTCAACTATTTCTGATATTAGTTGGTTCTTGCTGAATTATAGCTTTTTCTATATTTGTTGCAAAAGCACCAGAGCCTGTTTGTGATTCTGATCAAAAACTAATGCAGGGCAATGAAATATTTCCTGTAAAATACCTCATATATAATTACTTAAATCTGCCTGTTTCTTGTGATGGTCACTGAACTGTACCAGCAGAGTATGGTGAGGCAGGTAAGATAATATTGTTTATTAGTTATAAAAGCAGATTTATTAGTTATTTTTGCTTAATGACTTCACGATAACTAAACCTGGTGAAGAGATTGACCTGAAATATTAATTCTGTTTCTTTCCGCACAAATTTTGCCTGCCTTGTTGAATATTTCTGGCATTTTCTGTTTTTATTTCAGATTTCCAGTATCTGCAATCTGGTTTTCTCTCTGGGATTGTTTTGATTTGGATTAAAACTATATTAGGTTATTAATTGCAACTACATTGGTAGTTGAAATCTGATTAATCCAATTAACAGTTTTGTATGCAAACTATTAATTTTTATGTCAACAATTACATTAGCTGTGTTGTGTTGGTATGCCCAGCCTGGAGATGCTCAAAGGAGTCAAGAGTGGAAAGGAGTTGCATGAAATATCAGGGACAGCTGGAATAGACCTAGTGTATTGTGGGCTGCAAGACTGGACCTTGACGTACAACCTTCATGCTCAGTATGCCAGCACCTGAACAGTAGAGCTATAATGGAGTAGCAGTAAGCGGATGTGGAAACTTAACAGTATGGATTTATTTGTTGATTTGATTTCCATGGATTACTTTTCTTGTGATGAGATTTGAAAGGGTGGTAATTATCCTGTTTTCTGCTCTATCTCTGATTTTCCTGTAATTCATGTCCAGGAAATGAGCATGTTTTTTGTTCCACATTTAGACCTTTGCAGCACAGGAGCTATCTGTTGGTCTTGATGTTCCTGCTGACCGTGATACAGAATTTAATTGCACATCTGCCTGCGTGTGATCCATATTCCTCAGTTCCTCACCTGTTTGTGCATCTGTCTAAATGCCTCTTAAATATTGCTATTGTATTGGCTGCCACCCCTTCAACATGCAATGGATGTATTTTTGAACATAACCTTGATATGCTGTAAGAGCAACAGTTTTAAAACTTATTCAGAGGATAAAGTTTGCTGTACCAGTCTTCATAAATTAGATATCAGTAAGGTACAAAATATGAGAAATACCGGTATTTACAGTGCTGTCTGAGCCAATTTGGTATTTGTAGCAATCCAGTACCTTGTTCTGTCTCTCAAACATGGTCATAATCTACATCGAAGCATGGTGTACATAATGCTTAAGGTTTATTTGTAAAGTGTAGTAATTTCTTTATCTTAATTACACCAAATTGGTAAAGGGATTTGTTTGAGTCTTAGAAAGTGACAAATAACTTAGTGTATTAAGTCTTAATGTATTAAACGATGTATTAAATCTTGGCTGGAAAAATATTTCAGTCAGCTCTTGTTCCTGAGCCATTTGTCTGACCCATCGACTGCAGGGAATAGTGAGTAATTAATCATTAGTAATCAGCTTTGAATAATGGGGTTCTGTGTGGGAAATGGATCCATTAATTGAATAAACTGGATTCATACATCACACTCCTCTGGAAATGGTAGCAATAAGCCACTAAACAGAGGAAGCAGTAACACTGATGACTCAGATACTGTTGTTGTCCAGATTTTTTGTTGTGCATTTCTGAAACTTGCAGTAATAACGTTGACGACACAACTGACTTTCACCGTATTACAATGAACTATTAAGAATCTACATCAGTCAAGACGAGCGAGTAAATTACAGATAAGATCTTGCGTAGATTCATCAAAGCACTTTAAAGAAATGTGATGTGTTCGGTATAATATAAGTTGTAAAGAGTTTAACTACTTTTACTGGTGCATAAAACAAAACTGCTGGATGAACTCAATGGGTCATAGTTTATACTACAGATGATAGCATCTGCATCTTAAGTGACTGTATTTTTGAAAGTCCATTGGTTTCTTAACTGTCTCAGTGTATTCTCTTTATTGGTGTCTGATGCTAAACCTGAACGTTTAGGGAAACCTGGGAATGCAACATTTAAAGGTTTCACTGCTAATGTAATGCTTTTTCTGTAACAGCAGTGGTTGGGTTATGACTAGAGATAACGGGGGTTTGGAATGTGCGCCGTCCAATGAAGGGAGTGTTTTTTCTTTTTGTGTGCCTGTGAGTGAGGTGATCTGGGTTTCTTTATTCGGCAAGAGATGAACAGAGAAGACTCCAGAAAGGATAGGTCATAGATAGCAGGACAGAGTGGACTTGAGTGGGGCTGGGAGTCAACGAAGCCCGGGGAAATTGATGGAGGACCAACGAGAGGGAAACTGTGAGCTCCAACGTGCACATTAGACTGTTTCATTAAAATGGGCCCTTTTCTTTTTGTTTTTCTTTACTAACCCTTTTGTTGAATTAAGAATTATAAAGCTAAATCATTTAATTGCATATGGTGTACTGTCTGTTATTTCGTGGTACTGATTTGTAACAGGTGAACAAATCACACAGCATCCATGCAAACAAGAGATTTTGCTCAGATTTCACAAGTTTGGCAAGGCCAGAAACTATCTTCCCTAGACTGACGCCACCGGCTGAACCGGAGAGTTACGTGCAATATAGAGCCATTTACGAAAATAACTCAATGACAGCTGTGACCTCTCAGATTTTATAGTAAACAGAGGTAACTTTTTTTCTTGCAGAAGGCCCAGGTAATGTGATGTAAATCCTAATGACTGTGACAGCGTGGTCTGGGTAAAGCCCTTTATTTTCCTCTAGCTTCAATCCAAGGGGGCTGTTGCATTGGTTCAAATTTGCCAAAGCTAGACATATGTACTAGACATTATTATAGATACACATTGGCATGTGGTATATTAGTAATAATCCAGCACTCAGGTCATTGGGAGTGACAGACTACCAAATTTTCTGGACTATTGGATATTACTCCTATTAATATCCAACTTATTTTTACACTTTATGCAAAATAAATTCTCAAAATACTAGTGAGTTTAAAGGGGAAAGGATATGTAAAGACCCCGGCTCTTGCTGCAAATCTGCCCATGTTCCCTGCCTTAACTTTAGCTCTGGCTGCATACCTCGTCCCTTTGATTCACGTTCCAAGAAGTGTGGGAGAGATGCTATACACAGGATTTCTGAATAATCAGACCTGTTACTATATTTTCTGAATTTGATGTGGAGATGAATACAGCTGTAATTTATGAAGTTTAAATAGGGTATAAAACTTCACAGCAATTTTTCAACAAGTATTAGATCCTCACATTTCAAAAGTAATATCAGGGTTGTTGGTTTCTCAGCTAATCAAATCTGGTAATCAGTTCATGCAACAGACGGAGATGCAGCTTCAGTTGCTATTCATGAGGCAATAGGAAAGGTATGTTGCATCATTTTTAGTTGACAAAAGGCATCTAATGAAATTCTTCCTGATATTTAATATTGTCATTTTTTCAGAAATGGCAATCAATTGGTGATAAAGAGACATTTCTGTCAATAATGAATATTTTATTGACATCTTTGTTTGTTTTGTATCCAGAAGAAGTTGTTTATCGTGTAACTCCAGACTTTATCTTCTCTTCTTACCCTGTTTCATTTCAATAATGCTCTTACCTTTCTTCAGTCCCAATTGGACAGATAGTGTTATTGCGAAAGAGTTAATGGCAGCTGTTACATATTCACAGGTTAGCACAAACAACTGCTTGATATGTGAATGATCTGGCCACAATAACTACAGTTAATTTACAGCTATTATACACTTTCCTCATTCTATCCATACTCTCAGAAACCCACACACACACACAATGACACATATGCAAAGACACGCACATATGCGCAAGAATATGCTTATAGAGCCATGGACTTGCATACAGGTATGAACACACGGTGTTCCCACCTTTGGGTGCATGCTCTATATGTATGGACCCTCTCCATTTTATTTTCATGGAATGTGGATAATGTGACTGTCCATTTTTATCGCCCTTTTCAAGTTGTCCCTGGGAAGGTGGGAAGCTGCAATCTTGAATTGCTGCTGTCCTTGTGTTGTTAAGAAATTTATTCCAAGATCTTGATGCAGTGTTGATGAAGGAAAGGCTAAATAGTTCTCAGTGAGAGATGGTGTCTGACAGGAAGGGAAAATTTTCCCCGTTCATCCACTCTGCTGGCCCATTTCAGAATTTACAGTTCTTGCAATGTGAGTGTTGTCTAAAAGACATCAGTCAGTGGCTACACTGCATCTTGCAGATTGTACATAGCAGAGAGATTATTCTCCACACTCTGACCTTTCCTTTAACTACCATCAATTTTCACCAATTGCTGCTTAGTTTTCTTTTTTTCTGTTTCTTCTTCTCCTCTCTTCCAGACTGGTCACCAAAGAGAGAACAGAAGCACTGGCTCATTTGACTCGTTTTTATTCATCCTTTACTGACCCCAATTCAGTTGCTTTGACATTTAAAACCAGTGTTCTAGGGCTGTGCTTCAGTATAAAGTTAAGAACTAACCCAACCGTAGGCAAGCCTAATCCAGCTCAAGGTAGTGAATTTAGATTAATTTTTTTGATACCCAATCCAAATAGAAACATAGAAAACCTACAGCACAATACAGGCCCTTCGTCCCACAGTGCTGTGCCGAACATGTACTTACTTCAGAAATTACCTAGGGTTACCCTTAGCCTCTTTTTTTTCTCAGCTCTATGTACCTATTCAGGAGTTTCTTAAAAGACTCTATTGTATCCAAATCTGGCAAATTAACAAGTCCTGGCTGACATGGGTCAGGTAATCAACCTCTACAGATTCCTGCTTATCTCCCTCCGGCAGCTGTATCCCACCTTCACACACCCCTCACAAAACCTTGCTCCAACTGTTGATTTTTCGCTTTTGCCTCTATTTCCATCGATCATTCACCTCCCACTGTCTTCCATTGCCACCCCTGCTCACCACCTCTACGTGACACTATCTGCTTGTCATCATACAATCCTCCTCAGTTCCCCAATTGTCTCTGAATCCTTCACCTCTCAATGCCAGCCATCTCACCTCTCTGCTCTCAGTGCTGATGTACAGTTTCAACCTGAAAGTCACGATTAACTTGCTCCCACCAATGCTGCTTGACCCACTGAGTTCCTCCAGCAGATTGTTTGTTGCTCTTCTGTTCCCTGTCAGATGCTGTGATGGTGGTCCATCAATTCAGACTATCCAGGTTTCAGAGGAAAGACTGCAGGTCTAGTGTGTATCTTCACCTATTTGGCAGCTATCAGTGGCTTCATTGATACCCAAACGGCAATGGAGTAGCACTCAAAGGAGCTGGAGGAACTCGGTGAGACAGACAATATCTGTGGGGAGGTGGGGTTGGAAATTAACAATCGATGTTTTGGGTTAAGACCTTTCATCAGGACCTGAAATGCCAACTTTTAATTTCCCTCTATAGGTGTTGGTCTGACTTGCTGAGTTCTTCCAGCTGCTTCAGATTTCCAGCATCTACAATTCCTATGTCTCGAGATAGTACTATATTTTGGATTCCTTTGAATTTCAGACAGTGTGCACATATTTCTTTTCAATAATATGCTTATTTATGAATTATGCTTCCTTTTTGCAGTGCTTCCCACATTGTCCATTTCGATGTGTTGCCAAAAAGGTGCAAGATATCACAATGGTGTTAAAGTTTAGGTGGTCCTGGCCAGGTCAACTTAGAGCCTGGCAGTACTATAAGCAAGTGGTGAAACTGGTAATTAGCCTGGTCTACTGCCAAGCATTAGCAGCTGGCAAAATTGCCCTTGTTGTGGGACAAAAACTTTGGAATATTTTTGGCAGATTTGGACAGCTTGACCTCCCAGACAAGTGCATGTGTTGGAAATCTAAAATTAAAAAACAACATGCTGAAACTACTCAGCAGGTCAGCAGCATCTGTGGATAGAGAAAAATAGGTAATACTGCTGATGAAGAGTCTTTGACCTGAATGCTAATTGACTGGTATTCAATTTCTACTCATGTTGCTTGACCTGCAGGGTGTTTCCAACACTTTCTGTTTGCATTTAAAGCAAGCTGCCTAGCTTAATCCAATATGAGTCTGAGGACATAAGAAACCAACCCAATTTAATCCAATTTATGTATTCATGTTCTGTCAAGCTCAACACTATACTGTCATCAAATGGGAATGAAGTTGTTCAAAATTTTAATGTGAAATTTTATTAAATAAATGGTTACTACATTATCAACAGAATTAATTCTGCAAAAAGTTATTTTGGCTGCATTTCCAGCCATTCATTATACATGTATTTATTGAAAGTGGAATTGATTAAAGCTTGCTGATACAATCTTGGTTTAATATAATTAGTAATGTCCTTGCCAAGCACTTTTTAAAATATTGCTTCTGGAGTCTTGGCAATTTTCCCTGTGTTATAGAAATGAAGAAACAATAAGAGTGGCCTTAGTGAAGGGTTTTGCTGGGGAGACATTTTTAAAAGCTTAAAGCCATTAATTATGAACTAAGAGAATCAGCTGGGTGACCCTGAATAAGAGAAGATGAACAAAGAAAGGAAGATTTTTTCTTTCTTTTCCACCAAGAAGTGGAAAAGAATGAGGAAAATGCTGCAGAAACTGAAATTTAAAACATTTGTAATAGAATTCTCACAAATGCTTCTACTTTCTAGGAATTGTTGGTGATACGATTATTATCTACATGTGTGTAAAAACAATCAAAATTATCTCCAAAAAAAATCTATCATTTGGCAGGCTATTTCAACATCGCTGTGATAAGAATAACAGCCAGACAGTTTGAAGTTGGGCATTTATCCTTCATTCGATTTGATGGGCCTTGCACTTGTGTTGCCCCTTACTATCTGTTCCACATTGCAAATTGCATATTCTCTGTCTCTTCTCATTTACTCCAAGATTACAATGACATCACCCTTCAACATAGGTCACACTCCAGGTATTTATCAGGAACAGTAAATAATTGTCCATATTACATCCTTTCTCTTGAGATCATAAAAGTACAGTTAAATTTTGTTTAAGTCCCCATTATGATCATCTGCAGCATGGAAAAATTCCTGAAGTTCATAAGGAATATTAAAATAATTTTGTCATTTGTCTTAAAATTAGTCTTCTATGGGAGCATCAAAACACAAAAGCTTACCAAATATTGTAAAACTAAACCAATTGTTTAAACGCCACATCATGGCTAGATAATTGTCAAGAATAGAACAACATTCTCAGTGTCTTCTGATGGTCTTTTTTTGGTGGGGTAGTAAGTAGATTTACTACTTGCTTTTAGTGATTAAACAGAAGTGTAGTGTAAATTTTTTTGTGTGGATTATCCTATATTTCCCACCATTGTACTGTGATTATGTTTGTGTAATTTGAATTTGGCAGGCGAGAAAGTTGTGAACAAAGTCTGACATATTTTTCACTAAACAGGTTACATCTATGGTGAGGTCTATGAAAATTCGAGATGCTGAGGTGGTGCTGAATAAACAGATCAGTTCCAATGTAGACTAGATTATATAGCTAAGGTGTAAATTCTAGAGTGTCATAAACCCCATTGATGAAAGACTTCACTGAAAAAAATGTGAACATATTTATTTATAATGTCAAATTTTAAGTTATGAATTATAGGGAGAAAGAAATTCCGCATGTTTTTCCCTGTGCACTCTCTAGCCTTGATTGAAAAGGTTTTTGACAGTGGGTGTAACAGAGGGTCCATCCTAGCTCCTAAGTTGCAGACTATGCCAACTCATTGCCCAGTGGCACCAGAGTACTGTGAAGGCTGCTTTACAATTGTCTTTCTTACAAAAGTTAGAGAATTCTTAGCCTCCAGTTATTCTATGGCTCATGTCCCTGCCCACATCTTGCTGCAATGTAGTCTCATTTACAAAGTGAATTTCAAAGCAGTGATACTTTTGGTATAAAGAGTTTGATTGTACCTGCTGTGTGTGGTACTGTCCATTTCCAGTGAGAATTCAGAGACTTTATTCTGATGAATATTAAGGTTTCAGCAAAAGCAATCTTAACTCATTTTGTTTCTTCAACAGTACTGTGTTTAAATGAATCAGAAGCTGACTTTAAGCATTTATATGTTGCAGAGCCTCCTGGAGACCGCTCCCCACGTCGTAGGAGTATATCAGGGCCAGGATCATCTGAGAAAGCAAATGGAATGGAGGATTCCACATCCCCATTCAAGGTGACGTATCCTCAATTGAAATATATATGTTGCTTTTTGTCCCTATATGTGCTACAATAAATGCACAAATTTTTAACTATAAGTGATGTCTTAATGGATCTATTTACCATGATTTTTTTTCAATTATGCCACTAACAGTTCATCAAGTGCAAAATAGTTAAATACTAATTCACATTGACCAACAGTATAACTGCATAGTCCCAGAAGGCAACTGTGGATTTCAATTGCATCAGATGAGCAGACTGTTCTAATGTTTCATAATCATCTCTCAGTTTAGCTGACCCTAAACAGGTGAACTGATCAGTGATTGGTCACATAGCAAATCTATTTACTCAAAGTTATCTTAAAGAGACAGTTCTTAAAATGTGTCATTCATGAAAGTAGAAGATTAATATTGAAATAGTTCAGCTATGATGTTTTAGTCTCGAATGTTAGAATTGTTTGCTTCTTTTTGTTCAGGCAGGAAACGAAACCACTTGGTCATTATTTAGAAGCTGTGATCTTTAAACATGGTGTACAGAGAAGTACAACTTGAATACCATATGTCTTGGCAGGGATATTACAGTGCAGATTATAAAATATTGCAGTGTCATTCAGCATTCATTTCTTATTAAATCACCAACTCTTACTTGGCATCTATCTTCTGCTATTCCTTGCTTGATTTTCTGGCAACCAAACCTGAAAGAATGTTGCTGTACATCGATAGCCAGTGTTTTCCATGGTACCATCTCACTGGGTGACTGTATTGATTTATTTCTCAGGAGTCTGGTCAGAAAATACTATGAATTTTTCAACTGTCATGTCCCAAACTTTCTAGCCTAAAACAGAACAACTACTTTCTTTTGAAGGGGTTCAAACAAGCTACAGTGTAACACCACAAGGAGTTCCAATTTAGCATATTTGACTTCAGGGATTCGGGGAACCAAGCAGTAACATTTTTCCCAGCTCCCTTCCCACTTAAATAAGCTTCCACATTACAATTCCACTTGTAAGACAGAATATTGATTTGGGTTCTTTTGAGATTATCACTGAGATGACTCTTTGACTTCCATAAAGGAATAGAATAAGGAAATGTCACACGAGGTTCCCAAGATGATTTGGTGTGCTTGCAGGAATTGGTGTTGTTAAGCATGGGTTAAAGAACAGATAGGGAAGCCTGAGAAGCAGAAGTTAACTTTACTGAGTATTTAGTTAATTTTTCATTTTTAATTTTGTGTTGTTCCCCTTGGAATCAAGGTTGCTTGCAGGTTCATTTGTTTAGCCACTGTCAGCACTAAAATTACTTGTTCTGTAGCTGTATTCTCAACCAAATATTAACACGATATGTGGGGATCCATTGTGACCAAACATAGTAGGCTGGTTGTTACAAGTGTGAAATCATATAGGATCCCAATCAGTCACTGAAAATGTGGATGTTTTGTTTATTTCCCTTCATCAAATTGCTAATAATTTTTGAGTGAGATCAACTAAAACAAAGCAGACCAAGACTTATCACTGGAATTGTGTTCAGAAGTTATATTTTAAAGCCAGCAGTTAAATATTACCTCAGAAAAATATAGTGGACTATATTATCTACAGTAGTCCTCACTTCCCTAAAATAATCAATTGAATGTATTGACAGAATTCCATACAAGACATTCCTAAGGATTTTGGGAAAAAACTAGTTGTGGTTTCAGTGGAAAGTCTTTATATTTGCTCACACTGCTGAAGATCCCTAGTCATTTGTACTCCACTACCACAAAATATTCCATGTTTCTGCATTGCATCCACTAATTCCATTCAAAATATTTTGTAAAACAATTTGAGTTCTTAAAATTCTCCAGGAATATACAGTATCTACCACTGATATTCCCTGATTAATATCAGTGTATTATTTCAATTCAACCTTGTGTCATTCAAAGGAGAGATCAGATTTCATACAATTGTCCTTGGGATATATGATACTTCTGCACTTCAGTGAAAGCATATCATCTAAATTCTCATGAACTACTTCACAGGCACTGATGTTTAGTCATATTGTACCTTAACATTTAATTCCTTTTGTGATGGTGAGAAGCAATCAGTAAGGATACAGATATTTTCTGGAGTTTTAGACAAATTAATATCTATATAAAATTGCCGTACTGTATATACCAAACTAGTGCAATTAATCTGTTTTATTACATGCTACATTCTGATCTTAAATACTCTCTATGCTGACTTGCAAATCTGATCTGGGTTATTTGCATCAAACTGTTAATTACTGTTGAACGTACATGTGTAACCTTGTTTTTAATAGGTGAACATTACTTTCTGAGCAGTAAGGGTAACAATTGCTGTAAGCTAGTATTGTCAGTTAATGCGATCAATTTAACAGGATTACAAAGTAACCTTTTACTTGATATTTTATCATAATTCAAGCCAGCATCCTTGTGGATTTACCACAATTCCACGCAGCCCTCCTTCCCCACTTCTCCCTCTATTTTTCCTGCCCCCCCCCCCCAAAACATTGAGTGGTTGTATGGCTGCAAGCTGAGCTTAGATGCCAAGCCCCTTTATGCCAGACAGAGATGCAGCCAGTTAGAATGCTCTCCACTGTACATCTGTAGAAATTTGTGAGTATCTTTGGTCACATACTACGTCTCCTCAAACTCCTAATGAAATAAAGCCGCTTCGTGCCTCCTTCATAATTGCATCAATATTCTGGGCCCGGGATAGATCTTCAGAGATGTTGACACCAGGAACTTGAAATTGCTCACTCTTTCCCCTACTGATCCCTCGATGAGGACTGGTGGTAAGTGATGTAATGGAAGAAATGGCAGAATTATTGCAAATCATATTAAATTTTTGAGTCAAAAGGACCCAAGTTGTTGTTATGTAAACTGAGATGTGACCCAAGGTGATTGCTACATGGACAGATGAGTCTTTAAACAAAAGGGATCTTAGTTGAAAACAGTAGAAGATAATTAATCCTGGTAATGATTGCTCAGGCACAGCAATGCACACTCCTGAGATCAGTAGAGAGCATCATGCACTTCCTTGATAGCTCCTCTCAAAGGTCAGTGAGAATTGCAAATACTGATTTCATCTCTGCACTTTTTGTCTGCAAAAATTATGCAAGACCATCCTCAGTCCCAAACATCCAAAGCCTCTTTTGATTTACTGCAACTGGTTGAATTGCTGATATAGTTACAACAAAATGTTACCATTGTAAATTATGGACTTGAAGAAAAGTTAAGTTCCTTTAAAATTAATTTATCTTCTATGTTAAAAAAATTTAAGAACATAGCAAATAAACTTTGCTTTGGGGGACTCAGAAAACAGCAAACATATGTCAGGCTGCTGTTTATCAGCTTGGTGTTAAACATTATCTTCCCATCTACTGTCTCTTGACATGACTGTGTGGCTTAGCAGAGCACACCTATAATGGCACCTATAAATTCACCGATGGTACCACTGTTGTTGACAGAATCTCAGATGGTGACAGGAGGCGTACATGAGTGAATTAGGTCAGCTGATTGAGTGGTGTTGCAACAATAATCTCATACTCAATGTCATCAAAACAAAGGAATTGATTGTGGACTTCAGGAAGGGGAAATCAGGAGAAAGCACACCAGTCCTCATTGAAGGGTCAGCAGTAGAAAGGGTGAACAGCTTCAAGTTCCTGGGCATCAACATTCTCATGGGGGCTGACATATTGATGCAGTCATGAAGAAGACACCCAAGTGGCTTTACTTAATTAGGAGTTTGAAGAGATTTGTTACATCACGAAAACCTTTTGCAAATTTCTCTTGATACTTGGTGGAGAGCATTCTGACTGGTTGAATTGACAACTTGTAAGAGGTCTTCAGTGTGCAGGATTGAAAAAGACTCTTCCAGCTCCAATCTCACCACTGAGAACATCTTCAAGAGGCAGTGCCTCAAGAAGACAGTATCAATTACTGAGGACCCTCACCAACTGAGACATGGCCTATTCTCGTTACTAACATTGCAGAGGAGGTAAAGGAGCCTGAAGATCCATATTTATTTTTTTAGGAACAACTTCTCCCCCTCTAGCTTCACCTCATTTTTACTTCCATTTTGCCAGTTTCAATAGTTCTGTCATAACTTTTCTAATAAGACAAAATAAAACAGTGCTTGTGAGATGCCTTACTTCCACCTTAACCGTGTCTCCCCCCCCACATTGTTACTATGAGTTCCACTTACCACACTTCAGCTTCAGTCTCTTTTCCTTCCACTTAGCACAAGCAGAGCATTCACTGGTCCTTGTTGTCCACATTACAACCTTCCATGCTCAATACATCTTCTGTAATTCCTGCCACCTTCAATGGGAAACCATTGCCAAGTATAATGTCACTTTCCCTTTTGGCATTCTCCCATGCTCTCTGTGACTTTCCAGTTCATTCTATCTTTTGCTACACCTACTCTTCTTCTTACTTTTACAACTATAAGGAATGCCTTGCTGGCTTTCTTTTTACCTCTTCTCTTCCCATCATCCAGGAACTCAAACACTCCTTTCAAGTGAGGCAGCAATTTACTTGCATTTGCTGGATATTCCCTGCATTTTTTGTTTTATTTCAGTTTCCAGCTTCTGCAGTTTTTTGATTGTTTTTCAGCATTTTGTATGTTTCAATGAGATCATCTGTAGAAAATGTAGGACCAGTTCCGTTGAATATCTTCTCATAGGATATTTTCCCCACAAGATTCTCTGGTGATACTTTATTGTAATCTCTGCATTCATAGCAGGAGTGATATCAGATTTGTACATTTTCAGTAAATCAATTTCTAACTCCTGATGATTGGTATTCTTATCCTTTTTTAAAAAAAATTGGAAGATGTATTTCTTGAAATTACACAATTAAAATCAACACTTTCATTTGTCTGATGTTCTTTACATTTACAATATTAAATCCCATGTCCAGTAGATTGGAGAAGAATCCGAATTATATTTCTTATTACTGACACGAGATATTTTGAGTGAAATTTGTTGTTTTGCAGCAGCAGTACAGTGCAAAGGTAAAAAAAATCTGTAAATTACATACGGTAAATGAAGAATGCAAGAAAACAATGAGGTAGTATTCATGGATTATTCATAAATCTGATGTGGAGGGGAAGAATTATTGAGCTTTGGGTTTTCAGGCTCCTCTGCCTTCTCCCTGATGGTAATTACAAGAAGCGAGCATATCCTGGATGGGGAGTTTTATTGTTTGCTGTATTCTTTTCTCTTTCCATATGAAAATCAAAGCTGATCGTTGTTGTTTTGTCTCTGCTGCTTTCCACTCCACCAATACATCTTTTGGCTATTTTTGGCTGTATTAATGTCAATGTTGGCTTTCTCTCTGTCTTTAAAATTATTGTTTGAGTTCACTCTAATAAATAATACCAAGTACCTCTGGCACTTTGCATGTGTTGCCCTTGTTTATATATGAAACTTCTTGTTGATTTGTGACCAATACTCAATATTGGATATTGCATGAGAACCCAAACCCATACTCTCCAGGCACTTAGTTGAATGTGTTTGCTGCTGGAATATTAATAAGGGTTTGGAATTTATCTTAATTTTTCAACTTGTGAGTACCATTGATATTCTGTTTAAGGCAGGCTTAGAAGAGAAATCTGAAATTTTCATTGTCTTTTAGGTTCACAATTTAATTTTGCCTTCTAGTTGTTGCTACCAAAACTAACACATTTACTGGGTTATAGAATGTTGTATTCTTCAAAATTTGAAGTAAATTTATTATCAAAATATGTATACATTACCATCTAGACCATGCCCTCTATTTGCTACTGCCATCAGGCAGAAGGTTCAGAAGCTTTAAATCCCACACCACTAGGTTCAGGAGCAGTTATTACCATACAACCATCAGGTTCCTGAACCTGTATGGATTACCAGTGTTGATAACACTAGGCCTAGTGTTCAGGGTCTTGATCATTAGAGAATTCGTTGATTGAGGCCTAATACTTTGGGTCCCAGTCATTGGAGAGACCACTGTTTTGAGGTCTAGTGTTTGGGATCCTCATCCAGGGTCTTCATACATCGTCATCAGTTAGTCCTGGGGTTGATACTGGAGATCGAAGCCCGAAAGGTCCATCAGATATCCAGAAGCTGAGGCCCAATGGTCGAAGCTGGGTTTGCAAGTTTCTGTGAGGCGATTGGGAAAGTCGAAGCCTAATGTTCATAGATCTATGAGTCTGCTGGAGGCCAAAGATGGCCTGTCCTGAGGTTGGAGGATTGTGTATGTGTTTGTGGGTAGGTGAGAACATCGGGGCTTATTTTCTGTTGTTACTTCCTTGTGTTCTGTGTCGTTCTGCTGAACACTGTGAGCGTGCTATGCTGTCACCGGGAAGTGTGGCAACACTTGCAGGCTGCCCCCTCATATCGTTAGATTGTATTGGTTGTTAACGTAAATGACGCATTTCACTGTATGTTTCAATGTGCACATGATGCATAAATGAATCTCAGAATCAGGTTGAATATCTTTGGCATACGTCATGAAATTTGTATTCGCAGCAGCAATACATAATAAGAAAACTATAAATTACAATAAGAAAGATATTTAATTTTTTTTAATTAAATAAGTAGTGCATAAAGAGAGCAAAACAAGGACAAACTGCTGAGGTAGTGTACATGGGTTCATTGTCTTCAGAAATCTGATGGCAAAGGAGAAGAGGTTATTCCTAAAGCATTGACTTTGTGTCTTCACCCTCCTGTACCACCTCCTTGATGGTGACAGTAAGAAGAGGGCATTCCTGGGTGATAGGTGTCCTTTATGACAGATGTTGCCTTTTTGAGGCAATGCCTTTTGAAGATGGCTTGATGCTGGAGAGGCTAGTACCCATGATGGAGCTGGCTGAGTTTACACCATTTTACAGCTTTTTCTGGTCCTGTACAGCGGCCCCTCCATACCAGATGTTGATGCAACTGGCTCGAATGCTCTCCACGTTCATTCAAAGAAACTTATGAGAGTCTTGGGTGACATACCAAGTCTCCTCAAACTCTTAATGAACTATAGCCACTGTTCTGCCATCTTTGTAATTGCATCAATATGTTCGACCTAGGATAGACCTTCTGAGACGTTGACATGCAGGAATTTGAAACTGCTGATCCTGCAACGAGGACTCTTGTATGTTCCCCTGACTTCCCCACAATCAATTCCTTGATCTTACTGATGTTGAATTGAACGTTGTTGTTGTGACACCACTCAAACAGCTGATCTATGTCACTTCTGTATGCCTCCTTGTCACCATCTGAAATTCTGCCAATAATAGTTGTGTCATTGGCAAATGTACAGATGGCATCTGAAGTGAACCTATCCACATAGTCACGGGTGAAGGGAGAGTAGAGCAGTGGGCTAAGCATGCATCCTTGAGGTACACCAGTGCTGATTGTCATTAAGAAGGAGATTCTGTTAATTAATTAATTAATTTTTATTATTTATTTAGATATACAGTGCAGAATAGGGCCTTCTGGCCCTTTGAGCTGTGCTGC
Organism: Hemitrygon akajei; assembly: GCF_048418815.1. Taxonomy (NCBI): domain Eukaryota; kingdom Metazoa; phylum Chordata; class Chondrichthyes; order Myliobatiformes; family Dasyatidae; genus Hemitrygon; species Hemitrygon akajei. The sequence continues at coordinate 88,938,509 of NC_133135.1, read as the reverse complement.
TACAGCAACCCCTAATCACAGGACAATTTACAATAACTAATTAACCTACCCAGTTTGTCTTTGGACTGTGGGAGGAAACCGGAGCACCCAGAGAAAATCCACTCATTCCACAGGGAGGATGCACAGAAACTCCACACTGACTGGATTCCCAATGAGGAAGTCAAGGATTCATTTGCAGAGGGAGGTACAGAGGCCCAAGACTTGGATCTTGTTGACTAGTATTGAGGGTTGATGGTGCTGAACGCTGAACTATAATCAACAAACAGCAGCCTGACCTTGGTGTTGCTATTATCCAGGTGATACAAAGCCAAGTAGAGAGCCATTGAGATTATGTCCGCTGTACACCTATTGTAGCGATAGACAAATTGCAGCAGGTCCAGGTCCCTGCTTAGTTGAGAGTTGATTCTAGTCATAATTCACCTCTCAAAGCACTTCATCACAGTGGATGTGAGTGCAACTAGGTGATAGTCATTGAGGCAGCTCACCCTGCTCTTCTTGGGCATTGGATTGATTAGTGTCCTTTTGAAGCAGGTGGGAACCCTGCTAGAGCTGTCGTGCATCTGATTCAGTCTCTAACTTAGATCAAAATCATTCTTAAAAGAGCCTTCCGTAGGTTGTGTCTGGACTTCAAGGTCACCAATTTTGAATACCACAGATCTAGTCCTCAGCAAATTATTAACCTCCTTGTTCATCCACTGTTTTTGGTTTGGGTATGTCTAGATTGTTTTCAAAGGCACATACTCATCCACAGAGGTCTTGATGAAATGGATGACAACTGGCATATTAATTTAGTTTTGAAGATGAATTCCTGAATATTGTATAGTCCACCAACTCAATGCAGTCTTGAAATCTGAATCTGAACTTAAATTACAACTACTCTGAACTGATTCTATGACCTACAAATACATTTTCAAGGCTCATGTTCTCATTGCCGTGTAGTCTAATGCTTCACTTTACTTACTCATGGCGCTGAACCCACATTCTGTGTGAAAAGGACTGCCATGATTCAAACTTTCCTCAAAGTCTGTTATGAACTAACTGGCTAAGTCAGAAGTAGTGGCACTTCCTTCGTAGAACCAATTGTCTGCACAAAGAATTTCTTTCAATGGTGTTTGTCCTTCAGGCAGGGTTCCACAAGCATCTTTCATTGTGTTCCTCACTTCTCCCTCAACTCTGGCAAAAGAGGACCCCCCCCCCCAATCACAACAACCCACATTCTCCTAGAAATTGGATGCAGCTAATCTCTGTCAAATGTTCTATTGCATTCCATTGAACAGAATGTTATCAAGACAAACCTGGTTGTTAATAACTCATCAGGGGTGATTGATGTTCGTGGCCCAAGGTAGAAGGAAATGAGTTATTAACTTCAAACTTTCTGTATAGTCACTCAAAGAGTTGACCTGCATGTGCATGTAATGAGAGCTCTATAACTCAAATCTCCTTCTACCTTAGGCCACAAACTTACCAATCACCCATCTGTGGACACTTTCTGGAGGTTCAAGATCCGTATGCTGTACGACTGCTGGACTAAGTGTGTAAATGTAGGAGGGGACTATGTTGCAAAATAAATATGCTAGGTTTTCTAAAATTGACTCATTCTACCTTAGGCCACAAACTTATCAATCACCCTGGTAATACAATATAGCAAGCACATGTAAGATATCAGTGAAATACAGCCACATAAAATAAATAGTTCAGACCCTGAGTCCATGATTGCCACAGAAATCTGCAGTCAACCACAATACAGCTTGTCTTCAGTAGAGCAAACACTGGAGTCAGGGGGCAATTCCGACTCCAGCCTGGACAATAGGTCACACCACTCCCAGTGGAGTACACTGGCTGGACACCTCTCTCACGGCAGCTGTAAACAGGCAACTCCACTGCTTGAGGCCTTCTCATCGCTATGACTGAGGTCAGGCAGCTCCCCCATACATCAGTGAATTGGACTTACAGAATTTCACATTAACAATGTGCAAAAGGGTCTTGCGATCACAAGGAAATGACTAAGAAAGTCACTCGTTATAAGACTGCATGCCTCCTTTGCACACCAACTCCACTGAAGCATCTCTGATGCAAGTGCAACACGATCTGCACCAAGTCCAGCTCCTTCAGTTTCTCTGCCATTGAGCAACTCGCCGATGGGGTAGTTCTGTGGTACTTTAAGTTCTTAATCTCCAGCAGGATCTTGCAATCATTAAAAATACATTTAAAAATGACATTAGCACCCTCTACTTAGGAAACAAATTTATGAATAGGGTCTTGTACAATGCATAGTCAAGGGTTGTAAATTAAAGATAATTTCAGGCACTTGAGCACTTGGGTGCCGCGCTAGCATAGTGGTTAGAGCAAACATATTACAGCTTGGTGTGTTCCGGCATTTGGAGTTCATTTCCGGCGCCTTCTGTATACCCTGATGTAGAATGAGTAGGTTTTCCCTGGTGTTCCAGTTTCCTCTCACAGTCCAAAGATATATTGGGTAGGATACTTGGTCATTGATTAAGGTTAATTGGATTTATTGTGGTTTGCTGGGATGGCATGGCTCGACAGGCTGGAAAGACCAACTCCATGCTGTATTGCTAAATAAGTAAATAATTTAGTGACTTAGTGGATCACAGTGGATTTTGGTTAATTGGAGAGTTAATCAGGGCAGCTACTTATTTGGGACAACTTTTAAAGAATAAAAACTAAATTGATGAAATAGTCGAGATTCCAGTTGTTTATCTGGGACACTATGCCGCTTACTTGAGGCAAGAAACTGTTGCTGAACAGTTTCTAACTAGTTTTAGTCTCATGCATTTGGGTGGACGTTAGACACTACACTGTCCTTAGAGGGAACAGTTTTTAAATAGTGTCAGTTAGGTGTGTTGGTGTTCAAAAAACAGTGATTTTGTCACTGATAGTTGGTGCAAAATAGGCTGCAAGACAATTTAGAATTGTTTTGCTTAGTGTGGTTTCAAGCATTCAGGTTTGGAGAAGATGCCAGAAATGGCTGGGAGTGTAAATGAAACTACAAAATTAGGAATTATGAAGGTATTGACAATCATCTTGTCTGTTACAATGAAAATGAAGATTTGGAGGAAGCAATCATCAGTAGCTTTGTATGAAGGCAGTCCATTATCTGCACTAGATGTCTGCACTGATTTTGTTCATTTACCATTAATCAAATGAACACAGCAGATGAACTCCTCTGTCGATATACGTTAGGAACTAATGTGCAGTTTTATGGTCCTGTAAAGGTATTGTGAGTGTTAAAATTTATTCGGTATTTCATTTAAATACATAAGTTGTTACTCAGTTAAACGGTGGTTTGTCTTTTTTATACCTTTTAACTATTTCCTTGAAACTTAGGCTAATTGGGGCAGCTGCTTAATTGGGCCAAAACATACTGATCCCAATTTGTCCCAATTAACCAGAATCCACTGCGTAGTGATCCCAAGAGGTTGTCAAGAATTGATTGTACAATACATCATTTTAAGAACTTTTTTCAGTGCTGTGGTATCTCCTTACCAGATTAAATAAATGAGCATCTTGACAATAATTTGGTTTTTATCATAATGATGTATAAAATTTTAGTATGTTGTACTAATAATGTTACATATTTATAAAGTTCGGAGCCAAGAAGATCAAATTGTCTCAAGTTGATTGCAGCTTTTGCAAAGAGTGAAAGGTTTTTCTCAAATGAATACAGTTTTAACTTTTCTATGCATTCCAGAATACTGCAGATGTGAGTGAATTGCAATTCAAGGATGACCAAATTCAAAACAGCCTGCTAATTTCATGTATTTCAATAAGTTGAAAATGAATGAATATTCTTTTTTTGGAAGGTAAATTGTGAGACAACTGCAAGACCAATGCAAAGAAGAGAGATTTGTACAATGCAGCTTATAACATTGGGCATTTTACAAACAAAGCAGTAATTTGAAAGTGCTGGTAGATAGATAGATAGATAGATACTTTATTCATCCCCATGGGGAAATTCAACTTTTTTTCCAATGTCCCATACACTTGTTGTAGCAAAACTAATTACATACAATACTTAACTCAGTAAAAAATATGATATGCATCTAAATCACTATCTCAAAAAGCATTAATAATAGCTTTTAAAAAGTTCTTAAGTCCTGGCGGTTGAATTGTAAAGCCTAATGGCATTGGGGAGTATTGACCTCTTCATCCTTTCTGAGGAGCATTGCATCGATAGTAACCTGTCGCTGAAACTGCTTCTCTGTCTCTGGATGGTGCTATGTAGAGGATGTTCAGGGTTTTCCATAATTGACCGTAGCCTACTCAGCGCCCTTCGCTCAGCTACCGATGTTAAACTCTCCAGTACTTTGCCCACGACAGAGCCCGCCTTCCTTACCAGCTTATTAAGACGTGAGGCGTCCCTCTTCTTAATGCTTCCTCCCCAACACGCCACCACAAAGAAGAGGGCGCTCTCCACAACTGACCTATAGAACATCTTCAGCATCTCACTACAGACATTGAATGACGCCAACCTTCTAAGGAAGTACAGTCGACTCTGTGCCTTCCTGCACAAGGCATCTGTGTTGGCAGTCCAGTCTAGCTTCTCGTCTAACTGTACTCCCAGATACTTGTAGGTCTTTACCTGCTCCACACATTCTCCATTAATGATCACTGGCTCCATATGAGGCCTAGATCTCCTAAAGTCCACCACCATCTCCTTGGTCTTGGATTGATTATTATCAAGGATTACCACACCCCTATTTGGTTGGGACAGCCTGGATGACTTAAAAATAAAAATCTCTTGTTCTGATGTTATTGCTGTTTCCATTACTGGAGGTGGATGCAATGAGGGAAACAGATTTTGTGTGTGCTGTTGGGTCCCAAAGGCAGCAGGAAGAAAAGGGTCCTGCAGGTATCAGCAGAGGTGTCTGTGTTTTTTGCGACTGGGTTCAAACCTCGGAGAGAATAGATGAACAGTGATACAGGGGCAATGGGGTGAGAGTGTTAGCATATTGTAGGATACGAGCCGTGAGGGGAGAATGGTATTAGACTAGACGAGATTGTATTTCTGACAGTGCAGTATAGTCTTGGAGGACATTCTCATTTTTGGCAGTCCCCATGTTACAAACTCCTGGCTTAGGGACATTCCATCTAAACAAACTTCAAGTCACAGGTATTCAGATATGTTTGTTGTTACTAATGGCAGAACTCTTTCTTTCTCCTCTCCTCTCTCTTCCCCCTCCCCCTCCCTCCTCTCCCCCCTCAGCCCCCCTCTCTCACCCCCTTCTCATCCCCCTCCCCATCTCTCTCCCCAACTTCCCCATCTCTCTCCCCCAACTTCCCCAACTCTCTCCCCCATCTTCCCCATCACTCCCCCTCCCCCACTCCCCCTCCCTTTCACCCCTCCCTCCCCTTATAGTATTTTCTTTCTTATTCGTCATGTGCTTTTGATGCCGTTCATAATAAAACAGCATAGTTACCATATCAAGTGATTCTTGTGTATTTTCCAACTAATGGACAATATTGATTTGTAGACAAAAACAGAACCTATTCATTACTCAACATTTAGGATGTGGTATGATGCAACTGTGTTGGTGCTGCTTCATACACCCACACTGAGCTTGACAATTTCAGCAACTTTGCCTCCAACTTCTTCCCTGCCCTAAAGTTCACTTGGTCCATTCCTGACACTTTTCTTCCCTTGATCTATTTACTGATGTCTACTGATGTTTTTGTTATAAATCTACTGACTCTCACAGCTATCTTGACTACACTTCTTCCCACTCTGTCACTTATAAAAATGCTGTCCCTTTTTCTTAGTTCCTACATCTGCACCGTTTCTGTTCCCAGGATGGGACTTTCCTTTTCAGTACACCAGAGATGCCCGCCTCCTTCAGAGAATGGGGTTTCTCTTCCTCTACCATTTATGCTGTCCTTACCTGCGTTTTCCTCCATTTCCTGGACATTCATGCTCTCCCTATCTTCCCACCACCTTAACAGGGATGGAGTTCCTTTTATTCTTACCTACCACCCCACGAGCCTCCGCATTTAGCATATCATTCTCTGCAACTTTCACCATCTTCAAGAGAATCCTGTGACCAAACATATCTTAACTCCACCCCACACCGCACCACACCACTCACTTCGCTTTCTGCAAAGATCGTTCTGTCCCTGCTTCCCTTGCCTCCCCACTAATCTTGCTCCTGGCACTTATCCCTGCAAGCGGAAGAAGTGCTACAGAAGCCCATTCACCTCCTTCCTTACCCCAAACTGTCCTTCCAGGTGAGGCAACATTTCTCTTGTGAGTCTTTCGAGGTAATCTACTGTATCCGATGCAGCTTCCTTATATTGTTGATACCCAACATAGATTGGGGACCTCTTTGCAAAGCACCTTCACTCCATCTGCAACAAGTGGGGTTTTAATTCCACTGTCTATTCCCATTCCAACATATCTGTCCATGGCCTCCTCTACTGCCATGATGAGGCCAGTCTCAGGTTGGAGGAACACCTTGTATTCTGTCTGGATAGCTTCCGACACGATTAATTTCTCTAATTTCCAGTAATAGCTCCCCACTCCCTTCCTCTATTTCTCCATTCTGGCTCCCCCTTACCCCTTTTTTCTCCTCACATGCCTCTCACCTCCTTCTGGTTCTCCTCCTCTTTCTTTCTCCGCCATGATCACTCTCCTGTCAGATTCCTCCTTCTTCCGTCCTTTACCTTTTCTACCTCTCACCTCCCAGCTTCTCACTATATCCCTCCTCCCCACCCACCTACCTTCCCCCTCACCTGGTTTCACCTATCAACCTTTAGCTTCTAGTCCTTCCCCTGCCCCCACCTTATTCTGGCATCTTCCCCCTTCCTTTCCAGTCCTGGTGGAAATGTCGGCTCTTTATTCTTGTGAGCTCCTCCTTTTTCGTTTTTCGTTTGTTCTTGTGGATGGCTATGGACTTCATTCTCAGCCTAAGTACTTGTTTAAGACACCATCGTTCTTTATTTTCTTGAGGAATGGCATTACGCCTGCTTTGCAATTTAATGGTTGTCCTGGATTTGTTTTCATGAGTCACTGCAGAAACTCGTACCTGAGGCTTTATTTTAAAATAGAAGGATACTGGGGTAAATGGTTAACTTGTAATTCAACACTGGTTTTACATGACTGAACTGCTACAGGCTTAAGGTGATTGTAGTGATTGTAGTGATAATGTGGTTCACTCCTGTTCTCTTTGATCTCCACAATAATCATTGAAAGCAGTTGTATTTTTACCAATGTGTTATTTTATCCAGCTGCCAAGTGTTGAAATAGCAGCTTCTTTGGATTTGGCAAGGGTTTTAAACTGGTTTGAATTTTTTTTAACAAAGAAAATTATTCCTTTCTCCTAATTATGCAATCTGTCTCCATTTACACTGGGAGTCATTCAGGAGGAACCGAGTACCTGATTCCGCCTTAAAAGAATGCACTGATAGGCTACAGAAGGAAAGTGCCTGTTGCTAGGGAGGGGTCTCCAACCATGGCAACTTCTGGGAAAGTGTTTCACTGTTTCAGTGAGCAGAGTTGTAGACTTGAGTTTAAACTGGGAGTGGCAGAGTGAAGAAAAAATTCATTTGACCTCTGACCTTCCCAAGTGGACTCAGTGGAATTCTTGAAGGTGCAGGGTTTTCATTTGGAATGTTCATCTACTAGCGTGGATTTTTTAAATAGATAATATGGCTGGAAATGGATGCATTTACATGCTGCATTGTCATTGCTAAGCCAAATACAGGGTTAAATTGTGAATTGCTTAGTTGAATGAATTCATACAATATGGATTGGCTGGACTGTTTATCCACTGCAGGAAATGATATACTGATTCCTACCTTTAGGAGATGTAAGTATATATTGTCTCATGTTGTTTGTAGCCGCCTTTGACAGTGTTTTTTATCACGACTTTTCTGGGATGTCATTTGGATCAGTTGAATTTGTTTATTAAAATGGTTTTTGTTGGAGGAAATTTTGAAATATTGTCCTTGTGAACAGATGGGTGAACTGCATTTCTTAGGGTAAAGATTTGACATTGTGAGGTGTCGAGTTATAATTGGGGCAGAAGCAAATGAGAAGGGAGCCTACAGATGAATGTTTAATTTCATTGAGTGGACTATACAACAAAGGTGTTCAAATGAAATAGCTTGTTGAGATGAATAAAATTAGCCAGGAACATGGGGCTTTAACAACAATGTTTGCAGCATAAGCTGGACTAGCAAACCTGGGCAAGTTAGTCCAGGCAGTCCCTCAAGTTTAAACTGACATATTTGCAGTGCCATTTCAAATTTCTTCATCCCGCCTCCTGTGTTTAAATAAACACTAAATGTTTATTAAAATATGCAAACTGTTCGTTGACCTCCTGAATATCCATAAGGGTGCATTTATTGGGTCAGATTGGTCCATTGATTACCATTTGTACACCAACGGCACCTCCACTAAATAAAGTGTTTTCTCTTCCTTTCCCACCTCCTCTCAGCCCCCCTTACTGCCTCACCCTCTCCCCCTTGCACCCCTCTCCCTCCACCGTCCTAGCCCCACATCCCCTACCCCCCACCCTCCAGCCCCCCTCACACCCAACTCTCTCCCCCCAACTCTCTCCCCCAACTCTCTCCCCCCAACTCTCTCCCCCAACTCTCTCCCCCAACTCTCTCCCCCAACTCTCTCCCCCAACTCTCTCCCCCAACTCTCTCCCCAACTCTCTCCCCCAACTCTCTCCCCCAACTCTCTCCCCCAACTCTCTCCCCCAACTCTCTCCCCCAACTCTCGCCCCCCAACTCTCGCCCCCCAACTCTCGCCCCCCAACTCTCGCCCCCTCAACTCTCTCCCCCTCCCACATCCAGAAAAGTGAAAATGGTCGTCATGTCATTTCTGATCTCTCTTGTTGTTGTCCTCCAACATTTTACATCTGTGTACATGCAGGAAATTAATGTGTTTATGAATAATCTCTGTCGGCATGAAAATGTATGTGGAGGCAGGCAGTGGTTTTTAGCTACTGCAGGCCCTTAATGATTTAGTACTTTGGGTTAAGTATTCTCTTGTCTCCTTGTTCCGCGTGTAGCACTCACAAATATTATTGTTTTAACTCTCTGTGTTGTGCTTTGCGGTAGAGTGGCTAGTACAGAAGGAGTTTGAATGCATCATGCTTCATTATTTTCATAAATTCTATTTCCATGACTGTGATTGCTCTTGGCTAATTTTTCTGCAGAAGTAGTTTGCATCTGCCTTCTGGGCAACATCTTTACGAGATGAGTGACCCCAGCCATTATCAATTCTCTTCAGAGATTATCTAGCTGCCATCAGTAGTCACATGACCAGGACTTGTGATTTGCACCAGCTGCTCATATGACCATCCACCGCTTCCTCCCTGATCCGGGGGGGGGGGGGGGGAAGCAAGTGCTATACCTTGCCCAAGTGTGACCCACAGGCTTGCGGAGGGAAGGAGAGCATTATGTCTCCTTTGGTAGAGATGTATCTCCACCCTGCCATCCAAGGATTAAGGAGGCAAAAAACAAGAGGACATAGTTTTGTTGGAGGTGAAAGCTAGAATAGAACCTGGGAGGCAACTTCCTTACACAGTGGAATGGAGATATATGGAACTGCTGACAGGATGTGGTTGAGGCAGATACATTAGATATATTAAAGAAGTATTGAGACAGATATATTGATGCCAAGAGTTTAGAGCAGGGGTTCCCAACCTGGGGTTCACAGACCCCTCAGTTAATGGTAAGATTCCATGGCATAAAAATGGTTGGGAACCCCTGGTTTAAAGGGGCTTGGATCAAGTGCTGTGAATGAAGGTTTCCCATGGTAGTCTCATTCAGAAAATCAGGAGGCATGGGATCCAGAGAAACTTGGCTGCGTAGATTCAGCATTGTCTTGTCTACAGGAGGCAGGTGGTGGTAGAGGGTCGTCTGTAATGAATTCTTTCAGTATTTATCAGTGAGAGGGGCCTTGACAAATATGAGGACAGCAGAGAACAGGCTGATTGACTGGAACCTGCTGATGTGCTGGTATATTTTCTGCCAGGTGGTCGAGGGCCAATGGTGTGCCACAAGGATCTGTTTTGGGTCCTTTGTTTTTTGTGATTTTTGTAAATGACTTGGATGAGGAATTGGAAGGTGGGTTAGTAAGTTTGCTGATAACTCGAAGGTAAGTGGTGGTTGTGGATAGTGTAGAAGGTTGTTGTAGATTACAACGGGGCATTGATAGGATGCAGAACTGGGTTGGGAAGTGACAGTTGGAGTTCAGTCTGGAAAAGTATGTAGTATTACGCTTTCGAAGATCAAACTTGAAGGGGAGTACAGGGTTAATAGGAAGATTCTTGGCAGTTTGGACAAACAGAAGGATCTTGTGGTCCTTGTACATAGATCCCTCAATGTTGGTGCAAAAAAATTGAAAAGGTTGTTAAGAAGGCATGTTGTGGGAATGCTACAGTATTGAGCAAATGTCTTAGGCCATGTAAAAAAAATCTGTAAAGCAAAGATGCTTTCAAAAATAATGAAATACAAAGTTTCTAAATATCAAAAATTATATTAAAGGACAGTATTTAGTAAAAAAAAAACTAAATCAAAGCAATATTTGGTGTGACCGCCTTCTTTAAAACTGCATCAATTCTCTTAGGTGAAGTCACAGCTGCAGTTTTATAAGAAAATAAGAAAATCGGCTGGTAGATTGTTCTAAGGATCTTGGAGAACTTGCCAAAGTTCTACAAACTTCAACTGTCTCTCTAGGTAATCCCAGAGAGCCTTGATGATGTTGAGATCAGAGTTCTGTGAAGGCCATACCATCTGAATCCATATAAAAATTATAGGGTGCCCAAGACTTTTGCACAGTACTGTATGTTACTGCCGGAATGTGTAGTGACATTTGTAGGCTGCCCCCAGCACTTCGGTGCCCCCTTTGGTGTGTTGATTGTTGATGCAAATGGCACATTTCACTGTATATTACAATATGCACATGACAAATAAACTTGAATCTTTGATCTTGTACTTTTCTGTATTTTATTATCCTTGTAAATGTGTTTTTTGCTCTCTCCAATGTCTCGATATTTTTTCAATAATCTAGCAAACTTGTACTGCATTCTGAGTGGCCTAATCAAGGCTCGGAGGAGATTCAGCAGAACTTCCCTACTTTTCTACCTGTCCAGAAATAAACTGAAGTGCTTTTTTTTAAGACCTTGCTGCAGTGATAGGTATGTTACCATTCATTTGGTATTTCAACCATTTGATAACGTGGCTTCCCTATTCTTCCTGCCTTGAGTTTGTCTGTGTTGACCTTTTAGTGTACATTAATTGCCAAGCAAAATTTTATTATTGACCACCTACAATTTGTTACAGTATCATTAGTTATTAATTTTTTTAAAATCATGTTTTATAATTTTTTATTTTATCCATTTGTGCCATTCTCTTTTGAAGATGCCAACTCAAAGGAAAAGTGGCAGTGTGGGCGACTGCCTTTATCTTACTTCTTCCCTGGGTGGCTCTTCTTGTGTCAGTCAGGGCAATGGGATGGAAGCTCTGTTTGATTAAAGTGGTGATTCCACTCAAATACAACTATGTTTGCAAAAACACAAATACTGATACTGTATTAAAGCAAAATGCAAACATGAGAAAGTCTGCAGATGCCTGAAATCCAAATCAACACAAAGTGGTGGAGGAATTTGGCAGGTCAGGCAGCATCAAAGGAAATGAGTAAACAGTCAATGTTTTGGGCTGAGGCTCTTCTTTATGACTGAGAGGTAAGGGGAAGATACAGAATAAAAAGGGGGGAGGGGAAGGAGGTTAGCTGGAAAGATGATAGATGAAGCTAGGTGGATGGGAAAGGTCAAGGGCTGGAAAAGCAAGAATTTGATACGAGAGAAGAGTGGACATAGGAGAAAGGGAAGGAGGGATGGACCCAGGGGGAAATAATAGGCAGGTGAGATGATCTGAACAGTCAGAGTGGGGGACAGGGCAGGGGGGAGTTTGTTCACCGGAAGGAGAAATCGATATTCGTGCTATCAGGTTGGAGGTTACCCAAATGGAATGTAAGGTGTTGCTCCTCCGCCCTGAGGGTAGCCTCATCTTGGCTCAAGATGAGGCCACAGATCAATACGTCAGGACAGGAATGGGAATCAGAATTAAAATGTTTGGCCACCAGGAAAATCTGCTTGTGGTGGATAGTGTAGAGGTGCTCAATGAAGCGATCCCCCGATTTAAATCGGGTCTTACCAATGTAGAGAAAGCTGTACTGGGAGCACTAGACACAATAGATGATCCCAGCAGATTCACAAGTGAAGTGTTGCCTCACTTGGAAGGATTGTTTGGAACCCTCAGTGGAGGTGAGGGAGGAGGTTTATGGGCAGGTGTAACACTTAAGATGCCTCTGCTTGCAGGGTTAAGTGCCTGGAGGGAGATTAGTGGGGAGGGACAAATGGATAAAGGAATCACAGAGGGAGTGATCCTTGCAGAAAGTTGGGAGAGGTGAGGTAAAAATATGTTTAGTGGTAGGATCCCTTTGAAGATGGTGGAAGTTAATGTATTGGATACAGAGGCTGATGGGGTGGTAGGTAAGGACAAGAGGGGCTCTTGCTATTATGGCAGCAGGATGGGGTGAGTGTGGATGTACTGGAAATGGAGGAGATGCAGGTGAGGCCAATATCAATAGTAGAGGGAGGGAACTCCTACCTTTAAAGAAGGAGAACATCTCTGATGTCCTGGAATGGAAAGCCATGTCCTGGTAACAGTTACAGTGGAGGCGAAGAAGCTGAGAAAAGAGGATCGTATTTTTATAGGAGATAGGTGAAATAAAATATAATCAGATAACCGTGGGAATCAGTAGGTTTATAAAAAATGTTGGTTGACAGTTTGTCTTCAAAGATGGAGACAGCGAGATCGGGAAAGGGGAGGGAGGTGTCAGAGATGGGCCAAGTGAATTTAAGGGCAGGGTGGAAGTTAAAGGGAAAGTTGATAAAATTGATGAGTGCATGAAGCAGCGTAAATGCAATCGTCAATGTAGCAGAGGAAGAGGGGGAGTATTAAGGGAAGACCTTGAACTTAGACTGTTCTATGTAGCCAACAAAGAGACAGGCATTGCTGGGGCCCAGACAAATTCCCTTGGCTATCCCTCGTTTGGACAAAATGAGAGGAGCTGAAGGAAGAATTGTTCAGGGTGTGGACCAGTTCTGACAGATGGAGAAGGATGGTGGTGGAGTGGGATTGGTTGGTTCTTTTGTCAAGAAAGAAGCAGAGAGCTTTGAGGCATTCTTGATGGGAGATAGAATGGAAAGCGATTGAACATCCATGGTGAAGATGAGGCTGCTAGGGACAGGAAATTGAAAGTTACTGAGGAAATTGAGGGCATGAGAAGTGTCGAGGATATAATTGGGAACAAACTGAACCAAGGTGATAGATTGGATCTTTGGATTGTAGAACTTACAAAATAAAAAAACATTGGGAATATACATTTGTTAAGTCAACATTTATGGAAATTCTGATTTACCATGCCAAGTTAAGTGCTTACAGAAAGCTGCAATTAGTTTGGCATCAAGAGATACAGCATGGAGGCATCAACCACCTACTTATATAGATCCTGCATTAATCTGGTTGTTTTTAATTCTAGAGATACCTTTACTTCCCAAAAATCTTTGCACATTTTATGATTAAAAGACAAATCAATGATCAGTTCCTCGAACTTCTGAAAATTTGCATCATTTTCTGATGTTGTTATGTGTCTGCACAAATTTGCTTACATATTTCCACTAATGCGATGTTTCCTTTGATGTGGGGCGTTGAACCTATTACAGATTGTATTTGGTCGCTGCTTAAACTACTTGTAAATAAATAAATAAATAAATAAACAGACAAACAAATAAATAAACAAAAGAGTGCAAAGCTAGAATTCTCAAATAGAAATTGGGGATTCAGGATGCTCAAGGTCAGTGGTAAACAAAACAGAGTTCACATTTCAAACTAGGCACTTGTAATCAGGACTGGAAAAGAAGACAAATGTTCTTTTCCAACTGCAGAAAAGGTTGTGAGTGGTGAGAACAAAGGGAGTATCTGTGATAGGCTGCAGACCAGTTGTTTAAAACGAGGCAGATGGAGATATAAAAGAAAAGTGAAAGAAATTGGAACAGAACATGAAGAGAGAAATGATTTTGAACTTAGAATTAGGATCACCCTCAACTTCATGCTTATTTCTGGCCGGATGTTTTCAGCTCTGACTGGCAACACCTCTGTCTCCTGATCCAAGTAGACTTCTCCTTGCAATCCCTAGCTGTCTCACAGCCTATTTATCCCAGTGTCGAGCACCGAATTGAGTATTTTAGTATTTCCGCTGCACTTGTTCACTCTAATCCAACACCCTTTGAACTTGTAGCACTCTGTTCAGTAAATACTAATAATAATAAGGTCATTAAAGCTGCTAACAAGGTCAGTGCTATTGTGATGTGTTGAAATGTGCTGAATCTTGCTAATATCAGCCTTCAGACACTTTCTTGCAATAGGCAGTAGCCCTCAAGAAATCAGGCATTGCCTTCCAAGCAGTTCTGATCTCATTCCTTGAGACACTTCTCTTTATTGACTCTTGGTAGTCCTGCAATTTCCAAGATCCTACCTTGACTCTGCTTCTTTGTTTTTAGTGTATTGTATTCAGTGCTCACATTGTCCTTTGGAGATTAGAGAAACCAAATACACTTTGGCCACTTTGGAGAACATCTATCTAATCTACAAGAGTTTCCCTGAGATTTCATCCTCTTGTTGCTTCATTTCTCTGTTCCAGTTTCTCCCTGCTCTCTCTACTTTCAGTCTTCTACATTGCTTCAATATTGTCTACCAAAATCTCAAATAAATTGCTCTTCATTTTTTGTCTGGATATGTTGAAGTTTCAGAATTTACATTGAATTTAACAATTTTGGGTAACATTCTCTTGATATGGCTGTACCTTTAATGTTTCTTCCCATCGCACCATCCAGTGGTCCAAGGGTGTTGCTGACCTGAGTTGAAAATATTGAATAGGTTACGATTTTATTCCCTGGAGCATAGAAGAATGAAGGGAAATTTTATAAGTGGTATACATAGTTATGAATGGAATAGATAGGGTAAATGCAAACTTTTTTTCCCACTAGGAATGGGTGAGACTTTAACTAGAGATCATGGATTTAGGGTGAAAGATAAAATACTTAAGGGAAGCATGAGGAGGTTCTTCTTCACTGAGAGGGTGATGAGTGTGTGGAACAAGCTGCCAGCGGAAGTGAAGAAAATAGATTAATTTAGGAAACGGGACAGTTCCATTTCCATGAGATTATCTCAATAAGTAGCATTCAACTTTGATGTGAATTGAAATTCTGTGTGATGCTTATTGTAGCTCATGTTATTTTCTGAATTGGCGCTGTCAGTATAGATTCCAATTTAAAGTTTTAGTGTAGTACTGAAAGATTGCTGTTCTTCTAGCATTTCTATACTTAGAATGTGATGTTAAGAATTGGTTTTCCATCTCAGCAGGATGTAAATAACACCACAGGAATGCCAGGGAATGTGTTTCCTTTCACCAGAAAAATATTTTCCCCTCAACCAACATCACACCAACAGATTACATGATCATTGTCACATTGCTATTACTGGGGTCTTCCTTTGTGCAAACAACTTTTTTCGTTAAGGCAATCCACCTAGCCGCAAAAGTTGTTATATAAAGGCTTCTTTTATTTTTGCTCTAACTTTAACTATTACTTATTCAGTTATGATATTGCAATGTCCACTTGAATTAATGGTTGACATACACAGCTCCATTTCTCAATCTGAAACTATTTGCAATTGCAGCACATTTTGCAATATTATATTCTTACCCATCAATAATGGAAGACTTATGAATTAATAAGCAGTCCCACTTTGATTGCAGGATGATAGCTGAGATAGGACATGATATTTCTGTAAATCAATAGTTGGATAGATGGGATATGTATACTGTTGATAAATTTACAGTTGCTAGAATCTGGTGATGTCATTGAGAAAGGCTCTTTTAATTGTATTATATATTGTGTGTGTATGTGTGTATATAGTGCCTATAAGAAGTATTTTCCCCCTTGCAAGTTTTCATGTTTGCATAAGTATACACTTTTTTCAAGTCAGTATTAGTAGATGCACCTTTGGCAGCAAGTACAGCCTTGAGTCTTTGTAGATAGGTCTCTATCAGCTTTGCACATCTGGACACTGCAATTTTTCCCATTCTTTACAAAACTGCTCAAGCTCTGTCAGATTGCATGGGGATTGTGAGTGAACAAGTACAGCCACAGATTCTCAATGGGATTGAGGTATGGACTCTGGACTCCAGGACACTACATTTATTTTGTTTTAAAGCCATTCCTGTGTAGCTTTGGCTTTATGGTCATTGTCTTTGTGGAAAACAGATCTTCTCCCAAGTTGCGGTTCTCTTGTAGGCTGCATCAGGTTTTCTGCCAGAATCTCCCTATATTTTGCTGCATTCATTTTACCCTCTACCTTCACAAGCCTTCCAGGGCCTACTGCAGTGAAGTATCCCCACAGCATGATGCAGCCACCACCATACTTCACGGTAGGGATGGTGTGCTTGTACTGAGTGAGGAAACAGATTCAATAGGTCTCACGGACAAGGACCCTGGACACACAGCCTTGGTAGTAAAGGATTTTATTTACAGAAGGCAAACGTGGGAAAATGGCAACAGGAGCAACACACACACACACACACGCACACCATTTACAGTAGTCGGATAGGCAATAAAACATGTGGACAATTAATAACAAACTTGGGAAAATCACGTGGAAACAAAGTACACGCACACATACAACCAAGGGAAAAGTCAATATGATGCCCACCACCCCCCCCCCCCCGACTTTGTGCGGGCACAGCTCTTCTGCTTAGGGACAATACTCACACTCCCAACCCTATTCAATGCACAACTCACCAACAGCAGGGTGGCCCCTCGGAGATAGCAAAAAAGAGAGCGGGTCAAGCACACATGGCTTCCTTTATAGTGCAGCTGGGCTGGAAGGTTCAGCCCAGGTAATTCACAGGGAAGCCAATGCCTCATTGCCAGCTGAGTTAAGCTGATTACAAAGGTCAGTTGCCCAAGTGCAAGGCTAATTAAAGGGGCTAATGGTTAGGTGTGCATTGATGGGCGAGGAGGGGTCAAACATTGATTGGCAGGTGGTGTGTCTTTCGACCAGGTAATGGGCATGTGACAGTCACGACCTCTCCAATATGGTGTTTTAAATGATGTGCAGTGTTTGGCTTACACCAAACATAGCATTGAGTGATGGCCAAAGAGCTCAAATTTGGTTTCCTCAGACCACATAACCTTTTTCCAGCTCACATGCCTTCTGACAAGCTCTAGCTGAGATTTCATGTGAGTTTTTTTCAGCAGTGTCTTTCTCTTTGCCATAAAGCTGTGACTGGTGGAGCACCTAAGCAACAGTTGTAAGCGCAGTCTCTCCCATCTCAGCCGTTGAAGCTTGTGACTCCTCCATAGGTCCTCAGTTTTTGAGGATGGCCTGCTCTAGGCAGATTTACGGCCGTGCCATATTCTTTTCATTTCTTGATGATTAACTTAACTGTACTTCAAAGGATATCTGATGACTTGGAAATTTTCTTGTATCCATCTCCTGACTTGTGCTTTTCAATAACCTTTTCATGGAGTAGCTCGGAATGTTCTGTCTTCATGGTGTAGTTTTTGCTGGGACACTGACTCACCAGCAGTCGGACCTTCCAGATACAGGTGTATTTTTACTACAATCAATTGAAACATCTTGACTGCACACAGGTTTCCAAAAACAAATGTCTATTTAATGAATTATGTGACTTTAAATCCAATTGGCTGTGCTAGTGATGATCTGGTGTGTCATATTAAAGGGGGGGTGAATACTTAAGTAATCAATTATTTTGTGTTTTATATTTGTAATTAATTTGTAGAGATCTGTTTCTCCTTTGACTTGAAAGAGTCTTTTTCTGTTGATCAGTGTCAGAAAAGCCAAATTAAATCCACTGTGATTCAATGTTGTAGATAGCTAGTGTGCTAACACTTTGCACAGTACTATATTTGTCAAAGTAGATTGGAGAGCAAGTTTGTAAATCTGGTGGGAGGAAAGAATGTTGGGAATGGCCAGGGTGGAGAAGGCCATGGGAGGGGTGTGGGACAGGTAGCAGAAAAAGAGTGCGAGGTCTGTGTGGGTGCAGGCATACTCAGCCCTGAGACACCAGGCAAGGTCATTTGATTCCAAACTATTGGTTTATTGATCATTACAGAATGTCTCCTTTCTCCTTTTCCCAACTATAATTCCCCTCTCCCTGCCCCTCCCACTCTTAGTCCACAATGGAGACCCGTATCAGAATCAGGTTTATCATCACTTATTATTATCAGCAGTACATAAAACATAACCACTACAGTACTGTACAAAAGTCTTACGCATGCTAGTTATATAAATGTACCCAATCTTTTGCACAGTACTATATATATATATGTGTGTCTGTGTGTGTGTGTGTGTGTGTGTGTGTGTGTGTGTGTGTGTGTGTATATGTATGTATTCATCTGTGAAAGGGTGCAATTGTGCTGTTGTTGTAAGTAAGTAAGTAATGAGTAGGAAAGTAGTGATGTAACTTAATAGTCTTGAATCAAATGCAATCCAATATTATTTTGCCTTGATTGCCAGAATGATCTAATATCCACTGACAGCACTTTAGGAACAACACAATGATTTCAACACAATAGCGAAATTAATTTAAATTCAGTGCTTAAATTAATGTACTTTACCTATACCCCTATAAGTTTTATGCTATTGTACTTTTTTACTTTTGTGTCCACTGAGAGCACAGAAGAGAGGTCAAAGATAATGCAAAGTAATGGATGTGTAGAACAATACTTGAAACACAGCACATCTGCAGGAAAGGTGCCAAGTAAATTGAAGTGCAATGTCTACAATGTGTAAATATTTTTTCTCTCTTTGAACATTTTCATCTTTTATGCCATTTCATTTTTCCCACTTCGTCTGTGTATGTTCTCAACGTTAACTTTTTGTCCTTTGCTCTATATCTTATTACCTCATCTGAGACTAAGCAAGAAGATTGGATCATCAATCAGTTTGGGGCAGATTATTCATTTAATTGTGGCTCATTAAAAGGGTTGGAAGCAAGTCATAAATAAGATATTTTACACTATTTTCTCATTTATTTCTCTGCTTTTCCACCTCTTGCAAGATTTGACTGATACTTGACCCCATTTATCCTTCTCTGCTTCAATGCCACGAGTCTGCTTTGCTTTCCATTCTGCCATCACATCAGACTGAGGATTTGGATTTAATGCTTTGTCTATGTATATCTTTGTACTGTATCATAAAGGCTGTGCCTATTCTGCTGGGCTTTCAAGTAAAAAGGAATTTCTCTACAGAGAAATAATGGATGAAAACTCACTGTCATTTGTTTTTATTGTGTGTTCTTTTAAATGATAGATTAAATGAAGAGGGCAGTGTTGTATAGGAAGAGTCAATCTTCTAGAAAATATATGCTGAAATTACAAAAAACATATCAACTATAAGCATATCGTTAACTATCAATAGCAATGGGTATATTCTCTTCAGCATTGAAAATAACTGAATGGGTAGCAGCCCTATCTCTGTTATTGATTTCTGAGTGAATTAGGTTATCAGTAGCATTGTGCTATTAATTGTCCTTTTTGTCGAGGAAGATAGGTAGTTGTTTCTTTTAACCTTGTACCTTGTCCTTTTATCATGTGAAGTGTTTTACTGTTATTGATGATGTACCGTTTTGAGCAATGATCCACAATTGTTGATGGTCCATGATTCTGCACCTCTCCCAAAATGTTTAAGCGCTTCAAGTCGAACATAAAGTTCAACTGAATGGAAACAAACACTTTTAGAAACATAGAAAACCTACAGCACAATACAGGCCTTTGGCCCACAAAGTTGTGACGAACATGTCCCTACCTTAGAAATTACTAGGCTTACCCATAGCCCTCTATTTTTCTATGCTCCATGTACCTATCCAAAAGTCTCTTAAAAGACCCTATTGTATCTGCCTCCATCATCGTTACCGGCAGACAATTCCACACACTTACCACTCTCTGGTTAAAATACATACCCCTGACATCTCCTCTGTACCTACTCCCCAGCACCTTAAACATGTGTCCTCTTGTGGCAACCATTTCAGCCCTGGGAAAAAGCCTCTGACTATCCACACAATCAATGCCTCTCATCATCTTATACACTTCTATCAGGTCACATCTCATCCTCCGTCGCTCCAAGGAGAAAAGGCCAAGTTCACTCAACCTATTCTCATAAGGCATGCTCCCCAATCCAGGCAACATCCTTGTAAATCTCCTCTGCACCCTTTCTATGGCTTCCACATCTTTCCTGTAGTGAGGCGATCAGAACTGAGCACAGTACTCCAAGTGGGGTCTGACCAGGGCCTTATATAGCTGCAACATTACCTCTCGGCTCCTAAATTCTTTCCACGATTAATGAATTCCACCGTATGCCTTCTTAACCACAGCGTCAACCTGCTCAGCTGCTTTGAGTGTCCTATGGACTTGGACCCCAAGATCCCTCTGATCCTCCACACTGCCAAGAGTCTTACCATTAATACTATACAGTCGGCCCTCCTTATCCGCGAGGGATTTGATCCGGGATCCCTTGCGGATACCAAAATTTGCAGATGCTCAATCCCTTATTCAACCTGTCTCAATACGGTGGATCTTAGGACCCGGCGGAACCCCAGACTTTATTTAACCTGTCTCAGTGCGGTGGACATTAGGACTTGGCGGCAGCACTCCGAATCCACACTGATTCTGTTCACAAACATAATCACGATCACGATTAAAGATAAAGAGGAAATAATAAAGCGATCCGAAAGAGGTGAAACACCATCGGTCATTGGAAAAGCGTTAGGCTACGTCGGTCAACGATCCCAACAATTTTAAAGGATAAAGTGAGAAAGGCTCTGCCCTGATGAAAGCTACAATTATTACTAAGCAACACAGTAGTTTAATTATTGGGTTTTGGGGTTTTGGGTATTTGATCCTCCACATCAACCCGACATGGTGGAAAGTGCACTCGGGAGCGGTCTGTCACTCGATCGAACTCGGCGCCGAAACATACATTCTTAAGTATTTTATATGCATAGAAAGGTAAAATATATACTATATACTAAGACAAACGTTTGACTAACAGACGCTTAATAATACCGGCTGTACCTGTTCCTACTTACTTAGTAAGAGAACTTCCGATTTTTTTCGATCCCGATCCACGATAACCAACGCACATCCTCCCGTATACTTTAAATCATCTCTAGATTTCTTATAATACCTAATACAATGTAAATGCTCTGTAAAATAGTTGTTATACTGCATTGTTTAGGGAATAATGACAAGGAAAAATGTCTGTACATGCTCGAACAAGTGCTGGAAGAGCACTTCCGGTTTTTTGTGATTCGTGGTTGGTTGAATTCACGCATGTGGAATTTGCAGATAAGGAGGGCCGACTGTATTCTGCCATCCTATTTGACCTACCAAATGAACCACCTCACACTTACCTGTGTTGAACTCCATCTGCCACTTCTTAGCCCAGTTTTGCATCCTATCAATGTCCCGCTGTAACCTCTGACAGTCCTCCACACTATCCATAACACCGCCAACCTTTGTGTCATCAGCAAACTTGCTAACTCATCCCTCCACTTCCTCATCCAGGTCATTTATAAAAATCACGAAAAGTAAGGGTCCCAGTACAGATCCCTGAGGCACACCACTGGTCACCAGCCTCCATGCAGAATATGATCCATCTACAACCACTCTTTCCCTCCTGTGGGCAAGCCAATTCTGGATCCACAAAGCAAGGTCCCCTTGGATCCCATGCCTCCTTACTTTCTCAATAAGCCTTGCAAGGAGTACCTTATCAAATGCCTTGTTGAAATCCATATACACTAGATCTACTGCTCTTCCTTCATCAATGTGTTTAGTCACATCCTCAAAAGATTCAATCAGGCTCGTAAGGCATGACCTGCCCTTGACATAGCCATGCTGACTATCCCTAATCATATTATACCTCTCCAAATGTTCATACATCCTGCCTCTCAGGATCTTTTCCATCAACTCACCAACCACTGAATTAAGTCTCACAAGTCTATAATTTCCTGGGCTATCTCTACTCCCTTTCTTGAATAAAGGAACAACATCCGCAACCCTCCAATCCTCCACAACCTCTCCTGTCCCCATTGATGATGCAAAGTTCATCGCCAGAGGCTCAGCAATCTCCTCCCTCGCCTCCCACAGTAGCTTGGGATACATCCATCCAGTCCCGGTGACTTATCCAACTTGATGCTTTCCAAAAGCTCCAGCACATCCTCTTTCTTAATATCTACATGCTCAAGCTTTTCAGTCTGCTGCAAGTCATCACTACAATCACCAAGATCCTTTTCCATAGTGAATACTGAAGTAAAGTATTCATGAAGTACCTCTGCTATTTCCTCTGGTTGCATACATACTTTCCCACTGTCACATTTGATAGGTCCTATTCTTTCACATCTTATTCTCTTGCTCTTCACATACTTGTAGAATGCCTTGGGGTTTTCCTTAATCCTTCCTGCCAAGGCCTTCTCATTGCCCTTTCTGGCTCTCCTAATTTCATTTTTAAGCTCCTTCCTGTTAGCCTTATAATTTTCTAGATCTCTAACATTACCTAGCTCTCTGAATCATTTGTAAGCTTTTCTTTTCTTCTTGACTAGATTTATTACAGCCTTTGTACACCACAGTTCCTGTACCTTACCATAACTTCCCTGTCTCATTGGAATGTACCTACGCTGAACTCCACACAAATATCCCCTGAACATTTGCTACTTTTCTTCCGTACTTTTCCCTGAGAACATCTGTTCCCAATTTAAGCTTCCAATTTCCTGCCTGATAGCCACATAATTCCCCTTACCCCAATTCAACACTTTTCTAACTTGTCTGTACCTATCTCTCTCCAATGCTATTGTAAAGGAGATAGAATTATGATCACTATCTCCAAAATGCTCTCCCACTGTGATATCTGACACCTGACCAGGTTCATTTCCCAATACCAAATCAAGTACAGTCTCTTCTCTTGTAGGCTTATCTATATATTGTGTCAAGAAACCTTCCTGAACACTTCTAACAAACTCCACCCCATCTGAACCCCTTACTCTAGTGAGATGCCAGTCGATATTTGGGAAATTAAAATATCCCATCACGACAACTCTGTTATTATTACACCTTTCCAGGATCTGTTTCCCTATCTGCTCCTCAATATCCCTGTTACTAATGGGCGGCCTATAAAAATCACCCAGTAAAGTTATTGACCCCTTCCTGTTCCTAACCTCCACCCACAGATACGCTGTAGACAATCCCTCTATGATGTCCACCTTTTCTGCAGCTGTGACACTATCTCTGATCAACAGTGCCATGCCCCCACATCTAAAACCCGCCGCTTGGAGTAACCAGTCCTGTCCCTGAGCCTTCCAAGTCTCTGTAATGGCCACCACATCATAGCAACAAGTACTGATCCACTCTCTGAGTTCATCCGCTTTGTTCACAATCCTCCTTGCATTTAAATTGACACATCTCAGACTGTCCATCTGAGCATGTCCCTTCTCTATCACCTGCCTATCCTCCCCTACACACTGTCTCCAAGCTTTCTCTATTTGTGAGCCAACTGCCTCTTCCCCAGTCTCTATAGTTCGGTTCCCACCCCGCAACAATTTTAGTTTAAACTCTCCCCAGTAGCTTTAGTAAACCTCCCTGCCATGCACTAATCCATGCTCTAAGTTCATCCTCCTTGTTCCTTATACTCCTAGCATTGAAATAGACATACTTCAACCCCTTTAACTGGCTACAATTATGTTCTGTCCCCTGCCTGTCCTTTCTTATCAACTCAGAACTCTTAGCATCATGCCCTTGTCCTTCTACCTTAATCCCTGCACTCACATTCTGATTCCCACCCCCCTGCCAAACTAGTTTAAACCCTCCCCAACAGCTCTATCAAACCTGCCCGCCAGGATATTGGTCCCCCTGGGATTCGAGTGCAACCTGTCCTTTTTGTACAGGTCACACCTGTCCCAAAAGAGGTCCCAATTATCCAGAAATCTGAATCCCTGCCCCCTGCTTCAATCCCTCAGCCATACATTTATCCTCCACCTCATTCTATTCCTATACTCACTGTCCCAAGATTAATCCCAAGATTACTACCTTTGCAGTCCTGCTTCTCAACTTCCATCCTAAATCCTTGTAGCAACTCACACAAAATGCTGGTGGAA
Source organism: Hemitrygon akajei (assembly GCF_048418815.1). Taxonomy (NCBI): domain Eukaryota; kingdom Metazoa; phylum Chordata; class Chondrichthyes; order Myliobatiformes; family Dasyatidae; genus Hemitrygon; species Hemitrygon akajei. The sequence goes on along the minus strand of NC_133135.1, from coordinate 88,914,244 downwards.
TGCAGCAGGCCCGGCAGCATCTATAGGAAGAAGTATGTTTGATGTTTCGGGCCGAGATCCTCCGTCAGAACTAACGGAAAGAAAAGATAGTAGGAGATTTGAAAGTGGGAGGGGGAAGGGGAAATCTGAAATGATGGGAGAAGACCGGAGGGGGAGGGATGATGCTAAGAGCTCAAAAGTTAATTGGAAAAAGGGATAGACAGCTGGAGAAGGGAAAGGATCATGGGACAGGAGGCCTAGGGAGAAAGAAAGGGGGAAGGGATCACTAGAGGGAGGTGGAGAACAGGCAAGGAGTGATTGTGAGAGGGACAGAGAGAGGAAAAAAAAGAGGAGGGGGAGATAAATAAATAAATAAGGGATGGGGTAAGAAGGGGAGGAGGGGCATTAACGGAAGTTAGAGAAATCAATGTTCATGCCATCAGGTTGGAGGCTACCCAGACAGAATATAAGGTGTTGTTCCTCCAACCTGAGTGTGGATTCATCTTGACTAATGATGAGGGGCATGAATAGACATATCAGAGTGGGAATGGGACGTGGAATTAAAAAGTGTGGCCACTGGGAGATCCTGCTTTCTCTGGTGGACAGAGCGTAGGTGTTCAGCAAAACGATCTCCTGGTCTGCATCAGGTCTCACCAATATATAGAAGGCTGCACCGAGAGCACCGAACGCAGTATATCACACCAGCCAATTCACAGGTGAAGTGTTGCCTCACCTGGAAGGACTGTCTGGGGCCCTGAATGGTGGTGAGGGAGGAAGTGTAAGGGCAGGTGTAGCACTTATTCTGCTTACAAGGATAAATACCAGGAGGGAGATTGGTGGGAAGGGATGGGGGGAAGAATGGACAAGGGAGTCGTGTAGGGAGCAATCCCTGCAAAAAGCAGAAGGGGAGGGAGAGGGAAAGATGCATTTGGTAGTGGGATACTGTTGGAGGTGGCGGAAGTTACGGAGAATTATACGTTGGACCTGGAGGCTGGTGGGGTGGTAGGTGAGGACAAGGGGAACCCTATCCCGAGTGAGGTGGTGAGAGCAGGATGGGGTGAAAGCAGATGTGCATGAAATGGGAGAGATGCATTTGAGAGCAGAGTTGATGGTGGAGGAAGGGAAGCCCCTTTCTTTAAAAAAGGAAGACATCTCCTTCGTCCTGGAATGAAAAACCTCATCCTAAGAGCAGATGCGCTGGAGATGGAGAAATTGCGAGAAGGGGTGGTATTTTTGCAAGAGACAGGGTGAGGAGAGGAATAGTCCAGGTAGCTGTGAGAGTCCGTAGGCTTATAGTAGATATCAGTAGATAAGCCGTCTCCAGAGATGGAGACAGAAAGATCAAGAAAGGGGAGGGAGGTGTCAGAAATGGACCAGGTAAATTTGAGGGCAGGGTGAAAGGTGGAGGCTCCTTGTAGTCTGTTTTCAGGACCTCTTCCCTTTTCCTACCTATGTTATTGGTACCAGTATGTACCACAACCTCTAGCTGTTCTCCCTCCCACTGTAGGATATCTTGAACGCGATCTGAAACATCCAGGACCCTGGCACCTGGGAGGCAAACTACCATCCAAGTTCCTTTCCTGCGTCCACAGAATCGCCTGTCTTGACCCCCTAATGATAGAGTCCCCTATCACTACTGCCTTCCTCTTCCTTTCCCTGCCCTTCTGAGCCACAGGGCCGTATTCTGTGCCAGAGGCACGGCCACTGTTGCTTCCCCCAGGTAGGCTGTCGTTCCCCCCCCCCCCCCCCCAAACAGTACTCAAGCAGGAGCACTTATTGTTCTAGGAGACAGCCACAGGGGTATTCTCTAGTACCTGACTCTTCCCCTCCCTTCTCCTGACTGTGACCCACTTGTCTGTCTCCTGTGGCTTCAGTGTGATCTTGACTGATATCTCTTCTGAAAGTTCTTGCCTTCAGGAGTTCTTGAAAATGCATAAGCCTTTCTCCCCTGGGACTGCCTATTGTGATTTGGAGGTATTGAGTATTATTACAGAAATAATTATTTTTCGACATTATTGGCAGCCCAGGAGTCTGAAAGTAATAGAGTAGAGTTTTGAGGCCCAACATTAATTGATGAGGGTCTGAAATTATGCCATCTCTGATAATAGGCCTTGTGGTTCCTGGAACATGATGGAAGTTCTGTGACATATAAGCTTGCTGTCATTGTCACATCTTTAATTTTAGTTTTTTTTCTTTTTGTTGAGGCATTATTTTGAACAGAAGTTTCAAAAGTTGGTGTGAAAAACCATAATGAATTAGGAGAACATTTGTTGCCAAGTGGAGTGGCAGATAGAACTTGTTTAAACAAACATATTCTGTATTGGATTTATGTTTAAGATTCATTAGCTTTGATTTAGTCTGCTTTGATTTTTGGGAGAAGTCTTTGTCTTCTGTTTTATCAGAAATGGTTAGTTAAAGATTAGCTTAAATACATAGATTTATATATAGATAAAGCGATGCTTGGTACAGGAATATCTGCATATAAGGTGATTTAGACAGGAATTGATGAAATAGTGGTGATGGGGAGTGTGGTGGGGTGGGTTAATGGGTGTCAGTGTTGATTAGCCTGACAGCTTGGGGGAAGTAACTTATTGAGTCTGGTGGTCCAAGCATGATGCTGCATAGCCTCTTCCATGATCGGAGTGGAACAGACAATTCATGAGCAGAATGGGTGGGATCCTTCATAATATTGCTGGCCCTTTTCTGCTACCTTTCTGTATATATGTCTTTAATGGTGAGTAGGCTGGTGCACTGGGCAGTTTGAACTATCCGTTGTAGAGCCCTTCTGTCTGCCACAGTGGAGTTTCCATATGGTGCCACCTGTTAGGATGCTCTCAGCTGTCCATTTGTAGGTCGCGAGTATTGGCGTGCATAGTCTAGCTCTCTTCAGCCACTTCAGAAAGCTGAGGTAAACACAAAGTACACTGCAGTTGTTGTGGTCAAAGCAACATGTACAACAAGCTTGAGGAACTCAGCAGTTCGGGCAGCATCCGTGGAAATGAGCAGACAACGTTTCCACGGATGCTGCCCGACCTGCTGAGTTCCTCCAGCTTTTTGTACGTGTTGCTCAGAAAGTTGAGATGTTGGAGACAAAGGAATCTCAGAAAACTACTGCACTGTAGTATGGTTAGCACAACACTTTATAGTACCAGCGATTCGGGTTCAATTCCCGCCACTGCCTGTAAGGAGCTTGTATGTTCATCCCATGACCCTATGGGTTTCCTCCAGGTGCTCCGGTTTCCTTTCACAGTCCAAAGATGTACAGGCTGGTAGGTTAAGTGGTCATTGCAAATTGTCCCATATTTAGGCTAGGATTAAATCAGGCAGCATGGCTGAAAGAGCTGGAAGGGCCTATTCTGTGTTGTATCTCAACAAAAAAAGAGCCACATTAAATGTTAATGTGGAAATACATTTCTGGCTATTTTAATGTAGATAGTATTATGGGTTTCATATAAAACTCTGTTTAACAATTTGAATGTAGGTTTTAAAGAAAATATTCTTCTTGGCAGTGACACGAAAGCTAAATTTTTCCACTATCTCTGCTAGGTTTGTAGAAGAAATATATGCTTTCTTTTGTTTTTTGAATGTACTGTGTGTCACCAATCTGAAAACAAAGGAGCTGCCACTTCATCAGATCTGTCTATTTGTACAAGTTGTTTACTGTCTGACAGAGAATGCCTTAGATTTCTGATGTCTGCAGAGTATTGTTCTCCCCTTGAGAAATGCTGGAATTTCTGATGCAAGAATACTTTGAGCTTATGATTAATTAGCATATGCTATATTATCTTCTGGATCTCCCGGTTTCCATTGAGTTGGTCCTACTATTTTCTGGAGGAGAAACAGAATCCCTTAACAGCTACTATTTATGGAAGAATTTCAGGGCAATCCAACTACAATGATGTTTTTCATCTTCTGTTGTTTAGGAGTCATCAGATGGGTTGTGAGCAATGTACTAGAAGCACTTTCTTTGTGGGATCCTTGAAACCTAAAAAACATTAATTTTCTGGAAGTATAGTTTCTGTTTCCATCATTGTATTTCGGGCAAAGCTGATGGGCATATAGTGCATGAAGAATGGTTAGTCCAGTAATTAATGATCATTGTCATGATATGGCTATCTTCTTCACTGCTGTTTTAGTAGAGGCCACCCCATTGAGTGCCAAGATCTGAGGACTTATCACAGATAGTGACACAGTTAATACCCGCTTGAACAGCACTTGAAGAACTTATTGTCCAATTGTGAGTACCCTTGATTCTTAATCACAGCACGTTTTCCAACACAGTCTAGCTGCCATTCCAGTCAAGCAAGGAGCTGGAAGATCCATATATCAACTGAAAAAACAAGGAAGCCTCTAAAGCAGATGGTATCCCAGCTTAAGTTTTAAAGGTTGATGGAAAAGAACTTCATACATGCATTAATTGACTCATCTCCTGTATCAGTGAAGAGGCATCTCAGCATGGACAAATTGTGCCAACAGGCTGTGTTACTCCATGACTCAGATATACGTTAGGAGACTTCAGAAATGACGTGACTATCTTCAGAAGGGAAGCAAAACAAAATTTAGCAATTACCAAGGGATTACTCTATTGTCTGCCACCAGGAAGTTCATTGCAAGGGTCTTCTTAACTGCTTGCTTCCAGAAACTAAAAGGTTGCTCCCTGAATACAGTGTGGATTCCATCCACTGAGAGCACTATAAATGCAATCTCCAACATGTGACAACGCCAGGAAAACTGCAAGGAACAATATCAATCAATCTTGATCGGTTCTGATCTTAAGTTTTTGATTCTTTCAATCAAGAGGAATGACAGATAATCCTTTAGTTGCCCTCAGAAACTTGCAGCTTCTGCTTACTACATGATGGCTTCCAAGCTCTGATTCAAATCAACTAGTCCACAAGAGTCCGAATCCCAGTGCAGACTCTGGTCAAGCGAGGCAGTGTCATCATTCTAAATCTTATTTATTTCAAGCTTTCTTGCTGCAATATTACTCTGATAAACTTGCTGCTGGTGGTGATTGGGACACTGTGAATGTACTTACTGACCATCAGTAAGATCATTGCTATTTTTGTATTCCATGTTCACATTAGTCAACTAACATAAAAATCCCTCTATTTCCTTTGTATCTAAAAACCTACTTCTGACTTGCAGAGATTTCGGAACTGAGTCTTCTTAGGTACACCGTTCCAACGATTTATCATGTTTTTGGTGAAGAAAATGCTGTTTGTGTGTGTTTCAAACGGCAAGTCACTTATTTTGGTACAGTGTCCCTTAGTTTCATGATCCCCACTGGAGGGAAGTATCCTTCCTGCATCCATCATGTCAAGCCCTTAAGAGTTTTGTTTTTGATACGTCATTCTTTTAAAGTCTGGAGTATTTACCTCATTTTGCCTGATCTCTCCTCACAGGATACCGTCAACCAAGTGATCAATTTAGTTTGCTGTACTGCCTCTATAGCAAGTGTATCCTTTCTTAGTTACTACATTGTTTCTTGTGCAGTCTCACTACACCCCTTTCAAATGGTCTTCGTACCCACATTATGATACTGAGTTTCTATATTTTGTATAAAAATGGATGACCTCACATTTTTCTATATTTAATTTGCTTTGACCTCACTCATTTGCCTTGTCCACCAATATCCCTGAGATCTCTCTGCATTCTCTTCACAATACACACAGCTTTAGATCATCACCCCGCTCATCAAATCATTGATGTAGATTCAGAACAACTGGGGTCCAGCATCAACTCTATCAGAGCCCCACAAATCAGTGTCTTGACCTAGCTATTCCCACCTTGAACATGAGGTTCGGCAAATGCTGGAAGTCTAGAGCAACACATACTAAAGGCTGGAGGAACTTGGTAGGTCAGGTAGCAATCATGAAAGTGAATAAACAGTTGATGTTTTGGGCTGGGACCATTCTTCAGGGATGGAAAGGAAGGCGGAGGATGACAGAATGAAAAGGTGGGGGGGTCAGGACTAGCTAGACTGTGATATGTGAAGTCAGGTGGGGGTGGGAAAGGTAAAGGTTTGAACAAGGAGAAATTCAATAGGAGAGGAGAGTGGATCTAGGAAAAAAGGGAAGGAGGAGGGGTACTGGGGGAGGTGAGGAGAATAGGTAAGAGGCTAGAGTGGGGTGGGGGAATTTACCAGAAGGAGAAATTGATGTTTATGCCATCAGGTTTGAGGCTACCAAGGCAGAATATGAGATATTACTACTCCACCTGGGAGTCATGGCAAAAGAAGAGGCCATGAACTGATATGTTGGAACAGGAATAGGGATAGAAATTAAAATGGTTGGCCAGCGGGAAATTCCACCTTTTGTCAATTGCTGGGATATATGCCAGGAGGTATGAATTAACAAGGGAATTACAGAGGGTGCAATCTTTGTGGAAAGTGGAGGAGTTGGGGGGGATTAAAGAGTTGTTTCGTAGTAGGAACCCATTGAAGATGGTGGAAGTTGCAGAGAATGATGTGTTGGATGCACAGGCTGATGGGGTGCTAGTTGAGTACAAAAGGCAGTAGGAAGATGGGGTGAGCATGAATGTCTGAGAAATTGAGGAGATGCGGGTGAGGGCAACATCAATGATCAAGGAAAGGGCTCTTTGAAGAAGGACAACATCTCTGATGTCTTTGAAAGGAATATCTCATCCTGGAAACAGATGCGGCAGAGGTAAAAGAACTGAGAAAAAGGAATAACATTTTTACAGGAGACAGGGTGGGAAGAGGTATAGTCAAGATAACTGTGGGAAACATTAGGTGTATAAAAGATGTCCAGAAATAGAAACAGAGATCGAGAAAGGGGAGAGGGGTGTCAGAAATGGACCCAGTGAATTTAAGGGTAAGGTGAAAGTTGAAGGCAAAGTTGATGAAATTGTTGAGTTTAGAATGGGTGCATGAAGCAGCACCAATACAGTAGTCAATATAGCACAGGAAGAATTAGGTAGCGTTACCAAGGAAGGCTTGGAACATGGACTTTTCTATGTAGCCAATGAAAAAGCAGGCATAGCTGGGGTCCATGCAGGTGCCTAGGACTATCCCTTGAGTTCCTATGCCTGCCTTGTTGTCTGTCTATTAACCAATCCTCAATCCATGCCAGTACATTACCCCAATCCATTGTGCTTTAAGTTTATTTTGTAACTGCATTGTGTAGCATTTTATTATGGGCTATCTGAAAGGCCAAATACATGGTATCCACTGGTTCCTTCTGTTCTGTTCTGCTTGCTACAATTACAAAAGCTGTAGCAGGTTTGACAAACATGATTTCCCTTTCATAAGTCCCTCTTGGCACTAACCAGTCTGATTGTTATTTTCAAAGTGTCCTTTTACCACCTCCTTAATAATAGTTTCTAAAATATTCCCTATTTCTTGCATTGAGAGTATAGGGACCTGGTCAGTTTGCATGTGGCTACAATATTATACACAGGCCTTATCTCCCTACCTATAGAAATATATACCTGCAGTAGAGGGAGCAAGCAAAGGTTCCCCAGATTGATTCATATGGTTTGTCGTATGAGGATAGGATAAGTGGGCTAAGTTTGGGGCTTCTCTAGCATTTAGAGGAGTCAGAGGTGATTTCATTGAAATGTACAAATCTCTTCAAGCTGCAAAAAATAAAGCAGATGTGTTTGCCCTGCATCACATTGGTGTTCAGGATCAATTTGTTTTAAACACAGAGAGTGCTGACTGTTAAAGTTCATTGCAACTTTTACTCTCATTTTCCTACATTACACAAATAGTCTTAAGTTCAGAAAGATCAGATTGCATATTAATAAGATATATTATTTAGACTTGACAACTGCTTCACTTCAGTTAGACAGTTGGAAGAATTTATACTCCTATTACAAGGATGACGTGATTCTTTTATGAGCAAATCAGTTATTTTTGTAACAAGCTTTCTGTTTTGCGATTAATTAGCCTGCCTACATTCAAATAGAATTTTTGGAACTCTCAGCACACCATCGATATATGTGTATACATCGATAGATGTATTGGAAAACACCTAAGATTATGCTTCAAGGATTTCTGTTGATGTTTCTGAGAAAGTGAGTAGCATTAGGAATAAGGTACTACACTACTGTGTTTCGATTCTGAACTACCATTTTGTTTCTTGCTATTATCCGTTCCTGCTGGATGAAAGCAGTTGCAGGAGTCTCATATTGTTTTGTAGCTAGCTGTAACTGACATTGGGTTATTAAATCGAATTGAAATTAGAGATTGAATAATCTCTAACTCTGGAAGGATTCAGTCTCTCCTGCATGTGATATGCTCAACAGATAAGTAGCTATAGCAAAAGATTGCAGATGGTGGAAATCCACAAGAAAATACAGAATGCTGGAAATACTTTTCCGGTAGCAGGACAAGAACTATCTGTGGGCAGACAAACAAGAGTCAACATTTCAGGCCATGAAGCTCCATCAGAACTAAAAAAATGTTTTAAATTGCTTAAGTAGGTGGGCGGTGTAGGGTGTTTGAGATGGTATGGCGGAGGTGAGGGAAAGAACAGAGAGATGAGAGATGGAGAACGAGGTTGTTAAGGTGCTTTGACAGGCCAGGTGCAGGAATGATGTTTCCTTTGGCTGGCTTGATAAGAATCAGGTTACAATCTCAACAAAATGAATTGACCATTCATGACTGAGAAGAGATTTCCACATCTGAAGCATGTTAAATTTTTTAAACTCTCAACCCAAGAGGGCTGTGCCACTCAGTCACAGAGTATCTTCAAGACAGATGGATGGGTAGGATTTTGGGTATGTGGAAAATTGGAGTTTATAGGATTTGTACAGCAGAGTGGTGCTGAATTGAAATGTCAACCGTGATGTCAGTGAATGGTGGAACAGGCAGAAGAGGTCAAATGTTGACTCCTGCATCTGTTCCTTATGCTATGTAATAATAGAAGATGATGATTTGAAGTTGAATTTAAGATTCTACTTATTTCTTAAATTGGTTATACTTTACTAAAGTTCTGTGGGTTCAGAAGTGACAGAGGAGGGTGCCGTGTGTAATAGGAGGGACTAGGAAGTTTGTGGCAGGATTGGTTGTTGAGCAATTTGGGAGGTGGTGTGCTGTGTCCCTCACACTCGGCTGCTGCATGGAATAGTTGTTTTGGTGCCATTCTGAATGATTATTCTGTATTTTGAGCAGCTATATGCCATTGATTCTCAGATGTTGTTGGGGATGTTGCATTTGGAGAACATCCACAAATCCTTTTTTTTTCTGCACACCTGGTAATCTGACAAGGAGGGTGGCTGGTGTTGAAGGTTATGCATACATATGGAAAGAGGGTTGTCTAATAGGCAGGAATCAGGAAATTGGGATAAGGGAGGTGTCCTTAGGTTCACAACCTGTAACCAGTGGAGCAACGTGTGGGTTGATACTCGGAACACAACTAATTACTATATATATTAATGACTTTGAAGGAAGAAGCAAATGTATACTAAACATGTTTGCAGACAGATAAAAATACATCCTAACCTGGTTGGTCCTTCCAAAGTGCAACACTTGTATGCATTAAATTCCATCTGCCAGTTTTTGGCCCATTTTTCCACCTGGTCCAGAGATGCATGGTCTTTGATAGTGCTCCTTGCTGTCTCCTACACCCCAATCTTGGTGCCATTCAGAAGAATGAGAGGGGATCTTAAAGAAATATACAAAATTTTGAAAGAGATAAGATAGAAGTAGGAAAGTTGTTTCCATTGGTAGGAGAGACTAGAACTAGGGGACATTGCCTCAAGATTCAGGGGAGAAGATTTAGGACGGAGATGAGGAGAAACTGTTTTTCCCAGAGAGTGGCGAATCTGTGGAATTCTCTGCCCAGGGAAGCAGTTGATGCTTCTTCACTAAATATAGTTAAGAAACAGTTAGATAGGTTTTTACATAGTAAGGGAATTAAGGGTTATGGGGAAAAAGCAGGTAGATGGAGCTGAGTTTATGGACAAATCAGCCATGATCTTATTGAATGGTGGGGTAGGCTCAATGGGCCGGATGGCTTACTCCTGCTCCTATTTCTCTGTTCATCAGTAAATTTGCCAATCCAGTAAACCACATTATCATCCAGATCATTGATGTAGATGATAGACAACAACAGACCCAGCAACGATCCCTGTGGCACATCACTAGTCACCGGCCTCCAGTCAGAGAGACAACCATCTCTTACCACTGACTTACTTTTCCCATGAAGCCATTGCCTTATCCAGATTACTCTATCATTTTTAATGCCAAGTGACTGAACGCCCCATGCGAGGCCTTGTCAAAGGCCTTGCTAAAGATCATGTCAAAAAACATCCACTGCTTTTACATTCATCCTTTCCCAGTAACTTCCTCAAAAAACTCCATAAGGTTGGCTTGACATGACCCACCACACACAAGGCCATGTTGACTATTGCTAATTAGTTGCTGTCTATACAATTACTTACAGCATGTAAACAAGAGAAAATCTGCAGATGCTGGAAATCCAAGCAACACACATAAAATGCTGGAGCAACTCAGCAGGCCAGGCAGCATCTATGGAAAGAGTAAACAGTCAACATTTTGGGCTGAGACCTTTCAGTATATCTGGTTCCTTAGAATGCCTCTCAGTGACTTTCCCTCTCCTGATGTCAAGCTCACTGGCTTATAATTTCCTGGCTTGTGGCTAAGGACATTTTAAATATCTCTGCTGGGGCCCTTGCAATTTCTGCACTAACCTCACACAGGGTCCAAAGGAACACCTTGTCAGGCTCTGGGGATTTATCCACCCTAGTTTTCCTCAAGACAGGAAAACACTTCCTCCTCTGTAATCTGTATACAGTCCATGACCTCACTGCTGCTTTGCCTCATTCTATAGACTGTGTCCATCTCCCAAGTAAATACAGATGCAAAAAAATTCAATTTAAGATCTCCCCCAATTCTTTTTACTCCACTCTTTGATTATCCAGAGGACCAATTTTATCCCTTGCAATTGTTTTGCTCTTAATGTATCTGTAGAGCAACTTCTTGCCTTCTCCCAGCTCTCCTGATTTACTGTTTAAGTGTTCTTGCACTTTTATTCCTTATGTACCTCATTTGTTCCTTACTGCCTATAACTACTATGCACTTCCTCATTTTTCTTAACCCGGACCTTAATATCTCTCGAAAACCAAGGTTCCCTAAAAGTGTTATCCATGCTTTTTATTTTGACAGGATCATACAAACAGTGTGCTCTCAAATTTTCACTTTTGAACACCTCCCAATTACGAAGCACATCTTTGTCAGAAAACAACTTATCCCAATCCACACTTGCCAGATACTATTGTCTATTAAAATTGGTCTTTCTCCAGTTCTCCAGAGGATCAGACCTATCTTTCTCCGTAATTATCTTGAGTTATTCTGTCTCATTCCCTAATCGGAGATTAGTATTGCACTGACCTCTACATACTCATTAAGGAAACTTTCCTGAACACATTTGACAAACTCTATCCCATCCAGCTATTGTACAGTATGGGAGTCCCAGTCAATAGGTGTAATGGTAAAATCACTTACTATCACAACCTTATGTTTCTATCAAGCATCTGCAATCTCTCTACAAATTTGCTCCTCCAAATCCCTTGGACTGTTGTGGGGTCTATAATATAATCCCATTAATATGGTCATCCCTTTCTTATTCCTCAATTCCATCCATATGGCCTCAGTTTATGAGCTTCCAGCCTGTCCTGTCTGAGCACAGCCATGACATTTTCCCTGACTAGTAATGCAGACATCCCACCCTACAAAAATTCATTTTGGGGAGGTAGCACCATCAGTTTGTGGGAGACTCCCGGGAGAGGCGGGATGTCTGCAATAGAGTAGCTCCTTAGCAGCTAGCCAGCTAGTTTAAATAATGTTAGCTATGCTAATGAACGAATGACACCTGTTAAACTCACCTCAACATGTCTTTTACATTTTAACCCACCATGGGCAATAGAAAAGTCACTGTTGCAAACAGTGCAGCGAGCAACACTGTCATTATTTTTTACCCCTAATAGGCAGGGGTACACTTTAGTGTAGTCTGGGGAGAAGAATGTTTTAAATTTCGGTTTTTTGGAACACTCTGCCATGGTGCTCTCGTTCTCTCTCTCTCTCTCTCTCTCTCTCTCTCTCTCTCTCTCTCTCTCTCTCTCTCTCTCCCTCTCCCTCTCCCTCTCTCCCTCTCTCCCTCTCTCCCTCTCTCCCTCTCTCCCTCTCCCCCTCTCCCCCTCTCCCCCTCTCCCCCTCTCCCCCTCTCCCCTCTCCCCCTCTCCCCCTCTCCCCCTCTCTCCCTCTCTCTCTCGCTATCTCTATCTCTATCTCTATCTCATCGATTTCTGGGATATTGTATATAATTTGCGGGCATCAGGGAGCCGCTATCAATATGTGGGAGACTCCCGGAACTTCCGGGAGAGGTGGGATGTCTGGTAATGCCACCTCTCCCTCTTTAATCCCTCCCACTTTACTACATCTAATGTAATGGATCTCCAGAACCTTGAGCTGCAGTCCTGCCCCTCCTGCAACTAAGTGTCACTAATGGCTTCAGTGTCATAATTCCACATGCTGATCCATGCCCTAAGCTCATCCGCCTTTCCTACAATGCTTCTTGCATTGAAAGAGATGCAACGCAGAACATCATTTACACCATGCTTAACCTTTTGATTCCTGTTTTTGTATGTGGGCTTAACAACATCTTTTTCCAGCACAACTAAACTACTGCACTGGCTCTCTGGCTCCCATCCCCCTGCAACTCTAGTTTAAACCCCCATGTAGCACTAGCAAACCTTCCTGCAGGGATATTATTCCCCCTCCAGTTCGGGTGCAAACCATCCCACCAGTACAGGTCCCACCTATCCTGGAAGAGAGCCCAACGATGCAAAAATCTGAAGCCCTCTCTCTTCTGCATTATCTCCGTAACCACATGTTAAACTGTATGATCTTCCTACTTCTGGCCTCACTAGCACATGGCATGGGTAGCAATCTTGAGATCACAACCCTGGAGGTTCTGTCCTTTAAATTAGCACCTAAGTCCCTGAACTCGCTTTGCAGGACCTTGTCACCCTTCATACCCATGTCATTAGTCAATGTGCACCACAAACATTGCTGCTCACCCTAATATTAAGAATGCAGTGGACTCCATCTGAGATGTCCCTGATGCTGGCACTCGTGTGGCAACGTATCATCCGAGAATCTCATTCTCATCCACAGAACCTCCTTTCTGTACCCCTCACTAAGGAATCCCATATTACCAGAGCTCACCTCTTCTCCCCTCTTCTCTTCTGAGTCACAGATCTAGACTCAGTGCCTGAAACCCGACTGCTGTGACTTTACTCTGCTTGGTCATCCTCCCTAACAATATCTAACAGTGGCAATCCTCCTGTTGTTGAGGGGAACTGCCTAGGGGTACTCTGCATTGGCTGTCTATCTCCTTAGCCCTCCCAATGATCACCCGGTTACCAGTATCCTGCGGCTTGAGTGTAACTACGTCCCTATAAGTCCTGTCAATCAACCCCCTCAGCCTCCCGAATGATCTGGAGTTCATTCAGCTCCAGTTCCAATTCCTTAACAAGGTCTGAAAGAAGCTGCAGCTAGATGCACTTTCTTGCAGTTGTTGACATCAGGGGCACTGGAGGCCTCCTGCCTTATCACATTCCGCAAGAGGAGAATTCCACTATCCTACCAGGCATTCCCACTGCTCTAACTATGCAATAAGAAAGAAAGAAAAAGAAACAAAAATATATACCTACAGCTTCTGCTCCTATGAACCAAAGCATGAAGTCCCCACTCTAACTCTGGCCTACTCACACAATGGCCACTCCACTTAAACCTAACTTATTTTTATTGGCTCTTGCCAGTTGCCTAATTATGCACCCTCCAATGTCTCCTTGGGAATCATGGCACACAGAACATATTGATTGTCCCACTTGTTTCTTTTGAAATCTCTGTTACTTTTTAAAATAGAGTAATTGGTTTATTATTGTCAGGTGTGTCATGACACTGTGAAAAGCTTTTATTTGCATGTCATCGAGACAGATCCTTCCATACACATGTCAGGGTAATACGAAAAATTTTGAAAAATGCAAAATATGGTGTTACAGTTACAGAAAGTATGCAGGGCAAGTAAACAAGTGCAAGGTCCATGACCAGATAGATTGACAAATTTAAGGCATTTATATTTAACATAGAAGAAGGCTGTTCAAGAGTTTGATAAACAGCAGGATAGAAGCTGAGGAACACACAAAATGCTGGAGGAACTCAGCAGGCCAGGCAGCATGTATGGAAGAAAGTACAGTCGGCATTTTGGGCCAAAACCCTTGTCAGCTCTCCCAAAGCAGTGTCAAATGCAGACACAGTCTGTGAAAGAGGCTGGTTTGCATGAAGGACCGGGCTTATGTTTACAACTCTCTGCAATTTCTTGTCGTCTTGGGCAAAGTAGTTGCCATATTAAGTTGAGATACATCAAGATGGGTTGCTTTCTGTTGTGCATTTGTAAACATTGGTAAGAATCATTGGTACCATGTTGAATTTCCTTCGCGTTCTGAGGAAATAGAGGTGCTACTGTACTTTCTTGTCCGTAGTGTCCACATGACTGGATTAGGACAAATTGTTAGTGATATTTACACTTGGGATCTGTTAGTTTTCATCCATCTCCACCTCAGCATTGGTATAGACTGGGATGAGTACTCCGCCTTGCCTCCTGAAGTCCATGACTGGCTCTTTTGTTTGATTGACATAGTAGAAAGATTGTTCTTTTGACACCACATCAGTGGGCTCTCTATTTCCTGCCTGTACTCCATCTTGGCATTGTTTGAGATATAGCCTCTTACAGTGGTATCATCTGCAAGCATGTAGATGGGATTAGAGTTGTATTTGGCCACACAGTTGTGAGTGCATAACAAGTAGAATAGGGGGCAAAGAATGCTGTCTTGTGGGGCAGTAGGTTGAGGGTGATCGTGTTAAAGTTGTGGTTGTCTGTCCTTACCAACTGTGGTCTATTGGTCTGGAAGTCAAGGATACATTTGTGGAGGGCAGTATTTATTATGTTGGAGCTTTAATGCAAGTATTATTAATAATTTTAAATTGGAAATATCATGGATTTTTAATTCAGCAGACATAAATTTTATTATTTGTGGTTTGAATTTGAAAGGATTGAATGGAGAATGCTCTATATTGAGAACAGAAACAGTATAGTTTGTTTTCATATTTTAACAACTATCCACCAAATACATTACTAGCTTCATTTGTCTTTCATAGATCAACTTAAATGTCACTTGAAATGCTAATTATTTTTTCTTCTGTCTTTGTTGCAGGGATTTTTCAGTAAAAGATTAAAAGGGTCTATCAAACGAACCAAGAGCCAGCCAAAACTTGACCGCAATACCAGCTTCCGTCAGATACTACCATCACTGAGGAACTCTGATAGTGACCGGTAAAACATTATCATTTTACTTAACTGCATTTTAGAGTATTGAAGAATGCTAGTTGTAGAAAACTGTGCATGTTTTAAAACTCTGACTCCTTTTTCCTGTTGATATGAAATACGTCTGTATATCAGTCTGAGGGCTAAACCTGCAGAGATTTCCTGTGTGTCTGTGAGAGAGAGAGAGGACATGCTTTTAGGTGGAGTGGGATTATGTGGAAGTCTGGCCTTTCAGTTGAGCGGAAGGCAGAAGCACAGGATGAAAGGAATGGAGACTGTTGATGATTATTTTATGTCTGATTAAATGATATGTCCTGACGTGCCCTCATCTGATCCATATGCAAAATTTTGCAGGGAATTCTTAATTGCTGTGCATTTAAATATACAATTCTGTTGAAATACACAACTTGATCTCATCAAATTTGAACAGATGTTAAGCCAACAGCAAGGAACTTGGTGAAGAATTAGGAATTTTATGGGTGAATAATGGAATACGGAATACCAGGGCTTTTTCACTGTATTCCACAGAAAAGGCACAGCATTATTTTTTTAAAAAAGATTTGTGGTGATAAGGCATCTGATGATCACGAAGATGCAGAAAAAATTCATTGATGAGTTGATGAAAATCTAACATGCAGAACAGCAACATCTGTGTGATGAGCAAGTGTTAAGACAAAGCCTGCTTATGGAACACATAAATTCAGAGTCAGAAATGATGGCAATCCCAAGCAACCTCCATTATAGATTCCAAAATCCAGAAAAAATCTAAAACACTTCCAGCCCCAAGCATTTCAGATAAAGGGTATTTAAACTGTACATGATGTGTTTTTATGTAATTGTGTCTGTGGATTATTTGAGGAAGGGCAGTCATCTGTTTTACATTATTGTCTTGAATTATGTAAAGGCAGAAATATAATAGCTGTTAATGTGTATCTGTCTTCCCCTTTATCCTCTTATAGTTTATTGCTTCTTGTCTAAGTACCTCCCTGTCTCTGAGAATTTTAATTAGTTCTTCAAATCATCAGCATGCCAAAGAATTAAACAGAATTCTGGTGGAAGAGTGCAGCATTTTCTCTAGTGTTTTATTGAGAAAAAAAATGTGAGATCTCATTTCTTTATCACAACTTGGGAGCAAATTTCCAGAAGTATCAATAACAATTTAGTTTTTGGGCTGTTCTCAGATTTCAACATTCAAAGCATATTTATTATCAAAATATGCATATGTTAACATGTCCTACCTTGAGATTAATTTTTTGCAGGTATTTATAGGAGAAATAAAGAAATTCAATAGAATCTTTGACAAACCATACATAAACAATAAGGTGCAAAAGAAGACAAACAGCAAATAAAAAAGAACTAAAAACTTAAGTAGTAAGAGTCCTTGAAAGTGAGTCTGTAAGTCACAGAATCAGTTCAGAGTTTTAGCAATTGCAGTTATCCACGCTGGTTCAGGAGCCTGATGGTTGTAGGGTAATAACTATGGCAGCATAGCGGTTACGGCAACACTATTATAGCTTGGAGAGTTCCAGAGTTTGGAATTCAATTCCGGCGCCGTCTGCAAGGAGTTCGTATGTTTTCCCCACGTGATTTTCCTCCGTGTGCTCCAATTCCCTCTCACAGTCTGAAGAGGTACTGTTTAGAAGGTTAATTGGTCACTGTAAATTGTCCAGTGATTATGCTATTGTTAATAAGTGGGTTGCTGAGCTGTGTAGCTTGTTGGACTGGAAGGGCCTGTTCCATGTTGCATCTCTAAATAAAACAAAATAAAAACTGTTTCTGAACCGATTGGTGTAAGACCTAAGGTTTTTGTACCTCCTACCCACTGCAAAAGCAAGAAGAGAGCATGGCCTATTTGATGGTGGATTCTTTTCTCTTGTGTCAGGGCTCATTATAGATGTACTCAGTGAGAGTGTTGCCTATGAAGGACTGAACTCTCTCTGCCACTTTCTGTAGCCTTTTCCTTTCCATACCAGGCCATGATGCAGCCAGTCAGGGTACTCTCCACGGTGCATCAATGGAAGTTTGTGGTGACATGGTGAAGCAACACAAACTTCTAAGAAAGCAGACGTGCTGTGATGATATTTATGGGTTGGTCTCAAGACAGATCCTCTGATATGTTAATGGCAAGGAATTTAAAGCTACTGACCCTCTCTACCCCTAATCCCCTAGTGGGTACTCTCTCATGGACCTCCTGTTTCTTTCCCCTATAGTCAATAATCAACTCTTTGGTTTTGCTGATATTGAGCGAGAGGTTGTTGTGGTACCACTCTATCAGATTTTCAAACTTCTCTGTTGATTTGCCACCACCTTTGATTCAGCCAAAAACAGTGGTTCATCAGCAAATTTAACTACGGAACTGGAGCTGTATTTTGTTGCACAATCATAGGCATGGTGAGAAAATGGGAGATAAGCTCACAGTCTGGTGGCACACTTGGTCTGATGGTGATTGTGAAGCAGATGTTGCCAATCTGTACCAACAGGGTCTGCCAGTGAGGAAATCAAGGATCCAAGTGCACAGGTAGGTACCAAAGCCCAGGTCTTGGAGTTTAATGATGATTTTGAAGGGAATGATAGTGTTCAATGCTGAGCTGCTATCATCCTGATATATGCATCTTCGTTGTCTAGGTGTTCCAGAGCTGAGTGAACAGCGAATGGAAAGGCATTTGCTGTTGACCTGTTATGATGGGAAGCAAATTGGAATGAACCCAGTTCGCTCCTCCAGCAGGAGTTGATATGCTTCATGACCAACCTCTTGAAGCACATCATTACTGTGGATGCAAGTGCTACTGGATGATAGTCAATGAGGCAGGTTACCACATTCTTCTTGGGCAATGATTGAAGCCTGCTTGAAGCAGATGGGAACCTCAGACAGTTGAAGCACGAGGTTGAAGAAGTCTGTAAAAATACTCCAGCTTGTTGATTAGCACAGGTCTGGGCCAGATGATTTCCATGGATTCACTCTCCTGAAGGATGTTCTCACCTCAACCTCAGAGAATGAACTCACAGAGTGGTCGGGAGTTATGGGGATTCTTGAGAATACCTCCATGTTCTTTCAGTCAAAAGTGAGCATAAAAGGTGTTGAGCTCATTTGGGAATGAAACCTTATTGTCATTTACATATGTTGCTTGGTTTTGCTTGTAGGAGGTGATGGGTTTCAAGCTCTGCCACAGTTGTCGAGGTGTTATTCAGTAACAAAAGAGTAGTTGAGAGAAAAGGCATTCCTTCAAAGTTATGTCGAAATTTGGATGACTGCAATTCACCGACACTGATGGAATTGAACTTTTTTATATTCTTTAAGGAATTGAAGAGAAAAACACAGTGATAGTGAGTAAATCTGAGTGAAACTGATGACAAATCTATAAATCCTTTTCAGTTTTCCGATTCTTGAAGTTCAAGCTTTCTGATATCATGATTCACCAAAAATTTACGTTATAAAAAATAAACTACCATCAACAATTACATCTCATAAAATAACAGTTGAGAAATATGCAAGTGCACCTTTGATTTCTCCAGATAGTGGTGCAAGATACAGAATTCGATGGAGTTTAGATGAAGTTATCAATAGGCTTCCACAACAGGTAACAGCTGCTGGAGATAATTTTTGATGCAACACACAATTTGTTGGAAGAATTTAGTGGGTTGAGCAGCATTTGTGGAAAGAAAGGAATTGATGATGTTTAATATGGATCAACTTAAAAAGAAGGCTAATGGTGCGACAAGAGACTGAGGTAATTGGTGGACTGGGGCGGGATGAAAGATGACGGGCATGTTGAGCCAGGGAAGGAAAAGGAGGGGAAATGATTTTGGGGACAATGGCAGATGGCGGCCAACAGAGTGGAAAAACCTGAGAAACCAGTGGAGTGAAGTACAGGGAAGGGTATGTGGAGATCGGAGACAGCTGCTGGAGAGAGATAAGCAAGAAAATAAGGGGCTACGAATGCTGGAACCTGATGAGTTAATAAGGTGATAGTGGGAACCATGGGAAGAGAGGTGAATGGTCAGTGGGGCAAGAACCAGATAGGGGAGAGGTGGAAACCAGTGATGATTGGTTGGGGCCAGGAAGGGGACAAAGATGGCAATGACTCCCATTATGCTCTACTTGAGATTTTATGCAACTTTACAATAGTATGTCTAACGCTTTAACCTCGAGAACTTTATTTTTACAGTTCACTACTGTCATTTTAATTAGGAAATGGTGAGGAGGCCTCTCCTCTGAGGCACCAACTTTTATTTGCAGTTTGTGAAGCTTCAGCCAAAATAATAAAGAATCTGACGATCTTGACTTTTTTTCATTTTGATTTGTAACCAATACAATACACAAGCTGTCTGTTGCTAGGCACTACTCATTATTTCCTCCAGTATTTGGTAAGTCAACATGGTAAATTATAGCAAAACACACAAAATGCTGGAGAAACTCAGCAGGCCAGGCAGCATTAGGAAAAGAGTAAACAGTTGACGTTTTGGGCTGAAACCCTTAATCAGGACTAGGGAAAAAGAACTGAGGTCAGAGTAAGAAGGTGGGAGAGGGGAGGGAGAAACACAAGGTGATTGGTGAAACCAGGACAGGGGGAGGAGTGAAGTAAAGAGCTGGAAATCTGGTGAATTGGTGAAAGAGATAAAGGGCTGGAGAAGAGGGAAATCTGATAGAAGAGGACAGAGGGCCATGGAAGAAAGGGGGAGGAGCACTAGAGGTGATAAGCAGGTAAGGAGATAAGGTGAGAGGGAGAAATGGGAATGTGGAATGGTGAAGGGGGAGCAATTACCAGAAGTTTGAGAAATCGATGTTTATTCCATGAGGTTGGAAGCAACCCAGACGAAATATAAGCTGTTGCTCCTCCAACCTGACTGTGGCCTCATCAAGGCAGTAGAGGAGGCCATGGACTGGCATGTAGGAAAGGGAATGGGAAATAGAATTAAAGTGCGTGGCCACCGGGAGATCCCTCTTTTTCTGGCGGACAGGGCGGTGGTCTTCCAATCTACTTTGGGTCTCACCAGTATACAAGAGGCCACATTGGGAGCAGTGGATACAGTAGGTGACTTCACCAGACTCACAGGTGAAGTGTCAGCTCACCTGGAAGGACTGTTTGGAGCCTGAATGGTAATGAGAAAAGAGGTGTAGGGGCAGGTGTGGCACTTGTTCCGTTTGCAAGGATAAGTGCCAGGAGGGAGATCAGTGGGGAGGAATGAATGGACAAGGGAGTTGCGGAGGGAGTGATCCCTGCAGAAAGTGAGGGAGGGGAGGGAAAGATGTGCTTGGTGGTGGGATCCTATTGTAGATGGCGGAAGTGACAGAGAATTATGTGCTGGATGCAGAGGCTGGTGGAGTAGTAGGTGAGGGGAAAAGGAACCCTATTCCTGAAGCAGACGTGCACAAAATGGAAAAGATGCGGGTGAGGGCAGCACTGGTGTTGGAGGGAGGGAAGGAAGCCCCTCTCTTTGAAAAAAGAGGACATCTCCTTAGTTCTGGAATAAAAGACAATAGACAGTAGGTGCAGGAGTAGGCCATTCAGCCCTTCTAGCCAGCACCGCCATTCACTGTGATCATGGCTGATCATACACAATCAGTACCCCGTTCCTGCCCTCTCCCCATATCCCTTGACCCCACTATCTATAAGAGCTCTATCTAACTCTCTCTTGAAAGCATCCAGAGACTTGGCCTCCACTGCTTTCTAAGGCAGAGCATTCCACATATCCACCACTCTCTGGGTGAAAATGTTTTTCCGCATCTCTGTTCTAAATGGCCTACCCCTTATTCTTAAACTGTGGCCTCTAGGTCTGGACTCACCCATCAGCGGGAACATGCTTCCTGCCTCCAGTGTGTCCAATCCCTTAATAATCTTATATGTTTCAATCAGATCCCCTCTCGTCCTTCTAAATTCCAGTCTATACAAGCCCAGTTGCTCCAATCTTTCAACATATGACAGTCCCGCCATTCCAGGATTTAACCTTGTGAATCTACACTGCACTCCCTCAATAGCAAGAATGTCCTTCCTCAAATTTGGAGACCAAAACTGCACACAATACTCCAGGTGGGGTCTCACCAGGGCCCCGTACAGCTGCAGAAGGACCTCTTTACTCCTATACTTAATTCCTCTTGTTATAAAAGCCAGCATGCCATTAGCTTTCTTCACTGCCTGCTGTACCTGCATGCTTGCTTTCATTGACTGATGTACAAGAACACCTAGATCTCGTTGTACTTCCCCTTTTCCTAACTTGACTCAATATAGATAGTAATCTGCCTTCCTGTTCTTGCCACCAAAGGCCTTATCCTGAGAGCAGATGCACTGGAGACGGAGGAATTGAGTGAAGGGGTGGCATTTTTACAAGTAACAGGGTGGAGAGATGTATAGTCCAAGTAGCTGAAGAGTCGGTGGGCTATAGCTTCTCTTTTCTATTTTGAATGTATAACTCTTTTGTTCTTGATGACAGATCTCCTTCACTTAGAGTCATGAGTCATGTTAGTCTAGGTTAGCAAACTCAGAAGCAAGTTATTATGGACAGCTGGAGCACAGATTAAAAACCTAATTATAAACGTTTTGGTCTCTTGGATGTATACAGCAGCTGATCTGTCTCATGAAAGAATTGTGGAAAATCTGTGATTCGACACAAGAAGACTTTATAGTGTAAGATGAGTCTGATTTAGACTGAGCAAGGAGATTGACAGTTTCTGTCAGCATGAAGGAGTTTTAACTATGTGTTCAGGATGTTTTGTTAAACAAATTCTGGTCACATCTTTTACCAGCACTGAATACTTAATATGCAGCCAGTATTGATGAATGCAAGATCATATCAGCTTTCTTTTTGAGTGATGTTATATCCAAAATAAAAATATTGTCCTTGTTTCTGAAAAGTGTGGTTGTCTGTTTTTTTCATGTTCTGATGTGTTTCTGGGCTCTGGTTGCTAAATTTTTTGTTGCCATTTTGGGTAATTTTGAATTGGGGCAGCCTGCAGTTAACAAACACTGAGCTGAATTGTGTATGCCTTGACTCTCTTGATTTTGTGTTTTTATCTTCTGTGTTTTTCACCTGTTTATCTTTTGTTGCCATTTGGGCGATTTGTTTTTTCTTTGTGATGTGGGGGAGAGGGTGTTTGATGTTTTTCTTTGAAAGGGTTCCATGGTTTTTCTTTGTTTTGTGGCTGGCTGTCGGGCAGATGAATCTCAGGGTTGTTTACTGCTTACATACTTTGATAATAAATGTACTTTGAGTCTTTAATAAAAAGGACATTTAATTTATTTTACTTCATTTGACATTGCTTCTCCATTTGCATGGAAGACAGCCTCAGGATTAAAAAGATAGTCATGTGGTCAGATGTTATTTGGTGTTGTTTGATGAAAAAGATAATCTGTATTAACAGTAGCCATTCAAAGTACACTGTCTTCACTTATACAGGAACCGTAGTGAAGGCATGTTAGCACTGGGATCTTCCTTTGAACAGTTTTACTCCCAAAGAAAATATTAGTTCTAATGCATGCGTTCATTAAATAGTCTTATCTATTATAAGCCATCTGCACAAAGCTTCTGGCTTTCTATCTCCAGTGAAGTTGTTTACTATCATTCAGCTGCAGGCAAGTGACCTATTTCACATTTTGTTCTTGATTCTTCCTAAATAAAATACAATTGCAGATTGTTTTTGGAACAGCCAAGTATTAGAATGTCTGTTGTCTCATTCTGTGGTGTAGTGACAGGAATACCGGTACTAGTATTTGTAATTGTTATTGAGGGTGCCTTATAATTATGTTGTGTGAAATTACAATTAGTTTGGATAAAGTGATTGAGAATTACAGTTTCCTATTAGCTTGAGAGATTACTAATGTGGAATTTAAACTTGGTGTGTTGAATGATTATAGTCAAATTTTAAGTAATTTTTAAAATCAGAGCATAAGGGGAGTCTGAAATTCAATATTTAAATGATGTACAGAAGTTGAAAACTTCATGTTGAAAAAATGCTTCAATTATACACAACTGTTGAAACCTGCTAAACTTAGACAGCTTACTAGAAATTTTGATCTGCCCAGATAACTTTTATCTCGGCAAATGATCACATCCGAAGCGGTTTTTTTTTAAAAACTATCATTCCATGCTATTGAAATAAGCTACAGAGATAGTTTTCTCGATCAGGCTACAGATCATAATTGAATTCAGAATAAGAATGAGGTTTGTTATTGCTGACATTTGTCATGAAATTTGTTGTTTTGCAGCAGCAGTACATTGCAATATGTAAAAGTACTGCAAGTTATGGTAAGAAATATGAAAAATAAGTAGGGCAAAAAGAGAACAAAGTAGTGAGGTAGTGTTCATGTATTTGAGGACCATTCAAAAATCTGATTGTGGAGGTGAAAAAGCAGTTCCCGAAATGCTGAGTCTTGAAACGTGGAATCATAGTGTTTTTAGCTCTTGTACCTCTTCCCTCTTGGTAGTAATGAGAAAGGGGCATTTTCTGGGTAAAGAGGGTGCTTAATGATCGATGCTGCCTTTTGGAGGCATTACCTTTGAAGATGTCCTTGATGATGGGTAGGCTGGTATCTATATGGAGCTGGCTGAGTTTACAACCCTCTGCAGCTTCTTTCCAGTCCTTTGCATTGGTGCCTCTATGATGCAGCCAGTCAGAATGCTCTCCAAGGTGCATCTGTAGAAATTTTCTAGAGTTTTTGGTGACAGTAAATCTCATCAAACTTCTAATGAAATATGATTTAACTGCTTCATAATTGCATCAATATGTTATAATATATTGCAGTTGATATTATAAAGAAAATTTGTGTTGGCTGTTATTGCTCCAGTTAGGATTTCACAACAGGAAGTTTTGCAATGGTATAGCAGTACTGATTAGATATATAGTATGTATCAGTAGACATTATGAACAGAAAGCAATTCTTTCATTTCTAATCAGAGAACGTAATCAGTATACAGTTAAATGTTTTATTTAAAATGAGTAAATTGAAGATAATGCAGTAGTTAAGGTATAAACTATGTTATTTCAAAGAGCACTTATGATAGGAAATACTTCTATGTGCAAAATAGCTAAAGGAAGTTTCTGCAAGTCATACTTCATTAAAACTATACCAAATAAAGGAACATTTGCTCTTGTATTATAAATCTGAAATGTGGTTGAAACTACATACCTCAGTATGTGCGGTTGGGAGACTGTAGGTCTGACACAGTGGTCAGCAGCACAGGAGCGCCGCAGGGGACCGTGCTCTCTCCGGTCCTGTTCACCCTGTACACATCAGACTTCCAATATAACTCGGAGTCCTGCCATGTGCAGAAGTTCGCTGATGACACGGCCATAGTGGGGTGTGTCAGGAATGGGCAGGAGGAAGAGTATAGGAAACTGATACAGGACTTTGTGATATGGTGCAACTCAAACTACCTGCGTCTCAATATCACCAAGACCAAGGAGATGGTGGTGGACTTTAGGAGATCTAGGCCTCATATGGAGCCAGTGATCATTAATGGAGAATGGGTGGAGCAGGTTAAGACCTACAAGTATCTGGGAGTGCAGTTAGACGAGAAGCTAGACTGGACTGCCAACACAGATGCCTTGTGCAGGAAGGCACAGAGTCGACTGTACTTCCTTAGAAGGTTGGCGTCATTCAATGTTTGTAGTGAGATGCTGAAGATGTTCTATAGGTCAGTTGTGGAGAGCGCCCTCTTCTTTGTGGTGGCGTGTTGGGGAGGCAGCATTAAGAAGAGGGACGCCTCACGTCTTAATAAGCTGGTAAGGAAGGCGGGCTTTGTCGTGGGCACAGAACTGGAGAGTATGACATTGGTAGCAGAGCAAAGGGCGCTGAGTAGGCTACGGTCAATCATGGAAAACCCTGAACATCCTCTGCATAGCACCATCCAGAGACAGAGAAGCAGCTTCAGCGGCAGGTTGCTATCGATGCAATGCTTCTCAGACAGGATGAAGAGATCATTACTCCCCAATGCCATTCGGCTTTACAATTCAACCGCCAGGGGCAAAATATGTTAAAGTGCCGGGGTTAGGACTGAGCTTAAGTTACCATTCAATGTATTTTAGTAAACTATTTAAGAACTTTTTAAAAGCTATTTATTAATGTTTTTTGAGAGGGTGATTTTAGATGCATATCATATTTATACTGAGTTAAGTATTGTATGTAATTAGTTTTGCTACAATAAGTGTATGGGACACTGGAAAAAATGTTGAATTTCCCCATGGGGATGAATGAAGTATCTATCTACCAATCTATCTATCTATGTATAATATTTTCACTCAGTGGGCACTTTATTAGGTACACCTGTACAACAGTTTGTTAATGCAACTATCTAATCAGCCAATCATGTGGCAGCAACTCAATGCATAAAAGCATGCAGACATGGCCAAGAGGTTAAATTGTTGTTCAGACCAAATATCAGAATGGGGAAGAAATGTGATCAAAGTGACTTTGGCAGTGGAATGATTGTTGATGCCAGGCAGGCTGGTTTGAGTATCGCAGAAATTGCTGATCTCCTGGGATTTTCATGCATAACACTCTATAGTTTACAGAGAATGGTGCAAAAAAACTCTAAAAACATCAAGTGAGCAACAGTTCTATGGGCAAATTGCATTGCTAGTGCCAGAGGTCAGAGGAGAATGGCTAGACTAGTTCAAGCTGACAGGAAGATGACAGTAACTCAAGTAACCACCCATTTCAACAGTGGTGTGCATCTCTGATCGTGCAATGCATCAAATCTTGAAGTGGAATGGCTGCAGCAGCAAAAGACCAGGAATATACAGAAATATACTCAGTAGCCGCTTCCTGGTATCAGTGGTGTGGAAGTTACTGGAGGGGAATCTAAGAGTCAGGATCCACCAGCATCTGGAAAGGTATCGATGGATAAGTGATTAACATGGCTTTGTGCATGAGAACTCATCTCACAGATATTTGATTGAGTTATTTGAAGATGTGACCAAGAGAAGTGACAAGGGCAGGGTGGTAATGTTGTCTACAAAGAGTTTAGCAAGATCCCTGACAAACTTCCAATCTGACAAACAAACACGAGGAAATCTGCAGATGCTGGAAATTCAAACAGTAACACACACAAAATGCTGTGTTCCATCAGCATTTTGTGTGTGTTGCTGTTCCAATCTGATAGGCTAGTTCAAAGGTTAGAGCACATGGGATCCAGGGTGAGTTTGCAAATTGGACATAAAAATTGGCTTAATGGTAGGAGTCAGAAGTAGGTAATGAAACATCAGGATTGAGGCCTGTGACCAGCAGTATACCAGTGGGATCAGTGCTAGGCCCCTCTTGTTTATCATCTACTGTACATCAATAATTTGGAAGAGAGCATCATTGGCATGGTTAATAAAGTTGTGGATGATACCAAAACTTATAGTGGATAAATATTTAATGGTTATAGTGGACAGTGAGGAAGGCTATTTAAGATAATAACACAATCTAGAATAACTGAAAAAGTGGGCCAAGGAATGGCAGGTGGAATTTAACTCAGACATGCATTTTGATTTTGTTTAGTTAAGTTACGGCAGGACTTGCACAGTAAATTTCAGGGCTGTGGAGTTACTGGAGGGGAATCACCAGTAACAGAGACTGAAGGGTAGTTTATTGTTTCTTGATGGATGCAATTGGCATATTTGCCTTCATCAGTCAGGACTTTGAGTAGAAGAGTTGAGACATTGGACTGCAGATGCTGGATCATTTTGTTATAACTATACTAGTTGTTGATGAGTCCACATTTGGAATATTGGGTACATTTCTGGTCAGTGAATGATAGGAATGATGACGTTACAATGGAAAGGACAAAGAAAAGATTTCATAAGGATGCTACTGGGATTGAACAGCTTGAATATAAGGAGAGACTGGATAAGCTGGGGCTTGGTTCCCTCAAATTTAAGAGGCTGAGGGGAAACCTTGTAGAGGTATATATAATCATGAGGTGCATAGATAAGGTGAAAGGTCACAGTCTTTTTGGAGTCTAAAACTGGAGGGCATAGATTTAAGATGAGAGGGGAAAGATATAAAAGGATCCTGAGGCTCAAGGTTTTCCACACACAGGTTAGGTATATGGAATGAGCTGCTGTGTGAAAGCTGTATAGTCATATACAATTACAACTTTTAGAAAGTATTTAAGTTGGTATATGGATTGAAAAAGTTTGGAGGATATGGGCCAAACACAAGCAATTGAGAGTAGCTCATGTAAGCAACTTGGTCAGCATGGGCGAGTTGGAGCAAAGGACCTGTTTCCATGCTATATAACTCTGGCTCAAAATTATCTTCAAATATTTTTAATAAGGTTGATAAGTTTTGATCCTAATTGTTTTTAATGTTGTTAACAGTTAACCTTATTCTGTCACATCCAGATGAGGTATAAGTGAAAGGTTATACCTATACCTAGATGAGATTAGGGCAATATTTGGTCCTCGGTGAGATTCTCTCAAGTTTCATTGTAGCTTGGGTTGTTACTAGCCATGCTATTACCAGATTCATTGAATTTAGTTTTCCAACTTACCTTGATGTGATTTCAACTCTCAGCTTTATCCAGGTAACCATTACAATCACTGGACTGCTTTAATGGAATTTGAAATCTCATTTAAGTTCAATAGGATGGTAGCTATGAGAAAATTAGACTAGTCCATAGCAATTGAAGCTGGCTGATGGGATAAAGCTAAATACAGCTTTTCATTGCCAAAGAGAGCTAGATACAAATATTAGCCTGCAAAAATATATTTTGTTGATATCTTTGATCAACATTGCCTATTTTAATCTCTAGATAAATAATGACAAAAATTTAATTGAATTTTGTTGTCAAAGCCTATAAAATGGAATGGACTTTAAGGGATCAAAAGGCATTTTAGAATAGAGTTACATTCTTTCTGGAAAGTAGAACAATAACTAGGCAAATTAAATGGCAAAAGGAAGAATAATTCCATTTTACAAAATGCAGCCATTGGCAATATTGAACAAAAGCTTTTTTCTGTGATTAGTTTGTATCCTGGGAGACCAGATAGTTTCAGGTGCCCCTAACAGGCCTGAATTAAAATAAATGGTTTCTGGAGAGAGCACTTTAATGGACTTGAGCAAGTTTGTCTAATTATTTATCATTTGTATTTCTGAGTAGGTAGACGATGCCTAAGATTTCTATTAGATCAGATGACTGGGAATGAAAACTGTATCTATGGTGTCATGGTGGGTGTTTTGCAGCAGTCAAGCATTGTCTATCGAGTCCATATTGTGTTGTTCCTCTGAAAAGGAATACAAAATAGTTCCTTGCAGAAAGTATATCCTCAGTAGTTGATTTGATATCTGCATTTTTGCGTGCAGTTTATAGCTTTCAATGAGCATAGGTGAGACTGCCTATGAATCTAGAGGTTGAAACTGATAAAGTGCTGAGCCTTAGAACTGATGCTAAATGAGCCAAGTATCTATTTTTTGAGTGCATAATTTGTCCCAGTGTAACTTTGAGCTGTATTTACCATAAGGATCCCAAGTCTGATTCCTGACCTTTGCTGAATTCACTTTGATTGGACAGCAACCTCATAACTAACAAGAGCGAATTATGACAGCTTAATAAGGGGAAGTTCTGGTATCCCTGATTAGTTATTGATGTTAGATGTGTGTTTGTGAACATAGATTAGCAGTTGAAAACCTTTGAGATGCAAAATGTAACCCAATCATGATTGTTATTTATCAATTCATGCTAGAAATTGGACAAATTGATTGAACTTAGTTCCTTTGACCTTGAGAGAAATATTCTGATCTTACTGCACCTACTCTTATATATCTGGTGGGCCTTCACAAAAGGAGTGTTTCAGTACTAAACAAATTGTCCTCTATTAAAACAACTGGAGACATCATAGTTGATCGGCACCAATTTTAATTTGCATTTGTTTATCTTGTAATTAAGCTGATTAATTCTGCATGAGGATCAGAGATAGAGCTTCCTTCAGATATTCCTCATACCATCTGCTGTCAGTCAGGCTGCTACATTCATTCTTCTCAAATGTACAAGCATAGAGAAGGGTTGAAATATTTAGTATTTAAAGAAATTGATTTAATTGGGCAGTGAAAATGCTGCAATAAAATGTGATTTATCTGGCATCAAAGCTGCGAATTTTGTATTGTGGACCCCAATGTGAGCTGTTTTCCTTACAACTTGTAAACTGCTTTAGCACAGCCTCAGCAAGGTGTCATTAACTGATTTCTTGGTGCTCATTTGTTTTTTTTAGTTATAGAAAATATCTACAATTTCTCATCCTTGTCTCTGGTGTGTGGATTTCTTTTTGAGCATATCACATCTACACAATACAAAATAAATATCTTTGACTCCAAGAAGTTTTGCATGATAAAGTTTTCTTTATTATAATAGGCTATTATACTGATAAATGGCTTCTGGGGCTTCTGTAGGAAATATACATGTCATTAAAAATGGCCAGTGTTTCTGATTTAGACTTTAGAATGAATATAATTCCATTCATTCTGGTTATTCCCCAACTGTTCAGGCAAGCAACCACTTTGCTAATAGAACTTTTGAGGTTTTTAACATAATGTTCATCATGATCTTTTTGCCATGTTTTACTGAAACCAATCAAAAGCAGCACATTTTTTCCCCTCATGTTTCAGGTCGCAGTTGTATAGGTTAATTGTAGATCTTCTATACCACCTTCTGCAGGCCAGAGAACACTAGACACCAGAATACTACAGCACAGTACAGGCCTTTCAGCCCTTGATGTTGTGCCGACCCATATATTCCTTAAAAAAGAAATACTAAACCCACACTATCCCATAACCCTCTATTTTTCTTTCATCCATGTGCCTGTCCAAGAGGCTTAAATACCTTTAATGTTTTAGCCTTCACCACCATCCCTGCCAAGTCATTCCAGGCACCCACAGCCCTCTGTGTAAAAAAACTTACCCCTGATGTCTCCCCTAAACTTCCCTCCCTTAACTTTGTACACAATACTCTTAAGTGTGGTCTCACCAGAGATTTGTAGAGTTGCAACATGACCTCTCTACTCTTGAACTCAATCCCCCTATTAATGAAGCCTAGCATCCTATAGGCCTTCTTAACTATCCTATCAACCTGTGCAGCAACCTTGAGGGATGTATGGATTTGAACCCCAAGGTCCCTCTGTTCATCCACACTGTTAAGTAACCGACCAATAAACCTGTACTCAGCCTTCTGGTTTGTCCTTCCAAAATGCATCACCTTACACTTATCCGGATTGAACTCCATCTGTTATTTTTCTGCCCAACTCTGCATCCTGTCTATATCCTCTTGTAACCTTCAACAACCTACAGCTCCATCCATAACTCCTCCAATCTTCACGTCATCTGCAAATTTACTCACCCATCCTTCCGCCTCTTCATCCAGGTCATTTATAAAAATCACAAAGAGCAGGTGTCCCAGGACAGATCCTTGCGGGACTTCACTAGTCACCAACCTCCAGGCAGAATACTTTCCTTCCACTACTACCCTCTGCTTTCTTCCTGTAAGCCAATTTTTTATCCAAACAGCCAAGGTTCCACTGATCCCATGCCTCATGACTTTCTGGATGAGTCTCTCGTGGGGGACCTTGTCAAAGGCCTTACTAAAATCCATGTAGACCACATCTACCGCCCTACCCTCATCAATTTCTTTTGTTACCTCTTCAAAAAACTCAATTACACTTGTGAGGCATGACCTTCCCTTCACAAAGCCATGTTGACTATCCTTGAGTAGACTGTACTTCTCCAAATGCTCGTAGATCCTATCCTTAAAAATCCTTTCCAATAGTTTGCAGACCACCGACGTAAGACTCATTGGTCTATAGTTCCTAGGATTCTCCCTATTACCTTTTTTAAATAAGGGAACTACATTTGCCATTCTCCAATTCTCCGTCACCTCCCCTGCAGCCAAAGAGGATTCAAAGATCATAGCTAATGCTCCAGCGATCTCTTCTCTCACTTCCCACAGCCAGCCCTGGGGACTTATCAATCTTGATGTTTTTAAGAAGATGCAACAGTACTTCTTCCTTAATCTCCACATTGTCTAGCACACAAGCCTGTCCTATTTCGACCTCACCCAAATCAAGGTCCTTTTCACTTGTGAATACTGAAGTAAAGTATTAAATTAGGACCTCCCCAACCTCCTCCACCTCAGGCACATGTTGCCTTCTTTATCCTTTCATTCTTGTCATCTTTCTGTTCTTCACATACGCATAGAATGCCTTGGGGTTCTCCTTAATCCTACATGCCAAGGCCTTCTCATGCCCCCTTTGAGCTCTCCTAAGTCCTTCCTTAAGCTCCTTCCTGGCTACCCTATATTTCTCATGAGCCCCTCCTACTTCCTGCTTCTTATATCTAACATATGCTTCCTTCTTCCTCTTGACAAGTTGATTTACGTGTTTCATCAGCCACGGTTCCCTCTTCCTACCATTTTTTCCTTATCTCAGTGGGACAAACCTAACCTGAACACAGTACAAGTGGTCCCTAAACTTCCTCCACATTACTTCTGTGCTTTCACCCTTGAACATCTGTTTCCAATTTACTCTCACTAGTTCCTGCCTCATCCCTTCATAATTAGCCCTTCCCCAGTTAAGCACTTTCCCATTTTGTCTGTTTTTATCCTTTTCCATAGCTATGCTGAAGCTAAGGGAGTTGTGGTCACTCTCACCAGAATGCTCCCCCACCAAGAGGTCTGCCACCTGACCAGGTTCATTACCCAGAACTAGATCCAGTATGGCCTCTCTTCTCATGGGCCAGTCCACATACTGTGTCAGGAATCCTTGTTGAATACACCTGACAAATTCAGCCCCATCCAGTCAGGAGGTGCCAGTCAATATGAGGGAACAAAACTGAACCCACATTGGTTTTTATTCTGTATTGTGGAACTTACTGACCAACTTCTGTGTGAATTTAAAAAGCTTACATCCTGTTCAATGTTGTATCACTCCAAAGGAACCCTCCTTCACACAATATTGATAGTCAACAATGCATATTAAGGTCTACCATATATACATGAGTAAGGGACCCATGTGTCGGTACAAAAGACAATACTGGAGGCATTTCCAGTTGCCTTCAGCCAGAAACAATTATAGATTATCCACCAAAAGAAGTGTCTTTTTCAAAGATCTAATTTGGTTTCCTCCAATTTGATTCGCCCTAATTCAGTGCATAGTTACATGACCTATCATGAACTGATCTAAGTTAGTCAATTCACTACACAACTTTTAATTAATGCAAAGATTGTATTTTATTGTCTTTACACAAATACTCACAGACCACTTCTCCAATTTATAACACTGAAATAGGGGAACTCTCTTTGGCCAAACAATTGATCCTTCAAATCCCAGCCCCTGGCATTAGGGTCTTCCTTGCAATAGTTAGCCTTTGGAGTTGCATTTGATGCCCCTCATTCTTATTCATTTTCACTATCAGTTCAATATGCTGTGTTTTGGTCTTAAAGGCTGTGACCTGCCTTGCTAACATGTGTCAGCTTTTCATTAGTCCAAGGCAGCATCATTTTTGTCCCTCTCATAAGTATCAACTTGTAATAGATATCTCTTTGTTCTGAATCAGAGAAGATCAGCCAGTTCTAGGCTCAAGTTACTCAGGTCAGATATAAACTACCCTATTGATAAATCTATTCATAAACCTGCAAGTTCCATCTTACCAAAACAAATCTCACAAGTAACTTTTTATTTGGAGATAATCTTTAGTTCAGCAGGTTATCGAGAGCTTTATTGTATCCAATTTTAAGTGCTTTGATATAGCTGTTCTTGTGTATAACCAGTTCACAAAATGGGGATTGCAGAGCAGTTTCACGGAATGGAGACCTCTATTCCTTCAACCTCATGGCAAGAACAAAGACATTTGGTTTGTCTACCTCCACTGTCTTTGACTCTTTCCAGTTAGATGTTTCCTTCCGTATTTTACATGACTGTACCGTGGCTGAAGACTTGTGTTTCAAAGCCAGCTACAACATGCAATTTTGTCCAGGTACAAACTGCCCACAAGAAGCAGAAAATTCACATTTCCTAGACTTTTCCCACCAGTGCCTTTGCCTCACATACTTCCTGGTAACCTTTTATCTCTCAGGTGCTCATCATTTCTCCTGCTACTCACACAAACCACAGGCAACTACATTTGTCATTTAATTTACCAGCATATCTTTGGAATTTGGGAGGAAATCTGAGCATTTGGAAAAATCCCTCACAAAATTCCACACTAACATGCTAATTTATACAGGAGCTGCTGGAGGTCAGGATCAAGCTATGCAGATGAATCCAATCATATCAATTATAGCAAGACACACAAAATGCTGGTGGAACACAGCAGGCCAGGCAGCATCTTTAGGAAGAAATACAGTTGATGTTTCGGGTCGAGACCCTTCTTTGGGACTAATGGAAAAGAGAGATAGTAAGAGGTTAGAAAGTGGGAGGGGGAGGGATGGATCTAAGAGCTGGGAAGTTGATTGACAAAAGGGATACAAGGCTGGAGAAGGGGGAGTATCATAGGACAGAAGAAAAGGGGAGGGGAACACCAGAGGAAGATGGAGAACAGGCAAGGAATTATTGTGCGAGGGAAAGAGAGAAAAAAAATTTAAATTATAAATTAGGGATGGGGTAAAAAAGGGAGGAGGGGCATTAACAGAAGTAAGAGATATCAATGTTCATGCCTTCAGGTTGGAGGCTACCCAGACAGAATATTAAGGTGTTGTTCCTCCAACCTGAGTGTGGCTTCATCTCGATAGTAGAGGAGGCCATGGATTGACATATCGGAATGGGAATGGGACGTGGAATTAAAATGTGTGGCCACTAGGATATCCTGCTTCCTCTGGTGGACAGAGCGTAGGTGTTCAGTGAAACGGTCTCCCAGTCTGCGTCGGGTCTCACCAATATATAAAAGGCCACACCAAGAGCATCGGACACAGCAGACTCACAGGTGAAGTGTCACCTCACCTGGAAGAACTGTCTGGGGCCCTGAATAGTGCTGAGGGAGGAAGTGTAAGGGCAGGTGTAGCACTTGTTCCGCTTACAAGGATAAGTGCCAGGAGGGAGATCAGTGGGAAGGGATGGAGGGGGATGAATGGACGAAGGAGTCACATAGGGAGTGATCCCTGCAGAAAGTGGAGGGGAGGGAAAGATGTGCTTGGTGGTGAGATCCTGTTGGAGATGGCGGAAGTTACGGAGAATTATATGTTGGACATGGAGGCTGGTGGGGTGATAGCTGAGGACAAGAGGAACCATCGCTAGTGGGGTGACGGGAGGATGGAGTGAGGCAGATGTGCGTGAAATAGGAGAGATGCATTTGAGAGCAGAGTTGATGGAGGAAGGGAATCCCCTTTCTTTAAAAAAGGAAGACATCTCCTTTGTCCTGGAATGAAAAGCCTCATTCTGAGAGCAGAAGCGGCGGAGACGGAGAAATTGAGAGAAGGGGATGGCATTTTTACAAGTAACAGGGTGGCAAGAGGAATAGCCCAGGTAGCCGTGAGAGTCCGTGGGCTCATAGTAGACATCAGTAGATAAGCTGTCTCCAGAGATAGAGACAAAGAGATCAAGGAAGGGGAGGGAGGTGTCAGAAATATAAATTACAGTCTTTTCTCAATCATCAGTAAACAAGTGGAAGGCTGTTTTGGTGTTATACACCAAGGCAGCTCTTGTTAAAAATAAGTTAATGAGAATTGAGGGAAAATTCTTTACAATAAATGGATTCATACCAAGAACCAAAGATTGTGGTTGTTGCAGGTCATTCAATGTGGCCACAGGATTTTGCTGCAGGAGTTCTTCAGTTCATTGTCCTTTGTTCAGCCATCTCTGTTGGCTTGTCTGAAGTAGGGCGCATTCACATTTTGCAGTTCGTTTCCAATACAGAGCAGTCCCTATTTACATACAGTACATCAGAGCTTCACCTGTCTGCTAATAAATATCAAATAATTTTGGTGTTAACAAAGTGCTGGGCAATAATCAACTTTGACAAGATCCTTTGAGCTTCACTCGGCAAAGCTTCATTGTCAACATCCTGATGGTCATTGTTGACAGAAGCTTAAATATGCTTGCCACATAATTGCTACAGTAATAAGCAAGTCAGATGATGATACAATTGATGGTAAATGACTTGCCTCTGGATTCCCCAAATGAAACACTTATGTAATTGAACACTTTTTCATAAGTACAGCTACATCCAAGGCTCAACAAAAATTAGGAGAGAGCAGTCTGCATGATTGGCTAACTATTTGAACATTCACTCCCATTGCTGCTAGGTTATTATGTTTACAGAGTGCACAAGTTACAAGCCATACTGCAGCAATTCACAAAGGTTCCTTTGACAACAGTGCCCAAATCTGAAACCTATTTCAGTCTGAGGAACAGCAGATGTATAATAACACCACCACCTGTAACTCCTCCACATCAAACACATTTTGAAATGTGAATCCATTTAACATTGCTAGGTTTAAATCTTGTGCTATTTCATAAAATCATTTAATTCATCATTCTTGCTTAATGCCATTACCCACCTTTGCAAATATTATGTTGATGCTTCAAGGCATTATAATCAGATTTTTTTCCTGCTCAGAGACGCAGCTATATTAAATAGAGCAATAATGACTGTAGCTAAGTTTGCTACAATGCACATTACCATAATGAAAATTGGTTATAACAAGATTAGTGGTTTAGGAACATTATTTGCATTACACAGGTTGTATTAGTTATGGTGTGATCACATACAGGAAACATGTTTAAATCTGTGCTTTGTAGGCAACTGTAGCCTGTTCTTCTATGACAAGGTTTATGAGGTTTGTAAGATTATAACCGTTGTGTTAAAGCAGAAATACCCGTCTTTCACTTGCTCTGTGAATTAGCGAGTAGTCTGCCCTTAAAATTAAAGTACGGTAACGTAGCTTCTTCTTGAAACCTTATGCATTTGAAAAGGATTGAAACAGTTTGGCTGTTCTTCCTTCCATAAATTGCAGTTGGAAGGGTTTTAAGGACAGACTGATTGTAGTCAGTAAATCATCATAAACACTTTGAACTGTAATGATATCCCAGCTCAAGCAAAGGTTCTAACTATCAAGGCCTAGTATTCCAGTAGCTTGAAATGGATGGGCAGAATGAGTGTCACAATGACCACTTTGATTGAGGCATCCAATCGCTGAAATACCAGAGTTGTGCTCAAGTCTTCGGGGATGACTGAATGGTAGCTAAAGGTATTTGCAAATCAAGAATACAGTGCCTTGTAAAAGTATTCAGCCCTCAACCCTTTGTTCACATAAATGAGTATTACAACTAAGAATTTTGAACAGTTTAACTGAGATTTTTTTATTTGTGAAATCACATGGCCCTTTCTTCACATCAGAGCCCAAAAACAAGAAAAATTGTAAAGCATGAAAAACAAAAAAAATTCAAAAACTTAAATGTCAGCAGTTCAAACAGATTCAACCCCCCCCCCCCCCCCCCTTTGCTCGGTACTTAGTTGAACCACCTTTTGCAGCTATTGCAGCCAGTAGTCTTTTTTGATAGGTCTTAATTAACCTTGCACAACATGATGGAACAAGATTTGCCACTCCTCCTTGAAACAGTTTAGCTGAGGAGCGGCAGTGGACAATAATCTGAAGCTCTTGCCAGAGATATTCGATTGGGTTAAGGTCAGGACACCACTGACTGGGCCACTCAAGGACATCGATTTTCTCATTTGAAACCACTCCGTGGTTGCTCTGGCACTATGCTTTGGGTCATTGTTCTGCTGAAAGATGAACTTCCTTCCCAGTTTAAGCTTCTTGGCAGAAGCTAGCATGCTTTTATCAAGGATCTCTCTGTATACCTCTTCCCATCAATCCTGATGAGATTTCTAGTCCCTGCTGCTGAAAAGCAATCCCATAGCATGATGCTACCTCCACCATACTTTACAGTAGGGATGATGTTAACTGGGTTTTGGCATAGTATTAGATTAACGCCACACATCCGTATCGTGTTGAGGCCAAAAATTTCCACTTTTGTCTCATCCGACCACAAAACTTTCTTCCACATATTTACAGTCTCTTCAAAGTGATGTTTTTCAAACCCTTACAGGCAAGAATGTGCTTTTTGTTTTAGCCAGGGCTTCTTCTTTGCCACTATTCCATAAAAACCCTTTTTGTACTAGGCCTTAGAGATAGTGAAACCATGAAATTCATCTCCAGTTGCAGCCACAGGCATCACAGTACCCTTCCTTTCAAGTGTCATTCTTCTCTGGCAATTAAGTTTAGAGGGGTGGTCTGACCTAGGCAGTGTAGCTGTAGTTTCATACTTCTACTTTTTCACAATGGACTGCACTGAGCTCCAAGGGATGTTCATTATCTTTGAGATGGTCTTGTACCCTTCCCCCATATCTCTATTATCAATCCCTGACTTGTCTTGAATGCTCTTTTTTCTTCATTTGATTTGATCTGTTGAAAATCTACCATACTATTGGACCTTTCAAAGAGAGGAGTATTTATTCTTATGAATTCATTGAAATTTTTTACATCAATACATTTGGTGAGTTGGTACGGCAATACTATAGATTGCACCTGAGGAAAGTTCGCATAGTAATTATAAATAAGATGTATACTTTTTCAGCCTCACATGACATGATGTTTTGTAGATTCGCTCACAATTCTCCTTCAATATATTTAAAATTTTTGAAAACGAGACCGTAAAATATGAAAGTAGTTGTTGGGGCAGAATACTTTTTCAAGGTTCTGTATAAACCAAATGATGGATAGACAAAGCAGATCAGGCAGCATCTGTGGAGAGAGAATTGCTTTAATATTTCAGATCTGGGACTCTTCATCAGAAAGTAGCCTTTAAAGTACAGAATCAAAATTAAGTAACCTTTTTTTCTGTCTCTATCAGTACCGGTCATTTCTTGCTGTCATCATGTTTGCGTAGTTCTCCTTTAGTAGAGTCTGGTCTACTGGGGGTGTCCCAGAACCTTACCATTAGCAGCACATTACATGGACAAAGAAGTTCAGTCTGGTTTTAACTGCCATATTAAATCCTCTGGTCAGATCTTATTGGAGATGTTCCTTTTGTCCTTCCTACCCTTCCCCCATCTTTTCTACCAACTTGTTTTCTTTGTTCTGATGATGGATCCTGGATCTGAAATGTTAACCATTTCTTTTTCCATGGATGCTGACTGCCTGTTGAGTGTTTGTGGCGTTTTCTGTTTTTATTTCAGACTTCCAATATCTGCATTTTTAAAAATTCTTAATGAAAATATGATAAGTATTCATACATATTGCAGTCATTTTCAATTTTGGAGGCCTGTCTTCATACAAAATTGCTGAATTTTAGTTTGCTAATGAATAACAACAAGGAATTTTCTTCAAATTGAAATAGCTGTTCAACTAGTATTCTTCAAAACAAGGTTGCATGGAGTTTGTAATCCTTGGCATTTTTAAAATTAAATTGTCCAAGGCAATTTAATTAAACAAATGAGTCATTGTGAGGTTTTCATCCTTATTCAAAGGATCTAAGTGCTAGGACAAGCACAAACCAAGGCAAACACTTTGTTAAATACCATGCGAGTTCTGCTGTTCAATGTGCAGAATGTAATTTTACATGATTTAGAGTATCATTGTGGCCCATGTAACATGAGAGTTTAACTGCGTGCGTCAGTTTTACCTCTTCATTTGAATGTAGATGCTAGGCAGTGAAGTGAGATTATATGTTACCTTAATTCTGTTGTAGCTCATCTGTTTCAAAGAATGTTTTTTTATGAATGTGCTCATTTCCTTTCCTTAACTGTCCATGTTTTTTTTCATAACCTTACTCTCTGTGAAAGACTTAATGGCACACAATCCCATATATCTTGTTTGGCATAATACAATTGTGCCTGCTAAATTTGAGATCTATTGAAAGGCATATTCCTTTCTGGGATTGCTTAGAATAGATACCTTCATGCAGCTGTTATTCTGCCATCCTGTGTGGTTCTAATTAGCATTTATTTTGTTCAGTGGATATTTTACTTTTGCTTTCATCATTCAGTTTCCTGATTTGTTGTATTTAATTAAAACTGTGTGGCTACCTATGCAAGAAATTCATACTTGCAAAATATCAGCTTTCATATTAATAGAAGGTAAAGCAGTTTAAAATATTTTTTAAATCTTTTTTTCTCTTGTTGTTTTAAGGATAAATTATGATGGTGTACATTTTATCCCTTGTTCCTGGCTTTGTACAATTAATAAGCTGTGTTCTGGGTAGTAGGTATCTTTTATTGTACTTCTGACCATCCATCATTCTATATTTAATCCCTGTCACTACAGTTTAACTTGGCCTGAATCCAGATGAAAGCATCTGTATGAGAGCATTTTACGCAGTGGGCTGCTGCACTCGAGCTCAGTGCTCAGCTGGAGTGTGCTCAGAGAGGCTGAAGATGTCATGTGATGGACAGTACATCTCGAGGTGAAATTACTATTGTTCATTTTGAGGGTCACATTGATTTCTTCTGCTGTGTTTGTTGTGCTATTAAGCGAGTGCTGCAGTAAAGAAGCAGGATTCAAGTGACTGTGGTGCTCATGGCCCCTGCTGGCTTCAGACACTAATCTTCTCATAGGTGCATTGCCATAACAACTGCCCCAGGTGGGTCAAAACAATATACGTCAGGCCCATGTTTTGCTGTTTCAGAGGCAGTGATGAATTGTTAGATTTATTTAAGAATCACTAACAGCCCTTTGAACAGTGTGCTTCCTTGTACTGAAATATGCAAAGAACGAATCACTGCTTCTTGTGCCTGGAAGTGAAGAAAATCATTCGACTCCCATTGTATTCCAGGAAGCAATGAGAGTGCTTTGACCTGAACTAGCTGTGTGCTTGAAAGGAAAATTCGAAGACTGGCTGTTTCGATGCCTGTGATGGGTAGAACTTGGAAGAATCTTGCCTTCTTCTGCACAAGGATTGCCGACAATTGAAGATACGTAATTCACATATTCAGCCAAGTAATTTAACCAAGGGGGGGAAATGTCCCAGCCCTCAAGTGATCAGAACATGGTGGATACTTGGCTCTGCTCTTTCAAGAGAAAAATTAGTATATTTCACAGCTTTGACTAAAATGATGAGGACTGCTTTTTTTTTGTCTTATGGGAGAAGGAGTAATAACTGGAGATGACCTGATAACTGGCCTGTAATGGAATACTTCAATTGTTAAAATTGGAGTCTCTTCTGAAAAAGCTTTATTTTGAAACTTTTTTCCCCCATGGAGTTTTAAAAGTGTGTAAGCCTGCAATGTGGAGATGCTTGTTTTAACAGGCATAGTGTTTTCAGGAGCAAAACTATCTTTGATGGAATTAACCTCTGAAGATTTTAAGGCCATTTGAGGTCTTGAAAATACTGGAGAACCATCATACTCAAGGTGTGTTTTGAAGATTGTGAGAATTGGCTTTACCTTTGGTCTTGGGAGAAGGGGGAAGGTGAAGTCACTTTTTCCCATAACTAGTAGCACCATCATCATGATCTGGGGATGTTCTGTTAAGTGGCTGCGTTGCTGTCTAATGTAAGTATAATATTATGTCAGTTTGTTTGAGCATTTTCCAGGCTTGACAACAGAATTTTGAAAAATACTATGTGTGTTTGTTGCCATTGATGTTTTGACATGGAGATTACATTTTTGGATGCTTTCTTCAGCGCCCCAATGTCTATCCTGTGTGTTTCTTATTGCCTGCACGTGTGTGGCCCACTGACTTGTTATCATGTCTTCAGCTGTAGTGTGGAAACCTACCACAAAATAATGAATAGCATGAGTTAATCATTGCTATTGTTTTATTTTTCTTCGAACCTCCTTGCCCAGCTCCAGCTGATTACAAAAACATGTTCTCCAGGCCTATAATGAAGAGTTGATGATATGGATTTACAACTATGATTTCCCTATGAAGAAAAGTAATTATAGGTGTTACTGTAGTTGCAAGCATTCATGTTATGTTGAAGTCTTTGTAAATTTACTCACTGACTCACACTAAGTTTCTTTTGCACATGAGAATGTGTTATTGCTATAAAGGCAAATTATAAGTGACTATTAGCTAAATTTATCTGTGCACAGTAATCCCAAGATATCAAAAGCTAGCCTAAATGTGGTGCATTGAAATGACACTTGGGTCAGTGCTTCTGTGATGAGGAATTCAATAGGGTCGGAGACTAACTGATTTCACTTCGTTTCTTAGAACCCCCTGCATTATTTTATATTACCTTTTGCTACAGAATAAGAATGTGTACGGTATGCCTTGCCTTGGGTCATATTTCTGAATTGGTCAACTTGTTCCACTGAAACAGTGGAACATTTTTCCGAGCAATTCTATGTGTTTAATGAAAATACTGTACAAGCTTATAAATGTACTTTTTCACTTTATGGATGCAGATTTTAAAGAAAACTGTGACTGGTATGGTTGTTTTGCCTTTGCATTCAGGTTTCTTTGAATTATGGGAAGAGATAAAGTTCCAGAATTCTTTCAAAGAATTTAAATTGCAAGCATAAAGGTTATGAGACTGCACATGGAGAATTAACCCCCATCAGTGTGAGAACATAAAAGAATTACCTTTTGCAGGCTGGTTTGTGGACTATAGTGAAGTTTACTAGTGAGCAAGGAAGTCATCGTCACCTTTCCCACCCTCTGCCTGCAGTGAACATTAAGATATATCCATATATATTCTTCTGGAAGGACTTAGTGAGCAATGTTTTTTTTATTCATGCTGTCTTTATTCTTAAGCTCTGAATGGTTTTTCAAAGTGAAAACAGTACAAAAGCAGAACAGCAGTATCCATTCCTAGTCAAATCTATTTTTGGAATCCATGGAAAAACACAATTGTTCCAGACTTTAAATGGAGAATGCTTTAAATGTGCCATTTTCAATCAAAGCTTGTTGTTGTCCAGTGCTTTTTCACATCCCCGAAGTGTTTGTTAATGTACTGTTTGAATCAAATTGTTTAATGGCTTTGCAGTATTTGACATTGCACACAAGCTGCAGTTTCATTTTTTGTTTTGCATATGTGCTGACTTGTCAGTTTCCCAACTAAACTGAAGCACTGCCCTGGCACTCATGGAACCTTACTTTTTCAAGCTTTGTATGCTTTTGAAGATCTGTACTCTGCATCTCTTTCACTGGAGCAGCAATGTGAGGAGGGTTAGGGTAAACAACTATGTTTTTCCTGTTAAGCAGAGAACAAACCTTGGAGCTATACAGGGAACAAATTTCTATTTTAAAATTTATACTAAGGGAGTCCATATTACCTGCAGTGAATGCTAGTAAGTTCCTGG
Organism: Hemitrygon akajei; assembly: GCF_048418815.1. NCBI lineage: Eukaryota > Metazoa > Chordata > Chondrichthyes > Myliobatiformes > Dasyatidae > Hemitrygon > Hemitrygon akajei. The sequence goes on along the minus strand of NC_133135.1, from coordinate 88,871,682 downwards.
TCTTCGTCTTATTAGAAATTGCCAGGCAAGGTCCAGGTATTTCTCTTCTCATTTGGAAAAAAATAGAGAGCAGATTTTTGCTCTTGCAGTTCCTTCAAAGTATCTAGCTCATTAGCATTGGTCTGATAGACATGCATGGCATGGTGCCTGCAGGCTTGTAAAGAGGAAGAGCAAAATATAGAAGGTGATTTTTTAAATGTCTTTCTAATTACTAAAATATTAAGCAAGTAATTTTAATTGTTTATGTTTTAAATATCTTCTACATTACTTGCTTGAGGTTATAAACCATTGAGTAAGTTTTTTGTGGGAGAATGTATTTTTCTATTTAGGTACTGAGAAAATAGTTGTGACAGCTAATGACACATCCATCCGCTCAGTAAAATGCAAGTATATTCCTCTTCAAAAAAAAATAGCAGATTGTGTGTTGTTGAGCCAAAATAGTTTGGAGCATCCCCAGGTTTAATCTTGTGTGGATTTGAGTGATAAAAGAATGAATCCTGGTTTTTGCCAATGATGCCAGTCTAAATTGAAATTACACTGTGTACATTTTCCAGCAAATATTGAATGTATTGGCTGTGATTTCCCTGCCCTGCCTTTAATGTGAATAACTACCTACATTTTTAGTCAAAGCTGACATATAGTATTACCAGTGGAATGAGGCATTGCGGAGCTCCTGATGTCACGTTTGGGTTGGTGCCACTTAAAAAAGGGAGAAAAAAATAAATAGGAGCGAAGCAGTCTGTGATTCCATTTTGTGAAGTTTTTTTTATTTGTCAGCCACTACTATTAAGTACTTTATTTGGGGAAACTGGTTAATATTTCAGTGAACAGGTGATCAGCTGGTTAGTTGTGCAGAGGAGATGGGAGACATACATATCTTGATGGAGAATTAGCTTCATATTTTCCTTAACAACTTCATGTTTTCTGTTAACTCTTGGCTGTGTGCAAATTTGTTGCAGAAGAGTACTTCAAGGGTATAGTGGTGTCACTGTGAAGAGGCAGGTGCTTTAAGAAGGCAAATGCTCTCTGACTCCTAAAAGGATTTACTCTGCAAAGTAAATTAGAATATTGCATTCTAATCAAATTTGAACAAAATGAAAATAAGCTCCTGATTTTTTTCCCATTGTCATTTTGCTGTGTAATCTTGTTGAGTGATATTGCATTGTAATTTTGCAATTTTTTTCAATACCTGAAGGTTTCAGCAATGATATGCTGATATACTATGGACGTTGGTCCAGTATAATCACTCATTTGCTGCAAGGTACTACTTTTCTTAGTTTCTATATAAAGAAAGATATATTTCTGTGAATTTACCCCTTCCCACCATTATATTCATGTATACTGGGTTTCAGTTAATTAGGCCACTTGGCCCGTTGAGTCTTACTGCCATTCATCATGGCTGATTTATTATCCCTCACAACCCTATTCTCTTGTCTTCTCCCCATAACCTTTGATGCCCTGACTAACCTAGAATCTATCGACCTCTGCTTTAAATATATCCAATGGCTTGGCCTCCACAGCCATCTGTGGCAATGAATTCCATAGATTCACCACAATCTGGCTAAAGAAATTCCTTCTCATCTCTGTTCTAAATGGAGATCCCTCTGTTCTGAGGTTCTGTCCTCTGGTCCATGACTCACCCAGTATAGGAAGCATCCTCTCCCCCTCCATTCAGTCTCACCCTTTCATTATTCAATAGGTTTCAATAAAATCTCCCCTCAAGCTTTTAAGCATGCTTTTTACAGGTCCAAAGCAGTCAAATGTTCCTCATTTGTTAACCTTTTCATATCAAGAGTCATTGCTGTGAATCTCCTCTGGACCCTCTCCAGTATCAGCACATTTTTTCTTTGAAAGGGTCCCAAGATTGCTCACAATGCTCCAAATGTGGTCTGACCAGTGCCCTATAAAGCCTCATATTACATCTATGTTTTTATATTCTAATCCTCTCAAAATAAATGCAAACATTATATTTCCTTTCCTTACTAATGACTCAACCTTGCAAGTTAATCTTTAGAAAATCCTGCACAAAGACTCCCGTCCCTATACACCTCTGATTTTTGAATTTTCTCCCTGCTTAGAAAATAGTCTATGCCTTTATTCCTTCTACCAAAGTACATGACCATACACTTCTCTACACTATATTCCATCTGCTATTTCTTTGCCCATTCTCCCAATTTGTTTAAGTCCTTCTGCAGACTCCCTGTTTCCTCAACACTACCTACCCTTCCACCTGCCTTTGTATAGTCCACAAACTTGGCCAAAATTCTGTCATCCAAATCATTGATATATAGCATGAAAAGTGGTCCCAGTACTGACTTGTGTGGAACACCATTTGTCACCAGCATCAAACCAAAACAGGCCCCCTTTCAAGTCATTGCTTAATCAGGGCAGCTGCTTAATTAGGACAACTCTTAAAGTGTAAAAACTAATTGAGAAAGTAACTGGGATTTCCTTCATTTATCTGGGACAATATGCTGCTTAATTGGGACAGCAAATTTGCTGAACAGTTCCTAACTAGTATCAGTTGCCTGCACATACATGGCCATTAGACACTACACTGTGGTTAAAGCAAATAGTTTGTAACTATCATTAGTAGTGTGTGTTTGTGTTCAAAAAGCAGTGATTTTTGTCACTGATAGTTGGCAAGAAATAAGCAGTAAGACAATTCAGAAATGTTTAGCTCACTGCGGTTTCAAGCTTCATGCTAGGAGATGCTAGAAATGGTTGTGAGTGAAGTTAACAAGTTAGGAACTATCTGTCAGGAAGAATTTGAAGGTACTACCAATCATCTTGAATGTTAGAATAAAATTGAAGATTTGGAAAATGCAATTGTCAGAAGCATTGTATGAAGGTAGTCCATTATCTGCTAAGTGTTCGCGCTGATTTTGTTCATTTACAGCCTATTCTCCTTTGATAACTATTTCAAACTAATAATACACAGCTTTATAGTACAGTAGTAGTATTGGTAATGTTCTAATTTGTTCTGTATTACATTTAAATACATAATTTGTTGCTCAGTTAAATGTAGTTTGTCTTTTTTATGCAGTTTTAACGAATTCAATGAAACTTTGGCTAACTGGGGCAGCCACTTAATTGGACCAAAATGTGCTGGTCTGATGTGTCCCGGTTAACTGGAATCCACTGTATTATTTTCTAACAGACAAATACAATCATTAATGGTTCTACTCTTCATTATCTCTTAAATCTCTTGTGTTTGTTTATAGGACAGGATTGGTAAAACTGAAGTTTTTATTTGTTCTATGTGATGCATTTTGCCATGAATTATTTATTGTTCTTTGCAGGTCTCGTGCTTTACCAAAATTGAAAGAATCTCATTCGCATGAATCCCTGCTGAGCCCTAGCAGTGCAATCGAGACATTGGAATTAAGCATGGAGCAGGATGTCTTTATTAAACCTTTGCACAGTAGTATCCTGGGGCAGGACTTCTGCTTTGAGGTACAGTTTTATCATCTAACTAGGTTTTATCTGGGATCAGAAATATGGTGCATTTTATAAGGCTAAGAATGACTCAGAATTAAGTTGTGATACAACAGAGGTTAAATGCCTGTTTGGGTCATAGGTGAGTTACAAAATACATTATTCACCAGCATAATTGAGCAGGTAAATTTTGTAGCTCTCCTAATTTATTAATTTAATTTAACTTGAATTCTACAAGTAGACTCTAAGTATAGATGAAGTAACTGAGAATTTCAGTCATCTAGTTCTTTAGTCCCCGCGGTGGAATGGAATGTGATCATGACTATCTCTGGGTCAAATTGCATCAGTCTGGAAATTTGAGCTGCATTTTCTGAACATGTAGCACTTTGTTCACCTGGCACACTTTTCATTTCACTTGTGCAAGGAATGACTTAATTTGGAGTGTATCCCAAGAAATTAGGTCACGTTCCCCAGAGTGCCCATTGCTGGCCATTCTGAGAATAATTATGTTTTCATAACACTACTGCCTAAAGGGGGTCTCCTGGAGCAGATCCTAGGCAAGTCTGCTTTTGTCTGCAATTTAATTGCTGTTCTGAGGCAGTGAGGAACAGCCAGCTGTTGCATTGCTCTCCCTTCCCACATCCTTCATTGTACCAAATACCTCCTCCCCATAAATATGTTTCTAATATGCCAGCCTTATCCCTTACCAAACAATGCACAGTTCCCACACCAATATTTGAATCAAACCTTCCCCCCACCCTTAAACAAGCTCTGATTTCCACCCTCTATTTCCCAACCACTGCCAATTTCTCTCTTTCCCTCTCTTCCCCTCCTGCAATTACTTCAATGAACGACCATCAGCAGAGAGACATCACAAAGAGAGCATGCTCCTGTGTACCACATATGAGATAGATGCTGACTGTGGCATGGCAATGATTTGGGAATTTGCAAACCTTTTATTAAAGCACTTAAGGAGCTTGTGGTTTCCTGTTTCTCAGTCGCAGGCTCCACCATGAGCTGGATAGATTTTAAAGATTTTTCTCCACAACCTATCATCACTTACCCATTTAGTAGGTATAAGGAACATTTTCTGTGAGCAGGAATCTGTCCTGGAATTTACTGTTGCATTCTATTTGGATATATAAAGTCTGCACTTTGGGTGCAACTTATAACTAAAGGAATAAACACAAGAGAATCTGCATATACTGGAAGTCCAGAGCAATACACTCAAAATGTTGGAGGAACTCAGCAGGTCAGGCAGCATCTATAGAGATTTATTTTGAAAGGTCTCAACTGAAACATTGACCGTTTATTCCTCTCCACAGATGCTGCCTTACCTGTTAAGTTCCTTTAACAAGGTAGTTACATTTCAGCTGATGATTGGTGTCAAGCGACACAAGGTCATCTATAAATTACTGCCAGACCTTTATGTTTAATAAAAGCAATATTTAAGTTCCTAGTTTTAACATTTGATTTTTTGTGGTGTTAAGCAGTCATTGAGAATGATATTAATGATTCATGTTCATTAATTCTGAAATATCTACAATGTTCCTGACTTGGTCACAAGTCTAACAGCTTTCATTGTAAAAGTCTGATGTTTTGAAATTCTGATGAATTGACCAGCTTTTAATCTAGGACTGCATTATGAAATGAGATGACATTTTTTGCTGATTCTGCATCAAGTGGTATTACAAATTGTTCTTGAAAGGACAAGGCATCCCCTCAAGAGGGGAAATCTTACTGCTGTGGCGACCCACTTCCTAGCGCACTCGAACCGGCTCACAAATAGCCAGCGTGCCGGCATAAAGGCCAGTCCCAAAAGAGCGCCAAGTCTGCTTCACCAACAAAGGGAAAAGCCCGCGCGGGACTGTGAATACGTGCCCCCTACAGCATCCGCGCCCGGGGAGGGCAGGATCAGGGAGGCTTTAAAGCGAGGCCGCGAAGTTTGAATAAAATCTTTTTTAACTGCAGTTTACTGATTCCGTGTCGTTATTTCAGCGCTGCGTGTAGCTCACTGCTACAATTGGTGACCCCGACGGCCCAAACGATATTTGGGCCGAAGATGACCGATGCCGCATCTGTTCATGCAGTTTCATTGAAACTGCCAAGCTTCTGGACGCTGCGACCTCACCTATGGTTTCAGCAAGCAGAAGCCCAATTCCACGTTCGGCAGATAACCTTGGAGGACACACGTTACTGCTACGTGGTGAGCTCCCTCAACCGGGACACAGCGGCCCAGGTTGAGGAGTTCATACAGTCTCCCCCGGCGGACGGAAAATACACGGAATTCAAAGCCCTGCTCATAGGGACTTTCGGACTCTCACGGTGCGAGCGGGCTGCCCGCTTACTGCACCTGGATGGTTTGGGAGACAGACCTCCATCGGCTTTAATGAATGAGATGTTGTCTCTGGCCGGAGGACACAAGCCCTGCCTCATGTTTGAGCAGGCATTCCTGGAGCAGCTGCCTGAGGACATACGCCTGCTGCTGTCCGACGCGGATTTCAGCGACCCCCGGAAGGTGGCAGCCCGGGCGGACTTGCTGTGGAACGCCAAGAAGGAGAGTGGGGCGTCCGTCGCACAGATCACCAGGCCACGCTCCCAGCAGCAAACCAGACCAGGCCTGGCCACAGAGCCCGCTAACCCCAGAGGCAGGGGTGAGGAGACCAATGAACAATGGTGCTTCTACCACCAGCGGTGGGGCGCAGAAGCCCGCCGCTGTTGCCCGCCCTGCAAGTTCCCAGGAAACGCCAGGGCCAGCCGCTGCTGATGGCTACGGCAGCTGGCCATCAGGATAGCCTCCTGTATGTGTGGGACAAGCGGTCGGGACGCCGTTTTTTGGTCGACACCGGTGCCGAGATCAGCGTCTTACCTCCGACGAGTTACGACACCCGCAACAGGGCCCCGACCCACTTCCTAGCGCACTCGAACCGGCTCACAAATAGCCAGCGCGCCGGCATAAAGGCCAGTCCCAAAAGGGCGCCAAGTCTGCTTCACCAACAAGGGGAAAAGCCCGCGCGGGACTGTGAATACGTGCCCCCTACAGCATCCGCGCCCGGGGAGGGCGGGATCAGGGAGGCTTTAAAGCAAGGCCGCGAAGTTCGAATAAAATCTTTTTTAACTGCAGTTTACCGACTCCGTGTCGTTATTTCAGCGCTGCGTGTAGCACACCGCTACACTGCCTTTAATTGAAACCTGGAAACTTAAATGGAGTTATTTGTCCTGAGGAGACCAAAATTAGATAACTTTTAAAATCAAGTGTGTTAAGTATACAGCTGAGAAGAAGGAAGCACTGTAAATTTTATTGGATAAATATGATCAATTTTAGTTTAACATATTGTCTAGGTCAACTGAAAGATAGACAGAAAGCAGCTACCTGTAAGCAGGAATTAAGTTTTCCTTTTGAGTAAATTCAATCCGATAGGAACAAATTAAATCTGATGGGAAAGAATTGGGTCATTGCCTTCTTTGGAAGCGATCTCTCCGTCAGGAACTTGAGCCATGTCCTGAAGCATGTTAAATCCAAATATTACTGTTGATTGTGTTTAAAATTTCAGTAAAGTTATATATGTTGTCCAATATTTAAAGGAGATTTGAACTTGGTGAATGATTTCTGAGATTTTTTTAGGTAAATATGACTACAATTTTAATATACAAGGAATCTCCCAAATTTTCTTATAGACTAATTGTATTGTCTGCCTCAAGAGAGACTGGATTTGAGGTATAACACACAGCATATAACTATTTCAAACCGTAAATACAGTCAGTGAGAGTAGGAGCACATAGAATTCATATGCAATGTGTTGGTGGAGCAGGTAATTAATTAATTTGCAGTTTTACCTCAAAGCCTTTTCCCTTTTAACATTAATACAATAACTGGCTCCTTACTCCCAAAACTTATCTGCAACTGTGCAAGTTGTGGTTATTTGTTAGAGAGTGCAAGCTTTTGGCAAGCTCTCAAGGCAGTTTGTCACCAGACTAACCTACCAGCCTGGTGATCCTGAGTGATGCATATTTAATCTCTAACAGTTGAAATCCCATATGTATCAAAGGCACAAAATTCAATTCCATTCCTCATTTTGCAGCACCAAATGTCCTGTATCCCCTTTCACTTCTGGTTGGAACTCCACTGTCACATGGAAACTTGGATTTACAAATTGTTTTCAGAGATTGTTACAAATGATAATGCAGAAACTGAATCGCATCCTGTAATCCCATGTATCTGAAACTCATAATCTACGGCAGCACGAGTAACTCTGTAGCCCCAAATTCTGGTTCAAAATGATGGAGTTTGCTACTGACCTTAAGGAGGATTGCCAACAGATGAAATCATCTTTTTGGTTTGCCGTTCCTCCTTCCAGCTGGACCTCTGCCATCTAGAACAGTCATATCAACAAGCAGTTTTACTAAAGAATTCCTTATATAAAGCTAAGAAGTGAAGAAGACCAAATATTTTACAGTTTACAGAAAGAAAGAAAGAATTGGAGACTAGAAATTTCTTAACTTCACTGCATAAGGAAAGATATTGTATAACTGAAAGGGGACATAATCTGGAGGAGAGCAACATTATGTCTGGGTGGGATTTCTGTTACAGTGAGATGATCAGTGTTAACTAGCTAGCACAAGGTCTTTAAAAAATCAAGGTCTTCATGCAAAGACAAAATGTTCAAGACAATTGAAAACTAGGGACTGCTACAAGAATTTAGGACATATTCACACAAGATTTGCTAATCTACTGTATGTGCAAGGCCACTGATGTTGATATCCTCTTTCTCAGACAATTCCTTAATCACCCCTCTCTCCTCTGCTGTTCTCCCCTAACCCACTGGCAGCTGAAGAGTTGGAGAGCAATCGAAGGTGGTGGGGTGTGGTGGGAGAGAAAGGATCTACAGTCTGAGATACGTAACCTTGATATCACTCATGTTATTGCTACTAAATCTCACAGTTCACTGCTGAATGTTGTAGTTGAAAGGTTACCCATGTTGCATGCTCAGTGAGGGAAGAATATATGTACATTTCCTTCAGACCACAGGATTAGAGGGTGGGTGGGTTGGAAGGTGGTTGGTGCTTCCGATGTGAATATTCATTTATTTTGCCCCCACTCACCCACCCCAATTGTTATACTATCCAGTCATTAAGTAGAAGCACACCTCTGAAGCTGGAAGAATGCTGCTTGTAATTTGGTATGTTCCTTAAGCAGGGCCGGACTTTAGACAGGGCTAGGCTGGGCTGCAGCCCAGGGGCCAGAGCTGCAGAGGGGCCCAAAATAGTTAGCTATCATCATGGCAGACAAAAAAATACGAGAGTGGAGCACAGAAAAGGAAAAAGAAACAAGAAAAAGAGGACTGTGAGAAAGAAGTATTAAAAAAGACATTGAAATTGACAGAATTTTTTAAACCTGTTCTGGATGATGCAGCAGTACCATCGCTCTTGTCACAGTCTGAGACCGGTGGGCAAATGGAGACTTGTCCAACAGCTAGCGCTAGCACCAGCGTTAGCACAGGACCACCGTCGTTGCCGCAGTCAGCAGCTAACATTGAAGGACAGAGAGTATGACTTTAGGATTCCCGATCACAGAGGCCTCCGAACAACCAAGTCAGGCCGCCATTAATGTTAACGTTACTGCTATTGGGAATCCTTACAGCACTGATCCTGCTCGCTGGGGAAAGGAAATGTTAGATGATTCCACCCGAGCATACTGGGCTAAGAAAGGGCCAGAGTCCTGCCAGAATAAGGATGTGGATATCAAAACTTCGGAACGAGTATACAAACAGTAGAGACGTTTTTTCCTCCAAATTTCACTTCAAATGCAAGCTTGGGAAAGCGATACTGACCTACGTTACACTAGCGTCTGACAGCGAAAGAATAGATACAGAATTAAGAGATGAATGTTGACATAAGCAACTGCAGGGGGCAGTGCTATGACAATGCTGCAAATATGTCCAGTGCATACAAAGGCTTACAATCCTGCATCAAGGAAATCAATCCACTTGCTGAGTGGGTTCCATGTGCAGCACACAAACTGAATCTCGTTGGAATCAACAGTGTCAACTGTTGTGTTGAAACTGCTGATTTTTTCAGCTTCGTGCAGAATGTGTTCAACTTCTGCTCCAAGTCAACTTCTTGGTGGAAGGTGGTGACCGCAGGGCTTCAGCCTAATGCGAACAGCGCATTGAAACTCTGAAGTCTCTCTCTAAAACTAGATAGGCTGCACATGCAGAAGCCACACAGGCATTGTGTGGAAATTATGCCAATATTCAAGATTCATTAAAGAGCATTGCAGATGACATTAATCAAAATGTGGCAATTAGAAATGAAGCAGGGTCACTATACAAAAAAGGACAAGCTTGAGATTTTTTCTGAGCAAATTGTGGCATTGCATTCTTCAGTGCTTTGAAAGTGCAAGTGTTGGATTGCAAGCTGTAAATCTAGACCTGTGTAATGCTGTGGATTTGATGAGATCACTACGAGGATACATAGCAAGCTTGCGTGATCAATTTGATACTTTTGAGACCCAAGCTAAAACTATGTCTCCAAAAGTCTCACAAGTGTACAAAGAAGACACCCAACGACAAAGAAAACGTGAACCCTTTCTGGGTGAATCCACAACACCTGATTGATGTTGGTTCGTCAGCCAGAGAAAAACTCTCAGTTACTGTTTTTTTGGTCGTGATGGATAGATTACTTGCAGAAATTGATTGAAGATTTGCATCATATAATGACCTTAACAACACATTTGGCATCCTAAACAATATTCCTTCTCTCTCTGTACAAGATCTGCGTAACAGAGCATCTGATTTCCGAAGCAGATATTCAGTTGACCCGGAGTTAGACTTTGTGGAGGAGATTGTCTATTTCAGGGAATTTCTAAGTGGTAAAGATATTTCATCTGCAACAGAGCTTTTATGCTTCCTCAGAGAAAAAAAACCTGCAGGTCATCTTCCCAAATGTAAGCATTGCTTTGAGGCTTTACCTGACTCTCCCTGTCACAAATGCAAGTGGTGAGCAATCTTTCTGCAAGCTCAAGCTAGTGAAGAATAGGCTCAAACCCACAATCGGACAACACAGGTTGAATCATCTTACTCTGATGCCACTTGAAAGTGATCTTGTTCGGAAACTGGATTTTAGTGTTCTGATCAAGGACTTTGTTGCGAAGAAATCCAGAAGAACTAGGCTTTAATTTTGAAAAACAAGCACCTGACTTTGTAAATATCTAGGCTTGTGTGGCAGTAGGCTAATAACTGACTGTTTACAAACCTAGTAAGTAATAAGTGGTTTTCACTCTGCAAGCCACACAGCACAGCAATAGGTTAGTATGTGCTAGATCTCATTTTTCAAAAAGATTGTTGGAGTATTGTCAAGTTTCCTAGTTTGCCATACTGCCATCTCTCTTGGCCTTTTTGTCTCTCATTTCCATTTTACTTTCTCAAAACACGGTTGAGAAAAGTACCTAGATAAAATGGCTTTGGCATTGTTTGAGAAATAAGGCCTATGGTATGTGCAGCAATAGCTAAATAAAGATTTAAGATTGGGTACATCATACTTGGTCTCCCTCATAACTGAAATGAACACACTACAGTGTTACACTGAGAAACCTGATATCTTTGCAAGACTTCCACAAATAGTGCTGGAAGGCATGATAACAACTTCTAGGCTGAGGATTAAAGTCAAAGCTGAAACAGATAATATTTTAAAATTATTTTTAAATATAATTTTGAGAGAATTATCTGAAAGAATAAGTACTGAACTACAAGACACAGGTTAACAGCACAATATGCTGTTTAACAAAGTAGAACATTTTCAGTATTCATACACAGTTGAAGTTCTTGAGCAATTTCTGGATTCCTGTATTTACTGCTTCAATGTGCATATTTTGTTTTGAAATTTCTTCCACTGTTAACTTCACTGTTATTCTCAACACAGATTTTGTGCCCCTTTTTATTCCTGCAGGTTTTGTTTAGTTACCTTTTTGAAGACACTGAAATCTGGGATAGTGTAATATGGGTACTTTTTGAAGTTTCTGCTCTTTTGTGTAAAGTCTTAATACAGCAAAGCTTACAATAGGGTCCACTAAATGTACAAGCACTCACTGGACATTAGAGATAATTTTTTAGTTGATCATCAGACTCTGGTACCTCTACTAACAACTTTATGTGAAACAACTTCGAGTTCCATATTTAAACAAATATTGCATTCACGCAGACTAGTGAGGTATGAACTTGTATTTCAATTACTTTTGCTCATACAAAGACCATAGAACAGTACAGCACAGAAATAGGCCCTTTGAACCAAAGTGTTTTGCTGAACCAATTAATCTAGTAATTATACTAATCCCTTCTACCTAAATGAAGTTGATATCCCTCCATCCCACACATCGACCTATCTAAGAGCCTCTTGAACACCTTTGTCGTATTTGCTTCCACTACCATTTCTGGCAACACATTCCAGGTACCCACCACTCTGTTTAAAAAAAACTTTCCCACACATCTTTGAACTTACCCCATCTCACTTTAAATACATGACCTCAGGTATTTAGACATTTTGACCATGGGGTAAAAGATACCAGCTGTCTATCTCTCTCTCCGATAATCTTATAAACTTCTGTCAGATCTCCCCTCAGCCTGCACTGCTCCAGAGAGAGTAGAGAAGAATCACTCCTTATGGCATATGCAGGCAGTTCCCTGGTAAAATACTATATTTATGCCATTATTATTTGAGGGAAAATATATTTAATGTTGATAAACCTGACATCAGCAAAGATTGGTATTCAATTTCTAAGTGACCTCTTGTGGAAATGAAATTGAAGTATTTGAATACTTTTTAAAAAAATACACGTTTCTGTGCAAAGGGAGAACTGCATTGTTCGAGGTGTGAATCATTGATTGAGACATTCAGTGAAAGCTCCTAGTCAAAGATCCTCATGTGAAGATTCAAAGAACTGGAATGCTGTTCTGGCCACATATACCTTCTGTTCATGCCACTTAAAAAATTAGGAAGCCTAGTGGTCTGGTTTTTATGGGACCTTGATTAGAAGACACGAGTTGGTATACTGAACACTGAAGGCCAGGAATAACTTCAAATGTAAGAATTGGCTTGCACTTTGTACTTTGGGAAGCCTCGTTGATATGAAAGCTGTTGCAGAAAACAGCCTATATAAATAACCAATCTTTCATGCTAATTGTCCCCATCCCAAATTGTTCAATCTTGTGTGCTATGACTTTACAACCACTGTTTGCTTTTCAGATTATAGGAAGTCATTCCTGCCTGTGGCCATCAAACTTTACAACTCCTCCCTCGGAGTGTCAGACACCCTGAGCCAATAGGCTGGTCCTGGACTTATTTCCACGGCATGATTAACTTATTATTTAATTATTTATGGTTTATATTGCTATATTTCTACACTATTCTTGGTTGGTGCGACTGTAACGAAACCCAATTTCCCTCGGGATCAATAAAGTATGTCTGTCTGTCTATAACCATGGAAGATTTGGGGACTTACTCATCCACTGATTGCAAAAGAACATCTGCGAGCTAATTACCTTTGTAGAAACAGAGCTGCATTGTAACCAAAGCTGGGAACTATATATTTGAATCCAAATATTCTACATTTAAAAAAGGGGGGCAAAAAGGAATAGGGATAGTGTAGTATTATTGGTAAGAGAGGAGATCAGTGCATTGACAGAAAATAATCTTAGCTTGATGGATCATGATGTAAAACTAAATCAATTTGGTGTAGGCTAAGACATCCCAAAGGGAGAAAACATGGTAGGAACTATTTATCAACCACTAAAGAATCATAGAATCATAAAGTTGAGGTTATTGTTAGATGCACATACTTGAATGTACAAGTGCAATGAAAAACTTACCTACAGCAGCATCGCAGACACATCGCATCATATAGGCAGCATTTGCAAGAAAATATGAATTAAACATAAATTATATACAATTTTTACAAGAAAAGTACAATTAGGACAAAAGAAAAAAAAAACCCAGAGTGATTAGAATGCTCATGGTGTTGCTAAACTGCAGTGGTGATTAGAGTTTTTCTGGTTGGTTCAAGAACTGAATGATTAAAGAGAAGTAGCTGTTCTTGAACCTGGTACTTCAGACTTCTATACCTTCTACCCAATGGTAGCTGGATAAGCTTATAGAGTCATAGAACAATAAAGCATGAATACAGGCCCTTTAGCCAACTATTCCATGTGAGCATGGAATTAATCCCAGTTTCCTATGCTTAACCTATATCTCTCTAAGCCCAACTCTGTGTATACCTATCCAAGTGCTTCTTAAATGATACTTCTTCAGGCAGCTCATTCCACAAGCTATAACCTTCTGTGTAAGATGGTTGCCCCTCCATCTGTTTTAAATCACCCCTCTACCTTATTTTATGCCTTTATGATTTTATAAACCTCTAATAAGATCATCTGTCGTTCTCCTACGTTTCAATGTTGGCCAACCTCTTCCTATAACTGAGGCCTTCTAGTCTGGCAGTGTCCTTGTAAATCTTTAGTGCACCATTTCCAGTTTAACAATATTTTTCCTTTAACAAGGTGGCCAAAACTGTACATAGTACTGAAAATGTGTCCTCACTAACAACTTGTACAACTGCAACACCATGTCCTAACTCCTATACAAAATGCCTTGACTGTTGAAGGCCAGCATGCTAAACTACTTTTTCACCACCCTCTAAATCAAAATTGCTATGATTATGTCAAAGATGAATTCATGGAGTGTATTCACTTTTCCTAATTAATATGTTGAGGAATGACTGAGAGGGAAAAATTTTGGTTTGGATTGTGTTTTATACAAGAAGAAATTGATTACAGAATAATTCTGTTGACAAGAGCCTTTGGGGAATTGATAGTAATGGAAAAGAATTGATGATAAATTTGAAAGTTAAACTTGTGTAATTTCAGTGTGAAACTGTGGCAAACTAATGAAGCTCTGAAAGCATAATAGGAGAGTTGGCTATGGTTGATAGAATACATTGAAAGTTGTGATAGCAACTAGGTAGCTCTGGGCATTTAGTTCAAAAATTGCCCAAGGATTGGATGCTTTAAGAACTGTGCTGAGGAGTACAGTTGGACAAGTGTGAGAAAATAGGTTATAGGAAGTAAATGGGGGAAAGACATTGGTGGGATTGATTTGGGAGATGGCAGAGGCACAATTTGCTGAATAGCCTGCAGGCCATCCCTGGATTAAGATCACTTGACTTAGGGACACCTGACAAACAAGCTCCCATAATATTATTAAATTCAGAAGCCCAATGTTTATGCTTGTTCCAACGAACGGCAGAAACGGCTTCCTCGCTTTCTCTCTCCACTTGTTGTTATTGATCTTTCTTATCAGCCTTTGTGCTTTTGATGCTGTTTATTACAGTACCATGGAGTTCTGGTTACCATGTTGAATGACTTCTGTGTACTTTCTTATTTATGGACAAAATTGACTTATTGTGAACACATCTGTAGAAACAGAACCTGTTTATTATCTGAAGCCAGCCTGTTCTCTCTTCAGATATTCAGATATCTTCAGATAATGCTAGAGAAATAGTAATTGGGAGGGGGGAACAAAGAAATGGCAGAAGAACTTTAGAAGTACTTCGCATTTGCCTTCTCCATGGAAGACATTCAAGAGTTTCGGGGCAAAAGTGAGTGTAGTTGCTGCCACTAAAGAGAAGGTGCTTGGAAGCTGAAAAGTATGAAGGTAGATAAGTCACCTGGACCAGATTGCCTACACCCCCAGGTTCTGAAAGGGGTAGCTGAAGACATTTTGGATGTATTAGTAGTGATCTTTCAAGCAGCACTAGATTCTGGACTGGAAAATTGGAAACATCACATCACTCTTCAAGAAGAGAGCAAGGCAGAAGAAAGGAAATTATAGGTAAGTTAGCCTGTTTTCAGTGGTTGGGAAGATGTTGGAGTCCATTATTAAGGAAGAGATTTCTGGGTACTTGGAGGCACATGATAAAATAATTAGGTCAAAATCAGTTTGATTTCCTTCAGGGGAACTTTATATAGTGCAGCGAAGTATATGGTCAAGCACATTGGTAAAAGAGATAAAGGTGTAAACTGTTTTCTAAATGAGAAAATTTATAAATCAGAGGTACAAAGGGACTTTGGTGTCGTCATGCAGGATTCCCTGAAGGTTAACTTGTAGGTTGAGTCGCTGGAAAGGAAGGCAAATGCAATGTTAGCATTCATTTCAAGAAGACTGGAATATAAAAGCAAGAATGTAATGCTGAGCCTTTATAAGGCACTACCAGACCACACTTGAAATGTAGTGAGCAATCTTGAACTCTTATCTAAGAAAATATGTGCTGGCGTTAGAGAGATTCCAGAGGAGGTTCATGAGAATGATTTAGGTGCCGAAAGGGTTAACACATGAGGAGTGCTTGCCTTTACTTGCTGGAGTTGAGAAGAATGGGTATCTCACTGTAACCTATTGAATATTGAAAACCCTAGATAGGGTGGAAATGGAGAGGATGTTTCCTATGGTGGGGGAATCTGGGAGCAGAGGGCACAATTTAGGAATAGAGGTACATCCACTTAGATCAGGAGGAATTTCTTCAGCCAGAGTGTGGTGAATCTGGGGAATTCATTGCCACAGACAGCTGTGGAGGTCAAGTCACTGGGTATATTTAAAGTGGAGATGGATAGGTTCTTAATTAATCAGGGCACCAAATGTTACGCGGAGAAGGCAGGAGAATGAGGTTTAGAGGGATAATAAATCAGCCATAATGGAATGGCGGAGTAGACTCAAATGGTGAAATTCTGCTCCTATGTCATATGGTCTATGATATTCTCATGTCATAAGGAAGTATAGAATGTAGATGCAGGCTGATGAAGAACATTAAAACAACTTTTAAAAACTTCTGTGGGGAAATAAAAAGGAATGCAATTGTGCGGGCAAACAAAGCTCCTTCCAGACAAACAAAACCTGTAATGAGGAGTAAGGACAGAAAAATTAAACATTTCCTTTTATGGAAGTAAATACACAAACCCTGCCAAATATTTTGGAGAATGAAGAAGTAAAGGAACAAAGTATTACTCACAAAAAATAGTACTGATGAAGGAGGCATGTTTTAAAACTGATAAATCCCATTGATGTATATCCCAAAGTTTTAATGGCAATGGCTTTTGATGTTGTGAGTGCTCTGGTTATCAGGTTCTGCAGATTCTATCATTGTCCCGTGGATTGGTGGCTAACAAATCTGACCCCACACTTTAAGAGAGGAGGGAAAGAGAAAATGGGAAAATCTGGCTTGTTGACTAACATCATGGGTAATTAAAATCTGATATCTGCATTTAAGAATATCAGATGTCCAAAAGTAACCAGTGGAGTGTAAACATAAGAAATTCTGCAGATGTTGGGAATCTAGAGCAACACACAAAATGCTTGAGTAACTCAGCAGCATCTGTGGATTGGAATGAACAGTTAACATTTAGGGCTGAGACGCATCATCAGGACCACTTTATTAGGTACCTCCTGTACCTAATAAAGTTTATTGGATATTTTTTGATTTTCGTACTATCCTCTGTAAAGTCCACAGAAATCAGTAGTTTCTGAAATACTCAAACCACCCCATCTGGCAGCAACCATCATTCCATGGTCAAAGTCACTTTGATCACACTTCTTCCCATTTTGATGATTGGGCTGAACAACAGCTGAACCTCTTGACCATGTCTGCCTGATTTTATGCACTGAGTTGCTGCCACATTATTGGCTGATTAGATATTTGCATTAACAAGCAGTTAGATGTACAGAAGTAGCTAATAGTGTGGTCTCTGAGTGTACACAGGTGTCCATAAATTCAGTGTTCATAACCTGAGGATGGCCTATACCTTGAAAAGAATAAGATTTAGCAAAGTCCACGTGGTTAAGCAAGGAACATCCTATTCAACTAATTCTTTCAGGATGTGACTAGTAGAATACATATTAAGCTATATTGGATGTAACATAATTGGGATTTTGGAATGCATTGATAAGGTCCTACATAGAAAGTTGGTCAACAAGGTTGTAAGGGATGAAGTTGCAGTTCATTTACTGACATGGACTGATGTGGACTGATAGAAAGAAGACACTGGGATTAAGAACGTTTCAGATTGACAAACTGCCAAGCACACAAGGTTTGGCTCTTGTTCCCCAGCTTTTCACTGTCCAAATCAACAATTTAGCTAAGATTCTTGTTGAGACAAAGCTAATGGGATTGGGAGTACAGAGAAGGTTGTAAAATGCTTGAAGAGGGTGTGGATGAGCTGGGTGAATGAGCATGTTCAGTGCAGATGGAATATAATGTGGAGAAATGAGGTCATTCACTTTTGTGCACATAACAGAAAAGCAGAGTGCTTGTTAAGTGATGAGAGATTTGGGAGTGTTGATATTCAAATGCACTCTGGTGTGCTATTGAAGGCTACCATACAGTGCAGAAAGCAATTAAGAGGCAAATGATAACCTTTAAAATTAGAGGGTTTGATTACAGGAGTAAATAGGTCTTGTTAATGTTCTTTTGAACTTGAGTATGAGCTTCTAGCAAACTAAAGATTCTAATGCCTTTCACTGAATCCTTAGATATTTAGTAGTCTGGAGGGCGGAGCTGTAGAGGCTCAGATGTTGTGTTCATTCAAATCAGAGGTGAGTCAATATCTGGCCAGTAATGAAATCCAGAGATATGGGAATTGTGATGGTAATGACCCTGAGGCAGGAGGCAAGCCTTGATCTTGATGAATGGTGGAGCAGTCTTCAGGGGCCAGAGGTCTATTCCTGCTTCTATCCTTGCATTCTTAACTGAGTATCAGCCAAGAGCTATTGTGGATTCCAAAGCAGGAGCACTTTCTGAGCCTTGTGTGAAAAGTGCATCAATATACCGAAGATCTGCACAGCTCTGCGCAGTCCTATTGAATGACCTTGAACAATAAGTGATTAATTATTCTACTCTGCCAGAAATGATTGTGCTACTTGCGCATTGTCGTTCCTGAATGAACTTTCATGCCCTTGTTACCGAGCAGTCTGTAGGGAATACCATGAGCGACAGTGACATGAAACAGCTGCAGATCAAGCCACATTTAGCATATTGAGTCTGCACACCTGTAGTGCATTCTTGCTGGCCTGGTCAAATCAGCAAGGTTGCTAAAACATTGCATCATCTACCTCCAGAAAACGAACATTCCAACACAGTGTTTTCCAAAATACTTAAAATTTGCTAAAATGTATAGTACATTTCAGATCAGACTTGAGAAGGAAAACACTTTAGTAATCACTCCCTATTGCTTTCCCTCATTGGTAGTTGCCATTGGTGCTACTGTCCATTGCGAGCTGACAAATTCTGCAGCATCTCCTAAGATCCATGGAAGCAATGCATCCTGGCTATCAACGTGAGATATATTGCCACATTTATGTTGCTAACTGCAGCACTGGTGATTGTACTTTACAAATGACCCTCTTGTTTCAGAGCAATACTGCCTTTCAGCCATGAATACAAAATATTACTGCTGTGTTGTTTACCCTTATCTCATTCCCTATGCTCTTCAAATGTTTATTTTCTAATTTTCTTACCCTTGATTTCATAAGGAAATGGTAAGTTCGATGAATAAATACTTCAGTCCTTACAGTAAAAGAAAAAATTAATCTACCTGTCATTCTGGGTAAACCAATAATAAATAAAAGGCATAATAAAGGTTAAGGGGACACACAAAAAGCTTAAGGGAAAAATAAGTGTCTATGAAGACTTACAGAACCCATGTCCTCTTGGTTTTCATCCCAACATTTTAAGGAAGATGGTGAAGGATTTACAGATTCTATTGCCTTACGGCTCCAAGCTCTGTCAATTCTGAAATTGTTCTTTGGCTTGAGGATTTACAGTGAAACAGAAACCATGCAATAATGCTCTGTTATTTAACATTCATCATTTGGGGGGGGGGGAACAAGGAATTTATAATGAAGGACAGAGTGACAGAGCAGCAGAGCAGAGTTTCGAAAGTGGTTAGAGAGAGGCAACATGCATTTGTTATGGATGGGCTGTTGAATTTTATTTAAAGAGCTAACTAAAATTACTATGAATTATTTTTCACACACTACCAGAGGATATTCAGGAACTTTCCAAATAAGATACAGTTATCTGCAATTAAAGTTTGTGGGGAAAAAAGTGATTATATCTTTTCATGATCCCAGCAGAAGTTAAAGGATAATGAATAATTTTATTGAAATGTTTGAGTTTGAATGTAATTGATCAGGAAGATAGATGCCTTTTAAGGAAATCCTTAATCAGATCCAGGCTGTTTTAGAACAAAATCAGCAACCAGTTTAAATACTTGTGCAATTCCTTCCTATAAAAAGCAAGATATACTAGTTCAGTTAACAAATATAAATCTGAGATTTTTGCTGAGCCAAAGCATGTGGGTGAATTCAGAATAGAGATTGGCTATGTTCTCACTGAACAGTGGAGCTGCCTTGAGAGCAGAATGGCCAAATCCTGCACATGTAATGTCCACAGTCTTGTTCTTGACTTCCGCCTCAATCTATTCACAATGCATATATGTATATTTATAGTTTTCCAATATTGTCTCCCTTTGCCCAGCAGATAAAATTTAAAATTATTATTCTCCAGACACATCATTTCACCCCATCTCTGGAACTACTCCACTCTTTCTGCCTATCACCTCTCTCATGATCCTGCCCTCTTCTACTACCCATAGTGCTTTCCCCTTAGATTCCTCCTTCACCTCTCCTGGTTATCCCCTCCCTGCTTCCCCTCCCCCACCCCTTGATCTTTCCTCTGATTGGTTTTCCACCCTCCCCCCACCTTCTTTATGGGGCCCCTGCCCCCTCCTTCTTCAGTCCTGACAAAGGGTCTCAGCCCGAAACATTGACTGCTCATTTCAATGGATGCTGCCCAACCTGCTGAGTTCATCCAGCTTGTTTGTACATGTTGATTTGACCACAGCATCTGCAGTGTACTTTGTGTTTCCACTCTTTCAGTACCTTCCCAAATCTTTTTCAGTTACCCCACCATCCTTCAGCCCAGCGTTGGCTTGAGTCAGTTTATCTCACTTGAGTTCTTTCAATCAACACTTGAACTAGTGCTGGGTTTTCCTTGTGTTGCTTTAAGACTGAATTAATAATTATACACAGTGGCCACTTTATTAGGTATACCTGTACAACTGCTTGTTAATGCAAATATCTAATCAGCCAATCATGTGGCAGCAATTCAGTGTATAAAAGCATGCAGACATGGTCAAGAGGTTCAGTTATTGTTCAGACCAAACATCAGAATGAAGAAGAAATGTGATCAAAGTGACTTTGACCATGGAATGATTGTGTGTGCCAGCGGGCTGGCTTGAATATCTCAGAAACTGCTGATCTCCTGGGATTTTCACTCACAAACAGTCTCTCGAATTTACAGAGAATGATGTGAAAAACAGAAAAAAACATCTAGTGAGCCACAGTTCTGTGGGCAAAAATGCCTTCTTAATGACAGGTCAGAGGAGAATGGCCAGATTGGTTCAAACTGACAGGAACTCAAATAACCACAGATTACAACAGTGATGTGCAGAACAGCAGCCTTGAATGCACAACATGTCAAACCTTGAAGTGGTTGAGCTACAGCAGCGGAAAACCACAAACATACACACAGTGGCCACTTTACAGGAGGTATCTAGTGGAAACTTGTATTTCACTAAGTGGTGAAGTAAACTGGTGTGTTCTCTCCTTCCAGTGAGTATAATAATGGAAATAATAAACTCTAATGATGAAGAGGGGACCAATGTAGAATTAGAGAAATAAAGGGCATAGACTCAGATGCATGACAAAGTTCAAGCATTAAGTGAGAGGAAGAGAGAAGAGTCCTCAAGAAGATGTTGGAAGGGATGGTATAGGTGATGGACAGACTGCAGCTAGAAAGATTAGCTCAAGGTCAAAATTTGTGCAACGGTCGTGTCATCAAAGGTTCATTGAAGACGTCCAGTGGTTTGAAGGCAGATCCTCCTCATTCACGTGTGAATGAATAATGATGTTCAAAGGGACAGTGCATTTGTAATTTCACTTACTATGACAGCATTTTATAATAAGAGCTCACAGAACTTTGAGATTTCTCCTTTTCAGTATTTTTACTGGATCTGCTTATTTTAATGTAATATTGTTATCTTCTGGCAATATGTTCCATCAATGCCCTTCTTAATAGGAAATTCTCTCTTCAGAAATAGCAGATTCACCATGGTAACAGAAGGCTGCAGGCAAAATTTCAGCCTAATTATAGCATGTGATTATTTCCTCAAATACCCCATAAGTAGTTCTGTGGACACCTAGGTTGCTAACTTCAGACAGCAAACATTATTTGAATTTGGATCCTAGCACTGACCTCCCATTGCTGGTAAAGGAAATGCCAATGTTCCTCTACTGGCACAGAGATGACTCCTTAACCACAAAGGATATGGTTTCCCTGGTGCTGCTGCTTTAATGCTACCTCTGGGTTAAATAGATACCACTCAATGTTACAGGATATCCTTTTGTCCTGCCAGAAAAGAGTTTCAAACACTTAGCTATGAGATGTAAATGGTATTTGAATTTTCCTGACATTGGAGAATGTAAGTGGTGTAGAGCTCCAGTAGTTTGTATTGTACTTTGGCACACTGTGGCAAAGATTAGTGGTTTGAACAAAAGCTTTTTGCAAGTAATAAGTGTATAATTCCCGGAAAGATAGTCCTGCACTGATCTTCCTTGTGAAGGGATGGAGTCAAATGCTGTCAGTCTTATTTGTATTCCTTTGGCTTTGGTGCTACTGTGCTGTTTTGTCAGCCTGATAAATTCTTCCTTCTTGACTGGGTTACAGCAAAGTGCAAGTGTAACTGAAACATCCATTCTTCTGAGGGATACTTACACAATTTATATGAAACAGTTTTACCTGAGTACACAATACATGACTTTAGCTTTCCTGTAAAACCATGAAATGTCTTCAAGCTGGCTTTCAAGATCCATGATCCAATGGTGCACCCAAATGTTTGATATCAGCATTGAATTGGTATTGTTTCCAGTGCTTCATTACATAAGACTATAAGACACAGGAACAGAATTAGGCCATTCAGCCCATTTGAGTCTGTTCAGCCATTCCATCATGGCTGATCCCGGATCCCACTCAATCCCATACACCTGCTTTCTTGCCATATTGTTTGACGCCCTGACCAATCAGGAAATTATCAACTCCCACTTTAAATATACCCACAGACTTGGCCTCCAATGCAGTTTGTGGCAGATCCCACAGATTCACTACTCTCTGGCTAAAAAAATTCCTCCTTACTCTGTTCTAAAAGGTTGCTCTGTGGCGACCCACTTCCTAGCGCACTCGAACCGGCTCACAAATAGCCAGCGCGCCGGCATAAAGGCCAGTCCCAAAAGGGCGCCAAGTCTGCTTCACCAACAAAGGGAAAAGCTCGCGCGGGACTGTGAGTACGTGCCCCCTACAGCATCCGCGCGCAGGGAGGGCGGGATCAGGGATGCTTTAAAGCGAAGCCGCGAAGTTCGAATAAAATCTTCTTTAACTGCAGTTTACCGACTCCGTGTCATTATTTTAGCGCTGCATGTAGCACACCACTACAATTGGTGACCCCGACAGTCCAAACGGGATTTGGACCGGAGATGAACGACACCGCACCTGTTCATGCAGTTTCATTGAAACTGCCAAGCTTCTGGACGCTACGACCTCACCTATGGTTCCAGCAAGCAGAAGCCCAATTCCACGTTTGGCAGATAACCTCAGAGGACACACGTTACTACTACGTGGTGAGCTCCCTCGACCAGGAGACAGCCACCCAGGTTGAGGAGTTCATACAGTCGCCCCCGGAGGACGACAAATACAAGGACTTCAAAGCCTTCCTCATAAGGACTTTCGGACTCTCACGGCGCGAGCGGGCTGCCCGTTTACTGCACCTGGATGGCTTGGGGGACAGACCTCCATCGGCTTTAATGAATGAGATGTTGTCTCTGGCCGGCGGACACAAGCCCTGCCTCATGTTTGAGCAGGCATTCCTGGAGCAGCTGCCCGAGGACATCCGCCTGCTGCTGTCCGACGTGGATTTCAGCGACCCCCGGAAGGTGGCAGCCTGGGCGGACTTGCTGTGGAACGCCAAGAAGGTGAGTGGGGCGTCCGTCGCACAGATCACCAGGCCACGCTCCCAGCAGCAAACCAGACCCGGCCCGGCCACAGAGCCCGCTAACCCCGGAGGCAGGGGTGAGGAGCCCAACAAACAATGGTGCTTCTACCACCAGCAGTGGGGCGCAGAAGCCCACCGCTGTTGCCTGCCCTGCAAGTTCCTAGGAAACGCCAGGGCCAGCCGTCGCTGATGGCTACGGCGGCTGGCCATCGGGATAGCCTCCTGTATGTGTGGGACAAGCGGTCGGGACGCCGTTTTTTGGTCGACACCGGTGCCGAGATCAGCGTCTTACCTCCGACGAGTTACGACACCCGCAACAGGGCACCGGGTCCCCCCCGAGGGCCGTGAACGGCAGCACAGTAAGGACCTACGGCACCCGTATGGTGCAGCTACAGTTCGCCTCCAGCCGGTTCACGTGGGACTTCACACTGGCTGCCGTAGCCCAACCGCTTCTGGGTGCGGATTTTTTGCGGGCTCACAGCCTACTGGTCGACCTGCCCAGGAAGAGACTGGTCCACGCCGAGACCTTTCAGACGTTCTCCCTGGGTGCAGCCCAGTTGCCAGCCCCTCACCTCGACTCCATCACGCTGTCTGACAACGACTTCACCAGGGGCCTGGCGGATTTCCTATCGGTTCTGGCACCGCAGTTCACGGCAGCCATGCCCCGACACGGCGTACAGCACCACATCCCGACCCAGGGACCACCCCTCCACGCCCGTGCTCGCAAGGCTTCCCCTGGACAAGCTCTGACTGGCGAAGGAGGAGTTCAAGAGGATGGAGGAATTGGGGATCATACGGAGGTCCGACAGCCCATGGGCCTCCCCCCTGCACATGGTGCCCAAAGCAACAGGGGGCTGGAGACCATGCGGTGACTACTGCAGGCTGAACGAGGCTACAACACTGGACCGCTACCCTGTGCCGCACATTCAGGATTTTGCAGCAAACCTGCACGGCGCACGGATCTTCTCCAAGGTGGACCTCGTCCGGGGATACCATCAAATCCCGATGCATCCGGACGACGTCCCCAAAACGGCACTCATCACCCCGTTGGGCCTTTTCGAGTTCCTCCGCATGCCGTTCGGCCTGAAGAATGCCGCACAGACGTTCCAGCGGTTAATGGACGCGGTGGGACGCGACCTGGACTTCGCTTTCATCTATTTGGACGACATCCTCATAGCAAGCAGCAGTCGTCAGGAGCATCTGTCCCACCACCGTCAACTCTACGCCCGACTGAGTGAATACGGGCTAACAATCAACCCGGCCAAATGCCAGTTCGGGCTCGACACCATCGACTTCCTGGGCCACAGGATTACTAAAGACGGGACAACCCCTCTGCCCGCTAAGGTAGACGCAGTCCGCCATTTTCCCCGACCCACCACAATCAAAGGCCTTCAGGAATTCGTGGGTATGGTAAATTTCTACCACCGCTTCCTCCCTTCAGCTGCCCGAATCATGCACCCACTGTTCGCCCTGATGTCGGGTCTGGGCAAGGATGTTACCTAGGATGAGGAGTCCGCCGCCGCTTTCATTAAAACGAAAGAAGCCTTGGCAAACGCTGCGATGCTAGTGCACCCCAGAATGGACATCCCTACCGCCCTCACAGTGGACGCATCCAACACGGCAGTCGGTGGGGTACTGGAGCAACTCATCGCGGGTCGCTGGCAACCACTGGCGTTTTTCAGCAAACACCTGCGACCACCTGAGCTCAAATACAGTGCTTTCGACCGGGAACTGTTGGCGCTATACCTGGCAATCCGGCATTTCAGGTACTTCTTAGAAGGTAGGCCCTTCACTGCGTTCACGGACCACAAGCCGCTTACCTTTACGTTCACAAAGGTGTCCGACCCCTGGTCGTCCCGCCAGCAGCGCCATCTGTCCTACATCTCTGAATACACGATGGATGTCTGGCACGTCTTGGGTAAGGACAATGTCGTGGCGGACGCGCTCTCTCGCCCTAACATTCATGCCCTTTCCCAAGGGGTAGACTTTGAGGCGCTGGCAGAGGCGCAGCAGGCAGACGAGGATATCCCTAGTTACAGAACCGCAGTCTCCGGTTTGCAGCTCCAGGACCTCCCCGTAGGCCCAGGTGAGAGGACCCTACTCTGTGACGTCACCACCGGCCAACCCCGTCCCGTTGTCCCGGCAAACTGGCGGCGCCGTGTTTTCGACTCCATTCATAACTTAGCGCACCCCTCCATCAGGACAACCGTCCGGATGGTCTCCAGCAGGTTCGTTTGGCACGGTCTCCGCAAGCAGGTCAGTGAATGGGCCAAAACGTGAATGCACTGCCAGACGGCCAAGGTGCAGCGGTACACCAAAGCCCTGCCGCAGCAGTTCCACCCACCCACCGGCATTTCGACCACATTCATGTGGATATCGTGGGCCCCTTACCAGTGTCGCGCGGAGCGAGGCACCTCCTGACTATTGTGGACCGGTTCACCAGATGGCCAGAGGCGATCCTGCTCACCGACACCACCTCTGAATCTTGCGCCCGGGCACTGATCACCACCTGGGTGTCCCGCTTTGGTGTACCGGCCCACATTACCTCCGACAGAGGCGCCCAGTTCACCTCCAGCCTGTGGTCAGCTATGGCCAGCCTTTTGGGGACACAGCTGCACCGCACAACTGCCTACCACCCACAGTTGAGCGGCCTGGTGGAGCGTTTCCACCGTCACCTAAAGTCGGTTCTCATGGCCCGCCTGCGAGGAGCTAACTGGGTGGACGAGCTTCCCTGGGTCCTACTCGGCATCCGCACGGCGCCCAAAGACAATCTACACACCTCGTCGGCCGAGTTGATGTACGGCGCACCCCGGTCATCCCCGGGGAGTTCATACCAGCCCCAAGGGGGCACGACGAAGAACCCGCAGCAGTCCTGGGCAGACTACGCGAGAGGCTCGGCAACCTGGCCCCCATACCCACTTCGCAGCATGGGCAGAACCCGACCTGCATACCCAAAGACCTGCAGAACTGTAAGTTTGTGTTTGTATGAAGGGGCGGGCATTGGCCACCGCTGCAACGGCCCTACGAGGGGCCGCTTACGATGCTCAGGAACAACGGGTCCACGTTCGTGCTGGACGTTGGGGGGAGAGAGGAGGTTTTCACAGTGGACCGCCTCAAACCATGTGGACGTGGCGCAACTGGTCGAGTTCCTGGCACCGCGGCGCAGGGGCCGACCTCCCCAACAGGGTCCGGCCCAGACTGTGGACATTGGGGGGGTGTATCGCCGGTTCTGGGGCGGGGGTGTTATGTGGCGACCCACTTCCTAGTGCACTTGAACCAGCACTTGAACCAGCTCATAAATAGCCAGCGCACCGGCATAAAGGCCAGTCCCAAAAGGGCGCCAGGTCTGCTTCACCAACAAAGGGAAAAGCTCGCGCGGGACTGTGAGTACGTGCCTCCTACAGCATCCGTGCCCGGCGAGGGCGGGATCAGGGAGGCTTTAAAGCGAAGCTGCGAAGTTCGAATAAAATCTTCTTTAACTGCAGTTTACCGACTCCGTGTCGTTACTTTAGCGCTGCGTGTAGCACACCGCTACAGCTCCTCAATTATGAGGCTGTTTCCACCATAGGAAACATCCTGTCCACATCCACCTTATCTTGTCCTTTCAACATTTGGTAGATTTCAATGAGATCCCGTGCCCTTGCATTCTTCTAAATTCCAGTGAGTACAGGCCCAAGGCTGCCAAATGCTCTTCATATGTTAAGGCCTTCATTCCCGGAATCATCCTGGTTAACCTCCTCTGGATTCTCTCCAATGACAACACATCCTTTCTGAGATAAGGGGCCCAAAACTGTTGACAGTTTTCCGTGCAGCCTGACTAGTGTCTTATAAAGCCTCAGCATTATTTCCTTGCTTTTATATTCTATTCCCCTTGAAATAAAAATGCCAACATTGAACTTGCCTTCCTTACCATAGACTCAACCTGTAAATTAACTTTCTGGGAGCCTTGCATGAAGACTCCCAAGTCCCACTGCACCTCTGATGTTTGAATCTTCTCCCCATTTAGTTAATAGCCTGCACTGTTGTTCCTTCTACCAAAATGCATTATCATACATTTCGAAACACTGTATTCCATCTGCCACTTTTTTGCCCATTCTTTCAATTTGTCTCTCCTGCTGCAATTGCATTGCTTCTTCAGCACTGCCTACCCTTCCACCTATCTTTGATGGCCACAAAGCCATCATTTCCATTATCTAAATCATTGACAATGTGAAAAGTAGTGGTCCCAATACTGACCCCTGAGGAACACCATGAGTCACCAGCAGCCAACCAGAAAAGGCCTCCTTTATTCCCACTGCTGTTTCCTGCCTGTTAGCCATTTCTCTATCCATGTCAGTATCTTTCTGGTAATGCCATAGGATCTTATTTTGTTAAACAGCCTCATGTGTGACACCTTATCAAATGCCTTCTGACAATCCAAGTAAATGATACCCACTACCTCTCCTTTGTCCACCCTACTTGTTACTTACTCAAAGAACTCTAACAGATTTGTCAAGCAAGATTTCCCTTTACAGAAAACATACTGACTTTGACTTATTTTAACATTAGTCTCCAAGTACACTGAAACCTCAGCTTTAATAATAGATTCCAACACTTTCACAGCCACTGAGGTTAGGCTAATTGGCCTATAATTTCCTTTCTTTTGTCTTCCTCCCTTCTTAAAGACAGGAGTGACATTTGTAATTTTCCAGTCCTTCGGGAGCATGCTAGAATCAACTGATTCTTGAAAGATCATGACTGATGCATCCGTTATCTCTTCTCAACCTCTCTCTGGACTCTGGGATGTAGTCCATTTGGTCCAGATGACCTATCTACCTTTCAGTTTGCCTAGCACTTTTTCCTTTGTAATAGCAATGCACTCATTCCTCCTCCCCTACACTCATGGACCTCTGACACACTGCTAGTGTCTTCCACGGTCAGACTGATGCAAAGTACCCATTAAGTTCATCTGCATTTCTTTGTCCCCCAGTACTTCCTCACCAGCATCATTTTCCAGTGGTCCAATACTAACTCTCACCTCCCTTTTACTCTTTATATTACTGAGAAGACTTTTAGTATCCTGCTTTATAGTATTGGTTAGTTTGCCCTCATATTTCATCTTTTCCCTTCTTATACCTTTTTTTGTTGCATTTTGTTGGATTTTAAAAACTTTTCAATCATCCAACTTCCCACTCTCTTTTGCTACTTTATATGCCCGTTCCTTGGCTTTCATGCTGTCCTTAACTCCCCTTGTTAGCCATGCCATTGCCTAGCCCTGCCATTTGAGAACAACTTCTTCTGTGGGACATATCTATCCTGCACCTTGTGAACTACTCCCAGAAACTTCAGCCATCTCTTCTCTGTCGTCATCCCCACCAGTATCCTCCTCCAATCCACCTGGGAAAGCTTCTCTCTCATGCCTCTGTAATTCCCTTTATTCCATTGTGATACTAATACATGTGACTTATGCTTCTCCCTCTCAAATTGTAAAATGAATTCAATCATATTATGATCACTGCCTCCTAAGGGTTCCTTCACATTAAGCTCAATAATAAGATCTGGGCTATTACACAGCACCCAATCTAAGATGGCCTTTCCCCATGTAGGCTCATGCACAAGCTGCTTTAAAAAGCCATCACATAAGAATTCAACAAATTCCCTCTCTTGCAATCAAATACCAACCTGATTTTCCCAGCCCCTTTGCTTATTGAAGTCCCCCATTGCCATTGTGTCATTACCCTTATTACATGTCTTTTCCAGCTCCCTTTGCAATTTTAACCCCACATCTTGGCTACTATTTGAAGGCCTATATATGATTTCATAATGGTTTTTTCATCCTTGTAGTTTCTTAACTTCACACACAAAGATTTAACATTATCTGACTGTATGTCACCTCTTTCTAAAGATGTAATTCCATCTCTTACCAACAGAGCCACACCACTGCCTATGCCTTCCTGTCTGTCCTTTTGATACGAAGTATATTCTTTGATGCTAAGCTCCCAACTATGACCTCCTTTCAGCTATGACTCAGTGATACCCAAAACGTCATACCGACCAATCTCTAATTGTGCCACAAATTCGTCCACCTTATTCCAAATACTACGCTCATTTAAATACAGCATCTTCAGTCCTGCGTTCTTCGCTCTTTTGAATTTTGTCTCTGTGGTACAATTTAATTCTTTGCTCTGTCTTTAATACGTAAAGTAGCAGCACTGGCTTGGTTTTCACCTTGCCCTTGTAGCATGCCCAGGCATAACCTGACATATTTTGTGTTGCAGGTATCATACACAGGAGGAAGTAAGTGCTTTAGCTGCTCATCTGTGGCAGAGAGAGATAAGTGGATGGAGAACCTTCGGAGAACTGTGCAACCAAACAAGGTAGTATGTTTTAGTAAAAATGTATTACTAAATGTATTAAAGTTGTTTGTTATACTTTTAAAGTAAAGAAGTTTGGCGACTGGATTATCAAATCTAGCTGTTAAAAATGTGCACTTTATGCAATCCAATAGACAGTATTAAGATTATTACTAAGAGCAAGTGAATGTCAGGGCAGTTTGCTTTTATCTAGTCTTGTTATCTGTAAATGACAATGACATGCTTTTAAATCATTCTGCATTAATGAGGAACTAGCTCCGAGGGTGGGCTGGATATCCTGCAAAGCTGTGATCACTTCTTAAACCAAGGGATCCCTTCTTGACCCTTCATCAAGGGTCTCTCAGGAAAAAGAAAACAAGAGTTATTGAGGTAATTAATACTGTACGTAGGTAGTACAGTGGCGAAGCAGTTAACGTAATGCTATGACAGCACCAGTGATCCAGGTTCAATACCACTGCTGTCTGTAAGGAGCTTGCATGTTCTCCCTGTGACCTTCAGGTGCTCCTTGTTTTCTCCCCCATTCCAAAAACATACAGGTTAGAGTTGGTCAATTGTGGGCATGCTGTGCTGGTGTGGAATAATGGCGACGCTTGCAGTCTACTCCCAGCACATCCTCAATCAGTGTTGGTCATTGACGCAAACAGCACATTTCACTGTATGTTTCAATGTTTGGATGTATATGTGATATGTAAAGCTACATTTTAATCTTTTACTCCAGGAATTGCTCAAATCAGATCAATGTCATGATTTTATTGAGCAGCACATGAGTAATCTACTTGTTTACACACTCATCAGGGCCCAGTAGCTCACCTCTGAAGTTTGTTCCTTGAAGCACATGTGCTGCAGGGTGCTTTGCATATGTGTGCCATTCATCTTAACTTAGCAATGGGATAAGAGATCCCAACGCTCATTTCAACGTTCAAAGTAAATTTGTTATCAAAGTACATATATGTCACATTTCAGTCACTATCCACTACCCTGAGATTTATTTTCTATTCTTGTCCTCAAGCAAGCTGACCATTCCAAAACTATTATTTGAATTAAACTTTGCGCCAAGTGTTCGTCTTGTGCTTTATTTCAGCTTCCCAGATTTTCAACCTGTTTCCTGCAGCATATAACATTCGTTTTTCTCAGCTTCAGTATCTTTTTGGCCTGCAATGACACAATATCTTACAAAACTTAACATGCAAGAGGATGTTTTGTATTTCAGAAGTTTGAGGATATGACAGTTTCAATTGATAGCATCAATGGGTGATTGCTACTCTAAAGAAGAGATCAGATGTTGCAGAGTAGAGGAGCGGACCTATTAAAGTGGCCACAGGAGTGGAACCCGATGTGGTCTTTTGCTGCTACAGCCCATCCACTTCAGTGTTCAATGTGTTGTACTTCAGAGATGCTCGCCTACACACTATTGTTGTGGCACATGGTTATTTAAGTTAGTCTCACCTTTTGTCATCTTGAACCAGTCTGGTAATTCTCCTCAAGGTGTTTTCACCCACAGAACTGCCACTCACTGGGTGTTTTGGTGGGGGGGGGGGGGGGGGTTTGCTCCAATTTTTGTAAACTCTAAATTTTTGAGAAACTCAAACCACTCCATTGTGAACCAACAATCGTTCTACTGTCCAAGTCAGTTAGATCACATTTCTTCTCCATTCTGATGTTTGCTTGACCATGTCTGCATACTTTTATGCATTGAGTTGCTGCCACGTGATTGGCTGATTAAATATTTGTATTAATGAGCAGGTGTACAGATGTACCTAATAAAGTGGCCACTGAGTGTAGCTGCGTGTTCATCCAGCATTTACTATTTCCTGACACTGGTGTCCAGTCAAATTGGATGCGTTTTTCAATTGAGTCAGTACATTGCATATAAAGTAATAAAGTAATGCTGACTCTAGCAGTAAGTCACTTTGAATTATCACTTGAAACCTGCCCTAAACCTCATCAATTCATTGGGTCAGTTTTATTCTGCACTGCAGTTAGGTAATAAGGCTTATCTCATCTTGTTTTTGGATTCAGATTACAATAAGGGTGCTGTAAAAGACTTCTGAGTAATGTTACTAACATCGTTCATCATGTGCAATGGACAGTGCTGTCATACTTAGCAAGTCTTGGCAGATTCAGTGTTCTCAAGGATGTTAATGCTATGCTGATCTTTCTGAACAGAAATAAGCATTTGGAAGGGCCATTATTATTGAACTGCAATGCTCATAACTTCAATTAACCACATTTACAAAGTTCTGTGTATATTCTTCATGATGTGAAAGATGCAGAATGTAATTATGTGCATGCTCATAAGGTCTGAACAATCAGGTCAGTCTTGCTGATTTAATCTGCAACTTTCTGCTCCTAACAGTAATGCTGTTATTCACCTCTCAGCCTTATATAATGCTGTTAGGACTCTGCCTTCTGTCTCCAAGGACTGTAAAACCTGGAAACGGTGGGTGCACTCCAATTTTGACAGTGTTCATATCCGTGTCTGACTCTGTGCTTTTATATTTGTGCGCAGTTCACCGTCACATTCTGTTCTTCTTTCAGGTCTTTTCATTGCTGCTTGCCAGCAGCTCAAATGCTGGTGTGTTCTTCAGATAAATAATAATATGATGTACAGCTTTTGTGGTGTTGTGGGACTGCATGAGGCAAGCATTGCTTTCACATGAGCAGGGCTTTTCCAAAACTGCAGCACATTACAGTGTGCTCACCCGTGTGTACGTGGCATCGCTCTATCCACAACCTTGTTCGTACTGTCAGTCTTGTGAGTAAACTGAATCGGCCCACAAGTCACTCACGTGGCAATGTATGTGAACTATTAACCCAGTGCAATGTTTCATTCAATTTACCACTTGAAGGAATAGTCCTCCCTGCATTAGCCAGCTGCTTTCAAGTGCACCTGCTGCAAACTTCCACCTAATCAGAATTTGTGTCAATATTATCAATGGGGTGTGCTCAACCTGGTCTGGTTGCATTCTGGGATTGATCACGTATCTTCTCGCGCGTGTGTACTTGGTACTTTCTCGATCACGTTTTTCTGTTTTCCATTAGTGTTGATTGATTACTACACTCTTCCACCTGTGACTATTAATTTTCCTCCATTTCCATCTGCAGCTTTTTATGTTATCTCTAAGTGTATATTAATTTATGCATAGGATGCTTTCGGTACACAGGTCATCATATCTTTAAATATTCTCCTTTGCATTGATATTCTTTTTGAAAGCAGGCTAAATTACAGATTGCATTAATAACATGCGGATGAATGTTTTTTGCCTGCTTTCTGTTTTACTTCATGAAAAATAATAATTTGTCGTGATTATAGTTTGAGCATTTCAAAAGTATTTTGGAAATATAACAAAACATAACACCAAGCAAAATCACACAAGAAGTTCTGATTATGGGGTTTACTGATGCTCTGTGTTATATATTTTCAAATATTCTATTCTCAATCGGACATCCTTGAAGCAATGGTAAATTACTTTTGCAAGTGCAAAATCCTTGACTCAACCTCTCAGATCAATTATATGGGCATACCAAAGAGGGCTGGTGGTTATCATGCTGTAATGACTGTGCTCGGGAATGTGTATAGGATTGACACTCATTCAGTTTGGTTCCGTCAAATTGTGGGTCTTCAGCTCAGTTTAGCTACAGCCCTACACCTGCTACTGTATCACAGCATCTGTGGAGGGAAATCGGTTTCTCCTCATCATATGCTGGAAGGCTACTAGTCAACCACACAGTGCAGTAGCTCTAACTCCATGGCTTATAAAGATACCTATGTTCATCTCTCATCGGAAGATTTTTATTTAAAACTATCTGTAAAATTAGAATTTTAATCAGTTAATGATTCAGACAACAGAGCATCAAGTGGACCCTTATTAAAAGTGCATTTTGACCATTGGAAGTACCCAAAAATTCATGCTGTTAATCCCCAGTTGTCACTTCTCAAGATTTTTTATCAGAAGACAACTTGATTTGATAATGCCAGATAAGCCATATAAAGTACTGGTAAAGTTAATCATTACATTTTTACAAATTTACCAGAAGTTTGGATGAGTACATGATAGGAAAGTTTCAGAGGGATTTGGGCAAACTGTGGGCTTGCTTAGGTGGGTGCCTTGGTCAGAATGGATGAGTTGTGCCAAAGGGCTGTTTCTCTGCTGTATGACACTGTAATTCTGTGAGGAGAGGTCTGTATGACACGATAATTCTGTGAGGAGAGGTTGACAAGATGGTCTACTTTGAAGGTCAGTTTCCAGCTCTGTTATTGGGAATTATTGTTATTGTCACTGTTTACTCTTTAACTTCTGCTGCAAATGCACCTTGTTAATTTATTTGTGGTAATATTACCTTATGTGTTGCGTGCGTAAGTTATATGTGCTATGTTGTGCACCTTGGTCCGGAGGAATGTTGTTTCGTTTGGTGATATACATGTGAATGAATGAATCACAATGAACTTAGCTTCAATTTGGAATTGACTTGAAAAGCCTTCAAACAAGTCCTAGTTTATCATGTATTATAAAAACGTATTATTAGGAAATTAGAGGGGAATGTAAATCATGCTGGGATCAAATATCCAGCCTTTCAGTTCTACCGATCATCACCATCATCATTATCAATTACAAAAAACGGCATGCTTTGAACTCAGTAACCTGGATAGGTTTTTTGTGCATATGAAAAATAATCAAGAAATGATTGGACTAAGAAATATTGATAGATGCATTGCTTTATGTTTGCAGGACAACTGTCGCCGTGCAGAAAATATACTCCGGCTCTGGATTATTGAAGCAAAAGATTTAGCCCCTAAAAAGAGGTACTTCTGTGAACTGTGCCTGGATGACACACTTTATGCACGAACTACTAGTAAAATAAAAGCAGATAACCTTTTTTGGGGTGAGCACTTTGAATTTTACACTTTGCCAATGGTCAGGAATATTACTGTGCATATTTACAAGGATATGGACAAGAAGAAAAAGAAAGATAAGAATAATTATGTGGGATTAATCAATATTCCAATCACTAGTGTCACTGGACGACAGTTCATAGAGAAATGGTACCCTGTCAGCACACCAAACTCAAACAAGGGCAAAGGAGGAAGCCCTTGTATCCGCATTAAATGCCGCTATCAGACAATTGCCATTCTGCCTATGGAACTATATAAGGAGTTTGCAGAGTTTGTCACCAATAACTACACCATGTTGTGCTCTGTTCTGGAGCCAGTTATCAGTGTGAAGAACAAAGAAGAGATGGCCTGTGCACTTGTTCATATCCTGCAAAGTACTGGTCGTGCAAAGGTAGGCAAAACAATTACTACGGTAGCATTTGGACTGCCTTCTATCTCTTCTTGTGATAATAAGCTGAACCAGATAAAAATATTGACACATTATCAGCAAATTTAAACAATGAAATTGTTCTGTGTTTTTTTTTCCAACGTTTCAACTGTTTATTTCAGTCAATTTAAACTGCTGGGTCTTTCAGCGGAATCTTGTTCTATTCAAGCCCCATGAAGTAATTATTATTTTCTAGGTGGCTGCTAATTTGTCTGCATATTTGTCAATTGAAGCTCTTAAGTTTGGATGTTAAAAACCAGTAGAGTCATGGATTTTCCTGAGAGATGAATACATTGGTACAAATTTAGCTGATCTCCTGTGACTTCTTTCAGCTGATGGCACTTCTTTTATTTGGTTTAGAACTCTGATGCAATGAGACAACACAATGTGAAAACATATTGGCCTTCTACCATGATACCAAGCAAGGAAACAAACCATTCAGTGATTGCCGCCCAGTCAGCTGATGGTAACTGTTGAGACTCATTGATGAAGGATAGCTGGGGAGAATGGGGAAAATTCTTACACCATCTCCAGTTTGCTCTTCTGGGATTACATTGGAACCATTTCACTGGGATTTCCACTGAGAACCCATACCCATTCAAATCTTTATCAGTCTTCCTAAAGCAGAAAATATTCTATCATTCTATATCTTTCCAGATAGTAATTCTCACATTTCTTGCTGTTGAACATGACATAATTTAGCTTAAATTATTAAATATAATACTTGATGTGGCTTGAATCCATTATAGCTTAACCTTTTTATCAATGCTATTTTTGATCGACCAGTAAAATACATTCATTGATATTGCCTATATCTATTGCAGCAGTGTGTAAATCACAGATCTTGCAATGTCAAGCCTTTATCAAAATGGGCTGAATTGTCCACCCTGTCAGTTGTGTACATCCTGTTTCCCTCTCTTACCTCATCTCCATACCTGCCCATCACCTCCCTCGGGTGCCCCTCCCCCTTCCGTTTCTTACATGGTCTTCTATCCTCTTCTGTCAGATTGTCCCTTCTCTAGTCCTGTATCTCTTTCACCAATCAACTTCCCAGCTCTTTACTTCACCCCCTTCTCTCCTCCTAATTTGAACTATAACCTGCCACTTTGTACTTCTTCCTCCCCTCCCCACACCTTCTCCAGTCCTGAAGAAGGGTCTCTGCCCGAAACATCAACTGTTTATTCTTTTCCATAGATACGGCCTGACCTGCTGAGTTCCTCCAGCATTTTGTGTGTTTTACTTTGGGTTTCCAGCATCTGCAGATTTTCTTGTAGCTGTGTACATCGTTGGCATTCCTGCTTCCTGGGTCTTTGAACTTCTCATCTCTGGGCTTTTGCAAATTGTTGTCATCAAATGAAAATAAATACTGCTTCTCTGCAGCAGTGTCTTGTCTGTAGTTCAGTCACAGTCTTCTGAAGCTTAAACATTTGAAATAATTCCCACTGTGGCAATTTAGTCTGTTTTTGTTTTATGTTCTCTTTTTTATATTGGAGTGGTTTATTGTTTATTTGTTTCTTGGGATACTTATCACTAAGGCTGAGATTTCCAATATATTCTTGTTCAGTTTTAAATCTCTTCTGTTTCTCTCTGCACTTGTGGGAGAAAGGCATGCCAATCATTCACAATTGTTGCTACTGCTGTCTGCTGGAGAAAATTCTCATGAAAGCTCAGAAGATAAAGAACCTTTGCTAGAATAAGGTCACAGCTACTGTGTTTGTCATTATATTGAATGAACAATTACAATGGAAACTTTGTTGCAGTTCGTGTTTCAGAACTGTGCCCCAGGTCAGATAACTGTCAGGAGGCAATAATAGACCATGTGAACTCAGGCTATATCTCTGATTATTTAGTAACCTTTGTCTGCAAGAGCAACCTTCTGAGTTGCCGCATTGGCTCAGTGGGTTAATGATATTCTGTCTGCTCAACAGTCCTGAGACCTGGGGGCTGATCTACACTCTGGAATGTTGTACTGATGCTCTTTCAGGTGAAATGGTAAAGCAAGGCCCCTTCTACCACAAATATGGATGTAAAAGGTACCATGTCACAGTTTACAAGACCAGGGATTACCCACTCCCCTACTGCAGCTAATATTTGTCCCTCAACATCATAAAAACAAGTTATCTGATCATTTTCAGATTAATTTATTTGCCACATGTATGTCAAACTATACAGTGAAATGTGTCATTTGCCTTAACAACCAACATTCGGGCGCCGGCATAGTATGCTCACACTGTTTAGCAGAACACAACACAACACAACAGCAAACAAGCCCCTTTCCTCTCTTCCACCCACACACCCCTCCAAACCCAGGACAGACCGCTGAGCTTCCAGCAGAGTTGGGGACAGTAGCCCTCCATCTTTCCCCAGAGCACTTCACATTGATGTTCATGAGGTGTGCTAAAACTGGCTTTTGCATTTCTCATATCACAGTGTTATGACACTTCAAAGAAGATACTCTTTTAGATCTGAAATTCTTTCAAATTTTTTAGGATTGTGATAGGTACTATAAATATGCAAGTTCAGTATTGATGGAACAGTGCTGGAGAATCCTAAGTTTGGCTTTTGTCTCTTTGAGTGTGGCAGTGAATGAAAGAGATGTTAAATGATTAGCTGGAATACTCTTGTTTGCTGGTGTTATAACAGAAAACAGCATCCTGAAAAAGGCTGTTGGCCCGAAACATTGACTGTTTATTCATTTCCGTAGATCCTGACCTGTTGAGTTCCTCCAGCATTTTATGTGCGTACTTTGGATTTCCAGCATCTGCAAAATCTCTTGTGTTTATAAAACAGAGTAATTTTATGTTTCCCTAAAATTTCACACACATGTTTCAGTGTTTGCTTTATTGTGTGTTGAAAAGGATGAGATATGGGGGGAGGGGGAATAATTTGCCAATTGAAAACTGCTTGGCTTAGAGACATTGTCTTTGTCAGTTCACTAATTGTGGCACACTGATTTCGCTGAAAGATTATTGTCTGAAATTACAGCATCTCAGAGTTGCATATGGTGGCATATATGTGCCTTGATAATAAATCTACTTTGAACTTTGAACAAAATTACTGCATTTTCTGCAAATCTGCAGAAAAAAATGCTTCTTTTCTTGAATTGTAGAACCTTTAAGATGGAACTGTTGGAAAATGTGCTGTTTCTTTTTCCTAAAATTCTGTGCACTGTACTTGACAGGGCTTTTGATTTGACCATTCCATTTCATTCACTTTGGATTCTCACCCATTTCTTTGTGAGATTACTCCTGAATCCGCCTTTTGGCAAACCAGAAATTCAATGAGTTGTCATCTGCCATTTCCAACATTCAACCTCACAGCCTCCTCAGATGCATCTCCCACTCTCCTTTCTGCATTCATAAAGAAACATTCCCTTCCCGACGCATCTTGCTTCCCAGCCACATAAGATACAGTACTTGTTCTTTTGCGTCCTTCTGTTCCCACTAACCAAACATCTTTTACGGTAAAACAACAAAATTCTTCTGCAGTGATAAAATGTTTTGAGAGGTTGGTCATAACTAGACTGAATTCCTGCCTCAGCAAGGACCTGGACCCGTTGCAATTTGCCGATCACCACAATAGGTCAATAGCAGATGCAATCTCAAGGGCTCTTCACATGGCTTTAGACCACCTGGACAACACTACAGCTCAGCATTTAACATCATCATTCCCACAATCCTGATTGAGAAGTTGCAGAACCTGGGCCTCTGTACCTCCTTCTGCAATTGGACCTTGACTTCCTCACCGGAAGACCACAGTCTGTGCAGGTTGGTGATAACATCTCCTCCTCGCTCACGATCAATACTGGTGCACCTTGGGTGTGTGCTTAGCCCACTGCTCTACTCTCTATATACCATGACTATGTGGCTAGGCATAGCTCAAATACCGTCTATGAATTGCTGATGATACAACCATTGCTGGTAGAATCTCAGATGGTGACGAGAGGGCATACAGGAGTAAGATATGCCAACTAGTAGAGTGGTGTTGCAGCAACAACCTGGCACTCAACGTCAATAAGCCGAAAGAGCTGATTGTGGACTTCAGGAAGGGTAAGACGAAGGATCACATACCAATCCTCATAGAGGGATCAGAAGTGGAGAGAGTGAGCAGTTCAAGTTCCTTGGTGTCAAGATCTCTGAGGATCTAACCTGGTCCCAACGTATTGATGTAGTTATGAAGAAGGCAAGACAGCGGCTATACTTTATTAGGAGTTTGAAGAGATTTGGTATGTCAACAAGTACACGCAAAAACTTCTATAGGTGTAATGTGGAGAGCATTCTGACAGGCTACATCACTGTCAGGTATGGGGTGGGGGGGCTATGCACAAGACCGAAAGAGACTACAGAGGTTTGTAAATTTAGTCGGCTCCATCTTGGGTAGCGTACAAAGTACCCAGGACATCTTCAAGGAGCAGTGTCTCAGAAAGGCAGCTTTCATTATTAAGGACCTCCAGCACCCAGGGGATGCTCTTTGCTCACTGATACTATCACGTAGGAGGTACAGAAGCCTGAAGGCACACATTCAGTGATTCGGGAACAGCTTCTTCCCCTCTGCCATCCGATTCCTAAATGGACATTGAACCCTTGAACACCTTTCAACAATGTCAACAAATTTCACGACTCATGCCAGTGATAATAAACCTGATTCTGATTCTATGTTCAAATATGTATACAGTAGTTTCTTGTTGAAATTGTTACCAACTGAAGATTTGGTGATAACTTTGGAGGATCTTCCCTCAACTATCAGCCCTTACCTTCTCTCTCTTGATTTATCATTTAACTCTCATCCAATTACCACCCTGTTCACTGCCGTCATCTTTTTATTTAATTTCTCCTCTAATCTCCCCAATCACATATTTCCCTTCTGTTTCTGTACTTAAAACATGTTCATCTCCAATTTATTCCAATCCTGATAATCATCAATCCAAACTGAGTTTT
The DNA here is from genome assembly GCF_048418815.1 of Hemitrygon akajei. Lineage (NCBI taxonomy): Eukaryota > Metazoa > Chordata > Chondrichthyes > Myliobatiformes > Dasyatidae > Hemitrygon > Hemitrygon akajei. The sequence continues at coordinate 88,831,495 of NC_133135.1, read as the reverse complement.
GTTTTTCTCTCCAGATGTTGCTGATGTGCTGAATGTTCTGTTTAAAAAAGATGTCAGGTGATTTGACACATATTGCTTTATAACCTCCAGCCAGTAGTGACCTTTTATGCTGTGGACTCACGTCATTTGGTGTTAATACAGATGCTCTGTCTCTTCGTCCTTCCCCTTGGTTTTTTTCCTACAAGTTTTTTACTGTGTCATGTTGCATTAATAATCTAATACCTTGTTATGTTGTCTGAATAAAGATCATGCAAAAGGGAAAAATGTTTAAATCAGTCATAATGGTTTGAAGCAATTAGCGAGTGCAATGTTATAGATCTTTATTTTCTTGCTGGGATCAAGGTAATGGGAAATTGGGAGTTTAGTACTCAGAAGCTACTCCAGCGATTACTGACAAACACAAATTATTGGTGTCATTTTGATTAGATTATCTTTAACTTTTCTCATGTTTGGGTGGTGTCCTTACCAAGTAATTTGGAACCCTTGCCCAGATTCAGTGTTAGGAGATGCAAGATATCCAAAATAACCTGTTGATGAAGCTAATAATTGTCACAGTGCTGCAGCTGGTAGAGCTGCTGCCTCACTGTTCCAGTTCAGTCCTTACCTTGGTTCTGTGTATGTATGGAATCTGCACATTCTCTCTATGTTTGCATGGGTTTCTTCTGGTTTCCTCCACAAATGGGTTAATTCAGTGGTCCCCAACAACCGGGCCACCACTGGGTTAATTGACCACTGTAGATTACCTCTTATGTGTAGATGTGTGGTAATCGGAGAAAATTGATAAGAATACAAGGAGAGTACAGTGGCTTAGAGTAAAACTGGTGTCAGTATGAGTGCCTGGTGGTCTGCTTTCTCTCGGTTAGTTGAAGGACCTAATTCCATGTAGAATCTCACCATAATAATGTGACTGTAACCTATCTAACCCTACTTTAATGCAACTGGATGGTTTGAAAACTGATTCCTCTGAAGTATTACATTCAGATTTGCTTAAGTTCTCTCTTGCTAACATCTATTTTATTTGTTTAACTTTTTGTCTTTTTGTTTAATTAATGCTTTTGAGAAATGTGTATCTCACCACTCATGATTGATGTGTTGTTTATAGCGCAGCATTCTCAGGTTAGCAACTGAATTGGTGTTAATTTGACTGCACCACATTGTAAAACTCAGTCAAAGTGGTGCCTGATATGACAGTATCTGCAGTGGGACAGTGGGGAGGGCACTCCCTATCAATAGCGGGCAAGAGCCTGGTCATCAGGTGTGAGGTGCTCTCAGGGCTGCTGTACTTGGCACAGGTGTGGCCAATCCCCTGCTCCTTCAGCTCGGAAATCACCCGAGCCGTCTTCAGATTCGTCTGGAGATCCAAGATGGGGAGGGTCAGACGGACCACCATGCACAAGTCCCTGGACAAAGGGGGCAAAAACGTTCACAGTGTTGCCCTCACCCTGATGGCCAGCTTTGTGTGTGGCTGCATCAGGTTGTGTGTGGATCCCAGATATGTGGGCACCAAGTACCACTACGTGCCCAGGTTCTACCTGTCAGCTGGTCGTTGCCACTATACCTGTCCTTCGAAGAGAAGTTCCTTCGGGTCAACGCCTTTGACCACAGGGCCATTAGGCAGTGGTCAGCACGTAAGGACCTGCAGGCACTGCAGGAGAAGGACGTGATGGACATAGTGGTGTGGTTCCCTGAGCAGACTGTCCAGTTCATCTGGCAAAATGCCTCATTGCCAGACCTCACCAACAGGCACTAAGACCTCACCTGGCTGGCGCTGAGAGGGGCCCTCCCAGTCCGATCCCTCCTGTACGCCCGGAACGTCGTCCCCACACCCCTCTGCCCACGGGAGGACTGCAGTGAGGAGGAGTCGGTGACCCACCTCTTTGCACACTGTGGGTTCGCGGAGAAGGTGTGGAGGAGGATGGAAGGGACAGTGTCGAGGTTCATCCTGAGTAACAGAGGACTCTCTGATCTACGGGCTGTTCCCGGGGATGCACACGGAGACCAACATCCAGTGCTGCTGGCAGATCTTCAACTCGGTGAAAGATGCTCTTTGGTCAGCCCCAAACTTGATGGTCTTCCAACACATGGAGATGTCCGTGGGGGAATGCTGCCGACTGGCACATTCTCGGCTGCAGGAATACGTGCTGAGGGATGCACTCAAACTTGGTGCAGCCACCACAAGGGCCCGGTAGGGAAGGACCACAGTCTAGGGTTCTTCTCGCACGGGAGTTGAGGGTTAGTGGGGTGGGGTGTATACCCCTGAACAAGTGTATGTAAATATGAAGTAACACAGTGCCACCTGGGTAGCAAAAGGGTGGGAATATAAAGACTGTAATGGAAACATTTGTAAAGGACTGAGAGTCATTGAATGGTTTATTGTACCTAATTATATTTTTGAATAAAGTATATTTTGTTTAATAAAAAAATTACCCTGGACAGTCTGAAAGAGAAGGGAGATGGATGTTGATTGTGATTGCTTGGAACCACTTGATTTTTTTCTTCAGTAAGCCCTTCATGCTGTTGCTCAATCTTTATTATGTTTTGGTATTGTATGTATTATGCTCAGCTGCTTTAGAAACAGATATCATGTCATTTCTTCTTAACAGTCAAATTTTTGGATAATTTTATGTGTTGGAATGCACAGATAAGAGGATTTCAATATCAAATGTTCTTTCTTCATTGGCATAAACGTCAGAATCTCAATGTCTCAGAAATAGAAGTTTTTATATTGCTTCTCTTTCCCAGTAACTGCATTTAAAGAATTAACCTGAAGCTATACCATCTATAAAACAGAGTCACATTTGAATGCCCCTTGTTTGGCTCAGTGCCAACTCCTGTACACAGAAGGTAATGGAGAATGATCCACTCCCCTGTATTTCTGTTCACCTAGATATGCCTCATTTCCAGTCTCTATGCTTCCACAAATTGGTCTTAATCTCTTTAGATTGAAGCTCTGTGAGTGAGTGCTGATGTTAGTGAAGATTTCATTTTCTCAACACATTATAGAACTTCAGCTGTTACTCGTCATTGAGGCTTTTAATTCATTCTGCATTCAGGATTTCCTGACTGACTTGGTGATGTCTGAGGTAGATCGATGTGGGGAGCATGATGTTCTCCTCTTCAGGGAAAATACCTTAGCAACAAAAGCCATAGAAGAATATTTGAAGCTTGTTGGCCAGAAGTACCTCCATGATGCCTTAGGTAAGATACAATGATATATGAATATACTGGTCTGTCTTATGTTCACTGATGCTGCTGCTATCGCTCAGGTACCCTGGAAGAGTTTGGTATAGGAAAATACATACAAGTATATGAGGGAGGATGACAAACATTGTATTTCCCCCTCCTCTAAATATAAATAATAATGAACCAAATTTGACTGGATTTACCTGGGATATTATTCAATCTTTTTGCAGTATCAGGAAACTGTCTTCTTTCACAGAAGTGACAAAATCATGCCATGAGAAAAGTTTACATGAATGTACACTTGCTGGAGAAATCAGACTCAGAAGCAAGTGCTGGCCATGGTTGTCTCCAAGGTCAATTGATGACTTCAAATCTAGAGTTGATTTACACAAAACCATTGAAAGCATAAGGGTATAGGCCAAGACATATTCGCCACAGGAGGTACATGGCTGGTTCTGACACTGTGATACCCGGTGACAGTGTGCAGAATGATATTTGCTTCCTAAACTGGTTTCCAGTGGAGAGAGCCAACCAGGAACCTTTCCTGGAATCTGCTGCAATGCTTACAACACAAGCTAGTGGATGCTTTCCTCTTGTGAGAATATACATTCAAATAGGGAATGAAGGATGTACCGCACTCTTTATTTTTATATAATAGCTTCTAACCTGTCAAACCCTTAAATGCCATAAGACCACCACTAATTCTGCTGATTTCTAGAGAACAGTCTATTCAGTCTTATTTCAAAGGGCAACTTTACATCCCAGAATCTGTTGAATACCCTTCTGAAGCAAATACATCCTTCCTTGGTGAAGGAAACCAAAATTGTGACCTGGATAGTCTCCACAAGCCCTGTATGCATACAGCACCTCCTTACATTTTAACTCCTATCCTCTTGCAATGTAGCCTAGAATAAAAAGTACTTTCCAAATGATTGTGTTATTCTGAAAGAAGCATTCCCAAAGTTCTCAAATCTCAACATTTACTAAGTTCTCTTTGCATTTGTACCCTTGTAAGTAAGTTCACTATACTTCAGTTCAAGTATCATCTCCATGCCCAATCACTTAAATAGAACCATGGAACATTTACAGCACAGAACCATTTGGCCCTTCTTAGCTGTGCCAAACCATTTTTCTGCCTAGTCCCACTGACCTGCACCTGGGCCATATCCCTCCAAACCCCTCTCATCCATATACCTGTCCAAATTTTTCTTAAATGTCAAAAGTGAGCCCGCATTCACCACTTCATCTGGCAGCTCATTCCACACTCCCACCACTCTCTGCATGAAGAAACCCCCCACCCAATGTTCCCTTTAACCTTTTCCCCCTTCACCCTTAACCCATGACCTCTGGTTTTTTTCTCCCCTCGCCTCAGTGGAAAAAGCCTGCTTGCATTCACTCTATCTATACCCATCATAATTTTATACACCTCTATCAAATCACCCCTCATTCTCCTACGCTCCAGGGAATAAAGTCCTAACCTATTCAACCTTTCTCTGTAACTCAATTTCTCAAGTCCTGGCAACATCCTTGTAAACCTTCTCTGCACTCTTTCAACCTTATTAATATCCTTCCTGTAATTAGGTGACCAAAACTGCACACAATGCTCCAAATTCGGTTTCACCAATGTCTTATACAACCTCACCATTACATTCCAACTCTTATACTCAATACTTTGAATTATAAAGGCCAATGTACCAAAAGCTCTCTTTGCGACCCTATCTACCTGTGATGCCACTTTTAGGGAATTATGTATCTGTACTCCCAGATCCCTCTGTTCTACTGCACTCCTCAGTGCCCTACCATTTACCTTGTATGTTCTACCTTGGTTTGACCTTCCAAAGTGCAATACCTCACACTTGTCCACATTAAACTCCATCTGTCATTTTTCAGCCCATTCCTCCAACTGGTTCAAATCCCTCTGCAAGCTTTGAAAACCTTCCTCACTGTCCACTACACCTCCAATCTTTGTATCATCAGCAAATTTGCTGATCCAATTTGCCACATTATCATCCAGATCATTGATATAGATGACAAATAACAATGGACCCAGCACTGATCCCTGTGGAACACCACTAGTCACAGGCCTCCACTCTCTGGCTTCTGCCATTGGGCCAATGTCTAATCCAATTTACTACCTCTCCATGTATACCTAGCAACTGAATCTTCCTAACTAACCTCCCATGCGGGACCTTGTCAAAGGCCTTACTGAAGTCCATGTATACAACATCCACTGCCTTCCCTTCATCCACTTTCCTGGTAGCTTCCTCGAAAAACTCTAATAGATTGGTTAAACATGACCTACCACACACAAAGCCATGCTAACTTTTTCTAATAAGTCCCTGTCTATCCAAATACTTGTAGATCTTATCTCTTAGTATTCCTTCCAATAATTTACCTACTACCGATGTCAAACTTACCGACCTATAATTTCCCGGCTTACTTTTTGAGCCTTTTTTAAACAACGGAACTACATGAGCTATCCTCTAATCCTCCGGCACCTGACCTGTGGATATCGACATTTTAAATATTTCTGCCAGGGCCCCTGCAGTTTCAACACTAGTCTCCGTCAGGGTCCGAGGGAATACCCTGTCAGGTCCTGGGGAATTATCTACTCTGATTTGCCTCAAGACAGCAAGCACCTCCTCCTCTTTAATCTGTATAAGTTCCATGACCTCCCTACTTGTTTGCCTTGTTTCCATAGACTCCATTCCAGTTTCCTTAGTAAATACAGATGCAAAAAACCCATTTAATATCTCTCCCATTTCGTTTGGTTCCATACATAGCCGACCACTCTGATCTTCAAGAGGACCAATTTTATCCCTTACTATCCTTTTGCTCTTAACATGCCTGTAGAAGCTCTTAGGATTATCCTTCACCCTGACTGACAAAGCAACCTCATGTCTTCTTTTAGCCCTCCTGATTTCTTTCTTAAGTATTTTCTTACTCTTTTTATACATGTATACTCTCCCTATACATGTTATACATCTCTCTCTTCTTTATCAGAGTTCCAATATCCCTTGAGAACCAAGGTTCCTTATTCTCATTCATTTTGCCTTTAACCCTGACGGGAACATACAAACTCTGCACTCTCAAAATTTCTACTTTGAAGGCCTCCCACTTAGCAATCACATCCTTGCCAGAGAACAACCTGTCCCAATCTACACTTTTTAGATCCTTTCTCATTTCTTCAAATTTGGCCCTTTTCCAGTTTAGAACTTCAACCTGAGGACCAGATCTATCTTTATCCATGATCAAGTTGAAACTATGTTACGATCACTGGAACCAAAGTGTTCCCCTACACACACTTCCATCACCTGCCCTAACTCATTTCCTAATAGGAGATCTAATATTGCATCCTTCCTAGTTGGTACATCTATATATTGATTTAGAAAACTTTCCTGAACACATTTTACAAACTCTAACCCATCTAGACCTTTAACAGTATGGGAGTCCCAATCAATGTGTGGAAAATTAAAATCCCCTACAATCACAACTTTCTGTCTCCTGCAGTTGTCTGTTATCTCTCTGCAGATTTGCTCCTCCAATTCTCACTGACTATTGGGTGGTCTATAATACAACCCTATTAATGTGGTCATACCTTTCCTGTTTCTCAGCTCCACCCATATGGCCTCAGTAGACAAGCCCTCTAATCTTTCCTGCCTGAGCACTGCTGTAACATTTACCCTGACTAGCAAAGCCACCCCCCCACCCTTCATCCCTCTGCCTCTATCACGCCTGGAACATCGGAACCCTGGAACACTGAGCTGCCAGTCCTGCCCCTCCTGTAGCCAAGTTTCAGTAATGGCTATGATGTCATAATTCCATGTGTCAATCCAGGCCCTCAGCTTGTCTGCCTTTCCCACAATACTCCTCGCATTGAAATATACACACCTCAGAAGATTATTAACACCACACACAACCTTACTATTTGTGACTTTGCATGAACTACTAACATTATTTATTTTTACCCTCGTTCCACTATCTACTCTGGCACTCTGGTTCCCATCTCCCTGCAAACCTAGTTTAAACCCTCCCCAATAACACTAGCAAACCTCCCTGCAAGTATATTGGTCCCCTTGTAGTTCAGGTGTAACCCGTCTCTCTCGTACAGGTCCCACCTGCCCCAGAAGAGGTCCCAATGATCTAGAAATCTGAAACCATGCCACCTACACCAGTTTCTCAGCCATGTGTTCATCTGCCAGAGCATCCTACTCTTACCCTCACTGGCACGTGGCACAGGCAGCAATCCGGAGATTATTACCCTCGAGGTCCTGTTTTTCAATTTCCTACCAAGCTCTCTATACTCGCTCTTCAGGACCTCCTGACTCTTTCTACCTATGTCATTGGCACCGATGTGTACCACGACATCTGGCTGATCACCCTCCCACCTCAGAATGCTGTGCACGCAATCAGAGACATCCCTGTCCCTGGCACCCGAGAGGCAACAAACCATCCAGGAGTCTCTGTCACGACCACAGAATCTCCTGTTTGTACCCCTGACTATGGAGTCCCCTATCACTACCGCTCTCCTCTTCTTCCTCCCTCCCTTCTGCACTGCAGAACCAGACTCAGTGCCAGAGATTCAGCTGCCGCAGCTTGTCCCAGGTAAACCATCCCCCCCCCCCCAACAGTATCCAAATTGGTATACCTGTTTTGGAGGGGAATGGCCACAGGGAACCCTGCACTACCTGTCCTTTCCCCTTCCCTTGCCTGACAGTAACCCAATTACCTGTGCCCTGTTTCTTAGGTGTAACTACATCCCGGAAGCTACTATCTATAAACTGCTCAGTCTCCCAAATGATCCGGAGGTCATCCAGCTCCCTCTCATGGTCTGTTAGGAGCTGCAGCTGGATGCACTTCTTGCAGGTATCATTGTCAAGGACACTGGAGGTCTCCCTGACTTCCCACATCCTGCAAGAGGAGCATTCCAACATCCTGCCTGGCATATTCTCTAGTCTGAACAAAAAAAAAGAAGAAAAACAGAAACTTACCGGAACCTACCCTCGCCACTGCCTGTTTCTCGCCGAAGCCTGATTGAGCCAAAGCCATCCCACTCCGACTCAATCCACTCCAACGATGACCGCTGTATATGGCGGTCTTTCTTTTAAACCTTGGTGCGCTACATCACGTGCCTGTGCAGCGTAGCCTCTTTTCCCCGAGCTGTTAAAGAAAAGAAAAATGATCTTCTCTCTGCGATGCCTTCAGTCTTCCACTCTCAGCCTCTTGCTTCGATTGAAGTGTAATTTTCCAACTTCCACCCTGCCCTCACATTCACCTGGTCCATTTTCAACACCTCCCTTCCCTTTCTCGATCTCTTTATCTCAATCTCTGGAGAATGCTTATCCAGTGATGTCTAGTACAAACCAACGGACTTTCACAGCTACCTGGACTATACCTTATCCCACCCTACTAGTAAAAATGCCATGCCCTTTTCTCAATTTCTCCGTCTCTGCCACATATCCTCTCAAGATGAGGCTTTTCATTTTGGAACAAAAGAGATGTTCTCCTTTTTCAAAGAAAGGGGCTTCCCTTCCTCCACCATCAATGCTGCCCTCAACCGCATCTCTTCCGTTTCACATACATCTGCTCTTACCCCATCCTCCCACTACCCTGACAGGGATAGGGTTCCTCTTGTCTTCACCGAGCACCCCACCAACCTCATCATTCTCCGAAACTTCTGCCACCTCGTGGGATCCCACCACCATGCTCATCTTTCTCTCCCCCCTCCGCCCCCCGCCAACTTTCGGCTTTCCATAGGGATCACTCCCTACAGGACTACCTTGTCCATTCATCCCTTCTGGCACTTATCCTTGTAAGCAGAATAAGTGCTACACCTGCCCCTACACCTCCTCCCTCACTACCATCCAAGGTCCTAAACAGTCCTTCCAGGTGAGGCAAAACTTCACCTGTGAGTCTGTTGGGGTCATTTACTGTGTTCCGTGCTCCCAGTGTGTCCTCCTGTACATTGATGAGAGCTGATGTAGATCGGGAGACCGCTTCGCTGAGCATCTACGCTCCATCCACCAGAACAAGTGGGATCTCCCAGTGGCCACCCATTTTAATTCCACTTCCCATTCCCATTCCTATTCTGGTATGTCCATCATGGTTCCCTGCACTGTCGTGGTGAGGCCACATTTAGGTTGGAGGAACAAGACCTTATATTACATTTGGGTAGCCTCCAACCTAGTGGCATGAACATCAATTTCTCAAACTTCTGGTAATGCCCCCCAACAACCCCCCCCCCCCAACTTCTCCATTTCTCAGCCCCTTTTCCCTCTCTCACCTCATCTCACCAATCAACTTCCCAGCTCTTTACTTCATCCCTCCCCCTCCGGGTTTCACCTATCAGCTGGTGTTTCTCTCTCCCCTCCCCCCACCTTTTAAATTTACACCTAGGCTTTTTTTTCCCAATCCTGCTGAAGAGTTTTGGCCCAAAATGTCGACTGTACTTTTTTCCATAGACGCTGCCTGGCCCGCTGAGTTCCCCCAGTGTTCTGTGTGTGTTGCTCGGATTTCCAGCATCTGCAGATCTTCTCTTGTTTGTGATGTGATTTTCTATGTTTACTTGCTACCTGATTTTCCAGTATATCTTCAGAACACTGAGCCCTCTGATCAAAGTTGTTAGGTTCCTGAGACTCAAACACTGATTCTTGTGGAAGGCCACTGGTTACATCAAAAAATGACATTTTTATTCCTGTAACACACACAAAATGCTGGAGGAACTTATCAGGTCAGGCAGCATCTATGGAGAGGAATAAACAGTCAACATTTTGGACCAAGACACTCAGAAGAAAAAAAAATCATCAGAAGCAACACACACAAAGTGTTGCAGGAACTCAGCAGGTCAGATAGCATTTATGGAAATGAATAAACAGTTGACCTTTCAGACTGAGACCCTTCTTTAGGGCTGGAAAGGAAGGGGGAAGATGCTGGAATAAAAAGTGGGGGGATGGGAAGGAGGCAAGCTGGAAGATGAAAGGTGAAACGATATGGGTGGGAAAAGTAAAGGGCTGGAAAAATAAGGAATTTGCTGGGAGAGGAGAGTGGACCAAAGGAGAACGAGAAGACCCAGGGTGAAGTAATAGGCAGGTGAGAAGAGGTAAAAAGAGGTAAATGGGGGGGATTTTTTTGCTGGAAGGAGAAATTGATATTCATGCCATTAAGTTGGGGGCTACCAAGATGGAATATAAGGTGTTACTCCTCCACCCGAGGTGTCCTCATCTTTGCATAAGAGGAGGCCACGGTCTGACATGTTGGAATGGGAATGGGGATCAGATTTTAAATGCTGGGAAGTTCTGCTTGTGCTGAAAGAAGCAGAGGTAATCAACCACCTTCTACCCACTTGGGTGCCCTCCCCTTTCAATGGTCCACTCTCCTCTCCTATCAAATTCCTTGCACTCCAGCCCTTGACCTTTCCCACATCACCTTCCTCTCCCCCACCTTTTTTTATTCTGGCATCTTCCCCCTTCCCTCTCAGTCCTGAAGAAAGGTCTCAGTCCAAAACGCCGACAGTTTATTCATTTCAATAGATGCGGCCTGACCTGCTGAGTTCCTCCAGCATTTTGTGTGTGTTACTTTGGATTTCCAGCATCTGCAGCCTTTCTCATGCTTAAGATTCATCAGAAGCAATGCCCTTTGAAACCAAATGTGTTGATTTTGATGCTGGACTTGTTTGCTAAATAAAAAGAGCATTTGTTGCTGCAAATTACCTGTGTACTTTTCTATTTCCTAAGATTGTGCTTAATGATGATCAGTGAGCACAGAGGCAAGAATTTGATCTTTGTTGAACCAATGAGATGTCACTGTTCTTATGGTTTAAAATGTAGTGTACCTATTGTTCCAGTAAACAATAATACTAACCTAATTCTACCTGCTTGTATCCTGCTTCAGGAGAGTTCATAAAGGCACTTTATGAATCAGATGAAAATTGTGAGGTAGATCCAAGTAAGTGTTCATCGAGTGAACTGCCAGAACATCAGAGTAACCTCAAAATGTGTTGTGAATTGGCTTTCTGCAAGATTATCAACTCCTATTGGTAAGGAACTGTTATTTGGGAAGGAAGTGAAGGGAAACTCAATTTAAATATATTTTTTATTTTTTTCAAGGAGCATGTCAGATTTCCTAATTATCTGGTCTGTTTGAAGTACCAGTTAGATTCCAATAATCTGCTATTTATCAATTTGAAAATCTACATAGTCTGACATCTGCTTCACCCAGTGACGTTTTACGCTCCCTTTTGCACTCCAGGGTGTCCCTGTTTCTGTAATTTCTACCATTGGAACCCAGGTTTGCACTCTTCTTTTTCCACTCACAGGGCTTTGGTTCCCATACTCCCTCAATACCCCGCTTCCCATTTCCCCATTTTACTCTCTAGGGCCCTGGTTTTAAGCCTCCCTTTTACACTCATTGGGGCTCCTGTTTCTGTATTTCCTTTGAACCTTTCTGGTTCACTGAGAAGACTATTGTCACACTATGTAACATTGAGAAAAATGAATTAATAGAAATAACATCTGAGAATCCAGAAAGCCTGCCAGTCTAGCACCACCAAAGTACAAAGTGTGCCAGGTTATCAGAGTCTTACTGATTTATCTCTGCTACAACTTAATGGGACAGTAGGGAGGCTATTCAGCAATCCTTGTTCATTCATGTACCTTTCTCTTGAGCTTTCTATAGCCCTTAATTATTTCCGCCAAATCCATTCATCTAGAAATCCATTGCACATCATGTGTGACAAAATCTTCCTTTTTTCTTTTTAGCAGTTTGAAGTTTTATCTGTTATGTTTAAATTTCTACGTTCAGTTTTCCCATCAGTGCTGAATTTGTATTTATCTTTCTCTTTCTTGCACCTACTCCGATAGAAATATTTTGTTAGTTAATTATTTTATGGAGAATTTTGAAATGTGAAGATATCCAATAGATAATCTCAAACCCAGTATGAGTAAATATAAGGACTATAATTCTGATGTACATCCGGAAAATCAGCAACATCCATGATGGATGAGAGGAGGTTAATGTCTATGCAGGCCAAATACCAGTTCGTCTGCCACATGACTCATCTATTTTTCCTAACTTTTTTTTCAGTGTGTTTCCACGGGAACTTAAAGAAGTCTTTGCCTCGTGGAAGCAGCAATGTTTAATCCGTGGGAAGCACGAAACCAGCGAGCGCCTAATCAGTGCCTCACTCTTCCTACGTTTCCTCTGTCCTGCAATCATGTCACCCAGCCTGTTTGGCCTCATGCAGGAGTACCCAGACGATCGAACTTCTCGCACCCTCACCCTCATTGCCAAAGTCATCCAGAATCTGGCCAATTTTACCAAGTACGTTACGCACTGCCATATCTGCTAAATTAATCTCAGTTGCTCGAGTGTTACGCGAGTCAAGGTTAATTATTTGTTTTGTATTGAAATTCCATATATATTATCAGCTTTGATTGCCCTAATTTGTATTTTGTAATTCTTGAAAGTCCAGATTAATATCTGAGAGTGAATAATTTAATCATGGGGATCAGCAGTTTATAGTGAATTTTAGAGGAGGTAATTCTAGACAAGTGAAGAAGTGTGCTGACTATGGTCACGAGTCCATTCAGCATTCTGAGTTGCTGAATATGAGGGTGCAGGATGCTAAATCTACAATTTCATGTATGTCCAGTAGCTGCAGATAGTTTGTTAAGAACTGATTTTAGTTGGAGACACTGTTCTGCAGGGTACACTGATAACAAATGTTTAACCCATCCATCATTTCCCACTGTGACAGTCAGCACTTCATCTTTCAATCACTTCCACTGATTTCCATAGGTTTGGGAACAAAGAAGAATACATGGCATTTATGAATGATTTTTTGGAACATGAATGGAGTGGAATGAAACGTTTTCTGGTGGAAATCTCAAACCTAGACACAATATCTAACACGCCAGGCTTTGAAGGATATATTGACCTTGGTCGTGAGCTCTCTGTCCTGCACTCATTGCTCTGGGAAGTGGTGTCTCAACTTGATAAGGTACTTGAATTGACTTAATGATAAACTATTTAGTATTGTAGTTGAGGTACAATATTAAGCATTTTAATAGTCTGATATTTTTAATCTTATGCATGTTTTAATACTTTACTGCTTTAACATTTTAAACTTCACTTTTCTGATTAACACTGAAATAATGAGGCAAACATTTTTACTTAAGAAGATCAGAAAACATTCTTCATTAATGATTCTATATGAGAGACTTGTGTTATATGGAATAGTGAGGTATAGTTGGAGAAGTGATGCTGTGGAGCTAATATGAGCTGGGGGGGAGGGGCAAACATGAGATTCGTCCCAGAGAAATAGTGCAAGCTAACAGAATCTATAAAATTGAGGAATTGGTACAATGGTTGTTAATTTAGAAGAGAAGTTAGTAATCTTGTAGTTAATGAAAATGGATTATGCTTTTTATTGGTTAGGAATGATAATATATTTGGTAATTAAATTGAAACAAATTTTTTTTGGGTCTGGCTGAACTTGCTTCTCTCAAGTTATTTCAGTAAAATTTTAGAAGAAGAATGGTTTAAAAAATAGATTGAAGGTGCAAAAGATTCCAGGTGCTGTAATGTGCAACAAAGAACAAACCACTGGAGATCACAGCAGATCAAGAGGCAAAAGATTGTCCTCATTTCAGGTCAAGACCTTGCATTAGGGCTGAGGATGTAGAGTGGATATAGCCTAGGTAAAGAGGTGAAAGGGAGGAGCAAGGTATGGGTTACTGATGTAGCTGGATCCAGGTAGGGAGGGGGATGATGGAAAGATAGGTAGGGGAGGAGAAGGGAGGAGTTGGGAGACACTGACTGGTGGGCAATGGGCAGAGGTAAAGAAAATCAGGCAAGAAAAAACAAAGGTCTGATGGAGCCAGGTGAGAAGAGAGGATGATGGTAGAGACAGAGACTGGGAGGTGATACACATATACAAGAAACTGTATGTGCTGAGATGTGATGGGCAAATGGAACCAGGTGAAATTCAATAGATAAAAGTGTGTGGGTGACAAGTAGGTAGAACCAAATGGGAGAGGAGATCAAAACTGTATGACCAGGAAGGTCACTGGAGAATGTGTGTGGATCAGAAGCAGAGAGAAAGGAGGAGATGAAATGTGGACTATCTGAAACTGGAAAATTAAATGTACGTGCCATTGGGATGCAGACTCCAAGCTGAGTTAGAAACTACAATTGATTTCCAGTTTTAAGAAGGCCACAAGATAGGACATTTGGTCATTCATCTGTTATACAGATACAGAGTCAATTTTATTGCTCCTCATTCTCCTCTCCCACTTCCTTTCCAATTCACTGCTCCTCCCATTAGAGAATTGAAATCCAATGTTAATGGTGCTCATGAAACATGCTGCCAGAATTTGATAATATCGCTGATTCCCCTTCATTGGCTCAAATCAACATCTGTTTATTTTATCTCTAATGTTTGTGATAAGTATCAGAACTCAGGTAGTGTGTGTGATAGATATTAGAGCATCTAGAATCATGTATTGCCATGGCAGATTGCTTTTCAATAATAATAATGACCAAGATTAGACTTCAAGTACGACTTATTAGTTGCTGATTAATCTCCAGTTATTGATGTTGCTAGGATTCTTTGACATTATTAATCAGATGTGTGTCATTATTTAAAACAGCTGAATTCAAAGTGATCTTCAGGACACCACTTCTGTTAGTGAGCAGAATTTTATAGTGCTTAAGAATGCAGGTCTGGAATACATAAGGCGACATTTCACTGTGAGCTCCCAAAACATTACTGAACAGCCCAGAGAATGGCCATCAATCACTGTCACCATAAGTGGCCAGTGTACTCTTCTGTGTGAAGGGCAAAATGGAATCAAATGATGTTTGAGCCACAAATAAAATCATGTTGTGCACAGCAGGGGCTCAAAGGAACATGGTTTTTGAGTGAGGGACATGTGTCACAATTATTTGTACGTTTGTACTTTCTAATGGTTCTTAATGTGTGGACATTCATAGAGTAATGCATATACAACATGGAAACAGACCACTCATCTATCCTGACAATAGTGTTCACCAAATTAGTTCGATTGGCCTTATCCTCTAAACTCCTCTTTTCCATGTGAAAGTTTGGAATTTTGTTATTGTAATCACTTCAACCACTTTCACTGGAAGCTCATTCCATATATTCACCACCTTCTGTGTGAAGAAATTTCCCTTCAGATCCCTTTTAAATCTTTCAGTCTCCACCTTAAGCCTCTGCACTCTTTAATTCCTCTTCCCAGGTGGAAGACTGTGTGTGTGTCACCTTATCAATACCCCTTGTGATTTTATACACCTTTGTTTCTGCATGGTGGCCTATGCAGTGGTCACTCACACCTATACTGTTACGACTGATATATTTCCAACAGGAAAATGGGTGGGGATGAGGTCCCATCCCTCACGTTAAATTGCTTACCATAATCTCTTGCCTGTGTTTGACTTTAACATTCTCGTCTATATTTTAAATCTTTCTTTGATTTTATCTCTATCCAACTTTATAATTTCCACCGTAAGAACACAAGAAAATAGAGGAAAGAGTGGTAGACCTGACCCTTCAAGCTTGCCTTATCATAGGATTGTAAAGCACAAAAGTGCGCCCTTCAACCCATCATATCCATGCCTTTGCCTACGTACATTCATTTTATGTGGCCTTGTTAGATCTGCATCCTTGTATATCTTGCCTGTTTAAGTGCCTGTGATAATGTCTATTAAACAGTGATTATATCTGATTCTACACCTCCTCTTGCAATGAATTCCAAATGTCAACCACTTTCTGTGTAAAAAAAGAGAAACTTTCTCAAAGATCTCCTCTAAAACCCCTTTCTCTTACCTTAATACATGTACTTTCTTGATTTTGATACCCCTTCCATGGGAAAAAGATTCTGATTATCGACCCAATCTATTCCTCTTATAATTGTATATACAGAGTCATAGAGAACCCAGAACAGAAGCAGGCCCTATCTGTCTATCTAGCCCATGCTAAGCTATTATTCTGCCTAGTCTCATCGACTTGCTCCTGGACTATAGCCCGCCATACCCCTCCTATCCATGTATTTATCCTGACTTCTCTTAAATTTGACATCAAACTCAAATCCACCACTTCCACTGGTAGCTCATTCCACACTCTTACCACCTTGAACAAAGAAGTTCCATGTCATGTTTCCCTTAAACATTTAAGCTTTCATCCTTGGCTCATGACCTCTAGTTTTGGTCTCACCTAACTTCAGTAGAAAAAGCCTGCTTGCATTTACCCTATCTCTACTCCTCAAAAGAAGTTTATACATTCTCCCCATTACTGTGTGGGTTTCCTCCAGGTACTCCAGTTTCCTTGCATGGTCCAGAGACATACTGGTTAAATTGGTCATTGTAAATTGCCCTGTGATAACAACCAGGACATCTCAGTTCTCAACTCTGCCACAATCTCATCTGCCACTCCCCGGGCAGGCTATCCACAGTCACTTCACTGCAGGGGACCAGTAGGAGGACTGTACCCTGCTGACGGAGGTCTCCCATGCCTCTGACGCATTCTCCTTCTCTCATACTTGTCTGATCAGCTCAACAAACGAGGGAGGGGGCATGTCTTACGAGACAGTCAGAGACCCCAAGCGATCAGGTTCTGGGACTGGACGCCTTTCTCTATGGTCCATCCTTAACTGATCCACCTCAGTCTTCTGAATGGCCCCTCTGCGCCGCAAGCAATTTAACTGCCTCTCTAGCTGAAAGATGTAGGCAGAAAGCTTCTGCCCCTTCTCATGACACGTGTTCTGAAACCCCATCATGATCTCCATTGGGCTTCCCGTCACACAAAACACCTTCTCTGGTGCTTGCATGTAGGCCACAGAAGTGGCAAGGGGGTTATATAGAAACATAGAAAACCTACAGCACAATACAGGCCCTTCGGCCCACAAAGTTGTGCTGAACATGTCGCTACCTTAGAAATTACTAGGGTGACCCATAGCCCTCTATTTTTCTAAGCTCCATGTACTTATCTAAAAGTCTCTTAAAAGACCCTATCTTAACCACCTCCACCATCGTTGCCGGGAGCCCATTCCACACACTCACCACTCTCCGAGTAAAAAACTTACCCCTGACATCTCTGTACCTACTCCCAAGCACCTTAAAATTATGCCCTCATGTAGCAGCCATTTCAGCCCTGGGAAAAAGCCTCTGACTATCCACACGATCAATGCCTCTCATCATCTTATATACCTCTATCAGGTCACCTCTCATCCTCCTTCGCTCCAAGGAGAAAAGGCCGAGTTCACTCAACCTGTTTTCATAAGGCATGCTCCCCAATCCAGGCAACATCCTTGTAAATCTCCTCTGCACCCTTTCTATGGTTTCCACATCCTTCCTGTAGTGAGGTGACCAGAACTGAGCACGGTACTCCAAGTGGAGTCTGATCAGGGTCCTATATAGCTGCAACATTACCTCTCAGCTCCTAAATTCAATTCCATGATTGATGAAGGCCAATACACCGTACGCCTTCTTAACCACAGAGTCAACCTGCACAGCTGCTTTGAGTGTCCTATGAACTCTGTGCCTTTCTGGCTCTCACTACGTCAGCAGCACACCCACTCAAGCTTTCAACCAATCACTGTCGTTTTATGTCACAGAGCACTGCCACTCATCTAACAACTGAGAGGTCTGCTCCGCCCAAGTCTCATACTCCTCTTCCCCTTTAGGGGTGGGCTTCATTCCTGAGAATAGGTGGAGCATATTGTGGTGAACTACATATACCTGTCTGGGCACGCCCCCCCGCTGACTGCTCCTGTGGCTCCTCCCACAGACCTCTGTATAAAGGCGATTGGAGGCACTACTCCTCCCTCAGTCTCCAGGATGTTGTGTGATGGTCTCTTGCTGCTGGTAGTGCTCTCTCTTCCAGCTAATAATAGCCTATCTCTCGCCTCACGTCTCCGAGAGTTATTGATGGTGCATTACATATGATATCTGGGACTTTGAACCTGGGCATTTTTTCATTTATTCGCAAGAGAGGTAATGGTGGATACTAACTCAGAATTGTCACTCTTCACTGGGGGAGTGGGATTCATTAGATATTCCAAATCAAACCACTCCTTCCCCTTGCTAAGCAGAAATGAAAGAATCCTGTCTTTGACGTCTCTGCGCCCAGCTACGGGAGACTCAACTTGCTATTCAGCCCACTCACCTACGCTCTCCTCCTCCCGGAAAGTATGGACAGTTCAAAGCCTGCCCCCACCCCCCGAGCCCTAATAGTATCAGGCAGTTCCACTGCCGCTACGTCAGTGCTAGTCTGAACTAAAATAAAGTCTGTGCCCACATTTTATCCATTCTCCGTCCTACAATTGTAACCTTGCCTACAGCTTTAACAGTACTTAAAACTTGAATTAACAATTCATCAGGAGTATAAATATCCACCCCACTCAACACGCACACATTTGTTACTGGTAACCCGGTAGATGCACACCATTGCTCAAACCTGGCAGCATCCATACCTACGTATTGTAATTGCTTTACCAGACAATAGTTTAGCACACACTTAAACACACAACTGACTGGTTCAATGCTCAGGGCAGTCACACAGCATCCAACAAAATCAATCCTGGAACGATACCCCCCCAGTTGTAATCCTCAGGTTCGGCTGGCAGCGTTGTGTAAGGAAGACAGTCTCTTACCCTGTTATCTCTAGCCATAACCCAAACATGTGAAATCTGAGATGCAAAACCTCTTGTTTGTGTGGACACTGTGTGATCTGTTCCCCCATTACAAATCAGTACCACGAAATAACTGACAGTACACTCTATGTAATTAAACAATTTAGCTTTATAATTCTTAATTTGACTAAAGGGTTAGTAAAGTAAACAAAAAGAAAAGGGCCCATTTTAATGAAACAGTCTAATCTGCACCAGTTAGAGCTCATGCTTTCCCTTCCATTGGTCCTCCTTCAATTTCCCCGAGCTTCGTTGACTCCCAGCTCCACTCCAGGTTCACTTCATCCTGGTGTCTACGACCTCTCTTTTCAGGCATCTTCTCTCTTCATCTTCCACTGAACAAAAGACCCAGATCGACCAAAAGATTCAGGCACACAAGAAAAAAATACTCCCTCTTTGGCACGTTCCAAAGCCCCTGTTATCTCTAGCCAAAACCCAATCACTGCTGCTACAGAAAAACCATTACATTAGCAGTGAAACCTTTCCCAGGGTGTTACTCCTATTTTATGCCCTTTTAAGAGACTTTTGGATAGATACATGGGGCTTAGAAAAATAGAGGGCTATAGGTAAGCCTTATAGTTTCTAAGGTAGGGACATGTCTGGTACAACTTTGTGGGCCGAAGGGCCTGTATTGTGCTGTATGTTAACTACCTGCTGCACCTGTCTGCTAACTATATGTAATTGTTGCATAAGAATGTCTGGATCCCACTGTGCCTCCACTCTTTTGTAATCTTTTGCCAGTTTAGTTATAACTACCTTTTAGTTCTTCCTAACAAAGTGTGTGGCCATATTGAATTCCACTTAATAGGTTTTTGCCCATTCAATCAATCTATCTCTACCGCTCACCAGGGTCACAATATTCTCATATTGTTAGAATTCCCTCTTTTGGCAAATTTTTGTTTTACCCCCACTACCATGACCCATCCTCACCTTCCAGATTATTCATATAAGTAAATAATTGAAGGCTAAGAACTAATCCCTGGAGTACTCCATTCTTATACCCTGAAAAAGCATTAATTCTGTTTTCTCTGTATACTGCTCATTCTAGCACGTGTCCTCCAGTGCCATAAACTCTCAATTTAT
The DNA here is from genome assembly GCF_048418815.1 of Hemitrygon akajei. Lineage (NCBI taxonomy): Eukaryota > Metazoa > Chordata > Chondrichthyes > Myliobatiformes > Dasyatidae > Hemitrygon > Hemitrygon akajei. Next base: position 88,811,525 of record NC_133135.1, on the reverse strand, counting down.
CTATCAGCCTCTATTAGTGTGTCTTCTCAAAGCCTTTTAGAAATCTAAATAAACCATATCTACAGGCTCCCCTCTGTCTCCATTAAGACATGTAATTTTCTAAAGATATCTGCATGTTTCCATGTGACCTGCTAGTTATATGCACTACTGTTGCTGTGTCCTTAGTTGTCAGGGTCATTTGTTCTGAATTCTCTCTGCAAATCTCTGGTTTTGTAACTCTTTTGTCACCTTTAAGGCATTTCTTAAAATCTTTTGTGAACAAATCTTACAAGCTACTTAAGTTACCAGTTGTCCATTTCTGATTGATAGCACTACTATGAAATGTCTTGGGGAGCTTTTGCTAAGATAAAGGAATTACATGCATACATCTGGCTGTTTTAATTGTTGAAGGGGTTTGGTTGGACAGCCAGTTCATTCATTGATGTTTCTGGTCTTTGCATGTTACAGCAAAATTAATTTCTGGTCTTTGCATGTTACAGCAAAATAAAAAGGGCATAAAATATGTTTAAATTTTATTCGTTTTCATTTCACTTTAACTTTCCATATGAAGATAAATAGTTTTATTTCATTTTGGAATTGCATTAAAGTAGAATTTACTCATTTGGAATGTTGGTGTATTGTTTTTCTTCGCATTTAGGACTTAATATGCTCCTTGGTTTGTAGTTAGTATTGGTCAAAATTTGGCAAAAGATTGCAAAGGGATTTGAACTCCTTGAGTGAAAGAAGTAAAAGATCCTGCTTGATGAGGACAAGAAAATTGAGATGATGGAATCATACCATTGTAGAAGTTAATGGGGAAAAATGGACAGGATTCCCTTGTATCATGCCCATGAAGGTGGATGACTTTAGTGTGAGGGAAATGGTGAGACAAAGAACCTACACTAAGAGTAGTGTTTTTGTAGAAAATCCAATGCAGACTTTCTTTCATCAGTAGTCTTATGGCTGAATTTATTCTGTATTATTGTACTGTATTTTTTCTGTCTTTCTAATATAGAAGTAATAATTAACATTGTGAACATCAAACTGGCATTTAAATTGTCTGCATGTTTATATAGTTTGGTTTTACTCTTGTTGTTAGTGTCTGTTCTTTTGCCTGACTCCCTCTGGATGGATGGAATGTTTTCTTTTAAGTTGCTTTTTTAGTCATTTAAGATATTTATTTTGCATGTTTTGAATGAATGAATGCTGAAAAGTTGTGGAGCAGTTTGAAGCCACATTGAGTAACATTAGTTTTGTTTCTAATTTCTTTTATGTCCCCTTTCTCTCTTCTTCCCTTCCATTCATCCCTGCATCATTTTTGTTCCCTCCCTCCTTCCCTCAATCATCACGGTTATGTTATTCGGAACATCTGCATTCTGGTCTGTTCACATCAATCGCCATCCTCCACCAAATAAATTGTGGGCTTTTCCGTGGTACTGTCCAACCAGGGTGAAAATTCATTTCTACAGGCAACAGTAGCGAAGCTTGGCCCTCTCCCACGCATACTCAGCGATATCACCAAATCACTAGCTAGCCCCACACCAATTCAGCAGCAGGTGCGGCGCTTTGGCGAGAACCTCAGCTCATCCCCAAACGTGAGTGGCAGTGTGTCATCTGGGCTCCAGCGGATATTCGAGGATCCAGCTGACAGGTAGGACATTTTTGCCAAACATTCACCTCTATGTCGTCTGTTGTGTGGCTGCCCTGGTTGAGAAAGGGTCTTTTATAAACTGTTCATTTCTGTCCATCCCTTGGACTAGTCTCTGAGTGAACTCATTACTGCTGAAATGGACTGTAGAAGTCTGCTTGCCCTAAATCTGAACACTATTTCAAACTGTGTCAAAATTCAATTGGAGGTCGAGGACCAGAGGCAAGGGGATTTTTAGAATGAAGTTTAGGATTAGTTGTCTAAATCAAGGTATTTTGTCTTAAAAAGAAGGGATTGGAGAGACAGAGAATTTTGGACCTTTTTCTATTTTTTCCTCTCACACCAAAGCTGAGCTGCTCTTAATGAATGTAAATTTACCAGTAGATTGCTTTCAATGGAGACTTTAAGGAGAGATTGGGAAGGCTGTGTTTGCCCTCATTGAAAATGTAAGAAGTTGAGGGATGACCTCATTAAGGTTTATAAAATTATGTTGGGCATTGATAGGATAGTTGGAATGAGTCGCTTGAGGTTATATGTTCCAGGTGAAAGGGAAGAAGTTTAAAAGAAATCTCAGAGGCTTTGTGGAATGAGGATGTGGTAGAGGTGGATACAATTATGGTGTTTAAAAGGCATTAGGATGGAGATGTTGATAGGAAGAGTGGAGAGATATGGGCCTACTGGGAGCAAGTGGGATTAGCATGGATAGGCACTGCAGTCAGCATGGATGAATTGGGCCTAAGGGCCCATTTCTGTGCTGAACAACTCAATGACTCCAAATTACTACTTGTGTCGATTGAAAGAACTGTTTCTCCATACCTGCTGCAATTGCTGTTCCCAGGTTTGCACGAAATTTCAACATACTTAAATGTTAACATTGCAATTCGCTCTCTGCTGATATATTGAGTGCTTGCAGCATTTTCTGTTGATGCTTATAGTGAGGTCAAAGCTTTTCAGTGATGAATTTCAGGTCCATGCTGCCCTTTGGTTTAAAGAAATCTTCAACATCCTGGTAATCATTCATTCTGTTGAATTAAGTCCTGGCTCCTAATATTCTCCTGAAGGTGATAGGTCCTTTTCACAGTGTCCTGGCCCAGAGTAAATGAGGGAATGACATTGATAGGATTGTTCTGAGAGCCAGCATACTCTCAGTGAGCCAAGTGCCCGCTTTCTGTCGTGAGGGAAATGAAATATGAAACCTTTCAAGAGAGAATCTGTTGTCATCCTCCCCTTTTCCACCTTGGCACATATTGCCTCCTAAATGTACATTCCTTCAATAGCTGGGATTATGTGTAGGTTGAATATTATCCTTCTCATATTCTGTGCCTCAGCCAATAAAGCCAAATGCAAAATGTGCCATTTTAACCATCTTACCAAAACTCAGTGGCCATGTTATTAGGAATGCCTGTATACCTGTTCATTAATGCAAATATCTAATCAGCCAATCATGTGAGGTAATTCAATGTATAAAAGCATGCAGATACAGTCAAAAGGTTCAACTGATATTCAGACCAAACATCAGAACAGGGAAGAAATGTGATCTGTGATTTTGACCATGGAGTGCTGGTGCCAGATGGGGTGGTTTGGATATCTCAGAAACTGGTGATCACCTAGGATTGTCACACATAACAGTCTTTAGAGTTTACAGAGAATGGTGTGAAAACAAAAAAAATCCAGTGAGCCGCAGTTCTGTGAGCAAAAATGTCTTGTTAATGAGAGAGATCGGAGGAGAATGGCCAGACTGGTTCAAGCTGACAAGAAGGTGACGGTGATTCAGATAATCACCCATTACAACAATGGTCTGCAGAAGAGCATCTCTGAATACATAACATATTGAACCTTGAAATGGATAGGCTACAGGAGCAGCAGATCACTCCAGGTTCCACTCCTGTATCTAATAAGTTGGTCACTGAATATACCTCCATTGGGATCTCTAGTGAGTTTTGTTGAGAAGTTGGATAGCTGCAGGAAAGAAACTTTGGTGACGACATGTAGTCCTGGTAGTGATGGAATTGTAGCATTGCCCTGATGGCAATTTGGTGAATAGACTGCTAGGATGGGTGGAGTCAGCAGTAATTTTTCCAGCTCTTTTCTTCATTCTGGCAATGAACAGGTCTTTTAATGTTGGTAGCTGACAGCCAACGAGCTAACCCAGCGAGCTGACAGTATCTGTCAGCGGATTATGAACTTCCTGACAGGAAGGGAGCAGTATGTAAGGCTGGGCTCCTACTTGTTCAATCCAATCTCTATAAGCACTTTATTTTACTTTATACAAATGACTGCCTCCACAGACAAATCCAGATGACATGACTGTAGTTGGTCTCATCTCTAATAATGATGTGACTTGCTATCAAAGAGAGATAGACCATCTTGCAGCATGGTGTACTTGTAACAACTTGGAGCTTAATTCTATCAAGACAGTGGAAATATGGATTATCTTCCGTTGACAACCTCCTACCTGCACCCACTTTAGAAATTAATGGTTAGGCTGTGTCTGTGGTCGTGTCATTCAAATTCATGTGAAGTACCATTACCAATACATTGAAATGGAACAAGTACATTATTCTCTTCTTACACCACCTTAGAAACTTAACATCTCAGAGAATTTTTACTCAGCCATTACGTATTCCTGTAACCAATATTGCAAACCCTCCCTTCTCACCCTCCCTTTTTATGTCAATAACTAGCGACATCACACTGCTATCCTACCTACTCTAAGATGCTTTTCAGTGATTGTGGCATCATTATACATTGACTTTGCACTGGGTACTTACCTTCCTGTTTCACTTGTCCTTATTCCTTGAAATATAGATCTGTGAGGCACTCATTGTTTATCATTGTTTATTTCCTTTGCAAACTTCTTTTGCTAATTTCTTGTTTTCACAGTCAGCTTTGCCTTTCTCCCTCCTGTTTCTCTGTCTGCAACCACCTCCCTCCATGCCAAACTATTTAAATTCTCTCCAATTAGACTCAAATCTTCCTGCACTGATGTCAAACTTTCTAGCTAGCACTGGTCACACCTCCTGCAAAACTAAACTCCAGGCCTCCCTCCTGCACTATTTATGTGCACTGTCCTCTTATTTGCACACTCTTCATCACATCTCATTAACAGTTATATGAGATTCATTTTTTTATTATCTTCCATAATTCTTTATGCTCTGTGAAAGTAGCAAAGCTCAGCAAATTGGTCAACTAACATGGCAGCCTGATCAGTGAATAACCAACACTATCTAGTATAAGAGAATTGAGGAGTGGGATAGAGAATAAATATATTAATAAATGTTTGGAGAGAGATGTTTTTAAGAAATGTAAATATGCAAACAAAAAATACATTTTTATTTCAGTGATGTGCAGCAATTACAATCTCCAACTCAAGAAAACGTTGAAGTGTTTTTACAGAGCAAGCAGCACTTTCCAGGCCAGCCAGCCTCCACACACAGTATGACTTACTCTGACAGGGATGAAGAAGAGTCCACTTTACCTAACGGCAGGAGTGTATCACTCGTGGATCTGCAGAGCACAGCTGTAACTCAAGGGACAAATAGTGTTCCTGTTGTTTCCAGTGTACAGGTCCGGCAACTTGGCAGCCAGGCTTCAATTACACATACAGCAAACATCAAGCAGCTGCGAGAATTGCAGAGTGGGGCACAGAGTGCTCCCCAAATCCGTAGGCCTTTGCATCCAGCTCTGAACCAACAGAGCAGCCTTCAACCTCTGTCTTTCCAAAACCCTGTTTACCAACTGAACAACCCTCCAGCAGGAAGCAGTAAAACTGGCATGGACTCCAGTTCTGAAAACCTGAGTTCCTCAAGCTCCCGGAGCCATACCAATAGCGAGGAGCTGATCAGCAAACTGAGTGCCCCCAGTAACAGCAGCATTGAGGATTTTGCCAAACGCAGCGCATACAGTGAAGATTACACCAAACGACACACCATGCCAGACAGGAACAATCTTCCAGTAGCATTGCCACGGCAGAACAGCATTGGGCATTCACAGCTCCGCAGGACAGATTTGTCAGGTTCCAGCAGTCGAGCGAAAGCACCACATTTATTACCTCTTAGTTTGTCACAGAGAAGCACTGGGAGCATAACAGGATTAGCATCTACGTCACCCGAGCCACCACACAATGAAAGCCGCTCACGACAACCATCAACTTCTTCCAAAGGAGAAAGTCCTGTGCCCAAAGTCCGGGCAGTACATAGACAGCAGCAGGCACACCAGGTGAGAAAGCCTCTAAGCCAGGGGTTGCCAACCTGGTGCCCTTGCTTAATGATATTGGTCCATGGCATAAAAAAGGTTGGGAGCCCCTGCTCTAAGCTATTGACACTGTTCAGCACCTGTTTTTTTTATCAGCTATTTTGTTTATTGACTTTACTGAGAGCTCCATCCTGATGAATACTTTGGCTTTTGCTGGGGTGCTTTTCTACAGATGCTTCACTTAAACTGCTAGTATGAAAACTACCAGGCTAGTTCTCAGAAGCAACTGGTGCTGCACTCAGCACCAGTTGCTTTTGTGTGGTTCAGGTTGATTAGCAGCAGCAAGAAGAAGGAACCTTTGATGGATTTCATTTCATATATGTCCTGGTTCTGCCTGTTCTCTCATTGATGTACATCCTCATTCTCTAAAGTGGCATAGTGTCAGGCCTTGTTTCAACTCAGACACGTAAATTGAATACATACTAGCCCTAAAGTGATGAAAGTTGCTTTGTATAGCTACAGAGATCCATTTTTAGTAAAAGTGAGCAGATTCCACCTTGCGGTGGGTATAGGCCCAGAACTACCCAGACCTGACTGCATCTGGAAATTTGACCCCAGTGCAGCAGTGCTGAGCTAAAACTGAAGTTACAGCACTGCTTCTTCAACTTAATTCCCATTACACCTCGTTTGAGAATAGGAAGAAATTATTCATGCTAAAAGCGGCCCTGCAGTACTAGCCTTCTTCAGTTGGATGACAACAACAGATTCCCTCTGTCACGGTCCAGTCAGTCGACTCCTTGTTTCAGTTAATTTCCTTTTCCCTGTGTTCCACTGGGCTCCTTGATTAGGGCACCTGATCCTTATTCGAACGGGTCAGGACATAAGCGCCGGCTTACATCTACTTGGCGCTGGTTCGTCACCTCAGCAGAGCAGCAAGTCCAGTTCCGAGCCCGAGTCGAGAGCCTGCCATCCAGCTGAGAGCTTGCCGCTTCATGTGCTACCCAGAGTCAAGATACGAATGGACTTTCGTTGTTTGTTCTTGTCGTCCTGTGTCTGGCTGAGTATTGCAGGCCATTTGCCACTGCTCCGAGCCACCTTAAGAATTGTCAGTCGTTATTTGTTTTTGTCATCTCGTTCCCAACTGAGTTGGTCCGGCCGTTTTGCCGCTACTCCGAGTTGGGAATTCTGTCTCTTCGTGTCTAGCTAAGGATTGCTGGCCATTTGCCGCTCCTCTGAGCCAAGATATGAATCGTCTGACTTTGTGTGGCGTTGTCGTCTCTGTGTTCCAAGTTCCAAGTTAAGTCCAAGTCCAGGCTTGTCGTCCAAGTCAAGTTCAAGTCCTGGCTCATTGCCCAGTTCCAAGTCAAGTCCAGGTCCTGGCTCATTGTCCAGTTCCAAGTCAAGTCCAGGTCCTGGCTCATTGTCCAGTTCCAAGTCAAGTCCAAGTCCTGGCTCGTTGTCCAGTTCCAAGTCAAGTCCAAGTCCTGGCTCGTTGTCCAGTTCCAAGTCAAGTCCAGGTCCTGGCTCGTTGTCCAGTTCCAAGTCAAGTCCAGGTCCTGGCTTGTTGTCCAGTTCCAAGTCAAGTCCAGGTCCTGGCTCGTTGTCCAGTTCCAAGTCAAGTCCAGGTCCTGGCTCATTGCCCAGTTCCAAGTCAAGTTCAAGTCCTGGCTCATTGTCCAGTTCCAAGTCATGTCCAAGTCCTGGCTCATTGTGCAGTTCCACGTCATGTCCGAGTCCTGGCTCATTGCCCAGTTCCAAGTCATGTCCGAGTCCTGGCTCATTGTGCAGTTCCACGTCATGTCCGAGTCCTGGCTCATTGTGCAGTTCCACATCATGTCCGAGTCCCGGCTCGGAGTCCAAGTCCGGCTCCGTGTCTGTGTCCTGCACTTCCCGCGTCAGCTTCCTCCACTCCCCAGTCGCTCCGTGTAACACCCTCTCCTTCACAAACTTCACAACGCATTGAGAAAATTTAATGTTAATATCAATATGTACTCAGTGTTAGTCGTCTGACTTTATTCATTGAAGGTTCAGTCACCGGTTGAGACTGCCACCATGTCACCAGTGGAGAGGACAGCTGCCTGGGTTCTGAATAATGGACAGTACTTAGAGGATGACGAGACAGACCAAATTCATGAGGAGAGTAAACATGCAGAAAAGGTATGATGAAATTTGCTTACTTAACAAATTAACATTATGGAACATGGAATCTTGATAAAAATGACTTTGTTTTACAAATTAGTAGTAGCAAAGTTCACAAGAAGAAAGAAAAAGATCAGGCTCTTTCCAGGACACAATATTATGCAGCTTTCACTTGTGTGACCAAAGCTATGTTAATAAATCGGCTTATTAATTTTAGTATGTCGCCAATGTCATGTTACTTATTTTAAGTGACATCTGTATGCAGCAGGGTCTTGATGGATAGAGAAATTCTTTCTGCACATTGAAGTGGTGCCTGGAAGGAGGGAATCTAGATTAGTAATACTGGCTATTATCAATGTGTAACAAGATCAATTTGTGTTTCTATTATCCCTGTTGAAGGATACGCAGCACCAGTGAGATTACGCAAGTAAATCACCATCTTTTCCTTTAGTTACTAAACACTGGAGGATTTTACCTATCAATTTCATACACTCTTTCACACCCTTCAACTAAAAATCAACTGCTGTAATGCTTAAGCAGTCAGCCTACTGCTACTTTCTTCAGCATGTCACATACACCAAATCGCTGTGAAATACCATTCTTTTGTGTTTTTCCATTGTTAGAACTGTCATCTTAGATGCTTCCTGGTAACCTGTGAGTATATCAAGCAGTTGATAGTGATTGGTTCTGCACTGAGATGGCACACTTCTGGAGTGACAAGCACTGCAGAATTTCTAGGCTTCTCTATTTTTGCAAAATATATTTAAAGTAATTGTGACATTCTATGGTTGCCCAAAATATTCATAATCAGCTTATTATTGTCACGTGTACAGAGTAAAAGTGGAAATAGATTCTTCATATGTTATCCATACAGATCATTTCAAAAGATAAGTGCTTTGAGTTAGTAAAGGGGAAAATCAGTAACAGAATGCAGATTAGAGTGTTACAGTTACAGAGGAAATGCAGTATAGTTCAACAATAAGGTGCAAGTGTCATGACAAGTTAGATTCAGAGACCAAGAGTATGGAATTTAAACCAATTTCCATTTATGACATTGATTCATATCAATGTAATTACTATTATTTAAATTTAGGACACTAGCTTCAGGCCTGTATCTCACTCTTGGCCTGAATTTAACTTTCTACAATGATGTGATCACTCTTTCCTGGGGCATCCTTTTGTCATGGGTCATCCACCAGAGATGCTAAGCCAGGAAAAACAGTTCTTGTCAGTTCAGTTAGTAACATTGTCTGGTGTGTTGAATTATTAAAATAGAATACCTTTAACACAAACCTCACATACCCACTGCTACATCACATTGAATAGCTGAAAAATAAGCTTAATTGTGTATTTAAAATAAACATAATCTTGAACATAACATTTCAGTTGTTCCAGCAAATGTCCCCAGTTCATCCCCTTTGACCCGTACCAGTTCTTATTGATGCAGTTCGTGGTTGCATCACATCTTGGTATGGCAACTACTGTACCTGATACTGAGGAGAGCTGTGGATACAGCTCAGCACATCACAAAAACCTCTGCCACCCGGACATTCTCTCTTCTCCCCCCTCCTGGCAGAAGATGTATAGGCTTGAAACCAAGTTGAAGACCAGCTTCTATCTGCTGTTATAAGACCGCTGATGGACTTTCTGTATCATCTTTAGTGGCAAGTGATCATAATATGAACGAATTCACCCTGAAATTTGAGAAGAAGAAGCTGAAGTCAGATATATCAGTATTACAGTGGAGTAAAGGGAATTACAGAGGCATGAGAGAGGAGTTGGCCAGAATTGATTGGAAAAGAACACTGGCAGGGATGATGACAGAGCAGCAATGGCTGGAATTTCTTGAAGCAATTCAGAAGGCACAAGATATATACATCCCAAAGAGGAATATGTATTCTAAAGGCAAGATGACACAACCTTGACTAACAAGAGAAATCAAAGCCAAAGGGAGGGCATACGATAGAGCAAATATTAGTGGGAAGTTAGAGGATTGGGAAGCTTTCAAATACCAACAGAAGGCAACTATAAAAGTCATTAAGAAGGTAAAAATAGAATACAAAAGTAAGCTAGCCAATAATATTAGAGAGGATACCAAAAGTTTCTTCAGATACATGAAGTGCCAAAGGGAGGTGAGAGTGGATACCAGACAGCTGGAAAACAATGCTGGAGAGGTTGGAATGGGGGACAACGAACTGGTGGATGAACTGAATAAGTATTTTGCATCAGTCTTCACTGTGGAAGACACTGCCAGTATGGTGGAAGTTCTGGGTGTCAGGGGCATGAAGTGTGTGAAGTTAACATAACTAGAGAGAAGGTTCTTGGGAAACTGAAAGTTCTGAAGGTAGATAAGTCACCTGGACCAGATGGTGGACACCCCAGAGTTCTCCAAGAGGTGGCTGAATCACTAGATTCTGGAATGGTTCCAGAGGACTGAAGGATTGCAAATGTCACTCCAATCTTCAAGAAGGGGGAGAGGCAGAAGAAAGGAACTAGAGGCCAGTTAGTCTGACTTCAGTGTTTGGGAAGATGTTGGAGTTGATTATTAAGGGTGAGGTCTCAAGGTACTTGGAGGCACATGATAAAATAGGCCATAGTTTTCTCAAGAGAAAGTCTTGCCTGATAAATCGGTTTGAATTTGCAGGTTGAGTCTGTGATGAGGAAGGCAACTGCAATGTTAGCATTCATTTCAAGAGAACTGGAATAGAAAAGCAAGGATGTAATGTTGAAACTTTATAAAGCGCTGGTGAGGCCTCACTTGGAGTATTATGAGCAGGTTTGGGCCCCTTAGAAAGGATGTACTAAAACTGGAGAGGGTTCAAAGGAGGTTCATGAAAATGATTCCAGGATTGAATGGCTTGTCATACGAAGAACATTTGATGGCTCTGGGCCTGTATTCACTGGAATTCAAAAGAATGAGGGATGGCCTCATTGAAATCCATCGAATGGTGAAAGACCTTGATAGTGTGGATGTGGAGAAGATATTTCCTATGGTGGGAGACTCTTAGACCAGAGGACGCAGCCTCAGAATAGAGGGGCGTCCTTTTAGAACAGAGATGAGGAGGAATTTCTTTGGCCAGAGAGTGGTGAATTTCTGAAATTCTTTGCCACAGGCAGCTGTGGAAGTCAAGTCTTTTATGTATATTTTAAGGCAGAGTATGATAGATTCTTGATTGGTCATGGCTTGAAGGGATACAAGGAGAAGGCAGGAGACTGGGGCTGAGGAAAATTGGGTCACCCATGATGAAGTGGCGGAGCAAACAAACAAATGGCTAAATTCTGCTCCTATATCTATGGCCATATGGTCTTATGATAAGGTGGACACTTAACTTCGCAATACCATGTCATTGCTTTGTACCTTATTGTCTGCTTGCAATGCACTTTCTCTGTAACTAAAGCACTATATTCTACATTGTTATTGTTTTTCTCAATGTACTTGTGTAATGAAATTTTTATGGATAGTTTTTCTTTGTACCTTGGTACTTGGGACAATAATAAACCAATTTATTTACTTAAGTGCTGAACTTGAAACCCCTTAAGTTTTGTGATCCTAGGAAGTTCATTCAGCCTTCACAGGGGACTATTTTGGACAGTTGTAACATGGAAGAGCCAATTTCACTATTTCCCCTGCGCCCTTGACAAAACCATAAACAAACTCCAGAGTATCACTCCTTAATCATGTCTTATGTTCAAGTTTAATTGTCATTCAACCATACATGAACTCCATGGATACAGCCAAATGGAACAGCAGTACTCCAGAGTCAAGGTTCAAAACAGTCACACACAGAACAAGGCACATAAAGCACATATAAAATGGCAAGCACATATATGATATCAGTAAAATGCAGTCACACAAAAAATCCAAGCTCCTGAGACCATGAATATTGGGGCAATCTGTAATCGAACACAATACAGGTTGTCTTCTGCTGAACAACCAGTGAGGACGCAGGCAGCAACACAGTCCATACTAAGAGTAGCTCCTTCAGTTGCTTTGCCCATGAGCAGCTTGTTGAAGGGGAAGACCTGTAGTACTTTAAGTTCTTAATGACCAGCAGGATCTTGAGATCATAAAAAATACATTTAAAAAGGACAGCAACACTGGAGGAACTGAGCAGGCCAGGCAATAACCTCTTTTAATTCTCACTGAAAGCTTTACCTAAGGAGTCACTGTTCTGATGTCAATGATAGCACTGGCATTTCCCTTCTTAAAAATATTGTCACAAGTCCATCTTTGTCCAACTGCATCAACAAACCAAGGGCTTTTAAAATGAATAGACCAACATATCTAAACTTTAGTTGTACCTATAACCAGGGCTTTTTTATTGCAGGGTAGCATCTGGAAAGGTTTGTTTAACCCCGCGCCCCCAAATTTCTACGGTCTTATCCATGATGCAGCGGCAGGACTATATTTCTTGGGGCATGTATCAGATTTAGTTAAAATACATTTAATAACATTTGACTTGGTGAAAGGACTGAAATCTTTAATCCAATCATTGGAGTTAATATCTTCTTTAAAATAGTTTACCCCAACCTCTTGCTGAGGCAAACACACCCAGTACACAAACCCTCTGTCTGTCAGTTAAGTTCCTCGAAATAATGACATTACTCCGAGGTTCCCCAACTTAAACACTCTCTGAATTTGAACTTGAATCCCAAATTCTATCTAATCTGATAAGTCAGTTCCTGTAAAGTTAAACAAAGTTTATGAGTAGCTTTAGTCAATTTTTTCAATATTCTTATAATAGTTCTGGCTATTAAAATTTTCAATTTTAGAATTTCTAGAACAATCCCTTTTGCCCCAAACATCACAGACTTTTGTTCAATAGTTCTAAAGTTCCTTTTACTATCAGAGAATGTATACAATATACAACCTAAAATTTTTGTTCTTCGCAAACATCCACAAAATCAGAAGAGTGCTCCAAAGAATGAGTGTCAGTAAAAACGTTAGAACCCCAAAGTTCCCCACTTCAGCAAAAAAAGCATCAGCACCCTCCAGCAGCCAAGCAAACAATAGTAAAGTCCCTAAGAAAGGCCATGATCTCCAATACAACAAAAACTAATTGTTCACCAGACAATCTGACATACCACAGGCACAGTCTCCCCTTTCATAGCGAGAGAGGAGACAAACAACTTGCTGATTACAGTGTAAAACTCTACTGTGTTACTTCTTTTTCCCTGAGTTCTCTGACTTGAGAAACTCGCCCCCACCAACAAGAGAAAGGGACACTGTGTGTGATTCACCAAGTACAGAGCCCCCGACAGCCGATCCGATATCCTGATTTCTCACGCGATGCTTTAGTCAGTGGCTAGGGCATAGAATCAGCTCGTCCCTAGGGTTGCAAAGCCTTGGAACCCCAAATACCTGCTCGTCTTCTAGGCCATGTCCTTGGGATATCAAAAAATGGCCAGTTGTAAGTCCCCAGGAACAGGTCTCCAAAAGCTTATTGTTTACACAGGAAGGTTGGTGTGAAAAATAAAATAATGCTCTCATGTTTCATCTTCCATTTCTTGCTATTGTTCTAATAAAACTCACATTTTGGACCATCACAGGAAACATTTCTTAGTATTGACTCTAAACTTGTCCTACTGCAAACCGTTTCCACAATTTTTAAGGTTTATGGTCATGCCCTTAGAATATCCTGTTGCTAATTAATGCACCATTATGAGCAAAGGCAAGTGCTGCACATGACATGTCAAAACCATTGAGATAAAAACCATTCCCATTTTGCTGTAACAGGCAATAAAATGTCCATTATGGAATTAAATAAAATGGTTGAAAGCCGATTATCCTGCTTAATTCCACTTTGATTAAAGTGGGAGCACTCTTTATCAGTCCTTCCTTTGGGAAAAAGAGTGGAACATATGGAATAAAGATCTAAAACTAACCCTATAAAATCCTTGCAGACCCCTAACGGGCATACTCTCTTGCTAATTAGTTTGTGTTAAACCAAGTCAAAGGCTTTTGCCAAGTCAATTTTTAAAAATCTGGTAATTTTTTTAAATTCTTTTTCGACGTGGTTAAAAAACTTATTTAAAATAGCAATATCCTGATTGCTGCCAGGGGTTGCCATAAAGAAACTCTTTTTGCCATTCATTAGTTAAGATGATCTTATTTTCATGTGAGAATTTCAGCCAAAGTTTTCAATACATTAGACCTAATTGTTATTTAATAACTCCAAGCAGGAATTTCAGCTTTTAGTATCCCATCTATCCACAAAGTACATAGTCTTGTTTACTAACTACAAAAGATACTAGAATTAGAACCTTAATATAGTTGAGGTTCTGGTTCCAGTTCCTTGTCTGACGTAACAGTTAGTTATCAAAGCCATATGCCTCTTGTTAATGTTGACTATGTGCCTTTTACCTGTAGATTTAGCTGGCATCTCTCTGGCTACTAACACATTAATATCTTTCCGCTTTGCATACTATCCTATTCAGTTCTAATAGCTTAACAATTTCCTCTTTAATCCAGGCTGACATCAACCAACCACTTTTCTATCAGCTCCATTCTTACTGTTATTCTCACTCAGTGCCTTATCTTCCAGTACTCTTGGTAGTACACCACTGGATGTCTCATGATGGCTGAGACCTCTCAGAGATAAAGAAAGTATTACATATTGCACATTTAAACTTTCCATAGCTATCTTATCAACAGCAACCTACATCAACACAACATTTCGTGGAATGACAGACTGTAGTGGAATATTTATTGAACTTGTTTCATCCACTACACTGCATCCATTCTAATATCCGCATTGGGATGATGTTTTTCATTATGCTCACAATAACCACTAAAAGCCAAAAATTCTTTTGTTAAAACTTCACAGAAGAGGTGGGATATTCTACTACAACCTTATTCACTCATATATCTGCTGTCACAGCATTGCCATCTTACTATTATTGCTCCCATTGTCACCATCACTAGGACAGCAATTGGACAGTGATCGGCATGTAATGTCCTGCAGGCGCTGCAGGAGAAGGACAAGATGGACTCAGTGGGGTGGTTTCCTGAGCAGACTGTCCAGTACATCTAGCAAATTGCCTCATCGCCAGACTTCACAAACAGGCACCAAGACCTCGCCTGGCTGGCAGTGAGAGGGGCCCTCCCAATCAGATCCTTCCTATACGCCCGGAACATCATCTCCACTCCCTGCTGCCCACGGGAGGACTGCAATGAGGCGGAGTCAGTGACTCACCTCTTTGCACATTGTGGGTTCGCGAGAAAGGTGTGGAGGAGGATGGAAGGGATGGTGTCAAGATTCATGCCCAGCAGCTGCGTAACTAAGGACTCGCTGATTTACGGGCTGTTCCCGGGGACGCACACGGAGACAAACATCCGGTGCTGCTGGCAGATCATCAACTTGGTGAAGGACGCACTTTGGTCAGCCCAAGACTTGATGGTCTACCAGCACACGGAGATGTCCGTGGCTGAATGCTGCCGGCTGGCACATTCTCGTCTGCAGGAATACGTGCTGAGGGATGCGCTCAAGCTTGGTGCAGCCACCGTGAAGGCCCGTTGGGGAAGGGCCACAGTTTAAGGATCATCACCCGCCGGAGTGAGAGGGGTCGGGGGGGAGGAGAATATCTCTCATCAGCGGTGTTGATAGATGAGTCAACGTGGTGCCCCAGGAGTGGCTGGAAATGTATAGACAATAAAGGAACTTTGGTAAAGGAATAAGAGTCAATTCCTGGATGTTTATTGTTAATATTTTTTTATTTTATTGTAAAATAAGTCTTTAATCCTTACCTAAAGGTTGAGAGTCAATGAATGGTTTATTGTAAACATCTTTAATTTGAATAGGAACAGAGAGCCAACGCATAATTTATTGTAAATAACTTTATTTTGTAATATTCCTGTATAAAGTATTTTTGGGAAAAAAACTAATAGTATTTAAACCCCTTGCATTACTTAGACCACTAAAACCATCTCTATAAGTAAAATAAATCATTATAACTATCTTTAGGCTGGATCTCCAAAATGTTATCATTCAAATTCTGAATCAAAACTTAATTCTGAACCTACTAGCAGTTTTGGTCTTATCCTCACTGTAGCGGTGTGCTACACGCAGCACTGAAATAACGACACGGAGTCGATAAACTGCAGCCAAAGAATAAGTTTATTTCAAATTCACAGTCTTGCTTTAAAGCCTGTCTCCCCCACCCGATACCTCGAGAGGCACGTACTGAAACCCCTTGAGGCTATCTTCCTTTGTGCCTGCGCTCTGGCTAATTGTCAGCCGGTTCGAGTGTGCTAGTAATTGGGTCGCCACATAACCCCCCCCCCCCCAGAACTGGCGGTACACCCCCCAATGTCCACAGTCTGGGCCGGGCCCTGTTTGGGAGGTCGGCCTCTGCGCCGCGGTGCCGAAAACTCGACCGGTTGCGCCAAGTCCACATGGGCCAGTTTGAGTCGGTCCACCATGAAAACCTCCTCTCTCCCCCCAACGTCCAGCACGAACGTGGACCCGTCGTTTCTGATCACCGTAAACGGCCCCTCGTAGGGCTGTTGCAGCGGTGGCCGATGCCCGCCCCGTCGTACAAACACAAACTTACAGTTCTGCAGGTCTTTGGGTACGCAGGTCGGGTGCTGCCCATGCTGCGAAGTGGGTATGGGGGCCAGGGCACCGAGCCTCTCGCGTAGTCTGCCCAGGACTGCTGCGGGATCTTCCTCTCGCCCCCTTGGGGCTGGTATGAACTCCCCGGGAATGACCAGGGGTGCGCCGTACACCAACTCGGCCGACGAAGCGTGCAGATCGTCTTTGGGTGCCGTGCGGATGCCGAGTAGGACCCAGGGAAGCTCGTCCGCCCAGTTAGCTCCTCGCAGGCGTGCCATGAGAGCCGACTTCAGGTGACGGTGGAAACGCTCCACCAGTCCGTTCGACTGTGGGTGGTAGGCAGTGGTGAGGTGCAGCTGAGTCCCCAACAGGCTGGCCATCGCTGACCACAGGCTGGAGGTGAACTGGGCGCCTCTGTCGGAGGTAATGTGGGCCGGTACACCAAAGCGGGACACCCAGGTGGTGATCAGTGCCCGGGCGCAAGATTCAGAGGTGGTGTCAGTGAGTGGGACCGCCTCTGGCCATCTTGTGAACCGGTCCATGATAGTGAGGAGGTGCCGCGCCCCGCGCAACACTGGCAGGGGGCCCACGATATCCACATGAATGTGGTCGAAACGCCGGTGGGTGGGGTGGAACTGCTGCAGCAGGGCCTCGGTGTGTCGCTGCACCTTGGCCGTCTGGCAGTGCATGCACGTTCTGGCCCAGTAATGGACCCGCTTGCGGAATCTGTGCCAAACGAACCTGCTGGAGACCATCCGGACGGTAGTGCGGATGGAGGGGTGCGCCAAGTTATGAATGGAGTCGAAAACACGTCGTCGCCAAGGTGCCGGGACGACGGGACGGGGCTGGCCGGTGGCGACGTCACAGAGTAGGGTCCTCTCACCTGGGCCTACGGGGAGGTCCTGGAGCTGCAAACCGGAGACTGCGGTCCTGTAACACGGGATCTCCTCATCTGCCAGCTGTGCCTCAGCCAGCGCCTCAAAGTCTACCCCTTGGGAAAGGGCGTGAATGTTAGGGCGAGAGAGCGCATCCGCCACGACATTGTCCTTACCCGAGACGTGCCGGACGTCCGTCGTGTATTCAGAGATGTAGGACAGATGGCGTTGCTGGCGGGACGACCAGGGATCGGACACCTTTGTGAATGTAAAGGTAAGCGGTTTGTGGTCCGTGAACGCGGTGAAGGGCCTACCTTCTAAGAAGTACCTGAAATGCCAGATTGCCAGGTATAGCGCCAACAGCTCCCGGTCGAAAGCACTGTATTTGAGCTCAGGTGGCCGCAGGTGTTTGCTGAAAAACGCCAGGGGTTGCCAGCGGCCCGCGATGAGCTGCTCCAGTACCCCACCAACTGCCGTATTAGATGCGTCCACTGTGAGGGCGGTAGGGACGTCCATTCTGGGGTGCACTAGCATCGCGGCGTTCGCCAAGGCATCCTTCATTTGAATGAAAGCGGCGGCGGACACCTCATCCCAGGTAATGTCCTTGCCCGGACCAGACAGCAAGGCGAACAGGGGGCGCATGATCCGGGCAGCTGAAGGGAGGAAGCGGTGGTAGAAATTGACCATACCTACGAATTCCTGAAGGCCTTTGATCGTGGTGGGTCGGGGGAAATGGCGGACCGCATCTACCTTAGCGGGCAGAGGGGTTGCCCCGTCTGTGGTAATCCTGTGGCCCAGGAAGTCAATGGTGTCGAGCCCGAACTGACATTTGGTCAGGTTGATCGTTAGACCGTAGTCACTCAGCCGGGCATAGAGTTGTCGGAGGTGGGACAGATGCTCCTGACGACTGCTGCTTGCTATGAGGATGTCGTCCAAATAGATGAATGCGAAGTCCAGGTCACGTCCCACCGTGTCCATCAACAGCTGGAACGTCTGTGCGGCATTCTTCAGGCCGAACGGCATGTGGAGGAACTCAAAAAGACTGAACGGGGTGATGAGAGCCGTTTTGGGGACGTCGTCCAGATGCATCGGGATTTGATGGTATCCGCGGATGAGGTCTACCTTGGAGAAGATCCGTGCGCCGTGCAGGTTTGCTGCAAAGTCCTGAATGTGCGGCACAGGGTAGCGGCCCGGTGTTGTAGCCTCGTTCAGCCTGCGGTAGTCGCCGCACGGTCTCCAGCCCCCTGTCGCTTTGGGCACCATGTGCAGGGGGGAGGCCCATGGGCTGTCGGACCGCCGAATGATCCCCAATTCCTCCATCCTCTTGAACTCCTCTTTCGCCAGTCGGAGCTTGTCCGGGGGAAGCCGCCGAGCGCGGGCATGGAGGGGTGGTCCCTGGGTCAGGATGTGGTGCTGTACGCCGTGTCGGGGCATGGCTGCCGCGAACTGCGGTACCAGAACCGATGGGAAATCCGCCAGGACCCTGGTGAAGTCGTTGTCGGACAGCGTGATGGAGCCAAGGTGAGGGGCTGGCAACTGGGCTGCATCCAGGGAGAACGTCTGAAAGGTCTCGGCGTGAACCAGTCTCTTCCTGGGCAGGTCGACCAGTAGGCTGTGAGCCCGCAAGAAATCCGCACCCAGAAGCGGTTGGGCTACATCGGCCAGTGTGAAGTCCCACGTAAACTGGCTGGAGTCGAACCGTAGCTGCACCGGACGGGTGCCATAAGTCGTTATAGTGCTGCCGTTCGCGGCCCGCAGGGGGGGACCCGGCGCCCTGCTGCGGGTGTCGTAACTCGTCGGAGGTAAGACGCTGATCTCGGCACCGGTGTCGACCAAAAACCGGCGTCCCGACTGCTTGTCCCAGACATACAGGAGGCTATCCCGATGGCCAGCCGTCGTAGCCATCAGCGACGGCTGGCCCTGGCGTTTCCCGGGAACTGGCAGGGCGGGCGACAACGGCGGGCTTCTGCGCCCCACCGCTGGTGGTAGAAACACCATTGCTCATTGGGCTCCACACCCCGGCCTCTGGATTTAGCGGGCTCTGCGGCCGGGCCTGGACTGGTTTGCTGCTGGGAGTGTGGCCGGGTGATCTGTGCGATGGACGCCCCACTCACCTTCTTGGCGTTCCACAGCACGTCCGCCCGGGTTGCCACCTTCCAGGGGTTGCTGAAATCCACGTCGGACAGCAGCAGGCGTATGTCCTCGAGCAGCTGCTCCAGGAATGCCTGCTCAAACATGAGGCAGGGTGTGTGTCCGTCGGCTAGAGACAACATCTCATTCATTAAAGCTGATGGGGGCCTGTCTCCCAAGCCATCCAGGTGCAGTAAACGGGCAGCTCGCTCGCGGCGGGAGAGCCCGAAAGTCCCTATGAGCAGGGCTTTAAATGCCGTGTACTTGCTGTCCGCCGGGGGAGACTGTACGAACTCCGCGACCTGGTCCGCTGTGTCCTGGTCGAGGGAGCTCACCACATAGTAGTAACGGGTGTCCTCTGAGGTTATTTGCTGAACATGGAATTGGGCTTCTGCTTGCTGAAACCATAGGTGAGGTTGTAGCGTCCAGAAGCTTGGCAGCTTCAAGGAAACCACATTAACAAATGCAGCGTCTGTCATCTCCGGTCCAAAAACGTTTGGACCGTCGGGGTCACCAATTGTAGCGGTGTGCTACACGCAGCGCTGAAATAATGACACGGAGTCGATAAGCTGCAGCCAAAGAATAAGTTTATTTCAAATTCACAGTCTTGCTTTAAAGCCTGTCTCCCCCACCCGATACCTCGAGAGGCACGTACTGAAACCCCTTGAGGCTATCTTCCTTTGCCTGCACTCTGGCTAATTGTCAGCCGGTTCGAGTGTGCTAGTAATTGGGTCGCCACATCACCATAAATATTTCCCTACCACTATCCCTGGTGTTCTTTAAAAGCAGAGATAAGTAGTGAGCAGCACCCCACCATTGAGGACATCTTCAAAAGCTGGTGTCTCAAGCAGGTGACAGCCATCATTAATTATCCTCACCGTCCGAGACATGCCTCCTCATCAGGGAGCTTGAAGATCCATAGTTAACATTTTAGGAACAGCTTCTTCCCTTCTGCCAACAAATTTCTGAACAGTCCATAAACCCATTCACAACATCTCGCTATTCCTCTTTTGCGCTATTTATTTTAATTGTGATTTATTTTAATTTAGTATGCCTTCACTGTACTGCTGCCACAAAACAACAAATTTCATGACTAATGTCAGTGACAATAAACCTGATTTTGATTATGATTCTAAAATTCTGTGGGTGAAAACAATGTGATCTTCAGTAGTGTCTGAGGTTCAAATCAGCCCGACATGGGTCTCATGAAGTCTCTGTGGAGACTACAGCAGGAAAATTGTCTATTTGAGAACATAAACCAGAAATGACCATCCCACCCAGGGGAACAAAAAGACATA
The DNA here is from genome assembly GCF_048418815.1 of Hemitrygon akajei. NCBI lineage: Eukaryota > Metazoa > Chordata > Chondrichthyes > Myliobatiformes > Dasyatidae > Hemitrygon > Hemitrygon akajei. The sequence goes on along the minus strand of NC_133135.1, from coordinate 88,790,707 downwards.
TTTTTTAACATTCTGATCATTCCATGCCCAGCTGCTTTTAAGATAGGTTTCCATAGCTGATCAGAAGGCTCATGAATGAAGTCTTTTTGGTATGTAAAAAAAAGTCTCATCTTGGCTTTGCTGCCAATGTAGAATATGCAGTAGAGACAAGGAGATTCTCTAGAGAGAAACAGCCACTTTTACACCGTGTATAGGGATGAGGTCATCCTCTTTATTTCTGCCAAATCCTACTGCATTTCTGTTGACTGTGTCGGGATCGCTTTGTGCAATTGTTAAATATCGTTGCTTTACAGTGGACTAGACCATTCATACAGTTTCATCTTTGTTGACCTGCAAGCAAGCTACATCTTTGGTGCTTTCTGGTTGGTTGTGTAACACCACCTGATTTCTCTTCCAGTATGAGCAGGAGATCACGAAGCTGAAGGATCGGTTGAAGGTATCGAGTCGGAGGCTAGAGGAATATGAACGGCGCCTGCTTGCCCAGGAGCAGCAGATGCAGAAGCTCTTACTTGAGTACAAATCCAGGTTGGAGGACAGTGAGGAGAGACTGCGTCGGCAGCAGGAGGAGAAGGACAGCCAGATGAAAACAATCATCAGCAGGTCAGCTACACTGCAGCTTGTGGGAGTAGTGAGTATTTACATCGAACATAGCACAGGGCAATGATATCTACATCAAACATAATGTTAAGTTGAACAAAATCTCTAAAGCATATTTAAAACACTTAGTTCCCTATCTCCTATTTTGATCTGCTGTAACTTAAGGTGCCAGATCAAAAGAGAGTATTGTGTAAACACCAAACATCCCACTTCTTTTCATAGAGAAGCACAATAGGATAGCTAGAGGTGCTGCCTCGCAAAATTAGAGGCAAAGACTCAATGCTGGCCTTGGGTGCTGTGTGTGGCATTTGTACATTCTCCTTGTGACTGCTCCAGTTTCCTCCATATCCCAAAGACTTGCAGGTTGGTCAGCTAATTGGCCACCCTAGGTTGCCCCTCCCTTGTGGTTGAGTGATAAAAATCTCAGGGAGTTCATGGAAATATGGAGAGAATAAAATAGGATTAGTGCAGATGGGAACTTACTTGATGCCACAGACTTGGTGGGTTGGAGGACCTGTTTCTGTGGTGTGCGACTACAGCGTACATAACAAGATTGTTATGTTTTAACAAGAGCACAACAACTACCAGCAAAATATTAACAATAAGCAATAAGCAAATTGTCTGAAAGTTTAGGAGTTCAGTTATTAGGACCGTCAGTGCTTGTCTTTGATTAGCATAATTTCATTCTGAGAGATCCATTCATTACGCTTTCTCACCATTTTCAGGTGAATATTGCCGCAAGTGAAATTGGAATCTGTTTAAACCATATCAGAATTGGTTACATTTGTGAGCCATATCCTTGGATTGCTAGTAACTTTGGGAAAACTCGCCAATCACTGTTATATATAAGTGCTCATAAGTATACAAGAAACAGCAGGAATAAATTTCAGCAATAACCTGATATCTTTGATTTCCTTAATATCAAAATCTGTTTTTTCTACTTTGAATATGATCAACTACTGAGCCCAACAGAGGGTAGAAAATTTCAGATTCATTTTTTTCTGGGTGGAATATTTTTGTAATCATGTTAGTCCTGAAGAGCCATCTCCCTAAGTTTCAACTATTACTCTAGTTTTAGACACATCAGCAAATGAAGCACCATCTCTATATCTACACTGTCAGGCCTTGTAAGAATGAGATCACCTCTCATTCCCCTAAACTCCAGAAAGTATAAGCCAAATTTTCTTAAGATCAGTAACATTTAATTTAAGTATTTAACTGCCACCATGGATTTTAAGAACATAACATAAAACATAAGAAATAGGAGCAGGAGTAGGCCATCCTGCCCATCGAGCCTGCCCCGCCATTCAATAAGATCATGGCTGATCTGTCTGTAAACTCAGCTCCATCTACCTGCCTTTTCCCCATAACCCTTAATTCCCTTACTATGTAAAAACCTATTTAACTGTTTATTAAATATATTTAGCGAGAAAGCCTCAACTGCTTCCTTGGGCAGAGAATTCCACAGATTCACCACTCAGTGGATTTGAAGCAAGAAAGCTGCGAGTGAATGTCTGAGGATTTCCGGAGCGAAGGCAGTTTTACTACTCGGGGTAAAAGAGAGGCAAGACTGTGCAGGCGCATGACGTCAGCCAGTAGAGCGGGAAAAGTTCAAAAAGAAGACCGCCATATCCAGCGGGTAGCGGAGTGAGAGGTGGCAGAGTGATAGGGCTTTGGCTCAATGGGCTTAGGTGGTAACGAGGCGAGGTAGGTTTACCTGTGTTACTTGTAGAAAGGAAGTAGTATGTGTGTGAGGCCGGTTTTCTGTGCTCGGTGTCTGGTGTGGGAGGTCCTGGAGTTTCCCAGCCTCGCAGACAGCCATATCTGCTCCCAGTGTGTCAAGCTACAGCTCCTAAGGGACTGAGTTAGGGAACTGGAGTTGCAGCTCGATGACCTTCACCTGGTCAGGGAGAGCGAGGAGGTGATAGAAAGCAGTTACAGGCAGGTGGTCACACGACAGTGAGTATAGGAGAAGAATGAGGTGGAGGATAAATGCGTGGCTGAGGGATTGGAGCGGGGGCAGGGATTCAGATTTCTGGATCATTGGGACCTCTTTTGGGGCAGGTGTGATCTGTACAAAAAGGACGGGTTGCACTTGAATCCCAGGATGAACAAAGCGGATGAGCGTAGAGTGTGGATCAGTACTTGGAGCTACGATGTGGTGGCCATTACAGAGACTTGGATGGCTCAGGGACAGGAATGGTTACTTCAAGTGGTGGGTTTTAGATGTTTCAGAAAGGACAGGGAGGGAGGCAAAAGAGCTGGGGGCATGGCACTGTTGATCAGAGATAGTGTCACAGCTGCAGAAAAGGTGGACGTCATGGAGGGATTGTCTACGGAGTTTCTGTGGGTGGAGGTTAGGAAGAGGAAGGGGTCAGTAACTTTACTGGGTGTTTTTTATAGGCCGCCCAGTAGTAACAGGGATATCGAGGAATAGATAGGGAAACAGATCCTGGAAGGGTGTAATAATAACAGAGTTGTCATGATGGGAGATTTTAATTTCCCAAATATCGATTGGCATCCCCCTAGAGCGAGGTGTTCAGATAGGGTGGAGTTTGTTAGGTGTGTTCAGGAAGGTTTCTTGACACAATAAGCCTGCAAGAGGAGAGGCTGTACTTGATCTGGTATGGGGAAATGAACCTGGTCAGGTGTCAGATCTCTCAGTGGGAGAGCATTTTGGAGATAGTGATCATAATTCTATCTCCTTTACAATAGCATTGGAAAGAGATAGGAACAAACAAGTTAGAAAAGCATTGAATTGGAGTAAGGGGAATTATGAGGCTGTCAGGCAGGAGATTGGAAACTTAAATTGGGAACAGATGTTCTCAGGGAAAAGTACGGAAGAAATGTGGCAAATGTGCAGGGGATATTGGTGTGCAGTTCTACATAGGTGCTTTCCAGTGAGACAGGGAAGTTATGGTAGGGTACTGGAACTGTGGTGTACAAAGGCTGTAATAATTCTAGTCAAGAAGAAAAGAAAAGCTTACAAAAGGTTCAGAGAGCTAGGTAATGTTAGAGATCTAGAAGATTATAAGGCTAACAGGAAGGAGCTTAAAAAGGAAATTAGGAGAGCCAGAAAGGGCAATGAGAAGGCCTTGGCAGGCAGGATTAAGGAAAACCCCAAGGTATTCTACAAGTATGTGAAGAGCAAGAAGATAAGATGTGAAAGAATAGGACCTATCAAGTGTTACAGTGGGAAAGTGTGTATGGAACCAGAAGAAATAGCAAAGGTACTAATGAATACTTCAGTATTCACTATGGAAAAGGATCTTAGTGATTGTAGTCCTGACTTGCTGCAGACTGAAAAGCTTGAGCATGTAGATATTAAGAAAGAGGATGTGCTGGAGCTTTTGGAGAGCATCAAGTTGGATAAGTCGCCACGACCGGATGAGCTATACCCCAGGCTACTGTGGGAAGCGAGGGAGGAGATTGCTGAGCCTCTGGCAATGATCTTTGCATCATCAATGGGGATGGGAGAGGTTCCGGAGGATTGGAGGGTTGCAGATGTTGTTCCCTTATTCAAGAAAGGGAGTAGAGATAGCCCAGGAAATTATAGACCAGTGAGTCTTACTTCAGTGGTTGGTAAGTTGATGGAAAAGATCCTGAGAGGCAGGATTTATGAACATTTTGAGAGGTATAATATGATTAGGAATAGTCAGCATGGCTTTGTCAAGGGTAGGTCGTGCCTTACGAACCTGATTGAATTTTTTGAGGATATGACTAAACACATTGATGAAGGAAGAGCAGTAGATGTAGTGTATATGGATTTCAGCAAGGTATTTGATAAGGTACCCCATGCAAGGCTTATTGAGAAAGTAAGGAGGCATGGGATCCAAGGGGACATTGCTTTGTGGATCGAGAACTGGCTTGTCCACAGAAGGCAAGAGTGGTTGTAGTCAGGTAATGTTCTGCATGGAGGTCGGTCACCAGTGAGGTGCCTCAGGGATCTGTTCTGGGGCCCCTACTCTTTGTGATTTTTATAAATGACCTGGATGAGGAAGTGGAGGGATGGGTTAGTAAGTTTGCTGATGACACAAAGGTTGGAGGTGTTGATAGTGTGGAGGGCTGTCAGAGGTTACAGCGTGACATTGATGGGATACAAAACTGGGCTGAGAAGTGGCAGATGGAGTTCAACCCAGATCAGCGTGAAGTGGTTCATTTTGGTAGGTCAAATATGATGGCGGAATATAGTATTAATGGTAAGACTCTTGGCAGTGTGAAGGATCAGAGGGATCTTGGGGTCTGAGTCCATAGGACGCTCAGAGCAGCTGTGCAGGTTGACTCTGTGGTTAAAAGGCATATGGTGCATTGGCCTTCATCAATCCTAGAATTGAATTTAGGAGCTGAGAAATAATATTGCAGCTGTATAGGACACTGGTCAGACCCCACTTGGAGTAATGTGCTCAGTTCTGGTCACCTCATTACAGGAAAGATGTGGAAGCTATAGAAAGGGTGCAGAGGAGATTTACAAGGATGTTGCCTGGATTTGGGAGCATGCCTTATGAGAAAAGGTTGAGTGAACTCGGCCTTTTCTCCTTGGAGTGAAGGAGGATGACAGGTGACCTGATAGAGGTGTACAAGATGATGAGAGGCGTTGATCGTGTAGATAGTCAGAGGCTTTTTCTCAGGGCTGAAATGGTTGCCACAAGAGGACACAGGTTTAAGGTGCTGGGGAGTAGATGCAGACAAGATGTCAGGGGTAAGTTTTTCACTCAGAGAGTGGTGAGTGCATGGAATGGGCTGCCAGCAATGGTGGTGGAGGCGGATACGATAGGGTCTTTCAAGAGACTTTTGGATAGGTACATGGAGCATAGAAAAATAGAGGGCTATAGGCAAGCCTAGAAATTTCTAAGGTAGGGACAAATTTGAGGGCTGAAGGGTCTGTATTTTGCTGTAGGCTTCCTGTGTTTCAATGTTTCTCTGTGGGAAAAGCAGTTTCTCCTCATCTCCGCCTAAATCGTCTCCCCTGAATCTTGAGGCAATGTCCCCGAGTTCTCGTCTCACCTACCAAAGGGAACAATTTTCCTACTTCTATCTTATCTGTCCCTTTCAAAATTTTCTATGTTTCTATAAGCTCCCCTCTCATTCTTCTGAACTCCAGAGAGTATAGTCCTAGGCAACTCAATCTTTCCTCATAGATTAACCCCTTCATGCCTGGAATCAACCTGGTGAACCTCCTTTGCACTGCCTCCAAAGCCAGTATATCCTTCTTCAAGTATGGAGACCAGAACTGCACACAGTTCTCCAGGTGTAGCCTCACCAGTACCCTGTATAGTTGCAGCATGATCTCCCTGCTCTTGAATTCAATCCCTCTAGCAGTGAAGGCCAACATTCATTCTTAATAACCTGTCATACTTGCAAGCTAACTTTTTGCGATTCATGAACAAGCACTTCCAAGTCCCTCTACACAATAGCATGCTGCAGTCTTTCACCATTTAAATAATAATCTGCTCTTCTATTATTCCTTCCAAAGTGGATGATCTCGCGTTTACCAACATTGTATTCCATCTGCCAGACCTTGGCCCACTCACTTAACCTTAGTCTCTCCACATCCTTTGTACAATTTGCTTTTCCACTCAGTTTAGTGTCATCAGCAAATTTTGCTACGCTACACTCAGTCTCCTCTTCCAAATCATCAGTGTAAATGGTAAACAGCTGCGGGCCCAGCACCGACCTCTGTGGCACCCCACTCACCACTGACTGCCAACCGGAGAAACACCCATTTATACCAACACTCTGCCTTCTATCAGTTAACCAATCCACTATCCATACCAATACACTTCCTCCAACTCCATGCATCCGTATCTTATTTATAAGTCTCTTGTGCGGCACCTTATCGAACGCCTTCTGGAAATCCAAGTATACGAGATCCACCTGTTCCCCTCTATCCACTGCACTCATTATGTCCTCAAAGAACTCCAGTAAGTTTGTCAAACAGGACCTGCCCTTCCTGAATCCATGCTGCATCTGTCTAATGGAACCACTGCTTTCTAAATGTTTCGCTATTTCTTCCTTAATGACGGCTTCAAGCATTTTCCTGACTACAGATGTTAAGCTAACTGGCCTATAGTTGCCTGTCTTTTGCCTACATCCTTTTTTAAAAAGAGGTGTGACATTTGCTGTCTTCCAATCTGCCGGGACCTGCCCAGATTCTAGAGAGTTTTGATAAATGATTACCAATGCATTTACTGTAACCTCCGCCAATTCCTTCAGCACCCTGGGATGCATCCCATCAGGACCAGGGGACTTATCTACCTTCAGGCCCTCTAGTTTGCTTATCACTATCTCTTTAGTGACAGTGATTTTCTCAAGGTCCTCACCTCCCATTTCGTCCATAACATCCTTCTTTAGCATATTAGACATGTCCTCCACCATGAAGACCGACACAAAATAGTCGTTCAATGCCTCAGCCATTTCCTTATCACCCAATATCAATTTCCCCTTCCTGTCTTCCAAGGGACCTACATTGACTTTAGCCACCCTCTTCCGCTTTATATATTTATAAAAACTTTTGCTATCTGTTTTTATATTTTGTGCTAATTTACTTTCATACTCTATCTTCCCTTTCCTTATTTCTTGTTTAGCTGTTTTCTGTTGCTTTTTAAAGTTTTCCCAATCCTCCAGTCGCCCACTATTCTTTGCAACTTTGTACACATGAGCTTTTAATTTGATACTATCTTTTATTTCCTTAGTTATCCAAGATTAGCTCTCCCCACACTTACTGTCCTTACTTTTGACTGGAATATACTTTTGTTGAGCACTGTGAAAAACCTCTTTGAAAGTATTCCACTGTTCCTCAACTGTTCTACTAAATAGCCTGTGCTCCCAATCCACATTAGCCAACTCCTCCCTCATCCTGTTGTCGTCTCCCTTGTTCAAGCATAATACACTAGTTTTAGATCTAACTATTTAATCCTCCATCTGAAAGCGAAATTCAATCATACTATGATTACTCTTTCCAAGAGGATCACTGACTACAAGATTGTTAATCTTACCTGTCTCATTGCACAGGACTAAATCTAAGATAGTATTTCCCCTTGTAGGTTCACTAACATGCTGCTCAAGAAAGCCATCACAGATGCTTTCTATGAAGTCCTCCCCAAGACTTCCTTGAGCAACCTGATTCACCCAATCTATGTAGAAGTTAAAATCCCCCATGACAACTGCTGTTCCATTCTTACAAGCCTCAGTAATTTCTTGGTTAATTGCCATTGCCACTGCAATATTTTTATTAGGTGGTCTATCGACAACACCCACCAGTGATTTTTTTCTTTTACTATTCTTAATCTCTACCCAGATGGACTCAACATTCTACTCCGTAGATCTTATATCGTCTCTCACAATTGCCCTGTTCTCATCTCTAATCAGGAGCACCACCCCACCTCCTCTGCCTTCCTGCCTATCTTTCCGTTTTACCTGATGCCCTTGGATATTTAATTCCCAGTCATCTCCACCTTGCAACCAGGTTTCTATGTTTACATTTTTCACATTTAAAAATGTGTTTCTATGTCAACAGTCTAAGACTTTAATTACTATACTGTCATAGCCATAAGAGGAAAGGCCATTCTTATTAGATTACCAGATTTTATTTTGTATGGTCATAGTGAGGAAAAGATTATGAAATCCTTAAATGCAACCTAGATATATTTCATGACAATGAGAGCTTTCAAAACCACATGGGTATGTTCCTGCATCTTCTCAAATTCATGGCCCCAGGAGGCTTCAAGGAATATAAACCAGAAATAGCATCAGAACTATTATAGATATCCGTGGTTGTGTGAAATGTCCTGATGCCATAAATTTTAAGACTTAAGTAACAACCAGGTTTGAACCAACGTGGTAACTAATTAATGCATTGTTCTCCGAAACCACAAGGAAGTACCCCTTGATCATTCCAATCAAGTATGATTGGAATCATACTCTTCAAGTATGATTCTTCAAGTCCTCTTCAAGACTTCAAGAGGACTTGAAGTCCTCAAGTCCTTCAAGGACTTCTTCAAGTCCTTGAAGAACTCTTCAAGGACTCTTCAAGTCCTGCAAAACTTTCTGAATCTGGTCTCTTCTGCATACCCATCCATCTTGTATTCAATCCACACAAGGACATCATAATTGGTAACATATTTTCTGCTGTAAGCCCCCTTTCTCTGAAATACTGTCATATGGACTGTCTTGGGTCATTTGTTCTACACTTAAAGACATAACATAAATGCAAGTTGTGTGAGCATCACTAGATCTAAGGTATACACCAGACTGAACAATTAATTTTGTAATAATTACTGCTTTATCACTACATGTTTAGGCTGATTGTTGCTAAATGGTAGGTTGTGAAATATTTCTGTTTAGTGTAAGAACAATTTTGCATTGTGAGTGCAAAACTGTAGCCCATTGACGTCAGTATCTTGAAAGTTAGAAACTGGCTGCATTATTGATCATAGAGTCACAGAAAAGTACAGCAGGGAAACAGGCCTTTTGACATACGTTGGTGATATTAAAGCTGATTCTGATTCTAGGCCACGCCAAACCACCTAAACTATACAGCCCATAGAGCATAAGCAATAAACTGAAGACTAAGGACATCAAGTACTTATTCTGCAGTGTTCATTTACTATTAAATTGTCTTGTGACTAATGGGAATTAACACAACTGCATACAACGTGGTGTACAAATGTGAATTCCAAATGTTTCATGAGCTCGCCTATCAGTTTAGGCTTCTATTAAATGTTGAAACTAAGTTCCAAAATTCAACTATGCTAGATATGAAGTCTGAACCATTACAGTACAGGGAGAAGGAATTAGAGCAACAAATCAATGCTGGGCACCCCTCCAACTGCCAGATCAGAGCAGCAGGAATAAGAACTGATGAATGGTGTTTGGTTGCTGGATCTGGGTTACCTGCATAACTGAAGGTGTTTAAGGGTAAATTTTAAAAAAAGATAAACTTGGACTGAAAGAGATTCAGATGTCATCCCTAGTGAAACATAAACTGCTCTTGGTGTCTTATGTGCACTTCTAACAATTATAACACATTGCTTATCTTCTCCGGTTTGTAGACTCATGGCGGTGGAAGAAGAACTGAGGAAAGATCACTCAGAAATGCAGGCAGTAATTGATGCCAAACAGAAGATTATTGAAGCCCAAGTGAGTATACTTCAGTGTTCAGTCAAATGCTTTTTATTGTGAACATTGCAATTATCACATTTCTTTTTGATTCACAATGTCCGCAGAATGTACTTATTTTTTATCAGTTGTGGGAATTATGAAAAGTCCAAAGGGAATGTAGAACATTTGTTCCTGAAAGTTAATGATTAAGGAATAAAAATACTACCATGTGAGGGGTAATGCTATGTAGTGCAGAGAGAATCCTAGGGGTGAGATTAAGTTAATTACGCAGAGAAGAAAAGTGCTTAATTGAGAATTATAATGAAGCCCATGATAACCACAGAAGCTTGGAAGCTGCTGGGAGTTGCTGCTGTGAAGTCAGCAGAAGCTGACTACAGGAAGAAATAAAGTACAATTGGGGATAAATTTATTTTGAGTTATTTACAGAAAACATGTACTCAATTCTGTAAATTCAGTTCCTTCAGCTGGTATAATATCCCAAGTTACTGATGGCACAGATATGTGGGTGGATGCTCATCTCAAAGTCAGGTATGACACTGAGTTAATGAAGTGTCTCTTTCAGCCTCTGTTACTAGGAAGAAAGAATGGAGTTGTAACCTGGATCAATGTCAGTCCTCCACACCCCTCATAAATTACTGTGAGATTCTTTTCCAAGCACTTGCAGAAGCTGGCACTGATTATTACTGCTATCTGTCTAGTCATCTTCATCATATAGTCACTTTTCTTTAAGGCATTTAGGAGTATTATTTATAACTTTCTTAATTTGATCTAGTGTTACTTCATTGTAAAATTTTTGTGATTTATTAGTGTCTCAATTTTTGAATGGATTCTCATTTGAATAAGAAGTGTTCAATATTAAGCTTGTGCATGTTGATTTTTAGTCAGTATCGTGATAAAATTGATCTTCATACGTGTTTTTAATGTATTTTTTCATTGTTTTGAGAATTGGGTATCATTGGCGAAGGCCAACATTATTGCTCATTTGTTACATGTTTCAATTTTTTCAACAACAAGTTTCATATTCATGCTGTGGAAAGAACAAAAGATAACTATAATCCAGGGACATCTGCACCATCTACAAAACAAAAAGAATAGGCAAATGGTAACATAGCAACAAATCCAAATTAAACTGAGAACTTCCTTTTCATTGATTATTTAACTGTTCAGTGAAATATTCATTAAGTAAGTCAAGTAATTACTGAAATATTTTGCATGTGTTGAACTGTGGATGAGAGCAAAGGAAGGAATATTTTGTGACATTCACAAACTTTTCCTTCATTGGAAATTGGTCTGAGCAATTGAAATTTCCACATTATTGATTAATGGTTAGCCTTGAATGATATTCCATGATAGCAAGGCAAGAAAGAGGACGGTAGTCCAATTAAATGCATGGTTAAGGAATTGCTGCAGAGGAGAGGACTTTAGCTATATGGAACATTGGTCTCTTTTTCAGAGCAGGTGGGACAACAATATCCTTACAAGGGGGTTTGCAAATGCTACCCAGGATGGGTTAAACAAGTGTGAAAGGGATATGGGAGCCAGAACCATAGGTCTGTAGTGGAGTTTAGAGGTTAAGTCAAGTAAGTCTGATAGGAATGACAGGCAGAGCCAGGTTTATGAACTGTGGGGCTGATGGGGCTTAATTGTATTTGTATTAATGCAAGGCAGAGCCAGGATTAATGTATGGAACTACAATGTTGTAGCTATTTATAGAGACTTGGCTGAGAGAAAGGCAGGATTGCCAGCACGTGATCCAAATTTGATTCAGATGAGATGTAAATGGATGTATCAGAGGTGGGGAAGTTACAGTACTGATCAGGGAGATTGCCAGTGGTAGTTAAAGGTACCTGGGAGGGCTCATCCAGTGAGGCAACATGGATAGGGTTCAGGAATAAGAAAGGAGTAATCATCTTGAAGAATCATACTATCGCTCTCCCAGTATTCAGCAGGAGATAGAACAGATATGTAGGCAGATTATGATAGGAGATTTATTGGAGAAAATTCTTAGGGGATAGGTTTTACTTGCATTTGGACAGATACAGTCTTAATGGGGACAGTCAACATGGCTTTGTGCAGGGATGGTCGTGTCTTACAAACAATTTAAGTTTTATGAGGAGGTTAGGGCAGTGGACTTTAGTAAAGCTTTTGACAAGCAGTGAGATCAAGAAGATAATGGCTTATGGGATTCATGGTGACTTGGTACATTAGATTCAAAATTGGGTTGACCACAGAAATCAGAGGGTAGTGATAAAGGGTGTTATTCTGACTGAAGGTCTATGACCAGTGGTGTTCTGAAGGGATCAGTGCTGGGAACTCTGTTATTTGTGATATAAATGATTTGGAGTAAAATGTAGGTGGGCTGTTTGTAGAGGACACAGAGATTGATGGAATTGTGGGTTGTGAGGAAGGTCGTCCAAGGACACAAAAAATATCAATCGTTAGGAAATGTGGATGAAGAAATAGCAGACGGAGTTTAATCTAGCCAAGTATGGAATGTTGCACTTAAGGATGACAAATGTAAGAGAGAATACTAGAAAATAGGAGAGTGGGCAATCAGGCCCTTTAAGTGTGTTCCATCATTTAAAATGATCAGGGTTGATCTATGTAGCCTTCACTCCTCGTCTGTATCATTTCTCCATTGCATCTATACCTCGATCTATCAAATATTTACCCACTCCCAATTTAAATTTGTCTGATGATTCAAATTCTGCCACCCACCAGGGCAAAGAATTGCAGAATTTCACCACCATCTGAAAGAAGGAATTTCTGTGAACCTCAGTTCTAATGAACGACCTTTTATCTTGTAGCTATATGCCCTAATTCAAGACTCTCCCGCTAGTGGAAATGTCCCAATATCTGCTCTGTCAAGCCTCCTTAAGATCATCATATTATATGTTTGAGTCAGGTCATCCTTTATTGTTATAAACTCCAAGGAATACAGACATAATTATTGAGTTTTTCTTGGTAGAACAACCCCCTCATCCCAGTAATTAGCCTTGTGAATCATCTTCATATTGTCTCCAATGTTTCTATATCCTTTTTCAGGTTAGGGGAGCAAAACTGTGACAGTATTCTAGATGATGCCTCACCAACACTGTACAGTTGCAATACAACCTCACTGTTCTTAAATTCCAACCCCTTTACACTGAAGGACAAAATATCACCTGCCGCCTTAATTATTGTTGAATCTGTCTAATAGCTTTTTGTGATTCACTAGATCCCTGTGTACTTCACTCACTTTCATCTTCTCCGCCTTTAGCTAGTAATGTCTTTTGACTTCTCTTACTGAAGTTACTAATAACCTTAAACTTACCCACATTAAACTCCATTTGCCCACTCACTTCAGCTATCTGTTTCTGCTTCTGTCCTCTCTTCGCTCTTGTCACTTTCAGCCCTTATTTATGTATTTTTATTGATATACAGCGTGGAATAGGTCCTTCCTGTCCTTCAAGCCACGCCACCCAGCAACCCCCAATTTAACCCTCGTCTAAGCACAGGACAACTTACAATGACTAACTAACCTACCAACCAGTATGTCTTTGGACTGCGGGAGAAAACCGGAGCATCTGGAGGAACCCCACACATTCCACAGGGAGGACATGTAGGCTCCCTACATACATCGGTGCAAATCGAACCTGGGTCACTGGCACCATAAATTATTGTGCTAACCACAGCGCTAACATAATTATTCCCTGGTCCCTCTAATTTCTCTTATCATTCTATCTTATATTTTTCTTTTGTTCTCTGCTCTTCCACAAATTTTTTTTCTCCCAAAATCTCTTCCAGTTGCTCACCATGCCAATAAATGTTCTTCCCAGTGGCCCAGCTGAGAACTGGCATGTCTCTTTTGGTGAGGTCACTGGCTGGAAGGTAATTCAATCAACATTGAAACACTTGCACATCCATCCTGCTTTAATTTTTTGAATAATTAATATCTACCTTGACATGACCTTTGGCTAACATCATCGATTGTTTGATCGCCTTGTGTGTAATAATGTGCTTTATTCCCTCATTTGTGTAATCATCACAAAGCTGCTGTTTCTTCAGAAAGTAGCTACACTTGCCAAATATTGCCCATGACATGTTCACTGTATTGATTACAGGTCAATTGTGAGGATGGGATGAGCATAACAGGCAAGTAAGATTCTGTTTTCTAGCAAAGAAGTTCAGAGAGATGAGAAAACCCCACTGGTCCTTTCCTTCTCCAGCTACCATTGTATGGACTTGTCATTGCACGTTCTGCCTGTGTATATTATTTTCCTCACTGCATATATCAACCCCATATATTCTTTTTTGAAAAAGAGCAATGGCAAGATCCGAGAAATTTCAAAGATGTAAATGAAGCATCACAATGCAAGTATGTGGTTCACTCATGACTACCAAACATGGTGTAACTCCATACAACTATGGTGAACACACAAAGGATCTGAAAAGAAACACATCCAAATTTTCCATTCTCTTTAACCTGTTTTCCCTCCATCTACAGATACCCTTGGCATTGATAACTCTTTGGTCAAATGGCCATTTGACATGCAGAGCTTGAAAGGTGATTGCCACGCAGTTCAATGGTGGGAGATCATGAATGCCAAGGATAATTCTTCCAAGTAGACTCTCTTAATAGCCATGGGAAATGGGCCATGGGTGAGATCAGTCAACAAAGGATTAGGCACCAAAAGCCAGAATCCTTATAGCCTATATAAATTATTAACAAATAATGAAATGTATTGGGCAACTACACCAGTCAGGAATCCTCCTAATTTCCAAGAGAATGTTCAAGTTCATAATGGGTTCAACAAAGCATCAAATTTTATTCTGAAAGATTATCATCAGAAGGCTCTAGGTTTCAAACTTTAAGTTGGTTCTTGGTTGATCTCAACCAGAGTGAAGTTAAAACACCATATTCCTCCTTTGTGCCCTTGGTTTGTGGATGTTATAATCAGCCATTGCACTAGCTCCCAGTGGCTATCCAGTGAGAGATACTGGAAATAATTAGCTCTCATTTTCCTTGATCAAATAGCTCATCAGCATTCAATACCTAAAGAGATGAATAATGAAGCTTCAAGTTTACAAGTTGATGTTCTGTCAAATGCATAATTTTATTGGAATGCCAGATATTTTGATGAATTATCTGAAACTGTGACTCTTTTCTAAAAAATATAGAGATGTTCATCATTTGACATAGTGATACCATCCAAGAACATTTGTTTTCCTCTAGGAAGTGAAAGGAGCACATACTGTATAATGGAGATGAAATATCGAACTAATAGCATGCAATTTACACTCCTCAGTGAGAGCATCACTTTTGTTCTTTTACAACTGTTGCTTCATTCTACTCATCTTCACTTACTGCCTTCGAAATTTGCATCATCTCACTTACCCTGCCACCCAGTCATCAAAGTGCTTGTGAAATCATAACACCTTCTGTATAAGTTCAACCGGTCCCAGAAGTGAAAATTCAGTTCTTCAACATGTTCCAATGCAAGTAAAAACCTCTGTTAATACAGCCGGGTGAATTCAGAGCATAAGAAAAGTGCTCACCTTTGTTGTGTTTGAGAATTGTGCAAAATGTGAATGTTATGGAGGTGATATGTGAAACATCTGTAGGTGACAAAGCCAATGCCTTTACAGTAGATGGTGCTTATGCTGGGGTCTGCATTGCATCTTGTAATAAAGAAAAGCAATGGAAGAAAAAATGCCTAAACCATTGCAATAGTCTGTACTTTGGAGGGAGTTGGATCAGAGGATTTTCTTCAGGTCTTTGTCCACTTCCTTTCTCCTTTATCTGTGTTGTGTCTTCTTTGCTGATAATCTCAATGAATGGTATGGCTATTATTTGTATAATATTTATACTATTAAAAATCACCCAAACGCACTGCTGCCAGAGAAATTCAGCTCATTCCCAGCTCCCAGTGCTTGACTTGCTTTCGCTTTTCTCTTAGGAGAAACGAATCGTCACCCTGGATTCTGCCAACTCTCGGCTGATGAATGCTCTAACACAGGTCAAGGAACGTTACAGCATGCAAACTCGCAATGGGATCTCTCCGACCAACCCCACCAAGCTGTCAATAACCGAGAACGGGGAGTTCAAGAACAGCAGCTGTTGAGGGAGAATCTAGATGCTTCTCGGCAGACTCACATGGATTTAGCTTTCTGAATTCACTCCTGATTTATTCACAGGTGCTGCTAAGACTGTTTTATAATGCTTTGGATTGTAAGAGATTATTCATGGGGTCAATGCCTAATATCATCATGTGCACTCTGCGGAAGTCTTACTCCACTCTGGAAACTGTATGAAACCTGTACAGAAATGAAATGTAAGACTGTATTGGGGTAAATAATTTTAGAATTTAAAGTAACTTTTTTTTCTAATTATTTCTGTCAGACTTCCTACTCTGCAAGATGTTCCAAAGAAACAGTAGAGAATGGAACAATTATTTCACAAGCAGTGGAATTTTCAAGTGTTGTGTATTTTCAAGTTTAAATATTCTGGCTTAGAAGGTGTACATATCTAGCTAAGAAGCACATAGAAAGAAGATAGTATGTTTAAAAAAGAGAGATTACAGTATGTGAAGTGTCTGCTTCTTTAATTAACACACTACATTGGTTACTTGCAGGGTAAAATACCCCATGTTAAATATGTTAAAACTAAGATATTTTACGAGTTTTTTGGCAGAAGAATCTGTCATGAACAAAAACAAGTTGTATATCACAGTACCTTAGAAATAATTCTGTTTTTAAAATCAAACTTTATCACATTGAAAAGTGTTCAAGAATGCAACCATAGAAGAAATATTTCAAATTTACTTTTAGAAAACTGTATAAAGTAAAATGCTGCCGTGTGTGTGTGTGTGTGTGTGTGTGTGAGAGAGAGAGAGAGAGAGAGAGAGAGAGAGATAGACACATGATGATGATAATGACCATTTTCTGTGGTTCTACAAAACAAAGTGATTTGGGGAATGATGGTGCTGCCATAATGGATAAAGGGAACGGTAATAATGCAGAGCATGATTTGCAAGCACGCTTTACTTTCTAAAATCAATTCATTTTCCAAATGAATCTCCTTAGTTTTTTAAACTCAATGCATCTAACTTTATTAGAATAATGTTTTGCCAAATTTGTATCTAACTAACCAATTTGAATGTCTCGTGGAGCTGTTCTGCAAGAATGTTGAAGCTAGAAAGTTTTCCCTTCCCTCCAATCAACTGCTGGTAGATGTCTGGCAGTTACTGCTGCTGTTTTTGTTTATTGAAGATGTGAAGAGTGTGAGTTTAATCTTAAATTGTTGGCTCACTTTTGATGAGAACTGTTGCAATGAGACAAAGAAAATAAAATATTGTTCAATTTTTTTTCTTTTAATATCTGTAGCTTTTCTGCATACAATCTTGCATGCTGATTTGAAAGGAAACAGCATTAAAAGATATAGCAGGGCATCTTTTTATCAGGAAAATTAAACAAAAGCTGGATGAGATCCAAAACACTGATCAGATTATCTTTAACTCAACTTTGATTCTGTCACAGCCAGTCAGTACAAGTATCTCCTGCAACTGTTCTGTGGGGAGTGTTTAAGATGAAATGTTGCACATGACTACTGGTAGACTTCTTGTAGTTCCTGGGGCTTAAAGAGTCTAAAAGTACTTGAACCTTGTAGTCATTTATTAAAATTGGATCTCCCTCCATCCCTTATGATAGTAAAATACTTAACATTGTGGAATACAGACTCTAGAAAAAAAGAGGGTCCAAGCATAACTGATAAAGAACTTAATGTTGGTGTTAGGGTAAAAAGAAGTCTTTTGTTGTGAAGAATTAGGGAAACTTTAGAGACATATGGCCAAAAAATTGATAAAAAGAGAAAAAGGCTGAGAGTCAACTACCAAGCAATGGACTATAAGAGCTTTAAATATATCAAGAAGAAAAGAATAACAGAAGTAAATGTTGGTTCCATTGAAGATGAGACAGGGAAATTATCGAAAGGAGAATGCAAACAGTTTGTATCTGTCTTCACAATTGGAGCAAATTAAAAATAGCAGGAACAAGGGAGGCAAGAACTTGGGATTATCACTATAATAATATATATACTCAGTAAATAGATGAGAATAAGTAGTTCCATATCTCCTGGAAAGATGTTAATGGATTGGAAACAAAATGTAGCAAGAGAGAGAGGCTTGAAAGCAACAGGCCAGACAGCTAAATATTTCTTTTAGAAAATGCTCGATTTCCTTATAAAAGGTAGATCACATGATACATTTGGGAGTTCTGTAAGTATTTGGATTTTCAGAAGGTGTTTGACAAGGTGCCACACATACAGTTGGTACACAAGATAAACTGCTGATGGTGTTAGGGGAAGTGGGTCAGGATGGACTGAAGACGGATTATTCTATAGAAAATAGAGAGCTGGAATAAGCAGGTCTTTTTCATCTGGAAATTTGTAACTCGTGGAATATCTCAACGATCAGTTCTTGGTCCTCAGTGATATATGACTTATTTCAGAGACCTGGATGGAAGAGTTGGCAGAGTGAAAAGTGTCCAAGTTTGCTGGACATGGATGGAAGGGCATGTTTTGTAATCTGCAACTGGATGTACTATAGATAGTTTGAGTGAGTGATCAATATCTTAGCAATTGGAGTTTAACATAGGAAAATGTGAGATCATGCATTGTGTTAAGAGAAATCAAAAGATAAAGATACATACATGGAGATTGCAGATGAATAAAGTATTGAGGGATCTAGGTGTGTGTGAATCAGAAAAAAGTCAGGTGCAGCAAGTTGTTATTAAGGCAAATGATGTATTGCCCTGTATTGTAAGGGGTTGGAATTTAGAAATAGGGGCATATTCTTACAACTCAACATGATACTGGAGTACTGTGCACAATTTTGATGCCCTTATTAAACAAAATAAATACTGTAATACTGTTATTGAAGGCAGTCCAGAGGAGATTCACTAGGCTAATTGCTGGGATGAGAGGAAAAAGAAACAAGATCTATATTATTTGGAGTTTAGAAGAATGGGGGGGGGGGTGGGAGTTGTCTGCTTTTAATGAAATACAAATTCCTTAAGGAGAAAGACAATAGATATTGAGAGATTTCTACCAGTGGAAGAATGTCAAACGAAGAGACAGTTACAAAACTCGAGGCTAGTCATTTCAATCTGAGGTGTATTGGAACTACTACTCGTAGGTGGTAAATCGCCTGAATTCTGCGCCCTGGAGGGTTTTGGAAGCTGGATCACTGAGGGTATTTGAAGAGGAGATAGGTGTGCTTTTGAAAGATTGGTGAATTGAGGACTGAACTAGCACAGAAGACAAGATGAAGCCATGATCATGTAGAATGGCAGGAGGACTTTGAGGGACCTACTTCTGACCCATCCATATAAAATGGTAGGCTGACTTGAGGGACATACACCTGTCCTGTTTTCTTATGCACAGAGTTAATATGCAGGTGAAGCAAATAATTTGGCATGTTGGCTCTTACTGAAAGAATAATGGAGTATGAAAGAATACGCATACATCTGCATAGCTTTGTTGAGACTACATGTAAATTACTGGAGTTTTGGTCTCCTTATTTAAGAATATATTTGCTTCAGAAGCAGTGCAGAAAAGGGTCACTACATTAATTACTGGGATGAAGAATTCATCTTAATAGGATTAATTAAACCCATCTGCATGGGATTTAGTGGATTAAGAGGTGATTTTATTGAAATGCACAAGATTCTGAGGAGGATGTTGGCAGTGGTTGCTGTGTGGCTGCTTCTCCCCTCCCCCTCCCCCTGCCCCATATAGGAGAATACAGAACTCATAAGCATAGTTTCAGGATATGCATACTCAAGACTGAGATGACAGGGATTTTCTTTTCTCACTGTTGGGTATAGATTCTTGAAATCCTCTTCCCCAGAGAACTGTGGATGCTGAGTCATCTGCTGTATTCAAGGATCAGGTGGAGTTTTGGATAGCATCAAATCAAGTGTTGTTTGGATTAAGGAGAGGAAAGTGAAGTTCACGTGAAGAGATCAATTATGTTTTTGCTTGGGAGAGAAGATTTGAGGGACAATATGGTATATTCTTGTTCCATTTCTTATTTATAAATTAATGTATTTATCAACTACCAGCTGATGCAGGGTTTCAACCTGAAATGTTAGTAATTTATCCCCCCACCCCACCACTAACACCACTTCTCAACTTCTGGATCACTGAGTTCTTCCAGTAGATTGTTAGTTGCTAGTTGACTCAAATCTGTCATTTGTAATAGCTCAGGAAACCAACCTGAACATTGTTTAGATGCATTTAAGGATGGGTAAAAAATGCTGGCTTGGTAACATGAATTAATTGAAAAATTGGATGCTAGCAATCAGAGGTGTTAAAGTGATATCCCAAAGGAACACTTAATTAAAGGCCCACCACAGGAGCTACCTGGCCTCAACCAGCACAGAAGGTTATTTGCATAAACTGCATATGTGGTTAACCACTTGACAAATGTAAAATGAAAGAATTACTCAACCATGAGTGTGCTTTGAACCTGGCGACTGTTGAAGAGAAGATGCCAGCATCGTCCATCTCACAACAATCCATGTCAAATTTATTGCCAGTCTCAACGTTCAGTTTAGAATGTTTGGTCAGTGGCTTTGCATATGCTATTTGATTAAAGGTCTGCTTTGAGACGGTATGATTCTGCTGCTCAGCTGAAGCAGTATTTAGATCAACTGTATCACACAACAATTTGAGAATTACTGTTCATTTTTTGTTTCTTAAATTCTTGAATGGCAGGAGCTGATGAAATTTTTGGCTATTGTTCAGAAAACACACATTAAATTTGTTTGTTTTGTAACATGACATGAAAGGTTCAAAGACATTCTCAAAAGATTTTGTATCGGTGGAAATTGCATTGTATTGCAATCTGCGTCTTTAACGCTCTAACAGAAAAGCACTATTGTTTATGTAGTCAGAGTAAAACACTGAAATAAAGCCTTCAATGCTGGTAATGCAATATTACCTATATTTGTAAAATGTGGCATAAGTGTTTGCTGTCTGATCTTATGTTTGTTACCCCATTTTTAATAGCTTTTTTCAGAAGGAGAAGGATGACAAAACAGTTCACATCCTATTCAGTAAGTGCATTCAAACAATGCACACCACATAAACCTCAGAGTGTAGGAGGTGAAAGACCTTTTGTTTCCAGGATCACATGGCTATTCTGTGAGTCACCAGAGTGAATTACTTTTGTCTCTATTTTTGTTGCATTGCAGAGCAATACAATAGCCAGATTATGCTGAAAGGAGCAGATTGGTAACAACAGGGAGCTCTGCTTGTTGGCTTTCGTTCTCTAAACTGAATTGAGAACCAAAGCAACAAAATGAATTTCAACCTAAATGCTAGATTACTGAGGTCATCAGGCTTTTGTAAAAATAAATCTGTATTTCCAAACAAAATAGAAATGAATGTCCCTCACCTTATTCTGCAAAAATAGAATTACAAGCTTCTTGATGAAAGAAAAATAATGTAGGAAGGATATTTCAGTAAAAGATACACCAATGCATTTTCGGAAACATTCTTGAGAATTTTTGTGAAATCTGATCAAACACAATAGTGAAATCTGAAACTGTGCCACGTACATGAAGTATGTAAAAAGAGAAACTGCTGGAAATACTCGATAGGTTAGACTGCATCTGAGAGAACATAGAATATAACAGCACAGTACAGGCCCTTTGGCCCACAATGTTGTGCGACCCTTAAACCCTGCCTCAGCATTTGCTGTATTTTTAAAATCTAAGAATGAAACAAGTTTCTGTGGGGAGAAATTAATGATCTTGAGGCTGCATAAAATTAGCACATATTAAATTTCTGATCATGGCTATTGAATCGTATACAAATCAATATTTACCAATCTTCAAAATCTGGGCCTCTGTACCTCCCTCTGCAACTGGATCCTCACTTCTTTTTCAGGAGACCACAATCAGTGTGGATTGGTAATAACATCTCCTCCTCACTGACTGTCAACACAAGAATGGGTGCTTAACCTACTCTCCCTACACCCGTGACTGTAGGCTAAAGGACAGCTGAAACACCATTTATAAATTTACGGGTGACACTACTCAAATCTCAGATGGCAACCAGGCGTAGTGCAAGAGTGAGTCAGTCTGCTCGCAGAGGGGTGTTGCAACCACAATTTAGTTTTAGTATCAGCATCAGCAAAACCAAGAAACTTTGGGCTTCAGGAAGGGGAATTTGAGACAATGTGCACCAATCTTCACTGCCCGGGTTCTAATGTGAGGCATGATCTACTGTTTGGACAATTTAATGCTGGCTCAGATAAACTGGAAAGGTGTGGTGACAGGACTGGAGGTGAGGGTCAAGCCGATTTTGCTCGCTTTCCTGTGATGTTCACTGTTCTCTCCATGACACTGAGGCTGTGAGGCTGTCTATCTCCGAGCTTCGCAGCGATTTGTCCTGGTAATATGATGAACTGAATCCAAGGCTTGGGCCTACTCCGGGGATTCAGATCTAAGGACTCAGTATGGTTCATTCAGAATGCTGGTGCTTGCTTCTATTGTTTGCATGATTTGTGTTTTTTTTTTACTTTCTGTGCATCAGGTGTTGCAACTTATTTTAATTGGGTTCTTTAGGGTTTCTTGCTTTGTAGTTGCTGGTCAGCAGACAAATCTTAAGACTGCATAATTTATACAGTCTTGGATAATAAATGTACTTTGAATTTTGGAAGGGTCAGTGGTGGAAAGGTTGAGCTGCCTCAAGTTCCTGGGCCTGGGTATCAAGTTCTCAGAGGAGCTGTTCTGGGCCCAGCACATTGATGCAATTACAAAGAAGGCACACCACCAGCCATATTTCATTGGGAGTTTGAGGAGATTGTTATGTCACCAAAGACTTGCAAATTTCTATAGATGTATGGTGGAGAGCGTTCTGATCAGCTCCATGACCATCTGGTGTGGAAGCTCCAATGCAGATGGGTGGAGACTCAGCCGGCTCCATTATGGGCACAACCCTCCAAACCATCCAGGACATGTTCAAGAGGACTTGCCTTAAGAAGGCAGCATCCATTATTTTTTTTTTAATTAGTCATTATTTTTAATTATGTTACTCCAATCTATAATAATACCTAATCTTTCAACTTTCGTGGTATCTTGGGAAATCTTTTTAAAATTCTCCATGTTGCTATGTGTGTCCCCACCGATCATCCAGGCAGAAAGATAGAAGAAAAATAGAGTATAAAGAAAAAAACAAAATACCCCCTTAATAATGTTGTGAAAAAAAAAGAACACAACATTACCCCCCTCCGTTGTACGGGTCATGGCAATCGCCATGATTACACACGTGAATCCCGCAGTAACCGATCCAAAGCTCCCCAGCCCCCCCCCCCCGCAACATAAAAAAGTATATATATATATATATATATATATATATATATATAAGAAGAAAAAAATATTATTCTCAATTAGTATTTCTGAAATTTTACTTTTCTCCCCTGTATCATCCTTAAATGTCCATCACTTCCATTCACTGTCTCTATCTTCATCTTTAATCCATTACGCTTGGAAGTCTCTATGTGTAATTAGCGAATAAATGGAAGTTTTTGTGCAAACTCCTCCGCTTCTCGATAATCGGTAAAAAACCTTCTTTTTCCCTCCTCCAAAAAAATTATCAGTGTTGCTGGGTGACGCATTATAAATTTATAACCCTTTTCCCATAAGACTTTTTTCGCTGGGTTAAATTCCTTCTTTCTCTTCAAAAGGTTATAACTTATATCAGGATAAAAAAGAACTGCCTTCCCTGCTATCATCAATGGCCCGTTTCTCTTTTTGGCACATTGGGCAGCTGCCTTCAGGATCTTTTCTTTATCTTGGTATCTTAAGCATTTTATCAAAATTGATTGTGGATTTTGATCAGCTTGAGGTCTTGACCTTAAGGCTCTATGAGCCCTTTCAATCTCAATTAGAGTTTCTCCTTCCATTTCCAATTTTTCAGGGATCCATTTTTGAAAAAAATTTATTGGATCTTCTCCTATATCTTCTTTGAGTCCAACAATTTTAATATTGTTTTATCTACTAAAATTTTCAAGCTTATCAATTTTTTCCATAAATTGTTTTCTTTCTGATGTCCAGGCAGTAATATCATTTTCCATTTTATTCATTCTTTCAACCATGTCTTCCATTGTAGTTTCCAAATCTATAATACTCTTTTCCATTTTTTCCTGTCTTTTTGTCATTTTATCAAACATAATCTCCATATTTGTCATTTTTCTTTTGTTTACTTTTAATGCACCTAATTTAGGCATTATTTGCAACAAAGTCTTTTCTATATTTCCAGAAAAACTTTTACCTCTATCTTCATCTGATTTTTCCAGAGAATCTGACTCTCCCTCAGATTAGCATCCATTATTAAAGGCCTTCACCATTTGGAACATGTCCTCATCTCGTTACTACCAATGGAGAGAAGGTATAGGAACCTGAAGATCCACTCAACACTAATTTAGGAAAAGCTTCTTCCTCTCTGCCATCAGATTTCTGAAGTCCACAAATTCATAAACATTATTATTCCTTTTTTGCACTATTTTTTAAAATTTCATAATTGATAGTTTTTTAAATGTCTTTGCACTGTACTGCTGATGCTAAACAACAAATTTCAAGACGTATCAGTCAATGATAATAAACCTGAGTCTGATTTTGGTCTACTCCAGGGGGAAATGTGAATGTAAATTCTGCACCCCTTTGTGCACAGTGGTAAGTTCATCTGAAGTAGTGGCCCATCTGCTAGTGTTCACATGGGAAATGGAAAGAAAGAAAAATAATTAATATTTTTAAAAAAACTCAAATTCTATGCTGAAATCCCCAACCTGGCGAATTACAGCAAATCAGATCTTTGAAACATTGTACAATTCTGACAATTGGAGATCAATGTGTGAAGCCGTGCACTTCCACCTAAGAAAATGGATAAGTTCATTTTCTAAATGCCAAGAAACTAGGGACAACAAGAAAGCAGTGAGTCCAATTTGTAAAACCCAAATAAAGCAAGACAGGAACAAATATCAGCAGAAAAGCTAATGCCAAGTTACCCTTTATCTCAACAGGCAGAATATAGCTAACTAATAGCACAGAAATTGAAGTGCTCTGCCAATGTGTGGCACAGTCACACAGCTGGCAGAGCTGCTGCCTCTCAACTCTCGAGACCTGGCTCAATCAAGTCTATGGAATCTGCATGTTCTCCCTGTAACCATATCTGTTCCCTCTGGGTGCTCCAGTTTCCACCCAGTTCTGGATTAATAGGCTACTGTAAATTGCCCCTAGTATGCAGGTAAATTGTAGAATCTGATGGGAATACAGGGAGAATAAGTTAGATTAGTGTAAATGTGTGTTTGAGGCTTGGCACGGACTTGGTGGGCTGACAGACTTGTCTTCACACTGTGTGCAATGCATTTCAGAAACAATGTACTTTGGAGGTGCTGCACCCCAGATTCACCAAAAGGATTTAGAGGGTTATTAATAGAAGCAATTGTATTCTCTTAACCTGATTAAAGTGTTTCAGATGGTTAGAAAATTTGCCAGGATAAATGAAAATAATCCCTCTTTAATGATAGACAAAAACAAGGGGAGATCAATTTCAAGCTGTAGTAATTCCACCTGCAAGTTTGCAGATGATGCCGGTGTAGTGGACTGTATCACAAAAAATTGATGTATCTGAGCACAGGAAGGAGATAAAGAGCTAGTGCTATGTGTTACACCTTTCCCTCAATGTCAACAAAACAAAAGGGCTGATCATTGACTTCACACAGGGTATTCATTGCTCATACTCTTGTCTACATCAGTGTTGCTGAGGTTGAGAGAGTTGAAAGTTTGTATGAGTGAACTGCACCAATAGCCTGCCCTGGTCCAACTATGTAACGCCCATGGTCAAGAAACCTCACCAGCTGCACTGCTTCTGCAGAAGGCTAAATAAATTTGGCATATCACATTTGACACCCCTAGTTTTTATCAATGCACCACAGAAAGCAACCTTTCTAGATGCACCATGGCTTGGTAGGGCAACTGTTCTGCCATGACCACAAGGAACTGCAGAAGTTGTGTTCATAACTCAGCAGTTCAGAAAAACCAGCCTCCCTCCATGGACTCATGCTGCCTCAGTAAAGCAGCCAGCACAATCAAAGCTCCCACCCATCTTGGACATTCTCTCTTCTATCCCTTGCATTGAGCATAAGATACAGAAGCCTGAAAGCACATATCACCAAGCTCAAGGACAAATTCTACCCTGCCAGGAGACTACTCAATGGTTATCTTATATGATAAGATGGACATGACCTCACAAGCTACTTCTCTATGGCTTTGCTCTTTATTGTCCTACCTGCACTGCGCTTTCTCTGTAGCTGTTACACTTTATTCTGCATTCTGTTATCGTTTTACTTTGTTCAAAGTAAATGTATTATCAAACTACATATATGTCACCATATACAACCCTGACATTCATTTTCTTATGGGCATACCCAAATCCATAATAGAATAATAACCATAATAGAATCAATGGGCATTCAACCAGAGTGCAAAAGACCAACAAACTGCAAATACAAAAAGAAAGGCTTAGTAATAATAAACAAACAAATACTGAGAAAACATGAGATGAAGAGTCCTTGAAAATGAGTCCATAGGTTGTGTGAGCATTTCAATGATGGGGTAAGTGAAGTTAAACTCCTTTGTTCCTGAATCTTGTGGTGTGAGAATTTCTAACCAACTCCAGTCAATGTATAGCTCTAAAATCACAATCAAAAGTTTTCATGTGAAAGTTTCAATGCTTTTCAACTGGGGAGTTAGGCTAGACTAAAGTTACAATCCATAAACTTTATGAGCTACTTTTAGAAAGAAATCCAGCAGAAACTGTTATTATTTTGCTCAAGGGTTGAAAAGGTTATACTTTGTACTTTTCACATCTGGTTTATGTGGATAAAACCACTTGTTGACCCAAAACATACTTGCATCTCATTAAAGAGTATACTGTAGTGTACATCCAATTTAACCTGGAACAGAAGGACTACAACATAATATGGTCAACTCTAGTGACTGCAGTACAGAGTTAAATCTGTAAAGATCTCTTTACACTGTCATCAAGTTTTTAAAGACTTTATGCACAAAATGCGCATTCTGGATCATTAAGCTACATCATCAGATGTAGCTGGTAATGTTGAATCCCTGGAAACTAGTTTACAAATCCAAACAATGTGGCAGAAGATGCATTCAAAGTGCTTTGGAAAAGTATACAAATTCAATCTTGGGTCACTTTACTTGGATGCCTCATAGTCTTAGTGTCAATGGTGATCAACCCGATGTAATGAAACAAATACCACAGTTGATTCTTTTCCACCTTTATTAGTAGCAAGCTACGAGAGGGAACATTCCATCTGCACTCACAGAGAATCAGACACTTGAAGTCTCTCTGTCTAAGGACAGAGATACAGAGTTTTTTATACCATCTTTGTCATGAATGCCATCAACAGTGATAGTCTGAGACAAAGGGCACTTAATCACCTAAAACAGAGGTAAACGTACTTGCCAAAGCACACATCAGGCAGAGGTAATCAGAAAACAGAGTACAGATTGTTACATCCTGCAAGTGAGACGAGTCAGCAGGACAAATTGATCCTTTAACATCTCAATACAAAAGAACAGATCCATAGACATTCTGGCTATTCAAATAGAGCAAAACTTAATAATTTAGATAACAGACTTCACCAAAATTAAGAAAGAAATATAGAGAATGTCCTGCCTTATCTCCACCTTTTGTCGAAACCAAACGGTGTGAAAAGTTAGGAAACATCTTCTTGTGGGTTTTGTAAATTTATAATCCTTATTTTCACTCAAAAGCAGTTGTGAGACATTATTCAAACATACTGCTGTTACAGACATAGTCGGTACTTAACCCAAAGTTGAAATTTAAACACGAAATCAAAAGGTGTGAAGAGTCAGGAGACCAACAGCTGCTCAAACTGCAGCCATTCTCAAACCAGAATACACAGACTCAACCTTAACCATTATTTATAGGAATCGGAGACTCCCTAATTTCCTTAAAACTTTATCATTAGGAATCCTCTCCATGGACCACTGCCAAATAACAGACAGTTCACAGCTTCCGCTCTCTGGATGTGGAAGCCCAATAGTCAAAACCCTGTGTCTATAAACTGGGGAAGTCAGAGGCCCATTGTCTGCAAGTACATTAGAGGCCAAAGGCCTCAAGGCTGTCTTGTGGTTGGAGAACTGTGGGTGTGTGAATGGTGTTGTGTTGATGTGTCCTGTGTTGTTCTGCTGGCCATTGTGGGCATGTGTTGTTAGTTCAAAGTTCCAAGTACATTTATTATGGAAGTATGTATACCATATACAACCTTGAGATTCATCTCCTTACAGAAAGACAAAAAACAAAAAAACCCAATGGAGCCCATTTAAAAAATGACCGTGAAACACCAAGTGCAGAGTGTGGTGAACTACATATACCTGTCTGGACTGCTCCTGTGGCTCCTCCCACAGACCCCTGTATAAAGGCGATTGAGGCCTGAGCCCGGCCTCATTCTCCAGGATGTAGTGTTGTCCATTCTTCCAGTCAATAAAAGCCGATATCTCGCTTCTTACGTCTCAGAGTGAGTTATTGATGGTGCATCACAGAGGAAAAAAAACCATGTAAACAATAAAAGTAAGCAAATTTAATTCAGAACTGAAGTTCCAAAAGTGAGTTCACAGCCACAAAGCTAGTCATCACAGCAGCCGATTCATTAGTTATAGGCCACAGCCTCAGTTCATCTCAGGACAGGATAGGCTTCTTCACCTCTGCCCTCTGTCACCACAACACAGGTGTCCCCCAGGGTTGTGTCCTGTGTCCCCTTCTCTACTCCCTTTACACCAACAGCATTGCCACACACAGCTCCAATCTGCTGACCAAATTCACAGATGATATGACTTTGATCGGCCTTATTTGTAGTGGTAATGAGACCACCTGCAGAGGAGAGGTTGACACTCGGACACAGTGGTGCCAGGATAACAACCTCTCCCTCAATGTCCAAAAAACAAAAGATCTGATTGTGGACTACAAGAGGAATGGAGACAGGCTGGGCCCGATCAACATAAATGGCTCTGCTGTTGAGAAGGTGAGTAGTTTCAAGTTCCTCGGTATACACATCACTGTTGATCTCATCTGGACTGTATACCTTGGCTTTGTGGCAAAAAAAAACATCTCTTCCACCTCAGGAGACTGAAGAAGTTCAGCATGGCCCCCAAATCCCTAAGACCTTCTACAGGGGCACCATTGAGAGCATCCTGACTGGCTGTATCACCACCTGGTACGGGAACTGCACCTACCTTGATCGGTGGGCACTGCAGAGAGTGGTACCGACAGCCCAGTGCATCGGTGGACATGAACTTCCCTCCAGTGAGGACATTTATAGCAGCAGGTGCAGAAAGAAGGTCAGGAAGATCATTGGGGACACCAGTCACCCCAACCATAAACTGTTCTAGCTACTTCCATCTGGCAAACGCTACCGCAGCATGAAAGCCAGGACCAACAGGCTATGGGACAGCTTCTTTCTACAAGCCATTAGACTTAAATTCACTTGTCTGGACATTGCAATGGAGTCATGATGCAAAGATTTTTACTCCCTCGCTTTGTGAGATGGATGTAAGATTTAAATAAATTCTAAATTCTAGCACACACAAAATGCTGGAGGAACTCAGCAGCATCTATGGAGAGGTACCAGCAGTTGATGTTTTGGGGTGAGACCCTTCAACAGGTCTGTAAAGGAAGGGGGAAGAAGCCAGAATAAAAAGGGGGTGTACAAGCTGGTAGGTGATAGGTGAAGCCAGGTGAGGGGGAAGGTAGATGGGTGGGTGGATGAAATGAGAAGCTGAGAGTTGATAGGTGGTAAACGAAAAGGGCTGGAGAAGACGGAATCTGATGGCAAAGGAGAGTGGACCATGAGAGAAAGGGAAGGAGAAGGGGCATTAGAGAGAGATGATAGGCGGGTAAGGAGTAAGGGGGGAGCCAGAATGGGGAAAAAGAGAAGGGAGGGGGGATGAACTGGTGTCCTGCCAGCTTGTACTCTACACTCCCACACCACCTTCTTCTTCCCTCCTTTCCAGACTGATGAAGGATCTCAGCCCAAAACCTCACTATATATGTTTCCTGACCTGTATTCTGTGATCAGCATGGACAAGGTGGGTGAAAAGTGTCTGCTTCTGTGCTATAGTATTCCCAGGCACCTAGGTTCCTCCTGATAACCAACCCTCAGGATCATACATGTTTCAATAAGATCACTGCTTGCTCTTCAGCTGTTTGTAGATGTTACACATTTCAGCCCCAGCACGCTAGGAATTATTTTTACAATACTTGAGAGATTTCCAGAAAAATGGAGAAAGCACTTATAAAGCCTCCTTGAAAAAGTGGAACATCAAGACTACCTGGTAGGTTGGTGTCCCTACTCCAAAACACACTCAGTCTGGAGAAGCAAATGGAAAAATGCTGAATGCCTTCAGTTTCTCCAAGGAGAGCCAACAGAAACCAGCTTCAAACAAGAGAATAAGAAGAAGGTCTGTTCAGCTCAAATTACTGGTCCCGTTTGACACCAATTGCCCCACAGTTAGCACAGTCTGCAGATCTGGTACAGAACTCCCTGGAGTACTGATGTCAGTGGACAGCTATAGCCTGGCTGTGCTGGTATGTTGGAGTTACCCAATGAGTGGGAGTGGGGTGGTTATGGGACACAGAAGGGCAGGATAGATTTGGGAAATCTTAGATGGGCTTCAGGAGGTAGATTGGGGAGGTGCAAGGGTTGATGGTACATTTAACCCATCACGGAGCAAGGTCAAGTGATACTGGGCCCCAGTGACTGCACAGTAGTCAATGGATGAAGTCTTGAGGAATGCCTCAAAAAGAAGCCTAGATAGAGTGGATGTGGAGATGTTTCCTATTGTGCTGGAGCCTAGAGCCAGAAGACATAGCCTCAGAATAGAGGGACATATACCTAGAACAGAGATGAGAAGGAATATTTTTAGCTAGAGGGTGTTGAATCCGTGGAACTCATTGCCACTGGTGGCTGTGGAGGCCAGATCATTGGGTGTATTTAAGACCGAGATTGATAGGTTCTTGATTAAACAGTGTGTGAAAGGTTACAGGGAGAAAGCAGAAGAATGGGGGGGGGGGTGGAAATAATGAATTGGAGAAGTAAACTCAATGGGCTAAATGGCCTAATTCTGTTGCTATCTCTTATGGTCTCAGTAGAGGACAGCTTGTGGGAGGGAAGTTCAGATGGAGGCTAGTAATGGAAGTGTGAAGTGGTGATCTCGAAGGTGGTCACTGAGACCTTGAGTTATGCAGGGTAAAGGAGCAGGAGGAGGCCAAAGAGGTGGGAAAGTGGAGGGACTTAAGATGGAGAGGGTGAGAGAGCTCTTGAGGTGGGGAAATAATTTGATTTCCCTGTGGCTGGGCAGACTAAAACAAAAGGACATTAGTTAAAGCTGAGAGGTTCAGAGATAATCTGAGAGGAATTTTTCCTCATAGAGAATGATTGGAGCCCCATACTGTCTAAGGAGGTGGTGGAGCCAGATACTCTTACAATATTTAAGAGGCATCTAAAGAGACATTTGAATTGCTAAATCTCAACAAAACACCAATATAGACAAACTGGCAGACCTCAATTATCTCCAGTAACATTTGATTGGTTACCTAAACAGGTTTGTAGGCTGGTGCTTAGGATGCACCCGTCCCTCAATCAGCCACCCCAACTCTCGTCATGGATGCTGCATGCAGAAAGGCTCCTGTCATGTCTACTTCCCTTTTGAATGGCATCGCCGGAACCATTTTAAACGAGGTTGTAAATCTACACTTATTGCTGAATTGCCCCTTTGGCCTGTGAAAGTAAACACAAGAAATTCTGCAGATGCTGCAAATCCAAAGGTCAGGTCAGGCAGCTTCTATGGAAATGAACCACCAGTTGACATTTTGGGCCTGGAAAGGTAGGGGGAAGGCACTAGGATTAAAAGTTGGAGGGAGGAGCAGGGGGGTAGTTAGAAGCTGAAGCCAGGTAGGTGGGAAAGGTAAAGGGCTGGAGAGGGAGCTATCTGATAGCTGAGGAGAGTGGACCACAGGAGAAAGGGAAGGAGCAGAGAGCCCAGGGCGAGGTGATAGGCAGATGAGAAGTAAGAGGTCAGAGTAGGGAATAGTAGAGGGGAGGGGAAAAAATTACCTGAAGGAGAAATCGATATTTGTGCCATCAGGGTGGAGGCTACCCAGATGGAATATGGGATTTTGCTCATCCTGAGGGTGGCCTCATCTTGGCATAAGAAGATGCCATGGACCGACATGCCGGAATGGGTTGCCAACCTATCCCGTATTAGCCAGGACATCCCGTATATTGGGCTAAATTGGTTTGTCCCATATGGGACCGCCCTTGTCCCGTATTTGACTGCTACTACTCTGTAATCACCAGAGGACACGCTTACAGACAGATCCTAGATCTGATGCAACAGCGTGTGTGTATGTTGCATGTGCTGTTGATGCCACACACGAGTGATTCACCTGTCATCCAATCACAGGCCCCCTTATGCGCATCAGTTGTGTGCTATATTTTGCCAATTCCTGCCAAAACAAAAAGTTTCAGTAATGTCTGGTATTGTTCGGTTGGTATGGCATATGCCAATATGGATAAACCTCCAAAAAAGAAAAGACTGCAGCTATAACAAGCAATGGGAAGCAAAAAAGACATGGGTTAAGCCTGTCAGTGGTGACTCGACACCAATGAAGGCCTTCTGTACTTTATGCCGTAGGGAATTGTCAATTGGCCACGGAGGTGAGAATGACCTAACTCAGTGTGCTTCCACAGAAGTGCACAAGAAGGCCACACTAGCTAAAGGTACAGGCAATATTGGTGCAATCTTCGTGAAATCTACTGCAGAAAATGACAAAATCACGGCAAGTGTACCACACGGTTAACACAGACTCAGCTGCAACTGCACCAACTGTCTTGCTAAGCTCAACAGTGTTTTGTTTAATGACTCAAATGTTGTGAAGAAGATGCACTTGGGAAGAACAAAAGCTTAGATGATTACAATGAATGTTTTAGGACCAAAGACTGGCGGGATATTATGGATGATCTGTCCCCGATCAAAGAAGATGAGCCCACGGAGCCTGCGTATTTCTCAGTTGCCACCAATGCCTCAAACAAGGGAGATAGAAAAATGTTTCCTGTGTGTGTGATATTTCTCTGACTGATGGAGTGCAGTGTAAGTTACTTGACTTTTATGAAGACAGTGATGAAACTGCAAATGGAACACATCAAGCTCTGATGAGCTGTCTGGAAAAGTATGAACTGGATATTAGACACGTCACAGCCTATGCAGCAGATAATGCCAATGTAAACTTTGGAAAACACCACTCAGTTTACCAGTTATTGAGCAGTGCCAACAATCACATTCTGAAAGCTAATTGCCCAGCTCACATAGCTCATAACGCCTGCAAGCACACCTGTGATCAGCTGTCAGTGGATATTGAGACAATTGTTCTAAAGGTCTACTGCCACTTCCCAATATCTGCTTTCCAAAGAGAGGAACTGCGTTCAATTTTTGCCTTAGTTGACATTGAGTGGCATGAAATTCTGCGTCATGTTTGCACACAATGGCTCTCTCTTCATCCAGCTGTCGAACATCTCCTGCAAAGCTGGCCAGCTCATATGCCATACTTCAGGTCCCTTGAGACTTGTCCTGTAGCACTGAAGAGGATTTTTGAGGATGAAGAAAAAACTGGAGCTACTGAAATTTATCTGTGCTTTTTCCACAATGTGGGGTTTATTTTTGACCCACTTGTAAAAAAGCTGGAGGAAACAAAGCTCTGCATCACAGATGTTTACAAGGAAGTCCAAAAGTTCAAAATGAAGATGCTTCAGTGGAAACAGGACAGCTTTTTTGGACACCAGACCAAGCAGCTGATGGACAAGCAAGTGCCAGCAGCAACAGGACTTTGTGAAGTTCTATGACTCTGTCATTACATACATTGACAAGTGGTTTGATTTTTCATCAGAAAATGTAATGATGAAACTGAAACCGATCAGCCTCTTTGAGGAGTTCTCCTTCACTGACCTGGAGCAGGTGGTGGTGTCAATGGTGATCAACCCGATGTAATGAAACAAGTACCACAGTTGCTTAATTTCTGCCTTTATTAGTAGCAAGCTACGAGAGGGAACATTCCATCTGCACTCACAGAGAGTCAGACACTTGAAGTCTCTCTGTCTAAGGACAGAGATGGAGTTTTTTATACCATCTTTGTCACGAATGCCATCAACAGTGATAGTCTGAGACAAAGGGCACTTAATCACCTAAAACAGAGGTAAACGTACTTGACAAAGAATACATCAGGCAAAGGTAATCAGAAAACAGAGTACAGATTGTTACATCCTGCAAGTGAGACAAGGAGTCAGGAGGACACATTGATCCTTTAACATCTCAATACAAAAGAAGAGTCAGATCCACAGACAACAACACACACAAAATGGCGTCCTGATGAAGGGTCTCGGCCCGAAACGTCGACAGCGCTTCTCCCTATAGATGCTGCCTGGCCTGCTGTGTTCCACCAGCATTTTGTGTGTGTTGTTGTTTGAATTTCCAGCATCTGCAGATTTCCTCGTGTTAGATCCATAGACATTCCGGCTATTCAAATAGAGCAGAACTTAATGTTAGATAAGAGATTTCACCAAAATTAAGAAAGGAATGTAAAGAATGACCCGCCTTATCTCCACCTTTTGTCGAAACTAAAAGGTGTGAAAAGTTAGGAGACATCTTCTTGTGGGTTTTGTAAGTTTATAATCCTTATTTTCACTCCAAGAAGCAGTTGTGAGATATTATTCAAACATACTGCAGTTACAGACATATGTAGTCGGTACTTAACCCAAAGTTGAAATTTAAACATGAAATCAAAAGGTGTGAAGAGTCAGGAGACAACAGCTGCTCAAACTGCAGCCATTCTCAAACCAGAAAACACAGACTCAACCTTAACCATTATTTACAGGAATCTGAGACTCCCCAATTCCCTCAAAATGACAGAGACAGTCAATATGGACCAACTCTAAAAAAAAGTTCTGTGCTAGCCGGGAGGAAATACAGAAAGCCAGACAGGATATCACAAAATCCACCAGTGAGAAGTAGGTGACAGTTTTTCAAAACATAGGGAAAGCCAACTTCATCAACATGTTCAGGATTGTCTCATTTGTCCTCAGTGTGCTAGGCTCAAATGCCCCTGTAGAGAGGATCTTCTCGCTGATGTCCATTAAATGGTCAGACTCAAGAAACAGATGCAGCGCAGAGCTGATCAAAAATTAACTTCAATTATCTGTGAACTGTGACTTGTTATCTAAGGACTTCTCTCTGGCTCTGCAAAAGGACAAAGGAATACTTGAATCAGTCAAGAGCAGCAAGAAATATCCATGGAACAAGTAGACTTGGTGAGGACCCCCCCCCCCCACCCTCTTTTCCAGTGATTATATGTCTACACTATAGGCACATACAGGGTTATTTCGTGTTATTTCATGTCTGACTGATAGTCAGATTATGCTCTGTATTATGCTTTGTTCTAATTTGGTGTTACATTTCATATATAACACTGAAGATGTGTATACATGGTTCATATATTGGATTTGTTTACCTATTTAGGGTTGTTTTTTCCTCTCTCTCTTTTGCAAAAGGTCCCTGTTATCGTCTGCGAGGGGCCAGCCCATCAATCACTTCATCTCGGGCCTGCACCATACCCACACCGCCGCGGCTCGCCACCTTTTGTCCCTTATTCGGGAGCGGTTACACACACAAAATGCTGGAGGGATTCAGAATGCCAGGCAGCATCTATGGAAAAGAGTACAGTCGACATTTCGGGCCGAGATCCTTCAGCAGGAACGGAAACGGGAATTGGAATTAAATATTCGACCTCCAGGAAGTTCCGATTTTGGCAGGTGGGTGAAAGATTTGTTTGTAAGAGTTGTGCAAATCCATCAGACTAGCCCGGTCTAATAAACATTGCACCTGAGGCCAGGGTTGGTTTACCCCACAGTGCGGTTCACAGGAAGTGCTCTTTGCCCCGCAGTTCGCCTCAACACCAGTCCCTGCAGCTATTGCAGCGTTCCCACCAATAAAGTCGTCGGGTAGGAAACTGGCGGTGAATGTCCTCCCATCGCGGTCGTTTGCAGGCGGTTCCGGGCTCGGCAAAGGCGGAGATGAAATGAGTGATTTCTGGAAGGGTTGAGGAAGCTCCTATTGAAAAATGGACGGATGGAACGGAAGTAAAGGCCAGGAGTTGCGAGGTGAGGTGATCTGATCTGTGAGTGTTGTGCTGCATTGAGTGAGTTGTCCATGAGAAAACAAGTTGGGTTAAGGGAGTTCCCAAGTGTTGGGGAATTAGTACTGTATTGTTAAAATAAATTATGTAGTTATGTTGGAAATCCTGCGGGACGAGTTTTTGCATGGGTGTTATTTCAGGTGTGACGGTGGGGGGAAATGAAGTGATCCCCCGTTGGGACCGATAAGTTTCTCAAGAGTTTATAAAGCTCTCAAGAGTTGAACAAGTGCCCTCACTGCCCGCTCTGTATATCAGCCAAGGTACCTCCACTTTACAATGGGTCCAACCGTCTGCAATTTATCGATCGTTACGACTGGTGAAAGTAAAGCGACCTATAATATAAGAAACTAACAACTTTTTTGGTACAGTTGGCCTGGTTGAATGTGGAAAATAGATGTGTATTGCGAAATCAATGCTTCTGAATGCAGTGGGCTGATCAACACAAGCATTTGGTCTGCACATTCCTTTTTTTTCTGATTTGCGTGGCATGGATGATACATATATCCAGTATTAGCTGCTTTATGTAGAAGAGTTACGGCTCTTTTAGCTAAACGCAAACTTACAAATACATACAACATAGAAGAATGCCAGTTACCCTCTGGATTTGTTGAAAAAATAGTCATGCTCCCACACAATTTATTTTAGTCTCCAAATTCCTCAACCAGAACTAACATTTAATTCACATATTAAATTGACCAATGAATTATTAATCATCACTTTTAAAGGTGGGATGTTGTTGATCACAAGAAATTTGTTGGAGGAGGTGTTTGCAGAAAATTTCTTCATCTGCCCTCTTTGACAACAATTTGAAGTTGCTGGTTTGCTACTGTTCCCCTGGAGAAATAGTTTTTCTCTGTTGGAAAATCTCATAAACTTCCGCCTCAGGACTCTTTTCCATGGATGCTGCCTGGCCTGCTGAGTTCCTCCAGCGCTTTGTGTGCGTTGCTTGGACTTCCAGCATCTGCAGATTTGCTCTTGTTTGCCTCAGGATCAGTTGTTCTTATTTTTCCAAAGTCCTTGTAACAGATGTTCTTCATTCCCAGTGAACTGCCTTTCCAAGTCTGAACCATCTTTCTTGGTGTGCTGTCCAGAGGGATTTACAAAGTTCTGATCTGATTGTTGTGCTTTTTATAGTTTATTACTATGTCTATAAATTCACATTTTCAATCTGTTTTATCACCTTTAAGGATAGATTAATTTACACAATAGAGGAGATCTGAAGTGAGGTGACTGTAAGGACTTGGGTGTCTGACTGCAGCAAATTGGATAGGCAATGTAAGGTGTACATACAGAGCCAGCCACAACACCAGAAGTTACTGGAGATTATCAGCAAAATTAGCAGAATTTCCACTTCTGTTGTGGACACCAAACTGTCTCTGTTCACCAACAGTTTCTCAGAATTATGTCATTTATAATATATTAACTTTCCATCACTCCCGTGCATCATGCCACATTACTCTGCATTGAATTGCTTCTTTTTTTTAACTCAGCACCTTGGTGTTGTCAGTATTGCCAGCATTTATATGTCCCTTTCTAATATTTTTAAGAAGCCAGTTGTGAGCTGTCTCTTGAAATGCATTAATTCTCCTGGTTAAGACACTCTCACAGTGTTGGGGAGGAAGTTATGCTCAGTGACAAAGAAGGATATTTTAAAGTCAGGGTGGTGTGTGAAATGGAACGGAGCCTGTAGGTCATTGAGGAAGCAGCACAAAATGATTGTGGGTTGTGCCTTGGAGATCCAAGCAGTGATGTCCTCAGACAGGAGTGGCAAATTTGAGAGCAAATGCCCGAACTGACAATATTCTTTTAAAAATTCTCCTACGTACTTTGATTCTATGTACGCAAATTCTCCTGGTAACTTTGACCAGGGGTTATCATTAATTAATGACTTAGTAACAAAAATTATGTAACTTTTTAAGAAGAAAGGATGATCCCTGTTACTTATTTGCCTGTTTTCATTGTTTTACTATTAATAAAATATAACAGAGACAGATTAAGTGATTGAAACATTTTAGAAAACCTATTCAAAAGTGAATATCTAGCGTGCATTCAGTCCCTTCTTACCATCTGACCAGCCGGCTCCAATCATTGATTCAGAGCAAACACGGAGGACCCTTGCCAGGGTTAACCCACGAAAAGAGGGAGGTTCCGACAACATCCCTGGACGTGTGCTCAAGGAATGTGCTGATGTATTAGCAGATGTCCTGACAGACATTTTCAACATCTCCCTTAGTCAAGCCGTTGTCCCCAGATGCTTCAAAACCTCCACAATCATCCCTGTAGCAAAGAAATCAGTTGTAGCCTGTCTGAATGATTACTGTCCCATTGCCCTGACCCCCATAGTGATGAAATGTTTTGAAAGGCTTGTCAAGCCTCATATCACAGCCAACCTCCCCTCATCGCTGGATCCTCTACAGTTTGCTTATCGTTCAAATCGCTGTACAGAGGACGCAATATCCACCACACTGCACACTGTTCTCTCTCACTTGGACAACAAAGACACTTATGCCAGAATCCTGTACATTGATTTCAGTTCAGCGTTCAATACCATCATCCCGCAGAGGCTAGTGGAGAAACTGTCGCTGCTTGGCCTTAACAATGCCATGTGTCGCTGGATTCTGGATTTCTTGACAGAAAGACCACAGTCAGTCTGTGTTGGCAGGAACATCTCTGACTCCATCATACTGAGCACTAGATCCCCACAAGGCTGTGTGCTTAGCCCATTGCTGTTTACACTGCTAACACATGACTGTGCAGCCAGATTCAAGGAGAACCTGATCATTAAATTTGCTGATGATACCACAGTGGTGAGGCTCATCAGCAAAAATAATGAAACAATGTACAGGGAGGAGGTTAAACACCTAGAGAGCTGGTGCAGTGACAACAACTTGATGCTTAATGTCACCAATACCAAGGACAATAGACAATAGGTGCAGAAGTAGACCATTTGGCCCTTCGAGCCTGCACCGCCATTTTGAGATCATGGCTGGTCATCTACTATCAATACCCGGTTCCTTCCTTGTCCCCATATCCCTTGATTCCCCTATCCATAAGATACCTATCTAGCTCCTTCTTGAAAGCATCCAGAGAATTGGCCTCCACTGCCTTCCGAGGCAGTGCATTCCAGACCCCCACAACTCTCTGGGAGAAGAAGTTTTTCCTTAACTCTGTCCTAAATGACCTACCCCTTATTCTCAAACCATGCCCTCTGGTACTGGACTCTCCCAGCATCTGGAACATATTTCCTGCCTCTATCTTGTCCAATCCCTTAATAATCTTATATGTTGCAATCAGATCCCCTCTCAATCTCCTTAATTCCAGCGTGTACAAGCCCAGTCTCTCTAACCTCTCTGCGTAAGACAGTCCAGACATCCCAGGAATTAACCTTGTGAATCTACGCTGCACTTCCTCTACAGCCAGGATGTCCTTCCTTAACCCTGGAGACCAAAACTGTACACAATACTCCAGGTGTGGTCTCACCAGGGCCCTGTACAAATGCAAGAGGATTTCCTTGCTCTTGTACTCAATTCCCTTTGTAGTAAAGGCCAGCATTCCATTAGCCTTCTTCACTGCCTGCTGCACTTGATCATTCACCTTCAGTGACTGATGAACAAGGACTCCTAGATCTCTTTGTATTTCTCCCTTATCTAACTCTACACTGTTCAGATAATAATCTGCCTTCCTGTTCTTACTCCCAAAGTGGATAACCTCACACTTATTCACATTAAACGTCATCTGCCAAGTATCTGCCCACTCACTCAGCCTATCCAAGTCACCCTGAATTCTCCTAACATCCTCATCACATGTCACACTGCCACCCAGCTTAGTATCATCAGCAAACTTGCTGATGTTATTCTCAATGCCTTCATCTAAATCGTTGACGTAAATCATTAACAGCTGTGGTCCCAATACTGAGCCCTGTGGCACCCCACTAGTCACCACCTGCCATTCTGAGAAACACCCATTCACCGTTACCCTTTGCTTTCTATCTGCCAACCAGTTTTCTATCCATGTCAATGTCTTCCCCCCAATGCCATGAGATTTGATTTTACCCACCAATCTCCTATGTGGGACCTTATCAAATGCCTTCTGAAAATCGAGG
This sequence comes from Hemitrygon akajei, assembly GCF_048418815.1. Taxonomy (NCBI): domain Eukaryota; kingdom Metazoa; phylum Chordata; class Chondrichthyes; order Myliobatiformes; family Dasyatidae; genus Hemitrygon; species Hemitrygon akajei. The sequence goes on along the minus strand of NC_133135.1, from coordinate 88,750,550 downwards.
TACACTACATCCACTGGATCTCCCTTGTCTAACTTCCTGGTTACATCCTCGAAAAACTCCAATAGATTATTCAAGCATGATTTGCCCTTGGTAAATCCATGCTGGCTCGGCCCAATCCTATCACTGCTATCTAGAGATGCCACTATTTCATCTTTAACAATGGACTCTAGCATCTTCCCCACTACTGATGTTAGGCTGACAGGTCGATAGTTCTCTGTTTTCTCCCTCCCTCCTTTCTTAAAAAGTGGGATAACATTAGTCATTCTCCAATCCTCAGGAAATGATCCTGAATCTAAGGAACATTGGAAAATGATTACCAATGCATCCGCATTTTCCAGGGCCACCTCCTTTAGTACCCTAGGATGCAGACCATCTGGACCTGGGGATTTGTCAGCCTTCAGTCCCATCAGTCTACTCATCACCGTTTCCCTCCTAATGTCAAACTGTTTCATTTCCTCTGTTACCCTATGTCCTTGGCCCATCCATACATCTGGGAGATTGCTTGTGTCTTCCTTAGTGAAGACAGATCTAAAGTACTTATTAAATTCTTCTGCCATTTCTCTGTTTCCCATAACAATTTCACCCAATTCATTCTTCAAGGGCCCAACATTGTTCTTAACTATCTTCTTTCTCTTCACATACCTAAAAAAGCTTTTGCTATCCTCCTTTATATTCCTGGCTAGCTTGCGTTCGTACCTCATTTTTTCTCCCCGTATTGCCTTTTTAGTTAAGTTCTGTTGTTCCTTAAAAAATTCCCAATCATCTGTCCTCCCACTCACCCTAGCTCTGTCATACTTCCTTTTTTTTAATGCTATGCAATCTCTGACTTCCTTTGTCAACCACTGTGGCCCCTTTCCCCCCTTTGAATCCTTGCTTCTCCGGGGGATGAACTGATTTTGCACCTTGTGCATTATTCCCAAGAATACCTGCTATTGCTGTTCCACTGTCTTTTCTGCTAGGATATCCATCCAGTTAACTTTGGCCAGCTCCTCCCTCATGGCTCCATAGTCTCCTTTGTTCAACTGCAACACTGACACCTCCGAGCTGCCCTTATCCTTCTCAAATTGCAGATAAAAACTTATCATATTATGATCACTACCTCCTAATGGCTCCTTTACTTCAAGATCGCTTATCAAATCCTGTTCATTACATAACACTAAATCCAGAATAGTCTTGTCCCTGGTCGGCTCTCGTACAAGCTGTTTCAAGAATGCATCCCGTGGGCACTCTATAAACTCCCTATCCTGCGGTCCAGCTCCAACCTGATTCTCCCAGTTCACCTACATGTTGAAATCCCCCATAACTACTGCGACATTACCTTTGCCACATGCCAATGTTAACTCCCTGTTCAACTTGCACCCAATATCCATGCTACTGTTTGGTGGCCTGTAGACAACACCCATTAGGGTCCTTTTGCCCTTACTGTTCCTCAGTTCTATCCACACAGACTCCACTTCTCCTGATCCTATGTCCCCCCTTGCAAAGGACTGAATCTCATTCCTCACCAACAGGGCCACCCCACCCCCTCTGCCCACATTTCTGTCCCTATGATTGCACGTATACCCTTGTACATTCATTTCCCAGGTCTGATCTCCCTGCAGCCATGTCTCCATTATCCCAACAACATCATAGTTACCTATTCGCACCTGAGCTTCAAGCTCATCCACCTTATTTCTGACTCTTTGTGCATTCGATGATCGTCGATTTCAGACGGTCTCAGCCTGAGCACACACCCCTCAGCATCAGCGGCTCCACAGTGGAGAGAGTGGAAAACATCAAGTTCCTTGGGGTGCAGATCTTGGACAATCTCACCTGGTCCAGGAACACCACTGGGATTATGAAACGAGCCCAGCAGAGATTGCACTTTCTGAGGATGCTTAAACAAGCATCACTCCCCACTAACATCTTAACTACATTCTACAGAGGCGTGGTTGAGAGTGTGCTGACCTTTTGTATCATAACCTGGTACTCCAGCTGCAGTGCTGCTGACAAAAAAGCCTTGCAGAGGGTGGTTAGGGGAGCAGAGAACGTTATTGGGGTCTCCCTACCTTCTGTCCAAGACCTCTTTCAGAGTTGATGCCTCCAGAAGACACGGTACATCATTAAAGACCCCTCACACCCTCTCCATGAACTGTTTGTTCTTCTGCCATCAGGTAAACGTTACAGGAGCATCAAAACTAAAACCACAAGGCTACTAAACAGCTTTCTCCCACAGGCAGTCAGACTGCTAAATAGCTGCTCTACCTGACTCTGCTTTGGACACTTTTAACTTGTTTTTAACTGACATGTGGATGTTGTGTTTTACTATTTATTGTTATGTTTATTATTTAGTGTTGCATTTGTTATGTTATGATTGCACTGCTCCTGGGAAACGCTGTCTCATTCTGCCCTGCAGAGCTGATGTATGGTTAGAATGACAGTAAAGTTTTTGAATCTTGAATCTTGAATATAAGCAGAGTGAAGCCAACGCCAACGGGCCCAACCATTTACTGTCCAAATCTTGATGTGTACACCAGCTGTGCAAGGGTTTCAAAGCGTCATCCAATGTCATGTGTTCTCACGAGTGTCTAGCTTGCCTGAGGCATTTCCTGTGAAAACATTTCCTGTAAAAATTCGTTTGTTGCTTTGTTTGGCAGTAAAGATTATTATTATGTATCTTTTTATTCTGGGTGCAGTTAACGAATCATTGTAAGCTGTGTGCCAGCAGAATTTTTGTGTGTGCCAGAGGTCCGCCAACATTGTCCTTAGGTGTGATAGTTAATCTCTAGCAATCACAACCAGCTTCCTTTGTGCAAACTTTTGCTCATTTTCTCCTTGAGCCAATAAGAAACTTTTTCTTAATTTCTACCTCTTTGCTAACTTTCATATATCATCTGCAATTATTGCGCACCACACCAGGTCACTTTTAACAGCTGAATATACCGTAGATGTCGGATTATAAGCCGCTACTTTTTCCCCACATTTTGAACAGCTTTGAACACTGCGGCCTTTACTACGGTGCGGCTAATGCATGATTTTTTTTCATGCCGCCAAAAACATTTTGCCTCGTAACAGTAGACCAATAAAATTGATGAGTAGTTCACAGAGGTCCAATGAAATTGTACGATAAATCAAGCGCACTTTCACAATTAAATTATTGTAAATCAGTCATTTGTACTCACCCTCATCAACATGGAAAACACTCGAAGAAAAGCATTGTGCTGCCTTTATGGCAGTTATTTAGTTTATAATATTTTCGCTTAGTAATTCATTTGTTAGTAATTTCTAGTTAAAGTTAGAAGTGTTTTAAGTATATTTGTTTTCTGTACTACATCGCGGGATGCTATGACGTCACACCCGGTTTCGCCGCGTCTTGTGGGAAATACCGGTTTGCGATAAACGGGAAGGTGGGGGCGAGCGGCATTAGACCCGACCGAACGCTGCTTTTAAGTTAAAGGCGATCAATAACTTTTCCTGGTAGGCTGCAGTATATATATTTTTTACCAGCCGTTAGGAGATATTGGAATGTTGTTCAGTAAAAAAGTATACGCAACGTAATTTGTGTTACCGATACGTATGTATATTTAAAAGTAGCCGCGTTACAGGCACGGTTCGAAAAAAAGCATTTGCAATATGTATTTGTTTATGTTACCATACAGATTTAATTAAAAGTTAAAAAATCCTCACATGTAATATCTTTCTGTGTAAATATCTCATATTACAACGTGGGACACCTGCGGCCTAAAATCCGGTGCGGCTTGTACAAGTACAAAATTGATTTTCTTTCTAAAATTAGAGCCAGCGGCTTTTAATCAGGTGCGCTCTGTAGTGCGAAATCTACGGTACTTACCAAAAACTGACCCTGTAGCAAGCCGCTGCCAGTTATGCTCTGGTCTAAACAACAATCCATCCACAACCATACTATCGCGCAGTAGCACTCACATCGACAATCATGAGATGCTTTGAGAGGTTGGTCATGGCGACAAGGAACTCCTGCCTTAGCAAGGCCCTTCACCCATTGTGATTTACCTATCGCCACAATAGGTCAAGAGCAGACACAATCTCAGTGGCTCTTCACACAGCCTTAGATCACCTGGACCATACAAACACCTGTGTCAGAATGCTGTTCATTGACTATAGCTCAGTGTTTAATCCCATCATTCCCACAATCCCGATTAATAAGCTACAGAACATGGGCCTCTTGTACCTCCCTCTGCAATTGGATCCTCGACTTCTTAACCATATGACCACAGTTTGTGCAGATTGGTGACAATATCTCCTCCTTGCTGACGATCAATGCTGGCACACCTCAGGTGTGTGCTTAGCCCACTGCTCTAATCTCTGTATACAATCGGCCCTCCTTATCCGCGGGGGATTGGTTCCGGGACCCCTCGCGGATACCAAAATTCGCGGATGCTCAAGTCCCTTATGCAACCTGTCTCAATCCGGTGGACCTTAGGACCCAGCGGAACCCCAGACCTTATTTAACCTGTCGCAGTGCGGTGGACATTAAGACCTAGCGCCAGAGCTCTGAATGCGCAGTGTTTCTGTTCACAAAAATAATCACGGTCACGATTGAAAATAAAGTGGAAATAATAAAGTGATCGGAAAGAGGTGAAATGCCATCGGTCGTTGGAAAAGCGTTTGGCTACGTCGGTCAACTATCGGAACAATTTTAAAGGATAAAGTAAGAAAGGCCCTGCCCCGATGAAAGCTACAATTATTACTAAGCAACGCAGTGGTTTAATTATTGGGCTTTGGGGTTTTGGGTATTTGATCCTCCACAGCAACCCGGCACGGTGGAGAGTGCACTCGGGAGCAGTCTGTCCCGAGTCCCGAGAACTTCCGTTCCCAAACCCGGCGCTGAAACATACGTTCTTAAGTGCTTTATATGCATAGAAAGGTAAAATATATACTATATACGAAGACAAACGTTTGACCAACTGACGCTAAATAATACCGGTTGTACCTGTTCCAACTTGCCTCGTTGGAGAACTTCTGATTTTTTTCGATCCCGATGCACGTCCTCCCATATTCTTTAAATCATCTCTAGATTACTTAAATGTAAATGTAAAATGGTTGTTATACTGCATTGTTTAGGGAATAATGACAAGAAAAAAAGTCTGTACATGCTCGAACAACAAGTGCTGGAAGAGCACTAATGGGTTTTCGCGATCCGTGGTTGGTTGAATTGGTGCATGCAGAATCTGCAGATAAGGAGGGCATGACTGTGTGGCTAGTCATAGCTCAAATGACATCTGTAAATTCACTGATGATACAGCTTTTGTTGGTAGACTCTCAGATGGAGATGAGAGGGCGTACAGGAGTGAGATATACCAGCTCGTTGAGTGGTATCACAGCAACAACCTTGCACTCAACATTAGGAAGACCAGAGAGCTTATTGTGGACTTCTGAAAGTGTAAGATGAAGGAACACACACCAATCTTCATAGAGTGATCAGAAATGGAGAGAGTGAGCAATTTCAAATTCCTGGGTGTCAGTATCACTGAGGATCTAACCTGGTCCCAACATATCGATGCAGCTATAAAGAAGGCAAGTCAGCAGTTTGAAAAAATTTGGTTTGTCACCTAAAACACTCAAACACTTCTATAGGTGTACTGTGGAGAGCATTCTGACAAGCTGCATCACTGTCTGGTATGGGTGGGTGCTACTGCACAGTACCAAAGGAAGCTACCGCAAGTTATAAAATTAGTCAGCTCCATCTTGGGTACTCGCCTCTGTAGCATCCAAGACACCTTCAAGGAGTGATGCCCCAAAAAAGCAAAGTCCATTATTAAGGACCCCCCATCACCCAGGGCATGCCCTCTTATAATTACTGTTGAGAAGGAGGTACAGAAGCCTGAAGACACACACTCAGCGATTCAGGAACAGCTTCTTCCCCTCTCCATCAAATTCCTAAATAGACATTGAACCCGTGAACACTACCTGATTTTTGTATAATATATATTACTTATGTTTTTGCACTATTTAATATATACATACTTACTGTAATTTGATTTACTTTTTCTATATTATCATGCATTGCATTGCACTGCTGCTGCAACATTAACTCGTTTCATGACACATGCAGTGATAATAAACCTGATTGTGTGTGTGTTTGTGTGTGTGTGTGTGTGTGTGTGTTTGTTTTTGTGTTTGTGTGTGTGTGTGTGTGTGTGTGTGTGTGTGTGTTTGTGTGTGTGTGTGTGTGTGTTTGTGTGTGTGTGTGTGTGTGTTTGTGTGTGTGTGTGTGTGTGTGTGAGTGTGTGTGTGTGTGTTTGTGTGTGTGTGTGTGTGTGTGTGTTTGTGTGTTTGTGTGTTTGTGTGTGTGTGTGTGTGTGTGTGTGTGTGAGTGTGTGTGTGTGTTTGTGTGTGTGTGTGATATAGCTAGGGCGCCTAGAACTTTTGCACAGTACTGTATTTGTCAACATGGAATGGAAAGTGAATTTGTAAATCTGGCGGAAGGAAAGGATGTTGGGAATGGAGGGGGTGGAGCACCATGGGAAAGGTGTGGGATAGGTGGAAGGGAGGAAGCGCCGGGGGTGGTGTGGGTGCAGACACACCCAGCCCTAAGACACCAGGCAAGATCAATTGATTTCAAACAATTAGTTTACTGATCATTGCAGAATGTCTCTCTGGTACTTCCCTGCTCTCTCCCCTCTTCCCAACCATGTTTCCCCTCTCCCTGCCCCCTTCGCACTCTCAGACCACAATAGAGACCCATTATCACAATCAGGTGTATCATCACTCACATTGGTCGTGAAGTTTTTTTTGCGGCAGCAGTACAGTGCAATACATAAAATTACTACAGTACTGTGCACAGTCTCAGGAACCCTAGCTAACATATGTGTCTGAGTCTTTTGGACAGTACTGTATGCTTTTTTTTGTAGTGGATGCATATATCCACTGACTTTCTTTAACCTTTTCAGTTCCCTCATCATAGAATTAAGTCTCTTGCCAGAAATAGGTTACCTTTGACAAATGTTTTCCTATTTTCCTGCTTTTCCAACTACAAAGGTGATTGGTGAAACAAAAAAATAAAGAAGAATGTTCTTAGAGTGAATAGTTAAGTCTGCATGGTGGCTGTGAAGATGGATTCAGTTTTGGTATATTGATAGGAAATACAATGTGGAGCCAAGGGCACTGGGTGGGAGAGTGTGTTAAGATGACTTGTTTTTGCAAAGAGCTGGTCAGACTTAACAGGCTGAACGGTACTCATCTGTGCTGTTACCATTCTTCGATTTTCATTTGGTTCTTAATGGAGTCATAGAAAAGACCAGCACAGAAACAGGCCCTTCAGCCCATGCTGAACCATTTAAACTGACTCCTCCCTTCGACCTGCATCAGGACCATAGCTCTCCACACTCCTACCATCCATGTACCTACCCAAACTTTTCTTAGATGTTGAAATCAAGCTCACATGCACCACCTGCATGGCAGCTCGTCCCACACGCTCATCGTCCTCTGAGTGAAGAAATTTTACCTCGTGTTCCCCTTTCACTTTTCACCTTTAACCCATGACTTCTAGTTGTCATCCCACCCAACATGGAAAAAGCCTGCTTGTATTTACCCTAGCTATACCCCTCATAATGGGCTAACATTAGCACTTACATTTTTTAATAGAACGATTGAAGATCTTTGACTCTTGGCCTGCATCGTAGCTATTATAATTCTCTCCTGTACTTTGCTTTCCTGGTCAACAGAACCTTACTCCTGCTATTTATCATAAGATACACTTTACTCATCTACTTATTCCTTGTGTAAGCCAATACTTTTGCTTCTACTTCTATTACTGTTTTGCCCTTTTCTAAATGACCAAGTCAGCTCCATTTTTGGTCACTGTGATGAGCTGCTCCTCGGCTGCGTAACTTACCCATCAGTGATTTGAGTCTGATTCCAAAATTAGTTCAAACTGAACATCTATCTCTAATTTGAGCTTTGCTATTCGTACGAGGAAATACCTTACCAAAAATGATCGCTGCATTTATTTTATCAATTTGAACTTTGCTTTTTGTCTCACGTATGCTGAACTTGTGATCCATATTTATTGTAGCTGCCCTCCATTAGAACTTCTTGACTGCTTCCCTTTGAGATTACAGCATCAAGTTTATCCAGACTGCTCTTGTGGTATGTAGCAGTCTTGTGACCAAGACTTGAAATTTGGGCCAAGACCCTTTTTCAGTACTTGGAAGTAAGGGGGAAAGAAACAGATAAAATGGTGTGGGAGGGGAAGGAGGACTAGCCAGAAGGTGATTGACAAAGCCAGGTGGGTGGGAAAGTAAAGGGCTGGAGAGGAAGGAATCTGATAGGAGAGAAGAGTGGACCATAGGAGGAAGGAGGGGCACCAGGGGGAGATGATAGGCAGGTGAAGAGAAGAGGTAAGAGGCCTGAATGGGAATAGAAGAATAGGAAAAGGAGGAGGGAAGGAGAAATCAATTTTCCTGCCATCAGGATGGAGGCTACTTAGACGGAATATGAGGAGTTGCTGCTCCACCCTGAGAGTGGCCTCATCATGGCAGAAGAGGAGACAATGGACCAACATTTTGGAAACAGGAATTGGAATAAGAATTAAAATAGTTATGTTTCTTACATCAGTTTTTTTTAGTTTTTTCATTTGGGCTGATTTTAAACTACTAAAATGTCCGCGATGTCGTCACTTCTGGGTCCACCCCTTATTTTTGTTCCTCTTCTGGGTGCATGAGTTCATAATTTGGTTAACCCTTTATATACCAAAGGGTTGATTTCAGAAATATGGCTCAGACCATTAATTTTGTCTCTTGGAATACTAATGGCTTAAACCATCCGATTAAACGGAAAAAGATTTTCAAAGTATTCCAAAGACTTAATGCTCATGTTATTTTTGTACAAGAAACTCATGTGAGGAAAGAGGATAATTATCGCTTTTTTAGGTTTTGGAGGGGTTCAACAGTATCATTCGAATTCGAATGCTAAAGTAAAGGGAGTTTCAATTTTTATTGACTCCTCTATTGCATTTGTCCAACATGATATCTTTTCGGATCTGAATGGTAGATTTTTGTTAATTACTGGCTTACTTTTTAACAAAAAGGTTGCTATGGTTAATGTTTATGCTCCAAATGTGGATTGTCCCGATTTTTTTAAGTCCTTATTTACTTCTCTACCTAATCTAAATGAATATAAGTTAATAATGGGTGGTGACTTTAATTGTTGTTTAAATCCTTTGATGGACAAATCTATATCTACTCAGACTTTACCTAATAAGTCGGCCACTTGTATTAACTCTTTTTTGACTGATAATGGAATTTTTGATATTTGGAGATTTCGGCATTCTAAGGACAAAGAGTTTTCATTTTTCTCGCATGTTTATCATTCCTACTCGAGAATTGATTATTTTTTTATTGACTCTTGTTTTATTCCATCGGTAATTGGTTGTAATTATGATATTATAGCCATCTCTGACCATGCTCCATTAAAACTTTCTATTAAATTTACGGATACAGCTTCTAGTGCTAGACAATGGCGATTTGATTCTATCTTACTGCAAGATTCGGATTTTATTAAATTTATGAAGGAACAGATCGATTTCTTCTTTTCAACTAATTCCACGGATGATATTTCTTGCAGAACACTTTGGGACACTTTTAAAGCATATATACGTGGACAGATTATCTCCTACTCTGTTGGTCTGAGAAAACGCATTAAGAAGGAAACTCTTTTATTGGTTGATAAAATTAAAGAGATTGACAAGAAATATTCGATTACTCCTAGTAAGGAGCTTTACAAACAAAGGGTTGAACTTCAAACGGAACATAATTTATTACTTACATCTTCGATTGAAAATCAATTAATGAAAACCAGATCTGATTTTTATATACATAGTGATAAATCGGGTAAACTGTTAGCTAGTCAATTGAAGAATGCTTTGGTTAAACGTCAAATTACTAAGGTCCGTCAGCAGAATGGGGATCTGACAGTTAACCATTATGAGATAAACAAATCATTTCAAGATTTTTATACCTCCCTGTATCATTCCGAATTCCCTCAGGATCGTAATACCATGTGTTATTTTCTTGGGAAATTGAATTTTCCAAAATTATCATAAGATGATCTTTCAATATTAGAAACTCCTATTACGGATGCAGAAATTAAAGGGGTTATTTCCTCTATGAATTCTGGGAAAGCACCAGGTCCAGATGGGTATACAGTAGAATTTTTAAAATGTTTTTCCGCTACTCTTTCTCCTTGGTTATGCAGGTTTTTGAAGAAGCAATTAGATTGGGCAATTTGCCACAATCTTTTTATAGAGCTTCCATTTCTTTAATATTGAAGAAAGATAAAGATCCTACTGACTGTGCATCCTATAGACCAATATCTTTATTGAATGTAGATTCCAAGATCTTTTCCAAGTTACTGGCATCCAGGCTGGAGAAGGTTTTACCCCAAATTATTTCGAAAGATCAAACCGGTTTTATTAAAAATCGCTATTCTTTTTTCAATGTTAGGAGATTATTGAATATTGTTTATACTCCTTCACATAGCACTTCAGAATGTGTCATTTCATTAGATGCGGAGAAAGCATTTGATAGAGTTGAATGGCCATACCTATTTAATGTGCTTGAGAAGTTTAATTTTAGTCCGACATTCATTTCCTGGATTAAACTGATATATCATACTCCAGTAGCCTCGGTGCTTACTAACAATCAAAGATCTCCCTTTTTTCGTTTATTTCGGGGTACTAGACAAGGCTGTCCTCTTAGTCCATTATTATTTGATATTGCTTTAGAACCCTTGGCAATTGCTATCAGAGAATCACAGAACATTTTTGGCATTAATCGTGGGACAGATATACATAAGTTATCATTATATGCAGATGATTTATTATTATTTTTTTCTGATCCTGAGAAATCCATTCCTGCAGTTTTATCATTGTTGGCTCAATTTAGTGATTTTTCCGGGTGTAAATTAAATCTTAATAAGAGTGAATTGTTTCCTTTAAATAGACAGGTTCCAATTTATGGAAATTTACCTTTTAAATTAGTTAATGACTCTTTTATTTACTTAGGGATTAAAATCACAAAAACCTATAAAGACTTATTTAAGGTTAATTTTTTACCCTTAATCGATCAGATTAAATGTTTGTTTACTAAGTGGTCACCATTATCTTTATCTCTGATAGGTCAGATTAATGCTATTAAGATGGTTATTTTACCCAAGTTTTTATATATATTTCAAGCGGTACCAATTTTTATTCTGAAATCTTTTTTTGCTAATGTTGATTCAAAAATTTCCTCATATATATGGCAGAATAAAAATCCTAGGTTAGGTAAAATATATTTACAGAAGGCAAGGAAGGAAGGTGGATTGGCATTGCCTAACTTTAGATTTTATTACTGGGCAGTTAATATCCGATATTTGATATTTTGGTTAAAGGATTGGGATATATCTTTTAGCCCTCATTGGGTGAACCTGGAAATTAAATCTGTACAAGGATTTGCATTGGGTTCTATTTTAGGGACTTCTCTTCCCTTAGCTCTTTCTAAATTGCCGAAATGAATTAACAACCCAATAGTTAAACATACTTTACGTATATGGTTTCAATTTCGGAAATTTTTTGGGTTGACTCAGTTTGTTTTAAATATTCCTATTGTATCCAATTGCTTTTTTAATCCTTCTATTATAGACAAAGCTTATTCAGCTTGGAAGACTAAAGGATTACTATGATTTTCCGATTTATTTTTGGATAATTGTTTTATGTCTTTTGAGCAATTATCTAATAAATATAATTTGCCTAGATTTCATTTTTTTAGATATTTACAGATTAGGAATTTCTTAAATACTGTACTTCCTACTTTTCCAAATTTTGTGTCTTCAGGTATTTTGGAGAATTTGTTTGAACTAAATCCTTCTCAGAAAGGGCTAATATCAAAACTTTACAATTTAATTATGAAGATACGTTCAGAGCCCTTCTATAAGACTAAAAATGATTGGGAAAGAGAACTTAACCTTACTATCCCTATTGAGAATTGGGATAAAATTCTTCAATTAGTTAATACATCATCTATATGTGCTAAACATTCATTAATACAGTTTGTTGTGCATAGGGCTCATATGTCCAAGGATAAATTGGCTCATTTTTATTCCTATATAAATCCTATTTGTGACAGATGTCATTCTGAGATAGCGTCTTTAACTCATATGTTCTGGTCGTGTCCGCTTTTGTAAAAATATTGGAAAGACATTTTTGATATTATTTCTGAGGTATTGAACATTGATTTACAACCTCATCCTATTACTGCAATTTTTGGTTTACCAATGATGGACTCACTCCATTTATCCTCTTCTGCTTATCGAATGATTGCATTTCTTACATTAATGGCTAGTAGATCTATTTTGTTGAATTAGAAAGAAATTAATCCTCCTACCGTATTTCATTGGTTTTCTCAAACTATGTTATGTCTAAATTTAGAAAAAATTAGAAGTGTTGTATTTGATACTATTATTAAATTTGAAAAGATATGGAGACCATTTATTCAATATTTTCATATGATGTAATATGACCCTGTTCCAAGCCTATTTGTTTTTCCAGTTTTGATTTTATATATGTTGAGAGGATCGGAGTTGACGACACTGATGATTTTGTATTTTTGTGAGATATTATAAACAGCCCTTTTTTCCATTTTTTCTTTTTCTCTTTTTTCTTTTTTGTTTTTTTTCCTTATTAGTTATTAGATTATTAGATTAGTTTTTTTGCATAATTTTTTTTCTTTTTCTTTTTCTGTTTTTTTAAATATATATTATGATATACCTAGGTTTGCCTTGTTTATTTGTATATTGTATCGTCCATGATTTGGGAATACTCATTTATACTGTAATCATTGCTTATGTATTCTTTCATGTTCAGTTGAAATGTGTATGTTTGTAATTCCATTATCTATGTATCAATTTTATTTTGTTGATATTAATAATAATAAAAAGATTGAAAAAGAAAGAAAGGTCAGACATGTGACTTACAGCCAATGACACTGGAATATAATATTTGAATTGGTAAGGAATAATATTAAAGTGGACACTTTGATTGTGGTATTAGCGATACCTGTCTCAAGAGACCCACCATCGTAAGGAAGAACCCCCACGCCAGGGGCTGGGGGAAGAAGGATCGGTCATCTGGCCAACAAGAGATCTCCTAGTTCTGTGTTGTAAATTGGAAAAGTGGTCTGAATGAGTATTGGTACAAAGGAAACAGTAGAAGTCATGTTCTCAGTTGTGGCTTGGGGTCAACATAGTTAATAATGTTATTCGTGCAGAGACAATAAAGTGTGAGTTTTGATTACGCGAGTTGCATAGTGAGTTTCCTAATCTAGTTCTGTCGATGAACAGTCAGCAAACCGGTATGTCTTTGGACTGTGGGAGGAGATCTACGTGGTCACGGGGAGAACGTACATTCCTTGCAGGCAGCGGCGGGGAAGTGTTGTGCATGCCACTCAATGGGTATTACACCCAAGGATTTTGATCAATTTCACTGTGAATTTTTAATTATGCATCACATGCTCCTATTTTTACAGTAGAGCCCAACAAACGGAAAATTATACAACATGAAAAACTAAAAATTCAAAAACTGAAATATCAGCAGTTCAAAAGTATTCACCCCTTTGCTCAGTACTTAGTTGAACCACCTCTCACAGCTATTACAGCCAGTAGTCTTTTGGATAAGTCTGTACCAACTTTGTACAGCATGATGGAGCAAGATTTGCCCATTCCTCCTTGAAAAATTGCTCGGGCTGTGCCAGGTTAGTTCGGGAGCGGCAGTGGACAGCAGTCTTGCGGTCTTGCCAGAGATATTCAATTGGGTTAAAGTCAGGACTCTGACTAGGCCACTCAAGGACATCAATTTCTTTATTTTAAGCCCTCCATGGTTGCTGTGGCAGTGTGCTTTGGGTCACTGTCCTGCTGAAAGACGAACTTCCTCCCCAGTTTCAGCTTCCTGGCAGAGGCGCCAGGTTTTTATCCAGGATGTCTCCGTATTTAGCAGCGTTCATCTTCCCATCAATCCTGACCAGATTTCCAATTCCTGCTGCTGTAAAGCATCCCTGTAGCATACTTAACAGTAGGAATGGTGTTACCTGGCTGTTGCACACTATTAATTTATGCCACATGTACTGCTTAGTGTTGAGCCAGAAAATTCCACTTGTCTCATCTGACTACAAGATCTTTTCCCACATCTTTACAGTGTCTTCTAAGTGACACTTTGCAAAGTCTTTAAGGACAAGGATATGCTCTTTGTTTTTTTAAGCCAAGGCTTCTTCCTTGCCACTCTTTCATAAATCCCCTTTTTGTGCCAGAGCTTAGAGATTGTGGAGCATGAACTTCATCTCGAGTTGCAGCCACTGACTTCTGCAGTTCACTCAGAGTTGGCATCACAGTGGCCTCTGTTCCTGAATTGCTGAGTGTGTGCCCCACCCAGGGCATGTCCTCTTCCCATTTTTACTGTCAGGAAGGAGGTACAGAAGCCTGAAGGCTCACACTCAGCGATTCAGGAACAGCTTCTTCCCCTCTGCCCGGTGATTTCTAAATGGGTATCGAACCCACTAACACTACATCACTTCTTTATTATTTCTGTTTTGCACTATTTTTAATCTAACTATGTAATATAATACATATTTACATTTACTTTGTTTCTTTCTATGTTATCATGCATTGCATTGTCCTGCTACTGCAACACTAACACATTTCATGACACAAGCTGGTGATGATAAACCTAATTATGAATCTCTCTTTCCCCCATTAGAACCTGTCAGTGAGAACGGGAGATGTAACAGTTTGCCAATGAGGGATGCACAAGACTCAGAGTGTTCCAAGGATCCAAAAGAGCTTCAAGTTGGAATAGAGAATGAAGGTAAAATGGAGAGGAGTTGCACGGCATTCCCTGTGTTGGGTCTAATGCATTGCTCTTGTCTATTCAGTTCTCATTTCATCAAAAATACTCCAGTATGGAGTATGTGCTGTCTGATTCCTCACCAGATGCCATGTAGAGTCCGCAGCAGAAAAATGGGGCCCCATGTTTAATTCTGAGGTTCGTCAATCTCATTTGGGAGCAGGAAGAACATTCTCATCCATCCATTCCCTTTTTATGTCACCAAGCACAATTCTTTACAGTATTTATATTTACAGATGCCTGCCTTTACAGTATTACCTTGGTGGAAGCACTCAACAATAAAGTTGTAGGCCTCATACTTGCTTCAGTGTGAGTCTCTGATCCTAGCTGCAAACTGCATCTGCTAAGCCATCATAAGTCTAGCCAGCAACTCTGCAAATGAGATAATGCATATCCTGTTTAATCACTTAATAAACAAACTCTGGGGACTTCCGGTAAGATGGCGATTGCTTAGCTGCTCCGAACTTTTGTTCCGTTATTGTCGCTATCTTTGCACTAAATGTCTCCATTTTTTAAACCTTAGTTAGGAACTTTTTTGGTTTCTTTTACTTGCCTGTGAACACATCTACCTTACAATGTCTAGCAAGAGTTCTAAATCCGGAAGGAAGTTCCGGCTCTGCCGGCTGAGACCCTCGCTGCGCTGGAACAACACTGAGACGATATTTTAAAGGAATTTAGAACCGCTTTCAAACAGCTGGAAGCCAAACTGGATCGGATCAACGATAGAGTGGACGAACATGCTGAACACTTATCTCGCATCGATTCGACTTCTGAAGATTTAGAAAGTCGTGTTCGATACTTGGAGACTCTCTGTTCCAGCCTAGAGGATAAATGTAACAAACTCCTTTCCAAAATGGTGGATCTCGAAAATCGCAGTAGACGTAACCTTCGAATTCTTGGGTTGCCAGAGGCCACCGAACAGGGATCAACCGTGAAGTTTTTCGCCGAGTTTCTCTGTGAGATATTCGGGAAAGATTTGCTTCCGAACCCGCCTGAGCTCGAAAAGGCACACAGGGTCTACGTTCTCCCTGGAATTCTGGGCTCCCGCCCGCGACCGGTAATTTTGTGCTTTCATCAATACCAGGTAAAACACCGTCTGATTATGGAGGCACGTCGCAGAGGTACTTTTACTTTCCAAAATACAATCATTCGCTTTGTGGAAGTTTTTGCACCCCAAACCTTAAAGATGCGCGCTGAGTTTAAAGGTGTAATGAAAGTGCTTTTTGATCGTGATTTTAAACCCTCTCTTCGCACTCCTGCCGATTTACGAATCACGCTTAATACTGGAAAATATAAGTGGTTTAAGTCAATGAAGGAGGCTGAAGCGTTTGTGGCAAGTCTTCCGGCTATCCAGTCATCTTCGGAACCCGATCGGACCTCCTAAAATGGTGGATAAGTACTTCTCGTAGTAAAATTATTTTTTCTGGACTCAGACTTTACTTGAATCACTCAGACATTATTCATTGAAACTCTAAGGGCTGTTGACAATCTCTCCCTGGATTTGGTGTGTCTTTTTTAAATAGACATTCTGTGCTTAATGTTTCCCTATGGACGTTTAAATAGTACTTGTGTAAGCTATTTTATTCTTGTATAACTTTATCTATAGAGTTCTACAACTGACTCTAACTTGTTTTGGAGGTTTGAAGTCTTTAGAAGGCCTCACTGTTTGTTGGTTCACAGTTTAATTGCTGATTTATTTATTTATTTATTTATTTATTTCACCTTTTTTAAAATCTTTGATTTTTTTTTCTCCTCTCCGTAAATGGTTGATAAGTACTCTTCTTGAATTTATAATTTTCCCCTTCCTCCCTTTTTTTTCCCCTTTTCTCTTACTTTATTCTTCCATAATTTTTCGTGGGTAGGTTAGTTTTGGTTTTCTTCCGATTTTCTCTGTATTAAGTCTTATATTTCTGTAGAAGATGTTCCAATTTGTAGTTATGTTTTCTAGTGCATAAAGTAGTTACTATTTGCTATAGTATTTATACGGAACTGCTGTTAATGACACAGATCTGGAAGTTATATTTGGGTTAATTTTTTTGGTAGAGCTAGCTGCTTTTTTTGGTAGCCGTCTAGTTTTGGGTTGTGTGCGTGGGGTGGGTTTTCCAGTTCCAACATCACTCACTGTATTTATTGTTTTTCTTTATTGCTCAGGACATGTCTATGTTTTGATTTTACGAATCTATGTTTACATCTCTGCTCCCAGACTGCTATTGTACCGCTTGATTTTTTATATGCCTGCTGCCTTTTATGCATTAGTAATTGATAATGGTTAGTGCACTTAAATTCGTGAGCTGGAATGTAAAGGGATTGAATCACCCTGTTAAAAGGAGGAAGGTATTCTCACATATTAAACAACTCAAAGCTGACATTGCTTTCCTTTAAGAAACTCATATTCGTTGTTTTGATAACTCCCGGCTTCTGTCAAGGTGGGCGGGTCAGCATTTTCATTCATCCTTTGCCGCCAAAGCTGGGGGGGGGGTCTCCATTCTTATTAACTCAAATATTCCTTTTGAACTCCATAATAAAATATCTGATACAAATGGCCGTTTTATTATTGTTTCTGGTAAACTATATAACACTAAAGTTGCACTAGCAAACCTGTATGCCCCCAACTTTGATGATGTTAACTTTTTTGAACGTTTTTTTTTCCTCACTACCAGACTTAAACTCATACTCTCTTATACTGGGTGGTGACTTCAACTGTTGGTTAGATCCTAATCTGGATCGATCGTCCTCTGTTACCAGATCACCTACTAAATCTGCCTTAGCTATCCAATCGTTTCTCTCTAATTTTGGTATCTCTGATATATGGCGTTTCCTTCATCCTACTGAGAGAGATTATTCTTTTTTTTCACATGTTCACCATACCTTCACTAGAATTGACTGTTTCTTACTCGATAACCAACTTATTCCATTTGCCTACTCTTGTGACTATCAGAGTATACATGCCCCAATTACTCTCTCTCTGAACTTTCCTGGTCTCCCTCAGAGGAATAAACACTGGCAGTTTGATTCAACTTTATTATCGGATGATGATTTTTAAAAATTTATTAAGGATCAGATAACCTTTTATTTTAACACTAATACATCACCTGAAGTGTCATCCCAGATTGTCTGGGATGCCATGAAAGCGTATCTGAGGGGTCAAATAATCTCTTACACAGCAAATCTCAACAGAAGATCCTGTGCAGATCAATTAGACCTCGTTAACCAGATTAAAGAATTGGATCAACTATATGCTCAAACTAAGAACCCTGAACTATACAAGAAGCGTGTTGAACTCCAAACTAAATTTAATCTTCTGTCTACTCAACCTGTCGAATGCCAACTTCTCAAAAGCAGGAGTCGCTTTTACATTCATGGGGATAAGTCTGGTAAATTTCTAGCCAATCAGCTGAGGCGTTCCAAAGCCAAACAACATATTACAAAGATCCGGAAGGAGAACGGAGACTTTACATCGGATCATTTAGAAATTAATGACGCATTTAAAAAATTTTATTCTCGGCTTTATTCCTCTGAATCTTTGAATGACAATATCTCTGTTGATCAATTTTTAAAGAATCTGAATATTCCTCCACTTTCATCTGATTTTAAAGCCAAACTCAATGCGCCTATATCATCAGAAGAAATATCTTTTGCAATTTCTGCACTGTCCTCAGGGAAATCTCCTGGACCTGATGGGTTCCCTGTAGAATTTTATAAATCATTCTCTTCACTTCTTTCTCCTCAGTAACTTTCAGTATTATCTGACTCGTTTAATTATGGCAAATTGCCACCCTCTTTCAATGAGGCATCTATTATGTGTGGGGCTTGGGGAGGATACTAAGTTTACTTGTCTTCAATTTAGGTGCTTTTTTGTTAAATTCTCTTCCTTTGTAGCATATTGTCATTGTATGCTTAATTTTGCACTGTATTAATGTTCCTCATTGTGATTTGGGGTTTTTTAATTTGTAAAATGTATAGAAAAACTAATTTTAAAAAAATTTTAAGAATATATAAACAAACTCCGGTCAACATTAAATGACTTTATGATTATAGATGGTGAAAGTGAGCTTACTGCTTGTCTGCCTGCTGATTTTGATTCATTTATCTTTCTGGTTAATCAAATATGAACATCACAGATGCCTGTGCCCGGGCACTTTGATTCACTGCATGTGATATCAAGAATCAGCAGAGAGCCTTTGATAGAATGAAGGATAGGGGTTCAGACAGCATCCCAGTTTTACCTGTGCCTCTAGAAAGCTGTTCCAGTGCAGTTGGAACACTGTCATTGTGGAGAATTGCTTGGTATGTCCTGTTCCCAAAGTGTTAGATTTACTCAACTCAGCTAATTACCATTCGGTCAGTCTGTTCTCAAACTTCAGCAGTCTGACGGAAGGTGTTGTTGACAGTATTTCAAGAGCCAGTTACTCATTAGTAACCTGCTATACACCATGCCTCATCACAGCTTTACCAAAAACACTGAACTCCAGATATGACATGTTTAATTGTGTCTTTTTTTTCCACAAAGATTTCAACTTTCACTAAGCTTTTTCATCATTGCAAGTGTTTTTTTCCATTTTTGAATAAGCTTTCTCTCTATTTGGAATGATCACTGATGATTCTTATCTGTATTCCACCAGTTTCCTCAGAACCTCTGAATGGTAAAGAGAGATCTGATGAGAAGCCATTGGTTGATGAACAAGATTCAGAAAGTTCTGAGAATCCAAAGGAAATTGAAGTTGACGAGGATTATGAAGGTAAGATGGAGAGGAGCTGCAGGGCCAGTCTTTGAGCTCACATCTCCCATACCCCCATCTCTCGCACAATCAGAAATACACTGGTATGAAGTCTGTGCTTTTCATTCTTCACCAGGAGTTCCACTTCGAGGAATATAGACATGTTTGATGCTGAGGTCTCTGTCAATCTCATTTTAAAACAGTGGATAGGAAGAGCAGGGAGGATATTCTCACCTTTTTTTTGCCACCAAGCAATTTGCACACTGCCATCTGGTTGAAAGTTACCTTTGATTAAAGTAATCATAACGTATTACAGATGGGGAAATAATGAGAAAGCTTTAGCTGAAGATGATAGAAATTTTGATTATGCCACTGAATGTCACTAAAGCCAGGTAATTGGTTGATACGTGGTTCAGGGCTGTACTCTGTTACTTTCCATGAAGTTCAGCAATTTGGTAGAACATTTAATTGGCTTCAGAACAGCACCAATACTCTTTGTAGACACTACTTTCCTGCTGAGTTGTACAAGATTAACATACAAATTAGTGAAACAGTTTTGAACAGAGCTGGGAACTAATTCATATTACTGCTCTTTTATTGGGTGGATTCCTGTGCTTGATTTACTAGTTGTCCAGCTGGTTGTATCTTCCTATTACAGAAGTCAAGCTCTGTTTTGTGTTTATGTCCAGTTGACAATAAAGCTCCAGGCAGCTTTTCCATTCCCCTTCTTGGTTCCCCTCCTAGCCCTTCCTTTCCAACAGCTCATCACCTCCCACTGGTGCCATTCCTCCTATCACTTTCCATCTTCAGCCCCCTTACCTTTTCCACCTGTCACCTCCCAGCTTCTCACTTCATCCCTCCTCCTCACCCACCCACTTTCCCCCTTAGCTGGCTTCGCCTATCACCTTCTAGCCTGTACTCCTTTCTGTCCCCCCACCTTCCTTTCCGGTCCTGAAGAAGTGTCTGGGCCTGAAACACCAAATGTTTATTTCCCTCCATAGGTGCTGTCTGATCTGCTGAGTTCTTCCATCATTTTGTGTGGGTTGCTCTGGATTTCCAGCATCTGCAGAATCTTTTGTGTTCTTGAAAGGATCTTGACTAGAGTTCAGTCAGCAGTCATGTTTATGCAAAGATTTTGTATTTTCAGAGATTGTTCATTGTTACAAGTTGGCACCATTTTGATTAATAACATGTCTGTATTTGGAATTGCGCTAATCATTCTTAGTTTTATTTCTGCTTCCCCAGAACCCACGAATGAAAAATGGAGACAAGATGAGATACCAACAAATGTGCAAGACTCAAATTGCTCCAAGGATCCAAAAGAAATAGACATTGAAGAAGAGAATAAAGGTAAAATGGAAACAGTACGGTTGCTCAATTGCCTGTTTTGGGCCTGATACACTGCTCCCACCACACGCATGTGCATGCACACACCTATCTGTTGTATAATCAAAAATGCTGTTATGAATTTCGTACTTTGTCATACCTCACCAGATGCCTGTTCAGTTCTCAACAAAACATTGCAGAGACACATTAAACACTGAGAACTCTTTCAATCTAATTTGAAACCCAAGGTTTTGGAGAATAGGAAGGAAATTTTCTACCTATGCTTTGCCTTCCTACATGACCAAGCATATTTCAAGTTCTGTCTGTTTTTATCTGTGACCAGATTCCATACAATGTTCCCAATATAAATTCTCAATGCGGACACGCAATTTACAGTTAAATCTCTAAAGTACTCATGGTATATTAAAGAATGGCAAATATTAAATGTGTTTGAGCAGGATAGTGAAAGCCTTTTGTCACTATGACCTATATCGTGCAGTTCTGTGATTAAGAGCAAGTTTCAGAAAGGCATCAATACTGTTTATGGGATTATTTCATCACTGATAAGTGACAGATTTATCATACTCAACTATTTAAAATATGTTGAATGGAATTCGGATTGATTTCCAATCACCTGCTCTTATTCCAGATAGTTCCTGGGCCTCGTTCATCAATCTGCCGACAAGTTGCATCATCTAAGTTTAAATTTTGCTTTCATGTCCGGAGAACCACAGAACTGTAGACTGCTTTTGATTCAGCTGATAGTTCTATTTATTTGATAACCAATCAGCTTCAAGATTCCTTCTGTGGTTTCATGGAAGTATGTTCAGGAACTAAGATCATCCAACGTGTCGTAATAATTTGCCAACCAGTCTTTTTGTTCTTGCTTCCCAATGTCTCCTCTGTGGATGATCACAAATTGTGCACAAAGGGAGATGATACAAAAAGACTTTTAAAAGCAAAAATGGTGAGAAGATGCAGATTAGTTTTTCATTTACATATATTTCTATAACATTCTCTGTGTTTTCTGTTTTGTGACTGGGGGCCTTGCAACATTCCAAATTCAAAAATGTAACTGGTACATTTTTTATAAGTTTCACCAGGTTGTGAAAATCTTCAGTTACCGTAGATTCCGGATTATAAGCCGCTACTTTTTTCCCACATTTTGAACAGCTTTGAACTCTGCGGCCTTTAATCCGGAGCGGCTAATACATGGTTTTTTTTCATGCCGCCTCGTAAACATTTTGCCTCGTAACAGTAGACCAATGAAATTGTACGATAAATCAAGCGCACTTTCACAATTAAATTATTGTAAATCAGTCATTTGTACTCACCCTCATCAACATGGAAAATACTCGAAGAAAAGCAAGACCCGAGCGCATCAGACCCGATTAGACCCGATCGCGTTACGCAAGCGCGTCAGACCCGATTAGACCCGATCGTGTTACGCAAGCACGTCAGACCCGATTAGACCCGATCGCGTTACGCAAGCGCGTCAGACCCGAGCGCATCAGACCCGATTAGACCCGATCGCGTTACGCAAGCGCGTCAGACCCGATTAGACCCGATCGCGTTATGCAAGCGCGTCAGACCCGAGCGCATCAGACCCGATTAGACCCGATCGCGTTACGCAAGCGCGTCAGACCCGATTAGACCCGATCGCGTTACGCAAGCGCGTCAGACCCGAGCGAAAACGCTGCTTTTAAGTTAAAGGCTGCAGTATATATATTTTTACCAGTCGCTAGGAGATATTGGAATGTTGTTCGTGCTGTTCAGTAAAAAAGTATATGCAACGTAATTTGTGTTACCGATACGTATGTATATTTAAAAGTAGCGGTGCGGCCTAAAATCCGGTGCGGCCTTTACAATTAAAAAATTGATTTTATTTCTAAAATTAGAGCCAGCGGCTTTTAATCAGGTGCGCTCTGTAGTCCGGAATCTACGGTACTTTGCCTGATCTTATCAAAACCTAATACCTGCTGAAATCCTACACACACATACTGCCTTATAGATTACCTTGTAGTTCCAGTTTGGAGAAGAATTCCAGTGGCTTGAGAATCACATTGGTGGGGCCCACTGGATGGCTGATCAGTGAAAAAGAAACATGGACAACTACGTCAACAGTTTTACTCTATTCTGGATCAATACCAATTCCAGTGCATCAACAGATAATGTCCCTCTTGTGTATTGGATTACTGAATACCTTTAACAATAAGTCAGCCTTTCAAAGAAACATGAAATGAAAGTAAGATTATTATCACACATTAAAGTGAGCTTGCTGTTTGTCTTAGTGCCAGCTTAATCTCTCTATTTTATAGACCTTCAACAAGAGAGCCCTCAACCAGGATTCTTCACTGGGCTTCGATTATATCCTGAAGAGTGGTCTCATTGAACAGGATCGTGCTGCATCAGCGTAGACATTGTCGTAAATGTCTCTAAAACATTGTGGGCACACATTCCAGTCTAGGCAGTATACTTTGAACCATTGCCCAATCAATTGCTAAGATGGAGCAACAGTGACAATTACGAGATAACTCCCAAAAGATAAATGTAGCTTGGCAACTTCAACATTAGTGTTCTTTTTGGCATTGGCAGGTATGCACTTGAATATTGCCACTTTGTAAGTCAACAATGACATCATATTCAGAATAACATGACTTGTGATAGCATAAATCTTGCCACACTTAATAGTGCAATGGTTCATATAGCCTTACAAACAAAAAAGTCATCCTTTCTGCCTTTACACCAGGACTTTGAAGCTGCAGACTCTTTGTTTTATTGGAAAAACTTCTCAATATTTGGTACACTCACTGATTTTTCTTGGCTATATTTTTTTGGGTTCTCACAGAAGCCACTCCTGAAGACCATAGTGACAAGAAGCCAGTAAGAGATGTGGAAAGTTCACAATGTGATAAGAAGCCAGACCTAACACAGGATGAAAGAGCAGATTCAGGTAAAATGGAGAGAAGTTGCAGAGGCATACTTCTGTTGAGCCTGTTGTATTCATAACAACTCATTTCTCATTGAATTAAAAATGCTCCATTTTAGATCACACACCATTTGGTAAGCACAGTTCTGACTGGAAGAACTAAACACACATTTGCCATCCCGTGTGAATAAATAATTAAGGTCAACATATTCTGTTCTTGATCAGATGTCTTTCAGTTTTAACAATACAAGAATGTGACATAGAATTTACTGAGAAATCTCTGAGGTCCTCAGAATGATAGGCAAGTTTCAGCAGATAAGAATGAGTCTTTGGTCACAAATTCTAATGCTATCTAAGATCTGTTAACCTGTCAATACAAGTGCTGTACACTTAGCTTCAGTTGTACTTTTGTTTAAGCCAGTCTAAAATTAATGCCTTGCAGCAAATACATTCTACACAATATTAAAGTTTGTCAGCTATCTGCTAGTCTTTGCTTCTCCAATGTCCTCTCAGTAGATCATCACACTGGCAAATTGCCCAAGCTTTGAGCAATGCAGCCTTCTTAAAATTGGAAGAGATCCTCAGAATAGATTCACCTTGAAGAAAATCATATCAGTAAAGAGTCAATCTCCCTAAAATCGTAGCACTCATTTGGCAATGAATTAAAACTTTCCTAAACAGTCCTGAGGAACAAAGCTATCAAGCTACACAAATTCTTTGAATAAAATTAGTGAATAAGGGCCATAAAATGTGTCCTGGACTTTGTGATTTGATCTACAAGGCTCATACAGCCTCAGGAACTTCTCTTTTCAAGTGGCAAGAAGTACGAAGAGTTCAATAATGAAGGATGCTTATTAAAGATGAATAAATAAGGGATTAGTACAAAGGATGTAGTGGATGATGGTGGAGGAGGAGGACTGAAAAAAATTGGATGCCAAATGGAGACAGATTTGTATGTTGAAGGTTTGAGTTAGATAGGTCTGTACTGCTATGAAATATTCAGAGCACTTGAAGATTTGTTATAAAAAGAGAACACCACTGTCCCCAAATTATTCCCTCATCTGCATAGTATATATTGACTGTTCCCTCATTGTTATGGAATCTACTTCCTCAACAGCCTAATAAAACAGTGGCGAACTTGTGCCGTATTGATTACAGTGTTTCCGATCTCTTCCATGTGGACAATTGGGAACAGACAATAAATGCAAGTTCATGTGAATGTCTAAACAGAAAAATGTGTAACTTATCTGAAAGTAGTTGATCAGATTGAAACATCAGTTTTTTTATTGTGTGCAGGACTGGAAAACTGCATGATTAGAATTAACAAGAATTGGGCATCGATTTCTCGAACTTCTAGAAATTGCCCCCACCACCCACTCCCCCTTCAATATTCCCCATTTCCCTCCCTCAACTTATCCTCTTACCATCCTATCGCCTCCCTCTGGTGCTTCTCCTCCTTCGCTCTCTTCCATGGTATTCTGTCCTCTTGTATCAGATTCCCCCTTCTCCAGCCCATTATCTCTTTCACCAATCGAATTCCCAGCTCTTTACTCCCCCCCCCCTCCGGGTTTCACCAATTACCTACTTCCTCCCATCCCCCACCTTCTTACTCTGATTTCTCATCTCCTTTCCCCAATCACAATGAAGGGTGTTGGCCCAAGAGCTCGACTGTTTAGTCTTTTCCACAGATGCTGAATTCCTCTAGCATTTTCTGTGTATTACTTTGATTAGAATTAACTTCGCCTGGTGATTTTGTTCTTTTCATTCAGAATCCTGGAATGAAGAATGGAAACGTGCCAAGAGTTCAATCGAAAGCGGGCCAAAGTCACATATTACTGAAGAAGCCAACAAACATCAACATGATAGAGGTAAAAACAATACGGAAATATATCTGTTCCTAAGGAATATTTGGAAATTAGAGAGGTCTGATGTCTGATTTACCAAATTCCAATTAGGAAAAAGTAGCAAAACCTAAAAGAGAGACAGATGATGGTAGTATATAATTCAACAGGGCAGCTGAATCTATCTTCTTAGACCCATTTCATTGTGGTTGACCTTTATCTGGCTTCTGAAATAACTCAGCAATGAGGGATGGGTAATATCTAGATATAAATGGTTCAATCAGGAGTACTCCCGGAACACACAGTGCAGTAATTCAAGGAGAATGTAATGCCACTTTCTCAAGTAGAGGTGGGATGCCTAATTAATGCTGCCTTGGCCATCACCCTCACTTCCCAAGAACAGGTCATTGTACCATGTAACTAGTTCTTCCTTCTTCCTGTGGTGCACTGTGGCTGTTCTGCATACTATCTACTAAATACCCTGTCATTTCTTTGATATCGCTTCCAAAATTCCCAACCTGGAAAGATGAGCAAAGGCTGCGTGGGAGTGGCACCGCTCAGTCACACGGATTCCAGAATTGAGGAATATATGACTATCAGTGGGTCTAAATATCACTACGTGGACTTCGGCCGGAACAGAGATAGCTTATCACCATATTTATGAAAGCAATTAGAAATGCTAAATAAATTCCAACCTTGTCCCAAACACCTACATAAAAGGTGAGTTTGAATGTCAAATAAAGGGGAAGGGCCAACAAGGATTTAAAGGAGAAAGCTATCTACTGCAGTAAGGTGTAATTACTTGCCTAGAATGCTGGAGGTGAATAGGCTGTTTTTAAGTTCAGTATTTTTGTTTTTGCCTACAGCCTAAATGGACTTTGAACCCTTGGACACTACCTCACTTTTTTTTTTAATATACAGTGTTACGTACCCCGTAACTGGGTCACTTACCAGCAAAGATAGAGAAGTCCGTTGAAGTCTGATGGTACTATTTTTAACAGTATTTATTGATAAAAATACACAAAAATAATATCAATGCAAACATACAGATAATATACGTTGTAAATACTAAATCTAAAAGTGCGGGTATAATAATAATCAATAAGAAATAGCTCTATCATTGTCTAGGGGATAATGTATTGTCCGATGGAAATATAAAAGTCACTTTAGTTCATTCAAGCTGCAGCTTTTGGTTGGAGAGAGAGACGAGGTTTTTAGAACTTGCCCGTTTTCCCTTGTTATGATGTCGATCCTTCGAAATGGCGTCGGTGGTGATCTCTTCCTTAGCTAAGCCGCCTTCCGTGGTAAGGCCTCAATCCCGGGCAACGGGAAAGGACACACGTGGACCTTCCACCGGCTGTCGCTATTAAACGCTGTCACGGGATTTCCAACGTTTCTCCTCTGGTGCGTCTGAAGGGGCCATTCCCCAGACCCTCTTTTATCCCCACTCACGGGGTCTCAGATGTCAATCAGGGTGGAATGATGCCATCCCCCAACCAGTCCACGTTGCCTGAGGGCTTCCACGAAGCACAGTACTCAATACACAATTCCGTCTCCAAGAGACAATGGCCGTTTCCCGTAGCTTTGTATCGCCGAGGGGCCAAGATATTCCAAACGTCTCACTCTCATTTCCTGGGTCTCCTGACCTGAATTAATAGCGATCTTGCGATTCTCAAAAAGGAGGGGGCACAGGCGTAACACCCCCTTTCTTCAACACGTTTTTACCATCGGTAAAAACGAAGTAATACAGAGTCTTACAGGATTTTAGAATCTAACACAATACAAAAGCTTTTTTTTTCACTACAGAGTAATACAGTTATACATTCAATTCTGCATCTAAACAGGTAACGATTACATTGTCACTTCCTTTAATATCTTAACATCTTGTACCTTACTAAAGTCTTGTAGCATCAGACTCCAATTTAATAACCACCTTTTTTTTCCTTCAGCAAACAAAACTAAAGAGTTGTGATCTTAGTTTACGTGTATGCTACAAAAGTTCATGCAAAATACTAATCTTTATGTTACTTTCAAACTTAACAGTCAAGCTTCCATGGGGTTGTCTTTATTATTCACATGCTTTGTCGAAATCCTGTAAAACCGGCTTCCGCTATTTAAAAAATGGCGTCCCCATTAACCCTCGCCTCTTTTCCGGTTAATTCCCACGTGGGGAGCTTGTGCATCCTGGCGAAATAGGCTTTCGCCCGCTCCTTTCATAGGAGTTATTTTATCAACAATGTGTTCCAAACTTAGACCATTTCCCGAATTTCCACCCAATTCTTTAATTTTACGCAAGTTGCTAGTTTTCTCTTCAGGACCCTTCAGGCTATTAGTTTTCAGTTTAAACTGTTCAAACAGCATTTCAAATTTTGCCTTTTTACACCACACTCTGGAATAACAATAGCGTGTGGGGCCCCTTTACCTTCCAACTCAACCTGTAATTGATTCACAGGCTTTGTGGTACTACGCCATTGTCTCTGTACCCTGGTTGCTGCTTTTGATATCAGTCCAGCCTTTAAATTTTCTTCATTCAATTTGGGAACTACACAGTTCCCGTTTCCTTCAATAATAATATTCACCCCACCACCTTTGATCTCCTCACTGACTTTTAACACACCTTCGAGCAGAAACACCTGGGAACTCTCACTTCCCACTATTACTAAGGTTAACCCTTTTTTCACTGAACCAAATCCATCTGACCCACAAGGATTGCATTCCTTTTCAACTGAATCAAATACCTCAGACTTTTTCTGAGCTCCATTACTAGGTTCAGTACCACGTGCATCCACATCTTTAACACACTCAAACGGGACATTTGCCTCTTCCAGGCTTTGAATACCCGTACCCGGTCCAAATTCTAAATTCCCCTGATCCTCCCAGCTACTCTCTGGGCAACTCCCTTCCGGAGTAAACTCAACCCCGCAGGGCTGAAACAACCTCATCTGCCAACCCAGCAGACTTCTTCAAGGTAAGGGCACCCTTTTCATCTAGGACTGCCCTCATTTCATTATCGGGAACACCTTTAGAATTTTCCACTTCTTCAAACAGTTCTGCCAAACCAGACCGATCATCCATGTCCAACCCTGGACCTTTTAACAGCTTTATCTGTTTCTCATCTTTATTTCGTCCTTCTAGAACTTTTCTCCTCGCTAAGGGCAGGTCTACCTCCTCTCCCTTACTCTCTTTCACTTTACTACTCTTAGTTTTACCACCCTCTAAACCCTCGTGGTACAGGGTCGGTAAAAACGTCTTGGCCAACTCGATACCGGCCGGATTTAAACTGCTCTCGTTCTCAGCTGCCTTTCTCGACAGGCTGCGAGTGATCGCGCAGGCGGGATAGATCTTTGGATCTAGGGGCGGAGCCTCAACACTCACAGGCTGTCTCGTCAGCGTCATTGCTGACCAAACCTTACCACCGGCTAAATCATTACCCAGAAGGACGTCCGCGTCAGTTCTCGGGAATTCTGATCGCACCCCCATTTCAACTGGTCCAGAGACTAGCTCACAATTCATAATGACCCTATGCAAGGGCACCATTTCCGTCCCTTTTCCTATTCCTTTCACAGCTACCATTCCCGTCTTGAGACCAAAATCTAGTACCTTACTGCTAATCAATGACAGTTCAGCGCCCGTGTCTCTCCAGATCTGCACGGGAACTGGTGGGTCTCCCTCCCTCACAGACACGGTTCCGTTTGACATACAAGTCTCAGACCCTTCTCGTACTCTGTCTACCCGGGGATCTCTTGTCGATTTACTGATTACCACGGCACATCCGATAGGGACTGCTGCTTTCCCTTTTCCTGTCTCCCTCCTCAGAGTAAAGCACCTAGATGCAATATGTCCCCCCTTTCCACAATTAAAACAGGTCAAGCCTGGAAATCTCTGGCTGTCTTGCCTCTCCTCCTCAACCTTACCACTAGCTCCCGGCGGGACCTCTGCCTTAGCCGGCGGGCTTTCTCTATCATTCCCACGGTCTCTCTGGGAACTTTTATTCGAGGAAAACTTTGTCTTGTGGGTTAGGGCATATTCATCTGCGAACCTAGCAAATTCGGAGATGGACTTATTCGGCTTCTCATTCAAATACATCCGGATATTCTCCGAAACACCACTTTTAAATTCCTCAATCAGAATTAACTCCCTGAGATGCCAAAAATCCTCTTCCACTGTTTCTGCGGTACACCAACGGTCCAAGAGCACACCCTTCTCATAGGCAAACTCGGTATACGTCTGATTCCACCCTTTAAATTTATTAACTTTTGTTTATATGCTTCAGGTACCAATTCATAAGTCCAGAGAATGGCCGCTTTTACTTGGTCATAACTCTCCGCCTCTTCCTCCTCCATGGACAACGCCGTATATGCTCGTTGTGCCTTCCCTTTTAACACACTTTGTAACAACGCCACCCACTGCTCTTTGGGCCACTTCTGATTCACTGCCACCTTTTCAAAAAGCAAGAAATAACTATCAACATCCGTCTCCTCGAACGGAGGTACTAACCTCAACTCCCGACTAACATTAAACCGCTCCTCTCGGTCTGACCCTTGATCTCTTCGCTCTTGCCTTAACTTCTCCATCTCCAAGTCATGTTTCCTCTGTTTCTCTGTCTCCCTCTCCTTCTCGGCTCTTTCCTTTTCTTTCTCAGCTCTCTCCCTCTCTTTTTCAGCTGCTTCCAGCTGTTTTAACTGAATTTCATGCTCCCTTTCTTTCTCAGCCCTGTCCTGCTCTCTTTTCACCTCCAACTCCTTTAGCTGGAGCACATGCTCCCTTTCTTTCTCAGCCCTGTCCTGCTCTAACTCCTTTAGCTGGAGCACATGCTCCCTTTCTTTCTCAGCCCTGTCCTGCTCTAACTCCTTTAGCTGGAGCACATGCTCCCTTTCTTTCTCAGCCCTGTCCTGCTCTAACTCCTTTAGCTGGAGCTCATGCTCCCTTTCTTTCTCAGCCCGGTCCTGCTCTAACTCCTTTAGCTGGAGCACATGCTCCCTTTCTTTCTCAGCCCTGTCCTGCTCTAACTCCTTTAGCTGGAGCACATGCTCCCTTTCTTTCTCAGCCCTGTCCTGCTCTAACTCCTTTAGCTGGAGCTCATGCTCCCTTTCTTTCTCAGCCCTGTCCTGCTCTAACTCCTTTAGCTGGAGCTCATGCTCCCTTTCTTTCTCAGCCCTGTCCTGCTCTCTTTTCACCTCCAACTCCTTTAGCTGGAGCACATGCTCCCTTTCTTTCTCAGCCCTGTCCTGCTCTAACTCCTTTAGCTGGAGCTCATGCTCCCTTTCTTTCTCAGCCCTGTCCTGCTCTCTTTTCACCTCTAACTCCTTTAGCTGGAGCACATGCTCCCTTTCTTTCTCAGCCCTGTCCTGCTCTAACTCCTTTAGCTGGAGCACATGCTCCCTTTCTTTCTCAGCCCTGTCCTGCTCTAACTCCTTTAGCTGGAGCTCATGCTCCCATTGCTTCTCGGCTCTTGCTGTCTCTTTTTCAGCTGCTTCCAGCTGCTTTAATTTAATTTCACGTTCCAACCTTAATTTCTCCAACTCTAACTGAGCCATCCCACTGGCTGGTACCTTCTCAGGGATATTTTCCAATACCTCAGCTGCAAACACATTCTTCTCAATATAATACTGAGTTATGGCCCTTCGCACCTCCCGCTTTTTCATTGACAACCTCACCTCTGCGAGGTTTAACCCCTTCGCCGTATTTATCAAGTCTGATTTGGTGGCCACCTCCAGAGTCGGGTTTTCTATAAATTCACCCATGTCCATCTTTGCTGGTTTCCCGTCTGGCTACCCGCGTAACCAGATCCAAGTTTGGACTTACAAGCCCGATTCACTGGCCTCCCAATTTGGTGTCAAATCCCAAGACGAGAACCCCAATTGTTACGTACCCCGTAACTGGGTCACTTACCAGCAAAGATAGAGAGGTCCGTTGAAGTCTGATGGTACTATTTTTAACAGTATTTATTGATAAAAATACACAAAAATAATATCAATGCAAACATACAGATAATATACGTCGTCAATACTAAATCTAAAAGCGCGGGTATAATAATAATCAATAAGAAATAACTCTATCATTGTCTAGGGGATAATGTATTGTCCGATGGAAATATAAAAGTCACTCAGTTCATTCAAGCTGCAGCTTTAGGTTGGGGAGAGAGACGATGATTTTAGAACTTGCCCGTTTTCCCTTGTTATGATGTTGATCCTTCGAAATGTCGTTGGTGGTGATCTCTTCTTTAGCTAAGCCGCCTTCCGTGGTAAGGCCTCAATCCCGGGCAACGGGAAAGGACACACGTGGACCTTCCACCAGCTGTCGCTATTAAACGCTGTCACGGGATTTCCAGCGTTTCTCCTCTGGTGCGTCTGAAGGGGCCGTTCCCCAGACCCTCTTTTATCCCCACTCACGGGGTCTCAGATGTCAATCAGGGTGGAATGATGCCATCCCCCAACCAGTCCACGTTGCCTGAGGGCTTCCACGAAGCACAGTACTCAATACACAATTCCGTCTCCAAGAGACAATGGCCGTTTCCCGTAGCTTTGTATCGCCGAGGGGCCAAGATATTCCAAACGTCTCTCTCTCATTTCCTGGGTCTCCTGACCTGAATTAATAGCGATCTTGCGATTCTCAAAAAGGAGGGGGCACAGGCATAACAACAGTATTTCTGATTTTTGCATGTTTTTAATCTATTCAATATATGTATACTGTAATTGATTTATTAATTATTATTATTATTATTTTATTTTATTTATTTTCTCTCTTCTATATTATGTATTGCATTGAACTGCTGCTGCCAAATTAACAAATTTCACGTCACATGCCGGTGATAATAAACCTGATTTTGATTCTGATTCATTCGATTATACACTCAGTGGGAACAGTTTTTCAACATGCAAATACCCCAATTAAACTCTGCAATACGTTTGCATCTATTGTGTAATGTAGACCTTCTGAACACCTTGATACAATAAAATAGTTATTAGTGTTGTTCTTCCTGTTTGAAATATTTTTGTGCTTGACTATTTAACTTACTGTATATTACAGAATTAGCTCTTTTTTAGTTTGCAACTTCACACTACATTTTGAGTTGTTGCTATTGTGTTAATATTATCCCGGGTACCTGCATATCTTCACAATTTTCATCTTTTTAAAGGGAAACAATCCAATTTTGGTTTTGTCTGGATAGGAGTTCTCATGGTGCCTCTTTTCGCCTACTTTCTGAGGAATTTTCAAAGCAATCAGGAACCTGCAGACGATAAACTACTCCACGTGTTCTTGAATAATTTTGAGCAAGTTCAAAGGGGTTTTCCCAATCAGGAAGAACAGTTATGGAATAGAAGCAGGATAATGTTGCAGAAACAAGTTATCAAGACCGTGCACTCTGAACCATCCATCTTAATGTTTGCAGCTGCCTGGGATGCAGAGGAAACTATGCGGTGCCTCACAAGTCGGATAGCTGGAGCTTATGCCTTGTCCTTCAGCTCCAGGATTCTGGAAATTGATGGAACTGATAAAAAATTTCTAAACAGTGACCAAGTGAAGTTGGATCTTGACAATCAGTTGTCATCAGGCTTCAGAGAAGGCAGAAAGTCAGCCATTATTCATCATTTTCAGGAGCTCCCACCTGCTTCTACACTTTTGTTTTACAAGTACTGTGATCATGAAAATGCAGCCTTCAAGGATGTCTCGTTACTGATCACAGTTTTAGTCGATGAGCCCAGACTAGACCCACACTTAAGCCTTGATGCTTTTGAAGAGACAGTTCATGATTTCCTCATAATGAAATTCAACGTCTCGAGCGAAAGTGGACAATATAATGACCTGGACATTGACAAGTTCAGTGGATTGTGGAGTCGTATAGCTCACGCCATTTTGCCTGTTCGGCCTGAAAGGGAAATTGAAGAAAATGGCTGTAAGCAAGAATAAAAATGACTTCAGGAAATTTAAATGTTGACTGGGTTTGTGAGAAACTATGTGCACAGGGAACTAATAAGTAGGAAATTCAATTTGTATATGAAATATTCAACTTCTCATTTAATGAATTTTGATCAAATATTTCACCTGAAATCAGTGTATTTTTGTTTAATAAATTGACTGTATTGCTACATGTTTTAGTAGGCTTTGTGCATAGTTCTCTTTATTTATCATTAATGAACTAATTAACCACTGAAGAATATCTTTGCAACTGCATGAATATTTTATGACAATTTACATTTTTTCAATTACCAATTTCCTATGATATTGAGTTAAATCAGAATAAGTTTTAGAAAAAATGGAATTCGTGAGTTGTGGCCAAGAAAGGTTCCTGAGTCGATCTGTGGAAGTTCCTACATCTCCTCTTGGGGAACGAGGCCAGGCAAAAACTGAGGTGGCAGTTAGGGAGCTTCCTGGCTCCAGTGACCACGATTCTATTAGTTTTAAGATAGTAATGAAAAAGGATAGGGAAGTTCCACTGGTTAGGGCCCTAAACATTAGATAGGATCTAGCATTTTAGATTGGGTGACCCTATTTGAAGGGAAAGGAATGAAAAGTGTGATAGCGAGAGTCCAGGAGCCGCATATTTCTGTTAGGATGAAGGGTAAACCTGGCAAGTATAGGGAATCCGGGCTGATGAAAGGTCAAGATAAAGGAAGTATACTTTGGGTTTCGGAGTTTGGGATTGAGCAAATCCATGAGACCATTAAAAAAAAGAGCAGTATTAGGCTAATTTGGCCCATTGAGTCTGCTCTGCCATTCCATGAAGGCTGATTTATTATCCCCTTCGACCCCATTCTCCTACCTTCCCCCCCCCCATAACTTTTGACACCCATAATAATTAAGAACTTATCAATCTCTGCTTTAAGTATACTCAATGATTTATCCTTCACAGCTATATTTGGTAATAAATTCCACAGATTCACCACCCTCTAGCTAAAGCAATTCCTCCTCACTTCTGTTCTAAATAGATGTCTTTCTATTCCAAGGCTGAGTCACATGGTCCTGGACTTCCCCACTATAGGAAACACCCTCTCCACGTTCACTCTATCTGAGCCTTTCAATATTCAATAGGTTTCAATGATCCACCCTCTTTCTTCTAAACTCACTTCCAAGATTATTC
Organism: Hemitrygon akajei; assembly: GCF_048418815.1. Taxonomy (NCBI): domain Eukaryota; kingdom Metazoa; phylum Chordata; class Chondrichthyes; order Myliobatiformes; family Dasyatidae; genus Hemitrygon; species Hemitrygon akajei. The sequence continues at coordinate 88,715,764 of NC_133135.1, read as the reverse complement.
TGGTGAACTCTTTCCAATGCCAGCACATCCTTCCACAGGTAAGTGGCCTAAAGCTATTCACAATACTCCGAGTGTGATCTGACCAATGCCTATAAAGCATCAGCATTACACCCTTGCTTTTGTAATCCAGCCCTCTCAAAATGAATGCTAACATTGCATTTGCCTTCCTTACCACCGACTCAACATGCAAATTAACTTTTAGGGAATCCTGCGCAAGGATTCCCAAGTCCTTATGCACCTCTGATTTCTGAATTTTCTTCATGTTTAGAAAATAGTCTACGCTTTATTCCTTTCACCAAATTGTATAACCAGACACTTCCCTGCACTATATTATGTCTGCCATTTCTTTGTCCATTCTCCGAAGCTGTCACTTTGCAGGTTCTCTGCTTCCTCAACACTATCTGCCCCTACAGCTGTCTTTGCATCATCCACAACTTGGCCACAGAGCCATCAATTCCATCATCCGAATCATTGATGTATATTGTAAATAGAAGCAGTCCCAACACTGACCCCTGGGAAATCACTAGTCAACAGCAGCCAACCAGAAAAAGCCCCCTTTATTCCCACTTTTTGCCTTCTGCCAGTCAGTCAATCTTCTAACCATGCTGGTATCTTCCTGTAATACCATGGGTTCTAATTTTGTTGAGCAACCCATGTACAGCACTTGTCAAAAGCCTTCCTAAACTCCAAGAGAACATTTACTGACTCTCTTTTGTCTGTTCTACCTGTTATTTCCTCAAAAAATTCCAACAGATTTGTCAGGTAAGATTTCTTCTTAAGGATACCATGCTGAATTTGGCCTATTATGTGCCTCCAAGTACCTCAAAACTTCATTCTTAATAATGGAATCCAACATCTTCCCAACCACTGAAGTTAAGTTAACTGGCTTATAATTTCCTGCATTTTGCCCACCTCTTAAAGAGTGTAGTGACAATTCCAATTTTCCAGTCTTCTGGAAAACATACCAGAATCTATTGATTCTTGAAAGATCACTGCTAATGCCTCCATAATCTCTTTAGCTACCTCTTTGTAGCCCATCTGGTCCAGGTGACCAATCTACCTTCAAACCTTTCAGTTTCCCAAGCACCTTCTCCCTTGTAATAGGGATTACACTCACTTCTGGCATAGAGCTGGTATTTTCCATGGTGAACTTTATCTGCCATTTCTTTGTCCTCTAGTTGCCTGATAGCCACTCTTGTCGTTCTTTTTCTTTTTGTATATCTATATTATGAAGGGTTAACTTACTGGCCAATCGAAATCTGCTTCCACAGTGCCAGTCGCTGTTAGGCCCATTCGAATGATGAGCCGCCTCTCTGCCATTAGTGGGTCACAGCCCCGGCTTCTGGTTTCAAGCATCCCAGGGGCATGTGAATGGTGTGCACAGGACAGTCTGACTCTAGGAGGGCCCGTGCACACATTTAGCTAAGTACCTCCTTGTTGAAAGTTTAGTGTCATAGGTTTGTAACTTGGGACTTAACAAAGTACCTGTTTGAGTTAGAAGTGTTACTACATGTTTGGAGTCATAGTTTTCTAACTTCGCGGGGGGGGGGGGGGGGCTTAGATAAGGACTTGTTTCACTTAGGTGCTTGGTTGATGGGGAATTTGGGAGTCTCACCAACCTACTGCTGGACTACAGGACGCCCATAGAGTGGTGAGATAAGTTGGAGTCGTGGGTGAAAATCGGACATCACATCGTGTCCGTACTTAATAAGGCGGGGCTCCCCTAGAGGAAAGGGAGCTGGAGGGGTGCTTTTGAGCTGCTGGCTGCAGGACTGAAGCAGCAGCATAAGATTATCTTGCAAAAGGAGAAAGAGGTACATAGTTTGAAGAACAAGATGGAATCGATAAACATAGAAACCTATAGCATAATACAGGCCCTTTGACCCACGAAGCTGTGCTGTACATGTCCTTACCTTAGAAATCACCTAGGGCCCTCTATTTTTCTAAGCTGCATGTACCTATCCAGGAGTCCCTTAAAAGGCCCTATTCACCTCCATCACCGTCGTCATCAGCCCATTCCACACACTCACCACTCTTTGCGTAAAAAACACTTACCCCTGACATCTCCTCTGTACCTACTCTCCATCACCTTAAACCTGTGTCCTCTTGTGGCAACCATTTCAGCCTTGGGAAAAAGCCTCTGACTATCCACATGATCAATGCCTCTCATCATCTTAGAGACCTCTATCACGTCACCACTCATCCTCTGATGTTCCAAGGAGAAAAGGCCGAGTTCATTCAAACTGTTTTCATAAGGCATGCTCCCCACCCCCCCCCCCAATCCAGGCAACATCCTTGTAAATCTCCTCTGTGCCCTTTCTATGGCTTCCACATCCTTACTGTAGTGAGGCAACCAGAACTGAGCACAGTACTCCAAATGGGGTCTGACCAGAGTCTTGTATAGCTGCAACATTACCTCTCGGCTCCTAAATTTAATTCCACGATTAATGAAAGCCAATACACCGTATGCCTTCTTAACCACAGCGTTAACCTGCGCAGCTGCTTTGAGCGTCCTATGGACTTTGACCCCAAGATCCGTCTGATCCTCCACACTGCCAAGAGTCTTACCATTAATACTATATTCTGCTATCCTATTTGACCTACCAAATGAACCACCTCACACTTATCTGGGTTGAACTCCATCTGTCACTTCTCAACCCAGTTTTGCATCCTATCAATGTCCCTCTGTAACCTCTGACAGCCCTCCACACTATCCACAACACCTCCAACCTTGGTGTCATCAGCAAATTTACTAACCCATCCCTCCACTTCCTCAACCAGGTCATTTATAAATATCACAAAGAGTAAGGGTCCCAGAACAGATCCCTGAGGCACACCACTGGTCACCAGCCTCCATGCAGAATATGACCCATCTACAACCACTCCTCACCTCCTGTGGGCAAGCCAGTTCTGGATCCACAAAGCATAGTCCCCTTGGATACCTACTTTCTCAATAAGCCTTGCATGGGGTACCTTATCACATGCCAGGCTGAAATCCATATACACTGCATCTACTGCTCTTCCTTCATCAATGTGTTTTGTCACATCCTCAAAAAATTCAATCAGGCTCATAAGGCATGACCTGCCCTTGACAAAGCCATGCGGGCTATTCCTAATCATATTATACCTCTCCAAATGTTCATAAATCCTGCCTCTCAGGATCTTTTCCATCAACTTACCAACCACTGAAGTAAGACTCACTGGTCTATAATTTCCTGGGCTATCTCTACTCCCTTTCTTGAATAAGGGAACAACATCCACAACCCTCCAATCCTCCAGAACTCCTGTCCTCATTGATGATGCAAAGATCATCGCCAGAGGCTCAGCAAACTCCTCCCTTTCCTCCCACAGTAGTTTGGGGTACATCTCATCCAGTCCCGGTGATTTATCAAACTGATTTGTCAGGTAAGATTTCCCTTTACATAAGCCACGCTGACTTTGAATTACTTTATCATTAGACTCCAAGTACCTTGAAACCTCATCCTTAATAGACTCCAACATTTTCCCAACCACTGAGGTTAGGCCAACTGGCCTATAATTTCCTTTCTTTTGCCTTCCTCCCTTCTTAAAGAGTGGAGTGACATTTGCAATCTTCCAGTCCACTGGGACCATGCCAGAATCAAGTGATTCTTGAAAGATCATGACCAATGCATCCGTTATCTCTTTTGCAATCTCTCTCAGGACTCTGGGATGTAATCCATCTGGCCCAGGTGACTTATCCAGGTTAAGACCTTTCAGTTTGCCTAGTATTTTTTCCTTTGTAATAGTAATGGCACTCACTCTTGCTCCCTGACACTCATGAACCTCTGGCACACCGTTAGTGTCTTCCACAGTGAAGACTGATACAAAGTACCCATTAAGTTCATCTGCCATTTCTTTGTTCCCCCATTACTACCTCACCAGCATCATTTTCTAGTGGACCAATATCAACTCTTACTTCCCTTTTACTCTTTATACATTGAAAAAACTTTTGGTATCCTGCTTTATATAATTAGCTAGTCTATTCACTATTTAATCTTTTCCATTCTTACAGCTTTTCAGTTGTCTTTTGTTAGACTTTAAAAGCTTCCCAATCATTCAACTTTCCACTCACTTTTGCTACATTATATGCCCTTTCCTTGGCTTTTATACAGTCCTTAATTTCCCTTGTCAGCCACAGTTGCCTACCCCTGCCAATTGAGAACAATTTATTCTGTGGGACATGTCTATCTTGCATCTTATTAACTATTACCAGAAACTTCAGCCATCTCTGCTCTGCCGTCATCCATGCCAGGATACTCCTCTAATCCACCTGGGCAAACTCCTCTCTTATGTCTCTGTAATTCCCTTTATTCCATTGCGATACTGATACATGCTTCTCCCTCTTAAATTGCAGCATGTATTCAATCATATTATGATCATTGCCTCCTAAGGGTTTCTTTACGTTAAGTTCCTTAATAAGATCTGGGTTATTACACAACATCCAATCGAAGATAGCCTTTCCCTGAGTAGGCTCAAGCACAAGCTGCTCTAAAAAGCCATCTTGTAGACATTCAACAAATTCCCTCTCTTGTGATCCAACACCAACCTGATTTTCCCAATCCCTTTGCATATTGAAGTCCCCCATTACAATTGTGTCATCACCCTTATTACATGCCTTTTCCTGCTCCCTTTACAATCTCAACCCTTCATCTTGGCTGCGGTTTGGAGGCCTATATATGATTCCCATAATGTTTTTTTTTACCCTTGTACTTTCTTAACTCCACCACGTTTTTCTAAAGATGTAATTCCATTTCTTACCAGCAAAGACACACCACCGCTTATGCCTTTTTTCTTTCAACCATGACTCAGTGATGCCCACAATGACATACCGACAAATCTCTAATTACACCATGAGATTGTCCACCTTATCCCGACTGCTACATGCATTTAAATACAACACTTACAGTCCTGCATTCTTTGCCCTTTTGAATGTTGTTTCTGTGGAACAATTTAACTCTTTGCTCTATCTGCATTTGTACCCAATCATTGGCTTGTCCTTCCTTATATTCATGTTACACCAATCATCTACTTGTCCCTTTGGTGAGAATAGCTGGGCTGTCTATGTCTTGAACTGCAAGAGATGGTGGGATTTTTAATGAATTTTGTTCCTCCGAGTTTACTGAGGAGAATATCCTGATTGCTCAAAATGTAACGGATATTCACTTTCCAGAGTCTGAGAAGCTTATTGCTAAACTCAGCTTTCTCGCACAGCAGTGAGACTTTTCCAAAGGGTCAGGTTTCTTGGTTACAAAGTTGAACTTTTAACAAATATTCTTTGCTCAATGTTTTTGTTGTAAACAAGAACCAGTCTCCAGATCTTAATGTAAATTGCAAGCAGCAATCAGTTAGAAGTTGGAAACACAACTTTGCAAAGTGATGTGACCTCTCATCTACATTAGCCAATGCAATATGGGTTATATCACTTCGCAGATAAAACCTAGTTATAGATTAGGATGTTTGTGTACTCAAAGGGTCATCCCCGATAGCGTTAATTATGGATGTTTGGGATCTCTGTCACCAGAAGCTTTTATAGCATTCCCAGCAAAGGCATATGGAAAATAACATATGCAGATGATGTGATCTAGTAGAAAATAGAATAAATATTAGAAGCATTGGGTTGTTAGGAATGACAAGGCGAATGACAGAAAGAATTCATTCCTCAATCATTGGTTTCTGTGACAGACGACCAGTTTGTCTGCAACTCATTCGTATGTTTTTCTAGTTTGTAAAGATTGTACCTGTGTTGGGAAATAGTTTGTAGTTTGTAAATCTTTAATAAATTTGAAGTCTCCTATTAGTGTTCAATGTGTGTTAAGAACTATTAAATTTAATTGTGTATCATTAAAAATAAAATAAACAGTTTAAACTACTTTGTTAGCCGGATATATCTCCTGTTTGGTAAAGAGGGGAACCCACCACTCAAACAGTGGGCATTGGCTGCTAGATCTTGCCCCAGAGACTAGACAGCGTAGTAAGTTAGTTCTCAAGAGCAGGTTGATACAGTATAACCTCTCTACAGTAAGGGTATCCATAGATACTGACTGCATATTGGATAGGGCTTAAAAGTCTTCATTTAATTTTAGGGCTTTGTGGCAGGCAACCAATACCATCACAATGGGATAAAGGAAACAACTGGAGATATTTTGGAGGACATTCATATTACCAGGGAGGAGGGAGAAGCCTAACAGCATATTAAGGTGGACTAATCTCCAGGGTCTGACGAAGTGCATATTCTGAATTTGTGGGAGGCAAGAGAGGAAATTGAGGAGGCCCTTGCAGGTATTTTCTTTATTGTTAGTCACTGGTACAGTTGTAGAACAGTGAAAGGTGGCCAAGTTGTTCTATTGTTTAAAATATCTAGCAAGGACAAGCCTGACATGAACAATGGTGAAGTTAATGGAGGCTGTGTCTGGTGACAGGATCTCATTTCATTCATTTTTAATTTTTTTATTGATTTAAAAATATATATAAAGACAAATACATATCAGAGGATAAGTTAATCAAATACTTATTTCAATAAAAGTACAAACAAAAAAGGAGCATACACTGTCAAAATCATATATAATATTGAGCTAATATATAAAAGGAAACACAACTCCTCTTAACAATTCAAAAAAAAGACTCAAAATTTCTATTATTGAGAAGAAAATAAAACCCACTAAACTAACCTAAAACAAAAAAAAAGCATTCCATTTGAGGATATAATTACAAAAAAAAGGGGGGGAAATCCTTCTAGTCAAAATTGAAACATCATGGAGAAGAAGAAAAAATATTACCTAAAAAAGTGATGAACTGAGAGCTTGGATGCATACATGGAATTATGATGTAGTGGCCATTACGGAGACTTGGCTGGCACCAGGGCGGGAAAGGATTCTCAATATTCCTGGATTTCAGTGCTTTAAAAGGGATAGAGAGGGGGGGAAGGGGAGGCATTACTAGTCAGGGATACTATTACAACTGCAGAAAGGGTGACTCCTCTTTTGAGTCAGTATGGGTGGAAGTCAGGAACAGGAAGGGAGCAGTTACTCTACTGGGGGTATTCTATAGGCCCCCTGGTAGCAGCAGAGATAACGAGGAGCAGGTTTGGAGGCAGATTTTGGAAAGGTGCAAAAATAACAGGGTTGCTATCATGGGTGACTTTAACTTCTCTAATATTGATTGGTATTTGATTAGTTCCAAGGGTTTAGATGGGGCAGAGTTTGTTAAGAGAGTCCAGGATGGATTCCTGTCACAGTATGTTGACAGGCCGACTAGGGGGAATGCCATACTCGATCTAGTATTAGGTAACGAACTGGGTCAGGTCACAGATCTGTCAGTGGGTGAGCATCTGGGGGACAGTGATCACCACTCCCTGGCCTTTGGCATTATCATGGAAAAGGATAGAATCAGAGAGGACAGGAAAATTTTTAATTGGGGAAGGGCAAATTATGAGGCTATAAGGCTAGAACTTGCAGGTGTGAATTGGGATGATGTTTTTGCAGGGAAATGTACTATGGACATGTGGTCGGTGTTTAAGGATCTTTTGCAAGATGTTAGGGATAAATTTGTCCCGGTGAGGAAGATAAAGAATGGTAGAGTGAAGGAACCATGGGTGACAAGTGAAGTGGAAAATCTAGTCAGCTGGAAGAAGGCAGCATACGTGAGGTTTAGGAAGCAAGGATCAGATGGGTCTATTGAGGAATATAGGGTAGCAAGAAAGGAGCTTAAGAAGGGGCTGAGAAGAGCAAGATCGGGGCATGAGAAGGCCTTGGCGAGTAGGGTAAAGGAAAACCCCAAGGCATTCTTCAATTATGTGAAGGATGACAGGAGTAGAGGTAGGACCGATTAGAGATAAAAGTGGGAAGATGTGCCTGAAGGCTGTGGAAGTGAGCGAGATCCTCAATGAATACTTCTCTTCAGTATTCACCAATGAGAGGGAACTTGATGACGGTGAGGACAATATGAGTGAGGTTGATGTTCTGGAGCATGTTGCTATTAAGGGAGAGGAGAAAAATAAAATTACCAGAAGGAGAAATCGATGTTCATGTCATCAGGCTGGAGGATACCTATATGGAATATCAGATGTTGCACATCCACCCTGAGAGTGGCTTCATTATGGCAAAAGGTGAAACATTTTGGAACACAAATGGGGATAGTCATGAGTCATAGAAAACTACAGCAAAGAAACAGGACCTTTGGCCCATCTAGTCCATGCTGAACAATTCTAAATGCCCTGTCCCATCAACCTGCACCTAGACTGTTGCTCTCCATACCCCTCCCATCCATGTACCTATTCAAACTTCTTTTAAATGTTGAAATCGCACCCAGCTCATCCCACACTCTCACCAGCTTCTGAATGATAAAGTTTCCCTTCATGTTTCCTTTAAACATTTCATCTTTCAACCTTAACCTATGACTTCTAGTTGTAGTCTCACCCAACTTCAGTGGAAAAATCCTGCTTGCATTTACCCTATCTATACCCTTCAAAATTCTCTATCAAATCTTCCCACCTCCTTTATTTTTCTTAATTAGGGCCTCAATCTCTCTTGAAAAACCAAGGTTTCCCTGAACCATTTATCCTTGTCTTTTATTCTGAAAGGCATTGTGCTGCCTTTATGGCAGTTATTTAGTTTATAATATTTTCGCTTAGTAATTTGTTAGCATTTTTTAGTTAAAGTTAGGATTGTTTAAGTCAATTTATTTGTCTGTAATATATCGCGGCTGCGATGACGTCACATCTGGGTTCGCCGCGTCTTGTGGGAAAATACCGGTTTGGGATAAACGCAAGGGTGGGGGTCGCTCACATGTGGCGCCACAGCGCTGGTTAAGTTTTCTCTACGTACCAAAAACACAGTGAAAGCAACGCTGTAAGTCATTAGATAATCGATATGTTGAGATAAAATGTTAACGCTGATTCTGTTAAAAGTAACGACGGTCGATAAGGTTTATGTTTTCGTTAGTTAAAGAGTCGGGATAGTTTGTGTTGAAGTGTATTTAAAGCAGTCAATGGAGCAGGTAGATTCTGACTGTATGCTGCACTTTAATGTAATGTAGTTTTACCTTTGCAAGTATTCACAATGTAAATGTGATATTTAGAAGGAAACAAACACTGTACCAATCTTGTATTGTTTTATCAACAGTTTTCACCATACGTTAATGTGAAGAGTGAACAGTAAATGGTTAATCTTACTGCGACCTTGTTTTCATTGACTCCGGTTTACCTCGACGTTTAATTCGGGTCCGTTACACCCGAGCGAGAACGTTACAGGCACATACAAGCTTTGCGCTCTCAAAATTTCACTTTTGAAGGCCTCCCACTTACCAGTTACACTTTTGCAGGAAAACAGCCTGTCCCAAACCACACTTGCCGGATACTTTCTGATACCATCAAAAGGAATTAAAATAGTTGATCAGTGGGAAATTCTGCTTTTGGAAGATGGAATGGAGGTGCTCAGCAAAGTGGCTCCCCAATTTACATCTGTCTCACCAACGTAGAAGAGACTGTATATGCAATAGAAGACCCCAACACAATCACAGGTGAAGTGTTGTCTCAGCTGGAAGGACTGTTCAGGGCCCTGAATGGAGGTAACGGAGGAGGTGTAACACTTCAGGGATATATGCCAGAAGGGAGATTATTGCGGGAGGAGGGTGTAAAGATGTGTTTGGTGGTGTAAGTTGCAGAGAATGTGTTGGATGTGCAGACTCATGGGATGCTAGGAAAGGACATGTGGAACTCTATCCCTGTTAAGACAGCGGGAAGATGTGCTGAGGACTGATGTCCGGGAAATGGAGACACAACCTGAGTAGCATTAATGGTGGGGAAAGTGAAACCCTATTCTTTGAAGGAGAACATCTCTAGTGTGCTGGAAAGCTTCATCCTGGGAATAGGTATGGCAGAGATGAAAGAGCTGAGAAAAGGGAATATTATTTTTACAGGAGACAATGTGGGAAAGAGGTAGACAAGATAGCCATAGAAACTGGTAGGTTCAAGAAAGATGTCAGTAGACAACTTGTCTCCAGATAGAGAGATCGAGAAAGGGGGAGGAGGAGTTAGACACAGATCAAGTGAATTTGACAAGCTCAGCATGGGTGCACCAACGTAGTAGTCAATAAGGCACATGAAGAGTTGGGGAGCATTACCAGGGAAGGCCTGGAACATTGTCTACTTTACATAGCCAATGAAAAAGCAGGCATAGCTGCAGCCCAAGGTTACCCCTTGAGTTTGGATTCCTATTCCTACATTACTTTCTGTCTATTAACCAATCCTCAATCCATGCCAGTATATTACTACAATCACTTGTACTTTCAGTTTATTTCAGAATCAAAAATAGATTTCTTATCACCGGCATGTATCATGAAATTTGTTAACTTAGCAGCAGCAGTACAATGCAATACATAATATATAAGAAAAAAAGTAAAAATAAATAAGTAAATAAATTACAGTATACATATATTGAATAGATTAAAAATCATGCAAAATATAAATATACATTAATAAAAGTGAGGTAGTGTTCATGGGTTCAATGTCTATTTAGGAATCAGATGGCAGAGGGGAAGAAGCTGGTCCTTCAGGCTTCTGTACCTCCTACCTGACGGTAACATGGTGGTGGAGGACTTTAATAATGAACACTGTCTGAGACACTGCTCCTTGAAGATGTTCTGGGTACTTTGTAGGCTAGTACCCAAGATGGAGCGGACTAGATTTACAACCTTCTGCAGCATCTTTCGGTCCTGTGCAGTAGCCCCCCCCCCCCCCCCCCCCATACCAGACAGTGATGCAGCCTGTCAAAATGCTCTCCACGGTACATCTATAAATGGTTTTGAGTGTTTTCATTGACATACCAAATCTCTTCAAACTCCCAATGAAGTACAGTCACTCTTTCCTTCTTTATAGCTGCATTGATATGTTGGAACCAGGTTAGGTCCTCAGAGATCTTGACACCCAGGAACTTGAAACTGCTCACTCACTCCACTTCTGATCCTTCTATGAGGATTGGTGTGTGTTCCTTTGTCTTACCCTTCCTGAAGTCCACAATCAGCTCTTTCATCTTACTGATGTTGAGCGCAAGGTTGTTGCTGTGACACCACTCCACTAGTTGGCATATCTCGCTCCTGTACGCCCTCTCATCTCCATCTGAGATTCTACCAACAATAGCTGTATCATCAGCAAATTTATAGATGGTATTTGAACTATGCCTAGCCACACAGTCAGGGGTATAGAGTATTTATTAACTGCATCATGTAGCTGGGTTGTGGGTTGGAGATACATCTCTACCAAAGAAGGTTAAGACACTCCTTCCCTCCACTAACCTACAGGTCACCCTTGGGCAAGGGGTAATGTGCACATGCTTGGCCCCCCATCCCCCCCCCCCCCCCCCCCGGATTAGGGTTACGTGAAGCCATGGAAGCAGGTAGTGGATGGTCATATGAGCAGCCGGTGCATATCACATGTCCTGGTTATCCAACCACTGGCATCAGGCAAACAATCTCTGAAGAGGCTGGAGTCACTCATCTTGTAAAGACACTGCACAGCCAAAGACAATGGCAAACCACTTCTGTAGAAAAATTTGCCAAATAATAATCATTATCATTGTAAGACCATGATAGCCCATGTCATATGACATGCACATAATGAATTGTGTAGCACCTTATTAAAGGCTATTTGAAAGTCTAAATACATAGCATCCACTGGTTCCCTCTGTTCCATTAGCTACTAGAAAAAAAGTTCAAACAAATCTGTTAAGCATGATTTCCCTTTCATAAGTACCTCTAGACACTATCCAGACCGATTATAATGAGGACATGAAAGTGTGTTGTAGAAAGTGTAGACGGTTGTGGAACAAGTTATCAACTTGATCAGTTAGGTCAGTGGGCTGAGGACTGGCTTACGGCTTTAAATCCAGTTAAATGCCAAATACTATGTTTTGGAAAATCACGTCAGGTAGGACATACCTGAGGTCGGGCCCTGAGGAGAGTTATGGAACTGAGGGACCTTGGAGGGCGAGTGCAGAGTTCGTTCAAAGCGGTGTGTCGGGGAGACAGTGGTGAAGCAGCCATCTGGCACACCAGCCTTCATCAGTCACTGAGTGTAAGGGCAACAAACAATCTGAGGGTAAAAATGCCGAAGAGAGTGACTTCCCCAGCGTTTGGTGGTGGGACTCGGGTGATGTCTGGGCAATAAACAGCGACCGCAATCCTAAAGGGTGTCCTCCCACCCTCGCTGAAACCTGACCTACTCATCCTGTCTGTTCCCGTTTGACACCAACATTTGGCGCGGAAACATCACCCTAATTACCCAGCATCCATGCCAGGTACAGCGGAAGTTACGGCAAGCTGTTCCGCCGCCCCGTCCGGAGGGAAACCGGGGCCGATCAGAAAGTCCGCCGGGGATACGTTCCGTCAGGGGAAGGAAGGAAAGCGGACAGGCGAGAAGATGAAGCGGAGGTCAAATAGAAATAAAAGTGCGTAACCAAAATCAGTTTAACAAAAATATTCTTATTCTGTAGCTCGAGTTTTACAAATGATTTTAATTGTGTATTTGTTTATGGTGCGATTAGAAACTGAAAACGGCTCCGACTCCCATGAGGGCTCAGACTCCTTTTGTGCAGATGACCTGTTCAGGGATTTATTGTCCTATCGGCAAACTGGGAGAAATTGCAGCTGGTTTTCTGTGTGTGAACTGAGATCACTGTGAACACTGCACTTCTTACTTTATCTCGTCGTGCCGTTACATGGACGTTTACTGTAGAGACTGGCTGAGTGTTGTGCATTATGTTGCTAACGAGTAGTATCTGAACAAATTTATTGTGCAAAACTGCCATGGCATGGGGATCAGAACACACAATTGTCTCCAATAGTATAACATTCCGAAATGCGCTGATCATCGGAACCTTTTAGTTAAAATCGCTTAACATTGAAAGCTTATTCGACACCTTTTTATAATTCTGGACAGAGTACAAGAATAAAATGCATACGTACACAACGCCGGAAGAATAAAATGCAACTATTTTGTTGCTCTTTATCTTCCTTCTTCATGCAGTTGCAGTTTTTTAGCTGCATCATGCTTATTTTTTTATGACCCATATGTTTCTTCGCGTTCTGTGCAACTTTTTAAAAATTAAAATGTTGCTGTTTGTCAATCTTTGGACTCAGAATCTTCCAATTACCTGTTAGAAGTTTATAAAATTATGAGAGGCGGAATTTTACTTGTTTACTTTTATTGTTCGCCCGATTTATTCCCCCCCCCCCCTTGCACTTTGGGTGTTTGGTGGTCTTTTTTAATGGGTTTGATTGGGTTTCTTTGTTTTGTGGCTGCCTGTAAGGAAACGAGTCTCAAGGTTATATATAGTATACATATTTTGTAATAAATGTACTTCAATTCTTTTTTCTTTGGGCAGAAAATGTCAAATACAAGGGAAATACATTTAAGATGAGATGGGAAAGTGATAGGCTGCTGCGGGAGTGATGGAAGCAGATATGTGAGTGGGGTTTTAAAGACTATTAGACACATGGATACGCAGGTAATGGAGAGAATATGGTTCATGTGTTGGCAAAAAGTATTTACAAAACTCTGGAGGAACTCAGTAGGTCAGGCAGCATCCATGGAAAAGAGTAAACAATGTGTGTGTTGGACCAGGACTGGAAAGGAAGAGGAGAAGTCAGAGTAAGAAGGTGAAGGGAAAGAGGGAGAAGTACAAGGTGGCAGGTAAAGAGCTGGGACGTTGATTGGTGAAAGACATAGAGGGTAGAGAAAGGAGAATCTGACACAAGGATAGGCCATTGAAGAAAGGGAAGGAGGAGCAGCAGCATAGGACGGTGATTGGTAGGTAAGGAGATATGGTGAGGGGGGGAAACAGGAATGAGGAATGGTGAAGGAGTCATGGGGGGGCAGTTACTGGAAGTTGGAGAAATTGATGTTCATGCCATAAGGTTGGAGGTTACCCAGACAACATATAAGGCATTGCTCTTCCAATCTGAGTGTGGCCTCATCGTGGCAGTAGAGGAAGCCATGATCCTTTCGATTACTTCAAACTCCCTGGCCCCAGTCATCGCATTTTCACTATGGATGTCCAGACCCTATACACCCTCATCACCCATAGGAGAGCCTTACAGCTCTCTGCTTCCTTCTGGACCACAGATCTAATCAGACCACCTCCACCACCACCTTTGTCACCCTAAATAATTTCTCCTTAGGCTCCTCCCCCTTCAAATGAAAGGTGTGGGCATGGGCATTCGCATGGGTCCAAGCTAAGCCTGCCTGATTGTTTACTACGTGGAACAGTCCATATTCCAGGCTACACTGACTTCGTTTTCCAACTCTTCCTACACTATATCAACAACTGCATTGGTGCTGCTTCCTGCACCCATACGGAACTCGTTGACTTCATCCACTTTGCCTCCAACTTCCAACCTGCCCTCAAGTTTACCTGGTCCATTTCTGACACCTCCCTCCCCTTTCTCTATCTCTCTGTCTCTGAAGACAGCTTATCTACTGATGTCTTTTATAAACCGACTGATTCTCACGGCTACCTGGACTATACTTCTCCCCACACTGTCACTTGTAAAAATCCAATCCCCTTCTCTCAGTCCCTCCGACTCTGCCACATCTGCTCTCAGGATGAGGCTTTTCATTCCAGACTACTGAGATGTCCGCCTCCTTCAAAGAAAGGGGCTTCCCTTCCTCCACTGTCAACGCTGCCCTCAACTACATCTCTTCCACTTTGCACTCACTCCATCCACCTGCCACCCTCTAGGGTTAGGGTTCCTCTTGTCCTATCTACCACCCCACCAACCTCTGATCCAGCACATAATCCTCCGTAACTTCTGCCATCTCCAAAGAGATCCCACTCCCCTCGCCTTTGCTTTCCACAGGGATTGCTCCCTATGTGACTCCCTTTTTCACTCGTCCCTCCTCACTCATCTCCCTCCTTGCAAGCACAACAAGTTCCACACCTGCCCCATATGTCCTCCCTCTCGACCATTCAGAGCCCCAAACAGTTCTTCCGGGTGAGGGGACACTTCACCTGTGAGTCTGTTGGGGTCATCTACCCAATCTGGTGCTCCTGATGTGGCTTCCGTTATATCGGTGAGACCCGACATAGATTGAGAAACCACTTTGCCAAGTACCTACGCTCCATCTGCCAGAAAAAAGTGGGATCTCTTGGTAGCCACCCGTTTCAATTCTACTTCCCATTCCCATTCTGACATATCAGTCCATGGCATCCTCTACTGCCATGATGAGGCCACACTCAGGTTGGAGAAACAACAGCTTATATTCCATCTGGGTAGCCTCCTACCTGATGGTATGAACATCGATTTCTCAAACTTTTGGTAATGTTCCCCCCCACTTCACCATTCCCCACTCTCGTTTCCCTGTCACACCTTACCTCCTTACCTGCCCATCACCTCCCTCTGGTGCTCCTCCCCCGTCTTTTCTTCCATGGTCTTCTACCCTCTCCTATCAGATTCCCTCTTCTCCAGCCCTTTATCTCTTTCACCAATCAACTTCCAGCTCTTTACTTCCCCCTCCCCCTCTCCTGGTTTCACCTATCACTTTGTACTTCTTCTTCCCTCCCCTCAGCCTCTTACTCTAAATCCTTCTCTTTCTTTCCAGTCACGATGAAGGGTCTTGTCCTGAAACATCGACTGTTTACTGTCTTCCATAAATGCTGCCTGACCACCTGCGTTCCTCGAGCATTTTGTGTGTATTGCGTTGGATTTCCAGCATTTGCAGATTTTCTCATGTCTCAAAAAATATTTAGTTTAATTCACCATCAATTTCATTGTTTGAGAATATTTTGTTTTTCAATTGTTTTAATATATAAATTAGTTTTACAGTGTTGGAAAGCTTTTGTAGACATACAAAATCCTTGACAGCTGATGGAGCCAGTGAGCGTGGCTTAATTGGCCCTGAGTTTTCACTCAAGTGGATTTGTGTGCATTTTTCATTTTGGCTACCCCACAATACGACATTTATACCTGAAGGCCTTGCTGCCAGGTAGGGGCACATGGAAATTGGATGAAGTGCTCTTTGTGTTGTTACGTATCCCATAACTGGATCACTTACCAGCAAAGATAGAGAGGTCCGCTGAAGTCTGATGGTACTATTTTTAAACGTTTTATTTTATAAAGGGGCACAAAAAGTAAGGCTAATACAAACATTCAGATAACATACGTCGTCAATACTCAATCTAAAGTGCAGGTATAGTAATAATCAATAAGAAATAAGCTCTATTGTTGTCTAGGGGTAATGTATATATTGTCCGCTGTATATCTAAAAGTCTCTTGCGGTCACTGCAGTTCCACCAGCTGCCGTCTTTTGGTGGTGTCGCGGTGGTGCACTTTGTTGGAGAGAGAGAGAGAGATAGAGATTGAATGGAACAGTTACCCGGCGGGTTTTTCCAATCTTTATGGGTTCGATCCATCTGAGTCTCGTTGGGGAATGGACGCTCACTTGTGGCCTCTCCTGTAGCTAAGCCGTTCTTTCGTGGTGAGGTCGCCAATCCCAGGCAAGGAAAAGACGCATACGAACCCCACCACCGGCTGTCGCTATTAAACGCTGTCACAGGATTTCTAGCGTGTCTTCTGGTGCGTCTGGGGGGCCGTCTTTACAACCCCTCTTTTATCTGAACTCACAGGGTCTCAGATGTCAATCAGGTTGGGATGATGCAATCTCTCTCCGTCTCTCCACCCACGTTGCCCTGAGGGTATACACGTAGTACAGTTCCCAATTCACAAAGGTGTCTCCACGAGACAATGACCACAGTCGCCAGCTTTTGCCTCGCCGTGAAACGAGGGACACCGCACGTATCTTTCTCTTCTCTTGGGTCATTGACCCCCCCTTCACTAGGTCTCTTGCGATTCTCACAAAGGAGGGGGCTGGGGTCATAACAGTGTACTGCAGTAGATGTTTCTACTGTTATGTAATTCCGTGTTTAAGCTTCACCAGTGTGTACCTTATTTTTTGGTATTCTGTGCAATCTTCAGCACTCATCTTTGGACCTACACTTGAATAAGTGTGAGGTTATCCACTTTGGGAGTAAGAACAGGAAGGCAGATTATTATCTGAACGGTATAGAGTTGGGTAAGGGAGTAATACAAAGAGATCTAGGAGTCCTTGTTCATCAGTCACTGAAGGTGAATGAGCAAGTGCAGCAGGCAGTGAAGAAGGCTAATGGAATGTTGGCCTTTATTACAAAGGGAATTGAGTACAAGAGCAAGGAAATCCTCTTGCATTTGTACAGAGCCCTGGTGAGACCACACCTGGAGTATTGTGTACAGTTTTGGTCTCCAGGGTTAAGGAAGGACATCCTGGCTGTAGAGGAAGTGCAGCGTAGATTCACGAGGTTAACTCCTGGGATGTCTGGACTGTCTTACGCAGAGAGGTTAGAGAGACTGGGCTTGTACACGCTGGAATTAAGGAGATTGAGAGGGGATCTGATTGCAACATATAAGATTATTAAGGGATTGGACAAGATAGAGGCAGGAAATATGTTCCAGATGCTGGGAGAGTCCAGTACCAGAGGGCATGGTTTGAGAATAAGGGGTAGGTCATTTAGGACAGAGTTAAGGAAAAACTTCTTCTCCCAGAGAGTTGTGGGGGTCTGGAATGCATTGCCTCGGAAGGTAGTGGAGGCCAATTCTCTGGATGCTTTCAAGAAGGAGCTAGATAGGTATCTTATGGATAGGGGAATCGAGGGATATGGGGACAAGGCAGGAACCAGGTATTGATAGGAATTGATAAGCCATGATCTCAAAATGGCGGTGCAGGCTTGAAGGGCCGAATGGTCTACTTCTGCACCAATTGTCTATTGTCTATTGTTAGCAGTTGATTTTCCGTATAAATTGATGTGGCAGTTAATCATTTATCTGCTGGCTTTTAATCACTTTCATTCTTGACACCTTTACATGTTTACTTTGCATTTGTGTTTTTCTCAGAGTCATGGAACACTACAGTACTGAAATAGACCCATTGGCCCATCCAGTCAAAGTTCAAAGCAATTACCAACGTACATATATAACCGTGAGGCTTGTTTTCTTGTGGGCATACTCAATAGTCCATAATACAATAATAGCCATCATAGAATCAATGAAAGACTGCACCACCTTGCATATTCAGCCAGTGTGCAAAAGACAACAGATTGTGCAAATACAAAAAGAAAGAAATAATGACATAAATAAATAAGCAATAAATATCGAGAACATGAGATGAAGTCCTTGAAAGTGAGTCCATAGGTTGTGAGAACACTTCAATGATGGGGCAGGGGAAGCTGAGTGAAGTCTATGCCAAACTGTTATCCTGCCCAGTCTCATCGACCTTCACCCAGACCATGGCCCTTCTTACCCCTCCCATCCAAGTACTTATCCAATTTTCTCTTACGTGTTGAACCTGCATCGACCACTTCTGCTGGCAACTTGTTCCATACTGTTACCACCCTCTGAGTGAAGAAATTCCCCCTAAACATTTCACCTTTTACCCTTAACCCATGACCTTTAGTTCTAATCTTACCAACCTCAGTGGAAAACCCTATTTGCATTTACCCTATCTATAGCCCTCATAATTTTGTATACCTCTATCAAATCTCCTTGTAGGATGTTAAAGAATTACTTTTATCATTACTTTATTTCTGTTGTCTACAACATTTCCTCATTTCTATCAAGTTTCTTCTAATCTCTGCCTGCTGTTTGCCTCTGCCTCTTACTGTTTTAAGACTGCTGTTGGACTGACTGTGTTTCTCATAGGTACAAAGAAAGGTAATGCAAGTGAAAATTCAATTGTTTGAAAGTCAGTTTTGCTGTGTTTATAATTCTGCTCATTTCTTTCTTAGATCAAGAACATTTAAGTTACTCAGAAAAACTTAAGAAGTCTCACAAAGGTACCTTTTTTTGTCTTTTGCTGATTATGGTGTGGAAACCAAGCTAACCAACATTAACCAAGCTAAAAACGTACAGTTGGTGGCATTCCTTCCTCCAAGAGGACCACAACCCTGTCGTAGTTTTAATGACCCGGAGGGCTATGTCGGCTTGAGTCAGGACTTTATGCTTTGGCTCTTACCCATGCCAAACAGCCAGAGGGCAGAGGCCAGACTAGGAGTGGTCCACTGGTTCTCCAGGTTCAGGGGTTCAGCCCAAGCCCAGTCAACTACCCTGATTGTAAAACAAAATTGTGACAGAAACAGCAATGAAGAATTCTACACCTGAGTTCAACAGTATCCCTGAGTCTCCACCCAGGATTTGCAGAACTAACAGTAGTGAAAATCAAGAGGAAGCCACTGGTATGAGGATGGAAGCCCTGAACACCACCAGAGGTGGAGGACCTTCATTGCTGCTCTAAACGCCAGTTGCATAACAAGCAAAAGAGAAAGAGGGAGTGGCATTCCTTAGTTCCTGACCTACCTAATTCCCTTAAAACCCAATTTCAGCTATTTTTGATGTACTAATTGGATACCACAATTGCCTCCCCCATGTAAAATCTGGATCACCAAAAATATTGCAAGATTGTGACATTTTCTCTTTGAGAAATCACTTTTGTGGTTCACTGCTCTTAAGGAGAGTGGAAATCAAAAACACATTTTGAGCCTGTAGTTGCAATTTTGTTTACCTACCACCGTCTAGGAAACACATAGTGCTGCTTTTGGAATTTTTTCTTTATGGTCACGTGGGGAGGAAGAAAACTGGGCCAGTGATTGATGAGGATCCCGAGCTGCGGAACAGATTTACCTGGTTCCTGCTCTGTCCGATCCAGACCAACCATGACGAACACAGTGCTAGTTTGCTGCAGAAGAGAGATCGAGGGAGGAAGTGGAGTTGGAGGGGCAAGGAAGTGTCAGCACATGGGTCTCCAGATGGAAAAGACCCACCTTTTCTTCCCCCCATACCATCCTTGCCCGTAACAGCACCCAAACTCACCAACTGCACCTGTGCTGAGGCTGACCCCAGACCAATGTGGGAAACAGTTGCGTCCTGACTATAGATTGAGGTCTGAAGATAATGCAAGGTTCCTTGTGTGATTTATTTTTCTAATACACTAAAAAATCTATGCCCAACTGAGTCTATTTTAATTAATTGTCAGCATGAACTGGACAATGGTGTACATTGCAAACTTCAGTCTGACTCCAGCCACTGCTCTCCCCCATCCTGCTACTTCAGCTAATTTGTTTCTCTTTCTAGAATCATAGAGAAGTACAGCACAGAATCAGGCCCTTAGGCCCATCTAAGTCCATGCCGAACCTTTTAAACTGCCTACTCCCATTGGATTGCACTGGGACTATAGCCCTCAATATCCCCACCATCCATATACCTGTCCAGACTTCAATTAAACATGGACATCAAGCTCAAATGCACCACTTTTCTCAGTTCTGATGAAGGGTTTCATTTTTCTTTCCGCAAGCATTGCCTGACCTTCTGAGTTTTTTCTAGCATTTTCTGTTTTTATTTAAAGGTTTCCACTATCTGCGTTTTAAAAATATATATATTTAGAGCTCTGAAACTGTTTTCATTCTCCTACTTCTCCATTTGTTCCCCTACATGGCAGGAAAGCAACTTCCAGATTGCAGTTCTGTCAGGCCAAAGAACTAGATCAATGCCTCTTCCACTAATCTAATGTTTTTAACTTGTTAGTCCTACAGAACAACATCTTTGTATCTAAGAAAATATTATCTTAGCAAAGCAACCTAATTGATTAAGATGCATTAACTTAATAAAAAAAAAGTTCATTTTTCCTACAGAACCGAGTCAAAGCTCATCAAGAAAGGCTAGGTCCACTGAGGGCCAAAGCACTGACCAGCTCAGGATACCGACAATCAATAGTAAGTGACAATGAGTCCCCTTAAGGTTTATATTTCTTGCTGCAAGTTTCTAATTTGTAGAATGAGGTTGTGATATGTCCCATGGATTTCTATTTTCAGAGTGGTAGATAATTAAATGAGGTTTGTTTCCTCTGAGGGAGTGTAGAGCAGATACAAACACTCTGTCCACAGGGTAACGGTGGCACTGGGTAATGGTCTGTCCTGAATCTTCCTCTTTGATTCTGCCTCTTTCAATGCAGTTCCCACTCATGTTGAGTAGCTGTCTACTGGCACTTACTGGAAAATTCTTAAACCTGTCAATATTAGAAACTAAGTATATTTGGAGTCTACGGTAATTAATTTTGGATAGGAGACAGCCTAGTAATCCTGCATATGGTTGCCTTTGTCTAAAAATAAGACGAACACCAACTGTTGGGTCACTCTGATAATCACCTCTGACGTTGTAGCATCTAGGGTGCTCCAGTGGGTATAGTAAGTACCTTTAACTTGGAATTTGCATCTGAATTAATATTGTGCTTGAGAAAAACATCACAAAATGGATAGTGACTTTTTACTGTTAGGGTTCAGTTCCCGCTACTGTTTGTAAAGAGTTTGTACTTTCCCCCCGTGACTGCATGGCCAGGTGCTCTAGTTTCCTCCCACACTCCAAAGACCTACGTGCTACGAGTGGTATGCCACGATGGCGCTGGTAGTGCGATGACGCTTGCAGACTGCCCCAGCACATCTTTGTTGCAAATGACGCATTTCACTGTATATTTTGGTGTTGGAATGTGCATGTAACAGATAAAGTTAATCTTTGCTGATGTTTATCCTTCTAGAAGGTTCCTAGCAAAGAATTGTGTATTATCTTGAAAATGGAACACAACCCAATTCAGGCTAAAATAATATTTCAGTTTTATTACCTGATTAATAATTAAACAGAAGGAAATGAAGCAAAAAAAGTTGACAATATAATTATTGGGTACTTGAGAGGGAAAATTGAAATAACTTGTACACCTCATGTGCTACAGTTTTCTCAAGTCCAAATTAGGTACCTATTATTTTGATTTACAAATGACCCTTCATGGTGACTGCTGACTTTATATTTAGAGCTATTTTCTAGCTGTTATTTCTAACCTTTGTTTTCACTATTAGTCACAAGTTTTGCCAGTGAAATTGCAGAATATTTTAAATTCTTATCCTTGGGGAAATTATAAGTATCATCAAAAATAATACATGATCTATGACTTCTAAATCATGCATTTACCCCAAGCTATTTGAGAACAGTAAAGTACTTTAGAAAACTCACTTTCTTGATAGATAGCCCTTGGCATTATCACTCTGGGACCAGCTAGTTGCTCTCAATGATTCTGGAGAGCCATGGTAAACAGCAAAAAAGAGAGAATAATTCATTAGTCTTGACAGCAATAGATCTAATGTAAGCCTCTTTACCAATGTGACACACTACATTTTTTTAATTCCCTTACCCCTAAGACTACCTCACCTCCCACTTTTGCTATTGTGCCTTTGGGGCCACACAGAACTTTCATCTAATAGCTTCCAAACTGCTTGAATTGTATTTTAGTGTTTAACATTTCCAAAAGATCTCCACTTCCTAGTTTACCCACCCCTTCTTCACACCTCCGTAAAGTGTAATTGTTTCAGTTATCTGTACTATTCAAAGTTCAAACACTTTCTACCAAATGTGATGCACAAATGAAGCTTGGTAGTTCTCTTAGGCATCTGTATTCTGGGATGTCTCTTTATATGTCGAGGCCGAGAAATTTCTGTTCCAAAAATTGATTATCTTACAGTTGAGCAATATTTTCTGCTTGTTGGGAAATTCATCTCTTGACCTTGCAGAAATTTTTGTTTCAGAAGTGAAACATACACAGGTACTTTGCCATGTGAATTGCCCTGCCAAATAATGACATATCTTTTTTATTCATTGAACCAGGCACTTTTTCCTGATATTTTCAGATTGTTTCTCCTGAAACACGGCAATTCAAAGAGTCTGCTTACTGTATTCCTTGTCTGCCTCTGGCATCTGCCCCCACACTGAGCCTCACTAGTGTCCTTGGATCGTTTCGTGCAGGGAGGACATAGTTACCATGAGGTTCGCAGCTTTGAGAATGTTCTGGGCTGCCACTGCAGTACTTGGGAGGTCACTCAGCTTCATTACTCAAGGGGTGAGAACACTTCACTTAGCTCACACACAATGCACGGGCAGGGAGAGGGCTCATTTGTAGTCATTCATGGACTGCAATTCTTTAGTAATACTTTTTAGAGTAACTCCCAACACCACTAGTTTGTAACACGAGTGAATCTGCAGATGCTGGAAATAATTAAAAACACAAAATGCTGGCAGAACTCAGCAGGCCAGACAGCATCTATGGGAGGAGGTAGTGACGATGTTTTGGGCCGAAACCCTTCACCACTAGTTTGTGCCCCTGGAAGATCTCTGTATCTGTGCACAAAGAACATGCTTTTGTTTGTGCTCTGTTTTCATCAGTCTGTCCAGATCCTCCCAACACTCTGGGAGCACTCTGCTCTCAACTTCTTGTCTTTATTGCAAATGTTCTGTAAGTAGCCTGATTTTAGCTAAATGCAAGCAGTTGTGAGGACTTGCAAATGAGAAGTAAAATAGACAGCTGGAAATGACACAGTACGGTCGGCTCTCCTTATCCGCAATTGCGAAAACCCGGAAGTGCTCTTCCAGCACTTGTTGTTCGAGCATGTACAGACTTTTTTTTCTTGTCATTATTCCCTAAACAATGCAGTATAACAACTATTTTACATAGCATTTACATTGTATTAGGTATTATAAGTAATCTAGAGATGATTTAAAGTATACGGGAGGATGTACGTGAGTTATCGTGGATCGGGATTTAAAAAAATCAGAAGTTCTCTTACTGAGTAAGTCGGAACAGGTACATCCGGTATTATTAAGTGTCAGTTAGTCAAATGTTTGTCTTAGTATATAGTATATATTTCACCTTTCTATGCATATAAAGCACTTACGAACGTATGTTTCAGCGCCGGGCTCGGGAACCATTCCCAAGTGCGAGCCAGTGACAGACTGCTTTCGAGCGCGCTCTCCATCCATGACGGGTTGATGTGGAGGATCAAAACCCCAAAACTCAATAATTAAACCACTGCGTTGCTTAGTAATAATTGTAGCTTTCATCGGGGCAGGGCCTTTCTCACTTTATCCTTTAAAATTGTTCTGATCGTTGACCGACTGTAGCCTAACACTTTTCCAATGACCGATGGCATTTCACCTCTTTCCGATTGCTTTATTATTTCCACTTTATTTTCAATCGTGATCATGATTATTTTCGTGAACAGAAACACTGCGCATTCAGAGCTCTGGCGCCGGGTGCTAATGTCCACCGCACTGAAACAGGTTAAATAAGGTCTGGGGTTCCGCTGGGTCCTAAAATCCACCGCATTGAGACAGGGTAAATAAGGGACTTGAGCATCCACGTTTTTTGGTATTCGCGAGGGGTCCCGGAACCAATCCCTCTGGATAAGGAGGGCTGACTGTATAACTTTACCCAACATTGCTCCCCTATGAATTTCAAGTTCAAGTTTATTGTCATTCAACAACACTTATACCACCAAATGAAACAATGTTCCTCCGGACCAAGGTACACAACACAGTACATTGAGTCGCACACAACATATAAAGTAATATTACCACAAGATGCATTTACGACACAAGTGAAAGTGTAAACAGTGTGATGCAACTGGCAGTTCATACACGATGAGACCTGGGAAGTGGCAGGGAGTTCAGTGGTCTCACTGCCTGGGATATCAAGCTGTTTCCCATCCTTGTTCTTGTCCTAATGCTATGGTAGCTCTTATCTGATGGTTTGGGGGTCAAAGAGATTGTTGGACGGTTGGGAGGGATCATTAAGAGCATTGTGTACACCGCACTCCTGATAAGTATCCCTGATAGGGGGAAGAGAGACCTCAGTGATCCTCTCAACAGTCCTTGCAGTCATTTGTAGGGCCTGGAGGTCAAATGCCTTGTGATTCCCACACTAGATAGAGATGCAGCTGGTCAGGACGCTCCTGAAAAAATAATTAAAATGAGGGGTTGGGGGAACCTCGCTCACCTCAATCCCCTCTGGAAGTGGAGATGCTGCTGTGTTTTCTTAACCAAAGAGGTGGTGTTGGGGACCACCTCTGAGTTTGTCTATTATGTAATCACAAACAAGAGAAAACCTGCAGATGCTGGAAATCTGAGCAACACACACAAAATGCTGGAGGAACTCGGCAGGCCAGGCAGCACCTATGGAAAAGAATACAGTCGACATTTTAGGCAGAAATGTCAACTGTACTCTTTTCCATAGATGCTGCCTGACCTGCTGAGTTAATCCAGCATTTTGTGTGTGTTGTTCATTATGTACACTCTCAGAAACTTGGTACTTCTAACTGTCTTCCCAAAGGAGCAATTATGTGCAGTGAGGAGTAATTAACCTGCACTTTCTTAAAGTCCACAAGCATCTCCTTGGTCTTGTCCACTATGAGATTCAAGTTGTTATGCTCACATCATGCTACAAGCCACTCTAACTCCCCTCTGTGTAGTTGTCATTGTTGATGAGGTCAGCCACTGTTGTGTCATCAGCAAACTTGACGACTGGGTTTGAACTGGATCGAGCAGTACAGTCATTTGTCAGCAGTGGGTTGAGCACACAGCCCTGGGGGGGCGGGTGCCAGTGCTCAGTGTGATGGAGCTGAAGATGTTACTGCCAACACAGACTGACTGTGGCCTTTCTCTCAAGAAGTCCAAGATCCAGTTACAGAGAGAGGTGTTGAGATCCAACGAGGACAGCTTACTCCTCAGCTTTTAAGAGATTAAACATTAAACATCAAGCTAAAATCGATTAACAACAGCCAGATATATGAGGCACCATTTTCCACATGGGATAGGATGAATGGAGTGCAGAGGGCTTGGCATTATTAGTGGACTTACTTGAGTGGTAATTGAGATGGAAAGTGTCTAATGTAGCAGGAAGATGGGATTTAATATGATCCATAAGCAGCCATTCAAAGCTCTTTATTACTGTTGAGGTCAGTGCCACTGGACCATTGATCATTGAGGGAGGTTACTGTCACCCTCTTGGACACTGGGATGATGGTGGCCACCTTGAAGCCGACAGGGACAGTGGACTGTTCCAGAGAGATTTGAAGATGTCTATCAGAACCTCTGTCAACTGGGCTGCATAATCCCTCAGCACCCTGCCAGGTATGTTATCAGGCCCCACAGCTCTATTTGGATTGACCCTGGCTAGACATCAGATGCAGCCAGACAGAATGCCTGCTCCTCGGGGAGCAATTCAATTTGAATAATTTGCAATTAGAGATTGCGATTTTTATGGGATATTTCCCAAGGAACATTAGGTGATTGACAATGCTGTTTCATTGCCATAAAAATGAAATGTATCTATTTTCTGGGCTTATGTATGAAGTTGGTTGGTGGAAGAATTATATGATTCCTTACAACAGGTCTGGATGCAAAAAAGTATAAGGCAAATATGCAACATCATAATTTCTAGCTTCAATTCTCTAGTTCTCACTAAAAGTCCAAGGGAAAAGAGAGCTTGAGTATTTTATGTATGTGTTGAAGCAATCTGTTTTATTGATATCATTGGAGACATATGGTGTCCCCCTGGTCTGTCTCCTTTGTCCATCCTGCTAAGGATTGTATCAGGATGCAAAGCAAATGTTAGATCAATAACTTAAGAGTAAACTGGTTTACAGTCTAGTCTTTCTGTGATTTGATGTTTTTGTTCAAAAGTTCCTTTCTACTATTTTCTTCCTTTAAAACACCAATGTCACTAGTGTACCTCATGTTGCACTAAACCTTAAGAAATGCAAGTCACATCAAGTTGGACATGTAAAGTGAATGTCAGTCATTTATTGCCTTTTGCCACTAACAGTAATAATTAAAGTAAAAATGGCACAGTATTTTGGATTTAGGCAGTGGCTCTGGTATGCTGAAATGCAAATGTCTAGCTGATGAAGAAACTGATTGCTCTCAGAGGTCATATTTGGTAACTCCGGCTGTTTTTGTCTTTAAGAACCATAACTTTTCTCACTGAACTTGTGACTTTTACCTTCTGTATCATGGCGCTGTCATTGCCCTCTGGCCCTGGAACTTCAGAACAATTCTGAAATTGTTTCACAATTAAAACAATTATTTCTAACTGTTTTTAATGGAAATTTTAATGAGCTGGTTACTGCTCTGAATGGGGAAAAAATGGAAGTTTTATTTTTTATCTTGACCACACGAAGTAAGTCATTGTAATTATGCAACCTGCACTGCTGGTATTAAACTGAAGTCCAGTGCAGGATGATTCATATTAGAACTTGTTCCAGTCTTTAAACAACAAAGAATGTCATGTATAAGTTAAAAAGTGGCTCTGTCATTGTTGCACCCATGGCCATTGTGCAGTTATTAATGGATACTCTGGTACACACAGGTTCTTCCATAACAAATGAAACTGACAAGATAGTAACACCACGTCCTTCGATAAGGAGTGCAAGGAAAAGAAATGCTGGTAAGCTGTGCTAATCACCTCATTCTGCTAACACTTCAAAGCCGTTTATGAACTAGTCTTCAAGACATTTGATCTTAATTCTTTAGGACTGGATGTACTTTTTCAAAGGGTTCAAAGGTACATTTAATGTTGGAGAAATGTATACAGTATACAATATACATCCTGAAATGCTTTTTCTTCGGAACCATCCAAGAAAACAGCGGAGTGCCCCCAAAGAATGAATGACAGTTAAATGTTAGAACCCTGAAGTCTCCCCCCCCCCCCCCAGTTCCCCCTTCCCACACATAAGCAGCAGCAATGCAACGACCACAACCTCCCACCACCAGCAAAAGTAAAAAGTATTGGCACCCGTCACCGAGCACTCAAGCGTGCAGCAAAGCAACAGCAAAGACACAGACTTACAGTACCCCAGTTCACCTGGTATTCAACATACCACAGGCTCTCTCTCTCTCTCTCTCTCTCTCTCTCTCTCTCTCTCTCTCTCTCTCTCTCTCTCTCTCTCTCTCTCTCTCTCTCTCTCTCTCTCCCTCGCTCTCTCTCTAATAATGGAGAAAGAGATGACTCCATTTCACAGCAAGAGGGGAGACTATAACAAACAACTTGCTGGTTTACAATGTTAAAAGTCCATTGCGTCGCTTTTTCTGAGCTCTGTGCCCAAAGATCTCGGGTCTCTGGGCAGGCACACACTGATCTTCCATCTCCAAATATACTGATTTCCTGCTGGGACACCGACCTTAGGTACGCCCATCTCCAGAGCCACGAGATCCCGGAACTCTTGAGGGCGAGCTAATCTCTTAGGCCACATCCTTGGCATATCGAATAATGGCCAGTCATGAAACCCTGAGAGCGGGTCCCATTCCTGCAAAGAATGGAAGTCAGCGT
The DNA here is from genome assembly GCF_048418815.1 of Hemitrygon akajei. NCBI lineage: Eukaryota > Metazoa > Chordata > Chondrichthyes > Myliobatiformes > Dasyatidae > Hemitrygon > Hemitrygon akajei. The sequence goes on along the minus strand of NC_133135.1, from coordinate 88,687,527 downwards.
TTAACTGCAGGTCAGGGTCTTCAAAAGAACCATGAAATGGAAAAGTAGAGATACTAAAGATGGAAATGGAGCTGTTTCCGAAGATGCAAGCAAAGGAGTTGCCGCTGTGTGCCATTGTCTCCTCCTAAGCTCCTCCTCCTTGTATTCATCCTTCAGTTGCTCATTTCATTGCATACAGAAGTTCTTTGTAGAAAAAAGTGAGAAGGTTTCACTGCTTTCTGTGTGAGAGAAACTAGGAAAATTAAGAATTGGAACTATTTTAAATTCATTAATCTGGAACATTATGGAAGATAATAAACTTCTAGAGTTTATTCTGGCTGAACTCAAAGAGAGTTCCATGTTAATCGTATTAGAAAGTTGTCTCTTCAGTAAAATTGAAACTGTTAAGGTAAAAATGTCAGGTATTTAAAAGGGCTTTTAAAAAAATCTTATTTCAATTCATGCATGGGATTTTTTTTTTGTCTTTGACGTAGTTGTGTATTTACACTTATTTGGAAAAGTTGAGTCATCCATTATATTAACTTGAGTCAACCATTGTATTAACTTCCACTACATGAGAGGTAACATAACCATCTGGAGGCGTTGAAGAAATCATGTAAACAACAAGCGAACAACAGTTCAAGTGAAGTTTACCATCAGTAGCATGTCATCACTATAATGTGTACTTAACAAAGCAATTGATCAGCATTTTGTATGGGCATTTGATTATTTGTAACATGTCATTTTGTTTCTCAGATTATGGATCTGGTTCAGAATCTTCAGAACCTCAAAAGAAGTCTCCTAAAGGTACATTCTTACCATTTGCTGTTAAATTCATTTCTAACTAAAGAGGTTTGTTCATGAAGTGCAAACAAATGAACAGTGATTCAAGCTCAAAAAGTAACGCAGTTGGTGAGAAACAGATCCGCACAGTTAAAGTGACCTTTTATGGCATCTTAACAGGTTGTCCTGGAGGTGAGGAGAACTGGGATAGGGGTTATCAAGAGACCCTGTGTCACCATGCAGTCTGAATAGGTTATATCACAGATTATCAAAAATCTATAAAAATAATTTAATTCACAACATTGCAGAGGAGTAAGGGAGGAGATAAGTGGGAGGGTGAGAGAGGTAAAAGTGTAAGCTCCAAATAGAAAAACTCCAAAATGTGTTACTGCCAGTTGACAGGCCCTAAACGAGAAAGGTGGTGGTGCAGTGAAGGCTGTAGCCTGAAGTATTTATGTGACAGTGCAGACATGCTTTAATCTGTTGAATATTTTTTTTTAAATTGCATTACAAATACAAAGTTCAATCAGGGCCACTTTAATTCAGACATGATTCACAACTTTCAGCATCTGACCTGGCTGAGCTGACTTTATAACAAAGATCATCATCTTTGTTAATAAGCCAAACACTGCACATCATTAAAAACACACCAGCCCTACCATGAAGCATGGTGGTGGCTGCATCATGCTGTGGGGATGCTTCACTGCAGCAGGTCTTGGAAGCCTTGTGAAGGTAGAGGATAAAATGAATGCAGCAAAATACAGGGAAATCCTGGAGGAAAACCTGATGCAGTCTGCAAGAGAACTACAACTTGGGAGAAGATTTGTTTTCCAGGAAGATAATGACCCCAAGCTTAAAGCCAAATCTACAGAGCAATGGCTTAACAACAACAAATTTAATGTCCTGGAGTGGCCAAGACAGAGTCCAGACCTCAATCCAGTTGAGAATTTGTGACTGGACTTGAAAAGGGCTGTTCGCTCATGATCCCAATGTAATCTGGCAGAGTTTCAGCAGTTTTGTAAAGAAGAATAAAGAAAAATTGCAGTGTCCAGATGTGCAAAGCTGATAGAGACCTATCCACACAGACTCAAGGCTGCAATTGCTTGAGTCTACTAAATACTGACTTGAAGGGAGTAAATACTTATGCAATCAATTATTTTGTGTTTTATTTTTGTAACTAATTTTGATCACTTTGTATAGATCGGTTTTCACTTTGACACAAAAGAGTCTTTTCTGTTGATCAGTGTTAAAAAGCCAAATTAAATCCACAGTGATTAAATGTTGTAAAACAATAAAACATGAAAACTTCTAAGGGGGTGAATACTTTTTAAGGCACTATACATCCTGGTTATGGGCATGAACAAGTGAAAATGAGGGAGAATGAAATATATTTGAGGACTGGACTTTCAAACCAGTCTCCACTCTGTAGAGTGCTTTATTACACCAATGTGTGCCTTTGTTCTCAACTTGGAAGCCACATATAACTCACTTACAATGTGATCTGCAGTGCCTCCAAGGACACGGTAGCAATGTAGAAATAGCTTTATGGTGTGTGGCAAGAATTTGGAAGATGAGCTACCCTTGTGATAGTGAAAAGTTTGACTGTCACAGATTTGCATGAAACACGATGCAACAACGGTTCTTCTGCTGTCATGGTGTTCATGAGTATTTTATTCAGAAGTTACCTTCCCTTTGACAAGGGAACATAGTCTATCTTGAATGCTATTTGAAGCATAAATGCTGTTTTCCACTTATCTGGCGATGCCTGAATGCCATCCATGTACTGCTCCAGGCAGGCATGGATTACACCATTAACTGATGAGCTTTCAAATGCATCTGAGAACTATGAATGCACAGGATTGCAAGAGACTGCAGAGTTGTAGGCTCCGATGGCTCTATCAAAGGCACATCCCTCTCCCACCATTGAGAACATCTTCAAGAGATGGTGCCTCAAGGAGGCAACATCATTCCTAAGGACCCTGCCCCTTTCTCATTACCATCAGGGAAGAGGTACAGGAGCCTGAAGATGCACACTCAATGCTTTAGGAACAGCTCCTTCCCTTCTGCCATTCTGAAAGGTCCATGAACCCATGAACACCACCTTGTTACGCTTTCCTCGTACTATGTTATTTATTCATGTAAATTATAGCAACTTTATGTGTTTGCATTGTATTACTGCTCAGAACAACAAATTTCATGTCATATACGCTAGTGATAATAAACCTGATTCTGACCACGTGCTGGAAAGTGGGTCATTAGCAGAACAATTGAAGATTGATGGCTCCAGAACACTGGGTTGAACTTCTGCAGCAAAGTCCTAAGATAGCTATGAACTTTATCTGTTATTCTGAGCCAATTGACTATGAATGAGGAATGACAGCAAATGTAATTTTCCTGTTGATTCTCATTTGCTTCAGTTTTACTAGGCCCTTGAATTCACAAAGAGATGAAAGATAGTAGCTTTCATCTAACCTCAGTAATTAAGCATTTTCGTTCAGGTAAGTTCTGGAGCACAGGCTTTCAGTCCTGTGGACTTCGTTCTGTGCTGGGGGTTTCTTGATGTCAATTTGAATCAAAGCAGTTAAATTATAATTCATCCAAACTTGGTGAATTAATCATGTTTCCTAATGATCCCTAATTTTTGTGTTGAAATCTATCATCTTTAAGAAGAGGGATGCTTATGGGCCCTGGTTCGTTTTGAAGTCACTAATTGGTCTGTATCATGCTGACTGTAACTACATTATGAAAACTTGTGCTTTAACTTCACCATTCTCATCTTTTAAATTAGTTATGTTTGAAGTTGCTCCTATCATGACCTATGCAGTCCTCATTAAATCTCCATTCTAACAGTTAACATTCACACTAATTATTTGTTAGACCAATAGTTTCTAAATTATCTGCTTAACTTTTCTCTCTTGAATTCTTTCCATCTTTCTTTCATTCTTGTGTTTGCTTTTTTTCCCTGTGCTTTTTGTACATTCACATCAAAAGCACAGGGAGCTGAAAAATAGAATAAGGAATTTAACTTCCATTGCCCAAATGAATGAAGTCTATCTCAGCTGCTCTGCGCACACTATCAGAATTAATTTTATTTAAAGTTTAAGGAACAAGGAATTAGCCTTTTGTGCCTACTCTGCCATTCAGTAAGATCAAAAATGAACTTTTATTGCACCATCCTGTATCCTTGGATTCTGAATCCTTTATATACAAAAGTCTAATTCTCCAGGCTTTGAATGTACTTTAAGGCAGAAGATTCCATAGACTTGATGAAATTTCCCTTTATCACAGACCTGTGTGGCTGACTCGTTCTTCTGAGACTTCCCTCTAGTTCTCAACACCCCACCAAGGGCAACATAATCCTGCACTATTAGACCTTCTCAGAAATCTGTTTGGATGAAACTCCCTCTCAGTTTTCTAAACTGAAGAGAATTTGGGGCCAGTCTGTTGAATCTCTCTATGGGGCAATTCCCTCATGCAATGAATCATTTTATTTGCCAGCTGTTGAAGACTTTCTTTGATCGTCGCTATTACTGATTATCTGGACCCCGCTCCCTTTTCCACTGGGATTCCCCTTTCTTCAGCCTGTTATCTGTCTTCTGTTCTTTGTCTTTGATTGTTATTCATGCTCTTGTACACACTTACATTTGTATCTTTATCCCCTTTTAAAAGATGGAGCTGCTACTGAGATGTATCTCCACATCAGCATGGAACAACATTCTCCCACTATTCCTGAAGGTCTGGAATCACAAGGTATTCGTATATCCAACTTTCAGTGAAACATTAATTTTCAATTATTTGCACATTTATAGCAAGTTTAAAATCGTGAATGTTTGTATGTTCTGACCTAGTGTCTACCCCATCCATGTCCTAGTTATTTTAGCCAGTTGAAAAAGCGATATTGACATCTTCAGCTTGTCAGCTATGGTACCTGAACAATGTCCATGATGCCACATGCCTGGTGTTGAGTGAAGTAACTATTTTGATGTTCTTTATGTGTGCTTAGATTGACTTCTAGTAGAAGTCACAAAAGTATTACAATGAACTTAGATTTTTTTCTTGAGTAGAAGTGAGACCCAACCAGGATTCCTTCATGGGATATTGCTGAAAGAATGGCTAGAGTGGGTTTGAAAAAAAGAAGATAAGAAAAGAGAAAAGACAGAAGGAGAATTTTTCTCCCTAACTTTAAATAAAATTAATTCTGATAGTGTGCACAGAGCAACTGAGATAGACTTCATTCATCTGGGCAATGGACGTTAAAGGTGGTTTGCAAAAGGAACAGGAAGCTTTGGCAAAGCAACAAGTTTTGAAGGAACAATCTGATCCTACACATATGACCTACGGATTACCTTAGAAGCTGTGTCTCTGCTGTGGGTGGGGGCAAATTGGGCACAAGGAGAAGAGGAACCCCAAAACCCAGCATACAATATAATCAAATGACAGAAAGCAGAACACTCATAACAAACATCATACCATTTATTAAGCATGGAAATTAATTAACAGAACTACAGTACTGTGCAAAAGTCTTTGGCACATATACAGTACATCGATAGGTTGCGTAAGACTTTTCCATTGTACTGCAGTAATTTTATGTATTGCATTGTATTGCTACCACAAACAAAACGAATTTTATGACACATGTGACAAACCTGATTCTCATATGTTCTCTATTGTGGAGTGAGAGTGGAAAGTGGGCAGGAGAGGGGAATCATATCTGGGGGGAGAAGGGAGGGGAGGGAAGCACCAGAGAGACATACTGTAATGATCAATAAACCAATTGTTTGGAATTATATGACCTTGCCTAGTGTCTCAGGGCAGGGCATGGCTACACCCCCACCACCCCTTGACCCCCAGCACACCTTCTCTGCCACCAGTCCCCCACCTCTCCCGTGACACTCAACCCTTGTTATTCCCAATGCCCTTTGCTCCCACCTGATTTACAAACTCACTGTCTGCTCCAAGTTGACAAACACAGTACTGTGCAAAAGTCTTAGGCACCCTCGCTATATATATGTGCTTCAGGATTTTGCACAGTACTATAAAAAGAACATTTGTTTGTTGTGTTTGAATTTGTTAACTCACTTGGGCAACACAGTAGCATAGCAGTTAGTGTGATGCTATTTCAGCGCAGTATGTTCTGGAGTTGAAAGTTCAATTCTGGTGCCATTCTGTAAGGAATCGCTGTATATCCTCCCTGTGGAATGTGTGGGTTTTCCCCAGTTTCCTCCCACAGTCCAAAGACATGGAGGAAATGGAGGTTAATGGTTAATGGTCATTGTAAATTGTCCCGTTAGGGTCATTGGGGTTGTGGGGTTGCTGAGGCAACATGGCTCAAAGAGCCCGAAGGCCAACTCCACATTGTATCATCAAATAAATCTCAGCTAATAATATTTTGATAAGAATTTTCTACTGCTAGGTGTACACATAATTTTACTCTGAATGGATGTCAAATGCATCCTTTTCTTAGTGTGTTTTATTGTTTTAAGTGTATTTTTTAAAGAAAATTTGGCTTAAGTAAATTACTGTTTTGAAACCTGCACCTCTTATTATATCATCCATGTTTTCTCCCAGAGACATAACATCTCTAAAAAGACATTTCACTTGGTTGATAACTGAGAAAGCAAACATTAGGTAGTCAGGCAGCTTCTGAGATCTTTCACATGAAGCACTAACTTTCTATTTTTCCCACAGTTGCTGCCCAACGTGGTGAATGTTAGTATTGTTCACAGTGGCATCATCACAAGCAATGTCCCAAAGATTTGCTAGTGCACTTGTGTATTGTATCCATTAATTAACAAATAGTTGCTTCAATATTTGGAGAAACTTCCATATTTCCTCACAAATCAATGCTTTATGGGTGCTCAGCAATTCCATCCCCACCCCTAATTCATTTCCTTGTCATCAGTTCTTTCACACACATGGCTGCTGTGCCATGTATTTGGGTTTGAATAATCTTAGAATTATACAGTGTATTGCACTGTACAACTCAAAGAATGAGGGATAAAAATGAGATGAAAATAGGCATCAGCTAAGCCTACAACACAGAAGTAGGCCCTCTCAATCTACCTCATCCACACTGACTGTGATGCCTATCGACAGTAATTCCATTTGCACACAATTGGCTGGACCCCTGTACAGACTTGCTTCCCACATATCTGTCCATATGCTTTCTAAATGTTGTAATTTTATCTGATTCCACTATCTTTTTGTTGCATGTCATTGGTCTGAGATATTGAATCAATCCTTTTCTGTCTTGTTACACAACCAGCAGCGATAGATATGAAATTGAGTCGGGTTTTTATAAACAAACAACGATATTTATTAACCTCTGCTCAAAAACATCGAAAAGTAAACAAACAACTACAAACGTTTGTAACTTAAACGGAATTTAACAGTGTTATGCGTCTATAGTTATCAAACAGTCGAACTTAGAGATAGTTCTTAACAGAGCTTATTCAAGCACTGTCATAAAGTGGTAGTTTAAAAAGTCCAAGTGATTTATGAAATAATTGAGAGGAGAGACTTCCTGAACCAGTTTTGGATTGATGCGTGAAGAAAGGTGAAACTGCTGATGCAGATCCCAGCCGCTAAATGCCTTTTCTGAATCCCGAGGAATAAGACTTCTCAAAGTAACTGACCTTTCGCTGGAGGTGGTCAACACACACCCTAGACCTTGCAGGGGTTAATCAAAAGTGCGTGCCACACTTCATGTCAATCACTTCGATACACACAGAACGCCATTGATTCCTACCCAATTCTTTGGGTTCACATGAAGTTGGTATTTCTTCACTCTTGCTCTCCTTCTATGATTACGTAATCACTGACTGTGACTCCCAACAAACAACCACGCAACTAATTATTGTCTCCCTTTTATACCAGCGGGAACATGCCATCACATAACCTTACATCACCCCACTATCAGGAGACAATTACATCATCCCAATATCACAAGACAATTACATCATTCTCATGAGAAACTCATGGGACAGGTAACACCTCCCCCCAAGAAAAGAAAATATTGATCTATTAAGAGCAAAATTTTTAACTAAAATTTACAAAATACACAAATATATAAAATTTACAAAATGCACAATATACATACAATTATTATGCAACACTCTACAAACTAATATAACATATGGCAGGAGTGTCTATAAATCTCAAAATTCTACTCAAAAAAATTTACATTGCAATTTCAACATCTGGACAGACATTTGGCAATTACATTATCTTTGCCTTTAATATGAGTTATTAAGAGATAATATTCTTGTAAAATCAAACCTTGTTGTTGAATTGGAGTTTGATTTGTCTTTTAACCATTTTCCTTAACTAAGCCCAGACCTACAACGTGATCAAGATAGGTCACAGTGGCATGGCAAAATTCACTTTTAGCTAAATTAACAGTTAAGTTAGCTTCTGAAAGCCTTTCAAATAACTTCTCCACTGCAGAGATATGTGCTTTCCAGGTGTCATTCCCTGTGACTAAATCATCAGTATAGACATCTGTGTGTGTTAACCCTTGAAAAACAGAATTAATCATTCTCTGGAAAGTTCCTGGAGTATTCTTCATTCCAAATGGCAAAACACTGTATTCATACAACCCAGATGGTGTTACAAATGCAGACCTTCATCCGTCAGTGGAACACACCAATATCCTTTCAACAGATTAATCTTTGTAAGAAACCAAGCTTTTCCAACCTTGTCCATACAATCATCTACCCTTGGGATTGGATACGCATCGGTTTTTGTTACAGAATTCACCTTCCTGTAATAAGTACAAAATTGAATACTACCATCAGGTTCAGGCATCGTGACACAAGGTGAACTCCAATCCGACATAGAAGGTCTAATAGTATTATTTTCTAACATATACGGTACTTAATTTCTTGTTCGGCAAGTGCATATTTTTCCATGTTCCTCCAATATGGATGTTGCTTTATGGGTTTGGCATTTCCAACATCTACATCATGCAAGGCTACTGTGGTTCTTTTTGGAATGTCGGGAAATAAATCTCTATATTTCATAATTAACTGTGTCATTTGTTGTCGTTGCTGTGGCTGTAGATGAGCCAATTTCTCATCAATATTTTCCAAAATTGTCGAATTTGGTAGTCTGGCAGAATTAATGTTCAGTTTTAAATGAGCCTCAGGTGAGCCCAGGGAGTTCAAACTCATTGTTATTGACAACAACAGTCATAGTGGCAGATTGTTTTTCATAATATGGTTTTAGCATGTTTACATGACAAAGCTTTGTTGGCCTTCATCGATCTGGTGTTTTTATCACATAGTCCACATTATTAACTTTAGATATAATCTCATAAGGACCATGAAATTTAGCTTGTAAAGGGTTCAGTTGCACAGGAAAAAGAACCAACACCATATCTCCCGGCTTAAATGACCTCATTCTGGCTTCCTTGTCATACGAAGTTTTCATTCTTAGCAGATTTTCATTCTGAGCAGATTTTAAATTTTCCCTTGCTAAGCTACAAGCTTTTTAAAGTTTAATTTATATTGAAGGAATGACACAATACAGAATACGTAATGCATTACATTTTCCTCTGTTTTGCTTTTATATCTTACCCCTAAACAATTGTAATTTTTTAAATTTTAAAACATAATCCAGCAAATTAGTAATCCACTGTTCTTTTACCAAGGTCAAAGGTTCTCGGACTGTGTGCCCAAACACAAGATCAAAGGGACTAAAGCCTAGAGACTCCCTTACTGCAAACAAAAGTAAATGAACTCCCTCATCCCAATCCTTCTCATTTTCCACACAATATGTCCTAATCATGGTTTTTAGGGTAGAATGGAACCTCTTCAGGCCCCTTGTGATTCTGGATGGTATACAGATGAGGTAATCTGCTTGGCTCCCAGTTTATAAACTACTTGCTGAAATAATCCTGACACAAAATTACTTCCTTGATCAGATTGGATCTCCTTAGGCAACCCACAATAAGTAAAGAATTTTATATGAGCCTTTATTACAGTTTTAGCCGTAATATTCCTGTGAGGTATTGCTTCTGGAATCCTGAATGCTGTGCACATGATAGTCAGCAAATATTCATGGCCTGTTTTAGTTTTTGGCAATGGACCTACACAATCTACAATAACTTTGGAAAATGGTTCACCAAATGCAGGAATAGGTTGCAGTGGGGCCACTGGGATAACTTGATTAGGTTTACCCACAACCTGGCAAGTTTGACAAGTTTGACAAAATGTTGCCACATCTTTTCTTAAACCAGGCCAGTAAAAGTGTTTAAAAACCTTGTTTGCAGTTTTATTCACACCTAGATGGCCACCAAAGGGCATACTATGAGCCAAAGTTAAAATCTCATTCCTATAGATTTTAGGAACTACTACCTGGTGAACAACCACCCATTCCTCACTAGCAGGAATCGTAGGTGGTCTCCACTTCCTTATTAACACTCCACTCTTAAAATATTACCCTACTGGCACCTTCTCAATTTCACTATCTGGGAGAGCTTGTTCTTTTAATTTGACAATCTCAGGGTCTCTACTCTGCTCCACTATAATCTCCTTCCTAGACAAAGGAATCTTCATGGTCAGACTTACTATAAGAATCTTGATCAAGCAAGGAAGGTAGGAAAGTTACTGACAAATCATCAAAATTTGAATGCTGAGTTGAACGATCATGAGTAGCAGACCCATCCACCTTGGCAGACTGTTGGCCATAGCTCGGGTTACTGCACAGGAGGGATACATGTTAGAATCCATCTGTGGATCATCAGTGATTGGCTTAGTTGTCAGCTGCACTTCAGGAAAAACTTAATCCATCTGCTAGGTCATTCCCTAACAATAAAGAAACATCATACACGGGTAAACTGGGTTGTAGTCCTACTTTAACAGGTCCTGAAAATAAGGTCCCTGACCTTAATATTACTCTGTGCAGATGTACAGGCATAAGGGCACTCCCAACACCTTGTATATAATTTACCTCACCAGTGTCAGACTCCTCACTAAACTCTAGAACACTGTCTAACATAAGTGACTGAGAAGCCCCAGTATCCTTAAGAATTTTTATTGGCACTAGAGTCGACCCCTCTTTCAAGGATACAAATCTCTCGGTCCTAAAATGGTCATATCCCTTCTCAACCCGGTCAGACACTGACAAAGCTTACTCTGACTTTCCCGAACCCTGCGGGTTTACAGATGCTTCAATATGTTGCACACAGGCATCTGGGACTGCCTCCTTCTCCTTCTTCTTCAGTCGGAAACAGCCGTAACATGACCAGATTTCTTACAATAGTGACAAATAGGACCAAAATGTTTTTCTTTCACTGGCTTCCATTCATCCTTACTTTTATCACTAGCTTCCGATTTAATTTCTGATTTACCCCGACTATCCATACTAATACCCATTTGGAATGGTTTACTTGGAGTAATCTTATTCTTGTGGGTTAAAGCATACTCATCTGCTAACTTAGCAGACTCTTGCAACATGGCAGTGTCCTTTTCATCCAAATATGTCTTTATATTATCAGGGACACAACTTTTAAATTCCCCAATCAAAACCACCTCTTTCAAGTTGTCACAATCGTCATCTATATTTTTGGATGTGCACCATCTCTCAAAACACACAGATTTGTCGTTGGCGTCATTCAATGTCTGTAGTGAGATGCTGAAGATGTTCTATAGGTCAGTTGTGGAGAGCGCCCTCTTCTTTGTGGTGGCGTGTTGGGGAGGAAGCATTAAGAAGAGGGACGCCTCACGTCTTAATAAGCTGGTAAGGAAGGCGGGCTCTGTCGTGGGCAAAGTACTGGAGAGTTTAACATCGGTAGCTGAGCGAAGGGCGCTGAGTAGGCTACGGTCAATTATGGATAACTCTGAACATCCTCTACATAGCACCATCCAGAGACAGAGAAGCAGTTTCAGCGACAGGTTACTGTCGATGCAATGCTCCTCAGACAGGATGAAGAGGTCAATACTCCCCAATGCCATTAGGCTTTACAATTCTACCGCCAGGACTTAAGAACTTTTTAAAAGCTATTATTAATGCTTTTTGAGATAGTGATTTAGATGCATATCATATTCTTTACTGAGTTAAGTATTGTATGTAATTAGTTTTGCTACAACAAGTGTATGGGACATTGGAAAAAAGTTGAATTTCCCCATGGGGATGAATAAAGTATCTATCTATCTATCTATCTATCTAAATTCCACATGTCTGGTTCACAGATTTCTTCTGATTTTACAAGACAATTACATCATCCCAATATCACAAGACAATTACATCATGCTTATGAGAAACTCACAACTCTCCACTTGTGTAACTTGATTTAACGGGTGCATCTTGTAACCCAGCAATTCCCAGATTTTATGTGCTTTGGGAGTGCTCTCATTCTTTAACTGTCTTGTTTCGTTGCTTTTCTTCTTATTTTTCTCTTTTGTCCTCATGGCCCCAATGAACCATTTGGCCTGATCAACTCTACAATTTACCACCATTGCAACGCTGACCTATCAGCAATATTCCCTTTGTCCTGTCAACCTTGTCACAGATTTTCTGCAACTTAAAATTAACCCATTCTCTCTCTTCACATAATTCTGACACATAGATTGGGTCCCAGGCAGCTGAAAGCTTGACTGATATAGGACAACAGTGGAGGGAATCTGTAAAAGAACAAAACATCAAGGAACATAGGATTCCCAGAGTGTTGTAAGGCTGGAGGAGGTTACAGGGAGAGGGAAGTGTGAGGCTCATGGGATAGATTTAAAGTAACAAGATTGTTAGGTAATAATTCAATATAGCTATTAACTGCCTTGGTGCTTAAACTGGAAGATGGATTACAAGACTGCTTGGGTAACCTGTTTCTTAAATAACTGCATTGATTTGGCTTGTTGGTTAAAGTGTGGGCAGTGTACCAATCATTCACTACATGCTGGAAATTTCCATGCAGTTTTGTATGAGTTTGCAGATTTATCAATATATTTAAAGGTTCTATTTCCTTTTCTTGCAGAACCAGAGAAGATGGACTGTTTAGATGATGTTGGCTTTGATACAGTGCCCACTGCAGGTTTACTATTTCTGAATTATCAGTATTCTGTATCAGTAGGATAGCTGTTGCAACTTTAAAGGTGTACCTTTGGCATGAAGATCAGGCAAACTGATTCACATGGCTGGGATTCATTGCCCAAACTGATGTTGGACAGGGTAGTCTATAAAAAAAAAATCCCTCTTTTGAGTTAACTTTCATCTTTCTTCGGGTTAACTAGTAAGATACATATTGCTATTACACTTTATTATTGTGAGGATGTGTCCAAAGGTTCCCTTGAGTGGAAAAATGAAATATCCTCACTGATTCTTGGGAATTCCTGGCCTATGACTGTTCAAAATGGAGGAGGAACACTTGGGATGACATTATCAGAGGTTCTTTGTAAAAGCTGGAAGAAGTGCAACCACCTCAAAATGTACTCATACACCAGCTCAGGAGATGCTAATTGGGCAGGTGTAGGGGTAGCCTATGAGTAGAGTCTGTGGAAGAGTCGGCAATTCTCACACTGGCCTCATCAATCACCTCAGAAACCACAAATTTGGAGTCAAGCAAATCATCCTTGATCTTAAGAGTCTGCCTTAAAAATAATAAATCATTGAGAAAATGGCAGTTGAATATTTCTGTATTATTGGCATTAACTGATACTAGTCACATAGCATGTTACAGTTGGCTGAAATGAAACTGTTTATCATGGACCCAGCTACCAAATATGATTTGTCTTAACTTGGTTATTAAGTAACTCCTTATCCAATAAATCATACAGCTAGTAGTTTCATGAAAATGAGATTTTCTCAAAAGATGAGTGACTCTTGTGACATAGTTCATGATTCAGGAACTAAAGAAGTTTCAGATACCTGTAAATGGTTCCTCATGCTTCTTACAATGAGAACAACTTCTGGAATTATATGTTTGCAATCTGCTTTCAGATGGGAACCAGGCTGAAGATGACAAAGAACTTGTGGCATCACTTGAGAGTCCTGCAGGCGAAGGTAGTATTCCTAAAAGTCAACCTGTACACAACATCCCTGTCGACCATTACCAAGATTTGCCCCACTATCCCAAAGAACAAAGGACAAAGCACAGGCATTGTTGTGTACAGATTGACTTTTAGTTTTCCTCAAACTATTTCAGGTCTTCCAAAGTGAGCATTTTTTTTTGTTTCCCTATTTCTCTCAATAAAATTCTGTGGATAAGAGTGTAACCAGTTCTAGAAGGAGCCATGTCCTTGATCACTTTTAATGTCAAGAATAATCATTGTTGTGTACAGATTGACTTGAATTAGTAAATTGTGGTGTCATTCTTACTAATCCAGTTGCGGAGAATTTGAGTAAGATAGTGTAAACCAAGATCTGAATATTTTATTGTTGATACTCAGCTGGTATTAGTTAAGCTCCCTTATGTTGTATAACCTGTGTCTTCTCAGTAAAGCCTGTGCTTTGTCCTTTATCCTTTGTGATGGTGGGGTGGTGAGATCCTGGAAAACATTGCAGGTCAAAGGTTTGAGAAGGTGTTGCCAGATGAATGTGTAAGGTATAGTGGATCCCCTATTTTTTTGATAACTACCCATGTGTTCTTTTTCTATCAACACATGTAATTAATGCATTTAGAATAGTTGGATTCATTTGTAATCAGATTTCCTATGGAAGGTTACACTGATTAATTGACAGGTCTAGTTTTCATGCACTTTTCAAATCTCTGGTCCAGTTATCTATCTGATCCTGAGCCAAGAAAGTAGCATTTGAATGGTTTTCCACTTATGGTTAATAAAAACTCAAAGGTGACTCTATACTACTTGGCAACACACACAAAATGCTGGGGGAGCTCAGCAGGCCAAACAGCATCAATGGAAAAAAGTATAGTCAATATTTCAGGCCAAGACCTTTCGGCAGGACTGGAGAAAAAAAGCTGAGGAGTAGATTTAAAAGGTGGGGAGAGGGGAGAGAAAGACACCAGGTGATGGGTGAAGGGGGCAGGCTGAAGTAAAGAGCTGGGAAGTTGATTGGTGAAAGAGATACAGGGCTGCAGAAGGGGGAGTCTGATAGTTGAGGATAGAAGGCCATGGAAGAAAGAAAAGGGGTAGAAGCACTAAAGGGAGGTGGAAGGAGATAAGGTGAGAGAGGGAAAAGGGGATGGGAAATGGAGATTTGGGGGAATTACCAGAAGTTCAAGAAATCAATGTTCATACTGGGTTGGAGGCTACTCAGACAGAGTATAAGGTGTTGTTCCTCCAACTTGTGTGTGGCCTCATCACAACAGTGGACATATTGGAATGGGAATGGGTGGCCACTGGGAGATACCGCTTTTTCTGGTGGATGGAGTGTAGGTGTTTGCTGAAGCGGTCTCCCTATCTATGTCGGGTCTCACCGATATCCAGGAGGCCACACCGGGAGCACCGGGCACAGTATATCACCCCAGCAGATTCACAGGTGAAGTCACACTTCACCTGTAAGGTCTGTTTGGGGCCCTGAATGGTGGTGAGGGAGGAGGTGTAGAGGCAGGTGTTGCACTTGTTCTGCTTGTAATGATAAGTGCCGGGCGGAGGATCAGTGGGGAGGGACAAATGGAAAAGGGAGTCACGTAGGGAGAAATCCCCGTGGACAGCAGGAAGTGGGGCGGGGGAAAGGGAGGGAAAGATGTGCTTGGTGGTGGGATCCCGTTGGAGATGGCAGAAGTTGTGGAGTATTATGAGCTGAATGCGGAGGCTGTTTCCCCATTGGAGATGGTGGAAATTCTATACTACTTGGATTACTTTTTAAGAGTTTTTAAAAATTTAAACTGAAGTTATAGTATGGGAGCTCAGTGCCAGGTGTTGTTCAGCCTGCAGTATGTGGGAGTTAAAAGATACTCCTGACAGTATGGATAACCACATCCTTGCTGGGTGCCTTGTTAGAACATTTGTGTGTGTTTAAAATAATTTAACAGGGAAATGAGACATAAAGGGGAAGTATAATAGCAGATGAGAAACATAGAACTTGTGGTGAACTACATCTACTTGTCTGGACATGCCCCTCTGCTGACTGCTCCTGTGGCTCCTCCCACAGACCCCTGTATAAAGGCGATTGGAGGCACTGCTCCTCCCTCAGTCTCCAGGATGTTGTGTGGTGGTCTTTTGCTGCTAATAAAAGCCTATCGTTCGCCTCCCGTCTCCGAGAGTTATTGATGGTGCATCAGAACTACAGAAGGAAAATGATGTCTATAGACATATGGAAGGAATGCAGGATTGGATTGGATCTATTTTAAATCAAAGCAATTTGTTGAGTAACGCTGGTGAATGAAGTAGTGATTAACATCTGGAAATATGGTACTGCTATCAGAGAGACATGATTGAAAGAAGGACAGGTCTGGCAACACAACATTCTAGGGTCCAGAAACTTTAGGTGTGACATAGGGATGGCAAATGAGGGAGTGAAATTGCATTATTAATCAACCATTCCATATTGTCGTAAAGAGGGAAGATATCCATGAGGATGAAGCTTAGAAATGAAAAGTAGGTGATCACTTTGCTATGAGTGTAAAGCAATCTCCAAATTGTCAACAGGAAAAGGAAGTATAGGCAAATTATATAGAAGTGGAAAACTAATAACGTAATAGGAGTAGATAGTTTCAACTTCCTGCATTATTGATTTGAGGTACTTTAGTGTGAAATGCTTAAAGAAACAGTAATTTTTACAACACAGCCAGAAAAACCTTTTGAGCCAGTGCGTGGATACGCCAATGAGAAAAGGGGCAAAAATAGATTTAAAAATCTTAGGGAATGTAGCAGAGCACATGGAGGGAGTGAAAATAGTGTTTTTTTAAAAACTGTAGATGCTGGAAATATAAACGGTAAAGAAATATTCTGCAGGTCAGCCTGCTTCTTTGGCAAGAGCAACAGAATAAATGTTTGGGGTCAGACTTTGTTAGAACTGAAAAAAGGAGACAAAAGAAGCTGAGAGAGGGTTTGGAGAGTTTTGGGGGGTGAACGGGAGTTGTTAAAGAATGAGAACAGAGACGAAAGAACATGGACCCTTGTGGGAGTTATGGAATGCAGAGGAGGACAGGGTAAGCAGATCAGACTGGCATGTCCTCTATTCGGAGAAAGAAAGGGAGGGGCAAGAAAAGCCAAAGTGATGAAATATCACAGTTGTGGTAAGGGTAGAGAATGGTGATCCCTGTAATGCAGGGGTTTACAGCTGGGGTCCACAGACCCTTCGGTCATGGCGTATAAAGAGTTGGGAACCCCTGCTGTAATGTGAGGTGGAGTACTTAAATTAATTTAGAGGTCAAAAGCGAAGGCACAAGATGGCAATGGCATGCAAAATTAAAGATTCTAAGAGCACGAAGGTATCCTGAGAAATTAAAAGGGTAATTAGGGAGAAAAGAGGCAAATTGTGTCTGAAGCCTGAAACGATGGGTTACATCTTAAATAGTTTTAATCTGTATTCAATCTAGAGAATGACATTGTAGTTGGAGATTCAGGAAGATTGGTGAAATTTTTTTACTCTGAATTTTGTCAGTAAAGATGATGTATTAGATGTTTTAGCACACTTAAAAGTGATAAATTCTTGGGGCCTAGCATGGGGTGACAAGGGAGGAAAAATGCCAAATGATTGGAAGTAGTGACACCTTTATTCAAGCAGGGCATCAGGGAAAAGCCAGCTGGCTCTGGCCTGTAAATCTAATGTTGGTTATGAAATTATAGGAAAAATTCTGAGGGGCTGGATTATTCTGCACTAGGGATCAGTAATTGATCTGTGATAGCTTGGCTTTTAGGGGAGATGTTGTGTGATTAATTCGATTGATGCACTTAGTTACTTCCTTGAAAAATTCACAGTAGTGAGGTTGACCTTATATACACCTTATATACAAACTCAGGTTGGAGGAACAACACCTTATATATTAATTCCACATCCCATTCCCATTCTGATATGTCTATCCATGGCCTCCTCTATTATCAAAATGAATCCAAACTCAGGTTGGAGGAACAACACCTTATATACCGGCTGGGTAGCCTTCAACCTAATGGCATGAACATTGACTTCTCTAACTTCCGTTAATGCCCTTCCTTCCCTTCTTACCCCATCCCTGACATATTTAGTTGTTTGCCTGTTCTCCATCTCCCTCTGGTGCTTCCCCGCCCCCCCCCCCCCGGTCTTTCTCCTGAGGCCTCCCGTCCCATGATCCTTTCCCTTCTCCAGCTCTGTATCACTTCCGCCAATCACCTTTCCAGCTCTTAGCTTCATCCCACCCCCTCCAGTCTTCTCCTATCATTTCGCATTTCCCCCTCCCCCCACTACTTTCAAATCTCTTACTATCTTTCCTTTTGGTTAGTCCTGACGAAGGGTCTCGGCCTGAAACGTCGACAGCGCTTCTCCCTATAGATGCTGCCTGGCCTGCTGTGTTCCACCAGCATTTTATGTGTGTTATAGTGAAGTTGATGCAGTTTACATGGAACTCAACAAGACCTTTGAGAAAGTCCCATGTAGCATACTGGTCCAAAAGGTAAGAGCCAGTGGGACACAGGGCACTTTGATAAAATAGATCTAAAATTGGTTTGGTAAGGAGAGACCAGAGGTGATGGTAAAGGCTTACTTTTGCAATTATAAGTTTGTGATCCTTAATGTTTGATCTATATACTAATGATATAGATATACAGGAGATATGATCAACTTGTTCACAGATGAAATTGGTGATGATGTCAATGATGAGTAGGGTGGTCTTCAGACACAGAATGATATTCATGAGTTGGTTAGATGGGTAAAGAAATGGCAGGTGGAATTTAATTTTGAAAAATGTGTGATAGGCATTTGGGAGGATTAGTTATCTAGAAAATGATCCTTGAAGTGCTAAGGGACAGTTTATTTATTTTTACTTATTGAGATAGTGTGTGGAAGAGGCCATTCTAGCCTTTGAGCTGCACTGCTCAGCAATCCCTGAGTTTAATCTTCGCCTAATCACGGGACAATCTTCAACGACCAATTAACCTACCACAGTCTTAACCAGAGCAGCAGAAGAAACCCACGCAGTCGCGGGGAGAATATACAAATTCCATGGGAGTTGCCCTGGGTTTCTGGTACTGTAAAGCACTGTGCTAACTACTATGCCACCATGCCACTGACCATGGGATCACTGAACGCAACAGCACAGACAAGGTAGTTATAAAATAACATGGGACATTTGTCTTCATTAGGCAAGGCATGGAATACAAGAGTGGGAAGCTTATAGTCCAATTATATAAAACATTATTTGGGCATCACCAGTCAATACCTTGTAAGGAGAATGTGATTGACCATTGTTGCCTGGAATGGAATGTTTTAATTACGAGGAGACATTGGATATTCTGGGTTTGTTTTCTTTGGCAATTGAGAAGGTTAAAGGAGCGGATCAAGAAGCACAAAATTATGAATGGCAGTGATAAGCTTGATGGTCAGAAACTTTGCCCCTTAGCTGTGGTATTTATAACCAGCGCGCAAGAGTTTAGGGTCGGGGATAGGAGATTCAGATGGAAATTGACAAAGAATTCTGTTTTTACCCAGAGGATCATTGAAACCAAGAATTAATTTTCTGAGGGGGTAATGGAGTAAGGTTCTTTCACAGCATATAAGAAATACCAAGCCATGCACAGAAGGAGACCGAGTGCTGAGAAATGGGTTATATGATAGATCTTTTGATTCACTATGTCTATATGTGCTTCATGACTGTGATTCTAATTGTGGTCCCTTTCCAGATGCTGTTGCAGAATTTGAGATGGAGTTTGACAGAGTACAAGACTTTTCAGGGCCAACAATATTTTCTGGTACTAGATGCTTTACTTTTTTGTGTGAAATAACAATGTTCTATTTTACTGTTACTAGATTGATGTGTAAAGTCAGATAGTTGGGAACAGACATCGGATAATTGCTGCACAGTCTTGGGAGTCATTTATTTTCAAATATTGAAAGTGGTCCAAGTCTGTGATCCTTTTAGTTGGTGGTGGGGGGAAGGTGGTGGAGAAATTGGTGGAATTTTTTTTTTGTGTTTGTGTGTGAGAGAAGATTTTCTTGCATTCAACTCAAATATTAGTTTTGTCTCAGTTCTATGCTGAAGAATACACCTTGTTCTGTTTTATATTCAGCCCAAAATAGTACTGATTATTGTTAAATCTACAGCATGGGTTGTGCCATCAATTTAATTAAAATATTTCTCATTTTATTCTGTCTTTATATTCAAGGGATTTCTTGCTCTTGTCCTTCAGATATAGTGCCAAGGTTACTTGCATACAGGATCTGTCGAATTATGTGTAGAATGATTTAACAAGCATGGAGCAATTCAAAAAGCCCTACAATTAGCAGGAAAGATGTTATTACTTGAATACTTCCATAATCCATATCTTATTTTGTCCCTAAGAATGAGGAGAAGCTGTGTGAGAGGCCACACAAGTGGATGATTTTCTTGCAATTTAATTGTGTAGGTTACCTGATCAGATGGATTTCATCATTTACTTCTAACAAATTAATAAAAACATACTTGTACTGTACTTTGGGAAATGTAGAAGCTGCTGATTAATTTGTTGGGGAATAATATATTAAACCAGAGAGCTTCTATTGTATGTCACCTTCTCTATGGTAATTATGTTAGAAATATATTTGTTTCATAGAAGTGCTTCTCTTTTTCTGTGTTCAGATACTGCTACAGTGTGGAGTCTGTGTTAGCTTCACAGCAGTTTGAGAAATTAACACAATGTATACCATAATACACTAGGTACACTACATTGCTCCATTCACTGACTGAGTGGAGATATCATTTAATATTCTCTAAAGTAGGAACAAAGGAACGTAACATTTTGTGTTTAATGGAATGCTGGCTGATGGATGAGATACCGGATCATGCCATTGAGCCCTCGGGGTTTTCTCCCTGTTCCAGGCAGACACGTCAGAAAACCGCCCTGAGAAGAGTAAAGGAGGTGGGGTATGCTTCATGATCAATAATGCCTCATGCGACCCCTGGAACATGCATGCCCTCAAATCCTTTTACTCCCCAGATCTGGAATACCTTGTGCTGCAGTGTAGACCTTTCCGGCTGCTTAGAAAGTTCACGGCTGTTATTATCTCAGCCGCAGGCTGATACTGACCTGGCTTTCAAGGAACTGTATGAGACCATCAGCACCCTGAAGAATGCACACCGGGAGGTTGCCTTCATCATTGGCTGTGACTTTAATCTAGCGTTGCTGACTGAAGTCTCTCCGAAGTTTTGTCAACACATCCAGATGAGCACATGGGGAGATAGCATACTTGGCCACTGCTACTCTCCCTTCCGCAACACTTATAAAGCACTCCTTTGCTCCCTTTTTTGAAAATCAGATCACACTTCCATTTTGCTGCCAAAATAAAGGCAGAAACGGAAACAAGAGGCGGCCATAGTTAAAACCATCCACTGTTGGTCCAATCAATCGGCCTCCTTGCTACAGGACTGCTTTGATGATGTCGACTGGGATGTCTTCCATGATGAGGATGTCTCCGAGTTCATGGATGGAGTCACAAGTTTCATCCGGAAGTACATCGAGGAAGTTGCCCCCAGAAATTGGTCAGGGTCTATCCAAACCAGAAAGCCTGGATCAACAGCTCTGTGCGAATAGCACTTACCGCACGACATAGAGCATACATTGCTGGTAATCAGCAGGAGCTCAAGAAATGCAGCTACAGTCTGCGCAAAGTCGTCAAGGCATCGAAACAACAATACAGAGACAAGATTCAGACTCAACCTTCCACCAACAACACATGTAGCTTATGGCAAAGGCTGCACACCATCACAGATTTCAAAGCTAAATCCAGTGACATTGCTGCCTCTCTCCCAGACGAGCTAAATCCTTTTTACGCTCAATTTGATGTCACCAATACTGAGCCTTTGAGGAGGCCTACAGCTGATGTGATCTGCACTTCGGTCATCTCTGAGGCTGAAGTATGCAATTTTTTTAACTAGTGGACAATCGCATGACTGTGGGACCGGACAGCATCCCAGGGCAAGTACTCAGGATGTACGTGGCACAACTGGCAGGTGTGTTTACAGACATTTGTAATCTCTCCCTCTCCCAGTGTAGAGTGCCCTCCTGCTTCAAAACATCCACCATTGTTCTGGTACCTAAAAAAAAGCCAAGGTAACATGTCTGAACAGCTGGTGTCCTGTTGCACTCGCCTCAATAATAAGTAAATGGTTTGAGAGGCTGGTCAAGGACTACATCTGCACCATGCTACCACCCACACTGGACTCTCCCTACAGTTCGCCTACTGACACAACCAATCAACAGATGACACAATAGCCACAGCTCTACAATCCGTCCTTGCACATCTGGAGAAGAGGGATGCTTATGTGAAAATGCTGTTCTTGTACTACAGTTCAGCATTCAACACCATAATTCCCTCCAGGCTTGACAAGAAGCTCCGAGACCTCGGCCTTGACCCGGCCTTATGTAACTGGATCCTGGACTTCCTGTCAGATGGCCGACAGTGGTAAGAGTGGGCTCCCTCACCTCTGCCTCTCAACACAGGTGCCCCTCAGGGCTGTGTATTAAGCCCCCTCCTTTACTCTCTGTATACCTGTGACTCTGTCGCCACCCACAGCTCCAATCTGCTAATTAAATTTGCTGATGACACTACACTGATTGGACTAATCTTAAATAATAATGAGGCAGCCTACAGAGAAGTCATCACCCTGACACAGTGATGTCAAGAAAACAACCCCTCCCTCAATGTCGCAAAAACAAAGGAGCTGGTTGTGGACTACAGGAGGAATGGAGACAGGCTAGCTCCTATTGACATCAATGGATCTGGGGATGAGAGGGTGAACAGCTTTAAGTTCCTCAGCATACACATCACTGAAGACCTCACGTGGTCTGTGCATACCGGCTATGTGGTGGAAAAAGCGCAACAGCGCCTCTTTCACCTTAAGACAGTTGAAGAAGTTTGATATGGGCCCCCAAATCCTAAGAACTTTCTACAGGGGCACAATTGAGAGCATCCTGCCTGGTATGGGAACTGTACTTCCTTCATTCGCAGGACTCTGCAGAGAGTGGTGCAGACAGCCCAGCGCATCTGTAGATGTGAACTTCTCATTATTCAGGACATTTACAAAGACAGGTGTGTGTAAAGGGACCGAAGGATCATTGGGGACCTGAGTCACCTCAACCACAAACTGTTGCAGCGGCTACCATCCAGGAAACGGTACTGCAGTATAAAAGCCAGGACCAACAGGCTCCAGGTCAGCTTCCTCCCCAGGCCATCAGACTGCTTAACTCACACTAACACAAATGTATTTCTATGTTATATTGACTATCCCGTTGTACATCCAATTTATTATAAATTACTATAAATTGCACATTTAGACGGAGACATAACGTAAAGATTTTTACTCCTCATGTATATGAAGGATGTAAGCAAGAAAGTCAATTCAATTGTTCCATGCATTAGCTACATTAAAGTGTATTTAATATAGTTTCGAATCAGGTTTATTGTCATTGTCTTTGATGTTGTGATATTTCTAGTCTTGTGAGAACACTACATGCAATGACATAAAATTACTGTAAATTACAAAACAGTGCAAAAAAGGAATAACAAGGTAATATTCATGTTTTGCTGTGCTCTAACTTCTATTTCTATTTATTTTCTCCCTCTTATAGATGCTGATTGCCTTCAATTGAACAAAAGAGAGTCACAAGATTATGTCGATGCAAAACAAAGTTCACAGTTTAGTGGGCTAAATACTTCTGGTAAGTTAGAACAAGCTAAAATTATAACCATAGTTTGCACGTCTGTACTTTGCACCTTTCAGTTATTTTGAGCTCATGGCTATATTTATTATTACCATGTATGCAATTTTATCTGTGAGGTTCACTTATGTATAACCCCTGGGTCGTCTCAGGCATCGCTCAAACTCGTTCTAGTCTAGGGGGAGCAGCCTTCGGCCCCGCCAAACTGGGTAATCAGCTGGTGTGGATGCTGTGTGATGTCCCCGCCTCGCCCAAAAACAGACAGTACACCTTATGCGATTAAATGAGTACAATTTATAAAGATTACTATAACTAAGCGATTACTAACGATACAGTATATATGAATAAGAGAAAAAAAAGAAAAGGCGCCAAACTTATCAAAGTCCAAACCACTTCGTGCACAATCGTTGGAGCTCAATTACTGAAGTCTCATTCGATCCCCTCCGACTTCCTCGACCTGCCTCCTGGGACCCCCACGGTGGTCGACCAGACGCTCCACACTCCTCTGTCTCCGTCTCCTCTCATCACCGAACACCTTGGGCCGGGGACCGTCGCCCAGCTTCCAGCATCCCATCCTCTCTCTCTCACTCCATCGCGCCGACTCCCCAAAAGCCCCGCCAACAATCAGTTTACAGTCCCAAACAAGCTTCCAGCACTTATCATAACAAAGACGCTAGCATTCCTACCATTAACACAGGCGTCAGCATTCCTACTTTTAACAAAACAAAGACGCCATTTTGATTACATACACAGTAACAAAGAAAAAGAAAAAACCCCCGTTACATATGCATGAAATTTTATTGCAACCTGGTGTACATGAGAATAAACTAATTGGAGTCTGATCTGAACCTACAATTTTGAGAGGTGTACAACTCGTTACAATCTTGTACTTGAATCCTTGTTTGATATAGCAATGTTACTTGTAGATCTGGTTTGCAAAATACACTACCATTCTCAAGAGTCTGAATAAGACATCTTTGATATTGCCGGAGTGTAATTAATGAAGAGAGGGGAAACCACTTTCCTGCACCCCTTACTGATCACCCTTTGACAACTCACTGAGCAGCAAGAGCATGGTGTGGCTTTGCTCACTCACATTGGGGTCAAAACACACTTGCTATCAAAGCTGCCTTATAAGTTACCACCCTATAGGTGAATTCTTGAAGGAAAACCGTTTACATGTACTGCAACAAATGCTTTAGGCAGCACAGTTTGTGCTGCTGCCAAAAAGCAATCTGGATTTGATCCTGGCATCTTGTGTAGTTTGCCTACTTCCAAGTGACTGTATGGTTTCCCCCGGAGCTCTGGTTTTCTACTACATATCAAAGATGTGCTCCTAGAAACTGGCTCCTGTAAATTACTCCCAGTATAGGAAGGTAGAAGAAAAATCAGGTGCATCGATGAGTATGCAAGAATAGGCGCAAGGTAATAAATAGAGGAATGGCACTGAGGGGTGTGCTCTAGGAGCTAGCATCGACTCAGTGGGCCAAATGGTATTCCAAAAACAGGGAGATTATATTACAGCCACAGATTGTAATAGCTATCAGTCTTCCAGATGCTCACCTTTTAACAGCACAGAGAATGATTTCAAAAGCCAAACGGAATTTTTAGGTTATTGAATATTTGAAGAAGTCCCTTTAAAAATCAATGTGTTGTGGTCTTTAATCTAATTTCTTCTTTCTATTTTTTCCTTTGTGTAGCTGATGCTCTCCCACACTCAAGCAAAAGGGAGTCCTGGGGTTTCACTGATGCAAAGCATAGTTCACAGTTAACTAGGCCAAATGCTTCTGGTAAGTGGTTAAAGCAAATACAATTGCAATGTGTTTAACAGTTACAGGAACAGGCAGGGAATAGAGGGAAATAGAACAAATGCCAGCGTGTGATTAGTTAGACCGGCATTGTGGTCAGCACAGACACGATGGGACAAAGGCCCGTTCCTGTGTTGTCATGTTTTTGGAGCAGTTGTGATCTGCGGTGTTACAGGTTGCCAGACAACTGGGACACCTTAATATTATTAAATATATTGGGAAAACACATTCAATTTCCATGTTTCACAGTGCCCCCAATCGAATTTTCTGTTTATTTTTTCACTTTTGTAGTTGGTGCCCACCAGCGCACAAGATACAGGGAGCACTGGAGTTTCACTGATACTAAACAAAGTTCACAGTTTAACAGGCCGAATGCTGCTGGTGAGTTATAAGTATCTATTAAGCAGTGGTGCATTTGCATGGATTTTTCAGTGCTGGTATTCAAATTCTGGCTTGGTTACTTTTTGCTCTTATATTTGGAATGTGAAATACTTCACAGTGCACAAATATCTGGTGAATGCTGTCTTTGGGTGGAGTGTAGCCAATCAAAATCAGAGTTGATTGTTTTTAATGGACACAGTTTGGATTCTCTTATACAGGTATGCGTCGCTTAATGTTCATGATATGTTCTGTGAAATCGGACGTTATCTGATTTGGATGTTGTGCTAACCCCATATTATATACTTAGCAAATCTATATGGAGTACTGTAGTGTACCTGTATTGACTAAATAGCCAAGAACTTACACTAAAACTGTATACTGTACACTATTATACATACATACACTATAATTTTTATATCATTTTAAACTTTAATTTTTTTCACTTTTTAAACTTTTATGTAAACATTTTCTTAGCCTATGTCACACACAATTTATCAAAGAGGATCAGGATCATCCACATCACTGTTCTCAACTTCCTCATAGTGTTCCGGTGGAAGAGTTTCAGGTTGAATAACCTGGATTGATGAACAATCACCAACAATGTAGTTTTCAGTGAAGCTGATCTTTAACAGCTTTGAGAATATTTTCTTTGTTTTTCAGGATCGTCATGATTGTCGAGTGCGACATGCCTAAATCCCGAGTAATAGTATTCACTGGTTTTCCACTTACATATTATTTAAAAACCTTTTGTTTCACTTCCAAATCAATACTTTTCCTTTGCCTCTTGCTGCTGCTATCACTAGGAGTGGTTTTGCTGCATTTGAAAGCTATAATACACTTTATGGTAATATTTTTGAAAGAAAATTAAGCAGAGAGATAACACTACTACACTCTAGAAACGCGCGTTACATGAGATTGGTTACGTTCACTACGTCATGTTCTCCGATTGGGACTACAGACATATATACAATCGGACACACTTGTACACTTAATTCATGTCCACACACTGATATTTCCCAGGGTGTTCTTAGCACAATGGTAAGAAGAAACATGCCCTAGCCTTGACTTCTGATCTGTCCCTTGATTTCAAAGTTGACAGTGGCCAAACTAGCACTTAAATTCCCTGCATTGTCCAGTCATATGTCCTCTGGTGTTTCAGCAGGTCATAGAAGGTTTATTGAGTTTGGAATTGCTGTGTCACCTGCTTTTCCAGCAGAGGTTCAACATACCATAAGACATAGGAACAGAATTAGACCATTTGCCCCACCAGGTCTGCACCACTATTCAATCATGGCTGATTTATTTTCCCATTGTACATGATCTGACAACACAAGAAAAGTTTCAAGAGGGACAATCATACAACTTTGTACCTGTCCTGTCTTTTTTGGAAACTATTCATTGTAGAATTTTCCAATCTTGTTTAAGTTAAACATGACAAATTAACTTTCTCAAATGCCTCTGCAAACCACCAAACCTGTAGATGTACTGACAATTCAATAACGCATTACACATCACCCGCAAATGGAAAAGTTGTTCAAACCTGACAAAGTAAATCCACCATTTAATTGTTTGGAATTCTCAAGTGGCTTGCCATCAAGATCATGAAGCCACCATTTCTCATGGTCCCTTACAATTCATTGGTTTCAGTGGAAAATTATACTCTTGTAACATCGCAGTGTAAGGTAAACTAGGAGTAATATCTAAGTCTAGAAAATCTGCCAACCTAGCAAAGTCCTCAGTACTCAGGATTACTGGACTTCTACTGAATATTCCCTTAAAATTGTTCAGTGGACTGAGACAGGAGGGTAAAACAATGGTGCAGCTAGCAGAGCTGCTGCCTTACAGCTTGAGTGAGCAGGCTCAGTCCTGATCTCCTTGCTGTCTGAATCTGTGGTTCCCTTCAGCATTCTGCAGATTAGTTCATTCATTAGGTAAGGATAAGTTTGTTTTCTCTGCTGCTACTTCATTAATCATTTATTTTCCTTTTGATACTGGGTTTTGTATCACTCTAATAAAGTGATTTCTTTGTCATTTAACTTGTGTATAGTGTCTCCTTTGTTTCCCAATATATATGTGAATACCCTTAGTTAAATCAGAATGGAACTCAGAATGGATTTTTTTAAATTAGTTTTTTAAATGCATTTTCTACTGTTATGAACCCCGTAACTGGGTCACTTACCAGCAAAGATAGAGAGATCCGTTGAAGTCTGATGGTACTATTTTTAAACGTTTTTATTTATAAAGGGGCACAAAAGTAAGGTTAATACAAACATTCAGATAATATACGTCGTCAATACTCAATCTAAAGCGCGGGTATAGTAATAATCATCAATAAGAAGTAGCTCTATCGTTTTGTCTAGGGGTAAAAATATTGTCCGATGGAAATATAAAAGTCTCTCACGTTCATGCAGGCTTTTAGCCTTTTGGGGACCGCTGGGTTTCATGTGTTGGAGAGAGAGAGAGAGAGATTTTCGGTGAAAAAAGAAACTTGCCCAGTCCTTTAGGATGCAAACCGTTGAATCGGGAACGTGGGTTCCCCATTGTTAGTTCGAAGTCCTTTTCGGTGTTATCAGCCACCCGTTCCCCAGGCCAGGGGAAACGGACCACACGTGGCTTCCGAATAGCTTCCCGTTATCACGGGAGCGATGAGCGATTGTGTCTCCTTCTGGTGCGTCGCTAGGGGACTGCCCCCTGCAGCCCCTCTTTTATCTTGACTTGCAGGGTTGTAGATGTCAATCAGGGTGGGGTGATGCAATCCCCAGCCCACATTGCCCGAGGGTGTGCACGTAGCCCAGCCCACGTTGCCCTGAGAGCTGGCACGTAGTATAGGATCGCAATCCACAAAGGTGTCTCCAAGAAACAATGGCCAAATCCGTTGCTTTGTCTTTCTGAGGATTCTCTCTCATTTCCTGGGTCCAAGACCCAAATTAATAGCGGTCTTGCGATTCTCAAGAAGGAGGGGGCTGGGATCATAACACTACATTGCTACAGATAAAAAAAAACCCAAATCAAAATGAAGAACCTTAATACAGTGCAAAAATAAACATAAAATAATAATATAATACAAAAAAAGATAGTTGGGAAAGCACCCAAATTGAAGACATGTAAAATTAGTATCCCCCCCAAGCCCCGCAACAATAAAGAGCTCCAGACCAAACACAACACAATATAGAGAATATAAATCAGGACATTCAAACCCCCAAAGCTGTAAGTACATTTAAAAACAGAAGGTATTAATGCCTACTACCAAAAAAAAAGGAGCTGAAAGCAAGGGACCGAAAAAAAAACCTTAGTTAAGAGGAAGGTTATGAAAGTAGTCAATAAAAGGTCCCCAGACCTTATGGAACTTTATATCCGAATTAAGAACTGAATAATGAATTTTTTCAAGGTCTAAGCAGGACATAATATCATTAAGTCATTGAGCATGCGTGGGCGGGGCAACATCTCTCCATCTAAGGAGGATTAAACGTCTAGCCAGGAGAAAGGCAAAAGATAATATTCGACACTTAGTCGGACTCAAACGTAAATCAGTTTCACCCAAAAAACCAAACAGAGCAATTAAAGGGTTAGGTTCTAGGTGGTGATTCAGAATATAAGATAAAGTTATGAAGACATCTTTCCAAAATTTCTCCAAGCTAGGACAGAACCAGTACATATGAATAAGAGAGGCCTCGCCCCTTTTGCATTTATCACAAAGAGGACTAATATTAGGGTAAAATCGAGATAGTTTAGATTTAGACATATGGGCTCTATGAACAATCTTAAACTGTAAAAGGCAATGGCGAGCACAAAGAGAGGTTGAATTAACCGATTTGAGAATCGAGTCCCAAGTCTCATCAGATAAGGAGATATTTAAATCATGCTCCCAAGCCATTCTAATTTTATCCGCAGGGGCACGTCATAAGAGTGCTAATTTATCACGAATAAATGATATTAAATCTTTACCCAGTGAATTAATAGAAAGAAATAAATCCATAAAATTTTTCTCAGGCATTTCAGGGAAGTTAGGAATTAAAGGGTTAATAAAGTGTCTAATTTGGAGATATCTAAAAAAATGAGCATTAGGCAGATTGAACTTAGCAGAGAGCTGTTGAAAGGATGCGAAGCGATTATCAATAAAAAGATCTTCAAAATGTCTAATGCCCTTCCTATACCAATCATGGAATGCTGAATCATACGTAAAAAAAAGGTGATTATGTAAGATAGGGCTAGAAAAGGAAAAACCATAGAAACCATAAAATTTCCTAAACTGAGCCCATATACACAAAGTGTGTCTAACAAGAGGGTTAACAATTAATCTGGACAAGCTACTAGGGAGTATAGAGCCAAGAAGTGCAGAAATAGATAAATCTTTAGTGGAACTCAACTCCATTGCCACCCAATTAGGGCACTCAGGTTGGCCATGGAAAAAAGACCAAAAGGTAGCACAACGTATATTGGCTGCCCAATAATATAAACGAAAGTTAGGTAGAGCCATGCCACCCTCTTTTTTAGATTTTTGGAGATAGACTTTATTAATTCTAGAACGCTTATTCTTCCACAGATATGACAAAATGATAGAGTCTAAGGAATCAAAAAAAGATTTAGGAATAAAAATTGGGATTGATTGAAATAAATATAAAAATTTAGGGAGAACATACATTTTAACAACATTAATATGACCTACCAAAGACATAGATAGAGGTGACCATTGTAACAGACTCTGTTTTATAGTATATGAAAGATTGGCAAAATTAGAATGGATTTTAAAATATTTTTTGTTACAGCAAGCTTATTAGGATGTTATAGGATATGACTGGATGTCCTCTGAGGAAATGTTGTTAAGGTTGTAACTCTTTGGAATTGAGAAGAATGTGGGAATATCTTCTGCTTGTTTCTTAAGGAGAAAAATGAGGGAGATGCTGAGAGGATGTTTCCCACATGGGAAAGTCTAAAACCAGCAGTTGGGCTCTTAGAATAAAGGGGATCCATATTAAAGGCAGAGATTAGGAAGAGTTCCTACTTTGAGGATTGAGAGTCTTTGGAACAACTTGCAACAAGAGAGCCACAGAGCCAGAATGTATATATATTCAAAACTATGATAGACAGATTTCTTGTGATTAAGGGAATTGGTGGTCACAGGAAAAGAGACAAGGCATGAAGAATTTCCAGTTAGCTATGGTCAGTTGGATGACAAGTTGGACCTCTTGGCCTCACAGTATTATCATGGACTTGCACTGTATTTTGTCTTTAATTGTAACACTTTTTTTTAGGATTCTGTTATTGTATATTTTCTTGTACTGCCCTGATGTCCCAATGTGATGAAATGATCTATATGGGATAGCATGCAGAACAAAAGTTTTCACTGCTTCTTGGTACATGTGAGGATAATAAACCAATTGCCATGATCATGTGGGTGGCAGGCTGAATGGTCTACTCCTGTTTTCACTTCTTGTGTCTTATAGTGAGTTATTTGTGGAGGATGCTTTGCTATCCCTAAATTACTGTTTCCTTTTTTTGAAGTGGTTGGTCATCAACGCTTCAGTTACAGGAAGCCCCAGATTTACACTGACAGAAAACAAAGTTCACAGTTTATCGGACCAAATGTTTCAGGTAAGTAACAAACTGTGAAAGTGCCAAGGTTGCATTGCTAATTCACAATAACTTTTTAAAATATGGATTTATTATATCTTCCTGAGTTTCCATTCACTTAGAAAAATGGATCGCAAACACTATCTGCTGATGGAATGTGGCATTGAATGGGCAGTGTTGGTCTCCTTCATACACTTCAGTTACAACAGAAAGACATTTCACAGATTTTACATATTCCTTCCACTCCATAGTGAGATACAGCAAGGAAATGATGTCTTAGCTGCTCTGCAAGAGGAGTTGAATATGACTGACAACTTGCTCGAGTTATTTTGGGTCTTATATATGACACTGCATCTGGAATATTGTCTACAGGTCTGGTCTCCTAACAGGAGATAATATTTGCAGTGTTGGGAGCACAAGAGTTCATGAAACTGATTTCTGGGATGGCAGATTATTTTGTGTGAGAAGGGATTAAATAAACTGTATTTAAACGTATAACAATATAAAAAATAGGAACAGGAGACTAAAATCAGGCAAGATCCTCTTCCTCCAAACACTTCCCTATCCCCTGACAGGAAGATCCTCTCCCAAATCAAGAATCGGGTTCAAAAAGGCAGCACTTGAGCAAGTAGTAGCACTGTACTGTTATGGTGAGGTGTAATGCACAACATCAGGCTCATATACTGTATCTTGTTAGTTATTTAATCTTTGAAGAAATGCCTTTGTGATATATTTAATGTTTGTCCTTGAATCTGTTATCCCCTCTCTCTTATAGATGAGGGAATCAAACATTCAGCACACAGGAATAAACTGAGTTAGAGTTCCATTATAACACAAAATACTAATGCATTAATAAAAGGCAGTGTGATTTTCTCATGATTCAATTATATTTTAATTTCTTTTTCTTTGAGATGTGTGTATTTTTTTTCTTTTATGATACATGAGGAACTATGGGCTTAAAGGGTGCTAAGTGAGGATTCACAAAGTAATCCAATGCTATACCAGATACAGTGAGCAAATATAGCCTCAGTTCTACATTTTACTTAGAGGAGCTGCAGTGCAATTGATAAGTTAACACAAGAGATTCTACAGATGCTGGAAGAGCATAAAAGTGGGGGCTGATACACAGATGGAAGCAGGTGAGGGAGGGGATAGAAAGGTGAAACAAGAGAGAAGAAAGAAGAAACTGAGGGGAATAGGAATGTTGGTGTTGAACAGATGGAAACCAGGTTTGGGGAAGAGGAGACTTCAAAATGCTCTGCCTGTTAGATAGTCAGATAAAAAGTTCTTTTAAAGAGAATTACTGTGCATGTAATTTAGGCCAACCTTGACATATTTGGGGATCTAGACATCACTGAGAAAGTCCATCCCTAATTACCCTTAAGAAGGAGATGATGAGTCATCTCCTATAACTATTCTTCCAGTGAATGTGATACCATAATGTTCCTGGGTGAGGTCGTTAGATCATCTGGATCAAATGGACTACACCCAGGATTCTGAAAGAGATAGCTGAAGAGATTGTGGAGGCATTAGTAATGATTGTTGAGTTCAGCTTCCCAAACACTTTCTCCTTAGTAATAGCAATTTCACTCAATTCTGCACCCTGACACTATCAAACTCCAGCATACTGCTAGTGTCTTCTAACAGTGAAAACTGGTGCAAAATACTTACTTAGGTTGTCCACTATTTCCTTGTCCCCCATTACTGCCTCCATGGTGTATTTTTCCAGCAGTCTGATATATACTCTTGCTCTCTTTTACTCTTTGTTTATCTGAAGGAAGTATTTCTTCTTTGATAGTATTGGCTAGCTTCTCTTCATATTTTCATCTTTTCTGTCCATATGACTTTTTCAGTAGTGTTACAAGAATTACCCTTATAATAACGATTAGTGAGGCACAGTGAATCTGTATTTACCGACAAGTAATTTTTATTGTCTCAACTAAAAAGCACATGGGTTCACAAACACATTCACAAAATGGGTTCCCCATTGGAATTCCCTAACCCTCCATGAACAGTTAATGAAGGGAAAAGGTATTACCCAGGAAAGGAGTCTACGCTGACCAGGTGTTCCTCGTGGTACTCATCTCCACATGTTCATGGGGGTCCTCTTTATTCACGATGGTTGGTTTCTAGTCACTGAAGAGTTACTGCCCTATGTATTTGGAGCTCCTGACTCTTCTCGTGTTCCTTATCAGTTGAACTGGTGGATCTCCATCCCATTGGCTCAAGGTCACCTGACCTACTTGGGTTACTTTCTTACTGGTTCTTGTCCAGGGCTACAGCTAACATTGTTTCATGGTTCTGCCCACCCCAGCCTTGTGTATTTGTGTCTTCCAACTCTGACTGGTTCAAACCAGTTAAATGAGGTGACCCAGACAGAGACTAACGAGATTACAGACTGCTTCTTTGGTAGGTCTGGAACTTTACATACTAAGGCTACGTCCACACTACACCGGATAAATCCGTAACCGAAGCTTTTTCTCTTCGTTTTTACCCTCTGTCCACACTAAAATGGCGTTTTTGTCCCTCAAAACTGGAGCTTTTCAGAAATGCTTTCCAGGGTGGGTATTTTTGAAAATTCTGCTTGGGCAGATCTGTGTGGACTGGGTAACCGGAGACTTTTGAAAACGCTATCAGATGGCAGGGCGCTATTTCTTTGTTTTCTTGAATGCAACCTAACAATTTCAGAACAGACGGCAACGAGACTGAAGCCAGTCTGGTGTTGGTGTTTAACTATGCTACAAGATCATCTACCCTATTGTGTATACTGCGTGCTTTAAAATATAACACCTTCAATCCAGATTCATCACCCTTTTTGATTTTTGTCCCCATATTACACTGCAATTCATCCCACTGACTGCAATTTTATCCCATCATCTGCCTGTACTTCCTGACAAGTCTCACTGCACACTGCATGTACTGTAGTTGTATACCAACTGCCCCATCTGGTTCCCAACCCGCTGCCAAATTAGTTTAAACCCTCCCCAACAGTTCTAGCAAACCAGCCCACAAGGATATTGGTCTCCCTAGAGTTCAGGTGTAGCCCGTCCCTTTTGTAGAGGTCATGCCTCCTCCAGAAGAATTCCCAATGATCCAGAAATCTGAAACCCTCCCCCCCACCAGTTCCTCAGCCACGCATTCATCTGCCAAATTATCCTGTTCTTATCCTCACTGGCGCGTGGCACAGGCAGCAATCTAGGAGGTCCTGCTTTTCAGCTTTCTACCTTGCTTCCTAAATTCTCTCTTCAGGACCTCCTCTCTTTTCCTACCTATGTCATTGGTGCCAATATGTACCAAGACTTCTGGCTGTTCTCCCTCCTCTTTTAGAAATTTTCATATCATATATCAAATACATCTTATGGAAATGTTTGTTTGATGAACTTCAATAAAAAAAAATTACAAAAGAAAATCTAATTCTGATAGGACTGAATGGTGATACTCAGCAACTTTCAGTGAACTGTGAACTTGGACAAGACTTCGCAGTACCTTAGTGTTATTAAGGAGTATACAATGAATTACATTTTTTTTCATTTGATTTCCAAAGTGCAACATATACA
This sequence comes from Hemitrygon akajei, assembly GCF_048418815.1. Taxonomy (NCBI): domain Eukaryota; kingdom Metazoa; phylum Chordata; class Chondrichthyes; order Myliobatiformes; family Dasyatidae; genus Hemitrygon; species Hemitrygon akajei. The sequence continues at coordinate 88,652,721 of NC_133135.1, read as the reverse complement.
CTTAGCTAGATTAAGCATCATCTGCCATGTCTCTGTCCACATTTGCAATAATTGATCCATAGCTTTCTGTATTCTTTGATTTTCATATCCACCAATATTTGTTTCATCTGTAAATCTGCTGATTCATCCATCTATATTTTTATCCAAATCACTGATATGTATTACTAACAAAGGTCCCAGCACCAATCCTTACAGACCACCACCAATCCCAGACCTCCACTGGAATAATAACCACCTGCCCATACACTATTTCTCTTCTGCAGACAAGGCAATTTTGAATCCAGATTTTGCAATTCACCTTGGATCCCGTGCAGCTTTATCTTGGAATCAACCTACCATGAGGGAATTTATCAGGTGCCTTACTAAAATCCATATAGATAATATCTACTGCCTTACTCTCATTACTTCTTTGTCACTCCTCAAAATCTCAATCAAGTTTGTAGGAAATGACTTTGGCTGCGCAAAGTCATGCTGACTTTCCAAAGTAGATCATGTCTTTCAAAGTGTGCATTAATCCTATCCTTCAGTATCCTCTCCAAGAGCTTCCCTACCACTGATATGAGGTTCACTGGCATATAATTACTGGAATTACCCCTATTTCCCTTCTTGAACAAGGACACAGCACTTCCTATACTGCAGTCCCCCTTGTTCTCACCTGTTGCTAGTGAGATCCTTGTCAAAGCCCCTGCAATCTCCTCACTTGCTTCTTTCAATATTCTGTGATAAATTGGACATGTTTTTAAGATCAAAGCATACATTTTCGAGCAACACAAAGAACAAGATTTTTTACACAGCGAATGGTAGATGCTTGGAATGGGTTACCAGGGTAATAGTGGAATAGGCACTTTAAGGAGCTTTTAGATACATGAACATGAAGGGAAAGTATGATAAACAGCAGGAGAATATGCAGTATAGATCAGCATTAAGATCAGCATAACATGGTAGGTTAAATGGCCGGTTAATGTTGTACTGCTGTATCTTCTTTGAATTCCAGAGGTGAGAGCCTAGACAGCTGATGTTCCTGGAATATCATAAGTGTGAAGATATGTACAGGACCAAGAACTCTAGAGTGCCATAAAACAGCTTTGCATAGAAGTAATTCTAATTGTTTTCTTCTAAATATGTTATTTAATTTTGCCTATTGTATCCAAGACTGAGAATCTTCACTGCTGATCTGTAAAAACATGTTTTGATCTGGTGTGAGGCATTGCAATCTATTTTGCCAGGAAAAACACACAAAGGGACTTATTGTACTCCTATCTTTCCTCAGGATCCAGGTACCTTTTCTGGAAGTTTGCAGTTACGCTAATTGTACTGATTGTAATTTTGAGCATCTTTGCATACTGGCACTGGACATCTGAACATACTGCTCACCAGCTGATAAAAGAGAGAGAGGTTTGCTTCCTCAAGAATTGGAACAAGATACAGAACAGGTTCCCAAATCAACGTGAGGAACTATGGATACGCAGTAAGATTTTATTGAAGAAACATGCAGCCAAAGCAACACCCACTTCGCCTGCTGTACTAATGTTTGCTGCTGCTCAGGATGCACAGAAAACCTTGCATTGTCTTGCACGTGAGATTGTGGGAGCCTATGCCTCAGCCTTCAATTCTGGTGTGGTAGAAATTGATGGATCTGTAAAGAAATTCCTCAACAGTGATGAAATGAAGTTGGACATAGACAACCAGTTAATGTCTGAGTTTAATAAAGGAAAAAAGGCAGCAGTTATTTATCACTTTCAGGATCTGCCACTAGGTTCTTCCCTTCTGTTCTACAAATACTGTGACCATGAAAATGCAGCATTCAAGGACATCTCCATGTTGATCACAGTGACACTGGACAATTCAACACTGAAACCAGATTTGTCTCTTAAAACCATAGAAGAAATGGTGCACAACTTCCTCAAGATGAAATATTGCTCTGACACCCAGGTTGCACACCAAGAGACAGTTAAAGACAAACTGAGTGGCCTCTGGAGCCGCATTGCCCATGTGGTGCTCCCAGTCAGGCCTGAAAATGAAATTGAAGCTAAGGACTGTCCAGAGATTTAAAGAAATGCATTTTTAGCATTACATTGCTAAAAATGTCTGGTTAGGTCAATTGTGGAGAATATTTTATAAATGTTATCATAGATAGAATCTGGATCTTGTATTTTCTAGGGTTGGTGGGAAAAACAATATATTTTGAAGCTCTGCTTATAAGAATTTATTATTATTACTACTGTTTTTTCTGTGTCCTCTTTAGCATATTGTTGTCACCTCTAACCCGAACTTGCACAGCCAATTTATATGAAAGATGTAATGGTGGCCATTGCACAACACTGTATGTTATGCTGTTTGCTGCATAAAAGGAGAATCTGGCTGGATGGATTCCTGGAGCTTTAATTACTCTCACTGTTTGCTCCAATAGTCCCACCTCCAGCTATTGAACCATTAAAGTGTCTATTGTTACTGGTGGGAAAGACAGTTTTCATTCAAAGATGCATTTTCTTCAGAGCTTCAACATCTTTGTAATGAATAAACAAATGTACAAATGTTTCGAGAATACTTTTAAAACCGTTTAGCTTTGTTTCTGTTTCATTCTAAGTGGTTAATAATTCACCAGAGATCAATTATTAATCCAAACTATGTGCATAGCACCACTAATGTCCATACAGTAGTGAGAATAATCTGGGAGTGGAGGGTTGAGTTAATCAGCACCATATCATACCTAGTAGTACCCTGGACAAAATTGAAAAGCAAACCTATTTGTGTAACCCCTTGACTGTAGTAATTCCATGTTCCACGGTAAAATTGGAGAGAAGATACCAGAAGATGCTTGTACACAGATAAATATTTGTGGGTTTGCTGGACTCAAGTCTAATTATAAATCCAATCATTCCTGGTGCTACCTTGCATACTTTAATATTGTCATTGATAACCCATTCCATCAAAAACAGCATCTACATTTTCTAAGCAAGCTGTTGATGCTTTTATTCTGAAATCTATAACAATGCTTTGAGTTGGGATTGTATATATTTTTATAAAGCTATTCTATGTATTTGTTACCCTGAGGAAGGACCAAGATTTTCATCAAGTTGCATTTGATTAGAGTTCATAATAAAAGCTTGTAGGAAACTTATGATTGACATTTTGTTCCTCTTTTGAAAATAAGTTTGATGAAAACACTACTTTATTCCAATATTTCTAGTGGAAATTTAAGATCATACAGTGCCCTTGATTGAAGGCTGGGAAATGAAAGGAGGCTGTAGCAGCATGGAGGTAAAATTGGCTAAGCAGCAAGAAACACTGAATTGTTGTATATTAGATGATGGAGAATTTGTACAGTGCAATTTTCTGCTCTCATTCTCTCTTTCCATCTATTTATCTATATGTATCTATCTCCAATAGGACTTGTGGATTAGCAAATTTCTGCACAACTGTATATTATCTATATCATGCTAAACAAATTTTAGTTTGTTTTCTTTTTAAGCTGTTGCACAGTATTATAATAAATTTCCTCTTTAAGTTTAAAGGGAGTATGAGAAATGGGATGCTGATCAGTTTAAAGACAGACAGAAGCAAGACCCCTTAAAAATTGGAAGGAGCATTGGGGACTAGGGCCCCTGAAAGCTAGCTGGAAACAAACACATCAATCACTAACTAAGCCAGATACAGAACCATCAGGTTTTCTGAATGTTTGGATCATGGACACCTGTACACCTGCTCATTAATGCAAATATATAATCAGCCAATCATGTGGCAGCAACTCAATGAATAAAAACATGCAGACATGATCAAGAGGTTCAGATGTTGTTCAAACCAAACATCAGAATGACCATGGAATGATTGTTGGTGCCAGATGGGGTGGTTTCTCAGAAACCTCTGATCTCCTAAGATTTTCTCTAGAGTTCACAGAGAATGGAGCAAACAACCAAAAAAAATCCATTGAGTGGAGTTATGCTGGCAAAAATGTCTTGTTAACGAGAGAGATCAGAGGAGAATGACCAGACTGGTTCAAGCTGACAGGAAGGTGATGTTAACTGAAATAACCACACATTACAACAATGGTAAGCAAGCAGTAGAGCATCTCTGAATGCACCTTGAAGTGGATGAGCTACAACAGCAGAAGGCTACAAACATAACCACTTTATTAGGTACAGGAGGTATTTCCTCTAATGAAAGTTCTTTCTGCACCTTTCTCATTTTTCAAGGTTTAGCTTTAACTAGTATATGATTATTTCTGGAAGACCCTAAAATGTGTGAAGAGTGTCTGCAATATTCACATCCCAGCCAATGTATACACTTGGAACACAGCTTCTAAAGGTAGGTTGTAATTTCTCTTATAAATTATCTGGCTCTATGTATCAACCTGCTTTGCCATGCACTGGTTTTGATCTCTACTAGTCTCCATCAGCCACAATCTAACATGACTAAGTTGTTAACTATTGAATCTGGATTTCAATCTAATAGCTACTATTCAACCTCCATTTCAAGTTTTACTTCTGTAAATGAAACATTGGAGCAGTTACTAAATTGACATTGAAACAATTATTAGTCCACTCTTTTAAGTTAGTTAACATGAAATTAAGTCACTTTCACTGTTTTTTTTTCTATATGAGGTGTTAGGTACACGCAGCCCTGTAAAAGCATCAGCAGCAATAGAATATACCTGGAGTCTGGTTTTGATGTTAACAAAACACTATTTTAGTGACTATGTCATATAGTAACTTAAACCAAGTAAATCTAGAGTTAACGGTGTTATGCTTATATAGATGTAAATATATAGTTCCCAAACTTATTTAAGCTCAGGTGGCAAGAGTTACAGTCTTACAATGGTATGTAAGAAAAGTTCAGTTCAGATGCACAGGTTAATTAATGTGAGATGTTTGTAATCCAAAGGCGAATGTTGCGAGAAAGCAATTATGTCGATATTCCAGATTCCACGACAGCAATACAAAATAACAATAGCAGTAGGTTTTATCTCCGAAGTTGTTCCACTCCACACACGAAGTACCACCGACAGTGATCTTTAACGAAAATCCTTTCAACACAAGTGGTACCACACCTGAATTCAGCTACAGGTCATTCCAAAGTGGTGGCCACAGGATACTCAAACAGAGTCCACGTATGGATTGTCACCAACAGTAGCTGATCACAAAGGGGACCATCTTCAAGGGAACCACCACCCAGGCAAGGGTCATCACACTGGTAGATTCCACAAGGTTACCCCAATCACACACAACATGATAGCCACTTATGCAGTTCCACAACATACAAAATAACTACAACGGTGATTTGCCACAGGGGTGCCTTTCTTCAGTGAACTACCACACCCAGACAAAACGTAAACACACACATGATAGGTTTCCCCTCACCAGAGAACCCACTCACACTTTCGTATCTGAATGGAAACAAACTCACCCTCACAGGCTACTGGGAGAGAGAGTCCAAACAGTTTTCTCTTTGAAACTAGGTTTCTTCTGTTTCAAACCTTCCTCTCCCCTACTCTCTCTGCAAACTTGTTCTAGTTGCAGCACTTGTGAGAGTCATTTATCAATACTCTGGATCGATCTCAACTCACCCCTTTTGGGCTACTTAAAGTTTAAACCAGAGACCAACTCACTGGTGTCTTTCATTGACCAAAACCATCTCGACTCTGACTATGTATCTGTGACTGTCCTTGTAAAAAGTAAACAAGCTGCAGAGAAACCATAACATTGATGATCCATCAAATAACTCCACTTCTCTCACCATAGTAACCAAGCAACTTTGTAATCAGTAGAAATCCAACAGTGTCTAAAAGTCAACTCATTCTCTCGGCGTTTTAAAGTGACAGTCCACAGAAAAAAATGAACTCTAGGGGTATATTAACATAGGACTGGCTTTATTAATTGTTGGGAATAGTGCTTTCCATTCAGGTGCAAAAGAGAATTAGAATCAGCTTTATTACCACTGTCTCATATGATGTGAAACTTGTTTTTGGCAGTGGTACAAAGCAAATACAAAATTAAAATACATTACTAAATAAGTAGTGCAAAAAAATGAATGAGCTAGTGTTCATGTGTTCACGGACTGTTGGGAAATCTGATGACAGAGGGGAAGAAGATGTTTCTGAATTGTTGGGTGTGGGTCTTCAGGCTGCCCTACCTCCTCACTGGTAGTAATGAGAAGAGGGCATGTCCCAGATGGTGAAGGATTTTAGTCATGGTGCCACCTTCTTGAGGCACCACTTCTTGAAGATATCTTTAACAGCAGTGAGGGTTGTAGCTGTGATGGACCTTGCTCAGTTTCTGACCCTTTGTCACCACTGTACACATGTATAAAGTTGGAATGATTCTCCTATCAGCATTATTGTTATCCTTGTTGAACTGTCTTCTCATTTAATATTCTGACACCTAAATCTTTAGTCACGCTCATTTAAAAAAAAATATTCTTAATTTTTTATATATATCCAGTTTGGAGTGGCAGTTCCCTATAAGATAATTTTAGCTGTTAGGATCTGAGGGTAGAACAGAAGGCAGAAATCAAAGATAGGATTCAGGCAAGGCAGTATTTAGGAAAGCATTTAAGGGTGCAAGTCTAAAACCAGTGCCCTAATCTCAAATAATGGGAGAGACAATATGAGGGCAAAGCTGGCAAAAATGGACTAGAGAAACTAATTTACAGGAGTAAAGCAGAGGACTTCTATTGCAATATTTCTTGGATCTATGCATAGGTATATTCCAAGGAGAAAGAAGGGAGAAATCCGAAATGACCTTTACACTAAGGATTAAAATAAAGTCCCAGGCAAAATAAAGTGGTGAAAGAGGGCCAGGCCCTGGACTCTAACAGATTGTATTCAATCCTGCAGAGATACTAAGTAGAATGGTTGTAGTTCACCAACAGCCCCCCTCTTCTGGAGAAGTCCTGGAGGATAAGAAATCAACGAATATAACTTGTGTAATAAACAGAAGGGAGATAGTAAGTGGGATATTTTCATCTACCATCCCACTAGCCTTTGTGTCCAGCACATAATTCTCCATAACCTGCCATCTCCAAAGGGATCCCACCACGAAGCACATCTTTCCAACCCCCTCCACTTTCTGCTTTCCACAGGGATCAATTCCAATGTGATTCCCTTGTCCATTTGTCTCTCCCCACTGATCTCCCTCCTGGTACTTGCAAGCAGAACAAGTGTCACACCTGCCTCTACACCTACTCCCTCACTTACCATTTAGGGCCTGAAACAGTCCTTCCAGGTGAGGTGACACCTTCATCTGTGAGTCCATTGGGGTCATCAACTGTATCCAGGGATCCTGGTGTGGCCTCCATATATCGGTGAGACCCATTGTAGATTGGGAGATTGCTTCATCGAGCACCTACGATAAAGTAGGTGCCAGAAAAAGTGGGATCTCCCAGTGGCCACTCATTTCAATTCTACTTCCCATTCCCATACCAACATGTCAACCCATGACTACCATGATGAGGCCACAGTCAGGTTGGAAGAGTAACACCTTGTATTCCATCTGGGTAGCCTCCAACCTGATGGCATGAACAGCAGTTTCTCAAACTTCTGATAATTACATCCCCCTCCTCTCCTTCACCATTCCCCATTCCTATTTCCCTCTCTGATCTCATCTCCTTACCTGCCCATCACCTCTCTAGGTACGCCTCCCCCTTCCCTTTCTTCCATGGTCGTCTACCCTCTCTATTAGATTCCCTTTCTCCAGCTCTTTGCTTCCCCCTCCCCCTTTCTCAGTTTTACCTGTCACCTGCCACCTTCTACTTCTTTCTCTTTTCCACACCACCTTCTTAATCTGACTTCTTATCTTTTTTCCCAATCTTAATGAAGGGTCTGGCCCGAGATGACGTTTCCTTTTTATCCATAGATGATCCCTGGCCTGCTGAGTTCCTCCAGCATTTTGTGTGTGCTGCTTGGACTTCCAGCATCTCCAGATTTTCTCTTGTTTGTGATAGATTCTGCCAGTTAGCTTGACATCTGTCGGGGTAGAGAGAAATACAGGAATCTATTATTAAGGAGGTACTAAGAGGATATTTTTAAAATTGATAGGACAATCAAGAGGACTCAACGTGGTTCTATATAAAGGAAATTATAGTTGATAAATTTGCTGGAGCCCTTTTATGGTGTAATATAGAGCTGGATAAAGGAGAACAAGTAGATGTACACTGGACATTTACTTAATGCTCAGGAATGAGAACATTGATAAGAGTTGATGAAAATAGGGTCATTTAAAAGCATTATATAGAAATGTGTTGCTGATAACACTATTGTGCCAAAAATCCCAAACTTCTGTTGGCACACTTCCACAACAAATGGCCTACAAATCAGTGTGGGGAGGTTACCAGTGAGGACTAATATTGCGTAACCTGCAGGCAATAGCGTGGCTGTTCAGTGCTAAATGGGCCTTCGGGCTCCATCTTTTTGGCTCAATAATGTGGGGACTGGGTCTGGGTGATCTGTCACTGTATTACTCATCGCTGACAGTTCTGGCTCATCCCCCCTCCATACATACAGTGTCTATAAAAAGTACTCACCTCCCTCCCCTTGTAAGTGTTCATGTTTTATTGTTTTACAACATTGAAACACAGTGGATTTAATTTGACCTTTTTGGATACTGATCAACAGAAAGACACTTCCATGTCAAAAGGAAAACCAATCTCTGCAAAATGATCTAAAATTACACACTTGAAACAAAATAATTGATTGCATAAGCATACGCTCATTTAATATGACACAGAAAATCATCACCAGTGCAGCCAATTGGTTTTAGAAGTCATACATTTAGTTACATGGAGATCACCTGGTGTGCAGTCAAGATGTTTCAATTGATTGTAGGAAAAAGACACCTGTATCTGGAAGTTACAATTGCTGGTGAGTTAGTATCCAGGCAACATCTACCACAATGAGACAAATGAACATTCTAAGAAACTCCAGGAGAAGATTATTGAAAAGCACAAGTCAGGAGATGGATAGAAGAAAATTTCCAAATCACTGTATGTCCCTTGGAGTACAGTTAAGTCAATGATCAAGAAATGGAAAGAATATAGAAAAGCTGTAAATCTGAGCAGGCAGTCATCAAAAAACTGAGTGACTGCACAAGAAGAGACTAGTGAGGGGAGGCCACCAAGGATTTATTACAACTCTGGAGGAGTAACAAACTTAAGTAGCTGTGATGGGAGAGACTGTGCAGAGAAAAACTGTTGCCCGGGTGCTTCACCCGTCGCAGCCTTAAGGGAGAGAGGCAAAGAGAAAGCCCATGTTGAAAAACTCACATGAAATCTCAACCAAAGTTTGCCAGTAGGCATGTGGGAGACTCTGAAGTCAGCTGGAAGAGGTTCCATGGTCTGATGAAACCAAAATTGAGCTTTTTTGGCCATTAGACTAAATGCTATGTTTGGCATTAAGCCAAACACTGCACATCATGGAAAACACACCATCCCTACTGGTAAGCATGGTGGTGGCTGCATCATGCTGTGGGGATGCTTCACTGCAGCAGGCACTGGAAGGCTTGTGAAGGTAGAGGGTAAAATGAATGCAGCAAAATACAGGGAAATCCTGAAGGAAAATCTGATGCAGTCTGCAAGAGAACTGCGACTTGGGAGAAGATTTGTTTCCCAGCAAGACAATGACCCCAAGCATAAAGTCAAAACTACACAGGAATGGCTTAAAAACAACAAAGTTAATGTTCTGGAGTGGCCAAGTCAGAGCCCAGACCTCAATCCAATCAAGAGTTTGTAGCTGGACTTGAAAAGGGTTGTTCACTCATGATCCCCATGCAATCTGATAGCTTGAGCAGTTTTGTAAAGAACGGAGAAAAATTGCAGTGTCCAGATGTGCAAATCTGATAGAGGTCTATCCATACAGACTCGAGGCTGTAATTGCTACCAAACATGCATCTACTAAATACTGACTTGAAGGGGGTTATTAATTATGTAATCAATTATTTTATGTTTAATAATTGTAATAAATTTAGACCAATTTGTAGAGATCTGTTTTCACTTAGACACGAGTCTTTTCTGTTGATCAGTGTCAAAAAATCCAAATTAAATCCACTGTGATTCAATGTTGTAAAATAAAAAAAACATGAAAACTTCCAAGGGGAGGGGATGAATACTTTTTACAGCCACTGTAATTGCACCATGGGCTGCAATGGTCATCCTCTCCCTGCCCAATGGTTGTTTCCATGTTGCTCTAGTTAATTTCAACCTAATGTACTATGCCAAACTAACATCAATGAAGGATAGGAATGAAATGGTAATTTTTTTTCACATTGTAATCAGAACTAGATAGATTGGTGCTAAGGCTTCCAAAGTTGAGTTTATTCCAAAATCAACTTTATTGTCATACGCTCAAGTACATATAAGCACAGCTGCAATGAAAAACTGACTGGTGGCAGCATTACAAACACACAGCATCCTGCAAGCAGCATTCACAAGAAAAAACAAAAACTGTATATCATTTCTGTTAATGCAAGAGAACACAATTATAACAAAAAAAAATCAATTTCAATCTAAAAGCGTCAACTATTCTCAATTTATACCAATGACTTGGATGAAGGATTGATATGTAATGCAGCCATGCTTGCTGATGATACAAAGAAAGACGGTTGTGAGGAGGATAGGAAGATCCCGCAAATGGATACACCTTTCACCTTCCAGCTAGCTTCTTCCCCTCCCCCCACCTTATTCTGGTATGTTTCCCCCTTCCTTCTTGGTCCTGAAGAAGGGTCTCAGCCTGAAACATTGATTGTTTATTCCTCTCCATTGATGCTGCCTGACCAGAGTTGCTCCAGCGTTCTGTGTGTGTTGCAATGGATACAGATCAATGGGTATGAACAAGAAGCTACAACATGGAATATAGTATGGGAAATCATGAAGGTGCTGACTTTAAAGGGAAGAACAAGAAAGCGAATTATAATTTAAACAACGAAAGTACAGAATGTCGTCGTTCAAAAGGACCTATGGAAAGCGGCCTGTGAGTGAGTGGGCCAGTGAAGGAGTGGAGATTTGAGGCTTTGACGAGAAGAGGCGGAGGACGAGTTTGTTCCCAGTTAGTCTTTACAATGCCTCCTGAGACAGTGATGTGTCTCTCCTGCTGGATGTGGCAGTCTTGGGGGAACTCCCCTCTCCCGCAGAGTCACATCTGCCAGAAGTGCATGCGGCTGGGTGATCTGGAAGACCGTGTGAGGAATCTGGAGCAGCAGCTGGATGACCTTCAACTCATAAGGGAGAATGAGGCAGTCATAGATGAGAGCTACAGGGAGGTAGTTACACCTAGGCTGCCGGAAGCAGGTCGTTGGGTGACAGTCAGAGGAGGGAAAGCGAAGGTGAGTAGACAGGTAGTGCAGAGCACCTCTGTAGCCATTCCCCTGAATAATAAGTCTACCATCCTGGATACTGTCGGCAAGGATGACCGACCAGGTGTGAGCCTCTGGCACTGAGTCTGACCCTGTGGTGCAGAAGAATGGGACGGAGAAGAGGAGAGCTGTCATCATTGGAGACTCAATAGTCAGGGGAGCAGACAGGAGATTTTGTGGACGTGAGAAGGACACCCACATGGTTTGTTGCCTCCTGGGTGCCAGGGTCCGGGATGTCTCTGACCGGGTCCATGACGTCCTGGTACGAGAGGGAAAGCAACCAGAAGTCGTGATACATGTTGGTACCAATGACATAGGCAGGAAGAGGGATGAGGTCCTGAAGACTGAGTTTCGGGAACTAGGCAGAAGGCTGAAGAACAGGACCTCAAGGGTGGCGTTCTCAGGATTGCTGCCAGTGCTACGTGATAGTGATGGTAAGAATTAGAGGAGATGGCAGTTGAATGTGTGGCTGAGGAGTGGTGCAGGGGGCAGGGATTTAGATTTTTGGATCATTAGGATCTCTTCTGGGGAAGGTGGGACCTGTACAGATTGGATGGGTTGCACCTGAACTTGAGGGGGAGCAACATCCTTGCAGGTAGGTTTTCTAGCATGGTTCGGGAGAGTTTAAACTAATTTGCAAGGGGGATGGGACCTGAAGCGATAGAGCAGTGAAAGAAGTGCATGGAGTAAAGCCAGATCTAACATATAGAGAGGCTTTGAGGAAAGAGAAGCAGAATAAAGGGTGTAAAGGTAGTAAGGTAGAAGGGCGAAACTGTGTGTATTTCAATGCAAGAAGCATCAGGAACAAAGGTGGTGAACTGAGAGCTTGGATACATACATCGAATTATGATGTAGTGGCCATTATGGAGACTTGGCTGGCACCAGGGCAGGAATTGATTCTCAATATTCCTGGATTTCAGTGCTTTAAAAGGGATAGAGAGGGGGGAAAAGGGGGAGGAAGGGTGGCATTATTGGACAGGGATACTATTACAACTACAGAAAGGGTGGATAATGTAGCAGGAAACACGAGGAAATCTGCAGATGCTGGAAATTCAAACAACAACACACACAAAATGCTGGTGGAACACAGCAGGCCAGGCAGCATCTATAGGAGAAGCACTGTCGACGTTTCGGGCCGAGACCCTTCGATGTCGACAGTGCTTCTCCTATAGATGCTGCCTGGCCTGCTGTGTTCCACCAGCGTTTTGTGTGTGTTGTAATGTAGCAGGATCCTCTTTTGAGTCAGTATGGGTGGAAGTCAGGAACAGGAAGGGAGCAGTTACTCTACTGGGGGTATTATATAGGCCCCCTGGTAGCAGCAGAGATACCGAGGAGCAGATTGGGAGGCAGATTTTGGAAAAGTGCAAAAAATAACAGGGTTGTTATCATGGCTGACTTTAACTTCCCTAATATTGATTAGCACTTGATTAGTTCCAAGGGTTTAGATGGGGCAGAGTTTGTTAAGTGTGGCCAGGATGGATTCCTGTCACAGTGTGGATCTCTTGCAGGATGTTAGGGATAAATTTGTCCTGGTGAGGAAGATAAAGAATGGTAGGATGAAGGAACCATGGGTGACAAGTGAGGTGGAAAATCTAGTTAGGTGGAAGAAGGCAGCATACATGAGGTTTAGGAAGCAAGGATCAGATGGGTCTATTGAGGAATATAGGGTAGCAAGAAAGGAGCTTAAGAAGGGGCTGAGAAGAGCAAGATCGGGGCATGAGAAGGCCTTGGCGAATAGGGTAAAGGAAAACCCCAAGGCATTCTTCAATTATGTGAAGAACAAAAGGATGACAGGAGTGAAGGTAGGACCAATTAGAGATAAAAGTTGGAAGATGTGCCTGGAGACTGTGAAAGTGAGCGAGGTCCTCAATGAATACTTCTCTTTGGTATTCACCAATGAGAGGGAACTTGATGACGGTGAGAACAACATGAGTGAGGTTGATGTTCTGGAGCATGTTGATATTAAGGGAGAGGAGGTATTGGAGTTGTTAAAGTACATTAGGACGGATAAGTCCCCGGGGCCTGATGGAATTTTCCCCAGGCTACTCTACGAGGCGAGGGAAGAGATTGCTGAGCCTCTGGCTAGGATCTTTATGTCTTAGTTGTCCACGGGAATGGTACCAGAGGATTGGAGGGAGGCGAATGTTGTCCCCTTGTTCAAAAAAGGTAGCAGGGATAGTCCGGGTAATTATAGACCAGTGAGCCTTAAGTCTGTGGTGGGAAAGCTGTTGGAAAAGATTCTTAGAGATAGGATCTATGGGCATTTAGAGAATCACGGTCTGATCTGGGACAGTCAGCATGGCTTTGTGAATGGCAGATCGTGTCTAACAAGCCTGATAGATTTCTTTGAGGAGGTGACCAGGCATATAGATGAGGGTAGTGCAGTGGATGTGATCTACATGGATTTTAGTAAGGCATTTGACAAGGTTTCACACGGTAGGAATATTCAGAAAGTCAGAAGGCATGGGATCCAGGGAAGTTTGGCCAGGTGGATTCAGAATTGGCTTGTCTGCAGAAAGCAGAGAATCGTGGTGGAGGGAGTACATTCAGATTGGAGGGTTGTGACTAGTGGTGTCCCACAAGGATCTGTTCTGGGACCTCTACTTTTCATGATTTTTATTAACGACCTGGAAGTGGGGGTAGAAGGGTGGGTTGGCAAGTTTGCAGACGACACAAAGGTTGGTGATGTTGTAGATAGTGTAGAGGATTGTTGAAGATTGCAGAGAGACATTGATAGGATGCAGAAGTGGGCTGAAAAGTGGCAGATGGAGTTCAGCCCGGAGAGGTGTGAGGTGGTACACTTTGGAAGGACAAACTCCAAGGCAGAGTACAAAGTAAATGGCAGGATACTTGGTAGTGTGGAGGAGCAGAGGGATCTGGGGGTACATGTCCACAGATCCCTGAAAGTTGCCTCACAGGTAGATAGGGTAGTTAAGAAAGCTTATGGAGTGTTAGCTTTCTTAAGTCAAGGGATAGAGTTTAAGAGTCGCAGGGTAATAATGCAGCTCTATAAAACTCTAGTTAGGCCACACTTGGAGTACTGTGTCCAGTTCTGGTCGCCTCACTATAGGAAGGATGTGGAAGCACTGGAAAGGTTACAGAGGAGATTTACCAGGATGCTGCCTGGTTTAGAGAGTATGCATTATGATCAAAGATTAAGGGAGCTAGGGCTTTACCCTCTAGAGAGAAGGAGGCTGAGAGGAGACTTGATAAAGGTATACAAGATATTAAGAGGAATAGATAGAGTGGACAGTCAGTGCCTCTTCCCCAGGGCACCACTGCTCAATACAACAGGACAAGGCTTTAAGGTAAGGGGTGGGAAGTTCAAGGGGGATATTAGAGGAAGGTTTTTTACTCAGCGAGTGGTTGGTGCGTGGAATGCACTGCCTGAGTCAGTGGTTGAGGCAGATACACTAGTGAAGTTTAAGAGACTACTAGACAGGTATATGGAGGAATTTAAGGTGGGAGGTTATATGGTAGGCAGGGTTTGAGGGTCGGCACAACATTGTGGGCCAAAGGGCATGTAATGTGCTGTACTGTTCTATGTTCTATGACCTAGGGTTGTAAGAAAAAATACATGCAAAACAGAATGCAGCTACAGCAAGTAATTAAAGCAGCTAATAGGAAAGTTGGCCTGTGTTGCAAGGGGTATAAAAGTAGGGATGTTCTGAAGCAATTTTACAGAATTGGAAGAGGTTGCAGAGGGTTGTAGACTTAGCCAGCTCCACACAGACACAACCCACCCTGCCATATTCAAACAGTTCTTCAAGAACTTGGCATCAATCATTAAATTCCCTTGCCTTCCAGGACATGCCCTCTTCTTGTTACTACTATCTAGGAACTATACAGCAACATGAAGATCCACACTCAACATTTTCACTTCACCATAAAAAACTTCTGAATGGCCCATGAGCATTACATCATTAGTCCTTTGTGCGATATACTATTTTGTAATTTATAGTAATATTATGTCTTTGTATTGTTTCTACCAAACAACACACTTCATGTCATATAAGATAAGGATAATAAACCTGATTCTGATTGCTCATGGAGTACCACATACAGTTTGTACTTCTTATTTAAAATGTACTGCCATTGAGGATGTGCAGAAAAAGTTCACGAGGCTGATACCTAGAAAGCAGAAGTTAAGACCATAAGACATAGGAGCAAAATTAAGCCATTTGGCCTATTTCATCATGGCTGATCTGTTTCCCTCACAACCCCATTCTCCTGTCTTATACCCATAGCTTTTCATGTACTGACTAATCAAGAATCTATCAACCTCTCCCTTAAATATACTCGATGACTAGGCCTCCATAACTGCCTGTGGCAACAAATTCCACTGATTTACCACCCTCTGACTAAAGAAATTCCTCATCTCTGTCTAAATGGGCATCTCTCTAATTTGAGGCTGTGGCCCTCTATCCTAGACTTCGTCACCAAAGGAAAATTCCTATTCACATTCACTCTAGGCCTTTCAAGACCCGATTGGTTTCCATAAGATTCCCCCTCATTCTTCTAAATTCTAGTGAGTACAGGCCCAAAGCCATCAATAGCTGCCCATATGATAACCTTCTCATTTCTGTGAATTATTCTTATGTACCTCCTCTGAACCTTCTCCAATGTCAGCACATCCTTTCTTAAATAAGGGGCCCAAAACTACTTGGAATACTCCAAGTGAGGGCTCACCAGTGCCTTTGTACAGCCTCAGCATTACATCCTTGCTTTTATATTCTAGCCCTCTTGAAATAAATGCTAACATTGCATTTGCCTTACCACCAATTCAACCTGCAAATTAACCTTTAGGGAATCCTGCACGAGGGCCCCAAAATCCCTTTGCACCTTGGATTTTTTAATTTTCTCCCAATTTAGAAAATAATCTATGCTTTTCTTTCTTCTATCAAAGTGCATGCCCATACACTTCCCAACACTATATTCCATCTGCCACCTCTTTGGCCATTCTCCTGATCCATCTAATTCCTTCTGCGGATTCCCTGCTTCCTCAACCTTATCTGCCCCTCCACCTATCTTTGTATCATTTGCAATCTTGGCCACAAAGCCATCAAATCCATCATCCAAATTGTTAACATACAACTAAAAAGAAGTAGTCCCAACACAAACCCCAGACGAAATGCAACCCAGGGTACTGAAAGAAATAGCAAAGGTTACAGTTGAGGCTTTGGTGATAATTTACCAAAGTTTTCTGGCAGGTCCTAGCAGATTGGAAGAAGACGAATGTTATGCCACTGTTCAAAAAATGACATAGGCAAAAAGCAGGTAACTATAAGCCAGTTAGTTTAACATCTGTAGTTGGGAAAATGCTTGAAGCTATCATTAAAGAAGAACTAGCAAGGCATCTAGAAAGAAATAGATCCACCAGGCAGACGCAGAATGGATTCAACAAAAGCGGGTCCTGTTTGACAAACTTACTGGAGTTCTTTGAGGATGTAACGAGCGCAGTGGATGGAGGGGAACAGATGGATCTTATTTACTTGGATTTGCAGAAGGCTTTTGATAAGGTGCCACATAAAAGACTTATCCATAAGATAAGGATGCATAGAGTTGGGGTGATCTATTAGCATTGAGAGAGAATTGGTTAACCAATAAAACTCAGAGAGTTGGGATACATAGGTGTTACTCTGGTTGGCAATCAGTGGTGAGCGGTGTGCCGCAGGGGGCAGTGCTGCACCTGCAACTGTTCATTAACTATCTGGAAGAGGGGATCAAGTGTAGTGTATCTAAGTTTGCTGATGATACTAAATTGAGTGGAAAAGCAAATTGTGTAGATACAGAGAGTCTGCAGAGAGATATAGATAGGTTAAGTGAGTGGGCAAGGTTCTGGCAGATGGAGTACAATGTTGGTAAATGCGAGGTCATCCACTCTGGAAGGAAAAGTGGAAGATCAGATTATTGTTTAAATGGTAAAAGTGCAGCATGCTGCTGTGCAGAAGGACTGGAGTGTTCGTGCATGAATTGCAAAAGTTTGGTTTGCAGGTGCAGCAAGCTATCAACAAGGCAAATGGAATGTTGGCCTTCAGTGCTAGAAGGATTGAGCAGGAAGATTATGCTACAACTGTATAGGGTACTGGTGAGACCACATCTGGAGTACCGCGTGCAGTTCTAGTCTCCTTACTTGAGGAAGGATATACTGGCTTTGGAGGCAGTGCAGAGGAGGTTCACTAAGTTGATTCCAGAGATAAAGGGTTAGACTATGAGGAGAGATTCAGTCACCTTGGACTGCACTCACTGGAATTCAGAAGGATGAGAGGAGATCTTATAGAAACATATAAAATTATGAATGGGATAGATAAGATAGAGGTGGGAAATTTGTTTCCACTGCTAGGTGAGACTAGAACTAGGGGACAATTTAGGACAGAGATGAGGAGGAACTGCTTTTCCCAAAGAGTAGTGAATCTGTGGAATTCTCTGCCCAATGAAGCAGTGGAGGCTACCTCTGTAAATATATTTAAGACAAGGTTGGGTAGATCTTTGCACTGTAGGGGAATTAAGAATTATGGGGATGAGTCTATTGTCAGATCAGCTATGATCTTATTGAATGGCGGAGCAGGCTCGATGGGCCGGATGGCCTATTCCTGCTCCTATTTCTTATGTTCCAATGGAACACCACTAGTTACCGGCAGCTACTGCAAAAAGGATCCCTTTACTCCCACTCTTTGCCTGCTACCAATCAGCCAATGCTCTATCTTTGCTAGTATTGTTCCTGTAATACCGAGCTCTTATCTTGTTTAGCAGCCTCATGTGGCACCTTGTCAAAAGCTTTCTGAAAATCCAAGTACACAACATCATTGATTCTCCTTTGTCAATGCACTTATTACTTCTTCACAGAATTCCACCAGATTTGTCAGTCAAGATTTTCCCTGAAGGAAACCATGCAGACTTCCACCTATTTTGTCATGTGCCTCCAAGTACCCCAAAACCACATCCTTTACAATCAGCTCCAACATCATTCCAACCAGTGAGGTCAGGCTAACTGGCTTATAATTTTGATTTTTTTCCCTGCCTCCCTTGTTAAAGTCGAATCTGAATAAAATTCGGGAGACTAGCTTCTTATAGTTACAACAGTTTATTGCGCACCCTCCTGCAGGAGTTTGAGATCCAGTTGTCAAAGGGAAGTACTGCCACCGTCCGACAAGTGGGCCCGTTTCCTCAGGTTACAGCCATATATTTATACATAGTAAGCCCCATACATTATTGTTGCAAGATGTTATTTGAAATGGTACGCCCACCAAATCTGTTGGTGCAAAACTTAGTCAGTCATTAGAAATGGGGATGATGCCGGAAGATTGGCATATTGTTCATGTGGTTCCATTGTTTAAAAAGGGTTCTAAGAGTAAACCTAGCAATTATAAGCCTGTCAGTTTGACGTCAGTGGTGGGTAAATTAATGGAAAGTATTCTTAGAGATGGTATATATAATTATCTGGATAGACAGGGTCTGATTAGGAATAGTCAGCATGGATTTGTGCGTGGTAGGTCATGTTTGACAAATCTTATTGAATTTTTTGAAGAGGTTACGAGGAAAGTTGATGAGGGTAAAGCAGTGGATGTTGTCTATATGGACTTCAGTAAGGCCTTTGACAAGGTTCCGCACGGAAGGTTAGTTAGGAAGGTTCAATCGTTAGGTATTATTATTGAAGTAGTAAAATGGATTCAACAGTGGCTAGATGGGAGATGCCAGAGAGTAGTGGTGGATAACAGTTTGTCAGGTTGGAGGCCGGTGACTAGTGGTGTGCCTCAGGGATCTGTATTGGGTCCAAAGTTGTTTGTCATATACATTAATGATCTGGATGATGGGGTGGTAAATTGGATTAGTAAGTGTGCAGATGATACTAAGGTCGGTGGCGTTGTGGATAATGAAGTAGGCTTTCAAAGCTTGCAGAGAGATTTAGGCCAGTTAGAAGAGTGGGCTGAACAATGACAGATGGAGTTTAATGCTGATAAGTGTGAGGTGCTACATTTTGGTAGGAATACTGCAAATAGGACATACATCGTAAATGGTAGGGCATTGAAGAATGCAGTAGAACAGAGTGATCTAGGAATAATGGTGCACAGTTCCCTGAAGGTGGAATCTCATGTGGATAGGGTGGTTAAGAAAGCTTTTGGTATGCTGGCCTTTATAAATCAGAGCATTGAGTATAGGAGTTGGGATGTAATGTTAAAACTGTACAAGGCATTGGTAAGGCCAAATTTGGAGTATTGTGTACAGTTCTGGTCACCAAATTATAGCAAAGATTTCAACAAAATAGAGAGAGTACAGAGAAGATTTACTAGAATGTTACCTGGGTTTCAGCACCTAAGTTACAGGGAAAGGTTGAACAAGTTAGGTCTTTATTCTTTGGAGCATAGAAGGTTGAGGGGGGACTTGATAGAGGTATTTAAAATAATGAGGGGGATAGATCGAGTTGATGTGGATAGACTTTTTCCATTGAGAGTAGGGGAGATTCAAACAAGAGGACATGATTTGAGAGTTAGGGGGCAAAAGTTTAAGGGTAACACGAGGGGGAATTTCTTTACTCAGAGAGTGGCAGCTGTGTGGAATGAGCTTCCAGTAGAAGTGGTAGAGGCAGGTTCGGTATTGTCATTTAAAGTAAAATTGGATAGGTATATGGACAGGAAAGGAATGGAGGGTTATGGGCTGAGTGCGGGCCAATGGGACTAGGTGAGTGTAAGCGTCAGACGGACTAGAAGGGCCGAGATGGCCTGTTTCCATGCTGTAATTGTTATATGGTTATATGTTATATGGTTACAAATAAGAGAGTCTGCTAGATCAAGGCTTAATTACAGGTGGATGTGCTGTCCAGTCCTTATCAGTTATTCCCTTTGCTAGGCCCTGACTTAATTACAGATGGATGTTCCTTCCTGTCCTTATTGGTGAGCCCTCCTCTCCCCTACTCAAACGAGGGTACAATGTACAATGTTATCAAATTCTCAATGTCTCTCTACAAGCCAGAGAGAACTGGTAATGAGCCTATCTTAGCTGGCTGCTGAAGACAGAGTTTACTTCAGTTCAAAAATTCCTATTCAGTCCCAATTATTCTTTTAGCCAGAAGTTACATAGGTTCAAAATGTTTTTTTTATATCCTCAATTCCTCACCCTCCCTTCTTGAAGAATGGAGTAACATTGCAATTTTCCAGTTTTCTGGAACCCATTCCGGAATCTATTGATTCTTTAAACATTATTATTAATGCCTCTACAATCTCTTTAGCTAACTCTTTTAGAAACCTGGGGTGTAGTCCATCAGGTCTTAACTACTTTCTGACCGTTCCCAAGCACTATCTCCCTAGTGATAACAAACTTCTGGCATACTACAGCACTAGTGCATTCCTCAGTGAAGACTGATGAAAAATACTTATTCAGTTCATCTACCATTTCTGTGTCCCCTGTTACTACTCTCTAGTGTCATTTTCCAGTGGTCCAATATCTGCTCTCACTTCTTTTACTCTCTATATATCTGGAAAAAAAGCTTTTCGTATCATTTTTGATATTATTGGCTAACTTGCTTTCATATCTCATCTAGTGGACTGACACCTCCAGTTAGGCCGGAACCAGCACAACCACCGTCTCCGGTGCAATCACCACTGGCACCTGTGCAATCACAGCCGGTGCTACGTAGATCGCAGCGACAGATTTGACCGCCCACCTGATAGACTTAACCTGTAAATATACTTGTAAGAAACTTCGCCCAATGGGGACTCTCTTTTAAAACAAGGGGGAGGGGGGTGAATGTGGTGAACTACATATACCTGTCTGGACACGCCCCCCCGCTGACTGCTCCTGTGCCTTCTCCCACTGACTGTGGCTCCTCCCACAGACCCCGGTATAAAGGCGATTGAGGCCTGAGCCCTGCCCTCAGTCTCCAGGATGTAGCCTAGTGGTCAATTGCTGCTTGTTCTTTCTTCCAGTCAATAAAAGCCGATATCTCGCCTCACGTCTCAGAGAGTTATTGATGGTGCATCACCCCCCCATATGGTTTTTTAAAATTTCCCAATTCTCTAACTTCCCACCAAGTTTTGCTCAATTATATGCCTTCTCTTTTGCTTTTATGTTTGCTTTCACTTACTTTGTCGGTCACAGTTGCCTTCAGAGTACTTTCTCTTTCTTTGGGATGTAACTGTCCTGCACCATCTGAATTGCTCCCAGAAACTCCAGCCACTGCTGCTCTGCCGGCATCCCTGTTAGTGCACCCTGACAATCAACATTGGCCAGCTCCTTTCTCATGCCTCTGTAATTCCCTTTCCTCCACTGCAACACTGAATCTTCTGACTTTAGCTTCTCCCTCTAAAACTGCAAGGTGAATTCTATCATATTATGATCACTGCTTCCAAAGAGTTCCTTTACCTTAAGCTCCCTTATCCAATCCGATTCATTATACAACACCCAATCCAGAATTAATGATCCCTTAGTGGGCTCAACCACAATCAGTTCCAAAAAAGCCAGCTTGGAGCTATTACACAAGTTCTCTCTCTAGGAATCCAACATCAACTTAATTTTCCCAATCTATCTACATACTGAAATCCCCCATGACTAATGTAACATTGCCTTTTTGACTGCTTTCTCTATCTCCCACTGAATTTGTAGACGATACCCTGGCTACTGTTCAGAGGTCTGTAAATACTTCTTATCCGTGCAGGTTCTTAACTCTGTTCACAAGGATTCTACACCTTCCAATCCAATGTCACCTCTTATTTAGGATTTGATTTCATTTTTTACTGGCAGAGCTACTCCACCTTCTCTAAATACCTGCCTGTCCTTTCAATAGATTGTGTATCCTTGGATATTAAGTTCCCAACTACAATTGTATTTCAGCCGTGACTCCATGATACCACAACATCATACCTGCCAACCTCCAAATGCACTACAAGATCATCTACCTTATTTCATATGCCGCATGCAGTCAAATATAGACCTTCAGTTGGAGGTGGAGTTATGATGGCAGTCAATGGTGACTTCTTGGAGTTCATCTGCAAAAACAGCTTAATTTCTTCCAACCTCACTCCTTCCAAATGCTCTGCTCTCTGCACCAATCCCAACCTCACTATAAAACCCGCTGATAAGGGGTTGTAGCTGTTGTAGTCTGGCGTACTGACCTCTACCTGGCCGAGGCACAGCGACAACTCTCTGATACCTCCTCTTATTTACCCCTTGATCATGACCCCACTAAGGAGCACCAGGCCACTTTCTCCTATACCATCACCAACCTTATCAGCTCTGGGGATCTCCCATCCATTGCCACCAACCTCATAATTCCCACACCCCGCACTTCCCGTTTCTACCCCCTACCCAAGATCCACAAACCTGCCTGTCCAGGTAAACCTATTGTCTCAGCTTGCTCCTGCCCCACTGTGGTGAACTACATATACCTGTCTGGACATGCACCCCCCCCCCCCCCCCCGACTGCTCCTGTGTAAAGGTGATTGGAGGCACTGCTCCGCCCTCAGTCTCCAGGATGTTGTGTGATGGTCTCTTGCTGCTGATAGTGCTCTCTTCCAGGTAATAAAAGCCTATCTCTCGCCTCATGTCTCCGAGAGTTATTGATGGTGCTTCACCCACCGAACTCATTTCTGCATACTTTGACACTGTTTTATCCCCCCTTTGTTCAATCTCTTCCCAACTATGTTCGTGACACTTCTCATGCTTTGAATTTTTTCAATGATTTTAAGTTCCCTGGCTCCCACCACCTTATTTTCACCATGGACGTCCAGTCCCGATATACCTCCATCCCCCACCAGGAAGGTCTCAAAGCTCTCCGCTTCTTTTTGGATTCCAGACCTAACCAATTCCCCTCTACCACCACTCTCCTCCGTCTAGTGGAATTAGTTCTAACTCTCAATAATTTCTCCTTCGGCTCCTCCCACTTCCTCCAAACCAAGGGTGTAGCCATGGTCCGCATTGGTCCCAGTTATGCCTGCCTTTTTGTTGGCTTTGTGGAACAGTCCATGTTCCAAGTCTATACAGGTATCCGTCCCCCTTTTCCTTCGCTACATTGACGACTGCATTGGTGCTGCCTCCTGCATGCATGCTGAGCTCATTGACTTCATTAACTTTGCCTCCAACTTTCACCGTCCTCAAATTTACCTGGTCCATTTCCGACACCTCCCTCCCCTTTCTTGATCTTTCTGTTTCCATCTCTGGAGACGGCTTATCTACTGATATCACAGCTACCTGGACTATTCCTCTTCCCAACCTGTCTCTTGCATAAATGCTATCCCCTTCTCACAATTCCTCCGTCTCCGCCGCATCTGCTCTCAGGATGAGGCTTTTCATTCCAGGACAAAGGAGATGGCTTCCGTTTTTAAAAAAAAGGGGCTTCCCTTCTTCCACCATCAACTCTGCTCTCAAGCGCATCTCCCCCATTTCCCGCACATCTGCCCTCACCCCATCCGCCCGCCACCCCACTCGGGATAGGGTTCCCCTTGTCCTCACCTACCAGCCTCCAGGTCCAACTTATAATTCTCCGTAACTTCCGCCACCTCCAACGGGATCCCACTACCAAGCATATCTTTCCCTCCCCCCCCTTTCTGCTTTCCGCAGGGATCGCTCCCTACACGACTCCCTTGTTCACTCGTCCCCCCCCGTCCCTTCCCACCGATCTCCCTCCTGGCACTTATCCCTATAAGCGGAACAAGTGCTATACCTGCCCTTACACTTCTTCCCTCACCACCATTCAGGGCCCCAGACAGTCCTTCCAGGTGAGGCGACACTTCACCTGTGAGTCGGCTGGTGTGGTATACTGCGTCCGATGCTCCCGGTGTGGTCTTTTATATATTGGTGAGAACTGATGCAGACTGGGAGACCTTCTAGCTGAACACCTACGCTCTGTCCGCCAGAGAAAGCAGGATCTCCCAGTGGCCACACATTTTAATTCCACGTCCCATTCCCATTCTGATATGTCTATTCATGGCCTCCTCTACTGTCAAGATGAAGCCACATTCAACACCTCATATACCAGCTGGGTAGCCTCCAACCTGATGGCATGAACATTGACTTCCCTAACTTCCGTTAACGTCCCTCCTCTCTTTCTTACCCCATCCCTGACATATTTAGTTGTTTGTTTTTTTTCTCTCTGTCCATTACACTGCCTGTTCTCCAACTCCCCCTTTCTTTCTCCTGAGGCCTCCCATCCCATGATCCTTTCCCTTCTCCAGCTCTGTATCACTTTTGCCAATCACCTTTCCAGCTCTTAGCTTCATCCCGCCCCCTCCGGTCTTCTCCTATGATTTCACATTTCACCCTCCCCCCACTACTTTCAAATCTCTTAGTATCTTTCCTTTCAGTTAGTCCTGATGAAGGATCTCGGCCCGAAACGTCCTAATAGATGCTGCCTGGCCTGCTGTGTTCCACCAGCATTTTGTGTGTGCTGTTTGAATTTCCAGCATCTACAGATTTCCTCGTGTTTGTAATTTCTTCCTCTGATGTCTCTTCTTTTCCTTTTCAGGGTTGATGGGGTTATGTTGAAGACCCTGACTTGTTACACCCAGACTTTGGCTCTTTGGACCAACCACTTTTTGAAATCCCAAAGACGTGGCCTAGAAGACAAGCGCACCTTTGGTATTCTGAGGCTTCGCAGCCCCGTGGACAGGCTGATAGTTTCTTTCTCTCTCTCTCTGTCTCTCTCTCTCTCTCTCTCTCTCCCCCGCTCTCCCCCTCTCTCGTTGTTGATTCTCTAGTCGGAGAAAAAATGGCAGCATGACAGACTTTATCATTGTAAATTAGTGAGTTGTTTTGTTATATCTCCCTTATCACTGTGAAAGGTGTCGGGTGAAGATTAGTTTGTTGTACTACAGATTGTGGTCTGTCTTCGGGGCTTTGCTATTGCTTGCTTGGTGGGGTGGAGGGGACTGATGCTTTTTTATGTACATGGGTGGGGGTGGGGGGTAGGACATTCCTTTGCTGCTGCTTGTACATGGGTGGGGGGAGTAGGACGGCTTTGGGTTCTGAAGTTTTTACCCTCACTCATTCTTTAGGGCACTCTTCTGTTTTCGAGGATGTCTGCAAAGAATAAGGGTTTCAGGATATATATTGTATACATTGCTCTGATAGTAAATGAAATTATTGAAACTTCAGTCCGTATTTATCACCCTTTTCAATTCTGTCCCTCTTTTACACAAGAAGAAAGTTTGCATAGTTGGGAAGATTCTCCTTTAATTCTAGAATAAGAGGTGATTTTATTGATTCTCAGGGCATTGAGTCATAGAGTGCCACAGCACAGACTGGGAGGATGGATTCCAAAAAGGTACATCAGGGTTGGCAGGATGGATGATGAGAGTAAATATGTTTTATTATTGCCCCAATTTTTCAAACATCTCAGTAAGAGCTACTGTATTTCAATGCCTTTCTATTTCAGATCCCAGTTTTGTAAGGTAAAGGACAGTAGTTTAAACCATGCCATGCTTCTTGCTGAAAAAACAAATGATAACACTTATATTATCAAACCTAGTGCACTCATTGTGTATGTGGGGCATCAGTAATCTTGTTATGATTTCAGTACATTTTCTGCAATGTAGCATAAAATCTGGTAACTTCAAGGTAAATACTTTCCAATATAGGAACAGTAGTTCATACTCCATGATGTATGAAGTAAAAGAAAATAAGTTGGGCTATTGCACAATATTATAATGTGAGAGTAATTACATTCAGAAATGCTATGAATGTGCCACGGAAGCATAGAGGTTAGTGCAACACTATTACAGCTCAGGCCATTGGAAAGCAGAGTTCAATTCCAGCGTCCTCTGTAGAGTCACTGTGCATCCTTCTTGAGGAATGTGTGGGTTTTCCTCGGGTGCTCCAGTTTCCTCCCATACTGAGTATGTTAACTGGTCATTGTAGATTGTCCTTGGATTTGGTTGGAGTTAAATTGGGGCTGTGGTAGTTGCTGGGTGACGCAGCTCAAAGAGCTGGAAGGGCCTACTCCACGCTGTATCTCAAATATAAAACAATTATTATTAGGGTGCCACGGTAGCGGGTGGTTAGTGTGACGCTAATACAGCGTAAGGTGTCAGAGCTTGGAATTCAATTCCAGTATCTGCTGTAAGTTTGGACATTCCTTCCTGTACGTACATGGGTTTCCTCCCACAGTCCAAAGACATAATTGGTTAATTGGACATTGTAAATTAGGCCAGGGTTAAATTGGTGGGTTGCTGGACAGCACAGCTCAAAGGGCCACCATATCTCTACATAAAAAATCAAAATGACAGATACCTCATTTGTTTCTATGTCTATCACTCCTTATTTATACTTGTTATAAATTGAATTAAGGATAGACATTGAGCACTGTCTAGCAAATGTTAGACAGATAGGAATTGGGGTAGAACTGTGAAAGATAATAAGGGCTCATTGGTGGTGTTCTTAAGAGCCCTGGCAACTTTTTTTCATCTAAACAATCTTTCTTGTCACAGAGAGCTGTGAATCTCTTTCCTAGTGGTTATGGAGGTGAAATTACTACAGCTGCTTCAGAAAGAATTTTCAAAGAATTATCAGGAAATTGAGGGCCATGGAAAATTGGTACTGAATTGAGGCCAGCCATGATCATACTGAATGGTGGGGCAGGCTTAGGAGCTAAGTGGCCTAGTCCTATGTGCTCAGTCCACTGCTGTTCACTCCGCTGACCCACAACTGTGCAGCAACACACAGCTCGAATTGCATTAATAAGTTCGCCGATGACATGACCGTGGTGGGGCTCCTCTGCAAGAATGACAAGTCGGCATACAGAGAGAAGGTGCAGTGGCTAACAGACTGGTGCAGACCCAACAACCTGTATCTGAATGTGAACAAAAGAGATGGTTGTTGACTTCAGGAGAGCACGGAGCGAATACTTCCTGCGATGGCTTCCCCGTAGAGATTGTTAAGAGCACCAATGGTTTCTTGGTGTTCACCTGGCGGAGAATCTCACCTGGTCAACACCAGCTCCATAGCCAAGAAAGCCCAGCAGCATCTCTACTTTCTGCGAAGGCTGAGAAAAGTCTATCTCCCACCCGCCCCCCATCCTCACCACATTCTACAGGGGTTGTATTGAAAGTATCCTGAGCAGCTGCATTACTGCCTGGTTCGGAAATTGCACTGTCTCGGATCGTAAGACCCTGCAGCGGATAGTGAGGTCAGCTGAAGGGATCACTGGGGTCTCTCTTCCCGCCATCACGGACATCTACACCTGCTGCATCTGCAAAGCTAACAGCATTGTGAAGGACCCCACGACCTCATACAAACTCTTCTCCCTCCTGTCATCTGGCAAAAGGTACCGTAACATTCAGGTTCTCACGACTAGACTGTGTAACAGTTTCTTCCCCCAAGCCATTAGACTCGATTCCCAGAGTCTAGTCTGACACCAACCTACACACACACATTCTACTGAATACCACTCCACTCCCTTTGCAATTTTTGCTAATTTCTTTCTCAATTCCTGCTAAAACATTGTTTACATTTACATCATTTGTTATTATATTGTAATTTGCCCTTTACTGTGCCTATTGTCTTGTTTATTAATTATTGTACTGTCTTGTACTGTTTTGTGTACTTTATGTAGTCCCGTGTAGGTCTGAAGTCTAATATAGTTTTGTGTTGCTTCATGTAGTCTAGTGTAGTTTTGTGTTGTTTCATGTAGCACCAGGGTCCTGGAGGAACGTTGTTTTGTTTTTACTATGTACTGTACCAGCAGTTATGGTTGAAATGACAATAAAAGTGACTTGACTTATAAAAGGCTAGGTTTATTCCTACCATTACCCAAATTGCTGGGTGAACTCAATGGGTCAGGTAACATCCATGTAGGGAAATAGTTATGTTGCTTTGAGTGGAGAAGGTCACTTGCCTATGTCTCTCCAAAGATGCTATCTGACCTGTTGAGTTCGCCCATCTTTTGCTCCAGATTCCAGTATCTACAATCTCTTATAACTCGAGATTTACCCTTAGTCTTTAAGATAAAAGAAAACCTGTGGTTAAGCGAACCTTAAAATGCTGATAACAGTCAGGTCAGTTGAAAGAGACGCAGGATTGGTGTTTCGGGTTGTTAAAGTGAATTGTATCTCTCACTACAGATGCCGACTGAGCATTGATACATTTTCTGTATTGTTAATGCCGGGGCTCTTCACCTGTTTTATCCTTGCACTATCCTTTCCACCCATCCGTTTGCCACAGCATGGCCCGAGAAAAGCGTAAGGGAGCTGTCCAGCCTGGGAATTACCAGTTACCCTGGCGATTCGGTTCGCACTGCAGCGGGGCAGAGAGGTGAGCGCCGGAGCACCATGGAGACCGAAGCCAGCCGCGGCCGCCTCTCCGTCTTCTCCGGTTGACCGGGCGACACTTCCGGTCGCTGGCGTCACTACCGGCTGTTCGGTCCCTGCAACTGGCCGAGATGAAGGACGGCTCCCGGACCCAGGCGCGCAGAGGTGAGGACGGGCTGGAGGGTCACCGGCAGCGCCCGGGACCGACGTGACGTGACACGACACGACACGAGTACAGGTGGAGATGGAGTGGGAAGTGGGGGGAGAATGCAAATCAAACGCGGAAGTGGGCCTGCTGGAGAGATAGAGAAAGTAACTAATTCTGTTGTTCCAGTGTACGTATATTGGATTATGAGAGTTTAGTCTTATACTCAGGTCGGGATCTCCTATAAACTGGGGACAGCCAGAATGCTGAATTCTATTTGTGGGAAAGCAAGTCCGTGTAGTTTGTTCCATTCCATTCACCTCCTGACTCCCAATTTTTAAGGTTACAAGCCCTATATGGGGACCTTTGCTCACTTCCTGAGCTTAATGGTTGTGTTTGAACTTTATGAACAAAATCTCATTGCACAGTTAAGGAATACAACAGATGAATGGTGCAAAAACAAAATAGACAAGGATATAAGAAAGAGAAGTAAGAGGCCATGCAGTCTCTTCAGAAGTGTTATTCAATAACATGGTAGCTAATGTGATCTTAGCTCAATGCTTTCCTGTCTGGTTCACCTAACCTTCAACACTTGTGTTGTTCAAGCAACTTTTTATCTCATGCTTGAATATATTTAGAGATTTAATTCTTTGGGTAGAAAATCCCAACTGTTAATGATTATCTGAGAAAAAGATCCTTCTCATCCTTGTTTCACAGCCTGATAGCGAAACACCAATGCCCTTGAATGGAAAATCCTACAAAAAGTAGTGGATACAGCCCAGTACTTCACCAGTAAAGCCCTCCCCACTGTTGCTCACATCTACACGTAATGTTATTGTGAGAAAGCAGTATCCATCATCAGGGACCATCACCACCCAGGACATATTCTCTTCTCATTCCATATAAATTCCCTGTCCTTGGAACCTAAACCAATGTATCATCAGAAAATCTAGTATCAGTCTGTTCTACAGCCAGAGAGATTCAGTGTATAAGTAACATGAGGGAACCACCAGGAGTACAAGAGGTTTCTCTTTCAATGTTAACCTTTGGAACTGATCAGCAAAACAAGATTTAAATCAGAACTGTGGCATTGGGACCAATTCCAAGTCTTTGAAGTTTACAACAGTATTCTGTCATCCACGGTATCTGGAGATACTTATTTGGTGTAGTAATATTACAACCACATCTCAACAGATCAGCAAAACAGTGTCAATCCATTTTCAGATATGAAGAGGAATCTAAGTCCAAAGTCCTTGAGCTAAAGTTATAGCTGCAGCAGCAGGAACTGATTAGAACACCAGAATTAGAAAAAAAAACTGGAAAGAGAGAAAGAATTTGTATTTGTGGCAAAGCTAAGTTTTTAGAAGGAAGTAGCAATGGTGAGCTGTGTACTTTTTGTGTGAGTTCCTGTCTATAAAACAGCTTGAAAGCCACCTGCTATTTAGCTGAAAAACAAAACCTCCAGATTCAGGAAGCCTGAAATAAAACAGAACATACTGGGCATCTGAACTTCCACACTGGTAAGGAAACACCAATGCCCTTGAACGGACAATCTTACAGAAAGTAGTAAATATAGCCTAGTCCTTCATGGGTAAAGCCCTCCTCACCACTAAGTACATCTACATAGAGTGTTGTTGCATGAAAGCAGCATTCATCATCGGCCACCCCCACCACCCAGGTCATGCTCTCTTCTCACTGCTGCCATCTGAAAGAAGGTACAGGAGCCTCAGGACTCATGCCACTAGGTTCAGGAACAATTATAAGGCTCTTGAACCAAAGGGGATACTTTCACTCAACTTTACTTGCTCCATCATTGAAATGTTCCCATAACCTGTGGACTCATTTTTAAGGACTGTTCGTCTCATGTTTTCAATATTTATTGCTTGCTTGCTTATTTATTTATTTATTTATTTATTCTCTCCCTCCTCCCTCTCTCTCCCCCCCCCCCCCCCCCAAGTTGGTGCAGCCTTTCATTGATTCTTTTATGGTTATCATTCTATTATGTATGCCCACAAGAAAATTAACCTCAGGGTTGTATATGGTGACATATATGTACTTTGATAATATATTTATTTTGAACTTTATCTGAAACTTTGACTCCTAATTCCAGATTTCCCCCATGAGAGGAAACAAAGATTAGCTTTATTTGTCACATTTATATCAAAACATTGAAACATACAGTGAAGTGTGTCGCTTGTGTCAATGGCAAACACAGTCCAAGAATGTGTTAGGGGCAGCCTGAAAGTGTCACTATGTTTCCAGTGCCAACATGGCGTGTCCACAATTTACTAACCCTAATCTGCACATTTTTTGGAATGTAGGAAGAAACTGGAGAACCCAGAGGAAAACAACAGGGAGAGTGTACAAATTCCTTACAGACAGTGGCTGGAATTGTCGGGTCTTCACTGTTCCCTCTGACCTGCCGCTCTCTGAGGCAGAACGTTCTGCCCTCAGTACCCTGCACCCACAAAAAGGCCTCCCCTCCCCTCCCCTCACCCAGCTTGTTCTAACTTCTCATCTTTTTTTCCGGTCCTGATGAAGGGTCTCGGCCTGAAACATCGACTGTTTACTCTTTTCCATAGATGCTGCCTGTCCTGCTGAGTTCTTCCAGCATTTTGTGTGTGTTGCTTGGATTCCCAGCATCTGCAGATTTTCTCATTTTATGTGCACAATGTGACTAGCCAGAAGGTCTCTGCCTATTGCAAAATGGATTGTGTTGTTGGTTTAGGTATTAATATTGACCAGTGCAAAGAGTAGCCTTGTTTCTCTTCACATTAGTGGTGTTGATCATTTACAACCTTATCCAGAATGCTTGCTGTTGCTGTTTTTCTCATTCTTCCTGGAAACAGCTATTACGTGTCAATGTGAAGGCTTTTGCAAAAAAAAAATGGTTAGGTATACTTCTGAGTTGTGAGTTTAAGAACTTGACTCCCACTCCAGAGGTTTGAACAGATAGTTAAGTATAATATCATGGAGATGGTACAGAGGTGGAGGTGGTACTTTTCAGATCAGGAGTTGAACTGTCCATCAGCTCCCACAAGAACCCAATAGATACTATGACCATTTTGTCACAGGTAAATACTATACAATTTTAGGAATTCTGGGCTTTGTAAGTGGAGGCACAGAATACAAAAAGCTTTAGGAAGTTATAGCCAGTTATGATCACAGTTGGGGAAAAAAGTGTGAAGATAGTGGAGTGGGCGCAATAAAGATTTCCTTGAAATTTCCTAAGGAAGAGAGAATTCAATTAAAACTTTATACTAGCCTAGAGGTTTATAAAATCATGAGGTGCATAGATGGTCTTTTTCTCAGGGTAGGGCAATCTAAAAGTAGAGGTCATAGGTTTAGGGTGAAAAGGGAAAGACTAAAGGGGATCTGAGGAGCACGTTTTCCGCACAGGATGTGAATGGAATGATCTATCACAGGAAGTAGTAGAAATGGCTACAGTTTGGGCAGGTATAAGGATAAGAAGGGTTTAGAGGGCAAAACACAAGGGGCAAATGTGACTAGTTTAGTTAGTGTGGCAAGTTGAACTGAAGGGCCTATTTTTGTGCTGTATAACTTTGACAGTACAACTCCAAAAATATAGATTAGAGAATAGGAGGTTTTGGTTTATGAAGCAGAGAAAATTTAGAAGAAATTTATGTTGGTGTGCAAATTTTTACCAATATTTAATTTTACATTATTCACATTAGCAGAGGAGTAAAACACCAGAAAACACATTTCAAATCAAGGGAAAATAATCCTTGGTTATTATGAAGATGTAGTGTGAAGAAATGTGTTGTTTAGATAGAAAGCTAAAGCAAAATAATGTAGAATAAAGGGTATCTCTTAAAAGAAAAACTGCAAAAAATATAGGGACTTTGAAAGTTCAATGTAAATTTATTATCAAAGTACATATATATCATCATATACAACCCTGACATTCATTTTCTTGTGGGCATGCTCACTAAATACAAGAAACATAGTAAAATCAGTGATGGACCGTACCAACAGGGCAAACAAACAACCAATGTCCAAAAGACAACAAACTAAAGAAAATAATAATAAATAATCATTAAATATTTAACTATCCATAAATCAATTTCTCAGCAAGTCAAAAACACACACCTTCTATTCCTGCCTCTATCGTATCATTTTACATATATGAACTATCATTTTTTTTAGTTCCATTGAACCTTAACTATCCATAATTAATGTAATGTCTGCTGTATCCAGTCATAAATGAAAATCTTGAAACATGTTCATTCATTCATAATCTGGAGTACCCTTATATATTTTTTTTTACAGTTTAATCTGCTCCTTTTGTTCAACTTTGTTTTAGGTTCGGAGGAGAAATTCAGTTCTCTATGACCCTGTTTCTCTGCAGGCTATTTACAGCCCTTAGATTTTAATGACTTTGTGTTTATTCCCGTGCTTTCTGTCAAAAGAAAGGTAATTTTCTGAACACTTCCTATGTCTTTCAGTAGTAATGTCTCCTTGAAGTCAATTACAGCCATATCATTCCCTAGGGGAAAAGATTCTCCCCAAGTCTCTTGCTGTAGCACCTTCAGACTCCAAAATATCAAATGCTTGGCCTTCCATTCCTCATAGCACTTTTGGAGCTACCAAATTTTTTGATGATACACTTTAGTCAGTCTTTGATGTTCATGACTCCAGTAAAACTTTTCTTAATTTGGTTATTCTTCCTTCAGTTTAAGAAATACAGATTATAATGATGGTGCCAAGAAGCTTGTTGGATTACAGAAATCTATGCCAGTCCTCCCCCATTTCCTCTGTCTCTGTTTTTAAGCCATAGAAAGACCTTGAGGACAAGTTCATCATTGAAATTGAAACCACATGTTCAGTTGTCTCTTCTGCTCAACTCCCTGAACTTGTATACAAAGCCAAGTGTGGCCAAAGGTTCTTATTGCTCTAGTCTGATTGTAGCTTTATGTTATCTCCTATCTGTCTTCATGCCCTCTACTGATTGCCCTTCTTCATTAGGTTAATTTTCTGCTCTCTCAACCAACTTGTCATTAAATGTCCTTTCTGTTACCATCACCAACCTCACTTCTACCCAATAAAACACCCTTTATTTCAGATAACAACACACACAAAATGCTGGTAGAACACAGCAGGCTAGGCAGCATCTATAGTGAGAAGCGCTGTCGACGTTTCAGGCCGAAGGGTCTCGGCCCGAAATGTCGACAGCGCTTCTCACTATAGATGCTGCCTAGCCTGCTGTGTTCTACCAGTATTTTGTGTGTGTTGTTGTTTGAATTTCCAGCATCTGCAGTTTTCCGCGTGTTTGCTCTTTATTTCAGATGTTATTCACTTAACTCTTCAAGTACGTGGTCCTTATTCTTGCAAATCTTTGTCACATTACCCATTCATGTTTTTTCTCATTGGCAAAGAAATTGAATTCCACTGAATTCCAACTGACCATCAGCTACCAATTTATTCAAAACTTATGTTAATCCTATTTTCTATTCTCCCCACATTCTCCTCATCTCTGCTCGGATTCTTGCTCTCACCAACCCACATGGAGTCACAGAATATTACAGCACAGAAGTAGGTCCTCTGGCCCACCTAGTGTGTGCTGAACCATTTATATGCCTAGTCCTGTTGCCCTGCACACAGTCCATAGCCCTCTTATCCATCTACTTATCCAAATTTCTCTTTAACCGTTGAAATTGATCCCACGTCCACCACTTCCACTGGCAGCTTGTTCCACACTCTCACCATCTTCTGAGTAAAGAAGTTCCCTCTCATGTTTCCCTAAAACATTTCACCTTTCACCCTTAACCCATGACTTTTAGATATAGTCCCACCCAACCGCAGTGGAAAAAGCCTGCTTGTTTTTACCCTATCTATACCCGTCATCATTTTTTTTACTGAGTTAAGTATTGTATGTAATTAGTTTTGCTACAACAAGTGTATGGGACATTGGAAAAAAAGTTGAATTTCCCCATGGGGATGAATAAAGTATCTATCTATCTATCTATCTATCTATCTATCTATCTATCATTTTGTATACGCCTTTCAAATCTCCCCTCAATCAGAATTTAGAATCAGGTTTATTATCACCGGCATGTGTCCTGAAATTTGTTAACTTAGCAGCAGCAGTTCAATGCAATACATAATATAGATGAAGAAGAAGGAGGAGAAAAAATAATAAATTAATTGAATAGATTAAAAATTGTGCAAAAAGCAGAAATAATATATATTTTAAAAAGTGAGGTAGTGTTCACAGGTTCAATGTTCATTTAGGAATCGGATGGTAGAGGGGAAGAAGCTGTTCCTGAATCGCTGAGTGTGTGCCTTCAGGCTTCTGAACCTCCTACCCGATGGTAGCAGTGAGAAAAGGGCACGCCCTGGGTGCTGGAGGTCCTTAATAATGGACGCTGCCTTTCTGAGACACCGCTCCTTGAAGATGTCCTGGGTACTTTGTAGGCTAGTACCCAAAATGGAGCTGACTAGATTTACAACCTTCTGCAGCTTCTTTTGGTCCTGTGCAGTAGCCACCCATGCTCTATAGAAGTTTTTGAGTGTACTTGTTGACATACCAAATCTCTTCAAAGTCTTAATGAAGTATAGTGGCTGTCTTGCCTTCTTTATAACTGCATCGATATGTTGGGACTAGGTTAGATTCTCAGAGATCTTGACACCCAGGAACTTGAAACTTCTCACTCTCTCCACTTCTGACCCCTCTATGAGGATTGGTATGTGTTCCTTCATCTTACCCTTCCTGAAGTCCACAATCAGCTCTTTCATCTTAATGACGTTGAGTGCCAAGTTGTTGCTGTAACACCACTCCACTAGCTGGTATATCTCACTCCTGTATGCCCTCTCGTCACCACCTGAGATTCTACCAACGATGGTTTATAGCACTCAGATTTATAGATGGTGTTTGAGCTATGCCTAGCCACACAGTTATGGGTATATAGAGAGTAGAGCAGTGGGCTAAGCACACACCTGTGAGGTGCAGCAGTGTTGATCGTCAGCAAGGAGGAGATATTATCACCGATGCACAGATTGTGGTCTTCCAGTTAGGAAGTCGAGGATCCAATTGCAGAGGGAGGTACAGAGGTCCAGGTTCTTCAAATTCTCAATCAGGATTGTGGGAGAAATGGTGTTAAATGTTGAGCTATATTAGATGAGCAGCATCTTGACATACCTGCTTGTATTGTCCAGGTGATCTAAGGTTGTGTGAAGAGCCATTGAGATTACATCTGCCATTGACCTATTATGGCGATAGGCAAATTGCAATGGGTCCAGGTTCTGTGTTCTGTGTTCCAATGAATAAAGTCTGAACTTGTTCAACCTTTTGCTGTAACTCAGGTCATTAAGTACTGGCAACATCCTCGTAAATTTTCTCTGCACTCCTTCAATTTTACTTACATTTTTCCTGTAGGTTGGTGACTAAAACTTCACACAGTACTCCAAATTAGGCCTCACCAATGTCTTATACAATTTCAACATAACATCCCAGCTCCTGACTTCAATACTTTGATTTATGAAGGCCAATGTGCCGGAAGCTTTCGGAAATTGAAATTAACCCGCACAGTGAATGATGATTTAAAAAAACATTTTAAGAACAGAAAATGATGTTCATACAAAGTGAACTGAGCTTGAGAGACAGAACACTCCCTACCTAACATCCATCAGATGTCAAACGTAACTAGTGAAACTAAGTCAAATTATCATTTCATTATGTCTTTGGCAAAAAAAAAGAGGACAGTCTCAGAGACATGTCTTGAAGTAGTCTTACTGAACAGTCTTTAACCATTCCTGCTTCAAAAATGTCAGCCTTGATGATATACTTGCTCATAGTAATGTCTGATGAGCACTGTGTCATCACTCTGCTCACCCAGATTGACGATTGGGTGAGTTACTTCTGAAATGAGTTCTGCTCTCTTAATACATCCTCCAACTCGCAGTAGTTCATCAGAGTCAAGAAAGGGACAGAGTTTACTAGGATAACTGGATTGTGAGTAGTTCCTGCTTGGTGCTGCAATGCACTTCCTCTGCATACACCTGCCTTTGAACAACGAGGA
The DNA here is from genome assembly GCF_048418815.1 of Hemitrygon akajei. Taxonomy (NCBI): domain Eukaryota; kingdom Metazoa; phylum Chordata; class Chondrichthyes; order Myliobatiformes; family Dasyatidae; genus Hemitrygon; species Hemitrygon akajei. The sequence continues at coordinate 88,615,964 of NC_133135.1, read as the reverse complement.
TTCTAACTTTTGCCTGATTCAGTTGCTCTGCACTCCTCCTTGTTTCGGTTCTTGAATGTTGGTTAGAGAGGAATTGTTGGGGCAGATGCAGCACTTATCACACTTGTAGGGATAAGTCCCAGTGGCAAGAATTGATTTAACAAGCAGTCACACAGAGAGCGATCCCTACAGAAAAGAGAACGGGAGAGGGGAGGGTAAGATGTGATCGGATCTTATTAGAATGGCAAAAGTTACAGAGAAAGATGTGCTCATGGGGTGGTAAGTAAGGACAAGGGGAACACTGTTATGATAGTGGGTGATTGTGTCAGGGCAGATGTGGAAAACAAAGGATATGTGGCCAAGGGCAGAAACCCTCATTCTTTAAAACAAAGATTTCAGATAGAACAAAGAATGTAGCACAGTATAGGCCCTTCAGCCCATAATGTTCTAATGAAATTTGAACCTGTTCTAAGATCCATTATACCTTTCCCTCGGTCATAGCCCTCCCATTTTTCTTTCATCCATATGCCTTTCTCAAAGTCTTTTAAATGTCCCTAATGTATCTCCCTTTACCACTAGCGCATTCCACCCACCACCACGCTTTGTGTAAAAAGAAAAGCTACTTCTGACATCCCTCCTCCTCCTTTATACGTTTCTATAATCACTTTAAAATTATGCCTCTCTTGGATTAGCCATTTCTTTCCTGGGAAAAGTCTCTGGCTATCCACTCAATCTATGTCTCATATCATCTTGTATACCTCTATCAAGTTAATTCTCAAGAGGAAAGCCAGAGCTCACTCAGTCTGTCCTCATAAAATGAGCTGTCTAATTCAGGCAGCATCCTAGTAAATTCCCTTTGCACCCTCTCTAAGGCTTCCAAATCTCCTTCCTATAATGAGACAACCAAAACTAAACACAATATTCCAAGTGTGGTCGAACTACAGTTTTATAGAGCTGCAACATTCACTGGCAGCTGTTGAATTCAATCCCCCAACTAATGAAGGCCAACGTACCATATGCTTTCTTAACCACCCTATCAACTTGCACAGTAACTTTGAGGGATCTATGTTTGTCCAAACTGCTAAGAGTTATCCCATTAATGAGCTACTCTGGCTTCACGTTCAAACTTTTCAAAGTGTATCACTTCACACTTTTCCAGATTGAATTCCATCTGCCACTTCTCAGAATCAGAATCAGGTCTAGCATCACTGGCATATGTCGTGAAATTTGTAGTTTTGCAACAGCACAATACACAATAATAAAAACTATAATAAAATTAGCTCCAGTGCCGTCTCCTCTATAGTAGCAATGAGAAAAGTTCATGTCCTGAGTGATGTAGGTCCTTAATGATGGATGTCCTCTTTTTGAGGTATCACCGCCATGAAGGTGTCCTTGATGTTGGTGCAAGTGCCCATGGTGGAGCTGGCTGAGTTTACAACTTCAGCTTTTTCTGACCTTACAGTTGCCCCTCCATACCAGACATTGATGCAACCAGTTAGAATGCTCTCCACGGTACATCTGTAGAAATTTGCAAGTGTCTTTGGTGGCATATCTATTCTCCTCAAACTCCAAATGAAATATAGCAGCTGTCATGCCTTCTTTGTAATTGCATCAGTATGTTCTGCCCAAGGTAGATCCTCAGATATGTTGACACCTAGGAACTTGAAACTGCTTACCCTGTCCACTTCTGATCTCTCGATTAACACCTGTATGTGTTCCCTCGAATTCCCCTTCCTGAAGTTTACAATCAGTCCCTTGGTCTTACTGACATTGAGTGCAATGTTATTGTTGTGATACCACTCAACCAGCAGATCTATCCTGCTCCTGTACACCACGTCATCACCATCTGAAGCTCAGCCCAGCTCTGCATCCTATGAATGCTGATGTAATCTACAGCAACCTTCTACACTATCCACAACACCTTTATGTTATTGCAAACCTACTAAGCCACTTCTTCATCCAAATCATTCATAGAAAACACAGTGTAGAGGTCCCAGCATGTATCCCTGTGGAACACCACTGGTCACTGATCTCCAGGCTGAATATGCTCTATCTACAACCATGCTCTGCCTTTTGTGAGCAAGCCAATTCTGAATCCATGCAGCCAAGTTTCCCAGGATCCCATGCCTCCTAACTTTCTAAGGAACCTTGTTACTTGCTTTATGAAAATTCATATACACTACATCCATTGCATAATCTGAATCAATTTGTTTTATTACTTCTCAAAGAACTCAGTGAGGCTCATGAGGCACAGGTTGTGCCTCACAGGTAGGTTACCCCTCAAAAAGCCATGCTGACTATTCCTAATCAGATTATGCTTCTCCAAATGCTCATACATCCTGTCTTCAAAAATTCTCTCCAATAGTTTGCCCACCACTTACTGGTCTGTAATTACCAGGATTATCCCTAATATCTTACTTGAAGAAAGGAATAATATTTTCCATCATCAATTTTTTGGTAGTACTCTTATGGCCACCAAGGATACAAAGATTATCACCATTGTTACAGCAATCTGTTCAGTCGCTTCCTATAGTAACCTTTGTTATATCACGTCTAACCATGGGACTTGTATATTGTAATGATTTTCAAAGTTTCAGCATATCCTCTTTTTTCCACATCAAAATGTTCCAGCATATCATACTGTTTTACGATTTCATCACATTTAACAAAGTTTCTCTCACTAGTGAGTACTGAAGCAAATTTCATTAAGAACCTCCTCTAACTTAAAGCGCATTTCCTCTTGTATCTGTGATTGGTCCTACACTCACTCTAGTCATCCTTGGACTCTTCACATCTTGTGGAACACCTTAAGGTTTTCCTTAGTCCTACTCGCTTTCTTGTGTCCCCTTGTAGCTCTCCCTAAGTCATCTCTTAAGCTCCTTCCTGGCTACTTTGTAATTCTCAAGAACCTTGTCTGATCCTTGCTGCTTAAACTTTAAGGTGCTTTCTTCCTCTTGACTAGATGTTCCACCTTTCTTGTCAACCATGGTTCCTTCACCCTGCCTCAATGAGTCAAACCTATCCAGAATCGCATGCAGGTGCTCTGTCAGCATATTTCCTTCGTATATTTCCCCGAGTATATCTGTTCTCAATTTATGCTTCCAATTTCATTATAATTCCCTCTATTCCAATTAAGTACTTTACCAACCGTCTGCTCCTGTCCCTTCCCAAGTCTACGGTAAAGATCGAGGAGTTGTGATTATTTGCACCTTTCCAAAAATTTGCCTCCTGATCTGTTCCTCAGTGACTCTATTTCTATTGAGTGATTTGTAGAGTGATCATACCCTTCCTGTTCCTGACTTTCACCCACACTGAATCAGTAGACAGTCCTTTCATAATGTTCTCCCTCCCTGCAGCTGTGATACTACCCCTGGTAATCAATGCTGCCTCCCTAGCTCTTTTAAGAGCATAAGGCAGTGGAGCAGAAATAGGCCATTTGGCAATGGAATCTGTTCTGGCATTTGATCGTGGCTGATCCATTTCCCTCTCAACCATAATCTTCTGCCTTCTCCCCTTACCTCTCACGCCCTGAATAATCAAGAACCTATCAATCTCTGTTTTAAATAAACACAATGATCTGGCCACAGCTGCCTATGGCAACAAATTCCGCGGATTCACCACCCTCTGGATAAAGAAATTCCCCTTCATCTTCATTCTGAATGGATGTTCCCCCATTCCAGTTTGCCCTCTGGTCCTGGATGCCCCCACTAATGGAAACATCCTGTCAACATCCACTATATCTAGGTCTTTCAATATTTGATAGGTTTCAATGAGAATCCCCCCCCCCCCCCCATTCTTCTAAATTCCAGCGAGTACAGGCGCAGAACCAGAAACGTTCGTCATATGGTAAACCTTTCAATCCCGGAATCATTTTCGTGAACCTCCTTTGAACCCTTTCCAATGTCAGCACAACAAAGGGCCCAAAACTGCTCACAATACACAGTGAGGCCTCACCAGTGCCATATAAAGCCTCAATACCTGTATTACATCTTTGTTTTTATATTCTAGTCCTCTCAAAATGAATGCTAACATTGCATTTGCCATCCTCACCACCAACTCAACCTGCAGATTAACCTATAGGGAATCCCAAGGACTCCCAAGTCTTTTTTACACCTCAGATTTTTGAATTTTCTCCCAGATTAGAAAATAGTCTCCCCTTTTATTCCTTCTACCAAAGTGTATTTCCAGTCATTGTATTCCATATGCCAGTTCTTTGCCCATTCTCCTGATCTGTCTAAGGCCTCATGCAGTTCCCTGCTTCCTCAATACAATATGCCCCTCCACTTATATTCGTATTGTCCACAGACTCAGCCAGAAAGCCCTCAATTCCGATATCCAAATCATTGATTTGCAGTGTAAAAAGCAGTAGTCCCAAAACCAACCCCTGTGGAACACCACTAGTCACTGGCAGAAGTCTAACTTGATTCCCAGTCTACCTCCTGCCAATCTACCAATGCTCTATCCATGCTAGTATCTTTCCTGCAGTACTGTGAACTCTTAACTTGCTAAGCAGCCTCATGTGTGGCACCTTGTCAGAAGTCTTTTGAAAACACAAGTATACAACATTCACTGATTCTTTGTCTATTCTGCTTATTTTTTCCTCAAAGAATTCCAACAGATTTGTCAGACAAGATTTTTCTCAAGGAAACCATACTGACTTCAGCTCATTTTATAATGTGTCTCCAAGTACTCCAAAATGTCATCCTTAGAAATCAACTCCAACATCTTCCCAACTACTGAGGTCAGACTAACTGGCCTATAATTTTCTTTCTTCTCCCTCCTTTCCTCCTTGAAGGGTAGAAAGACATTTACAATTTTCCAGACCTCCAGAACCATGCCAGAAGCTAGTGATTCTTGAAAATCCATACTTCTTCAGCTATCTCTTTCAGAACCCTTGGGCGTAGTCCATCTGGCCCCCGTGACTTCAGACCTTTCAGCTTCCCAGGCACCTTTTCCCTAGTAATAAAAACTGCATTCACTTCTGCTCCCTGATACTCTCAAATATCTTACATACTGCTAGCCTTTTCCACAGAAGACTGATATAACATACATATTCATTTCCCGGTCCTCTATTGCTACTTCTCCAGTGTCATTTTCCACTGGCCTGATATTTATTCTCACTCTCTTTTACTTTTTACGTATCTGCAAAAGCCTTTGGCATCTGTTTTGATATTATTAGCTAGCTTACCTTCATATTTCATCTTTTTGCTCTATATGGCTTTTTAGTTGCCATTTGTTTTTTTTTTAAAAGCTTCCCAATATTCAGTTCCTACTAATTTTTGTTCTATTATATGCTCTCCCTTTTGCGTTTATGTTGGCTTTGACTTCCCTTGTCAGCCATGGTTGTGTCATCCTGCCTTTAGAATACTACTTTTTGGGATATATATATTCTGCGCCTCTCAAATTTCTCCCAGAAACTCCAGCCATTGCTGCTCTGCTGTCATCCCTGCTAGTGTCTCTTGATATTATTGGCTAACTTGCTTTCATATCTCATCTCTCCCCCCCCCCCACCCCCTTATGGTTTTTAAAAAATTTCCCACTTCTCTAACTTCCCACCAAGTTTTGGTCAATTATATGCCTTCTCTTTTGCTTTTATGTTTGCTTTCACTTACTTTGTTGGCCACAGTTGCCTTCAAAGTACTTTCTCTTTCTTTGGGATGTAACTATCCTGTGCCAACTGAATTGCTCCCAGAAACTCCAGCCATTGCTGTTCTGCCATCATTCTGTTAGTGCACCCTGACAATCAACTTTGGCCAGCTCCTCTCTCATGCCTCTGTAATTCCCTTTGTTGTTGTTGTTCCTTTTTGTGCCATGTGTGCATCAGGCAGCATTTTTGCTGTTTGTAGCATTTGACTTTTTTTTACAAGGCCGAATAACTAGCTCAATGGTCAATCCGGCACAATAGAAAGCGTGCAAGAAGCCTGCTGGATTCAACCTCGGGACCATTTGTCACAAAGTCCGTTGCTGATGCCACTACACAACCAGCCAGCTATAGTAATTCTCTTTACTCAACTGTAAACTGACACGTCTTACTTTAGCTTCGCCTCACAAATTGCAGGGTGAATATCAGATTATGATCACTGCCTCTAAAGGTTCCTAATAAAATCTGGTTAATTATGCAACACCCAATCTAGAATAGCTTATCCCCTAGTGAGCTCAACCATAAATTGCTCTGAAAAGCTATCTCAAGTCAAGTCACATCAAGTTTATTGTCTTATCGACCATAGACTCTGGTACAGTACACAGTAAAAACGAAACAACGTTCCTCCAGGACCCTGGTGCTACATGAAACAACACAAAACTACACCAGACTATGTGAGACAGCTCAAGGCTACACTAGACTACGTAAAACAACATAAAAACTGCACTACACTACAGACCTGCACAGGGCTACATAAAGTGCATAAAACAGTGCAGGGCAGTACAATAATTAATAAACAAAACAATAGGCACAGTAGAGGACAAATGACAATATAATAATAAATGATGTAGGTGTCAGTCTAGACTCTTGAGTATCGAGGAGTCTGATGGCTTGGGGGAAGAAACTGTTGCACAGTCTGGTCATGAGAGCCCGAATGCTTCAGTGCCTTTTGCCAGATGGCAAGAGGGAGAAGAGTTTGTACGTGGGGTGCGTGGGGTCCTTCACAATACTGTTAGCTTTGCGGATGCAGGGGTGGTGTAAATGTCTGTAATAGCAGGAAGAGAGACCCCGATGATCTTCTCAGCTGACCTCACTATCCGCTGCAGGGTCTTGTGATCCGGGACAGTGCAATTCCCGAACCAGGCAGTGATGCAGCTGCTCAGGATGCTCTTGGTACATCCTCTGTAGAATGTGTTGAGGATGGGGGGGGGGGGGGGGTGTGGGAAATGGACTTTTCTCAGCCTTTGCCGAAAGCAGAGACGCTGCTGGGCTTTCTTGGCTATGGAGCTGGTGTTGAGGAACCAGGTGAGATTCTCCGCCAGGCGAACACCAAGAAATTTGGTGCTCTTAATGATCTCTGCAAAGGAGCTATTAATGTTCAGCAGAGAGTGGTCACTCTGTGCTCTCCTGAAGTCAACAACCATCTCTTCTGTTTTGTTCACATTCAGAGGCAGGTTGTTGGCTCTGCACCAGTCTGTAGCCACTGCACCTCCTCTATGTATGCTGACTCGTCATTCTTGCTGATGAGAATATCTCATAAGCATTCTACAAATTTGCTCTCTTGGGATCCAAAATCAGCACAAACCTGGTTTTTCCAATCTACTGAAATATACCCTGACTGTTGTAACATTGCCCTTTTGACATCCCTTATCTGTTTTGTATTGTAATTTGTAGCCCACATCCTGGCTACTGTATGGAGGTCTATATGTAACTCCAATGTGAGTCTTTTTACCCTGTAGTTCCTTAACTCTACCCACAATGATCCCACATCTTTTGAGCCTATGTCACTTTTTTCTAAGGATTTCATTTTTTACCAACAAAGCCACACCACCCCCTCTGCCTACCTGCCTGTGTTTTCCATACAATATGTATCCTTGGATGTTAAGCTCCCAACTATAATCTTCTTTTAGCCACAACTAAGTGATGTCCACAACATTGTACCTGCGCTACAATATCATCTGCTTTATTGCGTACACTATGTGCATTTGGATATACACCTTCAGCCTTGTATTTGTCACCCTTTTCGATTTTTGACCCCTTATTACACTGCATTTCATCCCACCAACTACAATTTTGCTCTATCATTTCCCTGACCATCTCATTACACACTGACTCTGCTTGTATACCAACTGTCCCATCCTTAGTCCTATCACTCTGGTTCACATCCCCCACCAAATCATTTTAAACCCTCTAGTAAACTTGACTAGAATCCCTCTCAGGTTCAAGTGTAACCTGTCCCTTTTGTACATGTCATTCCTTTCCCAGAAGAGATCTCAATGATCCAGGAATCTGAAACCTTGCCCCCTACAATAGTTCCTCAGCCATGCATTCATCTGCCAAATCAAGATGGCTACCATGGAGGTCCTGGTTTTCAGCTTTCTACCTTACTTCATAAATTTGCCCATCAGGACCTCCTCCCTTTTCTTACCTATGTCATTGGTGCCAATATGTATTAAGACTTCTAGCTGCTTGCACTATGCCTTTAGAATGCTGTGGACCCTGGCACCTGGGAGGCAACATGCCACCCAGGGTCTCTATCACATCCACAGAATGTTATGTCTACTCCTTTAACTATGGAATCTCCTATCACTACTGCTGTCCTCTTCTCCCCCCTTCCCTTCTGAGCCGCAGTCCTACCCCACAGTCAGTCTACAAGCTACATCTATCTTTCAACTAACAGTACCATTCTTTGATGTATTGTTCTGGTTCCCATCCCCTTTCCCAAAAAAAGCCTCATCCTTTGAATAGATGAGGTAGAAATGTAGGAGCTGCTGGAAAGCAATAGCATTTTTACAAGTGACAGGGTAGGAAGAGGTATGGTGAAGGTAACTGAGAATCAGTACTTTGGTTAAAGACAGTCTGCCTCCAGACATTCTAAAGACAGATTGAGAAAGGGAAGAGGAGTGTCGGAGACTAGTAAATAGGTGGTTTAATATGTCACTTGTTGAAGCATGGTAGAAGATACGAAGTCATTCTACCTGTAGTGTGACCTTTCGTGCTGAAATCAAATTGTTGCTCTTAATACTTTTACAGAGAGGCGTAAATATTCGCCAAACATAAAAGTGACAGATGAAGTGGATTATAATCCAGTGAAGGGTATGTATTGGACATTTCAATTTGTTATACACTGTAAAGTTTATTAATTATACATGTTTTAATTGTTAATGCATTATGATCCTGTTATTTGGCTAGGTTGAAACATGTAGAGTAAATGTAAAATGCTGTTGATAATTTTGATATACCAAAGCATAACACAGATAATGAAGGACTGCTGTGATGTGTAATAGAGGACTGCATTTGCTGTGATGTGGAAATGTGGCAGTCATTTGGGGAAAAGACAAGCTCTGGAAAATTATAAAAGATTTGATTTGTTAAGTTTAATTAATTGGACTCTGGGTGCTTCTAGCAACGCTGGCATTTACTGCTCCATCCTAACGGCCCTTGTGCTGACTGCCTTTTTGATAAGGGAAACATTTACATTGCTGTTGGTTATTGAGTTAGTTTTGGAATCAGCAATGTCAGAAGAATAGTGGGTAGTACTTGGCCACCTCATTAATTAATAGTTGTTATTTTAAAGATGCTATTTTAAAGATGTGTGTCTATAAAAACATCTTTTGGGTTTTCTAGGAAACTGGTATTTTTGCACAAACTGACAAACCTACAACTTCTTTCAACCCACAATTTTTCACCATTCTGACATTTCTGATGTGGCTAGTTTTCTCCATCAATTTCTTCAGATTTTACCATCTCATGGTTGCAAAATTTGATTGGAATTGGTTTGTTATTGTGACGTGCACTGAGATAAAGTGAAAAGCTTGCTTTGCATTCAATGCACAGTGCCCCGAGGGAGTAACTGTTAAAACAATAGCAATATAAGTTACGCAGAAAGTGCAAAGCAGTAAACAATTACATGCAAGATCATAACAAGGTAGATTGTGAGGTCAAAAGTCCATCTTATGGTATTCTATAACCATTTAATAGACTTTTAATAACAGGGTAGAAGGTCTCCTTGAACCAGGTGGTATGAGTTTTCTGGCTTTTGTGTCATTTGCCTGATGGCAGAGATGTGGGTGAGATCTTTGATTATGCTGGCTGCTTTACTGGGCAGCAAGAAATACAGGCAGGATCCACGGAAAGGAGACTTGTCTCCGTGATGTACTGAGCCGTGTGCACAGTTCTTTGCAGTTTCTGATGATCACAAGCAGCGTCATTGCCATATCAAACACAGACAGGATGCTTTTTATGGTGCATCTGGAAGGGGACATGCCAAATTTCTTTTTCTTCCTGATGAAATATAGATGTTGGTGCATTTTCTGGGATGTGGCATCAATGTTGTGTAACCAGGACAGGCTACTGGTGATGTTCACCCCGAGGAACGTGTAAGTTCTCAACTCTTTCGACCTCAACTATGGGTTGAGTAATTTGTGATGATCGGATGGAGAAAAAAATATGATGAACAAATGATTGGTCAGATATTGAGTATTTTGCATAATCATTAGAATTAACATCAAGTGCAGTTTGATACTTAAGGTACTTTGGTAAATTAATGAGTGGATTAGATTATCTCTTTTTCACTAGAGTTGGTTCTTCTGAGCTCACAAAATTAAATCTGACATGGAGGAACCTTAAAGAGAGAACAAAAGTTTGGAAGCTCTGACCTTCATGGTGGGATTCTATCATAAAGTCACAGACTTGAGTGAGATTTAAATTTGTCTCTTTTTATGTGAGTTTTGGTATGTTATTCGCTTCCTGCACAGCAGAATAGCTCCTGACGTCTGGAACAAAATATTAGTAAGATGTCAAGACTAAGAGATTTATAAATAGCCTGCAATTTGTTTTTTTTATTTGGAATTTAGGAATTTTGTGTGTGGTGAAAAGGATACTTGAAAGATTCTTAGTTTTAGTGACTTGAATCAGTTTCTTCACGATGGACCTTGGCCAATTGACAACAGCAGTTGGAGTTGATACATTCTGCCTGTCAATCTGCTATTTAAACTGGGATATTGATTTAGAGTTTTTTTTTGTTAAAAAGGTAGACATCAACTCGAGCTAAAAATGAATCATTAATAGTGGTTAGGGTGGAATGTTATGCAATACCATAATAAGTGTGTGTATGTCACACACACAAAATGCTGGAAGAGCTCAGGCGGTCAGGCAGCATCCATGGAAATGAACAGTTAATCTTTTGGGGAAAGGCCTTTCTTTATGACTGAAAAAGAAGGGGGAAGATACCAGTAAACCTTTCTGTTCTGTTCATCTCCATGGTTGCTGCCTGACCTGCTGATTTCCTTCAGCATTTTCTGTATGTTGCTTTAAATTTACAGCATCAGCAGAATTTCTTATGTTTGTGTGTGTTTTTATATATTAAAATAATGTCACTTGTTGAAGCATGGTAAAAGATATGAAGTCATTCTATCTGTAGTGTGACCTTCCGTGCTGTAATCAAATTGTTGCTCTTAATACTAATATATAAAATAAAGCTTGTTCACTAGTTAAGGACCAGTGTTGGAGCTGTTATTGTTTGTCTTGCGTATTAACAATGTGAATATGAATGTAGTGAGTAATTTCATAGTTGGCATGAAAATTATGGGTATTGTGCAGGGGATATTCCAAGGTACAGGATGATATTCTTGAGTTGATGAAATGGGTGAGGGATATGAGGTTTGGAGTGGATTTGAAGGTTTTTTTTATCCACAGGATGGACGGAATATCAAATGTGCCTGGGGGGATGGTGAAAGTAGAGACCTATGGACGACTAGAATTGCAAGCCATTGGAGGCTATGGACTAAATGCTGGAAATTGAGATTAGTATTGATTGAGTGTTTCAAGACTGGCATGGACAAGATGGCTGAGGTGCCAGTTTCTGTGTTGTATGATTCTGACTTTGACTCAAGCTCCCTGAAGGATGAAGGAATATCATCTGATAAACAGAGTGACTATGTTTGGAGCTGTGTTCAGTAATATTCTAGATTTTTAAAAATGTAGGAGGAAATTTTGCAGACGATCGATTGTATTATCTTCAAGTTACTGATGCAGAACCAAGTAGTAGAATCGTGAGCTTCTTCCAAAAGTGATCTTTTGTAGATCAAAGTATCAGCAATAAATGGTAACATTACATTAAAGACAGTTATGTTCTGATCTGCGTCCTCTCCTCTCCCCTTTTGTAATTCTATCTCAAATTAAGTAGTTGCCTTGTTTGGAAAGTTAGGTAAATTCTTCCACATCATCTTCTCCCAAGAATGAAAATGCTGCCATAGTCCCATCACCTAGGCATTGGGGAAAAGTTTTATATATGTATATCATGTATAATTCTGTATTTCTGATGATTCCTTGGTATATGCTTCAGCATCTGAGGTATGTTTCTTTTCTTTTAGATATGAGTCCTGAAAGTGAATCTGACTCTGACCAATTAGATGAAGGTAAGTGCATGTGCATAAAATGTTTGTCTTTTTTAATCTGATGTTCACCTTTAGTTATTGGAGAAATCTGACTCTGAGGACATCAGTGGCTTTCTAATTTCCAGTAGGGATCTATCAATACTGATGCTTTTGATTTTTTTTCTTTTTGTAGAAACCACTGACTCACCTTTGAATCTGGGAGCAGCTGGGGATTCACCAATATTTAGCAGGACTTGCTCTTGCACTTCATCAGGTATAGAATTCTCACAGAGTGAGTGAGCACATTTAGCCTCACTCCAGAAAATTGGCCTTTTCATTTCAAGTGTCAATGCTAACATGGATATAGTAGAATTATTGGTGATTGTGTTGTAATTTGTCATTGGATCAATACTTGAGTGATTTTCCTCCCCATTCAGATTGATGGACAATCAGTGGTTACTGTGCTTCACTGCTTGAGGAATGTGCAGCTGATTTTGGACTTAGCAGCATTTTTCATCAATTCCATCCCTCTAATTCCCATTTCCCCTCCCTTACTCTTGTCCAATTTTTCATAACAGATGACCACATAGTTAGATTTTCTAAAAAGAGCTGCCAGGTAGCTATTGAGTATTGGATTCTTGACCAATGTTTTTCTTTTTCTTTTCTGACCTTTTGAAGGTTAGTGTCAGTTTTAATGTCCTTGAAGGCAGATCTCAAAATATGCTTTTATTTAGTTTTCTGTGGATCACTATTGAGAAAAATCAGTAACAAATGCCTGTGTACATGCACAGGAATTTGAATTAAACAGTTGAGCTTAACTTGTTGATGAACTTGTATACATGTTTTTGCAGATCAAAATCCCCAACAACCAAACTTAAGCCGAAGACCGCTTCGTTCGACTCGAGGTTGGTGTCTTGTTATTTGAATGTGGTAAAGTGATAGTTGTATAGAGAGGATGTCACTGAGTGTTGAAATGACCGAGCAAATGTCATTCAAGTGCTCTTTACTTATCAGATTGCTAACCACTGTTTAACCTGTTAAGTTTGCAAAGTTATAAAATCATATAGAACAAGAGAGAGGGGTATTTGATACACTATGCACATGCTGGCCCTTTGAGAGATCTATTCAGATCGAAAATATTATTGAACTTACCAATCAAATTGGGGTCTAGAATTGGAAGAACACAGAATTCTTGGAGGGTTGAAGTATGGCCAGAGAGAAAAAAAGTATGAGTACCTTCATATGATCTCATTTTCATCTTCTTGTCCAAGCTAATTGTCACATTTCTTAATTCTAGTGTATGGAGCCTTGTGCCAGATTTTATCAGCTAAATTGACAATGATGTGCTTTGGAATATCATAAAACTTTAAAGGCTCTCTCTCAATAATTTATATAATTATTAATTATTAATAATTATAATAATGCCATTAGGCTTTACAATTCAACTGCCAGGACTTAAGAACTTTTTTAAAGCTATTATTAATGCTTTTTGAGTTAGTGATTTAGATGCATATCATATTATTACTGAGTTAAGTATTGTATGTAATGAGTTTTTGCTACAACAAGTGTATGGGACATTGGAAAAAATGTTGAATTTCCCCATGGGGATGAATAAAGTATCTATCTATCTATCTATCTATCTATCTATCTATCTATCTAAAAAGTTTTTGTAGGGAAAGCGTCTGAAAGCCAAATATGGAAACTGGAATGTTTAAGTTGCAGAAGTGTATTTGCAGAGTTGTGTTAAGTGTCATTATGATGAATGCACTGTCAAGGGTGAGTTAATTTCCTGCAATCGGAGCAAAAGTAGGTGAACTAAATAGGAAAGTACTATCTTTGTTTGTGATTGAAATACTGCCTTTCCATATTCTATAAAATAAATTCTGTTGAAATTCATCAATATTGAGTTTTGAGATCTGGGTAAGATTGTGTTTAAGAATATTATTTTCTAGTAGAAATGAGTGAATGAATGTTGTGTGCAGTGGATTGTGTTCCTGAGATGCTGGAACTTTGGCTATTTCATGATAACTAGTTTCATACACTCTAAATTGGAAGCATCAGAATAATTTTCTTTTGCCTTTGGAATACGATGGGGGGGGGGGGAATTTTTTATCTTTCCTCAACAAAAGATAGAATAGTTGGATGGAATTGGGCTCTTCATTACAACATTAAATTGCTCTGCAGTTAAGATTATGCTGAAGTTCCACATTCACATATTAAGACAAAAGCCCTTGATCTGTTTCATGAGTCAAAGTGCTTTCTTTTCTAAGAACATTTCTGGCTGTATTTTAGTTTAATCTTTCAAACATTTGAGAATGAGCAAGGTGCTGAAGAAGCAGCAGTTCTAACCAAGGGTGTTCCGTCTGAAACGTCAGTGCTTTCTCTTCCCTCAGATGTGGCCTGACTTGCTGACCATTTCCAGCATTTTTTGTTTAAGATTTTCAGCATCAGTACTTCTTAAAATTTTCAGTTGAATTAGCTTGTGACTAGTTTTAAAAATTAAGATAATCTATAATGTATAATAGATTGAATTTGGCTTTCTGCTTGAAATTGCCCAGGAGTTTTGGTACTCAAAGTTTAAAATCTTTGAATTGTCTCAATCACTTCATTACATGCATGTACTTGCAAATATTGTTAACCCATTTAATTTTTTCCTCTAGGTCAAAAGGATGATGTAACTCCATCAAGTAAAGTTAATACTAAGTTTGTACCTCCAGGTAAAGCAGAACAGTATTGTGTTGTGATTTTTTTTCTATTTTGGTTCATATTGAGTTTTGAGGAGAATTTTTTTTAAGTACAGGACACTGCACGGGTTAGTGAGTGTTTTGTTTCTTATAGCTGTCAGTAATCTGAAGTTTTAGGAAGCCAGAAAGCTGTTGGCTGAGACTGCTGAAGTTACACTCATGGATTATTTAGTAACAGATTAGTTTAGATCATAATTATATCTTAGAATTAATTTTGTTGTACTGCAGATTTATTGTATGCTGGACCAGAGAGTTCCAACCAATATTAAGTGATTAAAATAAATAATTTGTGTTTACATTCTAATATTGTTTTGAGGTGAGTGGTATATTATCCTTTGAATCTGCTGTTAAGACAGGGTCCTGTCTGTATTCAGGTAGGTCTTAAAGGTTTAAAACTATCAAAGTCTTTGCATGTTTTCAGGGTGTTTTTTTTAGAACTATACTCCATTGGGTGTTTAACATTTGGGGTATCATAAAGTTCTGAGAGTTGCTCTGCAGTTTCATGTTCTTCAATAATTGTCTATCTCCGTCTCTTATTATGATAAATTTACTATTCAGCACCCCATCGGGTTAAAGGAGTTCTTATTTCAACAAGACCATTGAGGAAATTGTGCCAAATTTATTTCATTATAGAACATTTCCTGATTTTCAAGACATTCTGCAAATGATTTACACTTGTCTAATGTACATTGTGTTTTTGACTTTTAAGTGCAAATGACAATTATTGCAGACAAGAGAATTATTGCAGATTTGGTAATCTGGGTTTACCTTGCATTATAATTGGGTTTATTGTCTGAATGTATGTTGTAATGGTATTTGTGATATCACAGAGAATGCAGCGGTTTGCTGTTTTCAGCAGCCTCAGGTTTACTTTTGGTTGTTTATTTCTACAGCGCTGCCTCGCATTGAGCTTTCCCCAAAGGAAGATGAAAGAAGCAGAAAACTTGCACAGGAAGGTATTAAATTATTCACTATTGAGTTTATGCCAGCAGTAGAAGATATGTGAAAAGTTTCCTGGCCTCAATGACAGAAATTTAAAATCTGGATTGGAGTGTTTAAAATTTAGGGTAATAATGCAGTTTGTAAGTGTTTGTTGAAAGAAGCAGCCAATAGTTAATGTGAAACTTTGCAGATGTAGAAAGTTCACCACCTGACTGATCTGTTTGTTTATGTCAAGTATGTGGCTTTAATAATGTGATCATATGTGGATGTTGTAAATTATAAAACTTTTAATAATTTGCCTCCCTCAAATGTTGATTCAACCAAAACAAGTTTTTGGAAATAATAGCAGGAAACTGTTTGCACTGGCAGTCAAACAGTGTCAGTGTGGAGTCAAACAGTCAATGTTATGGGTTAAAAGCTCTTCATCAGATTTAGAAAAATGGAAAGAGTGAGTGGTAGAGAGAAGGAGGGATGGTGGGGAGTTCTGAGGAAATACCTGTGATAGGGTGCAGCCATCAAGCATTTTAAATACTGACACCGTCTTCAAGTTAAAACTTTGTCCTTTTCCCTTTTACAGCTGCTGCCTGACCTGCATCTGCAGATTTTTGATCTGGGGTGGGGAATAAGCAATTGAAGACAGGAAAATTAAGAAATAAATTTAAAAGATTTGATCCTGAGGGCTGCATTGCATCCTCTTGTGAAACCGTTGTGCTTCTCCTCATGCCATACAGCGTAACACATTAAAATATACATGGGACAGAGAATGAAAGTGGCAGGCAGTGAAAGCTCAGGGTTGTAAAATAGTCACCCGAATCTGTGGCTAGAGTTTCTGATGTAGACGTGATCACGCTATGAGGACTTGATCTAATACAGTGAATTGGAAAAAGTGCATGTGAATTGCTACTTCATCTAGAAGCTCAGTTTGGGTCTGCAAGAGGTAGGAAGGGAAGACAATGTTGAACGTCCTTAAGTTGTGTGGAAAAGTACTTTGAGAAGGAGATGACTTAGTAGGGATGGAGGAGTTAAATGGAGAGTTGTGGATAGAAAGGTCCCTTTGTAACACTGAGAGGTTTCACTTGCACATTGGCTCTGTGTGTACTATGACCTAATCACTTGGATAAGGTGGAAGTAGTCCATTCATAATATGAAAGTTATTTGTCAGGGCCCAGGATTTTCTGTTTTTCAAAGCTGTCAATTTCTTTTTCATGTTTTTGAATGTCCCTGCTGTCGATAAATATTCCAAACCTACTACAAGTTAATAATATATAATTAAACTGGGACAGATAGCCAGGTTCAGTTTCAACTTGAAACATCAACAATACCTTTCCTCCCTGTAGATAACATTTGACTCACTAAGTTCTTCAAGCAGATTGTATGTTAGTCCAGATTCCAGCATTTACCTTCTCTTTGTCTCCACTAAGTTGACAGCTGCTGGCTGAGCTGACAGAATCCTGCAGAATTTGCCCTCCAGATTGAGTCTATGGCAACTAACATCAAATTCAAGTTTGTTGTTGTCATTGGCAAACATGCAGCAACAGCACAGAGTGAGGACAAACATGAGTTAACATAAACTAACATAAATTATGCATGTGTGTAAAATAAACAACAAAATAAATAATGACACCTGTGCAAAATTGAGCGACAGAAAAATAATAGTCCAAGATAATGATAAGGTTTCTCAGACAATTCCAGAACCTGATGACCGTGGGGAAGCTGTTGAACCGTGGATTGAGTCTCCAGGTTCTTGTACCTACCTGCTGGCAGTATTGAGAAGATGGCATGGCCTGGATGGTGAGGGTCCCTGATGATGGTTGCTGTCTCCTGAAGATGGATGTTGCCTGTTGTAGATGTCCTCAGTGGTTGACAAGCCCACTGTTCTCTAGCCTTTTACATTCCTGTGCACTTAAGTTTCCATACCAGACAAAGTTCCTTCACAGTACATCTGAGTGTAATATCCTGTCTTATCCTTAAATATTTACATGTAGAGAGTACATCAGTCCAAGATAGTCGTAGTAACCGCAGCACATTGCTTATGGCCCCTTCTTAACGTTGACCAGCATTTCCCCAATGCTAAATTGAAAAGATGGAGAGCAGACCGAGCAATTCAAAGCAAACATCCATGGACTGTTGTGAACCATTAGTAGTGCATTTGTTTATCATCAGTGTGTAACCTCATTCCCCAGCACAGCTGTTACTCTCAAGAGAGGGGACCAATGCAGGTTTAATAAAAAAAGTTAATAAATGTTATTAAGATAATATAAGACATACTGTAGGACCTGAAATAGGCCACTTGGCCCATTGAGTCTTCTCCACCATTCAATCATGGCTGATTTATTTTCCGTCTTGTCCTTCCTTATCCCAATACCATTGGTACTCTTACCAATCAAGAACCTCCACTTTAAATACTGTATACCCAGTAACCTGGCCTCCACAGCCATCTGTGGCAATGAATTCTGCAGATTCACCACCCTCTGGCAAAAGAAATTCTTCCTCATGAACTTGAAACAACAGCTGAATGCTACAATTTAGAATTATGTCTGTGAATTCCTTTACAATGACTACAGTAGTGTAAAAATCTGCTCACTAAAGGCGATTATGGATCTCAGTGATGCCCATGCACCTGAATGGGGTAAAAGTAAACTAATACAGAATGGGAACATCTTTGAGGAAGTTAGTTAGGATTTCATACTGCAGTTACTCTATGTGTGGTCTCCACTGTTATGGGACAAGTGTCATCTTGCACTGAGAGGTACAGATTTCCTCTCAGTATTCTAATATCCCATCTGGGCTGGTACAGCTATCTTCAGGCAGGTATAATCTTAGTATGCTAACATACACAGTTTCAGTTGCAGATGTGGTACTATTAACTTTTGAGGTCCTATGCAGTATGATGCAGGTGACTGGCTACTTAAACATACATTGATTTTTCTGTCTCTTTCCACTTTAGGAAGTGCTGATACCTCAAACAAGAATGTGATCTTCATTCTAATGATTGTAGTGGTGTTTTTCTCTGTGTTGTTGCTGATGAATGCACCCCAGTCTGTTACTTTGGTGGAAAGGACAACGTTAACTGTATTTTTAGACAAGTTTGAGCAGGTTCAGGCCCTGTTCTACGGACAGCAGTCAGTACTGTGGAAGAGAAGCAGGATCACACTGTGCAACCATATTAATCTGACCCGGCATGAGAAACCTGCCATCCTGATGTTTGTAGCTGCATCAGATGGGCAGAAGACCTTGAGGTGCCTCACTCGTCGGATTGCCAATGCTTACTCCTCAGCCCTCAATGCTACTGCAGCGGTGGAAGTCAACGCAACTGTTAGTAGTGGCCAGAATAGTGATGGTGTGAAACTGGAGGTGGATACCCAGCTGTCATCTGGGTTTGACGAAGGCAGCAAGGTAGCAGTCATTCACCACTTCCAGGATCTTCCCCCTTTGTCCACCCTGATCTTCTACAAGTACTGTGACCATGAGAACGCAGCCTACAAGGCAATCACCCTGCTGATCACTATTCTCCTGGATGAGGAGAAGTTGGCACCAGACATTAGCCTGAAAGTTTTGGAAATGAAGGTCCGTAACTTTCTGATAAGGAGGTTTTCTGCTTCTGAAGGTAGTCAAGGCATGGACACTGACAAACTGAGCGGCCTGTGGAGTCGCATTGCACATGTTGTGCTCCCAGTGGCACCAGTTCGTGAGATAGAGGAGGGAGGTTGTGTTTTGAAAGAGTATGGGAAGTGAAGTCAAAGGGAAGTTTAAACACTTGCATTTGATTTCCTGTTCCTCATCCGTAATCACCGTACCTCCCTCCTCCTGGTTCCTCTACACCTGTTACTGTCAGGTGGACAAGTACAGAAATCTCAAATGATGAGTCATGGGTGAGGGAGGCTGATCTTCGTCACTTAAAGGGAATGTAAACACCGAAGCAGAAACCTCTCGCCAACAAGAATAGATACTGCCTTCTATTTTAATGGAAGGACAGTTTACAAATCTAAAGTTAGAAACAAATCAAAATTGTGACATAATGTATTAAAATATTAATTGGATACTTAGTGTTGTAACAAAAAAAAGGAGATTCTATATGCACAGACCCTCCCACTTTCCTAATTCATAATGCACTACTTCACCCAAGCTGAGTCTTGCATTAGACAGTTTGACTGGAGACCTCATGCCGGTGATTAGCATTCATTTAATGCCAAGTTTTACTTGTGCAGTGATGGCTGGTTGTTGTATCACAGCATTAAAGACCATCTCAACTAATATGCAGTGATTTAAAATAGAAATATGGATATGGGTGATATTGGACACACTGGCAGCTGATGTAAATGATTTTGGTGGGTCAGCTAGCTTTTCACTTGGGATGGGTGCATGAAATAGATTAAGGAATAGATTTAAAAAAAGGCAAGATGGATAGACCTCTCCCTCACTTTGACCCCAGAAATAACTATTGGCAGGAAATAGATCAACTGAGTCACTAGTTGCCCTGCAGTTCCGTCATTCTAACATAAGCAAAAAGAGTTATCTCAACGGATTGAATGCAATACTCAATCAACCACTTCCAATTCTTCTGGAACTGGAGCTGAGCAGAGTGGAGTGCAGATCAAACAGACTGTAATAAGTAGACCACTGTTCATTGATATGTCTTAATATTAATTAGAGAATTAGGAATCCTCCTAAAGCCTCAATTTCATGTTGTGACTTACAAACTATGCCAATAATTGTATAATCCAGAGGTAATGTGTGAACTGTTAGTTCCCATCTCCCTTCCCACCACACCAACCACTCTCCTCTCCCCCTTCTAAACCCCCAGGAAAAATCAATAGCTTAATAGTTTCATTCTTGCAGCACTATGAATGTAACCCTTTGCTTGATCATGTTTTATGTCATGTCTGCATGTGCCTTAGGTTGAATGGGAATTGGTGGCAATGGTTGGTTAGACAGGGTGGGGTTGCTGGCAATATTGAACTACATGTTAATTTTTCATACAAGCAGCTAAATATTTTGATGAATCACATTCATGCTGTTTTATTGAAGCCTGTTTAAACTTTCTCTACTACATGGTAGTATGATCTTGGTAAAAGCCTCTACAAAATTAAGAGTAATGTGTATTTTTTTTAATCCACAAACTGGAATTTTAATTGCAAATATTACTAATCTGTTTAACTTGAGCAGGCTTAATTTTCTTTTCCCAAGAAAAAAAACAGAAAAAAGATTTAAAGCAAATGCAATAAAATAACATTCAAAGGAAAAGTCCTATTTAGGCACTGGCTGTTTTGTTAAACCAGCAAATGTATGGTTGCTCTTGTAGTATATGGAATAAAATATTGACCTGAAGACCATCACTATAAATCTTTTGTTTGTGGAAGTTCCATGTCTTTCACTTTCTTCGGACTTCTTAAAATGCCTTGTATTAGATTCATAGTTGAAAGACAGTCAATAAATACACAAGAAAGTTTCACGGCATGTAATTTTGATCACAAGCGCAACACAACTGGAAGATCTTTGTCAAATTCATTCCAAACACAGCATTTTAATTTTGCTTCTTTTTATACTAACGAAGAAGTTAAGAATTCTAGTCTTATGATACCTTACTTCTAAATGTGACATCTACTATTACAATGGCTGCATTTTTGTGTAGTAAGACTTTGTGTTAACAAAAATAAAAGTTGTATTTTTTTTAAATTATGTTTATCTTAGTCTATGAGCATGTCCATCTGCTGCTTTCTAAAGTGTTGGTTGAATTGCACCGATTTCATCAGTTTCAGATACATTGTAGCCAGCTGCAGTAGCAGGAGCTTCATACTGTTTTTAAGGGGGAGCTTGAGAGACTGGAGGAGAAATGGAACAATCATGTGATATCAGAGGACTCAATGGGAACCATTGCTTCCAAGACCTATGTTATCCTGACTTGAGATCCCGCTGTTCCGCTGTTGTAACTCTACCACATTCTTCGAATTACTTGAAAGCTTTGGCCATTACTTGAAACCTTGGCCATGTCAGCTACGTTGACTTAAGGATACTCACTACCACCACCTCAAGAGTGGCTGAGTTATGGCCAATAGATGGTGACCTTTGCCAGTGATGTTTGTACTCAGTGAATGAAGTTTAAAGGTGATTTGAACAGAAAGCCCTTCAATTGAACAAGGAGATATTCAGAAGGATGTCTTTGAGTACCCAGCCAGGAATCAATCCCTGTATATTTGCTGTCTAAATCCAGTTCAGAATCTGCAACCTAATGACTATCAACACAATTTTGGGTACGGGAAACATGACGAGCTGGATCTTTAATGGCCTAAATGAACAAATGGGTTTCACCTTGTGATTATTACTGAGATGTGGTGGCAGTGTGATCATTGTTTTAATTTATATATTCCATGGTTCTTGACTTTGATATTTACAGATAATCAAGAATAACATGGAATTGACTTCCTTGCTGTGTGTAAGAAGTTGGATTATTCTGCTTTTCCATTTTGTTTCCCAGGAATATAATGGTTAAATAAATTAATATCTTTTCAGCCATACAACTGTTTCACTCCTGCAATCCATGCCTAAATGTACTTGCTCCACAACTGGTCAAAACTTTTCGCATCTAACTTTCTCCTTTATGTCACTCCTTAAAAAGTATCTCTGTTCAAGCATTTGGTTACCTGTTTTAATATTTCCTGCTGACATCTCCATCAATTTTTAAACAATAATATTTCTGTATGATTTTGCTGCATTCGCTGTGTAAATTGTTTCTGATGCAGCATGTTCTGGTACTGGTGATATACATGAAAGCAACCACAAGGAGGCACAATTGAGTTACGTGAGGAGGACCCCAGATTCCAACACCCACTCATACTTTGCTTCAGAATGGCATGTTGCCTTTCTTTGAATTTTCTGTTGATACAATATCAGATTGAATGTTTATTTAGTCCTGCCACTTAGTTAGCTTATTACAGATAATATGAACTTTGTGGGCCATGCGAACACTTATATATATATATATATACACACACACACACATTATATAGCTGACACATTTAAAGTTAGTTTGAATTCAGGATGAACAGTAATTCAGAATGAAAAGCTAATGCGCATGATGTGCTTTATTTAATATGCAGAGTGATTGTTGCTTCCCCAGCTAAAAAATGATGACTTAGACTTAACACAAGATCTACTGTTATTGGGTGATGTGTGTGTGTGTGTGTGTGTGTGCTGATATACATTTATTATGCAAGTGACAACAGTTTGTCACTCTCCTTGTCACTAAAGATGAGCAATTGTGAAGCCAATTTCATATGAGCTGCAGTATAGTAGCTTGTATCTCGTATACTGCAAATAGTCCAATTTACCAAAACTGATCTGATCTGGTGTTTATATTCTTACTTTCAGTATCTCATCTTAGACTTGCAACATATATCTTCACTCTTTCTCATCTGCAGTCACTTCATTTCCTATGAAAAGCAGAGTGCCTTGAAAATGTATTCAGCTTCCACAACTATTTTCATGTTAATGTTTCATTTTCTAAATGTAAAATATATTGAATTAGGATTTTTGAGGTAACCTACAAAACATTGTGCATCGTATCAAATCAAATAAAGATTGCAAAACCTGTTAACAATTTACTAAACATTTACATGTAAAACCAAAATTGAGAGGCCAAAAAAAATTCATCCCTTTTGGAATTACTATGCTAACGTTCCTCAGGTACAGTACTGTGTACTTTCTTACCAACTCACCTAATTTGTTGATTTAGAAAATTGGAGGATCACCTGAATAAATCCCTCTCTCTTTGTAAGGTCCAACTGCATGGTAGATTTTCAACAGACCAAATCAAAATGAAGACAAAAGACTATTCAAGGGAAGCCAGAGAAATAGTAATGGAGGAGCAGAAATCTGGGGAAGAGTACAAGACCATTTCAAAGGTGCTGAGCATACCATTGTAGTCCATTGTGGAAAAAGTGAGAAAAACATGAACAACAGCCACACTGCCTAGGTCAGGCTGTTCCTCTAAATTTAGTGACCAGAGAAGAATAGCACTTGTGAGAGAGGCTGCTGAGGTGGAAGCAGTCAGGTCTGTAGAGGTCAGTGGCTGCAACTGGAGATGAACTTCACAGCACCACAATCTCTAAAGCCTTGCACAGAAAAGGTATTTATGGAAGAATGTGAAGGAAGAAGACCTGGCTAAAAAAAAAAAGCATAACCTTACCCATAAAGACTTTGGAAAGCATCATTCTGAGATGTTGGTCATGACTAGACTGAACTCCTTTCTCAGCAAGGACCTGAACCCATTGCAATTTGCCTATCACCACAATAGGTCAACGGCAGATGCAATCTCAATTGCTCTTCATATGACTTTAGACCACCTGGACAACACAAACACCTAAATCAGGATGCTGTTCATCAACTATTGCTCAGCATTTAATACCATCATTCCCATAATCCTGATTGAGAGGTTGCAGCACCTGAGCCTCTGTACCTCCTTTTGCAATTGGATCCTCAACTTCCCAACTGGAAGACCACAATTTGTGCGGATTGCTCATAACATCTCCTCGCTGACAATCAACTCTGGTGCACCTCAGGAGTGCATGCTTAGCCCACTGCTTTACTCTCTATATACACATGACTGTGTGGCTAGGCTTAGCTCAAATACCATCTATAAATTTGCTGATGATACAACCATTGTTGGTAGAATCTCAGGTGGTGACGAGGGGGCGTACAGGAGTGAGATATGACAACTAGTGGAGTGGAGTTGCAGCAGCAACTTGGCACTTAATGTCAGTAAGACAAAAGAGCTGATTGTGGACTTCCGGAAGAGTGAGACAAAAGAATATAGAGGGATCAGAAGTGGAGAGAGTGAGCAGTTTCAAGTTCCTGGGTGTCAATATCTCTGAGGATCTAACCTGGTCCCAAAATTTTGATGTAGTTATAAAGAAGGCAAGACAGCAGCTATTCTTCATTAGGTGTTTGAAAAGATTTGGTATATCAACAAATACACTCAAAAACTTCTATAGATGTAATGTGGAGAGCATTCTGACAGGCTGCATCACTGGTGGGGGGGGGGGGGGCTACTGCATGGGACCAAAAGATGCTGCAGAAGGTTGTAAATTTAGTCTGCTCCATCTTGGGTACTAGCCTACAAAGTACCCAGGACATCTTCAAGGAGCGGTGTCTCAGAAAGGCAGCGTCCATTATTAAGGACCTCCAGCACTCAGGGCATGCTCTTTTCTCACTGTTACCATCAGGTAGGAGGTTCAGAAGCATGAAGGCACACACTCAGCGATTCAGGAACAGCTTCTTCTCCTCTGCCATCCAATTCCTAAATGGATACTGAACCCTTAAACATTCCCTCATTTCTTTTAATATATAGTATTTCTGTTTTTGGATGATTTTTAATCTATTCAACTGTAATTGATCTACTTATTAATTAATATTATTTTATTTTGTTTATTTTCTTCTATATTATGTATTGCATTGAAATGCTGCTAAGTTAACAAATTTTCTGTCATATGCTGGTGATAATAAACCTGATTCTGACTTACAAGGTCTGGAAGGAGGTCTTGTGGTCTTGTGGTCTTGGATGAGACTGAAATGGAACTTTTTGACCTCAACACTAAGCGGTATGTGTGGCATAAATCTAATACTGTGCATCAGCCAGGTAACATCATCCCTGTTATGTATCATGCTATGGAGATGCTTTTCAATGGAAGGGGGGAAATCTGGTCCGGAGTGATGTGTTGGGGGTTGAACCATTTGTCTCAGTTGTTGCATTTGACCTGTCTTTTCAAAGGGCAGTCAAACTTGTTCAGTATGGCGTTATTTGCGAGCTGCCCCAGCACATCTTCAGACTGTTGGTGGTTAACACAACCTTCATATTTCACTGTATGTTTTGACGTACGTGTTACTATTAAGTCTAATCTTGACTCCTTCATTTCCAGAAACATCTTTGTAAAGATCCCTACACATTCATGACATGAGTTTATATTGGATGCATTTTTGGACATCATGTTCAACTATGCCGCAGGGGTGTCAAACTCATTTTAGGTCATGGGCCAGATTAAGCAAAATGCAGCTTCATGCGGGCCGGATCAGTCGGACGCTTGCGAACGCAGCTTTCGTTGCCTCCGTTTTTTCAGCCTGCTCTCACGTGTCTCAGTCTCTGCTATAACTACAAAGTGTTTCACTTTACAAATTCCGTTTCTTATGAAGAAGACTGCCGAATAAACACTAAAAACCCTGAAAACCTGGTACCTGAATAAACTCAGCATTAGCCATATCATACGCCATAGGCGCTTCGATTACTGGGGCCAGCTTTAATAGTAATTAGATATCTCGCGGGCCAAAGATAATTCCACTGCGGGCCGGATTTGGCCCGCGGGTCTTGAGTTTGACATATATGAACTATGGGATCACCTAACATGATCTGTTGCTTTGAAGTGATTATATTCTGATTTCCTTATAGCACCAAGTGAACCACTAGAGGATGTGATCTTGACACAGGTATGTGACTTACTGAGATCTGGATCAGACCCAGAATGATTATGGATGTTACCCCCTTGAGGCAGCACTAGATGTAGATACTACGAATGGTGGGGAGAGATGTGCCTGTGATGTATTGGCCTGCGAACTTCGTTAGTCCATTCAATGATGAAGCTTAAAATTTTAGTCATTTAAAAAGGCATTGACTGAAAATGCAGAAAAGAGTAACTTTTCAGAAAGTGTGACTAACATGGTAGTGTTAAAGATGTCACTGAGAGCAGTCCCTGTTCCCATTTTACATTTGAAACCTGCTTTGCTGTGGTTGGTGACCTGTCATAGCAGTTCCTTTGGACAAAATCTTTCCCATTGTGCTGGGAGGAAATTGGTGATAGTGTCAAACAGGTGGCAGAGCAAACAATTTCACAAGCCTGCTGGTGACTGAGAGATAACATGATTGGTAGTTCCATTCTCTGGAACTTACATTGACTTCAGCTGAGCAACAGCGATTGTCTGTTTCTAGCTTGTTGGCCCTTCTTCAGCCACATGGACTCATAATGTTCCTTCAGGTCTTTTGAGATTCTGGATAAACGTCATTGGCACTTAAAAGACATTTGGCTTTTAGTCTCCAATAGTATAACATTGGCCTTTTTAGATGACGTAGAGGAGAGTGGAGATTCTCTTTCCTTACTTGTAGTTTCAGAGGAGTTCCTGCTCAACCTGCTGGGAAATGATATCTGTAAAGCCTTTCTACTGGAAAGAAGATGAGAGATGACCTCACTGTGCTCACCTTTGCCAGCGGATCATTTAGCATGCAGGGTCTGCCTAGGGCTGATGCTATGCAGATGGATGGTGTGAAATCAATATTTTCAAATGTTTGTTTCCACTTTTCTAAACTGAATATTTATTGTTATTATTTCTTTTTTCTTCTGTATTTGTACGCCATCTTTGACTCTGTACATTGGTTATCTGCTCTTTTAGTTTAGTCTTTCATTGATTCTATTATGTTGTTCTTCCTTTCTGTACCTCGTGGTGCATCAGGTGGCAACCTTGCCGATTCTTTAGCATTTTTGTCTGTTGTTTTTCTACGAGGCGGAGTTGCTGGCTCAATGCCCAACCCAGCACGGATGGAAAGCGTGCAGATAGTGGCTGGATTCGAACCCGGGACCACTCGCCTCGAAGTCCAGTGCGGATGCCACTGGCCAGCTATTATGGTTATTGGATTTATTGAGTATGCCCACAAGAAAATGAATCTCAGGGTTGTATATGATGACATATATGTACTTTGAACAAGAGAAAATCTGCAGATGCTGGAAATCCAAGCAACACACAAAATGCTGGAGGAACTCAGAAGGCCCGGCAGCATCTACGGTAAAAGTACAGTTGATGTTATGAGCCGAAACCCTTCGGCAGGACTGGGGAGAAAAGCCGAGGAGTAGATTTCAAAGATGAAGTAAACAGCTGTGAAGTTGATTGGTGAGGTGAGGGAGGGAAAGGGGGAAGGAAAATGGAGAAGGGAGGGAGGGGTTGGGGGCACTAGCAGAAATTTGAGAAATCAATGTTCCTGCCATCAGTTTGGAGGCTACCCAAATGGAATACAAGGTGCTGTTCCTCCAACCTAAGTGTGGCTTCATCAGGAAAGTGGAGGAGGCCATGGATGGACATACCTGAATGGGAATGAGAAGCGGAATTAAAATGGGTAGCCACTGGGAGATCCCGCTTGTTCTGGTGGACAGAATATAGATGCTCAGTGAAGCGGTCTCCCGATCTACATTGGGTCTCACCGATATACAGGAGACCACACCAGGAGCACTGGACATAGTAAATGACCCCAGCAGACTCACAGGTGGAGTGTTGCCTCACCTGAAAGGACTGTTTAAGGCCCTGGATGGCAGTGAGGGAGGAGATATATAACGTGTGTAGCATTTGTTCCACTTGCAAGGATAAGTGCCAGGACGGACGTTAGTGCGGAGGGACAAATGGACAAGGGAGTCGCATAGGGAGTGATCTCTGCAGAAAGCAGAAAGTTGGGGGGGGGGGGTGGGAGAGGGAAAGATGTGCTTGGTAGTGGGATCCCATTGGAGGTGGCGGAAGTTTCGGAGAATTATATGCTGGAAGCTGGTGCGGAGGTAAGTGATGACAAGAGGAACCCTATCCCTGGTAGGGTGATGGGAGGATGGGGTAAGAACAAAATTGCGTGGAATGGAAGAGTTGAGGGCAGTGTTGATGGTGGTGGAAGGGAAGCACCTTTCTTTGAAAAAGGAGGACATCTTTGTTCTAGAATGAAAAGTCTCATCCTGAGAGCAGATGTGGCAGAGGCGGAGGAATGAAGAGAAGGGGATGGCGTTTTTGCAAGTAGTAAGGTGGGACGAGGTGTAGTCCTAGTAACTGTGAGAGTCCGTTGGTTTATAATAGACAGGGGTGGATAAGCTGTCTCCAGAGATACAGACAGTGAGATTGAGAAAGGGAAGGGAAGTGTCGGAAATGGATACTAGATTTATTTGGAATCTTGAACTAAAGGTGGGTATACAAAGTGATGAGGATAGATAGAGAAGAGAGCAAGAGTATTTTTCCCCTGGTAGGGCTGTTTAAGGCAAAAGGGCATGGGAATAAGGTGAGAGGTTGGTTCAGAGTTTTACTATAGTGTGCGGTTATAATCTGGACCACACTGCCTGAAGAGGTGGTGGAAGTAGGTGCTCTCACAACATTTTCAAAACATTGAGTCAAGAACTTTGATTGCCAAGGCATAGGAAGCTGAGGACCAAATTAGACTAAATAGTGCCATTAAATACAATGGTGAATCTACATGACACAATGGCCAAATGCAGTGGCTTTATGTATGAAAGTGTTCCTTTCGTGTTCTTTGAAAAGATTTGCATTTTTTGTCCAGCAAGGATGAAATGATTTATCATGAACTGATGGGATTTACTTTAGTTGGACAGTTGGTTTTGGCTGTCCCTGAAACTTCAGGGTGTTAATCTAGGTGGTGCAATCTACTGTTCAGTTTCCAAAGCATCAGCAGACAATTCTGTTTTACAGAAATTCTACCAAGATTTTGACATTATTTGCAGGTGAGACACTCACAGAAAAGTCTGAAGAATTAGCAAACTTGTCTAAATGGGAATTGACTGAGTTCTCCACCTTATAATGTGTGTTGCAATTGGATGCTTTTACAGTTTTGGGCCACAAAACCTGGTTGGGATTGTGAATCATTGTCTATTTTGCAGACCTCTGGCTGTTGGTTTATTTATTCACTTATTTACAGTTTTCCTACTTTCAGTTGGAGGGATGATGCCAATTTAGATGTCTGACTTCCTGCTTGTGCTGCGATGATATAACTTAATCAAGAGATAAATGCTGGGAATATCATAGACTCCTCATCTTAGCTGTGCTAATGTGGAACCAACACTCAAACCTTTAATTGGATAGTTTAGTAAAGAACAAACATGGCATACTTGCTTTCATCGGTCATGTTCATAGGTCCTTCTGGCATTTCGAGCCACACCGCTCAGCAACCCATGGTTTAACCATAGTCTAGTCACGGGACAGTCCAAAGCCATACTGGCTGGTTGAGTAACTGTGGGAGAAAATGGCAGAAAACCGGAGTACCCAAAGGAAACCCATGCTGTCACGAGGAGAACGTACAAACCCCTTACTGGTAGCAGTGGGCATTGAACTGGTACTGTGAATATTGTGCTAACCATTACACTACTGTGGTGCACTTGTTTAAAATGTGGAGTATTATGTGCACTTCTGGCTGCCACACAGTAAGAAGGATGTGAAGGCTTTGAAGAGAACGCAGAAGAAGTTTGCTAGGATGTTGCCTGGATTGGAGAATGTTAGCTAAGGGAGAAGGTGGCCAAATGTGGATTGTTCTCTCTACACGGAAATGTCAGAGGCTAACAGAAAAACTGATGTTATAAAATTATGAGGGGCATAAATAGGGTAAATAGCCAGAGTGGAGATACAAAATATTGTAGATGTGGAATCTGGAGCAGCATATAATCTGTTGGAGGAAATGTGTCTGTGGAGTTCCTCCTGCAGGTTGGTTTGACTCTCCTTCCCAGGGGTGAAGGGTCAAGTACTAGAGGGCTTAGATTTAAGGTGAGAGGGGGAACATTATTTTACACAGAATGGTGGGTGCTTGGAATGTACTGCCAGAGAAGGTTGCAGAAGCAGATATGGTAACAATGTTTAAGATGTTTAATCGGATGTGTGAGCAGTCCAGGAATGTAGGGATATGAGTGATGTATAGGCAGATAGAATTAGTTTAAATTGGCAACATGTTTGTATTTTTACTAAAAATTCAGCACGAACAGGTCTTTCCAGCTCAACAAGCTGTGCCACCCAGTAACCCTACCCTAATATCAGGACAATTTATGATGACCAATCAACCTGCTAACTTCTATAAGTTAGAAGTTCTGACAAGCTTCTGTAGATGTGTGGTGGAAAATATATTGACTGGCTGCATCATAGCCTGGTGTGGAAACACCAATGCCCTTGAGCAGAAAATCCTACAAAAGGAGTGGATACGGCTCAGTCCATCACAGATAAAGCCTTCACAACCAATGAGCGCAGCTACACAGAGGGTTGGTGCAGGAAAGCAGCATTCTTCATTAGAGAACCTACCAGCCAGGTCATGCTCTCTTCTCACTGCTGCCATCAGGAAGAAAGTACAGGAACCTCAGGACTCACACCACCAGGTTCAGGAACAGTTATTATCCATCGACCATCAGGCTGTTCAACCACAGATGATCACTTGCCCAATCACTGAATTGTTCCTACAACCTATGGACTCACTTTCAAAAACTCTTCATCACATGTTCTCGATATTTATTTATTGTTTGTTTGACTATTTACTTATTATTATCAATTTCTTTTATGTTTGCACAGTTCTTTGTCTTTTGCACGATGGCTGTCCACCCTGTTGCGTGCAGTCTTTCACTGATTCTATTACGGTTATTGGATTGATTGTGTATGCCTGCAAGAACATGAATCTCAGGGTTGTATATGGTGATGTATGTGTGCTTTGATAATTTACTTTGAACTGGAGCATCTTTGGGCTGAGCATGTAGAGGAAACCAGCTCAGTCATGGGAGATGGTGCAGAACTCTGATGCCCCGAGCTGTAGCAGCGGTGAGCTAACCGCTATGCTACAGTGATGGTGGTCTGCTGAAGGTCTGTTCGTGCGCCGTACTGTTCTATATTCATCATTGTTGTTCTTGTGGAAAGTGGCCAAACTTCATTTTCACTTCTAGAAATCATATCCTGACCTCTGTCACTTTAAGGCTTGAGATGAAAGTGTTCTCATGTGGAGAATGTAACAGGGCTACATTATAAGGTGTAAAGCATTGTTACATTGACAACCAATTTACTGATGCTTTTGATTCTGTGAATCAAAGACAAGCTCTGTATTTTATTGTGTGATTGATGATTCTTTTTGAACTCAGCTGATGGAAAATGATGTGTTTGGCTGTATTAATTTCTCTCCCCTTCCCTCACCTCCTCTGCCAGTGGGCATAAGGAGGAGTGTGGTCAACCAGTTCCTCAGCTATGTTCTGTGTATAGCATTGGCCCCAAGTGATTCATGATTGCTCAATATTGTTTCCAGTACACATGTGTAAAGGAGAACAAAATAATTATTACTCCAGATCCAATGCAGCATAAAAAGCACACAAAACAAAGAATACAACACTAATTTTAAAAAAAACACAATGGATATGAATCCGTAAGATAGCACATATACATAGATTGATAGTACATCCATAAAACGACGCGAGGCACGGGTGTGTCTGTACATAAGGTGACTAATGAGAAGTGAAGTAGTGGTGATTGGGGATGTGGTGGGGTGGATTAGTGGGTGGAGGTATTGATCAGGCTGACTGTTTGGGGAAAGTAAATGTTTTTGAGTCTGGTGGTTCTGGCATGAATGCTACATAGTCTCCTCCCTGATGGGAGTGGGACAAATAGTCCATGAGCAGGGTGGGTGAGATCCTTCATGATGTTACTGGCCCCTTTCCAGCACCGTAGTGGAAATATGTCCTTGATGGTGAGTAGGCTGGTACCGGTGATGTTTTGGGCACTTTTCACTACCCATTGTAGTGCCTTCCTGTCCGCAGTAGTGCAGTTTCCCTTCTGTGCAGCGATGTAATTTGTTAGGATGCTCTCCACTGTGTATCCGTAGAAGGACACGAGTGTAGATGTGCATAGTCCAGCTCTATCCAGCCTCCTCAGAAAGTAGAGGCAATGGTGAGCTTTCCAGAGAGGTTATGTGAGACGTGGACTCCCAGGAGTTTGAAATTGCTCACAGTTTCCACTTTTCTCCTTTGGTTGTGTACGTTAACACACTTGTGTGATTTGTACACTCAGTATGTTACCAATGCATTATTTAATTTTAAGTAAGATGTCTCTGCACCATCCATTTCATTGCACCCTGGTGTATGTGTACGACAATAAACTAATCTAATCCAAACTGACTCTTGGATTTCTGATTACTGCTATAATTAAAACTTTGATAGTGCTTTGGCTTTTTCATCTATCATTTATGCAGCCCATTTCCTAATCATTCTGGTGAAGTCTTTCCCTGAAAATACTTTTGCTGCAATATTTTAAGAAAAAATAAATTATTATTCAGGATTAAATATCTAAGCTATAAGGTGTCATCTCTCCTGAGTAGTGCGTTTGCTGGCTTGGATTTCCAAACAGGATCACTACAGTATGAAATGTTCAGTTGCATGGCGTATTAATTGAGATGCTTTCACACGAGATCTAGGCTTGGCTTTACATTTAAAACTCAGAATGGTGACAATTGATTATTCTGATAGTTATGTCCATCAGAAAAATTGCCTGCAGCATCACTCATTTCATCATCTGCTCCTACAATTATTTGTGTGTTCTTGT
Source organism: Hemitrygon akajei (assembly GCF_048418815.1). Taxonomy (NCBI): domain Eukaryota; kingdom Metazoa; phylum Chordata; class Chondrichthyes; order Myliobatiformes; family Dasyatidae; genus Hemitrygon; species Hemitrygon akajei. The sequence goes on along the minus strand of NC_133135.1, from coordinate 88,582,929 downwards.
TGTTTTGCATTCTCTGTCTGCTGAGTATCAATCTCCTTTGTCCAGCTTCCATAAGTTGAAAATATATCCTAACTCTGACCAAATCCAGTTTACTGACTTTATCTCTTGGCCCTTCATTGCTTTTGATTTCTTATCTCTCTTCCAGTGGTGAAGCACACATGGAATAGTGGTGTCATGTTTTACAGGAGAGAAATTCAGAGACATCTGTCATGGTGGGAGATCTAGTATCCATACCTTTGATTGGTTTAGCAACACCACTACATGCTCAGCTATCTGCTTCCTGAAGGGTACAGCTGACCTCCTGGTTTGCATTTGATGGTGACTGGGCAGATATGAACAATAAACGCATTTCACATTGTCCCCAAAAATCCATTTGCTGCAGATAGTACTGTCCAGTGAATACCTCTGGGCAGTCAACACAGAGATAAACGTTTACTTTCACAACAAGAACTCCCGCTGTGGTGATGTGTGGTCCTACCGTAGCGCTGAATCAAATAAGACTGAGCTTGCATGGAATGTTGTGGTCTATCAGCGAGAGAATCACAATGTACTGTCTGCGGGCTAGGATGTAAACTCCAAACCCCTCACTGCTCTTCCTTTACTGTCACATTAATTGATCGATCCTGATTCAATACGAAGTGCAAAAGGATCTGAGGGAACTGATGCTCGGCAATCATAAACTTTATGCCAGTCTGACAAAAGTGGCAGCTTAGCAGTCTACAGATGTCTGAGTTACACACTCTCATAGAGTGCGGATCAAATCAAAGCTCTGCAGTCTTGTCACACCTAGTTGTAAATGTTTGGAGAACCTAGAGGGCAACCGGGAGTAAAAAGCTTCATATAACCATATAATGATTACAGCACGGAAACAGGCCATTTCGGCCCTTCTAGTCCGTGCCGAATGCTTACTTCACCTAGTCCCACCTACCTGCACTCAGCCCATAACCCTCCATTCCTTTCCTGTCCATATACCTATCCAATTTTTTTTTAAATGACAATATCGAACCTGTCTCTACCACTTCTATTGGAAGCTCGTTCCACACAGCTACCACTCTCTGAGTAAAGAAGTTCCCCCTCATGTCACCCCTTAACTTTTGCCCTTAACTCTCAAAGAATATTCTTCATGAATATTCTCAACCCATACATCCCCCTATTTTTTCCCGACCACACAGTCTAAATTGTTCTATGTGAATAAAATGACTGCTGTACAAGAATAGTGGCCCTACTTCTAGATATAAATTTAATTAGTTCTTTTATTATCTGTTGGACAGCTCCAGTTTAGACTACCTCATCACAAGCATTGGTAATCACCAGCCTCCTGTTATTTAAGACATTGAACCAGAGGCAGAATTAGGTTTAATATCATCGGCATATGCCGTGAAATTTGTTGTTTTGCGGCAACAGTATATTGCAATATATAGTAATAAAATGATAGATTAATACATTACAATGAGAAGAATATATATTTAATTAAATAAGTAAGTTGTGCAAAATGAAAGGGGAGAAAATGGAATATTGAAGAAGGTTTTGTGGGTTCATTGTTCTGATGGTGGAAGGGAAGAAGCTGGTCCTGGAACGTTGAGTCTGTGTCTTCAGGGTCCACCACCACTACTTTGATGGTAGCAATAGTCCTGGTTGATGGGGTCCTTGATGATGGATTCTGAGCCATTGCCTTTTGAAGGTGTCCTGGACTCTGGGGAGGCTGGTGCTTGTGATGGAGCTGGCTGCGTTTCCAGCTTTCTGCAGCTCTTTTAGATCCTGTGAAGTGGCATTTCTACACCAGACGGTGATGCAACCAGTTAGAATGTTCTCCACAGTACATCTGTAAAAATTTGAGAGTGTTTTTGATGACGTGCCGATTCTCCTCAAACTCCTGAAATATACTGAAATATAGCCCCTGTCGTGCCTTCTTTGTAATTGTATCAATATGTTCGGCCGAGGATAGATCTTCAGAGATGTTGACATCCAGTAAGTTGGAACTGCTCACTCTTTCCACTTCTGATCCTTCAATGAGGACTGATGTGTGTTCCCTCAACTTCCCTTCCTGAAGTCCACAATCAGTTCTTTGGTCTTATTGAACATTGAGTGCACGGATGTTGCTGCGACACCACTCAACTAGCTGATTTATCTCACTCCTGTACACCTCCTTGTCACCATCTGAAACTGTGCCAACAATCGTAATGTTGTCAGCAAATTTATACATGCTGCTTGAGATGTACCTAGCCACGCATTTGTGGGTGTAGAGAGTAGAACAGTGGGCTAAGCACACATCCTTGAGGTTCACGAGTGTAGACTACCAGCAAGGAGATGTTATTTCTGATCTACACGGTCTGTGGTCTTCTGGTGAGGAAGGTAAGGAGCCAGTTCCAGAGGGAGGTAGAGATGCCCAGGTCTTGGAGCTTTTTGATTAGAACTGAGGGTATGGTTGTGTTGAATGCTGTAGCTGTATTCAGTGAACAGCAGCTTGACATGACCGTTACTACCGTTCAGGTGATCCAAGGTCAAGTGAAGAGCCAGTGAGACTGCGTGACTGTAGACCATTGTAGTGTTAAGCAACTTGCAGCGGGTCCAGTTCCTTGCTTCTGGCCATTGTTCGGGCATCTTCTAGAGTCAGGGTATATAGCAAATATTAATTTCACCAGCAACTGATCTTCAAATTTCAATGCGGATTGCAAATTAGATTCAAAACAGAGCTCAAAACAATTAGGCCTCAGACACCTGCACATGCGTCAGTGGGGGTTAACAGTCACTTTGGGTGTCGGGAGTGTGGGTGCGAAGAAGGTGGTGTGTGATAACCATATGTAATTCAATGGAAGCATTGTAGATACATTGTAACCAGAGAATTGTCCTGCTGTTACTTTTGATCTTTAGCATATAATAATATCATGTAATATTGGGTTGAGAGGCCTCTTCTTATGATCCTGTGGTTGTGTTGGAAGCTCTGTGGAGTGGGTGATTATAGTGGCAATTCCACGTGCTGCAGATGATGAAGGAGCAAAATTTCTCATTAAGCCATATTTAAGCCTTATGCTAATTGTACGTATGCAAACCAGATCTCATTCATCCACATGAAGCAGTTTTGCTTGCAATCTACCTGCATTTTATACCCACATCTATTTATTCTTTTCTCTCTCCCATATATTTTAGATTTCTGCATCTTTATGCCAGCACTTTGCTTTTCTCTCTTGCTATCTACTCAAAAAAACACAAAAATATATGTACAGAATATGTAAATGTCTGTACGGTAAAGAGCTTTTGTACTTTATATTCAGGCATTTGTATATTGTTGCCACTGAGTAGTTAGTTAGTGAATTATCCAGCTTAGAATGAGGCCATTTGGCCTGTTTGGTTTATGCCAGCTATTTGAACGTGTTATTCAATTAGTCTTATTCCCCTCTGTTTCCGTTGTTTGTGTAATATTGCTTTGAAAGTTAGTGTTAAATCTGCTTTTGCCCATCTTTAAGGCCCTGGAGGGGATGCAAAGAAAATCTGCAAATCTGACTTTAAAAGTGTGAATTGACATATTGCAGGTCTGGTTTAAGTAGGGAACAGCAAAACAACAACAATAATTGCAGTTACCTTAAATCTGAATTTGAATTTAAATCTGTGGTTCTATTTGTGTCAGATAGCATCTGTGAGAGAGTTAATGAAATCAGTAACCCTTTGTCAGAAATGCACTCAGTGGCCACTTTATTAGACACCTCTTGTACTTAATAAAGTGCCACTGAGTGTAGGTTCATGGCCTTTTGCTTCTATAGCCCATAAACTTCAACGCCTGACATGTGTGTTCAGAGATGCTCTTCTGCATTTGATCTACTGTTGCCTTCCTGTTAGCTTGAACTAGTCTGGCCATTGACCTTTGTCATTAACGAGGTATTTTCACCCACACTGCTCACTAGTTTTTTTTTAATTTGTTTCTCATACCATTCTCTAGAAACTGTTGCGCGTGAAAATTACACGAGTTTGGTAGTTTCTGAGATACTCAAACCATCCCATCTGGCACCAACAATCATTCCACTGTCAAAGTCACTTAGATCATATTTCTTCCTCATTCTGATGCTTGGTTTGAACAACAACTGAACCTCTTGGCCATGTCTGCATGCTTTTATGCATTGAGTTGCTGCCACATGATAAGCTGATTAGATTTAAAAAAAATTTTTTTTATTAGTTTTTCAAAACATTTTACAAAATTAAAAACCCCAAATCCCAATGAGGAGCATTAATACAGAGCAAGGTTAAGCATACAATAACAATATGCTACACAGGAAGAGAATTTAACAAAAAAGCACCTAAATTAAAGACAAGTGAGCTTAGTGTCCTCCCCAAACCCCACAACACAAGAAAAAAAACCAATTCCAGACCAACCACCACACAATATAGAGAGTATAAGTCCGGACAGTCAAACTCCCAGACTGTAAATACACTTAGCAACAGAGGATAATAATGCCTACTACCAGAAAAAAAAAGGGGAGCTGAAAGCAAGGGACTGAAAAGAAAAAGAAACCCTAGTCAAGAGGAAGGTTATGAAAGTACTCGATAAAAGGCCCCCAGATCTTATGGAACTTTAAATCCGAATTGAGAACTGAATAATGAATTTTTTCGAGGTCCAAGCAGGCCATAATGTCGTTAAGCCATTGCGCATGAGTGGGCGGGGCAACATCTCTCCATCTAAGGAGGATCAAGCGTCTCGCCAGGAGAGAGGCAAAGGATAGTATTCGGCATTTGGTCGGACCCAGACATAAATCTGTCTCGCCCCAAAAACCGAACAGAGCAATTAAGGGGTTAGGTTCTAGGTGCTGATTCAGAATACCCGATAGTGTAGTGAAGACATCTTTCCAGAATTTCTCCAAGCTAGGACAGAGCCAGTACATATGGATGAGAGAGGCCACGCCCCTCTTGCATTTATCACAGAGCGGACTAATGCTAGGGTAGAATCGAGATAGTTTAGATTTAGACATATGGGCTCTATGAACAATCTTAAACTGTAAGAGACAATGGCGAGCACAAAGAGAGGTTGAGTTAACCGATTTGAGAACTGAGTCCCAGCTCTCCTCGGATAAGGAGATATTTAAATCCTGCTCCCAGGCCATTTTAATTTTATCCACAGGGGCCCGTCGTAAGGCTGCTAGTTTATCTTGGATAATTGAAATTAAACCTTTACCTAGTGGATTAATGGAGAGAAATAGGTCCATAGCATTTTTCCTGATTAGATATTTGCATTAACGAGCAGATGTACAGGAGTGCCTAATAAACCTCACCCACATCTCCTTCATTTCCTCCACATCTGCCCTTACCCTATCCTCCCATGATCATAACAGGGATAGAGTTCCCTTTATCCTTACCAACCACCCCCAAGTCTCTATGCAGTACATCATTCTCCATAACTTCTGTCATCTCCAACGGGATCCTATCACTAAACATATCTTTCTCTCTCCCTGCCCCTCCTCCTGCTTTCAGTCGGGATTGCTCTCTATGTGACTCCCTTGCCCACTTGTTCCTCCTCACCAATCTCCCTCTTGGCACTTACCCCTGCAAGCGGGACAGATGCTACATGTTCTCCTACCCTCCTCCCATTCAGAGCCTCAAACATTTCTTCCAGGTGAGATGACACTTCACCTGTGAGTCTGTTGGGGTCATCTGTTGTATCCATTGTTCCCAGTGTCACCTCCTCGACATAGATCAGGGGACTACTTTGTCAAGCAGCTTTGCTCTGTCCATCGCAAAGAGCAGCATATATTGGTGGCTACCAATTTCAATTCGATTTCTCATTCCCTTTCTGATATGCCTACCTATGGCCTCCTCTACTGACATAATGAGGCCCCTCTCGGGCTGGAGAAGCAACACCTCACATTCCGTTCCAGGTAGCCTCCAACTTGATGGCATGAACATCGATTTCTCCAACTTCTGTTAATTTCTTCTCCCCTCCTCCCTTCTCTCTTTTTGCCATTCCCCATTCTGGTTACCCTCTCTACCCCTTCTCTTTTCCTCAACTTCCTATCACCTCCCTTTGGTTCCCCTCCTCCCCATTCTTCCACAATGCCTATCCACAATACCCCTCCTCCTATCAGATTCCTCCTTTAGCCCTTTAACTCTTCCATTTATCAGCCCCAAGCTTCCTACTTCATCACTCTGCCCCATCTTTCCCCTCACCTGGTCTGGTCCATCACCTGCCAGCTTGTACTCTTCCCCTCCCTCCAGCTTCTTATTCTGGTTTCCAGTCCCAATGAAGCTCGAAACATCGCCTGTTTATTCCCCGTAGATGCTGCCTGACATACTGAGTTCCTCCAGCATTTTATATGTATTTGATTTCCAGAAAGAAGAATGGTTGAGATACCAAAGGGGATATGTGCAATGTAGCTGAGACTGAGGGGAATGACAATTCAGATGGTGGTGGTTCTGTCTGAGCAAGGTGGTGAAGGCTTGTTAATTGTCGCTGATGAGTCTGGAGGAAGTTTGAAGAGAATGAGATGAATGAAGACAGAGGGAAATTAAAATAAAGAAAGCTAGAACTATGCAAGACTAAACAGTTTCTGGAAATCTGAACGAAAGAGAATGTTAAAAGGAAGGCAGGTAGAATTTGTGCATAGAAAATCTGATTGATATTTCAAAATTGGTGACTTTTCATCAGTGTTGGGATGTATACTGGAGTTAGGGTATCTAACAAATATTAATTTCACCAGCAACCAATCTTCAGATTTGAACGTAGATTGCGGATTGCATTTAAAATAGCTCAGAACAATTAGACCTCAGACGCTGGCATATATGTGAATATGGCCTAGAGTCAGTGGAGATACGCATTCATTTTGGGTGGCTGGACTGTGGGTGCAAAGAAGGAGGTATGTGAAAACTATATGTAATTCAAAGGAAACATTGTATGTAGATAAGTTGTAATGACAGAATTGCCCTGCATTAGGGCATTAGGCTTTGATCTCAAGCATATAAAAATGTCATGTAATATTGGCTGGAAGGACTTTGCTTACAAAAGAGTCTCAAGTAGCTAGCTGCCTGTTGTGCTGAATAAGCTTCTAAATCCACTCCCTTCAATGTCTGTCCGGTGATTTTGTTGACAATACAATCATCAGAACAAATTGGAAAGGCTGGCTACCTGACTTGCTGTTCCAGGATTTGACCAGGCAGCAAGATGTCTCAAAGACAAGGTTTGATATTTAGGTGATGTTGGTAGAGAACCAATGTAATTGCTGTGAAAATTATCAGGTGTGTGAAATTGGTGACAATGGGGCATGAAACATCATTGAATTCCCAGTTAAAGTTCCTGACCTCATCATCCCTGAGGCCTGACATGGTCATTCTGTCAGAAACCTTGAAGCAACTGACAGTGCCTTGGAAGAGGAGATTAAGGAGGTGTTTGAGTTTAAGAAATCTCAGGAGCTGGTAGAGCAGTGCCAGAGACTGGGGTGGAGGGCACAATGTGAGCAAGTAGAGGTGGGCTGTAGACATTTTGCTGGCTGCTCGCACTGGCATTATGGGGTCACAAAGAAAGGAGCCTTCAGGACTGTCACAGGGGCAGCTGAACAAGCCTCCAGATGGCCATGGATCAAGGAGTGTGATCCGTGGACCACTGCTGCTGGGGTCTGATCAACCTGGGCGAGGGTGTCTGATGTTGAAAGACTGAAACACCCGATGACCCCAGGCCACATCAGTAATGATGTGTCCCAGAGCATCCTACGATGTATCTCAGTGTCATTAATTCCCATTGTACTAGAACACAGGCACAAGCATTTAAATGCTCTGGTGAACTAGTTTACATTTCCTACAAACAGGAGTTTATTGGCATAAAGAAAGCTGCATTCCTTTGTATTTTGGATACTGTTCGTGATAGTGAGCACGATGAATACTGTAAAGAATAATTAAAATATCACAAGTGAGAGGAATAACAGATTTTCCTTGAATTATTACAGGGATGAAACTTAAAGCTGCAATTTTTACCAGTAATTTATCAGAGGAAGCTTGATTCTCTTTGGATGGACCCTTAAGTATTAATGGCCTTGGCTGTAAAAATTGCAAACATCTGGTGCACTGATGAATTCATCACTCACTGCAAGAACCTCCGTGAAGAAAATTCTTATTCTCTTTCTGTGCATGGTGAAGGAGAGAGGCCAGGGCGAGAGAGGCCGAAACATTCCTTTCAAACCTGTCTGAATAAAGCCAAGGAATTCTTGGGGAAAGTCAAGTTTAGGGACGGCAGGATGGTGGGAGTATGTTGTTTTGGCTCCAGTAAGTAAGTCTTACAGGCCAGATATATTTGGTATTATAGTATGTGCTGGACTACAGGAGCTCAGTGTTTTTGCCTTGTCACTATTCAGGCAAGGTCAGTATTTGAGATGAGACTCAATCCTTTTGGGGGCTGTAATGTGAGTGGTTAACTTACCTGCCAGTCTGTGGTAAACCATGTATATCTGTCTGGACACGCCCCTCTGCTGACTGCTCCTGTGGCTCCTCCCACAGACCCCTGGATAACGGCGATTGTGTCACTGCTCCTCCCACAGTCCAGGGCAGTCATCTGGCATGGATGTGCTCCATTTTACTGCTAATAATAGCCTTTCAGTATTTACTCTACTTCCAGTCTTTTGGAGTTAGTGATAGTGTATCACAGTCGAAAGCCACTTTTCCTGTGCTGGGTGCCGATTGACCTGTTTTGCTGTATGCAGCTGCCTTCTCCCATTGGCTGGCTTTTGTGCCATGGCATCAGCTTCTGGTTTTAGGCATGCCAGGGGTATGCGAATACTGTGCACGAGACAGTCTGTCTCTTAGCTAGGGGCTCCCTTCAGGCAGGACTGAAGAACCATTGGGGAAGTGTGTTGCCGAAGGGGGGCCTGCGTACACACTTAGCTGAGTACCTGTTTGTTGAAAGTTTAGTGTCGTAGGTTTGTAACTTAGGACTTAACAAAGTACCTTTTTGAGTTAGAAATGTTATTGAATGTTTAGCGTTATAGTTTTGTAACGGGGGGGGGGCTTAGATAAGGACTTGTTTGACTTGGCTGCTCAGTTGTGTTTAACAGTTTGCTTGCAATAAGTGTCTTCTCTTCCACTTATCTAGTCCGTGAATATGCTTTTACATAACATATGGCATAGTTGACAGGGTTCGGTGAGTGTAACAGGAATTTCAAATGTTCATGGATAAGAGCAAGTGAGATAACCCCTTGTATGAGGAGTGCTGAGTCCTGGGCTTGGCAGTCTCACCAACCTACAGGCAAGCCATGGCATGCCGGTACTGGGATTGGATGACAAGTTGGACTCCCACGCAGGCAAGATCTGTGTTAAATGAAGTAGGGGTCCCGGACAAGAAGGGGAGCCAGAGGGGTGCCTTTAGGCTGCTGGCAACCATCATAAAGCACTAGCACTAGATGTTCGCACGGGGGAGCTGGAAATAGCAGGGTTGGGAGATGGGGGTATCCGGCTGCATGGTGAGGATGGAGAAGAAAGAGTAGAGCAGGTTCCTATGATTCTCACTCAAAATGATCACCCTCCCCCCATGCACCCGAGGAATTACAGGCCAGAGCGGTGGCCATGTGGTCCCATACCTGGCATGGGAGGCTTTGGCCCATGGCCCCTCTTGACCCTCATGGGACAGGAGGTGAATGAGGAATGTGGGGGGAGTAGTACAATGGACCCCTCTGATACAACAGAGATCAGGGAATCCTCAGTCGAAGAACTGGCAGGATTAGGGGGAATAAGTACTGGCAGAAGCTGAGAGAACCTCTGGCCATGTGGTTGTTGAGGATATGAGATGGAGGGGTACTGGAGTGGGTCTATCAAATAGAGAGATGGGCACCCTATAGTGGCTGTCAGCCCAGCAATCGGTCAATAGCATCCTGAGGATGCTGTCCACTGCCCATGAAGGGAATAAATCCTTCTGGGATCAGATGGCAGTGGCAGTCAAGGCCAGGTACTCCTCCGTTCTTGAGTCGGATAAAGCCCCGGGCAGGGTAAAGCAGATAGAGGAAGGGACCAGCGCCCTTGCCAGTAGGCTCCAATTACAGGTGTATACAGTGGTAGACCACCAGGTGATTCCGAATTAACCCCTGCCATGGTTGGGCACTTGGTTAAGACAGCAGCTCCCCACTTGAAAGGGGTGGTGCTGCCTTTGATGGGGCTGGCATTTGGGGGTACCGTAAATGCACCCATTTGGTTGGAATACTCGGGAGAAGGTATGCCTAGCTGGGTCTAGAAGCTGGATAAACAGATCAGGAGCATTAAGGTGGGGAGGGTGGGATCTTTTCTAAATCCTACCCAGATAAGGGTTTGTTTTATCCAGTGGTTCCCAACCTTTTCTATGCCCCACACCCCTAGGAAATGTTTGATTAATGTTCGCACCCCCTACAAAAGTAATATCACATTTGAAGGTGAAGAGGTCTAATTTCTAATTTTTGAACCAGAAATTGAACCACATACAATACTGCGGGTGAACAAACTGAATTTAAAAAAATAAGCTTTTAACTCAGTGCATAAAATGCAAATATAAATTGAGCAATTAGATTCTAATTTATTCAGAAAAAATTGTAAACAGTAAAATCAATTCCAATTGTGAACATAAAATTCAATGATTTCTTTGCTCCTGCTTCTCATTCATGATTTTGTCAAAACGTGGAACTTTCTTGCTGACTGCGATCCACAGGTCTGCCTGTGGATTCAGGCGATTCCTAGATTTTGTCTTGATTGACAAAAGAGAACTGAATCCAGATTCACACAAGTATGTTGTTGCAAATGGAATGAGGACACGGAGTGCTTTTCCACCAAGTCTTGGGAACATATCCAGTGCTGCACACCAAAACTCCTCCAAAGTCTTGCTTTCAAATTGCATTTCAAGAGCTCAATTTGTCCGCAAATCAATAAGATCTTCCTTCAGCTCTTCATCATCTGACATTTTCTCCAAATTGTTGGAATATGGATTCATGATCCATTCTTCTGAAATCTTCAGGTCTCCAGCAGCAAAATATCCATCAAACGATTCTGACAGCATTTCCAAATGAGCCACAATTTCTTCATGCACAGTAGGAGTTATGGATCCGGCATCTTTAACCATCTCTTCTAGTGAAGGAAAATTTGAGAGACTGCCTCTTTCCATCCTTCGACGCCAAAGACGTAACTTTTCTTTGAAGGCATTCAACTTTTCACAAGCCTTCAATATGTTTATCCCTTTTCCTTGAAGAGGAACACTCAGGTCATTCATACGAGTGAAAATGTCAGCTAAGTAAGCCAGCATTTGGGCGAATTCCTGTGATTCCATTGCCCCAACCAGATTACATTCACACTCCTCCAGAAAAACTTTGATTTCTTCCTGCAGTTCAAAGAAGCGGGTTAAAGCTTGTCCTCGTGACAACCAACGGACTTCTGTGTGGAAAAGCAAAACTGAATGCTCACTTCCCAGATCCTCACAAACTGATTTGAAGATGCAATGGTTCAAAGCATGCCCCCGATCCAGCTGATGATCTTCACACAAGTATCAAGGATTTTCTTCAAATTTGGAGGCAATGTTTTTGATGCCAAAGCATGCCAATGAAGAAAACAATGTGTAACTTGCAAGTCTGGAATCTCCTTTTTCATCAATGTAGAAAAGCCAGATTTATTTCCAAGCATTGCAGGTGCCCCATCAGTGCACACAGAACCAATGACTTTGATATCTAAATCATGTTTGGCAAATAAGTCTTTTACCAGCTGCATCATATCCTTTGCAGTTGTGTTTGTTTTCAGATCTTCACAAAACAAGAAATCTTCCTTCACAGCACCATCATTGACATACCTCACTAATGTGATGAGTTGACTACAACTGGAGACATCAGTTGACTCATCCAACTAAATAGAGATTTTAAGAGGTCTAGCTCTGACATCTGAGATGACTTGGTCCACAATATCTTCACTCAAATCACTGATACAGTTGTGAATGACATTATTTGATAGGGGCACCTGTTCAAATTTTTTTCTTGCTTCTTTGCCCAGGATAATTGTTGCCATTCCAGTGCACATGGCTTGATGAGATCTTCCGCAATTGTATGGGGCTTCTTGGATTTGGCCACTTTATATGCCACTTGGTATGAAGCAAGAAGTAGTGGTTTTTCAACAGAAACGAAACCTAATTTTGGAAGAGTTCCTTGTGAATCAAAATGAGCTATTTTGATTTTCAATGACCCAACATCATGTCCTTCAACATCAGCTCTGCCGTGCTTGTTCTTGAAGTGCTCTTGAAGCTTGGATGGCTTCAGATTTGAGTTGGAAAACACAACGCTACAAAGAATGCACTGGGGTTTTTGCAAGCCATCATTTCCTGTTGTGCAAGTGAAACCAAATTACACATAGTCATCATTCCATTTCCTTTTTGGCATGATGAAGGGTTAAGGGTAAAGAGAAAAATATGAGCTAATATGAGAAAAACTATCTGACTAAGTCAGGGATGACCGCTTTACTCAACCAGACACGCCTATAACAAAGTATCGGGAGAAATACACTTTCGAATATTATATTATGATATTATCTGCGGTTATGCCAAGATAAATCATCAGGTGGAAATGCTACGGGGACGCGACGCGACTTATTAGGCTACTCTCTACTGAATTTACACACCTATTTCCAATTATTACCGGAGATATGAACTCCCATCACATGATTCAAAGTCCTCGGTGCTAACCATGATACCTCCTCAACTAACACAATTCAAAATTATCAACAATTCAAGAAAAAAACCTTTTAAGAGAAAAAAACCTTCAAAATTCAAAAACTTCTTTAATGCATTGAGACAAATACAAATGAATGACTTCAGCTGCTTTTTATCAAAATGCCGCTTTAAAAAATTTTATAATTGAATAATTTACCTACTGTCTGCGGGTTTGGTTTTAACGCGGTCGTTACTCAATGGTTGATTCGGGATGTATAAAGATTTTGGCATTATGAGATGATGTTTAACTCTAAGATGTAACCTTCTAGCTAACATTGATGAGACTCCTCAACTCTGAGGTGTAACTCCCAGGTAACACTGATGAGAATCCTCAACGCTGACTCGGGCAGCGGGAGACTGGAGTGAGTTTATGTCTCTCTCGACTCGGGCAGCGGGAGACTGGAGTGTGCTTGGGACAAACGTTACTACTACTTCTCAAGGCACACTAACAGCTGGCTGAGTGATGACTCGACACTCAAGGACACTAGGCACTCTTTGTCGCACCCCCTGAAATTCCATTTCGCACCCCCTGGGGGTGCGGGCACCCCAGGTTGGGAACCCCTGGTTTTATTCCTCGCCAAATTATTTGTCTTGGAATCAGGGCTCCCTATATCCCTCACTGGAGGCCCTACAAAGGGCAGTGGTGGACCTCCAGCAGCAGCAGGGGTCCAACATTGGGTGGCACCCTCCCACCCGCCTCGCCTAGCGGTGAGGTCGAGGGTCCCTGCAGATATGCTTGGCAGCTGGGGGAGCCAGAGGCTTTGTGTACCCATTGAGGTACATTGGAGGAAAGGAAAGGTACAGTGATTGATGAACACTATAGATGAGCATAAAAACATTCCAGGTAACCCCAATATGGTGGTCCCTGGGTTACAGTCAGGGATTTAGGGGGTTCCCTTCTTCCCAGCTGGGAGGTTACCCTGCAGGTGGCCATCGGACTAGGCCAACCAGTACCCATGAATGTCTTGGTGGTGGCATTTCCTGTGCACTCTGGGTATGGATATGCTGAGGAGTAGATCCTGCAAACAAGTAAAGTTTTTTTTTACATTTGGGGTAGCCCAGGTGAAGGTACTGGTGGGTTTGGCCAAATGAGAGTGTTTAGTGTTTCCACTCCCTTCAAGGCTGGTCGAACAGTACCGCACCACAGAGATTGCGGAGATTGTAGATGCCCTTTCGTGGAAGGGAGTAATTCGCCCTGCCACCTCCCTCTCTAGCTATTGTGGAAGAGGGATGGAACATGGTGCACGATGGTCAATTATTGACCGCCTCTCACAGCAGTGTTTCAGATGCGGTGACCATTATCGAGGAACTAGGGAGGATAGAGAGGGAAGCTTTGGTATGTGATAGTGTACCTTGACAGTGTCTTCTTCTCCATTCTCTGAGTCCAGAACCATAGGACCAGTTCACCTTCATGTGGGGGGGTTGGTGAGGAGATATTATAGCCTTTCTGAGAACCGGTGGGCTACAACCATGGTGGGAGGTCATTCTTTGTGGGGCAATATGAGGTTTGAAAAGAGCTTGGGGCTTTCTGGAACTTTTTGATGGGCTGCAATCATAATGATCTTTTTAGGCACTCAGCAGGGACAGATAAAAAGTGAGGTGTAAGCTGAGTGGCCAATGTTGGAGTGAACAGCGTTAGAGTGGCCAGGCTTTAGCTCAACAGGCTTGGGTCAGAACAGGCACAGGCTAGAACTTAAGCTTGAGAAGTTAGAGATATAACAAGTGTAGGCAGGATGATGGTTAAGTCAGTGGAATGTTCCTCCTGTGAGATGTGGGATTTCAGGGTACCTGACAATCTCCCTGATGACTACGTCTGAAGGAAGTACATCCAACTGCAGCTCCTGAGTGACAAGGTCAAGGAACTTGGGCTGGAGCAGGATGCACTCAGGATCATCTGGGAGCTGAAACCCTCATAAGTGAGACTTTTACTGAGGTGGTCACACCCAGACTGCAGGCTTCAGATGGTAGATGGCTGACCATCAGGGAGCGTAAGGGGAGTAAGCAGTCAGTGCAGGTTCCCCTGTGGACATTGCAAATGGCAACAGGTATCCCCTTTGGATATAGTTGAGGGGAGGCAAATGGCCTCTCAGGGCTCAGGGCACAGCAGCAGCAGCCAGGCCAGTGGCTCTGCGGCTGCCACTGAGGCTCAGCAGGGAAGGGCAAAGTCGGGCAGAGCGATAGTGGTAGGAGACTCAATCGTTACGGGGAGGGACAGGAGATTCTGGCCGGGAAAGATGTGTTGCTGTAGTGTCCAGGATGTCTCAGTGCAGCTGCAGAATCTTCTCAAAAGGTAGGGTGAGCAGCAGGTCGCCACGGTGCATATTGGCGCCAATGGCACAGAAGGGGGGAAACGGGTTTTCAGTAGTTTGTGCAGGGAGTTAGAGAAGAGGCTGAAGAGCTGGACCTCCAAGGCAGTGATCTCTGGATTAATCCCAGTCAGGCCAGGAACAGGATAGTACAGGTGAATGAGAGGCTGAGGAGGTGGTGCAAATGACAGCGTTTCAGGTTTCTGGATCATTGGGATCACTTCGGGGGAATTATGACCTGTAGAAAAAGGATGGGTTGCATCAAAACCAATATCCTTGTGGGCAGGTTTGCTCAAGCTGTTGGGGAGGATTTAAACTAATTTGACAGTGGGACGGACCTGTATGATGAATACAGGATTGAAGATGTTATATTTAAACGCACACAGTATATATGGAATAAGGTCAATGATTAAAGGTGATTAGAGAAATTAGAGACTGGTAGGTATTACACTATGGGCATCACTGAGTTGTGGCTGAAAGAAGATCATAGTTGGGAGCTTAACATCCAAGGATATACATTGTATCGAAAGGACAAGCAGGTCAGCAGAGGGGTTGAAGTGACTATGTTGGTAAAAAAAAATGAAATCAAGTCCTTAGAAAGAGGTGACATAGGTTTGGAAGATGTAGAATCCTTTTGGGTAGAGTTAAGAAACTGCAAGGGTAAAGAGACCCAGGATGTTGGATATAAATTACATTGGGAGGTAGAAGAGGCATGTAAAGAGGGCAATGTTACAATAGTCTATGGGGGATTTCAATATGCATGTAGATTTGTGAAAATCAGGTTAGTGCTGGATCCCAAAATGCCTGCAAGAGGGCTTTTTAGAGCAGCTTGTGGTTGAGCCCACTAGGTGAGAGGGAATTCTGGATTGGGAGTTGTGTAATGAACCAGGTTTCATTAAGGGGTTTAAGGTAAAGGAACCCTTAGGAGACAGTGATCATAATATTAAAGAATTCACCCAGTTTGAGAAAGAAAAGATAAAATCAGGTTAGCAGTGTCAGTATTATAGTGGAGTAAAGGGAATTACAGAGGCATGAGAGAGGAGCTGGTGAAAGTTGATTGAAAAGGGACACCAGCAGGAATGACTGCAGAGGAGCAATGGCTGGAGTTTGTGTGGGCACAAATTCAGAAGGCACAGGCTAGATACATTCGAAAGGTGAAGAAATATTCTAAAGGAAGGATGAGGCAACCAGGATGACAAGAGAAGTCAAAGACAGCATAAATGCAAAGAAGGCATACAATATAGCAAACATTACTGGGGAGTTAAGAGCATTGGGAAGCTTTTAAAAACCAACAGAAGACAACTAAAAAAGCCATAAGGATAGAAAAAATGTAATATGAAAGTAAGCTGGCCAATAATATAAAAGAGGATACCAAAAGTTTTTCAGATATACAGTATAAAAAGTAAAAGAGAGGTGCAAGTGGATATTGGACCACTGGAAAGTGACTTGGGAGTCCTTGTGTAGGATTCCCTAAAGGTTAACTTGCAGGTTGAGTCAGTGGTATGGAATGCATTCATTTTGAGAGGACTAGAATGTAAAAGCATGTAATACAAAGGCTTTGTAAGGCATTGGCCAGACCACACTTGGAGTACTTTGAGCAGTTTTGGGCCTATTATCTAAGAAAAGATGTGCAGGCATTGGAGAGGGCCCAGAGGATGTTCATAAGAATGATTCCCGGAATTAAATGCTCAGTGTATGAGGAGCATTTGATTGCTCTGGGCCTGCACTTACTGGAGTTTAGAGGAATGAGTGGAGTTTTCATTGGAACCTACCGACTATTGAGTGGCTTAGATTGAGTGGATGTGGAAAGGATGGGTAGTGGTAGTCTAGAACCAGAGGACACAGCTTCAACATAGAGGAACGTCCATTTAGAACAGAGATAAGGAGGGATTTCTTTAGGCAGAGAGTGGTGAATCATTGCCACAGACAGCTGTGGAGGCCAAGCCATTGAGGATATTTAAAGTGGTGATTGATAGGTTCTTGATTAGTCAGGGTTACAGGGAGAAGGCAGGAAAATAGGGTTGAGAGAGATAATAAGTCAGCTAAGATGGAATGGTGGCACAGACTTGATGGGCCAAATGGCCTAATTCTGCTCCTATCCATATCTTGAGGTCTAAAAACAGTATGTAAGAATGACATTCTTGGAGGATCGGCCAGTGAGGCCAAATGGGTAGAACTTGGAGTTTATAGTTTATACTGATGAATATGAGACCAAGTATAGCTCCAATACTATATTTAAGTTTGCTGATGACACCACCGTTGTTGGCAGAATCAAATGTGGTGATAAATCAACATATAGGAGGGAGATTGAAAATCTGGTTGAATGGTGCCACAGCAAGAACCTCTAACTCAACGTCAGCAAAACCAAAGGGCTGATTATTGACTTTAGGAGGAGGAAACCAGAAGTCCATAAGCCAGTCCTCATAGGGGGATTGGAGGTGTGGAGAGTGCCAGTAACTTTAAAATCTTTGGCATTATCACTTTAGAGGATCTGTCTTGGGACCTGCATGGAATTGCCTTTCCAAACAAAGCATGGCAGAACCTTTAATGTTCATAGAAATTTGTGCAGATTTAGCATGTCATCTAAAACTTTGACAGACTTCTATAGATACACAGTGGAGAGCATACAGCTTGCATCATGGCCTGGTATAGAAACACCAATCTCCATGAATGGAAAAGCCTACAGAAAGTGGTGGATGTAGTCTAGTCCATCACAGTAAAGCCCTCCCCAACACTGAGTACATCTACAAGGAACACTGCCCAAAACAGCAGCACGCATCATCAAGGACCCCGCCATCTAGATCATGCTCCTTTCTCGCTGCTGCCTTTGTGAAGGAGATGCAGGAGCATTAGGTCCCACACCATGAGGTTCAGGAACTCTTTAACCTTCAAGCTCCTGAGCCAACATGCATAATTTCACTCATCTCTATACTGAAGTGGTTCCACAACCTATTGACTCAGTTTCAAGAACTCTGCCACTCATGTCTTCAATATTATTTATATGTTTGTTTGTTTGTTTATTTATTTATTATTTGTTTCTTTTTGTATTTGCGCAAATTGTCTTCTTTTGCACATTGGTTGTTTTAATTTGTGTGTCACTTTTCATTGATTCCATTATATTTCTTTGTATCTACAGTGAACGCCTACAAGAAAATTAATCTCAGGGTAGTATATGCTGATGATAATAATTTTACTTTGCACTTTTTGAACTTTGAAGTCTGATTTGAATTTGAGGAGCAGGTGTGTAGCGAAATTGTTCATAGTGCTAAGACTTGTATTAGTGGGAGATTTCAATTTCCCTGGTATTGACTGAGACACAATGTGTTAAGGGATTGGGTGGAAATGAATTTGTGAAATGTGTAAGGGATCAATTCCTGAGTCAATATATTGAGGCTTTCCTCAGGTGGGTGCAATATTGGATCTCCTCAGGGCAAGTAAATGAGGTGACAGTCAGGGAGCACTTACCTCTAGTGACCACAATCCTATTGGTTTTAAGAGAGTGATGAAAAACAGTAGGACAGGTCCACAGCTTAGGGTCCTAAACTAGAGCAGGGGTAATTTTTGGGGAGTTAGACAGGATCTGGCAGAGGTTAAGAAATTGGAGCTGAAACTGGATGAACAGATCAATTTGGAGGCTGAAGGGGTGATAAATAGGACATATAGAGAGGTAGTTACACCCAAGGTGTAGGACACAGGGAACTGAGTGACACTCAGGAAGGGGAAAGAGGTTAAGGAGCCAGTGCAGAGTTACCTCTGTGACCATTACCCCTCAACAACAGGTATATCACTTTGGATGCTGTTGGGGGGGGGGGGAAAGGAATGACTTAGCAGAGGAAAGTCACAGTGGGCAGGTCTCTGGCACTGAGTTTGGCTTTGTGACTCAGAAGGGAAGAGGAGAAAAAGGAGAGCTATGGTGACAGGGAATTCATTAGTTAGCGGAACAGAAAGGAGGTTGTGTGGATGAGAACGAGATTCCTAGATGGTATGTTGCTTCCTGTGTGCCAGGGTCAGGGATATCTCAAAATGAGTCCTCAGCATTCTTAAGTGGGGGGAGAGCAGCCAGAGCTCATAGTCCATATAGGTACCAATGACGTAGGTAGGAAGAGTGACGACGTTCTGCAAAGTGAGTTCAGGGAGTTGGGTGCTAAGTTAAAGGACAGGACCTCCAGGGTTGTGATCTCAAGATTGCTACCCATGCCACATGCTGCTGAGGCCAGAAATAGGAAGATTATCCAGTTTAGCATGTGGCTAAGGAGTTGGTGTAGGAGGGAGGGCATCAGACTTTTGGATAATTGTGCTCTCTTCCAGGGAAGGTGGCACCTGTACAGAAGGGAAATCCTAATGGGAAAGTTTACTAGTGCTGCACAGTGGGGTTTAAACTGGTGTTCTGGGGGATGGGAACCGGTGTGCCAGAACAGATAGTGGAGAGGTTGTGGAGACAGATGTTGTTAAGACAAAGTCAGGGATAAAAAGGTTGAGCATGGAGCGACTAATGTTCTGAGCTGCGTATATTTCAATGCATGAAACGTTATAGGAAAAGCACATGAGCTCAGGACATGGATCAACACGTGGAAGTATGATATTGTAGCCATTAGTGAGACTTGGTTGCAGGAGGGGCAGGACTGGCAGCTCAGTATCCTGGGGTTCCATTGTTTTAGACACAACAGAGTGAGAGGGAGTAAAGGAGGAGGGTTGGCTTTACTAGCAAGGGAAAATGTCACTCAGGACCAACTGGAGAACTTGTACAGTGAGGTGTTACGGGTGGAACTGAGGAATAAAAAAGGTAATGGGGCTATGTCACACACCACCAAACACTCCACAGAATCTAGAGGAACAAATTTGCAGAGAGATCGCAGACAGTTGAAAGAAACATCAGGTTGTTATAGTAGGTGATTTTTAACTTTCCACAGATTGACTGGGACTCCTGAACCGTAAAAAGGATTAGATGGGATAGAGTTTGTCAAATCTGTTCAGGAAAGTTTCCTTAATCAGTACATAGAAGTCCCAACAAGAGAGTGTGTGATACTGGATCTGCTGTTAAGGAATCAGGCAGGGTAGGTGACAGAAGTTTGTGTAGGAGAACATTTTACATCTAGTTATCATAATTCCATTAGTTTCAAAGTAAATATGCAAAAAAATAGGTCTGGTCTGTGGTTCAGATTCTAAATTTGAGAAAGTCAAATTTTGAGGGTATCAGAAAGGGTCTGGCAAGTGTGGATTGGGACAGGCTGTTTTTGGCAAAGGTGTACTTGGTCAGTGGGAGGCCTTCAAAAGTGAAAATTTTAAGAGTACAGAGCCTGTATTTGCCTGTCAGAATAAAAGGTAAAGATAACAGGTGTAGGGAACCTTGGTTTTCAAGAGATATTAAGGCCCTGGTTGAGAAAAAAAGATGCGTGGTAGGTATAGGCAGGTCGGAACAAAGGAGTTGCTTATGGAGTATAAGAAATGCAAGAGAACACTTAAGAAAGAAATCTTAAGGGCCAAAAGAAGAGATCAGGTTGCCTAGCAGACAAGGTGAAGGAGAATCCTTATGCATTCTACAGATCTGTTAAGAGCAAAAGGATTGCAAGGGACAAAATTGGTCCTCTGGAAGATCAGAATGGTAATTCATGCGTGGAGCAATAAGAAATGTGGGAGATCTTAAATGAAATTTTTGCATCTATATTTACTCAGGGGATGGACACAGAGTTTATAGAAGTATGGCAGAGTGGCAGCAACTTCATGGACCCTATACAGACACAGAGGAGGTATTTGCTGTCTTGAGGCAAATTAAATCCTCAGGGCTTGACAAGGTGTTCCCTCAAACCCTGTGGGAGGCAAGTGCAGAAGCTGCAGGAGTGCTAGCAGAGATATTTAAATAATCCTTAGCAACTGGTGAGGTATCAGAGGATTGGAGGATGGCCAGTGTTGCTCTGCCGTTTAAGAAAGGCTCTAAAAATAAACCAGGAAATTATAGGCCGGTGAGCCTGACATCAGGAAGATTATTGGAAGGTATTTTAAAGGACTGGATATATTAGTTTTTGGATAGACATGGGCTGATTAGAGATAGTCAGCATGGTTTCATGCATGGTAGGTCATACCTAACCAATCATGTAGAGTTTTTCAAGGAATTTTCAAGGAAATTTGATGAAAGCAAGACAGTGGATGTTGTCTACGTGGACTTTAGCAAGACATTTGAAGGTCCTGCATGGGAGGTTGGTCAAGAAAGTTCAGTCACTCAGCATTCAAGATAAGGTAGTAAATTGGATAGCACTGGCTTTGTGGGAGAAGCCAGAAGGTGTTAGTAGATGGTTGTCTCTCTGTGAAGGCCTGTGACTAGTGGAGTGCTGCAGGGATTGGTGCTGGCTTTATTGTTGTTTGTCATCAATGTCAATGATTTGGATGAAAGTGTGGTTAACTAGATCAGTAACTTTGCAGATGACACCAAGATTGGATGTGTAGTGGACAGCGAAGAAGATGATCATGGCTTGTAGCAGGGTCTGGACCAGTTGGAAAAATGGTCTGAAAAAGGAATTTAATGCAGACATGTGTGAGGTTAGTCCTGATGAAGGGTCTTGGCCTGAAATGAGGACAGTGCTTCTTCCTATAGATGCTGCCTGGCCTGCTATGTTCCACCAACATTTTGTGTGTGTTGCTTGAATTCCCAGCATCTGCAGATTTCCTCGTGTGTGAGGTGTTGTACCTTGGTAGGACCAACCAGGATAGGTCTTACACAGTGAATGTAAGAGCACTGAGAAGTGCTGTAGAACAAAGAGATCTGGAAATACGGGTCTATAATTCATTGAAAGTGCTGTCATAGGTAGATAGGGTTGTAAAGAAAGCTTTTGGTACATTGGCCTTCATATATGAAAGTATTGACTACAGGAGATGGGATGTTATGTTGAAATTGTTTAAGATGTTGGTGAGGGTTAATTTGAATGTGTGCAGTGCAGTTTTGGTTATCTACCTACAGGAAAGATGTAAACAAAGTTGAAAGAGTACAGAGGAAATTTACAAGGATGTTGCCAGGACTGTAGGATCTGAGATATAAAGAAAGATGGAATAGATGGAACTTTATTCCCTAGAATGTAGAAGATTAAGAGGAGATTTAATTGAGGTCTACAAAATTAACAGAGGTATGGATAGGGTAAGTGCAGGCAGGCTTTTCCCACTGAGAATGGGTGGAACTACAACTTGAGGTCATGGGTTAAGAGAGAAAGGTGAAAAGTTTAAGGGGTACATGAGGGGTAATTTCACTCAGATGGTGGTGAGAGTGTGAAATGAGCTTCCAGTGCAAGTGGTGAATGCGAGCTCAATTTCAACGTTTAAGAGAAGTTTTGATAGGTAAATGGATGGTAGGGTTATGGAGGGCTATGGTCCTGGTGCAGGTTGATAGAAATTTAAATTGTTGTCACGGACTGGATGGGCCAAAGGGACCGTTTCTCTGCTGTACTTTTCCATGACTCAATGACTGAGTGAGCCGATTTGAAAGGATTGGAATGAATAGCATGTGGGAGGCTTTTGCGAACGTGATATCAAGTGTCCAGGAGCAGCATGTTCCTGTTAGGGTGAAGGATAAACCTGGCAAGTTTAGGGAACCTTAACTGATGACAAATATTGAAGTTCTAGTTAAGAAAAAGAAGAAAGCATACATTGGATTTAGGAGGTCAGAATCAAGTCAATCCTTTGATGACAAAATCAAGATTAAGGATATTCTTAATTGGAAAATTAGGCGAGCCAAGGGAGGCTATGAGATGCATATGGCAGGTATGGTTACAGAAAATCCCAAGAGGTCCTATTGCTGTATTTAAAATAAAAGGGTGGCAAGCAAGAGAGCAGGTCCTCTTAGAGATCAGTGGAGCTGGTTCTGCCTTGTGCCAGGGTGGGGATGGGGGCAAAATTTTAACATATTTCTCCCCGCTCTTTGCTGATAAGAAAGTTATGGTTGCTCAAGGTATAAAGAAAACAAGTGGAGATAATTTGGGGAACATTCATATCATCTGGAAGGAGGTATTTTCAGTCTGACTGCACATCAAAGTGGATAGTGGTCCAGGGCCTGACAGAAGGCATCCTCAGTCCTTGTGGGAAACTAGAGAGGAAATTGTGGAGGCCTTTGCAGAGACGTTTGTTTCAACTTTTAACTACTGGTGAAGTTCCTGAAGACTAGATGAGGCTAGTTTTGTTCTGTTAGTTCAGAAGGGTAGCAAGGATTGGCCAAGTCCAACCAGCCTGAAATGGGTAATGGAGCTAATGAAGCGGGTTCTGAGGGGTAGAATATACAAGCAATTGTTAGACAGAGTTTGGCTAGAATAAATTTGAAAGATTACAGAGGAACTTTACAAGGATGTTGTTGGGGCCTGAGTTCTAAGGAAAGATTAAGCATGTTAAGACTTTATTCCTTGCAATGTCAAAGATTGAGAAGAGATTTGATAGAGCTATGAGAGGTATAGATAGAGTAAATGCAAGAATGTTTTTTTCACTGAAGTTGGGTGGGACTACAACCAGGGTTCATGGGTTGAGGGAGAAAGGTGAAAGGTTTAAGGGGAACATGAGGGGAAACTTCTTCACTCAGAGGATGGTGAGAGTACAGAATGAGCTGCCAGTACAAGTGCATGCAAGCTCAATTTTGTTTTTAAGAGAAGTTTGGTTAGGTACTGTACATGGATGGTAGAGGTATGAGGCCTGTGGCCCTGGTGCAGATTGATGGGAGTAGGCAGTTTAATGGTTTGGCATGGATTAGATGGGCCAAAGGGTCTGTTTCTGTGCTGTACTTTTCTATGACTCTATGACTCTAAGTGTTTAAAATGATGAGAGGCATAGATAAGGTGGATGTTAACAGTCTACTCTCCGGGATAAGGGAGCCCAAAACTGTGAGGCATAGCATTAGGATGAGAAGGGAAGTATTTAAAAGGGATCTAAGGGGCAACCTTTTAAGGCAGAGAGTAGTGAGGGTATGGAACGAGCTACCAGAAGAAGTGGTTGAGGCATACACAATAGTATCATTTAAGAAGCACTTGGATAGGTATGTGGCGGGGCAGGACATAGAAGCTGGAGAGCCTGTACCAGTGCTGTACTACCATCCTGAGATTTGTACACTGTCAATTCTGACAGGTGACAATCAACTTCCTTGTTCATCAATTTCTAGGCAAGCATGTAAGCTGCAAGGTTAGTAATGATGAATGTAATGCAAGAAGATTTCTCTTGATTAATGGCCAGCTCATTTCCATTGTTGTTAATGCCCTTGGGGATTCTGTATTCAATCTTTTCACTTAAGTTTAAGGATTGGCCAGCATTTGAACCATGACATTAAGTCACTCTGGTTGTTGTCTCTAAAATCTGTAAATTAGTTTATTATTGTCACATATACCAAGATACAGGGTAAGACTTTGTTTTACATGCCACCCATGCAGATCATTTCATTACAACAGTGAATTAAGTTAGTGTAAGTGAAACAATAATACAATGCAGAATAAAGTGTTACACTTACAGAGAAATGCATTGCTGGCAGATAATAAGGTGCAAAGCCACACTGAGGTAGATTGTGCAGTTAAGAGTCCATCTTATTTACCAGGGAACTATTCAGTAGTCTTATGACAGTGGGATAGAAGCTGACCTTGACCATGATGGCACACGTTTTCAGGCTGTTGCATCTTATGCCTGATGGAATGGGGAAGAAGAGGAAATATCTGGAGAGACTGTAGTCTTTGATATATTGGCTGCTTTACCCAAGCAGCAAAGTATAGACAGCGTCTTTGGAGGGGAGGCTAGTTTCCATGATGTCCTCAACTGTGTCCGTAACACTCTGTGGTTTCTTGCAGTCCCAGGGAGAGCAGTTGCCATTCCCAAGCCTGAAGCATCTGGATAGGATGATTTTTATGGTGTATATATAAAAATCTGGTGAGGGTCAAAGGGGATATGCCAATTATTTTAGCCTCCTGAGAAAGTAGAGACACTATGCGCTTTGTTGGCTGTGATGTAAATGTGGTTGGACCAGGTCAGGTTATTGGCATACATCCCTCTGCATTAAATCTCTGAGAAATTTTGCTCAGTTTGACAGATGTAGCAGAACATTTTTTTGAGTCTTAAGGAAATCCAAACAACCATTGAATTCCCTTAACATCAATTAAGATCTGCATCTCTAAAGTGCTTTACCTCTGTTGGTAGCTAAATCAAGTCCAATTTTTCCATTCCAAAGATTCCACCAAATTTGATGTTTTATTTTGAAGTTTAATTTTGTCAATGCTGTATGGGCAAAAGAAGGCTTGTCAGTAATAATTCTGGTCTTGGATGATTACTTTAAATATTTCTTCAAAGCAAACAAGAAATGTCTCCTCTCCGCCTTGTTCTCACCAGCTTTAGTTGGAAAGCATACAACAGCAAACTGATCACAAATGAGATGCTTCCAAAAAGATCCACCTGAAAGCTATGTGAAGCATTGTAACATGCTGTATAACAAGTGTGATCAAGAGCCCTTTTGTATACCGAGGTACATGAAGACTTAAACCCTATTCATCCATGGTTAGCATTGTCACTTGTAAATCTTTGGGATTGAAGAAGCTGTGTTCTTTTTTTAGCATGACTATCATTCAGCTGATAGATTGAGTCAGCCTAGTTGTTGAGAAAAATTGTTTCACATCATTCAGACTTTCCTTCAGATTATTCATCAAAGCAGCTGGTGTGGCAACATAGGTATGTTGGACCAGCTCTATTGTAATGTTGGAATCTGGAGTCCTTCTGAGATCCCCACTATTCACAGAACCCAATCTTCAGTTAATTCTGTGCAATATCAAGAAATGGCTGAAAGAATTAGATACAGGGGAAAATGGCAACACCAGGCAATATCCCAGTTGTAATACTGAACACCTGTTGCACCATTCAGCCAAATCTTTTCTGTGCTTATCTGACAACTTGGGCAATTGCTTGGCTATGTTCTGTTTGCCAATGAACAGGAAACATCCAATCCAGTATTTACCACCCAATCACCCTATTCTTCTTGCTTGTGACAATGTGACAAGCGTCATTCCAGTGCTATCAAGTGACATCAATAACCTACTCACTGATGTCAGTTTGGATGTCTCAGGTCCTGTCCTCATTATTGACCTGGTTGAAATATGGACCAAAGAGCAGGGTGTCAGTGGTAAAGTGACAGTGATTTCCTATGATACAAAATGACTTCAGGAATCATTGTAAAACCGATGGTTAGAGTCATGCCTTACACAAAGCACCATCATGATGGTTGTCAGAGATTGGTCATCTCATCCCCTTGACACCTAATGCAGGAGTTCTTCTGGAAGGAATCCTAATCCTAACTGCCATCAGTAGTTATTTCAATGCCATCACAAGTGGAAATGTTTGCAGATGGTTTCAGAAAGTTCATTTCTATTTACAACTCTTGAGCAAATGCAACAGCCTCTGCTGGCACCAGCTGGGTCTAATCAGCATTAAGGGGTGGACTAAAAGTGGCAAAAAGAGTATTCACACTACAAAAATGCCAGACACTGACCACTTCCAACAAGCAAGAATCTAATCATTCGTCCTTGTCATACATTATCATCATTAGGTTCCCTGGGGATGTTGGGGACTGGGGATTCAGCTGAACCAACTAAGGAAATGCAAGAGCAGATCAGAGTAAGTGACCCTGTTACTGATGTCCATAGCTTTATCACCATCTACGAGGTGTGGAATGCTCTCTACTTGCTGGACTGGATGCAGCTTCAACAACATTGAACACGCTCAATGCCATCTAGCATAAAATAGTTCGCTTGATTGGCATCCCATCAACCACATTAAATATTAGTTCTCTCTACCACTGACTCTCAGTGATAGTGGTGAGCACCATTTACAACAAGGCTACTCTGACAGCTCCTCCCAGACTCATAAGTTCTCGGACCAAGGACAAGGACAGCAGAACACCTTTACCTGCAAGTTCCTTTCCAAGTTGTACACCATCCTGATTTAGAAATATATTGCTTGTCTTTCATCATTATTGGGTCTTCTAACTGGAACTTCTAACCCACTCAAAATGGTGGCCTACCATTGAGTATTCAAAGGCATTTAGGGTCAGGCAATAAAAGCTGGCAATTCTGTGATGTCCCCATTCTAAACAAAGAATCTATAAAGCAAACCTATATACTGATTACATATCTCATTCTTGTTGAAAGTTTCTGCTCATCCACGTATCTCTGGATAGTGATCAGGAGAAACCCTTTTATTCTTACCCGGTCACTATTAGAAGTGTCACTTGTGCCATTATGATATCCCTCCTTTCCTCCCCTTTGTGTGTCCTGTATGAAACTGGGACTTTAACATATATATGATTTGTATAGTGCCATTCAAGTTCAAGTTTATTGTCATCTAACTGTACTTATATATTGTAGAACTGAACAAAACAATGTTCCTCTGGACGATGGTGCACCCACATGACATACATCGTACATAGCACGTAATCCAAAATATCACACTATCAATAAGTTAATAAAAAATAATTCAAAATGCATGTAGTAAAGCACAGCACAGGTAAACAGTAAGCTTGCTCTACTCATGGTGAGACCTAGTTTGAGATGGGGTATTCATTAATCTCACAACTTAAGGGAAGAAGATGTTACCCAGTACGGCACTCCTAGTCCTAATGCTTCCATACCTCCTTCCTGATGGTACTGGGTCAAAGAGATTGTGGGATGGATGATGGGGATCCTCAATAATGCTTTCGGTCCTTTGTCTGCAATGCTCCTGATAAACGTCACCAATAATGGAGAAGGAGACCCCATTGATTCTCTTGGCAGCTTTTACTATCGTCTGTAAGGTTTTTCAGTCTGATGCCCTTGGTACCCACACCATGATGCAGCTAAACAGGACATTCTCCTTAGAGCTCCTGCAGAAAGTTGTTAGAATCAGATGGAGAGCCTTGCACACCCTCAGTGTCTCCTCAGAAAGTGTAGTTGCTGCTGTGCCTTCTTACTAGTGAGGAAGTGTTGTGAGTCCAGGTTAGATCAACTGTTGTGTACACACCAAAGAACTTTGTGTTCTTCACTCTTTCCATGGCAGAGATGTTTTTTTTCTTTTTTTTTCCAAAAATATACTTCATTCAGAAATATTACAAAATAAAATGATTACAAAAACCATTCGTTGACTGAGTTCTTATTCACTAAATAAAGTTATCTACAATAAATCATGCATTGACTCTCAGTCCTTATTCAAAATAAAGATGTTAACAAAAAAATCATTCATTGACATTCAAACCTTAGTCAAGAATAAAACCTATTTACAATAAAACCAGATGTTGACTCTCATTCTTTACACATTTCCAGCCACTCCTGTGGCACTATGTTGATTTATCTATCCACACTGCTGATGAGGGGTATACTCCTCCCCACCCGACCCCTCCCACTCCGGCGGGTGACTGTCCTTAAACAGTTGTCCTTCCCCAACGGGCCTTCCCGGTGGCTGCACCAAGCTTGAGTGCATCCCTCAGCACGTATTCCTGCAAGCGAGAATGTGCCAGTCGGCAGCATTCAGCCACGGACATCTCCGTGTGCTGGTAGACCATCAAGTTACGGGCTGACCAAAGAGCGTCCTACACTGAGTTGATGATCTGCCAGCAGCGCCAGATGTTTGTCTCTGTGTGTGTCCTTGGGAACAGCCCGGACATCAGGGAGTTCTCGGTTATGCAGCTGCTGGGCATGAATCTCGACACCGTCCCTTCCATCCTCCTCCACACCACCTCCGATGTTGATGTGCAATGGAGAGTTGTTGACACATGCCAATTGTCTCTTTTGTCTTTTTCATGTTGAGACCCAGGTTGCTGTTCTTGCACCATTTGATAAGCCTCTCTACTTTCTCTCTGTATCCTGACTCATCGTTGTTGATGAGGCCAACCTTTGTTGTATCATCAGTGAACTTGATGATGCGGTTTGAGCTGGATCTGGCTGTGCAGTCATAAGTCAGCAGGTGAAAGGCAGTGGACTGAGGACACAACCCTGGAGGACATCAGTGCTCAGTGTGATTGAGCTTGAGATGTTGGCTGCCAGCTTGGACTGATTGGGGTCTTTCCACTGTAGACGAACTGGAAAGAGTCCAATGTAGCTGGAGGATGGGAATTTATGCAATCCATCTACCAGATGTTCAAAGCACTTTATGATTGTTGAAGTCAGTGCCACTGGCCAATACTCATTTAGGCCAGTTAACATTGCTCTCTTAGGCACTAGAATGACAGTGGCTGCCTTGAAGCCTGCAGGGACATGGGACATTTTTAGGAAGATATTAAAGATGTCTGTAAAGACTTGCGTTAGCAGGGCTGCGCTACTCCTCAGCACTTGACCGGGTATGTTGCCTGGCCCTGTAGCTTTACATAGGTTTACCCTGTCTGGGGCCCCCCTCAACTCGGCTGCAGCCAAACAGGCTGCCTGTTCTTCAGGAAGAGAGGTGGCTTTCCTCAACGTCACACCATTCAGTTGGTCAAATTGTGCATAGAAAGCATTCAGCCTATCAGGAAGGGACATTACTGTCATGGGGTGGACGTATACCTTACTGCATGTGCTGTGTGTCCCTGGTGTTACAAAGGTGACTGTGGATTTTTTTGTGCATACTAATGTTTTCCTTCCTGATGGCATGGGAGACCATGGCTCTTGCTGATCTTAGAGCTGTCA
The DNA here is from genome assembly GCF_048418815.1 of Hemitrygon akajei. Classification (NCBI taxonomy): domain Eukaryota; kingdom Metazoa; phylum Chordata; class Chondrichthyes; order Myliobatiformes; family Dasyatidae; genus Hemitrygon; species Hemitrygon akajei. The sequence continues at coordinate 88,553,329 of NC_133135.1, read as the reverse complement.
TGTCCTGTCCCCTGATCTGAAAACAGCGTCCTGATCCCTAAGCAGTGCACATACCTCTGCAGTCAGCCATGGTTACTAGTTTGCCCTGACAGCGCAGTGCTCAATGTACTTTCCAAAATAGTCAATCACTGATCCCAATGTTTGTCAATATTGATGTGATAATCATAGGTAGCTGCCTCCCTGAATATGCTGCAGTCTGTGCTTTCAAAGCAGTCCTGCCGTGCTGATGTGGCACCTTCTGGCCAGATCCTGATCTCCTTGTGAACTGGTTTGACTTGTTTAACCAGTGGTCTGTGTGCAGGGATTAGCAAAACCGATATTTGGTCTAAGTATTCAAGTTGAGTGTGGGTGATAGTCTTGTAGGCTCCATGAATGTTGGTATAAACTGTGTCTAATATATTTCCCCCACTGGTTGAGAAGTTGACATGTTGGTAGAAGTTTGGCAGGACTGTTTTTAAGTTGGCATGATTGAAGTCACCAGTAACACTGAAGAAGGTGTCAAGGTGAGCAGCTGTGAGGTTTCATAGAGTTCCTGCAGCGCCTCCCCAGCACTAGCATGTGGGGTGGCGGATGGGCCTGCACTTCACCATTAAAAGCTCTATCTGCGGTGAGCAGTGGGCTGTTATCACCAAGCCATTCACCGCACCAGTTCTTATTGATGTAGACACACAGACCTCCTCCACGGGACTTGCCGGATTGCAGTAACTCTGTCCCCCTGAAAGGAGGTTAGCCCATCTAGCTGGATGGCCAAGTCTGGAATGTTGTCTTGAAACCAGGTTTCTGTTAGGACGAGTGGGCAACAGTCCCTCCTCTCCCAGTGGTTCAGACGCAGACAAAAGCAAAGCAATTGGCTCTCCAGCCTTGGCACTGTTACGCTGGGTTACCTGGCATGAAAGAGGGGCTCAACAACTGCTTAAACACGCCAGTCTTTGACCTTGTGGCCAAATTTCACTTCTTCCTGACTACTTAGATGTAGCTATGTAGTTAGGCAGGAGCTTTGCAGGAAAAGAGAACACATTCCAGATGCTTTTGCACCATAAAACAGCACAGCACTTAATAAACCTTGTTTCAATTACAGTCTTTGGCTGGGCTAAATGGGGGCATGATATACACTTGAAAAATGGGTCAGACTTCAGCAGGGTATGGAACCCTTTTGAGGAGTGTTTGGATTAACCCGGTACACTGCTTGTTAAACAAATCAAGTGTGACTGAGCATAGATTTTATTGTTCTTTAATTACTCGTTAATGGTTGATTTCTTAAAGCTATATAAAATTCAAAAGATTTTGATTTTAAAATGTTATTTTTTTAGTATTATTTAATTTCAAATAGAAAGACTTGTATTTCTATAATACCACACACAAAATGCCGGTGGAACACAGCAGGCCAGGCAGCATCTATAAAGGAGAAGCACTGTCGACGTTTTGGGCTGAGTCCCTTCATTAGGACTAACTGAAGGGAAAGATACTAAGAGTTTTGAAAGTAGTGGGGGGAGGGGGAAATGTGAAATGATAGGAGAAGACCGGAGGGGGTGGGATGAAGCTAAGAGCTGGAAAGGTGATTGGCGAAAGTGATACAGAGCTGGAGAAGGGAAAGGATCATGGGACAGGAGGCCTCGGGAGAAAGAATGGGGGAGGGGGGAGCACCAGAGGGAGATGGAGAATAGGCAGAGAGATGGGCAGAGAGAGAGAGGGGAAAAAAAACAACTAAATATGTCAGGGATGGGTAAGAATGGGAGGATGGGCATTAACAGAAGTTAGAGAAGTCAATGTTCATGCCATCATGAACGCATCTCTCAAACGCATCTCTCCCATTTTCTGCACATCTGCCCTCACCCCATCCGCCCACCACCCCACTCGGGATAGGGTTCTCCTTGTCCTCACCTACCACCCCACCAGCCTCCAGGTCCAACGTATAATTCTCCGTAACTTCCGCCACCTCCCACGGGATCCCACTACCAAGCACATCTTTCCCTCCCCCCCCTTTCTGCTTTCCGCAGGGATCGCTCCCTACGTGACTCCCTTGTCCACTCGCTTCCCCCCCCCCCCCCCATCTCTTCCCACCGATCTCCCTCCTGGCACTTATCCTTGTAAGCGGAACAAGTGCTACACCTGCCCTTACACTTCCTCCCTCACCACCATTCAGGGCCCAGACAGTCCTTCCAGGTGAGGCGACACTTCACCTGTGAGTCGGCTGGTGTGGTATACTGCGTCCGGTGCTCCCAGTGTGGCCTTTTATATATTGGTGAGACCCGACGCAGACTGGGAGATCGTTTCGCTGAACATCTACGCTCTGTCCGCCAGAGAAAGCAGGATCTCCTAGTGGTTACACATTTTAATTCCACGTCCCATTCCCATTCTGATATGTCTATCCATGGCCTCCTCTACTGTCAAGATGAATCCACACTCAGGTTGGAGGAACAACACCTTATATACCGGCTGGGTAGCCTCCAACCAGATGGCATGAACATTGACTTCTCTAACTTCCGTTAATGCCCATTCTTACCCCATCCCTGACATATTTAGTTGTTTTTTTCCCCCTCTCTCTCTCTGCCCATCTCTCTGCCTATTCTCCATCTCCCTCTGGTGCTCCCCCCTCCCCCATTCTTTCTCCAGAGGCCTCCTGTCCCATGATCCTTTCCCTTCTCCAGCTCTGTATCACTTTTGCCAATCACCTTTCCAGCTCTTAGCTTCATCCCACCCCCTCCAGTCTTTTCTTATCATTTCGCATTTCCCCCTCCCCCCACTACTTTCAAATCTCTTAGTATCTTTCCCTTCAGTTAGTCCTGACGAAGGGTCTCAGCCCGAAACGTTGACAGTGCTTCTCCTTATAGATGCTGCCTGGCCTGCTGTGTTCCACCAGCATTTTGTGTGTGTTGTTTGAATTTCCAGCATCTGCAGATTTCCTCGTGTTTGCTATTTCTATAACACGTCTGTGTTTGTGACATATACCAAAAGCTTTACAGCTAATTAAGTACTTTGAAATGAAATCCCAATTGTAATGTGAGAGAAATGGGGGCATTTTGAACAGAGCAATGTTCACAAACAGTGAAATGGTAAATATCCCAATACTATACTTTGGGAATGTTGGTTGAGGGTTAAATATTACCTTGGGTTCTGGGGACAACTATTTTGGTAGACGTCCGTAGTATCAAAGACATCTTCAAGGAGTGGTGCCTCAAAAAGGCGTCCTCCAGCATTTAGGACCCTCACCACCCAGGACGTGCATTCTTTTCTCTGTCACCACCCTAAAGGAGATGCAAAAGTCTGAAGGCACACATTCAGTGATTCAGGAACAGCTTCTTTCCCTCTGTCATCCAATTTCTGAATGGACTTTGAAACCATGAACACTAACTCACTACTTTTTGCTTAATTTCTATTTTTGCACTTCTTATTTAATTTAACAATTTGATATACGTATACTGTGTATACTTACTGTAATTCACAGTTTTTTTCTCATTAACACATTGCATTGTATTGCTGCTGCAAAGTTAACGAATCTGACAACATATGCAGGTGATATTAAAAAGATCTCTGAAATGCACCCAAGAGAGCAGATTGTTGAACATTGAAATTCGATTTAATTGAATTTGAAACAAGTTTCAAATTGGTTTAACATTCTATTTTGAAAGAAGGCACTTCAGCCAGTGCAGTACTCCCTCAGTGCTGCACAGTACTATCACCAAGATTTTGGTGCCGATGGCTTTGGAGGGGAGCTTAAATCTACACCTCTTTGACTCAGAGCTGGGAGAGCTACCCACTGACCTGGAAGTGGGTCAGTGCCTGATTCGCTTTTGAGGCAGATCCGGTCTTCGTTCATGTCAACTGGTGAGGCAATGTCATTGGTTGACACACAGTTCCATCACTGCACTGCCCTAGAGCCTTTTGCATGCATTTCAAAAGCTGTTCATACTTGCAACACACTCATGCATCCTCATGAATTTATTAAGCAACAAAATGCCAATGGCGAGAACGAGGAATGGGAATAACCTATCATGTTGCATTAGGTTTTTCATACAAAAGTAGGATCAAGGGACTGCTGGAGTAAGTTAAGATATGAAAGACCATCTGCTGGAAGTAGTCCTAGAGTAAAGCAGCATGGAAATAGATCTTCTGGCCCAACTCAGCCACCTGGTACCCAACATCTGCCTGCTTTTAGCTTCTTGGAAGTTCCTTATCTGCTCAAATTTCTTGCTACACAACATCTTGTCATGTTTGAGTAGAATAATCAAAATTTTCAGCTTGTAACAGAGCATGACAGAAAGTGATGGCCAGTTCACCTTGTTTCTGACTGTACCCCACCAGCTGCCTTATGTGGTATTTGATGCCACAGTTTTGGATAATGTCTTGTGTGCCATGACACGTTGCTATTCCTGCTTATGACAATACACTTTGCCATCTTCAGGGAAGGCAAGAAAATTGTCACAGGCAGGCTACTGCCTTGCCTGCTTTGCTTGTGTTGCTGATTTCTTGCAAATCCATTGCTTGTGGATTACTTTCTCAAATCTATTAGTGTATTTGATCTAAGTTGAAAATTGAACATTTTGGGGTCCATCTGACAGTGTTTGGCTTTTCTTACCCTTGTCAATCCCACTGGGCGTTCATATCCTCATTTTATTTGCAGTAAAATGTGAGTTCTTAGTTTTCCTTTGACGAACTGTCAAACTAATTAAGTTGTTGGTGCTTCAAGATGAAACCCTGCTTTATTTTAATCAGAAATATCAACAATTCCTGTCTTCCCACAGATGCTGCATGACTCAATGAGCTCTTCCAGCAAATAATTTGTTGCTCCAGATTCCAGCAGGTACATCCTCTTGCCTCTCAGCAAGTATTTGTATTTCTTAAATGCCTTTCAAATTGGAAAGTATGCCAGTCAAATTCACAGAGACCTTATGAGACAATTTTTGATAAATAGTACCAAGATATTAGGACAGGAACCAAAAGAAGGTGAGAGGAGGGGGTTGGTGGGGATGGGGAAGGTCGATTCTTATGAACATCTTCAGAGAGATAGGCTAATAGCACCAGCACTTGCCTTAGAGTTGACAGAGGTTGCAAAGTGGAAGGCCATCCAGGAAGTTATTGAGGAAAGTTGATTTGAGACACTGGAAAGCCATGCAATAACACTGGGCTACAATCTTAAGGTTTAGGAGAGGGTCTACAGCAAGGGTTTCCAACTTGGGGTCCACGGATCCCTCGGTTAATGGTGGGGGTCCATGGCGTAAACAAGGTTGGGAATCCCTAGCCCCCGGGATGAAGTTACAAAGCGCTTGGTAAAAGAAAGGTTTGCAGAAATGTGGAACACTTTCCTTAAAATTAGGGGATGCTGACTCACTTAAAACTTTCAGTGACATATTATTTCAATGCAAATTTATAAAATGGGTAGAATCAACTGCACCATAAATTTAGATTAGCTAATAGAATAGTAGACAATGTTTGGGGGGTGGGGGGGATGGTGAGGAGGAAAGTGAATGCTTTCTTCCTGTATAACTCCTCCTGTAACTCTCCCGATTTCTGTACCATCCCTCTATCTTCAACAATGGATGACTCAGACATCTGAACTCATTGCAGTGGAGTTAGTTCATTATTGTGAAATCTAACTGAAAAATGTATGGAAATATGACTTCCTGAGAGGGGAGATGAATCACTGAATTAACCACAGAAATATTGAGAGAAGCACCAGGCATACATATGGAACTGAAGCTGGAAAAAAAATATAGAAAATCCAAGATGGGAAGAATTTTGGGAAGTAGGGGGTGAAAAGAAAGCAAGCTGTAGTGTTAATTATATAATCATGAACTCGTTTTACAAAATAAATTGCTCTTTGAGGCTGAGAGGTAAGAAAGGCTGTTGAATTTCCTGTTTCACAATTGGCATATGGTACCCTCAAACGAGGAACGGCACAGAAGGAGACATTTATTCAGCCCCAACAATAGGCCTCAGCCCCAACTTCAAAGCACGTGCTATAGGACCACTGTCAAAGCAGCTAGCTTGTGACCTCTCTGGGTGAGCTAAGGATGACACTCTCCTTCCATGGATTTCTTCCCCAAATGGAAAGTGGATTCAGTCTTCACAGACTACTTAAAGCAAGTAGGTATTATTCCGGCAGTTAGTATTTCTACCACCATTGGCGGAGTAACTTACTGACAAATTTCACTCTTAGAGCATCCCCAGTTTGTCTTCAGTCAAAGTTTAAGATGAAAATGAAATGCAGATCTGTGAGGAACCAGGATAAATACAGCAATTTCCACTAATATGAAAAAGATGCAAAGCAAAAGAGTTGCAAGGTACAACATTATTATAGTTTGACTACCTGGGACTTAACTATTTCAGTAGGAGAAAAGAGAGAAAGGCAGAATTGTATTTTTACTGTATATCTTCCCTTTCACAGCCCTGGAACACCCTGAAGAGGTGGAGGGCAATAAATTATTTTTGAAATGTAGCCTCAATCGTAATGAAGATGTGCTAAGGACCAAATCAACTAGTAGAGTTGAGTAAGAAATAATTATTGTTTGGGATTTCAGGAGAGCTCCCCATTCCATGAAATGGTGAATAGTGCTATTTACAGTATGGTCTATGGGGCAGCATAATGGTTAATGCTGCTAGCTCACAGCTTCAGAGATCCTGACCTTGGCTGCTACGAGGAGTTTGCATGTTCTCTCTGTGACCTCATGAGTTTCCTCTTGGGGCTCACGTGTCAAGGACACACTGATTAGCTTGTAAATTGGCAGGTGTAGATCATCCCTTTACAGAGGTGGAAGTTGCTGTGGATTAATGGGTAAAATGAAATTAGTGGAGTCAAGTCTTTGATGGTCAGTATGGATGAGGTGGGCTGAAGGACTTGTCTCTGTGTTGTGAAAATCAAAGAAAACTGCAGACGCTGAAAATCTAAAACAAAAACAAAAATGTGCTGGGAACACTCAGCAGAGCAGGCTTCAGCTGCAGGAATAGCGAGAGTCAGCGCTTCGGTTAAAAGACCCTTTGAGAGACTGAAAAGGAGACAAGAGAAGCTGGTAGGGTGAGTGAGAGTGTATGTCTCTGTTCTATTGTCTATGTTTGACTCTGTAACTGCTCCTATTCACTCATTGACCAGATAACTTTGCTTATCCCCGTGGCCACCTTGGTTTTACATGATACCACCCTCTACCTTTCCTGTGGTTAGCACAACGCTTTACAGTACCAGCGACCCAGGTTCAATTCCCATTGCTGCCCGTAAGGAGTTTGTACGTACTGTCCATGACCCCAAGGGGTTTCCTCCGGGTGCTCCAGTTTCCTCCCACAGTCAAAAGTTATACAGGTTGGTAGTTTAATTGGTAATTCGTAAATTGTCCCGTGATTAGGCTGGGAATAAGTTGGAGGAATGCTGGGTGGCCCGGCTTAAAGGGCGGGAAGGGCCTATTCTGTGTTGTATCTCAATAAATAAATAGCTTCATTTGCCTAATTTTGAAAAAGAGTATCTAACGTGAAAAGTTAACTCTGTTCCTCTTCCCACAGATGCAGACTGACCTGCCAGTATTTTCAGTGTTTTCTCTGCTTTTGTGTTTTATGGCTCTGTGACTGAAACTCATTGGCTTGGTTTAACATTTCATCTGACCCACAGTGCCCTCAGTGCCAGACTCCCCACACACTGAACTAGATGCCTGCCCCAGTAACATTCTCCGGTCTCTGGAATGACTTTCAAGCACCTGATCTCCTGATTGACAACTGGACAATGATTTATTACCTCCTCTTTTTGGAACACTGATCTGGTTTGAGCAAAATCATTCCCTGTTGGGATCCAGGAACCTCTGCTGGAAAGTTGTATGGATTGGTAATAGCACTGTTAATGTACTGGGATTGGACTGTAATGCCCCTGCCATTTCTAGTTTGTTCAAGGCTCAGTATCGAACACTGATACTTACAGAGACAGCAGTAATCACCCTATCAGGCTATAGCACTCTTAGCTTGGAATTATTGGGGGCAGGGGAGTAAGGGTGGGGTGGGTGTCACCTGCTTTAGAATATTTCTGCTTGTGGAGACATCCATTTAAAAAAAAGAAAATAAAATGGGTAACATCATTGGAATTACAACCGACCAGGAGAGTCTGCACCGGGTTCACTTACCACATGCTTAGAGGATTGACAGGAAAGTGTAATAAGGGAATGATTGTGTGGTTTTAAAGCAAGACCATTGAGGGCCTGGTATGGTTTATATTAAATAGTTGTTATCACACAGTCTGCTGTCCAGACATGTTGTACAAAACCTACTCCAGCAGGAAACATGTCTGAGTGGCTGTTACTGCTGGGAATGCAGCCAATCCCTGTCCAATCAGTAACCCATTCACCACAGTACTTCTCCACTTCAGGAGTTTAACACATCAAGCCTCTTACTGCTGCAGTCCTGCTGTATCATTTTAAACTGGATTGTCAGTGTTATAAATGCAGACATGGGTATTATATGCTTTTTTATGGTGTCTGGGGAAGATGGTATTCAACCATAAGTGGTCAGCTGTGGGTCAATAAATATTACTTTTATCTCTGCGTGATTCCTGCCTTACTCCAGATACTTCAGTACAAAAGGTAGGCTGGGATAGCAATGCAGAATCTAGGGATGGCTCTGTTACTGACATCTAGATAGGATGCTCTATTGACCTCTCATGAGGCACAAAAGATAACTCAAGCTGTGGAGTATTCCATGATGTTATGGCCAATATTTATCCACCATCAACATTACTTTCGGCAAGAGATTTAAAGGGAATCTGAGGGAGATCACGCAGAGCATTGAGTACCTGGATCATACTACAGGAGAGAGAGAGTGGTGGAAGCAGAGGTTATGACAGTATTTAAGAAATGTCTAGATGGGCATTTATATCACCTAGGCATAGAAGCCTGAAGACCGAATGCTGGAAGGTGGGATTAATATGGACAAATGCACATGATGGACCAAATGGCTTGTTTCCATTCTGTAGAGTGATCAGTCGAGTCGAGTATGATGTTCCTAGGGGGTTGTCTCTTCAGGTAGCTGTGGTGTCCAGTCTGGGATCCACATATTCTAAACCCTGTCCCCTTCCCAATTGCTGATTGCCATGGGACTTATTCCAGGACATTAGTGTGGACTCCATTAATGGAGAATGCCTGTGCGTGACTTTGCTTAACGTGGGGAGGCTGATGCACAGGCAACCACCACATGGTTGTGGTCGTGGTCGGGGTTCAGAGGACGACTGGGGACCCTTCACTGCTGCAGCCTTCCTCTGCCTTTGCTGTTCTGATGTGTCATTATCACTCACCAGCTCTACTGTTGAGGTTGTGGTTGGATCGCTCTTTGTCTGGAACTTCTTCCTTGACCTTAACTGCCTTGGGGCCAGAGGTTTTTGTGGACCTGGGTGACTTCTTCAAGCTCATCAGTGAAACAGTTTAAATCTGTTCTCGTGTCTTTTTTTTCCTTTTCAAGGTGGCTGGGGTCCTGTTGGAGTCCATGATCAACAGATTTACATTCTTCATGGATGGTGGGTAATTGCTGTTCGGAACTCACTAAGCGGTCTGCATTTTGGATCTCAAGAGCAGTTTGGAAGATGAGTGCCATCTGGGTCTGGCCCTTTGGGTGTCCCGATTCCTCACTGATGTTGCTGACTGAAGCTTCGCAGGAGATCAAAACATCAAAACAGCGGATGCGGCTGCCAGAGGCCTTTACACTTGTGGTTGCTCTCTCTCTCTCTCTCTCTCTCTCTCTCTCTCTCTCTCTCTCTCTCCCTCTCTCTCTCTCTCTCTATGGGGAAAGACAGTCTTCTGATCCTTGTGTTGGGGGAGCTCGAAATAAGTGACCCTGCTGACTGTAACATTGAAACAGTGAGCTGTTGCCACCCCTCTTGCAGTGACAGGAGCAATATCTCTCTCTCCCTCGTTAGTGAGAGAGGGCCTGCTGAGACGTTGAAGAGTGGGATGGACAGTAGTTTCTGATGGTCTACAGATCATGGTCTCTGGGGGCTTGCTATTGCTTGGTGGGTTGTGGGGGGGGGACTGATGCTTTTTGCTGGAACAAGTGAGGGGAGGATTGATGCTTTGCCACTGTTTGTGCATGGGAGGGGGCAGGGGGCTTTGGGATTCCAACATTTTTCTTTGGGTTTTTTTTCCTCTCTGTTTCGTGGATGTCTGCGAAGAGTAAGGATTTCAGGTCATTTACTGTATGCATTCTGTGATATTAAATTGAACCACTGAACCATTTGGTGACCCTACCAGGAACTAAGTGCCAGATGGCTAAACTCCAGATGGCGTCACTGTCGGATCTCAGACACTCAGAAGACTCTCCACCATGATAAGGTGACGACCCTCAGAGATGCTATGCTGTATGACTATGCTGTAGCCCACCTAACAGTAGTAGTGAGGTTGGGGATGGCATTAAACAGGAAATTAGAAATGCGTGCAATAAAGGAACAGTAGTTATAATGGGTGACTTCAATCTACATATCGATTGGGTGAACCAAATTGGTAAGGGTGCTGAGGAAGAGGATTTCTTGGAATATACGCGGGATGGTTTTCTGAACCAACATGTCGAGGAACCAACTAGAGAGCAGGCCATTCTAGATTAGGTATTGAGCAATGAGGAAGTGTTAGTTAGCAATCTTGTCGTGCGAGGCCCCTTGGGTAAGAGTGACCATAATATGGTGGAATTCTTCATTAAGATGGAGAGTGACATAGTTAATTCAGAAACAAAGGTTCTGAACTTAAAGAAGGGTAACTTTGAAGGTATGGGATGTGAATTAGCTAAGATAGACTGGCAAATGATACTTAAAGGGTTGATGGTGGATATGCAATGGCAAGCATTTAAAGATCGCATGGATGAACTACAACAATTGTTCATCCCAGTTTGGCAAAAGAATAAACCAGGGAAGGTAGTGCACCCGTGGCTGACAAGGGAAATTAGAGATAGTATCAAGTCCAAAGAAGAAACACATAAATTAGCAAAAAAAAGGTGGCACACCTGAGGACTGGGAGAAATTCACAGACCAGCAGAGGAGGACAAAGGGCTTAATTAGGAAAAGGAAAAAAGATTATGAGAGAAAGCTGGCAGGGAACATAAAAACTGACTGTAAAAGCTTTTATAGATACGTGAAAAGAAAAAGATTGGTCAAGACAAATGTAGGTCCTTTACAGTCAGAAACAGGTGAATTGATCATAGGGAACAAAGACATGGCAGACCAATTGAATAACTACTTTGGTTCTGTCTTCACTAAGGAGGACATAAATAATCTTCCGGAAATAGTAAGGGACCAAGGGTCTAGTGAGAAGGAGAAACTGAGAGAAATACATGTTAGTAGGGAAGTGGTGTTAGGTAAATTGAAGGGATTAAAGGCAGATAAATCCCCAGGGCCAGATGGTTTGCATCCCAGAGTGCTTAAGGAAGTAGCCCAAGAAATAATGGATGCATTAGTGATAATTTTTCAAAACTCCTTAGATTCTGGATTAGTTCCTGAGGATTGGAGGGTGGCTAATGTAACCCCACTTTTTAAAAAAGGAGGGAGAGAGAAACCGGGGAATTATAGACCAGTTAGTCTGACATCGGTGGTGGGGAAAATGCTAGAGTCGGTTATCAAAGATGTGATAACAGCACATTTGGAAAGAGGTGAAATCATCAGACAAAGTCAGCATGGATTTGTGAAAGGAAAATCATGTCTGACGAATCTTATAGAATTTTTTGAAGATGTAACTAGTAGAGTGGATAGGGGAGAGCCAGTGGATGTGGTATATTTAGATTTTCAAAAGGCTTTTGACAAGGTCCCACACAGGAGATTAGTGTGCAAACTTAAAGCACACAGTATTGGGGGTATGGTATTGATGTGGATAGAGAATTGGTTGGCAGACAGGAAGCAAAGAGTGGGAGTAAACGGGACCTTTTCAGAATGGCAGGCAGTGACTAGTGGGGTACCGCAAGGCTCAGTGCTGGGACCCCAGTTGTTTACAATATATATTAATGATTTAGACGAGGGAATTAAATGCAGCATCTCCAAGTTTACGGATGACACGAAGCTGGGCGGCGGTGTTAGCTGTGAGGAGGATGCTAAGAGGATGCAGGGTGAATTGGATAGGTTAGGTGAGTGGGCAAATTCATGGCAGATGCAATTTAATGTGGATAAATGTGAGGTTATCCACTTCGGTTGCAAGAACAGGAAAACAGATTATTACCTGAACGGTGGCCGATTAGGAAAAGGGGAGATGCAACGAGACCTGGGTGTCATTGTACACCAGTCATTGAAGGTGGGCATGCAGGTACAGCAGGCGGTGAAAAAGGCAAATGGTATGCTGGCATTCATAGCAAAAGGATTTGAGTACAGGAGCAGGGAGGTTCTACTGCAGTTGTACAAGGCCTTGGTGAGACCGCACCTAGAATATTGTGTGCAGTTTTGGTCCCCTAATCTGAGGAAAGACATTCTTGCCATCGAGGGAGTACAGAGAAGGTTCACCAGATTGATTCCTGGGATGGCAGGACTTTCATATGAAGAAAGACTGGATCGACTAGGCTTATACTCACTGGAATTTAGAAGATTGAGGGGGGATCTTATTGAAACGTATAAAATTCTAAAGGGATTGGACTGGCTAGATGCAGGAAGATTGTTTCCGATGTTGGGGAAGTCCAGAACGAGGGGTCACAGTTTAAGGATAAAAGGGAAGCCTTTTAGGACCAGGATGAGGAAAAACTTCTTCACACAGAGAGTGGTGAATCTGTGGAGTTCTCTGCCACAGGAAACAGTTGAGGCCGGTTCATTGGCTATATTTAAGAGGAAGTTAGATATGGCCCTTGTGGCTAAAGGGATCGGGAGTATGGAGAGAAAGCAGGTACAGGGTTCTGAGTTGGATGATCAGCCATGATCATACTGAATGGCGGTGCAGGCTCAAAGGGCCGAATGGCCTACTCCTGCACCTACTTTCTATGTTTCTATTACTGAAACGTAACTTGGCATTCTCTTCATGCGACCCTTGACAGCTTGCTTGGAGCAAATTACTTGCTGCTTTTGTGATGTTACAACTGTGAGTTTACATCAGACCTGTGGAAGATGCTTTGCTTTGATGATCATGGTTGTGTGCTCACTGGGTGCAGAATGGCTGAGACATTTCTCTGTAGAAACACACAAAAATGCCAGCGGAGCTCAGCAAGTCAGGCAGCATCTATGGAAATGACTAAACAGTCAATATTTCAGGTTGAGATCCTTCATTGGCACTGAGAAGGAAGGGGGAGCACACCAGAATAAAAAGGTTGGGGAGGGGGTAAGGGGAAGGAGGCTAGCTGGAAAGTGAAATGTGAAGCCAGGGGTGGGAAAGGTGAAGGGCTAGAGAAGAAGGAATCTGATAGGAGAGGAGAGTATACCATAGAAGAAAAGCAAGGAGGAGGGGACCCAGGGGTAAGTGATAGGCAGATGAGATGAGGTAGAGGTCAGAGTGGGGAATAGTAGAAGATGAGGGGAGGGGGAGGAAAACAATTTTTTTTAACCTGAAGGAGAAATTACTATTCATGACATCAGGTTGGAGGCTACCCAGATGGAATATAAGGTGTTGCTCCTCCACTCTGCGGGTGGCCTTATCTTGTCACAAGAGGAGGCCATGAACTGACAACGTCGGAATGGGAATGGGAATTATAATTAAAATGTTTGGCCCCCCCCAGGAAGTTACACTTGTGGCGGATGGAGCTGAGGAGCTCGATAAAGTGGTCCCCCAATTTGTGACAGGCCTCACCAGTGTAGAGGGGGCTGCATTGGGAGCACTGGACACAATAGACAGCCCCAGCAGATATGCAGGTGAAGTGTTGCCTCACATGAAAGGACTGTCTGGGGCCCTGAATGGAGGTGAGGGAGGAGGTGAATGGGCAGGTGTAGCACTTAGGCCACTTGCAGGGATAAGTGCTGGCAGGGAGATTAGAGAGAGACTGTCTGTCTTTGTGGTAGACAGAAAAAAAGCATTCCAAATTATGCAGGGGACCAAAGAGCTTATCAGAGTGAGGAACACAGAGTACTTAATTTTAGTATAATAAATACTTGGGAAACTAATTAGAGTAAAAGTTGGCAAATGCTCTGTTGGCTACATAGGGTTTTAAAAGAGCTTGCTTCAGATATAATTGAGGGATTGATGTAAGATCATAAAATTCCTGATGAATTTGGAAGTAGCAAATGGAACACTACTATTACCTGAAAATACAGGCCTGTTCGTCTCATGTCTGTTGCCAGAAAATTCTGGAGACTATTATCTGAATAAATAGGTCACCAGGAAAGGTTTAGAAGAGGGATATGGATGAAATGTGAGCAAGTGGGATTAGCTCATTTGACAAGTTGGCCCTGTTGCCCTGCTGTATTATTCTAGGACACTATGACTTTATTGACCATAAGGCAGATGAGCAGAATTGGGCCATTGGGCCCATTGAGTTGCTCTACCATTTCATCATGGCTGATCCATTTCCCTCTCAGCCCCAATCTCCCTGTTACCTTTCATACCCTGAAAGATGAAGAATCTATCAGCCTTTGCCTTAAATACACCCAATGACCTGGACTGCGCAGCTGCCTGAGGCAACGAATTCCACAGATTCTCCACTTTCTGGCTAAAGAAATTCCTCCTCAACTCTGTTCTAAATGGACGTGCCTATATTCTGAGGCTCTACCCTCTGGTCCTAGACTCCCCCACCACAGGAAATACCTTCTTAATTCCATCACGTACAGGCCCAGAGCCTTTAATCACTGCTTATATGATAATTTTTCATTCCTGGAATCATTCTTATGAATCTCCTCTGAAATATCTCCAATGTCAGCACATCTTTTCTTAGATAAGAGGCCCAAACTGCTCACAATACTCCAAGTGAGGCCTCATCAGTGCCTTCCAAAGCCTCAGCATTACCTCCTTGCTTTTATTCTTGTCCTCTCGAAATGAATGCTAACATTACGTTTGCCTTCATCACCACTGACTCAACCTGCAAATTAACCTTTAGGGAATCCGGCATGAGGACTCCCAAGTCCATTTACAGCTTGATGTTTTGAATTTTCTCTCCATTTAGAAAATAGTCTATCCTTTTTTTCCTTCTACCAAAGTGCGCGACCACACAATTCCCAACACTGTATTCCATTTGCCACTTCTTTTCCCATTCTCCTAATTTGTCCAAGTCCTTCTGCTGCCTTCCAGCTTCCTCAACACTACCTGTCCCTTCACCCATCTTCATATCACCTGCAGACTTCCCCACAAAGCCATCAATTCAGACAGACAGACATACTTTATTGATCCTGAGAGAAATTGGGTTTTGTTACAGCCGCACCAACCAAGAATGGTGTAGAAATATAGCAATAGAAAACCATAAATAATTAAATAATAATTAGTTAATCGTGCCAAGTGGAAATAAGTCCAGGACCAGCCTCCAAATCATTGACATATGATGTAAAAAGAAGCAGTCCCAGTACTGACACCTGTGGAGCATCTCAAATCACCAGTAGTCAACCAGAGAAGGTTACCTTCATTCCCACTCTTTGCCTCCTGCCTATCAGCCAATGCTCTATCCATGTCAGTGTCATTCCTGTAAAACTATGGGTTCTTGTCAAACAGCCTCATCAATGGCACCTTGTCAAAGGCCTGAAAATCCAAGCACACAACATGCACTGATTCTCCTCTGTTAATCTTCCTTGTTATTTGCTCAAAGTATTAGACATTTGGACACTTGAATTAAGCAGAGTATCATTATTCATCAGAAAAAATATATTTGATAAAACTATTAGAAGTTTGTGAGGATGAATCTTGAAACTCAATAAATGAATGCCTGTGACCATGATATATTTAGATTTTCAAAGGTTGTTTGACAAGTTGTCACATAAAACGTTACTCAAGATAAAGGCTCATGGTATGAAGGGTAACAAATGAGTGTGAAAAGAGGTTGGTTCACTAAGAAAACAGAATAATGCATCAAATTTAAGTTAGACACTTACAATGTGGAATGTTTCAAGAACTAGTGCATGGATCCCATCTATTTCTGATCTACGTAGAGTCATAGAGAAGTACAGCACAGAAACAGGCCCTTTGGCCCATCTAGTCCTACTCCCAAAATGCTGGTGGAACGCAGCAGGCCAGGCAGCATCTATAGGGAGAAGTGCTGTCGACGTTTCGGGCCGAGACCTTTCGTCAGGACTAACTGAAAGGAAAGATAGTGAGAGATTTGAAAGTAGGAGAGGGAGGGGGAAATGCGAAATGATAGGAGAAGACTGGAGGGGGTGGATGAAGCTGAGAGCCAGACAGGTGATTGGCAAAAGGGATAGAGAGCTAGAGAAGGGAAAGGATCATGGGACGGGAGGCCTAGGGAGAAAGAAAGGGGGATGGGAGCACCAGAAGGAGATGGAGAACAGGCAAAGTGATGGGCAGAGGGAGAAAAATAACCTAAATATATCAGGGATGGGCATTAACAGAAGTTAGGGAAGTCAATGTTCATGCCATCAGGTTGGAGGCTACCCAGCCGGTATATAAGGTGTTGTTCCTCCAACCTGAGTGTGGCTTCATCTTGACAGTAGAGGAGGCCATGGATAGACATATCAGAATGGGAATGGGACGTGGAATTAAAATGTGTGGCCACTGGGAGATCCTGCTTTCTCTGGTGGACCGAGTGTAGGTGTTCAGCGAAACGGTCTCCCAGTCTGTGTCGGGTCTCACCAATATATAAAAGGCCACACCGGGAGCACCGGATGCAGTATACCACACCAGCCGACTCACAGGTGAAGTGTCGCCTCACCTGGAAGGACTGTCTGGGGCCCTGAATGGTGGTGAGGGAGGAGGTGTAAGGGCAGGTGTAGCACTTGTTCCACTTGCAAGGATAAGTGCCAGGAGGGAGGTCGGTGGGAAGGTATGGTGGGGGGGGATGAATGGACAAGGGAGTCGCATAGGGTGCAATCCCTGCGGAAAGCAGAAGGGGGGGGATGGAAAGATGTGCTTGGTAGTGGGATCCCATTGGAGGTGGTGGAAGTTACGGAGAATTACACGTTGGATCCGGGGGCTGGTGGGGTGGTAGGTGAGGACAAGGGGAACGCTATCCCGAGTGGGGTGGTGGGCAGATGGGGTGAGGGCAGATGTGCGGGACATGGGAGAGATGCGCTTGAGAGCAGAGTTGATGGTGGAAGAAGGGAAGCCCCTTTGTTTAAAAAAGGAAGACATCTCCTTTGTCCTGGAATGAAAAGCCTCATCCTGAGAGCAGATGCAGCGGAGACGGAGGAATTGTGAGAAGGGGATAGCATTTTTGCAAGAGACAGGGTGGGAAGAGGAACAGTCCAGGTAGCTGTGAGAGTCTGTAGGCTCATAGTAGATATCAGTAGATAAGCCGTCTCCAGAGATGGAGACAGAAAGATCAAGAAAGGGGAGGGAAGTGTCGAAAATGGACCAGGTAAATTTGAGGGCAGGGTGAAAGTTGGAGGCAAAGTTAATGAAGTCAACGAGCTCAGCATGCGTACAGGAGGCAGCACCAATGCAGTCGTCGATGTAGCGAAGGAAAAGAGGGGGACGGATACCCGTATAGGCTTGGATCATGGACTGTTCCACAAAGCCAACAAAAAGACAGGCATAACTGGGACCCATGCGGGTGCCCATGGCTACACCTTTGGTTTGGAGGAAGTGGGAGGAGCCAAAGGAGAAATTATTGAGAGTAAGAACTAATTTGGCTGGATGGAGGAGAGTGGTGGTAGAGGGGAATTGGTTAGGTCTGGAATCCAAAAAGAAGCGGAGAGCTTTGAGTCCGTCCTGGTGGGGGATGGAGGTATATAGGGACTGGACGTCCATGGTGAAAATAAGGTGGTGGGGGCCAGGGAACTTAAAATCATTGAAAAAATTCAAAGCATGAGAAGTGTCACGAACATAGGTGGGAAGAGATTGAACAAGGGGGGATAAAACAGTGTCAAGGTATGTAGAAATGAGTTCAGTGGGGCAGGAGCAAGCTGAGACAATGGGTCTACCTGGACAGGCAGGTTTGTGGATCTTGGGTAGGAGGTAGAAATGGGAACTGCGGGGTGTGGGAACTATGAGGTTGGTGGCAGTGGATGGGAGATGCCCAGAGCTGATAAGGTTGGTGATGGTATAGGAGACAGTGGCCTGGTGCTCCATAGTGGGGTCATGATCAAGGGGTAAATAAGAGGAGGTATCAGAGAGTTGTCGCTGTGCCTCGGCCAGGTAGAGGTCAGTACGTCAGAGTACAACAGCTCCCCCCTTATCAGTGGGTTTTATAGTAAGGTTGGGATTGGTGCGGAGGACTGGACTATTCCTCTTCCCACCCTGTCTCTTGCAAAAAGGCTATCCCCTTCTCACAATTCCTCCGTCTCCGCCGCATCTGCTCTCAGGATGAGGCTTTTCATTCCAGGACGAAGGAGATGTCTTCCTTTTTTAAACAAAGGGGCTTCCCTTCTTCCACCATCAACTCTGCTCTCAAACGCATCTCTCCCATTTCCCAGACATCTGCCCTCACCCCATCCACCCGCCACCCCACACAGGATAGGGTTCCCCTTGTCCTCACCTACCACCCCACCAGCCTTCGGATCGAACGTGTAATTCTCCGTAACTTCTGCCACCTCCAACAGGATCCCACTACCAAGCACATCTTTCCCTCCCCCCTCTTTCTGCTTTCCGCAGGGATCGCTCCCTACGCGACTCTCTTGTCAATTCATCCCCCCCCCCCCCCCCCATCCCTTCCCACCGATCTCCCTCCTGGCACTTATCCTTACAAGTGGAACAAGTGCTATACCTGCCCTTACACTTCCTCCCTCACCACCATTCAGGGCCCCAGACAGTCCTTCTAGGTGAGGCAACACTTCACCTGTGAGTCGGCTGGTGTGGTATATTGCGTCCTGTGCTCCCGGTGTGGCCTTTCATATATTGGTGAGACCCGACGCAGACTGGGAGACCATTTCGCTGAACACCTACACTCATGTCCGCCAGAGAAAGCAGGATCTCCCAGTGGCCACACATTTTAATTCCACGTCCCATTCCCATTCTGATATGTCTCCCCATGGCCTCCTCTACTGTCAAAATGAATCCAAACTCAGGTTGGAGGAACAACACCTTATATTCCGGCTGGGTAGCCTCCAACCTGATGGCATGAACATTGACTTCTCTAACTTCCGTTAATGCCCCTCCCCTTCTTACCCCATCCCTGATATATTTAGTTTTTTTTCTCTCTTTGCCCATCACTCTGCCTGTTCTCCATCTCCCTCTGGTGCTCCCCCTCCCCCTTTCTTTCTCCCTAGGCCTCCCATCCCATGGTCTTTTCCCTTCTCCAGCTCTGTATCACTTTTGCCAATCACCTTTCCAGCTCTTAGCATCCCACCCCCTTCGGTCTTCTCCTATCATTTCGCATTTCCCCCTCCCCCCACTACTTTCAAATCTCTTACTATCTTTCCTTTCGGTTAGTCCTGATGAAGGGTCTCGGTCCGAAACGTCGACAGTACTTTTTCTTATAGATGCTGCTTGGCCTGCTGTGTTCCACCAGCATTTTGTGTTTGTTGCTTGAATTTCCAGCATCTGCAGATTTCCTTGTGTAGTCCTACTCCCATTGATCTGCACTGGAAGTAACCCTTCCATCCATGTATCTGTTCAAACTTCTCTTAAATGTTGAAATCAAGCTCACATGCACCACTTCTGTTGGCAGCTCATTCTGCACTCTCATGGTCCTCTGAGTGAAGAAGCTCTCCCTCATATTCCCCTCAAACTTTTCACCCTTAACCCACGACCTCTGATTTCAGTCACACCCGACCTCAGTGGAAAAAACCTGCTTGCATTACCCTATCTATACCCCTCATAATTTTGTATAGCTCTATCAAATCTTTTCTCAGTCTACTACGTTATAAGGAATACAGTCCAAACCTATTCAATCTTTCCTTGTAACTCAGGTCCTCCAGACCTAGCAACATCCTTGTAAGTTTTTTCTGCACTCTTTCAACCTTATTTACATCTTTCCTGTAGACAGGTGACCAAAACTGTACACAATACTCCAAATTAGGCCTCACCAATGTCTTATACAACTTCAAGATAACATCCCATCTTCTGTACCCAGTACATTGATACGTTGATTTATGAAGGCCAGTGTGCCAAAAGCTTCTTTACGACTTAACTGTGACACCACTTTCAACAAATTATGGGCCTGTATTCCCAGGTCCCTTTGTTCTACTGCACTCGTAGTGCCCTAGCCATTCACTGTGTAAGTCCTACCTATAACTTAAAGTGAAGAGACTGATTATAATGCATTTTAACTTGGGATTGATATTGTGTTCCTGTGCTGTTTTGTTTTCTGTCTAAGTATCTGATATTTCAAAGCATGGGAATTGCCAGTTAGTAAAACCAATGTTAGGTGGGGGACATGCAGCATGCTTGAAAAGGGAAGAAGCTTTGAAGGTTGTATAGCTAAAATAGGCAATGGAGACGAGGGAAGGGGAGTTGAAGGCAATGGGGAGCATTTTAAATGGGAGCAGGTCAACAAATACATTGTAAGTCCATCTGAGATATTGGATCACTTATTATCTCCCTAAAACTGTTTGACTTTCTGGGTAGGTCACTCAGTTCTGGCTCTCCTCTTCTCTCTAAATGCCACCATTAAACCACTGACCTCTCCTTATCTCCCTGGTAACCCCAGTTTCACCCTACCACAGATACTCCCTTTATTCCACCTACTCCTCTCCCCACCTCAGCAATTTAAAGATGACTTTTTTCTTTCTCTCTTTTCCAGTTCTGAGTAAGTGCCTGAAATAGTAACCCACTTTCTCTTTCCACACATGCATTCTGGCCTGCTGCATTTTTCAAGCAGCTTTAATTTTCATTTATGGTTTCCAGCATCTGCAGTAACAATAAAATAGGAAGGCTGGTGGTCACAAAAATTAACACAATTACTGTGATCAGCTTGGGAGAGGGATTGCATGAAACTGTGTAGAATGGGACAATATTTTCTCAAATTTAATTGAATGAAGGCTGATTATTGAAGCGTACACAATAATCTGGTTGGTTGATGTTAACAGATAGGTTCACAAACAAGAGA
Organism: Hemitrygon akajei; assembly: GCF_048418815.1. Taxonomy (NCBI): domain Eukaryota; kingdom Metazoa; phylum Chordata; class Chondrichthyes; order Myliobatiformes; family Dasyatidae; genus Hemitrygon; species Hemitrygon akajei. The sequence continues at coordinate 88,532,341 of NC_133135.1, read as the reverse complement.
AAATCTGCAGATGCTGGAAATCCAAAGCAACACACACAAAATTCTGGAAGAACTCAGCAGGTCAGGCAGCATGAACTCTGGTCGTGCTGTCTGATCATCAGCAGTTACACATTTAGTTTTAGATGCAAGGAAAATCTTAACACTTTAGAGGTTTCTACCCCAGAAGGCTGTGAGGCTTACATGTTGATAATATTCAAGGCCGAGAGCAGTAAAGTTTTGGAATGAAAGCATGTGGGGATTGAACAGTGAAGGTGAATGGAGGTAGTTCTGAACTTGTTGAATAATAGAGCAGACTTTAAAGCCTATTGCACCTATATTTTAATGTTCACTGTATTTCTCAAAAGTTTACTGAAGAAATTTACTGCTGGAAGCTGGACTACATGACCAACTGTCTCATTGATTGGATTTGCTGGTCATTCTTAGATTTATACCCATAACCATTTGGGTTTCTTTCAGGTGCTCCGGTTTCCTCTCACATTTCAGAAATGTATGGGCTGGGGTCAGCAAATTATGGGTCTGCTATGTTGGTTCAGGAAGTGTGGTGACACTTGCCGGCAGCCCCTAGTACACATCTAGACTGTGTTGGTCATTGAGCCAAATGATGCTTTCACAGAATGTTTCAACGTTTTGATGTACATGTGACAAATAAAGCTTCCCACTCCCAAATCTTTATGTCTTGATATCCAGACGTTGTCCTTCGGCAATGCCCTGTGGAGCAGAGTAGCAACACAACACACATGTATGACACCTATTTATTCTCCCAGCATCTCCCCTAGCCCCTCTGATGTCATGATATTGTCACAATTCAGACACCCAAGTCAGGATAAATAGAAATTTGGGCCAACAAAAAAATCGAGAAAGCCAAAGCCACAAATTCTGTTCCCTAGTCACCTACTCTGCCTATCTCCTTGGCGACTGCCTGAGACTGTTTGCAACCTTGCATTATACTTGTCTCTGAGGTGAGTTTATATCTGTATATTCACAATGTCAATAAAACGGTCAATTTCCACCTGTGTGGTATTACCCAACTCTACAATGACTTAGCTCATCTGTTGGTGAAATTCTCATTCAGCTTGTTCTTATTTCCAGACCTGCCTGTTCTAGTAAACTGAAGGCCGTGATCCCACCTTCCAAGCTCCAAAAAGATAAGAACATTCACAATTCTCTTGTGCATGTCCTAGCACATAATGTACCATCATGATTTCTGAATAGTTGGATAATGGATGTTCACTGTACGTCAGCATGTAACAGTAATAAACTAGTTTACCAATTTATTAGAATCTTATTGTAGTTAGCATTGGAAGTCAACTTAAGTGAAAGTGTTATTTTTGGATTAGATTAACTATTATCCAATCATGTTGATTGGCTCCATCAGGCTCCCACGTCAATTATCAAAGTCAAAGTCGTATTGTCATATGCACAAGTGCATATATGAAAAGGTGTAATGAGATAATTAACTTACTGCAATATCACAAAGCATTATATAAGCAGCACAAAAGCATAAATTATACAGAATTTTTACAAGAAGGAACTGAATTAGACCAAAATAAAGCATAGCCCATTGTAGTGCAAGGAGATTCAAGTGGTCATAGTGTTGTTATACTGGGGCAGTGATCAGAGTTGTGCTGATTGGTTCAAGAACTGAATGGTTCTTGAAGATTCATACTGTTAGAAATCCGGAAGTATCACACACAGGTCGACTTCCGTGACCGATGCTGTCTGGAATTAGAGCACAGCATTAACAAACAGCAGTGATTCCCCATCAGTGCTCCATGATGTTGAGTCAAAGTAACTGAGAAGTGCTTGGATATTATGTTTATAATTTGATTTGTCTTGCATTACATCAGGGAAAGCAAAATAGCAGCTGCCTCCTCACCTCCTGCCACTGCACATATAGTGGTGGCTAGAATGGATGTGTCATTAGCATTGCAACAGGGTAGAGGGCTAGAGGTAAGGGTAGGCCCTGGCTGGGACAGCCATATGCAGTTTCAGCTCCAGAGATTGCAGAAAAGCACTATGGTAGGACAAAGGTGGTTTGGCATGCACAACAAACTGTGTAGGTCCTCCCTAATGGTCTGAGCAAAGAAGTTAGGAGACAAAGAGCCGTGGCGTTGGATAGCATGGAAATACGCCCTTCAGCCAACTACATCTATGCTGATCATTACGACTATCTACAGTATATCAATCCTACTGGCATTCATTCCATATTTCCTCTAGGCCTTGTCCATTCAAGTTCCTATCAAGATGTCTCTTATGGTGTTCCTGTTCCTGGCAGCTCATTCCAGATGCCAAATGCTTTTCATGTGAAAAATTTCCCTCTTAGATCCCCTTTTGACCTCCTCCTTAAAATGATGTCTTAGACACGCCTAACATGGGAAACTGACTCTTTCTACCTTTCTATGTCTCTCAAGATGTTATATAACTTCCTTCATTCAGTGGGGGGGGAGGAAAAGGGCAAGCCTTATCCAATTCTCAGCTCTTCAGTCTGACACATATCAGCAGAGAGCCTAGCTTGTAAGTGATGGGAATTGGATTTATGGACCCAGTCTAATGGACAATTTCTCAGTTTTTTATTGCAACCAAGTCAAAAACCATCCATGGTAAACATGGAAACAAAGTGGAAGTTCAGACTTCTGGCATGCAAGTTTAGGTCGCCACATTCATGATGCTGAGTACCACAGTTCAAAGCATTTTTTGAAGTTATTCCAACAATTTACAAGGATTAATCCTCTGCGGAAATAGGAGTGGCTCCTCAGAACAGGGTTGTCTGTCCTTGCTGAAAATGATGGCATTTATGATCACATCACTGGTACTCTTCTAGTCTCATTGCCTGTCAGTCAAATCATCCAAATGACTGGCACAATCATGTGACCTGAGGCGAGGCCACATGAGCTCACAGGTCTGTGACTTTTTTCACTGCCTTCAATAAGCTTTAGTGCAGCTATTACAGAACCTCGTAGGAGACAGAAGGGGATATCTAAACGAGAGGTAGGAAATAATAGAATGTGGAGCTTACAGTCATACTTTGGGGCCTGTTGTACATGATTTGGAAAGATAATTTGATTTTCCATTGAAAATGAAGATGATCAGTAGTAGAATGAGAAACGCGGTGAAGGGGGCCACAGTAGCGCAACGGTTAGCAAAACATTTTACAGCACCAGGGATCCAGGTTCAATTCCTATCACTGTCTGTAATTCCCACAGTAAGTTGTGAGCCTGGTATGCTGGTGCCAGAAACATGGCTATGCTTGTGGGCTGCTCCCAGCATGCTCTCAGACAGCAAATTTCACTATCTTTCAATACTTCAATGGACGTGTGACAAATAAAACTAATCTTTACAAAATTAGGAGAAATTTATTTATTTTTATTTGCTAATCAGATGTGGACCATTGCAGGTCAGCATTCAGTGATAATCCCAAGGAGGTGACAGTGAGCCACCTCCTAGTCCAACTCTTTGTCTGTTGCAGTGAAGGTTCTCTCATGATTCTGTAAAGCAGAAGATTTTGGAATTTGACCTGGGGAACAGAGAGGTAAGTGTACAATTCATTTCCAAGTCAGGCTGGCATTTCCCTTGGAGGTGAACTTGTAGACGCTGGTGTGCCCACTCAACTGTTCCCTTTATCCTTTAGGGGTGTGAATCATGCCATCACAGAATGATAGAGGGTTTATGACACAGAACGATCGATGATCTTCTCTGAAACATCAGAGATAAAGTGTAGACCTAATAGAAGTTTATAAAATTATAAAGACATTGATAAGGGAGACAGTCAGAATCTTTATCCCAGGACTGAAATATTGAATACTAGATGGCATAGAATTAAGGCAAGAGAGGGAAGTTCTTTTACACAGAGAGTGGTGGGTATCTGGAACACACTGCCAGGGGTGGTGGTGGAGAAAGACACAATAGTGGTTTTTAGATAGGTGCAGAAGCATGAGGGAATGGAGCGAAATTGATCATGTGCAGGCAGAAGGGACTAGTTTAAGTTGGCATCAGACTTTGTACTGGTAACATAGGTGGGAGTGTCTGTTCTAGTGCTGTACAACTTTATATTCTAAAGAGGATATACCACCCATGAGGTTTGTGTGCCCCTTGAGAAAGAGCTAGACAGCACAATCCCCCTTCCAGTGGCCTGCAGGGCATGGCTCTTCAGTAATGCCTGTTGGAGATTCTCTGTCAAATAATAACTGTTGATTGGTCTAACTGCACAGGATGGTGGAAGGAGTGAAGGTTTATGGTGGTTCTCCAGATGTGAGCTAATTTGTTCTACATAGTGTAGGGCTTCTTGAGTTTTGTTAGCTCTGAATTTATCCAGGAAAGTGAAGATCACAGTTTTTAAAGTATTGGAGCAGACCTCACGGAAAGGTACAAGAATCTGAAAGGGTTGGATGCAGAAAGGATATTTCTGCTGTCTAGACCAATTATAGCTACCTCTTTGGGGGTCCCAACCTAGGATCCACAGTCCTCTCAGGGTCCATGGCATAAAAAAGTTTAGAAACCCTGTTCTAGGTAATAGAGTAGGCTTTTTTCTTGAGCATTCATGAACAGGATCATACTCCACACATCTTCCATTTCCCCACAGAACTTCAAGTTACTAATCTTCCCTTTCCTGGTATAGTTGGAATGAATCCCTATTGCCACCTTCTTCCATTCTCTCCCTCACCGTCTATTGCGCAGCTGCAGAGGACGCAAGATTCAATGTGGTCAAAGATTTTGAAACAATACATTCACAGGTCTTCCCTGTACTAGAGTGCACCTCCAGGGTGCTTCAGAAAGCAGAACCTTGTGTGATAACTTTGTATGTGAATATATTCTGCTTTTACATGCTGAGTCAATATGCAAATCAGCAACTTGCTGTAAAAGGAGACACTGGTGTCCGCAGACTTTGTGATCTGCAGTGATTTTGTAATTTTTCCCAATCTGCAGTGGGGTCAGCATCTATGGAGGCAACAGGTTAGACAATGTTTCAGAAGGAAATTCTGCATTAGAATCAACTCTGCATCTTCACCTCACTATTGACTGTCCATTTGATCCTAATCCTTTGACCATTACCTTCACTAACGCTGCCTAAGCTTCTGAGTTCCTCCAGTAGGAACTCAGCTGGTCAGGCAGCATCTATGGAAAGGAATGAAGCGTTGACGTTTTGGGCCAAGACCCTTCATATGGAAAGGAATAAAGAAATGATGTTTAAGGCCAAAATTTTTCATCTGTACTTATGAAGTGTCTAAGCCAGAACCATTGACATTTTAATTCCTCTCCATAGATGTTGCCTGACCTGCTGAGTTCCTCTAGCATTTTGCGTGTTACTCTGGATTTCCAGCATCTGTAGAATCTCTTGTGTTTGAGTTCCTCCAGCATCTTCTTTTCCTGCACTGTAAAGTGATATGAGGGTGGGCCTTTAATCTGTCACAGTGGCTGCAAGATCAGATACATCACTATATTGTACATGGAGTGTTAGAGAGGGTTAATGAAGATTTTCTGCTTGTGGTTGCAGATACTTGGACATACTGAAATAAAACCCCTTGCTCTGGTGGGGCAGACTCTGATGATGATGTGAACATGGTCAATCATCTCCTGAACCATTAGTGACCTTGCAGCATTTGCAAGTACCAATGGCTACCTGATACTCTCTACCTATGAAGCATGAGTTCCCTGATGCATTGGTGAGGTGCGTACTGACAAATATTGCTGAGAGTCTCAGTACCATTGTGGAATAACTTTAGAGTGAAAAGACCTTCTAGCTAAGGGTGGATCAGGTCATGTTCAGCTATGGGAAGTCAGTTACCATTTGAGAATGAGAATGCCTCACTGTTTGAGAAATTGCTTTTCACCTCCCCCCTTCACTGTTTCCCTCCCTCACCTTATCTCCTTGCCCACTCCTCCCTCCTCATCCCACCCAATTTTATTTCTTCCATGGCCTTCTGTCTCTTTCACCAATCAATTTCCCAACTCTTTACTATTCCTCCCCTTCCAAGCTTTACCTATCATCTGGTGTTTTTCTCTCTCCCTTCGCCCCGACATTTTAAATCTACTCCTCAGCATTTTTTTTCTCCAGTCCTGCTGAAGAGTCTCGGTCCAAAATGTCAACTGTACTTTTTTCCATAGATGCTGCCTGGTCTGCTGAGTCCCTCCAGCATTTTGTGTGTGTTGCTTGGATTTCCAGCATCTGCAGATTTTCTTTTGTTTGTTTTTTTAAAAACTTAAAACAAACATTTTTTCACTGTAACACACACAAAATGCTGGTGGAACGCAACAGGCCAGGCAGCATCTATAGGGAGAAGCACTGTCGATGTTTCGGGCTGAGACCCTTCGTCAGTACTAAATGACAGGAAAGATAGTAAGAGATTTGAAAGTAGGAGCAGGAGGGAGAAATGCAAAATGATAGGAGAAGACCAGAGGGGGTGGGATGAAGCTGAGAGCCGGAAATGTGATTGGCAAACAGGATATAGAGCTGGAGAAGGGAAAGGATCATGGGACGGGAGGCCTAGGAAGAAAGAAAAGGGGAGGGGAGCACTAGAGGGAGATGGAGAACAGGCAGAGTGATGGGCAGAGAGAGAGAAAAAAAAGAGGAAGGGGTAAAAAAACTAAATATATCAGGGATGGAGTAAGAAGGTGAGGAGGGGCATTAACGGAAGTTAGAGAAGTCAATGTTCATGCCATCAGGTTGGAGGCTACCCAGCCGGTATATAAGGTTTTGTTCCTCCAACTTGAGTGTGGCTTCATCTTGACAGTAGAGGAGGCCATGGATAGACATATCAGAATGGGAATGGGACGTGGAATTAAAATGTGTGGCCACTGGGAGATCCTGCTTTCTCTGGTGGACAGAGCATAGGTGTTCAGCGAAACGGTCTCCCAGACATTTTAACTACACATTTTAACTTCACGTCCCATTCTCATTCTGATATGTCTATCCATGGCCTCCTCTATTGTCAAAATGAATCCAAACTCAGGTTTGGATGCCCCTCCTCACCTTCTTACCCCATCCCTGATATATTTAGTTTTTTTTACCCCTCTTTTTTTTCTCTCTCTCTCTGCCCATCATTCTGCTTGTTCTCCATCTCCCTCTGGTGCTCCCCTCCCCTTTTCTTTCTTTCTAGGCATCCCGTCCCATGATCCTTTCCCTTCTCCAGCTCTGTATCCCTTTTGCCAATCACTTTTCTGGCTCTCAGCTTCACCCCACCCCCTCCAGTCTTTTCCTATCATTTCACATTTCCCCCTCCCCCTCCTACTTTCAAATCTCTTATTATCTTTCCCTTCAGTTAGTCCTGACAAAGTGTCTCGGCCCAAAATGTCGACAGTGCTTCTCCCTATAGATGCTGCCTGGCCTGCTGCATTCCACCAGCATTTTGTGTGTGTTGCTTGAATTTCCAGTATCTGCAGATTTCCTCGTGTTTTTTTTTCACTGTCCCTGCTCTGATGAAAAGTCACCATCTAGGCTACAGTGAGGCAGGTAGGGAGTTCCAACAGGTAGTGCTGGAGGAGCCTTAGCCCTTAAACTTGCCCGAAAGATCTGAGATTGTCACTCCTTGTGAGGATAAAAGTGGGCTGTATGAAATAAGATTAATTGAATTGTGACACCATGATTCAAGGTGCTGTTCTAGAGGGGGAGAGAAGAGAAATGTAGCTGTAATGGGGGCTAGTATGGTCAGGGGAATAGACACAATACTTTTTTGCAAGGACTGAGTGTCCTGAAGGCTGTGTTGTTTGCCTGATGCCCAGGACCAGCTGACTGACCTGCAGAGGAATCTGGAGTGGGAGGGGAAGGATCCAGTTGTTGTGTCCATGTGGGTAGCAACAATGCAGAAAGAACAAGGCAAGAGATCCTGCTGAGGGAATTTGAGTAGCTAGGGATTAAATTAAAGTGCAGAATCAAAAGGCAATAATCTCTGGTTGGAAGATCAATATCCAAGGATATACTTTGTATCAAAAGGACAGGCAGATAAGCAGAGAAGATTGAGTGGCTCTGCTGGTAAAAAATGCAATCCTTAGAAAGAAATGACATAGGATCAGGAGGTGTAGAATCCTCGTGGGTAGCGTTAAGAAACTGAAGACTGATGAAAGTTATATGCGGGCCTCCAGACAATAGCCAGGATGTGGGGTACAAATAACAATAGGAGAAAGAAAAAGCATGTAAAACAGGCAATGTTCTGATAGTCCTAGCATTTTTAATATGCAGATGGATTTTGGGAAAATCAGGTTGGTGCCAGATCTCAAGGGAAGAAATTTGTAGAATGCCTACAAGATGCTTTTTAGCACAGCTTGTAGTTGACCCCACTGGGGGAAAGCCAATTTTTGATTTGTGTGTTATGTAATGAACCAGATTTGATGAAGGAGTGAGTGTTTAAAACCAGATTTGATGAGGGAGCTTAAGGTCAAGTCAAGTCAAGTCACTTTTTATTGTCATTTCGACCATAACTGCTGGTACAGTACACAGTTAAAAACGAGACAACGTTTTTCAGGACTATGGAGCTACATGAAACAATAGAAAAACTACACTAGACTACAGACATACCCAGGACTCCATAAGGTGCACAAAACAGTGCAGGCATTACAATAAATAATAAACAAGACAACAGGCACAGTGGAGGGCAGTAAGTTGGTGTCAGTCCAGTGTCTGGGTATTGAGGAGTCTGATAGCTTGGAGGAAGAAACTGTTACATAGCCTGGCCGTGAAAGCCCGAATGCTTCGGAGCCTTTTCCCAGACGGCAGGAGGGAGAAGAGTTTGTATGAGGGGTGTGTGGGGTCCTTCATAATGCTGTTTGCTTTGCGGATGCAGCGTGTAGTGTAAATGTCTGTAATGGCGGGAAGAGAGACCCCAATGATCTTCTCAGCTGACCTCACTATCCACTGCAGGGTCTTGTGATCCGAGATGGTGCAATTTCCGAACCAGGCAGTGATGCAGCTGCTCAGGATGCTCTCAATACAACCCCTGTAGAATGTGGTGATGATGGGGGGTGGGAGATGGACTTCCCTCAGCCTTTGCAGAAAGTAGAGACGCTGCTGGGCTTTCTTTGCTATGGAGCTGGTATTGAGGGACCAGGTGAGATTCTCTGCCAGGTGAACACCAAGAAATTTGGTGCTCTTGACGATCTCTACCGAGGAGCCGTCGATGTTCAGTGGGGAGTGGTCGCTCCGTGCCCTCCTGAAGTTAACAACCATCTCTTTTGTTTTGTTCACATTCAGAGACAGATTGTTGGCTTTGCACCAGTCCGTTAGCCGCTGCACCTCCTCTCTGTAAGCTGAGTCATCGTTCTTGCTGTTGAGACCCACCACGGTCGTGTCATCGGCCAACTTGATGATACGGTTCGAGCTTTTGGGTCAGCAGAGTGAACAGCAGTGGACTGAGCACACAGCCCCAGGGAGCCCTGCGCTCAGTGTGATGTGTTGGAGATGCTGCTCCCGATCCAGATTGACTGAGGTCTCCCAGTCAGGAAGTCTAGGATCCAGTTGCAGAGGGAGGTGTTCAGGCCCAGCAGGCTCAGCTTTCCAATCAGTCTCTGAGGAATGATTGTGTTGAATGCTGAACTGAAGTCTATAAACAGCATTCAAACGTATGTGTCTTTTTTGACCAGGTGGGTTAGGGCCAGGTGGAGGTTGATGGCAATGGTGTTGTCTGTTGAATGGTTGGGACGGTACGCAAACTGCAGGGGGTCCAGTGAAGGAAACCTTAGGAGACAGTGATCATAATATGATGGAATTCACCCTGCAGTTTGAGAGAGAGAGAAGCTAAAATCAGGCATATTGGTATTACTGTTGAGTAAACCTAACTACAGAGGCATGAGAGAGGAGCTGGCCAAGGTTGATTGGAAGAGGGCGCTAGCAGAGAAGGTGGTAGAGCAGCAACAGCTGGAACTTCTGGGAGTAACTTGGAAGATGCTGGATTGATCCATTCCAAAGAAGAAGAAGCATTCTGAAGTGAAGATACGGCAACTGAGACTGATAGTGAAGTCAAAGACAGCGTAGAAGTCCACACGGAAGTCAAAGACAGCATAAAAGCAAACGTGGGGGTGTACAGTCAAACAAAATTAGTGGGAAGCTAGAGGATTGGTAAGTTTTTAAACTCCAACATAAGGCAACTAAAAAGGCAATAAGGAGAGAAAAGATGTAATGTGCATGTAAGGTAGTCCATACGGGTACTGTATATCAAAATTCCTTTCAGATATATGAAGTGTAAAGAGAGACAGGAATGGACATTGGTCTGCTGGAAAAGAACACTGAAGAGGTTGTAATGGGGAGAAGAACTGAAAAATGGTGTATGAACTGAATAAGTATTTTATGTCAGTCTTCACTGTAGAACACACTAGGAGTATGCCAGACTTTTGAAAGTGTCTGGGGCCAGAAGAAATTGTAGTTGCTAAAGATGAGGAGAAGGTGCTTGAAGTCAGCTGGCCCAGGTGAACTAGACCCCAGGGTTCTGAAAGAGGTAGCTGAAGAAATTGTGGAGTCATTGGTAATGATCTTTCAAGAATCACTAGATACTGAATGGTCCTGGAGGACTGGAAGATTGCCAATGTCACTCCTCTCTTTAAGAATGGAAGGAGACAAAAGACAGGAAATTAAAGGCCAGTTAGTCTGACTTCAGTGGTTGGCGCATGTTAATGTCCTTTATTAAGGAAGAGATTTTGGGGTACTTGGACGCACACGATAAAATAGGCCAAAGTCATCATGGTTTCTTTAAGGGAAAATCATGCCTGACAAATTTGTTGGATCCATTGAGGAAATAACAGGCTGAATAGACAGAGGAGAGTTAGTGGGTGTTGTTTATTTGGATTTTCAGAAGGCCTTTGACAAGTTGTTGAACAAGATAAGAGCCCATGATATTACAGGAAAGATACTAGCATGGACTGAAGATTGGATGACTGGCAGAAGGTGAAAATGGTAATAAAGAGGCCTTTTCTGGTTGGCTGCTGGTGACTAGTGCTGTCCGCTACTTTCCACGATACATGTGAATGATCTGGATGATGGAATTGATTGTTTTGTGGCCAAGTTTGTGAATAGGTGGAGGGGCAGGTAGTGTTGAGGAAGCAGGAAGTCCGCTGAAAGATTTGGATAGATTAGGAGAATGGGCAAAGAGTGGCATATAGAGTATAGTGTAGGGAAGTTTATTGTTAAGCACTTTGATAGTAGGAATAAAGATGTAGACTATTTTCTAAATGGAAGCAAATTCCAAAACCAGAGGTGCAAAGGGACTTGGGAGTCCTCATGTAGGATTCCCAAAAAGTCAAGTGCAGGTTGATTCAGTAACGATTAAAGATTAGCTTTATTTGTCACATGTACATTGAAATATTAAAGCATACAGTGAAATGTGTCATTTGCATCAATGGCCAACACAGTCCAGGGATGTGCTGTAAGTGTCACCATGCTTCTGGTGTCAAAATAGCATGCCTTATTAAACCTAACCCTAGCCCACAAGGTTTTGGATTGTGGGAGGAAACCCACGCTGCCATGGGTAAATGTACCAACACCTTAGAGACAATGGTGGGAACTGATCGCTGATCACTGGGACTGTAAAGAGTTGCGCTAAAGTGGTGGCATGTTCAAACGCAGTTGTCTCTCAGGGCCATCAAAAGGTGCACTTTTCTTTTTAAAATGTGTTTTGTTATAATCGTAAGACTATACTGGACTCCAAGAAATACGGGTACAGCAGGTCGACCGCATCAGTGATCTGCTCGTTGTTTGGAGTAGCTGTCCAGGGTGACAAAGGAACTGGCAGTCGGGTCGGAGAAAGAGGAGCCAGCGGCCAGGCCGGAGAAGGAGAAACAGGCAGTCAGGCCAGGGAAGGAGAAGCCAGCGGTTGGGCCGGAATAGGAGAAGCCAGTGGTCAGGTCAGAGAAGGAAAAGCCAGCAGCTGGGTCAGAGAAGGAGAAGCTAGTGGATGAGCTGGAGAGGGTTCAGAGGAGCTGACCTGGGTGCAGACCGTGCTGCCTACTACTTGTTGGTATTGGAGTTGGTGTGCGAAAGCAGCGTGCAGCGTAACCATGAGTGACTGTCTTCAACATTTTTCTTTCAATTGCAAGACCCCGTTGGACACTGATAATGTAAGATGCCGGAGGCCTGTTTCCCTAGCTTGGTGGCAAGACAGGCGATGAGGCAGCAGCATAGCCTCCGTTGTAGCAAGGACTAGGCCTCAAGCAGCAGGCTTGCATGCTGCAGCAGTCCAAGTGAGGTGATGCCGACGGCTGCATAGTGTGGCATCTGTGCTTGGTTGGGGGCTGCCCTCCAGCATTCGACGGTAGAATGACAGACTGAATTGCCGGGAGCTGTATCATCATTTTGCATGTTGCTCAGGGTCTTGTGTTTTCCTGCGTAACGACATGTGTGTTTTTTCTCTGCTGTTTTGAATGAATGTTTTGCACCCTGGCCCTAGAGGAATGCTGCCTCATTCGACTATATCCATATATGGCTTGAATGATAATTAAACTTGATTTGATTTGATAACCACTACACTACCATGCGGTACTGTAAGGAAGACAAATGCAATGTTAGCACTCATTTCAAGAGGACTTGAATATAAGAGCAAGGATGTAATTCTGAGGCTTTATAAGGCATTGGTCAGACCATATTTAGAGTATTATGAACAGTTTTGGGCCCATTTTTAAAAGAGGATGTGGGGGCACTGGAGAATGTCCAGAGGAGGTTTATGAAACTGATCCTGGGAAAGAAAGGGTTAATGTAGGAGAAGCATTTAAGACCATAAGACACAGGAGCAGAATTCGGCCATTCAGCCCATCAAGTCTGCTCCGCTGTTCCATCATGGCTGATCCTGGATCTCACTCAACCCCATACACCTGCCTTCTTGGCATATCCTTTGATGGCCTGACCGGTCAGGAAGCTATCAACTTCCACTTTAGATATACCCACAGATTTAACTTCCACCACAGTCTGTGGCAGAGCGTTGTACAGATTCACAGCTCTCTGGCAAAAAAATTCCTCCTTACCTCTGTTTTAAAAGGTCGCCCCTCAATTTTGAGGCTGTGTCCTCTAGTTCTGGATACCCTCACCATAGGAAACATCCTTTCTGCATCCACGGCATCTAGTCCTTTCTACATTCGGTAGGTTTCAAAAAGATCTCCTGCATTCTTCTAAATTCCAGTGAGTACAGACCAAACCTGTCAAACGCTCCTCAGACATTAACCCCTTCATTCCCAGAATAAACCTTATGAACCACCTCTGGACTCGCTCCAATGATAACACATCCTTTCTGAGATACGGGTCCCAAAATTGTTGACAATACTCCAAGTGCGGCCTGACTGGAATCTTATAAAGGCTCAGCATTATCTCCTTGCTTTTATATTCTATTCCCCTTGAAATAGATGCCAATGTTGCATTTGCCTTCTTTACCAATGACTCAACCTGTAAATTAACCTTCTGGGAGTCTTGCACGAGGACTCCTAAGTCCCTCTGCACCTCTGATATTTGAACCTTCTCCCAATTTAGATGATAGTCCGCACTACTGTTCCTTTTACCAAAATACATTATCGTACATTTCTCAACACTGTATTTGATCTGCCTCTTTTTTGTTCATTCTTCCAATTTGTCTAAGTCCTGCTGCAATCGCATTACTTCCTCAGCACTACCTACCCATCCACCTATCTTCGTATCATCTGCAAATTTTACCGCAAAGCCATCAATTCCATTATCTAAATCATTGACAAACAATGTGAAAAGCAGCAGTCCCAGTACTGACCCCTGAGGAACACCATTAGTCACTGATAGCCAACCAGAAAATGTCCCATTTATTCCCACTTGCTGCCTCCTGCCTGTCGGCCATTTCTCTATCCATGCCAGCATCCTTGCTGTAATGCCATAGGATTTTATTTTGTTATGCAGCTTCATGTGTGGTACCTTAGCAAACGCCTTCTGAAAATCCAAGTAAATGACATTTATTGCCTCCCCTTTGTCCACCCTGCTTGTTACTTCCTCAAAGAACTCTAACAGATTTGTCAGGAAAGATTTGCTTTCACAGATACCATGCTGACTTTGACTTATATTATCATTAGTCTCCAAGTACCCCAAAACCTCATTCTTAATAATAGACTCCAACACTTTCCCTACCACTGAGCTTAGACTAGCTGCCCTTTAATTTTCTTTATTTTGCTTTCCTCCCTTCTTTAAAGAGTGGAGTGACATTTGCAATCTTCCAGTCATCTGGGACCATGCCAGAATCAAGTAATTCTTGAAAGATCATGACCAATGCATCAGTTATCTTTTCAGCAACCTCTCTCAGGGCTCTGGGATGTAGTCCATCTGGTCCAGGTGACTGATCCACCTTTGAGTTTACCTAGCACTTTTTCCTTTGTAATAACAATGGCACTCACTTCTGATCCCTGACACTCACAGACCTCTGGCACACTGATGCAAAGTACTTGTTAAGTTCATCTGTCATTTCTTTGTCCATAATTACTTCACCAGCATCATTTTTCAGTGGTCCAATATCTACTCTCACCTCCCTTTTACTCTTTATATAACTGAAAAAAATTTATTGTATCCTGCTTTATATTACTGGCTAGTTTGCCCTCATATGCCATCTTATAGCTTTTTTAGTTGCCTTTTGTTGGATTTTTAAAACTTCTCAATCATCCATCTCAGACTGCTGAAACGAGAGGTTAAAGATGTCAATAAACATTCCTGCCAGTAGATTAGCACAAGTCTTCAGTACTCATCCAGTTACACCATCTAACCTAATGCTTTCCATGGGTTCACCCTTCTGAAAATGTGTTGACGTCGGCCTCAGAGACTGAGACCATTGGATTATTAGATGTCTCCATGATCTGTTGGTCAAAGTGAACATGAAAGGTTTTGCTCATGGCTTTATACTGAAGTGCGAATAAGTCTGTCCAGCTCTCTAAGATGTCCTGTAGTTATAAAAGGTGTGAGAGAAATGCAACTTTCACTTTTCTTCTTGATGTTGCATTAATCAGTTGCATTTACTTCAGTAATCTAATCACCCACTCTGTTTGGTTTATTTGTCATTAGCATCCTACTAAAAGATATTGAATACAAGTTAATCTGATGTATCCTTTGGTATTTGTCAGGTTTAATACCTGAAAATAAAGTCAGAAGTCCATTCCTTTCCCTTTTCTTGGATTTATAAAGAATCTGAACACAGTAATTTGACTGAAACTTGCGTGTAGAGATTAGTAGTTGTTGGTATGCCTCAGTTCCAGCTCATTTAGAAGCACAGATGGGAATCCTGTGTAGTTACAAGGAATTCCAGGAAGTATTCCCAGAAAACGCAGTGAGGAGAGATTTGCAGACTGCTGAGATTTTGTGGGAGGTTTATGAGTGTTATTCTTTACCTGCTACTTTATTGTCCAAGACTATAATTATATATTAAACTGCAGCTTAACAACTGTGGAGTCCACTTAGCCGTCAAGCAAGACACTTTTAGAATGCAAAAATTTCACACCAGTGTGTATATATTGAGAAATTAAGTGGGTAGACGGCAAGCATGTTAACATTGACTATTAGGCTGAATGACAATAAACATCAAATATGAATTGTTATTTTCCCAATTCTTACTTACTGTTTGTCATGGTGATGACTAAAGCTCAGGAAGATACATCAGTCATCAATGGTTCTCCCAAGACTTTGCTGTTGTCATAGTAGAAAGGATTTCGGTGCCTCCCAAAAAACCCAAGATATCTTTATTAATATTTTGAACTTTGTCTTTCGTACAGAAGAGCCAATAAAAAGCAGAAGTGTAGCAGAGCCAGTGATCCAGGAATGGGGAGGAAATTGAGAGTAATTCCTATTATTAAAAAGAAAGTGAAAAGGGGAGTGAAATCAGATAAACTCATAGACTTATTAGATGGCATTCTAGGATTCCATGAGAAGTGACAGTACAGTTGGCAGAGTCCATTGGTTATGAATTTTGGTCTTCCAAAATTCCTTGATTCTGGAATAGTTCCAGCAGACTGGAAGGTAGCAAATATAATATTAAATCTAACCACAAATAGAAGTGGAGGTGAAATAAAGAATATTAAGAACAGTTATTCTCACCAGACATCAGTTGATGGCAAGGTGCCGGTGAAGGAAGAAAATTTGCTGAGAAAATCAGAATGTGATTAGACAGAGTGAACACAGTTTAATGAAAGGGATATGGTATTTGAAAAATCTGAGTTTTCCAAGGGTGTAAGGTAAGGTTGTGAGGATGAAGGCAAAGCAATTGTTATGGTATGTCTGGATTTACAAAGGCATTTGAAAAGATAGCATGACGTAAGGTTTCACAAGTTTGATGATAACATATTAACATTGATATAGGATTGACTTAAGAACATAGAACAATACAGCACAGTACAGGCCCTTCGGCTCACAATGTTGTGCTGACCCGTAAACCCTGCCTCCCATATAACCCCCCACCTTAAATTCCTCCATATACCTGTCTAGTAGTCTCTTTCTTTTTTTCTTTTTACAATATTTTTATTCAGAAGAAAAAAAGATTTACAGAGTGCAACACATAGATACATCTCAACATATCTTGTGTACATTCATATATTGTAATAAAATTGATCAAAATGTTATAGCATAACACGTAAAGGTATACCACTCTGTAATCAAAAATTTAAAGATAGGTTATACATCATAAAAGAATTTTTTTATATAAAAAAAAGTCAACCCCCTACCAACAACCAAAGAAAAAGCTGATGGATGACAATGGATAATTAGAAAAAAAACCATATTCACTTAAGAAGAGAAGATAAAAATATACATAAAAGTCTGTGCACTGTTAAACTTTATAAATTGGAAAAGTAATTTAGGAAAGGTCCCCAAATATCATAAAAAGATTGTTTCGAATTTAAGACTGAGCAGCGGATCTTTTCTAAATTTCAATACGACATAATATCACGTAGCCATTGAAGATGTATAGGAGGGGTAGACTCCTTCCATTTAAGCAAGATTGCTCTTCTTGCTAAAAGAGAGGTAAAAACTAAAACCTGTAGGTTAGGAGTATTTAAAGTTATATCTTCATTTGCAATAATACCAAACAAGGCAGTAAGGGGATTTGGGTCAAATTGGACCCTAAAAAGTTGAGAGAAGGTATGAAATACTTCCCGCCAAAACTTTTCAATTGTAGGGCAAAACCAAAACATATGAATTAAAGAGGCATCAGCAGAGTTGCATTTATGACAAAGTGGAGAAACAATCGGGTAAAAACTGGAGAGCTTCTGTTTAGAAATGTAAGCTCTATGAACCACTTTAAATTGTAGAAAAGAATGACGAGCACAGAAAGATGATTTATTAAGATGATTTATGATTTAGTATCATAAATTTCACTAGTGTATCTGCCTCCACCACTGACTCAGGCAGTGCATTCCACACACCAACTGCTCTCTGAGTAAAAAACCTTCCTCTAATATCCCCCTTGAACTTCCCTCCCCTTACCTTAAAGCCATGTCCTCTTGTACTGAGCAGTGGTGCCCTGGGGAAGAGGCACTGGCTGTCCACTCTATCTATTCCTCTTAATATCTTGTATACCTCTATCATGTCTCCTCTCAGCCTCCTTCTCTCTAGAGGGTAAAGCCCTAGCTCCCTTAATCTTTGATCATAATGCATACTCTTGAAACCAGGCAGCATCCTGGTAGATCTCCTCTGTATCCTTTCCAATGCTTCCATATCCTTCCTATAGTGAGGGGACCAGAACTGGACACAGTACTCCAAGTGTGGCCTAACCAGAGTTTTATAGAGCTGCATCATTACACCGCGACTCTTAAACTCTATCCCTTAACTTATGAAAGCTAACACTCCATAAGCTTTCTTAACTACCCTATCTACCTGTGAGGCAACTTTCAGGGATCTGTGAACATGTACCCCTAGATCCCTCTGCTCCTCCATACTCCCAACTATCCTGCCATTTACTTTGTACTCTGCCTTGGAGTTTGTCCTTCCAAAGTGTACCACCTCACACTTCTCTGGGTTGAACTCCATCTGCCACTTCTCAGTCCACTTCTGCATCCTATCAATGTCTCTCTGCAATCTTTGACAATCCTCAACACTATCCACAACACCACCAACCTTTGTGTTGTCTACAAACTTGCCAACCCACCCTTCTACCCCCACATCTAGGTCATTAATAAAAATCATGAAAAGTAGAGATCCCAGAAATGATCCTTGTGGGACACCACTAGTCATAACCCTCCAATCCAAATGTACTCCCTCCACCACAACCCTCTGCTTTCTGCAGACAAACCAATTCTGAATCTACCTGGCCAAACTTCCCTGGATCCCATGCCTTCTAACTTTCTGAATAAGCCTACCGTGTGGTACCTTGTCAAATGCCTTACTAAAATCCATGTAGATTACATCCACTGCACTATCTTCATCTATATGCCTAGTCACCTCTTCAAAGAACTCTAACAGGCTTGTTAGACATGATCTGCCCTTCACAAAGCCATGCTGACTGTCCCTGATCAGACCATGATTCTCTAAATGCCCATAGATCCTATCTCTAAGAATCTCTTCCAGCAGCTTTCCCACCACGTACTTAAGGCTCACTGGTTTATAATTACCCGGACGATCCCTACTACCTTTTTTGAACAAGGGATCAACATTCGCCTCCCTCCAATCCTCCGGTACCATTCCCATGGACAATGAGGACATAAAGATCATAGCCAGAGGCTCAGCAATCTCTTCCCTCGCCTTGTGGAGCAGCCTGGGGAATATTCCATCAGGCCCCGGGGACTTATCCATCCTAATGTATTTTAACAACTCCAACACCTCCTCTCCCTTAATATCAACATGCTCCAGAACATCAACCTCACTCATATTGTCCTCACCGTCATCAAGTTCCCTCTCATTGGTGAAGAGAAGTATTCATTGAGGACCTCGCTCACTTCCACAGCCTCCAGGCACATTTTCCCACCTTTATCTCTAATCAGTCCTATCTTCACTCCTGTCAACCTTTTGTTTTTCACATAATTGAAGAATGCCTTGGAGTTTTCCTTTACCCTACTTGTCAAGGCCTTCTTGTGCCCCCTTCTTGCTCTCCTCAGCCCCTTCTTAAGCTCCTTTCTTGCTACCCTAAATTCCTCAATAGACTCATCTGATCCTTGCTTCCTAAACCTCACGTATGCTACTTTCTTCCATCTGACTAGATTCTCCACCTCACTTGTCACCCATGGTTCCTTCACCCTAGCATTCTTTATCTTCCTCACCAGGACAAATTTGTCCCTAACATCCTGCAAGAGATCCCTAAACATTGACAACATGTCCATCGCATATTTCCCTGCAAAAACATCATTCCAATTCACACCCACAAGTTTTAGCCTTATAGCCTCATAATTTGCCCTTCCCCAATTAAAAATTTTCCTGTTCTCTCTGATTCTATCCTTTTCCATGATAATGTTAAAGGCCAGGGAGCGGTGGTCACGGTCCCCCAGATGCTCACCCACTGAGAGATCTGTCACCTGACCCAGTTCCTTACCTAAGGATAAGAATAACCTCGAGTAAGAATCAACTAAGTTCTTTCAGGTTGAAATTCAATTACTAGTTGGGTGCATCAGATATTAATGTTCCAGTTATATCTCTTGTAGAATGAAATGTTTATTGTGACTCACTGAGTGGTACTTCTGCCTCTTGGTCAACATGTTCTGGTGCAGCCTCAGACCAGACTCCAATCTCAATGTTGTGGTGCTGAGCAAGTGTGTACTGTTAGTTTCTAGCTTTAACTAAACAGAGGCACTGCTTCTCTCGAGAGGCACACTTAAAAGTTTCAAAGAAGAGTCCAGCATTCATTAATGGTGTCCCAATCATCCTCAATATGCATTTCAATAGGTGTATTTAATGTCAGAGAAATGTATACAATATACACTTTTTTCTATCATCTTATCATTTAGTCATTATCACACGTAGGTGGGGGGGGGGTTAACAATGTGCAAATTGGTCGCTGTGTTTTGTATGTTACCACAGCAATGCGTGTAAAACATTAATATATCTGGAAAACAAATTCATTTTCATTTTATAACAGCCCCAATTTTTCTGTTTAATTCTCTGGAGTAGATTTTATACCAAGAATGTCAGACTTAAGGGTTAAAAGTGGTAGCCATAGAATTACAGATGAGGGCACATTTGTCATCTTTGAGCCTCATCTAGGTGTCAATTGACAATTCCAACATTAAGGCAAAGGCCTGACCTTTTTCTATAGGGGCATAAAATACACATATTCAAGCTGCTGTTAAATGCAAAAGAGACTATGATGCTTTGGCAAGAATGGAGATTCCTCTCCTCCTTAGCAATGTACAGGCTTAACAATGGGACGTCTATGTGGCCTGTTGTGAAGACCGCTAGGCCTTTTCCAAGACTAAACAAAGTCTGGGGACTGTCCTGGTCTTCTACAGAGTATTCTGACTGGTTGCATCATCATTTGGAATGCAGGCACCCATGCACAGGACAGGAAAAAGGTTGTAGACTCAGCCAGCTCCATCACAGCTCATCATGGAGGACATCTTCAAAAGGCAGTGTATCAAAAAGTAAGCATCCATTTTAAGGCCTACAGCATCTAGGACAGGCCCTCTTCTCATTACTACCATCAAGGAGGAGGTACAGGAGTCTGAAGGCCCACACCCAACATTTTAGGAACAGCTTCTTTCTCTCTGCTGTCAGATTTCTCAACAGTCCATCAACAATTATACCAGTGGCTAAGAAGAATAATGTGAGCTGCCTTAACGATTATTGCCCAGTAGCATTCACATCAACAGTGATGAAATGCTTTGAGATGTTGGTCATGACTAGACTGAACTCCTGCCTCAGCAAGGACCTAGACCCACTGCAATTTGCCTATTGCCACAATAGGTCAACAGCACATCAATCTCAATGGCACTTCACACGGCTTAAGACCACCTGGACAACACAAACACCTATGTCAGGATGCTGTTCATCGACTATAGCTCAGCATTTAATACCATCATTCCCACAATCCTGACTGAGAAGTTACAGAACCTGGGCCTCTGTACCTCCCTCTGTAACTGGATCCTCAACTTCCTAACGGGAAGACCACAATCTGTGTGGATTGATAATAACATCTCCTCCTCACTGACGATCAACACTGGTGCACCTTAGTGGTGTGTGTTTAGCCCACTGCTCTACTCTCTATATACACATGACTGTGTGGCTAGGCATAGCTCAAATACCGTCTATAAATTTGCTGATGATACAACCATTGTTGGTAGAATCCCAGATGGTGACAAGAGGCCATATTGGACCAAGATATGTCAAACAGGAGCAAGATATGCCAACTAGTGGAGTGGTGTCGCAGCAGCAACCTGGCACTCAAAATCAATAAGATGAGAGAACTGATTGTGGACTTCAGGAAGGGTAAGATGAAGGAACACATACCAATCCTCATAGAGGGATCAGAAGTGGAGCGAGTGAGCAGCTTCAAGTTCCTGGGTGTCAAGATCTCTGAGGACCTAACCTGGTCCCAAAATATTGATGCAGTCATAAAGAAGGCAAGACAGCAGCTATATTTCATTAGGAGTTTGAAGAGATTTGGTAGGTCAACAAATACACTCGATAACTTCTATAGTTGTACTGCGGAGAGCATTCTGACAGGCTGCATCACCGTCTGGTATGGGGGGGGGGGCTACTGCACAGGATTGAAAGAAGCTGCAGAGGTTTGTAAATTTAGTTGGCTTCATCTTAGGTATTTTCAGGGAGTGGTGTCTCAGAAAGGCAGCACTCAGGGCATGCCATTTTCTCATTGCTATCATCAAGTAGGAGGTACAGAAGCCTTGAACAGCTTCTTCCCCTCTGCCATCTGATTCCTAAATGGACATTGAACCCTTGGACACTACCTCACTTATCATATATATAATTCTACGTCCCATTCCCATTCTGATACGTCTATCCATGGCCTCCTCTACTGTCAAAATGAATCCAAACAGGTTGGAGGAACAACACCTTATATACTGGCTGGGTAGCCTCCAACCTGATGGCATGAACATTGACTTTTCTAACTTCTGTTAATGCCCCTCCTCCCCTTCTTAACCCATCCCTGACATATTTGGTTGTTCGTTTTTTTCTCTCTCTCTCTGCCCATCACCCTGCCTGTTCTCCATCTCCCTCTGGTGCTTTCCCCCCTCCCCCTTTCTTTCTCCCAAGGCCTCCCGTCCCATGATCCTTTCCCTTCTCCAGCTCTGTATCACTTTCGCCAATCACATTTCCAGCTCTTAGCTTCATCCCACCCCCACCCGTCTTCTCTTAACATTTCGCATTTCCCCCTCCCCCAACTACCTTCAAATCTCTTACTCTCTTTCCTTTCAGTTAGTCCTGACGAAGGGTCTCGGCCCGAAACGTCGACATTGCTTCTCCTTATAGATGCTGCCTGGCCTGCTATGTTCCACCAACATTTTGTGGGTGTTGTTCATATATATAATTTCTGGTTTTTGCACAATTTTTAATCTATTCAATATATGTATTCTGTAATTGATTCACTTATTTATTTATTATTATTATTATTTTATTTTGTTTTCTTCTATATTATGTATTGCATTGAACTGCTGCTGCTATGTTAACAAATTTCATGACACATGCTGGTGATAATAAACCTGATTCTGAACACTACTTCACTTCTCCTTTTTTGTACTATTTATTTATTTTAATTATAACAGTAATTAGGTATGCCTGCATTATACTGCTGCCACAAATCAACATGTTTCATTCCTTATGTCAGTGACATAACCCTGACTCTGAGGCCACAGTGTGCGGATGTGCTTGTTTCAAACACTGCTACCATTTGCAAAACTCAATTAAAATTCTGTAGAATATTTTACAAACTTCACTAAACCAATTAATAGGTGCACAGCTGAAAGCAAAGCCTGGTGATTCAACCAGTTTTTGTCAGGAGGCTTTGTCCTTCTCATCCACCTGTTACAGATGGAATGCCTGTGTGATACACTTCACTATAAAAGAGGGATGTTAACAGAAACAGGGTGGGCAGTTGGCACTGATCTAACACCAAGGAATACAGCTTACAATATAAACTATAAATATATTTGGTGTGAATTCCTTCTCTACTTATGTCCTTGGAGATCTCCAGCTGTTAGAGTAAAGAGACATGAGTGAGCAAAATCAAAACATATATCTAATGATGGTGAATAATCTTGGGATTCTTCAATATAATGTTGAGAAATCAATATCATTGTACATTAAATCAAGAGATCCTAACACTGAGGGTCAGTGGGTCCACATCCAAATGGTGATTGGAGATGTAGTTGTCCATTGTATATTCTAAGCACTTTGGATAGGGGTAATAGTGAGGAATGGGATAGCTTGCCTTATTTTCTCACAGTTTAACTTCTGGGGCAGCTGGACCACCCTTAGCAGCTCTCTCTCCGCTCCTCCTCAAACCAGCCCTATAGACTGCATCTATTTTAGCAGAAACTGCATATTGAACTCTTTGGCCCATCTGACGGGTGGGACAAGCACATTTCAAGAACATCCCACTGATTCTTTGCGAGGCAACGACCAGGAAGAGCACTAGATCATTCCAGCTGCCCTCCTGCAGTTAGTGCATCAGCCCCAGCTGTTGTGAGGACCAACTTCTCTTCCTTCACCCTGCCCTGGATGGTGATGCATCCCAGCAGCAATGATTTGAGCTTCACAGGAGATTGCAGATGCTGGAGTCTGGAGCAGAGAACAAGCTGCTGGAGGAACTCAGCAGGTCAAGCATCATCTGTGGAGGGAAATGGATAGCCAATATTTGGAGTCAAGAGCCTTTTTCTCAACTTAAAGAGCAGAGAGGTAAGGAAAACCAGTATAAAGAGGTGAAGGGGAGGGGTGGGATGAGAGCTGGTGAAAAGGTGGATCCAGCTGAGGAGGGATTGATAAGCAGATAACGGGGAAAAGAAGGATGGAGATGGTAAGTGGAGGTAACAAAGGGTTGCAGATGCTGGAATCTGATAAGAAAGGAACTAGATCATGGAGAGATGGTAGGCAGATGGGAACATTTGAGGAGAGGGTGGGATCAGAGTGTGTGGGTGATGGATAGATGGAGTAGGTGAGGGAGGGGAAAGAAATGGGTGATAAGGTGGGGAGGGGTAGGGGTTTGAAAAGAAGAGTGTGTCTGGCAGGACCTGAGTATATCAGTACGGGGTGAAAGCGCAGGGTATCCGAAAGTAAAAAATTCAATGTTCATGCTGTCGGGTTGTAGACTGCAACCACTTTGTGAACTTGGTTTGTAGGCAGCTTGAGTGTGCAGGACTTTCACACTGCAGCTGGTGGCTTCGGAAATACAGACCTGGCACACTGCTTAGCTTGAATGCGTATGACGCAGCCTCACAAGTTAAAGGCGGGAAAGAGGGTGAGAAACCTCTGACAGGCATGTGCTGCCTACATTAGAGTAATGTCGAATTAGGAGAAGAGAAATGGATGATTTATCCAAATGGGCTGGTCTTTAAGTTCCACAGGGGTCTCCTCAACATATTCTCCTGACAGATTCATAGATCAATGTATTCAATAAAACAAACAATTTTATTGCACCAGAATAACTCTGATCCATTTAAGGTGTGCAGCAGGCCTAGCATGGAAACAAAGGCTTATTTGGTCATTTCACTTCAACATAAAAACCTTCAGTCATGAGGAGAGCTAGGGCTGGGATAAAATGTGATTTCTTATTTTGTGTGCAGTGCTGTGTTGGAGATCAGCCAGCTTGGAGTGGTGCGGTTTTTCAAGTAGTTTGGACTTGGCCCACGTTTGATGGGAGGCCATTCACTTATCCCAAAACACAGAGGGGAATTCCTGAAACCTGTCCCACGGGTACCCACGGCCCATGTTGATTTTATTAACATTCTGCTCAGAATTTACTTGTCGCTTAGACTGCATTAGTATCTTAGGAGCATTGAACCTCTGATGAGGAATTGAGAAAGGTGTTTTTGTACTTCTTTTATAGCTTACAGAACTATACACTCTCTTATGTGGTCACAATATCCTTCAGGCAGGACAGCTGGTACATTATAGATGATTAATGTTTTGTGAGAGGGACTGAAACCTTTAGCCTGTTGTTGTTATTTCAATCACGTAGTTGTTACGTGGAACAGTTGTTAGATACAGTGAACGGATTGCGCGGGGTGGTGACAAGCTACAGTTCAAAGTTCAAAATAAATTTATTATCGAAGTACATATATGTCACCATATACCGCCCTGAGATTCATTTTCTTGTCAGCATTCACAGTAAATACAAGTAGCACAATAGAATCAATGAAACACCGCACCTAAGCAATGTGCAGAAGAAACCCCAACAAACTGCAAAGAGAAAAAATAAATAATAGTGATAATTATAAATAAATATCGAGAACACGAGCTGAGGAGCCCTTGAAAGTGGGTCCGTAGTTTGTGGGAACTGTTCAGTAAATCTGAGTGAAGTTATCCCCTCTGGTTCAGGACCCTGATGGTTGGAGGGTAATAATTGTTCCTGAAACTGGTGGTGTGGGTCCTGACACTCCTGTATATCCTTTCTAATGGCAGCAGTGAGAAGACAGCATGGTCTGGATGGTGGGGGTCCCCGATGATGAATGCTGCTTTCCCGTGACAGCACTCCGTGTAGATGTGCTCAATGGTGCAACGGCTTTACCTGTGATGGACTGGGCCGATTCCACTATTTGTAGGGTATTGGTGTTTCCATACCAGGCTGTAATATATTGTAACGCAACCTGTAATATATTGTCCACCGCGCATCTGTCACAGTTTTAGATGACATGTCAAATCTTTGCAAACTTTTACGAGAGTATAAGTGCTGTTGTGCTTTCTTCGTAATGGCACTTACATGCTGGGCCCAGGACAGATCCTCTGAAGTGCTAACACTGAGGAATTCAAAGTTGCAAACTTGCTCCATATCTGATCCCCCTCAATGAAAATCTGGTTCATGGACCTCCGATAGCTAATTAGATGCTGGGTAGAGGAAGTTTCATTCCCTGGCATTTCAGTCTGGCTTGGAGTCCTCTCCTCCTCCCTCTCTTTCAGCGTGGTGATGCACCTCTTCAGCATGCTCAAGAGTTAAGTCCGTCAAGTCCTACAGAAGATCACTAAATCATTAGTTCATTCAGAAAGTTCAAAAGCATATTAAAAAGAAAATTAAAAAGCAAAAGAAAATTATAAGTGCAGATTGCAGTGAGTGTAATTCAGAAGTATATTTAGAAGTTTTGTAAGTAGCCCGCAACACGTTGCTGTGGTTCGCCAGCACCATCTAGGAGACAGTGACCAAAGAGTCCCATTGGTTTAATGAAGTTGATACCGACTTCATTAAAACCTGTGTGGATGAGTGTGTGCCTACACGGACTTATTGTACATTCCCAAACCAAAAGCCGTGGATGAACCAGGAGGTACATCGTCTGCTGAAGGCATTCAAGTCTGGCAACCCAGGCCTGTACCAGAAAAGCAGGTACAATTTGCAGAGTGCTATTTCAAGGGCAAAGGGACAATTTCAAATGAGGTTGGAGATATCAGAAGCACGGCAACTCTGGCAGGGTCTGCAAGACATTACTTCCCAATAGTATGTATAGCAGCAATGTTTCACTGCCAGATGAACTCAACACCTTCTATGCACGCTTTGAAAGGGAGAGCACAACTACGGCTGTGAAGATCCCTGCTGCTCCTGATAACCCTGTGATCTTCATCTCAGAGGCCGATGTTAGGCTGTCTTTAAAGAGAGTGAACCCTCGCAAGGCAAAAGGTCCTGATGGAGTACCTGGTAAGGCTCTGAAACCTGTCCCAACCAACTAGTGGGAGTATTCAACATTTCCAACCTGTCACTGCTCCAGGCAGAAGTTCCCACTTGCTTCAAAAAGGCAACAATTATACCAGTGTCAAAGAAGAATAATGTGCCTTAACGACTATTGCCCGGTAGCACTCACGTCGACAGTGATGAAATTTTTTGAGAGGTTGGTTATGATGATACTGAACTCCTGCCTCAGCAGAGACCTGGAGCCATTGCAATTTGCCTATTGTCACAATAGGTCAACGGCAGATGCAATCTCCATGGCTCTTCACACAGCTTCAGACCACCTAGACAACACAAACATCTACATCAGGATGTTGTTCATTGACTAGAGCTCAGTATTTAATACCATCATTCTCACAATCCTGATTGAGAATTTGCAGAACCTGGGCCTCTGTACCTTCTTCTGCAATTGGATCCTCAACTTCCTAAGCAGAAGAGCACAGTCTGTGTGGGTTGGTGATAACATATCCTCTTCGCTGATGATCAACACTGGTGCACTTCAGGGATATAAGCTTAGCCCACTATTCTACTCTCTGTATACACATGACTGTGTGGCTAGGCATAGCTCAAATACCATCTACAAATTTGCTGATGGTACAGCCAATGTTGGTAGAATCTCAGCTGGTGATGAGAGGTGTACAGGACTGAGATATGCCAACTAGTGGAATGGTGCCGCAGCAACAACCTGGCACTCAATGTCAGTAAGACAAAAGAGCTAATTGTGGACTTCAGGAAGGGTAAGACGAAGGAACACATACCAATCCTCATAGAGGGATCAGAAGTGGAGAGAGTGAGCAGCTTCAAGTTCCTGGGTGTCAAGATCTCTGAGGATTTAACCTGGTCCCAACATATTCATGTAGTCTTAAAGAAGGCAAGACAGCGGCTATACTTTACTAGGAGTTCGAAGCGATTTGGCATGTCAACAAATACACTCAAAAACTTCTATAATTGTACCGTGGAGAGCATTCTCACAGACTGCAACACTGTCTGGTATGGAGGGGCTACTGCAGAAGCCGAACAAGGTTGTAAACCTAGTCAGCTCCATCTTGGGTAGTGTACAAAGTACCCAGGACATCTTTAGGGAGCAGTGTCTCAGAAAGGCAGTGTCCATTATTAAAGACCTCCAGCACCCAGGGCATGCCCTTTTCTCACTGTTACCATCAGGTAGGAGATACAGAAGCCTGAAGGCACACACTCAGCAATTCAGGAACAGCTTCTTCCCCTCTGCTATCCGATTCCTAAATGGACTTGGAAACTTTGGACGCTACCTCACTTTTTTGGATTGTTACGTACCCCGTAACTGGGTCACTTACCAGCAAAGATAGAGAGGTCCATTGAAGTCTGATGGTACTATTTTTAAAAGTATTTATTGATAAAGGGGCACAAAAATAAGATTAATGCAAACATACAGATAATATACGTCGTCAATACTAAATCTAAAAGCGCGGCTATAATAATAATCAATAAGAAATAGCTCTATCGTTGTCTAGGGGATAATGTATTGTCCGATGGAAATATAACAGTCACTGTTAGTTTGTTCAAGCTGCAGCGCTTTGGGTTTAAGAGAGACGGTTTAAACTTGCCCAGGTCTTTTATGATGCCAGTCCTTTGAGTTGGGGGAGTTGGTTTCCCCGTTGTTAGCTAAAAGCCGTTTTCCGTGGTACCAGCCACCAGTTCCAGGCAACGGAACTGAACGCACCTGGCCTCCTTCAAATGGCTTCCCGCTATTACGGGATCGCTAGCGTTTCTTCTGGTGCGTCTGAGGGGCTGTTCCCACAGACCCTCTTTTATCCTGATTCGCAGGGTCGCAGATGTCAATCAAAAAAAAAAGTTGAATTTCCCCATGGGGATGAATAAAGTATCTATCTATCTATCTATCTATCTATCTATCTATCAGGTTGGGGGTGATGCAATCCCTCCCTCAACCAGCCCACTTTGCCTGAGGGCGTTCACGTAGCATAGTCTCCAATCCGCAAATTCGCCTTTCAGGAGACAATGGCCATGTCCCGTAGCTTTACATCGCCGGGGGAACAAGACATTCTGCACGTCTCTCTCTCATTTCCTGGGCCCCCTGACCCAACCCAACAGTGATCTTGCGATTCTCACAAAGGAGGGGGCTGCAGGCATAACAGGATATACAGTGTTTCTGTTTTTGCACATTTTAAAATAATCTATTCAATATACGTAATTGATTTACTTGTTTATTTATTATTATGTTTTATTTTATTTATTATTATTTTTTTCTCTCTCTCTGCTAGATTATGTACAGTATTGCGTTGAACTGCTGCTGCTAAGTTAACAAATTTCACGTCACGTGTCGGTGATGATAAACCTGATTCTGATTCATTGGGTTACTTGGTAATAGGCTAGAAGTAATAAAGAAAAAAATACTGTACTTACTTCAGTTGCATAGCATTATTTGTGACCTTGGTATGTGAAAGTCAGTCACTATTGTTTTGGTGGAAATGGAGCTGACAATTTATTTACAGAAAGATTAATTAAAAGCAGCGAAATAAATTAAACATTGGTTGGACCAGTCGTAAACTGGGGGACCGCTTTGTTGAGCACCTCCGCTCCATCTGCCAAAAGTGGAACTTTCCAGTGGCCAAACGTTTTAACTCCGATTCCCATTCCCATTCCAACATGTTGGTCCGTGGCCTCCTTTTGTCCCAAGATGAGGCCACCCTCGGAGAGCAGGAGTAATACCTCATATTCTGTCTGGGTAGCCTCCAACCTGATGGCATGAATATCAATTTCTCCTTCCGGTAAAATGTTTGTCCTTCCCTGTCCCTCTTCTTCTATTTCCCACTCAGGCTTCGTCCCTCTCCTCACCTGCCTATCTGTCATCTGCCTCTCCCGGGTTCCCCGCTCTTCTCACCTGCCTATCTGCGCCCCCCCCCCCCCCCCGGTTTCCCTCCTCTTCTCACCTGTCTATCTGCTCCCCTGGGTCCCTCCTCCTTTCACCTGTCTATCTGCTCCCCCTGGGTTCCCTCATCCTTTCCTGTCTCCAATGGTCCATTCTCCTCTTCTATCAGATTCCTTCCTCTCCATCCCTTTCCCTTTCCCACCCACATGGCTTCACCTATCACCTTCTAGCTATCCTCCTTTCCCTTCCCCACCTTTTTATTCTGGCATTTTACCCCTTCCTTTCCAGTCCCAAAGAAGGGTCTCCAGCATTTTGTGTGTGTTGCTTAAAATAAATAGCCGGATAGTTCTGTTGTTGGGTCTTGTCCCAAAATGTCAACAATTACTTTGTCTCCATAGATGACAGTGCTGCTCAGCCTGCTGAGTTCTTCCAGCAGTTCAATTTCTGAGCCAGAGAACTCTGTTTAAATGATGTTGGTGGAGGGATGGATATTGCATGGGATACCAGGATTTTTTTTTGTTTCAGACACCTTACAAGGGGCTAAGCATGATTTCTGCTTCATGCCTTACCTGAAGAACTACATTTGCAGCAATGCAGCAGCCTCTCAGTACTGTGCGGACTGTTTTCCTTTGCCTTTGAGTGGGGTTCAAGCTCAAGACCTGTTTGCTTTGGTGAATATAGTATCCAGTGGGTAAGGACTGACACAGTATCATGGGACAGATACATATGAGGAAATTCATTCAAACCCCCCTTTAGGAAACCAACACTGTTCCCTCAACTCATCAACACTATATTGCCTCATTACATTCAGTTATTTCTTAAATTATTTTGGAGTTGTTCCACCTCTGTACCTGGAATTCCATGCATTAGGCATTAGTCACTGTGTTAAGAACCTCCTTTGTGGTCCCGTGTGGTCTTGTTCAGTGGTCATTTGTTTAATCACACATTTATACTGGAAGCTTACCCAGATGGCCATTTTCCAAGTATATGCTTGATCAACAAAGTGCTGTAATTCCACAGAACTTCCATTTTCTTGCTCCAATACTGGCAGGCTGGCCTAACAGCACACATCTCCAACAACCTCCAGCATGTAATGGGCAGACACCTGATGTCATCTGATTAGACATTCTGAGTATGGATTGCATAGAGAATGTAGGAGAATTTGGCTACTAAAGTTTACATGCCCTATTACAGTTGGGTTTACCACATCTTCACTCACATTATGACAAGATATGAGGTTCACTTCCTCCGAAGAAGCCAGGAGCTAAACTTGATGCCTTTGTACTCTGTAGTCTCAACAGCACGATATTCAAACCACACTGTGTATGGCATCAAGGTCATTGCCCTACTTTCCCTAGAAAAAACAAGAGACTGCTGATGCTGAAATCTGGAGCCACACACAAAATGCTGGAGGAACTCAGTGACTCAGGTAGCATCTATGGAGGGGGAATGGGTAGCAGATGTTTTGGGTCAAGACCATTTCCTCTGTTGATGGTGTCTGAGCTGTCAAGGCGTTCCAGCACGCAATGTATTCCTACAACTCCCTCTCATATTTCGAGAAATGAGACCGGGTTTTGGCTCTAAGATGCAAGCAACTCTCAGGGTAATGTTACTTACTACTATAAGGATGCTGAAATACAAGTTTTAGAACTTTCAATTTTCTCTAGCAATCTTGAATAAAATGTTTTTCAGCACTCTGATCCAACAAAACACAGCACAGGAAAAACCCATTCTCCGCTTTGGGAAATTGATCCTCTTTGATGCCTCATTTAGGCAAATTGTCCAATTAAGTTATGCTACTCTATGGGAATATGTAGATACTTGAAAGAGATTCAATTTGTAACCACAAGCTGCCTCCAGGTATTCTTAAAACTAATAAAGTACTTTCTAAAGCATAGACATTTAAAATGAGGCAACACACCAAGATCACACAATCAGCAATAAGATAATGTGTGTTTTTTTTAGTGATGTAGGTTGACTGGTAATTATTGGGCGGGATACCAGATTTCTCTTCAACATATGAGGGACTTTCACATCTGCATTACTTGGGAGAAAATTCTTTAACATTTTTCACATAAACAGAACTAGTGCCACAGAAAGAGGCCAAATCTCTACCAGCAAGACAGCACCACCGACAAGGCAGACAGAGCTCCTTCAGTGCCGGGATGACCTAGAATTTGTGCTCAGATCTCGGACTAAAGGGGAATTATGCCCAGCGGCTGGTCTCACAGGAAATAAAAGGATGGTTTAAAAAAACACTTGCTATGCTATTTTAGATAATACTTCTACCAGAAAGAGTGGCCTGCTTTCACTTTTAGACTGTTTGAGAACATGTACTTCTCGAGTTTAGTTTAAAGAAGGTGCATTAAGGATCCCTCTGTGTGCGTGTTGTGGGGGGGGGGGGGGAGGATTTGCAGGACTGGAGGAGGGGCGGGCAGTTTAAAAGAGGTGCCATGTGGTTTTCATTTCTGCTCGCTTTGATTTACCAGGTTGTCTCCTAACATGAAAAAAGAGATTTGTCTATTCTCTTTAACGTATCACATTAAAGAGGAAACGCTTCCTCTTTTAACCTGCTGCGCAAACTTCAAAGCAGTCAGCGTGGAGGTGGCTGCTGGTCCCAACCCCTTGTGACTTGCCGCCACTGGCGAGAAACCGGCAGGATGATTGCTCGCTCAGGTCGACCGCTCTCTTCCTGACTGCCAGTCTGCCCTCCTCTCTTATGTCGCTTTGGGGGTAAGAGAGAAGGGGTGGGGGCGAAAATGAACGTTCAAAAGAATATGCAGTGATACAAAGCTTGCTTGGAGCCTGGGAGGAGAAGGATGGGTATCTTTCCCTTTCAGCTGGGGTCTTGCACTTACACTGTTTGTCTAGCTTGTCAATCAGGGTAAATGGAACGATCTGCTCTCTTCGCTTGCACCCACAGGTTGTAAAGTCATTAATTGCTCTCCATCCAGGTTTCATCAAGCTCTCCCTTCATGTGTTCCTCCTGCAGTTCTGCTGGAGAATGGCTGCCAGGGTTTGGACTCAGAGCTACAGGTCTGCAGCGCTTTTCACCTATTCCGTGTTTTTCCTTCTGTGGCGTGCCGAAACTCATGGCAATCTGGTAAGTTTAAGCTCTCCTTATTCCTAGACACTCTTGAGCTTTGGTGCTTTTAAAAAAAATCCCTTCTCCCGCTGCAACATTATTAAGTCTTATTTCACAGGAGGACAGCACGCAGACAGAAGCTGTTCTCACGTGTGTATGAGCGAAGTGGTGAGAAATAATTTGTATCTTGGTTTGCATCTCGCAGTTTTTTAAAGTTTCAGAAATATTTTCAAAGGAAATTTTCGAAATCAGTTTGTTCTGCGCCTGGTTTTATTTTTAAACGGCATGCATTGTTTTATGTTTTTCAGATTTGCAGAGTGTGAAAGAGAGCACTTTTTGGCAAAAACTATTTGAAACATTTTAGTAAGCTTATAAATCAAACTATCCACTATAAACTGTTGGATATATATATTGTGTGTGTTTTTTTGGACAGCAGAGTCGTTCTATATGGTTGCCCAGTTAAACTGAACCTCCCCTATCCTTATGCATCCTCGCACCGAAGTTTGTAAACGTAGGTTTCTTATTTAACCTTGCTGTTTCCAAATGTAGACTCTCATCACACACAGCTGTAGCTTTCCGTCTTTTTAAAAAATATCTTCTCCCCCCCCCCCCCTCCACTTTCAGTCGCTCAATTTTATTTTCCCTCAGCCTTTGCATCAATCAATGATACTGGGGCTCGCACTTTAAATGGTGTTTGCACGAGCTGGGAACCTGCATTTAAGAGATGGTAGAGAAAATTAAATAATTGGGTTGAAGATATTTTAAATTTAAATCTGAAGAAAAGACAACATTGAATTTTTAACGTTAGGAGGAGCTGATGAGGTGAAAGGCTTTATTTCGTTAAAGGTCAGATGAAAGAGAAATGAACGCAGTCGTGGCTGGGAGCAGGGCAGTGTATTGAGGCTGGGGAGGGCACTCTGCAGCCACCTTCATGCTTGTCTAGACGAGCAGAGGCGCGTTAAAGTTGCCTCAAACGTGAGGCCTTTCATGTACCCCCTGGTTCGGCTGTGTTAAAACTCTGGCACATCACGTGGGTTTTGTTTTGTCTCTCTCCTCCCACCCCCACCACCCCCCGCTCTTTAGTTTCAACCCCGAGGGTAGAAGGGAGAAGCTATTAAGGGAAGGGGGTGGGGAAGGGGAGTTTGATGCAATCGATTGTAGCGAAAGGGCGCATTTTAAACAAAAAGAACTTGAGAGACTACTGAAACTGCAAGAGACTAAATTGCTGACGGTTTGCAGAAACAAAATTGGATGTCATTAACTCCACCGATTAGCTAACTGTTTCCCCAAGGAAAGGAAAACAGATTATTTGCTGTGGTTTATTTTGATATTCTGAGGGTTGTTCTCCCAAACACAGCTGCACGGGGGTCCGGAACAATTTGCTTCACCGTCACCACCCCACCTCCCCCGGACGTAGAGTCCCGATATAAATATGCGATGGGAGCGCAGCGGGACACCGCTACTACAATTACTCACCCCTGTGAGCGGGAGGGACGCAAATGGACTGGCGCATGCTCCTGAGAGAGGCACCTGAATTTACATGGCGCCTTTTTTCAACATTCCCCACCCCCATGACACTTGGTATATTTTTGTAAAAAGTGTGTTGTTGTGCACTTTTAGAAACGTGGCAGCCCATTTTGCACGGAAAGATGTGAAAGTGACCGATTCATCTGTTGCTGCTGGAGAGGGCAGATGTATTCTGGAGGTCGGGAGCTGCCTGCTCCTTCACGTCACCTGAAGGGGCAGACAGGGCCTCTGTTACATTTCCTCCGACAGAAGACGCTTTCCACCGTGCAAACCGCCCCTCCCTTTTCTAACCTGGACTGAGTGCCAGCCGAGTATCTGTGCCTGGAGTTGGGCATGAATCCAAAATCCGCTGTCTCAAAGGTGAGAGTGCTGAGCCACAAGTGAAATCCGAGCAATTAACAGGGTAGACCTTTTCCACAAATAATAACTGCAGTGATTTCCCCTTCTCCTGCCCTCACACGTGGTGTCTGGGTATGGGAGGCACAAGCATCTTGGAAGTGTCTTAATGTAGCCAGCCAGTCTTCCTGCTAATAGCACAGACCATGATTCACATTGGCCTGAAATTATTGTTTTTGCAAGGTAGAACTGAGGGAAGAAAATAAATAAACTCTCAACTCAAAAGGTGCATTAGAGCAAGTGTATGACTGGCCAAAGGAATTTAGACACCAGAAACTGCAGATGCTAGAATATGAAGCAACAAATAATCTGAAGACTTGCACCACAGCAAGATACCCATAAAGGAATGCTGCTGACTGCACCTTCTAGGTTACAGGAATATGTGCTGAAACTTGGTGCAGCTAGTGTGAAACTTGTTGGGGAAGGACTACAGTCCGGCCTTTCTGCTTTTGCACACAGTGGGTAAGCCCCTGAAACATTGACCTATCCAGATAGATCTGTTCATTCATACGCAAGTACATCAAGGAAGTTCAAAAAGAAAACAAAACAATGCAGAATATAGTGTTGGCCCTCCATTGGTCGGGATCTACAATGAATGTTGTGACCTAACTGTCGAAGTTGCTACGCAAGCCAGGGCAGTACGATATGGAGAGCAAGATGTTGCCCGTGTAGCAGATTCGCCCTCTTCACGCAGATGATGAATTCAAAGGAATGGCAGAGACCGCTACAGTTTTGCACCAGCAGTGTCGTAGGAGTTGCTGGTCAGTGTTGAACTCAACAGGACTGCCTTTTCCTCTGGGTTTACCTCCATACCGTTCCCCATGAGTGGGTATGGCTGCAGGGCAGCGGAGGTTTGAAATCAGAGTTTCCCTTCTAGATGAGCTGCTAACCATGGCTGTCGAGCGCCATCTGTCCAGACAATGGGGTTACAGTTAGAGAATAAGTGTAGGCAGGCAAATTGCGAGGGCTAAAGATGAGGTAGACTGACAAATCAGGAGTTCATTTTTATGATTCAAGAAGCCAGTTTAAGTCTTATAACAATGGCATAGAAGCTGTCCTTGAGCCTGGTGGTTCATGTTTTTGAATTTCTGTATCTTCTGCCCAATGGGAGAGGGGTGAAGGGAGAATGACTGGAGTGGGAGGGGTTTCTGTTGGCTGTTTTCGTGAGGCAAAGTTGGGAAGTGTAGACAGTTAATGGAGGGGAGACTGTGTGATGGACTGGGCTACGATTACAACCCTATCCAATTTATTGTGATCTTATGCAGGTCAGTTGCCAAACCAAACTGTGATGGACCTGGATAGGGTGCTTTCCATGTTGCATCTGTAAAGTTTGGTGGGGGTATAACTATTTAGAACGGATATAGGGCTACAGACTCAGATGCACAAAGATGGTCATGATAGGAACTTCGTCTGGGGATAGGATGATTCATTTGATTTGCCAGGTAACCAAATGTAGCTCAGCAGAGGCAGATTATTGTGTGCATGCTGCCGAGGTCACGTCTGTCTATATCCTTACCAAAGTTGCACTATTGCAAATGGGATTATTTTCCCTTTCTCCTTTCTGGATAATGACAACAATGATTTATGGGGTTCTCAGCCCAACTCGTAGTGGAAAAAGTCAGTGAAGAGCTCGTGCATTGCCTTCAATTGTTTGTTTAGAAGATGACCCTGTCTTGGGTTACTACCACACAAACAATATAGTAAAGATGCTTCATACAGTCTCGCTTGCAATCCATAGATAGTAATACAGGGGAATCCAGTTGATTTCCTTTCCCCTCTCATCTACATTTGCATTAATAGATTCCTTGCAGGGATTGTCTATACTTTTGCATGGAAAAGAACTCCTCTGAGTCTTGTTTTCTACCCCTAACAATTAATTATTTTGCATGTACTAATATACCTATTTTTATTAAACAAAAAAAAATTCTGGTGTAACTTGGCAGCTTAAGCAGCATTTGTGGAGTCAAAACATGTAAGTTGATGTGGGTTGAGACCCAGGATCAGGATTGATAGAGAAGAGGAAACATTGGCAGCAAGTTGCAGTACACACAAGGGTTGGGAACAGGAAAAAAGTCAGCATGTAATCAGGAACTAGACAGGGAGGAGATGATGGGCAGATGGAACCAGTTGGGGGAGAGGATGAGAAGGATGATCAAAGAGAGATGATGATTAGATGAACAGGTGAATGTGTGTGGGAGGGAAACACTGCGGTGTAGATGATCTGAAATTGGAAAGTTCAAAGTAAATTTATTCACAAAGTTCATGTAGGTATGTTACCATGCGGTTAATTTCCTTGTGAGTATTTACAGGAAAAATGAAATACAATAGAATTTTACAAAAAATTATTCATAAACACTGACAAAACAAGCAATGCACAAAAGAAGAGAAATTGTGCAAATAAAAATAATGCTGACAACATGAGTTCTTGAAAGGACTCTTTCAATCTTTAAATGTTCACACTATTGAGTTGTATGAAACTGAAGGAAAATATGAAATACTGCTCTTCCAAATTGTATTTGGCCTCTCCTTAGCAAAGAAGGCAGAGGGCAAACAGATTGGTGTGCGAGTGGGAGGAAGCTTGAGATGCCTGCTGCGGACAGAGCACGGATGCTCCACAAAGCTGTCACCTGGTTTGCAGTTGGTTTCACTAATTTAGAGAAGATCTCATTGTGAACAGCAAGCATTGAGATCAGGTTGGAGGAAGTGCATGTAATTCTCTCTCTCTCGGGAGGGCTATTTAGGTCCCTGCATGCTGGCAAGAGACATGGTGATGTGAAAGGTTCCTTTAGTTATGGGGGAATTTGAATGGATGGGAATGCGTAGGTGGCGAGTGATGAGCAGATGGGAGTCTTGAAAAGAGTGATCCTTGTGGACGGCAGGAAGTGGGGGAGAGGGGAAGATGTGACATGATGGTATCACCTTAGAGCTCATGGGAATGGTGGAGGAGGATGTGTTGGATGCAGATGCTGGTGGAGTGAAGAGTGAGGACAGAACTCTATTGCTGTTCTGTCTGGGGACGGAGGCGGTGATTAGAACAGACATTGTGGGAATAGGAAGAAACACATGAGGGCTTTGTTGTGGTCTAAACTACAGCAGAGGGGAAATCAGAATGGTTTCCTTAAGGAGGAATCTTGCTTGGCAAACTTGAAGAAATTCTTTGAGGAAATAACAGGAAGAATAGATAAAGGTGAGTCAGTGAATGTTGTTGACTTGGATTCTCAGAAGCCTTTTGATAAGGTGATGCACATGAGCCTGCTAAACAAGATGAGAGCCCATACTACTACAGGAAAAATACTAGCATGGATAGAAGATTGACAGACAGAAAGCAAAGAATAGGAATATAAGGTGTCTTTTCTGGTTGGCTGCTGTTGAATGGTGATGTTCTACAGTGGTTGGTGTTGGGACCACTTGTTTTCACATTATATGTCAATGATTTGGATGACTGAATTGATGGCATTTTGGCTAATTTTGTGGACAATACAAAGGTGAAGGGCAGGTAGTGTTGAGGAAGCAGAGGGTCTGCAAAAGGACTTAGATTAGAGAATGGGCAAAGAAGTGGAGATGGAATATAGTGAGGGGAGTTTATGGTCATGCACTTGGGTAGAAGGAATAAAGGTATAGACTATTTTCTAAATGGAGAGAAAATTCAGAAATTAGAGGTGCAAGGGGACTTGGGAGTCCTCGTGCAGTATTCCTTTAAGATTAACTTGCAGGTTGAGTCAGTAGAGGACTAGAACATAAACAAGGATGTAATAAGGCATTGGTTAGACCACACTTGGAACATTGTAGTAATTTTGGAACCCTTATCTAAGAAAGGATGTATCATCATCAACGCTGTTCTCACTGGCATCTCTTACGTTTCGTACACATCTGTCCTTACCCCGTCCTCCTGCCACCACACTAGGGTAGAATTCCTCTTGTCCTCACCTACCACCCTTCCAGCCTCTGCGTCCAGCATGTAATTTTCCATAACCCGCCATCTCCAATGGGATCCCACCACCAAGCATATCTTTCCCTTCTCTTCCCCACCCCCACCACTTTCTGCAGGGACTACACAACTTCCTTGTCTAGTCGTCCCTTCCCACTGATCTCCCTCCTGGTACTTGTACTTGCAAGTGGAACAAATGCCACACCTGCCCCTACACCTGTTCCCTCAGTACCATTCAAGGCCCCAAACAGTCCTTCCAGTTGAGTCGACACTACAGGAGTCTGTTGGGGTCATCTACTGTATCCAGTGCTCCTGGTCTGGCCTCCTGTATATCAGTGAGACCCAACATAGAGTGGGAGATCCCTTTGTTGAGCATCTATGTTCCATCTGCCAGAAAAAGCGAAATCTCCCATTAGTCATCCATTTCAATTTTTCTTCCCATTCCCATTCTGACATGTCAGTCCATGTCCTCCTCTACTGCTGTGATGAGGTCACACTCAGGTTGGAGGAGTAACACCTTGTATTCCATCTGGGGAGCCTCCAACCTAATGGCGTGAACATCAATTTCTCAAACTTCTGGTAATGCTCTGCCCCCCCCCCCCCCACCCCTTACCATTCCCCATTCCCATTTTTCTCCTTCACCTTATCTCCTTACCTGTCCATCACCTCCCTCTGGTGGTCCTCCTTTCCTTTCTTTCATGGTCTTCTATCAGATTCTCCCTTCTCCAGCCCTTTGTCTCTTTCACCAATCAACTTCCCAGCCTTTTACTTCATACCCTCCCCTTCTCCCAGTTTCACCTATCACCTGCCACCTTAGACTACTTCCTCCCCCTCACCTCACCTTCTTAGACTGATTTCTCTTTCTTTCCAGTCCTGATGAAGGGTCTTGACCTGATATGTTGACTGCTACTCTTTTACATAGATACGGTGTGGCTGCTGAGTTTCTCCATCATTTTTGTGCTGGCATTGGAGAGGCTAAGTGGCCATTCATGAGAATGATTCTGTGAATGAAAGGGTTAACGTATGAGGAACATTTGATGGTTCTAGGCCTGTACTCTTGAGTTTAGAAGAATGAGGGGAGGTCGCATTAAAAACTATTGAACATTGAAAGGTCTAGATACAGTGGATGTGGAGAAGATGTTTCTTGTAATGGGAGAGGCTAGGATCAGAGGGTACAGCATCAGAACAGAAGAACATCCCTTTAGAACAGAAGCAAGGAATTTCGTAGGCAGATGGTGGTGAATTTATTGCCACAGACGGCTGTGGAGATAAGTGATTAAGTTTATTAAAGTAAATGTTGATAGGTTCTTGATTAGTACGGGCATCAAAGATTATGGAGAGAAGGCAGGAGAATGTGGTTGAGAGGGATAATAAATCACCATGATGGAATGGCAGAGCAGACTTGATGAGCTGAATGGCCTAATTCTGCTCCTATGTCTGATGGTCTTGTAGTCTAACATGGAGGATTCAGTGGGTCACACTGCAGTTGTGGTGGGAAATGGACCGTCAGCAGTTCAGATTGATACTCTTCATCTGGCAAAGGAGCACATTACTCTAACAGAGGAGATGGGAGAGGACAGTGAAGCTGCTTCATGTAATGTGTTGCCAATGTGGTGAACTCTGGCTGATGTTGTATCGTCTGATCTTGTGGGCAAAATTGCGGAATATTAAAGGACAACGTGATGGCAAGCGCAGATGCGCAGTCCTGATTTAAAAACACGAAGGAAGAACAAGTTTTTGGAAGTTGCAGAACTTTCAAAAGGGGCTGGTTACATTGCTGCCTGTGTGGTCCACAGGATGTCTGGTATCTATCCTGTTCCGTGGAACGCTAGGTTATAAGCTTGCTGAGGGAAGGACCAACTCCTCTTTGTAGGTTAATGTCTGTCTTGCTCTCCCACTCCTCCTGGAGGCTGGTTTTGGATGCCATCTTGATGGTTAAAAGACCTGCAGAATGGTTCTTTTGCATGGGTAGTCAGTGTTTACCAATTGGATTGGCAAACGTATCTCTTCGTGATGGTGGGCTTGAATAAGGGTGGTGGGGGCAGTGTTCTCTTAAGTCCAACAGAGTGAAAATGTGTTCCTGTCTGGCCAAACTTATCAGTTGCCCTCACAGAATGCAAACACGCTGATTGCTCCTGGGGTCAAACCAAGGCATTCCAAGAACTCGTGTTGAGAAAGTTATTCTCCTGAATCATGACTGTTTGGAACTCTGTTCCTCAAATGGCAATATAAGCACACTCTTTGAATATTTTTAATGCGTGGTTAGATGGATCATTGATAAGTAAAGGAGGGTGAAAGAATATTGGGAATAGAGGAAGAGGTTACAATCAAATCCGCCATGATTCCATTAGGTATGGTACAGGTTTGAGAGATTGAGTGGCCAACTACTGATTCAGATGTTTATAAGATTTTCATCATAACCTTGCTGTTCCTTGAGACATCTGACATCTCATTACAGACCTTGCCTCTATCTCTAATACTCAGAATCAAGGCATTTATTAATCGGTCTTGAAAGCTCGAATATTTTTATTCAGAAGAAAAAAAACAAGATTTACAGAGTGCAACACATAGATACATCTCAAAATAATTTGTGTACATTTATATATTGTAATAAAATTGATCAAAATGTTATAGCATAACACATAAAGGTATACCAATCTGTAATCAAAAATTTAAAGATAAGTCATACATCATAAAATAAATATTTTTTTATAAAAAAAGTCAACCCCCTACCAACTACCAAAGAAAAAAAAGCTGATGGATGATAATGGATAAGTAGAAAAAAAAACATTCGCTTAAGAAGAGAAGATAAAAATATACATAAAAGTCTGTGCACTGTTAAACTTTATAAATTGGAAAAGTCATTTAGGGAAGGTCCCCAGATATCAAAGATTGTTTCGAATTTAAGACTGAGCAGCGAATCTTTTCTAAATTTAAATAAGACATAATATCACGTAGCCATTGAAGATGTGTAGGAGGAGTAGACTTCCATTTAAGCAAGATTGCTCTTCTTGCTAAAAGAGAGGTAAAAACTAAAACCTGTAGGTTAGGAGTATTTAAAATTATATCTTCATTTGCAATAATACCAAACAAGGCAGTAAGGGGATTTGGGTCAAATTGGACCCTGAAAAGTTGTGAGAAGGTATGAAATACTTCCTGCCAAAACTTTTCAATTTTAGGGCAAAACCAAAACATATGAATTAAAGAGGCATCAGCAGAGTTGCATTTATTACAAAGTGGAGAAACATTCGGGTAAAAACTGGACAGCTTCTGTTTAGAAATGTAAGCTCTATGAACCACTTTAAATTGTAGAAGAGAATGACAAGCATAGAAGGATGATTTATTAACCCGTTTAGGAATTTTATTCCATCTATCATCAGAAATCTGACAATTTAGGTCATCCTCCCAAGCTTTTATTTTATCTAAAAAGTCTTGTCTAGAATCAATCAACAAGTTATAGATACCGGTAATAGAACCATTAACAAAAGGTTTTAAATTTAAAAGATCAACCAGTAAATTTTTCAGGAGCTATAGGAAAAGTAGTTAATTGGAAACGTAGGAAATCTCTAATTTGAAGGTATCTGTAAAAATGTGTTTTTGGGAGTGAAAATTTATTTGACAATTGGTCA
The DNA here is from genome assembly GCF_048418815.1 of Hemitrygon akajei. NCBI lineage: Eukaryota > Metazoa > Chordata > Chondrichthyes > Myliobatiformes > Dasyatidae > Hemitrygon > Hemitrygon akajei. Next base: position 88,490,199 of record NC_133135.1, on the reverse strand, counting down.
AATGAAGCAAGAGATCCTGAGATAAACAGGTCCCAAAAACACTTAATACCTAGTTCATCCCAATCTTTAAAGACTTTCAGTCATGGAAGGGATAAAAAAAATAATTAAGGAGAATGGGAGATGATAATGAAAAATTCGTTAAAACAAAAAATTTCCTCAATTGAGCCCAAATCCTTAAAGTTTGCTTAGCAATTATGTTATCTGTTATTTTATTTGCTGAAATAGAAGAGTATGATCCAAGAAGAGAGACAATAGAGGAATTTTTTACAGAATTAACTTCTAAGGAGACCCATGATGGGCAATCTTTACGATAAATATAATAGGACCAGAAAGTAATATTCCTTATATTGGCAGCCCAATAGTAAAACCTAAAATTGGGTAGGGCTAATCCACCCATCTCTTTATTTCTTTGTAGGTAAACTTTACTTAAACGAGCTTGTTTATTATTCCAAATATAAGATTTTAAAATTGAATCTAAAGAATCAAAGTAGGTCTTAGGAATAAAAATAGGTAAGGCCTGAAAAAGATATAAAAATTTAGGCAGAATCTTCATTTTAATCGAATTAATTCGGCCAATTAGGGATAAAGAAAGAGGGGACCATTTAGAAAGTGTCTTTTTTCACATAATTCAATAAGGGGTTTAAGTTTTCTTTAAATAAATTCTTGAAGTTTTTAGTAATTGTTACACCTAGATATGTAAATTGACTTGTAACAACTTGGAATGGAAATTTGGCATTTGATGACATTAGGTCATTTAAAGGAAGTAGCTCACTTTGACCTCAAACCTGCCTGTCCAGGTAGACCTATTGTCTTAGCTTGCTCCTGCCCCACTGAACTCATTTCTGCATACCTTGACACTGTCTTATCTCCCCTTGTTCAATCTCTTCCCACCTATGTTCGTGACTCTTCTCATGCTTTGAATTTTTTCAATGATTTTAAGTTCCCTGGCCCCCACCGTCTTATTTTCACCATGGACGTACAGTCCCTATATACCTCCATCCCCCACCGAGATGGTTTCGAAGCTTTTCGCTTTTTTTTGGATTCCAGACCTAACCAATTCTCCTCTACCACCACTCTCCTCCGTCTAGCGGAATTAGTTCTTACTCTCAATAATTTCTCCTTTGGCTCCTCCCACTTCCTCCAAACCAAGGGTGTAGCCATGGGCACCTGTATGGGTCCCAGTTATGCCTGCCTTTTTGTAGGCTTTGTGGAACAGTCCATGTTCCAAGCCTATATGGGTATCCGTCCCCCTCTTTTCCTTCGCTACATCGACGACTGCATTGGTGCTGTCTCTTGCACGCGTGCTGAGCTCGTTGACTTCATTAACTTTGCCTCCAACTTTCACCCTGCCCTCAAATTTACCTGGTCCATTTCCAACACCTCCCTCCCCATCTCTGGAGACAGCCTATCTACAGATATCTACTATAAGCCTACAGACTCTCACAGCTACCTGGACAATTCCTCTTCCCACCCTGTCTCTTGCAAAAAGGCTATCCCCTTCTCACAATTCCTCCGTCTCTGCCGCATCTGCTCTCCGGATGAGGCTTTTCATTCCAAAATGGTCAAAATGAATCCAAACTCAGGTTGGAGGAACAACACCTTATAAACCGGCTGGGTAGCCTCCAACCTGATGGCATGAACATTGACTTCTCTAACTTCCGTTAATGCCCCTCCTCCCCTTCTTACCCCATCCCTGACATATTTAGTTGTTTGCCTGTTCTCCACCACAGAAGCAGGCCATTCAGCCCAACAATTCTGTGCATATTCATGTACCACTTGGCTTTTTCCCTAATCCCCACATAACTTGAAGTACTTGTACTTAAATAGCTTCTCCTTCAATTATTGGCTTTGCATGTGCCTTGTTAAACCCCTGTAGCAGTAAATTTCACACCTTAACTAAGCTGCCCTATAGTGCATTTTTGGACTGGATTAATAATTGAAGAGCTTTCTGTTTTGTCCGGGTTTCATGAATAAGATTGTCCAAAGCACTGTGGTCTTCCTTGCTAAGCCCAAGTCTGTTTCTGGGATTAGATGTTTTCTGTTCATGAGATCTTCACTGATACATGGTTCCCACCCAAAATTTCAATGTTTCCTTTCTCCCCTCACCGCTGAGTTCCTCCTGCAGGTTGTTTGTTGCTTCAGATTCTAGCTCCTGATGTTTCTTGTGTCTCAGCTGTTTCTCTATGACTCTGTGATTCCCTACCCCAAAATATTTTGGGGTATATGCACAACTTGCAGTAAGTACCTTGAAGTGTTGGTGGAACTTCTCCAGTGCCATCTCTGGAGAAGTTCCTCTGGGAGATGAACAACTGTCCTCTATGAAGCCATTATGTTTGTATGCCTGACATCAACCTCCTGAGACAAGGTCGCTGTTTCAGAAATCCGGTTTGGCAAGTGATGAGAGAGGGAGCAGGAACACAGAGCGAATGCTTCAAGGACATCCTCAAAGTGTCCTTGAACTTTCCAAGGAAGGTCAAGCTAAAAGAGAAGGTGTGCACTTAGATTTAGAGCATGTCCAAAGGTAAGCAGATACCAAATGTAAGGGGTATACAGCAGTGCAAATCACCTGGTCGACCCCCAGCTACTCCATCTGTGATGGAGGCTGTTGACTTCATAGCAGACTCAACAGCCACCTCAGCTCTGATGGAAATCAAGTATCTACCCTTTCATTCTCTCTTTTCCCACCACACACCAGCTGGGCAGAAGATACAAAGGCTTGAGACAAGTATCACCAGGCGCAAGAATGGATCCTGTTGTGTTGTTTTAAGACTTGTGAATGGACCTCTTGTATGGTAAAGATGAGCTCCTGATATCTTGTTTGTACTTTATCATAGTCTTTTAGACCTTATTTGACTAAGTTCACTGAGCTTTCTCTATAAGTACAACAATACTTCGCAATCTGCTATGGTTTTCCTTCTGTACCACTTGGATGTGCTTATGTGTGGAATGATCGGTACGGATAACATGAGAATGATCGCTCTTCGTTGTATCTCATTACATGAGACAATATTAAACCTATCCCGAACTTGGAAGGACCAGGAAAGAAACATGACCAATCTTAGTCAATGTAATTCACCTTGCATACTAAGGATCATCCCAGGCCTATTATTTGTTTTGTTCCATTAGGATGTTAACTGTGCTATCTATAAAACTACTGAGGACTTTCAGCTTCAGCAAAACAACAAGTAGCACAAACAAGTGCAGAAGTTTAAGTTTAACTGGTTTTGGACAGGCATGTTTTGATGCCTGTGCTTTACCCTTGATCAAATACAGGAAGCCCCTAGGTTACACCAGGCTTGCATTCCTGCAAACTGTTCATAAGCTGAAGAACAAAAGCTGTGTTGAAGAGGATCACAGAAACATTTGTGATGGGGAGAGCAAACAGGAGAAGGAAAAGTGGCTCCCAGCTGGTCTCACTGACTCCTGGATCTGCTTGGGTCAATGCAGCCCTTGATTGTTGCAGCATGGGGTATTTGTGGGGGGGGGGGGGGGAAGTAGAGTGGGAGAAAATTCACACACAAATGCCTCTTTCCCACCTGACAGAAGAAGACTGCAGCCCTGTAGCCATCAGCAAGTTCAACCCAATTCATCCTAGTAGTGTCGCAAATGCATGTTCATATGTGCAGTTGTCCACAAGTCAGATGTTCATGACCTGGGAAGGGCCTCAAATGCTTATGCTTAGTAAAGGTTTACCATGTCTCTGCTCCCCTACCCACTGTCAAGTTGCATTTCTCAGTTTGATGAGTGAGTGATTTTTATGCGCTGGCTGAAGGCCTAGTTGGTGTGGTCTTTCATTGATCCTATTATGGTTATTGAATTTATTGAGTATGCTTGCAAGAAAATGAATCTCAGGGTGACATATACAGTGCCTATAAAGAGTATTCACCCCCCCCCCCCCCGAAGCTTTCATGTTTTGTTTTATAACATTGAATTTGGCCTTTTTGACACTGATCAACAGAAAAAGACTTTTTCATGTTAAAGTGAAAACAGATCTCTACAAAGTGATCTAAATTAATTAAAAAATATGAAACACAAAATATTTGACTGCATAAGTATTCATCCCCTTCAAGTCAGTAGATGCACCTTTGGCAGCAAATGTAGCTCGAATCTGTGTGGATAGGTCTCTATCAGCTTTGCACATTTGAACACTGCAATTTTTCTCCATTCTTCTTTACAAAACTACTCAAGCTATATCAGATTGCATGGGGATCGTGAGAGAACAGCCCTTTTCAAGTCCAGCCACAAATTCTCAATTGGATTGAGGCCTGGACTCTGACTTGGCCACTCCAGGATATTAGCTTTGCAGTTTTTAAGCTATTCCTGTGTAGCTTCGGCTTTATGCTTGGGGTCATTGTCCTGCTGGAAAACAAATCTTCTCCCAAGTCGCAGTTCTCTTGCAGACTGCATCAGGTTTTCCTCCAGGATTTCTCTGTATTTTGCTGCAGTGAAGCATCCCCACAGCTACGCCAAACATATCATTTAGTCTGATTTGGGGAAAAAAGCTCAATTTTGGTTTAATCAGACCGTAGAACCTTCTTCCAGCTGACTTCAGAGTCTCCCACATGCCTTCCGGCAAATTCTAGCTGTGATTTCATATGAGTTGTTTTCAAAAAGGGCTTTCTCTTTGCCAGTCTCCCATAGAGCTGCACCTGGTGAAGTAGGTTGTTGTATGCACAGTCTTTCTCACTTGGCCACTGAAGCTTGCAATTCCTCCAAAGCTGTCATAGGTCCCCTTGTACAGACACTCAGCTTTTGAGGATGGTTTGCTCTAGCCAATTTACAGCTCTGCCATATTTTTTCCTTGTCTTGATGATTGACTTAACTGTACTGTAAGGGACATTCAGTGACTTGGAAATTTTCTTGTATCCATGTCTGACTTGTGCTTTTCAATAACCTTTTTGAGGAGTTGGTTGGAGTAATTTTTTAAATGGTTTTCATGGTGTAGTTTTTGTCAGGATACTAACTCGCCAGCAGCTGGATCTTCTCCCTCCTCCTCCTTCATGGTGCATTGACGCGCCAACTGGACTGGAGTGTGGTGTAATGAGTTGGGAAATAAAACCCCGACTAGTTCTCTCTCAACTGAACCCAAAAAGCCCTACAGATTTTAAATGATGAAAGGCAATATTGTGAATTAAAGTCACTTCCTTAACTTAGTTTTTAAATGAGAACTGTCAACCCCCAAAGCTGGTAGTGCAGCCTGTATTTGCTTTCGTTCAATCTTGTATGCCTCACAATGTAAAATAGTGTTCAACTGTTTCACAATGATGATAATAGCTACGTACCCCAGAGTGATGTTTTCCAACAAGATATAGGAATAATTAAGCATAGTATGCCCAATTCAGTTCAAGTCAATATATTCCCTTCTCCCATCAATCCAACGCTTTTGTATTTTGTAAAGGTGTCTCCCTTTATACCCATTATCCCACAAGTCTTGCCATAATCCCTGAATTCTTAGCCCCACCAACCACTTATCTTCTGATTTGTTAAGTGGAAGGTCTATATCCAGTGTTGAACTTTAACAGCCTTTTTGGCCAAACAATCTACCCACTCATTCCCCTCAACACCTCTATGTGCAAGGACCCCTAGACCTATACTTTGAATATGAAATAAAGTTTGAAGAGCTTCCAGCAGTAAATCAGACCTACTACTAGAACGACCTGTTTTATGACTGGTCAAAACTGAAAAGGAATCTCAACAAATTATAACTTTGCAGGGACAGATTTCCTCCACCACTGTAAGCCAAAACAATGGCAACCAGTTCTGCAGTATACACTGATAAATTGTTAGCAAGACATTTCTTTATTGTTACTTGTAATTCAGGCACAAAAACAGCTACACTGACATTCCTCATTAAATTAACTATAAAAATTAGTAAAAATTGTTAACATATCACAGTAATTTTCCTTAACATACTGATGAACCAACAGACTCTCAGGCATATAGGAACAGTTGGACCTTCCAGATACAGGTGTGTTTTTACTAAGTTGAAACCTCCAGACTGCACCCAGGTGATCTCCATTTAATTAATTAATGTGACTTCTAAAACCATTTGGCTGCATCAGTGATGATTTGGTGTGTCATATTAAAGGGGGTGAGAAAACTTTCAATTACTTAGTGTTTCATATTTGTAATTTAATCACTTTGTAGAGATCTGTTTTCACTTTTACACGAAAGTATCTTTTTCTGTTGATCTGTGTCAAAAAAAAGCCCAATTAAATCCACCATGACTCAATGTTGTAAAACAATAAAACATGAAAACTTCCAAGAGGGGTTCAGTATTTTTATAGCCACTGTATATACTTTGATAATGAATTTACATAGAACTTTGAATTTACTTTGAGTTCCATCATCTGGGTGTGAATAATTTCCTTTTGTGTATGAGTCTGATGGTGTATAGGCTTCTATCCCTTGCATCTTTTGTTGACTTTTGAAAGAGTAGCATCACAAGATAACAGTCACGGTCTTTCTGCATTGCCGGGTATAGTGATGAACTTGTTCCTCATTCCACTTTGGTCATAGATGTGCTTTGCCACTTAGTGTCCCAGCTAGATGACTGCTCAGTTAAGTTCTGAGCTTCAGGTGACTCTCAATCTCAGATAGCTGCTTCAGTTTACTTAGACTGAATTTGAGAATAACCTCAGTGTGGTAATGCTTTGCAAAGTGCAACTATTTCAGGAACATTTCAGTTCTTGCTGATTATTATGTGCTCAAAGGATGAAGCATGAACTCTTTGAAAAATAAATTTTCATCTACATTGCAATTATTTTGGAAACAATTTTTATAACTAATATTTTGCTTTAGGTAACTGACCTCTCACTTGCAAAATATCATGTAGAAGCCTAACTATCTGATTGACATGTAACATACCACATTTTTATACTCTTTCAATCTGTGCAAAGTTTTGGCTGAACTATTTCATTGTGCACTGTGCTGTGTCTGCTAATTGTTTGCCAGACCTGTCTTTAACCTCAAGTAGTGTGAATTGATGTTATATGAATGCATGGAAAAATTCATCTTGAAATAGACACTCAGTGGCCACTTAATTAGGTACACCTGTACATCTGCTTGTTAATGCAAATATCTAATCAGCCAATCTTGTTGCAGCAACTGAATGCATGCAATCACGGTGAAGAAGTTCATTTGTTCAGATCAAACATCAGAATGTGGAAGAAGTGTGATCTAAGAGACTTTGATCATGGAAGGATTGTTGGTGCCAGATGGGGCAGTTTGAGCATCTCAGAAACTACTGATCTCCTGGGACTTTCATGCATAATAGTGTCTAGAGTTTATAGAATGGTGCAAAAAAACCCCAAAAACATCCATTGAGCGGCAGTTCTGTGGACAGAAATGTCTTGTTAATGAGTGAGTTCAGAGGAGAATGGCCAGACGGGTTCAAGCTGACAGGAGGGCAACAGTGACTCAAATACCACTGTTACAACAGTGGTGTGCAGAAGAGCATCTCTGAATGCACAACATGTCGAACCTTGAAGTAGGTGGTTTACAGAAGTAGAAGATGATGAATATACATTCATTGACCACTTTATCAGGTACAAGAGGTTCCTCATAAAGTGACAACTGAATGTATGTACAGGTCATCCTTGGGTTACAAGCACTGAACTTATGGGCACCCCTGCATATGAATAATAATAATAAATTCAAATGTCTTCATATTTACATGTGTTCCGACAAACAGCAGAACTAGTTTTTTTTTTATCGCTTTCCACTTTTATTAATCGTTCTTTCTTATCATTCTAATGTGCCTTTGATGCCACTGTGGAGGTGTGGTTACCATATTGCATGATATTTTTGTGCACTGCCCAACCTACAGACAATATCAATCTGTAAAAACCGAATCTGTTAATGGGTGAAAACGTGTACATAGTATCATGAAACAACATCATTGACATCTGACTATAATGCTAATACAGTGGATTATGGTTAATTAGGACGCATCGGGATGAGAACATTTTGTCCCAATTTAATGGCTGCTTCATTTAGCCGAAGTTTCATGGAAATAGCTTTTTTAAAAAAATGGCAAACAATCATTTACACCAAAAAATCTGCAGGTGCTGGAAATCCAAAGCAACACACACAAAATGCTGGAGGAACTCAACAGGTCAGGCAGCATCTACAGAAAAAAGTACAGTCGATGTTTCGGGAATTCATCTGTTGTGTTCTTTTGACTGACTGTAAATGAACAAAATCAATGTAGACACTTATTGCAGATAACGAGTTGCCTTCATACAATGCTTACAATGATTGCACCCTCCAAATCTTAGTAATTCCTGACTTGTTGAAGTAGTGATGAGTAGTGAATGCGGTGAGCAAAACTGTTCTGAATTGTCTTTCTCCTTATTTCTCATTAAATATCAGTGACAAAAATCACTGCTTTTTGAACAGAAACACACACAACTGATGCTGTTTAAAAACTGATTGCTCTAAGCGCAGAGTAGTGCCCAACAGCTATGCAGGTGTACCTGACAAAGGCTAGTTAGAAACTGTTCAGCAACAGTCTCCTGCCAGTGTCCCAAATAAACAAAAGGAATCCTGGCTATTTTCTGGATTTTTAGCTTTTGTTCTTTGAGTTGTCCCAAATATATGACAACCCCAATCAACTGATGACTCAGTTAACTGGACTGCACTGTATTGGTTCTGTGTATAATAATCTTTATTTTGTTACGTACCCCGTAACTGGGTCACTTACCAGCAAAGATAGAGAGGTCCGTTGAAGTCTGATGGTACTATTTTTAACAGTATTTATTGATTAAAAATACACAAAATTATATCAATGCAAACATACAGTTAATATACTTCGTCAATACTAAATCTAAAAGCGCGGGGTATAATAATAATCAATAAGAAATAGCTCTATCGTTGTCTAGGGGATAATGTATTGTCCAATGGAAATATAAAAGTCACTTTAGTTCAGTCAAGCTATAGGCTGCAGCCTTTTTGGTTGGAGAGAAAGACGGAGGTTTAACTTGCCCATTCCTTTTATGATGTCAATCCTTCGAGAGTCGTTGGGGGACTGATTTCCCCTTCGAGGTTAGCTAAAGCCGTGCTTCCGTGGCAAGACCCACCAATTCCGAGGCAAATGGAAAAGAAAGCACGTGGGCTGGTTCCACCGGCTTTCGCTGTTACGCTGTTACAGGAGTTCTAGCATTTCTTCTGGTGCGTCTGAAGGGGCTGTTCCTCAGACCCTCTTTTATCCTGACTCTCAGGGTCTCAGATGTCAATCAGGGTGGGATGATGCAATCCCTCCACCAACCCCCCCCCTCGGTTCATTGCCTGGGGGCTTCGATGCATCGTACAGGATTCAATACACAAGTCCGTCTCCAAGAGACAATAGCCGGTATCAATGGGTCCGCCTTTCGGAGGCCAGGACACATTCCAAACTCTTTGTGGATTCTGCATGTCTTTCTCTCATTTCCTGGGTCTCCTGACTCGAATCAATAGCGATCCTGCCATTCTCAAAAAGGAGGGGGCCACGGGCGTAACAATTTACTGTGTTAGACGGTGCTTTTCCCACACATTCTTTTATAACTTGTATGTATGTATTTTTCTTGTACTTTGCAAGCTCAGTTTTGGGTTTCTATTTAATTTGTGCACTTTGTTCATTTTGTGAATGATAGCTGTCTACTCTTTGTTTCCTGCATGTTTATTGTGATCAACTCACTTTTAAGTGCACTTCTATCTTTTCACTCCACTTTCACCAACTCTTGCAGAGCTGCCTTGTTGAAGTTGTCACTCTGAACTACTTTTCATTGCTAATTGATTCTCTAGCCAGATTCTTGGTCTGTAAAATGTATAATGATCAGATGGCTCGTTGGTAGCTTCAAAGTTGGGTGACTATTGAAGGGAATTTATATTTTTTCTATTGGCCAAATATGAATCCAGATAAATATTGATCGGTTTAACAACATTTTAACAAAACCAGTTTCATTTTTCTTACTTCAGATGTTATATTAACTTGATTTTGCTTTTGATGATCTTCCAGTTTTAAGGCCCTGGTGAAAGCAGTGCAACAGTGGCTATGCATTTTCCTGTGTGTATTGAGTATCAGACCGAATTGAGGAAATGTAAGAAGACTTTAATAACAAACATGAGAAAATCTGCAGATGTTGGAAATCTGAGCAACAGACACAAAATGCTGGAGGAACTCAGCAGGCCAGGCAGCATCTATGAAAAGTCACTGTTTCGGGCGAAGACCCTTCATCAGGTCTTCAAGCTCTTGTTGCTTTGAAGGAGACAAAAAAGATATGTTTATGGATGCTTCCTATAGAGCAGGGTTTCCCAACCTATCTCATACTGTGGACCTATACCATTAAGCAAGGGGGCCGTGTCTAGAGACGGGAAAGGTGATTACTTTGGTAGGTAATGTAGACTGTCTGTAGTTATATCTGCTTTAGCCTTGAATAGAAGATCTTGAGTTGTGAGACATTGAGGAATATTGTTCATAAATTGTCTGCAGTGTTTTTTGAACTTATGGCATTGGCTGAAAGAACTCACAAGCACAAGAACATAAGACCAAGTCAAGCCTTTGAATTTTCTAAAAGCCAAACAAAAACCTGTAGACCTTAGAAATCAAAGTTGAGTTTATTGTCAAATGCACAAGCATGTGTACACACAGGTGCATTTGACAAACTTGCCGCAGCATCAAGGCACAGAATCAGAAACACAATATTGTCAAGAAAAACATAAATTATAGAATATCTGAAGCAAAAGTAGAAAATGTTGGAAATAACCATCAGGCCAGGCAATTTTGGGTCAGTGAAATGTCATACACTTAACACTTTCTCTTTCCATGCACACTGCCTGACTTTCTAGGTATTTCCAAATTTTCTAAAATGTGGAAAGTCCAAATCTAGTTGGTGTATTCATGACTCTGAATTTAATTCATGGAGGGGAGGTAACATTCTGGTAAATTTCCATTACACTTAGTCCCAAACCACCTTGCTCTGCTGAAGTCTTTGATACTGAACTAAGGAATGGTAGTTGATGTTGTTTATGTGGTTTTCAAGGAGGCATTCATTATATTCCCTTGGAGCAGGGGTTCTCAGCCTGGGGTCCACGGACCTCTTGGTTAATGGGAGTGGTCCATGTAATAAATAAATGTTGGGAACCTCTGCCTTGGAGAATGTGAATGACCAGTTGTGAAGCTGCTATCACGGAGTTCAGTTTTTTCATCTGGTTTGGAGACTAGCTGCCTGTAGGCAACAGAGTTGGGGCAATGCGCAACCTGTTTCAATAAGTGTTTATCAAGGGCTTGAGTGAAAAGGTAAAGATGTGTATATGTGTGACTTAGGTTTACATTTATGTTCATTACTTAAATTACTGTGGGCTCCTTAATCAGAAATAATAAAGCATGAAATTAAATTAATTGCACTGGAATTTAAAGGCTTATGGTGCAGTTAAACGAAGCTTTCCATAAATCACACCTGGGATACTTAAAACAATCCTAAGCATCTTAGCACAGTGAGGAAGAGCTAGACGATGGACCATAAGATGCAGGAGCCAAACTAGGCCATTTGCCCCATCGAGCTGTCTTTGGAATGGCTGTTGTGCAAGGAAGCGGAAGTGAGGCGAGTGGGCAGGAGTCCGTGCCTGGAAATAAGCAAGCCCTAGCTGGCCGGCTCTCCCGTCCGTTCTGCTCTCCAATGGACTTTAAGTTGGCTACCTCTCTGGCAACAAAATACTCGGCCGGAGTACAGAAACAGATGGAATCCCGGACGCCACCATTCAGCTGATTATTTATGTAACAAATTTTCCCCCAAGCCATCGGACTACATCATCCTACTGACCTCTGCTGTGCCTATTGTCTTGTTTATTATTTATTGTAATGCTTGCACTGTTCTGTGTACTTTATGCAGTCCTGGGTAGATCTGCAGTCTAGTGTAGTTTTCGTGTTGGTTTACAGAGTTCAGTGTAGATTTTGTATTGTTCATGTAGCACCGTGGTCCTGAAAAACATTGTCTCGTTTTTACTGTGTACTATACCAGCAGTTATGGTTGAAATGACAATAAAAAGTGACTTGACTTGTGCATGTTTACGAGAATGGTAACTGCGTCTCCAGAAATTACATTCTGAGTACTGATTGCATAGGCTTGGACCGGAAATTTAGAAGATGAAAAGTGGGGATCTGATCAAAGTTTCTATTCATTATGGGTGGAGGCAACACAGTGCTGCAGTTAGTAGAACTGCAGCCTCAGTGTAAATAAACTGTTTCGATCCTGATTTCTGATACTGTCTGTGTGGAGGTTGCATGTTCTTTGTGTGAGTTTCCTCTGGAAACTTATGCAGGTTCATAAATTAATTGGCACCTGTGAATTACTCGTAGTGTGTAGGTGGGTGGTAGGATCTGTGGGAGGTATAAAAATTTGACTAGTGTAAGATTGGAGTGGATAAGTACTTGATGCTCAGTGCAGATTTGATTCTCTAACAAATAAAGTAGTTGGAAGTGCGTTTCTAAATCTGGTGGGAGCAAAGGATGTTGAGAATGCTGAGGGTTGAGCATCGTGGGAGGATTGTGGGACAGTTGGCAGAGGAGGAGAGCTGGGGTGGGGGGGTTGGGGTGCAGACTTGCCCAGCTCTGAGACACCAGGCAAGGTAATTTGATTCCAAACAATTGGTTAATTGATCATTACAGAATGTTTCTCTGATGTTTCCTTCTGCCTTCCCCTTTTTGCAGCCATGATTCCCCTCTCCCTATCCCCTTCCCACTCTCAGTCCACAAAACAGAGCCATATCAGAATCAGTTTTATCACCTACATGTCATGAAATTTTTTTTAGTGGCAGCAGTACAGTGTAATACATAAAATTACTACAGTACTGTGCAAAAGTCTTAAGCAGCCTAGAGATAGATAGATAGATATATATATATATACACACACACACACACACACACACACACACACACACACACACACACACACACACACACACACACACACACACACACACACACACACACACACACACATATTTACATATATGCAAAAGTCAGGACTGTACGCTAACACAATTATTTATTCTCCCTGCTTCATCATTGACTTCCTCTAGATCCTACTATGTATGCACACAACAGGAATTTATATTGGCCAATTAATCTGTCAGCACATCTTTTGGAGGATACCCATGTGGTGAGAGAGAATGTCTAAACTCCACACAGACAGCACCCTGGATTAAGATTGAATCTTGGTCTTTGGCACTCCAGCCTAGTGCAGCAACTCCACCTGCTGTGCCTCTGTATCACTACTAGCCAGGGAAGTTGTCTGGAACTTCCTTCTGAAAAATGTAGTAAGTGTTGGAATGTTTATAATTATACACGTGAGATGTCAATAACTAAGGTTGTAAGACAAAGATGATTATCCATGATTTCTTGATTGGTGGAAGTAATTTAGGACTCAAATGTTGCTGTGTCCCTAAGATAGTTCTTTGCCTCTGTGCTTCACGTTTACCAATTTTGCTGCTTGTTCCTTGGGTAAGCAGCCAATCCATTTAATGGCTGATGAATATAAATGGATTTTTATTTTTTATTTTTGTCAGGACAGTAGTGAAGTCATGGAAAGGGACCAAAGCAAAGAGGAGGATGTGGCCCATTGGTGGGGAGAGTGGAGCTCCTGGTCCACCTGTAGTCGGAGCTGTGGGGGAGGAGTTATGTCCCAGGAGAGGCACTGTTTACAGCAAAGGTAAGTGATGTTATTCTCCATTGGTTTTCAGTGAGGATGCACAGTTTCCCAATGAATTACTTCCTACATCTGGGCAAAAAGAAAAGGATTACCTGCTCTTCTTGCCCACTCATCTTGGCAGGTCCTTGAAGAGGCCATTTCCAGGAAGTTTGGTGATGCTCCTCCCTAGCTCTTTCTCCCCCCCCCCAATCATCAGGTCAAAAGGCATAAACCTAGATGTGTGGTGTTGGATGAATCTATTTTATTAAGATACAGTGCAGAATAGCCCCTTCTGGCCCTACGATCTGCACTGCCCACTAAACCCTGATTTAATCCCAGCTTAACTACAATTTACAATGACCAGTTAACCTACCAACCAGCACGTCTTTGGACTGTGGGAGGAAACCAGAGCACCCAGAGGAAGCCCACATGGTCACAGGAAGAACATAAAACTCCTTACAGGCAGTGGTAGGATTATTTTGGATGATAACGATGTTTTACCCCTCTTCATTGGCACAAGGTGACCCTGGTATAACAAATTTTTTTTTGTGTTTCTTGGGTTGATCGACTGGCAAACCCCATTTCCTCCTTGGGGTCATTTACTGGAAAATTATAAATTTGTTCTTGTTGTCACCCGAATTGAGGTCTAGTGACAAACTTTGCTCTGCATGCTATCCGTGCAGATTTCATCACATCAAAACAGCAAGGTAGTGCAAGGGAAAACAATAACAGATTGCCAAATAAAGTGTTAGAGTTACGGAGAAAAGGCAGTGCAGGCAAATAATAATATGCATGACCATGACGGAGTAAACTGTGACATCGAGAATCCATCTTATTGTACAAAATGCTCAGGAGGCACTTCACTGTCATGCATTCGATTGTGTAGCTGTGGTACTGTGGACCATCTCTGCTCAAAGCTTTATATTTAGCATTATAGCTGTAAATCAGTCTTCATGGTTTATGACAAATAGCATGAAAGACTGTTCCCAGTAGTTGCAGTTGTTGCAAAGATGGCTCGTGCAGCAATGTTGTGTGTGAAGGCCACGGCATAAGTCAGCGTTTTGACTGCCTCGTTGATATTCTGTTCCTTCTTCCCCAAGATTTGGGGATGAAGTTACTTTATTCTGTCCCCTTACCGTTGATGGCACACTGACTTGTTGAATTTATCTGAAGCCTCTTTCCCACTTAGTGCTTAACAGGAGCAAAAGACAAGATATCCATGATTTAACTGCAGATTCTTTGGCTAAATCCGTTGTTTCCCATTTGAGGCCCTGTAGGATTTGTAACCTTTTTCAGTGGCTCTACAATTAAAATAGTTTAACTGTATTGGCAACACAAGTGAAGACAACTTTAAAAAAAAAAAAACTAGAACTTGAAACAGTAATGATGTATATATTTTTTAAATTGCAAATTTTTGTGCTCCTGACTTGAGTAAGTTAATTGCAGAAATGGGACAATTTAACTCATTGTCTTGCCAGAATGCTGGAAATTCTGACATCCAGCTTCGCACTGTGCTGGGCATCGTGAGTTGTTCTTCACTAGGTGGCCTCTCATGTGCAAGCAATCAGAGCAGCCATAGCAAGCCAGAGATGTCATGTTTTGTTTTACTAGTTTAGTGAGAGTGACCCTGTATCTTTGTGTCTCCATTCACTTCGTAACTGGACTGATCAAGGTACGAGTTGGCCACTGGTCAGTTACTACTGTGGCTTTGAAATTCAATTACATAGCAACGCATTTTAATCAGAAATCTGAATTGCTGTGTAAAATCAATAGTGGTAGTTTGAATAGAGAGCAGCATGCACACTTTGAAAGGCTTGATTGCAATTTTGAGTCTCATTCTGGGTTGAATGTCAGTTGTGTGTGATGCGTATTTATCATTTTTACTTTGGTTTGCATACGGGAAGTTAATGTACAGTGACACCCAAACACACATTCTGAACAGAACTGGGAAGCCCCTTTCCCTGCCTAAAGAAACATCAACTGCTTGCAGGTTTGTTGAAGTTGGTTGGGGTCAGCTGAACTTTGGAAGCTGCATTGATTGTGGACGTTACTGCTTATCACTTGCGTGAAGGCTAATGGTATTGGTGCATGTCCTTGAGCAGGAGAGGTAAGACTTAAGGGCATGGTCTCCTGAGGAAGGAAGGAAAAATGACTCTTATTTGCACTGGCTATTACTTGAGATTCTTCTGGGATCATCACTCCTATTTCCTTCTGTTCAAAGGCAGTGGTGACAGCGATCTATTGTTATCTGTAGCTGAAGCTTGTGTGTAGACTGCTTTGCATCTGAAGGTACTCATTCACCTGGTGATATGTGACATGTTATAGTTGACAGGAAATTGGCTCATGTACCACATCTGTTGTTTCACTGACAAAACTGTAGGACAGCTGGTGATGGAGTGGAGTTCTGTACTAGGCAACAAGGCATCACTCTTTGAGCAGCAGATTCTATGTGACTACACACAGTGCTGCACCGCTGGGAAGCTTCCAGTGCTGTTTTCCCCTGAGATAGTCAATTGTTCCCGAGACAGCAAGCCTCGGGCTAGAATGTTTTGGTGACTGGGTATAACCTGACCTGGCAAGCTCAAGGAAGAAAGACCACACACAGAAAAATGAAAATTAGTGTAGATAAAAATAACAGCAATAGCTCATTGCAAAGATAAGCACAATTAAAAACTGGTGATCAAGGAACTAGAAAATATTACACACTTTGTTAGTACCTACAGCAACCATCACAAAAGATTGCTCAACCATTCTTGCTTCTTTAGTCCTGGCATCATCCTCTTAAGTATTTTTTGTGCTATCCCAGTCTTTCTGTAGTGTGACCAGGAGTTTATTCTGTACATTATTTTTTGTGCTATCCCAGTCTTTCTGTAGTGTGACCAGGAGTTTATTCTGTACATTATTTTTTGTGCTATCCCAGTCTTTCTGTAGTGTGACTCGAGCTATGTTCTATACTCTGACTGTGGTTTAAGTAATTTCTTACAGTTTTTGGATGGGGCAAGTGCTGCACATCTTCTCAACCATCACATCCATTTGCCTTGCTACCTGAGATCTGTGGTCATGGCTTATTGGTTCTTCATGTCTTGGCATTCTCTCTACAGGTTCTTCCTGTTCACTGTCTTCAAAACCCTTACACTCAGTTCAATTCCATTTGCACTTCTCTGTCCATCTGGTGAAATAAAGTTTGTAGTATTATTTGATTTTAATCAGCACTGTTTGCAATGTTCTGAGAAGGTGAATTTGTTTCTTGTGCTGTGATAAAAGGAAGTAGAGCTATATATAGTTGGATGTGGATCTTCTGGGATGTCAAGGATATCATAGATGACAGTTTTAGTGGTGTAGTCACACCTCGGGTGTGAGTTACCGATAGTTGGGTGAGATAGATGGGGAGTAGATAGACAGCTATATTCCTCTGTGGCCAATCCTCGCAGTAACAGGCGAACCCCTTTGGGTATTTTTGGAGGGTCACCTCTTAGAGGTCAGCTGGGTAGCAGGGCGTCTGTCTCTAAGGTAAGGAAGTGAAGGTGAAGTCAGGCAAGGGGAACTTGGTAAGGGCTGTAAGGAGGTTTTTCTTTTGCCACATTCAAGACTCCAGGATGGTGTGTTGCCTTCCTGGTACCAGTGTCTTGCAGTGGGTACAGGACATTCTGAGAGGGGAGTGTGAATGTTGTCTATATACTGTAGGTACCGTACCAATGACTTGGGCAGGAACAGGGATGAGGTCTTGCAAAGGGATTTTGGGAAATGAGGTACAAAGTTCAAACTCTGAAGTTCTGTGTTTGCAACTTTAGGATTACTACCCATGCCACGTGCTCACGAGGTGAGAAATAGATGCAAGTTCAGTCAGTATGTGGCTAAGGAATTGTTGTGGGAAGGAGGACTTCAGGTTTATCGATCATTGGGCGCTCTACCAGGGAAGGTGGGATCTGTACAGAGTGGTTTGCATCTGAACTATAGGAGAATCGATATCCTTGTTGGGAGGTTTGTCAGTGCTACTTGGGAGGGTTTAAACTAGAGTGGCAGAGGAATGGGAACCACAGCAGTAGGGCAGTTTGTAGGGTTACAGGTAAGAAAGATGGTTTGACAAGTCAGTTTGAAAGGAAGGACACCAAGGGACAGACTAATAACTGTGGTGGATGTGATGGTTTATTTCAAAGCTGGGAGTACTATACATAAGGATAAAGTTGGAGCCTGGATCTGTACATGGAATTGTGATGTTGTTGCTGATGTGGAGACCTGGGTGCATGAGAGACAGGACTGGCAGCTCAGTGTTCCTGGGTTTCTTATCTTTCATATGATAGAGAGGGGATAATAAAGGTGTTGGAGGGTTGTAGTGCTGATAAAGTCACATCAGTACTTAGAAGGCACATTGGAGAGCACAGCACAGGCAGTTTGGTGGAACTCAGAAATGGGACAGATGAAATTTTGCTGGTGAGACTAACCATAGACTGCTGATGGAGAGGGAAACAGATATGTGGACAGATTATGGAAAGGTACAGAAACAATTTTTTTGTATTGGGGAAGGGTCTTCAACTTCCCCAGTATTAATTAGAACTTTATTACAAGAAGCTTAGATGTAGTGGGATTTCTTCAGTACATCCAAGATGGTTTCTTGAAACAGCATGTGAAATCTAACTAGAAGAAAGAATGTAACAGGACTAGTTTTGGGAAAAGAACCAGACCTGATAGTGGGTGAATATTATGGGAATGGTGAAATTGGGAGATCATGGAAATAGTGTGGGACCTGCTAATGTGTTGGGAATGTTTGTGATTAAGAGGAGATAAAAGCATAGAAAACCTGCAGCACCATACAGGCCCTTCGGCCCACAAAGTTGTGCCGAACATGTCCCTACCTAGAAATTACTAGGCTTACCTATAGCCCTCTATTTTTCTAAGCTCCATGTACCTCTATGTATCCAAAAATCTTTTACAAGACCCTATCGTATCCGTCTCCACCACCTTTGCTGGCAGCCCATTCCATGCACTCACCACTCTGAGTAAAAAAAAACTTACCCCTGACATCTCCCCCGTACCTACTCTCCAGCACCTTAAGCCTGTGTCCTCTTGTGGCAACCATTTAGCCCGAGGAAAGAGCCTCTGACTACCCACACGATCAACGTCTCTCAACATCTTATACATCTCTATCAGGTCACCTCTCATCCTCTGTCGCTCCAAGGAGAAAAGGCCGAGTTCACTCAACCTATCCTCATAAGACATGCTCCCCAATCCAGGCAACATCCTTGTAAATCTCCTCTGCACCCTTTCTATGATTTCCACATCCTTCCTGTAGTGAGGCAACCGGAACTGAGCACAGTACTCCAAGTGGGGTCTGACCAGGGTTCTATACAGGTGCAGCATTATCTCTTGGCTCCTAAATTCAATTCCACGATTGATGAAGGCTAATACACCGTATACCTTCTTAACCACTGAGTCAACCAGCACAGCTGCTTTGAGCGTCCTATGGATTTGGACCCCAAAATCCCTCTGATCCTCCACACTGCCGAGTCTTACCGTTAATACTATATTCTGCCATCATATTTGACCCACCAGAATGCACCACTTCACACTTATCTGGGTTGAACTCCATCTGCCACTTCTCAGCCCAGTTTTGCATCCTATCAATGTTCCGCTGTAACCTCTGACAGCCCTCCACACTATCCATAACACCGCCAACCTTAGTGTCATCAGCAAACTTACTAACCCATCCCTCCACTTCCTTATCCAGGTCATTTATAAAAATCATGAAGAATAAGGGTCCCAGAACAGATCCCTGAGGCACTCCACTGGTGACTGACCTCCATGCATAATATGGCCTGTCTACAACCACTCTTTGCCTTTTGTGGGTAAGCCAGTTCTGGATCCATAAAGCAATGTCCCCTTGGATCCCATGCCTCCTTACTTTCTCAATAAGCCTTGCATGGGGTATCTTATCAAATGCCTTGCTGAAATCCATATACACTACATCTACTGCTCTTCCTTTATCAATATGGTTAGTCACATCCTCAAAAAATTCAATCAGGCTTGTAAGGCACGACCTGCATTTGACAAAGCAGTGCTGACTGTTCCTAATCACATTATACCTCTCCAAATGTTCATGAATCCTGCCTCTCAGGATCTTCTCCATCAGCTTACTGACCACTGAGGTAAGACTCACTGGTCTATAATTAGCTGGTCTATCTCGACTCCCGTTCTTGAATAAAGGAACAACATTCGCAACCCTCCAATCGTCTGGAACCTCTCCTGTCCCCATTGATGATGCAAAGATCATCGCCAGAGGCTCATCAATCTCCTCCCTCGCCTCTCACAGTAGCCTGGGGTACTTCTCATCCGGGCCCGGTGACTTATCCAACTTGATGCTTTCCAAAAGCTCCAGCACATCCTCTTTCTTAATATCTACATGCTGAAGCTTTTCAATCTGCTGCAAGTTGTCACAATTACCAAGAGCCTTTTCCATAGTGAATACTGGTGAAGTATTCATTAAGTACCTCTGCTATTTCCTCTGGTTCCATACACACTTTCCCACTGTCACATTTGATAGGTCCTATTCTTTCACATCTTATCTTCTTGCTCTTCACATACTTGTAGAATTTCTTGGGGTTTTCCTTAATCCTGCCCACCAAGGCTTCTCATGGCCCCTTCTAGCTCTCTTAATTTCTTTCTTAACGTCCTTCCTGTTAGCCTTATAATCTTCTAGATCTCTAACATTACCAAGCTCTCTGAACCTTTTGTAAGCTTTTCTTTTCTTCTTGACCAGATTTATTACAGCCTTTGTAGACCACGGTTCCTGCACCTTACCATAACTTCCCTGACTCATTGGAACGTACCTGTGGAGAACTTCACACAAATATTCCCTGAACATTTGCCACATTTCTTCCGTACTTTTCCTTGAGAACATCTGTTCCCAACTTAAGCTTCCAAGTTCCTGCCTGATAGCCTCATAATTCCTCTTACTCCAATTAAACACCTTTCTCGCTTCCTAGCTCTCTCCAATGCTATGGTAAAGGAGATAGAATTATGATCACTATCTCCAAAATGCTCTCCCACTGAGAGATCTGACAGCTGACCAGGTTCATTTCCCAATACCAAATTAAGTACAGCCTCTCCTCTACATATTGTGTCAAGAAACCTTTCTGAACACACCTAACAAACTCCACCCCATCTAAACCCTTTGCTCTAGGGAGATGCCAATCTATATTTGGGAAATTAAAATCTCCCATCACGACAACTGTTATTATTACACTTTTCCAGGATCTGTTTCTCTATCTGCTCCTCAATATACCGGTTACTATTGGCTGGCCTATTTTTTAAAAAAAAACAAAACAACACCCAGTAAAGTTATTGACCCCTTCCTGTTCCTAATCTCCACCCATAGAGACTCCGTAGACAATCCCTCCATGGCGTCCACCTTTTCTGCAGCTGTGACAACAGTGCCACAACCCCACCTAGATGATGCTGGAGTTTTTGAAAAGCATTAGGTGGATCAAAAATCTAGAGCCTGCTGTCATGTTTATACATAAGAATATTGAAATAAGCAAGTGAGGAGATCGCTGAGTTTTGTGACCTGCTAGAAACAGGTGAGGTCCCAGAGGATTGGAGACTGCCAAATGTGGTTCCTTTGTTCAAGAAATGAAATGGAAGTAATTATAGGCTAGTGAGATTCATGTCAGTGGTAGGAAAGTTCTTGGAGAGGATACTGAAGGATAGGATTAATGCACACTTGGAATGCCTTGGGACAGTCAGCATTGCTTTGTGCAGTCTAAGTCATGTCTCAAAACTTAATTGAGATTTTGAGGAGTCACAAAGGTGCTTGTGAGGGTAAGGCAGTGGACATTATCTACATGGACTTTAATCGGGCACTTGATAAGATATCTCATGGTAGGTTGATTTGGAAGATAAAGATGCTTGTGATTCAGGATTGCAATTTGACTTTGGAATTGGATTGCCTATGGAGGATAAGTATGGGGTGGAAGGCTGTTATTCTGCCTGGAGATCTGTGACAAGTGGTGTTCGGCAAGGATCTGTGCTGGGTCCCTTATTGTTTGTGATGTATAGTAGATGGTGTTTGGGAAGTCAAATGGAAGGAGAAAGTGTACAATTAGTAGTAGGCGCTTTAATTGCATTGAGATACAGAATGATTTTTCAAGTCCAGTTCCATAGTTTACGTGAGTTGCTACACAAATGGAGAAGGTGGTCAAAAAGTGTTTAGGTCCAAAATGTTGACAGTTGATTCTCTATAGATGCTGACTGACCTGCTGAGGTCCTCCAGCATTTTAAGACTTAAGTGCAGAATTAAGACACTTGGCTCATCAAATCTACTCTGCCATTCCTATTCCATCATGGCTGATTTATTACCCCTCTCAACCCCTGCCTTCTCCCCATAATTTTGTGTCATGCTCTGGTAAAGAAGCCATCTGGAATGCTTGTCTTCATTGGCAGAGGGCGTTGAGTTTAAGGAAATAATGCTGCAGTTACAATACGCAAAACTTTTGTCAGACATACTTAGAGCATTGTGTGCCTTTCTGATTGCCCATTACATGTGGATGTGGAGATTGTGGGAAAGGTACAGAAGATGCTTATCAGGATGCTGCCTGGATTCAAGGATGTGAACTAAAAAGAAAAGATTGTATTGTTTTCCTTAGAGTGGCAGACTGCTGGGGAGAGATCTGATAGAGATCTGTAAAATTGAGAGGTACAGATGGGGTGGACAGTTAGAATCTGTTCCCTCTTTTAGAAATGTCGGAGGACATGTGTTTAAGTCTGGGATGGTGTGGTTAAGGTGATGTTAGGGGTAAGTATTTGACACAGAGAGTGGTAGGTGCCTGGAATAGCTTACCAGTGGTAGTAATGGAAGCAGAGTCTGGAGTTTGAGGCTTTTGGATAGACCCATGAAAATGGAGGGTTATGAGTGATACACAGGAGGAAGGCATTTGGTATAAATCAGCAACAAGACTGGCACAACATCTTGGGCCAAATAGTTTGTCAAGTTGTAAATCTGGGATTGGGGTTGATTTAATGAATTTGGGTCTGAGGTGGCGAATGAGGCCAACGATGGAGTAGGGAGTAGCTGATGGTGGGCATTTAGTTTGTTAAGTAATGCACTCCTTCGGCAGGTCACAGGGCATCTGTGTGTTCCTGCTGCATGCTCTCAAAGCTCTTAATGTCACCCTTAGTGATTCTCCTCCATTTAGAGCAGTCATTGATCAGAAATTTCCAAAAGTCACTGGGAGTTATGGCACTTCTTTGAGCACATTCCTGAATCTCCTTTCTGGCTTGCCTGGAAATATCCTCTCATTATCAAGTTTTGGAGTGAGTGTTGTGCTGGGCAGGAGAAACACATGACCTACTGAGATGGACTGCAATTCATTGTCGCGTATATTAGCCCGGGAAGGGGTTTGGATTGCTTATTTTTCCAAGGAATTTGGAGGATTTTGCAGAGATAGTATTAGATATTTATTTATTTAGAGATACAGCATTGAATAGGCCCTTCCAGCTGTGCTGCCTTGCAACCCACTGATTTAACCGTAGCCAAATGATGGGACAATTTATAATAGCCAATTAACCTACTAATTGGTACGCATCTTTGTACTGTGGGTGTAAACTGGAGTACCCAAAAGAAATCCATGGGCACATGGGAAGGAATGTACAAGCTAGAGGATGCCAGAATTAAACTCTGAACTCCACCACAAAGTGTAACAGCCCCAGTGCCTGTTTCAGAAAACCTATGACTCAAGTCACCCCGACCCACGACTGTTCAAACTGGAGGAGGATCAAGTAGTGTATAGCAGGAATCACTATTGACCAGCAGGCAGTTATATGCCAGGTCTGAGGCATTGATCTTCAAGTACCTTTTTCTGCAATTTACCAATGGCTATGTTGGCACATTGAAGGTGAAGATTAATTAGATCATTGACCACTGCCTCCACCGTGCGGTGGACCCTGGAATGAGAAGTGGTTTATGTTTCCCTTGGTCTCGGGTAGTATTGTGTGCAGAGGGCAGGATGGTATAGGAACCCCTGTTAAACCAATGTCAACTGTTAAGATCCAACTGGATCTCCAATTAGGGAATGAGACAGAAAAGGTGACAGAAGTGTGTGTAGGGGATCACTTTGGATCCAGTGATCATAATTCCATTAGTTTCAAGATAATTATGGAGAAGGATAGGATTGGATATTGGATTGAGATTCTAAATTGGAGACAGGACAATTTTGATGGTATCAGAAAAGATCCAGCAAGTGTGGATTGGGATAGGTTGTTTACTGGTAAAGTGATGTAACTGGGAGGCCTTCAGAAATGAATTTTGAGAGTAGAGTTTGCATGTTCTTGTTGGAATAAAAGGCAACACTAACTGGTTTAGGGTACCTTGGTTTGCAACAGATATTGAGATCCTGGTTAAGAAGGAGAAAGTGCATAGCTGGTAAAAGCATCAAGGAGTAAATGGTGTACATGATTATATGAAGTGTAAGAGGACAAGAAGGAATTCAGGAGGGCTAAAATAAGGCATGAGTTTGCTTGGCAGTCAGGGTGAAGGAGAATGTCAAGGGCTTGAGAGATATTAAGAGCAAAAGGATAGCATGGGACAAAATTGGTCCACTTGAAGATTGGTGTGGTCATCTATGCATGGAGCCAAAAGTGATGGTGGAAATCTTGAATGTTTTTTTCATCTGTATTTACCTGGGTGATGGACACAGTCTATAGAACTGAGGCAAAAGAACGATGAGGTTATGGACCATGTCTGCATTACAGAAGAGGAAATGCTTGCTGTCTTGAGAAAAATAGGGTGGATAAATCCCCAGGGCCTGACAAGGTGGTCCCTTGGACCTTGTGGGAGACTAGTGCAGAAATTGCAGGTGCCCTGGCAGAGATATTTAAAGTACAGGTGTTCCCCGCTATCCGAAAGTAGAGCGTTCCTATGAAACCGTTTGTAAGCCAAAATGTAAAGCGAAGAAGCAATTACCGTAGATTCCGGACTACAGAGCGCACCTGATTAAAAGCCGCTGGCTCTAATTTTAGAAATAAAATCATTTTTTTAATTGTAAAGGCCGCATCGGATTTTAGGCCGCACCGGATTTTCGGCCGCAGGTGTCCCACGTTGTAATATGAGATATTTACACAGAAAGATATTACACGTGAGGATTTTTTTAACTTTTAATTAAATCCATATGGTAACAAAAACAAATACATATTGCAAATGCTTTTTTTCGAACCGTGCCCGTACGTGGCTACTTTTAAATATACGTTGCGTATACTTCTTTACTGAACAACATTCCAATATCTCCTAGCGACTGGTAAAAAAATATATATATTGCAGCCTACCAGGAAAAGTTATTGATACCTTTAACTTAAAAGCAGAGTTCGCTCAGATCCAAAGCCGCTCGCGTAATGCGCTCCCCCCCTCCTTTCCGTTTCATCGCAAACGGCATTTAAAAGCAGCGTTCGCTCGGATCCAAAGCCGCTCGCGTAATGCGCTCCCCCCCTCCTTTCCGTTTCATCGCAAACGGCATTTAAAAGCAGCGTTTTCGCTCAGATCCAAAGCCGCTCGCGTAATGCGCTCCCTCCCTCCGTCCCGTTTCATCGCAAACCGGCATTTTCCCACAAGACACCGCGAAACCGGGTGTGACGTCATAGCATCCCGCGATGTAGTACAGAAAACAAATATAGTTTAAACTAAGTAGGCAGCACAATACTTCGAGTGTTTTCCATGTTGATGAGGGTGAGTACAAATTACTGATTTACAATAATTTAATTGTGAAAGTGCGCTTGATTTATCGTACAATTTCATTGGACCTCTGTGAACTACTCATCAATTTTATTGGTCTACTGTTACGAGGCAAAATGTTTACGAGGCGGCATGAAAAAAATCATGCATTAGCCGCTTCGGATTATTGGCCGCAAAGTTCAAAGCTGTTCAAAATGTGGGAAAAAAGTAGCGGCTTAAAATCCGGAATCTACGGTACCATTAATTTATATGGGAAAAAATTTTGAGCGGCCCCAGACCCAAAAAATAATCTACTGAATCATACCAATTAACACATAAAATAACATGAACATATAGTAAAAGCTGGAATGATATGATAAATATACAGCCTATATAAAGTAGAAATATTTTATGTACGGTGTAGCCTCACTTATCAAAATTGGGAAGACAGCGGGCTGAAATTGATTTGGAGAAAAAAAATCGGCACGTACATGCACGCACACGCAACTGCCTGCACAAGGCTTCACAGTCATGGTGGTCTTTCTTGGGGTAAGCACACGTATAAAGCGGGTGTCTTTTTTTTCATAAAAGTGAAAATTCTCTTTGGTTTGTGAAATCAGGTACTAATGTAGGTCTTTCGTAACAGCGAGCTGTTGTAAAGTGAACGTTTGAAAAACGGGGGCCACCTGTATTCTTAACCATGGATGAGGTGTTGGAGGATGGCTAATGTTGTTTAAGAAAGGCTCTAAGAATATTGTGGGATGGTGAGTCTGATGTTAGTAGTGGGTAAGGTTTTGGAAAGTACTCTAAGGGACTGGATATATAAATAGGCAGGGACTGATTAGGATAGTCAACATGGCTTTGTGTGTGGTAGAGATGTCTGACCAATGTTAGTTTTTCAAAGAAGTTATCAGGAAACTTAAAGATAATGCATTAGATGGTGTCTACATGGACTTTAACGAGGTTTTTGACAAGGTTGGTCAAGAAGGTTCAGTCACTTGGCATTCAGGATGAGGTAGCAAATTGGACTGGACATTAGCTTTGTAGGAGAAGCCAGTGATTGGTAGAAGAGACCTCTAAGACTGGAGGTTCGTGACTAGTGGTGAAAGGCCATCTAAGCTTGAAGTAGAATCTGGACCAGCTGGAAAAATGAGCTGAAAAATGGCAGATGGAATTTAATGCGAGCAAGCGTGAGTTGTTACGGTTTGGGAGGACCAAACAAAGTTGGTCTTACACAGTGAATGCTAAGGACTGAGGAGGACAGTATAACAGAGGGATCTCAGAAAGCAGATCCATAATGCCCTGAAAGTGGCGTCACAGATAGATAGGGTTGTAAAGAGATTTTAGCAGATTTTATTGAGGAGTTAAGTTGAAGTTGTAAAAGAAGCTAAAGAGACTAAAGTGGAGTATTGTGTGCAGTTTGTCACCTACCTACAGGAAAGGTGTAAATAAGATTGAAAAAGTACAGAGAAGATTTACAAAGATGTGCCAGGACTTGTGGCTCTGAGCTATAGGGAAAGATTGAAAAGGATAGGACTTTACCTACACTCAAGGGAATAATGAGAGGAGCTTTGATTGAGGTATATAAAATTGAGAAGTATAAGTAATGTAAATGCCCTATAGATTGGGTGGTGGGGTGGAGATATATCTCTACCAAAGGAGCTATAAGGCACTCCTTCACTCCTCTAGCCTGCAGATCACCCTTGGGCAAGCTATAGCACCTTCTGAGCCCCCTGATCAGGGTCACAAGAAGCCAAGGGAACAAGTGGTGGATGGGTGTACGAACAGTTGGTGCACATCACAAATCCTAGTTATGTGACCATTGACGACAGGCAGACGATCTGTGAAGAGTGTTGATAATGGCTGTGGTCACCTATCTTGTAAAGATACTGCCCAGAAGAAGGCAATGGCAAACCAATTCTGAAGAAAAAACTTCCCAAGAACAATCATGGTCATGGAGAGCATGTGTCATGTGACATGGCACATAATGATGCTGATGAAAAAGCAAGCAGGCTTTTCCACTGAGGTTGGATGAGACTAGAACTAGAGGCTGTGGGTTAAGTGTGAAAGGTGAAATGTTTTAAGGGGAACATGAGGGGGGACTTATTCACTTAGCGTAGTGAGGGGAGTGTGGAATGAGCTGCCAGAGGTAGTGGCAGATGTGGGTTTAATCTCAACATTTGAGAGGTTTGGATCAGTGTGTGGATGGGAGTTGTATGGAGGGTTGTAGTCCATGTGCAGGTTAATGGGACAAGACAACAATAGTTCAGCATGGACTAGATGGGCTGAAGAGCCTGTTTCTGTGCTGTAGTACGTGGCCCACTTGAAGTCCACAAGTCCACTTGTGGCCCACAAGTAGCACTTGAAGTCAGTGCTACTTCATTGAATGCCAGCACAGGGGATGGCTGACAGCAAAATTTAGAATATTTCATTAGTATCTTGTTTTAAAATAACCTCTGGAATTTGTTCATGTCTACATCATTATTTGTTAAAGAAGGCTGGCTATTCCACTAAAACAGGTCAGCCACATTTAAAAGACACTTGGACAATGGATACAAAAAGTTATGAAGGGCGTGAGTCGAATGCGGGCAAATGGGACTAGCTGAGGTTGGTGTTTTGGTTGGTGTGGATCAGTTGGGCTAAAGGATCTGTATCTGTGTTGTATGACTCCCAGATGAGGGATCACATCGTGATTTATTCCTTGTGACTTACATGAACACGCCCTCTCAGTGGAAATTACAGTAAACATGATTACCACACTATTAGACTTCATCTATCAAACAATTTTGCTGTTTAATTTTACATGAAAACTTTACTGGTTCAGGTATGTAAAATTATGAAGGGTAAAGATATGCTAGATGTCTGGAGCATTTCCCCTCTTATCAGAGGTAACTACAACTGGGGGACATAGATTTAGGGTAAAGCACAAGAAATTTGGAGGGGGGGGCTAAGGGGACATTTTCAGCCAGAGAGTTGTGAGTCCCTGGAACGCTGCTGGAGAGAGTGGGGGAAGTAGAGTCACCAATAGCTTATAAAAACTCTCAAGACAGCACTTGAATTGCCTAGGCATAGGGAGCTATGGGCTAAATGCTGGAAGATAATTAATGTGGGTTTGATACGGATGAGCTGAGGGCAAGTGAAAGGTCTTGCAACATGTCTTTCAGCTGATGGGCACCAAAGATTTTGTCTGAAATGGAGATTCATAGGTATCAGGATGGAGGGAGAACAGATAACATAACATGAGTAACTGTCAATGGCAAACCCTCCTGGACCTGATCATCTACCTGCCAGAAATTTCATTTCACTACTGAAGGAGATTGCTGAGGCTCAGTGTGATCACTTTCACATTGTGCACACATTGATGAAAGGTGAAGGGTTGGATAGATATGGACCTTCATATCCAGATGGAGAACGACCTTCTCATCACAACTCTGCATCTTTCATTGAAGTGGTCAGGCAGGAATGATCCAAAGATTTTAATTTACATTAATTTCAGGACTTGGTGGTAAAAATAAAGAACTGTCCGTGCACTTTTGAGCGTATAGTATGTGGTTCCCTCTGATGTTACAGTCCACTACAATAGTGGCTCAATAGCACACAAGTCAACCCATTCATGTGCAACTGGTTATCAGGATTCCAGCCTTCTTCACCCAGAGGCAGAACTGTTTAGAGACAGAATATAGGCTGTCCCCAGGCTATGTACACTCTATGTACAAACACCCTTAAATACAAAGAAAGCCCCGTAATATTCAGTTCAAATGCCTGATGTGCATACATCTGTTTTAAGAATGGCTAAACTAGTTTCCTTTCTTTCCCTTTCCACTTTTATTAATTTTTTTTTTCTCTCACGTGCAATGCTGTGCTCTTACTGCATTGAATGATTTTTTTGGTGCATTTTCCAATTTGGACAAAATCAGCTGATGATTGTCTGAAAAATCCAGTTTGTAACCCAGACATGGCCTATATAGAGGAGGGGGTGTACTGTCCACCTCACCGATAGACAGATGGAGGATGTGGCTGTGAACTGGAGAAAAACCACCTCGTTGCAGCTGTCAAACAGGATGGAAGAGAGGATCCTTCTTATGGACACCAAGTTAATATGGGCTGACTCTTTTACTCTGAGAATGTCATAGGTGGAGGGTTGTAATGGATCCTTTGTCAAGCACTAAGTTCTGATATTTCAGTCTTTCTGACCATTGTAATTTATTGTAATTTAACTTGTGTCAGCTCCACAGGCAGCTGTCTGCATTTAACAACTAATTGTTGGGAGATAAATATTGGTTTCCTCTGAGAATTCCCCTGCTGTTCCTTGAAAACGAAGGGCTTGGACTTCCAAACAAAGGGCTTGGAGTCACAACTGGAAGAGCTTGATTCTATTTCTGAAGGACCCTTCTTCTCCAGGTTACGGCAGGGTGACATTCCTGTGAACTGCCCATAACCCAAATGGATTGCACGTTAGAAATGCACCCACAAGCTGAGATCCCACCCAGCCCCAATGTCTGCAGCCCCAGTGAATCCATCCCTCTGACTCAAGCTCTTCATTTGTGCATACAGGCCGTGTAGGTAAGGTGCACGTTCATAACCTGGTAAGGACCTGCATGTGGAGAGTGATATAAATTGTGAACCACAGGCACTGAAATAATTCAAACATGATTTTGATTCTGAAGAATTTGTGGTTTGTGCAGTGGCTCTGTGTTAAATTGACCACAAAATCATTTGCTGCTGTTTCAGCATTGAAAAACAAAATTGAAATGACTTCCAGGTCCAAGTGAGATGTATTTTCCATTCTGAGTGTAAACTTTACTAAACTGCTCTGCCTTCACAACTGTTCCCTGTCTGCCCTTGTGTGAGACTTGAAAGGCTTCTCACGATGTGATTATTCATCATAGTGATTAGTGCCTTGACATGTTTCACTCTCAACTGACCCGCCAACTCTCTTATCGCCCAGCAGAACATGCCCCAAACCAGCCAGCAACCCTGGTCTGTAACCTGATGCTTGAAAGTTGCTGCTTGAATAACTTCTGTGCTTTGAAGAGCAGCAGAAAGAGATTATAGCCTGAGCCAGCTCTGGTTTTAATTTACCAACCCGGCTTCTACAAGGTTTGGAATTCTTGGTAGTACTGCTGTGCTCCCTTTTTTTTACTGAAAAATGGGAGGACCGCAGAGCACTTTTCTGAAAAATTATTACTTTTTTTTCCCCCTCACTCACTCACTAGCAATGGACTCTAAATCTATGCTGGTTACTGCAGACCACAAATTTGCAGTAAGCTCTGTGTATTGATAAAAGGCAGCTTGACTTTGATGGACTTTTGAACAAACAGCCCAGAGAGCAGAAGTTCAAATTCTGTTGTGTTGTGTCGTGAAATTGAATGCAGACTTAATCAGTGAGCAGGCAACAGGTGAAACGTCTCTGTCTAGAAGCATGTAGAATTCTAACTAGTCCAGTGTCTAGTCTTTCAAAGGACCTGAATAAATCAAAGTTCAAAGTAAATTTATTATTAAAGTACATGTATGTCACCATATACAACCCTGAGATTCGTTTTCTTGCAGGCATCTACATACTACTAAAACTCTCATGCTCTGTCTGTTTGTGATCTCCAATTAGCACAAACAGTGCATTATAGCGGCACTATTTTTGGCTAAATTGACTTAAAATGTGCCAACTTACAGAATGCAGGCAAAGTTCAGGATTATATATTCGTATAAAATTGCTCACTTGCCAAAATCAACAGCCCCGCTTTCACCCGAGAGCCGATATCAGCCATGATGGAAACCGCGACACGACACCACGACGCAGGTGCACAGCCAGCCTCAGAAGCGACTCGCGATGCTCACAGCAGCGACACCAACTGGAGCAAAAGGGCAGGGCAGCTCGATATTTCGAACGGTCACATTCTGCTAATCACCATCAGCATGTGCAGGATTGGGACAGATCTAACTGACAGCCATTAATAAGAGATAATTAAATCTTATTGTAATGACGTACTTCAAGACACCCGTCAAACCCTTTGCTACAGTCAAAGGACAGCGGTGACTATATCACGTCCATTTAGGAGAGCGCCAACCATGTCATCAAGAATAATCAGCATCCTGGAGGCTTTGGTGTTAGTGCTTCGTATCTTCTATCCAGCATTAGGGTAAAAAAAAATATGGTCAGCCTAATTATGCCACGTGGAAAGAGAAGGGGGACATTACGGTCAAACGTCATCGGGAAGCGGCAAGGAGAAGGAGAGAACAAGAATCGGATGAGGTCAGGGCAAAAAAGATGAGAGAAGAAGAGACAGAGGAGGAGAGGCATGCACGTTTCCAGAATGACAAAAACTGGCAAGGAAAGAGGAAGAGACAAAGGAGCTGAGAAATGCACGTCTCCAGGATCAGAGACAAACAGTAAACAGCAGAAAAGATGAAGAGACGGGGGATGAAAGGACTGCACGTCACCAGAATGACAACGGGAGGCACAAGGGTGGCAGATCAACCAGAAATGATGCCATCAAAAGTGTTCTTTGTTAAACAAGGAGGAGCTATATTTGCCTTGCTATGCGTTGTTCTTCTTTAATAAACTGAAGTTTTCTTCAATTTCTAAAGCAAAGCAATGCCAATAGAATTCAGGAAAATTTAATGTTCCTTCTGGTCACATCAGACTGCACCACCCTTCTCTCAAAGGGTGCCCCAATGGGTCACCCAGTTGTCTAGTACTCAATAAATCTATAAGAGAATCAATGAAGGACCACACGGACTGTACATTCAACCAGTGTGTAAAAGCCAACCAACTATTCAAATACAAAAAAATAAATAAGTACTACAGGTTTCCCCCGCTATCCGAAGATAGAGCGTTCCTGTGAAACTGTTTGTAATCCGAAATGTCGTAAAGTGAAGAAGCCATTACCACTAATTTATATGGGAAAAATTTTTGAGTGTTCCCAGACCCAAAAAATAACCTACCAACCTACCAAATAACACATAAAACCTAAAATAACATGAACATATAGTAAAAGCAGGAATGATATGATAAATATACAGCCTATATAAAGTAGAAATATTGTATGTACGGTAGTTTCACTTATCAAAATCGGGAAGACAGCGATCCAAAACAATGTGGAGAAAAAACTCGGCTTGTACACGCATATGCATGTTCATGCATGGGTGCACAACGGTCATGGTAGTCTTTCTCAGGGTAATACATGTATAAAGCGGGCGTTTTTTTGTAAAAGCGAAAATCCTCTTTGCTTAGCGAAAACAGGTACTAATGTAGGTCTTTCGTACCAGCGAGCTGTCGTAAAGCAAACGTTTGAAAAGCGGGCCATCTGTATCGAGAACATGAGATGAAGAGTCCTTGAAAGAGAGTCCATAGGTTGTGGGAACACTTCAGTGATGGGGCAATTGAAATTGAGTGAATTTATCCCCTTGTTTAAGAGCCTGATGGTTGAGAAGTACGAACTGTTCCTCAACTTCAGTGGTGTGAGTCTTCTGTACCACTTTCCTGATGATAGCAGTAAGAACGGAACATTACTTGCTTCAGTCTTCACTGTGGAAGACACTAGCTGTGTGCCAGAGGTCTGTGAGTGTCGGGGAGGTGGAGTGAGTGCCATTGCTATTATAAAGGGAAAAAATGCTAGGCAAACTGAAAGTTCTTAAAGTGGATATGTCACCTGGACTAGATGGACTACATCCCAGAGTCCCGAGAGAGGTTGCTGAAACAATAACGGAGGCATTGGTCATGATCTTTCAAGAGTTGCTTGATTCTGGCATGGTCCCAGAGGACTGGAAAGTTGAAAATGTCACTCCACTCATTAAGAAGGTAGGAAGACAGAGGAAATTGTAGGCCATCTGGCCTAACCTCAGTGGTTGGGAAAGTGTTGGAGTCCATTATTAAGGATGAGGTTTCAGGGTACTTGGGAGTCTAATGATAAAATAAGTCAAAAGTCAACATGGTTTCTGTAAAGGGAAATTTTGCCTGACAAATCTGTTAGAATTCTTTGAGGAAGTAACAAGCATAATGGACAAAGGAGACAGAGTGGATGTCATTTAATTAGATTGTCAGAAGGCATTTGATAAGGTGCCTCACATGAGGCTGCTAACAAGATAAAATCCTATGGTGTTACAGGAAAGATACTGGCATGAATAGCGGAATGGCTGACAGGCAGGAGGCAGTGATTGGGAATAAAGGAGGCCTTTTCTAGTTGGCTGCCAGTGACTGGTGATGTTTCTCGGGGGTCAGTATTGGGACCACTACTTTTCACAATGTGATTGCAGCAGGAAATTGGAAGAATGGGCAAAAAAATGACAGATGGAATACAGTGTTGGGAAATGTATGATAATGCATTTTGGTAATAGGAACAAAAGTTTAGACTATTATCTAAATGGGGAGAAAATTCAAACATCAGAGGTGTAGAGGGACTTGGGAGTCCATGTGCAAGACTCCCAGAAGGTTAATTCACAGGTTGAGTCTTTGGTAAAGAAGGCAAATGCAATGTTGGCATTTGTTTCAAGGGGAATAGAATATAAAAGCAAGGAGCTAATGCTGAGGCTTTATAAGGCACTAGTTAGGCCACCCTTGGACTATTTTCAACAGTTTTAAGACCATAAGATATAGGAGCAGGCCATTTGGCCCATCAAGTCTGCTCCACCATTCAGTCATGGGCTGATCAAATTCTTCTAGTCATCTCCATTCCCCTGCCTTCTCCCTATACCCTTTGATGCCCTGGCTAATCAAGAACCTATCTATCTTTGCTTTAAATACACCCAATGAGTTGGCCTGCACAGCCTCTCGTGGCAGCAAATTCCACAGATTTACCACCCTCTGACTAAAGTAATTTCTCCACATCTCTGTTCTAAATGGACATCCTTTAATCCTGAAGTCCTCTTTTCCTAGACTCCTCTACCATGGGAAACAACTTTGCCATATCTAATCTGTTCAGGCCTTTTAACATTCAAACATATTTTAACATCCTGTTTAAATGCAATCCATAAGCCTGTAAAAATCTTATTTTTGGGCCCCTTATCTCAGAAAGGATGTGTTTTCATTGGAGAGAGTCCAGATGAGGTTCATGAGGATGATTCTGGGAATGAAGAGGTTAACATGTGAGGAATGTTTGGCAGGTTTGTGCCTGTACTCACTGGAATTCAGAAGAATGTGGGGGATCTTATTGAAACCTACAAAATGTTGAAAGGATTAGATGAGGTGGATATGGAGAGGATGTTTCCTCTGGTAGGGATATCCAGAACTAGATAGATAGATACTTTATTCATCCCCATGGGGAAATTCAACATTTTTTCCAATGTCCCATACACTTATTGTAGCAAAACTAATTACATACAATACTTAACTCTGTAAAAATATGATATGCATCTAAAATCACCCTCTCAAAAAGCATTAATAATAGCTTTTAAAAAGTTCTTAAGTAGTTTACTTAAATACATTGAGTCCTAACCCTGGCACTTTAACATATCTTACTCCTGGCGGTTGAATTGTAAAGCCGAATGGCATTGGGGAGTATTGATCTCTTCATCCTGTCTGAGGACCATTGCATCGATAGCAACCTGTCGCTGAAACTGCTTCTCTGTCTCTGGATGGTGCTATGTAGAGGATGTTCAGGATTTTCCATAATTGACCGTAGCCTACTTAGCGCCCTTCGCTCTGCTACCGATGTTATACTCTCCAGTACTTTGCCCACGACAGAGCCCGCCTTCCTTACCAGCTTATTAAGACGTGAGGCGTCCCTCTTCTTAATGCTGCCTCCCCAACACGCCACCACAAAGAAGAGGGCGCTCTCCACAACTGACCTATAGAATATCTTCAGCATCTCACTACAAACATTGAATGACGCCAACCTTCTAAGGAAGTACAGTCGACTCTGTGCTTTCCTGCACAAGGCATCTGTGTTGGCAGTCCAGTCTAGCTTCTCGTCTAACTGTACTTCCAGATACTTGTAGGTCTTAACCTGCTCCACACATTCTCCATTAATGATCACTGGCTCCATATGAGGCCTAGATCTCCTAAAGTCCACCACCATCTCCTTGGTCTTGGTGATATTGAGACGCAGGTAGTTTGAGTTGCACCATATCACAAAGTCCTGTATCAGTTTCCTATACTCCTCCTCCTGTCCATTCCTGACACACCCCACTATGGCCGTGTCATTAGCGAACTTCTGCACATGGCAGGACTCCGAGTTATATTGGAAGTCTGATATGTACAGGGTGAACAGGGCCGGAGAGAGCACGGTCCCCTGCGGCTCTCCTGTGCTGCTGACCACCGTGTCAGACCTACAGTCTCCCAACCGCACATACTGAGGTCTATCTGTCAAGTAGTCCACTATCCAATCCACCATGTGAGAGTCTACTCCCATCTCTGTTAGTTTGTGCCTTAAGATCTTGGGCTGGATGGTGTTAAAGGCACTAGAGAAGTCCAGGAATGTAATGCAAAGGCACAGCCTCCAAATTGAGGGGCGACCTTTGTTCTAAGGAGGCATTTTTCTTTAACCAAAGAGTGGTGAACCTGTGGAATGCTGTTGATAGGTTCCTGATTGGTTGGGGCATCAAAGAATATGGTGAGGGATGGTGTATGGGGTTGAGTGGGATCCAGGATCAGCCATGATGAAATGGTGCAGACTTGATGGGCTGAATGGCCTAATTCTGCTCCTGTGTCTTATGGTCTTAAGTTCTTATGGACTTGGGTGGTGGGTTTCCTTGACGATGGATGCTGCTTTCCTGCGACAGCGCTCTGTCTAGATGTGCTCAATGGTAGGGATGGCTTT
Source organism: Hemitrygon akajei (assembly GCF_048418815.1). NCBI lineage: Eukaryota > Metazoa > Chordata > Chondrichthyes > Myliobatiformes > Dasyatidae > Hemitrygon > Hemitrygon akajei. The sequence continues at coordinate 88,454,083 of NC_133135.1, read as the reverse complement.
ATTTGTGATGACTGCACCAAATCCACTTCATTTTGTAGGATTTTCCAATCAAGGGGATTCGTGTTTCCATTCCAGGCTTTGATGCAGTCAGTCAATATACTACCCACCAGCTATTTATAGAAGTTTGTCAAAGGTTAGGGCATCATGCTGAATGTTTGCAAACTCCTAAGGAATTAGAGGTGCTGCTGTGCTTTCTTCGTAATTGCTCTTCCATGCTGGGCCCAGGACAGGCCCTGTGAAATGAAATCATTTTGACTCATGATTATAAATATGCACCAAATGGTTGGTCCCAGGTTACTTTGGGAGAAATGTATTTGGGCAACTAACTGGTGGTGTGATGTCCCAAGGCTTAATAATTCAGCTATGTAGGATATCCCAGTGAAGATTTGCAGTGTGAATGGTAGGTAACGAGGACAGTCATTTAATCACAAGAACCCGAGCTTCCATATTAGAATGGGGTAATAGTGTAATAGCTCCCTGAAGAATAGCATCTATAATACATCAGATCAAGGCCCATCAGAAGAACCACATGATGCTGCTGAATCACTGAGGAAAATATGCCAGACCATTTGTGCATCTTGTCTGTGTTAGTTTATGCTGCAAACAACCCTTCTCCCACTAATTTTCATACCCTTCCAGCATATTTTGCTTTCATTTCTTTTCATATCATATTCCTACAGCTTCGCCGTAATTGCAGATAGGCTATTTGTCAAACCTTTCTGTAGATCGTAGTGCAGTCCTCATTGTTACCACTCCTATAGCAAAGAAATTTGTACAGAATTTCCAAAATGATTAATTAGCAATTATATCTATGGCCTGTAGTTTTAGATTTCTCCAAAAAATGAATGATCATTCCACATATAGTCTCTAAAACACTTCCTTAATTCCTCCATTATCATCACTTATGACATTCTAAATCTTGAAGTCACAGATTCATTGCATTATAAAGAACCTTTTTAAAAAAATATATAAAAATACATCCCAAGGTAATTACAGAAATCCAATTGGACAAAGTGGATTCGTCATATGCAAAGCAGGAACTGTAAGGTTGGGATGATCAAACACTCATTGAATAGGAAAGACTATATCAGGTGGTTCTTTGAGAAATGGATTGGGAGAATTGTAAGGATGGAGTTCCAGAATGTAATTGTAATCATGACTGTGACTGGTGGGACAAAAAGAAAAGGGGTGCAGATGATGTTGGAATGAGGGGAAGAACGTGTTGTGGAATTGGAGACCAAGCAATTAGAATTGCGGCACGAGCAGGGGTCAAAGACAAGTATGATTAGAAAGAGTGAGGGTGGTGCTACTGGGCTTGGTAGTAAAGGAAGGCATTGGAGGATCATCTAATTTACTGTGCCTAAAGCGAGAGGTTGCAGGTTCCAGTGTTCACAAGCACACAGCTGACAACCTGTGTCCTCAGCTGTAGCAGGAGCCAGAACAGGGTAGGCAATATTGAGCTTGTAGGAAAAGTTGGTGCAGATCTGGGGTTGACAGAACTGAGATATTCCAGAGGAGGAGAAGTTGGGTAAGGAGCAGCAGGTTGCAAGGGTGGAATTCTCAGGGAGGTGCTGACTCTGCTTTCCGGAGTGCTTGGGAACAGCTTGAAGAGAGTGAGCCATCTGTGGTCCAGTCGAACGTCATCATGACATCTGCTGTGTAAGATGACCTGTAAAACATGATATGTAGGTCAATAGACTGGCTAATCTTGAGGAGCTACCTGCAATAGTGTCTTGATAATGGAAGCAAATGAAAGGAATATATCACGTGTCTGGACTTTTTTTTGGAATTTAAATAGTGCTCTGTGCAGCACTAATGCTCAAAGTTCTTACAAGAATGTGTCATGAAATTTGTTGAAAAGAGGTTAAAACAGTGCCATGGTGGTTTGTGTGCAGAATTGTCACCTTCAGTTCATGCATAGTTACAGATAGAGTTGCATGAAATAGTTTGCACCTGCTGTCTCTTTGCAGGACTGAACACTGGGGAAAGGCATCAAATTAAATCTCAAAGGAATTATTCTTTCCCCAGTCCTCCCCAATCTGGCTCAGCACAAATCTTGAAGGAGGGTGGACTGGGTGATTGAGTTATGTATCATAGATGGTTGTAAGCTCATTAAGTGTTGAAGGATGACTGAAGGGGACAGGAGCATGTGGTGTGCCACTCTGATTTATTCAATAGAAAAAGGATGCAGTCAGTCCTGGAATAGTAGGGAATGAGGCATTTGCAAACTGGCAGATACTATCTGCAAGACACAGATACCAGAATAGAACTTTTTTATGGCATCATCTCAGCCCAGTGTGCTCCTAGGCTTTTGTGAATGTTCAACCAAGCCTGTAAGATATTCAAAGCATGCAGTTTCTGCAGATGGGTGCAGAAACTATGGTGTACAGCTTGCAACATCATCAGATGTGCAATTGATATTGGAGAAATGGCAGCTGTACTCTGAATTGAACTCAGTAATTAATGGGTCAGTTTTACAAATGTCAAACTTTACAAACATTTTAAACTTAAAAAGTTTAAAGTAAAATTTATTATTAAAGTATCTATGTCACTATATAGTATTCAGAGATTCACTTTTTCAGGCAATCACAGTCGAACAAAGAAATACAATAGATTCAATGAAAAACTATACCAAGACTGATAAACATCCAATTGACAAAAGAAGACGAGTTGAACAAAAACAAATAATAATAAATATGAAAATCTGCCCTGGAAATCTGAAGCAATAGACAGTAGGTGCAGGAGTAGGCCATTTGGCCCTTCTAGCCAGCACCGCCATTCACTGTAATCATGGCTGATCATACACAATCATTACCCCGTTCCTGCCCTCTCCCCATATCCCTTTACCTCGCTATCTATAAGAGCTCTATCTAACTCTCTCTTGAATGCATCCAGAGACTTGGCCTCCACTGCTTTCTGAGGCAGAGCATTCCACATATCGACCACTCTCTGGGTGTAAAAGTTTTTCCGCATCTCTGTTCTAAATGGCCTACCCCTTATTCTTAAACTGTGGGCTCTAATTCTGGACTCGCCCATCAGCGGGAACATGCTTCCTGCCTCCAGTGTGTCCAATCCCTTAATAATCTTATATGTTTCAATCAGATCCCCTCTCATCCTTCTAAATTCCAGTCTATACAAGCCCAGTCACTCCAATCTTTCAACATATGACAGTCCCGCCATTCTGGGAATTAACCTTGTGAACCTACGCTGCACTCCCTCAATAGCAAGAATGTCCTTCCTCAAATTTGGAGACCAAAACTGCACACAATACTCCAGGTGGGGTCTCACCAGGGCCCTGTACAGCTGCAGAAGGACCTCTTTACTCCTATACTCAATTCCTCTTGTTATAAAAGCCAGCATGCCATTAGCTTTCTTCACTGCCTGCTGTACTTGCATGCTTGCTTTAATTGACTGATGTACAAGAACACCTAGATCTCGTTGTAACATACACACACGAAAGGCTGGAGGAACTCAGCTGGCCAGGCAGCAAAAAATGGAAAAGATTAAACAGTTGACAATTTGAGCTGAGACCTTTCATCAGGACTGAGAAGGAAGGGGAAATAAATAATATTGAGAATCCTTGAAAGTGAGTCCATAGGTTGTGCGATCAGTTCAGAGGTGAGGTGAGTGAAGTTATCCACGCTAGTTCAGGAGTCCAGTGGTTGAAGGGTAATCACTATTCTTGAACCTGGTTGGCAATTCAACTTAAAGCAAATGCTAGTGTGATCTGATCTGGGTTAAACTGCCTCTATGCAGGGTTTGTACGTGGGGGGCAAAGCAGATGCTAAAGGATCCATTTTTTTGAGCTGGTCATGGATGATGTGCCTATGTTGCTTAGTTGTTCTTGCCTGTAAGTTCACCGTTAGGACATTGTACCACTGAAATACTCCACAACTTTGGTTAATTGTAGTTTAAGCAGGTATCAGGCTCCCATTTGAAGAGCAGCTGCTGAAGTTCTGTGAAGTTATGTGCCTGCATGTAGTAAGTCACTTGCATCCAACGACTCATGCCCTTGATCAAAGAGAGTCCTTTCATGTGTTGGTTGTAACAAACCACCTGACCTGTTTGAAGGCTTTGGTAAAGCTTTGGAGACAGTATAAGGTAGTTCAACACCTGATGTTTCTGTGGTGAGAATTGTAGGAGCATTATACTGTATTGTTTCTATGTCAGTAGCACAATGTGAGACCTGTGGAAAACTACAGGCCGTTGTTTCACTCATAAGGAAATACAGTTGGCCCTCCTTATCTGCGAATTCCGCATGCGTGAATTCAACCAACCACGAATCGCGAAAACCCCGAAGTGCTCTTCCAGCACTCGTTATTCGAGTGTGTACAGACTTTCTTCCTTCATTATTCCCTAAACAATGCAGTATAACAACTATTTTACATAGCATTTACATTGTATTAGGTATTATAAGTGTTACGCCTGCGCCCCAACTCTGAGGGGTCGAAGATTTCCAAAGTAGCCCCCTCCTTTTTGAGAATCGCAAGATCGCTATTAATTCAGGTCAGGAGACCCAGGAAATGAGAGAGAGACGTTTGGAATATCTTGGCCCCTCGGCGATACAAAGCTACGGGAAACGGCCATTGTCTCTTGGAGACGGAATTGTGTATTGAGTACTGTGCTTCGTGGAAGCCCTCAGGCTACGTGGACTGGTTGGGGGATGGCATCATTCCACCCTGATTGACATCTGAGACCCCGTGAGTGGGGATAAAAGAGGGTCTGGGGAACGGCCCCTTCAGATGCACCAGAAGAAACGCTAGAAATCCTGTAACAGCGAAATAGCGAAAGCCGGTGGAAAGTCCACGTGCGTCCTTTTCCATTTGCCTCGGAATTGGTGGGCCTTGCCACGGAAGAACGGCTTTAGCTAACACAAAGGGAGAATTCAGCCCCAACGACTCTCGAAGGAGTGACATCATAAAGGGAATGGGCAAGTTTAAACTCCGTCTCTCTCTCCAACCAAAAGCTGCAGCTTGAATGAACTAAAGTGACTTTTATATTTCCATCGGACAATGCATTATCCCCTAGACAACGATAGAGTTATTTCTTATTGATTATTATTATACCCGCGCTTTTAGATTTAGTATTGACGACGTATATTATCTGTATGGTTGCATTGATATTTTTGTGGATTTTTATCAATAAATACTGTTAAAAATAGTACCATCAGACTTCAACGGACCTCTCTATCTTTGCTGGTAAGTGACCCAGTTACGGGGTACGTAACATAAGTAATCTAGAGATGATTTAAAGTATACAGGAGGATGTGCGTGGGTTATTGTGGATCGGGATCGAAAAAAATTGGAAGTTCTCTTACTAGTAAGTACAGGTACATCCGGTATTATTTAGAGTCAGTTATTCAAAAGTTTGTCTTAGTATATAATATATATTTTACCTTTCTATGCATATAAAACATTTAAGAATGTATGTTTCAGCGCCGGGCTCGGGAACAGAATTTCCTGAGTTCGATTGAGTGACAGACTGCTCCCAAATGCACTCCCCACCGTGCCGGGTTGATGTGGAGGGTCAAAAACCCAAAACCCAATAATTAAACCACTGTGTTGCTTAGTAATAATTGTAGTATTCATTGGGACAGGGTCTTTCTCACTTTATCCTTTAAAATTGTTGGGATCATTGACCAATGCTTTTCCAATGACCGATGGCATTTCACCTCTTTCCGATCGCTTTATTATTTCCACTTTATTTTCAATTGTGATTATTTTCATGAACAGAAACACTGCAGATTCAGAGTTCTGGCACCGGGTCCTAATGTCCCCCACACTGAGACAGGTTAAGTCAGGTCTGGGGTTCCGCTGGGTCCTAAGATCCACCGCATTGAGACAGGTTGAATAAGAGACTTGAGCATCTGCGAATTTTGGTTTCCGCGAGGGGTCCCGGAACCAATCCCTTGCGGATAAGGAGGGCCAACTGTAGTAGTTTACTTAGTCCTAATGTGTGCCCTGTCAGTCCATATTCTTGCCACCATCTTATTCTGGCTTCTGCTCCCTTCCTTTCCGGTCCTGATGAAGGGTCTCATCGTGAAATGTTGACTGTTTATTCCCCTCCATAGATGCCGCCTGACTTGCTGAGTTCCTCCTGCATTTTGTGTGTGTTACTGAAGATTTCCACCACCTGCAGAAACTCTTGTGTCTGTATTATTGCGAATTCAAATCTCAAGTTATTCTACTTTCCTTGGTTCTAGACAAGCATCAATTTTGAACATATCAATTGCCTAACATGTATACTGTACATGTGGAGAGTTACTATTTAATGTCCCAGCTGTATAGTCAAGGTAACATCTGGATGAGGATGGCGGTTTATTAATGTACACATTAGAAACCAGACTTTGGAATCTGCTCATCAACAACTGAATTCTATGTAATTGCCCTCAAAGCTTATGAAGGACTTCCTTTACATCGATGTGCAGTAAAGTCTGGGTGTTAGCATTGCAGAAAGGGGTTTGTGATTTAAAAAAAATGCTGTAGTGCAAGGAGAATATTAGTTCTTATTGTCTCTTGTACTGAGATGCGTTGAAAACTTTGTTTTGCATGCTATCCATACAGATTGTTTCAAAATGTAAGTGCATCAAAGGGAGTACAAAAGGGAAAGCAGTAACAGAGTGGAGATAAGAGTATTACAGCTACAAAGCAAGTGCAGTGTAGACTGACAAATATAGTGCAAGGGACATGATGCTGTAGAATGAGAGATCAAGAATTTGTGCATGTACCATTGATGCTTTCAATGGTACGTGCACACTAACACACCATGGTGAGGTAGAATGCAACAGAATCTCAACTCTCTGGCATCAACTGATGGTTACCATGGACTGTGCTTGCAGTTCTACTTTAGCAGGAAGTAGTGTGCGATGGGTGAGCAAAGAAGATTGAAGAGAATATGGGTAGCATGGTGGTGTAGTGGATCTTCTCTACTTCCCTCAGTCTCTGTTTTGAATGTGGGGGGGTAGGTTCAAAGGGGATGTGAGGGGTAGGTTTTTTTGAATGTGAGGAAGATGGAGGGGTAGGAGGGATTGGTTTTTGATTTGCGTATTTAGTTGGGTCAGCACAACAGTGTGGGCTGAAGGGCCTGTTCCTGACCTATGAGTCAGGCAGTGAGGAATCTGGAGCAAGATGATGGTTGCCCTGTTGCAGCAAAATGGGAGCCAGATTTCCTTCATATTCTCAGTATTTACTGCTTGCAGAGAGCAGCTGGATGCAGACGCTCCCCCAATGTTGAATTTTTAAGCTCACTTGTTGGCAAAAAAAAACTCGGGGATAAAACTGACAGACTTTAAAAACAGTTATTCAGTGGAGAGGTAGGGGGAAAGATGGAGAAAGTATTCAAACTTACTTTTTGGTTGGGGGTAAAAAAAAGCATTTTAGAGCTGCAAATGTACCATCTCCCATTTTAAATGATTTCTACTGATTTATTTTGTCCCCAGGATGGCATGGTATTGAAGCTGATGAGACTATTTGTCATTTTGGGAAAAAAGGCGCAAAATGGAAATCAACAACAGAGATCGCAGAACATTGTTAGAAGCTTTATGAAAACATCCCTTAGTCGTTCAGGTTAAAGGTTATTCTCTCATGCCTCAGTCTTCTTCCTGGTAGACAGCACACACCTCATTATGTTTAGAGAGTGTGTAGAAATAAAAAAAAATTGAATCAGATAGGGTTGGACACAAACAATTTTTGGCATATCATAAAAAGTGGGAATTATTCTGAGGTTTGCAGGAAAGAAACTGTGTGAATTGTAACCTTTGGGATCATTAGTGCAGCCTCAAAGTGAAAAGCTCTTGACGCAGGGAGACTTGCTCACAGCGTGTGGCCCACTTTGAACTTTTGACAATAAAGATCCCCCTCTGATGATTTTCATATGTAAAAGAAAGGGTGAAAGTTCATTTCCTCCCTTGCCATTATGGTGTGACTCTCAACCTCCCAGGCTTTTCTGAATCCATCTGTTAGGGAGGTGAGAGGCTTCCTCCCAGTAAGAGCATTCATACATATAATTCAGTTGTTCCAAACTCTGGCTTCTAATGTGTACAACAGGAAACCTCTAGAATAGAAGTGTTTAGTACCAGAAACCAGAGTTTAAGATGAGGCGGACAAGTTGAAGGGAGTTTTTAGGAGATAAATTTTTAAACAGAAGGGCAGGTGCCCTCAAAAGTACTGCCAGAGAAAGTGGTAGCAGTAGGTACAATAGCAAATTTAAAAAACATTATGACAGACAGGGAGTCGAGGGAAATGGACTTGGTGCAGGCAGAGGAGATTAGTTTCAGTTTGTGTCACAGTCAGGCTTGTTCCAGTGCTATACTCTGAATGCTTTGAGCTTTGCTGCCACCAGCACCTCTTCAGGCAGCATATTTATCTATTTATTTATTTACCTTTTTTAGAAATTAAGATATACCTTGGAATAGGCTCTTCCAGCCCTAATCACGGGACAATTTGCAATGACAGTTTAACCTACCAGCCAGTATGTTTTTGGAAGGAAACCTATGTCACAGGGTACAGGCTCTTTACAGGCAGCAGTGAGAATTGAACCCAGGTTGCTGGTACTGTAAAGGGTTGTGCTAGCCGCTATGCTACTGTGCTGCCCCACAATATTTTAGACTCAAACCACCCTCTGTTTTAAAAATTCCTCCTCAGTCCCCTCTAAATTCTCTCTTGCCTTGAACTTACGCTGTCCTTCCAGAGAGAAACAGATTTTTACCTTCTGTCCACTGGGTAATGAGAAGAAAGTCGAGATCAGTTCCAAAAACTGATGTGAATTTAAGTAGCACTATTGAAAGGATACTTCCAACAAACACCAGGCCATCATCACAGTACAGTATAATTTTGTGTAAATCTATCTGCTTGTGTTAACGAGACCAGTCCCAAAGTTACCACAGCCTGCTGTCCATAAAGTCGTCTTCATCACTCAGTTCCAAGGCAGTATGACTGAGGAGTCCAATCTGGCCTGATAACTTCAAATGCTGCAGCTCCTTGCGTGTGAAATGTATGTGGCCCACTTAACACCTCCTTGCAGTTCATCTCATATGGCCTCGATTTTGGCGTAGTTTGCTCACACTGTAAAAGAAAATTAGCCCAACATGCTGGTTTTAAAAGGTGAAAGAAGGATCAGGAAACGTGTAAAGTTCCACTGAAAGTGCAGGACAACAGGTTGTATGCTGCCTTTTATGGTCTGGATCAGCAATCAGAGCAGAATGCACACAATATAATTCGGGTTCTTGATCTGTGCACCATTGTTAAGTGCAGTTAGAATTTTTGACAGCTCTTGCTCATCCTGATACATTTTAGGTACTTTGTCAGCTTTGACACTGCATACATAGACTAGGTGCTGTGTGACCATCCAACACTTCATTTTGTGTAAGAATGAGCCTGAAGTCCCACAGTATCAGGTTCAAGAATAGCTACTCGCCTTCAATGATTTGGTCCTCAAACCAACAATCTCTGCTTCAATATACCAACACTATAACCATTTTGATCAAGTTGTGCTGAAATGGACTTAAATTTTTTTCTATCTTATAACATTTGTGTAGTATAATTTGTTTAATTGATGCTTTCTTCTGAATGATGCTTTTATATTGCTGAGTAGCTGTGATGCCCCTGCAAGTAAGATATTCATTGCATCTGTACATGGTTGAGTTGAGGCCTCCGTCAGTCAGAGTTGACCATGGATATTGCATCCTAGCTGTCTAGATACGCAAGCCTGGGCAGTACGATATGAAGAGCAAGCTGTTGCTCATGTAGTAAGCTTCTTATCTCAGTGATCTGATGAACCCAAAGGAGCAGTAGAGACCGATTATAGTTTGGTACCAGCAGTGCCACAGGAGCTGCCATTCAGCATTGAACTCAATGTAGCCTTGGGGGCTCCAGCTCCAGACTTTTCCCTGGGGGGGGGGGGGATTTACTATTGAAGCCTTCCCCATGAGTGGGTATAGCCTCAAGGCAGCGGAGGTTTGAGATCAGAGTTTTCTTCCTCCTAGGTGAGCCACCAACCGTGGCTGATGAGCCCCATCTGCCCAAAGCAACTGGTTTTAAGGTGCCAATAACCCGCCTTTGCCCCTTCTGTCAGTAGAAACGGTTCTGGATTTGTGAAGCTAAATGTGAAGACCAGGAGCTGGACTTATTGTCAGGCTATTCAGGCCCACGCCATTGGGAGCATTTAATAGGTAGTGGGAATTTGGCCCCATTACCACCCCGGGTTGTAACAACCTTAAGGAATCACCTGTACATATATGTACTTGTATATATGAGAATAAACTCAAATTTGACTTTTACATTGTAGGACATGCCATTTGTGGCTCTGGGTCTTCCCTCCGATGGCCAGGAGCTTGTAGATTCAAGTTTTCCTTCAGAGAATTGAAAACTTGAAGGACAGCATCTCCGGTACAGCACTTCCTTGATAAAGTGCCTACTTGTGCATTATGCTGGAGTCTTTGGGTTGCAGATTCAAACTGGAGATCTTTGAATGTGATGACCTCTCACTCACAGGTGATATGACATTGGGACTGGCATTGCCATTGCATTAAATACCAGTATACTCCACACTGTATCTCTACGCCTACTAATTTTTGCCATGATCTGGCTGGAATTAGATTAATTATGCATGGAATTTGCATCAGGAAACCCAGTGCTTTGACTGAACCTACGCTATGCCAACTCGCTATGATGCAACCAATAAAGTTTCAGGCACTAACGTAATTTCTTTTTTCTATATATTCCCTTCCACCCAACTATTAATTGTCAGTTATTACTCGAGTTGTACGTTGTGAAGGCAGACTGATGTCACTGATGAGAAGTTTCTCTGGCAAGACTTTTTCTTGAAGTTTGAACCATCTTTATGAATGCTATTGTTTAAAATATTTATTATGGGGAAATTATGACAGGATTTCTGATTAGACAAGAGGTCATACTGGATCTAGTACTAGTCAATGAAACTGGTCAGGTGATAGATCTCTTGGTGTATGAGTATTTCAGAGATGGTGAGCACAACTCCCTAACTTTTAGCACCCCTGTAGACAAGGATAGGTATAGAAACAGAAGAGATTCTGTAGATGCTGGAAACCTAGAGTAATGCACACAATGTGCTGGAGGAACTCAGCAGGTTAGGCAGTATCTATGGAGGGGAATAAACAGTCATGTTTTGAGTATGGGAATGTATGTAATTGGTAGAGGGCAAATTAGGATTGTGTTGGGCAGAAATGTGGAACTGTAAATTGGGATGAGAGGTTTCCAAGGAAATTCACAGTGGAAATGTGAAGGTTATTTATGGAGCACTTCCATGGGATTCTGGATAGCTTTGTCCCACTGATACAGGGAAAGGGTGGTAGGGTGAAGGAACCATGGTTGATGAGAGGTGGAAAATTTAGTCAAATGGAAGAAGAACGTGTACTTCAGTTTTAGGAAGTAAAAGTAAGAATGGATTCTTGAGAGTTTTGGGTTTGCAGGAAGGAGCTTAAGAAAGTAAAGCTAGAAGGGGTCATGAGAAGGCCTTGGCATGTAGGATTAGGGAAAATCCCAAGGGAGGGTGTTTTACATGTACTTGAAGAACAGAAGAATGACTAGAGTGGGTGTAGGACTGTTCGGAGATGAAGTAGGAATTGGAATAGGTTGGGGAGGTCCTTAACAAATACTTTGCTTCAATGTTCACCTATGAGATGGGCCTTGAGGAATGTAAGGTCAGCGTAAAACAGGCTAATTTACTGGAGCACATTGAGGTTAAGAAAGAGGCAGTAGTGTAGCTTTTGAAAAATATTAGGATAGATAAGTGCTCGGGGTTGGATGGGGTATACTCCAACTTGCTATGGGAAGCAAGAGAGAAGATTGCTGGGGAGTTGGTAATTATCTTTGTATCCCCAGTGGTCAAAGAGGATTTCTTCACTCAAAAATGCTAATAGGGATATTCCTGGGAATTATGGACCAGTGAGTGTTCTGTCAGTGGAGTGCAAGCTAATAGAGGGTAGGATTTATGAGCATTTGGAAAATCATAGTCTTATTAGGGATGATCATCATGGCTTGTTAGGGAAAGTGAGGAGGTGATAGACAGGAGTTACAGGGAGGTAGTCACCTCAAGGCTACAGGAGACAGATAAATGGGCGACTGTCAAGAGAGGGAGGGAAAAATGTCAGATAGTGGAAAGCACCCCTGTGGCTGACACCCTCAACAACAACTACTCCATTTCGAGTACTGTTGGGGGTGATGACCTACCTGGGAAAGCAACAGTGGCTGTGCCTCTGGCACGGAGTCTGGCCCTGTAGCTCGGAAAGGTAGGGAACTGAAGAGAATGGTAGCAGTAATGGGGGACAGATAGGCAGTTCTGTGGATGCGAAAAGGAAACGGGGATGGTAGTTTGCCTCCTGGATGCCAGGGTCAGCGATGTTTCTGAATTGTTCCATAATATCCTGAAAAGGGAAGGTGAGCAGCCAGAAGTCATAGTACTTATTGGTAACTACAACATGGGTAGAAAAAGGGAGGAGGTCCTGAAAATAGCGTACAGGAGTTAGGAAGGAAGTAATACCCTTGGGATTGCTGCCTGTGCCATGTGACGGAGGCTAGGAATAGAATGAGGTTGTAGGGGTTCAGATTTCTTGATTATTGGGACCTCTTCTGGGCCTGTGCCCTGTAGAAAAGGAACAGGTTGCACTTGAATCTGAAGGGGACCAATATCCTTGCGGGCAATTTTGCTAGAGCTGTTGGGAGTGGTTTAAACTAATATGGCAGGGGTATAAGAACTAGTATGATAGAGCTGAGGGTGAGCCTGCAGGTTTACAAGTAGATGATGGATGTAATATGAATGTAAGGATGGACAAGGCAATGATTAGGTACCCATACAGTGCAAAGAGTTAAATTGTACAGAGACAGCATTCAAAAGGGCAAAGAATGCAGGACTGAAGATGCATGTAGTATTTGGAATAAGGGGGATGAACTCGTGGCACAATTAGAGTTTGGTCAGTATGACATAGGCATCACTGAGACGTGACTGAAAGAAGGTTATAGTTGGGAACTTAACATCAAAGGATATATTTTGTATTGAAAGGACAGGCAGGAATGTGTAGGCATTGGTGTGGCTCTGTTGGTAAGAGATGAAATTGCATTTTTAGAAAGAGGTGACACAAGGTCTAAGAATGTTGAATCTTTGTGGGTGGAGTTAAGAAACTGCAGGGGTTAAAAAAAAAACCATTATGGGAATCTTGTATCGGCTTCCAAATAGTAGCCAAGATGTGGGTTGAGATTGCAAAGGGAGCTGGAAAAGACATGTAATAAAGGTAATGTCACAATTGTAATGGGGACTTCAATATGCAAAGGATTGGGAAAATCAGGTTGGTGTTGGATCACAAGAGAGGGAATTTGGTGAATGCCTACAAGGTGGCTTTTTAGAGCAGCTTGTGCTTGAGCTTACTAGGGGAAAGACAATCCTAGATTGGGTGTTGTGTAGCAATCCAGATTTTATTAGGGAGCTTAAGGTAAAGGAACCCATAGGAGACAGTAATTATAATGATTTAATTTGTACTGCAATTTGAGAGGGAGAGGCATAAGTCACATGTATTCATATCACAATAGAATAAGGGAATTACAGAGGCATGAGAGAGGAGCTTGCCCAAGTGGATTGGAGGATACTGGCAAGGATGACGGCAGAGCAGAGATGGCTGAAGTTTCTGGGAATTGTTCACAAGGTGCATGATAGATATGTCCCACAGAGGAAGATGTTCTCAAATGGTAGGGGTAGGCAACTGGCTGACAAGGGAAGTTAAGGACTGCGTAAAAGCCAAGGAAAGAGCATATAATGTAGCAAAAGTGATTGGGAAGTTTTAAAAATCCAACGAAAGGCAACTAAAAAAGCCGTAAGAAAGGAAAAGATGAACTATGAGGGCAAACTAACCAATAATGTAAAGCAGGATACTAAAAGTTTTTTCAGTTGTATAATGAGTAAAAGGGAGGTGAGAGTTGATATTGGACCACTGGAAAATGATGCTGGTGAGGTAGTAATGGGGGACAAAGAAATCACGGATGAGCTTAATAAGTACATTGCCTCAGTCTTCGCTGTGGAAAACACTAGCAGTGTGACAGAGGTCCGTGAGTATTTGGGAGCAGGAGTGAGCGCCATTGCTATTACAAAGAAAAACGTGCTAGGCAAACTGAAAAGTCAACACTGCAGATGCTGTGGTCAAATCAACACTTACAAACAAGCTGGAGGAACTCAGCAGGTTGGGCAGCATCTGTGCAAACGAGCAGTCAATGTGTCGGGCCGAAGCCCTTCGTTAGGACTGAAAGGACTTAAAGTGGATAAGTCACCTGGACCGGATGGATTACAGTATCCCAAAATCCTGAGACTGGTTGCTAAAGAGATGACGGATGCATTGATAATGACCTTTCAAGAATCACTTGATTCTCGCATGGGCCTGCAGGACTTGGGCCTTTTTTTGGTTGGCTGCCACCTAGTGGTCAATATTAGGATCACTACTTTTCATATTGTTTATCAATGATTTAGAATTTCAGGGGTGTCAAACTCATTTTAGGTCACGGGCCGGATTGAGCAAAATGCAGTTTCATGCGAGCCGGATCAGTCGGACGCGTGCGAATGCAGCTTTCGTTGCCTCCGTTTTTTCAGCCTGCTCTCATGTGTCTCAGTCTCTGCTATAACTACAAAGTGTTTCACTTTACAAATTCCGTTTCTTATGAAGAAGACTGCCGAGCAAGACTGCCGAATAAACACTAAAAACCCTGAAAACCTGGTACCTGAATAAACTCAGCATTAGCCATATCATATGCCATAGGCGCTTCGATTACTGGGGCCAGCTTTAATAGTAATTAGATATTATCTTGCGGGCCAAAGATAATTCCACCGCGGGCCGGATTTGGCCCGCGGGCCTTGAGTTTGACATATATGATTTAGATAATGGAATTGATGGCTTTGTGGCAAAGTTTGAGGATGATACGAAGATAGTTGGAACGGTAGGTGTGCTGAGGATGCAGTGTGATTGTAGAAGGACTTGGACAAATTGGAAGAATGGGAAAAGTGGCAGATGTTGGGAAATGTATGATAGTGCATTTTGGTAAAAGGAGCAATAGTGCAGACTATTATTTAAATGGGGAGAAAATTCAAACATCAGAGGTGCAAAGGGACTTAGGAGTCCTTGTGCAAGACTCCCAGAAGTTTAATTCACAGGTTGAGTCTGTGGTAAAGAAGGCAAATGCAATGTTGGCATTTATTTCAAAGGAAATAGAATATAAAAGCAAGGAGATAATGCTGAGCCTTTACAAGACACTAGTCAGGCTCACATGGCATATTGTTAACAGTTTTGGGCCCCATATCTCAGAAAGGATGTGTTGTCATTGGAGAGAGTCCAGAGGAGATTCATGAGGATGATTCTGGGAATGAAGGGGTTAAGATATGAGTGTTTGGCAAGTTTGTGCCTGTACTCACTACAATTCAGAAGAATGTGTGGGGATCTTATTGAAACCTACCATATGTTCTAAGGACCAGATAAGGTGAATGTGGAAAGGATGTTTCTTATCATGGGGATGTCCAGAATTAGAAGGCACAGGGGCAACTTTTTAGAACAGAGTATAAGAGGAATTTTTTTCGGCTAGAGACTAATGAATCTGTGGAATACTTTGCCACAGACAACTGTGGAAGCTAAGACCGTGAGTATATTTAAAGCGAAAATTCATAGCTTCCTGATTAGTCAGGGCATCAAGGGATGTAGTGAGAGGGCAGGTGTATGGGGATCAGCCATGATGGAATGGCAGAGCAGACTCAATGGGCTGAATGGCCTAATTCTGCTCCTATGTCTTATGGTCTTGTGGCTTTGTTGATGATGGATAATCATGATCCTGATTGACCTTTTGGAGGAAGTGAATAAACAAAGTAAATGTAGAGTAATGGATGTGGCTTTTAATAAAGTGTTTGACAAAGTTCCTTAAGAAAGTTATGAGACATGGGATCCATGGAAACTTGACTGCATGGATTTGGAAGTGGCTTGCCACTGAAGCAGAGGCTTGGAAGATCGGTGACCAGTGGTGTTCTACAGGGATCTGTTCTGAGACTCCTGCTCTTTGATTTTTATAATTGACTTGGACGAGGAAATGGAAGGACAGGTTAGTAATTTTGCGGATAACACTAAATTTAGTGGTGTCGAGGATAGTGTAGAAGATTGTCATAATTTACATTGTAACACAGAGCGGATGCAGTGCTAGTCTGAGAAGTGGCAGATGGGGTTCAATCAGAAAAGTGATATTGGTGCAGTTTGGAAGATTGAGCTTGAAAGCAGAGTACAAGCTTAAAAACAGAATCCTTGGCAGTGTAGAGGAACGGGGATCTTGGGGTGACCATAAAATATAGGAGCAGAAGCAGGCCATTTGCCCCATTGAGTCTACTCCACCATTCAATCATGGGCTGATCCAATTCTTCCAGTCATCCCCACTCCCCTGCCTTCTCCCTATAACCTTTGATGCCCTGGCTAATCAAGAACCTATCTATCTCTGCGTTAAATTCACCCAATGACTTGGCCTCCACAGCTGCTTGTGGCAACAAATTCCAGAGGTTTACCACCTTCTGACTAAAGTAATTTTTCTGCATCTCAGTTCTGAAAGGAGTCCTTCAATCCTGAAGTCATGCCCCCCTTGTCCTAGAATCCCCTACCATGGGAAATACTTTTGCCATATCTAATCTGTTCAGGCCTTTTAACATTCGGAATGTTTCTATGAGATCCTCCCTCATTCTTCTGAGCTCCAGGGAATACAGCCCAAGAGCTGCCAGACGTTCCTCATACAGTAACCCTTTCATTCCTGAAATCATTCTCGTGAATCTTCTCTGAACCCTCTCCAATGTCAGTATATCCTTTCTAAAATAAGGAGCCCAAAACTGCACACAATACTCCATGTGGTCTCAAGAGTGCCTTATACAGCCTCAACATCACATCCCTGCTTTTATATTCTATACCTCTAGAAATGAATGCCAACATTGCATTCACCTTCTTCACCACTGACTCAAACTGGAGAGTTGACCTTTAGGTTATCTTGCACAAGGACTCCCAAGTCCCTTGGCATCTCTGCATTTTGAATTTTTGAATTTTTTCCCCATCTGAATAATAGTCTGCCTGTTTATTCCTTCCACTAAAGTGCACGACCATACACTTTCCAACTTGTATTTCATTTGTCACTTCTTCGCCCATTCCCCTAAACTATCTAAGTCTCTCTGCAGGCTCTCTGTTTCCTCAACACTGCCTGCTCCTCCACCTATCTTTGCATCATCGGCAAATTTAGCCACAAATCCATTATTACCATAGTCCAAATCATTGACATACATCGTAAAAAGCAGCAGTCCCAACACTGACCCCTGTGGAACTCCATTTGTAAATGGCAGCCAGCCAGTGTAGGATCCCTTTATTCCCACTCTGTTTTCTGCTGACCAGCCAATGCTCCACCCAGACTAGTAACTTCCCTGTAATTCCATGGGCTCTTATCTTGCTAAGCAGCCTCACATGCGGCACCTTGTCAAAGGCCTTCTGAAAATCCAAGTACTCCACGTCAACTGGACCTCCTTTGTCTACCCTGCTTGTAATTTCCTCAAAGAATTGCAGTAGGTTTGTCAGGCAGGATTTTCCTTTCGGGAAACCATATTGGCTTTGGCCTATCTTGTCATGTGCCTCCAGGTACTCCATGATCTCATCCCGAACAATTGATTCCAACAGCTTACCAACTGCTGATGTCAGGCTAACAGGTCTATAGTTTCCTTTCTGCTGCCTCCCACCCTTCTTAAATAGTAGAGTAACATTTGCAATTTTCCAGTCATCCGGTACAATGCCAGAATCTATCAATTCTTGAAAGATCATTGTTAATGCCTCTGCAATCTCTCCATCTACTTCCTTCAGAACTCGAGCGTGCATTCTTTGATATTAGTCACCAGCTTCCTCTCATAATTCATCTTTTCCTTCTTAGTTTACTTCTGCAAGTTTTTAACAGTTTTCCAATCCTCTATCTTCCCACTAGCTGTGGCTTCCTAGTATGCCCTCTCTTTTCCTTTTCCTTTGGCTCTAACTTGTCAGCCTCGGTAGTGTCCTTCTTCCCTTTGAAAATTTCTTCTTATTTGGGAGTATATCTGTCTTGCACTTTCCTCATTTTTCACAGAAACTCCAGCCATTGTTTCTCTGCTGTCCTTTCTGCAAATGTTCATTTCCAGTCAATTTCAGCCAATTCTCCTCTGATGCCATTGTAATTTCCGTTATTCCACTGAAATGCCAACACAATGGATTTTACTTTTTTTCCCTCTCAAATTTCAATGTGAACTCGATCATATTGTGATCACTGTTCCCTAAGGGTTCCTTAACCTTAAGCTTTCTTATCACCTCCAGATCATTGCACAACACCCAATCCAGCACAGCTGATCCCCTAGTGGGCTCAACAACAAGCTGTTCTAAAAAGCCATCCCTTAGACATTCTAGAAATTCTCTCTCTTGAGGTCCCAATCCACTTTTATGTTGAAATCCCCAATGATTATCATGATGTTGCTCTTTTGACACGACTTTTCTATCTCCTGCCGTAATTTGTAATCCACGTCTCGGCTGCTATTTGGAGACCTGTATACAACTGCCATTAAGGTCCTTTTACCCTTGCCATTTCTTAACTCCATCCAATCCTATGTCATCTCTTTCCAATGATTTAATATTATTTCTTATACACAGAGCCACACCACCCCCTCTTCCATCTAACCTATCTTTCCAATACACTGTATATCCTTGGACGTTCAGCTCCCAATGGTAGCTATCCTGTAGCCAAGTTTCAGAGATGGCTACAACGTCATATTTGCCAGTCTGTAGCTGAATTTCAAGATTGTCCATTTTATTCCTTGTGCTGCGTGCATTCAAATACAACACTCTCAGTCCAGTATTTGTTGCTTTCTGTTTTAACTGTACCATGTATCTATTGCCCTGTAACTCATGCTGTGATTAAGCCTCATCTGCCTGTTCTTTCTATCATCTCTGTTGCACACTACCTTTGATTTATTTCTGTCTTTCCTTTCCTCAACCCTATCACTCTGGTCCCCCCCCCCCCCCCCCCCCGCTAAATTAGTTTAAACCCTCCCTAACAGCTCTATTAAGCGTGCCCGCTTGGATACCAGACTCCTTTGGGTTCAGGTGTAACTCATCCTTTTTGTACAGGTCGTGCCTCCCCCAGAAGAGGCCCCAATGTTCCAGGAATCTGAATCCCTGCCCCCTACACCAGTCTCTCAGCCATTCATTAATATGCCTGATCATGCTATTCTTGTACTCGCTAGCACGTGGCACAGGCAGCAATCCTGAGATTACTACCCTAGTAATTACTGCCTTTCAGCTTCCTACCTAACTCCCTGAATTCTCTCTTCAGGACCTCCTCCCTTTTTCTATCTATGTCATTGGTACCAACATGTACCAAGACTTCTGGCTGTTCACCCTCTCCCTTCAGAATACTCTGCACCTGATTTGAGACATCCCGTACCCTGGCACCTGGGAGGCAACACACCATGCCAGTAACTGTATCAGGCTGACAGAACCTCCTGTCTGTTCCCCTCACTATGGAATCCCCTATGACTACCGCATTCCTCATCCTCTTTCCCTTCTGCACCACAGAACCAGGCTCAGTGCCAGAAACCCGATTGCCGTGGTCGTCCTCTATCAGGTCATCCCCCTCAACTGCATCCAAAACGAGATAACAATTGCTGAGAGGGATGGTGAAAGTCCATCTTTCTCTCAAATTTGCTGCCCAGTTGGTAGGGTTGTTAAAAAAGGCATATCATGTTTGTGTCTTCATTAGTTGGGGGATTGTGTTCAAGAGCTGAGAGTTAATGTTGCAGCTCTATAAAACCCTGCCTAGATCACACTTGGAGTATTGTGTTCAGTTCCGGTCACCTCATAGGAATGATATGGAAGCTTTAGAGTGATGCAGAGGTGATCTATCAGGATGCTGCATGGATTAGAGAGTGTATTATGAAGAAAGGTTGAGCAAGCTAAGGCTTTTTTTCTTTGGAGTGAAGGAGGATGAGAGGCAGCTTGGTAGAGGTGTATAAAATTAAAAGAGGCATAGATAGAGTAGGCAGCTGGTGCTATTTTTTTTCCATAGTGGCAATGGCCAATACCAGAGAGCATCCTTTTAGGGTGTGAGAAGGAAAGTTTAGGGGAGATGTCAGAAGCAGGTTTTTAACACAGAGAAAGATTGGTGTGTGGAATGTGTTGCCAGGGGTGATGGTAAAGGCTGATACATTGGGAACATTTAAGAGACTCTATAATAGGCATTGGTATGGAAACAAATGGAAAGTTATTGGCTATGTAGGGGAGAAAGGCTAGATTGACTGTAGAGTAAGTTAAAAGGTTGGCACAATATCATGGGCCAAAAGACCCACACTGTGTTGTACTGTTGCATCCTGTCTCTGACAGTCTTCTACACTATTCACAACACCACCAATCTTTGTGTCATCTGCAAACTTACAGGGGGAGAATGAATAGTACCTACATTTGTATTCAAGTTTCAGTAATAGTTCAAGCAACATCTTTGGATTGCCTCTAGGATTGTTTGGTTTGTAGTTCATGGATTAGTTTAATTTCTTTTTGTCTTCCATTTTACTTGAGTCTCGTAACAATGGCCAAATAAATCATTGGTGGTTTATTTAATTTGTGTACCTTGAATTCTTGTATCTGCTACTGAAGTGCTTATTTTGTCTAAAGTTCTTATTTTCTATAAATCATCTTTCATGTCTTCAGTACATCCCAAAAGATATTACTCCTGGTCTCTCTTCATGTAGCAGCATTCGGTTGTAAGTTTTTTTTGTTATGTGTCATGTCATATGGCATGGGCGATCATGGTCTTTCTATGACCATGATTGTTCTTGGCAAAATTTTCTACTGAAGTGGTTTGCCATTGTCGTCTTCTGGGCAGAGTCTTTACAAGACTGGTGACCCCAGCCATGATCAGTACTCTTCAGAGATTGTCTGCGTAACCAGTACTTGTGATATGCACCAGCTGCTCATTCAACCATCCACCAGCTCACATGGTTTCATGTGACCCTGATCGAGGGTGGGGTGAGGTGGGATAAGCAGGTGCTACATCTTACCCAAGGGTGACCTGCAGGCTAGTGGATGAAGGGAGAGCCTTCCACCTCCTTTTGTAGAGATGCATCTCCAATCCACCACCCCTCTGTGGTAAGTACAGCTGATTAAGCCAAGATGATGTGTTTGAAGTAAAGGATCTTTCCGGGCTGGGTTGCTGAAAGGCCATGAGATTGAGATCAAACACCATATAGACGTAATATGGTGGACCGGCTGGGAGTGCCCAGAGATCCAGTCTGTTTGGGTCTCTGAAGTGAATGTGAAGAATTGAGTGACTTGGGACCAGACGTGGTTAGAGTTGCTGGTATAGGGTTACCTGAAACGGAGGAGTTGGGTTGTTGGTGGCACAGCTGTTAAAAATGTGGGATGCTGATTGGATGCTGAAGTATTGATTTATTGATGTCACATGTATCTGGGTACAGTGAAAAGCTTTCATATACATACCATCGGACAGATTATGCTTTACAGAATTACATTGTGGTAATGAAAAAAGGGTGCAGAATATCAGAATCAGAATCAGACTTTAATCGCCAAGTACCTATGCACATACAAGGAATTTACTTCCGGCAGATGTTGTCTCTCTGCTTATAACAATAATAATGATAAATATAAATGAAAATATAAATTGTACATACAGGTAGTGCAATCCAAGTGATAGTTGGCTGACAGTTAACCAGCAGTTAACTGTTCAGCAAAGTGACCGCAGTAGGGAAAAAACTTCTCCAGTGCCTATTAGTCTTAGTCTGGAGGGATCTGAAGTGCCTACCGGACGGAAGCAGATCAAACAGTCCGTGCGCAGGATGGGAGGAGTCCTTTATGATGTTCCCCGCCCTCTTCTTCAACCTGGAAGAGTACAGGTCCACAATAGAGGGCAGGGAGGCTCCAATAATGCGCTCGGCAGTCTTCACTGTGCGCTGTAGTCTGGTTCTATCCTGTGTTAAAGTGCATGAGAAAGGACGGTACAGATAGACAATAAGGTGCAAGGCCATGACGAGGTAGACTGTGAGGTTAAGAATTTATATTTTCGTAGATGAAAGATCCATTCAGGAGTCTGATAACAATGGAGTAGAAATTGTACTTGAGCCTGCTTGTGTGTGTTCTCAAGTTTTTGTACCTTCTGCTCGATGGGAGAGGGGAAAATTGTGATTGACTGGGGTGGCAGGGATCTTTGATCATGTTGTCTGCTTTCCCAAAGCAGCGGGAAGGGAGCCTGGTTTGTGTGATGGACTGTGTTGTGTTCAGAAATCTCAGCAATTTTTTGCAGTCTTATGAAGAGTGCAGGGAAAAGGCAGCATTAAAGGTCATGAAGAGATCTGGTTGGGGATGGTGGTTGTGAAATCAGCAAGAGGAACTGATTGGATGGGAGGGTGGTGTCAAGGCAGCACTGAGAGGTGGAGGGAGAGGTTTGAAGGTGGCACAGAGAGGTGTGAGGGGGTGGCTTTGACGGCAGCACAAAGTGGTGGTAGTTTGTCAGATTGGCCTCAGATACAACTGGGTAATTTTGCTTGGGTGTTGGGAATGATGTAAAAATCTTTTACACCCTCCTGTAAACTGGGAAGATGTTGAGAACAATGTAGGTGCTGGTTGACTGTTGGTGGGGGAATGGATGATACTGATCAAGGTAGCACAAAGCTGAGTGATTGTGATGTGATTAAAGGCAGCATGAGGAGTGGCTGGGAGTGGGGTTAAAAGCAGCAAGTGGAGCCAGTTGAATTGGTTCTCCACAATATAATGTGGTTAATTGAGAGAAACCAAGGTTCAAACTGTAAACAGAACAAAGTTCAAGTGTGTCGTTCACATTCCAGTCAGGTGCTCCACGTTCCTGACACAGGATTAGGCTTTTCTAATAACATATACTTAAGGAATTAGTAACACAATGAATACAATTGTCCCTAGAAGAATTAACATTTCTGTTCCAAATTGCATGATGTACGTAGTGGATTTCCTATATTATAAATTTTGTTCCTATTGTATAATTGGGTAGTTTTCAAAGATTTGAGTTTGCCAGTCAAACCAATTTAACAAAATTTCCAGATTTTCTCCTTTCTGCTAGTCTCTGTTTCATGCCTTTCAGTAGGCTGTATATGTTGATGTTTTCTGCAACTTAATTGCTTTCTGTTGTAATTCTTTTAAGCACATTTGATCATTTGGATTTATGGTGTTTAACAGATGAGGTGATTACAAATAGACCTGTTTATTTTGGACAATTGTTAACTTTCAGCATGTGGCCTCTCAACACTAAGGTGGTCTTGTACTGTTGTGGTGCAGGTCAGAAAACTTGAGGGATTAATTAACACAAAATAATAGAAGAGATAATTGCATTAAGAAAGTTGGAGCATGGAGGATGGTCTCTTGACCCACTTAATCTGTGCCAGGTATTTGCCAACTTGTGGTGGATATTGGCAGGACCACTTGGTTCCAAACCAGAGTTAGTTCTGGAAAGTGAGTTGAATTCCAGCATTGATTAGAGCGATTCTGCTTGATGCCATGACAGTATATGGATATACTAGGCAATGAGTAGACCTATTCAAAATACCGTAGTTACTAGGAATTGGGAGGAATATTCTTCACTGGCTGGAGTTGCGCTATGTCCAAGGAGAAATGCTTGTGATTGTTGGGGACTGGTCATCTCAGTCCCAGGATATCTATGTAAGAGTTTATCAGGGCACTGTGCTGGGTCCAAGCATTTTCTCCTGCTGTATTAAAGACTATGTGACTCTATCTCCATGGTAATGTGAACATTCATTGGTTGCACAGTATTCCGTTTCCTTCATAGCTCTTCAGATAATGTAATCTGTGATCTTGTGCGGAAAGATCTAGGTACTCTGGTGAGTTGTGTTAATGTCCTCTGAGTACCAGGTTAGGGTCACCTGCAATGAGGCAACCTAACTGCATCTGGGCAATTTAATAGCATTCCCATTGCCAGCGAGCTCACCAAGACTCCTGGGTAGCCAGTGGCCCCAACATAATGGTACCTCTATTGATTGATTATTGCTACAGGTACTGAAGTACAATGAAAAGTCTTTGTGTGCCTTCCAGACAGATCCTGCCATACACGAGTACTTCGAGGTTGTAAAAAGCAAACGGAATCGGAGTTGAGTTTAATATCACTGGCATATGTCATGAAATTTGTTATGTGCCAGCAGTACATTGCAATATATAATTGTAAATTGCTATCAAAAGTGTATATTAAGAAAGTTAAATTAACAGTTCAATAGTTCCATTGAATATCAGGTAATGTATACAAATTACAACCAGAAATTCTTGCTCTTTGTAGACAAAAACAGAAGAGTACTCCAATGAATGAGTGACGGTAAAAACGGTAGAGCCCCAAAGCCCCCTTCTCCTCTCCCACCCCCCAACATACAAGCAGCCGCAAAGCATTCAACCCTCACCCCCCCCCCACACACACACTTAGATGCCAACCAACCACAAAGCAGGCAATAACAAAGCCCCCCAAGAGAGACTGTGATCTGCAGAACAGAAAAACTGATCATTCACCCGACCAATTCGACATGCCACAGGCTCCCTAATAAAGGGGTAGAGTGGTGTCACACAGTGAGAGGAGAGACCAACAAAATCAAAACCACTCGCTGACTTATGGTGTTAAAATCTGCACAGTTGGTTTTTTGAGTTCTAAACTTGATTAGCAGCAAACTCCCACCCCACCAACAAGAGCAAGTGCTTTGCCAAATACAGAGACCTCAGACAGCTGATCAGCTGTTTCCGATATTCCGTTTTCTCCTGCAACGGTTCAGTCGGCAGTCCAGCCATAGAATCACCTCATCCACAGGAACTTCGAAGGCATGCTAGTCTTCTAGGTTGTACCCTTGGGATATCGAGAAACGGCTGGTCTGTGAGCCCCAGGAGCGAGAATCATTGCTGTAAAGACCCAAAGATTCAGGTCAGGGGCACTGACAGAACCCTGTCCACTTTGAAAAGTTAAAAAAGGAGACGTTAAATGTAAAAATAAAGTTGCTTCCACAGATGAGCTTGAAGAAGCTGCTCTCTCGCACCATCCTAGCTCTGCCCAGTGAGTAAATAGTACAAAAACAGAAATAAAAATGCAGTGAGGTAATGTTCATGGTTCAATGTCCATTGAGAAATCTGATAGCAGAGGGGAAGAAGCTATTCCTGAATTGTTGAGTGTGTGCCTTTAGGCTCCTGTACCTCATCCCTGGTGGTAGCAATGAGATGAGGGCATGTCCTGGCTAATTGGAAGAGGGGTGGGGATGTCTACCATGGGCTAAAAGGGCACACAAATTGCTGCAGCTTATTTTGATCCAGTGCAGTGTCCTCCCCATATGCTGAATGACAGATAAAAGACCATAAGAAGCTCTATATTCTGCACTGATTGCTTTACCACACAATTCCAGGGAACCATTTTATGATCTATGTGAGACAATGCAAGAATGTGATGAAATAGTGTCCATTTCTGTTTACAAGAGCAGTTTATCCACGGTAGAACAACCTGCATAACGACTGCTTCTTCCCTGTACCTCTTGGGTAGCATGGGTGCAGTTTTACCAAGAGCAAGATCCATAGTAACAGCTCACCATAGTTCCTTTGTAATATCTTTGTGATGCGTTACATCCACTGACCAGAACCAGGGGAGAAGGTTCAGGGAAGCCAACACCCTCCCCCACCCCATTCCCTCTTAGAATTTTCCTCTTCAATTTGCACAATTTCCTGATTGGATACATACAGGCAAGGTTTCAGAACTTGCTGTTTAACAACGCTTGACAAATACCTTCAGTACAGTCACTGTATTGGTTCAGGAGGTGCCACACCAATACAACATTAAGAGAAATAGGGATGAGCAGTTACTAAGAATCATTTGTTGTTTTATTGGGAGATTTGTTCCATCACATGAATAGAAATCTCTTTTGTTTTAATGCAGCTTGTTGCATGAACTGGTCTGTGAGATGCTGAAGCACTTAGTCCATTCAATATCCAATATCATTGAAATGCAAAGCTCTTTACAGTCGGTTTGTCAAAATGTTTCTTTTTTGTAGGCGTATAATTTCACAAAGTAAAAATGGCACTTTTTGCACTGGATCACCAAGACGCTATCACTTATGTCAAATCCAGGTAAGAGTCGCCAGTCCTGACTTTTTGACTTCTGTCATTTTTCTCTTCATCACCCACCTCTTCCTTGGGGACAGGCCTGCTGACACACAGGAGTGTCTGCACTGAGGCTGTAGAAGTTGGCCTGGTCACAGATACTGATGTTGTGTCCCCCAGGAGATCAGCTGTACCTTTGCTTGCCTATTGTCTCTGTAAACAAGGAGATTCACAATGAATAGGCAACCCTTGTCATTGTTCACTCTGGAATGACCTGTGTTTTGTGCTGCTCCTCACCTCCGAATGTAGTACTTTTGATTTCAAGTGGTGAGGTTCTCGTATAGGAACAGCTCCGGAGAGTGGTGCTGTGGAACATTGAGTTATCAGGAAGAGGTGTGCAAGACTAGAGGGTAGTGTTTAAAACGGGGGCAGAAGTACCAGTTTAGAGATTCAGAGGGAATGTAATGAAGAATTCTTTCAGCCAGGGAGCGGCTGGAATCGAATCCAGGCAGATCTCTTTTAGCGCTTATTAATTGCCGTGGTTAAGAAAGCTCCAGATGAAATTCAGGGAAATAGGATTAGTGTAGATCATTACTTGATGGCGTGGTGGGCAAAGGGCCTTTATCCATGTTATATATGACTGTTAAATTGTGCATGCTCTTTAGATGAACATCTTATTTAAGTGCATTATTTTGGATAAATATGTGGGGTTCTCTGTGATTCTGGTCTCGGTGTAATCAACTACCAACTTTAGTGGATGATCTCATTGCTTGCATGGCTTTGTGGCAAAGTTTGTGGATGATACGAAGATGGGTGGAGGGGTAGGTAGAGACAATGTGATTGTAGCAGGACTTAAGCAAATTCGCAGATTGGGCAAAAAAGTGGCAGATGGAACACAGTGTTGGGAAATGTATGATAATGCATTTTCTTAAAAGGAACAGTGGTGCGGACTATTATCTAAATGGGAAGAAGGTTCAAACATCAGAGGTGCAGAGGGTCTTGGGGGTCCTCAGGCAAGAGTCCTAGAAGGTTAATTTACAGGTTGAGTGTGGTAAAGCAGGCAAATGCAATGTTGGCATTTATTTGAAAGGGAATAGAATATAAAAGCAAGGGGATAATGCTGAGCCTTTATAAGACACTTGTCAGACTGCACTTGGCGTATTGTCAACCAAAAGGATGTGTTGTCATTGGAGATGGTCCAGAGGAGGCTCATGAGGATTCTGCGAATGAAGATTTGGGCTTGTACTCACCAGAATTTAGAAAAATGCCGGGTTTTGGGGGGGGGGGGGTGGAGATCTCATTGAAACCTACCAAATTTTGAAAGGACTGGGTAGGGAGGATGTGGAGAGGATGTTTCTTATGGTGGGGGTATCCAGAACTAGAGGGCACAGCCTCAGAGTTGAGGAGGAATTTTCTTTTCGCCAAAGAGTAGTGAATCTGTGGAATGCTTTGCCACAGACTGCGATGGGGGCCGTCCGTAAACATATTTAAGGTGAAAGTTGATTGTTTCCTGTTCGATCAGGGCATCAAAGGATTTGGCGAGATGGCAGGTGTATGAGGTTGAGTGGGATCCGGGATCAGCCATGATGGAATGATGGAGCAGACTCGATGGGCTGAATGGCCTAAATCTGCTCCTTTGTCGTGGTCTTATTATTCGATCTTGTTGTGTGCAACTTAACCACTGTTTTCTCTATATTACAAAATTCCCTACATTTCAAGGTGTACTTGGTTGTTGTAAAGTATCCCAGGGTCCTGTGAAAGGTGCTAAGTAAATGTGGTACTTTTGTTTCTTGGTGTTCATCATATTTTTTTCTATTTATGCACAGCCTTGTCCAAATAATGTTGCAAGTTTCAAACAACAGCAATGTTCAGCTTTCAATGCCAAAGCATTTAGTGGCCGATATTATCACTGGGTTCCATTGTATCCAGGTAAGGTTTGATAAACTTACAACAATTATCATAACAAACAGAGTTCTAGTTGCATTTTTCAATGGCAGTTGCAGCTAATTTATAAATTCCACCACTATAAACTCTTCCGGACCAGCATTGCTTTGCGATCTTTGCATTCTTCTAATATTAATTTGCTTTTCTTTAATAGATGAGCTTTTAGCTATTTAGAATCTGAATTCCTTTCTAAAGGCTCTTGCCACTCTTTCTTACTCAAGGTGCTTCTTGAAGCCCGATTACCTATGGGTCACCAGTTACGTTGAAGGTAGTGCATGATTGACAGTTAGGGTGGCAAATGCACCATTTTGTCACAGTTAGAGTTGTACAGTATTGAAACTGGTCCTTCAACACAACTCACTCATATTGGTTAAGCTCTTTATACCATGGACCAATACCATTAAGCAAGGGGTCCATGGACCCCGAGGTTAGGAAACTCTCCTCCAGACCTTATCTATCCATGTACCTGTCCAAATGACTTTTAAACATTGCATTTTTTACCTGCCTCTGTATCTTCCACTGGCAGCTTTTCCCCTCATACCTACTACCCTCTGTGTGGAGAAAATTGCCCTTTGGGTCACATTTAAATCTTTCCCATCTCACGTTAAATCTATGCCCTCCAGACTTCCTGTCCTGGGGATAAAAAGACCCTGACCATCCAACTTATCCACCATCCCTTCATGATTTTGTACTCTTCCAAATAATTCTGATGTGAGACCAAGAACACACATGCACTGGTAATCTCGCATCACGTTTTGCCATAACATCTAATTGCTATAAACTGACGCATTGTGAGGTCTATTGTGGGCAGCTTGCAATGTGTGTCAGTTAAATGTTACCTTGCACAATGAGCAGCTATATTATAGACTTCACAGTGTGCCCATTTATAACAATTATCGCAAGGTGAGTGCATATATGTTGTAGGTCCCGCATCGGAATTATTTTGAGCAATGGAATGAGATTTTGCTGTTCGGTTGCTGTTCATAAATTCCTGGCTCTTTGTCAAAGTCAGAAATCTAGATATCAAAAGCTCACCCAACGTGGGCAGATTGAAAACTTTTTCATGATGTGGAATGTCTGGACTGTGATTACCCTACTCTATTTTGTTGTCAAACAGATGACTATATTAATATTTCAAACAAGCCGTGTGATCTGCAGTGCACCACTACTGATGGAGAGCGGCAGTTAATGGTTACTGCTCAAGATGGGACATCTTGCCGAGACAGAACATATCAGGGTGTCTGTATCACTGGCCGATGTGAGGTGAGGCAGTATATTCTATTCAGCTCAAAGGAGCTTTGACAATGGAGGTGAGGAGAGAGGGCAAGAGAAAAGGTTGAAGGGTTTTTTCCCCCACAGAGGGTGGCTGGAGTCTGGAATATTCTGCCTGAAATGAAAATGGTGGCCTATACTCCCAGTATATTAAGAACCATCTTGACAAGGAGAAGGGCATAGAAAACTACAGATCAAATGTGGTTAAATGGGATTAATATAGGTGGGTACAGCAGCTAGCATGAGCATTGTGGGCTGAAGGGCTTGTTTCTGTGCTGTATGATGTCAGTTCACTCACAGTTAAACTCAATCACTTTATAATATCCTATGGTGCCAGTCTCTCATTAGATATCTTGCTTCCGGATGAATAACTTGGTGGTTTTCAGCTTGTGTAGAATTGGTTTATTGTAAGAGGACAGAGCAGTTCGCCACTTGAGTTTGTTCTGCCAAACACTGAAGATTATTTTTAGATAAAGAGAATAAAATAATTGAAAATTTGAAGGAGTGAATGATGAATGGAAGCTTGAGCAATAAGGGGATATTGGAAAAGAATGGTACCCCAGAAGACTGACAATTCCTCACTCCAATGACTAATATTTCAGACTTTTAAAGGGGAATAGATGAGACAATTGTAGATATCTTGACTATAATCTATCATGTTTCCCTTCGTTCAGGAATTACCTTTTTAGATTGGAAGACTTCAAATGTAATTGCATTACATAATAAACTTGTCAATTATGGACATATTAGTTTCTTATGGGAAGCTAGTAAAATATATAAAATGAGCAGTGGCTGGTTGCTCCAAGAAATCCAAGCTGATTTGAGAGAGCCAGTATGGATTTGTTAATGGATATTTCTAACAAGTTGAATTGATTGTCTTGAGAAATTACAGATATGATAACCAGAGGAAACTTGTGAACATGATTTGTATTAGTTTACAAAAGTTCTACACCAGCTGGGGTTTGGGGGATTTGAAGATCTAAGTACAGTTGGCCCTCCTTATCTGTGGGGGATTGGTTCCGAAACCCCCCTGCGGATACCAAACAAATGTGGATGCTCAAGTCCCTTATTTAACCTATCTCAGTGCGGTGGTCTTCAGGACCCAGCGGAACTTTGGACTTTATTTAACATGTCTCAGTGCAGTGGACATTAGGACCCGGCGGTACAGCTCTGAATCCGCAGTGTTTCTATTCACAAAAATAATTGCGATTGAAAATAAGGTGGAAGTAACAAAGCGATCGGGAAGAGGTGAAACGCCATCGGTCATTGGAAAAGCATTAGGTGGCGGGGGTCAATGATCGGAACAATTTTAATGGAGCATGTGAAAGGAAGCTACAGTTATTACTAAGCAATGCAGTGGTTTAATTATTTGAAATATGTATGTTTCTTAAGTGTTTTATATGCATAGAAAGGTAAAATATGTACTATATACTAAGAAAAATGTTTGACTAACTGTCGCTAAATAATACCGGATGTACCTGTTCCAACTTCAAATCCGACTTAAAGGTGGACTCAGGAATGGAACTCATTCATAACCCGGGGACTGCGTGTACTTTTGAGTCATTTCTAGGTTACTTTTAATACCTAATACAATGTAAATGCTATGTAAATAGTTGTAATACTGTATTGTTTATGGAATAATGACAAGAAAAAAATTGTCTGTACATGCTCAAATGACAAGTGCTGGAGAGAGAACTTCCGGGTTTTCCCGATCCGCATTTGGTTGAATCCACGCATGCGGAATCCACGGATAAGGAGGGCCAACTGTATGTACCATATGTGCACAGTACTGCAGTAATTTTATGTAATGCACTGTACTGCTGCAAAAACGAAACAATTTCATGACATGCGTGAGTGATGATAAACCTGATTCTGATCTGGGTCTCTGTTGTGAACTGACAGTGGGAAAGAGTCAGGGAGAGGAGAATCATGGCTGGGAAAAGGGGAAGGGAGAGGGAGTGGGAACCTCCAGAGGTACATTCAATAAATGTTTGTTATCAATTGACCTAGCCTGGTGTCTCAGGGATGGGTGTATCTGCACCCTGGCACCTCTCTGCCATTCCTCCTGCCGCGCTCTACCCTCGTCATATCCAACACTTTTTTGGGGTTTTTCTGGGTTCTGCATTTTCTTTCCATGTCCCATCTGGTGTTTATTGGTCATTGTAAAGTGTCCCATGTGTGAACGTAAGTGGAAGAAAACTGGGGGGAGTTGATGGTAGATTGGGGAGTGTAAAGCAGGGGTTCCCAACCTTTTTTAAATGCCATGGACCCCTACCGTTAACTGAGGGGACTGTGGACCCCGGCTTGGGATCCCCTGGTGTAAATGGTTGTTCTATGGGCTGAGGAAACTGTTTCTGCACTATACGTCTACCCCTGTCTGTCATGATGGTGGAAGCAGATGTGAAAGGGATTTGAATGGGGACTTTGCAGAATTTCAGTGTGAGGGAGGGTGATTGGTATTGAATAGATCATTGGCTTGTCAAGTCATCAGGATAGTAACAGTGTTTTCTCTGCAGCCCATCGGATGCGACGGTCTCCTTTATTCCTCCAAAAGGTTGGATAAATGTGGACTATGCGGCGGTGATGGCAGCACCTGTTTCCGGATCTCAGGCACCTATCGACGAGGCATCACACATTTAGGTTAGAGCCCAGTTTGGTTTTGTGTTTCTCTCACAGATTAACAGTTGGTATTCATGGATGTGAAGGGCATCCTGACATTGTGAGAGGTAATAGTAACTGGTTTATCATTGACATATGTACTGAGAGACAGTGAGAAGTTTTTTCTGTGCCATCCAGATAGATCATGCCATTTGTGATTTACAATGAGGTAGCAAACACAAAGAAATTCAAGGTACAGCGTAGTTACAGAGAAGGTGCAGTGCAGGGGCACAGTAAGGCTCAGGGCTACGGCAAGGTGGATTAGGGGGCCAAGAGTTCATCTGATAACGGTAGGATCGAAGTAGTCCTCGGGTCTGGTGGTGTGTGCTGTCGGGCTTCTGATGGGTGGGGAAGAGGACAGTGAGAATGACTGGGGTGGGAGTGGGTCCTTGATCATATTAGCTGCTTTCCTGAGTTGTTTTAATATCAACCCTGTGGAGCCTCTTGTACTCACTTATCATTTTGGATCAATGTTGAACGGAAACCATGGATTGACTGAGCCATCAGGTCATGCAGGCAGTAGCTTGGCTTTGTATAGTGCCTCAGACATCACAAAACAACAGCAAGCTATTTTCCCCACAAAAAAGACACATTAAAATTGTTGACCAGAAGCTGTGTCATAGAAGGTTATGAAAGATTTAATGAAAAGATGCAGGAAGGTTTGAGGAGGGAATTCCTAAGCTTTCTTCCTAAATGGCTGTAGGCCCAGATGTCAAGTTTGAGGTGAAGGGAGTGAGGACTGTTTGGACAGCCAGTGTAATATGAATGTGGTACTTGGTATTTACCAACCAGTCACGCAAGTTGTGACTAAAACTTGTCTGCAACCCCTGGAGAAGTTTCCCTGCAACTGAAGCTCAGAATTCCATGTTAGGCTGGGGTTTAATGCACCGGATGTTCCTTAATGGTTGTGTTCAGAGGCAGCTGAAGTGATTAGGGTTTGATGTCCTCATCTTCTTTATACTGCAGGTTATCTCTTTATTACAAACATTCCTGTTGGTGCTTCTGACATCCAAATAATTGAACGGAGAAAAACAGAAAATATTTTAGGTAATTCTGCCAAATCGTTTCATACTTTTTAATCCCTTTTCCCCACCTCCTCCTTCTTCATTAACAACACAATATATATTATTCCTTTCTTCCCCCTCCCCCCTCCAAAGCTCTTGCAGATGAAGGTGGCTACTTTTTCTTTAATGGGAACACAGCGATTGACAATCCTCGGAATTTTCGAGTGGCTGGTACAGTGTTCAAGTACAGACGACCTGCGAATCCGCTGTCTGATGGCTTTGAATACATTATTGCCCAAGGACCAACCAACCAAGGACTGAATGTAATGGTACGTAACACAGATAACACCCCGAGCAAGCACTCTACCTTTTGCTCACTAGTTTGTACCCCATGTGTGCTCAATGCCGGTTACCTGAACCCATAGGGTAATTGTATGTCCTATCAACAAGTACTTAGTATAAGAGCCAGAAATGGATGGGAATGTACAAGAAAAGGACAATAGACTCTGCAAGAAAAGAGGGTAGCCTCTAATCTCAGGAGTAGCAGGATCATTGCCTTGAAATATTCTTCCTTGTCCTCTTTTAATTTGAAAAAAAAATCTTTATTTCCACTTATAAATTAGGCCTGTTGCTATGGTTCTATTCCAGTTGTTGGTTATTTCCCAGACTTAATTGAGTACTTAACTGGAACACAACAAATCCATCCTTTCTGTGTGTGCAATGCTATTGGGCGTTGATGTGCACCAGCCTCACTGACCTTTTCCCTCATTAGCCTCGTTGTAGCTTAGGACACATAACTGTTTGTACAGCTCAAGCTGTCCTAAATCTGCCTCAGGCAGACCAGGTATTGATGGATGGAATCGGAGAACGACGCAGCACATACCTGAATGCGTAGTTCTCAGCTCATTGTGATGATACTGGATCATTTAAAGATGTGCATTTACTTGTTCTATATCAAAAGCAATAGTGTGCAATGCTTTCTCTTCAAATACTCTAGTAAAATTGCTATTGAAAACTTCTACCACCCTTTCATATAACCCCAACTTAACCCTAGTTTTTAATTCCAAGTATTTTGAAGCCACATGAATTCACTTATCCCTGCATTGTCTTCCCCCCAAAAAAGCACAAATCTAGTTATTTCAGTCTGACCATACAGTTGACCTCCAGTACACGATGAACTGCGCAATCAGTCATAAGTGCTTGGGGTTAAGAGGTTAGTTGGTGTGAAGCTGCCATCTGTAGGATTGGGGAATGAATCCTCCAGTCAGAATCCAGCCTAAACTCACCAGTACTCCCTTAAAGCCTGCCCAGAATTAGACACAGTTCCCTAATGATTTAGAAAGAATTCTCATATTCCAAGCATGGCACAATAAATGATATAAGCTTAAATTAACATTAATTATACATAACTTGCATGACAAAATAAACAAAAATAAATAATGATAGCAGTGCAAGTTGAGGGAAATCTAGTCTAAGGTAGAATTAGGGTTTTCAGCTCAGTTCACCAAGGCTCTCTCATCTCCTTGCTATTGTGACTGAATAAATTGTGACCGAAGTCTCACAACACTTCACCCCCCTTTTTCTTTCACGAATTGTTCCACATACTCCTTCAAAATATTTAAAGACATAATTTTTGGGCAGGAGTTTTCCTAAGACCATGATGAGGGGGAAAATATCTTTTCACCTCTGTTAGATAAGTACCTTCTTGCTTTTTAAACAATGAGTCCTATTTCTACATTCACAGAAGAAGAAACAACCTCTTCATGTTCACTATGCAGGTACATCAAGATTTCAATTCTTTAATCAATCTCCTCAGTGTTGTAAAATCTGGTAGTTACAGATTTTTAAATAAAATAACTGACCATTCCTGTTATTAGTTCTGTGGGCTTCCCACACATTTTGTTCCATTAAAGTCAGCAATTGCAATCCCAAGAGAAAACCACAGCATGCTTCCCTCCACTGATAAACATTATTCAGCTCTAGTCTCTGAATTTTGTCTCTGCTAGTTTTATGTCAATGTTGGTAATGCTGTACTCCCAGATATCAACTTTCTTAACTCTAATAATGTGGTAAATGACTATGGAAAATGTATTGTACAGATTAAAAAGTCTGAAGGCATGTAAGCTCTTGCCATTATTTAGACTTGTAGGGTAGTATGGCGTAGAAATGGATCTTCTGCCCAGCTCATCCATACTAACCAAGATTTCTATCTAAGCTAGACCCATTTGTTCACTAATTGTAATGAGTAAAAATCCAATTTACCTTCCTTGTATGGATTGGCTAGTCAGCACCTTTAGCTGCCAATTCTCATGAAAGTGATGTAGCATAGAGTTTATGGATTTAAAATGGTTTTTCAAACTAAATGCTAATTAAATTACTGACCACTGCATGCCCACATAGTAAGCTGCATATCTCTATCTCATGTTTGTGAGATTATCTGACTCATTCCTATAGTTGTCTCATTTGATAATTTTTAAAACATCTGCTTTAAAAAAAAAATAGCAGATTTCAGAGCTCCAAATTTGAAGTGTTTTGGGAGATGCATTATTTTAAGACCGTGGTTGATGAGGTAAAACTGGCTGAATGAAATGGAGAGATCTAAAACCCTTCCTCCCCAGCTCTGTTAGGAATTTATTAATGTCAGTTCATCTGCCAGAAACTGCATCTTAAAGAAACAAAGACTTTGTAGGGCACACAGAGGAAATTCTCACTGATTCTTGTGTTTCATTTAGTTGACCTTTCTTGAGAACAGAAGATGAGGGCTAGACATATACCCATGGTGAGTCTGGGAAGTGCTGTCTATATCAGGACTTCCTGCCTCTAATTCCCACCCCCACACTCCTGCCATTGGTTGCCCATCAGAAAATGACCTGCTGTAGCAGGAAGTGAATAGATTCTCCTTTCCAAGTATGGATATTCTGACCATCAAACAAGCTGGTTATTTTCTCCACAACTAATATCTTTACAATTGACAAAATGGTTTATTGTTGTCACATGTGTCCAGTGAAAAACTTGTTTTGCATACTGTTCATACAGATCAATTAATTTCAATGGTGCATTGAGCTAGTATAAGGGAAAGTGATAACTGATGCAGATTAAAGTGTTACAATTACAGAGAAAGTGCAGTATGGGCAGGCAATGAGGTGCAAGGTTATAATGACGCTGATTGTTTAAAATTTATAGAAGTGTTTTTTTAATTGCCTTTACTGTCAGTGCCCTTGAGGTAGGCTGTAGTTTCTGAAGACTCTGGGGTCATCTTACACAACTGAATTCTGTCCTAAGCCAGTGGCCATTTCACTCTGCAGAATGATATCTTAGTAACATTCCCACCTCTAAACCAGAAAGTTGCTGGTTCAACTGCTCCCTGATTTGATCAGACACAGATAGCAGATACTGATGTAGTCGTATGTCTTGGGTGAGGATCATCTAGTCGATGAGCTTTAAACCAAAAGCCTACGTGGCACAGAACAGCAAGGGTTCCTTTCAGACTCCTGAGTGACATTTATTAGGTAACCAAGTCACTTGGAGTTTTGCTTCATTGTCATGTCTGAGACCTTGCTCTGCTTAAATTGCTGCTCTCTTTGTTTGTGTTTAAAAAAAAAACCAACGAGGTAATTGTTAGGTTCCAAAATGTTCTCAGATCCTCTCAGGTCAGAATGGAACACTGAAATCCGGGTTCTTTCAAGCAATTTTTTCCATTACAGCTTTGTTTTCTCCATTCAACTACATAATAAGTGAAACTGGGAATCTGTGCACTTGACTGCATGATTAGGCAACAAGGCACAGACCTATCCATTATTATCAGTGGATTCTGGGCAAAATGGAACATTCAAAACTTTGCATTGCTTTTGCAAAAACTGTGAAGGAATGTCAGCACTAGATCTCACCTGGTGCCAAGTGATTCCCCAAGCTGTCACTGTTCTTCAGAACAATTTTCCAATCAATGAGTTCCAAACATTCAATAAGCTCAGACTGTTGAATTTACACATCATAAATGTTGCTGCCAAATTCATGTTGCTTTCTCCCCATCCCCACCCTGTCAAATGAACTGCTGCAC
This sequence comes from Hemitrygon akajei, assembly GCF_048418815.1. Taxonomy (NCBI): domain Eukaryota; kingdom Metazoa; phylum Chordata; class Chondrichthyes; order Myliobatiformes; family Dasyatidae; genus Hemitrygon; species Hemitrygon akajei. The sequence goes on along the minus strand of NC_133135.1, from coordinate 88,417,005 downwards.
TGGGTTGTTGATCCATGGCGTCAGAGGCTGAAGAAATCATTTGAGAGAAGCAATGCTGAAACTGAGGTGATAGCTGAGAGGGCCACTGAGTTACTGACCAGGTCAAAGATGACCAGGTATAAGACACTGAAATGGTTGCAGGCTTTCCATGACTTGGCTGCTCTATTCTCTCTGATTTGATTCGTTGTCCTGATCTCTCCTGAGAAGAAGGCAGCTGATATCAGCCTGCTGTTTAAAATTAACACAATTGTTCATCCATGCCCCCTTCATAAGTGTCTGCCAGAATCTTGTAACATGTCATTTTAGCAGTTTTGTGAGTGCTGTTCCATTGCATGGACTTCATTGATTTGAGAAGGTGGCACACCAGCAACATTTTCTTGAAAATTGACAAGATGCAGGCAATAAATGCAGACTTTTACCGGCAAAGCCTGAACCTCAGCAGTTGAATATAAAGGAAGTGTATAAAGCTGCCATGTGCTTTCTCAGTGAAGCCTCACTCCTGTAAACAGCCCTAGTCAGATTCAATAGTAGGCCTAACCATGAAGCTGGAATGAAATGGGAGGAATTTCTTGTTGAGTTGGTGCTGGACACCACCTCCATGAAGTCTGGAACAGTTGTCTCTGATGTAGGCGCTGAGAAATTAAGTCAGAAAAATCTTTTGAAACGTGTTTTTTTTTTGGAAACAATGAACAAACAAAATTTGTTAAGGCAGTAATTCCTCATGTAGGTTCTTGTCCCCTTAGACTGGCTTCCTCATTTCAAATGTAGTTTTTGGAAAGTTTTGAATGTTGCCTTTGCTACTGAAGAGCTAACATGCAATGTGAATCCAGCATTAACTCTTGGATTGTGCTTCTGACAACAATCTCTTCATCTTATGGTGTTATAGGTCAGCAGCCCTGAGGAGCAGTTCATTTGACAGGAGGGGAGCAACATCTGTTTTGGCAATAAAATTAAAGGTATATATTGAGGATTTTGCATCTGTAAATTTGTGATTATGACATGTCTTTCGTCGACTTAATTTATTGCTCCCTGTCCTTGGTTTTTGTGAATTATTTTTTAAAATTAATTTTCTTCATATTGTCTTGAGTGAACTCCTTTCCCATCAGGTAAAATTAGCCAGTGGTCAGATAGGGAATGCATTAATAAAATATGATGCTTTTTAACATAAATTTGCTGTGATGTTAAAAGGATTTGTTCTTATTTACCCATTGTGGTGACAATATCCTGTCTAACTGCATTAGTCCAAAATGCCAGGAGTGCATGTTTGACTTTATAAATAGATGACATGTTGTGCAAAAACAAAGTCAGTTAAACCTTTCACAACACGTAGTTTTGTCCTTGGCTTGAGTATTTGATCTAATTCCAAATGCCACTGTGAATGGAGAAGCAGGAGGGAAAATTCATTGACGTATAGATGAGAGAGTTCAGTGATTTGAGGAAGTGGAATTACTGGAATTTTTCTCCTTGGAGCAGAGGAGATTTAGAGGACTTAAAGAGGGGTAACATCAGACTGCAGGGTAGTGAGAGATGAGGTGGAACAGTTTTATGAAATGCAATATGTACTGCCTAAAATGATTGAAGAAAGGGATTGAATACTAGTTAAAAGGGAATATGATAACTGTATGATAAGGAAGAAGTTGCAGGGATATGGGAAGAGGGAGAGATTGTAACTGAAAACGTTCCGATAGTTCCTTCGGTGAACCAGCACAGTCATGATGGGGGGATGGGGTTGCGGAGAGACATCTTTACTGGAAACATTCAGGTAGTTCCTTCGTGATGTCATGATGGGACCAAATACTTTATTGGTGCCACATTATTCATCAGTATTTCTGTAGGAACCTGTGGAAATAACTGGAAATGAAGCACCTTTTGTGGTTTCCGTTTATGTTAAAATGATTCATTGAGTACTCATTAGAGATGCTGCTGCTTTAAACCTGGAATAAGGTCAGATAAGGTATGTATTGCTGCTAGACTTGTTTCGGCCTTAGTTCTTATCTCAGAGCAGCACTCCCTCACTGTGCCAGACTGTCGTATCTTTATCTCACTACTCATTTTCATTGTTTTCCCACCTGGTGTATTCCAAAGTACTGGCAGTTCAGGCTGACCCAACTTGCACAGCTCACAGAAGCAAATCCGTCTTATCTGCACTCGAGTAGAACTCCGAAAGATGAAAGGACAGAGTGCCACCCATTGACGTCTAGAGTGCAGTTTACAGATGAGGGCCCCGCAACCCTTTCCATTAACCCTTTTTGATCTGTCTCCAATCATTATAGATGATGCAGTTTTCTTCAGCTGACTTCTTTTATCATCTGTAAGCTTTCCTGAGTTAGTTCAGAGCTTCCTGTTCTGCTTTTCCCAGACTATGGCACAACCTAGCCCCAGTTGAGCATCCTGAAGACAGTCATGTGGTACTTGTAATTCTCCAAACTCCCATTGCTATGACCTCTGAAGTGTGTAGATACCTTCCCAACTGGACTGACTCTTTACTGCTGAGTTCCCGAAGGAACCACATACAGGGTGCCCAGGCATGTGCCCTAAGCAGAATTGTGGCAGTGATCAACTACATTTTTGTGAGGTGGGTTAGAAGAATATTGAAGTGTATTTTAAATTTTCTATACTGTATCTAGTCCAGTATATTTGTAGAGTCTGACACTTTTCCTAATGAGCTATAGTTGGCACAGACTGCAAGGTTGATATTTTGCAGACAGATTGCAGATGGAAAAGATGCCAAGGGATCTTTAAGATTGATCTGCTTTACACATCACGTCTGGAATTCTCTCCCAATTGCAGTTTAGACTGGACACTGTTTTCAGCTCTCTGGGATGCGGTGCGAATCTGCAACCTCAGCCATGGAGAGGAGACTGCTAAAATTAATCCACAGATAACACAATGAAATTAATTTTGTGCTCGAAGCATTTCTCAAACAGGGTACTATAAGGCAAAAAATAAATAGTTTGTCAGGCAGGCAGTAAGGACAAAGATGGGGAAATATTTTGCAATATTCAGAATTCTCATCCCCATTCAGTTAAGATGAGGAGATTGTGCAAACATATGTTTAGACAGAGGAAGTGACAACAGAGGAAAATTGAGAATGGCAGGACCCTCTTGCTATTGGAACAGCAGCAAACCACAAGAAAGATCACGATAGGAGTTTGTTAGGAATACAGATGGAAGACACTTGAACCCTTCATCTGTTTTGTCCTAATTGTGGAAATCTAAAGCTTGTTCCAATAATCAACTAACAATCTCTCCATTTCCCTTCTTCACACTCTTAACCCTATTTAATCTTCTTGGTGCCAAATGTCATTGGATATCTTCTCTTCTGCTTAGCTTGAGATCAGTGCTAGTATTCTCGTAGAAAGGATATAGTTATACCAAGGTGACTTTGTGCCTCTTCAGTTATAATTCTCTCTTTCTGCTAAACCAGTACTACAACTTGAATGGGAAGATGCCACACGTAACGTATGAGTACACGATCCCGCGGCCGCCTGTGTTGAAGTCTGCACCGCCTGATCGGAGTCCCTTCTACTTCAGTGTACCTGAGTCAAAGTATGAAGATGGTGACAACAACTGGCATCAAGTCAAGCTCCACTCAGGCCGTAATGGTGAGGCATTGCTTCCCAATGATGCTGATTATGGTAGCTTAAGTGAGATCACACTGATAAAGCATGACAATAACTTCTGTCCCAACCTGTACTGAAGCACAGTACCTCTCTCTCAATGAATCAAAGTGCCTGACATCCTATTGCTCAGCTTACAAATCAGAAAATGAATTCTGTGCAAAGTGAATTGCATGTGAACTGAAGTTTGGAACAGTTCAGGAAGAAAGATTCAAACTGCAATTTCTCAAAAAAAACATAGAAACACTCATAAATTTGGCTCTTTGTAATATTTGTTTGTCTTTGTGATTTAAATCATGTCTTCCCCCTTCTTACACTTACACTTCTATCCACTATTCCCCACCTTCTCATCAGTCACTTATTGATTATCTTCCAAGTGTTACCATCACCTCCTGTCATTACTGTGGCATCTTCTCTATTCCAATTTTTCCACATGTACTACTTTGGCATCTGTCCTCTCCAGTCTCTTTTGAAACTCCATTTTCCCATTGCACCTTAATCCTTTTTATTCATCCATGGAATCACGATTGATATTAAGCCACCTGTACTTGGGTCCGCTGACTAATACATTACACTCTGTGCTTCTTCCAGTAACCTAAGATCCATTACTATATGCATATTCCAATGCTTTTAATGTATCTCCTCAGCCACTCTTTACCAGGATTTAAAAAAAGGAAATATCTACAATTTTCACAATCCTGGCACATTGAAAATCTTCAGAGTTATTGGAGCATTTTTGAAATGTTGTCATCAGTATGTTTAGGAAAACATGGCACTGTGCTAGCTCCCCCAGAGAGCAGTGTGATTCATGGCCAGGTAATGGAAAGTCCCAAATTTCATAAAATCACAAATAGACCTTTATGCCTGTGCTGGCTCCCGGCAAAGAGGTCTCCTGCTTAATCCCACACCTGTGCTTTTCATCTAAATTCCTGTGGGTTTCCCAGCCTTGAGGACTGCTTTCCAGCAAAGAATTCTCTAAAAGAGAACTTAAAACAGCATGGCATAGAAGGTAAGTAAGTAAGTGTGTGTGTGTGTGTGTGTGTGTGTGTGTGTGTGTGTGTGTGTGTGTGTGTGTGTGTGTGTGTGTGTGTGTGTGTGTGTGTGTGTGTGTGTGTGTGTGTGTGTGTGTGTGTGTGTGTGTGTGTGTGTGTGTGTGTGTGTGTGTACACACACTCACTCAGTGAGATATGACTCTGACTAAATCTCTGACTAAATATTTTTGGTGACTTGGCCTTCTGTAGTAGAGACTTCCACAGTATTACCGTGCAGACATTTCTCCTTACCTCGGTTGTAATTCCTCAGTATCCTAAAACCCTGAACCCTGATTGCTGATGTTCTCCCAGTTAAGGGAAGTAACCTGTTCACATCCTACTCTGTCAGAATTTCATATATTTCAATGAGACCTCTCTAATGAATACAGGCTCAGTCTCTCTTCATATGGCAGCCCCACCATTAATGGATTGAAAATCTTTGTTGTGCTCCCTGTAGAGCAAGTAAATCCTTTCTTTGGTAGGGACATTAAGAGTAATGCAGGTGTGGCCTTGGATATTTGCAATGATGGCCAATGTATTTTTGAAACTGGTTGCCTTACCCACATGCTTGGTTTACAGTGACACTAGATCTCATCAAGCAAAAGAGGAGAGAAACAAGACCTTAATGACTGAGCCCATGCCGACCATCAAGCACCCATTTACACCAATCCTAGAGGAAACCAGGGCACACAGGGGAAATAAAACACAGGGGTCATGGAGAATGTGCAAACTTCACTCAGACAGCACCTGAGGTCAGGATGGAACTTGGGTTCTGGTGATGAGGCTGTACCAGCTGCCTCTCAAGCTTCAACATTTCTGTCTTCCAACATTTAAATAATGCATTGACTGCCACTTAAATGAAATATTATAATCATAACAGTAGAAGATTGATTAAAAAAATTCAGTTTTTGGCACAAATCAGAGGGGTTCTGGGCGCATAACAGGACAGAGAGAGAACAGAAGTAGAGTTGTTCTTGGGCACGTGAAGCACTGAGTAAGGGATGGTAGTTAATGCGAGTTAGCTGATAGTAAATTAGGACTTTCCATTTGAAGCAGGCTTGAACAGTTTGAAAAAGTGCAGATGAGAGAAGGTGTTTGATTTGGTGTGCTGTACGGTTTCACCAAGCACTGCTGCTGCATTTGAGATTGCAGCCAGATTGCCCAGTAGGGGTGTTCTGATGAAGGATTGAAATGTTTCAATTTAACCAAGCACTTGTATTATAACAGAATCATTACAAACAGTTATAATGTTCTTATGGTCTGCTGAATGTGTGTAAAGTTCCATTCTTCTGATGGTTTCTCCCTCCAAATGCCCCATGTCTGCTTGCACTCATGGAGTGGTGGGTTATCTGTCCATTGTGTCCTCTATCTCCATGTGGAAAGGAGAGATCAGTGGCTTTTGATAGATGCAAAAATCCTTTATCTTCAATGCCCTTGAAACACTTGCTTCAGAGTGGCAGAGTCTGGTGTACCTGTGGTCTGATTCTGGTACTGCAATTAAATAGATATTTTTCACCACTAAAATTTTCAAAAGCAAGTAGATAAGTTGGTATTTGCCACATCGTAAGAAAATGATCAGTGTGGTTTCAAAGGCTGAATGATCTAAGAGTACACCTACCTACCTTGTCATTAATCAGTTTGATTTGTATAGGAGTGCAGGTGTTTGCTTACCCAGTCATTTGAGGGATAAAATTCTAACACCATGTTCCCTCCTCAGCCCTGCAGTCCAAGATGATCAGCCTAAGCCCGACACCCTGGAACACAACTAGTACGTTGCACCACCCCCATTTCCACAGTAGCTTTAGAAGCACTTCCCAGCAGAACAGTCTGCGAGAGATGTGTGGGAACAGTTCTCTGAATACTGCTCTGCCCATCCTTTGTACAGAGCTTCAGGCCAACCTGTCAACGAGACTTGGATCTGAAAATTTCACCAGCCACTCCAGAATGGGACCCAGCGGCCAGCAGCTTGAGGAACCAAAGCAGGAGAGCATACTTGAACGACTTCATACGGACTCTGAGCCGGGCATCAACACTGGAACTGAGGAGAGATTTAGCTACAGCCTATTAACTGATTCACTGTACCCGCTTTCCAATTCCACCTCATTCCACCTCTTGAATTTAGTTAATAACCACAGGGCAGAGCCTGTGCAGTCACCAGACGCTGAAAGGTAAGATTCAACTTTGAAGTCTTTCTTCATTTGGGCAATCCACCAACTCGTATGTAACCATTAGATTCTGAAATGAATTATAGGCCTTGTAATCCTCATTATGCCTCACTGCAAGGTCACGTTTGTCGTGAACAGTCAGCCTGATGGTTAACAGCAGAAATGTGGGCACACGAGAGGCTGCAGATACTTGAAACATGGAATGGATTAGTAATTTAAAAAAATGTTATTTATAATAATGGAGACATAATTTTGACCTTCACTTCAGTGAGCCATATTAATTAAGATGTTTTTTTACCTTCCTTATAAATATGATAAATGAGGAGGGCATACTTTTTGCTAGGCTGGCATGAATATAACTAGAGGTGAAATGTGGCACCTTTGTTTTGTAAATGTTTCTTTTATGTTTTGCCTGTCACTTACATGAAGCTGCAAATCTTCCTCTGGTAAATATGTAGCATTTTTATATCTATGGATTGACATGGACTGGTGCATTCTCTCTGGGCAGCATCTGTGCCAATTAACAGGAATTCCTCAGGCAATACCAGTTTAGTAATTTTAACTTCTGGAGTGACCTGGATCAGCATACACCTGGAGGTGTATGCCTCCACCAGTTGTTGTGGAGGCAATGCGACAGCATTGTTCAAAGTTCAAAGTAAATTTATTATCAAAGTACAGGTGAAGAAGCAATTACCATTTATATATAGGGGAAAAATTTGTGAGTGTTCGCATACCCAAAAAATAACTTACCAAATCATGTCAAATAACACATAAACCTAAAATAATTGTAATATATAGTAAAAGCAGGAATTATCTAATAAATACACAGCCTATATAAAGTAGGAATACTTTTCTGCAATCATTGCAGCATTGTTCACCGTAGCGAAAGTCTCACGCAAGCGCTTTCGGCAGAAACACTCTTTCCAGTAACCTTTAAGCTATGAAGCTGCTAAATCATACCAAATAACACAAAAATACATAGCCTATATAAAGTAGAAATAATGTATATACAGTTTATATATGTATATAGTTTCACTTACTGGAATCGGGAAGACAGCGAGCACACTGATGGTGTTTTAGGCTGAGTCGTCGGAGGTTGGGGTGGTGGGAGATAGAGGAGGCTGGGGTGTCATCTCATCGTCGTCTGTTTGCATCAGGGCAGGCAGGTCATCTTCTATGTCTGCCTGCCTCGATGGCGAAGGTCGAGTTTCATCGTCTGCTGTGGCTGATGTGGAAGGCTTGAAAAACGATAGTATGCTTGACTGCTTAGCCTTGTGCATTTTTCTATCATACAGTTCTTTGTAATCACTCAAACCATCCTGCAAATATGCCCTAAACCTACGTACCCTTTCAAAATTAAAGTCGTACTTTTCTGCAATCATTGCAGCGTTGTCAATCGCAGCGAAAATCTCACGCAGTGGCTTCACGTTCAGTTCCTGGATGACTTCACTTTTGGGCTGTTTGCTGCTGTGTTCGGTTTCGATTGTTATCCTTTCCTCTTCATCAGCTCTTCATCTGTAAGTTCTTGGTCATGGGATGCCAAAACCTCTTCAACATCATCTTAGTCAACTTCCACAAACCCTTAGCCAAACTCACTATATCGTTCACCACAATCGAAACGCTTTATTATGTCTAGTTTTACGCTAAGTGTAACACCCTTATGTGCTCTTTTAGGCTTTTCCGATACCTTAGAACTCATCTTGCTAATGGATGCACAAAATAAATCGATATAAAACATCGATGCTCACAGGCACGTGTTTAAGCAATGCCGGCTAGAATGCAGTTCCGGGTGAGGAGCTTGGCTGCTCGGCGTGCGTGCGCTGCCTTTTCTCGTAACAGTGAAAGCACCTGTTAATGAAAACAGGTAACTAATGTAGGTCTCTCGTAACAGCGAGGTGTTGTAAAGCGAATGTTCGAAAAACGGGGACACCTGTACATATGTCACCATATACAACCCTGAGGTTTTTTTTAATGGGTATACTCAATAAATCCTCAATAACCATAATAAAATCAATGAAAGACTGCTCCTTGAGCATTGAACCAGTGTGTAAAAGATGACAAACTGTGCACATATGAAAAGAAAGAAATAATAATAAGTAAATAAATATTGAAGATGAATAGTTCTTGAAAATAGATAGATAGATAGATACTTTATTCATCCCCATGGGGAAATTCAACATAAATAAGTCCATAGTGTTACGAACCCCATAACTGGGTCACTTACCAGCAAAGATAGAGAGGTCCGCTGAAGTCTGATGGTACTATTTTTTAACGTTTTTATTTATAAAGGAGCACAAAAGTAAGGTTAATACAAACATTCAGATAATATACGTCGTCAATACTCAATCTAAAGCGCAGGTATAGTAATAATCAACAATAAGAAGTAGCTCTATCGTTTGTCTAGGGGTAAAAATATTGTCCGATGGAAATATCAAAGTCTCTCGAGTTCATGCAGGCTTTTTGCCTTTTTGGGGACCGCTGGGTTTCACGTGTTGGAGAAAGAGTGATTTTTGGTGAGAAAATAAACTTGCCAGCCTTTTGGACACAAATCGTTGAATCGGGAACGTGGGTTCCCCGTTGTCAGTTCGAAGTCCTTTTCGGTGTTATCAGCCACTCGTTCCCCAGGCTAGGGGAAACGAACCACACGTGGCTTCCAAATAGCTTCCCGTTATCACGGGAGCGATGGTGTCTCCTTCTGGTGCGTCGCTAGGGGACTGCCTCCTGTAGCCCCTTTTTATCTTGACTTGCAGAGTTGTAGATGTCAATCAAGGTGGGGTGATACAATCCCTACCCTACATTGCCCGAGGGTGTCCATGTAGCCCTGAGAGCTGGCACGTAGTATAGAGTCGCAATCCACAAGGGTGTCTCCAAGAAACAATGGTCAAAATCTGTTGCATTGTCTCTCTGAGGATTCTCTCTCATTTTCTGGGTCCAAGACCCGAATTAATAGCGATCTTGTGATTCTCAGGAAGGAGGGTGCTGGGATCATAACAATAGTTTGTGGGAACATTTCAATGATGGGATGAGTGAAGTTATCCCCTTTGGTTCAAGAGCCTGATGGTTGAGGGGTAGTAACTATTCCTGAACCTGGTGGTGTGAGTCCTGAGGCTCCTGTACCTCCTTCCTGATGGCAGCAACGAGAAGAGAGTGTGACTTGGATGATTTAGTTGGGGGGGGGGGGGTCACTGATGATGGATGCTGCTTTCTTGTTGCAATGCTTTGTGGGGAGGGCTCTACCCAGGATGGACGAGGCCGTATCCACTACTTTTTGTTGTTTCAACCCTGTTGGCTGTACCTGACTGTCATATAGACACTGCCCTCACTTTCTTCCTCGTGATTCTCACCCATTCTCGTGTATGAAGCAATCGTATTAGAAGGAAGTTGGGAGTGTATTCACAGCCAAGATTTTGCTGGATATAGGCTACACACTGGAGTTGGGGACAAGCAAGTTATGGTTGTGTATTGTTGGGGTGTTTTTTGGAACATTAGCCTGTTGCTGACAGTGGTGACATTGTTCGTCCTGCAGACACACAGCTTGAGTGTCACAAAAACATTTGCAATATTTAGCACAGCTCAACATCACGGAGAAATTTATAGCTGAGTGAGAGATGATCACATGGTGCAATGGTTGTAACTTTGACATCAAGGTGTTGCTGATTCAGTTGTACTTCCCCTCTTATAATATAGAAATCGGAATCAATTTTGCTCAGTTCTCATTAACCATTCTTGGTTAACACATGCATTATGTCAGATCATTCAGTATCTTGGAAAGAAATCTAAACTGAAAAGAGGATAAATTTTAAGATAAAGGGAATACTGATTTAGATGGTAATCTTGCCCACGGCACCCCTTCTTCCTTCTCCCTTCTCCCTTCAGCTAATGACTCCAGTTCCTCCCACTTGGCTTCCCGAAAGGGATTCTTTCCTTTCTCCTCATTTCTCCATCTCTCTCACATCCTGCAGATTCCATCTGCTAGTTTTGTTGATCCTACTTCCTCATGGACTGGATCCTCAACCATGTTTATTTCCTTCCCAGCACTTTCTGCCCTTGCCCCCTCTTCTCCCATATAGAACCAGAAAAGGCTTCCTCTGGTTCTCTTCTTCCACTGCGCCAGCCTCCTCATTCAACTCTCAGTCATTTCTCAATATTGTTGAGGCTGCGTTTGGAATATTGTCTTCAGTTTGCTCTTGGAAAGTTGCCATTGAGCTCGAAAGAATGCATAAAAAATTTACAAGGATGTTGCTGGGACTCGAGGGACTGAGCTAGAGAGGTTGAGCAGCCTGTGACATTCATTCTTCTTCTCCCCCCCTCCCCCCCCATGATCTCAGAAGTGCAGCAAATCATGAGAGGTAATCTCCCATAAAATCATGAGGGGCAGGCAGAGAGAGAGGAATGTACAGTTTTTTTTAGCAGAGTTGTGGAATCAGAAACTGGATGTTTAAGGTGAGAAGCGAGAGATTTAATAAAACTTGTGGGACAAAGTTTTCACACTGAGATTGGCCATTATATGGAATGAGCTGCCAGAGAAATTGGTTGAGGCTGGTACATTAACAACATTTAAAAGACACTTTGAGAAATAAATGGATAGGAAGAGTTTATAGAGAATATGATTGAAATTCAGGTAAATAGGATTGGTTTAGATAGGCACCTTGGTCACCCTAGGCTGAATGCTCTGTTTCCTCACCAAGTGACTCTGTCCACTCCCATTCCCATTGTACCTTGCTGTTCAGTAGCTTGAGATGCAGCACCTGCCTGTTTACAAAGGGACCAAACACAGCTTTCACATGAAGCAGTGATTTATTTGTATGACTTCCAATTTAGCAGAATGTATTCAGTGCTCTCTGTGTGGTCTCCTCTCTCAGAGAAACAAAGTGCTTGAATGTGTGACCTACATTCAGTCTGCAAGGATGTCCCTGACATTGTGATCATTCATAACCCTGCACTCCCAGTCTGCCACCCCGGCCTGTGAACTCTGTTTCAATGAAATTTAATATAAATTATAAGGATAACATCATATCTTCCAACTTCACACATTCTGCTTTTGCATTTAAATATTTACAGCATCCAGAAAGGATTTCCCTGTAAGTTTCAACAACGATTCTTCTTCCCCCATTCACATCTCTGTGAGACTGACCCTAACATTTATTCGCACTTCCTTGGCCCCATTTCACCCTTAATCTCATTGGATATTTACAACCACTTAACTTGTGTTCTCTCCTACCCTCTCCACAACTTAAAACTTGACTTACCAGCTCACTTATCAGCATCATGAAGGATCATCAAACTGAAAATGTAAATGTTTCTCTTATCAGGTATTACCCGATCTACTGAGTATATCGAACAGTACAGCACAGGAACAGGCTCTTCAGCCCACAATGTTGTACCGAGCCTATTAAATTAGTAATCATACGGCCAACCAAATGAATCCCCTCTGCCTACACAATGTCCATATCCCTCCATTTTCCCCACATTCATGTCTCTTAAAAGTCTCTAATGTATCTACCTCCACCACCACCCCAGGCATCTACCACTCTCGGGGGGGGGGGGGAGGGGGAGAGAACAGGAAATAATAAAAATAAAAACTTGCCCCTCACATCTTTGAACTTGCCCCCTCTGTCCTTAAATGCATGCCCTCTTGTATTAGACATTTTGACCCTGGGGAGAGAAAGGTAACTGATTTTCTAGTCTATTTATGCTCTCATAATCTTAATAACTTCTATCAGATCTCTCCTTGGCCTCTGGTGCTAATCACTAAAGTGTGTCTAGCCTCTCTTTATAGCATATGTCCTCTAATCCGGGCAGCATCCTGGTAAACCTCTTGTGCACCCTTTCAACATCCTTCCTATAAGAGGATGATCAGAACTGTATGCAATACTTCAGATGCTGCCTAAGAGTTTTATAAAGCTGCAGCACAATTTCCTGACTTTTAAAATCAGTGATTCAACTACTGAAGGCAAGCATGACATTTGCCTCCTAAATCACCCTTCCAACCTGTGCAACACACACAAAATGCTGGTGGAACGCAGCAGGCCAGGCAGCATCTATAGGAAGAAGCACTGTCGACGTTTCGGGCCGAGACCCTTCGTCAGGACTAACTGAAGGGAAAGATAGTAAGAGATTTGAAAATAGGAGGGGGGTGTGGGAAATCCGAAATGATAGAAGACCGGAGGGGAAGCTAAGAGCTGGAAAGGTGATTGGCAAAAGGGATACAGAGCTTGGAGAAGGGAGAGGATCGTGGGATGGGAGGCCTAGGGAGAAAGAAAGGGGGGGGAGCACGAGATGGAGAACAGACAAAGAGTGATGGGCGAGATGGGTAAGAAGGGGAGGAGAGGCATTAACGGAAGTTAGAGAAATCAATTAAAATGTGTGGCCACTGGGAGATCCTGCTTTCTTCGGCGGACAGAGCGTAGGTGTTCAGGTGTCCAGAGAAAGCAAGATCTCCCAGTGGCCACACATTTTAATTCCACGTCCCATTCCCATTCTGATATGTTTATCCATGGCCTCCTCTACTGTCAAGATGAAGCCGTGCTCAGGTTGGAGGAAAAACACCTTGTATTCCGTCTGGGTAGCCTCCAACCTGATGGCATTGAACATTGATTTCTCTAACTTCCTTGAATTTCCAACATTTGCAGATTTCCTCGTGTTTGTGCTTTCAACCTGCGTAGCCACTTTTAGGGAGCTGTGAACTTGGAACCCAAGATCTTGCTGCTCTTCAACACTATTAAGGGTCTGGCCCTTGACAGTGTGCCTCTTTAAATTTTACCTTTCAAGGTGCAACACTTTACAATTGGCTGGGTTAAACTCCATCTGCCATTCCTTGGCCCATATCTGGAACTGATCTATATCCTGTTGTATTCTTTGCTAGTCTTCTACGCTATCCATAACACCATCAATTTTTGAATCATCTGCAAGCTTACTAACCTATGTATCTACATTTTAATTGAGGTCATTTATATACATCACAAACAGCAGTGGTCCCAGTATAGATCCCTGTGGAACATCACTAATCACAGACCACTATCTAAACGGCCAATTCACCATTGAAACATACACAAAATGCTGGAGGGACTCAACAGGTCAAGCAGCATCTATGGAAATGAATAACAGTCAACATATTGGGCCAAGATCCTTCATCAGAACTGGAAGGGAAGGTGGAAAATGCCAGATTAAAGAGGTGGGGGGAGGAGGAGGACAAGCTAGAAAGTGATGGATGATATTAGATGGGTGGAAAAGGTAAAGGGCTGGAGAAAAAGGAATCTGATTGGAGAGGAGAGTGGACCATGGGAGAAAGGGAAGAAGGATTGGCACAGGGTTGCGTCAGGGGTGAGGTGATAAGCAGGTGAGGAGAAGAGGTAAGAGGCCAATGGGGAAAGAAAGAAGAGGGAAAGGATGGAGGCGGAGATGAAAGGAAGGAGTAATGCCATCAGTTTGGAGGCTACCTAGACAGAAAATGAGGTATTGTTCCTCCACCTGGAGAGTGCCCTCATCTTAGCATGAGAGGATGTTATGGACTGGCTTGTTGGAACGGCAGTGAGAATTGGAATTAAAATGGTTGGACAATGGGAAAGTTTGCTTTTTGCAGAAGGAGCGGAAGAGCTCGACAAAACAGTTCCCTCAATTTAAATCAGGTCTCACCAATGCAGAAGAGGCTGCATCAAGAGCAATGTATAAGTAGGTAATCCCAGCAGATTTGCAGGTGAAATGTTCCCTCACCTGGAAGGACTGCTTGGGGTTCTGAATGGTGGAGGTGAGGGAGGAGGTGAATGGACAGGTGTAGAATTTCTGTTGCATGTAGGGACATATGTCAGGAGTGAGATTAGTGGACAAGGGAATCCGAGTGTGATCCCTGTGGAAAGTGAAGAGTTTGGGGGGAGGTAAAGATGTTTATCCTTGAGTGGTCCCACCCTCTCCCGAGTTGTACTCTTGCTCCTGATGTATGTATACAATGCCTTGGGATTCTCTTTAAACCTAGTTGCCAAAGGACTTTTCATGGCCCCTCCTGACTTCCCTAATTCCCTTGAGTTTTCTTCTGGTTTCTTTATAATCCTCAAGGACTCTTTTTGTTTCTAGCTTCCTAAGATTTATATATATATATTTTAATCTTCTTGGCTAAATTCATCACTCTCCTCTTACCTTGCCATCATTGTCCTTCCCTCTGATTTGTGGTTGGTCTTTAAGCACGCTCCACATGGCAGATGTGGACTTGCCCAAAAACAGCTGTTCTCACTTAACTGTCCCTAGTTTCTGCTTCCTCTGGTTTTCTCCCACCCTTCGAACACATGCTGGTTTCATAGGTTAATTGGCAAATTATTGTTATTATAGACGGGGTAACAGAATCGGGAGTGGGCAGCGGGGATGAACTAATGGAAACATTATGAGAATATTATTAAATATTGGGGACTTGGCTGTTGAGTGGGAGATTGCTTGCGTTATTAGTAACTTAGTAGGGGACAATAAAAAGAAGTGAAGTGTAAGTGGAATGGCCATTGTTGGAGTGGGCCATTGTTAGAGTAGCCAGGACTTGGCTCAACAGGCTTCGCTGAGAACAGGGTACTGAGTCATTTGGAATTGTTTAGTTGATTGTAGAACTCTCTATAAGCTGAAGGCAAAGGTATAACAAACGTAGTTAAAATGGAAGTATAGTTAGTGGAATGCTTCTCCTGTGAGATTAGGATTTCAAAGTACCTAGGAGTCTCCCTGATGATTACATCTGCAGCAAGTGCACACCACAAGCTCCTAATTGACAAGATCAAGGAACTGGATCTGGATGTATCCAGGACCACATGGGAGGCTGAAATCCTCCACAGATGAGGCTTCTGATGGGGTGGTCACACTCATAGTGCAGACTTCAGATGGTAGATGGGTAAAGTAAGGCAGCGTTTCCCTGTGGCCATTCCCCCCAGCAGCAAGTGTAACCCTTTGGATATTGGTGGGGGTTGAATGCCCATCAGGGCAGAGTAGCAGCCAGGTCAGTGGCACTGTGGGGCAGGCTCTGAGGCTCACTGGGGGAACGGTAAAGTCAGGTAGGGTGATAGTGATAGGAGATTCAAAAGTTGGGGTGGGGGCTTGCAAGAGGTGGTCTCAAAAGAGAGACAAAGATGGTGTGTTGCCTCCCAAGTGCTAGGGTCAAGGATGTCTCAGAGCAGCTGCAGAACATTCCCAAGAGGGAGGGTGAGCAGCCAGAAGTCATGGTGCACATTGGCTCCAATGACATAGTAGAAAAAGGGAAGAGGTCCTTCGCAGAGGAGTATAGGGAGTTGGAGAAGAGGCTGAAGAGCAGGACCTCCAAGGTAGTAATTTCTGGATTACTCCCAGTGCCAAGTGCTGGTCAGGAATAGAATGATAGTACAGATGATTGAGTGGCTAAGAAACTGGTGAAAGGGGCAGGGTTTTGGACTTAGAAACGTAGAAAACCTACAGCACAATACAGGCCCTTCAGCCCACAAAGCTGTGCTGAACATGTCCTTACCTTAGAACTACCTAGGCTTACCCATAGCCTATTTTTTCTAAGCTCTATGTATCCATCCAGGAGTCTCTTAAGACCCTATTGTTTCCACATTTCTTGATCATTGGGATCTCTTCTGGAGAAGGTATGCCCTGTACAAAAAGGACAGGTTACATCTGAACCAAGGGGGACTAATATCCTTTTCGGCAGTTTTGCTAGAGCTCTTGGGAAGGGTTTAAACTAATTTGGTAGGGCGATGGGAACCAGAGCGATAGGGCTGAGCTTCCGGGTCAATTTGGAAGGTGTAGGATGGATACATCCAACAGCTGAAGTATTCTAAAGGGAGGATGAGGCAACCATGGCTGACAAGGGAAGTCAAAGCCAGCATATAAACAAAGGAGAGGTCATAATATAGCAAAATTTAGTGGTGCTGAAAGATTGAGAAGATGTTTTTATAAAAAAAAAACAAAAGCAGGCAACTGAACGAGCCATACATAGAACAAAGATAACACATGAAGATCAGCTAGTCAGTAATATAAAAGAGGATACCAAAAGTTTTTTTTTCAGATACATTAAAAGAAAGGCAATAGTGGATATTGGACCACTGGAAAATGAAACTGGAGAGTTAGTAATGGGGAACAAAGAACTGGGGGGCAAACTTAATAAATATTTTGCATCAGTTTTCACTGTAGAAGACACTAGCAGTTTGCCAGAAATTTGAGCGGGGGCAGAAGTTACTATTACAAAGGAAAAGTTGCTTGAGAAGCTGAAAGTTCTGAAGGTAGATGGGTCACCTGGACAAGATTGACTACACCCCAAGTACTGAAAGAGGTGGCTGAAGCAATTGTGGAAGCATTAATAATGATCTTTCAAGAATCAATAGATTCTGGAATGGTTTCAAAGGACTGGAAAATTGCAAATGTCACTCTACTCTTTAAGAAGAGAGGGAAGCAAAAGAAATGAATTTACAGGACAGTTGGCTTGACTTCAGTGGTTGGGAAGATGTTGGAGTCCATTATTAAGGATGAGATTTTTGGGGTACTTGCAGGCACATGATAAAATAGGTCAAAGTCAGCATGGTTCCTCTAAGGGGAATTCATCCTTGACAAATCTGTTGACATGCAGAATAGACAAAGGAGAGTCGGTGGATGTTGTTTACTTGGATTTTCAGGAGCCGGATGTGAGGCTGCTTAACAAGATAAAAGCACATGGTATTACAGAAAAGATACCAACATCAATAGAAGATTGGCTGACTGGAAAGAGGCAAAGAGTGGAAGTAAAGGGGGCTTTTCTGGTTGGCAGCTGGTGACTAGTGGTTTTCTGCAGGGTACGATCTTGGAACTGCTTCTTTTCACATGAAATGTCCATGATTTAGATGATGAATTGATGGCTTTGTGGCTAAGTTTGCTGATGATAATGAAGATGGGTGAAAGGGCAGGGAGACTGCCGAAGGACTTGGACAGATTGGGAGAGTGGGCAAAGCGGCAGACGGAACGTAGTGTAAGGAAGTGTATGGTCATACACTTTGGTAGAAGGAATAAAGACGTAGACTAATTTATAAATGGGGAGAAAATTCAAAAATCAGAAGTGCAAAGGGATTTGGGAGTCCTTGTGCAGGTTGAGTCAGTGGTGCATGTTATAGAAACATAGAAAACCTACAGCACAATACAGGGCCTTCAGTCCCACAAAGCTTTGCCGAGCATGTTCTTACCTTAGGAATTACCTAGGGTTACCCATAGCCCTCTATTTTTCTGAGCTCCATGTACCTGTCCAGGAGTCTCTTAAAAGACCCTATCGTATCCGCCTTCACCACTGTTGCCGGCAGCCCATTCTACACACTCACCACTCTCTGCATTTAAAAAAAAAACCCAACTTGCCCCTGATATCTCCCCTGTACCTACTTCCAAGCACCTTAAACCTGTGCCCTCTCATGCTAGCCATTCCAGCCCTGGGGAAAAAGCCTTTGAGCATCCACACAGTCAATGCCTCCCATCATCTTGTATACCTCTATCAGCTCACCTCTCATCCTTTGTCTCTTCATGGAAAAAAAGGCCGAGTTCACTCAACCTATTCTCATAAGGCATGCTCCCCAATCCAGGCAACATCCTTGTAAATCTCCCCTGCGCCCTTTCTATGGCCTCCACATCCTTCCGTTAGTGAGGCGACCAGAACTGAGCACAGTACTCCAAGTTTGGCCTGACCAGGGTCCTATAGAGCTGCAACATTACCTCTCGGCTCCTAAACTCAGTCCCAAGATTGATGAAGGCCAATGCACCATGTACTTTCTTAACCATAGAGTCAACCTGCACAGCAGCTTTGAGTATTCTATGGACTTGGACCCCAAGATCTCTCTGATCCTCCACACTGCCAAGAGTCTTACCATTAATACTATATTCTGCCATCATATTTGACCTACCAAAATGAACCACCTCACACTTATCTGGGTTGAACACCATCTGCCACTTCTCAGCCCAGTTTTGAAAACTATCAATGTCCCGCTGTAACCTCTGACAGCCCTCCGCACTACCCACAATACCCCCCCTCCCAACCTTTGTGTCATCAGCAAACTTACTAACCCATCCCTCCACTTCCTCATCCAGGTCATTTCTAAAAATCACAGAGCAGTGGACCCAGCACAGATCCCTGAGGCTCACCACTGGTGACTGACTTCCATGCAGAATATGACTTGTCTACAACCACTCTTTGCCTTCTGTGGGCAAGCCAGTTCTGGATCCACAAAGCAATGTTTCCTTTGATCCTATGCCTCCTTACTTTCTCAATAAGCCTTGCATGGGGTACCTTATCAATGCCTTGCTGAAATCCATATACTCTACATCTACTGTTCTACCTTCATCAATGTGTTTAGTCACATCCTCAAAAAATACAATCAGACTCGTAAGGCATGACTTGCCTTTCACAAAGCTATGCTGACTATTCCTAATCATATTATGTCTCTCCAAATTTTCGTAAATTCTGCCTCTCAGGATCTTCTCCATCAACTTACCAACCACTGAATGAAACTCATTGGTCTATAATTTCCTGGGCTAGCCCTACTCCCTTTCTTGAATAAGGGAACAACATCTGCAACCCTCCAATCCTCCGGAACCTCTCCCATCCCCGTTGATGATGCAAAGATCATTGCCAGAGACTCAGCAATCTCCTCCCTCACCTCCCACAGTAGCCTGGGGTACATCTCATCCGGTCCCGGTGACTTATTGAACTTGATGCTCTTCAAAAGCTCCAGCACATCATCTTAATGTCTATACACTCAAGCTTTTCAGTCCGCTGTAAGTCATCCCTACAATCGCCAGAATCCTTTTCCATAGTGAATACTGAAACAAAGCACTCAATAAGTACCTCTGCTATCTCCTCTGGTTCCATACACACTTTTCCACTGTCACACTTGATTGGTCCAATTCTCTGATGTCTAATCCTCTTGCTCTTCACATACTAGATTTACAACAGCTTTTGTACACCACAGTTCCTGTACCTTAACATCCTTTCCCTGTCTCATTGGAACGTACCTATGCAGAACCCCACACAAATATCCCCTGAACATTTGCAACATACCTTCCGTACATTACCCTGAGAACATCTGTTTCCAATTTATGCTTCCAAGTTCCTGCCTGATAGCCTCGTATTTCCCCTTACTCCAATTAAACATTTCCCTAACTTGTGTGTTCTTATCCCCCTCCAATGCTATGGTAAAGGAGATGGAATTGTGATCACTATCTCCAAAATGCTCCCTCACCGAGAGATCTGACACCTGACCAGGTTCATTTCCCAATACCAGATCAAGTACAGTCTCTTGTAGGCTTATCTACATATTGTGTCAAGAAACCTTCTTGAACACACCTAACAAACTCCACCCCATCTAAACCCCTTGCTCTCGGGACATGCCAATCAATATTTGGGAAATTAAAATCTCCCACAATGACAATCCTGTTTTTGTTACACCTTTCCGGAATTTGTCTCCCTGTCTGCTCCTGTATGTCCCTGTTACTATTGGGTGGTCTATATTAAAAAAAAAACACGCAGTAGAGTTATTGACCCCTTCCTGTTCCTAACTTCCACCCACAGAGACTCGGTGGACAACCCCTCCATGACTTCCTCCTTTTCTACAGCCATGACAGTATCCCTGATCAACGGTGCCACACCTCACCTCTTTTGCCTCCCTCCCTGTCCTTTCTGAAACATTTAAAGCCTGACACTGGAAGTAATCATTCCTGCCCCTGAGCCATCGAAGTCTCTGTAATGGCCACAACATCGAAGTTCCAATTACTGACCCACCCTCTAAGCTCATCCACTTTGTTCATAATACTCCTGCATTAAAATAGACACATCTCGAACCATCGGTCTGTGCGCATCCCTTCTCTATCACCTGCATATCCTCCCTCTTGCACTGTCTCCAAGCTTTCTCTATTTGTGAGCCAACTGCCCCTTCCTCCGTCTCTTCAGTTTGGTTCCCACCCTCCAGCAATCCTAGTTTAAACTCTTCCCAATAGCCCAATGTTTGCATTAATTTTGAAAGGACGAGAATATAAGAGCAAGGATGTAATGCTGTGGCTTTATAAAGCACTTGTCAGTCTGTATTGGAATATTGTAAACAGATTTGGGCCTTTAATTTCAGAAAAGATGTGCGGGCATTGGAGGGGCTCCAGAGGAGGTTCATGAGAATGATTCTGAGAATGAAAGTGTTAACTTATGAAGAGTGCTTGATGATTCTGGGCCAGTACTTGCTGGAGTTTGGAAGAATGAGGGGGGATCTCATTGAAACCTATTGAATATTGAAAGGCCTAGGTAGAGCGGGTGTGGAGAGGATTTTTCTAGGACCAGAGGGGATATCCACAGAATACAGGGACTTTTAGTTAGAACAGAGATGAGGAATTTCATTAGCCAGTGAGTGGTGAATATGTGGAATTTATTGCCACAGACAGCTGTGTTGGTCAAATCACAGAGTATACTTAAAGCCGAGGTTGATAGGTTCCGATGGATCAGGGCCTTAAAGATTACAGGGAGAAAGCATGGGGTTGAGAGGGATAATAAACTGGTTATGATGGAATAGTGTAGGAAGCTTAATGGGCTGAATGGCCTATTTCTGCTCCTTTGTCTTATGGTTGTAATAAGTAACAGGAGTGGAGGAATGTGATTGCTCCCTGAGCCAGTGTACATATAATGGGCTGAATTGCCAGTTAGAACTGCTAGAAGGTTGATACAAACTTTCCTAGGTAAACCATAGAAGGGGGGGAAAAACACCGGTGCCATGTCAAGGGGTTGGTGAGTGAGCTCTGATTGTGGTTTCAGCTGTGTTAAAGGCAGGTGGAGTGGAATGAGACTGGGGCCTCATATAGACCATCGGGGGTGAAGGAGTTCAGGCCAATCTTGGTGTTCTCTCTTACTGTCGCACAGATTTCTTTATTTTTAATTTTAAGTGAGATGCTTCAGGACATGATATTGTGATAGGAGCAACATACTTAATTACAGAGTAAAGATGATATATGCTCAGATTTACAAAGACAAGTACATGGAACTGGAGAGTGAAATTTTTCCATCGCAAAACATCTTAATGTCATGAATATTTGCTAAGTAGCAGGATTGAAACTATGAGAAGGTTACAAATTATACCCATGTACAGGATTTTGCCTATTCATCTAGAGTAGTCTGAGGAGATCTTTTGGGGAAAGATGAATTGTTTTGCTTAGTTTAAGAGGTTAACTCTCCTTTTAAGTCATTAATAAGCGAAATAGAAAAGTCTGGAACATTTCAATAGGCCTGACAGCTTCATCAGAGGGAGAAAAACAAAGAGGTGTTTTAAGCAAATAAACATAATTTTTAATTTTCAAATCTAAAAAAAATCAATTTCACTCCTTGATATTCCTTATTTCAGGCAATGCAAGATAAATAAATCTTTTTTTTTAAAATCCAATTCTTTGAATCTGATTCAATCCAGTGAACCTGCACCTCACGCATCCTAAACCAGTATAATTTTTCTGAGCTGAGCCCAGAACTGTGCATAAACTCCATGGGTGGTGGAACTAGATCTTTGCATGGCTAGAACAACCTTCCTCCACTTTCCATTCTAGCCTCCAAATCATATAATTTCATTTCATTTGCTGTTTAATTAGATTTTGGATCTAACTACAACTTTTAAGTGATTGGCATTCATGAAAACTCCTGTAATTCTTTAGAATTCCAGAATTCCTGGTGTATGATCATGTCAAAAGATGCTGACATGTGCCTTTAGTTTGATAAGGGATATCTTCACATTTAATGATATTGTTAATTGTGTGGCAATTTGTCCATTCAATTTATTAATAAACTTGTAGAATTTAATACTTGTTTATAACTATATTTTATGCTTCCTCTTGCAGTATGCTACTATATTTTCATTATTTACTTATTGATTACACCACATAAGGAGACCATTCGTACTTGAAGCAGCACATTGCAGCACATGTTCACAGGATAAACATGAACAGATGGCTTCAAGAGTGGAATTGCTGACAGGAAGTTGGGTATATAGCCCTGTTATCTAAAGTAATGCAAATACTTAAGGTACTAGCACAGATCTTTGCAGGATAACATGAATCTTTTCCGGTTCCACTTTCTACAACTTAAATTTCTTCCACAGTAGATTAAGTTAGATATTTTTGATGTGATCTAGCAGATATAAATCCTTGCTTGCTCACTATAATCAGCTCAAACTTCTCATAATTACCAATCTTAACTATAAGTTCTAATTATTTCCCTTATTACAGATACTTAAATTGTTGGTTACAGCAGGAATTAAAAAACAAGCTCTATAACTTGATTTTTCTCTCTCGCTTTTTTAAGTAATTTTCCACTCTTATGGCCCGCTTTGTAAATTGAGCGTACTTTGGCAGATGAGGACTAATGCAGGTTTAATTTCCTTTAAAATCTTGGGACAGATACCATTCAGAAATTTTTTTTCTTGCGACAATCTTTGAGTGTTCATTTGTTGACCCTGAGCCAGCCCTCCAGCCTCCCATTAATCCATGACAATTTGAGCTGCGCTAACCTTCGTGGCCCCTTTGATCCAGGTCACTGGAAGCCTCACTGCTGTTAACATTCGGCTTTCTGGGGTCTTGGTAAAGGGAGGTGATTGGGTGTTCTGGGGAACAGCAGAAAGAGAGGGTGGGAAATAGTTGAGAAGGGGGAAGGATTGGCTGCTCAATATTCCAGGATACAGATGCTGCAATGGTGCAAGCAAAGAAGGAGGGGGAGTTGTCTTCTTGATGAAAGATGATCTTTATAGAGAATGTTCTTGGGAGTTATCCATTGAAGCCATATGGTGAAAAAGAAGTGGGGTGGCCACTCTGGATTATATTACACACGTCCCAGAAGGACCAAATGTGCAAAGCAATAACAGCTGGTTGTAAATGTAACAGGGTAGTAGTAGTGGCAGATTCTAACTGGGTCAGAATCTGGACTGGGTCATTTATTCCGCGAAAACCTTGGAGTGGAATTTGAGAAGCATGTCCAAGAAAACTTGATCAGTATATAGAGGGACTTACTACAGACAAAGCAACACTGGGTCTTTTCCAGTGGAATTGGATAGAGCAAGTGCCTGTGGGTGAGTACTTAAATCCAGTGACCATGATTCTTTTAGTTTTAAAATCATTATGGAGAGTGACATGGTTGATTCACAGTTTAAGATCCTGAAATGGAGAAGAACAAATTTTGGAGCCCATTGGCATTGTCTCGCAGAGGTTGATTGTTTGCAGGGAAAGGAGTGCCTGGCAGAAGGGAGGCCTTTTAAAAGTATGATGTCCAGGGATCATAGCCTGCATGTTCCTTTTAGGGTGGCTAGGGAGAGAGAATAGCTTCTCTTAAAGATCATCATGGCCATCTGTGTGTGGGTGAGTTTTTAATGAACATTCCTCTTCTATTTTTACCTCAGATAAAATGACAGAAGTCAAGGAAATTATGGGAATGAGTGTTGTTGTCTTGGAATACATGCAATTAGCAGTGAGGAGGTATTAGAGACCTTAAAGTGCATTAAAGGTGGATAAATCCTCAGGGCCTGACTTTTTAGGAAGCTAGAGAAGAAATTACAGAGGCCCTTGCAGTTAATTTGCTTCATCACTGGTGACAGGTGTGATTCGGGAGGACTGGATGTTGTGCCATTGTTTAAAAAGGGCAGTAAAGCAAGCCAGAAAACTACAGGCCCATGAGTCTGACATCAGTGGTGAATATATTGCTGGAGGGGATTACGAGGGACAGGTTCTACCAACATTTGGAGAGATAGGATCTGGTTTGGGCCAATCACTGTTGCTTTGTGTGTGGAAAGTTGTATCTGATAAGCCTCTTTGGAGTTCTTTGTGGAGGTACCCAAGAGGATGAATGAGCGTAGGGCAGTGGATGTTGTCTATATGGAGTTTAACAAGGCCTTTGATGTTCCCTTATGACAGATATAGTCTGGAAGGATAGAAGGTAGAAAATCTACAGCACATTACAGCCCCTTCGGCCCACAATATTGTGCAGACCATGTAATCTACTCTAGAAGCTGCCTAGAATTACTCTACCACATAGCCCTCTATTTTTCTAAGCATGTACCTATCTAAGAGTCTCTTAAAAGACCCTATTGTATCTGCCTCTACCTCCTTTGCTGGCAGTGCACTCCACGCACCCAGCACTCTTTGTGTGAAGAAACTTAACCTCTGACATCCCCGTTGTGCCTACTTCCAAGCACAAAACTATGCCCCCTCATGTTGGCTATTTCAGCCCTGGAAAAAAGCCTCTGGCTATCCACACGATCAATGCCTCTCATCATCTTATACACCTAAAGATGGCAGATTGGATTCATAATGTGCTCAGTGGTAGGAAACTGTGGCTTATGGTTATAGTTTGTTCCTCAGACTGGAGGCCTGTGTTTAGTGGTGTGTTACAGGTGTTGGTGTAGGACCTTTTTATTTGTAATTAATGTGAATGGGGATAATACAAAAATAGGTGGTGTAGATCGTGTATAAGATTATGAACGGGCGGGGGGGGGGTGGTCTTGATCATCTGGGAGTGAGGGCTGAGAGTTACCAGATGGCTTTCAAATCAGATAACTCTCTGGTATTTCATCTTGGGAGATTAAAGCAGGGTTGGACTGATGGAGTGAATGGTAGGGTCCTGGGACAGGAGGAACAGCTGAAAGTGGTATCACAGGTAGATGGGGTAGTAAAGGCATTTGGCATGCTGGTCTTCATCAAGCTGGGCTTTGAGTATAAAAGTTGGGAAGTGTTAGATCATGTTGCCAAGATTGAGGAACACATCTGTTTTATTAGATGTGTAGGAAAGTGAATGGTCATGCACTTTGGTAGAAGGAATAATGGCATAGACTACAGTGCTGTGCAAAAGTCTTAGGCACATATATAGTGCCTATAAAAAGTATTCACCTCCCCTTGGAAATCTATTTTATTATTTTACAACATTGAATCAGTGGAATTATTTTGAGTGTTTTTGACACTGATCAGCAGAAAAAGACTTGCATATCAAGTGAAAAGAGATCTCTGCAAAGTGATCTAACTAAATTACAAATATACAACACAAAATAATTGATCGTATAAATATTCACTCCCTTTAACACAACACACCAAATCATCATTGGTGTGGCCAATTACTTCTAGAAGTCACATAATTAGTTAAGAGGAGATCTGTTTTTGGAGTCCTCTGTACAGCAAGGTGTTTTCAATTGATTGTAGTAAAAATACACCTGTATCTGGAAGGTCCAACTGTCTAGTCAGCATCCTGGCAAAAACAATACCATGAAAACAAAAGAACACTCTCTGAACAACTCCATGGAAAGGTTATTGAAAAGCACAAGTCAGGAGATAGATACAAAAATATTTCTAAGTCACTGAATATCATCAAGAAATGGAAAAAATATGGCACAGCTATAAATCGGCCTAAAGCAGACAGTCCTCAAAAACTGAGTGACTGTGCAAGAAGGGGTCTAGTGAGGGAGACCATCAAGAGACCTATGACAATTCTGGAGGAGTTCCATGCTTCAGTGGCTGGGATGGGAGAGACTGCGCATACAACACTAGTTGCCTGGGTACTTCACCAGTCGCAGCTTTATGGGAGAGTGGCTGAGAAAAGGCACTGTTGAAAGGAAAACTCAATGAAATCTTGGCAAGAGTTTGTCAGAAGGCATGTGGGAGACTCTGAAGTCAGCTGGAAGAAGGTTCTATGGTTTGATGGAACAAAAATCGAGCTTTTTGGCCAGCAGACTAAATGATATGTTTGAAGTAAGCCAAACACTGCACATCATCAAAAACATGCCATTCTTACCATGAGCATGGTGCTGGCTGGATAATGCTATGGGGTTGCTTCACTGCCAAAGGCTCTGGAAGGCTTGTGAAGGTAGAGGGTAAAATTAATGCAGCAAAGTACAGGGAACTTCTGGAGGAAAATCTGATGTGGTATGTGACTTGGAAGAAGATTTGTTTTCCAGCAAGACAATGACCCCAAGCATAAAACCAAAGCTACACAGGAATTGTTTAAAAATAACAAAGTTGATGTCCTGGAGTGGCCAAATCAGAGTCCAGACCTCAATCCAATTGAGAATCTGTGGCTGGACTTGAAAAGGGTTGTTCACTCACAATCCCCATGCAATCTGACAGAGCTTGAGCAGCTTTGTAAAGAAGAATGGGGAAAAATTGCAGTGTCCAGGTGTGCAAAGGTGTATCCACACAGAATTAACGCTGTAATTGCTGCTAAAGGTGCATCTACTAAATACTGACTTGAAGGGGGTGAAAACTTGTGCAATCATTTATTTTGTGTTTTATATTTAATTAATTTAGATCAGTTTATAGAAATCTGTTTTCACTTTGACACGAAGGAATCTTTTTCAGTTGATCAGTGTCAAAAAAGCCAAATTAAATTCCCTGTGATTCAATGTCATAAAACAATAAAAAACATGAAAACTATTGGGGGGGTGTTATACTTTTTATAGGCACTGTACATAGCTAGGCTGTCTAAGACTTTTGCACGGTACTGTGTATTTGTCAATGTGGGACGGGGAACGAGTTTGTAAATCTGGTGGAGCAAAAGGTGTTGGAGTGGCAAGGGTGGAGCATACAGGAGAGGTATGGAACACGTGGCAGAGAAGAAGTGCCGGTGTGGGGGGGGGGGGGGGGGGGGAAGCCCAGTGCAGCCCCGAGACACTAGGCAAGGTCATTTGGTTCCAAAGAATTGATTTATTAATAATTTCAGAATGTCTTGTACTTCTTGCTCCCTCCCCTCTCCCTTCCCTTTTCCCAGGTGTGATTCCCCACTCCCATACCTCTCTGATGTCCCTTTACAACAGAGATGAGGAATTTCTTTAACCAGAAGATGGTAAATCTGTGCAAGTCATTGCCACAGAAAGATGTGAAGGCCAAGTCAGTGGGTAGATTTAAAACAGTGGTTAATTCATTTTTGATTAGTAAGGGTGTCAAAAGATTAAGTGAGGTAGTCGGGAGTATGGTGTTGAGGGAGCAAATTAGTCAGCTGTGATTGAATATCGGGGCGAACAGAATGTCAGAGTGATGGGCTGAATTGCCTAATTCTGCACCTGTGTCTTACGGTTCTATGTTCATCTTAGTACTCGTCAGTCTAGTCCTTTAAGAAAGTCAAGAAAAGAAGTAACAGCTGGCCTTGAGCACATGCTTCCTTTTATATTGTAAACGGATCTGAACTGGTTTAGGTAAGAGACCTGTGACCAGGTACTGACTGAGTCACCCTTCAGCCTTGCAGACAGTAACAGCAGAAGTATGGAAATTAATGTACATGTTACAAAATGTTCACACACAAGCAGGTGATTATCCAAACATATCAGCTAGCATAAAGTAAATTAAAACTACAAGGGAAAACTATTGAAACAATAATCTGGACATGTATCTAGCAGTCCTTCCTTTGATTCTAAATACAAAATTTTTAATCAGTACATCATAAAAATCGGAGGTCAATAAGTGTGGTACCAGTGTCAAGACTAATTCTGTCCAGTGGGTTAGTGACTTTGCAGAACATCTTCTGGCTGGCTGGTGATGTATTCACTGGAGCCCAGCAGCATAGATAGTAAGCGAGATGTTACTAGCACATTAACTATCTCCAGCTTCACTTTCTGGTGTGTATCTACTTTGTTTTTCCTTCAACCTTTACTGCTGACTTAGTGATCAACAGTAGGGTCCTTCCCACCAAGTTTCTCAAGCAGAACCCACTCCGCAGGAATCAAGGTGTTGTCCCATCTCCTGGATTGCAGCAGAAACCTGTGTAGAAATGGACTGAACAGTTTGGGTTAGATTCACACAAATGCTAACCATGCTGCCTGTAATAATATGTATATCAACCTTCTGAGGTCAACAGCTCTGGGTAATGACATAGATTGTCCTGTCACCATCTCAAAAGGGTTTGACCTGGTCTTGTAGTTTGGGGTTGTTCTGAGGCACAGTGAGATCGTATAACCTTCTCATGATACCTTGTCAGTCTTTTTTTTGAGTGTTCTGCTCATTCGTTCCAGCTGTTCTGATGACTGGGCGATGTGGACAGAGGAAAGACCATTCAATGTTCATTCCGCAGTGAAGTGTGTCCCTTGGTCAGAGACAATGCAACATGGCAGTCCCTATCTAGAGATGTAGTCCTTGATCAGACTTTTGTTCTATGTGTGGCAGTAGCTTTCCTTGCTTGAACAGCCTCCATACTGCCAAGAATCCTAGCATTAATATTATATTCTGTCTTCAAATTGGACCTACCGAAATGAACCACTTCACACTTATCTGGGTTGAATTCCATCTAGCACTTATTCATTCCAATTCAATGTTGTTAACCTAATCTTCTGGCCACATTTGACTTCAGACCATCCATAAAGGTCGACTTCAGTGGACCATCGCGTGATACTTCAATGCTATCTTTATTGGCATTTGGAACTCCTGTGTGGTTCAACCGCACTGTTCTGAAGTCTTTCTAACATTCAGGGATGTCCTCAGAATTCCTCTGCTTGCAGCTGACACCCTTCCCCAGTCTGGTGTTGGGCTTTGTTAATATTTTCCTGGCATTCCAACTACCTGGTAGATTTTGCTCATCCTCTCCTATGTCAGTATTAACTTCACACATCAACTGTCCTGACTTGATGAGGTAACATAGTGGCCACTATTTGGGTGCCATCATATGGATGCCAATCATACGTATTCTTCATACGCAGAAATTTAGACCAGGGTTTGAGGATTTTTAGGATATAGAACTTCTTTAGGCCATGTATCAAACTTCTCAGGTTCTGCAGATTTGTGAGAAAACACTTGTTGTATTTCATAGGATCTGTCTTCATGCTTGTGCAATCTCACTTGCTTTGATGTTAATGGAGTCTGCCAGTCCTATTTTTTTCATCATTGTCATCATCACTTGAACCAATTGAGGTTTCTGTTGTATCTATATCATGTCCATTCTGCAATACTCTAAATTTGGGTAGAGGTGCTGTTTTGGATTATTGTCTGATGTAGGGTGTGTATCACAATAGGGAGGATCAGTGACAAGACTGCTGTCTGAAGACCTTGCTGTGCTTCTCCACACTCAGTATCTGAGCTTTGTATCGTTCACTTTGACTTGGTCACCCTTCTGTTTGTGTTTTCTCACTTGTTCAGTTAATATACTGACGTGCTCTTTCGATTCTTCGATCTCTTTATCATCTTGACTATGTAACTGAGCAAGTTCTCTGAGATGTGATAATGCTGCCAACACCCATCCAGTTTTCTTCTTTCCTTCAGGCAGTCTGGATCTTACCCCATGCCCTTTAAAATCATCTAGCAGTGACACAATTTGACACAACACTGATGGTATATCTCATTTTGATTTCTTCGCTGGTCTTATCCAGTCAGATATTTAGTTTGGATAAGAACTCAAAGCCTTGGTCTTTTTACACGTAACAATTGGAGGTTCCATTTTCCCTTTTCCTGTAGTAGATTTTTTCACTAACTTGGCCGGAGCTGTGATTCTCCTTCTGCTACATGTGTAGAGATAGAACAATTGTTCGTCTCCTTTGGGGATAAGTAGCTACAATTAATGGGAGCCTATAGCTTGAATGAATAGATTGTACAACCGGAATGCATATGAACCATACGTAGCTAAATAGATTACACCAAATCATTAAATTATGCACATCTACTGTTTAATTTCACTTAAAACAGAGGAGAGAATTCCCAGGTTTTAACTTCTCTCAGAGTTCCTTTAAATAGTGTATTGAGGCAGGAACTAGTTGTTTCTCTAATGATTAGGAAAGTGAGGAGGCTGACCTTGCCTCCTGTTGAGTGTGCATGCCTGAACTTTTTCCTCATCTGGGGTCCTCCCTATCCTTAATCCTCGCAGCTATCCTGTTCATGATGCTAGGTTGTTAGATCTGGAGATGTTTTCCAGAAGATTCCTTGGAAGCTAAGAATGAGGTGCATAATGTATAGTTGCAGCTGTTTTATTCTATGTGCAATATAGTGTAGGTCAGATAGGGTCAGCCTGTATCAGCAAGCAAGGCTAGAAATAACACAGGATCTTGAACTCCTGCTTTACTTATATGCTGCAAATTGGTCTGAACCAATTGAGATAAGAGACCTATGAATAGATACAGACTGAGTCTTCAGCTCTGCAAAGTATAGAACTGAATATCTTACAGACAAACAGGTGATTAAATAAACAAATAAACAAGTGTAAAGGAAGCTAAAAAACATAATAAAACAACAGTCTGGATCCTAATCTATTAGAAGTTCTAATGCGGTTCTATAAATGTTGGTGTACGATTGTGTACAGTTTGGTCACCCTTTTATAGGAAAGATGTTATCGCACAAGAGAGATTGCATAAAAGATTTACAAGGATGTTACCTGAACTTGAGCCTGAATTACAAGGGAAAGTTGTGTAGACTAGGATTTTATTCTCTGGAACGTGCGAGATTGAGGGATGAACCGATAGAGGTATGTAAGTTCGTGAGGGGCACAGGCACGGTGAAGTCTTTTTCCCAAGGACGGGACACTAAAAACAAGAAGGTATAGGTTTAGGAGGTCTTTTTAAAAAAAAAAACACCTCTGGTTACAACACACATAGAAGATTGTGTTCAATTCTGGTCTCCTAATTATAAGAAGGATGTAGAAGATTTGAGAGGGTACAGAGGAGATTTACCAGGATACTGTTTGGATAGAGAGCATGTCTTATGAGGATAGCTTGAGCGAGCTCGGGCTATTTTCTTTGGAGCGAAGGAGGATGAGAAGTGAATTGATAGAGGTGTGTAAGACGATAAGAGGCTTAGCTAGAGACATTTTCCCAGGGTGGAAATGCCTAATATGAGGGGGCATAATTTTAAGAGACTGGAGGAAGGTATAGGGTGTCAGGTGTATTTGCATGGAATGCACTGCCAGGAGTGGTGGCGGGGGCAGATATATTAAGGACATTTGAAAGACTTTTAGAAGGGCACAAGGATGAAAGAAAAATGGAGGGTTATGTGAGAGGGAAGAGTTAGATTGATCTTGGAGTTTATTAAAGAGGTTGGCACAACATTGTGCTGTGCTGTTCTATGTTCCAAGTCTAACACAGAGGTTCTGTTAACTTGTTTTACCTGTGTAGGGTTATAAAAGCCCAATATAGCCCTGATTATTTTGCTTTTATATTAGATAACAAATCTGATTGGACCTGTTTTCTGTGTAAACCACACACAAAAAAGTGCTGATGTTTTCCCATGGTACAGCTCAATTTCCCATGACGCCCTTCCAAATAGATGGGGAATTTTGAAAGAGCACTTCATGACAACGTTTGCCTTTGTGTGGGTGTCAATCCAGAGTTTGGTGATGTCATCTATAATACATGTGCAGTTTGTGTTGCTGAATAACCAATAGAAATTGGATCAGAAGGTTATGACTTTCTATGAACTACTTTATAGTTCAAACACAGTTGAATGAGAAGGTGGAGGGCCATTTATGGAAGCTGTGACCTGTGAAGACTGAAGTGCGTACAAGGCTTTTAAATGAGGAAAAAAACCACAATGACAATTTAAGAAATCGAACAATTTAGAAATTAACTTAACAGCAGATTGTAGTCTTTTTCACTCAGTGCTGGGACCCCAGTTGTTTACAATATATATTAATGATTTAGATGAGGGAATTAAATGCAGCATCTCCAAGTTTGCAGATGACATGAAGCTGGGCAGCGGTGTTAGCTGTGAGGAGGATGCTAAGAGGATGCAGGGTGACTTGGATAGGTTAGGTGAGTGGGCAAATTCATGGCAGATGCAATTTAATGCGGATAAATGTGAGGTTATCCACTTTGGTTGCAAGAACAGGAAAACAGATTATTATCTGAACGGTGGCCGATTAGGAAAAGGGGAGATGCAACGAGACCTGGGTGTCATTGTACACCAGTCATTGAAGGTGGGTATGCAGGTACAGCAGGCGGTGAAAAAGGCAAATGGTATGTTGGCATTCATAGCAAAAGGATTTGAGTACAGGAGCAGGGAGGTTCTACTGCAGTTGTACAAGGCCTTGGTGAGACTGCACCTAGAATATTGTGTGCAGTTTTGGTCCTCTAATCTGAGGAAAGACATTCTTGCCATAGAGGGAGTACAGAGAAGGTTCACCAGATTGATTCCTGGGATGGCAGGACTTTCATATGAAGAAAGACTGGATCGACTAGGCTTATACTCAGTGGAATTTAGAAGATTGAGGGGGGATCTTATTGAAACGTATAAAATTCTAAAGGGATTGGACAGGCTAGATGCAGGAAGATTGTTTCCGATGTTGGGGAAGTCCAGAACGAGGGGACACAGTTTAAGGATAAAGGGGAAGCCTTTTAGGATCGAGATGAGGAAAAACTTCTTCACACAGAGAGTGGTGAATCTGTGGAATTCTCTGCCACAGGAGACAGTTGAGGCCGGTTCATTGGCTATATTTAAGAGGAAGTTAGATATGGCCCTTGTGGCTAAAGTGATCAGGGGGTATGGAGAGAAAGCAGGTACAGGGTTCTGAGTTGGATGATCAGCCATGATCATACTGAATGGCGGTGCAGGCTCGAAGGGCCGAATGGCCTACTCCTGCACCTACTTTCTATGTTTTTCTATGTTTCACTTCTTTGTTTTCCTGTGCCCTTAATTGGCACTGTTCTTTGCACGTTAATGCATGCCATCCTTCACCTTCATGTTATCCCTTTTCTCCTTTGACCGCAGCTCTTTAGTTGGTGAAAAGATCTTCTGCTTTCAATGCATGCTGGTATATTTTATTGAGTTAAATTCCTTTTTAAACACCTTCCAATGTTCATTTATTGTCATATTCAGTCATAGCTTTGACCACCCTGTTGTCTGTCTCTGATTCAGGAGATAAAGTAAGCCTTGCCAAGTTGAAGAATCTAATTGTCTGCATGAAGTTATTTATTTGGAGATATAGTGCTGAGTAGGCTCTCCAGCCCTTCAAGGAATGCAACCCCTGAAAGCCCCAATTTAACCTAGTCATGGGACTATTTACAGTGATCAGTTAACCTCCCTGGTTTGTCTGTAGACTGTGGGGGTGAGTAGTTTTAAGTCCCTTGGAATACACATCACTGAAGATCTCACTGGACCATACATACCAGGTATGTGTCAAAAATAGCGCAACAGCGTTTCTTTCACCTCAGGCGACTGAAGAAGTTCGACATGAGCCCCCAAATCCTCAAGACTTGCTATAGGGGCACCATTGAGAGCATCCTGACTGGCTGTATCACCACCTGGTGTGGGAACTGCCCTGACCTTGACTGTTGGGCACTGCAGAGAGTGGTTCAGACAGCCTAGTGCATCTGTGGATGTGAACTTCCCTCCATTGAGGACATTTACAGCAGCAAGTGCAGAAAGGTGGCCTGGAAGATCATCGGGGACACCAGTCACCCCAACCATAAACTGTTTCAGCTGCTTCCATTTGGCAAATGGTACCACAGCATAAAAGTCAGGACCAATAGGCTTATTTCAACAGGATAGCTTCTTTCTATAAGCCATTAGACATAAATTCACATGTCTGTGAAACGGAGACACCTTTCTCCCTTATTAGAGAGAGAGCCTGTGGTATATCGAATATTGGGTGAATGAGTAGTCTTTGGGGTACTGCAAGTCTGTCTTTGCTGTTGCTTTGCTGCACGCTTGAGTGTTCGGTGGTGGGTGCCGATGTGCTATTTGCTGGTGGGGGAGGTGGGAATCGGTGCTTGCTGCTGCTTACGTGGGAGGGAGGGGGAACTGGGGGTTCTTGGGGTTATAACATTTAACTGTCATTCATTCTTTGGGGCACTCCTCTGTTTTCATGGATGGTTACGAGGAAAAAGCATTTCACATGTATATTGTTTACATTTCTCTGACATTAAATGTACCTTTGAATTGCAACGGAGACATAATGCAAAAAATTTTACTGCCTCACGTTGTGGGGTGGATGTAAGATTTAGATAAATTCTAAGTAACAGTAAAGCAGAGCACCCAGGGAAAACCCAAGCATTCCATGAGGAAGGCATACCTCGCCTCCTTACAGATGGCACTGGAAGTGAACTTTGAACTCTGAATCCCCAAGCTGTAATAATGTCGCGCTAACCACCTACTGTGGTGCCAAACCAAAAAGTTCTTTGCTTTTCAGAACTAACATTAAATCGTTCACAGTTTGTGTAGTCTACAATAAATGCTCCCTTGTTCTTCTTTTAAGTAGAGCATTAAATATCTTTTAGGTCATTTATCAGTCTCTATCTGAAGAAAAATAATCTAACAAAACACAGCCGGTAAGGTCAGCTTGTTACTGCAGTCTTTAAAGGAACTCGTTCTTTCGTGTGGTTTCTTTGATCTGAGCACATTTCACAGGCTGATACGTACAAAGGATATTAGCAGTGACCCTCAAACCTCTGTGTAGTTTGACCTCATTGCTAGCAGCTCATGATGTTTGTTACCAGTCTCTTTTGGGGTGGGGGGGGGGGGGGAGGCATAGATTTGTCTCATTGGTGACGCTCCTTGCTGTCTCACTCGTGCATTGGTCAGCCTTCCCACCCGCTCAGGTTCCCAGAGTCGCCTGCTACTTGCTTCCAGGCTTTCTCTCTGTACCCCCCCCCCCCCACCTCCTCCCCCCACTGATCACTCTTCCTCCTGCTTCTCTCCCTCCATAGATCACCCTTTCTCTTTTCTCACTCCATTCCTCCCCCATCTCATTCCTCATGGATCATTCATCCTCACAGTTTCATTCTCCTATAAATCGCTCTCCATCGCCCTCTCCTGGTGATCACACTATCTCACTCTCTGTCCTCCTCGTAGTCTCATTCCCTCAGTAGCCACTCCACAGTGACCCTTATTGGTTCTTTGAAGATGGGATTAGGTTTGGGCTGAGTTCTCTACCTGTGCCTGTCTGACAATCTGCCAGGCTGGAATAACACTAGGGATGACGTAGGAGAACTGCTGGACAATTGCCAAGGATTCTAATTCAAAGAAAAAGCAGCTTCCCTGAGGAAAAGGGAATTTGAGGCTGTGGAGGAAGTAGCAAATAGCCAGTTGATCTCCTAGAATGGATGTGCAGCTACAAGGGGAGACAGTAATGTGGTTGAAACTCCCCTTGGAGGTGGGTGGAGGAATGTAATCACTCGTATCATTTCTTTTTTTCCATCCAGTACAAGGTTGCAATTTTGTTGTTTTCAATGCTTCATGGACCTGTGCCAGTTAGAAAGGTTAACAAATAGAGTGGTCAAAAGGCCCAGCCCACTCACCAGAAAAGCATTTTTCTCAGTCAGTTTGATTGTTGAGTTGTCACTGCAACCACATAGAAGGGTTACAGATGAACTGGGAGCCAGAGTAGGCTACCAGGTTCTTCAGGCCTGTGCTGTTGGATTCTCCTGGTGCTTGGTGAGGTGAAGAGGGAATGAGGCCTCACCTGGGCTGGTGTCTACCTATCACCTGGAGGTGACTCGTTAACTTAGGGCTGTGAGGAACTGCCTACCTGACCTACCATGTGACTACCTCCAGGGAACCTGGTCTGGGATATGGGTTAAGTCGAGCAATGACTGGAGTTAGAGGTTGAGAAGATGAGTCATTGAAAA
Organism: Hemitrygon akajei; assembly: GCF_048418815.1. Lineage (NCBI taxonomy): Eukaryota > Metazoa > Chordata > Chondrichthyes > Myliobatiformes > Dasyatidae > Hemitrygon > Hemitrygon akajei. The sequence continues at coordinate 88,380,709 of NC_133135.1, read as the reverse complement.
TTGCAATTAGCTCAAGTTTGTGAATTAAATGGCTAAAGGTTGCGATTGTTAAAGGTTCATAAAACCTGATCTTTCATCCATTTGTTTAGAAAGTTCCGCAGTTTTCCCTGGATTTTCTTCTCTGTGCTGTAATTAAATTCAACCCCTTGTTCTTTCCTTGTTGCAGCATTGAGTTTGAAGGTGGGGACATTGACCATGACATCAGTCTGGCTGACATGTACAGATGGAAGGTATCAGCGTACGCACCCTGCAGTTCCACATGTACCACAGGTGCCTTTGGAAACACTACAGCCCTTCACTTATACAAGTACAGGGCCTTTAATTGTTCAACCATTTGGAGGGCGGGATTTGGGGCTGATTTATGTTGTTATTGTGCAATGGACAGGCCTCTTATCCCACAGCCAACTGATCAGGTCAAGAGTCAGTAGTCCTGCCAAATCTAAGCGTCAGCAGTGGTGAAAATTAAAAAAAAACAGACACTGCAAATCTGAAATAAAGACAGAAACATTCAGCATGTTAGGCAGTATCGGTGTAAGGAGAAATGTGATTCATGTTTCAGGCCCAAGGCCTCTTGGCAGAACTATAAAAGAAAGATAGAAATTATTTTAAGTTGCAGTGGAGATGGCATGGAGGTTGAGGGATGGATGGGACAAAGGGAATATCTGTGATATGTCTGGCAAGCCAGGAGACTAGAGAAAATCTGTAGACGCTGGAAATCCGAGCAACACACACAAGATGCTGGAGGAACTTGGCAGGCCAGACAGCACCTATGGGGGGCTGGAGAGAAAGTACAGTCAATGTCCTGCTGATGGGTTTTGGCCCGAAACATTGACTGTACTTTTTTTCCATAGATGCTGCCTGGCCTGCTGAGTTCCAGAATTTTGTGTGTGTTATACCAATGGAGAGGCTGCTTTAATTCTCCATCCCACTCCGACTCCATCTTTTCACTATTTCAAGAAGCTCAAGAAACTGCAATTCATCTGCTGTCTGGGCACACGTCAGCCTTCTCAGCTCAATCTCAAATTCTCCAGTTTTGGTAAGCCACTGATCTGCCTATTTTTGCTGGAACTCGTCTATCTTTTGACTTTTGGCTTAAGTTTTTTCTCTCCTTTTCATGTATAGCCTGACCCAGGCATGTTCTGCACCACTGCCATCAAGAACAGATAGACAATGAAGACTAGTCACACACTGAGTGCCCCATGACTCAGCTGTCTTGGCCTCACCCTCTCAGAGCTGTTATGCTTGTCCTTTCCATCCCTCACAGCACTTCCTTTGCAGTTTAAAATCTAACTAGTGGACAGATAAACAGCTAACAGGCTCTAGCGATGTCTGGGACCCAGCATGGAGTGTTAACCGCATTCAGCTGAATGGATGATTTACCCCACTTCTTCCAGAAATTCCCACCATCACAGTCTTCAACCTATTGGATTCACATTTTGTCTGGAAATAGTTGAAAGTACTGGATACTGCATAGTCTATAGGAGCAGACGACATCCTTTTGCTCCAGAATTAGCTGTGCTTCTATGGTAGTAACATTGTTATTAATGTGGAAAATTGCCCAGCAGTGAGACAAATACCACCCAGTCCATCTGCTTGTAGTCACAACTGAGTAATGGAAGGTGTCACAAGCAGTGCTAACAAATAGCATTAACTTTCGGGGCAGAGTCTGAGAAAGTAAAGATAAGATTCCTTTTTGGGTGACCTTCCTACTGGCCCCCTGCTAAGTTTCCAACCTAATGCCATCTCCTGATGTGTACTGCCCTTCCACACATAATAATCTGGATCTCTAAAGTGTAGGTGGGTGTGATGAGGTGGCTGCAGAAAGACAACACTGAGTTCATTGTTCAGAAGCACCACATTTCCTGTTTTATTGTTGTTTGAATCGTAGATTGCCAACGCTGTAGTGAAAGGATTATTTGCATATTTATATTCAGCCATTTGGGATATTTAGATGACCCACAATACTTCAAAGAAATGAAGTACTTCAGAAATCCAGACGGTGTAAAATTATAGAATATGTACTGACTAGTTTATAAGGAGTAAGCTCCCTCAAATGGGAACTGGATGATGTAATGTTTTAGTGATGCGATTCTGGGGGATATACAACCAATGCCTTGAAAACTCCCAAGCTCCAGGCAAGGTCCCAGATGATTGGAAGGTTGCTAGTTTAAAAAGGGAGGCACTGTAGGCAAAAATCAAAGGGTTACAGGGTGGTTACTTTTATCTTTAGGCAAGTTATTGGAAGAGATTGTAAGAGACTATAAATCATTAAATAGACAGGTTGAGATAAATTCGGGGGCAATTAGGACTAGTTAAGGGAAGGCAGTGTCTGACTCTTTGAGGAGGGAGTGAAAGTTGATGAGGATGGTGGCTTTGAGGTTGCCTATGTAGATTTTAGCTAAACTCTGGACATAACCCACTTGATAGGCTAGTCCAAAAATTAAAAACCCATTGGATAAAAGGGAGAGTGACTGGAATCAAAACTGATATAGTGGCAGGAAGCAAAGGTAATGGTGTTTTTGTGACAGGAAATCTTTAGCCATCTAGGTTCACAGCCCTTAGCCTAGAGTAAATTTTAATAATTTAGAATTAAATGTAAAGGCATGAAGAAATTTGCAAATGATACAAATATTGATGGGAAAGTCTACAGGAAAAAAGTGTTTTTTCAGTTAAGCAGAAATATGGTAGATGCAGTTGATTTCAGAGACGTTTAGTATGTCTGAATATCAACCTTAAATATGATACTTAAATGCCCTGTGTGTGCATACTTCCGGGGGGGGGGGGGGGGGGGGGTGGAGAGAGAATGTGGGACATACTGTATTGGATGCCAGGGAAAATTGTTTGACCTTTTAAGAAATATTATCATGGGATCTCTGCTCACCTCAGAAGGCAGACAAAGTCTGGATTTACCACCATATTTGGTAGGGGGAAGGGGAAGTGTCAGTACTGCTGTGTGGTGTCCGTCGAGCTTTGATGATCAGGTCTCAAACCCATAAACGTGACCCCTAGCTGATGTCAGAACAAAGTGTCTAAATGCAACTGATTCGAAGCTGATGGAGCGATGTTGAATGAACTGTAATCCTCTCCTCATTGCAGGGATTACCACTTCTTATGCTATGTGTGTCAGGTATGATGGAGTGGAGGTGGACGAATCTCACTGTGATGCTGTTACCAGGCCCGAGCCAACACACGAGTTTTGTTTAGGAAGGGAATGCCCTCCCAGGTAAGCGATCTGGGTAACTACTCAAATGCAGGTGGATGTTATTTTCCTGTGTGCTGTGGGATTGTCACACCAAATTTGGAGAAGAAGCTGACTCGGGGCCACTTCTGATGAGAGTCAGAGATTTTATTGAAAACCTGGATCAGGCCGTGCTTGCTTTCGGAAGACAGCTAGCTTCATGGATACAGAGGCGTGGAGAGGTACAGCACAGAAGCAACATCTTCGGCCCAACAATTCTGCGATACATGCTCCCATTTTACATTAATAATTTTCTAACCCATTTTATCCTCTCCACTAAAGTTGGTTTCCATTTTTTTGGGAAAAAAATGCAGACATTTGAATCATAGTGGGATTCAGGGTCTCTGCCTTTAGATTATTAGTCTAATTACCCAACCACTACACGTTGTCCTCACAGCTTGCACTGTTGCAGTTTTGATTTGGTGGGTACTTGCTCTGAGCACCTTGAAAGCCATTGAATTTGGAGTCCAGTAGAATTGTTTCTTCCGACGAGGAGGATGAGAGCCCTTGTACTTTTCACTGTCGTTGAAATAACCAAGTTAGGGTGAGGACTCCTTCTCAATCCAGACTTACCTACGTTCCTAGAGGCCTGTGATCTTGAAGACATTTGTTTGAAATTTGAATGGAAGCCAAATTTAGATCAGTGGGACAGAGGACCTAAGGTTGTTGGAACACTAGTTCAGCATGAAAGAAACACCAGCTGAAAGCTTCACTAGCAAAGAGGTGAGGGGCAGCAAGCTGGTTTTCTTTACTCAAGTAACTAAAAATGTTCTTTTTACACAAAGAGCTTTATATGGCCTATTATGGGCTATACTACTACGTTGACTCAGGCCTAGGGGGCTGGCATCGGGTGTGGTTCATGGGCCATGGTTTTTTTTTTAAAGATTATTGGACCTTGATCATCTTCCTACCCGGACAGTTTGGGCTAAGGTGCCCCTGACCTCCCTCTACTCCCCCTGCCCAACCCCTTCCTGCTTCATGAAAGGGAACAGTGGAGAGCAATGTGGAGATTGAATATGCAAGACTGATGTAATTTTGAAATTGGAGAGAGAGTCCGAGGTGGATTTGGGATAGTTGGTGTGCAAAAGTTAAAATTCTTTTAATTGATGCTGGCGTAATTGGGACAAGGTTGCAGAATGTGAAGCCACAGTGATATTCCAGAGGAGATCGAAACCTTGGACATACTGCAGAGATGAATGGAAAGAAATGGTTTGGGAGAACCACTAATGTAGCTAAATGGTGCCACACGGAGACTGCAGATGCTGCAGCCTGAAGCAAGAAAAACAAACCGCTGGAGGAACTCATCAGTTTGAGCAGCATCTATGGAGGGGAATTCCACAGATGTTCCTCCAGCAGTTTGTTGGAACTGTTGATGCTTTCAATTGAGAACCTGGATCAGGACTGAGTGTCGAGTAGGGGCTCCCAACTATTTTTATGCCATGGACCAATACCATTAAGCAAGGGGCCCATGGATCCCAGGTTGGGAGCCCCTGGTGTAGCCCCTGGCACTTAGTGGTATAAAAACGAGGGGTAGAGAAAGTCATTCTCGTGTCACCCTCTCCTTTTCATTAGCAGCTGCCTTTCCGCTCCACTGCTCAACTTGCTGAGCTTTCCCAGCAGTTTGTTATTCAGTAAGTGTTGGTGTAATGACGTTGATTTGGCTGCCTGGGTTTTGATGAGCTATCTAGCCATTATTTCCCTTTTTGAGTTTTTTGAAACAGTTAAGGCCTTTCTTCCTTTCAAGTCTGATCTGCCCATCAGTGAGTTTGAGATGTGCCTGCAGCACAACAACACCTGACTGATTCCTGCAACAGCTGGTTTCACTCTGTCTCTCTTTGTTCCGGACATTATGCAGGTGGGAGACTAGCAGATGGAGTGAGTGTTCACGGACCTGCGGGGAAGGCTATCAGTTCAGGACAGTACGGTGCTGGAAGATGATTGCTCCTGGTTTTGACAGCTCAGTTTATGACGAGTTGTGTGAAGGTGCCGAGCTGACCAGGCCCGTGGAGCGTAAACTCTGCAAAAACAAGGGGTGTGGGCCCCAGTGGGAGGTGTCGGAATGGTCAGAGGTAATCTAGCTTTGGAACGTTATATGAAAAGCCTTTCACAATTTACCATTGTTTATGTCTCACATTAGTCTCTTCCCATACCTGTTCCTGTAATGCTATCAGGAGAGCCTTTGTGTTCTCTCATGTTTACTTTTCTTTTCATTAACTTTTATCTGCACTATAACTGACTGGTGGTGAGTTTCACATACTTGCCATTCTTTGTACAAAGATGATCTTTCTGAATTTCTTGCAAGGTTTGCTGGCATGTAAACTATATTTACAGCCCCTAGTTCTGGTTGTACCTGTTCCCACAGATGAATTGTATCCTTTTGTTGGAAATAATTTGGAAGATGTGTAACTTGGGTGGTTGATGGTTGAGTTGTGGGGCGATCTGGGCAATTTGCTTGCAAATGTTTCTTTGGCATGAGAGGAGATATCGTCAGTGTACTGCTCAGGGGCAGAAATTTGACTGGGCATCAGTGAAAGTATGGGGCATGCAAGAGAACTCCTAGAATTGTGGTTTTCGCAAACAATTCTGTAAACAAACACGTAGTCTTTGATCCTGTTTATGATCCGATGCGGGCAAAATACCAGACACAACGCACAATGCACAACCAATCGGCAGTGGGATTTCCTCCTCACATCATAATTGAAATTCTGAAATGATGACCAATCAGCTGATTGAAAGGTATATACAGCGCACTGACGATGTCTCCCTGCATGGTGGCAAAACGTTTGCAAGTAAATTGCCAAGATTGGAGAACAACTCAACCCTTACACGAGAACATGTATCCTTTTGTAATTTTTAAGACTTTTTTTATAGATGGGAGCTCCCACCTAACATTCTCTTAGTTTTGGTGTCATCTCTTTTGGGCTTTCCTCGGTGTCTGTCTGTTCCTCCCTTTGGAAATGCTTTTAAAAAAAAGTTGCTGTCCATGGCAACGAGGATGAAGGAATATTTGCAGTACTTTGTTTTATTTATCCAATATTGAAACAATTTGTGAAGCAATTTGTACCTCAGAGATTTACAATGTTGTTCAGATTTTTGTTTATCATTCTTGGAGCCAATGGACAAGGGACATTGTAGCCCAGCATGAGATGTCATTTTTTGTTTTTTGCGTAGTAAGTATTAAATTTTAATTGCATTTTCCATTTTCTATTTTTAAAAAATTATCACACCTTTGTGAGTCTGACCTGCTGAGCATGGTTTTCTTATATTCTTTAAAAGCTCAACAGTCCCCACACAGACATTTTGTACACTAATTCACACTGCACAGATCAAATGGCTGTCACTCTCAAACAAATAAGAGCCTTCTATCTCCCTGCACCCAACCTTCTTTCCCTATCACACCTGCTGAAACAGGTTCCACAACCTACACAATAGCATATTCCCAACATAATTACAAAAGGCCTCATAGCTTAATGTGCTGGTCCCTTTTTGGCTCATCCTATAACAGACATTCCCATTGTTCTGTGCATCCCTCCCACATGCTGATGGCTAATGTGCATCTCTGTCTCATCCAATTCTGCTGAAGGGTTGTAAACCTGAGACATTGATCGCTCAGCTTCTCTTGATATAGGCTGACCTGCTGAGATTTTCTAGAATTTTTTGATGGTATTTAAAGAAAATATTGTTCATCCCTATTAGTTCAATGTGTTCACTCTCTGAAGCTGGTACTGTTGACAGTGTAGTTTTGTATATCAGTGAGCTTGGGAAGCTCAGTCTAGAGCAGGGTTTCCCAACCTGGGGTCCATGGACCCCTTTGTTAATGGTAGGGGGTCCATGGCATAAAAAAAGGTTGGACACTTGGTCTAGAGGTTATTCTTGTTCGGCCCTTCCCTGCTTTATGCGATGCTCCCCGTTGGTCAATTTAGAATTTTATATAGTCAGAGAAACCTACAGGGTTACCGAACAAAAGCTAGGTGATGAATTTGAAGTGATTTGATCACCTGGTGGTGGTGTTTTTTTTTTTCAGTTATTGGATTTGACCCTCAACCCTGTATTATTGCCCCACTTTCCGGCCACTTACACAAAGTTGATTGTGGTGTGAAGACCAGCCAAACTGACCCTTTGTTACCTGATTAGCAGCTCTCGAGGCAGAGTAGTGACCGGGGAGAGAGGGTGTGGGGACAGATCCCGAGGCTCCAGATCTGGGACCCACTGATGATCTTCTGACAGCTGGGCACTGCCAGATATCTCCAAACAGGTTTTAAACATTTTTGATCATCGGGTACAATTCATAGGGGTTGAAATAATACATAAAATAAAACTATTATAAAAATAAGTTTAATTGCAAGCTCCTTAAAGCCTGAGATGTTAATTACAAACAGACAAAATACAAGGAGACTGTTTATCTTTCTGTTTGGGGTTAGCTGCCCCATTCAGATGAAAGTAATACATGAACCTTGTTCTGTCTGGTGTAAAGGGAATGGTCAGTGGTGAGCTCACCCACCAGCTCATTGATGGGCAGAGTAGTCCAATCCACTGGCTCCACCCCTCACTTTGTTGGACTTTAGTGGTGAGAAAGCTCAAACCCTATTCTCCCTATGGTTTCCTACTACTTTTCTGGTTGAGGGATCTCCAACTTGTGCATTTAGTTTCCAATGTAATGAGTTCCCAGCAACTGCTGGCCGAACGCAAGCGGTGTGGAGCTGGTAATTGTCCTTCTGCCCTCAGTGTTCAGCCCGGTGTGGGAGCAGAGGAGTGATGAGACGGGAAGTGCGCTGCTCGGTGGAGCCTCGCCTGTGCAATGAGTACACCAAGCCAAGCAACAAGAAGGAGTGCACAGGCCCTCCGTGTGACCGGCGCTGGACTGCATCGGACTGGGGGCCGGTAAGGGCCGTCCCTGATATACGTAACCTTGTTCACTCCAAAACAATCTCCATATTAGTATTGTGTGACCTGCACTGGAGCTGGCATGCATTCATCTTGACACTGTCAATATCAGGAATGAGCTGGAGGTAGAAACGATTGCAATACTTTAAAGCTATTTGATGGGTAAATGGACAGGAGAGGAGTAGAGGGTGACAGGCAAAAGGGATTAGCTCAGATCAGTATCATTGTTGGCATGGTGGGTATGGGCCAACTGGCTGTTTCTATGCTGCAGTCTTAATACCCCAGCCTCATACTTACGCCTTACACTACTGGAACAGAAATCAGGGCAGACACACTGTTGTTGAGATGGGATGGCTGAGATTTTCAATGCCTGCTTTTTCTCGGTGCTTATTAAGGAAAATATGAATGCCAATGAAATTAGGATGATAAGTAGTGAGGTCTTGGAACATTATTATGAAGAGGTATTTGCAGCTAATATGGGAAAATCCCTTGGGCCTGACAAAGTGGACTGCCGGACCTCATGGGAGGCCAGGGTTGAAAATGCAGAGGTCCTTCAGAGGTATTTGCTTCATTGTTAGCCACTGGCCAAGTTCCAGAAGATTGGAGGGTGGCTGATGTCCTTCCATTGTTGAAGGATTCAACTACAGGCCAGTGAACCCGACTGCAGTTGTAGGGAAGTTATTGGATAGAATTCTGAGGGATAAGATCTCCCAACACTTGGATAGTCAAGGCCTGATCCAGATTAGTCAGCATGGCTTTGTACATGGGAGTTCATGTCTGACGAATCTCTTTGAGTTCTTTTAAAGAGTGTAGCTAAGGGGATAAATGAAGTTAAGGCAGTGGACATAGTTCATATGGGCCATAGTAAGGCCTTTGCCAAGGTCTGCTGTGGCATAATTTTAAATACCTCTTATCAAGTCCCCCCTCAACCTTTCTCTGTAACTTAGGTGCTGAAACCCAAGTAACATTCTAGTAAATCTCCTCTGTACTCTCTCTAATTTGTTGACATCTTTCCTATAATTTGGAGACCAGAACTGTACACAGTACTCCAAACTTGGCCTCACCAATGCCTTGTACAATTGTAACATTACATCCCAGCTCCTATACTCAATGCTCTGATTTATAAAGGCCAGCATACCAAAAGCTTTCTTCACCACCCTATCCACATGAGATTTCACCTTCAGGGAACTATGCACCATTATTCCTAGATCACTCTGTTCTACTGCATTCCTCAATGCCCTACCATTTACCATGTATGTCCTATTTTGATTAGTCCTACCAAAATGTAGCACCTCACACTTATCAGCATTAAACTCCATCTGCCATCGTTCAGCCCACTCTTCTAACTGGCCTAAATCTCTCTGCAAGCTTTGAAAACCCACCTCATTAATCACAACACCACCTATCTTAGTATCATCTGCATACTTACTAATCCAATTTACCACCCCATCATCCAGATTATTAATGTAAATGACAAACAATATTGGACCCAGTACAGATCCCTGAGGCACACCACTAGTCACCAGCCTCCAACCTGACAAACAGTTATCCACCACTACTCTCTGGCATCTCCCATCTGTTGAATCCATTTTACTACTTCAATATTAATACCTAATGATTGAACCTTCCTAACTAACCTTCCGTGTGGAATCTGGTCTCAAAGGCCTTACTGAAGCCCATATAGACAACATCCACTGCTTTACCCTCGTCAAACATGACCTTCCACGCACAAATCCATGTTGACTGCTCCTAATCAGACCCTGTCTATCCAGGAAATTATCTATACCATCTCTAAGAATACTTTCCATTAATTTATCCACCATCAGAAGTTGGCATCCATTATTACAGACTCCTGCTTTTCAGGCCAGGCCCGTTTCTCCTTGCTACAGTCATGCGGGAGCTTGAAGACCCACACCTCAAGATTCTATAGCAGATTCTTCCCCACAGTCAGCAGGCTTTTGAACCAACCGAACATCACTCAGACTATATTTCCCTCAACTTGCAGTAATGTGATATGAACATTTTTTACTTTGTGGAGTAAGTTGTGTATAATATATGTTAATTCACACTCATGCAATTTATGTTTGTCTTGTTTGCAATATACTGTGCTGCTGCTGAATGCCAATAGATTTGAACTTGGTTAGGTCTGTTCTCATCTGTTGTCTATCAACATCCATAGTTTCAAGTTTTCATCCATTCAGGCTATTTCACCCTCACCCTCTATCTTCCATCCCTGTATCTCCTACTTGTGGTTTCACCTGCACCCTGCCTTCATCCTGCTGATCTTGTCTTGATCCATCTGTTGGTTTTCTCTTCCCCTTCTCCATGAAAACCTTATCCATGAACCTTCCACATAACACAGTTTTCACCAGAGAGTCCAGTGAAATGGGGTGTACAGTAAGTTTAGTTTGTATCCACTCTAGAGCTGCAGGCATCTCCCGTAATGCCAGTGTTTAATGCACGGTCCCTGCTTGCCCTTGTGAGAGTGGTGTTGCGCTGCCCTTATGAACCTCTGCAGTTGCTGGGTTATGGGTCCTCCCACAATGGGGTGGTGGAGAGCTTGTGAGTATGAACTGCTGACAGGAAGAAAGAGTGCTTTCCAGATCGGGCTGGTATGAGATTTTCAGTTTGCTGGTGTTCTTTGCACTTCTCTCAAAGTTCAAAGTACATTAATTATCAAAAGTATGTATACGTTATACAACCTTGAAATTTGTCTCCTAACAGGCAGCTGTAAAATAAAGAAACCCAAAAGGTTATTGTTCTTCAAAAAGGTAAAGACCATGGAATTACGAGAGGATGTCAGTCTATCCCTAATCCATGACCCTTGAGGTTTTTTGTTGTGAGCATAGGAGAATGAGGGGTGACATAGAGGTGTTTAAAATCATGAGGGGAATAGATGGGGCCAATGAGCACAGTCTTTTTCTCAAGGTTGGAGAATCAAGAACTAGCGAACCTAGGTTAGAAGCAGATTAGTTAATAGGTACCTGAGGGGCAACATGTTATCACTCAGAGGATGTTCAGTATATGGAATGAGCTGCCATAGGAAATTAACATTTAGAAGGCACTCAGAAAGGTGAATGGATAAGAAAGCTATTATAGGCTAAACATGGACAAATGGGATTAGCTTAGATGGGATCTTTGTCAGCATGAGCCTGTTGAGCCGAAGGATCTGTTCTGTACTGTGTGCCTTGGGCACTCTGCTGTTGATGGGCCTCCATCTGCCTGTGTTGACATCTGAGCCTTTCTCTCCCCCCCCCCCCCATTCCGCTGCAGTGTTCGGGAGCTTGTGGTGAGGGTCGGATGATGCGGTATGTGGTTTGCAGAAACAACGAAGGGAAGGTCTTGCCAGATTCACAGTGTGATGCAACAGTGAAGCCTTTGGTGGTACACCCCTGTGGAGATAAAGACTGCCCGCCCCACTGGGTGTCACAGGAGTGGGAGCAGGTAGGTGTTCAGAAATGATGTGTGAACAGTAGGCACTGGTGCACCAGCTGGACCAATGTCAGTGTTGTCTTTGGCTGTGGCAACCCCTTCTTGGGCTCTTGGACTCTTACACTCACTCTGGGACCCCCACCGGAGTCTGAACTGGACATGGGGCACAGGTCAGAATAATGAAAGGAGAATGAGACTGGGATCTATTGGAGGATTCACCCCCACACATTGTTTCTGAAGCCAGTAGTTTGCCACAGATGTCCTGCCCACTAGCTTCCAAAGTTCAAAGTAAATTTTATTATCAAAGTACATATGTTACCATATACAACACTGAGATTCATTTTCTTGTGGGCATACTCGATTTGTAAATCTATAAAATAATAACTATAGCAGAATCAATGAAAGACCATCCAACTAAGGTGTTCAATCAGAATGCAGAAGACGATAAACTGTGCAAATACAAAAAGAAGTAGTATTTATAATAAATAAGCAATAAATATGGAGAACATGAGATGAAGAGATCTTGAAAGTGAGGCCATTGGTTGTGGGAGCAATGCAATGATGGGGCAAGTAAGTTGAATGAATTTATCCCCACTGGTTTAAGAGTCTGATGGTTGAGGGGCACAATTGATGGGTAGACTAGCATTAGCCTGCATGCTTCAGCGGGAGACATGGATCACTCAGAGATAGCCTGCATTTTTTTTGAAGGGATCAGCACTGGAGAAAGTTATCTTTAAAGAATGGCGTGCCACAGGACTCCATGGTGTACAGGACCCATTTCTCTGACCAGATAAATGGATGTACCTCCAGTAAGGATCTGTCCATGGTAATCAGCCATTAGCTCAGCTTGAATGGGAGGCGTGAGCATTCTGAGATTTGATGACAGCTAGTTGGGATGTGACTGAAGTCTCAGTCCGTAGATGTTGCCTCATGGTTGTGTTCAACACTCTGGTAATGGCCCACCTTACCCATGCCGGAGGACACAATATAACTAGCATTCAATTCCCAATGTCTCCTCTGGGCTATGTGGCTCTAATGCGAGTCCCATTGACTGGAATTTGCGGGACCTCAACCACTGGGTACTGAGATCTGGCCTCCGGTGTCCCTGCCCTGGCAGTGGACCATGTGCTCTTTGAGTTACGGGCATGAAATCAGTCAGCAGTAGCTGCTTGACCTGATGTTTTCCACTCACCACTGGTCTAGGGAATTGCACAGTTGCTGAAATAATGGTAAAGACTTCACAACATGAGTTTTGTGTGTATCCTACAGTGGGTCAAACAGCTGCATCTCAACTCCAGGGGAGGTCTTCCAGCAGTTGATTAGTCCCTGAGAGTCTGGGCGGAGTGATGTCTAGAACCATGGCGAGGGAGGGGTGGATACGACGTTGCAGATCTGAGGTGGGCTGGTAGATGGAAACAACCTTATCCCTGTAGCCTAACAATTGAGCACACTCTCCCAGTCTTGTTGTACTTTGACTTTGAAATGTTTTTCCTTGGACAGTTGAAGTTGAGTTTATTTTCAAAAGCACAAGTACGTTTGTGCACAGATGCAGAGAAAAAAAATCAGAAACCTAACATTCACAAGTAGAATATAAACTTGACAATTTTACAAGGAAGAACACAATTAGAACAGAAAAAAGTCCACTTTAGTACAAAGTGATCAAAATGGTCAGGGTTTGAAGGACTGGGTTAGCATTCGGGGTTGTGCAGGTTGGTTCAAGAACTGAATGGTTGAAAGGAAGTAGCTGTTCCTGAACCTCATGGTGTGAAACTTTAAACTTGTGTACCTCCTGCCCTATGGTAGCTGCAGGAGCTGAGGTTTCACACCACGAGGTTCCAAGGCAGATGGCAGAGCCAGCTTTGATTGATGACGGATGGATATTTGGGCCCACCACAAAATAATTTTTGTTGGTTTTTATTTAGGATCTTACCAATAAGCCAGCCATGTTGGAGTTGTACAGCATGGAACTCTAATCCTTCTGCACAAATTATCAACCACCCATTTACAATAATTATACACTTCTGCCAGATTCTACCATTCACCTGCCTGCCAGGTGAAATCCAAGTGCAGATTGTTCACAGATGTCTCCCAGTATCAGGATTGAACCCAGGTCTGCGGCGATCTGAAGTAGTGGAGCTACATTGCAGAGCTGGGTTACAAAACGTGTTAATGATGGCTCTGATATTCTGATGGGGTTGCTGTAGTGTTCTGATAGAGCTGCTGGGTGAGTGCTGCTTTGACGTTGAAAGAGATGATCTGTGACTCAGTTGATGGCTCTCGGGCTCCCTCTGGTGTTGTCGGGATCAACTGACTTCAATAAATGGCTGACCTCCCGTTTCAGTGTAATGCTACTTGTGGTCGAGGCAGGAAGACCCGAAGGATTTTGTGTGCCGGCTTGGAAAACGGAATTTACAAGGAGTACGAGGAGAGACAATGCAGACACACCAAGAAGCCTGATGAGGAGGCTGCCTGTTTTGAGAGGCCCTGTTCAAAGTGGTTCAAAACCTCCTGGTCGCAGGTGAGCAAACTCAGTGGTTAAAAGTCTGATTCAAACAACTCTCTGAGAGTTCAGAGGCAAAGTAACTGTTCCCACCAACAGGGGGGCAATCAAAGCCCATGAGGAGTTTGGGTTAAACCTTAAAGCTAGAACTTGGCTGTTTAGGAGTGAAATTGGCAAAACATCTAGTCTGCTGTGGATTCTGCCTGATTGGGTGACGCTGATATTACAGGGATGGATTCTGTAGAGTTTTGTTGGGTCACTATTTCAAGGTTACAGAGTACAGGCCAATGACTTTTTGCAGTTCGGATTAATGATCATTCATTTGGGTGGTGGGACAGGCTTATGAAGCATTTTCCCTCTCTTGTTTCCCACCCTCCTCATCCTCCACACCTGATCTTCACCTCTTCCCCCCCCCCCCAGTGGGAATTGTGTGAAACACAGAATCTCAGATCATTGGCCCTGATACATTAACACTCACTCACATACCACACCATTGCTGCTTATTCTGGCCAGCTTTTTAAACTGAGGCTGTTAATGGAGAAAGAATGAGGATTGGGTTGAGGGGATGGATGGAAGATTAGGGTGTACCTGGGCATGGTGTGAAATGTGTCACTGAATTGGCTGGACGGAAGATTAGGGTGTACCTGGGCATGGTGTGAAATGGGTCACTGAATTGGCTGGACGGAAGATTAGGGTGTACCTGGGCATGGTGTGAAATGGGTCACTGAATTGGCTGGACGGAAGATTAGGGTGTACCTGGACATGCTGTGAAATGGGTCACTGAATTGGCTGGACAGAAGATTAGGGTGTACCTGGGCATGGTGTGAAATGGGTCTCTGATTTGGCTGGACGGAAGATTAGGGTGTACCTGGGCATGGTGTGAAATGGGTCACTGAATTGGCTGGACGGAAGATTAGGGTGTACCTGGGCATGGTGTGAAATGGGTCACTGAATTGGCTGGACGGAAGATTAGGGTGAACCTGGACATGCTGTGAAATGGGTCACTGAATTGGCTGGACGGAAGATTAGGGTGTACCTGGGCATGGTGTGAAATGGGTCTCTGATTTGGCTGGACGGAAGATTAGGGTGTACCTGGGCATGGTGTGAAATGGGTCACTGAATTGGCTGGATGGAAGATTAGGGTGTACCTGGGCATGGTGTGAAATGGGTCACTGAATTGGCTGGACGGAAGATTAGGGTGTACCTGGGCATGGTGTGAAAGGTGTCACTGAATTGGCTGGACGGAAGATTAGGGTGTACCTGGGCATGGTGTGAAAGGTGTCACTGAATTGGCTGGATGGAAGATTAGGGTGTACCTGGGCATGGTGTGAAAGGTGTCACTGAATTGGCTGGACGGAAGATTAGGGTGTACCTGGGCATGGTGTGAAATGGGTCACTGAATTGGCTGGACGGAAGATTAGGGTGTACCTGGGCATGGTGTGAAATGGGTCACTGAATTGGCTGGATGGAAGATTAGGGTGTACCTGGGCATGGTGTGAAATGGGTCACTGAATTGGCTGGATGGAAGATTAGGGTGTACCTGGGCATGGTGTGAAATGGGTCACTGAATTGGCTGGATGGAAGATTAGGGTGTACCTGGGCATGGTGTGAAATGGGTCACTGAATTGGCTGGATGGAAGATTAGGGTGTACCTGGGCATGGTGTGAAATGGGTCACTGAATTGGCTGGATGGAAGATTAGGGTGTACCTGGGCATGGTGTGAAAGGTGTCACTGAATTGGCTGGACGGAAGATTAGGGTGTACCTGGGCATGGTGTGAAATGGGTCACTGAATTGGCTGGATGGAAGATTAGGGTGTACCTGGACATGGTGTGAAAAGGGTCACTGAATTGGCTGGACGGAAGATTAGGGTGTACCTGGGCATGGTGTGAAATGGGTCACTGAATTGGCTGGACGGAAGATTAGGGTGTACCTGGGCATGGTGTGAAATGGGTCACTGAATTGGCTGGACGGAAGATTAGGGTGTACCTGGGCATGGTGTGAAATGGGTCACTGAATTGGCTGGATGGAAGATTAGGGTGTACCTGGGCATGGTGTGAAATGGGTCACTGAATTGGCTGGACGGAAGATTAGGGTGTACCTGGGCATGGTGTGAAATGTGTCACTGAATTGGCTGGACGGAAGATTAGGATGTACCTGGGCATGGTGTGAAAAGGGTCACTGAATTGGCTGGACGGAAGATTAGGGTGTACCTGGGCATGGTGTGAAATGGGTCACTGAACTGGCTGGACGGAAGATTAGGGTGAACCTGGGCATGGTGTGAAATGGGTCTCTGATTTGGCTGGACGGAAGATTAGGGTGTACCTGGGCATGGTGTGAAATGGGTCTCTGATTTGGCTGGACGGAAGATTAGGGTGTACCTGGGCATGGTGTGAAAAGGGTCACTGAATTGGCTGGACGGAAGATTAGGGTGTACCTGGGCATGGTGTGAAATGGGTCACTGAATTGGCTGGACGGAAGATTAGGGTGTACCTGGGCATGGTGTGAAATGGGTCTCTGATTTGGCTTGTCGGAAGATTAGGGTGTACCTGGGCATGGTGTGAAATGGGTCACTGAATTGGCTGGATGGAAGATTAGGGTGTACCTGGGCATGGTGTGAAATGGGTCTCTGATTTGGCTGGACGGAAGATTAGGGTGTACCTGGGCATGGTGTGAAATGGGTCACTGAATTGGCTGGATGGAAGATTAGGGTGTACTTGGGCATGGTGTGAAATGGGTCACTGAATTGGCTGGATGGAAGATTAGGGTGTACCTGGGCATGGTGTGAAATGGGTCACTGAATTGGCTGGATGGAAGATTAGGGTGTACCTGGGCATGGTGTGAAATGGGTCACTGAATTGGCTGGATGGAAGATTAGGGTGTACCTGGGCATGGTGTGAAATGGGTCACTGAATTGGCTGGATGGAAGATTAGGGTGTACCTGGGCATGGTGTGAAATGGGTCACTGAATTGGCTGGACGGAAGATTAGGGTGTACCTGGGCATGGTGTGAAATGGGTCACTGAATTGGCTGGATGGAAGATTAGGGTGTACCTGGGCATGGTGTGAAATGGGTCACTGAATTGGCTGGACGGAAGATTAGGGTGTACCTGGACATGGTGTGAAATGGGTCTCTGATTTGGCTGGATGGAAGATTAGGGTGTACCTGGGCATGGTGTGAAATGGGTCACTGAATTGGCTGGATGGAAGATTAGGGTGTACCTGGGCATGGTGTGAAATGGGTCACTGAATTGGCTGGATGGAAGATTAGGGTGTACCTGGGCATGGTGTGAAATGGGTCACTGAATTGGCTGGATGGAAGATTAGGGTGTACCTGGGCATGGTGTGAAAGGTGTCACTGAATTGGCTGGACGGAAGATTAGGGTGTACCTGGGCATGGTGTGAAATGGGTCACTGAATTGGCTGGACGGAAGATTAGGGTGTACCTGGGCATGGTGTGAAAAGGGTCACTGAATTGGCTGGACGGAAGATTAGGATGTACCTGGGCATGGTGTGAAAAGGGTCACTGAATTGGCTGGACGGAAGATTAGGGTGTACCTGGGCATGGTGTGAAATGGGTCACTGAACTGGCTGGACGGAAGATTAGGGTGAACCTGGGCATGGTGTGAAATGGGTCTCTGATTTGGCTGGACGGAAGATTAGGGTGTACCTGGGCATGGTGTGAAATGGGTCTCTGATTTGGCTGGACGGAAGATTAGGGTGTACCTGGGCATGGTGTGAAAAGGGTCACTGAATTGGCTGGATGGAAGATTAGGGTGTACCTGGGCATGGTGTGAAATGGGTCACTGAATTGGCTGGACGGAAGATTAGGGTGTACCTGGGCATGGTGTGAAATGGGTCTCTGATTTGGCTTGTCGGAAGATTAGGGTGTACCTGGGCATGGTGTGAAATGGGTCACTGAATTGGCTGGATGGAAGATTAGGGTGTACCTGGGCATGGTGTGAAATGGGTCTCTGATTTGGCTGGACGGAAGATTAGGGTGTACCTGGGCATGGTGTGAAATGGGTCACTGAATTGGCTGGATGGAAGATTAGGGTGTACTTGGGCATGGTGTGAAATGGGTCACTGAATTGGCTGGATGGAAGATTAGGGTGTACCTGGGCATGGTGTGAAATGGGTCACTGAATTGGCTGGATGGAAGATTAGGGTGTACCTGGGCATGGTGTGAAATGGGTCACTGAATTGGCTGGATGGAAGATTAGGGTGTACCTGGGCATGGTGTGAAATGGGTCACTGAATTGGCTGGATGGAAGATTAGGGTGTACTTGGGCATGGTGTGAAATGGGTCACTGAATTGGCTGGATGGAAGATTAGGGTGTACCTGGGCATGGTGTGAAATGGGTCACTGAATTGGCTGGATGGAAGATTAGGGTGTACCTGGGCATGGTGTGAAATGGGTCACTGATTTGGCTGGATGGAAGATTAGGGTGTACCTGGGCATGGTGTGAAATGGGTCACTGAATTGGCTGGATGGAAGATTAGGGTGTACCTGGGCATGGTGTGAAATGGGTCACTGAATTGGCTGGACGGAAGATTAGGGTGTACCTGGGCATGGTGTGAAATGGGTCTCTGATTTGGCTGGATGGAAGATTAGGGTGTACCTGGGCATGGTGTGAAATGGGTCACTGAATTGGCTGGATGGAAGATTAGGGTGTACTTGGGCATGGTGTGAAATGGGTCACTGAATTGGCTGGATGGAAGATTAGGGTGTACCTGGGCATGGTGTGAAATGGGTCACTGAATTGGCTGGATGGAAGATTAGGGTGTACCTGGGCATGGTGTGAAATGGGTCACTGATTTGGCTGGACGGAAGATTAGGGTGTACCTGGGCATGGTGTGAAATGGGTCACTGAATTGTCTGCTGCTTGAGATTTCTTTCTACCCCTTCACTGCTGGTCAACATGGAGTGTTGGGCTGAAGAGGTTTTGTGCTGTGCAGCTTTTTGACTTCATGCAGGATAGCTTTAGACATGGGGTTCTCAATCAGCCACTATTCCTCACCTTTGGACAATGTAAGCTGCAATGCTGCTGCTGTCCTCTGGCAGATTAACATTGCCACTGGCTGCCTTAACTTGCTGTGTGCTGATGCTGACTGGAGTGGTCAGCCTGCACTGTCACTTCATAATGTTCACCTTGTTACTGTTTGCTCACAACGTCAGCACCTTCCCAGCCAAGTGTGAATAGAATTATTATGCCAACTGTGTGCCTGATTCAAATTCAAGTAAAAAATTAACAACAAGTCAAGTTAAGTCACTTTTATTGTCATTTTTACCATAACTGCTGGTACAGTGCATAGTAAAAATGAGACAACATTTTCCAGGACCATGGTGTTACATGACATAGTACAAAAACTAGTCAGAACTACTTTAAAAAAAAATCCAACAACACAGAGAAAGCTACACTAGACTACAGATCTACACAGGACTGCATAAAGTGCACAAAAACAGTGCAGGCATTGCAATAAATAATAAACAGGACAATAGGGCAAGGTGTCAATCCAGGCTTCGGGTATTGAGGAGTCTGATGGCTTGGGGGAAGAAACTGTTACATAGTCTGGCCATGAGAGCACGAATGCTTCAGAGCCTTTTCCCAGATGGTAGGAGGGAGAAGAGATTGTATGAGGGATGCAATAGGTCCTTCATAATGCTGTTTCCTTTGCGGATGTAGTGTGTAGTGTAAATGTCTGTGATGGTGGGAAGAGCGAACCTGGTGATCTTCTCAGTTGACCTCACTATCTGCTGCTGGGTCTTGCGATCTGAGAGTGCAATTTCCGAACCAGGCAGTGATGCAGCTGCTCAGGATGCTCTCAATACAACCCCTGTAGAATGTGATGAGGATGGGGTGGGAGATGGACTTCCCTCGGCCTTCGCAGAAAGTAGAGACGCTGCTGGGCTTTCTTTGCTATGGAGCTGGTGTTGAGGGACCAGGTGAGATTCTCTGTCAGGTGAACACCAAGAAATTTGGTGCTCTTGACGATCTCTACCGAGGAGCCGTCAATGTTCAGTGGGGAGTGGTCGCTCTGTGCCCTCTCAGCACAGAGCTCTCGGCACAGTCGGCATCAGGCAGTGTTGTAGAGCATGCGTACTCCATATCCTGATCTTGCCATCAGAGTTGACTCACAGTTTGGATTAGAACCCCCTATTAGAACCATGAGCTTCTATTTCCACCCTGGTAATGTCCTTCACTCAGCTTTTTACCTCTGCTGAATGATCCTTGCTTACTACAACACAAAGTGATTTGGCCCATTGGACCCATGCAGTCATTCAGCAGAGGAATGCCATCGATCCCATTTCCCACCTCCCCCTTCCCCCTCCTCTTCCTTTTACCCCTGCAGCTTCTCTCTGCAGCTTCTCCCCTCATGATTGTTTTAGTTGCATTCTGTAGGTTTTTAAAAACTTCCCAATCATCTGTCTTCCTGTTAATTTTTGCTTTGTTGTATGCCCTCTCTTTTGCTTTTACATTAGCTTTGACTTCCCTTGTCAGCCACAGTTGTACGATTTTGCCATTTGAGTATTTCTTTGTTTTTGGATTACACCTATGCTGCACCTTCCTCATTTTTCCCCGAAATTCAAGCTATTGCTGCTCTGCTGATATCCCTGCCTACATCTCTTTCCAATTTACTTTGGCCAATTCCTCTCGCATACCATTGTAATTTCCCTTACTCCACTAAAATACTGCTATGTAAGACTTTACTTTTTTTCTTATCAGATTTCAAGTTGAACTCCATATTGTGATCACTACCTCCTATGGGTTCCTTTACCTTAAACTCCCTGATTGCCTCCAGTTCATTACATTACACCCAATCCAGTTTAGCTGATCCCCTAGTTGGCTCAATGACAAACTGCTCTAAAAAGCCATCTTGCAGGCATTCAACAAATTCACTCTCTTGAGATCCATTTCCCAATTGACCTGTATTTTAAAATCTCCCGTGAGTATCATAACATTGCCCTTTTGACACTCCTTTTCTATTTCCTGTTGTAATCTGTAGTCCACATCTCAGCTACTGTTTGGAGTCTGTATATAACTGCCACCAGGGTCCTTTTACCCTTGCAACTCAACCCACAAGATTCAACATCTTCCAATCCTATGTCACGTCTTTCTAATGATTTGATGCCATTCTTTACCTGCAGAGCCACACCATCCCCTCTGCCGACCTTTCTATCCCTCCAATACAATGTGTAACCTTGGATATTCAGCTCCCACTTACAACTAGTGATGGCCACAATATCATACCTGACAATCTGTAAAAGTGCAACAAGATCATCCACCTTATTTCTAATACTCCGTGCACTTTGAGTACTGTATTGGCTGCCCCTTTTGATTCTGCATCCCTAATGCACTGATACTGTCCCTGCTGGCTGCAATTTTGTCCTGTCATTTGCCTGCCCTTCCTGACTGACTGACTGCATGCTACCTTTGCTTTTTGTGTAGCCATCCATCCCATCTTGAGTCCCTTCACTTCGGTTCCCACCCCCCTGCCAAGTTACCTGCACTTGGATGTAGTTGTCAGTAACCAAATTTGGGATGAAGCTGGAGTACCCAGAGGAAATCTGTGGTCACAGGGCTGAATTGTAAAGTTCAGCCAGATAGCACCCAAGTTTTCATCAGAGCTGGGGGAAGTCGCATAGATAGCACTACCTGCTGCATCAACATGCCTTCTCTCTCTCTCCACACCCCCCCATCTGCACCACCCATCAAGTTCTCTGTACTCGTGGGCAATCTTTTCCCTATCTAGAGAGCTCTGGCCATTCCCTAACCCAACCATATGTTTCCTACCCATCACTGCTGACTCACCTTGGCTGTTGCTGGTGCTCAATTTTCAAGTGCTCATCATCCATTCAGATTCATGGTCAGAATCAATTTGCATAGAAACAGGCCCCTCGGCCCATTCTCATCATGCTGACCATCTATACTAATCCTGTTTACCAGCTCTCGGGCCATTGCCATCTGTACCTTAGCAATTCAAATGTTCATCCTAAAGTATTGAGAGTCCATATGTTAACACCCTCTCAAATGTTCCAGACCCTAACCACATGCACTGATCGGCACCATTTTGCTTCCAGTGAGATGGCACTGATAAGTGATGATTCTTTGCGTGCAAATCAGATGGAAATCATGGAATATTCCCACAGGACTACTACAGCTGAAATCCACAGTCACATCCGTGGGTACTTCAGTAAGCCGTATAAGTTTAAGACGTTTAAAAAAAAAAATCTATTAATACTCAAAATTGACAAAACTTGGATGGCATTCTCTGGTTGTGAATGCAGCTCCCCTTTCCGAAAACAGAGGTGGAAGTGGCACGCTAGTCTACTAGTATGATTGAAATGCTGAGGCCTTAGAGCCGCACGCTCAACAATCCTGCTGCAAATGTACAGTCTCTGGAACACGAAACTGAAGACCTCAGAGCAAGTTTGCAGTACCAGAGGGATATCAGGGACTGCTATATACTTCGCTTCACCAAAACATGGCTATCACCTGCCACTTCTGATGCAGCACTGCAACCTGACAGCTTTGCCATTATCTGCAAAGACAGGACTTCTCAGTCTTTTAAAAGTAGGGGAGGGGGAATATGCTTCGTGATCATCATCATGGTGCACCAACATGACGGTTGTGTTTGTCTTGCTCACCTGCAGCAGAGGGAGTTTTCTGCCATCATCCTAGTGGTGGTGTCCATTCCAACTCAGGCCAACTTCAGGCTGGCACTGGAGGAGCTGAGCAGGCATGAAACAGCGCAAGGATGCTTCCTCTATCCTTGTGGGGAGAGGGGAGGATCTCAGCCAGGTCAGCTTGAAGAAGTCACTGAATTACTACCACCAACATATCACCTGTGGAACCAGAAGAACAAACACACTTCCCTGCTGTTATACCACCATCAAGAATGCTTATCATGCTATCCCACGCACACACTTTGGAAAGTTCGATCAGCTGGCTGTACTTCTATTCCTGGCATATAGGCAAACACTAAAGACCACAGCACCAGTAGTGAGGACCAAGAAGGTATGGTCAAGGGAGGAGGAGGAGTGCTTATTGGATTGCTTTGAGTCTGTGGACTGGACAACATTCAGGAGTTCAGCTATGAATTTGAATGAATATGCCAAATTTGTCACTGACTTCACCAAGACCTGTGAATGAATGTGTACCTTTGAGAACATACTGGACATACCCAAACCAAAAGCAGTGGATGAACCAGGAGATTCATCGTGGGCTGAGAGCTAAATCTCTTGCATTCAAGACTGGTGATCTAGAACTATACAAGAAGTACAGGTATGACCTACAGAAGGCTATTTAAGAGTGAAAAAAACAATTCCAGTTGAGGTTAGAGACAGAATCAAACCCATGTCCTGCAAACCCTGCCAGACTGGGCATTACTTCCTACAAAACAGAGCCTAATATCACGATTAGCTGTGATGCTTCACTCCCAGATGAACTCAGTACCTTTTATGCATGCTTTGAAAGGGAGAATAAAACAACACTTGTGTGAATCCCTGCAGCATCTGATGACCCTGTGATCTCTGTCTCAGAGGCCAACGTTAGAATATCTTTCAAGAGGGTGAACCCATGCAAGAGGTTGTACCCGATGGTGTACGTGGTAGGGCTCTGAAAACCTGTGCTAATCAACTGGTGGGAGTGTTCAACTATATCTTCAGTCTCTCACTGCTGTAGTCAGAGGTTCCTACCTGTTTGAAAAGGGCAATAATTATACCAGTGCCCAAGAAGAGCAGGGTGAGCTGCCTCAATGACTATCACCCAGGTGCACTCACATCTACTGTGATGAAGTGCTTTGAGAGGTTGGTCATGGCTAGAATCAGCTCCTGCCCAAGCAGGGACCTGGACCCACTACAACTTGCCCTTTGCCACAACAGGTTTACAGCAAGTGCGATATCACTGGCTCTCTATCCGGACTTGGATCATATGGACAATAGAAATACCTACTTCAGACTGCTGTTTATTGATTACAACTCAGCATTCAACACAATCATGCCCTCAGTTCTAATCAACAACCTTCAAATCCTGAGCCTCTACCTCCCTCTGCAACTGGATCCTTGACTTCCTCACTGGGATATCACAGTCTGTGTGGATCAGAATTATCCTGTTCCTTGATAACATTCATCACTGGCACGTCACAAGGATGCATGCTTAGCCCACTGCTCTACTCTATACCCATGATTATGTGGCTAGGCACAGCTCAAATGCCATATATAAATTTGCTGATGACAGAACGGTAGTTGGCAGAACTTCAGATGGTGACGTGGAAACGTACAGGAATGAGATAGATCAGCTGGTTGAGTGGTGTTGCACCAAGAACCTTGCTCTCAACATCACTAAGACCAAGGAGTTGATTGTGGACTTCAGGAAGGATAAGTTGAGGGAATTACACCAGTCCTTGTTGAGGGATCAGCAGTGGATAGGTTGAGCAGTTTCAAGTTCCTGGTATCAACATCTCGGAAGGTCTATCCTGGGCCTAACATATTGATGCAGTTACAAAGAAGACACAATAGTGGATATATTTCATTATGAGTTTGAGGAGATTTGGTATGTCACCAGAGGCACTTGCAAATTTCTACAGATGTACATTCTAACGGGTTGCATCATCATCTGGCATGGTGGGGCCACGGCATGAGATTTGAAACTGCTGCAGAAAGTTGTAAACTCAGCCGGCCCCATCATGGGTACTAGCCTCCCCAGCACCGATAACATCTTCAAAGGGTGAGACTTCAAAAAAACAGCATCCATCATTAAGGATCCCCATCACCCAGACCATGTCCCTTCTCATTGTCCCTTCTCATTGCTCCATCAAGGGGCTTGAGGACACGCATTCAAAGTTTCAGGAACAGCTTCTTCCCCCTTTGTCAGATATCTGAATGGACAGTGAATCCATGAACACAACCTCAGTTCTTTTTCCCCTCTCTTTTTGTGCTACTTATTTAATTTTCCTATGTATTATAATTTATAGTTTAACAAAAATTATGGATTGCACTGCAGTGCTTCCAGAACACAATAAATTTCATGACGCATGCCAGTAATATTAAACCCGATTCTGAAAAAGAAATCTATATATTAAAGTTTCTTCCAGGTATAAAATATAAATCTTCCTTGTATCCCTCTAACCATTTTCTTGTTATAGGTAACTTTACATTTGCGCCCCTCTTGAATTTGAATGCCTCTCAGCCTTCTGTACTGTTCTTGTCCGTCCTTTTGTCCTGATGCAACGTGTTGTTTAATATTGTTGCTTAGAAAAGATGTGGAGTGAATAGGTGAGGGGGAAAATTAGTGGGAAATCAGATTGTTCTGTGAGTTGGCATAGACCCCATGGGCTGGAATGTTCTCCTCTATGTCTCAGAGAAATGTGAAGAATAAGAAATATGACATTTTTATTATGTTAATATTTTAAAATGTAAATCTGAATTCCATATTTAATATATTCTCTGGCTAGTGTGAGAGTGCTTTACTTGACGGTAAGAATCTAAAATCTTCGATATGTGTGGTGGAAATAGACCAATATTGGAAGATTTTAAGTATCTGATAAATGCTGATACCAGACCAAAGGTCTTTTCTTGGCATTTCCACCCTTTATTCTGATGGCATATTTAAGTACAGGATCATTGGCACACCGTTTGCTTAAGGAGATTATTGGAAAATTAAATGGCTACAGTTTGCATTTACAGAAGGCAACCTGCAGATGGCAGTGTACTATGACTAACACTGATCTCATTCTGGCACAGTGCAGTAAGACTTGTGGCAGTGGTGTCAAAGTTCGGGAGGTGAAATGTTACCAAGGCGATGAGATTGGACAAGGATGTGATCCATCCACAAAACCAGAGACAAAAGAGACCTGTGAAGTTCAACCCTGTCCTACAGATGCACCAGGTAAGATCACAGCAGCTAAAGGTCTACAATATCAATCCAGTTCATGCCCAGACATCAAATACCAACCCAATTCACACCCCGACCTGAGTTCAATTCATTAATGTACCACAAGGACCTGAAACATCAATTACTGGCCTGAATTACCAATCTAGTTCACTACCAGTAGCTTAATCACCAACACATTTTACACCTTGTGTGAATCAAACCAATTCAAGTTGAAGTTCAAACTTATTGTTATTCAAATATACACATGTATACTGCCCAATGAAACAATGTTCCTCCAGACCAAGGTGCACACTGCAGTACATAGAACTCACACGCAACAGGGAAAGTAATATTACCACAAA
The DNA here is from genome assembly GCF_048418815.1 of Hemitrygon akajei. Taxonomy (NCBI): domain Eukaryota; kingdom Metazoa; phylum Chordata; class Chondrichthyes; order Myliobatiformes; family Dasyatidae; genus Hemitrygon; species Hemitrygon akajei. The sequence goes on along the minus strand of NC_133135.1, from coordinate 88,354,419 downwards.
TATGTTAACAATAATAAAATATATTCCAGAAGATTGACATTTGGCATAAGCTGCATTTACGACTCAAGTTAAAAAGTAAATAGTAAGCTACTAGGGCTCCATAAGTGATGAGATCTGAGTGGTGGCAGGGAGTTCAGTCGTCTCATGGCCTGGGAGAAGAAGTTGTTTCCCCTGTGAACAGTGCTTGTCATAATGCTGCAGTACCTTCTGCTTGATGGTAGGGGGTCAAGAGATTGTGGCATGGAAGGGAGGGGTTACTGACAGTGCTAAGGGCCCTGCATATGCAGCGCTCCTAATAAATATCTCTGATGGTTGGAAGAGGGACCTCAATGATCCTCTCCACAGTCCTCACAATCCTTTGTAGGATCTTGCAGTCAGATGCTTTGCAATTCCCGTACCAGACTAGTGATGTAGCTGGTTAGGACATTAGCAATGGTGTTCCTGTAAAAATTTGTTAGAATGGGGTGGGGGTGGAGGGGGTTGAGCCTCGCTCACCTCAGTCTCCTCAGGAAGTGGAGATGCTGCTGTGCTTTCCTGAGTGCAGATGTGGTGTTGAGGGTTCAGGTGAGATAGTCCACGACGTAGGCATGAATCGCCGATCAAATTTACAACAAGACCTGAATTACCAATCCAGCTTGCACTCACCACGAATCATCAATTCACACCCCATCGTGAGCTGCCAATCCAATTCATAGTCCTGTATTAAATCGTCATTTCCTATTGAATCCTGCTGATAGCATCCAGGCCTGGTGTCTTGCACCCTTGATCACCTCAGTGCTTTTGTGTGCTGCAGCAAATGTTTCTCTCTTTATTTTATTAATTCATTGTTTCCGATTCCAAGGAACACTCTAGCATTGATCAGGATGATGAAATGCCAGCTGTGTAATTAACATTACAGGAAGGGCCTACCTTTTGTGCAGCTGCCCTTTGAGTGCTTCATTGTCAAGCCCTACAGTGTGTCTTGGCCAGTCTGTTGTTGTTGAGACACAGGGCAGCTAAAACTCAATACCTGGAGCATATTTCCACACCAAAAGCTACGTAAAGCAACACTATCACTGCTTAAAAATCCAATTCCCATTGAAGATGCTGAACAGGCTATTTAACTACAACACTGGATTGAGTTCTTACTGCAGAGTTTATTTTGATAGGATTACTGTTCCCAAGAATACACAGAGGTTATTTGTGCTCTCTGGAGTATGCACTCTCTGTGTGGCAAGTTTAAAGCTGGCATTATATCATCTGATTATGTACTAGGTTGCTCTGGGATCATTTAAAAATGAAAAATGTTGTTTAGTCTAGTGCTCAACCTGCATTCTGTGGACTTGGTAATGGAAGGTGATTGGGTGGTTTGGGGAATAACAGAGGGAGTGGAAGGGATAATAGTGGTTTTGCAGGGAAAGAGGTAAATGAGGGGCATGGTGGCACAGATGGCAGAACCATTGCATCACAATACCAGAGACCCAGGTTCAGTTCTGGTCTGGTGCTGTCTTTGTGAAGTTTGCATGCTCTCCCTGTGGCTGGGTAGGTTTCTTCCGGTTGCTCCACTATCCCCCCTCCCAAAGATGTGGGGCTCAGAAAGTTAATCAGCCACTAGTGGTAGAATCCGGGGGCAGTTGGTGGGAATATGTGGAGAACAAAATCTGGAACTAATACAGGATTGGCGTAAGTGGGTAGTTGATAGTCGGTGCAGACTCAATGGGCCAAAGGACAGGGTTTCTATGCTGTACATTTCAATGACCTTGTGGCATGATCAGTGGATAGCAAATCAACCTCTGATTCTAATGTGAAATCTCAACCTCATTTGTTTACCCCACAGATGACAACTGTCAGGATAAAGTGACGGCCAATTGTGCTTTGGTGCTGAAGGTGAAGCTGTGCACACACTGGTACTACAGGAAAGCCTGCTGCAGATCTTGTAAGAACAGGGCATAGATCCACTGACAACTCAGTCCTGCAGGGAAGCTATAGGAAATTGGTTGGGAGGCAAAGGTAAACCAGAAACAATCCTCTGAAACAAGCTCAAAACAAAATCCCAGCACACCCACCATAACTTATTGGAGTCACAAACTTTTACCACTCATCCTCTCTTTTCTTCTTAGTTCCCAAGGTTGGCAGTGTGTCCTGCCTTATTTCCCAATCCCAGATTCCACCGGTTCCTAATTCTGCCCCAGTTCTGAGGTCTGCCCTCCTCAGACAACGGGCCTCGGACACGGACACATTCAAGTGTCGTCCTCACTCATCAGGGCTTTAATCCAGAGCTCTGCCCGTGACCCATCTTCCAAAACAGCCAGCACTCCTGCTGTCCCACTGCCAGCTCACTCTGTAATGCTGTGGAGCAGTCAGTGTTGCCCCAGTGAGAGATGCGGAATCTGGGTTGAAAGGATTAGCTGCTATTTGACCATTTCTAGTGATCTTTTAAGAACAGTAATTCCACGATATTCGCAGGCAGTAAAATATCATAAAGAGTCTTTGGCCTTTGTGATGACAGGTTTGTAAATAATAAAAGTTAGATGTTTAAAAGCTGACCTGGTACTAATTTGAATACCTTGACATCTCCCACCATTTGCAAGTACTGTATTAGATATTGTTTACAAGCATACCTAGAGCCAGAGAGTTAATATTGTACCAAGGTTTCTTCAGTCTCTCTACTCTTCCACATACCTACTTCCCTCTCCAGCCCTCAGAAGAACTTGAGAATGCTACAAACCTGCATTTCCTCTCCACTGCTGTGCAACCCAGGAGTGTGAAAGAGATGCAGCCTTTCATTGTTTAACTCCTTCACTCTCCATCCTGTCCATTCGGCCTTGTAGTTTCCCACAGCAGCATGCCTGAGTTTGGGAATTTGCGGTTGAGGCTGCACCCTAGCATTGAAGGTGCCACAATGCATGACACTGTTGACATACTTGCTCCCTAAAGATAATACACAGCAGGTGTAAAGAGCAGGAGGGATTGTTGGGGGGGGGGGGGGGAGAGTCTGCTTCTGTGTCCAGTGTACTCTCCCCAGTTAACGAATTGACAATCACCTTAGACTGCAGGAGGAGCAATGAGTGAGTGAATAGACACACATGCAGGACGGTGTTTTATTGTAGGCAAGCAGGCCCTGCCCAGTGGCACATCTAGCAAGTGACGTTGTAACTCTCTTTTGCATGCATTTTGGTTGCAAGTTTGCTTGCAGTCAGACTGCAAATGATGTGAAAATTTTCTACAGTTGAAGGTGCTCCTGTTTCTGCATTGGAAGGTGAAATTAACATTCTTTTAAAATCTAAGTTTGTGTTGTGGCACCTTCAATGCTAGGTTGTATTTTGGTTAGATCAACATGGCTTTAATATCTGACAACAGTGAATGAATGCTGCCGAGTGCTAATTGTACAGCAACCCTTTAGAATAATTTTACAATGACAGATCATTGATGTACTGTAGCTATATTATTAGAAACAGCTGTACAGCAATAAATGACACGACTTCTGGAGCACTTGATGTTTTGTGTTTGCTTGGATGGAATGGGATGGTCTGGATCTCTCCCGGAGGGAGTCTCCATCACACATCGGACACATCGGGGTGATCCCAGGTACGTTTGCCGGTCAGAAGGAGTGCCGAAACCTGCTTCGTCTTCTGTGCAGAGAGTGGAGAAGAGATGTGAAACCGTCTCTTCTGTAATTGCTGGTGTGTGATGCGTTCAGCCTGGTCTCAAGTTTAAGTTGGTTCTGACATTGGCAGAAGCATTTCTGGGCATGCTTTTCCCACTGTTGTCTTTCCAGAGCTGAGCACCTTGCTTAGGTGACTAACCAGAACGATGTTCCAATTACTCTTTTAAGGTGGTCATTTCCAAAATTTAATACCAAGAGAGATCTGAGTGTAGAAACAAACCTTTTGATTCACTGAAGGGAAAGCAAGCTGGACAGGTGAGGAGAGCTGAATGCTGAGTTTTGGGACATGGGGACTGGGAGCAGTGGGGAATAGGGGACTAGAAGGGGAGAGAGAATGGAGAATAGTGAAGTGTGGAGGGTGACTGGGCGTTGGTGTGGTGCAGAGGGCGACCACAGTGGGTGAGAAGGGAGTTGGATGGGACTAGTGGGGCAGAGGTGTTGAAGTCTGAAAGCCCGTGATTGGGAATGACAGGGACTGTGGATTGAGGAGATTTGAGGATGGAGAGAAAGAAAGGAAAAGGAGGGTCAGATGGGGTTGGGCATGACGAGAGCTACTTCTGGGAACTGAAGGGAGAAAGGAGCAGTGGGTTTGTGAGGGAACTGGAGTCGAAGTTGTGGGGTCTGGTGGATAGCAATGGGCAAAAAGAATGTGTTGGGATGAGGAGTCCCACTGAAGGAGCAGAAGTAAGTCACCAGGTCCCTCAGAATCATAAATTGATAAACTCCTTTTCCATGCCAGTTCCCTATAATCCTCAATTCCTTCATCTTTGAAATATCTGTCTATCTCACCTTAAATGTATCCCATGATCAGGCCTTTATCACCCTCTCGGTCAGAGAAATCCAGAGGTTCACTACCCACTGAGAGAAGAAATCATGATGCACCGCAGTGTTAAATGACTGACCTCCTTATCTGATAGCCATATCCCCTTGTTTGTGACTCTCCCAGAAAGGTGCAGATGAATGAATTTCAGATTGTTAAACCAATGGGTTGTTCAACATTTGAGATTCTTCAGAGAATTTCCATTATTAAGAAGATCATAGATGGGAGCTCAACATCTAAGGATACACCTTGTATCAAAAGGACAGGCAGGTGGGCAGAGGGGGTGGAGTGACTCGGTAAAACATGAAATCAAATCCTTGGGTGACAGCCATTTTGGATCCATATCTAAGAAGAGATGCGCTGGCATTAGAGAGGGCCCTGAGGAAATTCACGAGAATGATTCCAGGAATGAAAGAGTTAATTTGAGCATTTGCTATCTCTGGGCCTGTACTCACGGGAGTTTAGAAGAATGATGAGGAGGATCTCATGGAAACCTATCGGATATTGAAAGGCCTAGAAGTAGATGTGGAGAGGATGTCTCCTGTAGTGGATGAGTCTAGGATCAAAGAGCACAGCCTTAGAATAGAGGGGCATCCATTTAGAACAGGGATGAGGAGGAATTTCTTCAGGCAGAGTGTGGTGAATCTGTGGAATTCAATTCCATGGACAGCTCTGGAGGCCATGCCATTGAGTATATTTAAAATGGAGGTTGATGGGTTCTTGATTAGTCAGGGTGTCAAAGGTTATGGGAAGAAGGCAAGAGAGTGGGATTGAGTGCTAATAAGTCAGCTCTGATGAAATGGTGGAGCAGACTTGATGGGCCGATAGGCCTACTTCTGCTCCTATGTCTTGTGCTCTTGTAAGGAGTGGGGTAAAAATGCGAAAAGCTGGGATTTTGGAAGTTAAAATGCAAAAGGCAGAGTATGGGTGGGGGAGATTGAATGGTTTTCCTGCGTGCTGGGTCTCCAATAACTCAAGTGTGTTATGGGCTGAGTTTAGGTTGTTGTGGCCCAAGTACCGAGTCTAAAGTTATGAGAATGCTGCCTGTTGAATGATCTTTTTGATTCGGTTGCTCTGTGATGCCCCCCTTTTGACTTATGAACCCTGGGGCTGCGCACTCAGAGGATATCCCCTTGACACACTGCACAAATGCAAACCGGAGTCCAAGGAGATGGGGTGAAACAATTTTGGATGTCACAGTGTTTGGAAAAAATCACATGGATGGCTTCTCTGGCTTCTTAGAAAGGCATTGTGGAGAAATTTATCAGCAAGCTTCCATGGACAAAAGTCTGCTGAGAAGCTCCATAGTTACCCAAAAAATGTGCAAGATAAAGGTTAATATGATCCTGCAAGGTTTGATTATTTTGCTTGGATAACGGGATAGCCTGATGGGAATGAAGGTATCTACGGCTCCTGGGTTAAAACTGTTTTCTTGGCTTTCTAGAACGCTACAGATTCACCTTTTTCAATTGTGTAACTCTCCACCCCAACCATACTAATTACACTGCCTGTGCAGTTTGGTCTGGAGCCGGCCTCTCTGAACTGACTGAGTTTCTGCCGGTGGAGCAGGAATTTTTAAAGCAATTCAAGGCAATGTTTGCTTTGGAGATAGCTGAATGTCTCAGAGCATTATTGAATAAAATTTAACACTGAGCCTAGGAAATACAACCAAACATTTGGCCAAAGAGGGAGAGAGGGTAAGTCGAGGGTACACGCACCAGTCCTCATCGAGGGATCAGTAGTGAAAAGCAAGAGCAATTTCAAGTTCCTGGGTGTCAACATCTCTGAGGATCTCTCCTGGGCCTAGCATATCAATACAGTTACAAAGAAGGCATAGCAATGGCCATATTTCATTTGAAGTTTGAGGAGATTTGGTATGTCACCAAAGACACTTGGAAATTTCTACAGATGTACCATGGAGAGCATTCTAACTGGCTGCATCACCATCTGGTATGGGGGGGGGGGTGTACTGCACAGGATCAAAATAAGCTGCAGAAAGTTGTGAACCTCCATCATGGGCAGTAGCATCCCCAGCATCCAGAACATTTTCAAGAAGAGATGCCTCGAAAAGATGGAATCCATCATTAAGGACCCCCATCACTCAGGACATGCCCTCTTCGCATTGCTACCAGATGGGAAGAGGTACAGGAGCCCGAAGGGACACACTCAACAATTCAGGAATGGCTTCTTCCCCTCTACCATCAGATTTTTGAATGGATGTTGAACCCATGAACACCAGCACACTACTTTTTCTCTTCTTGTGCTACTTATTTTAACTTTTAAATTGTGTGTGTATATATTTTTTTTACTGTCATTTACATTTTTATTTTGTATTGCAATGTAATGCTGTTGCACAACAAATTTCACAATGTCCCGGTGATATTAAACCTGGTTCTTGAGTTTTTAACGAGGATCTTCAAATGGGAGAGAGGTACCTTCAGAAAGTCTAGACAGCAGAAGACATGCAGGAGTAAGCGAGGGTGCGTGAAGAATTTTCCTAGAGAGAGGGAGGGGCCATGGCAGAGTCTGAGGTTAAGGGTGAGAATTCCAAATTGGTGGTCAGCTAGTTTGGAAGCCAATTAAGACAGGGTTCATACCATATCCTAAAACTCTGAGAGACAGTGACAACAATGAGTTTGATATACACTCAGTGGCTACTTTATTAGGTACACCTGTAGACCAGCTTATTAATGCAAATATTCAATCAGCCAATCATGCAACAGTAACTGAATGCATAAAAGTGTGCAGACATGGTCAAGAGATTCAGTTGTACAGACCAAACATCAGAATGGGGAAGAAATTTGATCTAAGTGATCTTGACCCTGTAAAGATTGGTAGTGCCAGATGGGGTGGTTTGAGTATCTAAGAAACTACTGATGTCCTGGGATTTTCATGCACAATAATCTCTGGTGTGAAGAATGGTGAGATAAACAAAAAGCATCCAGTGAATGGTTGTCCAGTGGACAGAAACACCTTGTTAATAAGAGAGTGGTCAGAGGAGAATGGCCAGACTAGTTTAAGTGACAATAACTCAATTAACCATGTGTTACAACAGTAGTATTCTAAAGAGCATCTCTGAAAGCACAACACATCAAACCTGGAAGTGGATGGGGTAAAGTGGAAGGTACAAGAGGTATCTAATAAAGTGGCCTCTGGGTGTATACAGTTAACTAACTTTGCCTCTGTTACTTGATTGCAATCTGTTCACAAGGAAATAAGCAAATAGTGGGGGCTTCTTTGAAATAATAACAGTAATGAACTTTGATCTGCGGCCAATCTGGACATTAGAAGCTTGGAGAGGAGGGGATTTCAATCAGGTCCACTGGCTGACAATAAAAGGCAAGAGTGGGTTGCAGTGGGCCTATTGGTATTGGAATTGATTAGTAAAGGAAGGCAGGGAGAGGTGCAATGGCTGAGTAGAGAGCGGTGATTACGAAACTTCAGCAAAGAGAGACTTCACAGAGAAAGTAAATAAAAGCTCAAGTTTTTTTCTTTCTCTTTATATCTGCTCAGCTAGGACAGTTGGGATGATAGACAGGATAGTGAAATGCTCCTCTTGCGGATGTGGGAAGGCAGGGAGACCTCCAGTGTCCCTGATGACTACAACTGTGAAAAGTGCATCCAGCTGCAGCTTCTAGCACCCTGAGTTAAGGAGTTGAAGCTGGAACTGGATGAACTCTGGATCATTTGGGAGGTGGAGGGGGTAACAGATAGGACATTTAGAGAGGTAGTTACACCTGAGGTGCAGGCCACAGGAAACTGGGTGACAGTCCAGGAAACAGAAAGGGGTTAAGCAGCCAGTGTAGAGTACCTCTTTGGCCACCCTCCCTAACAGCAGCTATATCACCAGATACTGGGGGGAGGGGGAGAGGGAATGACCTCACAGAGGAAAGTCACAGTGGTTGGGTCTCTGACACCGAGTCTGCTTCTGTGACTCAGAAAGGGAGGGGGGAGGAGGGGAACTATGGGGATAGGGTATTTGTTAGGGAAACGGACAGGAGGTTCTGTGGGCGAGAATGAGATTAGTGGATGGCATGTGGTCTCTTGGGTGCCGGGGTCTGGGATATCTCAGACTGAGTCCTTGGCATTCTTAAGTGGGAGGGTGAACAGCCAGAAGTCATGGTCCATGTAGGTACCAATGACATGGGTAGGATGAGTGATGAGGTTTTGCATTGGGAGTTCAGGGAGTTGGGTGCTAAATGAAAGGGCAGGGCCTCCAGAGTTGTGATCTCAGGATTGTTAAATGTGCCATGTGCTGGTGAGGCCAGAACTGGGAAGATTATACAGTTTAATACATAGCTAAGGAGTTGGTATAGGAGGGAGGGCATTAGATTTTTGGATCATTGGACTCTCTTCCAGGGAAGGTGGGACCTCTACAGAAGGGATGCTTTATGTCTGAACTGAAGGGGGACTAATATGTTAACACTGCATGGTTGGGCTTAAACTAGAGTTGCAGGGGTTGGGAATCAGTGTGGCAGTACAGTTAGTGGTGAGGTTGCGGAGGTAGATGTTGGTCAGACCTCGGACAAAGTTAGGAATCAAAATCCAATCACAAACAAGAGAAAGTCTGCAGATGTTGGAAATTCAAGCAAGACACACAAATTGCTGGGGGAGCTCAGCAGGCCAGGCAGCATCTGTGGAAAAGAGTACAGTCGACATTTCGGGATGAGACCCTTCAGCAGGACTGCGGAGTTCCTGCAGCATTTTTCTGTGTTGTCAGGAATCAAAAGGTTGAGCATGGTGCCCTGAGCTGTGTATATTTAAATACAAGAAAGGTAGATGATAGTGCTGAAAATGAGGCAGCTGGTTTACAAACATGCAATGTGTAGTGAGGAGGGGCTGTAGATAAGGCAAAATTACAGTCAATAGGATGAGTTGCACTGTAAAAGGTGGACAAAATTGAAAAGGGTGAATACATAATCAAAGATGTATTTGAATGCGCGCAGTATACGGACTAAGGTAGATGAACTTGCTGCACAGTTGCAGATTGGCAGGTTTCATGTTGTGGGCATCACTGAATCATGGCTGGAAGATTATAGCTGGGAGCTTAATGTCCAAGGATACACATTGTATCAAAAGGCAGACAGTGTTGGTTAAAAAATGAAATCAAATCATTAGAAAGAAGTGACATGGGGTCAGAAGGTGTTGAATCATTGTGGATAGAGCTAAGGAACTGCAAGGGTAAAAATACCCCAATGGGAGTTTTATATAGATCCCCCAACCAAACAGTAGTAAGGATGTGGCCTATAAATTACAATGGGAGATAGCAACTGCATGACAAAAGGGCAATGGGGGAGAGTCATGGGGGACTTCAGTATGCAGATAGATTGGGACAATCAGTTTGGTGCTTGATTACAGGACAGGACATTTCTAGAGTGCCTACTAAGCCCACTAAGGGATCAGCTATTCTGGACTGGGTGTTGTGCAGTGAACCAGAGTTGATAAGAACCCTTGGGGATAAGTGATCATAATGTGATTGAAATCACCCTGAAATTTGAGAAGGAGAAGCTAAAGTCAGATGAATCTTTACAGTGGAGTAAAGGAAAATTACGGAGGCATGAGAGAGGAGTTGGCTAGAATTGATTAGAAAAGAACACAGGTAGGGATGATGGAGAAGCAGCAATGGCTGAAATTTCTGGAAGCAGTTTAGAAGGCACAGGATATATACATCCCAAAGAGGAAGAAGTATTCTAAAGAGATGACGCAACTGTGGCTAACAAGAAAAGTCAAAGCCAACATAAAAACCAAAGAGAGGGCATATAATAAAGCAAAAATTAGTGGTATGTTAGAGGATTGGGAAGCTTTTAACTACCAACAGAAGGCAAGTAAAAAAAGTCATAAGAAGGTAAAGATGGAATACGAAAGTAAGCTAGCCAATTATATGAAAGAGGATACCAAAAGTTTCCTTAGATACATGAAGTGTAAAAGAGAGTCAAGAGTGGATATTGGACCGCTGGAAAACTATGCTGGAGAGTTTGTAATGGGGGACAACAAAATAGTGGATGAACTGAATTAAGTATTTTACATAATTCTTCACTGTGGAAGCCACTAGCAGTATGGTAGAAGTTCCAGGTGTCAGGTCATGAAGTGTGCAAATTTATCAGAACTAGAGGGAGACTTCTTGGGGAAACTGGAAGGTCTGAAGGTAGATAAGTCACCTGGACTAGATGGTGTACACCCCAGAGTTCTGAAAGAGGTGGCTGAAGAGATTGTGGAGACATTAGTAATAATCTTTTAAGAATAATCATCTGGAATGGTTCCAGAAGACTGGAAAATTGCAAACATTACTCCACTCTTCAAGAAGGGAGAGAGGCAGAAGAAAGGGAACTATAGGCTAGTTAGTTTGACCCCAGTGGTTGGGAAGATGATGGTGTTGATTATTAAGGATGACCTCTCAGGGTACTTGGGGCACATGATAAAATAGGCCATAGTCAGTATGGTTTCCTCAAGGGAAGTGTATGGTCATGCACTTTGGTAGAAGAAATGAAATGGTTGATCATTTTCTAAATGGAGAGAAAATACAAAAAACTGAGGTGCAAAGGGACTTGTGAGTTCTGCATGATTTCCTAAAGGTTAATTTGCAGGTTGAGTCTGTGGTGAGGAAGGCAAATGCAACATTAGTATTCATTTCAAGAGGACTGGAATATAAAAGCAAGGATGTAATGTTGAAACTATATAAAGCACTGGTGAGTCCTCATTAGAGTGTTTTGGGCAGGTTTGGGCCCCTTATCTTAGAAAGGATGTGCTGAAACTGGAGAGGGTTCAAAGGAGGTTTGTGTAAATGATTCCAGAATTGAATGGCTTGTTATATGAAGAGCATCTGATGGATCTGGGCTTGTACTCACTAGAATTCAGAAGAATGACCTCATTGAAATCTATTGAATGGTGAAAGACATTGATAGAGTGGATGTGGAGAGGATATTTCCTATGGTGGGAGAATCTAAGACCAGAAGATACAGCCTCAGAGTAGAGGGTTGTCCTTTTAGAACAGAGATGAGGAGGAATTTCTTTAGCTAGAGAGTGGCGAATCTGTGGAATTCTTTGCCACGGGCACTTGTGGAGGCCGAGTCTTTATGTACTGTATACTTAAGGTAGAGGTTGATAGGTTCTTGATTGGTCAGGGCATGAAGGGATATGTGGAGCAGGCAGGAGATTGGGGTGAGAGGAAAATTGGATCAGCCATGATGAAATTGTGGAGCAGAGTCAATGGGCCAAAATGGCCTAATTCTGATCCTATATCTTATGGTCTTGTGGTCTAATTAGATATTTTTTGGATTCATTTGAGCCATAGTTTCTTAGACATGTGTATCTGACTGCACGAGAGCACAGCATAAATGCCCTTGGAAGATGAAGAGAAATAGACTTTCTCCCACCGAAGCATCACATTCTTTGTTGCAGCCACTAACTAATCTGTGTCAACCTTTTATCAAGAACATCCTCAGTAATGACTTCATCCAGGCTTGCTTGGTAGGGTGGCAGACAGCCTATTCATCTCCAAGAAACATTTAGTTCAATCCATCAGTTAAAAGTTGTGCTCTTAAAACGTGTTTTATGTGGAGTGGCTGCCAGGCCATGGAAATTATGTCAGAGACTTAAAATGCCATGTTTGTTTGTAGTGGAATTATTATTTCAGGGACAGATCTATTTCCACCTGGGGGTGTTTTGGGTTCGAGTAATCAGTGTGGTTTGTCAAGTGTGCCTCCATTGCAGTCTTTCAGCTTTTCGAAGTGATCCATTGTGTGAATTGCAATGTTCACCCTGACCTGCGTCAGTTTCCAATCGGAAATTCTCACCTCCTGAAGACACGAGTCGTCTTCCCTATCTCTGCCTCCACAAACTTGTCACCCTCAGAGGGTCCAGCTTGGAATATTGGTCAAGCTTAATTGGGCTTTACCACATTTGGAATGGGTGGTTTTGATGAAAATGGCATGCCAGTGAGGGGCTGGATAAGGAGTTTAGCAGGTGGCAGCTGAAATATTAGAGACCCACTGACAATCTGGATTGACAGGCAGACAATAACTCTGATGAATCCTTCCTCTCTCTGTTTGTGGTTCCTCTCTCATTTTGGCACACATTGTTGACAGACTGAACTTGTTTGTGTGCGTGTGCTGTTATTTGTATGTCTGGGTAATCAGCTTCCCCTTGAAGAGCACAACAGATCATCTGTTTATGGGATGAACATGCCATCTTCACTGAATAAGTGGTGGAAATGACAGGTTGAGTACCCCTTATCTGAAATGCTTGGGGCTGGAAATGTTTCCGATTTCAGATTTTAGAGTATACAGTATAATGAGATAGATTGGGATGGCCATCATATCTGACTGAATTTATGTGTAACTGGTAAGCAGTCCTAGCCTTAACACTTGTTCACCACATGTTTGTATCTAACTGTAAAAGTTATTACACATCATTAATAAAATGAAAATATAATATGTGCAGCATAACAAATTTAGCACAGCAGTGTCGGGAGAATATCCGAATCAGCTGTTGAACAACAACAAACAACGTCAGGCTTTCAGTCTCCAACTATAATGCTGTGTTTTGATTAAAAGGTTACACTACACTACATTTGTATTTTATCTAAAGCATAAAAACGATCGGCATTGTTCACGTTCTGGTGTTAAGATTTTCATCAGCGATAATCTCGGCAAACTCAGTGAATTTCTCTGCTTCTTCGTGATGAGCAGATGCTTTAAAATTTAATGCCATGCCATGCCTCTTAAATTTCTGCAGCCAGCCTGCTGAATATTCACAATTACCTTCAATTTTCAGCTCATCATGATATATATTTGCTTATTTCATGATCAGCATACAGTTAAGTGGCAAATGTTCACTCTGCTGACAAATCGACTTTTTCAATACACGATTGAGATATTCATTTTTTGCTTCATGCAGTATTTTTCTATTTTTCCTTAACTTGTGTTCATTGCATATGTGAGGCCACTTTTCAGAACAGCCTGTGATGTGCAGAAATCTGTGGATGACCTGGGAACCTTCCCAGTGCCTTGTGGAATTTTCCATTTGTGAGGCCACGTCAGTGCTCAAAAATTTTGGATATTGGAAGTTTTTGAATGTTGGGATTTTGGATGAGGGTACTCAACTTGTACTACCATTGCCACAGTCCTGCCATCCTCTGAAATGAAAACATTTCACCATTAGTCTATACCAGGGTTAGTACATCTTCTGTTTGTCCTTGTGGTAGTGTTGGAATCTGGTAATGTCATGGCTCTGCATTAGAGGATGGTTCTCCATCTTTCTGGCTCTTTGCTGTATATCTCAATAACCTCTGCTGACTCCAGCTATCTTTTATAGCCACCACAGCTATTTTTCTCTCTCTCTCTCCCCGCCTCACCAAGTTCCTTGCCATTCAGTGTGCCCTTTCTGGCTCATTGTCATTTTTTAAATTGAAGCCCATATTTTGGCTTCTTCCCTCTCCCTTTCCAGTGCTGAAGAAGGGTCTTGGCTCAGTTTACTCATTTCCATGGACACTGCCTGACCTGCTGAGTTCCTCCAGCATTCTGTGAGTGTTACTCTGGATTACCAGCATCTGCAGAATCTCCTGTGTTTCCTTTTCCATGTCTTGTATTCTGTTGTTGTTATTTTCTCTCATGACCTGTCTTCAAATTTATTCCCCTTACCCTCGTCTTTTTCCCCCTGACACTCTCACTTCATGTCTTTCTCCCACATGCCTCTTTTCCATATTTTTTCCTCTTTATTTGTTCGTTTTTCTCACCCATTGTTTCCTTCTCCTTTTGCACTTTGGTACTTGAATTTCCCTTTTCAAATTGCCCTGCTTCTCTTTTGATCTTCACACTGAATTAACATTATAATTATGTATTTCAATCCCTGAATAAATACTGTGGGCTCTAATGGGCTGTTGGAAGAAAAATACCCTCTGGTAAGTTCTGCACTTGAAATTGGCTTTAATACATTACACACTTTTATAGGAATGATTAATCACAAACCTCTCATATTTTCTGCAAAAGGCAAATCTTTGGGGAATTGAGGAGCTGGAGGGAATCGTTAACATTTACTGTTTGAAGTAATGCAATTTCAGGGTAATAATGGATGATGTATGCCTCTTCCAAACCAGCTCCAATTTTACACTCAGGCTGCAGTTTGCTCCTAGTGACTTTGCCAAGTGCAAGAACAGTCCAACAAGACCATAACTCCAATTAAGTCAGGTGATGTATTCTAATAGGGGTTCCACTTGGTCTTGTTCTAAAGATCCACAAAAATAATAGGTAAGGATGAATGAGTTATTTTCAAATTGGCAGACTGTACCAGAAAGTGCGATGAGGATTAGTGCTGGTTCTCGGCTATTTGTAAAATATACCTGTGACTTGGGTGAAAGAGTGGATTGCATTTGGATTTAGAGATGATACAAATATAAATGGGAAAGAGCATCGTGAGGAGGACTCAAGAGTGTCCATAGAGCTGTAAAGGTTTGACATGGGAAGGACAGATGGAGCATAAAGAAGGGAAAAGTGAGGTAATTTCCTTTGGTAAGAAGAATAGAAAATCGATGTATTATTTAAGTGGTGCTATAACATTAAATGTTTGGTGTGCAGCAGGATCTGGTGCCTTCATCCAAGAAACACATTGTTAACTTGCAGGCACAGGAAATACTTAAAGGCAAATAGATTGTTTGTCATTGCAAAACATGAAAATTTTGGAAAACTCAGTGGGTCAGGCAACATCTGTGAAAAGTGAAACAGCTCATGTTTTGGATCTACATGTTTTTGTCAGAATGTTTGCTATTATTGCACCGGGACAGAGTACCAAAGGAAGGAAGTCTCACCACAATGTTAAGTTTTAGTAAGACCATGTCTGGAATAATTGTGTACTGTTGGGCTGTCCTTACACTTTTCTTGGAGATGGAGGAACAAAGATTCTGTAGGTGAATTGCTGGAAAGAGCGCTGTCATATCAGGAAAGAGTAGGTAGAATGGGCCTGTGTTTTATGAAGTTCAGAAGAATGTAAGGTGATATCATTGAAAGTATAAGATTTTGAGGGGTTTAATGGGTAAATGATGTAATGAGAATTTACCCATATTGGGGTAAATTTTAGAATTGGTGGGGAGCATAGTCTCATTATAGCAACTCAACCACAATATGGAAATGAGAAAGAATTTGGTCTCTCAAATGATCAGAAGTGCTTGAAATTTTCCACTCTGGAGTCCTGCAGAGGTTGAATCCTAGAATATATTCACAGTTAGATTTAGGGAAATTGGGACAAAATATTAATGGAATCAAATGATAAGGAAAATGTACGAGAAATGTCATAAATTTATTGTATAGCAGGGTAGTCATGAGGCCAAATGTTTCATATATTCCTCTTGCACAATGGTAGTTTGGAGCACTCCAAAGTTTTGAATTGATCAGTCAGTTTTTGCTTTTAGCTTTGATGATTAACTTGTCTGTGTAACAGCTTTGCCATGTTATTACCTTATTTTTAGGTAATAAAAATGGATGGGTTAAAAGACCATAAGGTATAGGAGCAGAATTAGGCCATTTGGCCCATTGAGTCTGCTCTACCATTTCATCATGGCTGATCCATTTTCCTCCTCAGCCCCAACCTCCTGCCCTTTTCCTCTATCTCTTCATACCCTGAGCAATCAAGAATCTATTAACCTCTGTCTTTAATATACATAAAGACTTGGCTTCCACAGCCACCTGAGGCAAAGTATCCCACAGATTTGCCACCCTGCTAAAGAAATTCCTCCTAATCTCTGTTCTAAAAGTACACCCCTCTATTCTGATGCTGTCCTCTGGTCTTAGACACTCCCACCAAATGAAGCATCCTCTCCACTTCCACTCTGTCTAGGCCCTTCACCATTTGAGAGGTTTCAATGAGATCATTCCTCAGCTTCCTCTAAATTCCAGAAAATACAGGCCCAAAGCCATCAAGTGCTCTTCATATGACAAGCCATTCAATCCTGGAATAATTTTCCCGAACATGCTTGAACCCTTTACAGTTTCAGCACATCCTTTCTAATCCAAATACACAACATAGAGATTTGTCAGACAAGATCGTCTCTTGAGGAAACTACGCTGACTCAGCCTAGTGTGTGCCTCCAGGTACCCGAGACCTCATTCTTAATAATCGACTCCCAACATCTTCCAAATCACTGAGGTCAGACTAACAGGTCTATAGTTTCCTTTCTTCTACCTGCCTTCCTTCTTGAAGGGTGGAGAGACATTTGCAATTTTCCAGTCTTTTGAAACCATTCCAGAATCTTGTGATTCTTGAAAGATCATTACTAATGCCTCCACAATCCCTTCAGACACTCTTTCAGAACTCTGGGGTGTACACCATCTGGTCCAGGTGACTTACCTACCTTCAAACTTTTCATTTTCCCAAGAAGCTTCTCTCTAGTTAACTTAGCACACTTAATGCCCCGACACCTGGAACTTCCATCATACTACGAATGCCTTCCACAGTGAAGACTGATGCAAAATACTTATTCCATCCATCTGCTATTTTGTTGTCTCTCCATAACTATCTCTCCAGCATCATTTCCCAGTGGTCGAATATCCACTCTCACCTCTCTTTTATACTTCATGAATCTGAAGAAACTTTTGGTATCCTCTTTAATATTATTAGCAAGCTTACTTCTCCAATAAGATTGATCGAATGGATAATTAACCCCATATGGCCAAGAGACTTAATAATAATTTTTATCCCACAGAGTCAAAGGCCTGAGCAAAATCTTTTTTTTTAAAAAAAAGCCACTGCTCAGTTCTTGGTACTTCTTTTTGCCCCTATTAACAGATTGTTCAGTGCTGCAATATTTTGGTACCAGATGAAGGAAGAGGTCAGAGAAGCTGATCCCTTGAGCTGGCTCACTTGCTACCAGCTGAAGTCCTTCAGGGATATGCTCAAGCAATCTTAGAAGTGAAATGGAGACATCAGGGAAGAGTTTGGTCAATGCCATAGCTTTCAAGGAGTTTCCTAAAGGAGTGACATATCTGAGAGAAATGGATAGGTTTTGGGAGGGAATTCGAGGAACTGCAGACACATGAATATTGTTGTGGTCTAGCTGCAAGCAGGCATAGGCTATTTTATTTCTGAGGAACTGTGAATGGAATTAAGCAATTTTAAAATAGGGCAGACTGTCCAAATTGCTATAGGCCAGAGAAGATCACCGAGGTGGGTGGTAAGGTGTTAGCAGGGGCAGGGTGGCAGGTGGAGCTATGGAAATGACTCAACACAAGGGTAAGGCCATCAAATTGTGGTGTACTGTGTAACCATTGTAGCTCTACAGACACTAAGGTACTGGGTGGATGGAGCTCGGCACAAGCTGAGGAATGGGTTGCTGAGATTTAGATGAGAGCTGTGGGCATTTTATTGGAATAGCTCCGTCTATAAGGGAAACACAGGCCTTGATGTACCATCAAGTACCATCTGTGCTTCAAGTACTTCAGTCCCATCTGAACTAAGCAAATGACAATAAAGATGCTTTTTTTAATGGCATGGATCTACTGTCTTAGGCTCATACAATACGTAATATCAAGATAATCAGCAGACTGCTCAGCTTTCTAGTGGTTTCCTACTGTGTATCCTTCCCAAGATTCCTTTGTGTAACCATTCACTTATAAAATTGGAATAACCTTGGGGTTGACTGATGGTCCTTGAGAACTCAGAACACCTAACACAGAAAGATGTTTCTGATTTAGCTTTTTATCTTCAGATTTTAAAAACAATTGAAAACAAGTTGCTAAATTGGAAACTTGGTAAATTGATTTATTCAAGTTCAAGTTTATTGTCATTCAGTCATACACAATAATCTGCAAAGCCATGACAAGGTAAATGGTGAGGCCAAGGGTCACCATTTTGGGGACTATTCAATAGTCTTTGATAGTGGAGATGATGTTTCTATTTGGAATACTAATCTTAACTATTTTTCTGCAAATTTTTCTTTCCCAACCTTGTGACCTATTGTGTGGAGGCTTGCACAAATGCAGTATACCTTCAAGCTGACACATACAACTGTGCAAAGTACGTGGAGCTCTTCACTGAAGTTGCATAGTGCGTAGAGTATGGAACCAGACCCCTTTCTCCACTCAGTGTCAGCAAAATATTTTTAAATCCATGTGTTTACCTGGGGCTTCCCTTTCAATGCATTTTTGCTCGTCGTTTCACTACTCTATGCAATACCATGTTCCGTGCCAATTTTTGGATGGAGTTAGTTCCAGAATTTCCCATTGTATTCACTAGTCTCGCAGTCTAGTTTTGATCTTCCATGTTTTCAGCCATTATCCTGAAGACCTCTATTACCTCATCCCTGATCCTGCTAATTTTATTGACAATTTAAGATGAATTCTTGAATTCGCAATCGACATTGCCATGGCCTTAACACTTTGTCTACCAGCACTGCAATTTCCCTGGACCTGCAATACAAAATTCTGGTGTCTTACTACTGCCCCGATATTATTATGTATGACATGATCTGTCTGGGTGGCGTGCAAAACAAATCTGTATCTTGTTAGCTGTGACAATAATAAACCAATGCAAATACTTATCCTTACAGTGCTGACATCATCTCTGCAAAGTTTCCTTATACCATCGCCAGTGACTTCAGAATTTGTTCTGCAACATGCAGTGAACAAGTTTGTAGCTTTAACCAAATTTTGATTGGAGTAGTATTGTAGATTGAGACAAAACCTTGTTGGATTAGATAGAGCATTAGGGTTGCTTGTGTTTACATGTTAACTCTAAGAATTTGGTGCAAAACTGAGTGAATGTAAGAGCTTGCCTTAACATATGGAGTTTTTTTCTTGCTGTAGGGACTATATGACCCTCTCTACTGAGAATCAAGGTTAGAGAGGCAGTTAGGGTGTCCAGTGCAAGGAGTGTTCTGAAGAAATTCTGACAATAACTGTTCTTGATGTCTGCATCCATAATCCCTTGCTGCCTCCATAAGGATGAAAACTCCGTATCTTATATTTCATATTTCAGTTTTCACATTGTTATGACATAGAAGCCATTTGGCCCATCAACTCTGTGCCTGTGCTCATCAGTAATTCATCAGTTTTATTCCCTGTCTGTTTCCTTGTAACCTATTGCCCATTAACTCCCCAATGTGCCTGTCACCCACCTACATCCCAAGTTAACTCACAGCAGCAAATTGATCTACCAATACGTATTTGGGAAGTGCAAGGAAACTGGAATACCCAGATGAAGCTCATATGAACATGAAAGTGTGCAAACTCCACACCTGAGAACAGGATTGACCCAAGTCACTGGAGTTGTGAAGAAGCAGCTATGCTGTTCTATTGACATTGAGAACAAGGTCTCAGAAGTAGATGGTGTCTTCATTGATGTCTATAGCTCCCATGGCAGAGAAGATTTGAACGTGGCAGGGAACCTCAGAAATGATGTAATTGTGACCATCCATTGAGATCAATCCATTTATGTCACCTTCAGTGGAGTATCCTCACTGTCTGTTACAGGGAAAGACATCAGCAGCATCCTCCTGTACCACCTCACTGAGGTTGCATAACTGTCTGCGAGTCCCAGTGTGGATTCTGCCCATCAAATAGCACTGTGGACAAGATCTACACCAGACCACTGAAGATACACCCCCAAAAATAACTGACCTTTTCACATTCACTGGCAGGTTAAGGAAGCTGCCATCAGTGACATCTCCTAGGGTATGTTCCCAGCGCTCAGATGGGCAGGTCATGTCATTTGCGTGCATGACACCACTCCAAACTCTGTCATGCCAAGAGGTTAACAGGTTAATGGAGTTCAAAACTGTTCTCAAGAATTGTAAGATTGGCATTGGCCCACAGTTGCTCCAAATGGAGAAGAAGCGTTTAAGATGGTGCTGAGAACCTCAGGCCCCTTCACCAGAAACACAACGAAGCCCAGTATGAAGGTGGAGGTGTGCAACATCTACCCGAATTGTCAGCCCACCAGGCAATTCTTGCCCTCTTGAGCTAGAGTCTGCTGGTCCCATAATGGCTCATCAGCCTCAAGAGCCCACAGAACTGCAGTGGAAGCAAGTCATTCCTCAGTCCCAAAAGTCTGCAGAATTATCTCTGACTGAGAAACATGACTCCTGTCATTCAATAAGATGATAGTATAAACATCCACAAATATACAGAGAAGGTAACATTTTTCATACTTTGCCAGCCATTACAATATAATTCTTCTGCTTTCCCATTTTCAGCCTCCTGAAATGGAACTTTATTTTGCTTTTTATGGCCACATTAACTTGTAGTGATTTGTGTATCTAGATCCCTTGCCACAGCTGCACCATTTAAACTCATTATTCAGGCACTTCTGTACTCTTCAACTAAAATGCATGTCATTATGTTTAACAATTGGCTGTTTAGAAGGCAATTACATCCCAATTCTGCCAGTTTATTAATGTCCTTCTCTATTTTGTAAGCTGCTTGCATTGTGCTAAATACTGTCTAATTTGGTGCTGTGTGTATCGTATTCCCTGATCTTGATATTAAATTATTGACATGGATTTTGAACAACAGTGATCCCAGCAGTTAATTCCCTCTTTTTGGCCAGTGATAGTGCATCATTTTTAAAGATACCTAAGTTGAGGTGTTTAAGTAAAATTGATTTAGTAAACCGAGAGAAGCCATTTCCTCCGCCAGTAGAGACCAGAGCAATGGATCGCAAGTTTAAAATTAGTAGGCTGTTCAAGGGTGAAATTATGATATATTACTTCATTCTTATGATATTGGCAGTCTGGAATTTCACTGAAAAGAGATTTAAAATCCAGGCAGCTGTACATTTCATATATAAATGACCTAATCATTCTCATGAAAGGTCATAGAACAGAAATGTTGATTCTATTTTCTTCACAGATGCTGCATGACCTGCTGAGTATCCCCATCATTCTCTGGTTTTATTTCAGATTCACAGTATCTATATAGTTTTTCCTTTTCAGTGATGGATTTTTGCTCAGTGAAGATATTAAAGAATGTGAAAGAAAGGCATGATTTGCACTTACACAACACTTGTCACAGCCTAAGGTTGTAAAACTAAACAAAATTGCTTTGTAGCCAATTTAAAGTTGTGCATCCTAATGGTGGTACGGTGGAGATGCGTTGCTACCAAAGAAAGTGTGTTGCGCTCCATCCCTGCGCTAGCCTGTGAGTCACCCTTGGTGCAAGGTGTAGCCTGCCAATCAGAGTTGCATGAAGCCATGGGAGCAAGAGGTGGATGGTCATATGAGCAGCTGGTGCTATCACAAGTCCTGATAATGTGACCACTGACACCATGCAGACAATATCTGAAGAGTATTGATAATGGCTGGGGTCACCCACCTTGTAAAAATACTGCCCAGAAGAAAGCACTTGTAAATGACTTCTGTAGAAAAATTTGCCAAGAACTGTCATGGTCATGGAATGACTGTGATCGCCCGCATCACACAACACAGCACATAATGAACAAATAACATTGCAAGGCCCCACAACTTCAATAATGATCAGCAATGTTTGCAGGATGAATAGTGGCCAGGACCAGAGTAAGGAGAGATGGAAGTAACTGGAACATTGGTGTCGTGGAGAGATACATCAGTGAATCAGCCTCTTCAACCCACTGAGTCTGTACATGAGCCATCCATCCAAGTCAGTTCTTTTTCTTCACACCTCAATTTCCCTCCCAGATTCTTACCTACACAGTTGGGGTAATTTACCACAGCCAATTAACCTGCCAGCCCACCTATCTTTGGGATGAGGGAGGAAACTGAAGCACCCAGAGGGAATGCACACACCACAGTGAGAACATGCAAACTCCACGTGGGCAGCAGTCGAGGTAAGAATTGAAACCAGGTCTTCGTTGCTGCACAGCAGTGGCAACACTAACTGCTCCACGGTGCCAGAAGATCCAACAAATAATTAAATGGTGGAATGGGTTTGAGGAACTGAATGACCCACTCTTGTTCCTATAGACTCCTACTCAATCTTTTTCTGTTGGATTTGAATTACTTCAACAAGCAATCTGGAGAAACTTGGCTGAGTGACAAGTATTTGTGGGGGTAGAAACACGTCTAGTTCTTATGAAAGGCTTTGACTGAAATGTTAACAGTTCCTTTCCCCAGTCTGTTGCTCCAGATTCGAGCATCCCTGCTCTTGTGTGCACACTTGACATCTCCCAGCACTGGAAAGCAACATCATACACTGCTGGTTGAGTACCAGTTAAAAGCAGAATAAAGCTCCTACAAATATGCCTGGACAAGCCTTGGCAGAGAGTTCTCTTCTGCACTGATATTTTATTTCCACTGCTGAAGCAAAATATTTCATGGTCTTTCCACTGAAATTAAAAATTAGAACCTGAAAAAGATGTGTGCATTGAATCATTTTGAAACATTCCCTGTGGGGAACACAAAAATCCCAGCGGCACTGGGTCTCTCTCCCAAGTGGTTAACATTGAGTTGAGGGCCCAAATGGTCTGTGTTATTACAAAATAAGAACTCAGAAGGTAAAGACATTTAGACATTTTACACTTCATAAAGCATGTCACTAGTAATAATTTGCAAAGATACTAATTATGTCCTCTTATCTAGAGACTATTGAAAGGACAATATGGGTCAGAAGCAACAAAACAATTCTTTCACTTGACCCAGATAACACTAACTGAAACTCAGGGGCTGCTAAATGCTGCTGGTCCCCAAGCGTAGGAAATAGAAGGCGCAGGTGGCACAGGGGGTAAGAGCATTAGCCTTTCACCTCTCTGTTATGCAGTTTGGAATCAGTCCCAGACTAGGGAGAAGAGATCCAACTCCCTCCGGCTGCTAAATATCCCGAAACAAATGAGCTCGGTCAACCAGTTGTCGAACAAAACAATCTGACTTAATAAAGGAAAGGAAGGAAGAAGCAACATTAGTTCATCTGAAGAAATTATTAGGCACATTCATATTTTGTGAGTTTAATGTGGGATTTTATGGAGTCCTGGTACTTTATTGCAAGCAGTTCAGGCTGAAAACTATTAATGTATATGAACACATTTGTGAGTGGAAATTGTTCTGTAGGTCTGGGTATAATGGGTTGACTCGTCTCAATCCAAGGCTGGGCTGAGAACAGTCATGTTAATTTATATCCCCTTCATTTGTTACGATTATTGCGAATAACACTTGAATCAAAAGTTGTTTGGAATAGTTGCTCCCCAGATGTTCTCCACGACAAAAAATGTTTGCATTGTGTCTGTGAAAGCATAAAAGTGATGCATGCTTGGGGTGGAAAAATGGCTGCTTTAAACCAGGCTCTGTTACTACATTCATATAGCATCTTTATTGAATTTGGGATATTTTGAAGTGTTTCACAGCCAAAGCAACTCTATTTGAGATCAGGACTGAGCTCAGTAATAACCAAATGAGCACATTATAAAAGTGATTTGACGATAAATGTTTCCTAAGGCATTGACCTTTAAACTTACTTGTGGGTGAGCTCTGGACTGAGACAGTGCTGGCCAAAGGACAGTGCCTCCAACAGTGTGGCACGCCTGCACTGGCGAATCTACCAGTATTTTCTGCTCAAAGAATGAGATCTGAACACGTAACAGGAAAGCAAAAAACTTATGTTGGCAGTGGGAATAAAATCAGAAAGTGCAGGTCAGGCAGCATCTATGGAGAGAGAAACAGGAGCTTGAGGGCAAAGATAAATCGTTAGAATTCATTCAGTGCACTTATTGCCTTCAGCATGAATCTGTAACCAACTCAGAAGTAAGAGCTGTAGTTGAAAGAAGAAGCCTATAGATGGTATGGGTCAGTGCAAGTTTGGACTTGCAAACAATTTTCTGAAAAGAAGTCAGCAGGTTGAATAGTCCAGATGTAGGGTTGTGGCCAGAAATGTCAACAATTCCTTTTCTCTAAAAACTTGAGGGAGGGGGCAGATAGGGTATATTAAGTAACAACTTTCACATGTGAGGATGTCTAACAAGAGGGTTAGAGCAGATGTTCCCAGCCTGGAGTCCATGGACCCCTCAGTAAATGGTAGTTGTCCACGGCATAAAGGAGGTTGGGAGCCCCTTGTTTTAAGGGTATCTAAGGAGACATTTACTTACAGAGGGCTCTGCATGAGGAGGTGGTGGAGGTGGAGACTCTATCAACGTTTAAGAAATATCTAGACATGCACTTAAATTGCCATGGCAAAGTAGGTTGTGGACATGATGTGGGCAAATATAACTGGGTGCAAATTGGGTGGACCAAAGGGCCTGTTTCAGTATTGTATGGTTTTTTGACTCTGTTTTTGCAGTATTCAGGATGGGGCCTTGTTGCTGTGATTTGCTCCTGGGATGTTTTCTCATTAGTAAGGCTTAGGGCTGAAATTATGTTCTCAGGCTCTCTGGGGCTTAACAGGTTCAGTGGGCAGTACTTCCAAACTGCCTCAGTGTTATCCATCACTAACATCTGTCTTACTCCTCATGAATGACAGTGAGAGAATAATTTTTAACTGTAAAACTGAGCAAGATTTTAAAAAAAGTTTAGCCTAACCTGCCTTCTCTGGTTCTATTGGAGGCAGGACAAGGAAAGGGCAATCGTGTACTCTCAGGTGCTGGGAAGCTCATTGTAACTTTTTCAGGAGGCTGCATATATTTATTCAAGTAATATTGGAATGTTTTACTGCCCAGGACAGAGTTTCATTTTCCTGTACTTTAGGGAAATAGGCAAAAGCAAAGAGAGAGGTTATGCATATGCTTTGGGAGGTCTCTCTTCCTTTCCCAATAGACTCACTCTGTTTAATATGATGAATCAGTTATATAGACTTGTGTTGTAGTTCTGAGAATTGTGTTCAAGTATTTAAGTGATGATCAAATCAATATAGTTAAAGTTGAGTTTATTCTCATGCACAAGTCCATGTATGTACAGGTGCAATGAAAAAAACTGGCTTGCAGCAGCATCACAGGCACATTGCATCATAAAAGCAGCTTTCACAAGAAAACCATAAATTATACACCTTTTTTATGAAAGGGAACACAATTAGAACAAAAAAGTCCATTTTAGTGCAAAGCATTGCTTAAGTTGTAGTGATTAGGTTGCACCAGTTAGCTCAAGTACTAAATGGTTGAAGCTGTCATCATCTGTCAGTTTGATTATCTTCACTGGTTTATCTTTAACCAACGTTCTTGCTTGTCCACTTAACAGTTTCACCAGCCATGCAACCACTTCGGTGCCTCCCAAGAAATACCAGCTCCTTCACCAGTCTTCCTACCTCCCAAGGGGCTACTCAGATCGCTCCTGACCAAGCCCACTGTCTAGATTCCAGTCCTGCATCTAAATGTTGTTTCCCCTCAACTTTGCTTTCTCCAGAGCTTTACTCCCATGGGAGGCAGCCAAATCTGTGAATCAGTTTTGTTTGAAATGGTATTTATTAATGCAACGGTCCTCCCTATCCTACCACCAAACAGAATTTCCCTCCCGGTAAATTTCAAAGCAAAGTCTTTGGGTTATCTCATTTTTCTATTTGTTCAAGGATCTGGGATTCACATGCTGAGCCAATATTTAATTGCCCATCCCTAATTGCCCTTGAGAAGGTGATGGTGAGCTGCTTTCTTGAACTGCTGCATCCTGGAGATGTGGGTATAGCAGCCATGCTCTTTGAGGGGAGTGGGGGGTGGGTCAGAGTATGGGAGGTTCCAGGATTTTGATCCAGTGCCAGTGAAGAAACAGCAACGTATTTCCAAATCAGTATGATGTGTGATTTGGAGAACAGCTTTTAGGTGGTGGAGTTGAGTTTCTGTGCTTTTTGCTGCCCTTGCCCTTCCAACTGACAGAGGTCATGGGCTTTGGAAGGTGTTGTCAAAAGAGTCTTGGTGAATAGTTGTAGGCAATGCAGACTGCTGTTATTGTGTTTTGGAGTGAGTGAGTGAATGGTTGCGGATGGATTGCCTATCAAACAGGCTTCTACCTCCTATATGGTGCTGAGCTTGGAGGTGCTATGAAGCAAACCTTTTCTGAGCACTTGTGTCTGTGTGTACTCTTGGAAATGTCTGTGCGTACCTTGGAAAGCGTTTCTGAAAAGCTCCGGTTTCGGGGGATGAAAACGCTGTTTTAGTGTGGACGGAGGGTAAAAACGAAGAGAAAAAGCTTCGGTTACGGATTTATCCGGTGTAGTGTGGACGTAGTCTCAGTGTGCTAGCAACTATAAAAGTGAAATCATTTGTATTCTTTGTGCTCCTTATTTCCTCTCCTTTGAATATTCAGATCCCCGAATAATCCATGTTTAGAACTTGAAGTCTTTGCATATTATTTTCCAGGTGGCTTGATAACAGAGAGATCAGGTTTGGATGTCTTTTGATGGAGTTTTACATAAAATTTTCATGACTTTTTTACTTCAAATTTCAGTGAGAGAGTCTCCTCTAGACTTGTTACTCTTGCTTCACTTGCTTGCATTTCAGCATTAAAGTGATGATTTGCTTCCTGAACTCTGTTAACTGTGTTATTTGATAGGGAAAACAAATATTCAGATCAAAATCATTCCAGGTTTCTCATTTTCAATATTCCATATTTCTATGAAACTGTGAAGAAGATGTTTCAGCTCATTGAAGTTGTCATATTGGAGAGTAATCCCATTCCCTTCACCTGTTCTTTCCAGGTTTCTAATAGGTGCTGAGGTTCTGATAAGCTTTAAGACCTTTTATGCCAATCACTCTTCTCTGACGTGCAATCATAGCTCAAATCCTCCTTTGTACTTCTAAATCCATTGAGACCCATTACTTCTGAAGGTGGTCTGCCCTCGTTCTGTTTTGAATCTGGTGCTTGTTTATAATTTATAATGATTTATAACTTGTTTATAAATCACAGCGGAGGATGAGTTTTAGAGGAAGAGAGAATGCATTGATCACAACTTGAGATCAGACTACGCAGGTTCAGAATTCGTGATTCAGATCAGCAGCTTGTGTAATTTGTCTTCCTTCCCAGAAAATTAATATTTCTCTGGAAAATGGGGGGTTTCATATGCCAAGTTGCTGCTTGTAGACTGTAGATCAGCATTTAACACCATAATTCTCCAGAAACTGGTGGGGAGACTGTCCTCACTGGGTCTCCGCATCCTCCTCTGTAACTGGATCCTTAATAGAAAGGCCACAGGTAGTCCGTGTGGGCAGCAATGCCTCTAGATCCATTGCACTAAGTACTGGAGCTGCCCAGGGCTGTGTGCCTAGCCCACTGCTGTGGGAGCAGTCGAGCATCAAACTGGAAGTCCCTAGAAAGGACTGTGAGTATGGCTGAGAGGGTCATACCTACCATCCATTGGAGACATTTATCAGGAGCATTGTGTAGGCAGGGCCCTTAGTATTATCAAGGATCGCACCCGTTCATCCAGCATCCTCTGACTTTCTACCATCAGACAGGAGAGTCCATGCATGAAAATAAGAATGGTCAGGTTGGGAATCAGCTTCTTCCCTCAGACCATTAAGATCCTGAATTCCCTGCTGCATCACATTTGAAGTGTCACTGGTTAATTTGTACTATACCTTACAATACTTAATTTATGCACTTTGTTTATCTATGCGGAAGTCATTTGTAGATTTTAATCTTAATTTCCTAAGTTATTGTGTGTTATATGTACTTCTGTGCTTTACACCCTGGACAGGAGAAACATTGTCTCATTTGATGGTATGCATGTATATAGTGAAATAACCATAAACTTGACTTGATTAACACAGTATAGCGAAGTGTTAGCATGCCCACAGTGGGTCTAGTAGCTTATTAGTGAATATTTCTGCAGCCCTGCTTTCCCAAGTATTAAGACAGACCGTTTCCTACTGAACCAGTTACCTGGTTTGAGCCTTGGTAAGAAGTGAAAGCATTGAATTCAGTGTAAAAGATGCTGGTGAGTCATAAACATGAAGCCCAAAGAATGAAGTTCAAATGTCCAGAGTCCACAGCAGGTGCTTGACAACTTCAAGCCGTATTATTTTATTTAAATAAATACAATTTACCTTTGAAATCCAGTCAACAGGGTATATCTAGCCCTTTTCAATACAAACTAAGGAAACATGCATGGCCATGGTGATGTTTGGAACTCTCAGCCTGAATCACTGTACATTGAAGTCTGTAAAGAATATATTACTCACAAGAATATTTCACCCATGTTCTTGTTTCTTGTTGATCCACGTGGTTTGGTTCATTCATTTTCAGTTTACGCTTTCGTCTTCTCATTTACCAGCTCAGCCTAGTAGCAGATAGTTAGTTGGAGAGCCCTGACACAGTTCTGCCCTCTAACCAAACATTTGTTTGGGATGCTTGGTCTTGCTCAGTTTTAACCTCCAACCTTTTGCTCTTGAAGGAAGGCATACTCTTGGCATGACATGATGGTTCAGGGCAAAGTTGAGAAGATGTTGATGGGAGTGAGGGGTAGGTGGGTGGCAGGCAGGTGAGAAGTTCCATGGTACAGGACGTGTGAGAAGTATTGAGTGTCAGCTGACTAAGCTATAAGCTGCCTTCATACAACGAAAGGTCTGATAGATTAATGTGGGTGCCCATGTGTACAACCTGCCCAGCACATCTCTGGTATCTCTTTTGGCTTCATTGCATGACTGAAAACAACCTTGTCCTCTCCTGTTGTTTTTGGATACTAGACACTTCACAGGAAGGAATCGGACCCCTTTATCATCAGCATGGATGATTTCACAGACTATTTCCTCCATGACCAAGATTTTGAAGGAAAAAATGGCGGGAGAAAATGGAAAACAAAGCATTTGCTTAAATACAGTGCTCATGAATTTTCTCCAGGATTGCTGAAGGCAGTACTGTGTGTATTTAAAATCCTCCTGCTGGAGATCAGGCCAGTCTGGAGGGTTGCCAATTCCAATTAAACCAGTCACTTCTTTCAGTCTCAAGGGAAGCATACTTGAGCTATCAAACACTTTGCAAAGCTGCAAAATACAGGGTAGCACCTGGTTACTGTGTGGATTATAAATCCACTTAGCAAATTCCATCAGTTGCAGCCCTTTGTCACCTCTACCCATCATATCCCATCTTCTGTCATTATTTCAGTGATCTCATCCTCCATGTGTCTAGCATCGCCACTCACCTGGAATCACCTATTAATTGCCAGCTCTTGTGCCAGCTCTTCCTTTCACCTCTTTATACTGGCTCTCCCCACTCTAGTCTTTCAATTCAGATGAAGGTTTTGACTCAGAACATCTCTGACCATTTCCCTCACAAACGCTGTATAACCCCTGAGTTGCTCCAGATCCCAGCATCAGCAGTCTCTATCTCCACTTCTTACGCTGGGGCAAGCACTTTCTCTCATAGTTGGCTCAACAGAGCTGGTTATGCTACAGAGTCAATAGAACACAGAAACACGACCTTCTACCCACTATTTCCACACTGACCATCAAGTACCATCCTTAATAATGTCTTTCACCAGCACTTGCATGCCTTGATGATTCAAGTGCTCACTGAAGTTCTTATTAAATGTTGTGAGAGTCTGCCTCCATCATTATCTCTGCCATTGTGTTCCAGGTTCCAACCACACGCCAGGTGAAGCAGTAGATCATCTACATCTCTTACTCCTCACCCTAAACCTGCACCCTCTAGTTTTTGACAAATCTGCTGCAAGGATAGTCAAAAGTTAAGTTGAGTATGGGGAGTGGGTGCGTGCTAATTACTCTGTGTGGATTGGGGGACAACGATTGGTACCTTGTCATAGTGTCGGAGTGTAAAGTGTGCTTGGATGCACCTGACCTCCAGGGTCTTGTTACCATGCCCCACCACTGGTCTTCTGAGGCCTACAATCTCACCACTGATTGGGAAAAGATGAGGATCAAAGTCAAAGTTGGGTTGATCATCATCTGCACAGGTGCAATGAAAAACTTGCTTGCTACAGCATCTTCAATGCATTATCAGACAGTTTTCATTCAGGCCCCTTTTCCAATGTGGCATAATTGTTGCTCATAAGCAAAACTGATAGAGAAAGAATGAAGTAAACTCACATTGTTTTACTCATGTTCTGATAAGTTTTCTCTGCTGTCTGTATGGAGTGTGTCCTTGGACCATCCTTCAGGACCTTCCATGCAGCAGAGTGGCTGCCACTGATTAGGGAAGGAGGGTGGAGGTGTCTGGACCCATCAATTCAAAATGTTGGCTGATATTGGTGTGATTTCCAACCTACCCCACCCCCACATTACATATTAACTAGTAAAATACCTCAAACTCAGCTAACCTTAGTCTAAGTAAGTGGTAGATTCTGGGCTAAATTGTTGGGAATGCAGGGAGAATAAAATAGAATTGGTGTTAGTGGATGCTTGATGATGGGTATTGATGATAGGCTGAAGGCCCACTTTCCATTCCGTATGTTTTAATAGAGTTGGCATCACCAAAACTAAATTAGGACCAAAACACAATAGTAGTTCAAGAGGCTGCAAGGAGTTATCTTTGTTAAACACAACTCATTCTAGGGGTAAGGTGTCAGAGGAAAGAAGTCATTTATTGTCTATCCTTTACTGACCTTTGTAGTGGTGAGCCAATGCAGTGTGGACATGTCCACCACCTTAAACCACTGCAGTTGATGTGGTGAATGTCCTTCTTTTATATGGCGAGTGTCAACATTTCGACCCACTGATGGTGAAGGAACACACACAAAAAGCTGGAGGAACTCAGAAGGTCACACTACATCTATCATGGGGAATAAACAGTTGATATTTTATGCTGAGACCCTTAATCAGATCCTCATTCTGTCTTGTAGAAGAGTCCCTGTCCAAAATGTCGACTGTTTATTCCCAGTCCTGATTAGGGGCCTCAGTCAGAAATGTCTTCTGTTTATTCCCCTCCAAAGATACTGCTTGATTTGATGAGTTCCTCCAGCATTTTGTGTGTATTCCTTAAGATTTCCAACATTTGCAGAATCTCTTGTGTCAATGTTGAAGGAATGCTATCAGTTCCCCAGGTCTGAGTGGTGTGTGACTGAGTGGTAAAATTTACAGGATTCTTGTGCTGGTCCTGCCCTCCCAAAGCCAATAGCCATCAATGCTTTGTCACAAGCCTTATTGGATTGATTACTTTGGACATCTGATGGTTCCAATTGAATTCATTAAATGCTTCTGGTTAATAAAATGTAGTAATCAGAATCGGGTTTGACATCACTGGCATAGGGCGTGAAATTTGTTGTTTTGGGGCACCAGTACATTGCAATACATAATAATATAAAAAACCCTAAAAATTACAATAAAATACATCAAAAATTAAATTAAGTAGTGCAAAAAGAGAGCAAAATGTAGTGAGATAATGTTCATGGGTTCATTGTCTATTCAGAAATATGATGGCAGAGAGGAAGAAGCTGTTCCTGAAACTGAGTGTGTATCTTCAGGCTCCTGTACCTCCTGCTTGATGGTGGCAAAGAGCAGAGGAAATGGGAGTCCTTAATGATGGATGCCACTTTCTTGAGGTATCACTTTTTGAAGGTGTCTTTGATGCTAGGAAAGTTGGTGCCCATGATGGAGTTGGCTGAATATACAACTTTCTGTAACTATTTTTCTGATTGTTGGAGTGGCCTCTCCATACCAAACGGTGATGCAGCCATCTCTAATGCTGTCCACAGTACACCTGTAGAAATTTATGAGTATTTTTGGTGACATACCAATTCTCCTCAAACTCCTGATGAAATATAGCACCTCTCATGCCTTCTTTGTAATTGCATCAGGATAGATCTTCAGAGATGTTGACACCCAGAAACTTGAAACTCCTTATCCTTTCCACTGTTGATCCCTTAATGAGGACAGGTGTGTGTTCCTTTGACTTCCCCTTCCTGAATTCCTCAATCAATTCATTGGTCTTTCTAACGGTCAGTGCAAGTTTGTTGTTGTGTCACCACTCAACAACTGACCTATCTCTCACTCCTAGTCTCCTCATCACCATATATAACATACCATTAATGTATGAAATTTGCATTGAGAAACTTGACAGGCTATTGACATGTGATTTATAATCAAGGAACTTTAGTATTTCAAAGGACACCTTGCTTCATTGCAGTTGCCACACAGATTTGCTATGATTCTACTCCTGAAATCCTGTTCATTTATCATTTTGAAAATTGGTGAATACTGAACTATTTCTTCCTCTGTACAAAGAGCTCAGATGTTGCTGTTTTTATATGTTCAGCAAGAAAGAACTGGAAGGGAAAGTCATCATGGAGCGTAGGCTAGTCCAGTTGTCCAGGAGAAAGTGGCTGAGGAGAGGGAGAATTAGATCAGGTCAGTGATTTGGTTCATGGAGCAGGTGAGAATTTGATGGAGCAGAGGGAAGTGGGAGAAAGAAGAGAAATTTGCTTGGAGATGGAATAAAAGTAAAGAGAAAGAAGGGGAAGAAGCTAGTGAAATGAAATGAAAGCAAGAGGAAGATGGTTGGTAGATAGTGCAATCATTGCATTTCTTTTCTGGTGATTTACCTGGCAGTGGACTCAGGTGCCTTTGGGCTTTATCAGAGGTGAGATGATCTGAGGCAAATTGGTAGTATCTGCTTTGACCACAGAGGCCTGCTTTGCTTTCCTCAGCTAGACCCAACACCTTCTGTGTTTAGGCTTTTGAAGCAGGAACTGCTCACTATAATAAATTTGAGAGAGACTTTGGTGTCTTATCCTTGAAATGTTAAAATCTCTTCAAAGACCAGAGAGAATTTGACTACCAGATGAAAGCATTCCAAATCCATTGCATGAACCTTGTCAGGTGATAAAACTTATTCCAGATGATGTGCTGATGAACAGAACATTGTAAATGGGTATTGGGTATAATGTCATAAGAAGCCACCCTCATCCCATCACAGGAAGCATTCTATTAACTTACCATGACCAGTAATTAATTGTAACTTCAATCCTTGCATAGTTTCAGATCCATTGATAATGCAAGAGCGTTTTGCTAAATTTTCACTTCACTGATGTGGCAAAAGCTTACACAGCTTGTATTGAAGTCTAGATACTTCTGAAAGAGTAAAGATATTGCCTAACCTTTGTCAACGTAACAGACAGATCAGATCACAGTGAGGTTGTCGAGGACACAAGCTACTCCACTCTTTAAATGCTAAATATCACAGCTTCCTTTCCTCACCACCAATACCTTTAACCCCACAGGATCTCTAACCCAGCAATGTAACTTCTCCAATTTTTATATGTCCATCTCCCCAATTTTTGGCTAGTTGCAGGAAAGGCCTGGATGACATTCCACCAACCTGCTTCTGTTTAGGAACATAATCAATACCAAACAGAGATGTTCTTGCTTTAGTCAAGACGAGGTAAAATCCTGGGCCAAGAGTAAGTCCACATGCCAATTCGTTATGTCTTAATGGTATCTGCTCCAACCCAGCACAGTAGTTGACTCCATTATACAAATGTTCATCCATAGCCAGTCATAGCACAGGTTCAGGAAGGACAGATGGAGCTGACATATCTTTTAAATCAAAAGGAGGAGGTGTTTTTAGAAGTTAGTTATTGAATAAAGTTCTTTGAAATACCAGTATTGTGTATTGCCCCATCCTCCAGAACTGCCATCAGTTCTGCAGGTTAAATCTGTTGCTTATTTTATAACATCCAAGACAGCAAAGGCACCTCACATTCATTGTTAAAAAGTACCATGCACATAAGTATTTTTGCTTTGGGAGTTACTGACATCAGAAAGGGATGGAATTTAAGCAAATGGCACACTGGTGGAAGTGTAGTGATTAGCAGGAAGTGTGAGTGTCTTTACGTAGTTGGAATTATCAGTTTCATGTGAACATACCACCCAGACCCATTAATAGATCAGGCCACAATCAGGCGATTAGACCATGGAAAGGAAGAACCTAATAAAAGAATCCTGTGTATCGTAATCTGAAGGCCATCAATTCTCCCGAGTATTCTGATTTTTAGTATCCTCTATTGTCTGGGAATAGATTGTGGTGAATACCTGTTATTGACACTTCATATCTGAAGCCCCGCCTTTCTCAAAATTCCTTTCTTTTATCTTCCCACCACTGAATCCTAAACAACTGTTAGGCTTAATATTTGTGTTTTGGAGTCATGGAGCCAGAGAGCAGAGATACTGACCCCTCAACTCAGTCAAATCAGTCTCTGTTGACCACAATGTCTGCCCAGCTGGTCCCAATTTCCTGCATATCTCTCTGAGCCCTGCCCCTTCAAGTACTTATTCAAGTGCTTCTTAAATGATACTTTTGTACCTATATCAACCATTTCCTCTGCCAGCTCGTTCCATATGCTCAGCACCCTCTGCATGAAAAAGTTGCCCCTCAGATCCCTTTTAAATCTTTCCTCTTTCACACCACACCTATGCCCCCATGTGTTAGACTGCCCTACCCTAGGGAAAAGACTGTTACCATTCACCAGATCTAGGCCGCTCATAATTTTAAACATTTCTATAAGCTCATCTTTCATTCTCCAAGGTTCCAAGGAATAAAGATCTAGTCTGACCAACCTGGCCTTGTAACCCAACCCTCTGGTCCTGGTGATGTCCCGTAAATTTTTTCAGCACTCTTTCTAGTTTAACCACATCCTTCATGTAACAGGGTAACTAAATTGTACATGATACTCTATGTGTAGCCTCACCAATAATTTGTACTACTCCTATAGTGTACTGCAGACACAAGGCATCATGCTAAATACCTTTTCTCACAGCTCTGTCTACCTGTGATGCCACTTTAAACTAACTTTCCACTTGTACTCCTAGATTTCTCTGTTCCACTACATCCCTAGTGCCTTTGCATTCATAGTATAAGTCCTACACAGGTTTGACTTTCAGGGTATTATGACTTCATCCACTTCCTAGGTATCTAATAACCCTCTCAGTTATCCCCTGAATCTCTCCCAGTTGTAAATCCAGGCAGAATGCCAGCAGTTTAGCTAACAGGAGACAGCAGTCACCACCACCTTCCCTGAGGGCGTTTCCTCTCCAGAAATTCCTACACAGGAGTGAGTTTGCCCTTCTCACCCACTTGCATGCACCATCCATGAGCTCAGTTCTTCAAACACATAATGCTAAATGTTTCATTACTTTATGTACTGTCACAAACTATCTCAAAGTAGCAACTCCCCCTCCTTCTGAATCTCCTATAGTTCAATAACCAATTAATAAATTTGTACAAAACAAAAGAAATAAAAATGTTGTTAACATTGTTATTTTCTATCTTGGTTTTTAGGTGAATAAGTTTTAATTCCTACAGTGGTCAAGGCCATGTTAAGTTGTTGGCAAACCTATTCACTGCAGTTAAGATCAGGTCACCTGGCTAAGATCAAATTCCTCAACACAAATGCAGGAATTAACCCTTGGTCTATAGGATTCAATGTTTCTTCATGCCAAAGTGTCTGCGATTGTGCAAGATGTGGGTCAGGTGAGAAGAAAGACAAGGCAAACTGAGTAAGATTGGAAAGACTACAGAGTTGGTTACTGCAACTGGCATGATGCTCGCTGTTGGCAGCATGTTGGCAACGTACACTGGCTGGGATGAGTGGAATGTCACCTTGGTGAAATGTATCAATCAGATGATCCTAGAAGTGCAGTGTGGTTAACATTGTGAGTTATGGATGCAGAATGTAACCCCTACTCCTATGCAGTGATTTTAGTGGGCTGAATTAGCAGGAGAAAAAGTGCCATTTTTTGTTTCAAATGCTTAAATTCCATTCCACTTTGTTAATTCCATTTCCAAACCTCATGATTGAAAATGCAATGTCTTTTACCTCTGAAAAATCGAGGACTGATTTGCTTTCTCCTTTTGTTGGAAATTCCTGCACAAAGTTCATGAAAACACATGCGAGATTCCCAAGAGTGAAGCAAAGAGTAGTTTGATCTCTTGTTATCTCAGAGGAAAGAAACCAGGTGCCCAGATTGCATTCCTGAAGGATAGACGTTCTTCTCTATTCACTGACAATTGGGAAAGGTATAATTCCTTTATTGCAATCTTTATTTTCCCTTTCCTGGCATTGGAAAAATAGTGCCATCTCCTCTCGCTCCCCCCATCTCCGCCGCCCTACCCCATGCCCCCAGCCCAGAGTTCACACCTCGGTGCTTATAGCCCTGACGCTCGCAAGCGTCTCCCGCACCGTGTTCTGGCGGCTCACCGGGAAACCTTGGAGTGAGGACATTTTGAAGGGTGGCCCTGGCTCCTTGTAGCGGGCTGGGATGTAGGAGATGCGTTCGCCTCCGTTGCGCATCTCCTCGGCGGTCCGGATGTAAAAGGGGGAGCGGTGTGGGGAGCAGTCGGGGCACGAACCCCTCGCGGCCTCCTGGCTCGCCTCCACTGGCGCGGGCAGCTGAGTGACCAATCCGTCCACAAAGTGTGCGTTGCAGGTGTTGCAAGCAAAGCTTGGGTGAGAGTACAAATCTGAGACTTCCTCCTCATCGTCCGATTCGTCTTTCTTGCAACAATAATACTGGCGGAGAGAAGAAGAAAAAGAAAAGGAGAGAGGACTCAGAATCCGGAAGCAAACCAACAGAGTTTGCAAAATCAGGGAGAGTATATGTCAGGACCCTTAGCAGCATTGATATACAGAGCGATCGTGGGGTCCAAGTCCACAGTTCTTTGAAACTGGAAACATGACTGGATAGGGTGTATGGTATGCCCTATTTCTTTGGTTTGGGCATTGACTATAGGAGTCAGGAAGTCATGTTGCATCTGTATAAAACTGTGGTTGTTTGAGTATTGTGTGCAATTCAGGTTGCCCATTGCAGGACGGGCACGGATGCTTTGGAAAGGATGTACAAGAGGTTTAACAGGACGCAGCCTAGATGAAAGGGTATGAACTGTAAGGAGAGATTGACACTTGGGTTGTATACTGTGGAGCTTAGAAGCCTGATGGAAGACTTGATAAAGGCACCAAAACAACCTTCCTCCCAGGTGCAAATGCTAGAGGGCACACATTTAAGGTGAGGGGGCCAAAGTTTACAAGAGAAGTGCAGTGCAAGCTTTTTTCCCCACACAGGGAGTAGTGGGTATTTGGATCAGCCCTCACAGCTAGTGGAAGCAGATACAATAGTGGCATTTAACAGGCTGTTAGGCACATGAATATGTGAGAAATGGCAGAGTATGGATTAAGTACAGGCAGAAGGGATTGGATTTGGCACAGATGTTATGGTCTGAAGGGCCTGTTAAGTGTGGTACTCTTCCATGTTCTAAACAGCCCTCTGACTATGTTCCAGCCAATCTCTCGTCTTGCACTCCAAATAAGCTTCAACATTCTGGTCTCTCCAATCCAGATCTAAATCAGCACCCAGTAATTAATCATCCTGTATTTGCTGGATTACATTTACTGCTAGGCTAGCTATGTCATCATTTAAGTCAGGGATTCCCAACCTGGGCTCCAGTAGGGTTGGGAACCCCTCAACAATGGTCGGGGTCCATGACATAAAAAAGGTTGTGAACTCCTGACTTAAGTCAATTCAAGTTTATTGTTAGGAGCACAAGTACGACGAGGTGCAGGTACAATGAATGAATATTTGCAGCAGCATCTCAAACCTGCCTTCCTTCTCTTCCTTCCTTGCTTCTGCTCATTTCACTTTTTCACTGTGATTGTCCTGCAGCCCTCCCAAGTTCTGTGTTGCCTGTGAGAAGTCTGATTTTCCTCACGTGCTATCCAGTGTGCATTGGGAGTTCCTTCCCTATGCTTCTTCGCCAGACTCTCCCTTCGATAAGGAGTTGCCTATCATCATTTTGCCCAAATTCTTGGTTTCCCTGCCTGTAATATCTCCCTATGCCACCCCTAGGGACATTATAACTGGTACTCTCTGAATTCAAAAGAGCCTGCACATATGGCTGAGGGATTTAAAAAAAAGAGTCTGGTAAACCTTGATCTCTTTTTGGGCTACTGACTTTGCCTGCAGAAACAGTCAGATCTGTATTGGGGCTCCTGACTACAGCAGACGATGTTCAACGTGGAGGTGACCACTGAGACACAAGCCATTGTCCTGCTGGCTATAAATGCAGCAGAAGTCTCACACATCTGAAATCAGCTCCAAAATGACGGTAGGCAAGTATCAGCACTGCTTGTGCTTCTGTGTCAGATGTTGTGGGTTCACCTCTGCTGTTTCAGTGCTCAGTCCAGGCTGCCATTCGCTTCCTGTGCAGAAGTGCAGCAGGACTGGCATCTATTGGACTAGCTGCTAAC
Source organism: Hemitrygon akajei (assembly GCF_048418815.1). NCBI lineage: Eukaryota > Metazoa > Chordata > Chondrichthyes > Myliobatiformes > Dasyatidae > Hemitrygon > Hemitrygon akajei. Next base: position 88,315,898 of record NC_133135.1, on the reverse strand, counting down.
CTCAATCTGTCCTCTCAGTTGGACACATTGAAGGAAATCAGTTAGCTTGAAAAGGAATCCTGACAAGATCTCCAGACCAATATCACTAAAACAGGGGTTATTTGCTGTTTGAGGAAGTATGCAGAATGGCTGCCTAATTATCTTCTTGCAGTAAAATACTGGCTACTGGTACTGCCCAGTTTGTGAAATAAGTGAAATATACACAAGGAGAGCAAGAATTGGATCACTGCTCACACAGTCAATTCAATGCTGATCAATCCCACTCCCATTAATTTTCCCAATGACTTCTCCTCCCCATGTTCCCATCAGCTACCCCCTAAGGTGCCAGAGGTAAGGACAACAAAGGGATGTTCACAGGAAACAGAGGAATGGCTATGGGACTGCTTCAAGTTGGTTTTCTGGGTGATTTTCATGGACTCATCAGAGGACCTGAATGAACGAGTGTCTCTCCACAAAATCATTTAGAATCTTCCCCCTACCAGAAGCAAAACATTCACAATTTGCTGAGGGTAAGATTGATGGTGTTTAGGACAAGCTTTCCAGAGAAGTACAGAGATCCAGGCATGAAATCTGGAGAGGCCACCTCATGTGCAGAGTGGCAGTTCAGGAATAAACTTGAACCAATGCTCAACTACTGCCTATCATCCAGCAGCACTTGCATCCACTGTGATGAAGTGCCTCAAGAGATTGGTCATGAAGCATATCCTCTCCTACCTGAAGAGTGACCTGGAATCCATATTAAATGATTGTTTGGCTAAGTACAACTCCAATGTGCTATTTAAGTTTGCTGATGAAAGCACTGTTTGTTGTTGGCCAAATCAAAGGTGGGGACAAATTGCCATACAGGAGGGAGTTTGAATATTTGTTTGAGTGGTGCCACAACAATAGCCTCTCACTCAACATCGGCAGAACCAAAGAACTGATTTTTGAGTACAGGACGAAGATGCTGGAGGTCCATGAGTCATAAGGAGAGGTCAGTAGTTCCAAATTCTTTCGTATTAACATAGCAGAGGATCTCTCCTGGGACTAGCAGATAAGTGCCATCACAAAGTAGGCATAACAGTGCCTCTACTTCCTTAAAAGTTTGTGTAGATTCGACATGTCACCAAAAACTTTGAGAAACTTCTGTGGATGCATAGTGGAGAGTATCCTAACTGGCTGAATCACAGCCTTGTATGGAAACACCAAAGTCCAAGAATGGAAAGGCTACAGAAGGTAGTGGATACAGCCTAGTCTATCACAGGCAAAGCCTTCCCCAACATTGAGTATACTTACATGAGTGCTACCACAAGAAAGTAGCATGCATCATCAAATATCCCCACCATCCAGGACATGCTGTCTTCTCATTATTACCACCAGGCAGGAGGTATAGAAGCCTTAGGTCCCACACCACCAGGATCAGTAACAGCTATTACCCTGCAACCATCAGGGTTTTAAACTGGTTTGGATAACTTCAATTACCACTAAACTAAACTGATTCTACTACCTATAGACTAACTTTCAAAGTCTCTTTACAACTCATGTTCTCAGTATTATTTTTATTTGCACAATTTCTCTTCTTTTGCTAATTGGCTGCCTGTTAGTCTTTGTTTATATATAGTGTTTCATAAAATTCTATTGTATTTCCTTTTTGCTGTAATGACTGCAAGAAAATGAATCTCAAAGTAATATATAGTTACATATACATCTTTTGATATATATGCACTTTGAACTTTGAATTCCACTGTTTATGCTCCAGGGGCAATTAACCAACCAATTAACCTACCGGCTTGCATGTTTTTAGGATGTGGAAGGAAATGAGAGTACCCAGGGGAAACCTACATGGTTATAGGGAGAACATGCAAACTCCGTAATAGGTAACACCAGAAGTCAGGATTTAACCTGGGTGTCTGGAGCCTTCAGGCAACAGCTTGACTAACTGTGCTATAGTCCTGCTTCAAACATAAAGATAATGTAGCCAGCAGCCAGAAAGGAATGTGTTACGAAGCAGTGATCCATAATTCAGAAACTCTTAAGTGTATTTGCATTTTGTTGCTCTAGCCCTCAGTTAGTGACACTTACTAACTCACCTGGAGTCTACAGTAACAGAGCACACCTATGATGCAAAGCAGTATCACTGTTGCTAGTATTCCACCAGTGATAACAACAGTTCCAGCTGTCATCCGACCAGTTCCCCATCAAACCCTAGAAAAGCAAAGGGAAGACATGGTGAGATTGGAAGGAGTAGATGGGGTGTAGGTATATAATTTGGTAGTGGGGAAGAGGGAAGGCCAAACTCATTCTAAAGATAGATTTACATATGTCTTCCTTTCAACAGCACCTCCCAAACCCACAAGTTCTACCCCCAAAATAAGCAAAAAGGCGCATAGGAACCCCAGGATTTCCTAATCCTGGCATTCCTTCATTAACACTGCATGTGAACACTGGGATGCTCTCCCACACGTTGTAGGGACATCTTCACCAGAAGGACTGGACTCTTCAGAGATAGCAACTTGTCACAACTTTCTCAAAAGCCATTAGGGACAGCTGATAAAAGCTGGCGATAAGAGTTATAAAATGGAGGACATGAGATTCTGTAGATGCTGGAAATCTTGACCAATACACACAAGATGCTGGAGGAACTCTGCAAGTCAGGTAGCATCAATGGCGGGATAAACAGTCATTTTTTACTGTTTGAAATATAATGTGGAATAGGGCCTACTGGCCCTTCGAGCCATGCTGCACAGCAATATCCTGATTTAATCCTAGCCGAATCATGGCGCAATTTACACTGACCAATTAACCTACCAAATGGTATATCCTTGGACTGTGGGAGGAAACCAGAGCAATTGGAGGAAACCCCTGCGGTCGTGGGAAGAAGGTACCAACTTCTTATGGACAGTGGCGGGAACTGAACCTAGGTTGCTGATGCTTTAAAATGTTGTACTAATCACTATGCTACCATGCCACTGAGATTTTTGCCACTGGGGTGACGAGTTTTGGTCTGGGACTCTCCGTCAAACATTTCCAGTCAAGATGGCACTGACCTACAATGTCTGTTGATGTCATGGCTCAGACTTAGCTGTCTTTTGTAGGTCCGTAATGATAGTTTTTGGGACAGTGCAGGGAATTAGGGGTCAGGTTGGGGTTTAGGGACAGTGATGAGGGAGAGTTAGAGGTCAGGGGCAGTAAATAAAGAGTTAGGGTCAGGAGCTGGAAGTTGGAGTCCAGGTCAGAGTGTCTGGGGTCAAAGGCCAGTGATGCCTGAGAATGGAGGTTGGGGACACAGGTACTGAGGATGAGACCTGTGATCCCCTAGGTCAAGGACTGTGGTTGACTGGTTCATAGGACAAGGGCCAGTGATCTTTGGTGCTGGGTGGGGGGGTTAAGAAGGGTTTTTTTTTTGCTGTTGTGTCTATCTGGTATGTTGGCTGTGTGTTGTTTGCTGAATATTTTGGGCATGCTATGTTGGCACTGTAAACACGGCGATGCTTGCGGGCTGCCCTCAGCACATCTGTAGACTGCGGGGTGGGTTGTTAACACAAACAATACATTTCATTGCATGTTCAATGTGACTCTTCAACTATTGTGACCAGTTCTGGTGGTCTTACAATAGAAATGATGTATTTCTGATAGACTGTAGCAAAGGTTCACCTGGTTAGGTGGGACTGTAAATTTAGTCATTTCCATCATCGATACTAGCCTCCATAGTATCCAGGACATCTTCGAGGAGGGATGCCTCAAAAAGGCGGTGTCCATCATTAAGGACCTCTATCTATCATGCCATGTTCTCTTTTCTACCATCAGGAAGGAGGTACAGAAGCTTGAAGGCACACACTCAATGATTCAGGAACAGCATCTTCCCCTCTGCCATCCAATTTCTGAATCAACACGACCTCACTACTTTTTATTTCTATTTTTTCACTACTTATTTAATTTAACTATTTAATATATACTTACTGTAATTCACAGATTTTTCTATTATTATGTATTGCATTGTATGGCAAAGACAACAAATTTCATGACATATGCCAGTGATATTAAAGCTGATGCTGATTCTGATAGGATTGAGGATCAGTCACGATCATATTGAATGGTGGAGCAAGCTCAAGGGACCAGATGGCCTTTTTCAATGTTTCTCTCTCTACTTCATTGCTCAAAGGACTCCTCCTCGGAATCCCTCAATCAATGACTGTGGAACTGATTATCAAATATTGCCATATTAATGTTTGCGGATCTGACAATTCAGGAAGTGTTGCTGCAATTTAAAGGACTTCATTGGCTCTGAAGAGCTTCAGTTCATCCTGAGATTGTGAAAGTGCTACAAAAATGCAATTTTATTAAAACCACTGCTATTCTTATGTTAAATAAAACCATCCACTTATTTAATACCAATTATCCTTCACTAGTGGATGTGGGCATGGTTGAAGAATCATTTATTCCTTCTTTCCTGTGGGCTAAAAACCATGTTACAGGAGAGATTTGGATGCACTGGAGGGAGTGCAGAGGACATTGACAAGGATGTGGCCAGGATTGGAGAATTGTAGTTATGAGGAGAGATGGTATAAGCTGGGGTTGAAATGAACAGGAAGACATAATGGAAATGTATGAAAGCAATGATGAACCTGGGCAATGTAAGACCTGAAGGAAAGGAGTCGACATGGAGGTGATAGGGGAAATGGTAGAAGGGTCAAAGAGGTTTCACCCAGAAGAGGGAAGGAATAAAACCATAAGACATAGGAGCAGAATTAGGCCATTCAGCCTATTGAGCTTGCTCCACCAGTCCATTATGACTGATCCCGGATCCCACTCAACCCCATACACCTGCCTTCTCACCATATCGTTTGATACCCTGACCAATCAGGAAACAATCAAATTCCACCTTAAATATAAGCATGGAACTGGCCTCCATCACAGTCTGTGACAGAGCATTCCACAGATTCACTACTTACTGGCTAAAAAAAATTCTTCTTCCCTCTATTCTAAAGGGTTGCCCCTCAATTTTGAGGCTGTTCCCTCTAAGGAAACATCCTCTCCTACCCACCTTATCTAGTCCTTTCAACATTTGGTAGGTTTCAATGAGATCCCTATGCAACCTCCTCCAGACTCTCTCCAATGACAACAAATCCTTTCTGAGATATGGGGCCCAAAACTTGACAGTTCTCTTAAGTGCAACCTGACCAGTGTCTTATAAAGGCTCAGAATTATCTCCTTGCTCTATTCCCCTTAAAATAAATGGCAACATTGCATTTGCCTTCTTTACCACAGACACAAACTATAAATTAACCTTCTAGGAGTCCTGCGCGAGGACTCCTAAGTCCCTCTGCACCTCGATATTGGAATTTTCTCCCCATTTAGATGATAGTCTGCACTATTGTTCCTTTTACCAAAATGTGTTATCATACATTTCCCATCACTGTATTTCATCTGCCACTTTTTTGTCCATAATTTCTCTAAAACCTGCTGCAATCATATTGCTTCCTCAGCACTATCTACTCCTCCACCTCTCTTTGTATCATCCGCAAACCTTGCCATAAAGCCATCAATTCCATTATCGAAATCATTGACAAACAATGTGAAAAGTAGCAGTCCCAATACTGAACCCTGAGGGACACCACTAGTCACTGGCAGCCAACCAGAAAAGGCTCCTTTTATTCCCACTCGCTGCCTCCTGCCTGTCAGCCATTCCTCTAGTCATACCAGTATCTTTCCTGTAACGCCATAGGTTTTTATCTTGTTAAGCAGCCTCATGTGTGGCACCTTATCAGATGCCTTTTGAATATCCAAGTAAATGCCATTCACTGCCTCTCCTTTGTCCACACTGCTTGTTACTTCCTTGAAGAACTGTAACAGATTTGTCAGGCAAGATTTCCCTTTACAGAAACCATGCTGACTTCAACTTATTTTATCAGTAGTTTCCAATTAACCTCAAAACCTCTTCTTAATAATAGACTCTGACACTTTCCCAACCTCTGAGGTTAGGCTAACTGGTTTATAATTTCCTTTCTTTTGCCTTCCTCTCCTCTTAAAGAGTGGAGTGACATTTGCAATCTTTCAGCTCTCTGGGACTATGGCAGAATCAAGTAATTCTTGAAAGATCATGATCAAATCATCCATTATCTCTTCAGCAACCTCTCTCAGAACTCTGGGATGTAGTCCATCTGACCCAGGTGACTCATCCACCTTCAGACTTTTGAGTTTGCAAAGAACTTTTCATTTGTAATAGCAATGCTCCTGCTCCTGCTCCCTGACACTCACAGACCTCTGGCACACTGCTTGTGTCTTCTACAGTGAAAACTGATGCAAAATACTCACTAAGTTCATCTGCCATTTCTTTGTCCGCTATTACTACTTCACCAGCATCATTTTACAGTAGTCCAATATCAACTCTCACCTTTCTTTCACTCTTTATACAACTGCAAAAACTCTTAGTATCCTGCTTTATATTACTGGCTAGTTTGCCCTCATATTTCATCTTTTCCCTTCTTATAGCTTTTTTAGTTGCCTTTTGTTGGATTTTAAAAGCTTCCCGATCATCCAACTCCCAGTCACTTTTGCTACCTTGTATTCCCTTCCCTTGCCTTCTATGCAGTCCTTAACTTCCTTTCTCAGCCACAGTTGACTACCACTTGAGAACTTCTTCCTCTGTGGGACATATCTATCCTGTGCCTTGTGAACTATACCCAGAAACTAGCCATTTTCTGCTCTGCTGTCATCCCCACCAGTATCCTCCTTCAATCCACTTGGGCAAGCTCCTCTCTTGTGCCTCTGTAATTCCCTTTATTCCATGTGGCTTATGCTTCTCCCTCTCATCTGGATCTGGAACTGAATGGCTGGAAGAATGGTGGTGGCAGCAACCTTTCTCAATTTCTGCTGTACTTGATAATGAATTGAAAGTGGCATTAAGCTGAACAACACACACACAAAATGCTGGAGAATTCTGCAGGCCAGGCAGCATCTTTTGGAAAAGAGAACAGTAGACATTTTGGGCCAAGACCCTTCGGCAGTCCATAGATGCTGCCTGGCCTGCTGAGTTCCTCCTGCATTTTGTGTGTGTTGCTTGGATTTCCAGCATCTGCAGATTTTCCCTTGTTTTTGTTTCAGGCTGAATAGTTGTTTCTGGACCTGCATTTACCATGATGGGCTGGATGACATAACTCACTGTTGTAATTTACTTTATAAATCTATGACTTTACGCTGCCATAATTTTGGAGAGTGAGAAAAGGGATGACTCCAACTGTTTGGTTGTAAATTCAGTGTCTGCCAGTTGATGTGCTGTTGTCAAATCTGTTAGCTAAACTCCGCAGTACTACAGAGTACCGCATGGGGGCGGTATAGGCGGCAATTTGAGAGCCAGGCCTTACAAAGCCAATTATTCATGGGAAGGATCTCTTCTGATTAAAACCGCAACATCATCGGGAATTTGAAATCTTGGATTGCTCTCCAGAAATTCAAAATGCAAACAGAAAATCACTTCAATTCAGCGGTAATGCAAAAACAGTTGAAATTAAGTAACAATAATGCATAAATAATAATAAACTCAAAATAATCTGCTTTTATTATACATGCTTTGGCCAACCGTGGTATGCATTGACGCTGCTAGTCGCCTTTTACCAAGTACCCATCCAACTTTCTATGGTGACTGATTCTAACAGAAGAATGATTTTTACCTTCTCTGTCAAAATCTCTCATCTTTACAGCCTCTCTCAACATCACCTCATAAACTCAGATTTGATGAAAACAGGCTTAACCTTCTGCTTACCTCATTCCAGGTAAACCTTCTCCACACTTTTTTAGAGGCATTTAAATTTTATGTTAAGTTGTTACCCAGACTTGTCCTCAATATTCCAGCTCAGGCCCAGCTAGCTATTTCTAAAATTCTAACACCATCTCTTTGGTTGGTGGTCTGTTCTGTTTATAAACCAGAGTAACTCAGATACTACTGCTTCATAAACTTGAAGTACTGTACTGTGCAAAATTCTTAGGCACAAATTTATAGCTAGGGTGCCTAAGACTTCTTGCACAGGGCTGTAGAAACTGTTAATGTATTGCATCATACTGCTGCTCCTGCAAAAAACCCCCCGAATTTCATGACACATGAGTGGCGATAAACCTGATTCTGATGTGGTTCTCTGTTGTGGACAGAGAGTGGGACGGGACGGGGGGGCAGGGAGAAGGGATAGGGAGCGGTAGGGGAGAACGTGTTATATAATGACCAATAAACCAATTGTTTAGAATCAAATTACCTTGCTTGGTGTCTCAGAGCTGGGCCTGTCTGCAGTCATGACTCCCCCACCCCCCCCCGGCACTCCTTCCCTGTCACCTGTCCCACACCACTCCCGCGATGCTCCACCCTCACCATTCCCTACATCCTCTGCTGCCACCAGATTTAGAAACTCGCTCTATACTCCACATTGACAAAAGTTCAGAATATCTTGCAACAAATCAGTCTGCAAACTAGCCTATCACATGAAAACTATGAGTCAGAGTAATAAAAATCTTTCACTGGTCCAGTGGGTTTCAACCTTCAGGTCCTTCCCCGCTGCCTCTTGAGTAACTGATGTTCTAGTTGACATGGAGGGTTTACTGCCTCACTATTTTCTCTTGTCACTTCTAATACAACAGTTTTCTCAAATGTACCTACTTTTCTGCTATCTTTCACAATCTGAAACATCACAGCCTAATTTATCTCGCTTGGAACTTAACATGATTCAAGTTTACTGAAATATAGTTAAAGCTATGCTTCTTCACCCCTCTCTGATCATTTGTGGGCATTTTCTAGCCTACTTAGAAAATTGTTATTTTTCTTAAAGAGCAAAGTCTTTTGAATTTTTCCAGTGTCTCAGTGAATTGCTCCCATTTATGAAAATCCTGTTTCTCCTGTTCTTTGGAAGACCATTACCTTAACCATAATGATTGTCCCTTGCATCACCACTTGCATTTATTTATGTTCTTGGGTTCACACAATCTCTTTTGACCTCAATACAAAGTGTGTTCTGTCATAGAGGCATCCTCACAGAGTATATTTCGAATTGATGTTCCCTCAGAGATAGTTCCCTTCTCCTAATTATTGTTTCTGCCTGTGAGGAGGATCCGACATTCAACTGAGCAGGATATATCTAATGGTAATTTTCTCTTTCACCTCCTCTGCTGTTTTTCTCCATGCATTTGTTACATATTTAACCTGCACACCTTCCTAAATTGCAAGTATGCCATGCTATGTGCTCTTGCTGCTGGGTTGCAATAGAAACACATTGAACAAGATCTCAAAGAGTAGTTCCTAGTCTTTCTCCCAACTCTAGATGCTCCCACTCTTAAAATCTGAACTCAGCCTCACCTAATCACAAATCCCTGTTTAACATGGTGCTCCCGTTAACTCTTCCTTTTCTGATCTTGATATCTTTCTTCCTTATTTGTCAAGAGAAAGCAAGGTAGGAGCAAATTAGATACTGGAATTTCAATAGATTTTTTTCAATCTTACAATGCATATGGGATCGTTGAGTGCTCTTTAATTTAAAATGCTATCCTAGGTAATGCATGGAGATCCATATGTGATATACCCTTAGTATTCAAAATCACTGAAATAGCATTAACGTATAGAGTCATGGAGTTGTATAGCACATTCAAGAAACTTCATCCCATTCATTTACCATCACTCACTTATGCCAGTCCTACACTAATCCCATTTCATTCTCTCAGCACTCCTGTCAGTAGATCTGGGATTCTGCATTGATCAGCAACTCTATACTAGCATCAGTGAGCCTTAGAGAAACATAGCACTCAAAGTGGCCCTTCGGCCCACCAACTCTGTGTTGACCATCAGTCACCCATTTTCACTAATCTTACATTAATCCATTTATTCTTGCTACATTTGCATCAGCTCTCTCCACATTCCACCACTTACCTATGCACAAGGGTGGGGATTTACAACAGCCAACTAACCTACCAATGTGTAAGGGACCAGGAACACCCAGGAGAAAACCATGCAGCCACGGGCAGAATGTGCAGACTCCACACAAACAGCACCAAAGGCCAGAATTCAATCCTAAAACTTTGCTGCTGTGCCTACATAATAATTGAAAAGAAGAACTGTAGGTAGATTTATACCAACTTCCCTCAAGGTGATGCCCTATCTCCAGTTTGTCCCCATGTCAGTACTTACTGAAGCAGTGCTGCCATCATTTGCAGGATGTGACAAACTAAGACCTTTACAATCTGCTCAGCTCCCTCAACACCATTTTAGTGAAGAGTAGGGAAGTTCAGACTACTCTGATCAAGTAGTCACTCCCCAACCTAAAGCACTAAAACAGGTGATCTGTCTGTAATCCTGTTGTTGGGATCCTGCCATACCCAACAAACTGAAGTTCTGACATCTAATTAATTGAAATATTGACCCTTGATCTGCTTCCACAGATGCTGTCTGACCTGCTGAGTTCCACCAGCAGTTTGCTTTCTGGCCCACATTCTAGCAGCTGCAAACTTTTGTGCCTACAACAGATCGGACTTTGTTGTAATCGCAGTCAGCTGGCCCTAAATCACATTGGATGTTCTAGGGTAATGGAAGAAGCTAAACAAATACAAGTCTTTCCATCTTCCTTCTATTGTTTACGCCCTGTCTTTAATAATGCCTGCAGGGCAGAGACTGCTGTGTATTGAGACTTTACATGAATATTTTATTTATATTTATGTATTATGGTTCATTTGATCCTCTCAACTTGAGAACCAGTGACTCATGCAAGTGTAACTAATTGTTTATTTTATGATTGTCTAGTAATACTATTCACCCTGTATTCAACAAAATCAAGGTGCTTCTTTTAAAGTCAATCTCCATTGCCCCAAGGCTTTTAATTCATTAAGAATTCATATGAGCACTTCTCACTGTACAACGAACAGTTCCATTTTACAGCCTCACTTCAATTCCCTTTCTGAAGTGCCTGAGAAAATCTCAATTCAGTGCAATTCCCGGGAAGGCAGAGCCTAAAGTGTATTACCAACCAACTCTGCTGAACACTCATAGGCGTCCAGACCACTGTGTGCCACCTGTCCCTTAACTACCATCCATAATATCCATTGACTCCGGATTGGAATTGGTGCGGAATTCATTTGCTTTCAGTTTTTGTTTTTCACTTGAAGTAGGATTACTGTACAGGGGAGTCTGTTGGATTGTTTTATCAGTGCCAAGTCATGGCACTACTTGATGCACAGCAGTGAACCCGATTATATGTTTACCTATGCAGAAGACATCACAAACAACGGGCTGGAAGAATTCAGTGAGTTGAAAGGTGTCAGTCTGGGGGAAGGATTTCTTAGGACTGAGAGTGGAGACAGCCAGTATAAGGAGGAGAGAAGGAGTGGTGAGATGTGGGTTGGTAGGTGATAGGTGGACTGCAGAGGAGTGAGTGATGGGGAGATGGAGCCAGGTGGGTGGAGGGGAGTTGAACATAGAACATAGAACAGTACAGCGCAGTAACAGGCCCTTCGGCCCACAAAGTTCTGCTGAACCAGCTAAAAACTAAATAAAAAACCCAAAAGCTAATCCATCCTACCTACACGATGTCCACATCCCATTGTCCTCACATTCATGTGACTATCCAAATGTCTCTTAAGAGCTTCTAATATATTTTCCTCCACCACCATACCAGGCATCAAGAACTCTCTGAGTAAAGAACTTACCCTTCACATTCCCCTTGAACCTATTCCCTCTCAAGTTCAATGCATGCTCTCTGGTGTTAGACATTTCTACCCTGGGAAAAATATACTCTGTCTGGAGATGTAGAGAGAGCTGCTGTTTCTTCTGGTGAGCTGGAAGCTCGTGATAATTTGGCTGCTGCAGAGCAAATGGAGGTTAATTGACAGGAATTCTTTCACTGCTGAATCTAAGCATTAGGTTGCCTGGAGGACTTGGAGGAGGAATGTGAAGGGAGGGTGGGAGAAGCTGGAAGGGCTGTGTCAACTTCTTGAAGTAATCAAGAATATTAATGAAAGCAGGCTTTAGATATTGTGTACATGCCCATTAGTAAGACAATTCACAAGGTTCCATATTGCAGGCTTGTTCAGAGGTATAGGGCATATGCGATCCAGGGCGAGCAGGATAATTGGATCCAAAATTGGTGTGGTGATTGGAAGCAGAGCATGGTGGAAGGTTGCTTTTCTGAATGAAAGTCAGTGCCCCTGGTGCACGGTGGTGTTTGATGTTGGGACGTTGTGCTTGGCATATATGCTAATGAATTAGATGTGAATGTAAGATGTGTGATTATTCAGTTTGCATATGACATGAAAATTGTTGGTGCTGTTCTCAAAGTCCAATCCTGTGTCCCCGTTGTGAGAGGTGGAAATGGGTAAGGTCAGCTCTCCTTCTCCTTTTCCCAACCATGAATGCCCTCTCCCTGCCCCCTTTCCACTCTCAGTCCACAATAGAGACCCATATCAGAATCAGCTTTATCATCGCTCACATATGTCATGAAATTTGTTTGTATTTGTGGCAGCAGTACAGGGCAATACACAAAATTACTACAGTACTGTGTAAAAGTCTTAGGCTCCCTAGCTGTATGTATGTGTCTAAGACTTTTGCACAGTGCTGTACATAGTAAAGAGAATGTTGCCTGGATTGGAGGACTTTAATTATGGGAAGAGATTGAATTGGCTCTGCTTGTTTTTCCTGGAGTGAAGGAGGCTAAGAGGTGACCTAATAGAGATATATAGAGGTATAGATGGGGTAGATAGTCTGAGTCTTCTTCCCATGGTAGAAGTATCACAAGCAAATGGGCTTATGTTTAAGGCGAGAGAAAAGTGTTTTGATAGGATCCAAGGAAAAAATGTCTTTTTATGTGGAGTGCTTTATATCTAGAACATGCTGCTAGAGGATCATAAGACATTGGAGGAGAATTAGGCCATTTGGCCCATTAGTCACCCATTTGGTGAGCAGTCTTGGGACATATATCTAAGAAAGGATATGCTGGTATTGGAGAGAGTCCAGAGGAAGTTTATAGGAATGAAAGGGTTAATGTATGAGAAATCTTTGACTCTGGGCCTGCACTTGCTGGAGTTTAGCAGAATGAGAGGGGGATCTCATTGAAACATATGAACATTGAAAGTCCTAGATAGAGTGGAAGTGGAGAGGTTGTTTCCAATAGTGGAAGTGTCTAAAACCAGCAGGTACAGCCTCAGAATAGGATGGATATCTCTTTAGAACAGAGTTGAGGAGGAATTTCGTTAGCCAGACAGTGGTGAATTTGTGAAATTCATTGTTACAGATGCTGTGAAGGTCAAGTCATTGGGTATATTTAAAGTGGATACTGAAAAGTTCTTGATCCTTGATTTGTAGTGGCATCAAAAGTTATGGGAAGAAAGCAGGAGAATGGGGTTGAAAGGGATAATAAATTAACCATAAGGCATGATGGAATTAGATATAATAACTAAATTGAAGATAGGAATATAAGAATTAGGAGCAGGAGTAGGCCATCAAGCCTGCCTCAACATTAAATAAGATCATGGCTGATCTGTCCGTAAACTCAGTTCCATCTACCTGCCTTTTCCCCATAACCCTTAATTCCCTTACTATGTAAAAACCTATCTAACTGTTTTTTTTAATACATTTAGTGAAGAAGCCTCGACTGCTGAATTCCACAGATTCATCACTCTCTGGGAAAAAACAGTTTCTCCACATCTCCATCCTAAATCTTCTCCCCTGAATCTTGAGGCAATGTCCCCTAGTTCAAGTTGAGAGATTATTAGGCAGGTATTGTACTTGAGTAGACCTGGAGTAGAGTTTGTAAATGGGCACAAAGTTAGTATGTATATGATACACTGAAGGGCCTGATGGTGTGCTGTACAGCTCTACAGTCTATGAACACTTGAGGCATACTCTAGCCTGCATGGCAATGGCAAGGGATGACAGGGAAGATAGAGGAGCCACTTCCACTTTCAGGCAGGAATTGGGACAGAACCAGGTGCTTATGAGACCTGGTGCACATCTCTGTGCTTGCCTCTGTCAAAACCAGCACATCACACAAGCAGATGGTGCAGCTTCTATTTGCATGGAATCCATTCAGTAGCTTCATACCCTGGCCACTGCAATCAGAGCTCTTCCAGGAGCATGAGGAAACAGATTGGCACTCTCTGCAAGAAGATTGATGTAAACACTACTGAGAAATGACAACTGGGAGAAAACTGAGCCAGCCCCTATATCTACCAGATTTATTGTTGGTGCTGGTTTGGATTGAAAGTTTAACCATCAGTTCTGCACTCTGATCTAATGCTTGGCCTGAGATAAATAGGGGTGGGCACAATGGGATCTAATGCTTGGCCAAAGGGTGGTGAATTTGTGGAATTTGTTGCCACATGCAGCTGTGGAGGTCAGGTCGTTGGGTGTATTTAAGGCAGAGATTGATAGGCTCTTGATTGGACATGGCATCAAAGGTTACAGGGAGAAGGCCGGAAACTGGGGTTGAGGAGGAGAAAAAGAAGGATCAGCCATGATTGAGTGGCGGAGCAGACTCGATGGGCCAGATGGCCTAATTCTGCTCCTATGTCATATGGTCTTATGGTCTAAATAGGGATAGAAACAATGGGAACTAATGTCTGGCCGGGGAAAGGTAGGGATGGAGAGAATGGGATCTAATGTCTGGCTAGGATTGAATAAGGATGGACACAATGGGATCCAGTGCCTGGCCTGGAATAAATAGGGATGGACAAAATGTGATCTATTGCCTGGCAAGAAAAACTAGCTGTGAACACAATGGGATCTAATGTCTGGTAGGAATAACTAGAGATGGGCACAATGGGATGTGATGCTTGGCAAGGCTGAATGGAATTGATGCAAGGCTTTGTTTGTGATGCCAATATTCAAATATCAGTAAACAAAAAGACTCACATTCGAGCAGTGATTTTGTTTCTTGTCAAGTTCTTGAGTTGTTGCTCTTGATTGCAGAAAGACTTTTAAAATCTCTTTTTCTTTCCCTCTTTCTTCAGTCTCTGAAAGATAAAATTTTAGGATCAGTTCTGAGACATCCTTCATTGTGACCTGTATGTAGCAATGTGCATTTTAGACACATTCATCCAAAGGAAAATATTCAGGCTTGAGTATCCCTCAGTATGGTCAATCTGTGAGAGACAAATAAATAATGGAAATGCATTGCTTGTTGCAGAAACCAGTTCCTGTCTGTACACATGCCAGTATCCTTACTTGACATTTGGTCTTTAAAGACATGACAACAATCATTTGTATTTGGTCAGTAAGATGAGGCCCAACAGGAGGTTAGCAACAGCAAGTGAAGTCTTGCTCAGGTTGATTCCCTATCCCAGTTAAGCTCATCCTCGGACCACTGAAGGTCGCTGTCCGGTCGGTGAATGTGCCTCATTTTGTGCTCGTGTTAGGTCAATCAATATAATTGGGCTGGCCGTGATAAACTGCAGTGTAGGACCCCAGTGGTTATTTCTGCAACCTGTCTGCACACTCAAGCCGTGACTTGTTCCCCAATGCACGCCCACTGGGTGTGAGTTGGTGAGAATGGGGGTGAATAGGTAACAGAAACAATTAGTGGAGCAGCATGAGCTACCATGCAATCAAATAGCCAAGTGGCTGGCTTCTATGTCATGAGGAAGTATAGAAGTAAACAGGGAGCATCGAGGGAATATGGATAAAGTCCAGCTGTGCCTTCAATGGAACTAAGTTCTTAACTCTGCTGGAAACGTTGTCACCCTGAGTCAGAAGAGTGAAAACATTTCTGTACCTAGATTGTGAAGTCCTTTAATACAACCTGGGTTTGCAAAAGTTGCTTTATTAGTGACAGGTTGTTACTTTTTTGAGTTTGAGTACTGATGGCATGATTGGATGCTTGGAGCAACAATGTAAGGGGACATTAGACACTGCGAATTAAGAAATGTGCCGCTTTTTCAGACTGGCTGTCAACTGTGTTTGACCTGGAGTCCCTGGAGGTCTGAACACATGCAATTCAGTTGCCTCTCACCAGTCAGCTGATGACTTTGATTACATGACATTTCCTGCGCTTTTAAAATGTATCACAATTATGTCTCAACAACACTGGGTCCTGAAATGCAAGTCCTGAATAAAATAGTTGACTTTTGAGTTCAGAGAGATGACTAATAGTATTTGCACCAAAAATCATAATGAATAGGAAACATAATTTGAATTAAAATTTATTTGTGTGTTTGGTTTGCTCCTGTAACAACTGCAGTGAAATTTTAATCAGAAATCAGTGGAACAGCTACTAACTTTACATACAGTCTTATGGTGTTTTACAGGACTCAGTGAAATCTACTGTGTTTTGATCCTCTATACTGATTTTCACACTGTTCTACATAAACACTATCATAGCACCACCCAACTAACACCACATACAGAACACTCCTCCCTTCTTTCCCATGTTTTCTTATTGTGTTGCATTTTTCCCAGATCGTCACATTCCACCTCCCCATTTCCCCCTCCTTGTTCCCCCTACCCCCTCCACCCTCCTCACCCCTTCCCCATCTCTCCCCAACCCTCTCTGTACTCTCCTCTACCACCACCCCTCCCCTCTCCCTCCTTCAATCTCTCCCCCTCCATCTTTCCCCCCTCTCCCCTGTCTTTCTCCCCTCCCCTTTCCTCCTCTCTTCTACCCCTCTTTCCTCTCCCTTCCCCTTTCTCCCTCCTCCCCTGTCCTCTCCCCCTCTCCTCTTCACTCTCTCTCTTCTCCCCCTCACTTCCTTAACCCCCTCTCTGGCCTTCCCCTCCCGTTCCGCCCCCATCCCCCTGTGATTAGGGTAGGGTTAATCAGGTTTGTCGTGGTTACTGGTGTAGCATGGCTTGAAGCGGGAAGGGCCTACTCGTCACTATATCACTAAGTAAATAAATAAATGTCATAAATAGAGCAATAGGCGAACTCGCGTCAAGCAGCATCTGTGGGGGGAGGACTGGTATATTGACAATTCACTAGGGTACCACAGTACTGTAGCGGTTAGCTCGATGCTGTTATCACTTGGGGCATCAGACTTTAGCCCTGGCTTCCCACGTAAGCAATTTTGTACATCCCTTGTGTGGGCATGTGGGTGCTCCGGTACAAAGACCTGCCAGTTGTTGGTTAATCGGTCATTGCAAGTTGTCCTATGATTAGGCTATTATTAAATCGGGGGGTTGCTGGGCAGCGTAGCTCGCTGGGTCAGAAAGGCCTATTCCACGCTGTATCTCAAAATAAAATGTAATTCCTTCCCCCTAAAAGATCCACCTTGACGTGTTGTTCCTGCAGTTTCCTGTTTATCAGAAGACCACGATCTCCGTTCCCCATTGCTGTCCTTGGTCTGGTTTCATCCCAGAGTTTTGTGACAGACAATGTGAGATTTCTGGGCTGCTCAAGGAGACATCAGTCCAGGCTATAAATCCTGCTCTGTGTCTGAATGGTGGAATTACTAGGAAAGTGTATACTACACATGGAAGTGGTTTTCTTGTTTTTAAGTGTGGGTACTCACACAGATGGTTCCATTTTAAACCTAAATACCCAACCATGTTTCCAATTGAAATTATGTGATTAAACTGTTGACTTTTTCCAAGATGGTGCCGGCCTACATTCTCTGTGGAGGTTACAGCTGAGATTTAGCTTTGTTTTTAGTTGTTTATTAGGTTCATAGGGATGGTTTCAGGGACAGAGAGGGGATTTTGGGGTCAGCATACGGTTTAGGGACAGGAATGTGGGGGAATAGAGGTCAGGCCAGAATCTAAGCCTTTTCTCCAAGTTCAAAGGCCAGGGCTGACAGACCAGCACAGATGGAGGCCAGTGTCACAACCACACCCCCCCCACCCCACCCCAGGTTATCAGCGAATTCTGGAGTTGGAATTCCATGTGGAAAGGGGGGACTGGAGTTCAAGGCTTAGTGTTTTGGGACCTGACATTGGCAAGTTGAAGTTCCAGGCCTAGCATTTGGTCACTGGCGGGCCTGGGGTCGATGCCAAGGACTGAGGCCTGAGGCTTGAATTGGAAATCCAAAGGTTGAAGCCCAATGGTCGGAGGCTGAGTCTGTGAATTTTTGCACATCTGCTGGGGAGGATGAAGGCCCAGTCAGAGTCTGAGTCCACTAATGGCTGATAACAGCCTGTTCTGGGGTTGGAGGACTGTATACGTGCGTGGGAAGACCGGGGCTCGTTTTCCTACTGCGCCAGAATGATAGATAGATAGATAGATAGATACTTTATTCATCCCCATGGGGAAATTCAACTTTTTTTCCAATGTCCCATACACTTGTTGTAGCAAAACTAATTACATACAATACTTAACTCAGTAAAAAATATGATATGCATCTAAATCACTATCTCAAAAAGCATTAATAATAGCTTTTAAAAAGTTCTTAAGTCCTGGCGGTAGAATTGTAAAGCCTAATGGCATTGGGGAGTATTGACCTCTTCATCCTGTCTGAGGAGCATTGCATCGATAGTAACCTGTCGCTGAAACTGCTTCTCTGTCTCTGGATGGTGGTATGTAGAGGATGTTCAGAGTTATCCATAATTGACCGTAGCCTACTCAGCGCCCTTCGCTCAGCTACCGATGTTAAACTCTCGAGTACTTTGCCCACAACAGAGCCCGCCTTCCTTACCAGCTTATTAAGACGTGAGGCATCCCTCTTCTTAATGCTTCCTCCCCAACACGCCACCACAAAGAAGAGGGCGCTCTCCACAACTGACCTATAGAACATCTTCAGCATCTCACTACAGACATTGAATGACGCCAACCTTCTTAGGAAGTACAGTCGACTCTGTGCCTTCCTGCACAAGGCATCTGTGTTGGCAGTCCAGTCTAGTTTCTCGTCTAACTGTACTCCCAGATACTTGTAGGTCTTAACCTGCTCCACACATTCTCCATTAATGATCACTGGCTCCATATGAGGCCTAGATCTCCTAAAGTCCACCACCATCTCCTTGGTCTTGGTGATATTGAGACGCAGGTAGTTTGAGTTGCACCATATCACAAAGTCCTGTATCAGTTTCCTATACTCCTCCTCCTGTCCATTCCTGACACATCCCACTATGGCCGTGTCATCAGCGAACTTCTGCACATGGCAGGACTCCGAGTTATATTGGAAGTCTGATGTGTACAGGGTGAACAGGACCGGAGAGAGTACGGTTCCCTGCGGCGCCCCTGTGCTGCTGACCACCGTGTCAGACCTACAGTCTCCCAACCGCACATACTGAGGTCTATCTGTCAAGTAGTCCACTATCCAATCCACCATGTGAGAGTCTACTCCCATCTCCGTTAGTTTGTGCTTTAAGATCTTGGGCTGGATGGTGTTAAAGGCACTAGAGAAGTCAAGGAATGTAATCCTCACAGCACAACTGACCCCTTCTAGGTGAGAGAGTGATTTGTGCAGCAAATACGTGATAGCATCCTCCACTCCCACCTTCTCCTTATACGCAAACTGAAGAAGATCCTAGACGTGCCTGGTTTGTGGCCTCAGATTCTGTATTATCAGCCGCTCCATGGTCTTCATAACGTGCGACGTCAAGGCAACAGGTCTGAAGTCATTCAACTCCTTTGGTTGTAGTTTCTTCGGTACCGGGACAATACAGGATGTTTTCCACTGTCTGGGTACTCTTCTCTGCTCCAGGCTCATGTTGAAGATGCGCTGTAGTGGTTCTCCCAGCTCAGTCGCACAGGCCCTCAGTAATCGTGGGGAAACTCCATCCGGTCCAGCCGTCTTGCTGGTACAGATCTTCCTCAGTTGACCTTCCACCTGTGCAGCCGTAATCCTGGGCGTGGGCAAGGTCTCCTGTGAGTAGCAACACTTTCAAGCTGCCCCCAGCACACCTTCAAGTGTGTTGTTTGTTAACGCATTTCATTGTACGTTCCAACACACATGTGATAAATGAATTTGAATAGTGAATCTTAAATCTTGTCCAGACCCAGTCTCCAGCCACTGTTTGAAATATGGTGACATGTCCCACCCTGGAGCATATTCTCAATGTCCTACTGGCATAATCAATTAGGACCCTCTTCCATTGAGATCCCTCTGCTGAGTTAGTTAGTTGGGAGATTATGAACCAAGAAAGGGAAACAAAAAACTTGAGGGCATGAGTTTAAGATGAGAAGGGAGAGATTTGAAAGGAATCTGAAAGGCAACTTCACGCAGAGGGTGGTGCATATATGGAATGAGCTGCCTGTGAAAGAAGTTGAGGCCAGCATAATAAAGACAGCAAGGAGACGTTAATTGAGTATGCCTGTAAGAAATGGATTGTATATGGTGACGTATATGACTGGAGGCAAGGGTCGGGCTGATTTCACCTGCTCTCCTGCAAAAGTTCATTCCTTTCTCCCCAGCACTGAGGCTGTGAACTGATCCAGCTGCTGTGTGTTTTTGCCCCACTGATGTGATGAACTGGGACCAAGGCTTGGGCCTACTCTGGCTACTCCGGGAGCAGATCTGGGGACTCAGCCTGGTTCAGAATGGTGTTGGCTTGCTTCTATTGTTTGCGTGATTTGTGTTTTTCTTTCCCCTCTTTCTCTGCGCAGTCGTTTTTGGTCTTTTTTTAAAATTGGGTTGTTCAGGTTTTTTGCTTTCTGGCTGCCTGTAGGCAGACAAATCTCAAGGTGTATAATTTATAAATTCTTTGATAATAAATGTGCTTTAAATCTTGAATCGTTGATGATAAATTTACTTTGAACTCTGAACATTTGGATAGGAAAGGTAAGTAGAGAGATATGGGCAAGTAGGATTAGCTTAGGTGGGCACCTGAGTTGGCATGGATGAGTTGGGCTAAATGGCCTGTTTCTGTGTTGTATTACTCTGACTGTGACTCGATCTGAGAATCTCACAGGGACAAATACTGCTTTTTGTGAATGGCACCTTTGTTTTGATTTTTCAGCTACAGCTCAATATATCTTTTTCTTTCTCTAATACTAAAATAAACCTCCCACAGATGCAAGAACAATGACCTCCTGCTGTAGTCTCTACTACCATCACCATTTTTCACCACTGTGTGGAAAATGCAAAGACTTGAGTCTCATTGCAACGTGATCTTTGCTGAGTTCAACTAAATCCTGTTCCTGTCCCCTGCTAATGGACAGAATTTGTCATTTGATTTATTTTTGTCACACACACCAAGGTACAATGAAAAACAGATTTGTAAGTCATCCATACAGATTACTTTAAAATGTAATTACTTTGAGGTAACACCAAGGGAAGAGCTCTATCAGAATGCAGAGATCAGTGTTATAATTACAGAGAAGGTGCTGTGCAGGCAGACATAAAGGAATAAGGCCATAATGAGGTAGATTGTGGGTCAAGGGTTCATTTTATCATACAGTAACCTTATAACAATGGGATAGAAGCCATCCTTGAATGTAGTTGTACGCAGTTTCGGACTTTTGTATCTTCTGCCCAATAGATTAGATTTATTTGTCACATGTACATTGAAACTTTGAAAATTACAGTGAAATGTGTCTGTTCCAT
Source organism: Hemitrygon akajei (assembly GCF_048418815.1). NCBI lineage: Eukaryota > Metazoa > Chordata > Chondrichthyes > Myliobatiformes > Dasyatidae > Hemitrygon > Hemitrygon akajei. The sequence goes on along the minus strand of NC_133135.1, from coordinate 88,294,487 downwards.
CAACGACCAACACAGTCTGAGAATGTGCTTGAGGGTGCCTTGCTTCTGGCACCAACTCAAAGCTGACTAACCTTACTAACTCAAACATCTTCAGAATGTGGGAGGAAACCCGTACAGTCATAGGGAGAACATATAGACCCCATACAGTCAGCAGCTGAACTTGAATCTCAATCGTTGATTTCTGGTGCTGTAAAGCATTGTGCTAACCATTAGATTACTACACCACCCTGCTGTGCCATACCGTAACATGAGTGGGGGTGGGGGAGGTATAGAAGTAATTGATTATTTTGGTTGCTTTTCTGACGCAATTCTGGTTTCTGTGATGTGCTATGAGCTATATTCATGACTCTGCAATTTCTTGTGTTACAGCTGAGCAGTTCCTGTACCAAGCTGTGATACATCTATAAACATGGTGAGGGTCAGTGGGGACAGACTGATTTTCTTTAATCTCCTGAGGAAGCAAAGGTGCTTGTCCTCTTTCTTGGTCATGCTCTCCCTATAGTTGGATCAGGACTGGCTATTGGTGATATTCACACCTGGGAACTTTGAACCCTGAACTGCCTTAACCTCAGAACCACTGATGTAAACAGGAGCATGTGTGCATTCCACTTCTTGAAGTCAGTGACTTCCCTCTGAATATTCTTGCTTAGATTGTGCGCAAATTGAACACTGACCCTAAACTGCAGTCATAAACCTTCTGAGCCTGAGAAACCTTATGTTTTCAACCTCTGCCTCCTCAGCTGACCAGTCAGCCTCAGCTGTCGTCTGCATTGCTGGGAGCCGGCATGGACAGTAAGTGGGTCTAAATGCAGCAGGCCAAACGTAGGGCAGATTGTTCACAGTAATTACCATCCCCGTGAGCTCATTCAGTTGCATTTTCATTCATTTTGTTCAATGTTTGACGCAGGCCACTCTGACTCCATTTGGATTTTTGGCCCTCAAATATCAGTTGTACATCAGAAGGGAAGGAAAGGGAAAAATCATAATAGCAAAGCATTCTGTGGTGTGAAGATTTAGTTCTGCTGCTTGAAACAATACTTTCTTGAATCTCCTTTCAGACTTCTTTCTCTGCACTCAAATGCAAAACAATGAACATTAAACAGACCCGAGTCTGCAGGTCAGTTTTTCTTCCTTTCATTGTCCTGTGCAATATCATTTTACTCAAGATCTGCAGATTTTATGACAACGACAGACATGCCACGCAAAGCGCTGTGCATCACAGGCTAAAAATAGCCAATGAGCAGTACAACCTTCTCAATGTGAGACTAATATTAGAGCATCTTTTCACTTGCAAATGAAGTTCTGCAACATCCCCCCCCCCCCCCCACCTTTGATTCCATTTGACTTCTTTCTAAAATGCCAACGGCTTTGGTAAATGATGATCATGACTCAGTAGATGCAAGGGGTGATGGTGGGGAGTGGTATCCCACTTGTGGACCAATTTGTAAGTCAGATGCTGGGGCAGTTTGTGTGATGGGACGCCTGCCCGGGACTTGCCAGTAATGTGGGGCTGTGGGCCTGTTGAACTCCTGAACACAGGCCCACTGCCCCAGAGCCCTCCCCCACTACACCAATCACAGTTTATCATAACAAGTCAGCAGCCCTGTCTTGCACCGGTGATAATTTTTTTTTTGCTTCGCCAGTGGTTGACACAGAATGCTTGATAACGTGCTATTTTGGAGTGGGGTACAGCCTCATTTTTAACCCCCTCCCACCTCAAGAATTGCAAAACATCACTAGCAATACTGAACTAAAACTGTGGCCAGTGTCTCTCTTTACTTAATTGTTTACAAACAATTATATGAGAAATGCCATCTCCAATTGCAACCTAAAATCCAGAGGATGACTGCTAGATTCACCTACTTCAGTGCAGAGGCTATTTGGCCCATCAGGCCAATGCTGGCTCTCAGCAGAGCAATCACACCAACTCCATTCCCCATTTCTTTCTGACATACCGTCAATATCCCTTTGATACTTTCATCCCTCAGCTACACTAAGTGTGATTATCAGTGACCAATTGGCTTTGGAATGTGGGAGGAAACTGGAGCACTTGGAGGAATCCCATGCAGTTAGAGGAAGAATGAGAAAACTCTAACTGTGTTGGTGGCCTGGCCTCTACCATCATTCACACCATCCCCCTTCCTGGACACTAGACACCAGAACACTACAGCACAGTACAGGCCCTTCAGTCCTCCATGTTGTGCCAATCCATATATTCCTTAAAAAAAAGTACTAGACCCACACTACCCCATAACCCACTATTTTTCTTTCATCCATGTGCCTGTCCAAGAGGCTCTTAAATACCCCTAATGTTTTAGTCTCCACCACCATCCCTGGCAAGTCATTCCAGGCACTCACAACACTCTGTGTAAAAAACTTACCCCTGATGTCTCCCCTAAACATCCCTCCCTTAACTTTGTACATATGCCCTCTGGTGTTTGCTATTCGTGTCCTGGGAAACAGGTACTGGCTATCCACCCTATCTATGCCTCTCATAATCTTGTAGACCTTTATCAAGTCCCCTCTCATCTTTCTACGCTCCAAAGAGAAAAGTCCTAGCTCTGCTAACCTTGCCTCATAAGACTTGTTTTCCAATCCAGGCAACCTCCTGGTAAATCTCCTCTGCACCCTCTCCATAGTTTCCACATCTTTCCTATAATGAGCTGACCAGAACTGAACACAATACTCTAAGTGTGGTCTCACCTGAGATTTGTAGAGTTGCAATGTGACCTCTCTACTCTTGAACTCAATCCCTCTATTAATGAAGCCTTGCATCCCATAGGCATTCTTAACTACCCTATCAACCTGTGCAGTGACCTTGAGGGATGTATGGATTTGAACCCCAAGGTCCCTCTGTTCATCCACACTCTTAAGTAACTGACCATTAACCCTGTACTCAGTCTTCTGGTTTGTCCTTCCAAAATGCATCACCTCACACTTATCTGGATTGAACTCCATCTGCCACTTTTCTGCCCAATTCTGCATCCTGTCTATATCCTCTTGTAACCTTCGACAACCTACAGCTCCATCCACAGTTCGTGTCATCTGCAAACTTACTCACCCATCCTTCCACCTCTTCATCCAGGTCATTTATAAAAATCACAAAGAGCAGGGGTCCCAGCTCAGATCCTTGCGGCACTCCACTAGTCACCGACCTCCAGGCAGAATACTTTCCTTCCACAACTACCCTCTGCTTTCTTCCTGTAAGCCAATTTTTTATCCAAACAGCCAAGGTTCCGCTGATCCTGTGCCTCATGACTTTCTGGATGAGTCTCTCGTGGGGGACCTTGTCAAATGCTATTTGAACTTAAGCCAGGGATTTTGCGAAGGACCAGATCACTCACTGGCTAGTTGCTGAGTTTCAGCAAAGGATCTCAGTGGAATTAGGTCATGAATATCAAGGGATGCCCACTGATGCAAAACCCCGAGAGATCTCACCTCCCGGCTAAGGGCTGGCTTCATTAGGCAGCTGGCAATGGGCCAGGGGGGACAGCTTTCTGATTGGTTGGCCAATTTGCTGATCTGCCCATTTTGCAAGTGGAAACAGAGGCGCAGCAGATGCTGGAAATCCAGAGTAACACACACAAAACATTGGAGGAACTCAGCAGGTTGGGTAACATCTATGGAGAGGAACAGGATTGATGAAGGGACTGATGAGGGACATACAGGCAGTTACTGCCATGAGTCAGCCAAATGGCCAAATGGTGTTCTGTACACTAGGTGTGGTCTCACCTGCACCCTGCACAATTGTAATAAAATCCTACTTCTGAACTCCAACACTTTTGCACTAAAAGACCAGTAAATCACCTGCCATATTAACTACTTGCTGCACCTGCTTGCTAACATTTTGTGAATTGTGCACTTGAACACCTATTGTAGATCGCTTAGAATTTCACTCATCTGCAGTCTCTCTCGATTAACATAATAATCGGTCTTTCGATCCCTTGTACTGAAGTATTTTGGGACCTCACACTTGTCCATATTAAACTCTATTTAGCAGGCTTTTGCCCAGCCTCTCAATCTATCTGTATCACAAAATCACTGCTTTCCACCTGTTTTCATGTTTTCAGCAAAGAGTTTGAAATCTGATCCAGCCAGAATTCTGTCTTGTTCAATTGCACCTTAAAATCTGGATAAAATCTGCTAGATCCACTTGTTACAGAAGGCCATTTGGCCTGTCAGCTATATACTGGCTTTCAACAAAGCAAATCCACTAACTTTATTACTCTATTACTCACTCTCATGCCACTGACCGCCCCCCCGCTTTGATCCTTTTGCCCTTCGCTACACGGAGGTATAATGTACCATGGCCATTCCACCTGTTGAACATACAAACTCCACACGGACAGCACCCAAGGTCAGGAGTCTCCGGGACTCTGAAGCTGTGTTGTAGGATGCATGGCTATCTCTCACCCACATCTGCTGGCATTAAGAACTCCCTGAAGTGCATTCGTATACTCACTGATGTCAAGCTTAGCTTGGTGGATAGCACTTCCAGCAATGAGTTTGAAGTGTGTTGGGTCAAGTATCCGATGTTTGGACAGGCTGACTCAGTGCAGTACAGAGGGGGTGCTACAGAGCTGGAGGTGCTGTCTCTCAGTTACCCCACTACATATTTAAGATCAAGTTCAGATCAGGCCATGTTTCCCTAATCTGCTGGGCTGAATTCACTACACAGAAAGCAGCCGTTGAGGTGAGGTGTCCAAACTTTTGGTCTAGTTGCTGTTGCTGTATGGAGGGGATTGCTGAGGTGGGTGGGAAAGGAAATGTTAGCACGTACGACAGATAGAGAACCAGCCTGCTGAGATCCTACTTTGCTAACCAGGAACTCTGGGTGTCCATCTAGGCCTAAGTCAAACATTAAACCCAATCTTGAGTTTATTGTCATCTGCACAAGTACATGCCTGCACAGGTGCAATGGAAAACTTGCTTGCATCGGCATCACAGGCACATGGTATAATTTTGGCAGGATTCACAAGAAAATCATAAATATAAGTTATACACAATTTTTATGAGTAAGAACACAATCCACAAACAAAGTCCATTTTAGTGTTAAGTAGTCATGCTGTTTTCAAGCAGATGAGGCTCGTCAGCCCATGTTGGCAGCTCATTTAGGAGAAGAAAATCTCTGACCTCAAACCTCCACTGTCTTCCGACTATACCCACTCGTGGGGAAGACTTCAGGAGTAAAACCCAAGGGAAAAGCTCACAGTCAGAATCTATAAGTCTGTCCTCGTTGTGCTCAACACTGACTGGTAACTTCTGTGGCGCTGGTGGTGTCAAACTGTGTCAGTCTCTGCCATTCCTTTGGGTTCACCTGATGTGTGGAGAGGGGAGTTTGCTGCATGGGCAACAGTCCGATCTCAATATTGTACAACCCAGGCTTGCACATCTGGACAGCTTGGATGCAACATCCATGGTCGACCTTGACTGACAGAGGCTAAACTCCAGTGATTAGGGTTGTGCTAGATGCTTCAAGCACTGAATGACTGAAGGGAAGCAGGTGTTCTTGAACCTGGTGGTATGGGACTTCAGGCTTCTGCATCCCCTGCTCAATAGAAGCTACAAGAAGATGGCAAAGCGCACATGGTGGAGATGTTTGATAATAGATGCTACCTTCTTTAGATAGTGCTTCCTGCAGATGGTGGGGAGGGATATGCTTATGATATATGTATTGGCCACACAATAAAATCAGGGCCACCCTGTCCTGGGACAGATCTCCTTCCTCTCGTGATGGTAATTCACTGCTTTGCCTTGCTAACTATTCCCATTCAAATTGGAACATTATATCTGTTTCTTCTCCCACAGATGTTGCCTGACCTGCCGAATGCTGACAGCATTTTTGTTTTTATTTTAGATTTCCAGCCTCCATTTTGTTTTGATTTTCAATTGAGACAATTCTAATGGCCATATAGTTGCTTTCCAAAGATGTAATTTGGGGTTGCTTTGGACCCTGGCTATGTGAGCATGGCCCAGGGGGCTAACTAGCCCAGGCCTTGACATAATGTCTGATCTTCACCTTTCTCCCTGCACTACTGCATTTAGACTGAGTTACAATCAGAGCTTAAATGATAGGCAGAGGTAGGTGGAGAGAAACGGAGAGAGAAAGAAAAAGTGAAAGCAGGTCAAGTGTGCTTGTGTGTGCAAGAAAGGGGGAAAGCTTGTGAGATACTGTGAGAAAGGGGAGAGATATAGGAGGACAGAGTGATCATAAGACATAGGAGCAGATTTAGGCCATTCAGCCGATCATCATGGCTGATTCATTTCCCTTTAAAACCCATTCCCTTGACTTCTCCCTGTAACCATTCATGGAGTGACTAAAGTTCAAAGTAAAATTTATTATCAGGGTACATTCATGTCACCACATACAACCCTGAGATTCTTTTTCTGCAGGCATTATTAGTAAATCTATAGAACGGTAACTGTAAACATCTGGAACTGTTAACTGTAAACTATGTAGATGCAGATATAAATAAATAGCAATAAATAACAAGCATTAAATAACAATATAACAGAATCCTTAAATGAGTGTAGTTATCCCCTTTTGTTCAAGTGCCTGATGGTTGAGGGGCAGTAACTCTTTTTGAACCTGCTGGTGCGAGTCCTGAAGCACCCGTACCTTCTACCTGATGGCAGCAGCAAGAAAAGAGCATTTCCTGGGTGGTGAGCATCTTTATGATGGATGCTGCTTTTCTACAGCAACGTTTCATGTAGATGTGCTGAATGGTTGGGAGGATTTTACCTGTGATATACTGGACTGAATCCACTACCTTTTGGAGGATTTTCTGCATAAAGGCATGGGTGTTCCCATCCCAGGCCACAATGCAGCCAGTCAGCACACTTTCTACCACACATCTATAGAAGATTGCTAAGGTTTTCGATGACATGCCAAACCTCCGCAGATTCCTGAAGAAGCGGAGGCTCTGTTATGCTTTCTTCACAATAATATTTATATGATGGGTCCAGGACAGGTCCTTTGAGATAGTGACACCCAGGAATTTAAAGTTACTGACCCTCTCCACCTCTGATGATTACTGGCTCATGGACTTCTTGTTTCCCTCTCCTGAAGTTTGCAAACAGTTCCTTGGTCTTATTAACACTAAGCGAGAGGCTGTTGTTATTACACTCTCAGCCAAGTTTTTGATCTCCCTCATGTATGCTGAGTCATCACTATCTTTGATATGGCCCACAACAGTGGTGTCATCAGCAAACTTCTATATGGTGTGGGAGCTGTACTTCGCCACACAGCCATAGGTGTATAGTGGGTAGATAGGGGGCTTAGTACACATCCCTGCAGTGCTCCTATGCTGATGAAGATTGTAGAGGGGATGTTTTCACTAATCTGAACTGACTGGGGTCTAAAAGTTGAGGAAATCCAGGATCCAATTGCACAAAGGGGTATTGAGGCCCAGATCTTAGACTTTACTAATTAGATTTGAGGGAATGATGATGTTTTGAATTCTGAGCTGTAATCGATAAAGACCATCTTGGCGTATGCATCTTTGCTGTCCAGATGTTCCAGGGTTGTGTGAAGAGCCAACCAGATAGCATCTACTGTAGATCTGTTGCTTTGGTAGGTGAATTGGAGTGGATCCAAGTCATATTCAGACAGGAGCTGATATGCTTCAACACCAGCCTCTTAAAACACTAATCAAGAATCTATCATACTCCGCCTTGAATACATCCAATAACCTGTTCTGCACAGCTGCCTGTGACAATGAATTTCACAGATTCACCACCCTCTGACTAAAGAAGTTCCTCCTCATCTCCATTCTAAATGGACATCCCTCTATACTGAAGCTGTGCCTTCTGGTCCTAGACTTCCCCACCATAGGTAACATCCTCTCCACATCTACTCTAACTTGGCCTTTCAATGAAATTCCCTATCATTCTTCTAAATTTCAGCGAGTACAGGCCCAGAGCCATCAATCACTCCTTATACGATAACCCTTTCATTCCCAGAATCATTCTTCTGAACTTCTTCTCAACCCTCTCAACTGTGATGACACAAAGATGGGAGGGAGTGTAATGAGTGCGGAGGACATTGAAACCCTGCAGGGGGACATAGATAGGCTGAGTGATTGGGCAGACATTTGGCAGATGAAATATAATACTGACAAGTGTGAGGTCTTGCACTTTGGCAGGAAAAATAATAGAGCAAGTTATTATCTAAATGGAGAGAAACTGGGAAGTGCTTCTGTGCAAAGGGATCTGGGGGTCCTGGTGCAGGAAACACAAAAAGTTAGTATGCAAGTGCAGCAGGTGGTCAAGAAGGCCAATGAAATGCTGGCTTTTATTGCTAGGGGGATGGAGTATAAGAACAGGGAGGTCTTACTACAGTTGTACCGGGTATTGGTGAGACCACACCTGGAGAACTGCGTGCAGTTCTGGTGTCCATATTTAAGAAAGGACATACTGGCTCTCGAGGCAGTGCAGAGAAGGTTCACTAGGTTAATTCCGGGGATGGGTGGGTTGATGTATGATGAGAGGTTGAGTAGATTGGGACTCTACTCATTGGAGTTCTGAAGAATGAGAGGCGATCTTATTGAAACATATAAGATTGTGAAGGGGCTTGATCGGGTGGATGCGGGGAGAATGTTCCCAATGATGGGTGAAACTAGGACTAGGGGGCATAATCTTAAAATAAGGGGATGCCGTTCCAGGACTGAGATGCAGAGAAATTTCTTCACTCAGAGGGTAGTGGGGCTGTGGAATTTACTGCCCCAGAGAGCTGTGGAAGCTACTACACTCAATAAATTCAAAACGGAGATAGACATTTTCCTGGATAAAAATGGCATTAGGGGATACGGTGAGCGAGCAGGTAAGTGGACATGAGGCTAGGTTTAGATCAGCCATGTGATCTCCTGGACCAGTTTTCGATAGCCTGGATGGGTCGGAGAGGAATTTTCCAGATTTTTTCTCCTCAATTGGCAACTCGGTTTTTTTTCCCCCGGGTGATCACATGGGTTTGGGCGGGATGAATAATAAAATAAAATGGGTGGCATGCTGCCCTGTTGGTTGGCACTGTTGCCTTGTGGGATTCGGTGAAAACTAGAGTTAAGATTGGATCAGCCATGATCTTGTTGAATGGCGGAGCAGGCTTGAGGGGCCGATTGGCCTACTCCTGCTCCTATCTCTTATGTTCTTACGTTCTTTCCAATGTCAGCATTTCCTTTCTTAAATAAGGGGACCAAAACTGCTCACAATATTCCAAGCATTACATCCTTGGTGTTATGTTCTAGTCCTCTTGAACTGAATGCTAACACTGCATTTGCCTTCCTTGCCCCCAATTGAACCTGCAAATTTACCTTTAGGGAATCCTGCACAAGAGTTCACAAGTCCCTTTGGATTTTTGAACTTTCTCCCCATTTAGGAAATTGTCCATGTTTTTATTCCTTCTACTGAAGTGCATGACCATACACTTGCCAACACTGTATTCCATCTGCCACTTTTTTGCCCATTCTTCTGATTTGTCTAAATCCTTCTGAGACTCCCTGCTTTCACAACACTCCCTGTCCCTCCACCTATCTTAGTATCATATGCAAACTTGGCCACAAAGCCATCAGTCCTGTTCTCCAAATCAATGACATACAATGCAAAACTAAGTGGTCCCAACAGTGACCCCTGCAGAACACCACAAGTCACCAGCAGCCAATCAGAAAAGTCCCCTTTCTTCCCACACTTTGCCTCCTGCCGATCAGCCAATGCTCTAAGCATGCTTGTATCTTTCCTGGAACACCAGGCTCTTGTTAAGCAGCCTCACGTGTGGCTCCTTGTCAAAGGCCTTCTGAAAATCCAACTATGCAACATCAAGTGATTCTCCTTTGTCTATCCTGCCTGTTATTTCTCAAAGAATTCCAACAGATTTGTCAGGTAAGATTTTCCCTTAAGGAAACCATGCTGACTTTGGCTTATTTTATCATGAGAAAGAGTGGGATGAAGTGAGCAGTTGATCAGCCACTTGGCTCATTCTTTTACCTTAATCATCTCTGACAGTTCAAGCTATAACCCAGGAACATCCAAATACTTCCAACTGCTATTCCAGATTTGACAATAACTCAGAGCGGATGGGACTCTATTTTCCTCATTTGTCTGCTATTTAATGGAGGTAATTTATCAAGAAAGTGTAATGAACGTCTGGGCTGACATTACTACTGGACAAGGAGAGTTTTCCACTCAGTCATTTATAATGTGTTGGGCAAGATTTTATTAGTAGAAACCAGGCTGGTGTCTATGACACATATGTTCTGTAGAGCATGATGCACTGACATTTTAAACATTGGTAAAATGGCTTATTATTATCATGTGAATTGAGGTAATATGAAAAACTTTGTTTTTCATGCCCTCCATACTGATCATTTCAACACATTAGTACAAGGACAAAGCAGTAGCTTTGCAGAATATAGTGTTATGGCTATAGAGAAAATGCAGTGCAGGCAGGCAATAAAGTGCAAGGTCATAAAGAGATGGATAGTAAGGTCAAGAGTTCATCTTCTTGTACATGGGCTGGTTGTTATCTAGCACTCTTCCCTGTGACACTGTTTTGTGGGCAATAGCAGCCCATTGGGCTATTTGCAACACCAAGTAATGAGTGTCAAAGGATTGTCCTGGGCATCTGAGTGGAGATTAATCATTGATTGATGCACATGGTGCACCAAAGGCTTGTAATTAAATGCCCAATTTACACTTTATCCATGCCCTTTCCTTCCAATTTGCCATGAGCTGGCTTTGTGGTTTCTGCTAAGACTAGGGATTCCCAATCTGGGGTCCACGGACCTTTTAGTTAATGGAAGGGATCTATGGCATAAAAATGGTTGGGAACCCCTGGGTTAGATTAATTGTACTCCCCCATTGTCCTAACCTTAGCCTCTTGTGAAACTGGAAAGGTCAGTAGGACAACTCAGGTGGACTGTTTCGTTACTTACTATCTTTCCTTTCGGTTAGTCCTGACGAAGGGTCTCAGCCCGAAATGTTGACAGCACTTCTCCCTATAGATGCTGCCTGGCCTGCTGTGTTCCACCAGCATTTTGTGTGTGTTGTTGTTGGACTGTTTCGTTTACTGTTTGAGAGCTGGGTGAGCTGGAGTTCGGTCTGAAAGCCAATTACAGAATCCCACATCTACCCCAACAACAGTTTTCATTTGCACAGTAGAACCTGTCACAAGGCACTTCTTGGTAATGTAACAAGACAAAATCTGAGATGTGACTAAAAACCTGGGCAAAGAAGTAGCTTGCTACAATCATTGTGATTTAGTCGAGGATGTTGTGTTCAACAGAGAATAACAGAGAGATTTGAGGAGAAAATGTGAGAATTCAGGGCAATTTTCAGCTGTTTATAGTCATAGAGAGGTACAACACAGAGACTGAGAACCTCTGCAATACAAACAAAATGCTGGAGGAACTCAGCAGGTCGGACATCTATGGAAAGCATCTATGGAGTTGACGTTTCAGGCCCAGACCTTCCTCAGGACTGGAAAGGGACGAAGCCAGAATAAGAAGATGGGGGAGGGGAGTACAAGCTGGCAGGTGACAGGTGAAGCCAGGTGAGAGGGAAGGTGGGTGGGTGGGGGAGGGAGTGATGCAGTGAGAAGGTGGGAGGCAATAGGTGGAAATGGTAAAGGGCTGAAGAAGAAGGAATCTTATAAGAGAGGACAATGGACCATAGGAGAAAGGGAAAGAGCAGAAGGTGTTGTAAAAACCTCATAGCTTTTAAGATACACAATTGCCTTGCTTGTTCTTGCTCATATTTTGTAAACTTTTTTGCTTACAGACATCATTATTGGTTTTATAATACATCCACTGCTATAGTCATAACTGTAGCCATATTCAGCAAAGAAACATTTCAACCCATACCTACAGTACATTAATGAGTTCTAACAAAGGGTCCCGAGCTTGAAACATTAACTCTTTCCGTAACAGCTGCCTTACCTGCTGAGTGTTTCCAGCAATTTCTGCATTTAATGGAGCTGGGCTTGTGTGCATTAGAATCAGTTAGTGCCAAATATCCAAAATCTGACCAAAATTCAATATTCCAGCAGACCATGAGAGAATCAAATGTTTTGCAAATGTACAAGGATTTTATCAATGCCTTTATCATCTCTTTTCTTCACTGACCCCATTTGGTTATTGATCATCTATAAAAATTATAAATTCCTAAATCTGGTTTTTATATAAATAACACACACAAAATGCTGGTGGAACACAGCAGGCCAGGCAGCATCTATAGGGAGAAGCGCTGTTGACGTTTCTGGCCGAGACCCTTCGTCCTGAAAAGGGCCGGAAACGTCGACAGCGCTTCTCCCTATAGATGCCGCCTGGCCTGGGGTGTTACACCAGCATTTTGTGTGTGTTGTTGTTTGAATTTCCAGCATCTGCAGATTTCCTCGTGTTTGCTTTTTATATAAATGTCTGGTTTTCCTCAAATGCTAAATGATCAGAAGAGCTTGAATTGTAAAAACAATGGGAGAACACTTTTGGAGCAGCCAGTCAACCTGTTGCCTTGCTGCACCAGAGACATAGGTTCAGTCCTGCCCTTTGGTACTGTCTGCTTGACATTTGCATGTCAGCACTGCGACTGCGTGTGGTGTCCTTGGGTGCTTTGGATTTCTCCAACATCCCAAGGACAACTATGTTAGTAGATTTGTTGATAAGTTACTCCAGTTTGTAGGTGTGAGATAGAATCTGGAAGGAGTTGATGAGAGTAAAAATACTAAAAACACTTTTAGTATTCATGTAGGAGATTTGCAAGAATCTCTGGTGACACGACAAACAGACCCTGGGGTGTTTGGAGGATGGTTGGGTACTTCGTCAAGTAATAATGTTCTGTGACTTTGCCACCATCACAAATGTAGGTTTGCAGCTGGTGACTTGGAAGGTGGGGGTGGGGGGGGGGTGGGACTCCTGTCCTATACAAGACATTTGATAAGGTACCCCATGCAAGGCTTATTGAGAAAGTAAGGAGGCATGGGATCCAAGGGGACATTGCTTGTGGATCCAGAACTGGCTTGCCCACAGGAGGCAAAGAGTGGTTGTAGATGGGTCATATCCTGCATGGAGGTCGGTGACCAGTGGTGTGCCTCAGGGATCTGTTCCAGGACCCCTACTCTTTGTGATTTTTATAAATGAGCTGGATGAGGATGCTGATGACACAAAGGTTGGGGGTGTTGTGGATAGTGTGGAGGGCTGTCAGAGGTTACAACGGGACATTGATAACTGGGCTGAGAAGTGGCAGATGGAGTTCAACCCAGATAAGTGTGAGGAGGTTCCTTTTGGTAGGTCAAATATGATGGCAGAATAGAGCATTAATGGTAAGACTCTTGGCAGTGTGGAGGATCAGCGGGATCTTGGGGTCCGAGTCCATAGGACATTCAAAGCTGCTATGCAGGTTGACTCTGTGGTTGAGAAGGCATATGGTGCATTGACCTTCATCAATTGTGGGATTGAGTTTAAGAGTCGAGAGGTAATGTCGCAGCTATTTAGGACCCTGGTCAGACCAAACTTGGAGTATTGTGCTCATTTCTGGTCGCCTCACTAAAGGAAGTATGTGGAAATCATAGAAAGGGTGCAGAGGAGATTTACAAAGGTGTTGCCTGGATTGGGGAGCATGCCTTATGAGAATAGGTTGAGTGAACTCGGCCTTTTCTCCTTGGAGTGATGGAGGATGAGAGGTGACCTGATAGAGGTGTACAAGATAGTGAGAGGCATTGATTGTGTGGATAGTCAAAGGCTTTTCCCCAGGGCTGAAATGGCTAGCATGAGAGGGCATAGTTTTAAGGTGGTTGTAAGGAGGTACAGAGGAGCTATCAGGGGTAAGTTTTTTTACGCAGAGAGTGGTGTGTGTGTGGAATGGGCTGCCAGTGACGGCGATGGAGGCAGACACCATAGGGTATTTTAAGAGACTCCTGGGTAGGTACACGGAGCTTAGAAAAATAGAGTGCTATGGAGAAAGCCTAGGTAGTTCTAAGATAGGGACATGTTTGGCACATCTTTGTGGGCCGAAGGGCCTGTATTGTGCTGTATGTTTTCTATGTTTCCATACAAAGTGGAAGCAGCTGCAGTTCTGTGGGCTTGTGCTCAAAGAGAAATGTGCGTTCGGTGCTTTAAGTGTCATTGGTATCCAGGGTCTGGTCCACCGAGAGCAATCTGCTTGCACACTTTCATGTAGGACATCTGTAGAATTCAGCTGAGGAATTGGCTGCACCATCTTGCATTCAACATGCACAAACTGTTGATGGCTGAACTTCTAATTCATTTTGTAATATTCACCTAAACTATCCTGGGTGATGCATTGAAAGTCCTGCACCTGATTGGAATCTCTTTAGGTGATTCATTGATGTCAGGAATCTTGAGAGAGCCTCCAGCTCATTCAGTGTTGGACCCTGAGAGACAGCAGAGGGAAAGGACTTCTGTTTTCTTAACCTGAGTTGAATTCAGGCCTGGGGTAGGGTGTGGGAGGGAAGTGCATGCTGTTGAGGTAACACAGGAACTGCTAGATGAGAAGGGAACAACTTCTAATGGTTTACTGCCATTCTAATTACTTGATGCAATGATATTGGACTGGTTGACTAGTCAAAGAATTGATGTTTATCAATTAACCCACAAAGGGCCCAGATAGGACAGTGGCAATGTGTATTGATGAAGGGATTTGGGAATTATTAGTCCAAAGTCACCATTTCTTTCTGCTTTGCACATAAGACCATAAGATATAGGAGCAGAATTAGGCCATCTGTCTCATCGAGTCTGCTCCGCCATTCAATCATGGCTGATACTTTTTCCTATCTCCTCCTCAACCCCAGTTCCTGACCTTCTCCCCGTAACTTTTGATGCCATGTTCAATCAAGAACCTATCAATCTCTGCCTTAAGTACACCCAACAACCTGGCCTTCACAGCTGCATGTAGCAACAAATTTCACAAATTCACCACCTTTTGACTAAAGAAATTTCTCCACATCTCTGTTTTGAATGGATGCCCCTCTATCCTGAGGCTGTGCCCTGTTGTCCTAGACTCTCCCACCATGGGAAACATCCTTTCCATATCTACTCTGTCTAGGCTTTTCAACATTCAAAAGGTTTCAGTGAGATCCCCCTCATCCTTCTGAAGTCCAGCGAGTACAGACCCAGAATCATCAAACATTCCTCATATGATAACCCTTTCATTCCTGGAATCATCCTTGTGAACCTCCTCTGGACCCTCTCCAATGCCAGCACGTCTTTTCTAAGATAAGAGGCCCAAAACTGTTCATAATACTCAAGGTAATGCCTCACCAGTGCCTTATAAAGCTTCAGCATCACATCCTTGCTCTTGTATTCTAGACCTCTTTAAATGAATACTAACATAGCATTTGCCTTCCTCACCACCAGCTCAACCTGCGTGTTAATCTTCAGGGTGTTCTGCACAAGGACTCCCAAATCCCTCTGCATTTCAGATTCTTGGATTTTCTCCCCGTTTAGAAAATAGTCTGCACATTTATTTCTACTATCAAAGGGCATGACCGTGCATTTTCCAACATTGTATTTCATTTGCCACTTTATTGCCTGTTCTCCAAATCTGTCCAAGTCCTTCTGCATCCTACCTTTTTCCTCAACACTACCTGCCCCTCCACCATTTTTTGTATCATCTGCAAACTTGGCAACAAAGCCAACTATTCCATTATATAAATCATTTATATACAGCGTAAAAAAAGTACCAACACAGACCCCAGGGGAACACCACTAGTCACTGGCTGCCAACCAGAAAAGGATCCTTTTGTTCCCACTTGCTGTCTCCTACCGATCTCCCAATGCTCTAACCATGTTAGTAATTTTCCTGTAATTTTCCTCTTAATTTGGTCAGCAGCCTCTTGTGTAGCACCTTGTCAAAGGCCTTTTGAAAGTCCAAATATACAACATCCACTGCATTCTGTTTATCTATCCTACTTGTAATCTCCTCAAAGAATTCCAACAGGTTTGTCAGGAAGGATTTTCCCTGAAGGAAACCATGCTGACTTCATACTATCTTGTCCTGTGTCATCAAGTACTCCATCCCCTCATCCTTAACAATTGATTCTAACATCTTCCCAACCACTGAGGTCAGGCTAACTGGTCTATACTTTTCTAGTCCTCTGGTACCATGGTAACATCTCTGAGGTTAATATTGACTCAGAGTCCCTCTGGAATTTGTCTGTGCAAGTGTTAATTTTTCTGTTGCACCATGGGTTAGGAAGTTTTTTGGAAAACATTAGGTGTGCCTTGAATTAATTCAAGCTTGTCCCCTGCAGTTGCCATCTGTGCAACTGATATCTCCCAGGTGCATTGTGCAGTTTTTTTTGTCCCAGTAATGAAGTCTCATTCTTCTGAGTAATAAAATTGGTCTTTATTGAAATGAAGAAGAATCACATCACATCTCCTGGAAGAACATAATAGGGAAATGAAATGGAAATACTTGAATTGCGACTTCTAGGCAGAAATGCTCTGGGGATCCCTGTTGAGATATTCATTCCTGCCCTCCGTTTTGGCCCCTAGTGTTTAATCAATACTTAAAAATTTTCAAACCTTTTGTTTAAATCATTGTTCTCCTCCTCTCCAAACTATGCTTTCTTCCCACTCTAGTCTCACCCCGTTCCTCCTTTGTTCCAACACTGTTGACAATGTTATTAGCAATCCATGCTTTGGAACTCTCTGCCTCCCCAGCTCAATCTCTGAATCATTTTTGCTTGATTTGACATCTGTTAATTGATTGTGTCTCAATGAAGTATGTTGGGATAATGCTTCATGTTAAAGGTGATGTATTATTGGGAATGCAATCCTAATTGCTTCATCATTAATTTGTACCAATTGCTGTAATCTGTCTGTAGAGTCAAACCTCACTTTTGTTGAAAATTACAGCCTGATTAGAATTATAGAATTGCCACATCTCAGCTCTTGTAATTCTGCTAATGTAATAAAAGCAGAAACTGTTAGAAACACTCGGCTGGTCAGGCAGTATCTGTATAGAAAGAAGCAGATGAAGTGTCTTCAACTTAATAACACTATGACTGCTCTAGAGTTTACAGAGAATGGTGCAAGAAACGAAAAAAAAGCATTCAGTAAGCAGTAGTTCTGTGAGCAAAAATATCTTGTTAGTGAGAGAGGTCAGGAGAATAGCCAGACTGGTTCAAGCTGACAGGAAGGTGACAGTAACTCAGCTAACCAGGTGTTACAACAGTGGTGTGCAGAAGAGCATCTCTGCATGCAAAACACATCGAACCCTGAAGTGGATGGGCCATAACAGCAGAAGATCATGAACATACACTCAGAAGGCACTTTATTAGGTACTTCCTGTACCTAATACACTGGCTATTGTGGTACTCTGGAAAATGCAGCTGCACTCTGGGCAGCTGCCTATTCTCAAATGATCTTTTTTAATTTATATAGTGACAGTAAATGGGAAAGGCTGACAAACAGCGGATTAAAATAGGTACATATTGATGCAGTGCAGACTGATTCTCACACATTCTATTCCAGGGTTTTTAAGGTGAAAAATTCCTCACCTCCCTCTCTTCTCCCTACCTTAATTGGGCTTCTAAATCCCAAGTTTGATTATGCCTCATGTCAAATATTTGTTCACATTTTCTTTTGTAACCACTTTTCTCCACACTGTGTCTTCACCTATGCTTCTATCACACAAAAATGCATTTAAAGCAGTTCACATAGTCAAGTTAGTCTCAAAAGCTGTCTTTGACCTTGTAAAACATAGCAACGAGATTCATACAATCACTGGAAAACTGAGCTTGATAGAACCACATAGAGAGATATCAGAGCAGTTAGCCAAAAGCTTTGTCAGAGGAAGCTTAGACATTGAGACATAGGTAAGTGAATGAGCTCAAGAGCTTAAGGTTCAGACAGATGAAACCCTAGTTAGTTAGTCAGTGATGGAGCAATTACAACTAGGTGTGAGCAAGAAGACAAAATTGAAAGAGTGCAGATATTCTGGGGGATTGCAGTACTTGAAGAGGTTACAGATTGCAGAATTAGGAAGGGCCATGGTTAAGGTATTTAAAGTAGGGAAGCATACTTTGCTCCTAGAGGCCACATCACATGAAAATTGCTTCTGTCCAACTCCTCTGGATACTTAAGTGAACATCATTGGAAGACTTTCCACCTATTACAAAAGTGCATTTAGACTCAGCAAGGTGAGCAGTTGGATCTAAACATTACAGTCATTGATGTATGAAGATAGAGAACAATATTAGTGTCTAATTTGTGGTGTTTCAGGGCTGATTTATGAGCCATTATATAGTCCAGTGATCCATTAAACTTGGTAATTAATAAAGCTAGCATTGTAATGAGGGAGAAGGGTACAGTGACAGTGATTAAAGGAAATTGGATGCGGTAGAAACACATGGTGGTTAATGATTTTTGTATAAACATATAAGGAAGTTTCCATGATAATATAGCAATTAGACAGAGTTATATGGAAAAAGTGTAGGAAGCTCCAGCTGAGACAAAAAGATTTGACCAAATGGTGATAGTGTCAACTTCCCAGATGTCTTAAGGAAGTAAAGATAATAAAATAAAACACATGCGAAAGAAGGTTGTTGTTCAAAGCTCAAAGTAAATTTATTATCAAAGTACATATATATCACCATGTACAACCCTGAGACTCATTTTCTTGCAGGCATACTCAATAAGTTTATAATAGAATAATTACCATAACAGAATTAATGAAAGACTGAATTAACTTGGGTGTTCAATGAATGTGCAAAAGACAACAAACTGTGGAAATACAAAAAGAAATAATAATAATAAATAAGCAAAAGTATTGAGAATATGGGATGAAGTTTTCTTGAAAGTGAGCCCAGACGGTTGTGGAAACAATTCAGTGATGGGACAAGTGAAGCTTTTTCCTTTGGTTCAAAAGTATGACGGTTAATGTGTAATAATTGTTCCTGAACCTGGTGGTGAAAGTCCTGAGGCTCCTGTATCTTCACCCTGATGGCAGCAGTGAGAAGAGAGCATATGAAGTTTCAGAAATCATCAATGTGGGCAATGAAGACCTTCTTACTTCAAAGTCCATGCTGTATATTACCTCGAAGGCATGCGGTATAATTGCTTCAGTGTATTGTGTTGTGCCTTACATTTCTTTAATGGGACAGATTACTGAGACACAGTACTATGTGTTGCTGCTATCATAAAACATTACATGCTCTTGCTTAAGGGTGATTTTTTTAGATCACTGACACTGGAAGGACTCGTGGAGCACTAAAATGTGAAGCAGCCTGTTTCAGGGGTGTGACCAGATGATTTGAATCAATGGTGAGGAAGGCAAATGAAATGTTAGCATTCATTTTGAGAGGACTAGAATATAAAAGCAAGGGTGTAATGCTAAGGCTTTATAAGGCACTGGTGAAGCCTCACTTGGAATATTGTGAGCAGATTTGGGCCCCTTATTTAAGAAAGGGAGTGCTGGCATTTGAGAGAGTTCAGAGGAGTTCATGAGAATGATTCCAGGAATGAAAGGGTTATCACATGAGAGGTGTTTGATAGCTCTGGGCCCTTACTCACTGGAATTTAGAAGAATGATGGGGAGATCTCATTGAAACGTAACAAATGTTGAAAAGCCAAGATTGATTGGATATGGAAAGGATGTTTCCTGTGGTGGGGAGTCTATTCTGAGATTGTGCCCTCTGGTCCTAGAGAGATGTCCATTTAGGATGCAGATAAGGAGGAGTTTCTTTAGCCAGAGGTTATGAAACCTGTGGAAATCATTACCACAGTTGGCTGTGGAGACCAAGTTATTGGGTGTATTTAAGGCAGAGATTGATAGGTTCTTGATTAGTCAAGGAGTGGAAGATTATAGGGAGAAGGCAGAAGAATGGAGTTGAGAGGGAAGCTGATTGGCCATGATGAATCTGATTGGAAATGGTGAATCAGACTCGATGGCCTAATTCTGTTCCTATATCTTATGGTTTACTGTTGGTGCCATATGGCAGTGAGTGCAACCTATCTATGGAATATCTTGCACAAACTAAATAACATAACTCTGGCTGTAACCAGAAGAAACATGGTTACTCGCTTTGAAATCATGCAGCATGTTCCCTTGCACATTGTGCTTGAGTGATGAACATGCTGCTTATATAAAGTGTGGTCTTGAGCCAGCAGTTTGGAGCAGGTTGCACTGAGACTGGGGAAGGCATGGGAAGCATAGTGGAGAAAATTCATCTTCAAACTAAAAAGGAATAAATATTGCATGAGATAAGCTGTATCCCAGGTTTTTAGAATACTCACGTGATGAATGAATTTTATATTTCAGTAAGATGGCAGTGCATTTGGATGCAGTGGCCTCTTGGGGATCAACCTAAGGTGCCTTGGTCTTTTCTGTCTTTTTTACGATCACAGGACAATGTTGGACATTAAAGACTTCAGATACTGGAGGTCTATCCCATCAGCAAGCTGCTTGTTGGTAGAGGAGCTGGACTTGGTGCAGACCATCTTACTGCCTACTACAGGATGTCATTGGAGTTGATGTGCGAAGGTGGTGTGCAGTCTTACAGCAAGTGATTGTCTTGGAAGTTTCTCTTGCGATCACAAGACACTGTTGGAGATTGATAATGTAAAACGCTGCTAGTCGATTTCCCTTGATTATTGGAAATGCAAACAGAGGGGGAGTCGCATGGTATTGGTTGTAAAGAAGCCTAGGCTTCAATCTGTAGGCTTGTCGGTTGTAGCAGTCCAGGAGAGGAGTTGCTGGTATGGTTGAACTTGAACATCTCACCACGGGAATTAATAGGGGCTTGTAACTTGTGACGTGTAGACTGAGGTTCAGATGCCCATGTGATACATGTATAGTCAGGCTTGTAGCTGTCAAAGGTGGAAGCTGAGGTCAAACTGTGTAGGCCCACCAACTGGTTTTGCTCCAGACTGCGCAATATAATAAGCCGTAAGCACCTTGAACGATGGCTAGTCATTACTTACTGCCCATTACACTGCTGGTGTTTAGGGCAGCAGTGAAGGTTCTCTATCTCTGGTGTGCAGGGCTTTGTTCATCACGTCAGTATCTTCCTCTTGGTTTTTACTGCTGTCAGTCATGCAAGTCTCAGGTGCAGACTCAGGAATACCATTGCAATCAGATATTGAAGGATTCTTCATTGCTGTTTCCGTCACAATTTTGTTTTACCAGTCAAGGTTGTTATCCATGAGCTGAACCCCCAAATCTGGAGGACCTGTGGTCCACTCTTAGACAAGTCTCTGCCCTTTGACCTGTTTGGCATGGGTGACCCTACCAAGAGCCAGAGCATAAAGGCTTGACTGCAGCCAACATAGCTCTCTAGGTCATTGAGGCACACAGGCCTCCAACCCATGACAAGATTGTGGTCCTCTTGGAGGGGCTGGTCATTAGGTTAGTGAAAAATATATATCTTTTAGTCATTCACCCGTCTTGCTTCTCCACAAGTGAGATGGTTACATGGGAACATCAGTCCAGCAATGAGTGAAACATAGAAAACCTACAGCACAATACAGGCCCTTCTGCCCACAAAGTTGTGCCGAACATGTCCCTACCTTAGAAATTACTAGGCTTACCCATAGCCCTCTATTTTACTAAGCTCCATGTACCTATCTAAAAGTCTCACCCACTCTCAGAGTGTGCGAATGAGCAATGAGTTGGGGTGAGGACCAGTGAGAAACAGTGATAATGTTTGAGGAATGGGTGAGGTTGGGATGTGTACTGGGTCTGAGATTATATGTAGGTGGGTAGCAATGCTATGGATAGCAGTAGTGTGGATATTGGTGGGTCAGTATAGATTCAGGTGGGATGCTGGATTTATGCTTGGGTCAGTGAGGGTTTGAGTGAGATAGTAAGAGTTTGGGGAGAATAGTTGTGCTTCACATGAGACCATGTGGCTTCAGATAATACAGTGTTGGTTCAGACAGAACAGTGTTAGTTAAGGTGGGAACAGGGTTGGTTCAGACAGTATGGGAAGTGTGTTGGTTCAGATGGGAGAGGAAGGAACAAAGAATTCTGCTATTGACTTCAGTGCACAGAAATCCTGTGTGCTCACCTGCCTCTAATCCATATTGTTATGACGTTTTTACCAAGAAGCTATCATTCTCAGGCAGGAAAATATACCTCGACAGGTTATTAAGGGAAAGACTATATGATATTTTTGCTGTTTTCCTGTGAACAGGGTGCTTTTGACTCTGGTCTGAATAGCCTGGTTCTGTGTTGATGTACAGCATGGAGGGGAACCTGCAGGTGGTGGTGTTCCTATGTGTGCTTTTTAGTAGTTGAGGCTGCATGTTTGGGAAGTGCTGTTACTTGCCCTGGCTATCCAATGCTTTGTCATTCTCTGATCTTTTACCTCAGCGCTACTTTCCGGCATGAACTCTGCACCCATTGATTGCCTGAATGCTTCTGGTGATGGATGGGGGTGCCAGTAAGGTGGAGTGTTTTATGGTGTGCAGAGCTGTAATCTAATCCGTTGGTTGTGGTTGTGGTTGTGGTCGTGGGCTTGCCCAGATCTGTCAGTTGCATGTTGTTTAATATACTGGAGATTCACCGTACTGGTGTTTCATCTCTCAGGGAGTCTAGTGCTGCTCCTAGTGTGTCTTTCTGTACTGAAACAAGTCTGCTCTCCTGGCTAATGGTTTAGTGAAGGATAACAGTGATAGGGTGGGTTCAGAGCAAGTAGTCTATGGTACAATAAACAGGGCCAACTTTCTAAGAAACCAGGAAGCTATAGCAACTTCTCCCAATAAAAGCAGACCAATTTCTCCAAAAGTCTGCAATGAGTGGGGAATAATTTCATACATACTTGTAGCTATTTTGCCAACAGGCTTGGTTTAAAAGTACTGTCAACATACTCTGTTTGAGGTAAATGATTCAGTGTAGGTTGTAGGTTACTGTCCCTGGTGGAGAACAGGGACTGATCTTGCTGGAGCTGAATGCCTCACTAATCAGAATTCTCTCTATGCCTCTCTGTCCAACATCCTCATCCAGTATAACTTGCCTCACAGCTTCTGTGTCTCAGACTCGATCCTGACCTCAGATGCTGTCTCCATGGAGTTTGCATGATCTCTGTGTGATGGCATATGAGTTTCCTCCAGGCATTCTGGTTTCTTTCCACATCCAAAAAAAGGTGCAAGTTGGGAGCTAGTTGGTCACTATAAACTAGTGATCTCGTGTAGGTGGGTGACAGGGGAAAGGGTGGAGAAGTGATAATGGGTGTCAATATGCATGTGAGAAAGAAAGAAGCTCCAGAGAAATGGGACTGATGGAGAATGCTGTACTGGATGCCAGAATGGAGATGTTAGGCAGACAGTGGTACCACTGAGCTGACATTGATCCAGTGTGAACAACAGGGAATCTGGGATTTTTCCATTACAAAAAGCAAGTGGACAATCCACTCCAAGGTTGCGTAAAAAAACTACCGTACTTTTCAGGGTGACAATCGAGATTTTGAAGCAGAGTTTCGTGGTAGTTTTTCTGAGTATGAGGAGCGATCAATCAGCAAGAAGTATTCATTAGAATAATTCAAGTGCAAGTGGAGCGGCCATTCATCTGGATTGTGCCACACTTTAAAGTGGCTTTGGCTCATCTGGCTTAGGTGAGGCAAATTGTCTTGCAAGTTACTCTCTCTCTGCCCTTATTTGCTCATTCTTCATCTGTTAGGGCATAGTAGTTTAGTGAGAATGGCTCTAGGGGCAGTGTGTTGTACTCAGTGTGGGGTGTGGGAAGTCTGGGAGATTTCCAGTCTCCCACAAAAGCACATCTGCACCGGAAGCACTGAGCAGCAGCTCCTGAGAGAATGTATTAAGGAACCGGAGCTGCAGCTCAGTGATGAACGAGGAGGTGATAGACAATCACCCCTAGGTTACAGGAGATGTGTGACTTGTCAGAAGAAGGAGCGGAAATGCACAGACTGTGCAGAGTACACCTGTAGCCATTCCCTCAATAAGAAGCATACAAATTTAGATACTAACAGAGGGGAGCCACAGTGATCAGGTCACCGTGGTTCACACCCCGCCCCCCCCCACTTTCTTACTCTGAACTCTGATGCCTTATCTTTTTTTCTCCAGTCCTGATGAAGTGTCTCAGCCTAAAATGTCGACTACACTCTTTTTCATTGATGTTGCCTGGCCTGCTGAGTTCCTCCAGCATTTTGTATGTGTTGCTAGGCCATAATCAACATGGTTTCCTCAAGGGAAAATCTTGCCTGACAAATTTGTTGGAGTTCTTTGAAGAAATAACAAGCAGGATAGACAAACGAGAATCAGACGATGTTGTGTACTTGGATTTTCAGAAGGCGTTTGACAAGGTGCCACACGTGAGGCTGCTTAAAGCAGCGGCTGACTGGCAGAAGGCAAAGAGTGGAAATAAAGGGGGCCTGTATTCACTGGAATTCAGAAGAATGAGGGGTGACCTCATTGAAACCTATTGAATAGTGAAATATAGAGTGGATGTGGAGGGGATGTTTCTTATGGTGGGAGAGTCTCAGAGGTCACAGATTCAGAACAGAGGGGTGTCTTTTTAGAACAGAGATGAGGAAGAATTTCCTTAGACAGAGAGTGGTGAATCTGTGGAATTCTTTGCCGCAGACAGCTGTGGAGACCAAACCTTTATGTCTATATAAGGCAGAAGTTGATAGATTCTTGATTGGTCAGGGCATGGAGGAATATGGGGAGAAGGCAGAAGATTGGGGCTGAGAGGAAAATGGATCAGCCATGATGAAATGGCGTTGCAGATTCAATGGGCCAAATGACCTAATTCTGCTCCTATGTCTTATGGCCTTAATTTATGATTGAGAGGCAAAGGACTTTGGGGAGGGAATGGTGGTTGATAACTATCTGAAATTGGGGACAGATAGAGAGAGGGCAAGAATGTGTGCAATTTTAATCACTTATCTACAGGAAGATGTAAATAAGGTTGAAAGAATACAAAGGAAATTTACAAGGATGCTGCTGAGTCTGGATTACCTGAGTTATAAGGAGAGATTAAATAGGTTAGGACTTTATTCCTTGGAACGTTGAAGATTGAAAGATTTGATAGAGGTATACAACACTATAAGGGATTTAGATAGGGTAAATGCAAGCAGGGTTTTTCCACTAAGGTTGGGTGGGACAATGAGCGGTCATGGGTTAAGGGTGAAAGGTGAAAAGTTTAAGAGAAATCTGAGGAAAAACTTCTTCATTCAGAGAATCGTAAGAGTGTGGAATGAGCTACCAGCAGAAGTGGTGCATGTGATTTCG
The DNA here is from genome assembly GCF_048418815.1 of Hemitrygon akajei. NCBI lineage: Eukaryota > Metazoa > Chordata > Chondrichthyes > Myliobatiformes > Dasyatidae > Hemitrygon > Hemitrygon akajei. The sequence goes on along the minus strand of NC_133135.1, from coordinate 88,269,285 downwards.
ATTTCAACATTTAAAGGAAGTTTGGATAGGTACATGGATGGTAGGGCTATGGAGAGCTGTGGTCCCGGTGCAGTGCAGGTTGATGGGAGAAAGCAGTTTAAATAGTTCAGTACAGACTATATGGGCCAAAGGGCCCGTTTCTGTGCTGTACTTTTCTATTACTCTATGTCCGGATTAAGAGAGTGAAAAAAAAGACTAAAACCCCGACATTTTAAAACTTGTTCATAACCTGAAGGAATAAACCACTTGGCTGAAATTATTCACTTTCTGGGCCAAAGAGGTTGATTGAGAATTGGTAATAATTATTCAGTTTAATAATTACTAGACATAACTTTCTAGGGTGAGTTTAATGGGAAATTAATAGGCAAATCTGTTCTTAAAATTAGTAAAGAACCCAAAGGCAAGAATCCATTTCAGTTAGGCATAAAGTGGAGCAGTGTCTGAGACCTTCAACTCATTATGTATCTATTTAGCCTCCTTTTCAGCATGTTCCAACCTTATTCTTCAGGGTTTGCAGATTTTAAAAAATTGAATTCGTGGTAGTATTTTCAAGGATTCTTCATCTCATGTTCTTGGTATTTATTGTTTATTTATTTATTATTACTTCTTTCATGTTGTATTTGCACATTTTGTTGTCTTTTGCACAGTGGTTGGATGCCCAGATGGTGCTGTCTTTCATTCATTCTATTATTGTTATTATTCTATTATAGATTTATTGAGTAGTCCTGCAGGAAAATAAATCTCAGGGTTGTTAATGGTGACATATACCTGTATGTCCTTTGAACTTTGAACAAGAACTGTGGATGAAATGCAGCAGGAGGAATGAGCAAAACTGATCTTTGAAATTCTAGTTCCAGGGAAGCATTCGGCACGGAAACAGCCCACACCAACCAGCAGCCTCCCTGTTAGAGCCATAGAGAGATACAACATGGCAGAAGGCCCATCAGCCCACAGACTGCGTCTGACCATCAGCCACCTAATTACGCCAATCCAACATTAATTGCTTTTCATTCTCCTTACATTCTTAACTGCCTTTGGGTTCCACCACTCATCTACGTATCTGGGGCTATTTATGCAGCCAATTAACCTATTAACTCACAAACGTTTTGGATGCAAGGCACATGCGGGAAACCCACAATATCCCAAGGAGGATGTGCAAACTCCCCAGAGAGAGCATCAGAGGTCAGGATTGAACATGGATTTCTGATGCTGTGAGGCAGCGGCTCTCCGAGCTGCCCATCTTTGTTGAGATGAAGCCTTCAGCTGACTGCAGATCTTTTTCATGCTCCAGTTACCCTCCACAGTGATGGTCCATGCATTAAATTCAGCTCTCTGTGTTCCAGTTACTCCCTCTGCACTGGACCATGGGCTATAGAACTTCTGCCTTATCTTGTTTCACAGTTTCAATCGCTCTGAAAATTCACTCCACCCACTAACCAGCAGACTGTCTATAGGTTGTCATAAACAGGGGAGATTCTGAAGATGCTGGAAATGCAGAATATTAAAAATTGTACATATGTATGTGTACATATGTGTATGTTCACACACACACACACACACACACACACACACACACACACACACACACACACACACACACACACACACACACACACACACACACACACACACACACACACACACACACACACACACACACACCCCCCCCCCCGTGGGTATAAATCCCACACTGCCTGCCCGAAAAGCACTGTGTGCACCTGCATCCAGAGGCACTGCAGTAATTCAAGAAATTCATTCCTCACCACCTCCTTGAGAAAATTAGGGACAGGCAATAAATGCAGGGTATCCCCGGGACATCCAGATACTGAAATTTAAAAAAAATAAATGACACATTTCTCTCTCTTTGATCAAATAAATGAATCACTTGCTAGTTTACAGTTTTCCTTCTACATTCCAGTTAAATTAGATTTTTATTTGCACAACACTTTCCAGATTCCTGTTGCTTTACGATGTGTCAGTTCCTGGATTGCACGACTTGCTCTTTCATGGGTCACCATCCTTTCCGACTGCTCATTGATCTTTTTGTGACCCCTAGTGTCACAGGGGTTAAAGTTATTATTTCTTGATTGTTTAATCTTCCAGGGTATTTGTCCCTGCTCAGGTCCCAGGTAACCTGCACGATGTTCAACTCACTCCCTAGAACCATAGAACCATAGAACACTACAGCACAGTACAGGCCCTTCAGCCCTCCATGTTGTGCTGACCCATATAATCCTTAAAAAAAAGTACTAAACCCACACTACCCCATAACCTTCCATTTTTCTTTCATCCATGTGTCTGTCCAAGAGGCTCTTAAATACCCCTAATGTTTTAGCCTCCACCACCATCCCTGGCAAGTCATTCCAGGCACTCACAACCCTCTGTGTAAAAAAACTTACCCTTGATGTCTCCCCTAAACTTCCCTCCCTTAATTTTGTACATATGCTCTCTGGTGTTTGCTACTGGTGCCCTTGCTTCATATGACTTGTTCTCCAAACCAGGCAACATCCTTGTAGATCTCCACTACACCCTCTCCATAGCTTCCACATCCTTCCTATAATGAGGTGACCAGAATTGAACACAATACTCTAAGTGCGGTCTCACCAGAGATTTGTAGAGTTGCAACATGACCTCTCTACTCTTGAACTCAGTCTCCCTGTTAATGAAGCCTAGCATCCCATAGGCCTTCTCAACTACCCTATCAACCTGTGCAGTGACCTTGACGGATGTATGGATTTGAACCCCAAGGTCCCTTTGTTCATCCACACTCTTAAGTAACTGACCATTAATCCTTAATCAATCTTCTGGTTTGTTCTTCCAAAATGCATCACCTTACACTTGTCCGGATTGAACTCCATCTGCCATTTTTCTGCCCAACTCTGCAGCCTGTCTATATCCTCTTGTAACCTTCGACAACCTACAGCTCCATCCACAACTCCTTCAATCTTCGTGTCATCTGCAAACTCACTCACCCATCCTTCCACCTCTACATCCAGGTCATTTATAGAAGTCACAAAGAGCAGGGGTCCCAGGACAGATCCCTGTGGCACTCCATTAGTCACCGACCTCCAGGCAGAATACTTTCCTTCCACAACTACCCTCTACTTTCTTCCTTCAAGCCAATTTTTTATCCAAACAGCCAAGGTTCCACTTATCCCATGCCTCATGACTTTCTGGATGAGTCTCTCGTGAGGGACTTTGTCAAATGCTTTGCTAAAGTCCATGTAGACCACATCCACTGCCCTACCTTCATCAATTTCTTTTGTTACCTCTTCAAAAAACTCAGACTTGTGAGGCACAATCTTCCCTTCACAAAGCCATGTTGACTATCCATGAGTACTGTACTTCTCCAAATGCTCGTAGATCCTATCCTTAAGAATCCTTTCCAGTAGTTTGCAGACCACCAACATAAGACTCACTGGTCCATAGTTCCCAGGTTTCTCCCTATTACCTTTTTTGAACAAAGGAACTATATTTGCCATTCTCCAGTACTCCGGCACTTCCCCCGCAGCCAAAGAGGATTCAAAGATCATAGCTAATGCTCCTGTGATCTCTTCTCTCAATTCCTGCAACAACCTGGGGTGTATCATATCCGGCCCTGGGGATTTATCAATCTTAATGTTTTTAAGAAGATCCAGCACTTCTTCTTCCTTAATCTCCACATTGTCCTGCACACAGGCCTGCTCTACTTCAACCTCATCCTGATCATGATCCTTTTCACTTGTGAATACTGAAGCAAAGTATTCATTTAGGACCTCCCCAACCTCCTCTGCTTCCAGGCACATGTTGCCTTCTTTGTCCTTTAGTGGTCCCACCTTCGTTCTCGTCATCCTCCTATCCTTCACATACGAATAGAACGCCTTGGGGTTCTCGTTAATCCTACATGCCAAAGCCTTCTCATGCCCCCTTCGAGCTCTCCTAAGTCCTTTCTTTAGCTCCTTCCTGGCTACCTTATATTTCTCATAAGCCCCTCCTACTTCCTGCTTCTTATATCTAACATATGCTTCCTTTTTCCTCGACGAGTTGCCTCACATGTTTCGTCAGCCATGGTTCCCTTTTCCTACCATTTTTTCCTTGCCTCAGTTGGACAAACCTATCCTGAACCCAGCTCAAGTGGTCCCTAAACTTCTCCCACATTACTTCTGTGCTTTCCCTTTTGAACATCTGTTTCCAATTTACTCTCGTTAGTTCCTGCCTCATCCCTTCAAAGTTAGCCCTTCACCAGTTAAGCACTTTATCATTTTGTCTGATTTTATCCCTTTCCATAGCTATGCTGAAGCTAAGGGAGTTGTGGTCACTCTCAACAAAATGGTCCCCCACCAAGATGTCTGTCACCTGACTAGATTCATTACCCAGAACTAGATCCAGTATAGCCTCTCCTCTCATCGGCCGGTCCACATACTGTGTCAGGAATCCTTCTTGAACACACCTGACAAATTCAGCCCCATCTATCCCCCTTGCACTCAGGAGGTGCCAGTCAATATAAGGAAAGTTGAAATCACCCATTACTACTACCCTATATTTCCTGCACCATTCTAAAGTCTGCCTGCTTATCTGCTCCTCGGTGTCCCGAGGGCTATTTGGGGGCCTATAGACTACTCCCAGCTCAGTGATTGATCCCTTCCTATTTCTGACTTCCACCCAGACTGACTCCATGGGCACTCCTTCTGCAGCGTCCTCCCTTTCTATAGCCATGATACTATCCCTGACCAGCAATGCCACTCCCCCCCCCCCTTTTTCTACCTCACATCCTATTCCTTTTAAAACACCTGAACCCCAGGACCTGCATCATCTAATCCTGCCCTTCCTCCAACCAAGTTTCAGTAACGGCCACAACCTCGTTGTTCCACGTACTAATCCATGCTCTAAGTTCATCCTCCTTGTTCCTAATACTCCTAGCATTGAAGTAGACACATTTCAACCCCTTTAACTGGCTACAATTATGTTCTGTCCCCTGCCTGTCCTTCCTCATCAACTCAGAACTCTTAGCATCATGCCCTTGTCCTTCTACCTTAATCCCTGCACTCACATTCTGATTCCCACCCCACTGCCAAACTAGTTTAAACCCTCCCCAACAGGTCTATCAAACCTGCCCGCCAGGATATTGGTCCCCCTGGGATTCAAATGCAACCCGTCCTTTTTGTGCAGGTCATACCTGCCCCAAAAGAGGTCCCAATGATGCAGAAATCTGAATCCCTGCCCTCTGTTCCAATCCCTCAGCCATGCATTTATCCTCCACCTCATTCTATTCCTATTCTCACTGTCGCGTGACACTGGCAGTAATCCCGAGATTACTACCTTTGAGGTCCTGCTTTTCAACTTCCTTCCTAACTCCCTGTAGTCTTCTTTCAGGACCTCTTCCCTTTTCCTACCTATGTTATTGGTACCAATATGTACCACGACCTCTGGCTGTTCTCCCTCCCACCGCAGGATATCTTGGACGCGATCAGAAACATCCCGGACCCTGGCAGCTGGGAGGCAAACTACCGTCCGAGTTTCTTTCCTGCGTCCACAGAATTGCCTGTCTGAACCCCTGACTATAGAGTCCACTCCTGTGGTGTCAGTCCATAGGTTGTGGTTTTCTTTTGGTGTGACAATGACATTATTAGTCATTGTTTGAGTTAGACACTGGAATGTGCAATTCCCTGCTGCTACCAGCTATGGGCCCTGAACCTGTATTTCAGGCTGCTTTCTGGTCCCAGTTAACTTTCACCTGTGCCCCTGTTTAAGCATCAACTACGTCTTTCCTTGTGCTGTCTAGTCTTCATCCGTATTTGTGCCAGAGAATGGTTTAAAGATCAGTATTCATGTTCTGTCAATCCAGCTGTATTTACCCAGAGGCTACAAACCAGATTACTCAGTGCCTCCAAGTCACAATTTTTCTTCCTTTAGTTTGGCTCCCAAATGGCACATTTAATTTCTCTTTCCATATATTCCTGACCTCGATTTCTATCCCATTTCTATTCCTAACTGTTAAATTTGTCTCCGTGTCAAAGTTCTTGGTTACTCTCTTTCAATCCATTATTTACAGCTTACTCTTCTATCCTGGTTAATCCTCCTCAAAGGATTCCTGATTTATTTCCATTTCCCAGTTAATCCTCCTTTGTGCCTAGTTAATGCTTTCTGTATCAATATTACTGATCTCTTTATGTACCAAGTAATCCTATCCATTTCACTTCATGGATACCAGATCTTCCCAATGTAGCCATTAACTCTTTATTTCAATCCTCAAATGACAGTTTTCTTTCCAGTACTATATTGCAATTAATTCTGATTAGTACCTGGTGCTGGATAAATGATAACTCTCATCCTTGCCCCGTTCAATCACAGCTCTTCTGTGTTAGGTAATAGATGGCTACTTTTCCCTTGATCTGCTTAGTAATCATCTTCCATGTCTCAGTTAATCATTCTGGTCACTCTGCAGAAATCTCTGTGATTCCAGTTAAGTCTGATTAGTATTTCTTTTCAGATTATAGCTAGCACATCTCTGTGCAGATTTATGGATTATTGGTCTCTCATGTCATTGATAATCTGACTATCCATGAATGCAGTGAAGAACTTGTTCAAAGACCAATTATTGGACCCCGATTACACGCTCATTCTGCTTCAGTCTATGCCCTTTCTTAGATTATTGTTCATTTTCCATTTATTTATTTTTAACGAGCATTATGATTCTCTCTCTCTAATCCCCTTTGGATTGTTAATCTCTCTCAATGGTTGAGTTAATTCCTGAATTATACAGCTCTCAATACTCCTCTGTGTCAGACTCCACCTTATAGATCTTTACCATTTTCAGTTACAGAAAGTATCAGAGGAGCCAACAAAGCTTTTTTATCTCCCTGATTTCAGGAGATTCCTCATCCAATTGGAACATCAGTCCCTGGATGAAACCTCTCTTCTTTGACACACGAATGAGAGAATAATGGAGAGTTATAGGCTTTGGAGGAGGGAAGGGTTAGAATGATCTTGAAGTAGGCTAAATCATCGACAGCATTGTGAGCCATTGTGTGCTGAACTGTATGTTCTTCTCCCAATGATCTCTTTGTGTCAGACCATAATTCATAGATCACTCTCCAATTAATTATCCTGCACCCCAATTCATTTTCTCTCTATCCAAACTATTCCTCCTCTGTTTCATGTCTCTAGCCATCCCCAGGTGACACTTAACTTTTTTTGATATGGTAACCTGTCATCATAATTTGTTTATTTTGGTCCTAGTTATTTTTCTTTTCTGTTAATCTAAGAGAACATTTACTTCATGGAGGCATCTTGAACTGGGGTAACAGTTTCATTAAAAAAGGAGTTGCCCTATTTAAGGCATGCGGAGGAATTCCTTTCACTGAAAATTTGTGACCCTGTAGAACTCTCTACCTCAGAGAGTTGTGGCAATGCAGTTACTAAGTATACTCAAGGATGAGACTGGCAAATACTTGAACTCCAAAGGATTGGTTAGAATGCAGGAGGTGATTGAGGATCAGCCATGTCTTAGTGACTGGCCAAGCAGGGTCAATGGATGATAGAGCTACCCCTGCTCCTTTTTCTTGCATCCTTGTTTTTAATTTCTCTTTGAAACCATTAATTCTTCTTCGTCTCTTGGCCCAAGCATCACGGATCCCTGCACCTCATTTAATTGTATTTCCTGTTAGTCAATAGGATTGAGATCTCCCTTAATATGGCTGCGTATCATTGCAATTGCAGATCTCTCTTCATTTCCTTGTGAATTCTCCTCTGAGTTGATACCTAGATATAAATTTCTCTCTGTATCTCAGGCTACGTCCACACTAGACCGGATAATTTTGGAAACACTGGTTTCACGTAAAAACGATAGGTGTCCACACTATGTGTTTTAAAAAATATCTCTATCCACAATGAAATGGAGATTTTGGCAAATCTCCTCCTCCTGCGCATGCGCAGGACACATCTACCGAAAACAAACATGTTTGGTGTCGAATCTTGCCGTAAAAGTGCGCATTTGCATAATTATAGACTAGAAAAACTTAAACCGATGGACAGCTGTTGGCTTTCGCGCAGGAGAACTTAAAATTAAAAAAAAAACAAATACGGAGGCAACCGACAGGACATGGACAGATTGACCTGGTTGACGACGAACATTGAAAAACTGACTAACTCAGTTGCATTAATAAAGCACCTTGTCAAATGTATAAAACATGTCTGCATCAGTGTTATCTTGTATTTCCATACAATGTTAAATTAGGCTGTTACACATCTATTGTCAGAGAAGTACTTGCATAAATAGGTAAACCACCTTCATACCAGCAAGGACAGAAAACAGGGCAAAGTGAGTTTACTTATTTATTCTGTAAGTAATGGGTCAAAATATTTGGTGAGTACATTTCTAACTCTTCTGGCGTCAGTTTCGTTGCCATCTGTTCTGAAATTGTTAGGTTGCGTTCAAGAAAACAATGAAATAGCGCGCTACCGTTGGACAGCATTTTCAGATTTCTCCGGTTACCCTGTCCACACTGATCCGGTCAATCCGGCGTTTTCAAAAATACACACTTTGGAGAGTGTCTCTGAAAAGCTCCGGCTTTGGGGGATGAAAACGCTGTTTTAGTGTGGACGAAGGGTATAAACGAAAAGAAAAAGCTTCGGTTACGGATTTATCTGGTGTAGTGTGGACGTAGCCTCAGTTGTTCTTGCTCTTGTTTCTGTTCGCAGATCTCTTTGTTTTGCCCTATTATTATGCTAATTTACAGATCTCCCTCCATGACCCAGTTAATTCATCATCCACCCGGAATGTGCATAAAATAATCCCCCCAGTGCCCATTCTCCTCTCAACCCTGACCTTTCCCTTTTCCATGAATATACATTCACTCTCTTGTCCCTGTTCCTTCCTGCCACTCTCACTTCCTTCACCCCTCTCCTCTCCAGTATTTCGTTTGCTTTCCATTCTCCTCTCGCTAAATGTTTTATCACAAGCCTCACCACAGAGAACATCCTATTATGGTCTGGCATGGCAACTGCTCTGTCTGCAATCGCACCAAGATGCAGAGATTTACGACTACAACTTAGTCTGTTGATTCTCTCTACACTTGACACTTCCTTGGTAAAGCAGCCAGCATGATCAATCACCCCTCCTGCCATGTCTTAGCACCTACCTACCCACCGGGCAGAAGATACAAAGCCTGAGCATGTACCACCAAACTCAAAGACAGCTTCTATCCCACTGTTGAATGGCTCCTTAGTACAATGGGATGGATCTTGACCTCACAATGTACTTTGACCTGGACTTGAACCTTAACATCTGCCTGCACTGCACTTTCTTTGTAACTGTAACGCTATACTCTGCATTCAGCTTTTCCCCTTTTGATATAGTTGGAGTGATCTGCCTTGATGGCATTCAGATAAAAGCTTTTCAGTGCATCTCAGTACATGTTGTAACAACAAACCAATTGCCAGTGTTATGATTCATCAGGGCACAGTAGTTTTGCTATTTGCCCTATTGAGTATATGTTGGCTCTCAGAGCCAACCCCATCAATCCCATACCCCCTCCCCTTTCCCTGTAATCTATGTCCATAACTTTGCCCAAATTCTTGTACAGTCATCTTCAGTGGCCAATTAACCTTTCTTACCTGCACAGTTTTGGGATGTGGAGCACTTTCTCTTACAGAACTACTTTTATTACACATTCAAACCACTACACTAATGTACAATCATATTGCAAAAGCAGAGAGACCAGATAAATCATAAATAATAGACCTTCTCGTTCTCATCAGCCCCTGTGGTGCCCAGTTGTCCCGAAACACTTCATGTTACCTGAGGATGCTGCACGTTCTTTGTCAACAGCTAACCAGGCATGGGAACGCGAGTGCTTGGGGTAAACCTGTAGGTCATGGGGAGAATGTGCAAACTCCAGGGTGGAGGTCAGGATTGAACCCTCATTGGAGCTGTGATGCAGCAGCTCTCTCTCTCTGCTCTGCCACGCTCTTTTGTTCCCCTGCATCCCTTTTCACATCTATTTTTCTCTGCTATCTGTGGATCTTCCTCTCTTGTGTGTTTGTTCCTTCCTCCTATCTAATTTTCTTCCTTTCCCTGTAATGTATCACCTCGTATGGAGTTGACAAAACACCACACTCTCTTCCAACACTCACAACATTCAACAGAATAAATGAGCTTCCCCTATTTGGTTCCTAATGGCCTTATGCACAGTTGAAGTGCCACTACTCATTGTTATGGATGGTGGGTGGGGATATTTCTCTACCAAAGCAGGTGTAAGATGTTCCTTCCCTCCACTAGCTTGCAGGTCAGCCTTGGACAAGGTGTAGCACCTCCTTAGCCCCTAATTAGGGTCATGTGAAGTCATGGGAGCAGGTAGTGGATGATCGTATGGGTATTTGGTGCACATCATAATTCCTAGTTATGCAACCACTGACTCTAGGCAGACAATCTCTGAAGAATATTGGTAATGGCCAGGGTCATTCTTCTTGTAAAGGAACTGCCCAGGAGAAGGCAATGGCAAACCGCTTCTGTAGAAAAAATTGCCAGGAACAGTTATGGTCAAGGAGATCATGATTGTCCATGTCATATGACATGGCACATGGTGATAGTGACTCATGGTTAAGGCAGATGCTGGATCTTATGCCCAAAATTGCTCCTCGTGTACAATGAAATAGCTTAAGGAATTCAAAGATGCTTCCAGTCATTTCTCCCCAATGTTGATATAAAATGTTGGAGGTTGGTAGTTGGTGAAATGATTGACAGCCGGGGGGACGAAATCTATGAATGCTTCAATAGTGGAAAGTGGCAGTAACGTTCTGATTTTTGTGTTTGTCCAACTTGCTTGAAAATTGTCACTGAAATTGCTTCATGTACACTTTTGGACAGTGCATTCTCTATCATAACAGTCAGCTTTGTAATTACTTTCTCCCCTCATCTCTCCCATGTTTTATTTCGCTAACTGCGTCTGTGCACCTTGCCACAGTTACCTCCACCTCTGCAGTTTGGTTCCCATTATTCATTTCCTCATAACCCTTAAATATGTTTTTAAAAGTTTTATCAAACTTCCTTTAAACCTTCTCCAATGAAAGGAGAAAAATCCTCAATGTATTTATGTGTAATCTGTAAATAATGCTGGAAGATGTAGAAATGTTATCACTTGTACGTACAGGACATAAGCATCTGTAGGCAGCTTCTTGTTGTCAGTATAGAATAACTCCCCTCTTCCTGTAACTCTCACTGTAAATCGAGTGTATCTGCAGTGTCCACAGACCACTTTAGAATGCATTACAACTAGAGAAAAGAAAGTTGGAAGCAGCAGGAAAAGTGGAAAAACAAAACAGGGGAAAAGAAACAGCGTGGCTTATTTTTAAAAAATTGTACTTACCTGAGGACTCAGTGAAAACTCCAAGACTACAACCAAAAATCCGCAGTGAATAGGCCCCTTTGTTGAATATGTGGGTTGCCTGGGTCAGTTCAAAGGAAAACGAAGGGAACACCAGCCATGTCTGTGAAACAGAAGCTGCACTGGGCAATTTATAACACAAAACATAGGCAAATCTGGAAATAATGGAGCATCAGCACAGTTTCTCTTATGGAGTCATAAAGAGGAAATCTGCCCAATATTTCAGGTGCTGCAGCTGACAGAACAGTTCATTTGCACAGCAGCTGTGTTAAAAAACAGCAATAGCAAGAGACAGCAACACTTTATGATCACAGTCCCAGCTGACAGGAAGTTATTACAGATGTGCAAACTGTTCCTTGCTGGAAGACAGCACATGTGACAAGCTCTTCAGTACATATGTCCCCTGGTTTATATTTCCTCCACCTCCCTTAAAACCATGCCATTTTCCTTCACCTCCTTTCATGATTCTTTCTATTGAATTGGATCTCATTTTCCTGTGCACTGCTACTTATTGTTCACTTCGCCAGTTTGTCTACCACTTCCTGAGGGCACACACAATATCCCTTGCCCATATTATGCCAGCTATAATTAATTCCAGGTTTTATATATATATATATATATATATATATATATATATATATATATATATATATACACACACACACACACACACACGCGCACACGCGCACACACACACACACACACTCCATCAAACCTAGAGGGATACAACCTCACTTTGTCTGAATTGATCCCCACTCTCTCTACTCAGTTTTGCAACCCCAGGCATGGGTTTCATTTTCTGCACTCGCCTATGATATGTAACACCCTGGGAAAGGTTTCATTGCTAATGGTCTTTCTGTGGAAGCAGTATTTGGGTTGTGGTTTGAGATAACAGGTGCTTCAGAATGTGAGCTGGGTCCATGGTTCGGTGGGAGATGAAGAGGGAAGACGCTGGAGAGAACCAGTTGTAGGAATCGACCCAGTGGGGGACCGTGATTCGATGGAGCCAGGTGCCGAGATCGACTGAGGATTGGTGAAGATGAATTTTGGGAAGAATTGTGTTCCAACCTGTGCACATTTGTCTGTTTAATTATAATGGGCCCTTTTGTTTTTCTCTTTCTTTTCTTTACTAATCCTTCAGTTAAGATTCATATCGTATGCAATGTGCTGTCTGTTGTTTCTTGGCACTGAGTTGTAACAGGGTAGCAAATTACACAGCATTCACACAAACTGAGGCTTGGGGTGGGAGAGCCTTCTCAATCGCATGGGTTTGATGGGACTGAAGTGTGTGTTCCCTAGACTTACGCAGCCAAGGAAACCAACAGGGTTTCACATATGAGACCTTAACAAATTTGTTTTGTGATCTAATATTTACAGTCACAGGATCACCTCTACTTTGATACTTCTCCAAAGAGCCCAGTTGTTTGTCATCCAGACTGGAAAAGAGGGATAGCTGATTGCCTGTGTTTGGTAACTATTATTTTGCAAGACATCTCCTGGATACTATTCCAAGTGACAACATATCCATGCCTTCTGTTTAAAAGTAACTGGTTAGACGAAAGTGCATTCAGAAAATGTGTTCAGTTTCCATAAGATAATATCACAGTTATATCTGGATCCCATTGTAGAACTCAGACTAACTGACATTTTTGGTATCCAGGAGCTGAATATTATGTAAGAGTATCCAGTAGTAGGAAAAGCCATTACTAAATTTTGTTGACCTCAATTAATTTTTAGCCTTGTTTTTTGGGGAGATTCCAATTAATTGTGATGCAAAAGGTGCAAGAGAGGTTGTTTACTGTCAAGGCTATATTCAGCTTACTCAGCTGGCTTCTGGTGATAAAGTGAAGTGTGGGTCCCATGGGAGGTGGAATAAGTTGCTTATGAAATTAACACATACCTCATGCATGACTTGAGACTTGAATGAATAATTCTCACTGTGTCATATCCTTCAGAAAAGGCATCCCAGATAACAACCCATGTTAAAGATGTCCAAGCTCATCGCGCTAGTCATGGTTTCGGAGTGGGGTGGAGCAGTGATGCAGGAGATGGAAGAGGTCTGGTGGATCTGTGATGGGATGGGGACAGGATTGCACTTAAACTATCTGGCATTCAGGAGAGGCAGTCATGGTCACTAATTGAAAGTTTTTATGATAACAGAACTGGCCAAAGGACATTGAATAACATTTGTGAATTCTGGTATCATACGACAAACCCAACACTTGATAAATCAACACACACAAAATGCTGGAGGAGCTCAGCAGGCCAGGCAGCATCTATGGTAAAGAGTACAGTGGACTTTTCAGGCCAAAACCCAGTTCTTGGCTCAAAACGACGACTGTACTCTTTTCCATAGATGCTGCCTGGCCTGCTGAGTTCCTCCAGCATTTTGTGTGTTGCTTGGATTTCCAACATCTGCAGATTTTCTCTTGATAAATCAAGATTGATAAATCAGCCATCTAGTATATGGGAACCCTTGAACAAAACCTAAACGAACTGTTTCTTTAAGCGACAGTTGACATATTCATTGAATTACTAAACCAGAATATCGACCAATTTTAATTATCAGTAACAGAAATTCACTGCACTATGAGTTAAACATGGTTAATTGTAGAATATTGAGGAGTACGATGCAGATGCAGGTCCTTCAGCTCACCATGTCTGCACCAATTGGGATGCCAACCAAACTAGTCCCATTGCTCTACACATTGTAAACCCACATTCTCTCTCTGCTCATTTCTCTGCTAAATGCCCATGAGATCACCAGATGGAGTTCTAGTTCTGAATAGTTCTCTGTTGAAATCTGAGGACTGCTAGTACTGATCTTCTCCAGGTAACTTAAACACAAAATATTGCTTTTAAGTAAACCAGAAATAAAAGGTTTGAAAATTAGTTTAGCTAGAGAGAATCAAATTCCTACTAACTTATTATGACACACTTATCTCCCAGCAGATCGGCTCCATCTTCGTCCTTCCTTATTTCCATGCATTCCTGCAACTCATTCTCTCTTACATGTCCATCTGGTTTCTTTACTTATTGCCACTTACAAACACTAATGGGGTGATTTACAGCTGTCAGTTAAACTATCAGCACATCCTTGGAGCGCTAGTGGAAGCTTATGTAGTCACTGAAGGAAGATAGATGCTTCAAATAACAGTGCCCGAGGTCAGAATCGAACCAAGGTCACTGGAGTTATGAGGTGGCAGCACTAGCTACTGTGCTACCTTAAATTGCAAATGGATGTTAAGTGTATTAGCAAGAACATAATAAATTGTTGAGCAAGTATTATGAAGTATTATACAAGGGACATTAAAAATGCAGCCAAAAGCTTTAACATGAGTGAAGAAAATGAGGAATGGATGCATAATGATGTCATAATGAGAAAATGCAAAAAGAAGATTCTAGAATACAGTGTGTGGAGAACAAAATTGATCTTGTTTCATTTGGGATATAACAGGTTAGAACACATTTGGAAAATGTATTTGTAGTTGATATTGGCAGGTCCTTTAACTGGCTGTTAGTGCAAAGCTGGAGACTTTGGGTTCAACACAACTTAAGCAGGATTAGAGGCTGAAAGATTTTCTTCCCCATCACCCTCCTCTCAGCAGAGCTAGAAGACTTCTGCACTATGTCACTTTGGGGATGGATTGAAGATACCAGAGGTTTTATTAAGCCTGAGTTTAGATCATGCCCATCCGAACTTGCACCGATTCCCATTCACCTATCCATTCCATTGTGTGGTTCCTGAAGAAGTAACTTCTCATTTCTGTAGTTACATGGGATCATGCAGCCACACAACATAGAAACAACCCCATTATCCTCTGAGTACCTGCTGACTGTCAAGTCCCAGTTTGCATGAACCACATCTCTGCTGCCAATGCCCTAAGCTCTGGTATTCTCTCTAAAACATCTCCAAGTGTTGACAGCTTTCTCCTCCTCTAAAACATTCCTTAAAACCTACTTCACTGACCAAGGATTTGGTCATCTGCGCAGCTACCTCCTGACTATACTAAATGAACTTTTATAAAATAAGTTAATACATTATTGAAGCAAGCCCTTCAGCCCTTTGGGTCAGCAGTGACCCACCAAGTGCTCACTTACACTGGAAATCATTCAGGAAATATGTAGCTCGGATGCTTGATTATTGGGTTGACTTGTTCTCCGATCTTGGCAACTTACTTGCAAACATTTCATCACCATTCAAGGAGATATCATCAGTATGCTGCTGATTGGGGTGTGTCCTCCATGTAGTGTCAGTTATAGGCCACCAATTAAACACTCAATGGCATGGTCTATCGCCAGGCAGAACAGGAAATGAATAGTCGCCACACAACCAATCAGACGAGATTTCCTCCCCACGTCATAATTGAGTTTCTGAAATGGTGACCAATCAGCTGATTGATAAGTATATAAAGGCCAAGCATTTGGAAGACACACTACAATCAACAGCGCACTGATGATGTCTGCTCATATTGTGATGAAACTTTTGCAAATAAATTGCCAAGATTGGAGAACAGGTCAAATGAACCATTAACCACCCGAGATGCACATTTTCTGAATTATTTCCTACAGCTTTGGGCATTAAATACTTAAATGTGCTCACCATCAGAAGAACTTCACCTGCAGGCAAGCCTCCTCACGGGAGCAACTGTTCTTCCTCCATGAATGCTTAAGGTGAAATATACTGTCACAAAGCGACAGTTGCCACCAGTCAACCACCCAATGCCATAGTCTATCGCCTGGCAGAACAGGAGATGTTTGGGTGCCACACAGCCAATCAGTGATGAGATTTCCTCCCCACAGCACGACTGTTTCCAAAATGGAGACCAATGAGTTGACTGATAAGTATATAAAGGTAAAGCATTCAATGGGCACACTACAATCAACAGCACACTGATGACATTTCCTCATATGGCGACAAAATACTTGCAAGTAAATTGCCAAGATCGGAGAACAACTCAACCCAATCATTCACTTCCACTCTTATATGCCCACCAATTATCTCCCCTACACCCCCACCCATTTTCTGCCACTCATCCTACACAGCAAGGACAACATACAGTAAACCAGCTCATCTATGAACCCGCTTGGCCTTGGAATGTGGGTGCAGAGGAAAATGGAGCACAGGTAGTTTGCACAAATTCCTGTCAATCGGGACTGATCCTGGGCTGCTAGTGCCGTGAGACAGCAATTTGACTAGGTGCACCATTCTTTATAATGCTGTTGCCATATACCAATGCAGAATGCATCATGAGTGTGTCTGTTACATCTGTTTGATTTCCTCAGAGCTCTGGATTCAGAATAAACTTGTATTTTTGCTCAAGAACTACATATGATAAAATCCAGCTCATTCATAAAGGGCTCCTGAACTCTTAGTCCAGAGCAGCAGGCTGATGACAATGGATCTCGAACCTTGTCCAGATGAATTTTAATTACATTTGGACTCAATGTCTGTTTACTCTGCAGTAGATTGCTGAGCTGTGCATAATTGATTAAAACAAATTGAGAGTTTCATAAATCTGTCCACCAGCTGTGTAATTCATTGCTGTTCTGGGGCACAGCCTACAGTGGAGACTCGAAATCAAGTTCAGCATTCTTCAATCAAATAACCTTTAACCTTTCTATTTCAAGAGCATCCTTCCTGTAGCATGTGGAACTGTGACATTCTGACAGGCAGCTGATTTTTTTCTTTTTTGTAAACTTCACAACTGTATTTCAGAGGCTCAAAGACATGAGGTATATGGTTATGTTGGAAAAGATGTACATACGCAATGAATCCAAGCTGTTTCAGTCATGAGAGCTGCACACAATGTATATCTCCACTTCTGTATCAGGATTGGTGTGTCCACCAGTATTAACATAGCCACAGGGTTTCATTCTGCAGCTGGCTAGCACCTAGTGATCCAGGTTGGTCCTATGGAAATCCAGCACAGTGGAGCAGCTGATAGGGCAGCAGCCTTGCAGTGCCAGAGACCAAGGTTAAAAATCATAGGCTATATGACCTCTAGTCCCATCTGTATGGAGTCTGCATGTTCCCCCTCCCCCCACTTCGCAAAGACCATTCCCAGGACACAAAGCCATTTGCAATTGGCCTAGAAAGAGCCAGTTGTGCAACACTGGCAACAACTTGTAGAAATCAAGTGGCAAATAAGCTGGAAGTTACTGATGATCCCACTATGTGAAGCTGATTCAAAGGTCCTTCTTCTTTAAACTGTATCTCATCTGTCTGAGGTGAAGGAAGGGCATTAGCCGGAATGCTTAGCTCTGGGATGGAAATGCCAAAGTGAAGCCCATGTTATACAGTGAATTACATTATTTACTTTGCAAACTTTCCAGCAAGAGGTATGTGCTCTTTCTTTTATTTACATATCTGCTGCAGTACAGACAACAATGGTGTACACTCACATGGCATACACATCATTTTGAGATTGATCCAGTTTCTGTAGTGCTAAAACAACAGTTACTAAGGAACTGATGTTTGCTTCCTCGAGTTATAGTGACTAGGACACAGGAAGCTCCACTTACATTGCAATGAGACATGGGGGGAGGGCACCATTTACATTGACATGGGCGGCGAGGAAACTAATTTGCTCTGGAATGTGATGGAGGTATATTCCATTCAAATAGTGGAATAAATGAAAATCTGTTTGTATTGAACTGCAAAACATGGAACAATTTTTTTCTAATGGTATGTTCTCAGTCAAAACTCAGTACAACTCTTAGTACAAGATGGGGGGGGGGGGGAAGCTCTTTTCCAAATTGCACACCATCCTAATGTGGAAAAACATCACCAGTTCTTCATCATTCGTTTGTTCTTTCATTACGTGCCGTGTCTCATGGTGTGGGCGATCATGGTCTTTCCATGACCATGATTGTTCTTGCCAATTTTTTCTCCAGAAGTGGTTTGCCATTGCCTTCTTCTGGGCAGCATCTTTACAAGACGGGTGATGCCAGCCATTATCAAAACTCTTTAGAGATTGTCTGCCTGGCATCAATGTCATATAACCAGGACTTGTGATAAGCACCAGCTGCTCATCTGACCATCCACCACCTGATCCCATGGCTTCATGTGACCCTGATTGAGGTAGCTAAGCAGGTGTTACACCTTGGCCGGGGGTGACCTGCAGTCTAGTGCAGAGACGGAGCACATTACGTCTCCTTTGGTAGAGACATATCCCCCCCCCCCCGCCTCCCATCATTGCCATAATTAAATCATGAAATTGCTATCCAACACTTTATAAGCAGGAAGACAGCTCACCACCTGATTAAAGGTGATTCAGGATGGTCAGTAAAGTCTAGCCTTCACTGCAAAGGCAGGAGTCCATAAAAAGAAGAAATAAAAAGTCTCATCAACATGCAATATTAGGAGACATGGGAACAAGGGTCATTTTGTCTGACTGATATCTGCTCCACCCAGATAGTGAGACATACAGCACAGAATCAGACCCTTCCACACAACTCATCCATCCATGCTAATCAAGACATATGCAGTCAAGTGCAGAGGTGTGACAGCCCCAAGGTCAGATGTCAGCATGTCTGTTTGCCAAGCTCACTGATGGTATACTGGCTTGATGAGGAGATGGCCCAGGCAGACTTTACTTCTGGCCCTCAGCTTTATGCCAGGAGAAAATGGCCCAGCCCATCCATATGAGCAGTTACTAACCCTGTACAGAAAGCTGTGCTTTATATATTTTGTTTTACTTTATACTTAAGCTTTAATTTTTTTATATTTCTCTATTTCCATTGTTGCTTTATTTTTATTTTTCAATTAATTGCTATTTAAAACATTTATTTAATTCTACATACATTAAATATTTTTAATGACAGGAATTTAAAAACTGTTAAGATATCTTTCGCAGCCTTTAAAGACAACTACTGAGCTGTTTTGGGGTCTGGGTTAGGGCTTTGGGATATTAGCCATCTACATTCAGGAAAATCTGGGCATAGGATGCAATTCTGGGTAATGGGCCAGGTTCAGAATAATTCATGTAAAGATCTGGGATACAGGGATTACTGTCAATTAATTGTCATTTGTTATTGAGTAAGTTACTTGGATTTGCACGTAAAAGTAATCAAATTTTTCATTGATTCTAGTTCAATTGTAGATTGTATTGATCAGAGTATAGGTTCTCATGTAATTTGCTGCCCAGATAAGCACATCACTTATGGAGTGGTGATATACACACAAACACCAATGAAATTAAATCATTAAATTTTACATTGCTTTCCTCCCAATTTGAAATGACCATTTCCACTATGTCAGTCACTAAGACACCTTAAGCCAGTTACAGCACTGAATACAGTGCTCTCGTCAGGTCAAACTTTGTTCCCACACACTTGATATCAGTGCTTTGGCCACGAAGGGCATTCAGAGATGGTCGTTCTTACTCTCTGAACAAAGGATTCTGCTCCCACTTGTGTTGAGTTTTCATGAATTATCATAACCTAAAAGTGTCGCCTGTATTTGAGATGTTTCATCAAAGGCAAATGTTTTGTCATCTTAGGGTTAAATCATAAATACAGCAGGATTGTCACTTGCAGTAGTGAGAAGGGAATCGGTGATGTATTGGATGTTGTTCAGCTCTGATATATGGGAATAGTAAGCATTTTATAACTTTGTAAAATAGAATTGCTCTGCTTTTGTGGGGAAAAGACTGCTAGGGACATACCAACCATCAGCTACACTGCATTACTGGTGATTAACAATCCTTGACTGTCTTCCACCATCTGATTCTCAGGGGAAATAGCAGCACCTTTGTGCTGTATAAGCAATTCACACTCAGACTAACCTTGGTTTTAATTACAGCCAACACATAATCACTTTGTGTTTTTATGAGTGTGACTCATCCTCCAGGTTCTGCTAGCTAGAGCCTGTTTTTTCACGGCTTTTATTAACCTTTCCCTCACCAGCGACCTAATCTGTAAAACTCTGATCCTCTGCTTTCTGATTGTTTGGAAATTCTGATGGTTCAGCATCTGACTGTTTTCCCATTTACACTGGGTCTCCAGTTCACACCTTTCCAGTTCTAATACACCTGAGAACACACTGGGACTATGGTTCCTACACCCCCATTGATACAAGAGTCCTCATCAACACCCTTCTACTGATGCACCATGGTATGGTCTTGTTTCCTATATTCCCAAATGCACACCAGGGTCCTGGTGTGCCACAATCCCATCAACACTGTTAGGGCACCAGTCTCACTGTGCAATAGATTTCACCTAAAAAAATCTAGCCTACCCACCTCAGCACAAGCAAACATCAAATAGGATACATAAAATATCGATGGATCTGAATAGGATGGACATGAAGTGGATATTTCCCTTTGTTGGGGAATCTAGAAGTTGGGGTCAGTGTTTAAAGTATATGGCCTTGTCCTTTGACGGTATTTTTTCTCTCTCAGGGGACTGTAAGTCATTGGAACTCTCTTCCTCAAATGGTGATGGGAAGCAGAGCCTTTGAAAATGTTTAAGGCAGAAGTGGATGGATGTTTGATAAGCTAGAAGGTTACAATTATATCATCTTTGATCTTGAATGGGTTGCAGTCTCAAGGGGCTGAGTGTTCCTAATTTGGATGAGGTGCCTGGATACATGATCTACTCTGATTTAGGGTTTTGGAAGGACTATTTAAAATAAAATGGGACATAGGGCAAATGCATTTTTATACTGAAATGGGAAGTGGGAAAGTTCCATTCAAATAAGATGTGAAGCATGATATGAAATAGAGGGTAATTATAAGTGTACAAATATGTTTGTTTACAATTATATGGGATACAGAAATTCCAACAAGATATAAGGATTCTCTCAATGGTAATTTACCCAAATCACCAGAGTTTAAATACCAGGAGGAATCTCTATGTCACAGCAGTGGAAAAGCTGTCCCTGTCTGGAACATGAGGCAAGGATGCAAAGTGCAGGTGGGGTGTATGGTTAGAGCTGGGGATCCTGTGGAGGTAAGATTGGGATCTGGAACATGGGTAGGTTTGAGACAAGAGTGTCATAGTCAAAGAGAGATACACGCTTTTTTAAAATTTCTTTTTTTTTGTAATTTATTTTTTTATTGAAGTTCATCATCAAACAAACATTTCCATAAGATGTATTTCAGACATTGTACATATATATCATATAATCATATATGTCACAAATCTCCACATAGTATTTATCTGAGATATACACTTACAGAAAAGAGCAGAGAGAAAAAACAAGCAAAAGGAAAAAAACTATGTACAAGTAGGGAGTGATCTTTTTTTACAACATATTCATTGGTTTGTGAGAATAAAATCAGGCCTATGAGGCATTATGTAGTTAAACCATTTTTCCCAGTATGAATCAAATTGTTCCAGCTTATGATTAACAGCTGCTATCTTCTCCATTTTGTAAATGTCCATTGTAATTTCCATCCATGCATTTAAAGTTGGGCTCTCCTGTGATAACCATTTCCTAGTAAGAGTCTTTTTACCAGCCACCAACAGTATAGTCATTAAATATTCATCTTTTTTCAACCATTCTTGAGGTATATATCCAAAACATATGGTCTTACTCTCTAAGGGTATTTCACATTTAAAGATGTCTTGTAGGGCATTGTGTATCCCCCTCCAATAGTCTTTGATAACAGGGCAGTCCCAAAAATATGATTATGATTTGCATTTTGATTTCCACAATTTCTCCAGCAAACAGGGAGGTTACTATCATAATGGGATTTCTGAGAGGGTGTAATAAAATATCTTATCAAGTTTTTCCATCCAAACTCCCTCCATTTCTGTGAACTGGTACACTTCCATTGATACCTCCACATTATTGTCCATTCTTCCTCAGATGTAATTATCCCTCCTTTCTTCTCCCATTTTGTTTTAATGTATGAAGTCGAATGTGTTTTAAGATTGGACAACCCCTTATACATGCCTGAAATGATTCTACTACCGTTATCTGAATTATATGCTTTTCTAAATAGCTCTATCAAGCATGTACTTGCCTTGGTTACCTTTTTAAGCGTCTTATTAACATGTTGTTGCAACTGTAAATACCGATAAAAATCTTGTTTTTCTATTAAGTGTTTCTCTTTAAGCATTTCAAAACTGAACAGTGTTCCTTCTTTCATTATGTTGCAAAGAACTGTTATTCCTTTAGCTGTCCAGTCCTTAAATCTAGCATCCAATTTGTTTGGTGTAAAATCCGAGTCATATGCACACCATTTAAGCATTGCAATATCTCCCTCTAGATTATATTCTTTTATAGTAGTTTTCCATATTTTAAGAGTCAATTTCATCCATGGGTTATCAATAGTATTTATGTACCTTTGCAGGTTCTTATCAGACAAAATTGCTTGTATGGGGATGGGAAGTACCCGCTCCTCAATGTTCTTCCATTGAGCGTCATATGATGGGTTGCACCAACATATCACAGCTCTCAACTGTGCTGCAAAATAATAATCTCTAAGAGAAGGTAGGCCCCATCCCCCCTTTTCCTTTGCTAATTGCAAAGTTTTGAGACAAACCCTAGGCCTTTTACCCTGCCAAATATACCTTGATAATCCATTCATCAAATTGATTTTGATTAATCTCTATTGGTAGGGTCTGAAAGAGATATAACAGTCTGGGCAGTATGTTCATTTTAATAGACTCAATCCTTGAACTGAGACTGAACAAAGGAATCAAGTTCCATCTTGCCATATCTTCCTTAATTTTTTTTAATAAAGGCTGATAATTACATTCTGATAATTTTGCCAGATCTTTTGGCATAATGATGCCCAAATATTTGAAAGACTCTGTTTGCCATGCCCAGGGATATCTACCTTCAATTTCTCTTGGTGGGCTATAGTAATATGAAAATAATTGGGTTTTATCTATGTTGATCTTGTATCCTGATAATTGACCATATTGATCAAAGGATTGCATCAATTTAGGTAAAGAGTATGTTGATTGCCCTAGATAGATCAAAATGTTATCCACATAACAAGCCAATTTATGCTCTGTCCCTTTAATAGTATTTCCCCTGATATCTTCATTTTGTCTGATGTATTGAGCTAATGGTTCCAGATATAATGCGAAGAGTAGCGGTGACCATGCACAGCCCTGTCTCGTGCCCCTTTCTAGGGTAAGACTATTTGATAAATATCCATTGATTTTAATCCTAGCAGTAGGGTTGTCATACAGTGTCTGTATAGTTTTAATGATTGTGTCTTGGAAACCAAATCTATGTAAAACTCTGTAAAGAAAATTCCTTCTAACTGGGTGGCATTTGTGCCTTTTTTAGAGCCCAGTTCAGTGTGGAGAGTAAAACAGGAATTAACTCATTTTTAAATTCTTTGTACCACTCTGCCGTACACCCATCTGATCCTGGTGACTTGCTTAATTTAAGCCTACTAATTGCAGCTTTTAATTCAACTTCAGTTATGTCAGCAGTCTTCATTCTATTTTGTTCTTCGCCTAAAGTGGGTAACTCTAGAGAATTCAAGAAGTTGTCAATTTGGGTTATGCTTCTCCTTGGAACTTTGGAATATAGAGTTTTGTAAAACACTTCAAAAGCTTCTTGAATTTCACTTAGCTTATTTTTTATCATTTTCGTTCTTGGGTCCCTAATTCTATGAATTGTATTTTCTGCTATCTTTTTTTTCAGTTTCCACGCCAGTATTTTCATAGACTTTGATCCACTTCCATAATGCCTCTGTTTCAGAAACATAAAATTTTTCCTAAATTCTTGTGTAGCCAAAATATTAATTTCATTCCTAATTTTTAAAATTTCCCATAATGTATCCTGTGCCAAATCGAATTTGTGATTTTTCTCTAGTTCCTTCAGGCTATTTTGTAATTCCTCTAATGTTTTATTCCTTATTTTTTTCTTAGATGAAGATATCGCTATAATTTTCCCTCTTAATACAGTCTTCAGAGTATCCCATAAAATGGGAGGCGAAACCTCTCCATTATTATTAAATTCTAAGTAGAGACCAATTTCCTTTTTAATTTGTTCCTTGAAGTATGGATCATTGAGTAGACTTGAATTTAGTTTCCAAATAGTATTCTTTGGTTGTAGATCAAAATCAACAGATAAATATATAGATGGATGGTCACTTACATCTATTGTCCCAATTCCACAGGTGTTTATTTTTCCTTTTCAGCTCAGTGTGTTCATTGGAACATTTATTGTACTGCTATGTCACAAGTTTAAAAAAAGAGATGTAAAAGTGTATTTGAGTGGAAGTGGTGTGTGGTGGGTGGAGATACATCTTTACCAAAGGAGGTGTAAGACACTCCTTCCCTTTGCTAAACTGCATGACACCCTTGGGTGAGGTGTAGCACCTGCTTAGTCCCCTGATCAGGGTGTCATGAAGCCATAGGAGTAAGTGGGGGATGGTTGTATGAGCAGCTGGTGCATATCACAAGTCCTGATTATGTGACCACTGACACCTGGTAGACAATCCCTGAAGAGTGTTGATAATGATTGGGTCACCCATCCTGTAAAGACACTGCCCAGACGAAGGAAATAGCAAACTACTTCTGTAGAAAAAATTGCCAAGAACGATCATCATCATGGGACCATGATTGCCACATCATATAACGTGGCACATAATGATGATGGTGATAATGAATGAAAGTAATATCAAATAGTGCAGACAATCTAGAGACACGAGAAAGATGCTGGAATCTGGAGCAAAGAAAACCAAATTGCGGAAAGAACAATGGACAGACAGGATCTGTCAGGGGAGAGGGGAATGGGCAGTCATTGTTTCAGGTCCCTTGAAACCCTTGAGATGCAAATGCAGGGTCTCAGCCCCAAATGCTAACCAAATTTTCCCTCTAGAGATGCTTATTGACCTGCTACGTTCCTCCAGAAAATTTGTTTTTGACTCTGCTATATCGGCTGATTCAGTGCTCCTATTGTATTGGGTTAATTTAATATAAATTATTATTTAGTTCTTACAGTATGGTGTCCAATTCTACTCTCCATCCTTTGGGTAGGATGAAGAAAGGATTCATGGATCATGGTTCAGGGATGCTGTGTTATACTGTTCAATTTTTAACTTGTGTCGTAAATGCACCTTATACTAAATGTTAATCTTCTGGAATATATTATATTGTTTGTTCATTTATTTGTAGTAATATCACTTTATGTGGTGTGTATGAGTTATATGCACAAGTGGTCCAAAAGGAGCATTGCTTCATTTGGCGGTATATATGTAACGGCTAAATGAAAATAAAGTTAAACTTGTTTTTCTGTAGAGACGGGAAAAGCAGGGATCGTTTCTCTCAGAGCTGATAGGATTGGGGCGGAAGGGAGCTTGGGGTGTTACATGACTGAGATGAGGGGTGCAGGGTGTTTATGTTTAAATTCAAAAAAGGGTTTAGTTGAGTTTATTGGAAAATAATTCTACAGAGGTAAGAAAAATGAGTAGCCAGAGGACTTAAGTTTTAAAAAAGTAGTCAGGAGGAGAATATCTTTAATGTAGCCTGTTACAGTAATCTGGAAAGTAATGCAAGATGGAGGATGGAAGCAGATTCAAAAGCTATTTGCCTCAGAAGATTAAATCTCTGTATAAAGAAAGGGAAGCATTGCAGGGCTGTGGGGAAGGGCAGGGAAGAAGAGTAACTGCTCACTTCATTCAAAGAGCTGCTGTAGGCATCAGGAAGCCAACAGATGACTCCTGTACACTGTGGCTCTGTTATTCTATGTGTTGTTGTAAAATACAGTTGCCGAGAAATTGCTGCACTCCAGCTTTGAAGTTGAACTCATGCTGTGGGCTACCCAAATGCATTTGTGAAAGCTATGACTCTTTGGTCACAAGACACACAGAAAAGCAATATCAGCTCTTCTTCTTAGTGCCCTGCTGAAACTCATGTTGATGCATTGCAGAGTCACATGGTTGTCAGCATGTAGAACAACAAATCTTATTGCATATAAATCACTGATTATAAATCTTGTTCTGAATCAGCTCATGAAAACTTAACAACTAGCTTTTAAAGGAACATACCAGTACACAAGAAACACTCTTCCATCTACAGGCGAGAGTTGCTACTGAATAATTGGATGCTGGATAATGGTGGAGGACAATAATTGCTTTTGGGGGGGAGGGCGGAGGGAGGGACTGGACAAGCCAGAGGCAAACACTTCCTGTTATTAACCTGGGTAGAACAGAAATCCTCTAGGTTTAAAGCTGAGCTCTCACAGCAAGCAGATGGCTGGGAAGGTGTCTGTAAGGGCACAAGAGCAGTCACTGAATGAATGCCCACTTTATCACCTTCTGTGAATTCTTGCCTGACAAATCTGTTAGAGTTCTTTGAAGAAGTAACCAGCAGGGTGGACCAAGGAGAGGCCGTGGATGTCACTTACTTGGATTTTCAAAAGGCATTTGACAAGGTGCCATACATGAGGCTGCTGAACAAGATAAAATCCTATTCTTAACAGGGAAGATACTGGCATGGATAGAGGAATGGCTGACAGGCGGGAGGCAGGCAGTGAGTGGGAATAAAAAGGGCCTTTTCTGGTTGGCCGCCAGTGACTGGAGGTGTTCCTTAGGGATCAGTATTGGAACCGCTACTTTTCACATTGTTTGTCAATGATTTGGATAATAGAATTGATGTCTTTGTGGCAAAGTTTGTGGATGATATGAAGACAGGTGGAGGGGTAGGTAGTCCTGAGGAAGCAAAGCGATTGTAACAGGACTTGGAAAAATTGGAAGAATTTGCAAAAATGGCAGATGGAATTTAGTGTTGGGAAATGTATGATAATTCATGTTGGTAACAAGAATAATAGTGTGGAGGTAAAGAAGGCAATTTATTTTAAGGGGAATAGAATATAAAAGTAAGGAGATAAACTGAGGATTTATAAGACACTAATCAGGGTGTACTTGGAGTATTGTCAACAGTTTTGGGACAAAAATCTCAGAAAGGATGTGTTGCCATTGGAGAGAGTCCAGAGGAGGTTCACGAAGATTATTCTGGGAACGAAGGGGTTAATATATGAGGAATGTTTGGCAGCTTTGGGTCTGTGCTCACTGGAACTTAGAAGAATGCAGGGGGGATCTCATTGAAACCTACCGAATGTTAAGATGTTAAGATAAGGTGGATGTGGAGAGGATGTTTCCTACAGTGGCAGTATCCAGAACTAGAGGGCACAGCCTCAAGATTGAGGGGTGACCTTTTAAAACAGAGTTAAGGAGGAATTTTTTTAGCCAGAGAGTAGTGATCTGTGGAATTCTCTGCCACAGACTGCGGTGGAGGCCACTTGGGTATACTTAAAGCAGAAGTTGATAGTTTTCTGATTGGTTAGGGCATCAAAGGTTATGGAAAGAAGGCAGATGTATAGGGTTGAGTGAGATCTGGGAAGGCCCTGATGGAATGGCGGAGTAGACTCGATGGGTTGAATAGCCTAATTCTGCTCCTGTGTCTTAAGGACCCCAAGCGTAAAGCCGAAGCTACACAGGAATGGCTTAAAAACAACAAAATTAATGTCCTGGAGTGGCCAAGTTACAGTCCAGACCTCAATCCATTTGAAAATTTGTGGCTGGACTTGAGAAGGGCTGTTCATTCACGATCCCCATGCAATCTGACAGAGCTTGAGCAGTTTTGTCAAGAAGAGTGGGGAAAAATTGCAGTGTCCAGGTGTGCAAAGCTGTTAGAAACCTAGCCACACAGACTCAAGACTGTAATTGGTGCCAAAGGTGCATCTACTAAAAACTGACTTGAGAATAACTATACAATCAATTATTTGTGTTTAATAACTGTAATAAATTTAGACTAATTTGTAGAAATTTGTTTTCACTTAGACATGAAAGAATCTTTTCTGTTGATCAGTGGCAAAAAAGCCAAATTAAATCCACTGTGATTCAATATTGTAAAACAATAAAACATGAAAACTTCCGGGCAGGGGTGGGGGGTGGTGAATGCTTTTTATAGTCACTGTATAAAAGACAAAACAATAACATTTGGAACTGTGAGTCATAGTGAAGTACTGGAAGTAACAGCTTAGGTAGAATCAACTTTTTAGGATGGAATAGAGGCAACAATTTAGAGTGGAATTCAATATAGTATCATGGAGCCATAGGGTTATACACATGGAAACGGGTCCTTCAGGCTTTGAGCCAATGTCGACTATCAATCACTCACTTAGACCAATCCATGCTAATTCCATTTTATTCTCACTAGCTGCCCCAGGATTCTACCACTCCCCTTTACAGGTGCAATTTACCGTGTTCACGTACCAACCCACGTGTTTTTAGATTTGGGAGGAAACTAGAGAAGCTAGAGGAAACTGATGTGATGATAGAAAGAACATGCAGTCTCTCAACAGACAGCACTGGAGGCCAAGATTGAACCCAGCAGTGAATTAGTGGCTCTTCCAGATGCACCAATGTGCTGCTCTCAGTAAAATGAATCTTGGAATTTTGGAAGTTGTGTAGGGGTGATACAATGTGTAATCCGTTTTCTGTAATGAGAGCAGGTATGGTGAAACTGTTTTGCCTCTTACATCTGAGCAGTCATTCACAGCATAGGATTCAAAACATGCAAAATGAGTAAGGTTCCTTCCCAAGCAGCGGGTTCAATCTTAGTAAGAGTCAGGGACACCAAGAGTGAGATCAAATGGCCGTGTTAACAATCGATAAATCAAGAATTTCTGAGTAAAGTCTTGGATTAGAATCTTCTTTATTGATTAATATGGAATTATTTTGTAGTCTTGTTCAAAAATATAATTCCCAGAAAATTTTTGCCTCTAGATTACAATTTTTCAAATGAATACTGAGTTTGCTTCAATGCTTGGGGAATTCTGTTAGAGAAAATTGAGTAACATAAGAAAGAAGTAGGCTCTTTAGTCACTCAGCTGGTGTTATTTGCACTCATTCCATCATTTATTCACCCCACATCCCCATCAACTCCCTCTTATCTACACATTAATGTCACTTTATAATAGTCTTCGGGCTGTGAGAAGAAACTGCAGCAGTGGAGAGAGACCCACAAGGTCATAGGGTGAATCTGTGGATTGAACCCAGGTCATTGTAGCTGTGAAGAAGCTGTGCTGTCCAAGTGGGCTTTAAAGGTACCTCAAAACTGAAATTGTGGAAGGTGCCATCAAAAGTGTTAGAGAATTGTCAGACATGGGCCATCTTTTAGGGTAACAGAGTTAGGATAGCAAGTACCAACAAGAACTAATCAGTCTTCAAAAAATAAGAGTTATAACATAGAAGAAACATAGAAAACCTACAGCACAGTACAGGCCCTTCAGCCCACAAAGCTGTGCTGAACATGTCCTTACCTTAGGAATTACCTACGGTTACTCACAGCCCTCTATTTTTCTGAACTCCATGTGCCTGTCCAGGAATCCCTTAAAAGACC
Source organism: Hemitrygon akajei (assembly GCF_048418815.1). Lineage (NCBI taxonomy): Eukaryota > Metazoa > Chordata > Chondrichthyes > Myliobatiformes > Dasyatidae > Hemitrygon > Hemitrygon akajei. The sequence goes on along the minus strand of NC_133135.1, from coordinate 88,239,598 downwards.
CTATTGTTTCCGCCACCACCACCAGCAGCCCATTCCATGCACTCACCACTCTCTGCGTAAAAAAAACTTGCCCCTGACATCTCCTCTGTACCTACTTCCAAGCATCTTAAACTATGTCCTTTCACACTAGCCATTTCAGCCCTGGGAAAAATCCTCCGACCATCCACACGATCAATTCCTCTCATCATCTTATACACCTTTATCAGGTCATCTCTCATCCTCTGTCGCTCCAAGGAAAAAAGGCCAAGTTGTTGAAATGTTTGTTAAAATGTCGAGTAAAGACAGCAATCTGTTTTCAGATTAGAAGGTGTCCACGGTGTGCAGACTGCTGTACCACAGCAGGGGGTCTGACTGGTCAAGATATGGTCTGTAAACATATGACTGGGACATTTTTGTCTGCATCGGCCAAACATAAGGCAATAGATACACGTTAATGCATATCAGACAACACATCTATAACTAAGCAATTTTGCACCCTTCTTCAGGGATTAAGGAAGGCTACCTGACCACAACAGCCTAAATTCCGTCACTTACCATATCAAATGTGGTAATAGGCATATTCGCTCAATCAAGTAATTGATATATTTGTGTACTCCGAAAGTCAGCCCTCACAATACTAATGTAGGCTGATTGGCTCTCTTTCCTCAGAAGGTTTTTAGACCACCAAGTGAATTACTTTGTCCCAGCAAAGGCGTTTGAACATACAGAGGTGTCTTGTCAGTTACAATGTGCTTCCACTGTAAATTTTAGTGGAACCATTTGTCAGACAGAAAATATAGAATTTGTATTGAATCACCGATTGTTTCCATTATCCTTAAAAGTATAAAGTCTTCTTGGATTTTGAGTTTGGGAGACTCTCCCCAGAAGGTCTTCAAGAGCATGACTGCTTGTTGTGATGAATGAAGATTTTCATATTCCTCAGTTTCTACAGGGACTTGGTCACAGACACTACAAAAAGTAAGTTGGGAACTGCAAGAGAACCTCAGTGGGTTGAACAGCATCTATGTGAGGAAAGGCATTGTCAATGTTTTGGGTTGATATTGATATTGATAAAGTTTATTATTGTCAGATGTACCAAGACCCAGTGAAAGGCTTGTCTTGTATACTGTTCATACAGACCAAATCATTGCACCGTGCTTTCGGGTAGAACATGGTAAAACAATAACAATGCAGAATAGTCGCAAATCCTGCATTTGGACTGTTTTCTTTGCTACTTAATTAGTTATTTGTCCAAACTATGAATCTGAATAGATGCCAGATCAATTTGGATAAAATATTTAATGCTGGTCTGGTATTGTAGAGCCAAATTTTTGAATAGTTTCTGCTTACTTATACCATGCAGGCTGCACTCTGCAGCTATACAACAGTAAAGAACAATACAGCTCTTCAAATTCTGATCCATTCATTTATTTATCATGTACATCTGAACAACCAACACAACTTAAGAATGCGATGGGGGCAGTCCAGAGGTGTCATGTCACATTCCGGCGCTAGTACAGTATACCCACAATGCTTGGCAGAGCAATACACAGCACAACAAGCAACAAAACAACAACAGCAAAACAAGCCTTGATCCTCCCATTTACCAACCCAGCCACTCACATACACAGTCCTCCAACCTCAGGGCAAGATGTCTTTGGCTTCCAGCAGACTCGTAGATTAAAAGACTTTGGGCTTTGATTTTTGCAGTATAATGAGTATTTTTTGAAGTAACTCCATGAATTATGGCATTCCAGTTAGGAATTGGTTTTGCAGTTGGAGCAAAAAGAGTTCCCACCATTGCTGGTGCACACACTAAACTATCATCAATGTACTGCTGAGTGCCTGACTGCAGCAAACAGATTCCTGAGTGAAGGGCTGCAAATCATCTTCTCAGCGCTTCATATTTATTGCCTTGCGTGATTGTCCTTGGGGGCTGTCATTGAGGAAATGCATTTGAACGTACTCTGAGGGAAGCCACGGAAATGCCAGCAAACAATGGCATGAGGAGTTTGTTTGCAGGTTTCGTGTGGTTCTGGCTGTGAGAGGGATGGGTGCAGGCTGCTTCCTTGCGGCTGGGCTGTTCTGTTACTTTCTGTCTCTGACTGGGAGTAAGTTACCAGCTGTCCTGCACACTGGAACTGGCACTCGGTCTGGAATGAGTGGGGTCCAAATGTGTGTTGGAATCTTCAAAGCACAGCAGAATCCATATGTGATTGACAAATGTAATAAACAGCTCAATGCACCATTCTTCTCTGGTGAGATTCCTGCAGGCAAATCATTGGCACACTGATGTTGCAAAATTTGTGGATCCAAGAGCACAGCTAAAGTGACAGCTGCACATTCAATTTTGTATTATATTTTATCTAAAATGCAACTTTATATTTACAGCAACAGTACTTCAGATACTGAGACCTCACTGTTCTCTGTGTTGACTTGTTTCACCTCAATTCCCAGTGGTTGCCTGGAACAAATTTACCTTCACAATGGCATGAGGAGTGAGAATATAGGGAGGTAAGAATTGGAGGGAGGGGGTGTACAGACAGTTTTTCAAACCTGCCTACCATTCAATCAGTTTGAGGCCAGTGTTTGCCAGTCATGTTCTTCTCCATTCCTTGGGTTCTCTGATATGCTTGTGACCAATAATCTGTTGGTCTCCTGCTTGAAAAAAACAAAATGGCTGAACATTCTCAGAACATCAAACCCTCAGTATTAGGAAATCTATCCTCTTCACACTTCCAAGTGGGCAAATCCTTATCTTGAAATTATGTCCCCTTATTCTATACTTTCATCTAACCCTTTTTTATGCCATGGACCAATGCCATCAAGCAAGGGGTCTGTTGACCCCCCCCGCCACAGTGTGGTGCGTGGCTAAGTGGTAAAGGCGTTCGACTAGCGATCTGAAGGTCGTGAGTTTGAGCCCCAGCCGAGGCAGCATGTTGTGTCCTTGAGTAAGGCACTTAATCACACATTGCTCCAGTCCATCCAGCTGAAAATGGGTACCAGCAAAAGTGCTGGGGGTTAACCTCGCAACAGACTGGCGTCCTATCCGGGGGGGGGGGGGGGGGAGTCTCGTACTTTCAGTCGCTTCATGCCACAGAAACCGGCATAAGTACTGGCCTGATGAGCCTCAAGGCTCAGGACAGACTTTAAAACTTTAACTGTTGACCCCAGGTTGGGGAACCCTGATCTGAAAGAAACAGACTCTCAACTTCTCTCCCTCAGTCTCTCTCAGAGCTTGTGTGGAGGAAATGACCCAAAAGTTATTATGCAAGCCTTGGAATTATTGCCAAATATTTTTATCTGGTTCGTAACTGAATTATAACTTAATATCAATTTTTTTGGTACAAGATCAGGATTTTAAACACAGAAAAGGCTGGAAACACCCAACAGCATCTATGAAGAGAAGCAGAATTAATGCTTCAGTTCAAAAACCTTTTTCAAGAACTCTGAAATTGAAATACTAATTAGTTTTGGTTTAGTTAGTTGCTGCCTGATCTGCAGCACTCATACCAGCATTTTCTGATTTTATTTCAGATTTTCAGCATCTGCAGCATTTTATTTTCACCATCAGGACTTTATTGAGTATATGGTATAGAATGACACTTTCATAAGGTTATAGTGTCATAATAGCATGGAAACAGGCCATTTGGCCCACCACATCCATTTTGACCAGTGGACACATCTCTATTAATCCCACATTCCAGCATGTGGCCCATAGCCAAGGTGATTCAAGTGCTTGTCTGGAAATTTCTTAAATTTTGCTAGTGACTCTGTTCTCACCACTCTTGGCAGGAGTGGGTTCTAGGTACTGCCCACTCAATGTGTGAAAATGGTTACTCTCAGAACCTGTCTAAATCTCATATTCCTTATCCTACACCTATACCATCTGAATTTATCTACTTTGAATACAGGGAAAATTTCCTGTAGTCTACCTTATCTATATCCCTCATGACTTTAAATACTTCATATACTTAGGTATGCCTGTACACCTGCTGAGTTATGTAAATACCTAATCAGCCAATCATGTGGCAGCAACTCAGTACATTAAAGCATGCAGACATGGTCAAGAGGCTCAGTTATTGTTCAGACCAAACATCAGAATAGGGAAGAAATGTGATCTTAGTGACTTTGACTGTGGAATGAATATTGATGCCAGATGGGGTGGTTTGAGTATTCAGAAACCGCTGATCTCCTGGGATTTTCAGACAGAACAGTCTCTTAAGTTTACAGAGAATAGAGCGAAAAACAAAAAAAAATCCAGTGAGTAGCAGTTCTATGGGTGAAAAAGCCTTGTTAATGAGAGAGGTCAGAGGAGAATGGCCAGACTGGTTCAAGCTGACAGGAAGGTGACAGTAACTCAAATAACCTTGTGTAACAACGGTAATGTGCAGAAAAGCATCTCTGAATTCACAACTTCGAAGCGGATGTCGAACTTTGAAGCAGACGGACTACAGCAGCTGAAGATCACAAACAGCAGGTACCACATGGCCACATTCACTCCTACAAAAAGCAGAACTGGATTTTTCTCTCTCATTGTAATTGTTCTTTCTTATCATTCTTATGTGTTGTCGATGCTATTCGTTAAAATACTGTGAAGGGATGTTTACCATATTGAATGATTTTCCATCCTGACTTGTGGGCATCTGACATCAACAGAAGCCATTTATTACCCAGAAATGACCTATATTTTATTATTATCATTGATCAGTATCAGCCATTGGATTCCGAGATCACCTGCATCTATTGCCTCCAGCAGTGAACATGACTGGTGCCTTTGAAATGTTTCTCTTCTTGTGTGACATATGTGGCTTAGAGTGTGGATCAGTACTTGGAGATATGATGTTGTGGCCATTACAGAGACTTGGATGGCTCAGGGACAGGAATGGTTACTTCAGGTGTTGGGTTTTAGATGTTTCAGAAAAGACAGGGAGGGAGGCAAAAGAGGTGGGGGGCATGGCACTATTGATCAGAGATAGTGTCATGACTGCAGAAAAGGTGGAGGTTAGGAACAGGAAGGGGTCAATAACTCTACTGGGTGTTTTTTATAGGCCGCCCTATATTAGCAGGGATATCGAGGAGCAGATGGGGAAACAGATCCTGGAAAGGTGTAACAATAGATTTTAATTTCCCAAATATCACTTGGTATCTCCCTAGAGCAAGTGGTTTAGATGGGGTGGAGTTTGTTAGGTGTGTTCAGGAAGGTTTCTTGACACAATACGTAGATAAGCCTACAAGAGGAGAGACTGTATTTGATTTGAGAGGGTTGAGAGGCTAACTAGAATGGGGAATAGAGAGAGAGAGAAAGAGGGAGGAGGAAGATATTATTAGAAGTTAGAGAAATTGATATACATGCCAACTGATTAGAGACAAAGTATGAGGTGTTGTTCATCTGAGCTGAGTTTGGCCTCATCATGGCAGTACAGGAGGCTGTGAACAGACATGTCAGAATGGGAATGGGAAATAAATTGAAATGGGTAGCCACCAGGAGATTCTGCCTTTTGCAGCATACAGAGCATAGGTGCTCGACAAAGCGATCCCTCACTCTGTGTCAACCAATGTAATGGAAGCCCTACCAGGTGCACTGGATAGAATGGATGACCTGACAGATGAGCAGGTGAAGTGTTACCTCACCTGCAAGGACTGCTTGGGGGCCTGAATGGTGGTGAGGGAAGAGGGGCAGGGGCAGGTATACTGTAGCACTTGTCACAGTTTCAGAGATAAGTGCCAGGGGGAAATCTGTGGGGAGGGACGAGTGGACGTGGGAGTCCCATACAGAGTGATCCCAATGGAAAGCAGAGAGGGGGTGGTTGGGAAAGTAAGATTTAGCTAGTGGTAAGATCTAATGGAGATGGTGGAAGTTACGGAGAATGATGTGCTGTATTCAGAATCTCTTGTGTTTAAGCTGCTGCAAGTAATTTTTTTCATTGCACCTGAGCATATATGCTCTAAGCTCATCCACTTTGTTCATAATACAGGTACTCCTCACATTAAAATAGACACATCTGAAACCATCAGTTTGAGTGCGTCCCTTCTCTATCACCTGCCTATCCTCCCTCTCGCACTGTCTCCAAGCTTTCTCTATTTATGAGCCAACCTCCTCTTCCCCTGTCTCTTCAGTTTGGTTCCCACCCCCAACAATTCTAGTTTAAACTCTCCCCAGTAGCCTTAGCAAACCTGCCCACCAGGATATTGGTCCCCCTGGGATTCAAGTGCAACCCGTCCTTTTTGTGCAGGTCACACCTGCCCCAAAAGAGGTCCCAGTGATCCAGAAATCTGAATCCCTGCCCCCTGTTCCAATTCCTCAGCCACACATTTATCTTCCACCTCATTCTATTCCTATACTCACTGTCGCGTGGCACAGGCAGTGATCCCGAGATGACTACCTTTGAGGTCCTGCTTCTCAAATTCTTTCCTTGCTCTCTGTAGTCTGTTTTCAGGACCTCCTCCCTTTTCCTACCTATGTCATTGGTACCAATATGTACCACAACCTCTGGCTGTTCTCCTTCCCACTTCAAGATACTGTGGACGCGATCAGAAACATCCCGGACCCTGGCACCTGGGAGGCAAACTACCATCTGTGTTTCTTTCCTGCATCCACAGCATCACCTGTCTGACCCCCTCACTATAGAGTCCCCTATCACTACTGCCTTCCTCTTCCTTTCCCTACCCTTCTGAGCCACAGGGCTGGACTCTGTACCAGAGGCACGGCCATTGTTGCTTCCCCCAGGTAGACTGTCCCCCCAAGCAGTACTCAAACAGGAGTACTTATTGTCAAGGGGTACAGCCACAGGGGTACTCTCTAGTACCTGACTCTTCCCCTTCCCTCTCCTGACTGTTACCCACTTGTCTGTCTCCCGTGGCCCTGGTGTGACCACCTGCCTATAACTCCTTTCTATCACCTCCTCACTCTCCCTGACCAGACAAAGGTCATTGAGTTGCATCTCCAGTTCCCTAACGCGGTCCCTTAGGAGCTGCAGCTCGACACACCGGGTGATATGGCCATCTGGGAGGCTGGGAGACTCCAGGACTTCCCACATCTGACACTGAGCGCAGAACACCGGCCTCACACACATACTTTCTTTCCACAATTAACACAGGTAAACCTATCTCGCCTCGTCCTGTTATTTCCTTAGCCCATTGAGCCAAAGCCCTCTCACTCCACTGCCCACTGGATATGGCGGTCTTCTTTTTAAACTTTTCCCACTCTACTCACTGACGTCATGCACCTGCACAGTCTTGCCTCTCTTTATCCTGAGTAGTAAAATGCCTTCGCTCCGAAATCTTTAGCCGTTCCACTTGCAACCTTCTTGCTTCGAATCCTTCTAAATTCCAGTGAGTACAGACCCAAAGCCATCAAACGTTCCTCATCTGATAACCCTTTCATTTCTGGAATCATCCCTGTGAACCTTCTCTGAATCCTCTCTAATGCCAGTTCATCTTTTCTTAGATATGAAGGCCAAAGCGGTTCACAATCCTTGAGGTGAGGCCTCACCAATGCCTTATAAAAATGGTTACACGAGCAAATCCTGGAGTCCAATGCTACTGTGAATGGGTTTACAACAATACAAGCAGACAGAGTTAATCCACAGTGCAGTAAGAGGAAGCAAAGTGGGCTTGCTGTGCTTGTGAACAATAGCTGGTGTAATCCTGGTCACATTTCGGTGAAAGAATGAAATTGCAGTCTGGACATCGAACCGCTTGCTGTGAGTTTGCGTCTGATTTATCTACCACGTGGGTTCAGCCAGATTGCTCATTGTCTACATCCGGCCTTCCCGACGCAGTCCCGATACCACATGTGATGTGGTACCACACACAGTCCCGATACCACACACTACTATTGCGAGACTTCAGACTCAACACCCCAATGTGTTTATTGCAGTTCCAGGAGACTTTAACCATGTTTCTCTCTCGACAACCCTACCCATCTTTGTTCAGTTTGTCAAGTGTCATGCAAGAGAAAATAAAACACTGGATCTCTTGTAAGCAAATGTTACAGAGGCATGCAGCTCCACAGCTCTTCCCCCACCCCCTGACCTCTTGAAAGATCAGATCACAACCTGATTCACCTCATGCTCTTATAGTATAGCAGCAGCTAGTTACCACCAAGACAGTAATGATATGATCTCCAGAGGCCATCGAGGCCTTGAAGGGCTGCTTTGAGTTTACAGACTGGACTTAGAGTATGGATCAGTATATGAAATTACGACGCTGTAGTCATTACGGAGACTTGGCTGTCACAAGGTAGGAATGGCTGCTGGATGTTTCAGGGTTTAGAAGAGATGGAGGGACGTAAAAGAGTTGAGAGAGGAGAATTGCTCATCAGGGATAGTATTATGGCTGCAGAAAAGGAGGATGTTGTGGAAGGATTGTCTACTGAGTCATTGTGGGTGTATGTTAGAAACAGGAAGGGAACAGTCGCTCCATTGGAGTATTCTACAGATGCCCAATAGAAACAGAGCTACCAAGGAACAGATCAGGAACAGATTTTGCAAAGGTGCAAAAGTAACAGGTTTTGTTATGGGTGATTGTAATGTCACTAATATTGATTACCACCTCCCTCGTGCTAAATATTTAGATGAGGCAGAATTTGTTAGGTGTGCCCAGGAAGGATTTCTGACAGTATGTGGACAGGCAGACTAGAGAGGCTATACTGGACCTGATACTAAGCAATGAACTTGGTCAGGTGATAGATCTCTCGGTGCATAACTACATCTCCTTTATGTTAGCCAGGGATAGGGATAGGAGCAGATGATATGGAAAAGTATTTAATTTGCAAAGGAACGATTATGATGCTATTAGACAGGAACTTGGGACATAAATTGGGAATGGATGTACTCAGGGAAATGCACATTGGAAATGTGGAGATTGTTCAGGGAGCTCTTGCAGGGGGTTCTGGATAGTTTGAGGCAGGGAAAGGATTGTAGGGTGAAGGAATCATGGTGGACACGAGATTTCAAACATCTAGTCAGAGGAAGAAAGAAGCTTACTTAAGGTATAGGAAGCAAAGACCAGACAGGGCTCTAGAAAGTTACAAGGTAGCTAGCAAGGAGATTACGAAGGGAATTAGGAGAGCTAGAAGAGCTATGGCAAGTCAGATTAAGGAAATCAAGCCATTTGCATGTGGAGTGAGCTGGAAATAGTTCTATGTGTACTTTATGCACCAATTTTAAACAAATGGGGCCTATTAGGATGTCGGTGGAGCGGGAGATTATTGGAGTGAGTTGGAGACAATTCCGTGTGGCCTTTGATGCCAGGTTTAAAAAGCAAGTGGGGCTTATTGAGATTTGTCTGCAGAGAAGATTGCTTGGGTTAATAATAACTAGGGTTAATTAGCAATGGCCAAAAGAAGAGGTAGGGGTTGAACAGAGCTGCCATTGTTGGAGCAGCCTTTGTGTGAGTGGACAGTGTTGGAGTGGTCAGCATTGGCTCAACAGCTTTGGACGAGAACAGGCTAGAACTTAAATTTAAGAACTTAGAAGCATAATGTGCAGGCAGAATGGTAGTTTGGGCTTTGGAATGCTCCTCCTGTGAGATGCAGGATTTCAGGGTACAGAATGCTCTTCCTGATGGCTACATCTACAGGAAATGCAAACAACTTCAGCTCCTGACTGACACGGCCAATGATTGGAGCTAGAGCTGTATGCACTCAGGACCATCTGGGAGGCTGAAATCTTCATAGATGAGTCTTTTACTGAGGTGGTCATACTCAGAGTGCAGGCTTCAGATAGTAGATGGGTGACCACCAGGAGAAGCAAGGGGGGTTAGCAGTCAGTGTAGAGTTCCCCTGTGGCTATTTCCCTCAGCAACAAGTATACCCCTTTGGATACTGCTGGGGGAGAGATGTCCTATCATGGTGCAGTAGCAGCAGCCAGGCCAGTGGCACTGTGGCCAGCTCTGAGGCTCAGCAGGGAAGGGTAAAGTCAGGCAGGGCGATAATGATAGGGGACTTGATAGTTTGGGGGATGGACAAGAGATTCTGTGGGTCTGAAAGAGATGTCAGGATGGTGTGTTGCCTCCCAGGTGCTAGGGTCCAGGAAGTCTCAGAGTAGCTGCAGAAGATTCTCAAGAGGGAGGGTGAGCAGCTAAAGATTATAGTGCACAATAGCACCAATGATGTAGGTAGAAAGGAGGAAGAGGTCCTGCACAGTGAGTATCGGGAGTTAGGGAAAAGACTGAAGAGCAGAACCTCCAGGGTAGTGACCTCTGTATTACCCCCAGTGCTATGTGTTAGTCAGGGCAGGAGCAAGATGATAGTACAGATGAATGAGTGGCTGAGGTGGTGGAGCAGGGGACAGGATTTCAGATTTCTGGAATGATAGTGCTGAGGATGGGGCAGTTGGTATACAAGACGATGCAATGTATAGTGAGACTGTGAAGATGGACAGGCATATTATAGGGTAAAATTGCAGTCAGTGGCATGAGGTGAAGTGTAATATAGGGGTAAAATCAAAAAGGGTGATGAATACAGGAGTTATATGTGAATGCACACAGTATATGGACCAAGGTAGATGATCTTGTGTAGTTAAGAGTTTGGTAGGTATGAAACTATGAGAGTCACTGAGACGTGGCTGAAAGAAATCAAGGTTGGGAGTTTATGTCAAAAGGACAGGCAGGTAGGCAGAGGAGGTGGGTGGATCTGTTGGTAAAAATTGAGAGTTGACATAGAATCAGAAGATATAGAATCCATGTGTAAAATCCAAGGGTAAAAAGACACTGATGGGAATTAGAGACAGGCCCCAGACTGTAGCCAGGATGTAGGATACAAATTACAATGGGAGATAGAAAAGGCATGTGTAAAGGGCAAAGTTACTATCATCATTGGGGATTTCAATATGCAAGGAGATTGGGAAAATCAGTTTGCTGCTGGATTCCAAGAGAGGGAAACTGTAGAAGTGCCTACAGGATAGAATTTTAGAGCAGCCTGTGGTTGAGCCCACTAGGGGAGAGGAAATTCTGGATTGGGTGCTGTGTAATGAACCAGATTTGATTAGGGAGCTGAAGGTAAGGAACCCCTAAGAGTCAGTGATCATAATATGATATAAATCGCCCTGCAGTTTTAGTGGGAGAAGATACAGTTAGATGTATCAGTAATACAGTGGAGTAAAGGGAATTTCAGTGGCATGAGAAAGGAGCTGGCCAAAGTTGATTGGGAAGGGACACTAGCAGGGACAATAGCGGAACGGCAACGGCTGGAGTTTCTGGGGGTAATTTGAAAGGCACAGGATAGATATATCCCAAAGATGAAGTATTATAAAGGGAGAATGAAGCAGTCTTGCGTGACAAGGGAAATAAAAGAAAATCAAAACAGAGGGCATTTATAATATAACAAAAAAATAGTGTGAATTTAGAGGATTGGGAAGCTTTTAAAAACCACCAGAAGGCAATTAAAAAGCCATAAGGAGAGAAAAGATGAAATATAAAGTAAGCTAGCTAAAATATGAAAGAGGATACAAAAGATTTTCAGATAAAAAATAAAAGAGAGGCGAGAGTGAACATCATGCCACTAGAAAATGATACTGGAGAGGTAGTAATGTGAGACAAATAAATGATGGATTAACTTACTATTTTGCATTAGTCTTCACTGTTGAAGACATTTGCAGAATGCCATAAGTTTGAGAGTGTCGGGGCAGAAGTGAGTGCTGTTTCTGTTATTAAGGAGAAGGTGCTTGGGAAGCTGAAAGTTCTGAAGGTAGATAAGTCATCTGGACCAGATGGACTACACCTGAAGGCTCTAAGAGAGGTGGCTGAAGTGATTGTGGAGGCATTGGTAATAATCTTTCAAGAATCACTAGATTCTGGAATGTTTCTGGAGGACTGGAAAATTGCAAATGTCACTCCACTCTTTAAGAAAGGAAGGGGGCAGAAGAAAGGAAATTATTGTCCAGTTAGCCTCACTTCATTGGTTGGGAAGATTTTGGAGTCAGTTATTAAGGATGAGGTTTCAGGATACTTCGAGACACATGATGAAGTAGACCAATGTCAGCACGGTTTCCTTAAGGGAAGATCTAGCCTGACAGATCTGTTGGAATTCTTTGAGGAAGTAACAGGCTGGATAGACAGAGGAGAATCAGAGCATATTGTTTATTTGGATTTTCAGAAAGCCTTTAACAAGGTGCCACACATGAAGTTGCTTATCAAGGTAAGAGCCCATGGTATTACAGGAAATATACTAACGTAGATGGAAGGAAGTAGTGAGTGGGAATAAAAGGGGCCTTTTCTGGTTGGCTGCTGATGACAAATTGTGTTTCACATGGGTCAGTAATTGGACCTCTTCATGTTGTAAAATAAAGCAAGGAAAAATGGGTGATGGAATTGATGGCCTTCCAAGATTGCAGATGATGCAAAGATAGGTGAGGGGCAGGTGGTGTTTAGGAAGTAGGGAGTCTGCAGAAGGATTTAGGTTGGGAGAATGGGCAAAGCAGTGACAGATGGAATATAGTGTATGGAAGAGTGTGGTTGTACATTTTGGGAGAAGGAATAAAGGTGTAGACTATTTTCTAAGTGGAAAAAAAAACTCAGAAATCAGAGGAGCAAAGGGACTTAAGAATCCATGTGCAGGATTCCTAAAGGTTAACTTGCTGGCTGAGTCGATAGTAAGAAAGGCAAATGCAATGTTAGCATTCATCTTGAGAGGACTAGAATATAAGAGCAAGGATGTGATGCTGAGGCTTTATAAGCTGTTGGTGAGACTGCACCTGGAGTATTATGATCAGTTTTTGGCCCCTTTTCTATGAAAAGATATGCTGACAATGGAAAGGGTCCAAAGGAGTTCACAAGAATGATTCCAGGAATGAAAGGGTTAACATATCAGGAGCGTTTGATGATTCTGTAACTGCACTCACTGGAGGTTAGAAGAATGAGTGGGGAAAGAATTCATTGAAACCTATTGAATGTTGAAATGTCTAGACAGTCTGGATGTGGAGAGGATGTTTCCTATAGTGGATGAGCCTAGGATCAGAGGGCACAGCCTCAGAATAGAGGGATGTCCATTTAAAATAGAGATGAGAAGGAATTTCTTTAGCCAGAAGGTGGTGAATCTGTGATATTTATTGCCACAGATGGCAGTGGAGTTCAAGATATTAATTACATGTAAAGCAGAGTTGATAGGTTCTTGATTAGGAAGTCGACTGTACTTCCTAAGAAGGTTGGCGTCATTCAATGTCTGTAGTGAGATGCTGAAGATGTTCTATAGGTCAGTTGTGGAGAGCGCCCTCTTCTTTGTGGTGGCGTGTTGGGGAGGAAGCATTAAGAAGAGGGACGCCTCACGTCTTAATAAGCTGGTAAGGAAGGCGGGCTCTGTCGTGGGCAAAGTACTGGAGAGTTTAACATCGGTAGCTGAGCGAAGGGCGCTGAGTAGGCTACGGTCAATTATGGATAACTCTGAACATCCTCTACATAGCACCATCCAGAGACAGAGAAGCAGTTTCAGCGACAGGTTACTATCGATGCAATGCTCCTCAGACAGGATGAAGAGGTCAATACTCCCCAATGCCATTAGGCTTTACAATTCTACCGCCAGGACTTAAGAACTTTTTAAAAGCTATTATTAATGCTTTTTGAGATAGTGATTTAGATGTATATCATATTTTTTACTGAGTTAAGTATTGTATGTAATTAGTTTTGCTACAACAAGTGTATGGGACATTGGAAAAAAGTTGAATTTCCCCATGGGGATGAATAATGTATCTATCTATCTATCTATCTAGTCAGGGTGTCTAAGGTTATGGATAGAAGGCAGGAAAATAGGGTTGAGAGGGATAGTAAATCGACCATGATGGAATGGTGGAGCAGAGTCAATGGGCCAAGTGTCCTAATTCTGCTCCTTTATCTTATGGTCTGTGAAAATATCTAGAATGAATGTAGGACTGCTCATGGACAATAGAAGAAGCATTTGACTAGAGTTGGAGGACAGATGGGTCTTTAATCAATGTTTAGCTTTGTATTCACCAGTGAGAGTGACCTTGATGAATGTGCGATCAGTGTAGAACATGCTGATATGCTGGAAAATGTTAAGGTTAGGAAAGATCATTTGTATTGCTGTACCAGACCAAGATAACATAGAAGGATAGAAAACACCTCCTTTGATGAGTGGTCAGACCAAATAGGTTAAACTTAGTTAGAACTCAAAGCTTCCTTAACTAAAGAACTTGGATATCTGGAATTCATTCTGAAATGTTGAGACCAGTTGTCAATTTACACTTTTAAATAGATTTTTCTTGGCAGGTTTAAGAGGAATAAGTGCCCAAGTTGGGAATGTGGAAATAAGACATAGATTTATCCACATTTCACCAGGAATGATGTGTCAGTTGCTAAGTGATCTGCTGTGAGACCTGTGTTTCTGATCAGTTCACGTTCATATTTAATGTCATTCCACCATATACATGTATACTGCTAAACAAAACAATGTTCCTCTGGAGCAAACACGAGGAAATCTGCAGATGCTGGAAATTCAAACAACACACACAAAATGCTGGTGGAACACAGCAGGCCAGGCAGCATCTATAAGGAGAAGCACTGTCGATGTTTCGGGCCGAGACCCTTCATCAGGACTAACTGAAGAGACAGATACTAAGAGATTTGAAAGTAGTGGGGGAGGGGGAAATGCAAAATGATAGGAGAAGACTGGAGGGGGGTGGGATGAAGCTAAGAGCTGGAAAGGTGATTGGCGAAAGTGATACAGAGCTGGAGAAGGGAAAGGATCATGGAACGGGAGGCCTCCGGAGAAAGAAAGGGGGGGAGCACCAGAGGGAGATGGAGAACAGGCAAAGTGATGGGCAGAGAGAGAGAAAAAAACAAACAACTAAATATGTCAGGGATGGGGTAAGAAGGGGAGGAGGGGCATTAACGGAAGTTAGAGAAGTCAGTGTTCGTGCCATCAGGTTGGAGGCTACCCAGCCGGTATATAAGGTGTTGTTCCTCCAACCTGAGTGTGGCTTCATCTTGATAGTAGAGGAGGCCATGGATAGACATGTCAGAATGGGAATGGGACGTGGAATTAAAATGTGTGGCCACTGGGAGATCCTGCTTTCTCTGGCGGACTGAGCGTAGGTGTTCAACAAAATGGTCTCCCAGTCAGCGTTGGGCCTCACCAATATATAAAAGACCACACCGGGAGCACCGGACGCAGTATACCACACCAGCCGACTCACAGGTGAAGTGTCGCCTCACCTGGAAGGACTGTCTGGGGCCCTGAATGGTGGTGAGGGAGGCAGGTGTAGCACTTGTTCCGCTTATAAGGATAAGTGCCAGGAGGGAGATCGGTGGGAAGGGATGGGGGGGACGAGTGGACAAGGGAGTCGCGTAGGGAGCGATCCCTGCGGAAAGCAGAAAGGGGGGGAGGGAAAGATGTGCTTGGTAGTGGGACCCCGTTGGAGATAAGCCGTCTCCAGAGATGGAGACAGAAAGATCAAGAAAGGGGAGGGAGGTGTTGGAAATGGACCATGTAAATTTGAGGGCAGGGTGAAAGTTGGAGGCAAAGTTAATGAAGTCAATGAGCTCAGCATGCATGCAGGAGGCAGCGCCAATGCAGTCGTCGATGTAGCGAAGGAAAAGAGGGGGACGGATACCCCTATAGACTTGGAACATGGACTGTTCCACAAAGCCAACAAAAAGGCAGGCATAACTGGGACCCATGCGGACCATGGCTACGCCCTTGGTTTGGAGGAAGTGGGAGGAGCCAAAGGAGAATGGTGCACAGCACAGTACATATAACTCGCACACATCATATAAAGCAATATTACCACAAACAATGGAATCTATTCCAGAAGATTGACATTTAGTGTAAGGTGCAATTACAACACAAGATTCAGGATTCAAGATTGTTTAATATCATTTCCAGTACACAAGTGTAAAGGAGAACAAAATAATTGTTACTCCAGATACGGTGCAACACAAAAAATATAATAAGATAAAGAACATAATAATAAAAAGCACAATAAATATAAATAAATAAGATAACATGTACATTGATTGTACGTATGTCTATAAACTGATGCCGGGTACAGGAGTGTCCGTACATAAGGTGACTCTGATGGGAAATGGTAAAGTCATGATGATGATGGGGAGGTGGGTTAATGGTGAAGGTGTTGATCAGCCTTACCTCCTGGGGAAAGTAAACTGCTTTTGAGTCTGGTGGTCCTGGCTTGGATGCTACCCAGCCTCCTCCCTGATGGGAGTAGGACAAACAGTCCATGGGCAGGGTGGATAGGATCCTTCATGATTTTGCTGCCTTTTTTCTGGTGCCTTTCTGTGAATATGTCCTCGACGATGGGTAAGCTGGTGCCAGTGATGCATTGGGCAGTTTTGACTACTTGTTGCAGACCCTTATTGTCCGCTGCAGTGCAGTTTCCATACCATGCAGTGATGCAGCATGTTCGAATGCTCTCTATTGTGCATCTACAGAAGGAAATGAGTGTAGATGTGCATAGTCTAGCTCTCTTCAGCTTCTTCAGAAAGTAGAGGTAATGGTGAGCTTTCTTGATTCTGGAGAATGTGTTCTGGGGCCTTGACAGTTTGTGCACTCCCAGGAGTTCAAAAGCGCTTGTAATTTCCACTGCTGTGCCACCGATGTGAAGAGGTGTGTGAATGGTGAGAGTTCACCAGAAGTTTATAACCCTCTCCTTTGTCTTATTGACATTAAGGATGAGGTGATTTGCCTGCACCAGGCCTCGAGTTCTTCTACTTCCTCTCAAAGGGCCAACTCATCATTGGTGATGAGCCCCACCACTGTTGTGTCATTGGTGTCCTTGACAATGTAATTACTCGGCTGTTTGACCGTGCAGTCGTGTGTGAACTGGGCTCAGCACACAGCCCTGGGTGGCATTAGTATTGAGGATGATGGGGATGAGGTGCGGTTCTGCATCCTGACTATCCTGACACCCAGCTGCGCGGTGCTGTATTTAGAATGAAGAGCAGGCATTTGGTCAGCAAGGTCTGTGGGACAGGTTTTGAATGCTGAACTGAAATCCAGAAACTGCATTCTGACATTAAATGTCCTTGTTTTCTAGGTGTGTCAGTGCCAGGTGCATGACAGATGCTATGGCATCTGTTGTAGAGCAGTTCTGTCAGTAGGCATATTGGTGAGTGTCCTGTGTGCCAGAAATGGAGCTTTTGATGTGTGCTATTACCAGCCATTCAAAACACTTCATGGTGACTGGCGTTAGTGCCACTGGACAGTAGTCATTTAGTTCTAAAAGTGTAGAGTTCTTTGATACAGGGATGATGGTAGCTGAGTTGAAGCATGTACGGACAGCAGCCTGGGTGGGTGAAGTGTTGCAGGTATCCATAAAGACATCAGTCAGCTGGTGTGCATACTCCCTGAGTCCTTGGCTTGGGATGTTGTCTGGCCCAGCATCATGTGTTGCATGCCTCAAACATGAATAAAAGTTGTTTAGCGCGCTGGGGAGGGAGGCGTCACTGGTATAGTCACTACTGGTACATTGGATTTCCTTGTGTAGTCAGTAACGCCCTTGATGTCCAACCACAATATGCCGGGGATCTCTACTGGATAGGTGTTCCTGAATTTTTTGTGCATAGGCAGTCTTTGCCCTCTTGATACTTAAGATGAAGTTTCTTCTGACTGTTACATCTCTAGATTTGAAGGCAGCATCTTGGGATTTTAATAGGGAGCACATCTCTGTGATCAGCCAGGACTTCTGGTTGGGCTGTGAGATGATAGTTCTTGAGGTACTGACGTCATATGCACATTTACAGGTGAAGCCATTGTCAGATGTGGCATATTCCTTTTTATTTGTTCGTGGTGGCCTCCTTGAACATCTGCCAGTTAGTCCATTGAAAACAGTCCTGAAGCATAGAGATTGGCTTGTTAGGCCATACAGTGATGGTCCTCTTGACCGGTTTCTCCATTTTCAGCAGCAGTCAGTATGACGGCATTAACATCATGGAGATGTGGTCAGAGAGGCCAAGATGAGGGCATGGGATGGTTTTGTAGTGTTACGAACCCCGTAACTGGGTCACTTACCAGCAAAGATAGAGAGGTCCGTTGAAGTCTGATGGTACTATTTTTAACAGTATTTATTGGTAAAAATACACAAAAATAATATCAATGCAAACATTCAGATAATATACATCGTCAATACTAGATCTAAAAGTGCGGGTATAATAATAATCAATAAGAAATAAGCTCTATCGTTGTCTAGGGGATAATGTATTGTCCGATGGAAATATAAAAGTCATTCAGTTCAGGCAGGCTTCCGCCTTTGGGGACCACTGGGTTTTCAATTGTTGGAGAGAGAGAGAGAATTTAGAACTTGCCAGCTTTTCCTTTTTTTATGATGTCGATCCTTCAAAATTTCGTTGGTGGTCTCTTCTTTAGCTAAGCTGTTCTTCCGTGGTAAGGCCCGCCAATTCCTAGACGAATGGAAAAGGACGCACGCGGGCCCCCACCGGCTGTCGCTATTAAACGCTGTCATGGGATTTCTAGCGTTTATCCTGGTGTATCTGAAGGGGTTGTTCCCCAGATCCTCTTTTATCCTTACTCACGGGGTCTCATATGTCAATCAGGTTGGGATGATGCAATCCCTCAACCAGCCCACTCTGGTCATTCCCTGAGGGCTTCAATGAATAGTACAATACTCAATACACAATTCCGTCTCCAAGAGACAATGGCCGTTATCAATGGTTCCGTCTTTCTGGGGGCCAGGACACATTCCAAACCCTTGTGGATTCTGCGTGTCTCTCTCTCATTTCCTGGGTCCCAGACCTGAATTAATAGCGATCTTGCGATTCTCAAAAAGGAGGGGGCTACTTTGTACCCTTTGGCCCTTCAGAGTTGTGACACATTTGTAACAGTAGGTACATCTGTTTGTACAAACATGTTCAATGCTGTTTGTTCCCCTAGTGGCCATGGTGGCATGTTGATGGAATTTGAGTAAAATGTCCTGCAGGTTAACATGATTAAGGCTCCTGCAATTATGAAGAGTCTGCCAGATGCTTGTTTTGTAGAGAGTAATGATACTGTAAAGCTTTCCCAGTGCGTCCTTGACGTTCGTGCTCGGGGGGACGTAGACAATGGTGAGGAACACAACAGTAAACTCTCTGAGCAGGTAATGTGTTCAGCATTTAATTGTAAGAAGCTCAATTGCCCCAGAACAGCGACTGCTGACAACAGGTGAGATTGTGCACCAATCTTTGATGAGGTACGCGGAGTCCAACTGTTAGAAATCCAAAAGAGGTGGAATCCATGTGTACATTAACAATCTCTCATTGTTACATAACCCTTCAGTTTTCCCAGTAAGGAGTTGTGGAATGTGGGGGTTTCCTCCCACAGTTCAGAGACATACCGGTTAGTAGGTTAATTAGTCATTGTAAATTGTCTATTGATTAGGCTGGGGTTAAATCAAGAGTTGCTGGCCAGCACGGCTCAAAGGGCCCATTCTGCACTCTATTTCTAAATAAATAAAGAATGCTGCCTTGTGGCTGAATGTCTTTTCCAGTTCTCCAGAATTGGGAGCCTTCCTCCACTCTACATTAATAAGATGTGTTAAGCTAGGTTTGTTTAGCGGTCAGTTCAATGGATTGAGAAAAAACAATCCTGACTTTTCTCTCATGGCGCATAGAATAGGACAGCACAGCACAGGAACAGTCACTTCAGCCCACAGTCCGTGATGACTAATTTAAACTGCACATCTCTCTGAACATGGGTATATCCATCCATTCCCTCTGGCTCTTAAACATTACTACTATATCTGCTTCCCCCAATTTTCCTGGCACTGGACTGCAGACAGGTACAACTCTCTTTGTGGAAAACCTTCTTTAAACTTTGCCCCGCCCCCTTCACCTTCAAGCTATGCACTCTAGTATTTTCATTCTGGGAAGAGGACTCTGATTAATTACCCTATTTATCCCTTTCATAATTTTATTTATCCCTTTCATAATTTTATTTATATTTTTATAAACTTCCACCAGGTCATTTCTCAGCCAAAAGAAAACAACCCATGTTCATCCAATCTCTTCTTCTTGCCCAGACACATCTTGGGCTTTGGTGTATCCATCTTCTCTCTGACACTTCATCTCACAGACCATTCTTCGTTTGTGTGACTAAGCAGTCAGCTACTTTGCAATGGGAACATTACAGAGAAACCTGAGTGCATTTGAGCCGTTGTTCACTTCCCAAGAAGAAGCCTGCCCGGTCCCTTAGTCTGTGACCAGCTGAGCCACAGATAGATGAACGATGATATTCCTTACTATCACACAAGGCGAGATCTACTAAATCATCACAGTCAACAAACATACTGGATTTTGTTCTTGGTGATGGGGTTCAGCTCCCAGGGTCCATAGCAAGTGGTGCTGACTCAATATATGATATGGTTTGAGCTGCATCACAACTGCAGGCCAAGTGATTTTTAACACCTCAGTGGTGCTGAAAGACAGAGCAGGGGCTCAGTCAACGCTGGAAATCCATCAGCACTGGGGACCCTCAGCATCCAGGACATGCCCTCTTCTCATCACTGCCACCAGGGAGGAGGTACAGGAGCTCGAAGAGACACACTCAACACTTTAGGAATGGTTACATTCCCTTCATCAGATTTCTGAACAGTCCATGAACCCATGGTTTATTTTCCCTTTTCTTTGCACTATTCATTTATTTATTGTATATTTCTTATTGTAAGAGTTATTTTTTATATATTGCACTGTACTGCTGTCACAGAACAACAAATTTTAAGACAAATGTCAGTGATCATAAGACTGTAAGAACAGAAGATATAGAATTGGGCTGTTTGGGCCATTGAAACTGCTCCGCCATTTCATCATGGCTGACCCTCTCAGCCTCAATCTCCTGCCTTCTCCCTGTATCCCTTCCTGCCCTGACTAATTGAGAATCTATTAATCTCTGCCTTAAATATAACCAATGACTTGGCCTCCATAGCCACCTGTGGCAACAAATTCTACTGTCACCACTTTGAAATTTCCCCTCTTATCTGCTCTAAATGGATCCTCTTTTCTGAGGTTGTGTCCTCTGGTCTTAGACTCCTACGCCATAGGAAATATACTGTCTATATCCAGTGTATCAAGGCATTTTAATACTCAATAGGTTTCAATGAGATCCATCCTCATTCTGAATTCCAGTGAGTGCAGGCTCAGAACCATTAAATGCTCCTTGTATGATAAGCCTTTCAATCATGGAATCATTTGTATGAACCTCCTTTGAACCCTCTCCAATGTCAACACATTCTTTCTTAGATAGCGGGCCCAAATCGGCTCATAATTCTCCAAGTGAGGCCTCACCAGTGCCTTATAATGCTCAGCGTTAAATCCTTACTTTTATATTATAATCCTCTGGAAATTAATGTTAACATTGTGTTTGCCTTCCTTATCACCGACTCATCCTGCCACTTCTTTGCCCATTCTCCTAATCCATCTTAGTCCTTCTGTAGTCTCTCTGCTTCCTCAGCACTACCTGTCTCTCCATTTATCTTCTTATCATCCACTAACTTGGCCACAAAGCCATCAATTCCATCATCAAAATCATTGACATATAACATAAAAAGAAACAGCCCAACACAGACCCCTGTGGAACACCATTAGTCACTGGCAGCCAGTCAGAAAAGGCTCCCTTTATTCCCACTCTTTGGCTCCTTCCAATTAGCTAATGCTTTATCCATGCTAATACGTTTTCTGTAATACCATGGACTCTTAGGTTGTTAAGCAGCCTCATGTGTGATACTGTGTCAAAGGCCTTCAAAATCCAAGTTCACAACATCAACCAATGTCCTTTGTCTTTGCTGCCTGTTATTTCTTCAAAGAATTTCAACAGATTTGCCAGGCAAGATTTTCCCTAAAGGAGACCATGCTGACTTTGGCCTATTTTATTATGTGCTTGCAAATACCCCAAACCCCATCTTTAACATTTGACTCCAACATCTTTGCAACCACTGAGGTCAGACTAACTGGCCTATAAATTCCTTCTTCAGCCTCCCTCTCTTTTTGGAGTGACATTTTCAATTTTCCAGTCCTTCAGCACAGTAACATAATCTGTTGATTCCTGAAAGATCATTACTAATTCCTCCATAATCTCTTCATCCACCTCTTTCTTGGTGTTCACCTGGCGGAGAATCTAACCTGGTCTCACAACACCATCTCCATAGCAAAGAAAACCCAGCAGCATCTCTCTGCGAAGGCTGAGGAAAGTCCATCTCCCACCCCCCATCCTCATCACATTCTACAGGGGTTGTATTGAGAGTATCCTGAGCAGCTGCATCACTGCCTGGTTCGGAAATTGCACCATCTCGGATTGCAAGACCCTGCAGCGGATAGTGAGGTCAGCTGAGAAGATCATCGGTGTCTCTCTTCCGCCATTACGGACATTTACATTACACGCTGCATCCGCAAAGCAAACAGCATTATGAAGGACCCCATGCACCCCTCATACACACTCTTCTCCCTCCTGCCATCTGGGAAAAGGCACCAAGGCATTCAGGCTCTCAAGACCAGACTATGTAACATTTTCTTCCCCCAAGCTATCAGACTCCTCAATACCCAGAGCCTGGACTGACACCTTACTGCCCTGTTGTCTTGTTTATTATTTATTGTAATGCCTACACTGTTTTGTGCACTTTATGCAGTCCTGGGTAGGTCTGTAGTCTAGTGTAGTTTTTTTTTGCGTTGTTTTTTACATAGTTCAGTCTAGTTTTTGTACTGTGCCATGTAACACCATGGTCCTGAAAAAACGTATGGTTGAAATGACAATAAAAGTGACTTGACTTGACTTCAGTGCCCTGGGATGTAGACCATCTGGTCCTGGTGATTTATCTACCTTCAGACCTTTCAATTTCCCAAGTACCTTCTCCAGAGTAATGGCAACTTCATTCATTTCTGCTCCCTGATACTCTCGAGCTTTCAGCATACTGTTATTGTCTTCCACGGTGAAGACTGATCAAAATACATTCAGTTTGTCCGCTATTTCCTTGTCCCCAATTACTACCTCTCCAAATATCTATTCTTACCTTTCTTTTATACTTCATATTTCTGAAGAAACTTCTGGTATCCTCTTTAATTTTGGCTAGCTTACTTTTATAGTCTATCTTTTCCTTCTTTATGACCATTTTAGTTGCATTCTGTTGGTTTTTAAAAGCTTCCCAATCCTCTAACTTCCCACTAATTTTTGCTCTATTACGTGCCCTCTCTTTGATTTTATGTTGGTTTTGACTCCTCTTGTCAGCTGCAGTTGCATCATCCTGCCTTTAGAATACTTCTTCTTTGGAATGTATCTATTCTGTGTCTTCTGAATTGCTCTCAGAGTCATTGCTTTTTTGCTGTTATCCCTTCCAATCAATTCTGGCCAGCTCCTCTCTCATGCCTGTGTAATTCCCTTTACTCCACTGTAATACAGTACTGATACATCTGACTTAAGCTTCTCCTTCTCAAATTGCTGGGTGAATTCTATCATATTATGATCACTGGCCCTAAAGTTTCCTTTACCTTAAGCTCTCTAATCAATTTTGGTCCATTGCACAACACCCAATCCAGAATAGCAGACCCCCTTGTGGTCTCAGCCACGAGATGCTCTAAAAAGCCATCTCACAGGCATTCTATAAAGCCCCCCTCTTGGGATCCAGCCCTAAACTAATTTCCCCAAACTACCTGCATATTGAAATCCCCCATGATTATTGTAACATTGTCCTTTTGAGATGCATTTTCTATCTACCATTGTAAATTGTAGACCATATCTTTGCTATTGTTCGAAGGTCTGTATATAACTCCCTTACCTTTTACCCTTGCAGTTACTTAGCTCTACCCACAAGGATTCGACATCTTCTGACCCTATTTCACATCTTTCTAATGATTTAATCTCATTTTTTTCAACAGACCACCCCACCCCTTCTGCTTACCTGCCTGACCTTTTGATACAAATGTATCATTGGACATTAAGCTCCTAGCTATAATTTTCTTTTAGCCACAACTCACTGATGCCCACAATGTCATACATACTAATCTGTAACTGTGCTACAAATTATCTACCTAATTCCATATACTACGTGCATTCAAGTACAACACCTCCGGTCCTGTATTTATCAACCTTTTCAATTTTGTCCCCTTTTTACATTGCAACTCATCCCATTGACTGCAAATTTGCCCTATCATCAGCCTCTATTTGCTAGCAGTCTCACTACACACTGCCTCTGTTTGTAAACCAACTACTTCAGCCTCAGCACTATCACTCCAGTTCCCATCCCCAGCCAAATTAATTTAAACCTTCCCAAACAGCTCTAGCAAACCTACCTGCAAGGATATTTGTCCCCCTTGGGTTCAGGTGTAACCTGTCCTTTTTGTACAGGCCATACCTTCCCCTGAAGGTATCCCAATGATCCAGAAATCTGAACCCCTGCCTCCTGCACCAGTTCCACAGCCATGCATTCATCTTCCAAATGATCCTATCCTTGCCCTCACTGGCGCATGGCACAACAGCAATCAGTGAGCTTTACAGGAAGGGGTTCGCTCCTGCTTGGCTCCACCTCCACAGGTCAGCTGCAGGCTCCTCAGCCAGGGACCACCGCTCATTGATGTTTCGCTACTCCCTGTTTCTGATGATTCTCATTCTGAAGTAGTTACAAAGGCGTGGCAGGTAGATCTGGATGGCTGAGAACTGGTGCAGAGTTTTCTGAGACTGAGCTCTTCTGTCACACACACTCAGTGTACCAGCATTCTTGTCACATAGCCACCACTGGC
The DNA here is from genome assembly GCF_048418815.1 of Hemitrygon akajei. Taxonomy (NCBI): domain Eukaryota; kingdom Metazoa; phylum Chordata; class Chondrichthyes; order Myliobatiformes; family Dasyatidae; genus Hemitrygon; species Hemitrygon akajei. The sequence goes on along the minus strand of NC_133135.1, from coordinate 88,214,929 downwards.
CAACCCAGTTTCAGGGTTATTAATGGTCTTTCTGGCAAACTGACTCCTACGGTTCATGCTTGAAGGATCCCTGCACTGCAGCCTCCCTGAATCTATCAAGTATAACATTGCTTTGTTGTATGTTTTACAGCCTAGCCTGCAGGGTTAATGAGCAGCCAAACAGCAGTTGAACAGCACTGTTGGTCACCAACATGCCACTGACAGGGTACAAGTGAACAAGTGCTCTCTGACCCAAGTGACTCCTTTGCCCAGTCAAGCATCAACTCCAACCCGCTGATCCCTGCCCTGTCACTTGTCCTAACAACAGCTTGCACTCATACAGTAAAATGTCCTAGGGCACTTTCCAAGAGCATCAACTAGAACACTGAACAGCATAAGCAAAGATTTTAATGCAATCCATAAGGGAATCAGAGTTGATAGCTGCCATTAAATGTCTCACAGGCAACGTGTTATGGATTCAGGAGAACCTCTCCAGCCACAGCCACTGTCAGCACTCTCTGTACTGGGACCAGCTTAGACTAAAGAGAAAGTGGCCTTAGTTTGCTCTCTGTGAATTGGCTTTGAATTGAGCAACACGATTCCTACATGATTCCCACCTGCCGTGACTTCCAGTGAAGCTCCTGCACTCGTGAGACGTTTAGTGAAACTCAAAATGAAATGCGAGAAGCTTGCTGGCCGGTTGGAAAGGATTCTGGCACTAAGTTGTTCAGTTATTGTGGCAGGGAGTTTGGGTGTCGTGATACTCCAGGGTGGCATCTGTGTTAATGGTAATAGGTCTGCTCTCTGGGCAAGCTGCAGGGGCAGTCCTGATTCATGCTTGGCAGGGCTGCCTTCAGTATCCTGGCAACAGAATAACATTCGACAGTTGGATGATTTCATGAGCCCTCTCAGATATGTTTAACTAGTTTATCTAAGACTTATTCAAATTAGATTCTTAAAGTCATCATAGCAAGCCAGGGTGGAGGAGGGTGCGCATGGTAGTGGGGATAAGCTCCCACTATCTATTAAATGCTCCCAATTGCATGCACCTCAGTTAGCCCATGACAACAAGACCAGCTCCTGGCGTTCACTTGTGGCTTAGCTACTGAGCCTGGCAGAACCATTTCTGCTGACAGGAGAAGGGGCAAAAGCAGGTTACTGACACCTTAAAATCAGTCACTTTGGGCAGATGGGCCATGGTTGGATCTCTTCTAGGAGAAGGAAAACTCTTAATCTCAAACTTTTGCTGCCTTGTGGCTGTACCCACTCATGAGGAAGGTTTTGGCAGTAAACCCTCTCTGGAATTAGAACCCCTATGTTGAGTTCAACACTGTCTGGTAACTCCTGCAATACTGCTGGTGCCAAACTGTGTCGGCCTCTGCTGTTCCTCTAGATTCATCAGCTGTGTGAGGAGGGTGAGCCTGCTACATGGAGGACAGCTTGCTCTCCATACCGTACTGCCCTGGCTTGCGAATCACGTGATTGTCAGGACGCAACCTCCATGGTCAACCATGTCCAAAGGAGGGCCTCTTTCAAATTACAGTCTGCTTCCTTGTAGAAATCACAGAGAAATCCTTGCAGCATTGAAACAAGCTCTTTTCTCCAAAAAGTCCACACTGACTATCAAATCAGCCATCTCCACAAATCCATAAACTAATCCCACTTCGTGCTGCACAAGAGCATGGAAACATGGTGGTGAGTCTCTGGAATTCTCCAACAAGAGTTTTATGGAGGCTACATCATTGTGACTATTATATGAGGTGGTCAATAAACTTTTGAAAGGTTTAGGGAACTTAAGAAGACTAAAGCTGTGCCCAGTACTCCAAGTGTGTGGTCTCAGTAATAGTCAGAACCATTGTAACAAATATTCTCTGTTTCTAAACCTAGCCCCTTGCAATAAAGGCCCTTTGGTTTAGAGACATAGAGTTATATAGCACAGAAACAAGCCCTACAGCAATTCATCTATGTCGATAAAGGTGCCTACTTTTCCTATCTATGAATCTGTCTAAAACAATTTCTTGCTATTGATTGCTACTACTTTGTTGCAGGTAAGTTTCTGCTAGAGTCATAGAGTTATATAGCACAGAAACAGGGCCTTTAGCACGACTGGTTCATACTCAACAAGATTTCCATCTAAGCTGGTTGCATTTGCCTATGTTTGGATCTGTGTTTAAAAACAATATAAATTTTTTTTTGCGGTGTGTACGAGACGTTCTGAGGGGGAGGGTGAGCAGCCAGAGGTTGTGATCTATATTGGTACCATGAGATAGGCAGGACCAGGGATGAGGTACTGCAAAGTGATTTTAAGGAGTTAGGTGAAAAGTTAAAATGCAGGACCTCCAGGGTTGTGATCTTGGGATTACTACTCATACCACATGCTAGTGAGATGAGAAATAAGTACAAGGTGAAGTTCAATACATTGCAAAGGAGTTGGTGCAGGAGGGAGGCTTCAGATTTATGGATCATTGGGCTCTCTTCCAGGGCAGGTGGGAAGTGCACAAACAAAATGGCTTGCATTGGAACGGGAAGGGAGCCAGTATCTTTGCTGGGAGGTTTGCTGTGCTACATGGAAGGGTTTAAACTGGAGTGGCTGGGAGTGGGAACCACAGCAGCAGGGCAATATGTGGTAGGGTGAGGAGCAAGAAAAATGGTATGACAAGTTAGATTGAAAGGAAAGAGAGAAATGGACAGACAATAAACATGGTGGAACTGATCAGTTGAAGTGAGTTTATTTCAATGCTAGGAGTATTATGAGGAAGGAGGATGAAGTTAGAGCTTGGGTCAGCACATGGAATTACAATGTTGTCACATGAGGATTTGTACTGGCAGGTCAATGTTTTCGTGTTTTGTTGATTTAACGGTTATTAGGGAGGGTGTAAAAGTGGAGGGGTTGCACTATTGATAAAGGAGAATGTCACAGAGGACACTGTGGAGGCTCATACAAAGGGGTAATTTGGTTCAAGCTCTAAAATAAGAAAGAAGCCATTTGTTGACGAGATTGTACTATTGTCCTGCTGCCATTAACCACCGAGAGATAGAGGAGCAGGTATGTCGACAGATTATGGAAAGGTGCAGAAACAACAGGATGTCACAGGGTTGTCCCAGCATTGACCGAAACTCCCTTTAATACAAACTGCTTAGATATGAAACACTATGTGGAGAGTGCAACTAGAGGAGAGTATATACTGGACCTGGTTTTGGGAAATGAGCCAGGCCAGGTGACAGACCCTATAGTGGGTGAACATTTTGGGAATAGTGACCACAGATGATCAGTTTTAAGATTGTTATAAGAATGAATAAAATTGAATCTAGCAGGAAGGTATTAAATTGGGCAAGGGCAAATAATGATAGGATAGTGACAGCAGTGGCTGTCAGACAGGTCCATGTCTGACATGTGAGAATTGTTTAAAAACCAGCTGATCAGAGTTCAGGATCAGCACGTTCCGGTACGAAGGACAAGAACGGCAAGGGAACTGTGGATGACCTGAAGTCATAAATTTAATCAGAAAGGAAAAAGAAGCTTACGTAAGGTTTAGGAAGCTAAAATGAAACTGGGCCCTTGTAGTATATAAAAATAGCAGGTAAGTGCTTAAGCAGGCAATTAGGAAGGACAAAAGGGCCATGCAATGTCTTTGGTGAGCAGGATCAAGGAGAAATCTAAGGCATTTGATTCTTCAAAGTTCAAAGTAAATTTATTAGCTAAGTTCATATATGTCACCATATACAGCCCTGAGATTCATTTTTTTGCGGGCATACTCAATAAATCCATAATAGAATATAACCATAATAGAATCAATGACAGTCTGCCCCAACTTGGGTGTTCAACCAAAAGACAATAAATTATGCAAATACAAAAAAAAGGAAGTAATAATAATAAGAAATTAATAAGCAATAAATATCAAGAACATGAGATGAAGAGTCCCTGAAAGTGAGTCCATAGATTGTGGGAATATTTTAATGATGGGCCAAGTGAAGCTGAGTGAAGTAATCCCCCTTGGCTCAAGAGACTGATGGTTGAGTGGTAATAACTGTTCCTGAACCTGGTGGTCTGAGTCCTGAGACTCCTGTACTTTCACCTTGATGGCAGCAGTGAGAAGAGAGCATGTCCTGGGCAGTGGGGATCCCCGATGATTGATGCTGCTTTCCTGCGACAATGCTTTGTGTAGATGTGCTCAGTGGTGGGGAGGGCTTTACCTGTGATGGACTGGGTTGTATCCATTACCTATTGTATGATTTTCCATTCAAGAGCGCTGGTGTTTCCATGCCGATCAATACACATCTGTAGAGGTTTGTCAAAATTTTAGATGTCACGCGGAATCTATGCAGACTCCTAAAGAAGTAAACGTGCCACTGTGCTTTCTTTTAATTGCACTTATGTGCTGGCCCAGGACAGGTCCTCTGAAATAATAACACCGAGGAATTTAAAGTTGTTGATCCTCTGATGAGGATTGATTCTGGTTTACTTCTCCTGAAGTTAATAATCAGCTCATTGGAATCGCTGATGTTGAGTAAGAGGTTGCTGTTGTGGCACCACTCAGCCAGATTTCCACTCCCTCCTATATGCTTATTTGCCACCACCTTTGAATTGGCCTGCTTGCATTAAGAAAAAGAAGATAATTAAGGAGATGGTAGTTTCACCTATGGATAAAGAAGGGAAGTTGTGGCTGGAGTTGGAGCAAACGGCTTAGGTACTAAATGAGTACTTTGTTTTGGTATTTACTGAGGAGAAGGATTTGGAAGATTGTGATGGTGTTATGGAGCATGCTGGGAGATAAAGGAGGAGGTAGGCAGTGGTAGGTCTTCCGAAAAGCATTAAGGTGGATAAATCCCCAGGGCCAAAAAGCATTTACCCCAGATTACTAAAAGAAGCAGGTGAGGAGACTATTGGGGCTTTGACAAAGATTCTTGTGTCCTCACTAGCAACAGACAAGGCCCCAAGAGACTGACAAGTACCCAATGCTATTTCTTTAGTTTAGTAGAAAGGAAGCTCACAAAGAGGATACTGAGGGAAATGGTTATGGTTAGGGCTACGTACATGTAGAAAAGCATGGCCTGCTTAGGGACAGTCAGCATAGCTCTGTCATACCGTACAACCCTGATCATGTTTGTTGAGGTGACAAATGAGTTTGAAGAGTGTAAGACAGTGGATGTTATCTGTCTGGACATTAGTAAGACATTTGATAAGGTCCCTCATGGTAGGTTGATTCAGAAAGTAAAGATGTATGGGATCCAGGGTGAATTTCAAGTTTGGATTCAGAACTGACATGCCCATAGAAGAGAGAGATAGGGTGGTAGTCTGTTATTCTGGCTGGAGGGCCATGACTAGTGGTATTCCACAAGGATCATTGCTGAGATCTCTGTTGTCTGTTATATATAGCAATGATTTGCGTTAAAATGTAGGTGTAGATTAGCAAGTTTGCAGATGACACCATCATTGATGGAGTTGTAGTCAGTGTAAAGGACTATTAAGGAATATAGCAGGATATAGAACAGTTGCTGATATGGGCAGAGATGTGGCAGATGGAGCTTAATTTGGGTAACTGCAAGATGTTGCACTTTAGGAGATCAAGTAGAAGGAGGAAGTACACAATATTAGACCCCTTAGTAGTATTGAAATACAGTGATCTTAGGAACGGGTGCACTGTTCTGCTGAGCATTGTGAGCATGGTATGTTGGCACCAGAATGTGTGGCAACACTCGTGGGCTGCCCCCAAAACACCGTTGGGTCTGTTGGTTGTGAACTCAAACAATGCATTTCATTGTATGTTTAGATGACAACTAAACTTGAAGCTTGCATCTTGGAAGTGGCTTTGCAAGTGGATAAGGTGGTAAAGAAGGCGTATGGCATGCCTGCCTTCATTAGTAGAGGTGTTAAGTTTAAGACTAAGCAAGTCATGCTGCAGCTGTATAAAATGTTAGGTCACACTTGGAGCATTGCATTCAGTTCTGATCACCCCATTAGCGGCAGGATCTGGACTCTGGAGCGGGCATAGAGGAGGCTTACTAGGATGCTGCCTGGAATAGAGGGGATGAGCTAAGGAAAGTTAGAATAAACCTGGATTGTTCTTCTAAAATAATGGAGGTTAGGGGAGATCTGATAGAGTTTTTTAAAATTAAGAGTGGTAGATCAGGTAGAAAGTCAGAATCCTTTCCCCAGGGTAGACATATCAAACACCAGGGGATGCACTTTTAAGGTTAGAGGGGAAGAGTTTGAAGCTGAGGTGAGGGGTAAAGGTTTTCATGTAGAGAGTGGTAAGTGCTGGGTAGCAGTGGGAGAGGCAGGTTGGTAGAGTTTAAGAGGCTTTTTAGATAGACACCTGACTATGAGGAGAGTGGAGAGATACGGATGCTACACAGGAAGATGACATTTGGTATAAATTAGCATCACAAAACAGTACAACATGTGCCCAATGACCTGTCCATATACCATAATGAAATAAATGATACAAAGAGAATTCTGTACAGTGAGTAGTTTATCCTGCTTTGACCCCATAGCCTTATAGCCTGCCCAGTCACACTAGCTGAGTCACCACACCAAAGGAGCAAAGGATGGGTACAAATAGCATGAAACCAGTTTCAACACTGCTAACCATTCGGTCAGGCAATATCCACAATTAGCTGCTTGACCAGTTCCTTGACACCATTGCATGACCAAGGTGATCAACCTTAGTTGCAAAATTGCCAGTTACTGCAGTGTCTTAAGTCTTTAGAAGGCAAAAGATTCAAATCTCCTGGGGGATGCCATATTTTCTCAGATTAGATTGTAAAACTTTCTTCTCTCTGCATCTCAAGTGTACATACGAGATTCCATGCTCTCATTTTGAAGAGTATCAGGGACTTCTTTCTGGCATCCTGGATTCTCACTCTAACCTTGCCCCGGGAATCCTCACCACCAAGGAACTGAATTGTCAAGTTTCAGTGGCCAGAGTAGTGGATCACAGCCTTTCTTGTGGAGAGCATAAAAGTTACAACCCAAGATCACTTCCATGTTTGTTTCTGACTTTGCAGAAGCAAATATGACATCCTTAGTTCATGTACCCTTGTTTATCCAAAGCCCCAAACATCAGATTCCTCCCAAACATCAGCCAGACCTTAATGATATCTGATTTACAATTGATTCCCCTTTTTTGTAATTTGACAGCATAATTCACTTGAAATAATTTTTATATATCTACCAGTCTCTGAGATTAAATACAGTTGGGATTTTGATCTTGCATGCATTCCAACATGGATTTAAAATATCAGCTCTTTTACAGATTAAGTATATAACTAGTGATTTCCTGTTCTTTACTTGAACATATCCTCCACTTTTCTCTCCTAACCTCCTCTTCAGATTTTATTGAGACACTTTTCTTTCTGTTTCCTTGTCAAATTATTGTTCAGTTCTTCCTTTGTGACAAGATTGACTTCCTTTTGTGGAAAGATCCTCCACATATGGAGCTGAATCATTGGGCTGTGGCCAGTGAACCAGGTTCAGTCTTGACCTTAGGTGTGTGTAGAGCTTTCACAATCTCCCTGTGTAGGCAGTTTTAAGGCTGATAAAACAATTCCAATTGAAGTTTGAGACGGAATTGGATGCATGTTCACTCTGGCAGAGTTTGCAGGCCAGTACTTCTACCAGGCAAAACCTAACATCATGAATGGCTGGGATGTTTCACTCCCAGAGGAGCTCAACATCTTTTATGCAGGCTTTGAATGGGAGAATAAAACGACACTTGTGTGAATCCCTGCTGCAGCTGACAACCCTGTAATCTCTGATTTGGAGGTTGTCTTCAGAACATCTTACAAGAGGGCAAACCTAGCAAAGCGTTAGGCCCTGATTGTCTGCCTGGTAGGGCAGTGAAAATCTGTGCCATCTAACTGGAGGGAGTGTTCAAGGACATCTTCAATCTCTCATTGCTGCTGCTGCAGGTTCCCACCTGTTTTAAAGGGGCAACAATCAAACCAGTGCCAAAGAAGAGCAGGGTGAGCTGCCTCAGTGACAATTGCCCAGTGGCACTCAACTCTACTGTGATAAAGTAGTTTGAGAAGTTGGTCGTTGCCAGAATCAATTCCTGTCTAATCAAGGACCTGGACCTATGTAATTGCCTATTGCCTCAATAGGTCTACAAAAGATGCAGACTTACTGGGTCTGCTATCGGCCTTGGATCATCTGGACAATAGCAATAGCTACATCAGGCTGCTGTTTACTGAATACAGCTCAGTGTTCAACACAATCACACCCTCAGTCCTAATCAACAAGCTCCAAAACCTGGGCCTCTGTACCTCCCACAGAACTGGATCCTTGACTTCCTCACTGGGAGAACACAGTCTGTGCAGATCAGATAGAACATCTCCTCCTTGCTGACAATCAACACTGGCTGACCTCAAGGATCCTTATCCCACTGCTCTACTCTCTCTACACTCATGACTGTGTGGTTAGGCACAACTCAACTGCCATCTATAAATTTGCTGATGACACAACTGTTGTTGGCAGAATTTCAGATGGTGACGAAGAGGCATACAGGTTATGAGAAGAAAAGAAATCCTTGCAAGGCTATGATAGCTGGAAATAGGAATGTCCTACCTAACTGACATTTTCCCTGCTTCTTTACCACCACAAGCAATCACATGACATCGTCTGATCAAGAAATTTAAGCAGCGTGTTCAACTGATGTCCAGATGTTTGACCTGCTGTGTGTCATACACACTGTACATCCTCTAAAGTCTGGTGTAGGCCATCAGTTTTCATACCAAATCCACTTACAGGTATAAGTTCTTCTCTCTGTCTATGTACTTCCCATATTCCCATCCATCATGTCACTACTGACACTTAGTTCATTGTCCACAATCTTTGTGCAGCATTAGTCTCATCTCTCCCTTGCTAATATCCCCAACATACATACATCTATCTGTCTGTTCAGCACTTGTCAGAATCATAAATCTCAGTAAATTGGAGTAATATATACACCAAGAATCCATGCAAGAGGTGCATTAAGTGCTTATTATATGGATAAAAATTGTATTAGTTATTTGTAAAGTGGGAGAACTACACATCAGATGGTGGACAGTGGTTACTTACGAGTAAATGATCGTGAACAGTTGGATTCATAGAGTAATCCAAGGCAGTACAATTTGCCCATGTTGTGCAAAATGCCCATCTACGCTAACCCCATATGCCTTTATCCCTCCAAACCTTTCCTATCCATGTACCTGTTTTTTGATTGGTGACAGTGACTTCTGTGTTTGTAATCTAGGAGAATTCAATGTGAGTTATGGAACATAGGTAGTGGATTAACGAGTTGAGCTTGGAGGAGGGGTTCCAACCATGTGAACTCCTTGAGTGCAGGCAGCGTTACCTGCACTGTGGAGCTACGAGCAAGGGAAAGATTTGGAAGATGGATCATCTTAATGTAGCATCAGTAGCTGAGTGGGGCGGTCGCATTCATGTTGATTTGGGACAGTAGGGTTACTTATGAGAAGTTACATTAAAGTAACAGATTACAGACAGTGATATAATTGCTGTGATTTGGGAAATTATACTAAGTAGGTGATTATGAAATGGGTGAAGTGGTCATAAAGTGAGGGGTGGTTTAGGGATGAGGCATAGTTTATTCATGAATCATGGATTAATGGCAATGGGCTATTGAGTTGTAAAATGGGAGGTCTCAGGTCAAGAGTTGATTGTGGGGAGTGAGTCGCATCTAATTTCACCAGATATCTGCTGTCCTGACCTATTCTGCTCTAAACATGTTTCTAGACACACCATTCCCACTTGAAACAACCCAGCAAGCCATGTACAAGGGTCGATAGGATGGATAATAAATATGTGCCTTACAGGTAAAGCTCACATCTTTCAGGTATGGAGAGGAATTGATTTTGGCCTGTGTAATGCAGTACAGTGGAAAACACATGTGTGGCTGATTGTGAGCACTGAGGTGTAGTAGCCCATATTGATGCCCTCAATTTTGAAGCAACTTTACATTTTAAAAATGCTGCCAGAAAATTAATGTTGAATTATGGTTGTCCTCACTGGGAGGAGCCGCAAATCCCTGTCTATTTTCTTCAAAACCAAGCTATCATTCTACTTTCCAATCATCTTCCTCCGAGAGGGGCCATCAGCAGGCACGCAGCCATGCTCCCAGGTTTTGGGTGGAGTACATGACAGGTTGGGTTCCTGATGTGAAGTTTAGGGACAGAGCAATGATTCGCGATAAGAAGACAGCTCCTCCTGATCATTTCACCCGTCTTATGGTCACAGGCATTAGATAATTTTCTGATTGACCTTTATTGTATTGATTGCCCACCCTTGAGAAAGTAGGAATCAGTTCTGGTTAGGCTACATCTAAAGAATTGCATTCAGTTCTATTCTCACCCATTATAGGAAGGATGTGGAAGTATAGAAAAGGCTGCAGAAGAGGTTTGTCATGATACTGCCTGGATTAGCGGGCATATGCTATAAGGAGATACTGGATAAATTTGTGTTGCTTTCTCTGGAGCAGCAGAGGCTGAGGGGAGACCTGAGAGAAGCTTTTATGATTATGTGAGGGATAGGTCAAGTCGACTACTGGTATCTTTCTCCCAGGCTTGACTATTAACACTAGAGAATGTACATTTACGGAGGGCATGGGTACAGTTGGTATATGTTCTAAGGAGATATGTGGAACAAATATTTTCACAGTGATGAGTGCCTGAAATGCACTGTCAAGGTGAGAATGGAGGGAAATACAATACAATAGAGGCTGTTAGATAGGCACATGAAAACACAGAAAATAGAGGAATATGAATATTGTATAGGCATAAGTGACTATTTCAGTTAGTTTCGATACCATTATGGGCCAAACAGTCTGTTCCTCTTCTGTACTCTTTTATATTCTGAGTTGCCAACATTTATATAACTGCCTGGTACAAGTAAAAGAAAGAAAGGCTGTCTTTAATGATATAATGGCAAATTAATAACTTTTGAAGTAAAGTTCATGTAAAGGAACTGCTCCCCAAGATTGTTTCTCACCTACAGCCTTTGTGGAGCTCAGTGCATCCATAGTAGAGTCATAGAGGCATAAGGCACTACAGCACAGAAACAGACCCTTCACCAGCAGGTCCATGCCCAACTGTAATTTCGCCTAATCTTGTTTGACCTGCACCTGGACCACAGCCCTCCATACCCCTCCCACTCAGCAAACTTCTCTTAAATGTTGCAATCAAACTTGCATCCACCACTTCCACTGGCAGCCCATTCAACATTTGTACCACCCTCTGAGAAAAGAAGCTTCACTTTAGGTTCCCCTTAAATATTTCACCTTTCACCCTTAACCTATGATCTCTAGTTCTAGTCTCACCCAACCTCAGTGAGAACTGTGATTGCATTAACTCTGTCTATACCCCTCATAATTCTGTATACCTTTATCATATCTCCCCTCATTCTCCTATGCTCATCACTTTTAAGTCCCAACTGTACAACCTTGTAAATTTTCTCTGTACATTTCAATCATATTGATAACTTTCCTAAAGGTAGATGACCAGAACTGCAGGCAATATTCCAAATTTGGCCTCACAACTGATTTGTATAACTTCAACATAACATCCCAACTACTGTACTCCATGCTCTGATTTATGAAGACCATGTGCCAAAAGCTCTCTTTATGACCTGTGATGCCACTCTCAATGAATTATGGATTTGTATTTCAAGATCCCTCTGTTCTATCACACTCCTCAGTGCCCTTATGATGTACTGTAACGGCATGGTCCTAATTCATGCCAAGACACAGTCACCCATGTGATCAGTGCTTTGTACTGGTCCCCAGCCCAGTGATTTTAAAATGTACGACCTGGTTTACAAGCCCTTGTCCTACTTCATCCCTCCCTGTAACATCCCCATAACGTCCATCAATCCTTCAAGACTCCAAGACACCTGTGCTCCTCCAGTTTTGGCTGCTTGCACATTCCAATTTGACCCTCTCCCCTCCACTTCACCATCCTCTTTTAGGACTCTCCAGGTGACACAATATTTTATCAAGACTTTGTTCATTATTATCTTATGCTCACTGTATATTCAATTTGCTTAGAGAGAGATGAGATAAGCACAGAATCAAAACCTTTGACTATAGTCTGCACCAATCATCATTCCTTTTTTTTTACTATTTCTACTCTAACCTATTTTATTCTCCTAACTTACCAATAGCTTGATCTACCCTGTAGAAGCACTGCCACAGGGAGAAGGTGCACTCAAGATCAGAACTGAACCTGGTTCTCCGGAGCTGTGAAACAATGGCTCTGCCTTTTGGTGCCACTGTGCTGCTACGTGTCTTTGTTTATGTGAAGCTCTTCATGATTTCTTACTCTGGTAAAGGCTGTATGGAAATGGCATGTAAATGGTGAGCAGCTTGTCCTCCCAACTGTAAGTGCTCCTCCAGCAGCTCTTCCAAGAGAGTGAACAGGAACCTATTTTCAGCTCTTCATCAAAGCTTTACCAATAGCTTGGAGAAGATACCACTAAAGACAGCCCAGTTGAGACTGATATCATTCCACAGATGTCATCCTGCTTCAAGGCAAACCGCCGAGACCCACGGACAGTGAGAGAGAGAATCTGCAGCTGTCCTCACAGCGGGACGGAGTGAATGGAAGGATTTGGGCAATTGGCAGCTGGGGACTAAAGACCATTCAAGTGTGTGACGGTGATTGATTGTGATTTTATTTCTCCCTGAGAAAAAAGCATTAGCTTGTAACTCCAGGCAACATACATAAAACGCTGGAGGAACTCAACAGGTCTAGAAACATCCATGGAGATAAATAGTCGACATTACAGGCTGAGACCCTTCTTCAGGACTGAAATGGAAGGGGAAGACACCATAATAAAAAGGTGGGAGAGGGGAAGGAGGTATCTAGAAGGTGATAGATGAAGCCAAATTGGTAGGAAAGGGAGAGGGCTGGAGAAGAAGGAATCTGATAGGAGAGGAGAGTGAACTATAGGAGGAAGGGATCCAGGGGGAAGTGAAAAGTAGGTGAGAAGTGGTAAAAGGTCAGAGTGGGGAATAGTAGAAGATGAGTGGAGGAGGAGGAAACAAAATTTTTTACCACAGGGAGAAATCGATGTTAATGCCATCAGATTGGCATGTAAGGTGTTGCTCCACCACCCTGAAGGTGAGCTCATCTTGGCACAAGAGGATGCCAAGGACTGACATGTCGGAATGGCAATGGGAATTGGAATTAAAAAGTTTGGCCACCGGGAAGTTCCACTTTGGGTGGATGGAGTGAAGGTGCTCGACAAAGCTGTTGCCCAATTAATGATGGGTCTCACCATTGTAGAGGATGCAACAGCAGGAGCACAGGGCACGATAAATGACCCCAGCAGATTTGCAGGTGAAGTGTTGCCTCACTTAGAAGGACTGTTTGCCATCCTGAATGGAGGTGAGGGAGGAGGTGAATGGACAGGTGTAGCACTTGGGTTGCTGGAAGGGATAAGGCCCGAGAGGGAGATTAGTGGGGAGGGATGAATGGATAACTGAATTAAGGAGAAACCTGATACCTGCGGAAAGCAGAGGGGGAGTGAAAAAAATATGTTTAGTGGTAGTATCCCTTTGGAAATGGCGGAATTGCGGAGGATGATATGTTGGATGGAGAGGCTCATGGGATGGTAGATAAGGACAAGAGGAACTTTATTCCTGTTAAGGTGGCAGGAAGATGGGGTGAGTGCAGATGAATGGGAAATGGAGGAGATGTGGGTGAGGGTAGTAGCAATGGTGGATGGAGAGAAACCCCATTTTTTGAAGAAGGAAGACGTTTCTGATGTCCTGGAGAAGAAAGCCACATCCTGGGAACAGATGCAGCAGAGGCTAAGAAAAGGGAATAGCATTTTTACAGGAGATAGGGTGGGAAGAGGTATAGTCAAGATAACCATGGGAATGTTAGGTTTATAAAAGATGTCACTTGACAGTTTGTCTCTAGAGATGGAGACAGAGGGATCAAGAAAAGGTAGGGAGGATACAGAAATGGACAAGTGAATTTAAGGGCATTGTGGAAGTTGGAGGCAAAGTTGATTAAATTGATGAGCTCAGCATGGGTGCATGAAGCAGCACCAATGTAGTCATCAATATAGCAGAGGAAGAGTTGAGGAGTATTACAGGGGAAGGCTTCAAACATAGACTCTTATACATAGCCAATAAAGAGGCAGACATGGCTGGGGCCCATGCAGGTGCCTACGGCTACCCACTCACCCTACCACTCCAACCCCATGAACTGACCCACCCACCCAACCACTTCCGTAGCCCATTTGTCATATAACCTGCTGCCCAGCACCAAATGTGTGAGCTTTTGTGATGCCCTTTCTCCCCATTAATGTCTCTTTCTACTGACTTTCTCCTCTCCATTCCCATTAGCCTTCCTGTAATCTTCCTTCCATATCTCCCTTTCCCTCCTCCCACAATGGTCCCCTCCCCTGCCCTGATGCCACTATCCTTGAAGTTGTCTGTGTCCCAGCCGACACCAGGGTGCACGCGGTCCACATTGGGTCCACACTGTCCCATCAGAATCATTGCTCACCTGGCACCTGCTTGCAACTCAAAGCCTACATGATATCCCTCACTAGCCTTGTGTGATGCCTTGAACTCAGTCTTTGATACGATATGAAATTGCTCGAGGTGACCTCAAACTAAATTTCCATTGACTGGCCCATCAGAATGTCATTTCATCTTTGTTTTTAAGTGCTGAATAATTTCTAAAACAGTGTTTATTTATCACACTAAAAACTGTTTGCAAACAGAACTCATGAAAGACATTTAGTATTCAATATTTTAACAAAGAATTACCAAGTAAAAGTCACTAGATGATTGCAATACACAAATGCTCCGGATGGCTCTTGACGTGAGTTGGCAACAGCACATGATGAACGTCGAGCTCTGTGATGACCTACTATGCTCACTACTAAAATCAAGCCGAGAAAACTGCAACCAGCGGGGCACTGTCTATACGACCCTGAGCTACCTGCCAGCCTAGTCATCACATGGGAGCCCAAGCATGGGAGAATGAACCCTGGGTGCCCTTCCAAAACTATGGTCAACACGCTCCTAGAAGATAGCGGGGCGGCTAATGTAGATGAACTGAGCACACTGATGAGGGAGAGGGAGGAGTGGAGAGTCCGTCATCGTGCTCGATGCCGGCCCCCTAGGCCTGAGTCGATGTAGTAGTACCAAGTAGTCTCTGTCCTGTATCCGATTATCAAAACATTCCAGGACACCAAGCAGGTTCATTTATCTACATCTGCACCAGATTGACAAGATTAATGGCAGTCAGCTGACCTGCGTATTGTATCTTTATTCCTATTTAGTTAACAAATTACACCCAAGTGTCCTCAGACTCTGGAGCTGGTGTAGATTATACGTGGATATATTCACGTAGATAATCTGGTGTAGATTATCTGTAATTTTACATACGTCCGCTAGTTTGAGGTCATTCTGATACACCTTTTTAATGCTAACTCCAACCTATGACAGAACTCTCTCTCTCAGAATTCCTCAGACATCAATCTCTCTCTCTCAGTGAAGAGTGGTGGGGAGGGGTAGAGCTTGGTTTGCGGTCTCTCATTGACCTGTGAATCCCCCATTTCCCAGTGGAGGAGGTCTGCCAACTGCCATCTCTCTCCATGCGCAGATTCTGACCATCTGGGTAGCCTCCAGCCTGGTGGTATGAACATTCAATTCTCCAATTTCTGGTAATTCCCTCCCCCTCCCCCTTCCTCTATCCCAGGTCCCTCTCTGCCTCTCTCCCCTTTCAACTTTCTGCTTCTTTATCTCTACAGTTCTTTCATGCTTATCCCCTCCCCTCCCCCCTTTATCTTTCCTCTGATTGGTTTTCCACCTGGCGCCTCTTGGCCCTCCCCCCCTCCCCTATCTCTATTACTGGGCTTCGGCCCTCTCTTCCCCCCCATTCCTGATGAAGGGTCTCGGCCCGAAACGTTGGCTACTCTTTTCTCACGGATGCTGCCTGACCTGCTGAGTTCTTCCAGCGTTGTGTACGTATTCTTTGATCCACAGCATCTGCAGTTGTATTTTTGTGCTAGATCAAGCTGGGAAAGGAGCAAATGGGGTTGTTGGGGTGGTGGAGAAGATAGAGGGGAAATGCTGAGAATACTTAAGGGAGGACTCCTCCCTGGCCTGCTGTGCCTAAGCATTTCTGTCCCTCCCTCTTGAACGATGACGTGAGGCATGAGCTTTCACTTATTTATTGGTCCCCACACCCCTGGACTCTCAGACAGGTCGTGGTGTAGGTGCCCATGGACTCTGAGACAGGTCGTGGTGTAGGTGCCCATGGACTCTGAGACAGGTCGTGGTGTAGGTGCCCATGGACTCTGAGACAGGTCGTGGTGTAGGTGCCCATGGATTCTGAGACAGGTCGTGGTGTAAGTGCCCATCGACTCTTAGACAGGTCGTGGTGTAGGTGCCCATGGACTCTGAGACAGGTCGTGGTGTAGGTTCCCATGGACTCTGAGACAGGTCGTGGTGTAGGTGCCCATGGATTCTGAGACAGGTTGCGGTGTAGGTGCCCATGGACTCTGAGACAGGTTGTGGTGTAGGTGCCCATGGACTCTGAGACAGGTCGTGGTGTAGGTGCCCATGGACTCTGAGACAGGTCGTGGTGTAGGTGCCCATGGATTCTGAGACAGGTCGCGGTGTAGGTGCCCATGGACTCTGAGACAGGTCGTGGTGTAGGTGCCCATGGATTCTGAGACAGGTCGCGGTGTAGGTGCCCATGGACTCTGAGACAGGTCGTGGTGTAGGTGCCCATGGATTCTGAGACAGGTCGCGGTGTAGGTGCCCATGGATTCTGAGACAGGTCGTGGTGTAGGTGCCCATGGATTCTGAGACAGGTCGCGGTGTAGGTGCCCATGGACTCTGAGACAGGTCGTGGTGTAGGTGCCCATGGATTCTGAGACAGGTCGCGGTGTAGGTGCCCATGGACTCTGAGACAGGTCGCGGTGTAGGTGCCCATGGATTCTGAGGCAGGTCGTGGTGTAGGTGCCCATGGACTCTGAGACAGGTCGTGGTGTAGGTGCCCATGGATTCTGCGACAGGTCGCGGTGTAGGTGCCCATGGATTCTGAGACAGGCTGCGGTGTAGGTGCCCATGGACTTTGAGACAGGTCGTGGTGTAGGTGCCCATGGACTCTGAGACAGGTCGTGGTGTAGGTGCCCATGGATTCTGAGACAGGTCGCGGTGTAGGTGCCCATGGACTCTGAGACAGGTCGTGGTGTAGGTGCCCATGGATTCTGAGACAGGTTGCGGTGTAGGTGCCCATGGATTCTGAGACAGGTCGTGGTGTAGGTGCCCATGGACTCTGAGACAGGTCGCGGTGTAGGTGCCCATGGACTCTGAGACAGGTCGTGGTGTAGGTGCCCATGGACTCTGAGACAGGTCGTGGTGTAGGTGCCCATGGACTCTGAGATAGGTCGCGGTGTAGGTGCCCATGGATTCTGAGACAGGTCGTGGTGTAGGTGCCCATGGACTCTGAGATAGGTCGCGGTGTAGGTGCCCATGGATTCTGAGACAGGTCGTGGTGTAGGTGCCCATGGACTCTGAGACAGGTCGCGGTGTAGTGCTGATTTCACCTACTCATGAGCTCTTTTCCCCTAGTAGCACTATGAAACTGCATGAAAAGGTAGGCATTTCATCTATGAACTGGTCCACCCTGATATACATTCAGACATTTCTCTCCGAGACCCATGTGAATTGTGTTCTGAGTTCAGGCTGTGTTCCTATCCTATGTGGACCATGGGGTTCAGTGACCATTCAGCACTGTAAGGGAAGTTCATACTTGACGGTGGACTTCTGCTACCAGCTGCCCCTACTTTTAATTTTGCATCTGTTAAACTTGGGGTTTAACATCCATCTCCATCTGACCCTTCACACTTAGCTTCATCCACACCATTATAACATCCCTTTCTATCAGATTCATTTCTGGTAAGATGGCGGCATGCTCGGCTGCAGAGGGCTCTGCAGATCCAGTAAATGCTGCAAAAGTGTGCTTTAAACATTTTTTTTGTGTTTGCAAGACACGTTTAGACATTGTTAAAATAAAATACTGCAAGTTTGGTTCGTTGGCGAGATTGACGGCAGAGGAGCTGTGTGGTGTCAGTTGTAGCACAGACCAGGTCCTCATGTTAGAGCCGCCCAGGGGGAGGAGCTGCCTGCCGGAGGGTGTGTGAGACAGAACAGAGACTATGTGGGCACGTTGAAATCCACACTAGGCTGGGGGCTGAGCCCTGCAGGCTGGCTCTCCTGTTGTTGAGGCATTTGCGGTTCTTAATCAGGCACATGAATATGCAACGAATAGAGGGATATGGACCATGGCAGACAGAAGGGGTTGTTTTAATTAAGTATTATTAACAATTAGATTTGCACATCATGGGCAGAAGTGCCTGTTCCTTTACTGTTCTACACTCAGTGGCCACCTTATTAGGTACCTCCTGTACTCCAAAAATAGCCACTGAGTGCACGATTATGATCTTCTGCTGCCGTAGCCAATCCTCTTCAGGGTTCAACATGTGTGTTCAGAGATGCTCTTCTGCACACCACTGTTGTAACAGAGGTTATATCAGTTACTGTCAGTTTGAACCAATCTGGCCATTCTCCTGATCTCTCTCTCTCACTAACAAGGCATTTTTGTTCACAGAACCACCAGATTTTTTTTTGTTTTTCACATCATTCTTTGTTATCTCTGGTGTCTGTGTGCGTAAAAATCCCAGGAGATCAGTAGTTTCTGAAACTCAAACCACCCTGTCTGGCACCAACAATCATTCCATGTCAAAGTCACATTTCTTCCCCATTTTGATGTTTGGTCTGAACAACAACTGAACCTCTTGAACATGTCTGCATGTTTTCATGCTTTGAGTTGCTGCCACACAATTGACTGATTAGATATTTGCATTAACAAGAAGGTGTATGGATGTACCTAATAAAGAGGTCTCTGACTGTGTGTTCCATGTTCTCCCAATTTAATTCACTCTAACATTACTTGTCCAATAACAACTACTCCCAATTAATTCTCCCTAGTTCCTGCCTAATGTTAATGTAATTTACCCTCCCTTTAGCTACCGCATGGGGTTCCTTCGGCAAGCAAATTCGCCTCCCCATCTCTCTATATCACTGATGAAGGGTCTCGGCCTGAAACGTCGACAGTGCTTCTCCTTATGGATGCTGCCTGGCCTGCTGTGTTCCACCAGCATTTTGTGTGTGTTGTTTGGATTTCCAGCATCTGCAGATTTCCTCGTGTTTGCTCTCTATATCACTATTCAAATGCAAAGTTGCGTTGGCATTGAAAAGGTATTTTGCTGTAGAGGAGCCCTGTTCCTTTCAATGAAAGCTGTTATCTGTTCACAGCTGTTGCTCTCAGAGGGCTGGCTGTTTTGTGTAATTCTGTGTAGATTGCATAGATTGGATTTGACATTTTCTCTCTCTCCCTCAATTGACCCCAATCTTGTAGCTGGAAATGATCTGTTTTTGCAGTGTATGTTGGTTGAGGTATAATTTATCCCAAGTCATTACAGCAATGAGCTTGCAAATCAATAACATGGCAATGCAGAAAACAGGCTTCCTACTAGTACTGCCACAGGCTTCTATTCCTTAGCACAATTACTAGCCTCTTACTGTTACTTAATCCTGATTAACCCTCACAACATCAAATGAATTTGCAGTTCTTGCTGATGGTTTGCATTGTTGTAGGTGTTTGGATGTAGCTGCAAATCCAGATCTGGGGTGAAGCATCTCAAACTCTGCTCTATGTTAGTCCTTCCTCTACAATCTGTCCCTTGTTAACTGCTGACATATGCTTGGATCCTCAGCTATGCTCTGCTCTTTAGATATGTCTATATCTTACCTGTTGTCTCTATGTCTCCTGCCATGTCAAGTCCACAAATTTCCTCTATCTTTGCACATTCAGTTCCTGTGCATATATACCCATGGTCTGTAGGTATCCACAGCAGGTGCATTCATTGCATTTCTGCTATGTAAGGCATGGAAAAATACGGCCTCAGTATGGATAAATGGGATTAGCGTAAATAGACACCATGGACTGAAAAGCCATGACTGTATGACTACTCTCTGTGTATATTCACTGTCCGGGCCTATGCAGCAGTTTGTGCATATCCAATATCTGTGCTTGTGCATCACCCCTGCTTGTACACTGTCTGTGGATATTCACTTTATGAAATAGATTAGCCCATTAGAAACTATCTGTGCACATATGTATTGTACTTAGCATGCTATTGGTGTGTGTCTAACCGTTTGTATGTATCCAACTGTCTGTGCTATACCTTTATGTCCCTGCCTCTCTGTGTCCACTACCTGCTTTTTGTGCATGTCTGTCTGAATCCTGCTACCTATGTTTTCCTTCTGTCCAATTTCTGCTGTTCCTGTGTACCCAGCTGTCCATATCTCACTGCCTGTCTGTCCGTCCATACCAACCTACTTACACCTGTTCCGCAGTCTGCCCTCTGACTGCTCCAAATGTCTGTCTGCTGCCTGTCACCTGGTCCTTGCTTGATGCCTGACCCTTGTCTGCTGTTTTAACCTCTCTCTCCTGTCTAATGCAGCCTGTTATCTGTCGCTCTATCCAATCTAAACTTTCATGTCTGCTTTCCTATCTGACCGTTAGCTTTTTGTTAAGCTTTCCTGTTTGACCCCAGCCCTAACTGGTTTGCTGTACCCCTACTCTTCTTATTCAATCCAGTTGTTCTTTCAGGACTTTTACAATTGATGGATGGCGCTAGGCTGGTTCCAGATTTAGTGGATCATAGGACACTTCGGTGAAGCCTGTGAATATATTACTGAAGTAGAGAGGGCTCTTGAGGTGTACAAAGGTTGGCATCACCTCTGGGCTTAAAGCAATCTGGGATTTGTTTCCCAGACCATCTGTTTCTTGTGAATTAATTGCTCTGATCTGCGTTTTGTCAGATGTTGTGCCGTCGCTGTGTGAAGCAACAAGGCTAAGTTGCTGCTTGGACCTTTTCAAAATGGGTTAAGCTATTTCTAATTTTAACAGAGATTTGGGGATATTATACTAATGGACATAAAGACCATCCCCATTGGATCTAACTCAGCAGCAATTTCTAAAATACAGGATGTATTTCAGTAAAGTTGATGCCGAAATGATGCAAGTTAGGAGATATATGGCTTTTTTTTTAAAGGTTGATCATCTGTCCTTGCTTGGAAAGGTGCTACAGGTCTGCCTTAAGAACATTACCTAAAATAATTACTGTGAGTGGGCAACATCAGAACTTTGTCTCCACTTATTAGATCTGCAGAAGGGAGGCTATCCAACAGATCCACTGACATTTCACACTAAACCCATGAATACTGTAAACTAGTTTTGTGATACAGCTCCTAATGTGCATCAGGACCATGAGGAAGAACGTGGGGAAGCATCTGAGATGGGCTAGCGAGAAGTGAGTATAGGTCTGGAGTAGTGGAGCTGCAGGCAAATTGTTGTCAATGAATAGTGCTGATTCAAGTGTGTGTCAAGATGCTGCTCAAAAGTTCTGGGAGTCTCTGCTTTACCATCTCCTTCGTCAGTGTATTCGAGATTCCAAGCATCACTGGGGGCATGAGGGATGGGAATATCTACTTGAGATCCCCTCTACACCTCCAAACTTTTTCCTTAAATCCATGCTTTCTTGTTTTACACACATTTGCCAGGGACAAAACATTCTTCTTTTCTGTGGCCTTCATAATTTTATAGTTTACAATCAGGGCTCCATTGTCCTTCTCTCACTATCAATCACACCACACTCATTGATGATCTAAATTACCTCCTCAAAAACTTCAATCAATTTAGTCAACAGCAACTTCCCAAGATGGAGCACACTGACTAACCCGATTCATCTCTGCCTTTCCAATGCAGATTAATCTTGTCCTGCAGATTATTTTTCAACTATTTCCTTTTCACTGATGTTAGACTCGGCAGCATGTAAGTACCTGGTTGACCCTTGCTGCCTTTCATGAATTAAGTTTACCACATTCATGTCCTCCGGTCATTTGGCACTGCATCTGTGTCCAATGAAATTTTAAACATTTGTCCGAGCTTCAGGAGTCTCACTGCTTCCCTTCTGCCGCAGCTTGGGATACAGTGAATCAGGCATTGGAACTTGCTTACCACTTAGCCAGCAGGATATCTTTTACCTTATTCGTTTCGATGGCAATTGTTCTAAAAATCCCCCAACCCTTCCTTGAGTTCCCTAGCTTCATTGCCTTCTCTGCAATGAACAGAGATTCAAAGTATTCATTTAACACCTCACCTACATCTTAAGCTCCAAGCAGAAAATGCCATTTTGGTTTCCAGTAGCAGTTTCTATTTTTCTGATTACCATTTGTCATTAATATACATGTATGTTGTACGGTTTTATTTGATTTGCCTGTTAGTGTTATCCTTTGCCCCCTTAGTCTACCTAATGACATTTATACACACGCTCTCAAACATTCTTTGCTCCTATATAACATGTCCTGTGTTTAATTATCTAATCCTGCTGTAAGCTACCCTCTCTTTTAAACTTGATATGTCTAGTTGTTGGAAATCTTTAAATTCGTTTTTCTTCATTTTCACTTGAATGGGAATTCTTGCCAGTTTGTTCTTGAATGTCTCTCACTGGTTGCCTTGAAGTAGTTTCTCCCACTCCACTTTTGCCAGAAGTTCAGTTTTCCCTCAGGATATAAGTTCCTAATCTTCCCTTGTGCTTCTGCATGTGGCATCAAAATGCAGAATTATGGCCACTATTTCCCTCTGCCACTCCCTCCAATTGTCTCTCTACATTCACTAAAATTAGGCCCAGTATTGCCCCTTTTCTGGCAGGACAATCTAAGGAATGCTCAAAATCAATGCTGGATGCACTTTAAAAAAGCCCATCCCCTAAAGCATTTCACACTAATATAATCCAGAGAGTAATGGGGAAATTGGAAGCCATAAACACAACTTTGCACCATAGACACATTCCTGATATTGCTTTCGGTCAGTGATATTGGCTTAATAACAAACCCCTCATCCATTTTGTGAGCCAGGAGATAGCTGTCAGCCCTAAGAGACTAGGAAATGGGAACAAATCAGTCAACCAGCCACAAGATCAATGTCAGAGGGAGACAAAAACAACATATGGTAGAAATCTATCAGGCAGAATCTTTGGAAAGAGAAGCAGAGTCAACCTTTCAGGGCTAAGGCCCTTCAAGTGGACTAAGAAAGAACTGGAAAGAGGCTAAATGTTTCTTTTCTGCTGCAGAGACATGGGAGGGGGATGTCTAGAATAAAGGGAAAATCTGACAGGCCGAGACTAAATGAGTCAGTGGCAGTTAGAAGCAGATCAATACAGCACAGAGGTGGGCCTTTTGGCCTATGTCATGCCAGAATAACTAAACTAGGAATTAAATGTATAATTAAAATAATCGCATCTGCCTACACAATTATCATATCCCTCCTATCTCTGCATATTCACATGCCTATCTAAGAACTTCTTAAGCACTTATTTCATATTTGCCTCCACTACCAGCCCTGGTAGCACATTCCAGGCACTCACTACTCTATGTAAACAATAAGAACTTGCCCAGCACATCTCCTTTGAACTTACCCCTTCTCACCTTAAATGTATGTCCTCTAGAAATCAATATTTTAACACTGGGGGAAAAAATAATGGCTCTCTACTCTATCTTTTTTCATAAACCTCTATCAGATCTCTACTCAGCTTCTGTTGCTCCAGAGAAAATAACCCAAATATGTCCAAACTCTGCTTGTAGTACATGCCCTATGGTCTGGTCAGCATCCTGGTAAACCTCTTCTGCAACTTCTATTGCCACCACATCCTTCTGGTCATAGGGTGACCAGACTGAATGCAATACTCTAGATGTGGCCTAGGCGGAGTTTTATAAAGCTGCAATGTAAATTCATGACTTTTGAACTCAGTGTCCAACTAAAAAAGGCAAACATGCCATATGCCTTTACCCTTGTTTATTTGTCTATGCTAACAGCAAAGCTCTGGGATAGGCCCAGCAAGCCAGGCTATGTTAATGGGGAAAGGTGCCATAAGCTGAGCCAAGGTGAGAAAATGATAGTTTTACCACCAAAGCATTCAAATCCAAACACAAAGAAAGGTCTTCCATCAGGTTAGCAGAGTTGGCAGTGTGTGTCACCTGGGCACTGTGCCAATATCTTCATCATCAACATTATGTACCAAGTCAGTTGACATAGGTGATCATGGCCTTTACCATGATGGTTCTTGGCAAAGTTTTCTGCGGAAGTGGTTTGCCATTGCCTTCTTCTAGGCAGTGTCTTTACACGATGGGTGACCCCAGCCATTATCAATACTCTTCAGAGGTTGTCTGCCTGGCGTCAGTGGTTGCACAACCAGGACTTGTGATATGCACCAGCTGCTCATATGACCATCCACCACTTGCTCCCATGGCTTCACGTGAACCTGATTGGGGGCTAAGTAGGTGCTACACCTTGCCTAAGGTGACCAGCAGGCTAGCAGAGAGAAGGAGAAACTTACACCTGCTTTGGTAGAGATGTATCTCCACCCCACCATCCACATCTCGTCAATATCAGGATGTGAGAAATGGTGACTGGGAGCTTGCCCCTCTGCCAATGCCCTGGGGGATGTTTGTCAGATGGCCAAACCAGCATGTTGCTATCAGACTGCAAATTTACAGTTTGAATCTGCTCAGTCATATCCCGAGACTTCTACAGGGTCTCAGTGCCCTTCCACCAGCCACTGGGGTGAAGATTGCGTGAGAGCAACAAGGACAACATGGATGTGCACAAGACAGGCATGAAGGGTGCTTGCCTGCAGACCCATGCTTCACTTTGGACGTGCTCTATTATGGCGGTGGATGCTGCAAAGGTTGGCTGGTGGCCTATGGAAAGCTGTTGGACAATGGGGAATAAGTGAATCTTTGACATTCTCTATCCAGGATTGGTAGAGTAAATTGGATTGGAGACTGGGATAAGGCAGTGGAGATGAGAGAGAGAGAGTTTGGAAGGTGTAGAAATGCAAGAGTGCGAGACATGCAAAGAGATGTGACACATTGCTCTCCACCAGTTGGGTAATGGCTGAATCACCTCGTCCATTTTCTGTTCATTTACAGTTGAATGAGTTTCTCACAGATGACCAAACAGCAAGTGATTTCCTAGCTTGCCCCTTGCCTTTCAATTCTTCTTCCTCTCTCTCTCTTTCATCCTCTCTCAGCACTTTCCTCCTGCTACTCTGCAGCACTTCGAGCTGTGCAAAGTACGCAGATTATCATCAGGGTTAGATTTGTTATCACTGACATATCTTGTGGGATTTGTTATGTTGCGGCAGCAGAACAGCGCAAGACAAAAAATTATTATCAATTACAATAAGAAATAAATAGTGCAAAAGAGGAGTAGAGATTTTCAAAATTCTGATGGCAGAGGGGAAGAAGTGGTTCCTAAAACACTGAGTATGGGTCCAGTCTCTTCAGTAGAGGGTATGCCCCATGAGATGAGGGTCCTTAATGATGATGCTGCCTTCTTGAGGCACCGTCTTTTGAGATGTCCTCCATGGTGAGGAGGGTTGTGCCCGTGATGAAGCTGCCTGAGTCTTTGACCCTCTCCAGCCTCTTTTGATTCTCTGCATTAGAGCCTCCATACTAGGTTCTCCATGGTACATCTGTAGAAATTTGCTGGCATAGGATTAAGGAGGGATAAGAAATGTTTATTAGATAGTTATAAGGCTTTTTTTGTTTTGTCGAAAAGTAGTGGATGCTTGGAATTCACTGCTTGGGGAGGTGGTGGAAGTAGATATGATAACAATGTTTAAGAGGCATTTATACAAATAGATAAACAGACTGTGGTTGAGGGATATAGTCCATGTGCAGGCTGGTGGGATTAATTAAAATTGGTATCAATCGTCACTAAAGGCATTGTGAGACAAAGAGCCTGTTCCTATGCACGTCTACAGATTACAGAACCTGCTGTCTCCATCACCGGTAGCCATGGCCGTCCAACTCAGTGCAATCTCCAACTCAGACCTTGACCGACAGCACCTCACCATTTGGACTTTACACACTGCCATTGGAACTACAAACTCCCCTTCCCAGACCACCACTCTGCAGTCCCATGTCCCTCAGGCCCCACCATCAGCTCGTCGGTCCTTGGAAACTCCATCTTCCTCCCACCCCACCTTCCCTGAAAACCCCCACCCTCCCTTCTCCTCAGACGCTACCAACCCTCCTTCTTCCCCCTCTGATCCCAGCTCTCATCCATTCCAGGCTCACAATTCCCTTCAAACTTCCCCTTTCTAAGGCGGAAAGATCTGTCCCCAGTAAGGGCTTCACCTTTGGCCCCCCTGTGCCTAAATCTTAGTGAATTCTGTGCCCACCATAATGCTGAGATCTTCTTCTGCCCCCTCTGTCTCCGTGCCTACTTCTTTGGCAAGGACTCTCCACCCCATACCAATGACCCCTTCTCCCATCCAACCCTCCTCCTCTTCCTGGACACCCGCTCTGGTGTTCTGCCTGCTCTGGACCTTTTCATTGCCAACTGCTGATGAGACATCAACCGTCTCGACTTTGCCACTCCTCTCTCCAATTCCAACCTCAGCCCTTCTGAACGCTCTGCTCTCCACTCCATCTGTACTAATCCTAACCTCACCATCAAACCCGCAGATAAGGGTGGTGCTGTAGTAGTCTAGCGTACTGACCTCTACCTTGCTGAGGCCAGGCGACAACCTCACTCTTACTTACTCCTTGAACAGGACCCCGCTAAGGAGCACCAGGCTATTGTCTCCCACACCATCACTGACCTTATTAACTCTGGGGATCTCCCATCCACTGCCACCAACTTCATAGTTCCCACACCTCTTATTTCTACCTCCTACCCAAGATCCACATACCTGCTTGTCCAGGTAGGCCCAGTGTTTCTGCTTGTTCTTGCCCCACCAAATTTATATCTACATACCTCAAGTTTGTTTAACCCCTCAGATCATTCCCTTCCTACCTGCATCTGTGACCCTTCA
The DNA here is from genome assembly GCF_048418815.1 of Hemitrygon akajei. NCBI lineage: Eukaryota > Metazoa > Chordata > Chondrichthyes > Myliobatiformes > Dasyatidae > Hemitrygon > Hemitrygon akajei. Next base: position 88,187,967 of record NC_133135.1, on the reverse strand, counting down.
CACACTCTGGATCTTTTCAATGACTTCAAGTTTCCTGGCCCAGTTCACCTCAATTTCACCATGGATGTCCAGTTCTATACACCTCCATCTCCCAGGATGGTCTTAAAGCTCCCCACTTCTTTCTAGACAACAGACTCAACCTGCTCCTCTCCACCACCACTCTCTTCCGTCTGACGGAATTTGTCCTCACTGTCAATAATTTCTCCTTCAGCTCCTTCCACTTCCTTCAAACCCAAGGTGTAACCATGGGCACTTGCATGGGTCCCAGCTATGTTGAATTTGTAGAACAGTCCATGTTCCAAGCTTCACTGGTAACAGTCCTCAAGTTTCTCTATGCTACATCAACGACTGCATTGGTGCTGCTTCCTGCACCCATGCTGAACTCATCAACTTTGCCTCCAATTTCCACCCGGTCCTGAAATTTACCTGGTTATTTCCTTCCCTTTCTCGATCTCTCTGTCTCTACTTCTGGAGACAGCTTATCCACTTATATCTTTTATTAACCCACTGATTCTCACAGCTATCTGGACTATACTTCGTCCCAGCCTGTCAATTGTAAAAATGCTATCCCCTTCTCTCATTTCTTCTGTCTCTGTCACATCTCCTCTCAGGATGAGGCTTTTCATTTCAGAACTAATGAGATGCCCTCAGTTTTCAAAGAAAGGGGATTTCCTTCCTCCACCATCAATGCTGCCCTCACCTGCCTCACCCCGTCCACCTGCCATCCCACCATCACCACTAAGAAATCCTTCCCTCCCCCTACACTCCCACTTTCTGCAAGGACCACTCCCTCCATGACACCCTTGTCCATTCATCCCTCCCCACCGATATCCCTCCTGGCACTTACCCTTGCAAGCAGAACTGGTGCTACACATGCCCCTCCATCTCCTCCCTCAGTACCATTCAAACCCCAAACAGTCCTTCCAGGTGAGGCATCACTTCACCTGTGAGTCTTTTGGGGTCATCTACTGTACCTGGTGTGACTTCCTGTATATCAGTGAGACCTGCTGTAGATTGGGAAACCACCAGAAAAAGCGGGAACTCCCGGTGGCCACCTATTTCAATTCCACTTCCCATTCCCATTCCAACATGTCAATCCATGACCTTCTCTATTGTGTGATGAGGCCACACTCAGGTTAGAAGAGCAACACCTTGTATTCTGTCTGGGTAGCTTCCAACCTGATGCCATGAACATTGATTTTTCAAACTTCAAGTAACTGCCTCTTCCCTCCTTCACCATTCCCATTTTCCTCTCCCACCTTACCTACCTACCTGCCCACCACCTCCCTCTGGTGCTCCTCCCCCTTCCCATTCTTCCATGGTCTCTTACCCTCTCCTGTCAGGTTGCCCCTTTTCCAGCCCTTTATCTCTTTCACCAATTAACTTCCCAGCTCTTCACTTTGCCTCTCCCCCTCTCCTGGTTTCACCCACCTTCTGATTCTGACCTCATCTTTTTCCCCAGCCCTGATGAAGGGTCCCAGCCTGAAGCATCGACTGTTTACTCTTTTCTATAGTTGCTGCCTGGCCTACTGAGTTCTTCCAGCATTTTGTGTGTGTTGCTTCTATATTCTACGTTCCATCTGCTCAATATTCCAATGGTTCATGTAAAGTAAGCACTTTGGGTTCTTTATTTAGTAACTTGCATAGTGTGCAGTGTACTACGTGGGAAATCTGTGTGAAAATCTCAGCAGGCCTGACCTGCTGAGTATTTACAGCACTTTCTATTATTATTATTATGGCAAATCTGTCATGTTTATTGGAAGTTCTCAATGAATAAGCAGCCTTTTAACAGTTGGTAGCTTGGTAGTCTACTGCATGTTAAATATTATGTACTGTGTCTCAGGAACTCCTTTTTGGCAGTATCCGCTGCTTGAGGCAGTGGCTGAGAAGCTGTCCAATAATGCAAATCGCAAACAACCACTCAGATGCACAAAGACAACACTGCTTTCACATTTTGAAATAAAGTGTAACCCTGCATCACAGCAGTTCGTATAATGGAAAATCACCCGTGTGGAATTCACAAGTCTCTACCAAAAGTATAGGATATGGTAGAAGAATTATCGTGTCAATTTTTATTTTATTTTTAACAATTTCTTGATGCATATCAAGAAATGCTGGAATGGTTTCATGACCCACTTGTAATGCACTTGGCGGATGTGATCTGCAGATTTGGTAGACTGTTCATTGGCTCTTCTGGATTCTTGACTCTGTCCTCCAGTTAATAATTGCCTTGTGTGCTCAGTGAAGTCCTTCCATTATTCTGCTTCATAGTTCTTTGGTTACACCCATGAAAACAGCAAGTGGGAATATTCTGACTGGCTGCCGGTTACCAGTGGAGTTCCACAGGGGTTGGTGTTGGGACCGCTGCTTTTTACAATGTATGTCAATGATTTGAACTATGGGATTAATGGATTTGTGAGGGCCTGGAGAGAGGCTTAGTTTAGGGGAATGGGCAAAAACGCGGCAAATGAAATGCAATGTTGGAAAGTGTATGCTCATGCACTTTGGTGGAAAAAATAAACAGGCAGACTATTATTTAGATGGGGAAAGAATTCAAAATGCAGAAATGCAAAGGGACTTGGGAGTCCTTGTGCAGGTTACCCTAAAGGTTAACCTCCAGGTTGAGTCAGTGGTGAAGAAGGCGAATGCAATGTTGGCATTCATTTCTCGAGGTATAGAATATAAGAGCAGGGATGTAATGTTGAGGCTCTATAAGGCACTCGTGAGACCACACTGTGCCTTATACGCAATTTTGGGCTCCTTATTTTAGAAAGGATATACTGACATTGGAGAGGGTTCAGAGAAGGTTCACAAGAATGATTCCAGGAATGAAAGGGTTACCGTATGAGGAACATCTGGCAGCTCTTGGACTGTATTCCCTGGAGTTCAGAAGAATGAGGGAGGATCTCTTTGAAACATTCTGAATGTTAAAAGGCCTGAACAGATCAGATATGGCAAAGTTATTTCCAGTAGTAGGGGATTCTAGGTCAAGGGGGCATGACTTCACAATTAAAGGACATCCAGTTAGAACAGAGATGCAGAGAAATTACTATAGTCAGAGAGTGGTAAATCTGTGGAATTTGTTGCCACGAGTGGCTGTGGAGGCCATGTCATTGGGTGTATTTAAGACAGAGATAGATAGGTTCTTGATTAGCCAGGGCATCAAAGGGCATGGGGAGAAGGCAGGGGAGTGTGGATGACCGGAAGAATTGGAACAGCCCATGAATAAATGGCAAAGCAGACTCAATGGACTGAATGGCCTACTTCTGTTCCTACATCATATGGTCTTGTATAATCGCATTTGATAAGCCTGATCGTGAGCAATTTGAAACATCTGTCACAGGAAGACTTTGTATCAACTGCCTTCACGTGACATGATAAGGACTGATATTCTTTTCTGGCCATGGTAAGTGATGTGTTTAATTATTACTCTGCATAACTGGAGGCCTCATGAGCTTCATTGCAAGGCTTCATTAACAGAGGTTGTGTAACTTCTACTGCTTTTTTTTCACCACCACAGTCCGTCCCTCTTGAGCAGCCTTTGCAAAGTCTGTGGGCGGGTTGGCATGATATTGGACCAAGCCAAGGAAAAATCTCAGTTTAGTGACATTCTTGGTTTATTGAGGCTTAAGAATGGCTTCAGCATCCTTTGTCCAGTTGTAGACAATTTCACTATTCTTTGGGCCAAATACACAATCTCTTGCTTAAAGAAAAAAAACCTCTGGTTTTCTGAAGACTAATAATGTACTTGTAAGTCTCCTGAGACTTTTAAGTGCTTGGGTAGATTTCTCTTTAGTGGTGATTGCAATGAAATCAATATCCCAGTTGCATTCAGTTTGCTGAACATCCTATCCAATGTGACTTCAAATACTTCGGGCAATGGGTTCATACTGTAAGACAACTGGGTATATGAAAGAAACACAAACATGAGATGTTGAGGGTCTTGAAAGGGTGAATGTGGGGAGCATGTTTCCTGTTGTGGGAGAAGCTAGGAGCAGGGCTTGCTGATTTAAAATAAAATTGGGGCATCAACTATTTAAGATGGAGATGAGGCAATTTATTTTCTCTCTCAGGAGATGAGTTTTTGGAACTTTCTTCCATGAGGTGTGGTAGAAGGAGATGCGTTGAATATTTTAGAGGCAGTGGTAGATAAATTCTTAACAAGTGAGGGGGTGTAAGGTTACCTTGCATGAACAAGAAAGCAGAGTTGAAGTTGCCATCAGATCAGTCATGATCTTATGAAATGGGAGAGCAGGTTTGAGGTGTTGTGTGGCCTGCTCTGGCTCCTAACCTGTTTGTTTGTAAGTAGTCTTTTCAAGAGTATTGATTATTATTTGATGTTGGCTTTCTTTATCCACGTGTACTTCTTTCAAACTTGTTTAACTTTTCCTCTACTTCATCCTGTGAATGTATTGCACAAATTCAGTATAACTGCACTCAAATGGTTTCACTAAAACTATTACGTGTCTAATATGAATCTTCAAACATCTGTGAGTTACTCTTGGAGCACATGTAGTGGTGAAACAAACATTTTGAATATTTCTTTCAATCTTCCTTTTGTTCTTTGAATCAGTCTTTCCCTAAGGGTTGGTCACTCTATCTGGTCAGCTGCTGGAACTTCGACCACATCACAATTCCTCAGGTTTTCAGTGTCTTTGAGTGAGTATTCAAGTTCAACATGCTTTTTGCTCATGGCACTTTGCTGAACTATTTAATATTCATGTGCCAAAGAGTCAGCTGTGTTTTTGTTCTCCTCGGTAATAGACTGAAAGTCTTTATTAACTCCGAATAATTCAGCAGGGAAATGGGTCCTTTGACTTAAACATTCATACTGACCGAGATGCCAACCTGAGCTAGTCCCAATAGCCTGTATTTGGTCCATATCCCTCTAAATCTTACCTATCCATGTACAGTGTCTAAATGTCTTTTAAACATTGCAATTGTTTCAGCCTCTATGACTTCCATTGGCAGCTCATTCCATATGCTCTATCTATCTATCTATCTATACCCATCGTCCTCTGTGTGGAAACGTCGCCCCCTCTGGTCCCCTTTAAATCTTTCGCTTCTTACCTTAAATCTTTGCCCCTTAGATTGAGGCTCCCTTACTTTGGCAAAAGACAGTGACCATCCACCTTATTTAAAAAAATTTATTTTATCGAAATACAGTGTGGAGTAGGCTGTTCCAGCCACCCAGCAATCCCCCGATTTCAACCTGAACCTAATCACAGGCCAATTTACATTGACCAATTAACCTATCAACCAGAAAGTCTTTGGACTGTGGAAGGAAACCTATCCAGTCATGGGGACAATGTACAAATTCCTTCCAGATAGCCATGGGAATTGAACCCAGATCACTGGTACTGTAAAGCATTGTGCTAACAACTATGCTACCGTGCCACCCTTGTGATTTTATAAGCCTCTATAAGGTCATCCTTTGCCTCTGATGCTCCAGGAAGAAAGTCCAAGCCTATTCATCCTCCCCTTATAACCCAAGCCCTCTAGTCTCAGTAACATATTGATAAATCTGTTTGGTTTAGTGACATCCTTCCCATAGCGGGGTGACCAGAACAAAACACAGTATTCCAAATGGGGCCTTACTGAACTGCTTAGCAAAAATTACTTGAATTAATTTTGAAGTCATTGCTTTTCCCATTGTTGCTAGTAACAAGGCATATTTTGTTTCAAATTTACCCTTCAGCATTGGTCTGATATAAGCCTCTTCTTTCTAACATCCTGTTGTCAGCATTTCCTTTCCTCTGACAAATCACTTGGCTGATATTATTTAATACCCGCCCTTGAGTATTGTGTGCCTGTTTAAAATTAAAGTGTTTTCCTGTTCTAAACTGGCATGTCCTTTGTGATTGTTCTCCATCATATTCCTTTCTGCATCACTCTTAATTACATGACCTGGGCTTAATGACCAGCGTCAACCTTGTCTCCACAATCTGCTCTTTCACCATAATGTACCACTGCTCTACAATGGATAAATTCTTAGGAGTTTTTGGAGGCATTTCCATTGATGTGGGAGATCAAACTCTATCTCATGCTGTTAATAACTTGATGTGTATCTAATCATTTGAAAGCACACACACTTGTCCTACAGGAAAAGTTCAAAGTTTAAAGCCAATTTAATAGAAATATTAAGTTTCTAAGTAGATATATGTCAGTACACAAATACAACCCTGAGATTCATTTTCTTGCAGGCATACTCAATAGATCCATAATAAGATGTCTCAGGATTAATGGTTCACTACTATCTAATCATTGATGTGGCCTTTGGTTTCTGCTCCTGAATTTGAAGCTGTCAATACTTTCTGAAGAACGAGGGTGAACATTAAAGAAAATTACACATATCAAAATTTAAAATAAAAACAGCAAAAGCTGAAAGCACTTCAGGCAGCATCTGAGGGAAACAGCAGTCTTATTGTTCCAGGTCAGTTTCTCTTCTCATAGATGTTTTTTTTTCTGTGTTTTTCACATAGTTCAGTGCAGTTTTTGTACTGTGTCATGTAGCACCATGGTCCTAAAAAATGTCTCGTTCTTACTGTGTACTGTACCAGCAGTTATGGTCGAAATGACGATAAAAAGTGACTTGAATTGACTTGAGAGTCACATGAACTGCTGAGTATTTCTAGAATTTAATGTTTATCTTAGACCTCAGTAGGAGGTTTTGTATCGTGTCAAGTGGCCAGGGAAAGAGCTCACATATGCCAGTCTACTACTTTTTACAAAGATGTAGCTGTGATTCCAGCCTTCCTGTTTGCTTCTGTATTGTGGGCTGTGCATGATGTGGAGGAGGCAGCACCAATTATATCTTTGCAAGATCCTCCAAGTTCACTGGCTGAGTGACTGAAGGTGAATACTTTTTTGCCTTGCCATAAAGCAGAAGTAAAACCCTATTTCCTTTCAGTTAGCTCCAACAGGCATCTGGTCACTTGCATGCCCAGCACCAGATACTTTATTGCAAACTCTGTCTTGGACAGAGATTATTGATTGGCCTGGGAAATCATTCAAGGATCTTCTCAAAGCCTCCTTTAAAATAGTATAATATCCCCCCTGACTCTGAGAAACTCCTGGTCCAAAGTTGACAGATGCATTTGGTTTGGCACTGAGATCTGTATATTGGGAGCACATGGAAACTCAGTATGAATGACATTGGGAGGGTGCTGCCTAACAAGCTACTGGCCTACCTGTCAAATTCCCACATTGGCCTCGTTGCCACCTTGGGATCCATAGAACTAGACCAGAAATATGTCACCCTTAACTCTAAGAGACTGCCCAGGAGACAGAATGGGGATTACTCCTTCTGGTAAAATGGTAGCATGCACAGACGCACCAGCTTCTACAAGGATAAACAAAGGTGTGATTGTCTTTTTTTAAAAATTTATTTTTATGATTGCAAGAGCCTGCTGCTCATTAAGAACTTCAAGTACTGCAGGTCTATCCATCAGTGTTGGCAGAGAAACTGAAGGAGCTGGAATTGGTGCAGACTGTGATGCTGCCAGTGACAGAGGGGCATCAGTTCACAAAGAAGGTGTGCAGTTTAGCAGTGAATGATCATCTTAGTTGCTTTTTTGTGATCACAAGACCCTAATGGACACTGGTGGTGTGGAATGTTGCAAGTCCAGTTCATTGGTTTATTAGTGAACAGCGGAGGATCTGCACGGCTTCAGTCACAGTGAGGACTAGGCTTCAAGGTGCGGAGTCATCTGTTTGCAGCCACCCAGGGGGAGGCGTCAGAGTCGGGAGCTTCACTGGTGTGCAGGGGTGGTTTGGAGTGGTGTTCATGCTGGAGTGGGTGCTGCCCCCAGTGTTTGCTTGGCAGTAGTCAAGCTGCATAGTGTTCGATTCCAGACAGCTGCAACATTCATGGAGTCAGGGACCTCGTCTATATTTTTAGTGATATTTTATATGTGCTTGCTATCTTCTATGTGCCTTGTGCTGTGTGTGATTGTTTTGCACCTTGTCCCCAGAGGAACGCTGTTTTGTTTGGCTGTACACATGCTGAATGTGTGGTTGAATGACAATTAAACTTGTGCTCTCCATTTTCTCTTGCATGCCTAGCTTTTTGAAGGAATGGATTTCTCTGCTTTCAGTCCCGGAGCTGCCACTCCCACACAGCGATGTGTGTGCAGGCAGTGGAGCCCTGCAAAGCTATAGGTTCAACACATTTACACTAATTACATCAATCCTATTTTCTGCTCAGCCAGATTCTAGCATACACATACACACTAGGTGCAATTTGCCACGGCCAGTGAACTCACTAACTCTGATGTTGGGGGAAACTTTGCAAACCAGAGAAAATGCACACCATCCCAGTGGGAGCATGCCAACTCCACACTGACAGTGGCTAAATTCAGATTAAAGGCAGTTGTAAGACAGTGACTTGCCTCTGTGCTTCTCAGAACCTTCTTCTGCTGTGTTCACACCTTATTCATTTTGTACATGTGTGCATCAGGAAGGTCTCCTAATGTAAACACGTACACAACCAACTAGTTGTGCCAGACCCTTAAGGTTGGGACTAAACCCATCAACATCTTTTACTTAGGCTTGATTAATTCGATAAAGTACCAAGCTTTCAGTGTTATAGCAGCAGCCAATAGTAATCGATTAACAATTAACCTGAAAGTGGTTGTTGATCTGTTTAAATGAGCAGGTAAATGCTATTCCTACCAATTGATATGTGATTATTTCCCAAGCCTAATAGAAGGGGTAAATTGGAGTGTGGAGCTCCAAAATGGAAAGGTTTGTGTAGTTGTATGGGTACAGATATGCGTGTGATGTGAGAGTATGACTTTTGTGTGTGGTGCAGTGTTTTTGCAATGTGTGTATGCACAAGGTGTATTGTGGATGTGGTGTATGAGTGCATGCGACAGGGGCGGTGTGTGTTGTGTGTGATGTTTCATTTACGTTGTGTAGTGTGATGAGGGTGTGGTATGTAATGAGGAGAGTAAGGTGTATACTTCAGTAGGTACAGTTGGTACCCAATAAAGTGGCTACCGAGTGTACATTTGTGCTCTCCTGCTGCTGTAGCCCATCCACTTTAAGGTTTGTTGTTTGGAAATGCTGTTCTGAACGTCACTGTTGTATCGTGTGGTTATTTGAGTCATGTTACCTTCCTGTCTGCTTGAACCAGTCTGGCCATTCTCCTCTGACCTCTCTCATTAACAGGGCTTTTCACCCACAATACTGCAGCTCACTAGATTTATTTTTTGCTTTTCACACCATTATCTATAAACTCTAGAGACTTGTGTGTGAAAATCCCAGGAGATCAGCTGTTTCTGAGATACCTCACCTGGCACCAACAATCATTCCACAATCAAAGTGACTTGGATCACATTTCTTGCCCGTTCTGATACTTATACAATATCTGAATCTCTTGACCGTGTCTGCATGCTTTTAGGCTCTGACTTGCTGTCATGTAATTGGCTGATTAGATATTTGCATTAGCAAGCAGGTGTACTTAATGAGTGTACGTGCTTATGGATTGCAGTGTGTGATGTTGTGTGCATGTATGTGTGGAATGCATGATTTTTGCATGTGTGCATGAGAATGTATGCATGATATAGGACAGTGGTCCCCAACCACCGGGCCGCGGACTGGTACCAGGCTGCAAAGCTTGTGCTACCGGGCTGTGAGGAAATGATATGATTTGGCGATATGAAATAATATGAGTCAGCTGCACCTTTCCTCATTCCCTGTCACGCCCACTGTTGAACTTGAACCCACGCGAGGTCATCAGTTGCCTAAATACAGTGATACCCTCGCGCTAGGGATCACTGGTTAGCCTCTGGTAACCGGCCGCCTCGCGCGGCCAGTGAGAAGTGCCATTACAACTGGCCTGGAGCGCGGACAGACAAGCGCTGCCTCTAAACCTGTTCAGCACACCGAATGTTCGTAGGGAACCTGGGGGCTAAAATATTCGCAGACAACCTAATTTGGGCTGGATTTTGGGCCCGGAGGCTGTCTAATGAGGCAATGAAGCCCTCAAAACTGCTTCGGCACCTTGAATCCAAGCACCCCGCACTTAAAGACAAACCCATTGAGGTTTTGAGTGGAAAAAAACATGAGCAATCCGGACAAAAGCAGGTGCTGAGAGCCATGTAAACTAAATTGCGGAATAGACTGTACATAAGGAACCCCTTTCGAGTATCACTGTCTCCCATCACCCCTCAATGGAACTGTCTTGTTGCAGGGAAACAAGCCCAGGGCTCCCACTGATTCAGCGATATTGGTGTGTTGCAATGATTTTATATGTTCATACAAGGAAAATATGCGCTGTGTGTTTAATATTACATTCATTAAATTCATTCGATAAACCCTTTCAGAAACAAAATTAAGTGTATTAGCCACTTATAAGTGACTTATAGTTGACTAATCACCCAAATTCCGGTCGTGATTAATACCATACCCCTCCCCCCCCCCCACCTTCGGTTGGTCCGCAAGAATATTGTCAATATTAAACCGGTCCGTGGTGCACAAAAGGGTGGTCACCCCTGATATAGGATGTGTGTATGGCTGTTGGAACATTAGCAATGTTTCCCTCTCTATCCTACACCTGCCACACTGGTTTTTAAATCAGTTATCAGACATTCAAACTGTCACTGGTAATTCATAACTCATCTCATAGAAGAAAATGTTTCTCTATAGGAATACCCTATAACTTTTATCGCGACAATCTAGTCCCATTTGCAGTTCACTCAGAACCCATAAAACAAATTGGTGTTGTCGTCGGCTCAGGCACAGCAGGTTGCCCCACTCAGCTTTAGTCAGCGTAGAGCCTTGAGGTAAGACAACCAGTGTGGGAGAGATGCCTTGGGATCAACTGCGACTTCACTTTCGTAGTTATTCACTTTTGTGTCAAAGAACTCTGACCCCGCTGACAGCAACACTCTAAGCCTGACTTCCTTAGCCTACAGTAACAGTTCTGAAGTACAGCAGAAATGCTGAAGTGTGACTATCAATGGAGGAGATAGGACAGAAAGTGAAGGGAAAGAGTATGAAGGAAGAGGGGAGGGAAGAGAAATGAGCAGGAAGAAGGGGGATGAGATGTAAATAAGTAGAGGAGCAACTTAATAAGAAAGAATGATAATAGAGAGCTGAATCCAATGAATCAGGGTGGGGGAGTTAATGAGAGTTTGAGAATAGAATGTGATGAATACAGGATTAGTGTGAGTGAGTGCTTTATAATTGGCACAGATATGGTTAGTGAAAGGAACCGTTCTGTACTGGATCTCTTTTTAACTATTAATGTCCAGTGTTCTGCAATGCCTGGGGTCTGTTGATAATGAAAAACAGCACTAGATTCTAGATTTCCAGGTAAGGCTGATCTTGCAGGAAGATGCATGCTTGGATGTTGGCCTACAGTTGTAGGGCCTCCCATTGAGTCCCAGATCACCCTGAGCTTGAAATAATTAAATGTTGGACATCTCTGGTTCTGAGAAGGATCAGCAGCACCAATTTAGGTGAATTTCAAGCTTTGCTGCAGCAAAGAAGGCTAATTAGAATCCCAGGCATTCTGTGTAAATATTCTCTGTGGATAAACTTTGTGGATCCCAGCATCTTAATGGCCAACATCATGAAGTTGTAGAGAAAATCTGTACAAAAAATGCCTGTGATCCTAATTAGCCTTCTTTGCTGCAGCAAACCTTGAAATTCACCAAACAAGTCAACATGTGCAATCCTCTCCTTGTGCTGACGTTGATGCTGATCCCAGATCTAGTAACACCTAACACTTCTCTAGTGTTGACTTGGGCATGCTTTCCTCCATTTGTCAGAATGAGGAGGAAGATCCCCTCCAGGTTAGTGGTAATTAGGGCAGATCAAGCCAGTCCTGTCAGCCTGTGGGTCTTTGTCATCTGCTCGGTGTAGCTGTGTTTCCCCCTAACACACCGTCCGAGCCTCAGCCCCAGGCTGCACCAGCATCCTATCCTTGTGACCTCTTTGCGTGAGTCGGTGAGCTTGTTAATGTGCACAGATGTGACTGTATTGAGACTGCCAGCATTCATTTCATGTGGGATTGTTACAGCCTGCAGACAGATGGGGATTTGCTCCAGTCAGTGCAGTCTGGAGCCTGGGTCCCAGGGGTGAGCACCAACTCATCTAAAGCACCAGTGCCATTTTTAGAAATGTACTGTTTAACTGAAAATGTATTTTTATCTGCTGCAGGATTCCCAAATGCAAACATTCCAAACAGCACACGTGTAGTGAATTTACAACAGATGAACTGGACTCTGATTTCATCATTTCAGGAGGTGATGGGTGCCTACACTGGCAGAATTACTCTTTTTGCTAATGTGGATCTCTGCAATACTCTACCCAAGAGAACTGGAGATGCAAGATCACTGGGGGTATTTAAAGGGGCAGTAGATAAACCTGAGAGATGTGGGAATTGAGGGCTTTGAGAGCTGGCGCAGTGGAGAGCACAGCTAGCACACTCACTCTGTGCAGCTCCGGAAGCCAGCGGAGTGAAGCTCTGGCTGCTCACCCACATGGATGTAGAAGCAGCCATGGTGCTGTTGCATGGGAGAAATTTGTGTCTGACCAATGTCTGTCCTTTAATACTGACTTGCTGTTCATGGCTTCTTGCTGTCCTCTGTCCAATATTACAACAGTGATCAATCAATAGTGTGTTTCGGGATGCATTTCCAAGGATTATGGGAGGTGCTAGGATGACCCAGGGGTTACTTGAAGGAGCAGATGGTCAGAGCAAGTGTTCACCTCCTCTCTTGTGCCAGAGAGAAACAGCAAAATCATGAACTGTATCTGGGACAGTGATTATTCATAGCTCAAGGAAGTTTTAAAGGAGCAAAGAAATCAGTGGGGAGATAAGGGCATGGGTTCATCTGCTTCACAGATGGCCCTTGTATTTTCTGATGATATAGAAGGATGTTTGGCCCATTGAGAGAAAACTGCTTCAGAGAGAAATTCCAACTATCCTATTTCCCTTTAACTCTGGCACTTTCACGATTTGTAACCTATTCCATCTCACTTGCCTCACTCTCCTACCTCTCCCTACCACACTAGGTGGCATTCCTAATGAAAAGTAACCTACCAACCCAGTTATCTTCGGGAAACCAGAGCACCTGAAGGAAACCCGCCTGGGAGAAGGGGGAAACTCCTTTCAGCATCAGAGCTTGGAACCAAACCTGTCTCACTGCAATTGGCCAGTAGCAGCATTGGCAAATGAGCTACCACATACCCATGTTGCTAGATCTCCACACCACAGGCAGCTGCTGATGAGAGGGCTTGGATTACAAAGATAACACAGAGCATGGTCACACCATGAGTGCAGATGAGGGAACTTCAGATCTGAAAAGGTATGTGTTAAGCTTTGCGAACTGAGTATCAGAGTTGGCTGCTGGGTCCGGCCTTGATTTACTTTCCACTCTGTTTGACTGGGTGATGTTGCTGAGAGCACGTTGGTGCCAGTCACTGACAGGTCACGTTTCACACGGGCTGCTGCCAGTGGGTATGCTGGGGGAAATTCCAGCCCCAGCCTTGACACCAAAGGCATGGTTACATCCATTTCAAATTTAAGATGGTAATATTACATTTTGTTTCCCCAGTCTAATTTTTCTCCAAATGTGAGTTTTTAAAATAGTTGCCTATGAAATTATTTCATGTATATTTTGTCTTTGAGACTTCTAAAATCATATATAATGAGGGAAATTATTGAAATGTTTCTTCTGTTTGCAAACATCAATTATTTACAGTATATCAAAGAACAGTGCTTTGTAAATTAGTAGCTAACATCTGTCTCTGAGGTGAGACTGAGCTAGCAAGAGATGGGAGTATTTTTAAAACACCCTGAAAAAGGGTCCCAGCCCAAAATGGCGACTGTCTATTCATTTCCATTGATGCTGGCTGATCTGCTGAGTTCCTCCTGCATATTGTATGTTTTGCTTTAGATATCCAGCATCTGCAGACTTCCTCATGTTTATAAAATAATGTAAGTGATCTTTCTAAACAAGAGATTCTTTGAAGGAAAAGGTTATTAATTAAATTAGTTTCCTTCACATCCAATGTTTCCTTAAACAGTTCTTGTATTTTTTTGTTCTTACATAGAAGAAAGCCATTAGTCCATCAAGTTTATGATGGCTCTCAGAGAAGGAAGAGTCCAAGGGTCCCATTTCCCCCTAACCAAGTCTCTCTCGAAAGCCCATAATTTATCATCCATTCCTCGCACCAGTGGCTAGAGGTATTTTACATTTGCCACACACAAAGTCCCCGAGACCTGGATCAAAACTAGCTATCTAGATGTGTGTGGCAGCAGTGGTAGGTGCTTGTGTCACCCACCACACTGCACACGAAGCTCTCTTGTATGCTGATGCTTAACAAAGTAGTAAAGTGCAGATCAGCTTTGTTTCTTTTGTTTTCTGTAGCATTGTCCTATGACTCGTGCTGTCTTCACGTTTTGCTATTACATGGTATGGGTCACTGAAGCAGACAGACTAACGACACTGACTGTTGCTCCCTCTCTCTTTCTCTCTCACACTCCCCCCCATCCACACTCTGCCCGCTCTGCTGAGTAACCCCAGCAACTTGGCTTTCTAGCGAGGTGTGTCGCCTGTCTACAGCCACCCAGGAGAGAGGCATCTAGTGGAGATGCTGAAGTGTGGCATCTAATCTGGAGTCAGTGCTGCTCCCCCTCACCCCGAAGACAGGTCGTATTGTGTTCAAATGCGGATGCCACCTTCATGAACTCAGGGTCTTGAACTATATATTTTTTTGTGATTCTAATATGGTTGCATCCATCTGCCTCGAAGGATAATGGGTGATGATGATTTTCATCATAAGCCTGGGCGGAAGGTATGGAAATCTCCCTCTCGGCTTCACCAGTGCAGTCGAAAGGAAAACTTATGAAGCAATGCGTTTGGCACAGCCTTGGCTGCAGGAGCTGCTGACATCCAGCTGCCTTAGGGGCTCCTCTCTGGATTTGCTGTCTGGGTTGACTCCTGTAGCCTCCGTCTCTCCCGAGGCTGACAACAAGGCAGTGGAAGGTGTGCAGGGGCCAGACCTCCTCCCTGTCCTCTGCAGTTCATCCTGAGTCTGAAAGGAGCTCAGTTTCTGTGTGTCACCAGAGAGGAGACACTACATGAGGCTTGCTGTCGGAGACATTATGTACTGGCAGAGAGAGACTTGCACATTCAGCTCTCCATTTCGCAAGGCTGCTAGCCAGTGCTGGAAGCTGGAAGTGAGAGCGACAAGCACTACCCACTACAGTACCACATTAGATGCATCACAACAACCATTTTGATTCTAATTTACTGATACCTTATATGTCTTGCTATCTAATATGTACTATATGAGCCTTCTGCCGTGTGAAACTGTTGGTACTACGTTTGCACCTTGGCCCCAGTGTAACGGTGTCTCATTTGTCTGTATTCATGGTTATTCACATGGTTGAATGACAATTAAAGTTGAACTCTTAGACTATATAACCATATAACCATATAGCAATTACAGCACGGAAACAGGCCATCGTTATCTGCAGTATTTTGCATCAGTGTTTGGTGCTTAATGTGCCAACAACTCCTTTCTATTGAATTCCCATCAGATGCTTTTACCTCCACCTGCTCCCACTGATTTCCATTCCCACCACCGAAGAGAACAGAACAGGCCAATTAGCTCAGCCAGCTATTGTGCCACAAGCCCCTACCATTAACCGAAGGCTCCATGGACCCCAGGGTGGGAGCCCCTGATTTAGACACTAGCATAGAATAGTGTTGAGTCTCTCCTGCATTCCAGCAATCTCCACAAACATTGGCTACACTTGAGAGACCGTGGTTTACTCTGACATCCCTCTGTCTCATCCAGTTGATCTATAATTGACCTCTTGTGTGGTAACCTGCCAATTGTATCCACCTCTTGTCCAATTGTCCAATCAACCACAACTAGACATACCGACAACTAGGGTTCAATTAGTGCAATGAACTTCAGCTACAGGCTCATTATGGGATTGTCTTGTATCTGAAGTTCATTATACTGTATATCGAGTGGTTGTCCGACATCTTGAACAAAATCACATCATTATCGATCAAACCTCAGAAAATGAAGGATAGGCCTAATCATCAGATGAAAGAACATAAATCAGAAACATAAACTTTGCTTCTGTTGATTCGACCTAACCAATGGAGCATTGTTTTTGTTTTTAATACTTATGTTACTTGTTCCTGTGACAGCGTCAGCACACTGTCATTCAAGATATAGTTTACCTACTAGATTCCAGTCCACACCTACTTCCAGTATCTTAATATTCTGCACCAGTATTAACTCTTGGACTCGAGCACGTTCACATTGCTCTGAATGACAATGGCACGGCACATGCCCACGGGTGCTGCAGCTGGACTCCTACCTTCACAATGATGTCTTGGCCCTTTTCCTCAGCTCGCCTGCAAAAAATGCGAGACTTATCTTCTTTCCTGCAAGACGAAATGGAAGTAAGTGAATTGTACTTGCTGAAACAATTTGCCATGTTAATTCACAGTCAGTGTTTTGAACACCATTCTTGTTGAGCTCCTGGATTTCACAAACTATGTAGGCTGACCCTGTGTCCAATTAACTATTTTACAAGTTACTATGGATTAACATCCTTCCTCCAGTGACTCAGTGCATGCAGAATTTGCGGTTGGCTTTTTTTTTGCACAGTTCTTAAAATTGCTCTTTTAGTTTTGGCTCTCTACCATGACATCAGTATATATTTGCTTCAAATAAATACTTTACCAAATTAATTTTGTCCTCTCTCTTCTATTCCAATGTTAACTAATTATGTGCTTGAAATCATTTTTGGTTGTAAACTTATCCTTCTGTCACCTTCACTGATACTCTCTTAAACATCTACCTCAACTGGTCACCAATTCTTAAATCTCAATGTCTAGATTGCTGTTAATATTTTGTCTCCTCGCTTTCCTGTGAGGATTCTTGGGCCATTTATTACCTCAGAAGTTATTACAAAATGCAAGTTGTTTCAGTTGCTACATTCAGTTTTTCATGCCATTTGTAAAGAGTCAATTATTTTATTTTTAATTCACCAGCCATCCCAAAACAAGTTCTAACACGATTGGCCCCATTTTTGGTCCTGCCCACTGAGGAAATGAGAAAGGGTACTTCAGGCTCCAATGTCTCATGAACCTGCCTGATGACTCCCTGCACTCTAATTGCAAAATGGTGACCACCTACGTTCAGAAATTAGTTCAATTAAAGTTGCTGCTATGTTTGGTGAGAAGGGCAATGTAAATGGGTGTACAAACAGCGAGACTGAGAATTAGAAGTCAAGACTGGAACCCAGCAGCTGTACTCAGGCAGGTGACCTGCAAAATAGGTGAGAGCCTTGTGAGGAAGATTGTTAGGATGGCTGCCATCCTTTGTCGTTTATCAGAAAGGGCATTTCCTGCCTGCAGCTGTGTCACTCCTACTCTGTCTGTTAAGGTAAGTAGAGTCATTAAGGTACATCCAATGATCCATCTCAGCACAGTGGAGTAACTGAAAGGCTGCCTTGAAGGTATGGGGAGAGGGTGTGGAATACACCACGTGCTTCTGCCCAGACACCTGCCACTCACCCCTCTACACTAATTAGCTGCACTGCAGGCATTGGCTCAGATCCCTGTGCTGTTCAGGTGTTGGAGATACTTGTAGACACAACTGGAGCACAAATTGATGAGCATGGCAGAACCTTTGGCTAAGGTATTGATATCAAGTTCACGTTCAAGTTCAAATATATTATTTTATTTTGTGTGACTGTATGTTTACTACTATCTTACCTGTGCTATATGTGCATTGTGCTGTGAATGACTGTTAGTACTGTGCTTTGCAACTTGGCCCCAGAGGGACGTTGTTTTGTTAGGCTATATGGGGTGTCTAGGGAGGGGTAGCACCTCTGGTGGGGGGGCCTGCCGTGCCCTTTTTCAGGGCAGCTCATCCACCTTTGGTCCCCACCTGGCACTCAGCTCTCACCTGTGGCTCCAAGTAGCTGTAACACCCCGGTAAACCGTCTCGGCAGACGGGCCAAACCAGGTGAGGGTAGCCGACGGGTCTTCGACCCTCGGTGAGGTAGGGGATCTGCCTGTCCCAGCGTGTGAAGTCTGTCCCTGGCAGATTGAGTGGAGGAGACCAATTAATGGTCCAACGGTCAAGAAGGCAGGCCAGCAGGTGTCGTGGAGCGCTAAGAGCACGACAAGGCACTTAGACGTCCTGGTCACCCACTGCAACAGGAGAGGTCTCCAGCCATACCCGTTGTCCGTGCCACTGGATCACTCTGCCGAGAGAGTGGGATTGTCCCTGTGCACCGGCTGTTCCACTTAAAACTCTGTCACGCACAGGTTTCTATGTCTTCTTCGAATCCAAAGGACGGCCACTATTCATGGATATTCATGTATGGCTGAATGACAATAAAACTTGAACTTGAATCATACCCTGAATTTCCCAATGACTGGACCTCTGCCAGAAGTTAGCACAATTACATTAAAGCATGCACTAAATTTCCATATTTCGCCTTTCTAATGGCATACACAAGGCATTCAGCCCATTGAGTCTATGACAGTTCACTGAGTAATCCTATCTCCTGACAGTTTTCTCAATATTCCTTCCTCCCCACATGCCCATCCCTCTGCACCATGCATGTCCGTCCCTCTGCTCAGTTGTCTCACTCAGTGACTAATTAACATACTCATGTTTAGGAATTGGGAGGAAACTGGGGACACCTATGGAATCACAGGGACAACACTGTGACTGTCAAGATCAAACCTGGGGACCTGGAGCGGTAGGGCAGTAGCTCTACCACCTGTACCACTGTGCTGACGGTATAAAAGGCCACTAGTGTGTTTGGTCTGTGTTGTCCATACGCAGCAGCCTATTTATGAAAATATTTACTCAGTCAGCAAAGACTCCCATATACTGCACTGAAGGGTTTGCATAAATGCAGTGAATTGTGCAGATTGACATCAAGGCAGAGATGAACAGAGCAACAATGGAATACAAAGCAATCCAATAAAACAACGAGAGATAACAAGGATATTGGTAAAATCTTTGCATTTTATTAAGGGAAGAGGTGGGTGTGATAGTAATGTAAGGGCTGCTGATATTAAATTGAATGTATGGATCTGGCAGATCCGCTGAGTAAAGAAATCCTGGAACCTATGCTTTATTCTGTGTTGGCACATGCATGCTCTTGATTCTACAATGCAACACCACCAGCTTAGTCTATCCCCAAGCTGCTTCACTTCATTCCCCACACTCAGTGCTTCAATAAACTTTTCTCCTTTTCTGATGTCAAAGATTGCAAACTTTGGATTCTGATCTCTCTGCTGATTCTTCTGTGCCCCTCCCGGTAACCTCATCTCTCCATTCTTGAATTATTTTCACCACCCCTTCTGATCTTCACTGCTCTTGAGTGATCAAGGCAGAAGCTTGTCTTCATCACTTTATGTCCCAATTTCAATGAATTCTGACCCCAACATGACAGCAAATTAAACAAGTTTTGATGAGGGTTCACACACCTGAAGCATTGTCTATTTCTCTCTCAGCAGATGCACTCTGACCTGCTGTGCTTTTCCATAATTATCTCTTTTTAACTTTAAACTTCAGCATCTACAGTTTTGTTTTTAATTTGCAAGATAAATATTTTGCATTGGTCTTTGTAATCAAGAATGAGGTTAAAGCACTAAAAGAGAGACAAATGAGAACAAATTAAGGGGCAGACAATGCAAATTGGTAATTATTAGTGTAGAAAATAATAAGACTGAAAATTGGCAAAGATCCCGGACTTAACAGTTCCTACCCCCAGGGTTTATAAGGATTGGAAATATAATTATCCACACTCGCACTATCTATCAAAATTCCTTAGATTCAGGAATTGGTCCCTTGCATTGGAATATTGCCAATGTCACTCCATTATTTAAGAAGGGTGGGAGAGAGGAAAAACAGAAAATTATAGACCTATTAGGATAACATCTGTTGTGAAAGCTCTCTCTAGGGACAGAGTGACCGAACACTTGGACAAATAAAAACTGATTAGAAAGCCAACATGAATTTGTAAAGAGCAAGTCATGCCTAACAGAATGGTTGTTGAATTTTTACAAGTCACAAATACAGTATGTTGGATAAAGGATTGGTTCTTAATGTTATTATTATGGACTTCCATAATGGATTTGAGGTTTCAGAAAACATGCTAGCAAAAATAGAAGTTCACGTAAAGGACAATGATGTATTTACTGTGAATGGAATCATTGTGAAGAGTGAGCAGGATAATCTGTATTTGTGGAGACACTAGGATAATACTGGGGGCTTGGCAATCCTATTGATTGGCCAGTTCCTTCACAAGTAGAGGATGAGAATAAGCTTCTATAGAAGCTAGAATAGTACAGCGTAGTGCAGGAACAGGCCCTTTGTGTCAAACCATCTAGGAAGAGGACAGGTAGCACAGCTCCACCAACACAGGTTTGATCCTGACCCTGGGTGTAGTCTGCATGGAGAGTGCATGTTCTCCCTGTGACGTTTGGTGTTGTTTCCTCCCACATTCCAAAGATTAGGGCTAATTGGCCACTGTAGATTATCCCCGTGAATGACAGGAAAACCAGGGCCAGATAGTTTTACTAGGAAATAGGAGAAAAACATAATAACTAAATCCACAAAACAAAGGAAAGATACTATGGCCTGTTATTAATTTTCTTACTTGCAGGACAAGCCAACAAATTCGATTGCATCTTTTATTTCATTCATGCAGTATAAAATATAATTAGCAATTCTCCAGGACTGATTCTGTAATGCACTTACACTGCAGTCAATTTGGAACTAGTCCTTTTGTCTAAATGTTGCTCAATTCATGCTCTGGCATTCAACTCCCTGCAAAGCACCATTGGCAACAAATTACTGGGCTTGATATTATTATTAGAGCATTAAATACATTTACATCAGATCCATTATCTGCTACTTTAATGGACTGATTTAATAATTTTCTGCCATTGACACCTCTATTAGGATGGGGGCCAGGTGCCGGCATAAATGTTAAAGCTTATGATAATATCACCTATAGTGATACTAATAATGCTTGAAAGCAAGTATATTATCTAGTTGATCTTCTGCATCTTAAAGCTAGTTCTTTATTAATAAGTAGTATCCAGTAGTACATTATTGTGTTGCATATTATATGATAAAATATACTATAATCAGGGAACCGGAAATCCAAGGCCATTTATTCAACATTTTAAGGCTGTAGTTGTCAGGAGAGTATTCATTGATGATATCCCCAATTACCCTTGAGAAGATGGACAGTAGCTGCCTTATTAAACTGCAACTGTCCTTCTGGCAAAGGTACTCATTGACGGCAATTGGGTAAAAATCCCAAGGTTTGGACCCAGTAAGGATAGAACATAGAACAGTACAGCAGAGGCACAGGCCCTTCAGCCCACAGTGTTGCACTGAACCAGCTCAAAAGGAAAAGCAACCTAAACTCTAATCCTTCCTACCTACACAAAGTCCATATCCCTCTATCTTCCTCACATTCACGTGCCTATCCAAATGTTTCTAATGTATTTGCCCCTACCACCATACCAGGCAATGCTTTCCAGGCATCCACCATTCAGAGTAAAAGAAAACTTACTACTCATACCCCCTTTAAACCTACTCCCTCTCACCTTCAATGCATGCCTTCTGGTATTAGACACTTCTACCCTGGGAAAAAAATATTACTCTAAATCTCTGCCTTCAATTGGTTAATCGATCTTTGGACCATGTTAATACATTATATCCAGGTCTGTGCATCCTTACCTTATGGACAAGTCTTCTATATGGCACCTTATTGAATGCCTTCTGGAAATCCAATTAGACAGCATTCACCTCTATCCATTTTGCTCATTATATCTTCAAAGGACAAGCAAGTTTGTCACCAGGACCTGCCTTTTCTGAAACCATGTAGGGGTTCTGAAACCTGCTTGATGGAGCCACTGTTTTAAAACAAAGGATCCCTAACTGCAAGATTGTTAATTTTTACCTGAGTCATTGCATGGGACTAGTTTTACAATTACATTTTCCTTTCTTGGTTCAGTGACATGCCATACAAGAAAGCTGTCACAGATGCATTCTATGATGTCCTCCTCAAGACTGCCTTGAGCAACTTGTTTCATACAATCGATGTGCAAGTTAAAATCTTCTATGACAACAGTCTTTCCATTCTTGCATGCATCAGATATTTCTTGGTTCATTGCCTGTGCCAGTGTAATGTTATTTGGTGGCCTATAGATGGTTCCTACAAAGGATTTATTTTGCTTTGCACCCCCCCCCCCCCACCCCCAACCATTTCTGCTCTTTAGATCACTTCTTCCAAAGTTCTGTGGTCTAGGTCCCATTCTCTGGGATACAAGCCAGATCTCCCCCTCAAAAAGACAATAGACCACAACTTCCCCAATTCATGGAATCCCACTCCTTAACTCTTTCCCATCGGCTGGAATCCCACTCCTGAAACCCTTGCCTAACATACACCATACCTTTGACAAAGCTATGATGTCTATAAGACCATAAGATATAGGAACAGAATTAGACCATTTGGCTCATCGAGTCTACTCCACTATTTCATCATGTCTGACCCATTTCCCTCTCAATTCTAACCCCTGTCTTCCCCTCACATCGCTTCTTGATCTGAAGAATCAAGGATCTATTAACCTCTGTCTTAAATATGCCCACTGACTTGGCCTCACCAGCTGCCTGTGGCAAAATATCCCACAGATTCACCACTCTCTGGCTATAGAAAATTCTCCTCATCTTCATTCTAAATGGATGTCCCACTATTCTGAGCTGTGTCCTCTGGTTTCCCACCCCCCCACACACAATAGGAAACATCCTGCCCAAATCTCCTCAATCGAGGCCTTTCAACATTTGATAGTCTTCAATGAGATTCTCTCCTCCTCCCCTCCCCCCAGCTCATTCTTCTGAACTCCAGTGAGTACAGAACAGAAAGTCATCAAATGCTCTCATATGATAAGCCTTTCAATTCTGGAATCATTTTCAAGAATCTGCTTTGAAACCGCTCCAACATCAGCACATCCCTTCTTCGGTAAGGGGCTCACAGTACTCCAAACAAAGCCTCACCAGTGCCTTATAAAGCCTCAACATTACATCCTTGCTTTTATATTCTAATCCTCTCAAAATGAATGCAAACATTGCATTTGCTTTCTCCCACCAGCTGCAAATTATCCTTTAGGGAATTCTGTACAATGACTTTCAAGTACCTTTGCACTTCAGATTTTTGAATTTTCTCTCCATTTAGAAAATAATCTACCTCTTATTTATTCTACCAAAGTGCAAGACTATACACTTACCAACACTGTATTCCATGTGCCAATTCTTTGCCTATTCTCCTAATCTGTTGCCCTTCTGTAGCCTCTATGTTTCTTCAACAGTATCTGTCCCTTCACTTATCTTTGTATTGTCCACAAAACAGGCCACAAAACCATCTATTCCTTCATCCAAACGCAGACCCCTGTGAAACACTTCCTGTCATTGGCAGCCAAACAGAAAAGGCTCCCTTTATTCCCACTCTTGGCCTACTGCAAATCAGCCAATCTGGAAACACAACATCCACTGGTTTTCCTTTGTCTATGGTGCTTTCTATTTCTTCAAAGATTTCAAACAGATTTGTCAGGCAAGATTTTCCCTTAGGGAGACCATGCTGACTTTGGCCTGTTTTATCATGTGCCTCCAAATACCCTGAAACCACTTCCTTAAAGATCAACTCCAACATCTTTCCAACTACCGAGACTAGACTAACTGGCCTGTTATTTCTTTTCTTTTGTCCCTCTCCCTTCTTGAAGAATGGAGAAACATTTACAATTTTCTCGTCTTCCAGAACCATACTAGAATCCATCGATTCTTGAAAGGTCATTGCCTCCACGATCCCTTTAGCCACCTCCTTCAGAACCCTGAGATGTAGAGCATCTAGTCTAGGTGACATCAGCTTTCATTCCTTTCAGTTTCTCAAGCACCATCTCCTTAGTAATAGCAACTTATCTCACTTCTACCCCCTGATTCCCTTGAATCTCCAGCATACTGCTAGTGTCTACTGCCTTCCACAGTGAAGACTGATGCAAAATACTTAATCAGTTTGTCCCCCATTACCATACTACCTCTCCAGCATCATTTTCCAGCAGTTTGACATCTACTCTCACCTCCTTTACAACTTGTTTAGTTGCCTTCTGTTTGTTTTTAAAAGCTTCCAAGTCCTCTAACTTCCCACTAATTTTTGCTCTATTATATGCCCTCACTTTAGCTTTTATGTTGGCTTTGACTCTCTTGTCAACTATGGTCGCATCATCCTGCCTTCAGAATACTACTTATTCTTATCTATCCTACACTATTCAAATTTCTCCCAGAAATTCCAGCCATTGCTGCTCTGCCATCATCCCTGTTAGTATTCTCTTCCAATCTATTTTGGCCAGCTCTTCTTTCATGCCTCTGTAATTCCCTTTACTCGACTCTAATACTGATACATCTGACTCCTTCTCAAATTGCAGGTTGAATTCTATCATATTATGATCACTGCCTCCTAAGGGATCCTTAACTTAAGCTTAGTAATCAATTCTGGTTCATTGCACAACACCCAATCCAGAATAGCTGATCCCCTAGTGGGCTCAAACACAAGCTCTAAAAACCATATCATAGACTAAATGCCATTCCTCCTTCACCATCTTCTATATACCAACAGAAGAAACTTTCTTATCCCATCACATTCCCACTTACTGTCCTTTCCACCCCACACTAATACTGGATTCTTCTGTCCCTCAAACACTCTACTCTCTTCACAGCAGCTCTTCTTCTTCTTCTTTTTCCTGCAGTTTAGATGCATCTAGTCGTATTACTGCCCTCTGTAGGATGTATATTATAAAATTTCAAGACACTCAAATTCTCAAGTATAAACTAGACACACGTAGAAACTGAATAATAAACTCTTCAATTAGATGATGGTTCTCTTGGTGGCCAAACAAAGATTTAATCGAAAAACAAAATACATTTAAGTCAGACAGCCTCTTCAACAATATGTTTCTTTCAATTTTATATTGATTACAACTCAGCAAAGCATGCTGAACTGTCTCTGGACTACCACAGTCACATAATCCAGTTGAATATTTTCCTATTATCTTTAAATAATAGTTTAGCCCACAATGCCCCAACCTAAGTCTTGTTAATTTCACCATATCTCTATGATTTAAAGAGTAACAGTCTGAGACCTTTTTAACTAGAGGGTGACTAGAAAAGAAATGCCTTCCCTTTAATTAATTTTTCCAATCCTCCTGCCATTTCTTCTCTATGCCTTTTTTAAATCCTACTTCTCAATTCTGCTCTGCCTAGGGGTATTCTAGTTCCTACTTGCCCGATCTGTAAGGAAGACTTTGCAATGCCATCCACAATTTCATTTCCCTCCACCCCAGCATGCCCAGGTATCCATGTAAATCTGACTTCACAACTCATCTTCCCTTCTCTAAACAAAACTAAGAGAATCTCAATAACTATGTTAGGACGAGCTTTTGATTTATTCCCTTTTATAGCCTCTAAGACAGCAGCAGAATCCAAACAGATGATAACCCTGCATGGTCGAGAGTCTTCTATCCACCATAAGGCCCAGAGGATTGCTAATAATTCTGTTGCAAAGACAGAAACACCATCTGAAACCCGGTGATTAATCTCAACTCCAAGTTGAGACATGTACCAAATCCTGCCTTACTGAGCCATCAGTAAAATCTTCAGATAAGATCCACATTTATTATTTAAATATTCATTTTTGATCGACGCTGTTGAAATTGCTCTGCTTCCTCTGGTTCTGACAAAAGCCAAAATGGAACAGGTGGCAAGCAAATTTGGTCAGTTATGTCTTCCTCAATCAGTTTCAATTTCACAGCCCAGATATTAACCAAATCTAAAAATAGATACCTTTTAATTCTACTTTGGCGCTCCAACATCTCCTGGAAAAGACATTTTGATGGACAGCTGTAATTGAAGCCATTTAGTTTTGCCCAATACTGCAGGCCCCACTTAACTCGTCTTAAATGTAGAGGTGCTTCTCCCATCTCCACACATAACGGAGGGAATGATGTTGTTCTAAAAGCTCCACTACAGAGTCTAAGTGCTTTGGACTGCACAGTGTCTAATTTTTCAAGCACTGCCATAGCAGCAGAACCATAAGCAATACAACCATAAGCAATGCAACCATAATCAACAACTGATCTAATCATAGCTAGATATATAAAGTACATAGTTTCCCGTCTTGCTCCCCAGTCACATCCAGCAATACTTCTCATAACATTTAAAACTTTCTCACACTTTCCAATTGTTTTATCTATATGAACCCTCCAATTAAGTCTTTCATCGAACCAGACACCTAAAGACTTGGATACATTGACTTTTTCTAATGGAGATCACACAGACACAATTCACAATCAGGAATCTTTCTTCTAAGCCAAAAATCATATATTTGGACTTAGAAGCAGAAATCCTGAAACCCCATTTATTTGCCCAGTGTTCAACTGATCTTAAAGCCTTTTATACCTGCTTTAATATATACTTGACATTTCTTCCTCTTTTCCAGATTGCACCAGCGTCTGCAAACAATGATTTGCCAAATCCTGTCCTTACCTGATCAAAGATATCGTTTATCATGACATTGAAAAGAACTGGACTAATGACACTTCCTTGCGGGGTACCATTACCTATTTTAACTGACTTGGAGCTTGTTCTGCCTATTCTTACTTGAATTGTCCTTTCCTTAAGAAAATTGTTGATCCAATTAAACATTCTACCTCTAATTTCCGCATCATAGAGTTTAATTAATAAACCACCCTTCCATAATGAGTCATATGCTCTTTCAATATCTAGAAATACACTTACCATTACTTAACTATTTTGAAATGCTTTTTTAATATCATGATCTAAAAGGGTAACAGATTCCATTGTTGATCTTCCAGTTCTAAAACCATTTTGATAGGCAGCAAAATGTCCCTTATTTTCTAAAAAATAAACAAGTCTGTTGGTGACCATTCATTCCATAGTTTTACAAAGCACTGATGTTAAAGCAATAGGCTGTTACGAACTAGGACTAGATGCATCTTTACCTGGCTTTAAAACTGGAACTACCACTGCATGCTTCCATTCTACTGATAATTTTCATTCTTTCCACACTGAATTAAACAAAGTTAGCATTTCTATTAATACAGAGTCATCTAAATGCTTAAGTAATTCATAACACAGTCCATCCCTACCAGGAGAAGTGTTTGAACCTGATTGGACAGTTTCCTGCAATTCCTGAAGGGAGAAAAACAAATTTATGGAGCTATTATCATCCAAACTCTTGTCCAATTTCCAACTTTCCTTTAACATAATCTCCTTTCTCAAAACACCTGACTCTCCAGAACTGTAATGTTTGGAACACCTCTACTAACATATCAGCCTTTTCCTTGTCGGTTACAGCTTCGATATCTCCTTCCAGCAAAGCTGGGATAGATGGATTTCTATACATCCCTGACATTCTGTGAATGATCATCCACAGCTGCTTTATAGGTGTCTCAAGGCCCAGGGTTCCACAATATCTTCTCCAACTATCCCTCTTTGCATTTTTAATTACTCTCCTTGCCAGTGCTCTTTCCTTTTTATACTCCATAACATTATCTAACACTGGGTACTTTCTTAATTTCCTGTAAGCTCTATTTCTGTTTCACAATTTTTATTCTACCACGGAACTAATTCTCGAGCCTTAGGAACATTCTGTAGTAGAATAGTCAACTGAGCAATTTTATGAATTATAGAACAGAGGGATTCATTCCAATCGTCTTAGGAGCCCTCACTATCAATCTCTTCTATTATATCCACAGCTTTCTCCTGGTACTCATCCCAATGGGCCAATAAAAAAATTATACCTAACGGCCCTCTCCTCAACTTCTACTATCAAATTTCTACCAAATCTACACAATATAGGATAGTGATCACTTCTTAGTATGTATCTGTCCATAACATCCCATTCCCCAACCCTGGCTAAGTTTGAGGAAGTGAATGATAAGTCTAAGTGACTACAAGTATTCTTTACAATATTAAATCTTGTAGGCCTTCCGTTGTTTAGAAGTACCATATTGTATTTATCTAGAAACTCCTCCACTACCGCTCCATTACTATCTTTACTTTCACTACCCCATATAGGATTATGGGCATTGAAATCTTCAACCCAGATTACAGGGGGGTCTTACCTTATTCATAATTTCATCAAAATCTGATAACATCATCATATTACATGGATTATAAAAGTTAATCAAAGTTGTTTGACCACAGGAGCTCCAAACCTCCACAGCCACAATTTCAAGGTTAAATTTAAAATCAAGTCTTTTAAACTGAAGTCCTGTTTTTATGAAAGTTGCACACCCTTCACCAGATTTACCTGTTCTGTCAGCCCTCGAACTATCATATCCGGGGATCACAAAATCTAAAAGAGGCTTTAACCATGTCTCCTGTATACAGATCAAATCAGGCTTATCTTTAAAAGTTCCAACAGATCTTTTTAATTCTTGACCATTTGCAATTAAACTTCTTGCATTCCATTGTAATATTAAAAACATCCAAATATTAATTATCAGCCTCTTCATCCATGTAAAGCTCCCCCATACTCTCTGACCCCGACAACTGGGAAGTATTCAGTGATTATTTGTCTGTCATATACTCACGTAATTTTTGCGGTAAAACCTGTTTCATATCAAGGGATCTCTCTGCAGCTCCAACAACTACATTTATCATATTCGACCTCTTGGTTGTAGTTTTAGCCCCGACCAGTATATCAACAACAAATGCCAAAAAAGACTCTTTAGTCATCAACAACATGTCTGAAGGAACCATAGTTGGAGAACGTGGTATGTGCTGACTCCCCAGCGTTCCAATCTTTTCTTTACTTATCCTTTGCTCTCTATCAACTTCCTTTACTGCCTCAGCACATGATATTTTTTGTTGGTTACTAACAACCTGAATCTGCTTTGCCTTGACAAAATACTCACATCCTCTGAACACCGCTACATGGTCCCCTCCACAGTTACTGCATTTAGGTGCCGCTGCCTTACACGCTTTAATGTCATGATCCTCTCCACATTTCACACATCTTCTTTTACTTCGACACGAACCAGCAACGTGTCCAAATCTCTGGAAATTATAACAGCACAAGGGAGTTCTAATATATTCTCTAACTTGATAAGACATGCTCCCAAGATAGACTCTAGCTGGAAGGACATCACCTGCAAAAACCAGTAGGACAGGAGAATCCCAATCACTTCCTTCTCTCGACTTTAATCACTTGGCTTCAATCACTCGACCACCTTTAATACTGTCCAAAATTTCCTTTTCAGTCATGCCAGACCAAATACCATACACTACCCCGCTAACTCCCTTCCTTTCTTTTGGAGTAATACACTCCACTTTCACAACCAATATATTGCTATATTGGTCAACATCTTTGCAACAAATTTGCAGCAATCCATTATACAAAATCTTGGCCTGGAATCCTTTACCTATTTCGTTCTCTAATGCTGCAGCCACTTTCAAAGGATTAAGGGCTCTAAATCCTCCTTCCCCTTCCTTCTGACCTTCAATTTTATACAGAACTATTAATTTCTCCAAGTCACCCATTTTCCTGTTTGTTGTCCCCTATTACATCGGGTCTTTCACTTGATGCACCTCTTTTTTGGCTACCCTTACTTCTGGAGTATTCCACTGTCTCCCACCCTCCTCCTTCAATCTCAACCCTCCTCCCCCCTTTGCAGCCATAGGCTACAAACTAACCCTTTCAAACTACTAGGCTGAATAAAGGGGAAGAAAATAAATTAATAAAATACGTAAAATTAAACAAACTGCCCAACCAAAAGTTAGGGAAAACCACCACTGATCAAACATCAAAACAATACCCCAGCCCAGCCCAGCCCAGATTATAAAAGGACTAATTATTGATTATTGTATTTGTCCAATCATTTTACTCTTTCTCTGACCCAATTTAATCAGTACTTTAACTGTATTGCACCAGGGAATTACTTCTCATTTGTCTTAGACAACATTTAACACTAAATCACCATCAATTATCACTAGTGTTTGTTGGTAAATGCTATCTGGACATTAAATACAAGTTTTTTATATTATAACAATGTTACCTAATCACTCATCCCATTGGGCATTACCTGCGGCAATCTGTGTGTCTGACATTGAGCTCATTAGTTACCTCTGAAGGCATGGAGAACAAGCCATCCGTAATCCTAAGAGACCACTGACAAGGCAACACAAGAGCATGCAGATGTTGGAATTTGAAGCAACATAAAAAGCACTGGAGGAACATGGGTCAGGCAGCATCGATGGAAGGAAATGGATGATCAATATCTTGGTCCCAGATAAAGGGTCTCAGCCTGAAACATCCACTATCCAATTCCTTCCAATTCAATTTGGGTGGTGGGGTGGAAATGCATCTCTACTAAAGGAGGTGTAAGGTGCTCCTTCCCTCTGCTAATCTGCAGGTCAACCTTCGGCAAAGTGCTTAGTCCCTGCCCCCTCCCGATCAGGGTCACGTGAAACCACGGGAACTGATGGGGGATGGTCATATGAGCAGATGGTGCATGTCACAAGTCCTGGTTTTGCGACCAGTGACACCAGGCAGACAATCTCCGAAGGGTATTGATAATGGCCTGGTCATCCATCCTGTAAAGGCACTACCCAGAAGCAGGCAATGGCAAACCACTTCTGTAGAAAAAATTGCCAAGAATAATCACAGTGGTGGAAAGACCATGATTGCCCAGGTCATACATCACAGCATATAATGAATGAATGAGTGTGTAACTGGACATTGTGGAATGTTCAGTGTTAAGGTTTGACATACTCTTGTAATCTCTGTTCCTGAACATCAGAGAGCAAACCCCAGCAGCAATAGGACATCTTCTTAACCATTATTCTGTGGAAGGAAATAGGCTGAGTAAGAGGACTGACACAAGGGAGGTTCAGGTGAGTAGAGCTTTCCGAAAGCCAGAGGAAGAAGCCTTGCCCTTATGCTCCTCTGTTCATCGCATCTCCTCTTCCCATTGTTCATCTGTATCAGGGCTCCCCGCTGGACTATGCACTCCCCCTTCTTCTGGCTTTCACATGTGCAATGGAGTTCAATTGAAAAACACCTGTGATCTTCTGATAAATTCCTCAAAGAATGTCTAGAAGAAAGATGCTTGATCATTAAAGTTCCAGCAACTTGCCTCAGAAGATCTTACAATGTCCTTTAAAAGTCCTCTGTAACCCTCCATTTGGCAAAGAAGAATAAGAGAACTTCTGGCACTCAAAGTCTGTTGAAGACGATGGGGATGTTCCTGAATAGCACATACAAAATGCTGGAGGAACTCAACAGGTCAGGCAGCTTCTGTAGAGAGGAATAAAGAGTCGACATTTCGGGCTGAGATCCTCCATATGTATCGGTGGTGGGGGTGGGGTTATTCTTTATGAGGCAGCATTATGGGAGGAGAGCTCTGTGAACTGACACTTCATAGTGGCTAGTAAGACACTGATTGTCTTCAAGCTCACCTCATCTTTTCAGGTTGAATAAAGACACCAAGGGTCTGATACCGAGCAATTCCTTAATTATATTTGATAAGACAGTCATCACTGCTGGTAAAATTCTACAGGTTGATATATGACTTGAACGACAATGTGAGATTTATACCCCTTTTCCTATTACCTCAGGAGATTTCTGAGTGCTTTATAACCAATAAAGTATTTTTGCTTTGAAATTACTTTCTTCACATTGAAAAGTATGGCAGCTGGCTACTGCCTGGGGGTTGCACAAACTGCAATACAAGAATGAGCAGACAACCAGTTTTTATTCAAGTTGATGTTACATCTTTTCAGGAAACTGGAGAGAATTCCTTTTATTCTTCTGTGAAATAATACCATGGAATCTTTCCCAATGTGAGAGAGAGGTGGGCTTTGCATCTTATTCAATTGGCATAATTCTGACGGGACACTAAAGTTCCTGCACAAGACATACAGCATCAGTTATATGCACAGACCATTGCACCGGGCTGAACCTCTATCTTGCTGTCAAGAGTACTGGTAAGTGTCAAATAGACACCTCTAATTCCCTGCCATTTTTTCATGAGAAACTTCACAACATATGCCAATGATATTAAATCCAATTCTGATTCTGCCTGTTTTTAATATTAAACAATTCATCCTGAAACTCACAACCTATATTATACCATGTGATATCACTACATTTATTCCTAAAACAGCATTGATAACTTTCCTAATTTTACTCCATTTATACTAAACAGGTTAAAGTATTAAGACAGAAAGGTTTGATGAAAATATAATAATTGATTGCAGCAAAATTTTTAGTTTTGGCACAGTTTCCATTTGCAAACCATTTGGCTATCTATGACAGATTAACACTCTGCAAACAGCTCACTACAGTTCAGTTGTATTGTCAGACCATCTCTATCTCCACCTCATCTATTCAGTCATGTTTTCACTAGTGGCTCATTAAGCAACAATATTTACAATCAGTCAAACCCTGTACACATTCTGTAGTACACTGGGTTCAATCCAGGGCTGAAACCTGCTCAGAAATTTCTGATGAAGCATCTGAGCCACAGGTGACCTTGGCCAAATTGTGAGATGATTGTTACTGCAGCAAACAAGGTGGCAGGGCACAAGTGTGCCTCATCATCAATATCTTCTAAGTCTTTGTAGTTCCTAACATGCTGAAGCAGTGAAATCGTTTCATTTCCCCTCCCAGCCGTTTCTGGCATCTCCAAGCCTGAATGCTTGAAACCGCAGTGAGCAGAACAGTTCAGAATCGTCTTACTGCTTATTTCCTACCAACTATCAGTAACAATAATCACTGCTTTTTGGACACAAGAACATGCAGCTGACACTGTTTAAAAACTGTTTGCTCTAGGCACTGTGTAGTGTTTAGCAGCCACACAAGTGACTGATGCTAGTTAGAAACTTCAGTAGAAGTTTCTTGGCCTAATTAAGTGGCATAGTGTCCCAAATAAACTAAAGGAATCTCGGCTATTTTTTGATTAGGGTTTGTTCTACCCTGATTAACTGATAGCCCAATTAACTGGAATCTACTGTATATCCAACCCATGAATAATATCACTTGAAAACCGTGGCATGTTTTCCTCCTGTTGCCTGATTCAGCTCTAACATGGTGTTCCTCCATTACACCAGGATTGTTATTGTGCTCTGCAGGGACATAATTAGCTTAACCAAGTGCCAACAAGTTCACATTCATCTCA
Source organism: Hemitrygon akajei (assembly GCF_048418815.1). Taxonomy (NCBI): domain Eukaryota; kingdom Metazoa; phylum Chordata; class Chondrichthyes; order Myliobatiformes; family Dasyatidae; genus Hemitrygon; species Hemitrygon akajei. The sequence goes on along the minus strand of NC_133135.1, from coordinate 88,154,689 downwards.
TGAACTCTGATGGATAAATGCATGGCTTGGGCTTTCATTTCATCAACTTTCCTGTTGGCTCCACCGAGCTTCTGTTGTGAACGTCAAGTTGGAATTTATTCTCCACAATCAGAATCACTGCTCATTACCATTGCAATGTCACCTACATCCATGATACCTACTGCCAGTGATTGTCTTTTGTTGAAGCTCAACCTCACCCATAAAACTCACCATGGTGAGACTTTATCATACCGCAAAAACTTTCAAATCATTCCAATTATCACAGCCCACAACTAGAGTTAAACCAGAATCTACAAAGTAGTAGAATATCTGAAGGCACTTTTCAGGAATACACATAAAAGACATGAGGAATAGAAGGAGTAGGCCATTTGGTCCATTGAGATTGTTCTGCCTCATCAAGATGGTGGATGATCTACCTCAACATCATATCCTTGCACTATCCCCTAATTCTCTTCATTTCCAGAAATCAATCAGTGCCTGCATTGAACGGAGTCAATAACAGACTCCTCACTATCCTCTGAGATAGAGATGTCCAAAGGTTGGCCACCCACTTACAGCACTGTTACCATTACTAGAACCAGTCTGCTGCATTTTACTGTTCTCCCAACTAGTATAAGCATATCCTTTTTCAGATGAGGAGACTAAAACTGCACAATAATCCAAGTGCCATGTTACCAAGGCCCACATTAATGGCAGCAAGTCATCTCCACTCTTGAATTCTACTCTCTTGGTATAAAGTTTAACATATCATTTGCCTTCCTAATTGCTTGTTGCGCCTACATGTTTAAGGACATCTGGGTCTCTTTGAACATCAACATTATCCAATCTCTCAGTTATTTAAAAACACCTTTCTTTTCTTGTTTGTGCAGAATAACTTCACAATTATCCACATTATATTCCCTCTGCTGCGTTCTTGTCACTTTGCTCAATTTGTCCTGTAGTTTGGAAGCTCTATAATCCCACTCCTTACTCACAATCCCACTGAGTTTTGTATTACCAGCAATTTTGGTCAAGTAGCATTTGATTGCTGATACTGACTGTGAACAGCTGGGGGCTAAGCATCAGTTCCCGTGGTACCTTTGGATCACAGTCTCCCAATATGAGAGAGGTTTCTTTATTCCCAATCCTAGGATGATGTAATGTGTGTGAGCCTTTTTGGCAAGGAGGAGGGCTTAAGGGATGGAATTCCAGAGCTTAGGGCTGAGATGTACATCGATATGGGTAGCCTGTGCAAGTAATCAATATTGGGAAAGCCTTTTATTCCCACCATCCTGTTTTCCAAGATCCAGGGTCTCTCACTGACCCAGGCAACTTCAAGATCCTTGCCTTCATTTTTAACTGCCTTTCTCTAGTCTACTTTGGGAGCTACAATTGATCACCACCGCTCCTTTCTCCTGAGCTAGCATTCTTCCAAGTATTCCATCTTCACATTAGTAATTGTTTTCCCTGGCACCACATCCTTTCCTAAATCTCCTTACCCTTTGTACCCTGCCCTCAGACTGAGGACTGAGGATGACTGAGTTAATCTCTGAACACCCCTCACACTTTCCCCTGCCTCTGTGTTTGTGATCCGTCCTCAGCCTTCTTCCTCAACTCAGCCACTTCTAAACCTCTCATACACGTTGCTTTTACATCTGGAATGCTTTTATGGTTAATTTAATTCAAGCTGGCATTGGAGCATGGTGACTCGCTGTAAGCTGCTCTCTGCAGATCCTCTGATTACTCCTATTATAATCATTCTACCCTTTTGTAGCTAAATCTGGTGACTCTAAGAATTACTAATAATGTTCTTTTAAATCTGCTTATTGATCTGGTAATCTTCTGACTTCCAGGAGCAATCAATCTACTGACCCAACTCCTGGACCCAGGCAATAAATGAACTTCTGACCTCCGAAGTTGCCTTGTTTTGACGTTGCACCTTATTGTCTAATACACTGCACTTTCTCTGGAACTACAGCACTTTATGTGCATTCTGTCATTGTTTTAGCTTCCTCAATGCTCTATTGTAATGAATTGATCCGTATGAACAGGGTGCAAGAGAAGTTTTTCATTGTACTTATGTGAATGTAATAAACCAAATGGCCAATAGATTTACCACCTCTGCTATTGCATCATCTTAGTACCTGGAATAGACATACCTTTCCCCTACTCTGACCTGCGATGGCCCGAAGATGGATGTTTGGACCCCAGCTCTTCACAGTCTATGTCAATATATGGCGGTGCAGGTCAAGTACCATATTTTCAAACTTGTCCTCCTAACAGAACTCTCTACCTTCATAAATATGAGATACCCTAGGATGCTGCTGACTCTAACTTAACTCCCAGCCAGCCCCATGCAGCTCGAATTCTTGTGCTTGCTGACCCTAGCCTTGGTTTTAAAATGTGGATATCCTCATGGCATTGCTGCTCCATTTCTCTGTAGCCTCTTACTGCCCGATAGCTCTCCAAAATCTCTGCACAGTTTCAACCCTGGCCTCTTGCGCTTTGCAAATGTAGTGGTTAGAGTGACACTATTACATCTCAGGGTGACGGAGTTTGGAGTTCAAATCCAGTGTCATCGGTACTTCCCCCCTGTGGAGTGAGGGGGTATTCTCTGGTCCTCCAGTTCCCTCCCATAGTCCAAACCATACTGGGTAAGTTAATTGGTGATTGTAAATTGTCCTGTGATTATGTTTGGGTTAAACTGGGGTTGTCAGGGGCTGCTGGGCAGTGTGGGTCAAATGGCCAGAAGGGCCTATTCAATGCTGCATAACAAAGTTAATAAACGTCCATACTGTGCATTTAACTGCTTAGTACCCAACCCCAGGAGTTCCTTGCTTTAGCTTCATCATCTCACTCTCCCTACTTACAAATGTTTCGTAAGATTTACTTGTTTGACTAACCTCATCTAGCAGCTTCATATGTACATTGGTGACACATTTGGTTCAATAATTGTCCTAGAGTCAAAGACTCAGATGACATGGAAATAAGTTATTTGGTCCATGATGACTAACAGCCACCATTTATGCCAGTCCTGCTCTAATAAGACTTCATTGTCATTGCCCCCACATTTCCATCATCTCCTCCAAGATCATACCACTATTCAATGCAGCAAATGAACTTACAGCACCCAATTAATCTCCCGACCTATCCATCTTTGGAACGGGGAAGGAAACCGAAGCACCTGGCGGAACCCCACATAGTCACAGAGAAAGATCACACTGCACTGGAGGTCAGGGTTGAGCCTACATCACCGGAGTTGTGAGACAGCAGCACTGTGTGCTGCATCCATGTGCCACCTCATTGGGATTACTCATCCTAAAAATCTGCCACATTAATTGCACATTCATCTCATTTCCAACAATCTGAAACACCTTAATGTTAGTAACTGTAATTTACCACACTCCCTTTCCACATTCACCACTATCTTCACCACTGGGGAAAGTATTGTCTGTAAACAAGAAACGGCCCATCCAGATGCATTTCAAATTATAGTCGTGATTTTAACCAGGCCTGTTTGAAGAAAACTCTGCCCAGTTATCCCCAGCATGTAACCATTTGCACCTGAGGTCCAAACACACTAGACCACTGCTACATTACGAAAAGGAATGCCTATTGTTCCTTCCCAAGACTGCATTTTGTCTACTCGGATCATTTGGCTGTACCCCTATTACCTGTGTACAGACAGAGCGTAGAGAGCAAGGCTCCAGAGATCAAAACAACTAAGAGGTGGTCGAGGGAGGCAGATTGCCTGAGTCTATGGACTGGGCTGTGTTCAAAATTTATCTGTGGACCTGAATGACTACAGCAGGGTTGTTACAGACTTTATTAAAACAAATGTGGATGAGTGTGTCCCCACCAAATCGTTCAGAGTTTTGCCCAGTCAGAAGCCCTGGATGAACAATGAAATCCAGAACTTGCTGGGATCCACATCAGAGGCATTCAAGTCTGGGGATCAAGAATGCTCCAAGAGGTACAGGTACGATCTCTGGAAATCCATCATTTGGGCAAAGTGGATATTCTGGTCTAGACTGGAGTCAACGAGGGATGCTTGACAGCTGTGGCTCCTAAAAAGCTGAATCCTGGGACATAGGGGACAGCAGAGCTTCATGTCCAGATGAACTCAATGCCTTCTATGCTCACTTTGACCAACAAGAACAATCACGCTCCCCCATGTCTCCAATGATCTTTTGGTCTCAGTATCTGAAGATGACATGCGGACTGTCTTCAAGAGAGTGAATCAACGGAAAGCATCCAGTCCAGACAGAGTATTTGGCTGAGTACTGAAGACCTGTGTTGACCAACTGGCTGGTGTATTCATGGAAGCCTTCACTCTCTCGTTCTGGTAGTGTGTGGTACCCACCTGTTCCAAGCAAACTTCTATCGTTTCGGTGCCCAAGAAGAACGGGGTAACCTGACTGAATGATTATCACCCAGTATCACTTACATCCACAGTGATGAAGGTTTAGAGAGGCTGGTGTTGAAGCACCAGCTCCTGTCTGAATGGCAACTTCCATCCACTCCAATTCACCTACCAAAGCAAGAGGTTTATGGCAGATGCTATCTCGTTGGCTCTTCACACAACCCTGGAACATCTGGACAGCAAAGGTGCACATGCCAGGATGCTCTTTATCGACTACTGCTCAGCATTTAATACCATCATCCCCTCAAAACTAATCAGTAAACTCCGAAACCTGGACCTCAATACACCCTTGTGAAACCGGACCCTGGATTTCCCAACTTGTAGACCCCAGTCGGTTTGAATTGACAAAAACATTTCCACTACAATCTCGATTAACAAAGGTGCACCACAGGGATGTGTGCTTAGCCCCCTGCTCTATTGACTCACACCTATGACTGTTCAGGCTGTATCAAAGGTGGTGATGGATCAACATACAGGATGGAGTTTGAAAACTTGGCTGAGTGGTGTAATAACAACAACCTCTCACTCAATGTCAATAAGACCAAGGAACTGATTGTCGACTTCAGGAGAGGGAAACCAGAGGTCAATGAGTCAGTAATCATCAGAGGATCAAAGGTGGAGAGGACTAGTAACTTTAAATTTCTGGGAGTCACTATCTCAGAGGACCTGTCCTGGACCCAGCATATAAATATTATTGTGAAGAAAGTATGACAGAGCCTCTACTTCCTCAGGAGTCTGTGGAGGTTTGACATGTCATTGAAAACCTTAGCAATCTTCTATAGATGTGTGATGGAACACCAATGCCTTTGAGCGGAAAATCCTACAAAAGGTAATGGATTCAGCCCAGTATAGCATGGGTAAAACCCTACCACACATCTACGTGAATTATTGCTGTAGAACAACAGTATCCACCATCAAAGATCCTCACCACCCAGGCCATGCTCTTTACTCACTGCTGCCATCAGGTAGAAGGTACAGGTACCTCAGGACTCACATCACCTGTTTCAAGAACAATTACTGCCCTTCAACCGTCAGGCTCTTGAACAAAAGAGGATAGCTACACTCATTTAAGGACTCTGTTATATTCTTATTTCATGTTATTTATTTATATATGTATGTGCACAGTTTGTTTACAGTTCACAGTTCTTGATGTTTACTGTTTACAGTTACTGTTCTATAGATTTGCTAATTATGTCTGCAGAAGAAGAATCTCAGGGTTGTACGTGGTGACATGTATGTATTCTGATAATAAATTTTACTTTGAACTTTGACCTAGACTATTCCCACCCTCTATCCTGTAAAAACGTTATTCCCTTTTCTCAGTTCCTCTGCCTCTGCCTCATCAGTTTCCAGGACCAGGCTTCTCTTTCCAGGACATCAGAGATGTCCTCCTTCTTCAGAGAATGGGGTTTCTTTTCCTCCACCACTGATGCTCACCTGTATCTCCTCCATTTCCTGGACATCTGCACTCACCCATCTTCCCACTGCCTTAACATGCACAAAGTTCCTCTTGTCCTTACCTACAGCCCCGTCAACCTCCACATCCAACACATCATTCTCTGCAACTTCCGCCATCTCCCAAGAGATCCTACCACCAAACATATCTTTACCTACCTCCCACTCTGCATTCTGCAGGCATTTCTCTCTGCGTGTGTCCCTTGTCCATTTGTCCCTCCCTACTAATCTTCTTCCTGGCTCTTATCCATCCAAGTGGCCAAAATCTCTTCGCTTTACCCTTTCCACACTATTATGACTGTTGCTCAACCTCGGTTCTCTTAATAATGTAGTTGCAGTCTGTGATGTGACTCTGAATTCCCGATTCATTTATCAGATCTTTATAAGTTTTTAATGGACAGTGAGGAGTAACATATCAATGACAATGAAAACAGAAAATGCAGTGAGTCAGACAGCAACTGTGGTCAGAGGAAGAGTTATTTCTTCAGGCCTGGGTCTTTGACCCCCTTGTAAGCACAGTAGTACACATAACACACATAAAACACAATAACTTATGAAAGTAAGGATAAATCTACAGATGAATCATGCATTAATAACAAACTAAGGTGCATGACTTTTATATTGTAAGGTACAGAACAGATAAACCAGTGACATTTCGAATGTGATGCGGTAGGGAGTTCAGAAGACTAATGGCCTGAGGGAAGAAACATCCCGACCATTTTTGTTTTTATGCATTGGAGTCTCCTGCCTGATGGTGGGAAGTAAAAAGGACGCTGGATGGATGGGTGGGATCTTGATAATACTAAGGGCCCAGCTCACACAGTGCTCCTGATAAATGTCCCCAATGGATGGTGCAGAGAACCCCTATGATCCTGTCAGCCATTCTCACAGCACTTTGTAGGAACTTTCTGTCTAATGCTCAACTGCTTCTGTACCAGATGTAGGTGCAACTTGTCAGGATGTTTTCAATGGTGCTCCTGTAAAATGCTGTAAAGATGGTGCAGGGGGGTGTCTCTCTTTCCTCAATCTCCTCAGGAAGTGAAGGTACTGCTGTTCCTTCCTATTCAGGAAGGCGATATTAATGGACCAAGTGAGGTCATCTGTGATGTGAACTCTTAGGAACCTGGTGCACTTAACTCTCTCTACAGAGGAGCCAGGTATTTGCAGAGCGGGATGGTTCGTGTGCACTTTCCTAAAGTCCACAATGATCTCCTTGGTCTTCTCCATGTTCAGACTTAGGTTGTTCTTCTCACACCAACCCACTTGCCGCTCCACTTCCTCTCTGCACTCCATCTCATCATCGTTGTTGACACTGTTGTGTCAAATGCAAACTCGATGACACAGTTTGACCTGAAACCTGGGATACAGTCATGTGTCAGCAGCATGTGCGGCAGTGGGCTGAGCACACGGTCCCGGGGAAACACGTGGACTACAGTCTTCATGGAAATTTCTGGGCATCAGGAGTAATCCTGATTTTCCTTTTGGAGAAAAAGCAGGGCACATCTCCCCAACAGTGGCTGAATGGCCTTGTAAGTGGCTGTTGGGAAAACTGGCTACCTCCAGGGCTCACTGCTGCAGTCTGCAGGTGGAATGATCAAGTGTCTGAGTTGTCCTTCTGAGAGCAGGGCTGCAGTGAAGCACAGTTTCTGTGAATGGCCCGATACCTTTCTCTACCATTTCCGGCGGAGCATTGCACGGTGGATGAAAACACTCAGTGTGAGTCCAAATGCCAAGTGTCTGAACAACACACAAAATGCTGGAGGAACTCAGTAGGTCAGGCAGCATCCATGGAAAAGAGTAAACAGTTGATGTTTCAAGCCAAGACCTTTCAGCAGCTTTCCAGCATCTGCAGATTTTCTCTTGTTTGTGACCCAGTGTCCAGTATGTGCCAGCACACATAATGACAGGAGATACCAGAAGAGCCTAAAATCCACCGTTATGGAGAATGACTGCAATTCCTAGAGTACATTTTAAAATATTGAAGTTCAGTAACCAAGCCTAAAAAGAGCACATGATCCCATTTCAAGACAAGGAACTAGACAAAGAGATATTCATTGATTGTTGGATTTTTGGAAAAATGTCACATTCCCCCGAGGACTGATTAATATGTTATGAGATAATTTGTGTCTACCAAAGTGTTCAAAAGTCCAACTTTCTGATGATAACTGCTCCAAAAGTAACTTGGGCCTGTGCTCCAGCCTTTCTGTGTGATATGCCTTTTTTCACCACACCTTGACTTGGTGACAACTTCCTGAGTATTACTGAATGACACTCTCCTTTCAGGCCAGTGCAAATGACACAGGCAGGGACAGAAACAAATGGGAATTTACAGTTACTGTAGATCAAGTAAATGACATGTCTATTGGTTGATGGGCAGGATGGAGAAATGGAGACATTTATGATTAACTCATTTACAGCGAGACAAAGAGATAAACTGCTACAGACAGCCAACCCATGATTTGGAGACAAAGCAAGAATTTGAGCTGATTATTCTACAGAACCATCCAACATTTTATTTTTAATGCTGAGCAGCCTGGCAGAATCTGTCTGAATGGATAGATCTTAATGGATCAGTGGTCATAGAATAAGATGTTTCTGTGAATTTTAATTCAAAATGACACCTCTAAACATCAAAGCTCAACAAGTCAAACAGCATATGTGGAAAGACGAACAGAATAAATATTCCAGGTCAGAGATCAGAATTGAAATCAATATGACATTTTATGACCACAGGATTGCTCAGATCGAGTACCAGTGAGGAGGGAAACACTGATTTTCTGCAAAAATGAATTAACCCAGGAATCAATCTCAACACCTCAACTCTATTAATTTTACCCTTTGTATTAATCGTCTCTAATATTTACATAACAATGAGTTTCTTCCCTCACCTTCCATGGGAGTGTTAAATGCTTTATATTAGTTTTAATTCACAAACAAATAATTATTACAGCAAATACAAGCATAAACAATAGGGCCTGTCCATTTCTATCAACAGCACAGATGATAGTAGAAAATGATAACTCTAGGGACATTGTACCGGAAAGCAAGCAGGCATAAATAAATAAGCTAAGTAGAGATATATTGAGCTTTAATAATTATGAAAATTGAAACAAATAAAACTATGACTTCTCATCACAACAGGATTACTTGAAGGGCAGTTTACTGGCACTAGGCTGCTTTGAGGGAATGCGTTGAGGTTGTTTACAATAAAACATGCCTCAGTAAAGGCAGTACTGTCATAGGAAATAACATTACTGTGTTCAAAGGCCAAGGCTTCTTCTCTCGGGTATTCGGCTTGAGCAGCTATGTGTTCATAAAATGTCAGGTATTGTTGCATCTGGTGTAAAGAAGACCATCAAGCAGGTGATACGGAATAAGGAAATGAAACAGTACTTTTGCTTCCAAAGTAGGATTTTGGTTGCTGCCATTGTGTATGCTACATTGGGATAGTGACTCTTTGGAGTTCTCTGCTCCAGACACTTGTGGAAGCTGGGTCATTGGAAATATTTGAGGTGGAGGTAGATACATTTTTGAAAGATCAGAGGATTAAAGGCTATGGGATCTGAGGCAGATCAGCCATAATCATATTGGGCATGGCTGTGCAGGCTTGATGGGCTGAGTGGCCTACTCCTTTTGTTTTCTTGTTTTCTGTTGAAATGAGAAGCATTGGCAAAGCCATCTTCTCAAGTCCTCATTAAACCTAAGCAAAAGTCACTTGCAAGACTATTTCTTGAATGAACTCAAGATGGCGCTGGTAACTGGCGACTCTGTGCGTGCTCTCCTGAGCAAACTGCCCTCTACACTATTCTATACCCGAGAAACTCTCCTAAACCTCCAATTTGCTACATCTAGCAAGATCAACAACACCCTGGCGAAGTTACTGACCCAGCTGGAGATCATCGACGCGCCAGAATTGCTTCAACTCCAGACCATACCTGGACCCGATCGTCGAGGCCTGGTCCGAGGTCCACCACGTTCCCGGAGACCTGCGGCCTGCTACCATGTCAGAGCACTTAGAGACATGGCCCATTCCGACCAGCACCTCCCCTAAGCAGACGACCACACAGAAGTGATGTCAGAGACCTCAAGATACCCCAGACGCTTCCCCGGAGCGACTACCATAGAGCCTCGTTGTAGGCTATCCACAGCTGCTGGAAGTGAGGCCTCCACTGCCGACCTCGAAAATCGAGCCCAGGGCTTGGATGGAGCCGAGGCCTCCGCAACCGTGACACAGTTCACGGACTAGTTTCAGCCGGCAGCCCGGCCTTCTGGGATTAAGTGCCGGCTTCGGGGTGCGACCCGATCGATAGCCCGGGCCCCGACAGTTGGAAGTGGCAGCGGAGCCTCCCCCGTCACTGGGCCCGACGACGCGACCTGCCAATCGATCCCCGCGGGACGCGTCCACCAACCTCAAAGAGCTGCCAACAACACACTGCATCGATGGAAACCTGGAAAGATGCACTATTTACCGAGGAAGCGTGGGGAAAGAGCTGGGCTGCTTCTCAGATTGAAGTGGAGGGACTTTAGGGTCCCTCTGCCCACCACCCTACTAGCTAATGTGCAAGCCATAGAGAACAAGGTGGATGATCTTAAAGGGAGACTCACCTACTGCAGGGAGATGCAGAACTGCTGTGTATTCTGTTTCACAGAGACCTGGCTCTCCCCTGCCACCCCCGACTATGCCATCCGACCAGAGGGATTTTCGATCCATCGGAAGGACTGCACGGTGTCTTTGGGCAAGACGAAGGGAGGTGGTGTCTGCCTAATGATCAACACTGCGTGGTGCTCGGGCACAGTGGCACTACAAGCTCCTGCAGTCCGGACCTGGAACATCTGTCGGTGAAGTGTCGTCCCTATTATCTGCCACGGGAATTCACCTCGGTAATACAATCCCCCCCAGGCGGACGTGGAGTGTGGTGTGAATACACTGTATGCCAACATCGGTGAACTTGAGACCAGGTATCCGAAGGCTTTGCTCATTACATCTGGGGACTTTTACTAGGCCAACCCCAGAAAAGCGCTGCCAAAGTTATACCAACATGTCTCCTGCTCCACTAGAGGTCTGGATATACTTGACCACTACTACACAGCCATCAAGGATGCCTACCGTTCCGTCCAACGACCTCACTTCAGAAAATCGGACCATCAGGCCGTACTCCTCCTCCCGGCTTACAAACAGAAACTGAAACGGGAAGTCACGGTGTCAAAAGAGGTGTAACATTGGACAGAGGAAACGGATGAGATCCTCCGTGACTGCTTTGAATTGGTGGACTGGTTAGTATTCAAGGACCCGGCAGCTAACCTCAATGAGTATGCCTCAGCTGTCACAGACTTTATCTGGAAATGCACAGAAGATTGTGTGCCTCGCAAGATGATCTGGGTATTCCCTAACCGGAAACCTTGGATGAATTATGAGGTCCAGTCCCTTTTGAAGGCTAGAGCTGCGGCTTTTAGGTCCAGGGATACCAGTCGCTACACGGAAACTAGGCGTGAACTCCAGAAAGCCATTAAGGGCGCCAAGAGGCAATATTGAGCCAAGTTGGAAGCCCAGGCTAACCAGAGGGATGCCAGTAGACTATGGCAGGGTCTAAATGAGATCACTGGGTGCAAAGAAAAGGCTGGGAATATCAATAACTGTAGTGCTTCTCTTCTTGACCAACTTAACATATTCTACGCAAGATTCGAACAGAAGAGGAGTGTCCCACCCCCTCTGGATGAACCGGACCTTGTGGCATTGAGATTCATCGTCACTGAGGAAGACGTTAGAAGAGCCTTCCTGAAGATAAATCCAAGGAAGGCAACGGGTCCAGATGGTGTCCTGGGACGGGTTCTCTGGGCCTGTGCAAGTGAGCTAGCTGGAGTGTTTACTGACATCTTCAACTGCTCCCTGCTTCAGTCTAAGATCCCCTCATGTTTTAAGAAGGCAACTATAATCCCGGTGCCGAAGAAAAGCAAGGTGGCATGCCTGAATGACTATCAACCTGTGGCTCTGACATCAATTGCTATGAGGTGTTTTGAGCGATTGGTTATGGCGCACATCAACCATAACCTACCGGTCAACCTTGACGCTTTGCAATTCGCCTACCGGAGCAACAGGTCAACGGCAGATGCCATCTCTCTGGCACTACATTCCTCCTTAGAACATCTGGAGAATAAAGACGCATATGTAAGGCTCCTTTTCATTGACTACAGCTCTGCCTTTAGTACCATCATTCCAAATAAACTGATTCCTAAACTCTGGAACCTGGGTCTTAGAACTCAGATCTGCAGCTGGATCTTCAACTTCCTCACAGACAGGACCCAGGCTGTAAAAATAGGGGACAAGCTCTCCTCTACAATCACTCTGAGCACCGGTGCCCCACAAGGCTGTGTACTCAGCCCCCTGCTGTACTCACTGTACACCCATGACTGTGTAGCCAAGTTTCCATCAAATTCAATATATAAGTTTGCTGATGACACCACAATTGTAGGCCGTATCTTGGGTAATAATGAGTCTGAGTACAGAGAGGAAATTAAAAACCTGGTGGCATGGTGCGAAGACAATAACCTATCCCTCAACGTCAGCAAGACAAAGGTATTGGTTGTTGACTTCAGAAGGAGTAGCGGACTGCACAATCCCATCTACATCAGTGGTGCGCAGGTGGAACGGGTCAAAGGCTTTAAGTTCCTCGGGGTGAATATCACAAATGACCTGACTTGGTCTAACCAAGCACTGCCAAGAAGGCCCACCAGCACCTTTACTTCCTGAGAAAGCTGAAGAAATTTGGCCTGTCCCCTAAAACCCTCACTAATTTTTATAGATGCACCGTAGAAAGCATTCTTCTAGGGTGCATCACAACCTGGTATGGAAGTTGTCCTGTCCAAGACCGGAAGAAGCTGCAGAAGATCGTGAACATAGCCCAGCACATCACACAAACCAATCTTCCATCCTTGGACTCACTTTACACCACACGCTGTTGGAGCAGTGCTGCCAGGATAATCAAAGACACAGCCCACCCAGCCAACACACTTTTGTCCCTCTTCCCTCTGGGAGAAGGTTCGGGAGCATGAAGATTCGTATGGCAAGATTTGGGAACAGCTTCTTTCCAACTGTGATAAGACCGCTGAACAGATCCTGACCCGGATCTGGGCCGTACCTTCAAAATATCTGGACCTGACTTGCACTACCTTACTTTCCCTTTTCTATTTTCTAATTATTAATAATTTAAATTTTTATTATATTTATTTCGATTTGTGCTTCAGGGAGCGCGAAGCGCAGAAACAAATATCACTGTGATGATTGTACGCTCTAGTATCAATTGTTTGGTGACAATAAAGTAAAGTATTTCTTGCCACTCTTTACAAGTACTTATGAGTTTGTCAATAGTAACTGAGCTGTGAGATATATCACTGTTTCTACATGTGTGAATCTACAGTATTAATGCAAAAGTCTTCGGCACACACACATACATATATAGCTAGGGTACTGTATTTGACAACGTGGAGCAGACAGCGAGGTTGTAAATCTGGCAGGAACAAAAGATGTTGGGAATGGTGAGGGTGGAACGCCATGGCAGCGGTGTGGGACAGGTGGCAAAGAAGGAATGCCAGGAGTGGGGGTGGCACAGGTGCAGACACAGCCAGCCCTGAGACACAAGGCAAGGTCATTTGATACCAAACAATTGATTTATTGATCATTACAGAATGTCCCTCTGGTGCTTCCTGCACCCTCCCCTCTCCCTCCCCTCTTCCTGCTCTCAGTCCACAATAGAGAGCCATATCAGAATCAGCTTTAACGTCATCCACATATGTTATGAAATTTGTCTTTTTTTTCTTGTGGCAGCAGTACAGTGTAATACAGTTCTGTACCCTAGATATGTGCCCAAGACTTTTGCACAATACTGTATTTATAGGGTGCAGAAGTTATTTACATGTTCAGGAAACAATACCAAGCTGAATGTTGAATTGAGGGTGAAAGAGGTAAGAAGCTTGTTAAGAAGCAGAAAGAAAATTGAAATGGTTTGTTTCATGTGGCTAGAACCAATTTATAATTGGTGTTGTATATTATTGTCACATGTACCAAAATACAGTGAAAAGCTTGTCTTGCGTACTGTTCATACAGATCAAATCTTTACACAGTGCGTTGAAGTAGAACAATAACAATGCAGAAAAAAGTGTAAAAGCTGCTGAAAGAGTGCAGTGCAGATAAACGATCAGTTAAAGACCAGGTTAATTGTGAGGTCAAGGGTCCACCTTATCATACAAAAGGTCCATTCAAGAGTCAGATAACAGTGGGATAGAGCTTGGTGGTACACACTTTCAAGCTTTTGTACCTTCTGCTCGATGGAAGAGGAGAGAAGAGAGAATATCAGGGGTGGGTGAGGTCTTTGATAATGCTAGCTGCTTTGCTGAGGTAGCAGTAGGTATAGACCAACTCCATAGTGGGGGGGCTGGTTTCTGTGATGTGCTGAGCCTTGTCCACAATTCTCTGCAGTTATCTGAGGTCACTTGCAGGGGAGTTGCCGTAACAAGCTATTATGCATCCAGACAAAATGCTTTCTAAGGTGCATCAGTAAAAATTGTAAGAGTTGACAAGGACATGCTAAATTTCTTTAGCTTCCTGGGGAAATAAAGGCATTGTTGAATTTGTTTTTGGCTGTGACATCAACGTTATTAGATCAGGTAATGTTTACACTTAGGAACTTGATGCTCTTAACCCTCTCAACCTCAACATTGTTGATGTAGATAGGAGCATGTGCACCACCCAACTTTCTGAAATTAATCACCAGCTCTTTGTTTCATTGACATTGAGGGAAAAGTTGTTGTCATGACACCACATCAGTAAGCTAACTATCCCCTCCCTGAACACCGGCTCATCATGATTTGAGATGTGGCCCTCTACAACGGTATCATCTGCAAATGTGAAGATGGAATCTCTCCATGTAGTCATGAGTGTACAGGGGTAGAGCTGGGGACTGAGGACACAATCTTGTGTTGAGCATCGGTGTTTTGAATAATCATGGTGGAGGTGTTACTTAGTGATTGTGGTTTGTTAATCAGAAAGTCAAGGGTCTAGTTGCAGAAGGAGGCATTAACTCTCAGAGTGCAGATTTTGCTTATGAGTTTATTTGTAATAATAATATTGAAAGTGGAATGACAGGTGTCTTTACTGTCCAGACACTCCAGAGATGGCAGTAAGGCCAAGGAGATGGTGTCATAGACCTGTTTTGTCGGAAGGCGAATTGTAGTTGGACGGGGTTGTCTGAAAAGCTGGAGTTGATGCATGCCATGGCCAGCCTGTTAAAAAATACTTAATGATGGCCATAATTAAGTCATGTTACTTTGTTTTTCTTGGGTACTCAGATGAAAGTGGTCTTCTTGAAGCGGGAGTAGGGTCAGCCACAGCCTGAAGGAAGGAGAGTTGAAAAATGGCTGCAAATACCGCTGCCAGCTGATCTGCATTGGATCTACGGACATGGCCAGGGACACCAACCGGGCTTTATACTTTCTGCAGGTTCATCTTCTGGAAGAGTGATCTTATGTCCGTGATGGTGACTGTAGATTTAGGTAAGATGGAGACCATCGGGGTGGGTAGTGACATGCCAATTTCCTTTTGTTTAAGCGTGCATGGAACGTGCCAAGCTGACTGGGAAGGGATGTGCTGTTGTCAGCAATGCTGCCTGACTTTGTTTTGTATGCCACTATAGTATGTAACAGCTGCAGCTAACGACTAGGCTGAGCCTCAATGTTGGATTGATACTTTCTTAGCATCTCTGATAGCTCTATTAACTGATTACAGCATAAGCGTATATACAGTCCCTATTAAAAAGTCTTCATCCACCCCCCCGAATCACAATGGATTTAATTTAGCTTTTATTTTTGAAACTGATCAAGAAAAAGACTCATGTCAAAGTGAAATCAGATCTCTACAAAGTGATCGAAATTAACTACAAATATAAAACAAAATAATTGATTGCATAAGTATTCACTCCATGCAAGTCAGTAGCACCTTTGGCAGCAGTTACAGCCTTGAGTCTGTGTGGATAGGTCTCTATCAGCTTTGCACATCTGAACACTGCAATTTTTCTCCATGCTTCCTTACGAAACTGCTCAAGTTCTGTCAGATTGCCTGGGGAGCATGGAAGAACAGCCCTTTTCAAGTCCAGCCACAAATTCTCAATTGCATTGACGTTTAAACTCTGACTTGGGCCCTCTTGGACATTAGCTTTATTGTTTTAAGCCATTCCTGTGTAGCTTTGGCTTTATGCTTGGGGTCATTGTTTTGCTGGAAAACAAATCCTCTCCCAAGTTGTAGTTCTCTTGCAGACTGCATCAGGTTTTCCTCCAGGATTTCCCTGTATTTTGCTGCATTCATTTTACCCTTTACCTTCACAAGCCTCCCAGGACCTGCTGCAGTGAAGCATCCCCACAGCATGATGCAGCCACCACCATGCTTCACGGTAGGGATGGTGTGTTTTTGATGATGTGCGGTGTTTGGCTTACACCAAACATAGCGTTTAGTCACAAACAAGAGAAAATATGCAGGTACTGGAAATATGAGCAACAAACACAAGATGCTGGAGGAACTCAGCAGGCCAGACAGCATCTATGGAAAAAGTCGTCAATGTTTCGGGCTGAGGCCCTTCAGTAGGACTGGAGAAAAGAAGCTGAAGAGTAAATTTAAAAGGTGTGGGAGATGGGAGAGAGAAACACAAGGTAAAAGGTGAAAACTGAAAAGGGATGGATGAAGTAAAAAGCTAGGAATTAATTTGAGACAGAGTCAGAGGGCCATGGAAGAAAGAAAAGGGGGGAGGAGCACCAGCAGGAGGTGATGGGTGAGGAAGGAGTTAAGGCAAAAGAGGGAAAAGGGGATAGGAAATGGTGAAGGAGAGGGGGATGTGGGGGGCATTACCGGAAGTTTGAGAAATCAAGGTTCGTGCCTTCAGGTTGGAGGCTACCCAAACGGAATACAAGGTGTTGTTCCTCCAACCTAACTGTGGCCTGGTCATGACAGTGGAGGAGGCCATGGATGGACATATTGGAAAGGTGGAATTAAAATGGGTGGCCACTGCGAGATCCTGTTTACCAGGTGGACAAAGCGTAGATGCTCGGCAAAGCGGTCTACCAATTTACATCGGCTCTCACCGACATACAGGAGGCCACACCGGGAGAAAGTGCTACCCTTGCCCCAACACCAACTTCCTCACTACCGTTCAGGGCCCTAAACAATCCTTCCAGGTGAAGACCTGTGAGTCTGTTGGGGTCACATACTGTGTCTGGTGTTCCTGGCATGGCCTCCTGTATATCGGTGAGAGTATCTTATATTCCGTTTGGGTAGCTCCAACCTGATAGCATGAACATCAATTTCTCAAACTTCCAGTAATGCCCCCACTCCCCCCTCCCCTTCATCACTTCGCATCCCCTTTTCCCTCTGTCACCTTATCTGCTTGCCCGTCCATCGCCTCCCTCTGGTGCTCTTCCCCCCTTTTCTTTCTTCCATGGCCTTCTGTCTCTTTCACCAATTTACTTCCCAGCTCTTTACTTCACCCCTTCCCCTTCAGGTTTCACCCATCACCTTGTGTTTCTCTCTCCACCCCCCCTCCACCCCCACCTTTTAAATCTACTCCTCAGCTTTTTTTCTCCAGTCCTACAGAAGGGTTTTGGTCTGAAACATTGACTGTTCTCTTTTCCTAGATGCTGCCTGGACTGCTGAGTTCCTCCAGAATTTTGTGTGTATTACTGTTTCGTCTGGTAGCCAAAAAGCTCACTTTTGGTTTCACCAGACCATAGAACCTCCTTCCAACTGACTTCAGTCTTCAACATGCCTTCTATTGAACTCCAGCCGAGATTTCATGCGAGTTTCTTCAGCAGAGACTTTCTCTCTGCCACTCTCCCATAAAGCTGCGACTGATGAAGCAACCGGGCACGGTCTCTCCCATCCCAGCCACTGAAGCTGGTAACTCCTCCAGAATTGTCATACAGCTCTTGATGGCTTCTGTCATTTGTCCCCTTCTGCACGGTCACCCAATTTTTGAGGACAGCCTGCTCTAGGCAGATTTACAGCTGTGCCATATTCTTTCCATTTCTTGATGATTGACTTAATTGTACTCCAAGGGATATTCAGTGACTTGGAAATCTTCTTGTATCCTTTTCTTGACTTGTGCTTTTCAATAACATTTTGAGGAGTTGCTTGGAGTGTTCTTTTGTCTTCATGGTGTAGTCTTTGCCAGGATACTGACTCACCAGCAATCGGACCCTCCATTTAACTAATTATATGACTTCTTAAACCAAATGGCTGCACCAGTGATGATTTGGTGTGTCATATTATAGAAAAATAGAGGCCTATGGGTAACCCTAGGTAATTTCAAAAGTACCTGTTCAGCTCAGAATTGTGGGCTGAAGGGTCTGTATTATATAACTATATAACAATTACAGCACGGAAACAAGCCATCTCGGCCCTTCTAGTCCGTGCTGAATGAAGAGGGACGCCTCACGTCTTAATAAGCTGGTAAGGAAGGTGGGCTCTGTCGTGGGCACAGAACTGGAGAGTATGACATCGGTAGCAGAGCGAAGGGCGCTGAGTAGGCTACGGTCAATCGTGGAAAACCCTGAACATCCACTGCATAGCACCATCCAGAGACAGAGAAGCAGCTTCAGCGGCAGGTTGCTATCGATGCAATGCTCCTCAAACAGGATGAAGAGATCAATACTCCCCAATGCCATTCGGCTTTACAATTCAACCACCAGGGGAAAGATATGTTAAAGTGCCGGGGTTATGACTGAGCTTAAGTTACCGTTCAATGTATTTTAGTAAACTATTTAAGAACTTTTTAAAAGCTATTTATTAATGCTTTTTTTGAGAGGGTGATTTTAGATGCATATCATATTTATACTGAGTTAAGTTTTGTATGTAATTATTTTTTGATACAATAAGTGTATAGGACATTGGAAAAATGTTGAATTTCCCCATGGGGATGAATAAAGTATCTATCTATCTATCTATCTGAATGCTTACTCTTGTGCTGTAGGTTTCCTTTGTTTCTATGGGTGAATATTTATGCAATCAATTATTTTGTGCTTTATATTTGTAATTCATTTAGATTTTGTAGACTTTGTAGAGATCTGTTTTCATTTTGACATTAAAGAGTCTTTTTCTGTAGATCAGTGTCAAAAAAGACAAATTAAATCCACTGTGATTCAATGTTGTTAAACAATAATACATGAAAACTTCTGGGGGTGGGAGAATACTTTTTATAGGCACTGTAGCTAGTGCGCCTAAGACTCTTGCATGGTACTATTGTAATTTTATGTATTGCACTGTATTGCTGCCACAAAAAAAAAACTAATTTCATGACATATGTGAGTGATGATAAACCTGATTCTGGTCTGGGTCTCTATTGTGGACTGAGAATGGGAAGGGGGAAGAGAGAGGGGAATCATGGATGGGAAAAGGGGAAGGGAGTGGAAAGCACCACAGAGACATTCTGTGATGTCCATAAACTAATTGCCTGGATTCAAATAACCTTGCCTTTGTCTCAGAGCTGGGTGTGTTTGCACTAGCACTCCTTCTCACCAACTGTCCCACACCCCTCCTGCAGTGCTCCACCCTTGCCATTCTCCTCGCCAAATTTATAAACTTGCTCTCTGATCCATGTTAACAAAAACAGTACTGTGCAAAAGTTTTAGATATATATATGTAACATGCTGTAAGGTTTCACTGGTAATGTAATGGTTTCTCTGTGGCAGCAATGTTTGGGTTATGACTAGAGATAACGGGGTTTGGAATGCATTGTTCGTCCTCATGAGTCTGGAAGAGAGATTATCGTGGTCTTTTGTTGGAGAGAGATGAGGAGAGAAGACGTGAATGGAGTGAGTTGGTAGACTGCCAGATGGAGTGGACTTGGAGCGAGGGTCTGAAGGGCAGCGACAATCAGAGGAGGTCGATGGCTTATCAGTGAGCTCCAACATTCCGCAATAGACTGTTTCATAAGATTGGGCCCTTTCTCTTTTTTTTTCATTTTCTTTACTAACCATATAGTCAAAGTAAGAATTATAAAGCTTAATGGTTTAATCACATATCGTGTACTGTTTGTTATCATCAGTCATCCAATTATAGAGCTGCTGAGGTCAGACAAATGGCTGATGACAGCTTCTATTGCCAGTGGAGGTCATCAACTGTACACAAGATGTACACAAGAGGCTTATTAGGAGCCAGCAATGTGAACTGTTAGTGGACACGGGGTTGTCAATATTGATAATGGATCTACCCTTGCCCACGACTGGTGAGACAATTTACATTATCAGTACAGGAGGTGAATCAATGAGGGCAGAGATGTCAGCCTCAGGTACTGGAGATTGTGGGAGCTCAGCTTCCTGTAGGTTTATGGGTGTGTCCAAACAACAAAGGTACTATCCAAGGGATAGACACACTGAGTAAGGCAGGTGCTATCATAGACTCGGGAAAAGGAGAAATAACATGGACAAGCCAGGGACAGCGATTGTGTATGACCAGCAAAGCAGCCAACATGACCCACAGAGAGACAGCAGCACCAAGCAGGTAGGGAAGGCAGGATGATGTGTGGGAATCATGTCAGGAGGTCCAAGAGGAGGGACAGCACCTTCAGGAGCTGTTAGAAGTGATGCAGCTCCTGAGGAATTACAGTGATTGGAGTAAAGGCTCACCAGAAAGGGGACAGGATGGAGCAGAAAGGGAACAGGTGAGCAGACGTCAGTGTGAGGAGGGCAGTGGAAGGACGAGAAGCAACAGAAATTGCAAATGTACAGGAAGAAACCACAAATGCCAATTTTTTAAAATTACATGAAGATATGAAGGACCTCTGTAACCAGGGTAACACATTGGGGGATCGAGCAAAGCAGCAGTGACATATTGCAGATCAGAGAGAGTCTGAGGGAGAGAACATAGTCCTCCCATAGCCAGGTGACCAAGTCATGGTAAGGGAGCTGGTTGAAACGACAGGTGGTGCTCCAGATGAGTGACGCCTGTGTTGGTGTGTAGTCCCGACAAGGCAGCTAGTGGAAACACTGGACTCAGTTTAAACTGTACCACCCACCTTCTTGTCACCTTCACAGACAGAGCAAGAGATCAAGAGTACCTGGTAACAGTGTCATTGCAGAGAACCCAAGTGAAGAACCCCAGCTGGCTACATCAGATCTGATGGAAACAGACCTGCGGCGAACGCAAAGGCAGAGGATGCCGAGGGAGTGTGAGAGCAAGCTGTGAATAGCATGTTAAAGTATAATAGTAACTGTAGTTTGTAATGAAGCCTGGTTGCTAAAGGCAGATGATGAGTTGTATAGCTCAATATAGAAAAACATTTGGGAAAAATAGATGGGAAGGGTTTCAAGTTACAGCAGGGACATCAGATACCACAACTTTGAAGGCATGGTAGATCAAGAAAGGAGTTAAACACAGCATCTGAAGGCAGTCACCCCAGCCTGAATAGGGAGTGAATACAAATGAGCTGGGCCCTGTCAGCGGTGGGTCAGTGATCGAACAGACAGTCCAGAAGAGGGTGCCACCAGGGTGAGGCCCTTGCAGTCACTCTAATAGAGACAACCCAACCTCTCCTGGGGGTTTGGAGACGTGAGAGACTAGTCATTCAGAGTCTAACAACCTTTTGTCATGACATGGAGTATGAAATGTTGCCACTGTGTCTGATACATGAAGGGGTGAAGATAAAGAATGTGATTAAACACTAATTGGCCAGCAGGGAAGGTGGCATTAGACATTCAAAGCTGCATTTTAAAGATCTTGTCAAATTTCTGAAATAATCTCTGCATGTTCAGCAATTAGGGATGATAGGGTAGATGCAGATTCACATGGTAGGTAATTTGTGAACCTCCTTAATGTTTAGCCTTTCCTGGAACAAACTTATTTTTGTCCAGGAGGGCCAAGAGGAGGGCCTGTTAGGATGTTCTCTGGAGTTAGGGCATATAACAAATAATAAGTTCAACAGCAGCCATTCTTCAGATTTGAATGTGGATTGTAGATTTAACTTAAAATGCAGCCCTGAGCAATAGTTTTTCCTGGAGCTGTGGACACCAGTTGATTGAAAAGCAGACAAAGCTGATTAGCATTCATTTTGGGTGTCTGGAATGTGGGTGCGAAGAAAGAGCTGTGTGAAAATTATATGTGATTCAAAGGAAGCATTGTAAATATTGCAACGATAGAATTGTTCTGATCTTTAGCGTAAAAAATGTCATGTAATATAATGTTCAACAGGCCTCTTCCTCCAAGAGTTTCTCATTTTGTTGGATAAAACACTTTTGCATCCATTAGCTTCATGTGTCACTCCAGTGATTTTGTTCTCATTACAATGACTGTATATGACAGAGAACTCTCTCATAGATGATTAATGTATATTGTGTTTGGTTTTGCCATTTACACAGAACCTTCTTATCAGCAGGTTACAGGAAACAAAAAAAAAATCTCGCTATAAATGGAAGTATGGGAGGAAGTTCCTTTGTAGATCAGCTTCAAAGTTCTGCCTCCTGATATTGTAACTATAATCCTTCATTAGAGATATTCCCACTAGTGGATGCATCTTGACATCCACTCTGTCTTCCCCCTCAGGACGTCACATGCTTTAATAAGTTTTCACCTAATTTTTTTTCTGAGCTCTTAAAAAAATGTATATATACTGGGTTATGCATATATTCAATAGGTGATCAGGTGGTCTAGTGAATTCAGGGATTAGGTTCAAAGGCTCAAAGGTCAAATTTAATGTCAGGTAAATGTATACAATATACATCCTGAAATGCTTTTTCTTCGCAAACATCCACAAAAACAGAGAAGTGCCCTAAAGAATGAATGAACAACAGTTAAACATGAGAACCCCAAAGTCCCCCCCCAACTCCCCCCACCCACGCGTAGGTGGCAGTAGGTAACGATTAGGAGGAGATTTGTAAAGCTTCACTGAGTATGAATTTACTGGGACTATTCTTCCTCTTCTCAGTGAATTCTTTAGCAAAGTAGTTTTCTCTTCATTCAATTGGCAAGGTATCCACAGTGTAGTCACCAGCCCTTCTGCATCAAGAGGAAGTTTGAAATGGCTTTGAAAGAAATGTCTTCAACAGGTGCAGAAAGAACAAAAAGAGATTTGGGAGGATAAAGAATTGATAGACCAACAAATGTCAAAGTGTTCCATTGTTGTGAGCCATAGGATTGAAGCAAAAGGCCTAAGGGATTTCCTTTTGCATTTATTATAAAGAAATTGTCAGGCAGGCAGAGGAAATGCTTCAGTGATGTGTCTAAAGCCTCCCTGAAGAAATGCACCATTCCTAACAACATTCAGGGACTGTTGGCACATGACCACTAAGGTGGAGAAGGAGATTTGGGATGGTAAAGAGCCCTGAGGCCATTCACTAGGGGCATTCAGCATAAACAACACTACCCACCACTTGCATCATCAGCCACCATGATCAAACTCTGCCTTCCCCTCTTTTGCTACTCCAGAGGTGCAGGCAAAGCATACCCCACCTTGAGCCCTTGCCTAACCAGAGGAAGAAGTGCATGCCATGCCTTCTGCCATTTTGCCTCAATTAAAGCAGTTTAATTGAACACAGAACAGTACCATTTAGGAACAGGCCATTTGGCCCATTATGTCTCTGCTGACCACAACGCCAATTTAAACAGCACGAGGTCCATCTTCCTTGCCAGTTCCTGTATCTGTCTTCTTAAATGATGTTATTGTTCATACCTTCTGGAGTCCTTGTTGCCATCAAGAGTGATGAAAGCATTTTTATCATTACCTTTTCCAGAAGACATAGGAGCTGAATCAGGCTATTCAGCCCATTAAGTTTGCTCCACCATTTCATTATGGCTGATCTATTTCCCTCTCTACTTCATTATCCTACCTTCTCTCTGTAACCTTTCATGCCCTGACTTATCAAAAACCTATCAGCCTCCACCTTAAATACACCCAATGACTTGTCCTCCTCAGCTGCCTGTGGCAATGAATTCCACATATTCTCTACCCTCCGGCTCACAAAATTCCTCCTCTTCTCATTCCAAATGGATGTTCAGCTTCTATTCTGGGGCTGTGCCCTTTGGTCCTAGATGTCTCCACTATAGGAAGTATCATCTCCACACCCACTCTTATCTAGGCCTTAATATTCGATAGGTTTCAATGAGGTATCCCCACATTCTTCTGAATTCCAGCGAGTACAGGCCCAGTGCCATCAATTGCTCATCAAACAATAAGCTGTTCTTTCCTGGAATCACTCTTGTGAATCTCCTTCCAATCACTCTCCAATATCAGCACATCCTTTCTTAAATAAGGGGTCCCAGAACTCCTCTCAATACTTCCTAGGAACGTAAGCTTTTTTTTCTCTCTGCCTACGGATGTGAATGTTATTACTAGAAAAGAGTCTTCTATTCCTGGATTTTAAAACTGAATTAGCAGGCCAGATGATCAAAGTATGATGTGTCTCTATCAGTGACTGCTGACTCCTTCAGTACCGTAAACAATCTCCAGAGCATGACTTGGGATTATTATATGAAAATTGACATTGTTGTGGTAACCAACACATGACTAGGTATTAAGGGTTGGAGGACTGAGTGCAACACTTGGATTTGTCACAGAAGTGTGAATTAAGCAGCCTTAATACTTTAATATTGTACTCAGGAAATAAAATTGTAATTGCAATTTAACTATTCCCCTGTCAATGTGCAATTGCTGCTTTGCAGAATTAGTTAGTTTCAATTAGAAGATTTTAGTTACCTTAGCATTATTTCTGAATCTGTCGTGCTGATTCCTCCTCAACCCCAATGGCATGCTCTCTCCTGTGAACTAGTAATTAACCCTTTCTGTCACATTGAGTTGCTGTTTTTTTGACGAAACTGTGTGGCTAGGCATAGCTCAAATACCATCTATAAATTTGCTGATGATACAACCATTGTTGGTAGAATTTCAGGTGGCGATGAGAAGGCGTACAGGAGTGAGATATGCCAACTAGTGGAATGGTGCCACTGAAACAACCTGGCACTCAGCGTCGAGTAAAATGAAAGAGCTGATTGTGGACCTCAGGAGGGGTAAGATGAAGGAACACATACCAATCCTCATAGAGGGATCAGAAGTGGAGAGAGTGAGCAGCTTCAAGTTCCTGGGTGTCAAGATCTCTAAGGATCTAACCTGGTCCCAACATATCAATGTAGTCATAAAGAAGGCAAGACAGCGGCTATACTTTATTAGGAGTTTGAAGAGATTTGGCATGTCAACAAAAACTTCTATAGTTGTACCATGGAGAGCATCCTGACAGACTGCATCACTGTCTGGTATGGAGGGGCTACTGCACAGGACCGAAAGAAGCTGCAGAAGGTTGTAAATCTAGTCAGTTCTATCTTGGGTACTAGCCTACAAAGTACCCAGGACACAAAATGGCAGCATCCATTATTAAGGACCTCCAGCACTCGGGGCATGCCCTTTTCTCACTGTTACCAACAGGTAGGAGGTACAGAAGCCTGAAGGCACACACTCAGTGATTCAGGAACAGCTTCTTCCCCTCTGCCATATGATTCCTAAATGGACATTGAATTTTTGGACACTACCTCACTACTAACTGAAAGAAAAGATAGTAAGAGATATCTTACCATCTCTTCTGATATGTAAGGTATGTAAAAGACATATATCTTACTTTCTTTTCTTTCAGTAAGTCCTGACGAAGGGTCTCGGCCTGAAACGTTGACAGTGCTTCTCCCTATAGATGCTGCCTGGCCTGCTGCGTTCCACCAGCATTTTGTGTGTGTTGCTTGAATTTCCAGCATCTGCAGATTTCCTTGTGTTTGCGTAATTGATTTACTTGCTTATTTATTGTTATTATTATTTCAATTTTTGAAACATAGCAAACCTACAGCATAATACAGACCCTTTGGCCCACAAAGTTGTGCCAAACATGTCCATACCTTAGAAATTACTAGGGTTACCCATAGCCCTCTATTTTTCTAAGCTCCATGTACCTATCCAAAAGTCTCTTAAAAGACCCTATCGTATCATCCTCCACCACCGTTGCCGGCAGCCCATTCCACGCACTCACCACTCTCTGAGTAAAAAACTTACCCCTGACATCTTGTCTGCATCTACTCCCCAGCACCTTAAACCTGTGTCCTCTTGTGGCAGCCATTTCAGCCCTGGGAAAAAGCCTCTGACTATCCACATGATCAATGCCTCTCATCATCTTATACACCTCTATCAGGTCACCTCTCATTCTCCTTCGCTCGAAGGAGAAAAGGTCGAGTTCACTCAACCTATTCTCATAAGGCATGCTCCCCAATCCAGGCAACATCCTTGTAAATCTCCTCTGCACTCTTTCTATGGTTTCTACATCCTTCCTGGAGTGAAGCGACCAGAACTGAGCACGGTACTCCAAGTGGGTTCTGACCTGGATCCTATATAGCTACACATTACCTCTCGGCTCCAAAATGCAATTCCATGATTGATGAAGGCCAATACACCGTATGCCTTCTTAACCATAGAGTCAAAATGCGCAACTGCTTTGAGCGTCCTATGGACTCGGACCCCAAGATCCCTCTGATCCTCCACACTGCCAAGAGTCTTACCATTAATACTATATTCTGCCATCATATTTGACCTACCAAGATGAACCACTTCACACTTATCTGGGTTGATTTCCATCTGCCACTTCTCAGCCCAGTTTTGCATCCTATCAATGTACCACTGTAACCTCTGACAGCCCTCCACACTATCCACAACACCCCCAACTTTTGTGTCATCAGCACACTTACTAACCCATCCCTCCACTTCCACAGCCAGGTCATTTATAAAAATCACGAATAGTAAGAGTCCCAGAACAGATCCCTGAGGCACACCACTAGTCACCGACCTCCACGCAGAATATGACCCGTATACAACCACTCTTTGCCTTCTGTGGGCAAGCCAGTTCTGGATCCACAAAACAATGTCCCCTTGGATCCCATGCCTCCTTACTTTCACAATAAGCCTTGCACGGGGTACCTTATCAAATGCCTTGCTGAAATCCATACACACTACGTCTACTGCTCTTTCTTCATCAATGTGTTTAATCACATCCTCAAGAAATTCAATCAGGCTTGTAAGGCACGACCTGCCCTTGACAAAGCCATGCTGACTATTCCTAATCATATTACACCTCTCCAAATGTTCAAAAATCCTGCCTGTCAGGATCTTCTCCCTCAATTTACCAACCACTGAAGTAAGACTCATTGGTCTATAATTTCCTGGGCTATCTCTACTCCCTTTCTTGAAAAAGGGAACAACATCCGCAACCCTCCAAACCTCTGCAACCTCTCCCGTACCCATTGATGATGCAAAGATCATCGCCAGAGGCTCAGAAATCTCCTCCCTCGCCTCCCACAGTAGCCTGGGGTACATCTCCTCTAGTCCCGGTGACTTATCCAACTTGATGCTTTCCAAAAGCTCCAGCACATCCTCTTTCTTAATATCTACACGCTCAAGCTTTTCAGTCTGCTGCAAGTCATCACTACAATCACCAAGATTCTTTTTCATAGTGAATACTGAAGTATTCATGAAGTACCTCTGCTATTTCCTCCAGTTGCATACACACTTTCCCACTGTCACATTTGATAGGTCCTATTCTTTCACGTCTTATCCTCTTGCTCTTCACATACTTGTAGAATACCTTGGGGTTTTCCTTAATCCTGCCTACCAAGGCTTCTCATGGCCCCTTCTGGCTCTCCTAATTTCCTCGTTAAGCTCCTTCCTGTTAGCCTTATAATCTTCTAGATCTCTAACATTACCTAGCTCTCTCAACCTTTCGTAAGCTTTTCTTTTCCTCTTGACTCGATTTACTGCAGCCTTTGTACACCACGGTTCCTGTGCCCTACCATAACTTCTCTGTCTCATTGGAATGTACCTACTGTATGCAGAACTTCACAAATATATCCCCTGAACATTTGCCACATTTCTTCTATACCTTTCCCTGAGAACATCTGTTCCCAATTTAAGCTTCCAAGTTCCTGCCTGATAGCCTCATAATTTCCCTTAACCAATTAAACGCCTTTCTAACTTGTCTGTTCCTAACTCTCTCCAATGCTATTGTAAAAGAGATAGAATTATGATCACCATCTCCAAACTGCTCTCCCACTGAGAGATCTGACACCTGACCAAGTTCATTTCCCAATACCAAATCAAGTACAGTCTCTCCTCTTGTAGGCTTATCTACATATCGTCAAGAAACCTTTTCATTATTATTTTTTTCTCTCTGCTAGATTATGTATTGCATTGAACTGCTGATGCTAAGTTAATAAATTTCACGTCACATGCCAGTGATAATAAACCTGATTTTGATTCTGATTCTGTCTGTAGTAATAACTGGTGATGTTAATTGAACAGGGTGGGTTCTGAGACAGACAGGTCATGAATTAGAGGTATAACTGAATTTCCTTATCTCATTGCACTTGCAGTTAAAATGGTTAAAAACTGTTGAGAAAAAAAATGGATGGGTTATTTTCTGCTTTAAATAATGTGCAAGATCATCTTAAACTGGTGTAAATAATTTCTAGGTGAGAGTACACACACTGTCAATTTGGAGCAAGTATTTCCATGGCCATTCTTGGTAGCTGTGAAAAGTTTTTTTTTGCATTAGAAGCCTCCGCAAGGGTCTTGTTGTTTGCTATGGGCCAATTTAGTTCCGTATTGATACAAACTGGAGCTGGCCTCACTGGCATTACTCCACCACTGAAGGCATCAGGTTAGCCTCAGTCCTTAGCACAGGGGGCAAAAACATACCCATCCAGGAAGAGTCCACTCTCACTGTCTTTAGGGGTACCACATCCAGATTGACCTCTTTGGTAAAGAATGTATCTTTGGGTTCAGGTTTTTCAAGTCATTCTGAAGGAAGGCCTCTGACCACACTCTTGTTCTAGGCTATTCTCTCCATGGTGAGTTGACTCTCCTGGGATTATACCAGCAGGCACAGCAGATCTTTGCCATGCCTTCCTCTTTGCTGCCCATTGCTACATCCGGGAGACTACACTGGAGCTATATTCATGGTGAAATGACTCGTCTTCCCCTTCACCTCCATGCTGACCAACCCATACCTCACAACCTGGGATCTGTCAGCATTGTACACTTCCCCTGAGTGCTTACTGCCATTGACTGCACCCAGGTGCCCAGGGGTTTTATTCTCAAATGAGAAAAATTGCATCAACTGGAGAAGTTTGTACTCTGTCTTAGTGTTTGTGGAGGATTTTCTGGTCAGTGAAAGCAGTTTTTCCAGGAAACATGAGATGGATGATTTCTGTTTGATCATGACTGGTGAGATTGACCCAGGATATGGGCTACACTTTGGCTCAGGAGACCAACTGTCATTCTTGCCAAAACTGCTGAGCACTACAATGACTTCAGTAGTACAGACATCAAAAGCATTTGCTTTCCAAAGTACAATTGCATCTCCTTCCTCAGCCAGGGGCAGCTTGCAATTCATGCCAACCAAGTGCACAGTTTGCCCTGTAATGTGCTGCACGTCTGCACAACCTAGTAAACCATTCCGTGCTGCAGGAAGGGCAAAGGCAACCTGGAGCCTGAGGACCATGCAGTGCACCCTGAAGAGCAGAAGGTAGAGGGTGAGGATTTGATGGTCTGCTCAGCTTCCATAGCCTCACTTCCCAGTGGTTATTGGAGACAGGCACTGGCTACACAGGATGTAATAGCCCCTGAAGGAGAAAATCAGTCCTCAGAAGAAGCCTTTGAAATCATACTCCCTCACCAAACCTGGTGAAGGTCTCCACACTACAATAATGACATTAACGTCAAGTGAGGAGGCTAACTGACAATTCTGTACATTCTAGTTTCCATGTCCAAATACACTTACAATACAACATCAATAAACAAATTACAGAAACACTTGGTACAACTGTTCTTTTTGATCCACAGTTCCCTCTGACTAATTTTTGTAAGAGCATGAAACTCATTGGTGCATTGTTCAATGGTTAGGGACTCTCATACTGAGCCAGTGAGCTGACAGACAGAAGTGGGATATGAGCCATGTGCCACATTCAATATCCGGACAACCTTGTACCCTGCGACCTGGCTCTACCTTGTGATGAAGATGAGGTTGGGAGCACTCCTATATTCCCAAATTCTGTTCCCGTTTTGCTATGCCCACCACCCAGTCCTTGGTGCATGCCAAGCTCTTTAGAGGTATGTACCCAAAATGTCAGGTGATCAATCAGGATGCTGAAAGGAGCAAAGGACTGGTTGGGGACCAACCGCCAAGTGACACAACTTCATTTTTGCCCTGTGCCCTGCTAAAAAAGCTAATCAATCTGTGGACCAACAGCAGGTATGAGTAAAATATGGTAATGGTGTCCACATACAAGGAGGCTTTGACTTGAGTGCCCCTGTTGCCTGTGAATGTCACTGTTCCAATGGCCATGTTGACGAGACCCTGAAGGCTGCAGCCCTTTCTTGTCTGGTATGCAGCAAAGTGTCTGCAGATGTGCTGCATTGGATCTGGTTCCATCACAACCTGTGCAAGTCCCATTTTGGTGCATGTTCCATTAGGCTTGTTCAAATGATTCTTGGGCCAATTTCATGATGTGCTGTGTAGTACTAGTTCTAAATGCCATGACACAGTATCTGAATGGGATTCGGTTTTAAAATACTCTGTATTTTATTAACAGTTAGAGGAATGGAATCTTCTTATGTTCATCCAACAGAGCTGAAGATCCCTCCTTTATAAGTGCAATGAAAAGTCTGCAGGTTGGCCTTGACACTGCACGGTCCATGGGTACAAGCAGTGGGCAGTCCAGTAGGTATTGCACACAGTCTCTTGCTACAGTCATAGTTCTTAGCATGGCCTCATTTCAACACATCATCTATTGACTGACTGACTGGGTGAAGGAGGCAGATGGATTTCCTTTCTCCCTCTTTAAGAGGCTGCCTGGTCACCCTAATGACCCTAGCGACTCAGAAAATAAGCCTGAATGGCTCAAGACCAAGAAGGACACCAAAAGGTCTCCTCAAAACTGCCCCACCTCAGTCATACCAACCAACACTGAAGGCCCTTCCTCAGATGAACAATAGGTAATTGTTAAGTTGTGTTCTGAAACAGATGTTAGATGATATGTCTAGTTTGAAGGATGTTTAAGTGATTTGGTATTTTCTCACAAACATGTGGCCTCTCAGTGATCAACACATAAAAACTCATGCTATCGGTCTCCCTCAGCTGCATTGACACTAGAAGTTACTGATTTAAGATGAGAGGGAAAAGATTTAAAATGATCTCACACAAGATGGTGAACAACCTGCCAGAGGAGAGTTTGAGGCAGGTACAAATACGTTCAAAAAAGACATTTGGATGGGTACAGGGAAGGCTTTAGGGGATATAGGTCAAACACAGGCCAGGAGAACTAGCTCAGGAAGGTACCTTGATCAGCATGCACTCAGCCTGTTTCCATGCTGTATAACTTAATGACTTCAGTTTCTTAAACCATGACCCATAGTGAGAATTAATTCTTTTTTAGTCTGAAATGTTTCTTTCAGTTCTGATTTTTTTGTATACAAAATGGAGAACCACTAAAGTACTTGACTACTCTACTTGCTGATCAAAGGCGGTCCAATACCCAGAAGGCAGAGTAATTCACCAAAATTTCCATATTTGTATATTTCTGAAATTAAGACCAATAAAATAATGATTATTGGTTGGGGTAATCCTCTAAACCATAGACTCAGGTTAAAAGAAGCTGAAATTCTACACATCAAATCTAAATTGTATAAAGCTTATTTAATAAAAAGATTTATGATTTAGAGCAAACAATTAAAGAACAATTGGACATGATTTGTAATCTTGATATGGAAGTATTTTTACTCAGCATTTTTCTTTGTATCTTTGCCTTCCATTGTATGTCCTTGTGCGTAAAACTTAATCACACATTGCTGACAAATTATGCATAGTTTTTTAAAAATGCAATTCAAAAAGAGAATTATGTGATGAGCATGTGTGAATATATTGTGAGAATGCACTAGCAATTAAAGTAGACACTATAAAAATAAGCAAGAATGTAAAGGGTGGAATATTAGATTCGTAAGAACAAGTACTATTACACATGAAGAGTTCTTACAAAAATCAGATTTGCGACGAATCAGATTACATAAAAATATTGAATGTCAAATTTTATATCGGTGCAAATGAATAAAAAAATGAACGAACAATGACTTGGTAAATCAAGTTGAAATTTGGATAAGTGCATAATACCAGAAAGCTTGCATGCAGATGAACCCAAAGGAACGGCAGAGACCCATACAGTTTGGTACCAATGTCGCAGGAGTTGCCTGTCAATATTGAACTCAATGTCTTAGGGACTCCAGTTTCGAATGTTTCCCTCGGCGTTTCCCCCAAAGCCTTCCCCATGAGTGGGTATAGCTGCAAGGCAGTGAAGGTTTGAAATCAGAGTTTTCCTCCTCCTGGATGAGCTCTAACCACTGCTGACAAGCCACGTTTGCCCGAAGCGACTGGTTTGAAGGCGCCAGTAACCCGCTTTTGCCCCTTCTCCTGTAGGTTGAAAAGGTTCCGCCGGGCTTAGTAGCTAAGCCACAAGTGAAGGCGGGTTAAGCGATTCCAATGTTAATAGCAATGAATTCAATGCATTACTTATTGAATGTAAACTTGAGTCGCCATGGAATCTATCTATCTATCTATCTATCTATCTATCTATCTATCTATCTATCTATCTATCTATCTATCTATCTATTTATCTTTCCATATATATAAAGAGTCTGTAAGATATTTTGGGACATTGACTGAAAGACTTGACAACCCCTGGATGTTTGGTGATATTCCCAGAAAAGTGGTAGCTGGCTTTGCGGCTGTGATGTGCTACAGAACTCTACTAGCATATGGCATTACCTTGGATAGCTGCAAAACTGATGAAACACAAAGGGCATTAAAGTAAGGAAGCTCACGGCGCTCTCAATGTTCAGCGAAATGAGGAGGAAGTGGAGAGAAAGGGACTTTTGATGAGGTGATATCGGGGTTTCAATATTTCAGCCCCGGTGATGTTCTAGAGCAACAACGCCCTTTAAGTGGGAGCGATTCCGCTAAATAAATAGAAGTCCCGTCCTTTATTTGTCATATTTACCAAGGTTTATTTCTCCGCGTCACCAACGTCAGGTAGATCTTGCCAGATCCTCCTCGATCACCTGGATCAGACCTCGTGTCCACTTGGGATGGGCTGTAGAGGCAACATGTAGGCCAGTGCGCGTACAGTCTTGTTCACCGAGGTGACCGTAATTTGGAGCCCACGTTACCATCCGGGCTTCCCATTCACCCGGCAGAACAGGTTAGTTTTCTGCAGCCAGTAGCGGGAGCCTCTGCGCTCACTTTTCCTTCCAGTTTGCAATGCAAAGCAACGCTGTTTGAGTCGCCCACCACGGTCGTTTCTTTTATATCCCTGACATCGATGGGTGCAAATTGTAGGTCAAAATGAACACGGCTGCGATAAAAAAAAACTGGCTCCCGGTATCCAACAATAAATTAGACTGTGCCGTTGAAATACCATGTATTAAAGCCGAACACACTTCAGGATCTCATGCTGCGCGCACATTGCAAGCGCAAATCAATGGGTGATTTTTCACATAATCAAATAATGCATGCTATGTGCAACGACAGAATATGAAGGGATTGCAAAACCCCTCGCTATCTTACCTCCAGCAGTTGCTTCGGATTATCTTGATTTCCTTTCCTTTCTCCCAGAATCGGGAACTTGCTCTTTGTGACGTTGTACTCAAGTTTCGAAGGTTAAATTGTGATTGTCTATTCACTTTCCGGGCATCAGTTCTACAAACGAGGGGATCCGACTTCGCCCATTGTCCCAAACGATACTGTCATCAGTTTCCTTCGTTAATTTGCTACTATTCCGGCCCTTAAGGTCCCGATCCAGGAGATCCAAAGTTTTGATGAATACGAAAGGTCATTTCTGAATCGTAAGTTGTGAGTAGATAGAGCAAATTAAATTATGATAAAGTGGCAAAGCGGACAAATGCAGGGATTAGGTACCGTATTCCTAGCAACTCAGAGCTGACTAGAATCCCAGAAAGAGTAATAGTTAGCACCAAGATTGGGAAAAGAGAAAGAGGGAGGGAGGGGTGGGAGAGAGGGAAGGAGGGGTGGGAGAGGAGAGGAGAGAGAGAGAGAGAGGAGAGAGAGAGAGAGAGAGAGAGAGAGAGAGAGAGAGAGAGAGAGAGAGAGAGAGAGTAGAGGAGGAGAGAGAGAGAGAGAGAGAGAGAGAGAGAGAGAGAGAGAGAGAGAGAGAGAGAGAGAGAGAGAGAGAGAGAGAGAGAGAGAGAGAGAGAGAGTCTGAAATTAAGGAAGGGGCATTCAGCACATTAAATGTCACCTACAAAGCGGTGCCGGCGTACCGGATATGCTATAAAATTCATCGAAAGTGTGTCCTGGAGTGATAATCCGATATGTAACTGACCGTTGTTGAACCGCTCCTGGAACTGAACAGTACCGAGCCACTCCTAAAACTAACAAGTGCTAACCCAGTCTCGACACCGACTAATCTCCCGCCGACAATTCGGGAAACTGAAGAAACCGGAGAGGCCGATCCGAACTCAAACGTGTCCGGAGCGAGCAAATCACTCGCCGCGCTGAGCTGCCTCCGTTTTCGCCCTCTGCCCCGTGGAGGTGGCCTGTTACAGAGCCCAGCTGTGGTGCAGTCGAGCGAAGCAATTGCGCCCTTCCTCTCTCACACCGTGCATCGCATGAAACAGAAACCCGCTTCCAATGTTGAAATCTCACCATGCGATTCGGAGCTGTCACAGGTCCGAGGTGCTGAAATCCAGGCGTGTTCGTCCTGACCGTTTGCTATCTCCTTGGATATTTACTCTCCGCGCCCCCTGCTGAACAACAATAATCTTCCAGCCACCTGCGCCCAGCGCTCGGGATAAGCTTCCGATATAATGTCTTCCAGACCCACTTCTTCCCTCTTCACACCCCTCCCTTCTCCTTTCCTTCTCCATACCTCTCTATCCCTTTTCGATTCCCATCAAACAATTTCATTCTCTTTTGGGAATTGATGGTGGGACTGTGGAAAAAAGTGGGCTAAAGGGACTCATTAGATGGAGCCCGTGCACACAGGATGGGCCATAGAATTACTTTGGCACCGATGCTGCAGGACCTCGCATCTCACTCTCCCCAAACTGTGGTTCTATTATTCCTAAACTGTTGAGTCTCATGTTTGTGTAGTTACCCTTTCCCAGTCGACAGTCGGGATCTGTTGTTTCTATAATAGTTATCAATCCGCTGGGAAGCTAATTCCAACTCGGCAAATTTCAGAGGGCTTCCCAGCGGATTGATAACTATTATGGAAACAACAGATCCCGACTGTCGACGGGGAAAGGGTAACTACACATGAGGCGCCAGGGAGAGCCGCCCTATTACAATCAGCTATCAGTCCAAAATTCTGAACCTGAGCGTTCAATCCCTTTTCAAGTAATGCAGTCTCACAGTCAATTGGGTATCACCCTCTGCACTTTATAAATAAAACGGTGAATTCATTTACGTGATGATACATCTGTATATTTCATCAATTCATTTTCAGGAAAATACATACGATACAGCGGAAGAGTTTTTAATACTTGCTTAAGAACATTTTAAGAGACTTGACTGCTAAAAGGGACAAAGCTCCAAACTCAATTGTCACAACAGAGTAATGTTCCACAAGAAAGCTAAATGTAAAAATTAACACGTCAAAAGTGATTTTTTTTACATTTAAAAAGTTTCAACATTAAGTAAAATCTGAAGGATTGGGACTTCACATCAGTAGAATTTAATTTTCCATACAAGAGTCTGTCTGACAGTGAATAATACTGACTAACCAAGAGGTACTGCACTGGAGCAGACAATCCTGCCCTTTATTTAGTATCATCCAATATCAGATGCAAAATCAGATGCCTTGGTTCCATTTCCATGCTGCTTTTAGAGATTTATTTTTAAAATCCAGATAGCAACTTTTTATTACATTTGTGCAGTCTCAGAAACTGACTTTAATCACCTCAAACAGCTTTGTTTCATCGTTCTATCTACAGTGAGACAGCATAAAATGCCCAAACTTCCAGAAGGCATTTTGTTTTTCAGGATTGGGTAAATTAGATTGCGATGTGGAGGAATGGGATGTGTCATTGCATTTATGGGTTTAGGTTTGTCATTAATGTTGTTCTGTAAGATGTGGTGTAGACCTTGAGCTGGATTGTTGCATGGGCAAAGACTCAGGTAGCTTTCCAGTAGGAGACTCAGACTTTTCGCGATATGGTCAATGGAGACTATGTACTAACTTCTGACCACAGTAAGACCAAAGTTTCACAATAGCAAATATTTGTCAATGAATTTTGATGTCTTTGTAAGCCCAGCTGAATTCCAGTTGCTTGACTTTCCTTGGGTCATCTTCTGCATACTGTGTACTATCTGAATTCAAGGTCTGTAGCACTTTTGAAATGGTTATTATTTTGAAATGGATGTGGCCGGTACTGAAAGCACCAATATTTATTACCTATAGCTATTTGCTCTTGAATTAGTGATGATGAGACAGCTTCTTGAACCATTACAGACTGTTTTGTCAAGGTCCTCCTATAACGTGTTGGATGGGGAGATCCAGAATTTAGATTCAATGATGATGAAGGAGCAGTGATATATTTCAAACTAGGATGATATATAATGTGCAGCTGGTGGTGATGTTCCCATTTGACCCCTGCCACAGCCATTGCATGTGTTGGGAACAGAAGTAATATATTTGGTGATGGGGAGGGATGCAATAACAGGAGGCTTGAGAAGCTTTGTGGATATGAAAGAGATGGTATGTTGCCTCGCAGGTGCCAGAGTCAGGGATGTCTCAGATCAGGTCCTCAGCATTCTAAAGGTGGGGGTGTCAACTGCCAGAAGTTGTGATGCACATTGGTACCAACAACATAAAGAGTGAAGATAGAGAGTTAGGCAGTATGTTAACAAGCAGGACCTACAGAGTAGTAATCTTTGGATTGCTGCCTGTGCCATATGCCAGTGAGGGTAACAATTTGGCAGATGAATGTGTGGCTGAGGAATTGGTGTGGGAGCATGGATTCAGATTTCTGTATCATTAGGGAAGGTAGGACATGTACAAAAAGGGCAGTTTATACCCGAACCCTGGATGGACCAATATTCTTGCAGGCAGATATACTAGAACTGTTGGGAAGGGTTTAAATTGATTTGGTGGGGGTGGGGGTGGGAACTGGACTGATGGTCTGACAATGGGGCAGTTGGAGTACTAGATACACTGTGTAGTGAGACTGTGAGGAAAGACAGGCATTTGTTAAGGCAAAATTGTAGTCAGTGGGATGAGTTAAAGTGCAACAGGGGACCAAAATCAAAAAGGGTGATGAATATAGTACTGAAGGTGTTATATTTGAATGCATGCAGTTTCTAGTATAAGGTAGATGATCTTTTGGTGCAGTTAGAGATTGGCAGGTATGATGTTATGGGAATTGCTGAGCCATGGTGGAAAGAAGATCATATTTGGGATCTTAACATGTAAGGATACCCAAGATAAGGATGTTCAGGGCCCCAAACAGTCCTTCCAGATGAGGCAACACTTCACTTGTGAGTCTGTTGGGGTAATCTATTGCATTCGGTGCTCCTGGTGTGGCCTCCTCTACATCGGCGAGACCCGATGCAGATTGGGGGACCGCTTCGTTGAGCACCTCTGCTCCGTCCGCAACAACAGACAGAATCTCCCAGTTGCCACCAACTTCAACTCTTCTTCACATTCCCATTCGGATATGTCCATACATGGCCTCCTCTACTGCCATGATGAGGCCAAACTTTGGTTGGAGGAATAACATCTCATATACCGTCTGGGTAATCTCCAGCCCCTTGATATGAACATCGAATTCTCCAACTTCTGGTAATTCCCTCCCTTTCCCTTCCCCCATTCCACCTTCACTCTGTCTCCTCTTCTAGCTGCTTATCACCTCTCATGACTCTGCCTCTTCTACTACCCATAGTGCTTTCCCCTTAGATTCCTTCTTCACCTCTCCTGCCTATCCTCTCCCTGCTTCCCCTCCCCCACGCCTTGATCTTTCCTCTGACTGGTTTTCCACCCACCCCCCACCTTCTTTATAGGGCTCCTGCCCCTTCCTTCTTTAGTCCTGATGAAGGGTCTCAACCCGAAACGTTGACTGCTTCTTTCAACGGATGCTGCCGGACCTGCTGAGTTCATCCAGCTTTTTTGTACGCAAGGATACACCTTGTGGTGGAAGGACAGGCAGGTAGGCAGAGGAGATGAGATGGCTCTATTAGTAAAAAAAAAACTGAGATCAAATCCTTGGAAAGAGGTGACATTGGATCAAAAGATGCAGAAGGGTAAAAATACCCTGATGGAAGTAATATGCAGGGCTCTGAATTGTTGTTAGGATGTGGGCTGCAAATTACAAAAAGAGATAGAAATTGGATGTAAAAGGGGCAATGTTGTGATAATCATGGAGGATTTCAATATGCAGGTAGATTGGGAACATCCGGTTGATTCTGGATCCCAGGAGATGGAATTTGCAGAATGCCTATGAGTTGGCTTTTTAGAGCAGCTTTTGGTTGAGCCTGCTATGAAAATGGCATGTTTGGGCTGGATGTTATATAATGACTTAGATTTGATTAGGAATCTTAAGGTAAAGGAACCTTTAGGAGGCACTGATCATAATATGATAGAATTCACTCCACAGTTTGAGACGGAGAACATTCAACTGAATGTATCGATATTACAGTAGAGCAAAGGAAATTACAGAGGCATGAGAGAAGAGCTGGCCAAAGTAGATTGAAAGGGGTCAATAGCAAGGATGATGGCACAACTGCAATGGCTGCTGTTTCTGGGGGAAATTCACAAGGTGCAGGAAAGATGCATTCTAAAGATGAAGAAGTACTCTAAAGAGAAGGTAAGTATGGCTGGCAAGGGAAGTCAAAGACAACATCAAAGCAAGTGAGAGGGCATACAATATAGCAACAATTGATAGGAAGATAGAGGATTGTGAAGCTTTTAAAACCAACAAAAACAACTAAAAAAAGCATAAAGAGAGAAAAGATGAAGTACAAAGTTAAGTTTGCCAAGAATATAAAAGAAGATACATGAAGTTTTATTTCAGATATATAAAGATTAATCGAGAGACAAGAGTGGGTATAGGACTACTGGAAAATTATTTTGGAGAGATAGTAATGGGGAAGAAAGAAATGGTGGAGGAACTTAATAGTATTTTGCATCAGTCATCACTGTGGAAGACATTAGCAGAATGCTAGAAATGCAAGAGTGTCAAGGGGCAGAAGTGAGTATCATTTCTATCTTTAAGGACAAGGTGCTTGGGAAGTTGAAAAAACTAAAAGTAGATAAGTCAACTGGACCAGATGGAATACACCCTAGGGTTCTGAAATAGTTAGCCTAAGAGATTGAGGAGGCATTAGAAATGATCATTCAAGAATCACCAGATACTGAAATGGTTCTGGAGGAATGGAAAATTACAAATATCACTCTACTATTTAAGAAGGGAGGGAGGCAGAAGAAAGGACATTATAGGCCAGTTAGCCTGCCTTCAAAGGCTGGAAAGATTTTGGATTCAATTATTAAGGATGAGATCTTGAGATACTTGGAAGCATGTGATAAAATAGTCCAAAGTCAGCATGTTGACTTTGGGGAAATCTAAAGGGGAAATCTTGCCCAATAAGTCCATTGGAATTCTTTAAGGAAATATCAGGCAGGATAGACAAAGGATGTTGTTTATTTGTATTTTCAAAAGGCCTTTGACAAGGTACTGCACAGAGGCTCTTAACAAGATAAAGCCCAAGGTATTACAGGAAAAATACTAGCATGGATAGAAGACTGGCTGACTGGCAGGAGGCAAAGAGTGGGAATAAAAGAGGCTTTTTCTAGTTGGTTGGGTGCTGATGAGTAGTGGTGTGCTGCAGGGTCAACGTTCAGACCACTTTTCACATTGTGTGTCAATGATTTGGATGAAGGAATTGATGGCATTTTGGTCAAGTTTGCGGACAAATCAAATTTAGGTGGAGGGGGCAGGTCATAGTATTGAGGAAGCAGGGTGTCTGTGAAGAACTTAGTCAGATTTGGAGTATGGGCTAATAAGTGGCAGACGGAAAATAATGTAGGGAAGTGTATAGTCATGCACTTTGGCAGAAGAAATACAGGTGTGAACTATTTTCTAAATTGTGGGAAAATTCAAAAGTCAGAGGTACAGAGGGACTTGGGAATCCTCATGTAGGGTTCCATAAAGTTTAAGTTGCAGGTTAAGTCAGTGGTAAGGAAGGCAAATGCAATATTTGCATTCATTTTGAAAGGACTGGGATATACTGTAAAAGAAAAGTTATAATGCTAAGGTGTTATAAGGCATCGGTCAGACCGCACTTGGAGTATTGGGTCCCTTATCTAAGAAAAGATTTATTTACATTGGAAAGGGTCCAGAGGAGGTTCATGAGAACTATGCCAGGAATGAAAAGGTTAATACATGAGGAGGCTTTGATGGCTTTGGGCCTGTAGTCAATGCAGTTTAGAAGAATGAGGGGAGATGTCATTACAACCTATTGAATATTGAAAAGTCTGGATAAAGTGGATGTAGAAAGGATATTTATCCACCAACAATCTAGGACAAGAGGCCAAAGCCTCAGAATTGAGGACTGTCATTTAGAACAGAGAAGAGGAAAAATTTCTTTAGCCAGAGGATGGTGAATCTGTGGAATTCATTGCCACAGACTGCTGTGCAGGCCACATCAGTGGGTATAGTTAAGGTGAAGGTTAATAGGTTCTTGATTAATCAGGGAGTTAAAGATTACAAGGAGAAGGTGGGAGAATGGGTTTAAGAGGGAAAATAAATCAGCCATGATGGTAGGGTGGAGGAGAGTCGATGGGCCAAATGGCCTGATTCTGCTCCTATGTTTTATGGTCTTATGGTCTAAGCAACTATAGTGCAACTTATAGATGCATCCACTGTAGACACTGTGAATGAGTAAATGTTTAGGGTGGTGGTCACCAATCAAGAAACTTAATAAGCTAATTGCTTGCTGATAAGCCTCTGTATGGATTGTCTGGAGGAGAGAGAAGAGTGAGCAAAGATGGGATTCTTTAGACATCTCCAACCAACAGAGAAGAAAGGAGATTGGCCAGGAATGGGAGAAAGCAACAGAGAGATGCTACACTGCATTCAGGTCAAGTACCAGATGTCGTAACAGCTGCAAAACTGGACCAATAACTCAGGAGACTGGTAGCTGCAGTGAGTGTGAGATCAGATTCTATCAAGGCAGATTACAAACCTGAACTCAATCAACTCTGTGTAGTAATCTCCTGAACCAATGTGATGAGGTACAGACGATCTTTGTTAGATGTGGTTTGAGGGGTAAATGTTGCCTCAAGCAGTAGGCTGATC
Source organism: Hemitrygon akajei (assembly GCF_048418815.1). Lineage (NCBI taxonomy): Eukaryota > Metazoa > Chordata > Chondrichthyes > Myliobatiformes > Dasyatidae > Hemitrygon > Hemitrygon akajei. The sequence continues at coordinate 88,113,424 of NC_133135.1, read as the reverse complement.
TCCTACAGTCATCTTCAGATGGTCTGTTACATCCACCCAAGAAGGAAGGTGGAGCTCAGCTGACACCTCAGCAAAGTCCTGCAGGGGAAGTCTGGATTATGCTAAGGTCTCTGGAGTCAGAGACTACAGCATGTAAACAGGCTCTTCAGCCCATCTAGCCCATACTGACCAGGATATCCCATTTGCCTGTCTTTGACCAATATCCCTATAAATCTTTCCTATCCTCATATCTGTCCAAATGTACTTTAAATGTTGTTATTGTATCGGTTTCAACCATTTTCTCTAACAGCTACCTACCATTCACCTACAAAATCAGGACAATTTGCAGAGGCCAATTAACCTACTTACCTATGCATCCTCATGATGTGGGAGGAAACGTTGCACGTTGCAGAGAACCTATATGACATATATGACCAAAAAGTTCAAAGTTCGAAGTATGTATATATTATACAACCTCAGGATTTGTCTCTTTACAGGCAGCCACAAAACAAAGAAACCCCAAAGTATCCATTTTTTAAAAAGACCATCAAACACCCAATGTGCAAAGAAAAATAACAAATCATGCAAACAATAAATGCAAGGAAATAGCGTTCTGAACTGGTCCAGAAAGAGAGTCCATCCACAGACCCTTAGTTCAGCACAGAGTAATGTGAACCTCACAGAGCAGTGAACTGAACTGACACATCCCTTGCCTTGGGCCCCAACCCCCTAACCTTTTCAATCTGGCCCAGCGCTTAAATCATCATCCAAACACAAGGAGAATGCAAGAAACTCTACACAGAGAACGTCCAAAGCCTGGAATGAACCAGGTCTCTGACTTCATGAAACAGTAGTTTTATTTGTGGTGACCTAGTGTTCTCTCTATGAAGTAAGGTGCTCCCACTGAGCCAGACATGAGCCTTCACCGGACGTTCACAGCTCTTCAGTTTAGTTTACCGAGCAAGCTGTGCCTCAGTGATACGGAAGCAACAACCTAAAGTTGCAACAGAAGGATGTTTGTATGGATTCTTTCTGAGAGCAAGCATACGGATTAATGATAAGAACCAGCACTATTTACAGTAAAAATTAAAGACCTAACACTGTTAATGCCTGTTTGCACTAATCAATGGATTAAGCAATACTATAGTGAAAATGCTTTTCTCAGCTAGATGTAAAGATATAACACAGATTGGTTTTGTTTTACGTAACTTGGAACTGGGAAGATGAAAAAGGATTTTCAGTACCTAGTCAGATTAAATTTTAATTCCAAGTGCTTTTATGTCCCTCATCTAGACAGTATTTACACTGAGTAATGTACAGCTGGTTTAAGGATAAGAAGTGTAGGCGAATAAGATCGATTTTGGGAAGTACATATAACTAGTTGATGGTTTCAGCCAAGCAGGTGTTTTGAGAGAGGAGAGAGAGGGAAAGTGTGCAAATAGACAATAGACAATAGGTGCAGAAGTAGACCATTCGGCCCCTCGAGCCTGCACCGCCATTTTGAGATCATGGCTGATCAACTACTATCAATACCCGGTTCCTGCCTTGTCCCCATATCCCTTGATTCCCCTATCCATAAGATACCTATCTAGCTCCTTCTTGAAAGCATCCAGAGAATTGGCCTCCACTACCTTCCGAGGCAGTGCATTCGAGACCCCCACAACTCTCTGGAAGAAGAAGTTCTTCCTTAACTCTGTCCTAAATGACCTACCCCTTATTCTCAAACCATGCCCTCTGGTACTGGACTCTCCCAGCATCTGGAACATATTTCCTGCCTCTATCTTGTCCAATCCCTTAATAATCTTATATATTTCAATCAGATCCCCTCTCAATCTCCTTAATTCCAGCGTGTACAAGCCCAGTCTCTCTAACCTCTCTGCGTAAGACAGTCCAGACATCCCAGGAATTAACCTCGTGAATCTACGCTGCACTTCCTCTACAGCCAGGATGTCCTTCCTTAACCCTGGAGACCAAAACTGTACACAATACTCCAGGTGTGGTCTCACCAGGGCTCTGTACAAATGCAAAAGGATTTCCTTGCTCTTGTACTCAATTCCCTTTGTAATAAAGGCCAACATTCCATTAGCCTTCTTCACTGCCTGCTGCACTTGCTCATTCACCTTCAGTGACTGATGAACAAGGACTCCTAGATCTCTTTGTATTTCTCCCTTACCTAACTCCACACTGTTCAGATAATAATCTGCCTTCCTGTTCTTACTCCCAAAGTGGATAACCTCACACTTATTCACATTAAACGTCATCTGCCAAGTATCTGCCCACTCACCCAGCCTATCCAAGTCACCCTGAATTCTCCTAACATCCTCATCACATGTCGCACTGCCACCCAGCTTAGTATCATCAGCAAATTTGCTGATGTTATTTTCAATGCCTTCATCCAAATCGTTGACGTAAGTTGTAAATAGCTGTGGTCCCAATACCGAGCCCTGTGGCACCCCACTAGTCACCACCTGCCATTCCGAGAAACACCCATTCACCACTACCCTTTGCTTTCTATCTGCCAACCAGTTTTCTATCCATGTCAATGTCTTCCCCCCGATGCCCTGAGCTTTGATTTTACCCACCAATCTCCTATGTGGGACCTTATCAAATGCCTTCTGAAAATCGAGGTACACTACATCCACTGGATCTCCCCTGTCTAACTTCCTGGTTACATCCTCAAAAAACTCCAACAGATTAGTCAAGCATGATTTACCCTTGGTAAATCCATGCTGGCTTGGCCCAATCCTATCACTGCTATCTAGATATGCCACTATTTCATCCTTAATAATGGACTCTAGCATCTTTCCCACCACCAATGTCAGGCTGACAGGTTGATAGTTCTCTGTTTTCTCCCTCCTTCCTTTCTTAAAAAGTGGGATAACATTAGCCATTCTCCAATCCTCAGGAACTGATCCTGAATCTAAGAAACATTGGAAAATGATTACCAATGCATCTGCAATTTCCAGGTATCTGCAATATCCGCAAATCTAGAGGTATAAAATAAGAAACAGATATTTTGAAAATAGTTTTCAGTTTTATTTTGGTGCACTAAAGTAGATGGATGTTACTGTTGCATAGAACATTAATAGTATCTGGTTTTTAAGAAAGTCCTGTGAATTTGGCCAAATAGATGCTTGTATCAGTGTTAATGTGGCTTCCACCCAGAATCATGCATTGAGATGGGGATCTAATGAGACCATAATCAGTAGGAGACTGGTTTCAGTAACTCTTGGTATTTTGGATGCCACTCCCCATTGCAGCCATAAGGGAGGTGTGAATGAGAGACTTTCTAGATTGAGTGTCACCAGTGTGTGCCAGGGAGGGCAGCAGATCAGGAGGGCCACCATAGACAGAGCCTGGTAGGAAGTTTCTTCTAGATTTGAAAATCCCCATTTGCGTGAATGACACAGAATACCCTCATACTATACATCAGGATGAGCATTGAACTCAGTGAGAATGAGGCATTTCAGTAATTGGGTCTGGGATCGTCATGAAGCCTCTTAGGGCCATTCAGTAGAGAATCAGCTCTTCCCTCCGTGTTGACCCTCAAGCACCCAATTACACTAGCCCCTGATATTGATATTCTTTTCTCCCCACTGATCTCTGATTGAATCCACAATGTCTTGCAATAGTGCCAGTAGAGGATTTGAGGCTTATTAATGTGGGTCAGTTGATTACTGGTGAGTGATCTTGGTAATTTTGGTAAGCTCCCTTTCACTGGATTGGAATCTACTGCATGATTTTGCATGTTCCTCATGAGAGACATCTATTTACCAGTGTAATGAAAATATTTTAAAATTTGTTCTTTGTTCTTTTCTGATACAGCAGTAAGAGGTATTCATAAACAAAGGGGGCACTGTATACATGTTAAAGATTATGAACAAGTACTTTATTAGAATTATATAAAGATTAAAATTCAAAAAGAAGGAAGAATAATTAATGTAGAGAAGGAAGCAAAATAATACTTATCATCCACACTATTAACTAATCTATACAATGCCAGAGGGAAGCACAGCTGTCCAACAACCTTCCACACAGCTTTCTCTATTAATCCTAGCACTGGTCATGACCCAGTCTGAAGGAAGATTCTAATTTGCACAAAGAAGGTGCTCCTTTTAATACTTTACAAAAATTATTTACCCTCTTTTTTTCTCATGGGAGAAGTAGCAGGAGGTATTTGCACCTGTTGAGTCATCTTCCCCTTCCCAGATGAACATGCTTTTCACCATATCTACTCTCAGGGCTATAGACTGGTAAATCACACTTGTTGATTCATTATGTGCCATGTCGTATGACGTAGGTGATCATGGTCTTTCTGTGACCATGATTGTTCTTGGCAAATGTTTCTACATAAGTGGTTTGCCATTGCCTTCTTCTGGGCAGTGCCTTTACAGGACAGGTGACTCCAGCCATTATCAATACTCTTCAGAGATTGTCTGCTTGGTGTCAGGGCTCGCATAACCAGGACTTATGCACCAGTGATTCATAGAACCATCCATCAGCTGCTTCCATGGATTCACATGACCCTGCTCGGGGGTGGGGGTGCTAAGCACAAGCACCTTGCCCAAGGATGACCTGCAGGCTAGTGAATGGAAGGAGTGCCTTCCACCTCCTTTGGTAGAGTCCTATCTCAGCCCCAGTACTCACACTTCCACAAAACACTGGTGTGAACTAGCTTCCTTGTACTTTCTCAAAACATTCCCACATTTGAGACTAACTCCATTTGGTCTTATAAACTTACATTTTGTGTTACACCTTTTAGCTTTTAGAAGGAATCAAATTTTAACTCTTTCCTTACATCCAGAGGGTCCCTTGCAGTTGCATTTCCTCTGAACTCCTGCTGCTGCCTTTCCTCTGGCATCGACTGCTGACTCTGGTTGGTGAGGTTGTACGATGAGCAGCAGACAATGAGGGCACCATATCCACACGGTGTAAATGCAGACAACTTGGCTAATGCAGGGAGTGAAATCTTTCAGTGGTGTCCTCAATGATCTTTGTACATCAATGGTTCTTGTTGTAGCAGTGCTTTGCCGGTATGAAGGGTGCAGGTTGGTGTCAGGAGCTAGGCATTGGAGGCGATATCAGCAAATTGGGAGACACTTTGGTCTTCAGCTGTGGTTGCTTGCAAATATCCCATGAGGAGGATGTTGAGAGTCAAGATAACCCTGACCTCCATGGAGAAAGAAATCTAGTCAGATGAGGCTGAAGGACTTGTCCAAAATATCATATACTGCAGGGATAACAGCCTTTGGCAAATTGAACCCACAAATACATTGTTTGGTGGAGCGATCTGGGCATGATATTGTCCTAAAGTTATTCAAGGAGAAAGCAGCTCCTTTGGCCCATCCAGTCCATGACAACATTCAACCACTATTCCCATTCTAATCTCATTTTATTCCCCCCACATTCCTCTCAACTGCCCTCAAACCCCATTCCCATCTACATCCTATCATTCTCTTAGACTTCACAGTTTCCAATTGACCTAACACCAGTCTTTGGCATGTGAGAGGAGATCGGAGAACCGGGGAAACCCATGCAGTCACAGGGAGAACGGGCAAACTCCCTACAGAGAGCACCTGAGGTCAGGATTGAACCCTGTTCACTGGAGCAGTGAGGCAGCAGCTCCAGCAGCTGAGCTACTGCGCCACCTCAAAAAAACAATTGTGGTGGCATCAGCCAGTCTTTGAACCATTGAATCAATAATGGGATGTAGAGCTGTTACTGATTTATCTATTTACAACATTAAAGGAGGCTATTTGGCCCATCATTGACCGCTGGGCCTCATTTCCCCACTTAATCATGGTGAAGACTCTATGGGAGTACGCACCTCACAAGTGTTTTTGAAGCACCCCTGTTAGCTTCAGCACACTCCAGACTTTAGAAGGTATTAAGGAAACTGCAGTAAGTTCTAAAGTTGACCAGCTGAGTCTTTCAGTGTCAGCAGATAACTCCATTTAATAGAAGTAGAAAGATGGTGTTATGTGCTTCTGTTCATAATGAGACTGTCTAGCAATGACCATGGGTTGAAACCAAAACTCCCAGTTTATGTTGGTAAGAGCATTATTGAGTGTTGGATGAGCAATGACGTCTTCCATGTACATCTGATGCTTAAGGAATATTCAATATAATTGTGTGGATAGTACACTGAAGAGCACTGTTCAGCTGGAAATGATTGCTATCATGACCAAATCCAGGTTTAACTATCTTTATGCATAATCGATAGTTTAAAGCATATATGTCAAACTCAAGGCCCGCGGGCCAAATCCGGCCCGCGGTGGAATTATCTTTGGCCCGCGAGATAATATCTAATTACTATTAAAGCTGGCCCCAGTAATCGAAGTGCCTATGGCGTATGATATGGCTAATGCTGAGTTTATTCAGGTACCAGGTTTTCAGGGTTTTTAGTGTTTATTCGGCAGTCTTCTTCATAAGAAACGGAATTTATAAAGTGAAACACTTTGTAGTTATAGCAGAGACTGAGACACATGAGAGCAGGCTGAAAAAACGGAGGCAATGAAAACCGACTGATCCGGCCTGCATGAAGCTGCATTTTGCTCAATCCGGCCCGTGACCTAAAATGAGTTTGACACCCCTGGTTTAAAGTATCAGTTAACCAATTCAATCTCGAGATGAAGCTGTAATGTCAAACTGCATCAGGAGAGTAACTTCAGATTCAGGAAGTTCAATCAGGAAAGAATAAGCATCCAAGTGAATCTCATGGAAAATTTCAGAGGGCCAAGCATTGGAAAAATGAAGAAGTACTTCAGTATGGCTTTTGACAAGGTCCTATATGGTAGGCTGGTCCTGAACTTTATGGTAAGATCCACGGTGTGTTGGCAAACTGGATCCAAAAATTAGCTTGGTGATAAGAGGCAGAGGGTAATCCTGATTATCGCACAAAGTTCTCATCAAGGACTCTAATCACAAACAGTGAGATAAATGCAGACCAACTAGAGTTCGGCAGAGTGGTGGCAAGTGGAAATTAATCCTGACAAGTGTGAGATTATGCACTTTGGGAAGTCAAATTCTGGTTGGATATGTGAACTAAATGGCAGGGACCTTACAAGCATTGATGCATGAGAGACTTTGGGGTGCAAGAGCATAGCTCCCTGAAAGTGGCAGGACAGCTGGATAGGGTAGTGAAGAAGGCCTTTGGCATGCTTGTCTTCATTGAGCATAAGAGTTGGGACATCTGTCGAAGGCCACATGCTTTGCCACAAACAGATGATCATATCGGTGAACAAACTACAACATTTACATACCTTCTCCAGTCTATGTGCTGTTTAGCTTCCAAGCTCAGCATTCATACAACTGAACATGAATGCCAGCTCCTGGCCTGTTCAGTTTTTAAAATCCTCATCCTTCTTTTCAGGTGTTACTATGGATTTGCTCCTTTCTGTCTCTGTTACAGCACCCAGATCCACAATCTCCCAGACCTCTGCACTTCTCCAATCCCCTAATTTCCATCACTCCACCATTGTTGGTTGTGCCTTCTCTCTCCATGTTCACTCTCCATCTCTCCACCATAAAGATGTAACTTAAAACCAATTTATCTGATGAACTAAAATGTCTTTGCATGTCCTATTGTCATCTTTAGTTTGATTACTCTCCTGTGAGGCACTTTAAAATGCCTTGCTTTGATAAAGGTTCTATATAAACACTGATCTTATTGTTAACCTCCAATGTGGAGTCAGTTTGATACTGAATCTCCATGGTAGAGTCAACCCCTCGGTATTAATTACCAATCTTCTGAACTGGGGGTTCTGCACCTTCCTCTGCAACAAGATCTTTGACTTTCTCATCAGAAGACCACACTCAGGATTGATCAGAGATAACATCCCCTCCTCGCTGTCACTCCACACAGGCACACCTCCAAAGTGCGTGCTTATCCCACTGCTCTACTCTTTCTACACCAGTGACTGTGTGGCTAAGCGCAGCGCAAACAGCATCTACTGTATAAATTTGCGGACACTACTGCTGTTGGTAAAATCACAGGTGGTGACAAGGAGATGTACAGAAGTTAGATACGTTGACTGGTTGAGTGGTGTTTCAACAATAACATCTCAGTCAAAGTCAGCAAGTTTCAAAAGGTTTCAAGAGTACATTTAATGTCAGAGAAATGCATACAATATACATCCTGAAATGCTTTTTCTTCACAACCACCCACAAAAACAGAGTGCCCCAAAGAATGAACGACAGTTAAATATTAGAAACCCAAAGTCCCCCCCAGCTCCCCTCCCTCCTGCAAGTAAGTGGCAGCAAGCATAATCCCTGCCCCCGACAATAAAAAGCATCCGCACCCGTTATTGAGCATCAAGCGTGAGCAAAGCAACAGCAAAGACACAGACTTGCAGTTACCCCAAAGACTAAATTGTTCACCCGGCATTTGATGTACCACAGGCTCTCTCTCTCCCTAATAAGGGAGAAAGAGATGTCTCCGTTTCACAGCGAGTGGGGAGACATAACAAACAACTCACTGGTTTACAATGTTAAAAGTCCATTATGTCTGTTTTATCGCGCTGTGTGCCCAAAGATCTCAAGTTTCTGGGTACACAGCCGTAGATCTTCTGGCTCCCCTGGTGACACACGGGTCTCCTGCCGTGACACCGAACTTCGATCCGCCCGTCTCCAGAGTCCTGAGAGTCTAGGCCTCCAGAGTCAAACCGAACTCTTAGGCTGAGTGCTTGGCGTGCTGAACAATGGCCAGTTGTGAAACCCCGAGAGTGGGTCCCATTCCCGCAAAGGACCATCAGCGTGTAACTCCAGGTCCCGGTCTTCAAAAGAACCCTGAAAGGAAAAAATAGAGATATTAAAGATGAAAGTAGAGAGCGCCATCATCACTCTGCTCCGCCCAAAAGGTTGATGTTGAGTGAGAGGTCTCAACATTAAACTCTTGGAATTGATTGTAGACTTCAGGAAGAGAAGTCCACAATCAATGGGGGCATACCAATCCTTATTGACGGGTCAATAATGGAAAAGATAAGCAGCTTTAAGTTCCTGGATGTCAACATCTTGGAAGATGCAATCACAGTGAAGGCACACCAGTGGATTTGCTTTGTTAGGAGATTTAGTATGTCGGCAAAGTCTTGCAAAGCTTGTAGATATAAGATGAGAGTTTTCTGACTGGTTGCATCACAGCCAGGTATGTAAGCTCCGATGTATAGGATTGCAAGAGGCTGCAGAGGGTTGTAGTCACAGCCAGCCCCATCATAGGCACATCTCTCCCCACCATCAAGGATATCTTCAAGAGGCAAGTGTCCCAAGAAGGTGCATTCATCATGAAGGATACTCCCAATCCGGGTACAAGCCTTCTCGTTAACACCATCAGGGAAGCGATTCAGGAGCCTGAACACCAACATTCAATGATTCAAAAGCAATTTCATCCCTTCTGCCAAGATTTCTGAAAGGTCCATGAACTGATGAACACTACCTTATTATTCCTTCTTTTGCAATTTGTTTGTGTTTTGTAATTTATTTTAATTTTATGACTTTGCTTTGACAAAATAACAAATGTCATACAAGACAGTGATAATTAACCTGAATCTGATTTGGATTCCTTGCACTTAAGTATTACAAATTCTCCATTTAATAATATCTTCCTGAGCAATTAGCTAAGTAATTAATAACACACAAAAGCAAGAAACTGCAAAATGAGACAAAAAGATACTGTAAGGGCTCCAGCAAAGGAGTGCAAAAAAGAAGCTTGACAGAGATACCAGAATTAATACATAAAGCTATTTGAAAAGAAAGGGAAATCAAGGGTAATGGGTCACCATAAAAACAAATGGGAGACAATTTTACAAATGAAAATTAGAATTCCTTGAATGATTACTGTTCATCAGTCTTTACAGTGGGGAAGGGGATTATTTTCCTGATCTTCCAAAAGATTTAGTAAACAAATCAAGACGTGGAACTCACTGATGCTTTGGCAATCAACCTGTATCTGCAAAATTAATGAAATATGTATCATAAAATGGAAGCATGTCACTGTAGATACATTAAGTGTTCTGTAAAGCTCTCCCTGGCTCTCGGATGTGGTTGGTTTCATGACCCCCACATGTCATTGGATTTGCTCTTGCTGTCCAATAATTCATTTTTATTTCCTAATGCTTGAAATGTGAAGACATTCTTTACTTTAAACAATCGTTGTTTTCTTCTGCCATTTATATACTGTGAAGGAACTAATCCAATGTAGGTTCAGAGGACTGATGGGTGATTAGAAGAGAATCTGATGATTTTCCACACTCCTGCTTTGAATCTATTGAGTGGTAGCCAGGCTACACTTGCCATGGTTTCTCCTTCAGCCTACTCAGTGTAATCTCTTTGCATGTCACTGTTGCTGGACAATGTGCACATTTTCTGCCACATTTGTCTATGCTGCATTTCTCCGTGTTGCAGTTCTGTATGATATAATTATATTCTGTCTTTACAAATGTATTTCACATAGGGAATGCGCTGTCACAGAGTGCAGGCATCATTGGCAAGGGTAGTATTTATTGTCCTTGAGAAGGGGGTGCTGAGCCACCTTCTTCAACTGCTGTAGTGCAGGTGGGATTAAGAAATTGCAGAATTTAGACATAGTGAAGACAAAGGGCAGGTAATACAGTGCTGAGGAAAAGTCTCAGGGGCATACATGTAGCTTGGGTGTCGAGGAGCTTTGCACGTACTGTATTTGTCAACGTGGAGTGGAGAGCGAGTTTGTATATCTGGCAGGAGCAAAGGATGTTGGGAATGGTGAGGTAGAGCATCGTGGGAGGTGTGGGAGACAGGTGGCGTAGAAAGCGTGTCAGGGGTGGGGCAGGGGGTGGCACGAGTGTAGACACTCCCAGCCCCGAGACACCAGGCAAGGTTGTTTGATTTCAAACGATTGCTTTATTGATCTTTACAGAATGTCTGTCTGGTGCTTTCCTGCTCTTTCTCCATTTCACAACCATGATACCGTGATTCCCCTCTCCCTGACCTCTTCCACACCAGAGACCCATATCAGATTTATCATCACTCACACGTCATGAAATTTGATTTTTTTTTTGCGGCAGCTGTACAATGCAACATGTAAAATTACTACAGTATAGTGTAAAAGCATTAGGCACATTAACTTTATGTATGTGTCTAAAACTTCTGCACAGTACTGAATATTTCCACATCAGGATGGTTTGTAACTGGGAGAGGAACCTGGTGTTCCCAAGCATCTGCTGCTTTTGTCCTTGGTGGCGGAGTCTGTGTGTTTAAGAGGTGCTGTCAATGTAGCATTGTCGGTAAATGCAGTGCATTTTGTAGCAGCTACACACTGTGGCCACACTTTAACATTTTGGTTGATGGATGGGGTACTGATAAATGCTGATTTAAACTGGATGGTGTCCACCTTCTTGAAAGTTGTTGAATTTGTCCTGGAAGGTGTCCAGATTCCTGAACATTGTGGACAGCATTCAATCATGCCCCTGACATACACCCTGTGGATGCTGATGAGGAGGAGAATCATTCACTGTGGGGCACCCAGGCTCTGGCATGCTCTTGTACTCCACTTTTTATGTGCCTGGCCCCGTTAAGATCTTGTTAGTGGCAAGTGCAGGTTGCTGATGGTGAGCAACTCGGTCCTGAAAATCCCATTTACTTAAAGTGATATATAATTTGACCCCATCTTGTTGGATATTGCAACTGGCCATTACTTGCATGGCACTTATGTTACCTGTTACTTAGCTAAACCACCTGAATGAAATCTGCATCTTGCAACATACAGGCAAAACTGCTTCATTTGCTGAGAAGCTGTGAATAGATTTGAGCATTATGCAATCATCAGCTAGTAGCCCATTTCCAAAATAATGTAAAAAGAAATATCATTGGAAGATTGTTGTATAAATGAAGGTTTTTTTTGCTATCACCTGAAACCAAACCCTTGTGAGATGCTAAAATGTGTAGCACTGCAATCACATATTGAGGTGGCCCAGAACTCAGGCCATGGTCGGCATGGGAAGATCTTTCCTGACAAATCTGTTGGAATTCTTTAAAGAAATAACAACCAGGATAGACAAAGGAGAATCGCTTGATGTGTGTACTTGGGTTTTCAGAAGACCTTTGACAAGGTGCCACACATGAGGCTGCTTAACATGAGCTCATGGTATTACAGGAAAGATTCTAGCATGGATAAAGCAGTGGCTGATTTGCAGAAGGCAAAGCGTGGGAATAAAGGGAGCCTTTTCTGGCTGGCTGCCAGTTTCCACAGGGGTCTGTGTTGGGACCAGTTCTTTTTATGTTATGTGTCAATAATTTGAATGATGGAATTGATGGCTTTGTTGCAAATTTTGCAGACAATATGAAGACAGGTGGAGGGATAGGTAGTTTTGAGGAAGTGGAGAGGCTGCAGATTAGGAGAACGGGCAAAGGAATGGTAGATGAAATACAGTGTTGGCAAGTGTGGTGTAAGAAATGAAAGGGTTGATTATTTTCTAAATGGACAGAAAATACAAAAACTGAGGTACAAAGGGATCCTTGTGCAGGATACCATAAAGGTTAATTTGCAGGTTGAGTCTGAGGTGAGGAAGGCAAATGCAATTTCAAGAGGACTAGAACATGAAAGCAAGAAAGTAATGTTGAGACTTTATGAAGCATTGGTGAGGCCTCACTTGGAGTATTATGAACAGGTTTGGGCCCCTTAGAAAGGATGTGCCGAAACTGGAGAGGGTTCAAAGGAGGTTCCCAAAAATGATTCCAGGATTGAATGGCCTGTCATAAGAGGAATGTTTGATGGCTCTGGGGCTGTACTCAATGGTATTGAGGAGAATGAGGCTTGACCTCATTGAACCCCATTGAAAGGCCTTGATAGAGTGGATGTGGAAAGGATATTTCCTATGGTGGGAGAGTCTAAGACCAGCGGACACAGCCTCAAAATAGAGAGGCATCCTTTTAGAACAGAGGTGAGGAAGAATTTCTTTAACCGGAGAGTGGGACTCTTTGCCATAGGCAGCACTGGAGACCAAGTCTTCATGTATATTTACAGCAGAGGTTGAAAGATTCTTGATTGGTCAGGGCATGAATAGACATGGGGAGAAGGTAGAAGATTGGGGCTGAGAGGAAAATTGGATCAGCCATGACAAAATGGCAGAGCAGATGTGATGGGCCAAATGGCCTAAATCTGCTCTTATATGTTATGGTGTTATGGTCTAAAACTCGACTATTGGAGGACAACAGCAGATGTCAGCATCTTGTCATTGTTGCTTCCTGTTTGTTTGCACTGTCTGGACTTTATTCTGGATTTTACTCAGGTCTGGAAAATCAGAGCTCCCACAATACAGATCCCTTATGCACAGTTCCTGAATAGATTTTCACTCTCCATAGATACTTCATGATCTGCCAGGCCTTTACAGTACTTTTAATACGTTTCATGTTTCAGTGACTGGTCTGTATTTCACAGATTCTTGAAGCGTTCAGTTACTGGGAAAGGTTGAATAGGTGAGGACTATTCCCTGGAGTGTAGGAGAATGAGGGGAGATTTGACAGAGGTATACTAAATGATGAAGAGTATAGATAGGTTAAATGCAAGCAGACTATTTCTCCACTGAGGTGGGGTGAGATTAGACCTGGAGATCATAGGGTAAGGGTGAAAGGTGAAATATGTTCAGGGGAACTTGAGAGGAACTTCTTCACTCAGAGGATGGTGCGAGTGTGAAATCAGCTGCCAGCGGAAGCAGTGGATGTGGGTTCGATTGTAATGTCTAAGAGAAGTCTGGATGAGTGCATGGATGGGAAGATTATGTTGGGCTAAGGTCCAGGTGCAGGGTCGATGGGATTAGGAAGAACAGACGGCACAGACTAGATGGACCAAAAGGCCTGTGCTGTAGTGCAGAATGACTCTATCAACTTCATCCTCTGCAAACACTGGAATTAGTTGGGTAACCTTACCCAATCTGAGATATCCCATCCTCACCCTCTCTGCCACTTCAAAGTAACTTATTTTCTCACCTTCTTAGTCCTTCACCTGAAATATTAACCCAGTTTCCCTCTCCACAGTTACTGTCTGACCTGCTGAGTGTTCCTGGTATCGTCTACTGTTATTCCTAAAAGGGAGCTTGTTGTGGGTCCAGTGAACAGTCCTCACCACACCTTACACTGTGACTTTCACATCGGGGAAGGTTAGCCCAAATCTTAAAAACGTAATAAAGAAAATAATGTTGATGTGAAGACACTTCCGCTTGCTCACTTCTCAATGAGTAGCTCAACAAGAGTCCAGCCAGACCAAGTTCCTGAGAGAAGTAAACGTAAATTCAACCTCCCTTTGCCGATGTTCTCGTGGGCCTAAACCATTTATGGCCATGTGTCTGCTTCTCTTGCAGCGAGGAGATGCTACCTGCTTTTCAATGCATCTGTCGAGCCCCAGCCACAAAATATAGCTAAGGGCGCCAGGCAGAATTCCTTCCGCTCCACAGATCTCATTAATTTGCGGTTCTAAACTCCACTAAGTGCAAGCACAGGCCATCTGTATACCTGCCTGAAAGCACACGTGCTGTCACCCAGAGGGTCATGATTAACTGTAAGGAAGGCCAGGTTCTTTACTGGCTGTTTATTAATGTGAGAAATATAATTTTCCCTCAATAAGAACACATTTTTACATTTAAAGAGAAGTATGAAAATGGATATTTGCAGCTGAATTGCTTCTATCGTGAGTATATAGGTCAGGAAGAGATCAGCTGTACAGCAATCTGATGCACTTCTCAAAGAGGAACTTGAAAAAATCGTGGGCTAAGTAATCCTCTGGGCATATTTCCATATTTTAGAGTCGCCACAAGATTGTTAAAGCCAAGCATTTCAAAATCTCTCGAAATTTCTTCTGTAGGGTGTTCCTAAGCAATTATTCCTATGTTTCAGGCAACAATTCTGACATTTTTAATGGAATGATTTAAGACATCATGGACTCAGAGACTGAATTCATCATTGGAGGCTAAGCATTTCTCACTGTATGAGATCCTCCTTAAGATCAGGCCCATTTATTGGATGCAATCATTCTGTAGCAGCTGATTAGTACACTCATTTAAGAAATAAGATCAGGATTATCAACAACACACACAAAATGCTGGTGGAACACAGCAGGCCAGGCAACATCTATAGGGAGAAGCGCTGTTGACGTTTCGGGCCGAGACCCTTCGTCAGGACTAACCGAAAGGAAAGATAGTAAGAGATTTGAAAGTAGTGGGGGGAGGGGGAAATGTGAAATGATAGGAGAAGACCGGAGGGGGTGGGATGAAGTTAAGAGCTGGAAAGGTGATTGGCGAAAGTGATACAGAGCTGGAGAAGGGAAAGGATCATGGGACGGGAGGCCTCAAGGAGAAAGAAAGGGGGGGGAGCACCAGAGGGAGATGGAGAACAGGCAAACAACTAAATATGTCAGGGATGGGGTAAGTAGGGGAGGAGGGGCATTAACGGAAGTTAGAGAAATCAATGTTCATGCCATCAGCTTGGAGGCTACCCAGCTGGTATATAAGGTGTTGTTCCTCCAACCTGAGTTTGGATTCATTTTGACAGTAGAGGAGGCCATGGATAGATATATCAGAATGGGAATGGGACGTGGAATTAAAATGTGTGGCTATTGGGAGATCCTGCTTTTTCTGGCGGACTGAGCGTAGGTGTTCAGTGAAACGGTCTCCCAGTCTGCGTCGGGTCTCACCAATATATAAAAGGCCACACCGGGAGCACCGGACGCAGTATACCACACCAGCCGACTCACAGGTGAAGTGTCGCCTCACCTGGAAGGACTGTCTGGGGCCCTGAATGGTGCTGAGGGAGGAAGTGTAAGGGCAGGTGTAGCACTTGTTCTGTTTACAAGGATAAGTGCCAGGAGGGAGATCGGTGGGATGGGATGGGGGGGGACGAGTGGACGAGTCCCTTCTCCAGCTCTGTATCACTTTCGCCAATCACCTTTCCAGCTCTTAGCTTTCACCCCCTCCGGTCTTCTCCCATCATTTCGCATTTCCCCCTCCCCCTACTACTTTCAAATCTCTTACTATCTTTCCTTTCGGTTAGTCCTGACGAAGGGTCTTGGCCCGAAACGTCGACAGCGCTTCTCCCTATAGATGCTGCCTGGCCTGCTGTGTTCCACCAACATTTTGTGTGTGTTGTTGTTTGAATTTCCAGCATCTGCAGATTTCCTTGTGTTAGATCAGGATTATGGTCTTATTACTTGGAGCAATACAATATTTTTCATGCTCTGAGCCAGATCCCACAGATCGAAGTCAAAATTAAGTTTATGGTCATCTGCACAAGTACATGTATGCACAGATGTAAGGAAAAGCTTACTTGCAGCAGCATCATAGGTTCATAGCATCAGATAAAGAATATTCACAAGAAAAGCATAAATTAACTTATGCATAATTTTTACAAGGAAGAACACAATTAGAACAAAAAAAACTCCATCGCATGCAAAGTAGTTAGAGTATTGCTCTAGTTAGGGTAGTGATTGGGGTTGCACAGATTGGTTCAAACATTGAATGGTTGAAGGGAAATAGGTGTCTTTCACCTGGTGGCATGGGACTTCAGTCTTTGGTAGCTCCTGTGAAAAGATGGCATGTTCTAGATGGTGGTGATCTTTGAAGATGGGTGTGGCACCTCATGTAGATACAACTGATGGTGGGAGGGGCATTCTGTATTAGGCTGATTCCACTACTCTCTGTAGCTTTTTACACTTCTTCCATTCATTCATTCCATTGAAGTACACCTGCAGTACATACTGTAGACAACACAAACTGCTGCTACTGTGCATCTGCGGTGGAGAGAGTGAATCTTTGTGGATGGGTGGTGGACTGGTGGACTGTTATGTCAGCATCAGAATCACTTTTATTATCACTGACTTAGAGTACTGTGTAAAAGTTTTATATAGCCAGGCTGCCTAAGGCTTTTGCCCAGTACTGTATTTGTCAATGTGGAGCAGAGAGCGAGTTTGTATATCTGGTGGGAGCAAATGATGTTGGGAATGGTGAGGGTGGAGCACCGTGGGAGGAGTGTGGAATAGGTGGCAAAGAAGGAGTGCCAGGGATTGGGGTGGGAGTGGGTGATGTGGATTCAGACACACCCAGCCTTCAGACACCAGGCAAGGTCATTTGATTACAAACATTGATCAATACAGAATGTCTCTCTGGTGCTTCCGGCTCCCTCCTCTTTTCCCAACCATAATTCCCCTCTGCTTGTCCCTTTCTCACTCGCAATGCACAATAGGAACACAGATTGGAATCAGGTTTATCATCCCACACATAATCATGAAATTAGTATTTTTTTTTGTAGCAGCAGAACAGTGCAATTTATAAAATCACTACAGTAATGTGCAAAGGTCTTAGGCTCCCTAGATATATAAATGTACCTAAGGCTTTTGCACAGTACCGTATGTCATAAAATCAGTTGTTCTGCGCAGCAGTATAGTGCAAGACATAAAATTTACAGTAAGTTACAGAAGTAAATAGTGCAAAGGAGGAATAATATAGTCTTATTGATGTATGCCACTTTCGTCAGGCACCACCCTTTGATGGTGGGGAGGGTTGTGCCCATGACAAAACTGACTGAGTCTATGACACTCTGCAGCCTCTTGCCATCCAAAGCATTGTACCTCCAACCAGGCAGCGATGCATCCTGTCAGACTGCTCTCCCCCTGAATGGAGCTGAGTTTCTTGAAGTTGCACTCATCCAGGAAAGAGCAGAGTATTCCCTCACACCGACTACCAGCCTCTGACCTGCTCGTGGAGCCATGTGGCTACCCCAGTTTCTAGCCAACGGTCGATCCCCATCCTTGAGAACGGGATATTTGTGAGCCACCTCCAATTGTCCACCACTATTCACAGGACTGCAGAGCCTAGCTGACCAGTCCTCTTTGGCCAGGTCTGACCCATTTAGCATGGCAGGAGTGCCATACATTATGATGAAGTATATTTTCACTGTGGACATGAGATTTTGACTCTACAAGGACTCCTACTGACACTGTTGTGGACAGATGCATCTGTGACAGGTCAGTTGGGTAAGTCAAGATCAAATAGGCTTTTCCCTCTTGTTCGTTCCCTCACCACCTTCTGCAGAGCCAACAGAGCAGCAATGTCCTTTAGTGCTCGACCAGCTGGATCTGCAGTGGAGCTGTCGAGCCACTCTTGGTGATGGATGTTGACGTCCCCCACCCAGGGTACCTTTTGTGATTGGTCACTCTCAGTGCTTCCTCTTCTACATTGAGAATTGATTCCTCAGCCATGGGGAGAGACAGCTGATGGTAATTGGATTCCTTGCTTGAGTTTAGCCAAATGTCATGGGACTTCATGGATGTGGAGTCAATGTTGTGGACTCCCAGGGTAGTTCTTCCCCTGCCCCCATTGTACACACTACCTCTGTAGACATGAAGAACACAATATATCCAAAAATGGAAGAACTTGCACTGTTAGTTATAAATTATGATTCAGTATGACTGGATAGACAGTTGTTTGACTAATTTGTATGATGAGTTTGATTACCCGACAACATTGTCTCACTGACAACAGAGTCATGGAAATGCAGAGATAGTTGCAAAGGATAATCCCAGTTTTCCTCAATCCCTCAAGGGATGGTGAGAAGTCCTCTCAGAGAAGTATATGCAGTCTAAGGCTTTTCCTGGAACCAGGGAGACACCTGAATGCAGTAACATAAACGAGACTCAGTGCTGAAATGGGAGCAGCAAAGGGCAATGACATAACTGGGGACATAGTGAGGATGAAGGTCATACCAGACTGACACCAGGCATCACTGTACGAGAGGTAACTCAACACATTGCAAGATCAGGATGGAAGAAGTTGTCCCAGAGTTGAGCAGGCAACATTCCTGGAAATCCACTCAAGAAGATTGCTTAATATAATTGAATTGAATTGAATTGACATTATTTCTTACATCCTTCACATACAAAGAGTAAAAATCTTTACGTTATGTTTCCGTCTAAATGTGCAATATGTAATCATAGTAGTTTATAATAAATAGAACAGTCAATGTAACATAGAAATACACTCAAATCAGTCTGATGGCCTGGTGGAAGAAGCTGTCCTGGAGCCTGTTGGTCCTGGCTTTTACGCTGTGGTACTGTTTCCCAGATGGTAGCAGCTGGAATAGATTGTGGTTGGGGTGACTTCAGGCCAACCACAAATGATCCTTCAGGCCCTTTTTTCACACCTGTCTTTGTAAATGTCCTGAATCATGGGAAGTTCATAACTACAGATGTGTTGGGCAGTCTGCACCACTCTCTGCAGAGTCCTGCAATTAAGGGAGGTACACTTCCCATACCAGGCAGTGATGCAGCCAGTCAGGATGCTCTCAATTGTGCCCCTGTAGAAAGTTCTTAGAATTTGGGGGCCCGTAACAAACTTCCTCAACCGTCTGAGGTGAAAGAGGTGCTGTTGTGCCTTTTTCACCACACAGCTGGTGTGTAAAGGCCATGTGAGGTCCTCGGTGATATGGATGCCGAGGAACTTAAAGCTGTTTACCCTCTCAACCTCAGATCCATTGATGTCAATAGGGGTTAGCCCATCTCCATTCCTCATGTAATCCAGAACCAGCTCCTTTGTTTTTGGGACATTGAGGGAGAGGTTGTTTTCTTGACACCACTGCGTTAGAGAGATGGTCAAGATACTGGTGTGCAGACACACCAGTAACCCAGCAGGATGAGAACTACCAGACCTTGCCAATGTGACCACAGCAACTGCATCATATATGTATAGATATGCAAGGGCAGCCCACTAGCCCATGTAAATGGAAAAAATTGTGCCAAAGTGAAGCAGGGACAAAAACAAATATTTTCAATATTTGAATTTTTTGTTTCCTTTTTTGTAATTAAAGAAGTAATGTAATATATGTGGCTTATATGTTCCAATTAAGGATTGTAGTATGTGCTAAGTGTTTTGTTTATAAATTGCAATAATCTTTACAGAAACACTTCTAGGAAGTCTCTCCCTGTTGTTGGCTTGTCTCTGTGCAGCATACTCATAGCAGAGGAAAGGTGCAAGTCTTGCAGGTCCCACTGTAAGGTCTTTTGTTTAATAATGGACTTAGCTGGCTTAACCTGTTGCCTACCCCACTGATTCAAATATGAAGGATTTCAGGGATAGAGCGTGGTTGGAGATCTGTCTGCAGTGGGTAGTTCTCTCAGTGCTGTCCTCCAGTTCAACCCCAGCATTACAGAAAATACCTAATGAGGTATTGTATCTATGACTCTCTTGCAGGAGGGAACCTGGGCGGTTTATGTGACAGGGATCATGATAGAGAAATTGAGTCATAGAGCATGGAAACAGGTCCTTCGGTCCAATTCATCCATTCTGATCAAGTTGTCATTCTGGGATGATCCCATTCACCCCACATCCTCCAAGCCTTCCCTGTCCAAATGAGTTTTAAATATTAAAATTTTATTTACCTGTACTGCTTCCTCTGGCAGCTCAGTCCACATGCCCATCACTCGGTGTGAGAAAGTTGCCCCGAGATCGCTTTTAGATATTTTTCCTCTTAGCTTAAACCCATGTCCTCAAGTTTTAGACTCTCCTACCATGAGAAACAACTGTGACCATTCATCTTATCTGTGTCCCTCATAATTATATAAATATTTATATGATTATCTGCCAGCTTCCTGGACTCCATGGGGAAAATTCCTAACCTATCCAAATTCTTGCAACTCAAGTCCAGAACGCATGCGCGCGCGCGCGCGCGCGCGCGCGCACACACACACGCGCACACACACACACGCACACACACACACACACACACACACACACACACGCACACACACACACACCAGAGAGGCTTAATGAATCCTCCAGCTACTCTAATACTAAGCTTTGTGGCAGATGCTGTGCAGTCTTTGGCTCCTGCTTTTTTGTATTCCTGTGGAGACTCCAGATCCTCATTGGGGCCAGAAGACCTTAGACAGAGATCTCAGAATACAGGTCACTTTGGAATGGGACATCTGATCACTGGGTGTAGCCATGATTCACAATGGAGGGTCATCTGCTTGTATTGAGATGGCAATCAACAAAAAACAAAAGGATAGCCCAGTAGCATAGTGGTTAGAGTATCATCTTACGGCACCTGGGGGTTCAATCCTTGCCGCTTTTAAGGAGTTTTCATGTTCTCTTTGTGACTATGTGTAGTTCCTCCAGGAGCTTCCGGTATGGTTAGAGTTTATGAGTTTTGGGCATGTTATTTTCCTGCCAGGAGCATGCCAACACTTGCAAAATCCATGCTGATTTAATTTGATGTAAATGATGCATTTTACTTTATGTTTTGATGTTCATGTGACAAACAAAGCTAGTCTTTAATCTAATCTTTATTCCTATTTACAACATCATCTTTTTAAATTAAAGTTGATGTAATGTACAAAATTGCTGATACTCTCCATGTGTGTTCACTTGACAGGCTTGCATATTTGTTACAGGAGTCTAGTTTGCAGTATTTGCTGCCAGGGATGTACACCAGATGGACTATCAGATGATGTGGTTAAATGATGCGACCTGTGCAAGTTGTCTCGGTTCTCTGCCGCTCGGAAGGTTTTGATGCCACATTCGGTGAGAGAGCAACAAGCTGCCAATGGAACAGTCAATGTCTTTGTCACCTCTGGTGATACCTGTTTGGCCCCTGACTCTGCGTTTGCTCCAACCTCATAGCCCAATGGCTAAGCAAGCTCACCACCTCCTCTACTTCCTAATTTTTACGATGCACCATAGAAAGCATCCTTTCTGGATGAATCACAGCTTGCTATGGCAACTGCACTGCATGTAACCGCAAGAAGCTGCAGAACGTTGCAGACACAGCTCGGCGCATCAGGGAAGCATCTCTGGACTCTGTCTATACTTCTCACTGCCTTTTTAAAGCAGGCAACTTAATCAAAGATC
The DNA here is from genome assembly GCF_048418815.1 of Hemitrygon akajei. NCBI lineage: Eukaryota > Metazoa > Chordata > Chondrichthyes > Myliobatiformes > Dasyatidae > Hemitrygon > Hemitrygon akajei. The sequence goes on along the minus strand of NC_133135.1, from coordinate 88,091,585 downwards.
CCACCCACCCCGGGCACACTCTATTCTCCCCTCTTCCACCGGATAGAAGATACGAAAGCCCGAAAGCACGCACCACCAGGCTCGAGGACAGTTTCTACCCTGCTGCTATAGTTCCCTGGTACGATAAGTTGAGCTCTAGATCTCATAATTTTATTCTGTTAGGATCTTACATCTTTCTACTGCACCACAGTTTCTCTGTAACTCTTACACTTTATTCTACAGGTTATTGTTTGAACCTGTACTGCCTCAATGCACTGTGTAATGATCTGATCTATATGAACAGACAAATTTTTCATTGCATCTAGTTACATGTGACAATGATAAACCAATTCCAATTCCAATTCTAATATGGTTTAATTGCTGAGAAATTGACTTCATGGATATCATCCACAGTATGTAAAATCCATGTCAACTTCTACAGATGTGTAGTGGACAATATATTGACTGGCTGTATCACAGCGTGGTATGAAAACAGATATCCTTGAATGGAAAACCCTACAAAATTGGTAGATACAGCCCAGCCCATCTCGGGTGAAACCCTCCCCATGATTAAGCACATCTACATGGAGCATTGTCCAGGATCATCAGGGACCCCCACCACCCAGGTCATGCTTTCTTCTTGCTGTTGCCAGTACAGAAGCCTCAGCACTCACCAGGCTCAGGAACAGTTGCTACCTTTAAATCCTCTTCGGTTCTTTAACCAAAGGGGAAAACTTCACTCAACTTCACTTGCCCCATCAACACACTGTTCCCAATACTGATTGACTCATTTTCATGTTCTTGATATTTATTGCTTATTTATTATTTTTCTCTTTTGTATTTGCACAATTTGTTGTCTTTTGCACATTGGCTGTCTGTCCTGTAGGGTGTGGTCTTTCATTGATTCTACTATTGTTATTGGATTTATTGAATATACCCACAAGAAAATAAATCTCAGGGTTGTATATGGTGACGTATATGTACTTCGATAATAAAGTTGTATTGAACTTTGAACTTCTTCAAAGCATCCAATGGGTCAGTAATGCAAACGTGATCAGGCTTATAGGAGAGAATGGACAATTATAATGGAAGATGAAGGAGATGTTAAAATGAGAGCAATAAGCATTATTGAGTTACATTTATAAGGACTGAGACAGGAAAACTGTGATAATGAAAATGCTACTGATTGTAAAAGTGAACCTTTCTCACCAGATTGAACATAACCAAAATTTTAAAAATCTGAAATAAAAGTAGACAATTTTGAAAATATTCAGCTGGTCAGGCAGCAGAAGTGGAAGAGAACTGGAGTGAATGTTTCAGAGAACTCTACACTCTAATTGTGTTACTTGGACAATGGATTTTACTGAAAGGGAACTAATTTATGAGCCTATTTTTTGTCACCTAAATGAAGTGTCTTGGGATGTGTTTTAAAGTTAAAGGTTCGGTCAGATTCTGTTCGCATTGTGGTTAAATGATTGGTCAGATACATCATAGAAACATAGAAGCATAGAAAACCTGGAGCACAATACAGGTCCTTTGGCCCACAGAGTTGTGCTGAACATGTCCCTACCTTAGAAATTACTAGGCTTACCCATAGCCCTCTATTTTACTAAGCTCCAGGTACCTATCCAAAAGTCTCTTAAAAGATCCCATCATATCCGCCTCCCCTACCTTTGCTGGCAGCCCATTCCATGCACTCAGCACTCTCTGTGTAAAAAACTTACTCCTGACATCTCCTCTGAATCAACTCTGTAAACCTGTGTCCTCTTGTTTCAGCCCTGGGAAAAAGCCTCTGACTATCCACATGATCAATGCCTCTCATTATCTTGTACACCTCTATCAGGTCACCTCTCATCCTCCGTTGCTCCAAGGAGAAAAGGCCGAGTTCATTCAACCTATTCTAATAAGGCATGCTCCCCAATCCAGGCAACATCCTTGTAAATCTCCTCTGCACCCTTTCTATGATTTCCATATCCTTCCTGTAGTGAGGTAACCAGAACTGAACACAGTACTCCAAGTGGTGTCTGACCAGGGTCCTATATAGCTGCAACATTACTTCTCGGCTCCGAAATTCAATTCCACGATTGATGAATGCTAATACACCGTACACCTTTTTAACCACACAGTCAACCTGTGCAGCTGCTTTGAGCGTCCTATGGACTCAGACCCCAAGATCCCTCTGATCCTCCACACTGCCAAGAATCTTACCATTAATATTATATTCTGCCATCATATTTGACCTACCAAAATGAACCACTTCACACTTATCTGGGTTGAACTCCATCTGCCACTTCTCAGCCCAGTTTTGCATCCTATCAATGTTCCGCTGTAACCTCTGACAGCCCTCCACACTATCCATAACACCGCCAACCTTCGTGTCATCAGCAAACTTACTAACCCATCCCTCCACTTCCTCATCCAGGTCATTTATAAAATTCATGAAGAGTAAAGGTCCCAGAACAGATCCCTGAGGCACACCACTGGTCACCGACCTCCATACAGAATATGACCCATCTACAACCACTCTTTGCCTTCTGAGAGCAAGCCAGTTCTGGATCCACAAAGCAGTGTCCCCTTGGATCACATGCCTCCTTACTTTCTCAATAAGCCTTGCATGAGGTACCTTATCAAATGCCTTGCTGAAATCCATATACAGGTGTCCTCCCCTTTACAAAGGTAGAGTGTTCCTATGAAACCTTTCTTAAGCTGAAATGGCGTAAAGTGAAGAACCATGAATTTATATGGGAAAAATTTTCATAAAAGTGAAAATCCTCTTTGTAATGCGAAAACAGGTTACTAATGTAGGTCTTTTGTAAAAGTGAAATGGCATAAAGCGGATATTTGTAAAGCGGGGGACACCTGTAAACTACATTTACTGCTCTTTCTTCATCAATGTGTTTAGTCACATCCTCAAAAAATTCAATCAGGCTCGTAAGGCATGACCTGCCCTTGACAAAGCCATGCGGGCTATTCCTAATCATATTATACCTATCCAAATGTTCAAAAATCCTACCCCTCAGGATCTTCTCCATCAACTTACCAAGCACTGAAGTAAGACTCACTGGTCTATAATTTCCTGGGCTATCTCTACTCCCTTTCTTGAATAAGAGAACAACATCTGCAACCCTCCAATCCTCTGGAACCTCTCCCGTCCCTATTGACGATGCAAAGATCATCACCAGAGGCTCAGCAATCTCCTCCCTCACCTCCCACAGTAGCCTGGGGTACATTTCATCCAATCCCAGTGACCTATCCAACTTGATGCTTTCCAAAAGCTCCAGCACATCCTCTTTCTTAATATCTACATGCTCAAGCTTTTCAGTCTGCAGCAAGTCATCACTACAATCACCAAGATCCTTTTCCATAGTGAATACTGAAGCAAAGTACTCATTAAGTACCTCTGCTATTTCCTCCGGTTCCATACACACTTTCCCACTGTCATACTTGATAGGTTCTATTCTTTCATGTCTTATTCTCTTGCTCTTCATGTACTTTTAGAATGCCTTGGGGTTCTCCTTAATTCTGCCCTCCAAGGCATTCTCATGACCCCTTCTGGCTCTCCTAATTTCCTTCTTAAGCTCCTTTCTGTTAGCCTTATAATCTTCTAGATTTCTAACATTACCTAGCTCTCTGAACCTTCTGGAAGCTTTTCTTTTTTTCTTGTCTAGATTTATTACAGCTTTTGTACACCATTGTTCCTGTACCCTACCATAACTTCCCTGTCTCATGGAACGTACCTATGCCGAACTCCACACAAATATCCCCTGAACATTTGTTCTGTACCTTTCCCTGAGAAGATCTGTTCCCAACTTAAGCTTCCAAGTTCCTGCCTGATAGCCTCATAATTCCCCTTACTCCAATTAAACACCTTTCTAACTTCCTATCTCTCTCCAATGCTATTATAAAGGAGATAGAATTGTGATCACTATCTCCAAAATGGTCTCCCACAGAGAGATCTGACACCTGACCAGGTTCATTTCCCCATACCAAATCAAGTACAGTCTCTCCTCTTGCAGACTTATTGTGTCAAGAAACCTTCCTGAACACACCTAACAAACTCCACCCTATCTGAACACCTCGCTCTAGGGGGATGCCAATCGATATTTGGGAAATTAAAATCTCCCATCATGACAACTCTGTTATTATTACACCCTTCCAGGATCTGTTTCCCTATCTGCTCCTCGATATCCCTGTTACTACTGGGCGGCCTATAAAAAACACCCAGTAAAGTTATTGACCCCTTCCTGTTCCTAACCTCCACCCACAGAGACTCCGTAGACAATTCCTCCATGGCGTCCACCTTTTCTGCAGCCGTGACACTATCTCTGATCAACAGTGCTATGCCCCCACCTCTTTTGCCTCCCTCCCTGTCCTTTCTGAAACATCTAAAACCCACCACTTGAAGTAACCATTCCTGTCCCTGAGCCATCCACCAGATCATATAGCTCCAAGTACTGATCCACACTCTGAGTTCATCTGCTTTGTTCACAACTCTCCTTGCATTAAATTTAGACACATCTCAAACTGTAGGTCTGAGTGTGTCCCTTCTCTGTCACCTGCCTATCCTCCCTCACACACTGTCTCCAAGCTTCCTCTATTTGTGAGCCAACCACCTCTTCCCCAGTCTCTTCAGTTCGGTTCCCACCCCCCAATATGTCTAGTTTAAACACTGACCAGTTTAAACTAGAAATATTAAAACATCCATTTGGTTTATCTCAATGCCTAGTGCTTTAAAGCCCAAGAGACTTTATTTTGTTCTTATGCAATTCATTTGGTTCAAAATAGTTAATACCTTGGAGTAGTGGTTCTTCCTGCTCTGCTTCCTCTGGACCTTTAGAATTGGGCTGGTGTGAGACAGGATGAAGCAGATTGGAAGATGATAGAAGATAATAATCCTCCCAACAGTAGAAGGGGTGTGGACCACAGATTACACCAGGAAATAGAAAGGGCGTGTCAAAAGGGCAGTGTTATGAGAGTCATGGGAGATTTCAACATGCAGATCAATTGGGAAAATCAGTTTGTTGAATGCCTATGAAATGGCTTTTTAGAGTAGTTTATCGATGAGCCTACTAGGAGATCAGTTATACTGGACTGGGTGTGAACAAGAGATGATTAGGGAGCTTACGATAAAAGAACTCTTAGGAGAGAGTGATCACAATATAATTGAGTTCCACTTGAAATTTGCTGGGGAGAAGGTAACGTCTGATGTAGCAATATTTCAGAGGAATAAAAGAAATTACAGTGGTATGAGAGAGGAGTTGGCCAAAGTAAATTGGAAGGAGATGCTGGCAGGGATGACAGCAGAACAGCAATGACGTGATTTTTCTGGGAAAAAAAGAGGAAGGTGCGAGATATCTGTAGGTGTATTCCAAAAACAAAGAAATCCTCAAATAGAAAAATAGTAAAACCGTGGCTAACAAGGGAAGTCAAAGCTAACATAAAGGCAAAAGAGAGGGCATACAACAAAACAAAAAATACTGGGAAGGTAGAGGACTGGGAACTTTAAAAACCTACAGAGAGCAACTACAATAATCATTTAGGAAGGAAAAGATGAAATACGAAAGCAAGCTAGCAAACAATATTAAAAGCTTTTCAAGTATGTAAAAAATAAAAGAAAGATGAGAATGGATATAGGACCATTGGAAAATGAGGCTGGAGAAATAATAACAGGGGACAAAGAGATGGCAGATGAACTAAATGAGTATTTTGCATCAGTTTTCACTGTGGAAGACACTAGCAGTGTGCCAGATGAAGGGTGTGAGGGAAGAGAAGTGAGTGCAGTTACTATTACAAGAGAGAAGGTGTTCAAAAAGCTGAAAGACCTTAGGGTACATAAGTTACCCAAACCAGGTGAACAACATCCCAGGGGTCTGAAAGAGGTAGCGGTAGAAATTCTGGAGGCATTAACCTTTCAAAAATCATTGAATTCTGGCATGGCCTGGCATGCAAATGTCACTCCACTCTTTAAGAAAGGAGGAAGGCAACAGAAAAGAAATTATGAACCAGTTAGCCTGACTACAGTTGTTGGGATGATGTTGGAGTCAGTTGTTATGGATGAGGTTATGGAATACTTGGTGACACAGAACAAGATAGGACAAAGTCAGCATGGTTTCCTTAAGGGAAAATCTTGTCGACAAACCTTTTGGAAGTTTGTGAGGAGGTTACAAGTAGGATAGATAAAGGGAATGTAGTGGATGTTGTATATTTGGACTTTCAGAAGGCCTTTGACAAAGTGCTACACATGAGGCTGCTTACCAAGTTAACAGCACATGGTATTACAAGAAATTTACTGGCATGGTTAGACCATTGGCTGATTGGTAGGAGGCAGTGTGTGTGAACAAAAGGATCCTTTTCTGGTTGGCTGCCAGTGACTAGTGGTGTTCCGCAGAGGTTGGTGTTGGGACCACATTTTTATGCTGTATATAAATGATTTAGATGATGGGATAAATGTTTTTTTTACCAAGTTTGCAGATGATACGAAGATTGGTGGAGGGGCAGGTAGTGTTGAGGAAACAGGTAGGATGCAGAAGGACTTAGACAGATTAGGAGAGTGGGCAAGAAAATGTAAAGTCAAAATGCAATGTTGGAATGAATAGTCATGCACTTTGGTAGTAGAAATAAATATGTGGACTATTTTCTAAATGGGGAGAAAATCCAAAAATCTGAGTTGCCAAGGGACTTGAGAGTTCTTGTGCAGAACATTCTAAAGGTTAACTTGTAGGTTGAGTTTGTGGTGAGGAAGGTAAATGCAATGTTAGCATTAATTTCAAGAGGTCTAGAATACAAGAGCAAGGATGTGATGCTGAGACTTTATAAGGCACTGGTGAGGCCTCACCTTCAGTATTGTGAACAGTTTTGGGCTCCTCATCTAAGAAAAGATGTTCTGTGATGGGAGAGAATTCAGAGGGGGTTCACAAGGATGATTCAAGAAATTAAAGGGTTGTCTAACGAGGAACGTTTGATGGCTCTGGGTCTGTATTTGCTGAAACTTAGAAGAATGAGGGGGGGATCTCATTGAAACCTTTTGAATGTTGAAAGTAGATGTGGAAAGGATGTTTCCCATGGTGGGGGGGGGGGGTCTAGGACAAGAGGGCACAGCCTCAGGATAGAGGGGCATCCATTTAAAACAGAGGTGCGGAGAAATTTCTTTAGTCAGACGGTGGTGACTTTGTGGAATTTGTTACCACAGGCAGCTGTGGAGGTCCGGTCGTTGGGTGTATTTAAGGCAGAGCTTGATAGGTTCTTGTTTGGCCATGGCATCAAAGGTTACAGGGAGAAGGCCATGGATTGAGGCTGAGGAGGGCAAAAAAGGATCAGCCGTGATTGAATGGTGGAGCAGACGATAGGTCTGTCCTCCTCTTTTCTTACGTTATATTGACGACTGCATTGGTGCTGCTTCCTGCACACATGCTGAGCTTGTCGACTTCATTAACTTCGCCTCCAACTTTCACCCCGCCCTCAAATTCACCTGGTCTATTTCCGACACCTCCCTCCCCTTTATAGATCTTTCTGTTTCTATCCCTGGAGACAGCCTATCCACCGATGTCTACTACAAACCTACAGACTCTCACAGCTACCTAGACTATTCCTCCTCCCACCTGGTCTCCTGCAAAAATGCTATCCCTTTCTCTCAATTCCTCCGCCTCCACTGCATCTGCTCTCAGGATGAGGCCTTTCATTTTAGGACAAAGGAGATGTCTTCCTTTTTTAAACAAAGGGGCTTCCCTTCGTCCACTATCAACTCTGCCCTCCATCGTGTCTCCCGTATTTCACGCACCTCTGTCCTCACCCCACCCCCCCCGCCAGCCCACCAGGGATAGAGTCCCCCTGGTCCTCACCTATCACCCTACCAGCCTACAGATCCAATGTATAATCCTCCGTAACTTCCGCCACCTCCTACGGGATCCCACCACCAGACACATCTTCACCTCCCCCCCACTCCCGGCTTTCCGCAGGGATCGCTCCCAACGTGACTCCCTTGTCCATTCATCCCCCCCCCCCATCCCTCCCTACCGACCTCCCTCCAGGCACTTATCCCTGCAAACGGAAGAAGTGCTACACCTGCCCCCACACTTCTTCCCTCACCACCATCCCAGGCCCCAGACAGTCCTTTCAGGTGAGGCACCACTTCACCTGCGAGTCAACTGGGGTGATATACTGTATCCGGTGCTCCCAATGTGGCCATTTATACATTGGGGAGACCTGCTGCAGACTGGGAGACCGTCTCGCCGAATACCGGCGCTCAGTCCTTCAGCAGTGGCGGGATCTCCCTGTGGTCACACACTTCAATTCCACAGACCACTCCCACTATGATATGTCTGTCCATGGCCTCCTCTACTGTCAAGATGAGGCCACACGCAGGTCGATGGAGCAATACCTTATCTCCCGCCTAGGTAGCCTCCTACCTGCCGGCATGAATATTCAACTCACAGGCCTCCGTTGATACCCCTGCCCCCCCCTTACCCCATCCCTATCTATAATTTCAGTTTGGTTCTCTTTCTCTCTCTTTTTCCCCCCTCAATATAATCTCCCCCCAGCCCTACCTTTCTTTCTCTTTTATTTCCCATAATTCTCCACCTTCCCCCTAGCCCATTTCCCTTCAGCCTATCACTTCCCAGCTCTCTACTTCATCCCTCCTCCCACTTCTTATCCCCCCCCTCGACCATCCCATGTTACTTCACTCCTGATGAAGGGTTTCGGCCCGAAACATCGTCACTACCTCCTCCCATAGATGCTGTCTGGCCTTCTGAGTTCTGCCAGCATTTTGTGTTTTTAATTCTGCTCCTATGTCTTATGGTCCTATGGTCTAATAATGTGGTTAACAAGATATCAATAAAACTTACTGAGCTACACCAATGGTATTAAGACAGAATTGGATGCACGTTATCCCTGGCATGGTTTTTCAGGCCATCACTTTCAACATGGCAAAACCTAACTTCATAAATATCTGCGAAGCTTCACTTCCAGATGAGCTAAATACCTACCATGCACACTTTGAAAGGGAGAATGAAACTACTCCTGTGCAAATCCCTGCAACAACCATCAAACCAGTAATACCCGTCTCAGATGTCGACATCAGAACATATTTCAAGAGGGTGAACCTTTGCAAGGCATCAGAACCCAGTTATGTACCTGGCAAGGCTGCCAATGTTAATGTGCAATTGGAGTCACATTTAAGACAGAGCCATGAAGATACATTAGGAGTCCCCTTGGGTTTTATGTGAGATCTAATTGTTTTTACTAATTCCAAGTTATCATCACTAAATGCTTGCATTACTGAAGTGGAATTTGAACTTATCTTTCGGGGGGGAGGGGGGGTGTTGGTGTAGCAGGAGGAGCTGCTGACTCACAACTCCAGTGACTTGATTTCAGTCCTGACCACTGGTGCCGTCTGTGTGGAGTCTGACAATTTTCCTTGACTGTGTGGCTATCCTCTGTGTTCTTGGGTTTACATCCATATTCCTGGCTCGTAGGTCAAAAGCCTGGGGTAAAGTGCCCTCACTGAGGTGGGAGGTAGAATAATCAAGGGGGAGTTGATGGGCATGTGATAGGTGAGGGGGATGTGAAAAATGCTGGAGGAACTCAGCAGGTTAGGTAGCATCTAGAGAAATGAATAAACAGTCGACATTTCAGGCCAAGACCCTTCTTCAATAATCATATGGAAGTATGAGTTTCCCTGGACTAATGTCCAAGTTGATCCACGAACATGAACACCAAATTATTGTCCCCTGAGTTTAAAATATCCGCTGCATTCCATCACTCAATTAACTAACCAAACTTATGATGGATCCAAGTGAGACAAATGTTTGAGTTACGAAGCCTCGCTGCTTTTACTGCAGTCCGCCACTCCAATTAGGCGACAATGAATTGTCAAAGCTCTGGTACAGCAGCGCATTAGTATGGCTCCCTTGAATAGGGCATGCCTTAATTTTATGCCTCATTATTTCCCCCCCGTAAATCAAGACATTAGCCTTAATACCTGTCCAGTATACCAGTCAGTTCTGGAAAAAGCTCCATCCATTGTGAGTCCAGTGAACCGCTGCAGTATCTCAGATCATGCAACGTGGCCCGTCTTTAGAATTTGCTAATTAAAGACCAAGTGGTTTCCTGGCTCATTGTCCATTTGTCACTGTAACGGATTTACTGCTAATGTGAAAACTGATGTGCCAGAGAAACCTTGTTTAATTTTCTGGCTCCCGTTGTCCAGATTAATTCCAACGGATGCTCGTTAATCAAGGAGACCATGGCATTGCCTATGACGTGCTGATGCCGCAGCACTTCGTGCACTGAGCTGGGTCATGGAATCTGTCACAGTGGCAATGGCAAAGCCACTGAATTTGCAGGGATGACTCGGTGAAACTGATAGCATCTAACAGGAAGCTGGCGTCCCTGCATAGACGTTGGTTAACACAGAAATCGCGGAGCTGCTCCCGGTTGCAGGATGCTCCTTTGCAGCCTTTCCAGCAGAATCCAGTAGGATCACCTGAACGGGTGTTGCTGAAGAAATACCTTGAGAAGGTTATCCTCTTCCACATGGTGACTTTAAAGACATAAGCAGGGCTCTGCAAATTATCTGGCCACCCCTCCCAAATAATATTATTCATTGGCTATGTGCTTCTCCCCCACAAACATTTCAAAATGCAGTCCGCTTGAATACACCGGCTGCTCATCAGCTAGTCTTTAGGTTAACTCTCTGAAGCTGTAAAGCCCATATTCAAGTTAAAAGGTCTGTGCTTCCAGGCTTAAAGTAAACCAGTAAAAGTACAGTTAGACCTCAACGATGGTGCATTAGCCACAGGAAGGACGCACACAATTAGACTGTGACAATGGTCCATCAGATCCAGTATGACTCTACACAATACAGTAAAGGGACAGTAATAATGTGGATTGAATGTAAAAAGAGTCCAGCAAAGACAGGAAGAATACAGTGGAAGTACACAGGTGAAAGAGTTTTGTCTTCTACTGCACGATGTACAACAATACAATGAGTACAGTGAGCACGTATTAACCAGAAAATGGTAACAATGCAGTTACTAGAGTATAGAAAATGATTAAACTTTCAAACACATTGAAACTTATTTAGAGATCTTGTAGCCTTGACCTTCAGAAGTAAAGGCAGAATGCTTAAAGTAGCCGAACAATAGTTCCAGAGTAAAATATCTCTGAAACTAAAATGATAATAATTAGCAAACTATAAATTAACTAGGAACCATTCAATATGTTTGATCCCTTCTAATAAACCACACATTATTCTTGGCATTGACTGTGTTTTTACATTAAATTTGAAGGTGATCTTCATTTCTCTGGATAATTGAGAGTTGACAATGCAATGTATTATAATCATATGTATTTACAATATGTATTTTCAATCTTTGGTTAATGTGGCGCATGAATTAAAAATGATGGGAAGCTGCTTCAGATTCCTCTCACCAACCTGACCATATTGATTGTCAGAATTGACCAGTCCTGATGAAAGGTCATCAAACATTAAATGAAAATTAAAAATCATGCAGATGCTGGGAGTGCCTGACCACTGAGTATTTCCAGAATTCCCCCCAACGCATTCATTCGTACTCAATTAGTCCTTCAGCCCATCCATCTCTTACTGCTTCTTCACTACTTCCTCATTGCCTCAATTAATCCCCTTCTTTCCACTCACTTCCTCCTCACTCCCCCATCAGTAGTCCTCTCATGCCCCCCACACTGATCCACTCACTCCCATTTCACTCCCCATCTCTCCCCCTCAATCTTCCATTCGAGACCCCTCAGTCCACCTCACCCCCTCCACTGCTTCTTTCAGTGTTCTCTCGCACAGAACTAATTGCTCCCCTCCACTGCCACTCATTCCCCTCATTCTCCCTCACTCGCCCCTCACACCCCACACTGCCCCATTCACTGCCTTCACTACTCTTTTCATTACTCCAGTCAATCCTGCCTTACTCAGATCACTCACTCTTTACTGCCCCTCATTCTCCCACTCACTCTCCCTCACTCACCCTTCATTGCCCCTCACTCATCTTTCACTTCCCTCACTCTCCCACTCACTCCCTCACTTGCCCCCTCACTGATCTCTTATACCCTTCATTGCCCTAGTCACACTCTCCTCTCCAGTCTCTGCTCCTCACCTTATACACTACTCCCTCACCCTTCCTCCTCTCAGCTCACTCCCCCTCATTCTTGCCCCCCAACCTCATCACTCCCCATGCACTGTTCCACTGATTGTCTCATTCACTGTTGCTCCACCAAGGCAGCAGTCACAAGGTAGTGTAGTGGTCAGTTACATTACAGCCCGGACAACTTCCTGTTTTTCCATGTGGTATTCCATCTGTGTACCATTGTCCACTCTGTAATTTGTCTAGATCCCTTGCATGCTCATGACCCGTCATGTTTGCACTTCGTTTCATGAAATCAATAAACATGGAAATATTACTTTTTTTTCGCTACAACCAGATTGTGTGAATAGTTGATACCAAGGGATTAATCCCTGTGGTACCAAACTACTGACAGGCCGCTGAGCTGAGGATATATTTATTCCTTTGCTTTGGGAGATCCAGTGGATGTAGTGTACCTCGATTTTCAGAAGGCATTTGATAAGGTCCCACATAGAAGATTGGTGGGTCAAATCAGAGCTCAGGGCATCGGGGGGAAGGCATTGACATGGATAGAAAACTGGTTGGCAGATAGAAAGCAAACTAGTTTTCTTACTTTGGGAGTAAGAACAGGGAGGCAGATTATTATCTGAACGGTGTAGAGTTGGGTAAGGGAGAAATACAAAGAGATCTAGGAGTCCTTGTTCATCAGTCACTGAAGGTGAATGAGCAAGTGCAGCAGGCAGTGAAGAAGGCTAATGGAATGTTGGCCTTTATTACAAAGGGAATTGAGTACAAGAGCAAGGAAATCCTCTTGCATTTGTACAGAGCCCTGGTGAGACCACACCTGGAGTATTGTGTACAGTTTTGGTCTCCAGGGTTAAGGAAGGACATCCTGGCTGTAGAGGAAGTGCAGCGTAGATCCACGAGGTTAATTCCTGGGATGTCTGGACTGTCTTACGCAGAGAGGTTAGAGAGACTGGGCTTGTACACGCTGGAATTAAGGAGGTTGAGAGGGGATCTGATTGAAACATATAAGATTATTAAGGGATTGGACAAGATAGAGGCAGGAAATATGTTCCAGATGCTGGGAGAGTCCAGTACCAGAGGGCATGGTTTGAGAATAAGGGGTAGGTCATTTAGGACAGAGTTAAGGAAGAACTTCTTCTCCCAGAGAGTTGTGGGGGTCTGGAATGCACTGCCTCGGAAGGTAGTGGAGGCCAATTCTCTGGATGCTTTCAAGAAGGAGCTAGATAGGTATCTTATGGATAGGGGAATCAAGGGATATGAGGACAAGGCAGGAACCGGGTATTGATAGTAGTTGATCAGCCATGATCTCAAAATGACGGTGCAGGCTCGAGGGGCCGAATGGTTTACTTCTGCACCTATTGTCTATTGTCTATTGTTTCCTATTTATCAGTTCACACTAATGTGTGTTATATGTGTTCCTAGAGCCCTAACAATATTCACAGACTTACTGTGTGGGACCTTCTCAAATCCAAATACTCTGCATTCATTCTTCATCTCCACCAGACTCACCTTCAACGCACTTCAATAAATGAGTCAAACTTCTTTTGTTCACTTCCTAGCACGACTCAATCAAATCAGTAGTTTCAAAGCATCTCAATATCACATCTTTTCCTTTGGTTGCAGCACCTTGTCAACGCCGTTCAGTTCAGAAGAATTTATTATTTCAATAATTTTAACAGATGATTTTTAAAATATTTGTTAATTAACTATCAAAATTGCACAGAAGCTGCAGTTTGGAGCATAATTTTTCAATGACAGTACACCTATAAATGCATGCCTGTGGGCAGCATGGTAGCATAGCAGTTACCATAATGCTATCACAACCCCAGCAACCTGGGTTCAATTCCCGTGGCTGCCTGTACATTTTCCCTTTGATCATGTGTGTCTCTCCCTGGTTTCCTCTGCAGTCCAACGGCGTATGGATTAGTAAATTTATCGGTGTAATTGGGCAGTGCAGGCTCATTGGGCTGGAAGGGCCTGTTAGCATACTGTATTGCTAAAAATATAAAAATAATTAAAATTTAACTAGTAAATATCCATATATCAATAATGTCTCCAGACATGGTTTCCATTTGGCAGCTTTGTTACATTCAGAAGACCAAATATTAATACAACCTTTGGGAACAGCCTGATCTACTTGACATGATTAGTCTGGTGGCTGATTTATTAATGAGGTACAATCATTAATGTCAGGACTTCTTATTGTCAGTCTTTGAGTGTGAGAGGAAATCCCTCCCTCGACTCAGCTGAGTGAGCACGTCTCACAACAGAAGGTTGGCGGGATCCAGCACAAAGCAGCTTGTCTGGTTAGAATCCTTCGGTGCCCTTCCCCTCACCAGTGTACTATGGTTGCAGAGCTCATCGGCTGCATTATAGTATGCACTATGTATTAACCACATTGCATTACAGCAAATGCACGCTGCATACACTGTTTTCACTGTAGTACATGTGCAGTACATGTCATCTACACTGCACAGTTGGAATGTATACTGCAGTATGCATTATCAGTGTGGTAGGGTCCACTCTCTGTGTTACAGTGTGCACCATATGGAGTGCACCAACCAGCACTGCTGTATTACGCCAACCTCCACTCAGTGCTACAAGACTGTGCCTTGAGTAAAGCTCCTAGCAATTCCCGCCAGGAAGCACTGTGGGAGAATGGGACCAATTCAAAGCCCAACAACATTCTCTCAGGAACCAGAGAAAGTCTTTCCTTCCTTGTCTCTCACCATTCTTGAAACTGGTGTTTACCCTCCTCAAGCAATTGTCTTGTCCTCTGTGACTGGACATTTCCCACAGCCTTAATTTCCCTCTGGAAGCTACTAAATGTTAGCACAGCCTCTGCTGCTCGATATTCTAGAGTCACCTTGAGAAGAAAAACGTCTCTTTCTTCCTGTCCTACAGTTGCTTGAAGTTTGTCAGTGCAAGCAGGCAGTATGATGTAGACTGTGCATTTTGCCCAGTGTGTGCCTGCAATGTAATAGACAGAATTGTACAGCACTGTCTCTGAAACTACAACACTATATTCTGCATTTTCTTATTGATTTTCTCTCAGTGTACTGATGAATGGTGTGCAAAACTAAGTTTTTCACTGTATCTCAGTACATATGAACCAAATCCAATTGAAAGGATCTGAATTTCTGAAGTGATTTGCAAAAAAAACCCGACAAACTTCTGGAGCAGCTCAGCAGGTCAGGTGATATTTTATTTTTATTTTATTTAGCGATCCAGTGAGGAATAGGCCTTTCTGGCCCATCGAGCAGTGCTGCCCAGCAACCCACTAATTTAAACCTAGCCTAATCATGGGAAAATTTACAATGACCAATTGACCTAGCAAATGGTACTGATGCACCATCAATAACTCTCTGAGACGTGAGGCGAGATATAGGCTTTTATTGGCTGGAAGAAAGAACAAGCAGCGATTGACCACCACACTGCATCCTGGAGACTGAGGCCGGGGCGGTGTCTCCAATCGCCTTTATACCGGGGTCCGTGGGAGGAGCCACAGGAGCAGTCAGCGGGGTGGGGGGGGGGGACGTGTCCAGACAGGTATATGTAGTTCACCACAGGTACATCTTTGGACTGTGAGAGGAAACCAGAGCACCTGGAGGAAACCCACAGGGTTACGGGGTACAAGCTTGCTTACGGGAAGCCGGAATTGAACTCTGAACTCCAACACGCCGGGCTGTAATGGCAGAAAGGATTACATTCAGCAGAAAGGATGTTGTGTATTTTTGGCTGGAGCGTTTTCGAAGTTCTATGTGACCTGAGTCTCTTTGTATAGGTCACTGAAGGGCAAGTGCTTAGACATGGACAGTGACTGTTTAACATTGGCTGTACAGGTGGGTCCTCTGTACAGAAACTGACCAACACAACTTTGTTTTTCATAAGTGTGGCCCTGTTTGAAATATGTGGTGCAGTTTGATCAAGTATTTGAGACATTTTTAACATACTTTATGTTAAGCACCATGGACTCCCCTAACCCCACATCTTGGTGAATAAAACTAGGCAGCTTAATCAGCCATAATCCACTTGTTTGCCTATTATTTTTCTAAACAGATTGTCAGCAAAGTGACATTAATAGTAAGAGGTCAGTGCAGCAACATTGTGAAATGAAATGAAAATACAAATGAGGACAGAGAGGATTTGCAGGAAGCTCTTGTGTGAACCGTCTTCTTTCCAGTACCTTGTATTCTGCACTGTTTCATGGGGTGGTGATGCTCCTGACATTTGTCAAATTATTCCTTATGGGAGTTCTTTTTGCAAAAAATTACTTCCAATGTTATTTCTATTATAGCTCACAAAGACATTTGGATGGGTACATGGATAAGAAAAGGTCAGAGAAGTTGGATTCCAACGTATTTAATCTAAGGCTCTTTTAGAAGTCAACCCCGTAACCTACTGTCATTCTCCTTTAATAGGTTCCATTTTCAGTCCTGGGTGTTTTCACTCCCCTGGCCTTTATTGGAGGAAGCTGTGATATATAGTAGTTGTCAATCCTATTGTTTCATCACCATCATCCTCACTTGAGTCAATAGAGGTCGCTGTAGTGTCCACACCATGTCCATCCTGTAATTCCTCAGAGTTCAGATGCTGGTACTGTCTCTGGGGACTGTCCAGTGTATGCTGCAATTTTTCATTGTTCGGATGCGGTGCTGTCCCGGAGCCGTGGATGAACCAGGAGGTGGGTCATCTGCTGAAGGCTAGATCTGTGGCATTCAAGTCTGGCAACCCAGGGCTGTACTAGAAAACCAGGTATGATTTGCAGAGAGCTATTTCAAGGGCAACGAGACAATTTTGAATGAGGTTGAAAGTGACATTGGATGCACAGCAACTCTGACAGGGTCTGCAAGACATTATTTCCTCCAAAGCAAAACCCAATAGCATGAATGGCAGTGATGCTTCACTACCAGATGAACTCAACGCCTTCTATGCCCACTTTGAAAGAGAGAATATAACTACAGCTGTGAAGATCCCTGCTGCACCCTGTGACCCTGTATCCTCTGTCTCAGAGACCGATGTTAGGCTGTCTTTAAAGGGAGTGAACCCTCGCAAGGCAGAAGGTCCTGATGGAGTACCTGGTAAGGCTCTGAAACCTGTACCAACCAACAAGGACATTTTCAACCTCTCACTGCTATGGGTAGAAGTTTCCACTTGCTTCAAATAGGCAATGATTACACCAGTGCCTAAGAAGAATAATGTGGGCTGCCTTAATGACTATTGCCAGGTAGCACTCAGTGATGAAATGCTTTGAGAGGTTGGTCATGCCTAGACTGAACTCCTGTCTCAACAACAACCTAGACCCATTACAATTTGCCTATCACCGGCAGATGCAATCTCAATGGCTCGTCACATGGCTTTAGACCACCTGGACAACACAAACACCTACGTCAGGATGCTGTTCATCGACTACAGCTCAGCATTTAATACCATCATTCACACAATCCTGACTGAGAAGTTGCAGAACCTGGGACTCAGTACCTCCCTCTGTAATTGGATCCTCAACTTCCTAACTGGAAGACCATAGTCTGTGCGGGATGGTGATAACATCTTCTCCTCACTGACGATCAACACTGGCGCATCCCAGGGGTGTGTGCTTAGGCCACTGCTCTACTCTCTATGTACACATAACTGTGTGGCTAGACATAGCTCAAATACCAGCTATAAATTTGCTGACGATACAACCATTGTTGGTAGAATCTCAGGTGGTGACGAGAGGGTGTACAGGAGTGAGATATGCCATCTACTGGAATGGTGCTGCAGCAACAACCTGGCACTCAACATCAGTAAGACAAAAGAGCTGACTGTGGACTTCAGGAAGGGTAAGATGAAGGAATCCTCAGAGGGATCAGAAATGGAGAGAGTGAACAGCTTCGAGTTCCTGGGTGTCAAGATCTCTGAGGATCTAACCTGGTCCCAACACCTTGATGTAGTCATAAAGAAGGCAAGACAGCGGCTATACTTTATTAGAAGAGATTTGACATGTCAACAAATACACTCAAAAACTTCTCCAGTTGGGCGGGTGCTAGTGAGATGAGTGCAGTATAGACGTGTTTTTCCAGCTCCCCATAGCACACCAAACTTTACCAGTTAAAGCTGCCTTTTTGAACACTTGACTCTCAGTTTTTGTTGCAAGATCTCCGTTGTTTGTTTCTCTTTTACGCCACCAAAAAGTGTAACATGAACATGTCCAGTAAAACAGCATGAGGTGGGAAGGGAGCCACTCACCAGCTAGCTGATGCTGCAGCTAATGTTAGCTGGGACCAAGCTAGCAAGAATCCTCCAGAAATGTTGTCAGCTGAAGAGGAAGACGAGCTTCTTCTTATTTGGCAGAAAATGTTAAACAAGCTCTTGTAGTCCTTCAATGAGCGGTTTGACAAGTTTGAGCACAGTTTCCAGAGTCTGTTGTCCGCCCAGCAAGTGCTCATTGAGAGACTGTTGATCACCGAAAGTCAGACCGCTGACCACGAGCAGCGAATCCACCTCGTGGAAACTTCAGTTGCCATGCTGCAGCAAGAAAATAAAAGGCTGCGGGCCAAGATTTCAGATCTGGAAGGGAGATCCAGACGCAATAACATAAAGATTGTTAGTGTCCCAGAAGGTGAGGAGAAAGGGAGGCCGACTGAATTTGTCGCTAACCTGATCCCCAAGCTGCTGGGGGGGTGATAACTTCATCAAGCCGGTCGTTATCGATAGAGCACACCGCTTACAACAGCCCAAACCACCGGAAGGCTCAAGGCCCCGTACGATAATTGCACGAGTGTATTTCGCACAGGAGAAAGAAAAGATTCTGTGACTCGGGAGGCAATATTCGATGGATTACGGAGGTCATCGAATCTTAATCTACCCCAACTACACCGCAGAGGTTATGGAGCAAAGGCAGAGTTTCCATGAGGTGCAGCAACTGCTGAGAGAGGAGAAGGTCCGGCATTTGCTATGTTTCCCGGCCAGGCTCCATGTTCATCACCAAAGGCACGTAAAAGTATTCAGCAACCCGGTTGAAGCCAAGACTTTTGTAGTCCAAAAACTTTGAAAGGCTATTTTTCACAACATAAATGAAGAGAGTCTAAACGTGCTCTGAGCAGACTTTAATTATGGCAGTTCTTTTTCCTATCCTCAATTTGTTCTTTACTATGAGTGCTAATGAGGGGCTGTTAGTTGGAGGTGTTTTTCTCCGCTTTTGTCTGGCGGTCCCAGATTAGGATGAGGGCAACTCTGCTTCGTTTAGGGAAGCAATGGGTGGGGGTTCTATTCATATATTTGTTAACTGTTCATGTTATTTTTTGTTGGTTTTTGCTGGCTGCCAGACTGAACGTTAAGTTTGTGTTTCATTATAATGCAAAAGGTACCACAAATGAATAATACTCTTGACTCCATATCCTTGGTTTCTTGGAATGTGCCCAGTTTAGGTCACCCAATAAAGCGAGGTAAAGTTTTTGCACATTTGAAGTCACTGAAATCTGACATTATATTCTTACAAGAAACTCACGTTAAAGCCACTCAGCATAGGAAACTCAGGGCTAATTAGATTTCACAGGTCTATCAGGCACCTTTCACTTCCAAAGCCAGAGGCATTGCCATTCTCTTCCATCAGACTGTGCCTTTTTGTTTCCACTCATCCACAATTGATCCAAATGGCAGGTTTATAATTTTAACTGGGCATATCAATCCACTTCCCATTACACTGGTAAACATTTACGGGACGAACTCGGATGATCCAGGTTTTTTCTGTAAGGTGTTTGACTTGATCCCAGATAATGATTCAAGCCACATATTGATTGGGGGGTGACTTTAATTGCTACCTAGACCCGTATTTAGATAGGCTCTCCTCTGCCCCCCACCCAATATTCTTGCTGTGCAAACTCTTAACAATTTGATGAAGTCAAAGAAGGTGGTGGATATTTGGAGACTACAACACCCATCTGACCGTGATTATTCTTTTTATTCTCATGGACACAGATTATATACATGGATCGATTATTTTCTGGTTGACTCTAGATTAATCTCTAATATTGACTACACCAAATATCACAGCATAATAATATCTGACCATAGTCCTGTCAATTTCAATCTTCAATTGTCCTTCCTTAAACAAGCCTATAACTGGTACTTTAATCCCTTTTTGCTCAAGGATCAGGCATTTAAAGAATATATTATGATGCACATTTTGCAGTTCCTTGAGACCAATGACAACGGCGAGGTGGACAACTCAATACTCTGGGAAACACTTAAAGTGTATATCAGAGGACAAATTATTTCTTATGAAGCAACACTGAAAGGGGCTAAGCGAGGTAGATTGGAAGTGATTGAGAAAGAATTACTAGTGGCTGAACAGGCTTACAAAAACTCTTTGCTCCAATCAGATTATAATAACATTCTCAAATTAAAATACAAATACAACTCCATTCTAGGGGAACAAATTGACAACTTACAACTTAAACTTAAACAGCGACATTTTGAGTTTGGTGCCAAACCACACAAGTTATTGGCAAGGCGGTTAAAAGGAGAGCAAGCAAAATGAGCCATTTACAAACTAAAATCCAAATCTGGACTGATGCTTATGGACTTAAAGGATATTAACAAATGATTTAGTGAGTTCTATTCAGAAATTTACACCTCCAACTGAACAGCTACTCAGGAAGATTTTGATAAGTTTTTTGATCCACTTTACTTCCCACAATTAGATGCAGCTTTCAGGGAGAACTTGGATTTGGATTTTTCGCTATCTGAGTTACAGGATGCCATGAAAGCATTTCCCACCAGTAAGGCAGCTGGACCGGATGGGTTTGGACCAGAGTTCTACAAAGCCTTCCGAGATGTCCTTACACCAACTTTGCTGAGAATGGTTTGGGATACCTTTATAAACAAGAGGCTCCCACTCTCTCTCAGTGAAGCAAATATCATTCACCCGGACCAAACGGGACTTATCCCGGGCAGGTACTCCTTTTGTAATGTTTGCAAAATTCTCAATATTTTGTATGCCGATTATGGGAAAGATGATAAAGCTGCTATACTGTCTCTAGATGCCCACAAGGCATTCGATATGATAGAGTGGCCCTATCTGATTGCAACACTCAAGAAGTTTGGATTCGGCGACACTTTTATAGAATGGGTTAAAATGTTATATATTAATCCAAAATCCTTCATTTTCACAAATGGGGATAAATCCAATCCATTCTCTCTGCAATGTGGTGTTCGCCAAGGAGACCCATTGTGCCCCCTGCTGTTTAACATAGCGCTGGAGCCCCTGGCAATTGGCATTAGGGGCCACCCACACATCAAAGGTATTAAGTCTCAATATTGAGACTCATGTGACCCTGTACGCGGATGACCTCCTTGTTTGTCTAGCTGACCCAGCGGTCTCTATTCCCATCCTACTAGAATATATAAATTCCTTCGGAAGTATTTCTGGCTACACCATAAACTGGGGAAAGAGTGAATTCATGCCCTTAGTGGATCAATTTACTGAAGACTTCCTGGAAAAGTTGCCTTTTAGAGTAGAGAAGGACTGTTTCATCGATTTGGGGATTAAACTGACTAAGAACCCAAAGCATCTTTTCAAATTTAACTTTACAGAATCCTTAGAAAAACTCAGAACAAATATTGAGTCCTGGAGGATACTGCCCTTACCCATGATTGGACGGGTAAATGCGATCAAAATGGTGACCCTACCCAGGTTTCTATATCTTTTTCAAAACCTGCCTATGTACTTAAATGCATCCTTTTTTTTTAAAGAAACTTGATTCTATCATATTGCCCTTTGTGTGGGCAAATCACACAGGATAGCTAAGGCTCACCTACACAAACCTCTTAAGAAGGGTGGTCTTGGTCTGCCAATTTTCAAACATGACTATTAGGCAGCTAACTCCAGGGCTCTTACACACTAGAAATGTGGAATTGCTGAGACTGAAGAAAAACCTTCATGGCTACAGCTGGAAGCCTCTGTTATTAAATATTCTTCACTTCCTGCTCTTCTGCTTTCCACTTATGCCTCAACAGACAAGCTAATCCAACAAAACTTTACCTTAAAGAATTATTTACGAATATTAAATCAGATAAAAGTGGCTCACCAAATTCCCAGTGTTTCCATACACGCTCCCATTTGTCAAAATCACTCATTTAAGCCTGGACAATTAGATGGGGTGTTTGCAGTCTGAAGAGAGGGGTATCAAAACTTTCTTAGATCTGTACATCGATGGCCAATTTGCATCATTCACACAATTAAGCACTAAGTTCAACCTTCCAAATTCACATTTTTTTCGCTATCTCCAAGTTAGGCACTATGTTAAGGAAAAGTGCCCACACTTCAAGCCAATTTCCACCACCCATCCCTTTCTGGAAAACCTCTTGCTCCCTCCAGACGTGGCTGAGAGGATGGTGCAGGAGGGAGGGCTTCAAGTTTGTAGATAATTGGGCCTTGTTCCAGGGAAGGTGGGATCTGTTCCGAAGGGACGGTTTACACCTGAACTGGAGCGGTACTAACATTCTTGCAGGGAAGTTTGCTAGAGCTTCTTGGGGGGATTTAAACTAAATTTGCAGGGGGCGGGGATCCAGAATGTGAGAGAGGATAGTGAGAGGAAGAATAAAGGACAGGTGGGGACTACACGGTTCCGGAATATTAAGTGTGTAGTAGAGGAAGGTGGAGCGGAACAAGTAATAAGGAGGACTCGTGTACATGGAGTTAAATGTGTTGAAAGAATAAGTAAATGTAGGAAGGACAACAAAATTCTAGGGGCGTATAGCCCGATGGGAGTTCGGGGAGCTGGATTAAGCACAATAGGCAGCGATTCAAACAGAGAGAGGAGAAATGGGTTAAAAATTCTATATCTGAATGCATGAAGTGTCAGGAATAAGGCGGATGAGCTTGAAGCCCAGGTGCGAATGGGTAACTATGATGTTGGGATAACGGAGACATGGCTGCAGGGAGATCAGACCTGGGAAATGAACGTACAAGGGTATACGTGCTATTGTAGGGACAGAAATGTGGGCAGAGGGAGTGGGGTGGCTCTGTTGGTGAGGAATGAGATTCAGTCCTTTGCAAGGGGGGACATAGGGTCAGGAGAAGTAGAGTCTGTGTGGATAGAACTGAGGAACAGTAAGGGCAAAAGGACCCAATTGGGTGTTGTCTACAGGCCACCAAACAGTAGCATGGATATTGGGTGCAAGTTGAATAGGGAGTTAACATTGGCATGTGGCAAAGGTAATGTCGCAGTCGTTAAGGGGGATTTCAACATGCAGGTGAACTGGGAGAATCAGGTTGGTGATGGACCACAGGATAGGGAGTTTGTAGAGTGCCTACGGGATGCATTCTTGGAACAACTTGTACGAGAGCCGACCAGGGACAAGACTATTCTGGATTTAGTGTTAAGTAATGAACAGGATTTGATAAGCGATCTCGCAGTAAAGGAGCCATTAGGAGGTAGTGATCACAATATGATAAGCTTTTATCTGCAATTTGAGAAGGATAAGGGCAGCTCGGAGGTGTCAGTGTTGCAGATGAACAGGGGAAACAATGGAGCCATGAGGGAGGAGCTGGCCAAAGTTGACTGGACGGATATCCTAGCAGAAAAGACAGTGGAACAGCAATGGCAGGTATTCTTGGGAATAATGCACAAGGAGCAAAATCAGTTAATCCCCCAGAGAGGGAAGGATTCAAAGGGGGGAAAGGGGCCTCAGTGGTTGACAAAGGAAGTCAGAGACTGCATAGCATTAAAAAAAAAGGAAATATGACAGAGCTAAGGTGAGTGGGAGGACAGATGATTGGGAAGTTTTTAAGGAACAACAGAACTTAACTAAAAAGACAATATGGGGAGAAAAAATGAGGTACGAACGCAAGCTAGCCAGGAATATAAAGGAAGATAGCAAAAGCTTTTTTAGGTATGTGAAGAGAAAGAAGATAGTTAAGAACAATGTTGGGCCCTTGAAGAATGAAATTGGGTGAAATTGTTAAGGGAAACAGAGAAATGGCAGAAGAATTTAATGAGTACTTTAGATCTGTTTTCACTAAGGAAGACACAAGCTATCTCCCAGATGTATGGATGGGCCAAGGACATAGGGTAACAGAGGAAATGAAACAGACTGACATTTGGAAGGAAATGGTGATGAGAAGACTGATGGGACTGAAGGCTGACAAATCCCCAGGTCCAGATGGTCTGCACCCTAGGGTACTAAAGGACGTGGCCCTGGAAATTGCGGTTGCATTGGTAATCATTTTCCAATGTTTCTTAGATTCAGGATCAGTTCCTGAGGATTGGAGAATGGCTAATGTTATCCCACTTTTTAAGAAAGGAGGGAGGGAGAAAACAGAGAACTATCGACCTGTCAGCCTGACATCAGTGGTGGGAAAGATGCTAGAGTCCATTATTAAGGATGAAATAGTGGCATATCTAGATAGCAGTGATAGGATTGGGCCAAGCCAGCATGGATTTACCAAGGGTAAATCATGCTTGACCAATCTGTTGGAGTTTTTCGAGGATGTAACCAGGAAGTTAGACGGGGGAGATCCAGTGGATGTATTGTACCTCGATTTTCAGAAGGCATT
This sequence comes from Hemitrygon akajei, assembly GCF_048418815.1. NCBI lineage: Eukaryota > Metazoa > Chordata > Chondrichthyes > Myliobatiformes > Dasyatidae > Hemitrygon > Hemitrygon akajei. The sequence goes on along the minus strand of NC_133135.1, from coordinate 88,066,946 downwards.
TGATAAGGTCCCACATAGAAGACTGGTGGGTAAAATCAAAGCTCATGGCACTGGGGGGAAGACATTGACATGGATAGAAAACTGGTTGGCAGATAGAAAGCAAAGGGTAGTGGTGAATGGGTGTTTCTCGGAATGGCAGGTGGTGACTAGTGGGGTGCCACAGGGCTCGGTATTGGGACCACAGTTGTTTACAATTTACGTCAACGATTTGGATGAAGGCATTGAAAATAACATCAGCAAATTTGCTGATGATACTAAGCTGGGTGGCAGTGTGACATGTGATGAGGATGTTAGGAGAATTCAGGGTGACTTGGATAGGCTGGGTGAGTGGGCAGATACTTGGCAGATGGTGTTTAATGTGAATAAGTGTGAGGTTATCCACTTTGGGAGTAAGAACAGGAAGGCAGATTATTATCTGAATGGTATAGAGTTGGGTAAGGGAGAAATACAAAGAGATCTAGGAGTCCTTGTTCATCAGTCACTGAAGGTGAATGAGCAAGTGCAGCAGGCAGTGAAGAAGGCTAATGGAATGTTGGCCTTTATTACAAAGGTAATTGAGTACAAGAGCAAGGAAATCCTCTTGCATTTGTACAGAGCCCTGGTGAGACCACACCTGGAGTCTTGTGTACAGTTTTGGTCTCCAGGGTTAAGGAAGGACATCCTGGCTGTAGAGGAAGTGCAGCGTAGATTCACGAGGTTAATTCCTGGGATGTCTGGACTGTCTTACGCAGAGAGGTTAGAGAGACTGGGCTTGTACACGCTGGAATTAAGGAGATTGAGAGGGGATCTGATTGAAACATATAAGATTATTAAGGGATTGGACAAGATAGGGGCAGGAAATATGTTCCAGATGCTGGGAGAGTCCAGTGCCAGAGGGCATGGTTTGAGAATAAGGGGTAGGTCATTTAGGACAGAGTTAAGGAAAAACTTCTTCTCCCAGAGAGTTGTGGGGGTCTGGAATGCACTGCCTCGGAAGGTAGTGGAGGCCAATTCTCTGGATGCTTTCAAGAAAGAGCTAGATAGGTATCTTATGGATAGGGGAATCAAGGGATATGGGGACAAGGCAGGAACCGGGTATTGATAGGAATTGATCAGCCATGATCTTAAAATGGTGGTGCAGGCTCGAAGGGCCGAATGGTCTACTTCTGCACCTATAGTCTATTGTCTATTGTCTATTGACTCCAAACAGTTAATATTAAAATTTGTGAATTGCTTTACTCCTTTGGTTTCCACAGATTTTATTAGGGAAGCCTGGGCTAAAGACTTGAACTCAGAGATATCAGCAGAACTTTGGGAGGAGGCAACGTCCCGGGTTCACTGTTGTTCTATTAGTTCACGCTACAGGTTAATCCAGTACAAGGTGATGCATCGATTGCATTATTCAAAAACAAACCTGAATTGCATCTTCCCATCTGTGTCTCCTGATCGCGACAGGTGTCGCTCTGCTGAGGGCTCACTAGCCCATCTTTTCTGGTTTTGCCCTACATTATACAACATTTTGGACTGCAATTTTTGAGTGGCTCTCAAAAGCCTATTCTAGAGACATTCAGCCCAATCACGACCTCGCCATCTTTGGATGTTCTGCAGTGACTCTTGAGTTGCCGCACGAGATGCAGATTGCTCTGCATCTAGGAATGGTGGTGGCTAAGGAACTTATTCTTCTGACCTGGAAGTCTACTACCCCACCTACCTTTGCACACTGGCTCAAGGAGATGTTGTCCATTATACAAATGGAAAGACTGCGTCTGCACAAACCCAATACACAGAATATATTTGAGAGAATATTGGGACCTTTCTTGGCTCAGTGTCATATTACCTCACACACATAGTAACCTTGACCTGTCTAGTCTCATGAGTGGGTGCGGTGCCTAACCGGATTCCTCTATTCATTTTATTTTACTTTGCTTCCGTGATATCGCTATTGTGCCTACTTTTTTTTGAAAGTCTACTTATGTAATCTTGTAAATTGTCTGGCAGCCTTTTTGATTTGTTTTGTCTGTGCTCCACCTGGAGCTGCATTTCTTTTGCATTGTTTTGTAGGTCTTCAAAATGTTTTGTCTTTGTAAAACTGAAAATTGTAAATAAAGTATTTAAAAAAAAACTTCTATAGTTGTACCATGGAGAGCATTCTGACAGGCTGCATCACTGTCTGGTATGTAGGGGCTACTGCACAGGACCGAAAGAAGTTGCAGAAGGTTGTAAATCTAGTTAGCTCCATCTTGGGAACTAGCCTGCAAAGTACCCAGGACATCTTTAGGGAGCGGTGTCTCAGAAAGGCAGTGTCCATTATTAAGGACCTCCAGCACCCAGGGCATGCCCTTTTCTCACTGTTACCATCGGGTAGGAGTTACAGAAGCCTGAAGGCACACACTCAGTGATTCAGGAACAGCTTCTTCCCCTCTACCACCCGTTTCCTAAATGGACATTGAATCTTTGGGCACTACCTCACTTTTTTTTAATACAAAAAAAGATGGTGGGCTAATGTGGTCAGCCCTTCTTATACTATAGATAAGAGAATATCCAATCCAATTTGTAGATAAGAATTAACCAATCAAATAGCCTCTATTCAAACAATGTGATACCAAAGATGTTTCCAGAATAATACAAAAAATGTACCCACTACTGGGCACACTGAATAGGGGGCAGTTACATACTGTGATTACTGGGAAGCATACTGAACAACTACATGTATATACTGTAGGTAGTTATAAAAAATACAAGCAGGCATAAACTGTCAAACTGCAAGCGAGTAACAATTCTACAATCTAATCTAACAGGGGGATATGGGCCAAATGCGGGCCTGTGGGATTGGCGTTTGATGGGCAGAGTAGTTGGCATGGATGTGGTGAGCTGAAGGACCTGTATCCGTGCTCTATGGTATCTGGCATCCAGCTGCAGGATGCTGTGACGAAGGCTAATGGTATTAGGAAAGCTTTTATTGCTGGAGGATCCGGATACAAGAATTCAGATGTCTGCTGGAATCACATAGGTTGCTGGTGGAAAGACTCCAAGAGTATTGTGAACAACGGCAAGCCTTAACATGGAGAAAGTCCTTTTTCTGTCAATTTTGAAAGAATCAGGTTCATTGTAAAATATGAATTTTTAGAGCACTCATCAGGGCAGCTGCGGTTCATACCGGCTGAAGAGTCTTCGGGTTCCCAACCTTTTTAATGCCATGGACCTCAGCCATTAACCAAGGTGTCTGTGGACCCCAGGTTGGGAACTCCTGGTCTAGAACCAGGGATCACTGTCTCAAAATGAGGGAGAAGGCATTTAGGACTGGGGTGAGGAGAAATATCTTCATTGAGAGGGACACATGGAAAATACTGGAGGAACTCAACAGGATGTGGATCTTTGAAATTCTCTAGCCCGAAGGGGTCTGATGGCCGAGTTCAGTGTGGAGATGGGAAGAGTTCTGGATGTCAAAGGAATCAAGGGGCGAGGGGGTATACTGTAGGGAAATGGAACTGAGATAGAGATCAGCCATGATCTTAATGAACAGCAGGGCATGACTTGAGGGACTGAGTGAATCCTGCACCTATCAGTTGATTTCTATGAAAATACCACCACTGTTCAAAAATGGCTTTTGACTAAAATCGCAAGGCTTTGTGGTACCAAGCTGTGTCACCCACAACAGCATGCCTGTTCTCTAATCTGCTCTATTGTTTATCTGGTTTCTGATTAACAATAATTCTCAAAAAGAGGGAAGTCCAAAATGGAACAAGCCTGCATGGGCACAATTGACTGAGACACAGAACAGCGATGACTCTGCACTGGGTTGTTTCTGGCCTTGTGGCCGGATGGGATGTCGGGACATTCAAACCCAAGCTTTTAGACTATGTGCAGTCAACCACAGTAAAGGGAATGGGCTTAGCGAAGTACATGAACAAAGACTCCCAATGCTTAGTTCTGCAACACAATGGCCTGTGCCCCCATGACCCTTCCAGCTGTGGCTGCAGACTCCGACCAAGGACTCACTGCATCCGTAACCCCAGGTGTCCTGGCACAGCTGGTGAGTGAGACGTTGGTCTTTCCACTCACAGTGACCCGATGCCACAAAGTGCCCAGAAACTCAATATCATTATACATTTACTGGAGATTTAAATGTGAGGAATTGCCAACTTTGATTCTGAGGCACACTGTGTCTTGAAACACACCCAAAAAAAATTTAGCAGAATTCAGCCATAGCACTTGTCTGAGAAAAGGAAGTGAACATACTGGTTTCAAATTAACATGACCTAAAGTTCCGACCACCAATAATTGGAAAGGAAGCAAACAACAGTAAGAAAAAAGTCAGGAATGCATATAGCCCAGCAACAAAAATTGCCCTTTGAGGAACTTGCCAATACTATTGGGTGAAACAAAAGCTCATTGAGATAAGGAGCGGAAGATGGTGTACAGAATTATTTCTTCTTTCCAGAGGTCACAGAACAGAGCACGTGGCTCTGGAGGCAAGCTGTAATTGCAAATTCAATCCACTTTGTCACAATGCGCATGGTCACAAGCCCAATATCCTATCAGAAGAACAAAGTAAGCACCTGGCTGTCATTTGGCTACTGCATTTGTAGTGTGCGACTGTGAATCTTTCTGATGCTGCTTTACACCAGTCCTGCTTTTGGTTACTTAGCTTCTCTGATCAGTCCACCATTATTTAAAACCCATCGCCTCTCTGAGTCAGTCAGAAGTTCCGTTCCCTACAGCTCTGGGAGTGCCATGATGGTGAGAGAGTCATAGACTGAGTGAGTGAGAGGGAGAGGCAGTAGGGCAGGAGAGATACTGTTCCAGACATTGACTCCAACAGTAGATCTGCATACATGTATCTCCTGCACACCTTCAACCTTCCAAGGTCTCCTGACTTTGCTAGTCAAGGCAAACACCTGCTCCTTTCTCCCAGTTTTCTCTGCCCCATTGCTGGCTTCAACTGCGTGGTCGCTGCCCTGGAGTATTTCCCTTAAACCTTACTACTTCCTCTATTGCTGCCTGGTGGACTTGACTTCGAGGTAAGTGGTCTCAGATCTGAACCCCGCCGGCTCCTTGCACACTTTCCATCCATGCTGGGCTGAGCATCGAGCTAGCAACTCGGCCTCGTAAAAAACAAAATGCTAAAGAAACAGCAATGTTGCCACTCATTGTACCACAAGGCATGGAGAGGAATAACTTCCTCTGTAAAGACATTCCCTGAACTCCACTCCTCTGGCCAGTTAATTGTCCCTCAACCCCAGTACCCTCTTGTCCCAACTTCTCTTGGAACTTTGTAAAGTGAGATAGAAATGTAATATTCACATTATATAGTATAGAAAAAAAAATGCTCAACTCTAAATGAAATGTATGGCCAATGCGCCTGTATCTAAATAAAGTATGATTAGAGAGCATAGAGTCATCCAACAAGAAAGCAGGTCACTCAGCCCCCCACTGACCAGTGGGCACACATTATTAATTATAATAATTAATATATTAATCCCATCTTCCAGCACTTGGCTCACAGCTTTCCATGTGCTCATTTAGACACTTCTTAGGTGTTGTCAGTGACTCTGCTTTCATCACTCTCTCAGGCATTTCATTTAAATCTTTTCAATAACCTTGTCCTGTATTTGGAAATCAAAACACATTGATAATGCTGGTGAAAGATCCTACATAAGTAAGGTATTTATTCTGAAGTCGCTGGACTGTGATACATTAACTGGCATGCAGAAGGAATGAGAGTCATCAGCCAAGCCTGCCTGCCCATTCAGGGAACAAGACAACAGCTGCAACTGTCTGGGTAGCTGTGGCATACATTAACAATGGCAATTTACATTCACATGCACTTTTAGTCATACTTGGTCTGGCTGAGTATTGTTCTGGAGGAGGGAAGCTACTGACCTTAATAACCTGTCACTTCCAGATCCAGCACTTGCCCAACATACCCACTGGTGGGTGAGAAAATCATGAGGTTTTTGACATTTACTTACAGGTGAGCTCCCAGTCCATTTCTCAGTGCTGGTTCCTAACGGCTAGTTCTGAATTAGAAGCTTACAGAGTGGCTCATGACTCCAAAACTTTTATCATACATGGGGGCAGGGAGATGGAGCACTTCTATGGTATAAGAAAGAGTTAGAAGTTGTGAACTTATAGTTGGCTGATCTCTCAATTTTTCATGGGGTGAGACACAACTAAGAGTTTTCCCATAACTAGACAACAGGGATCCCAGGTAAGCTGAGGTTGTAGAAACATAGAAAATAGGTGCAGGAGTAGGCCATTCGGCCCTTCGAGCCTGCACCGCCATTCAGTATGATCATGGCTGATCATCCAACTCAGAACCCTGTACCTGCTTTCTCTCCATACCCCCGATCCCTTTAGCCACAAGGGACATATCTAACTTCCTCTTAAATATAGCCAATGAACTGGCCTCAACTGTTTCCTGTGGCAGAGAATTCCACAGATTCACCACTCTCTGTGTGAAGAAGTTTTTCCTCATCTCCATCCTAAAAGGCTTCCCCTTTATCCTTAAACTGTGACCCCTCGTTCTGGACTTCCCCAACATCAGAAACAATCTTCCTGCATCTAGCCTGTCCAATCCCTTTACAATTTTATACGTTTCAATAAGATCCCCCCTCAATCTTCTAAATTCCAGTGAGTATAAGCCTAGTCGATCCAGTCTTTCTTCATATGAAAGTCCTGCCATCCCAGGAATCAATCTGTGAACCTTCTCTGTACTCCCTCTATGGCAAGAATGTCTTTCCTCAGATTAGGGGACCAAAACTGCACACAATATTCTAGGTGCAGTCTCACCAAGGCCTTGTACAACTGCAGTAGAACCTCCCTGCTCCTGTACTCAAATCCTTTTGCTATGAATGCCAACATACCATTTGCCTGCTGTACCTGCATGCCCACCTTCCATGACTGGTGTACAATGACACCCAGGTCTCGTTGCATCTCCCCTTTTCCTAATCAGCCACCGTTCAGATAATAATCTGTTTTCCTGTTCTTGCAACCAAAGTGGATAACCTCACATTTATCCACATTAAATTGCACCTGCCATGAATTTGCCCACTCACCTAACCTATCCAAGTCATCCTGCATCCTCTTAGCATCCTCCTCACAGCTAACACTGTCGCCCAGCTTCGTGTCATCCGCAAACTTGGAGATGCTGCATTTAATTCTCTCATCTAAATCATTTATATACATTGTAAACAACTGGGGTCCCAGCACTGAGCCTTGCGGTACCCCACTAGTCACTGCCTGCCATTCTGAAAAGGTCCCGTTTACTCCCACTCTTTGCTTCCTGTCTGCCAACCAATTCTCTATCCACATCAATACCATACCCCCAATACTGTGTGCTTTAAGTTTGCACACTAATCTCCTGTGTGGGACCTTGTCAAAAGCCTTTTGAAAATCTAAATATACCACATCCACTGGCTCTCCCCTATCCACTCTACTAGTTACATCTTCAAAAAATTCTGTAAGATTCGTCAGACATGATTTTCCTTTCACAAATCCATGCTGACTTTGTCCGATGATTTCACCTCTTTCCAAATGTGCTGTTATCACATCTTTGATAACCGACTCTAGCATTTTCCCCACCACCGATGTCAGACTAATTGGTCTATAATTCCCCGGTTTCTCTCTCCCTCCTTTTTTAAAAAGTGGGGTTACATTAGCCACCCTCCAATCTTCAGGAACTAATCCAGAATCTAAGGAGTTTTGAAAAATTATCACTAATGCATCCACTATTTCTTGGGCTACTTCCTTAAGCACTCTGGGATGCAGACCATCTGGCCCTGGGGATTTATCTGCCTTTAATCCCTTCAATTTACCTAACACCACTTCCCTACTAACATGTATTTCCCTCAGTTTCTCCATCTCACTAGACCCTCGGTCCCTTACTATTTCTGGAAGATTATTTATGTCCTCCTTAGTGAAGACAGAACCAAAGTAGTTATTCAATTGGTCTGCCATGTCTTTGTTCCCTATGATAAATTCACCTGTTTCTGACTGTAAAGGACCTACATTTGTCTTGACCAATCTTTTTCTTTTCACGTATTTATAAAAGCTTTTACAGTCAGTTTTTATGTTCCCTGCCAGCTTTCTCTCATAATCTTTTTTCCCTTTCCTAAATAAGCCCTTTGTCCTCCTCTGCTGGACTCTGAATTTCTCCCAGTCCTCAGGTGTGCCGCTTTTTTTTTGCTAATTTATATGTTTCTTCTTTGGACTTGATACTATCCCTAATTTCCCTTGTCGGCCATGGGTGCACTACCTTCCCTGGTTTATTCTTTTGCCAAACTGGGATGAACAATTGTTGTAGTTCATCCATGCGATCTTTAAATGCTTGCCATTGCATATCCACCGTCAACCCTTTAAGTATCATCTGCCAGTCTATCTTAGCTAATTCACGTCTCATACCTTCAAGGTTACCCTTCTTTAAGTTCAGAACCTTTGTTTCTGAATTAACTATGTCACTCTCCATCTTAATGAAGAATTCCACCATATTATGGTCACTCTTACCCAAGGGGCCTTGCATGACAAGATTGCTAACTAACCCTTCCTCATTGCTCAATACCCAATCTAGAATGGCCTGCTCTCTAGTTGGTTCCTCGACATGTTGGTTCAGAAAACCATCCCGCATATATTCCAAGAAATCTTCTTCCTCAGCGCCCTTACCAATTTGGTTCACCCAATCTATATGTAGATTGAAGTCACCCATTATAACTACTGTTCCTTTATTGCACGCATTTCTAATTTCCTGTTTAATGCCATCCCCATCCTCACTACTACTGTTAGGTGGCCTGTACACAACTCCCACCAGCGTTTTCTGCCCCTTAGTGTTATGCAGCTCTACCCATATCGATTCCACATCCTCCAGGCTAATGTCCTTCCTTTCTATTGCGTTAATCTCCTCTCTAACCAGCAATACTACCCCACCTCCTTTTCTTTCCTGTCTATCCCTCCTGAATATTGAATATCCCTGGATGTTGAGCTCCCATCCTTGGTCACCCTGGAGCCATGTCTCTGTGATCCCAACTATATCATATTCATTAATAACTATCTGCACATTCAATTCATCCACCTTGTTACGAATGCTCCTCGCATTGACACACAAAGCCTTCAGGCTTGTTTTTACAACACTCTTAGCCCTTATACAATTATGTTGAAAAGTGGCTCTTTTTGCTTTTTGCCCTGGATTTGCCTGCCTGCCACTTTTACTTTTCACCTTACTACTTTTTGCTTCTACCCTCATTTTACACCCCTCTGTCTCTCTGCACTTGTTCCCATCCCCCTGCCACATTAGTTTAAAGCCTCCCGAACAGCAGTAGCAAACGCTCCCCCTAGGACATTGGTTCCAGTCCAGCCCAAGTGCAGACCGTCCTGTTTATACCGGTCCCACCTCCCCCAGAACTGGTTCCAATGCCCCAGGAATTTGAATCCCTCCCCCTTGCACCATTTTTCAAGCCATGTATTCATCTGAAATATCCTCCTATTTCTACTCTGACTAGCATGTGGCACTGATGGTAATCCAGAGATTATTACCTTTGTGTCCTACTTTTTAGTTAATCTCCTAACTCCCTAAATTCACCTTGTAGGACCTCATCCCGTTTTTTACCTATATCGTTGGTACCTATGTGCACCACGACCACTGGCTGTTCACCCTCCCACTCCAGAATGTCCTGCAGCCGCTCAGAGACATCCTTGACCCTTGCACCAGGGAGGCAATATACCATCCTGGAGTCTCGTTTGCGGCCGCAGACACACCTATCTATTCCCTTTACAATCGAATCCCCTATCACTATAGCTCTCCCACTCCTTTTCCTTCCCTCCTGTGCTGCAGAGCCACCCATGGTGCAATGAACTCGGCTGCTGCTGCCTTCCCCTGATGAGACATCTCCCCCAACAGTATCCAAAACAGTATATCTGTTTAGGAGGGAGATGACCTCAGGGGACTCCTGCACTACCTGCCTACTGCTGCACTGTCTTGTGGCCACCCCTTCCCTTTCCGCCTGTGTAGCCTTTACCTGCAGTGTGGCCAACTCACTGAACGTGTTATTCACGACTTTCTCATCATTGCAGATGCTCCATTATGAATTCAATCGCAGCTCCAGATACTCAATGCGGTCTGTCAGAAGCTGCAGTTGGACACACTTCCTGCACACATAGTCGTCAGGGACACTGGAAGTATCCCTGATTTCCCACATGCTGCAGGATGAACAAACCACGGGGCCGATCTCAGCTGCCATGACCTACCCAATACTTGCCTCAACTTTTGAAACTTTCTCCTTTGAAAGGAACTTACCCGGCCTTACCTCACTTGGAGTGAAGCTCGTCCTCAGCCTCTTCTCATCGAAGCCTCTCGAGTCAAAGCCTCAAATCTCCACTCCTTCACTGGCCACTTTCCACAGGCCGCTCCGCTTGAGGTAACCGTCTATTTATTTGTTTGAGCTTTTCAAACTGCTTGGTCACCTGACCTCGATTGCCCAATCAGCTGCTTTCTGCTGAGTCTGAGCTATTCAAATCTTGATTGACTTGATTGCACAGTCCAACTGCCAAAACTGCCAGAATCTCTAGAGTCAAAGCCTCAAATCTCCACTCCTTCACTGGCCCACTCACTCACTGGCCAGTTCAAAACACTCTAGTGGTTGGAGCATCTCTCTCCTTTGGGGTTGTGGGATATTGAAGATTCATCATCCCAGCCCTCAGTTTCCCAAGCCTCAAACTCTGCCCTCTACAGCTGCTTCACCCAAGATCTTCTTCCCATGACGTAACGTCAGGTTTCCATTCACAGCCTCTCAGCGAATGAACCTACTCCTGCCTATGTTCAGAAAGACCTGGACAACATTCAGCCAAGGGCCAATAAGTGTCAGGTAACAATCGTGCTACATGATGGTCATCTCCAATACAAGAGAATCCAGACACCTAGCACTGATACTCTCATTCAAATCCAGGGACATGGTGAGGTGATATGCCACCACTGACCAGAACCGATCTGCACCAACACCAACCACTGGGCGTTCTGCGGCAAGTGACCCACCTCCCATTCAATTCCCAGCCCTGGACAGATTAGCTGAACCTTCTTGCCCAGGAACTCAAATCTGCCACGGGGTGAAAGCACAGAGAGAGTAGCGCTGAAGACAGTTGTAGGTTGAGAAGTTGCTGACCAGTACTCAAGGTCCTTTCCCCTCACTATCCCTCCAGCTATTCCTCAGCCCCTCACTTTATACCCCACCATCCCTCTATGCCTCCAATGTACCCTAAAACTCACTATCCACTCCTCTTCCCTCCCTCCCTCTCCCCATCACCTTCCTTATCCCTTTCATTCTATCACTGACACAGTTTCTATCTGCTTCCATCTTTGCCCCAATCCACCCTCTCCATCATGCTATCTACGCTTCTCCTTTCTTATCCTTTTCCACTCCTCCCTCTCTGTCTTGCTCTATACCTGCTTTCCTCTCCTCTATCTGCCCTGATCTACTCCTCATCCTCACCCCTCTTTCCCACTCCTCCTCCCCCAACTCTCCTTTATCTCTGATGTTCCCCACCATCCCCATCCCACTCTCCCTTTTTATATCTGGGTACACCTGTACAGCTCCCACTATATACACACACACTCTCTCTCTCTTGCACACACACACACACACACACACACACACACACACACACACACACACACACACACACACACACACACACACACTCACACACTCTCACACACACACTGACACACACACACTCACACTCTCACACACACACACCCACACTCTCTCTCACACACACACTGTCACACACACACACTCACTCACACACACACTCACACACTCTCTCACACACACACTCACACTCACACACACACACTCACACTCACACACACACACTCTCACACACACACTCACACACTCACTCTCTCACACACACACTCACACTCACACACACACACACACACACACTCTCTCACACACACACTCACACACACTGACACACACACTCACACTCTCACACACACACACTCACTCTCTCTCACACACACACACTCACACTCTCTCTCACACACACACTCACACTCTCACACACACTGTCACACACACACTCTCACACACACACACTCACACACATACACTCACTCACTCACACTCTCTCACACACACATTCACTCACACACACTGTAAGTATATAGGCCTTATTTTCCTTTCAGGAGGAAGTGTTCAGTTTGCTGACACTCATAGTGAAGAGACGAGGGGACACTGCCTTGCAGAAACATATAACCAATGCTCCAGTGGATTTTTCCTGCACTGAGGCTGTCATCCCCACTGCACTGCTCCCTGCTGCCCTGCCCGTGCCAACACTCAGGAACCCACGGAGTTTCTCAGAGTTTACTGAAGCTCACTGCTGCTCTCCTGTGGCTGCTCCATCTCACTTCACCCAAGGCCCAAAGCTTCACACGGCCAGCCATACCAGATTCAAATCAGTTCAATCAACTCCCCTTGTTGAAATACTTTAAGTGGCCTAAACAACAGGCCAGTGTCAGGTATTAAATAACTCCCTACAGTTAAGCATTTTGATGATTCGATTTACAAGTTTTCAGTGTTATGTCTGTATTGATATTTTGTAGCAATAACATCAGGGATAAACTAAACAGGAACATATTGATACAGTACATAGATTGGATTGTCTGCTCCAGGACTTTCTCTAATTATAGTTGTTATCAAAGCCAACATTTAATGCTAATCTGAAACATTAACAGAAACTGCTGAAGAGGTCAAGCTGCATTGCAGGAATAGAAACAGTCAACATCTCTGGTCGAAGACCCTTCCTCAGAGCCAGGGAGGAGATGTAATGATCTCATTAAGCTGCAGGGAGGGGGCAGAGCAGGGATGCCTCTGATAGGGTGAAACCAGGCTGATCATGGGAACTGGCTGTAGTCAAGGGGTGAATGGCAGCAGTTAGATAGGGAGGGAAGGCCATAGACAAGAGAATATGGGAGCTGTGAAATGCAGAGCAGGGGAACATACCTGACAGGACAAACTTGTTTTATTTTTCTCTCCTTCCTTTTTACCTCTCTGCGAGTGGAGGACATGCCCAGCCTGGCCTGCCAACAGAAGCATTTAAACCAACGGGTCTATTCTGGCTCCCAGTGGTCCCATTTCCCCAACACCCCTACACTCATAGGCTTGTAACTGACTCTTTCATCAACTTCCCTTTGCCACTTACCTTCACAGCAACAAATTAACCTCCCAAACCATACGTCTTCACAGTGAAACCACTGCAGTCACAGAGAGAATAGCATGTAGATTATTTAATATACAAACTTGCAAACAAAAGATGACCCCTTTGCCTTTGGGAAGGTGGTAATTTTTGTAAAGTGTGTGTGTGTGTGTGTGTGTGTGTGTGTGTGTGTGTGTGTGTGTGTGTGTGTGTGTGTGTGTGTGTGTGTGTGTGTGTGTGTGTGTGTGTGTGTGTGTGTGTGTGTGTGTGTGTGTGTGTGTGTGTGTGTGTGTGTGGGCGCGTGCGCGCACAAATGCAGTCAGACTATGAATCTCAGGTAAACTGACCAAACATTTCTGCCCAGATCAAAACTATGTTCTCCTTATCGGGAGATCACCGTCTGTGATGATTGGAAATAATATCTCCTCCTCACTGACAATCAACAGAGGCACACCTCGAGGATGCGTGATTGACCCTCTACTCTACTCTCTCTACACTCATGACTGTGTGGCTAGGTACAGCTCAAATGTTACCTATAAATTGCCTGATGATACAACTACTGTTGGCAGACAAATGGTGATGAAGAGCCATACAGGACTGAGATAGATCAGCTGTTGAGTAGAACCACAACAACCTTGCATTTCATGTCAGCAGAATTGATTGTATTGGGGAAGTTGAGGGAACACACACCAGTCCTCATTGGGGGATCAGCAGTGGAGAGGGTGAGCAGTTTCAAGTTCCTGGGTGTCAACATCTCTGAATATCTATCCTGAGTCCAACATATTGATACAATTACAAAGAAGGCATGACAGCAGCTATATTTCTTTAGGGTTTGAGGAGACTTGTTATGTCATCAAAGACTCACAGATTTCTATAGATCTGTGGTGGACAGCATTCTAACTGGTCTGGTATGGAGGGACCACTGTGCAGAACCAGAGAAAGCTACAGAAAGTTATACACTAGGCCGCCTCCGTCACGGGCACCAGCTTCCCAGCATCAAGGAGCATTTCACAACAAATTTCACAACATACACCAGTAATATTAAACCTGATTCTGATTCTGATCTTTGCAGCCTCCCCCTTCCCTTCTAGTCTTGAAGAAGGATCTTAGCCCAAAACACCCAAACTTTCTTTATTTCCATAGGTGCTGCCAGACCTCATTTCCTCCAGCATTGTGTGTGTGGGTCTTGCTCTGGATTTCCAGCACCTGCTGAATTTCTCATGTTTCTGATTCTGACTCTGGGTCGTTGGATCTGTGGGTCAGCAGCACTAACTCTGCACCACCCTGTCCCTACTCGGCTGAGAGGTGTACCACTTCAGGAGCACACTTGGAGCCAGGAAAGAGGAGTAACAAGGAAGCAGAGTCTTTGAATATTTTTTAAGGCAGAGGTAGATATATTTTTAATAACATGAAGTTAAAAAGATACAGAAGGTAGATTGGAATGTGGAATCTGATCAACTTAGCCTTACTGAATGTGAAATCTAACTGTAGGATCTGAGTAATCTACCCCTGTTCATAATTCATAAAAGTGTGAGACATTGGAGCAGAATTAGGCCATTTGGCCCACCAAGTGTACTTTGCCATTCATCATGGCTGATTTTTTTCCAGCTCTATTCTTCTCCCCATAACCCTTAGCCCTCTGACCAATAAAGACACAATCCCTGTCAGTGACCTGGCCTCCACAGTTGTTTGTGTCAACAAGTTCCAAAGATTCCTTACCCCTTGGCTGAAGAAATGTGGCATCAGATCCTAGATTCTCCTACTAATGGAAACATCCTCTGGACATTTACTCTATCGAGTCTTTGAGTATTTGCTAAGTTTCAATGAGATCTCCCTTCTTCTTTCTGAACTCCACTGAGCAGAGGACTAGAATTCACATGTTTGCCTGATAATAGCTTAGTTGTCACCAGTAGCAATAGTGTAGAGATGAAGAGGATCAATGACCACGATATCAAAATTACTAATGCTGCTGACTGATTATGGTCAGAGAAATATACCTCAAAGTGTCAGTAGGAAAATGTTCAGTTGTTGAAAACCTAGTCTGTGAGACTTGGGAAGCACTGAGTCAGTTGTTTCTGATGCAAAGGTTGGGTAGAGTGAATGTGGAGAGGATATTTTCACTGGCTGGAGGGACTAGGATCTGAGAGTGTAACAGTTTCCAATTATGGTCAGAGAGTGAAGCTGCCCATTAGAATACCCAAATAGCTACAAAAGGTACAATCCTGTTTTGAGAAGATCAGACAAAAGAATCAACTGTGGATTGGATGCACCCCATTACCTAAGGCTTCTAGAGCAAAGGCAGATGTGTTTGAACATAAGCACACTGATGTACGGGTTATAAAGCCAAATGCCAAGCCAATTTACTGTAAGCCTGGTCTAATAACATTAGAGGCTGAAGTAGAGGAGGAGTTGTATGCACTTGAATGATACAATTGTAACACCCTGGGAAAGGTTTCACTGCTAATGCAATGGTTTCTCTGTAGCAGCAGTGTTTGGGTTATGAGTAGAGATAATGGGGGTTTGGAATGTGCGCTGGCCAATGACGAGTGTTTTTATCTCGTTGTGTGCCTGAGACCGAGGTGATCTGGGTCTTTGGTTCGGCAGAAGATGGGAAGAGAAGATGCCTGAAAGGAGAGGTCGTAGACACCAGAAAGGAGTGGACTTGGAGTGAGGGCCGGGTGTCGACAAAGCCCAGGGAAATTGATGGAGGACCAGCGGAGGGAAACCACGAGCTCCAACTTGTACACATTAGATTGTTTCATTACATTGGGCCCTCTACTTCTTGTTTTACTTTTCTATCCCTTTAGTCAAATTAGGAATTATAAAACAAAATCCTTTAATTGCATACGGTGTACTGTCTGTTATTTTGTGGTACTGATTTGTAACAGGGGAACAGATCACACAGCATCCCCACAAACAATAGGATTTGCATCTCAATCTCATACATTTGGTGAGGCCTGAGATTGTCTTCCCCAGACTTACGCAGCCGACAGAACCTGGGGGTTACACTACATATTAGTCAATCCTTCTTAGAGGAATTGGGTGATGGTATTGTTTTGATGTCCACCATTGTCAAAACTGTTCAGCTTTGCAGGGACTATATGGTAATCCTCATTGATAGTCACAGACTAACAACAATATGAACATATAGTTAAGTGAGTGTAAGGAAAGCCAGCACAATTTAACAATCAACACCCACACCAGGTTTCATTCACTTACTAAGCTGCCTTGGCCTCAACTCACTGACCATAATATTTCGGGCCACAATGGAAGGGGAGTTTAATACTGCTAACATAACCAGCTCAAGTACCAAAACCTTCAAATATTTTAAAAGGCATTGTAGACAGTTAATCTCAGGGAGAGGAGAAGCAGACTTGTGCAAAAAGAATTCCCATTAGTTTGATAAATCCATTCTGCTCTCACGGGAAGCAGATGAAGGTAATTTTGTCCTGTTCTTGTATGTAAAGTAGGTGGTCCAGGTATGTTTCTGGTTAGTGAAAACATGGCCCCAGTGACTAATCATATTGGTGTTGGATGTTTGCTCTCTGCCATATTGAAAGTGGTTCTAACAAGGCAGCTGTATGACTTCAATGTTTCTTCAATGTTTCATAATCTAAGGTTTGTGCACAGGTTTGAACGTAGCACCATCATCAGAATCCATCTCCTCTTTAGATCTTATCTTGGATGGAAGGTCATAGAAGAAGCAGCTGAAGATGTTCTGTGGAATTCCTGTAGTAAGTCCTTGTATTGAAATAATTAACTTTCTAAAATTACAAGCATTTCCTTTGCTGGGGTACGACTCCAACCAAATTTTTGCCCAACTTCCTTCTTTCAAATGAAACCATGATATGGTGGCAGTTTTATTTTTTCTCTTTTTGCACTACTTATTTAATTTCACTCTCTCTCTCTCTCTCTCTCTCTCTCTCTCTCTCTCTGTCTCTCTCTCTGTCTCTATAGAGTACACACACATACACTTCTTACTGTAATTTACAGTATTTAATATTATGTATTGCAATGTACCATGTAACAGCAAATTTCACAACATATGCCAGTGATATTAAACCTGATTCTGATTCTGTTTTAGTTCTCCCTCCCTTCACCCCGGCAATCCCTCGCATTTGGACAGAGGTTATGATGGGGTCTGGAACACAGCAATCCTGCCAAAACACAGAATGATTATTATCCCTGCCCTCGGGTTATTGATAAAAACTCAATGTCACCTTCCCCCCTTTTAGTGAGCAGGGGTTACTTGGATTGTATTTGCCCTTTTAGTGAACGGGACAGCTCTCCACGTTGTTCCTGATCCCATGACAGTGGCTGCACTGGACAGCTGGCTGGAGGTGTGGCTCTGTTACAGATTAATGTTAGGGTATTGTGGCCAGAATGTCATTGGAACCAAGAGTCCGGTGTGCTCAGCAACGTTGATATGTTATGCAGTGAAATGAATTGTGGAGTCCTCGGAGAGGATATAAATGTTCTAACATCTAGCCTCTCGTCATTTCTCTTTCTTTTTCCACCACCTTCTGCGACTAAGCAGGAGTGCAGAGGTTTGGTCGTGACTTTGCTTCACTTAGCTTACGCCATGCAGTGTCTGTCTTTGAGCACACATGTTGTGGCTTCTAGCTGCCTCTGGTATTGTGGTACATTGGTTTATTATTGCCACATGTGCAGAGTGAAAACAATTACTTTGCATGATGTCTATGCACGTCATTTCATCACATTGAGGTAATCCGAGGGAAAGCAATAACAGAATGTAGAGTTAGAGCTACAGCTACAGAGAACACGCAGTGCACGCAGGCAATAACGTGCAAGGACATGACGAGGTAGATTGTGAGGTCAAGAATCCATCTTGTCATACAAGAGGTCTGTCTGTTCAATAGTTTTTTACCAGTGGGATAGAAGCTGTCCTTTAGCCTGGTTCTCTCACCTCATCGTACCAGAGATACAGTAGGAGGTGTGTTTGACCAGCCATTAGGTTGCAATTCAATTCTGCTGATGACCACACTCTCCCATGGATGTTGGCTTCAAGCTGCTCAAGCTACCCCAATTCAATCCCCTTTAGCTTGGTGGCAGTGCCTGTATAGCACACAACCTACTTCACAACACAAAGTTTGGAAAATTATGAGAAATGTTGTTAGAGTGGACAGTCAAAACTCTTTTCCCATGGTGGGGGGATCTAAAAGAAGAGGGCAGAGGTTTAAGAAATTTTAAGGAAAATATGAAGGGAATAGCTTTTATACATGAAACTGTGACATCTGGAACATAAGACATAAGATACAGCAGAAGAATTAGACCATTTGGCCCATCAGATCTTGTCTGCCATTCCATCATGGCAGATTTATTATTCCTCTCAAAGCCATTCTCCCATCTTCAACCCGTAACCTTTGATGCCCTTAGTAATCAGGAACCTATCAACTTCTGGTTCAAATGTGGCCAATGACTTGGCCTCCAAGGCCATCTGTGTCAATAAATTCCACAGATACACCACCCTATAGATAAAGAAATTCCTCCTCATCTTTGTTCTGAAGGCACATCTTTATATTCCAAGGCTGTGCACTCTGGCCCTAGAGTCCCCTACTATAGGAAACATTTTCTCCAAGTCCACTCTATCTAGGCTTTCAATATTCAATAGGTTTCAATGAGATCCCCTGTCATTCTTCAAAGCTCCACCGAGTACAGGCCCAGAGCCATCACATGTTATTTATATGTTAATCCTTCCATTTCCAGGATTATTTTTGTGTACCTCCTCTGGACCCTCTCCAGTGCCAGCACATCCTTTCTTAAATTACGGGGCCAAAATTGCTCATAATGCTCCCTGCAGTCTGACCAATGCCTTAGAAAGTCTCAGAATTACATCTCAGCTTTTGTATTCTAGTTCTCTTGAAATGAATTTGAAAGGAGAATTTGCCAACTCAACCTGCCCGTTAACCTTTAGGGAATCCTGCACAAAGACTATCAAGTTCCTTTTGGACCTCTGATTTTTGAGTTTTCTCCTCATTTAGAAAATACACCTTTATTCCTTCCACTGAAGTGCGTGAGCATACATTTCCTTACACCATCTGCTTCGTCTTTGCCCATTGTTGTAATCTGTCCAAGTCCTTCTGTAGACTCCCAGCTTCTTCAACACTACCTGCCCCTCCGCCTATCTTTATACCATCTCAAAGTGGGCCACAAAGCCATCAATGATATTTAATGTGAAAAGAAGAGGTCCCAATACTGACCCCTGAGGAACACTACTAGTCAGCGGCACTCAAACAGAAAAGACATCCTTTATTCCCACTCTCTGCCTCCTGCCAGTCTGCCAATCTTCTATCCATGTTAGTATCTCTCCTATAACATGGCTTGTCATCTTGCTTAGCAGCCTTGTGAGTGGCACTTGGTCAAAGGCCTGAAAATCCAAGTAAACATCCACTGGCTCTCCTTTGCCTATCTTACCTGTTAGTTCCTCTACAAATCCCAGTCGATTTAGAACATAGAACAGCACAGCTCAGGACCAGACCCTTTGGCCCACAACGTTCTGCAGAACCCAAAATCACAACCCCCAAACACGAATCCCTCCTATCTACATAATGTCCATATCCCTCCATCTTCCTCATATTCATGTACCTATCTAAATGTCTCTTAAGAGCCTCTAATGTATGTGTCAGTGTGTTCCAGACAGCCATCAGTCTGAGTAAAAAACCTGCCCCCGTCACCTTCAATGCATGCCCTGAGGTATTTGCCATTTCTTCCTTGGGGAAAAGGTACTCCCTGCCTACTCTATCTATGCCTCTCATAATCTTATAAACTTCTATCAGATCTCCCCTCTGCCTCCACCACTTCAGAGAAAACAGCCCAAGTTTCTCCAGCCTCTTATGATAGCACATGCCCTCTAAACCAGCCGGCATCCTGGTAAACCTGTTCTGCACCCGCTAGAGAGCCTCTACATTCTTCCTATATGTCAGGTAAGATTTCCTCGTAAGAAAACCATGCTGACTTCAATGTTTCAAAGGTACATTTAATGTCAGAAAATGGTATACAATATACATCCTGAAATTCTTCTTCCTCACAAACATCCACGAAAACAGAGCAGTGCCCCAAAGAATGAATGACTGTTAAATGTTAGAACCACAAACCCATCCCCCAGCTCCCCCCTCCCAGGCATAAGCAACAGCAAAGCAATGACCCCCTTCCCACACCAGCAAAAAAGCATTTGCACCCTCCAGCGAGCACTCAAGTGTGTAGCAAAGCATCAGTAAAGCCTTGCAGTACCCCAAAGACTACTCATACACTGGGTAATTCAACATACTGCAGGCTCTCTCTCTCCCTAATAAGGGAAAAAGCTTCTCAGTAAGAGGGGAGACATAATAAAAGAATGTCGATTTATGGTGTTAAAAGTCTGTTGTGTCGCTTTTTCCGAGCTCAGTGCCCAAGGAACGCGGGTCTTCAGACACACAGCTAGCAGCCAGCTCACTGCTTTTAATCTTCCCCGTACTCCCACAACACATCAGGCCTCGATTCCACCCGTCTCCAGAACCACGAAAATCCAGCACCCTGAAGCTGCACTAGTCTTCCAGGCCACGTCCTTGGCATATCAAAAAGCGGGTGATAGTGAGGCCCAGAGAGCGGGTCCCATTTCCGCAAAGAACTGAAGTCAGCATGAAACTGTAGGTCAGGGTCTTCAAAAAAAACCCCGAGAAGGTAAAAAAAGAGATATCAAAGATTGAAATAGAACTGTTTCTGAAGATGCAAGCAAAGGAGTTGACATTAGGCGCCATCATCCTAAGCTCTGTCCCCTCCAACTTTGGCTTATTTTATCACGTGCTTCCAAACCCGTGAGATCCCCAGAGCAGATAACGTGTCTCACAGAGGGACAGCAGCCCCAAGCAGGGACAGGAGACAGGGCAATGTGTGGGAATCATGTCAGGAGGTCGCTAGGGTAGGGGCCTGACACAGTGAAGAAATGCTAAAAGCGGTGTAGCTGCCTGCAGAGGTAGCAGCAATTAAAGGCACAGGAGAAGGGGGAGAGTGAGGAGTAGAAAGGGAATGTGTGACACGGTTCACGAAACAAAGAGAGCAAGAGGAAAACACGCCACAATAGAAATTGGAAGTGTCCAGGAAGAAACCATTAGAGCCAATTCAGTAAAATTCTATTGGAGTGTGAAGGACCACTGTAACCTTGTTACCATTAGGAGGGACAGGGCAAAGCAGCAGAAGCATATTGCTGATTGGAGAGACACAAGGTAGTCCTTTCACTGCCCGCTCAGAAGTCACAATAAGCGAGCCACTTGAAAGGCAAGGCTTGATCCCAACTGGACAGGACCACAAGTGATACTTCTGAAAAAAAAAGACACCCGTATTTGTATACAAATGCAGCAAGGAAGCCAGTGGAAACACTGGATCCAGGTTAAAACGTGTGACTCACCTTCAGAACAAGGTGCCGGACAGAGCGTAGAATCAAGTCTACTCAATAAGATTGTCGTTACGGAGAACTTACCCAATGCAAATAAGCCTGCTGCTTCACATCTGACCACCCGATGGAAGTAGACCCACAGGTGAAAGAGAACGAACACGCAGATGGAGAAGAGCGTGTCAGTGAATCACGACTAAAGTTTGAAGTGTAACGGTAACTATACTTTGAAATGAGTGCTGGTTCTTGAAGGCGGATGATTAGTCATATGGATCAGAATAGAAAGATTCTGGGGAAACAGGTGGGAAAGGATCCAAGTTAAGGCAGAAACATCAAGTTCTGCACCCTTGATGGCAAGGCAGGCCAAGAAGGAGAGAAGAAATCGCACACAGCATCAGCAGTCAGCCAGCCCAGCTGAATGGGGAGAGAACACAAGTGAGCTCGGTCCTTTCAGTGGTTGGGCCAGTGATCAACAGCACAGTCCTGGAGGGGTTGTCACTGACAAGGTGCTCGCAGCTATTCGAATAGCGACGAGCCGAAGCTCTCCTGTGGATCGATCAGAGACTGATTGTCAAGGTCACTGATAATCTTCTGTCATGGCAATGGAATTGATCCGTTGTCCGTGAATCTGAAATGAAGTCACTTTGCTGTGACCGTGCTCACTGACAGATAGTTTCAGCCATTGAAGATTGAAGGGGTGAAGCTGATGTCGTCACGTTTCTGGAACTTTGTATTGCCATACTGCCCTGATGTGTAGATAGCCAATTATCAAAGTCAGATATTGTCATCAATGCGGCAAGAGCCTTCCCCCCCCCCCCGCACTGATGACCCCTTCTCCCGTCGTCAACCCTCCTCCTCTCCCTGGACACCCCGCCCTGGTCTTCTGCCTGCTCTGGACCTTTTCATTGCCTACTGCTGATGGGACATTAACCATCTAGAATTTAACACTCCTCTCTCCTATTCTGACCTCACTCCTTACGAACGCTCGGCTCTCCACTGCACTAGTCCTAACATCATCAAACCTGCAGATAAGGGAGGTGCTGTAGTAGTCTGGCGAACTGACCTCTACCTTGCCGATGCCCGATAACAACTCTCATACACCTCCTCTTACTTACCTCTCGAACAAGACCTCACTAAAGAACACCAGGTTACTGTCTCCCACACTATCACCAACCTTATTGACTCTGAGGATCTCACATCCACTGCTACTAACCTTACAGTTTCAGCACCCCACACCTTCTGTTTCCACGTCCTAACCAAAATCCACAAACCCACTTGTCCAGGTAGAACTATTGTTTCAGCTTGTTCCTGCCCCACTGAACTCATATCAGCATACCCTGACTCAGTTTTATCCCCACTGGTTCCGTCCCTTCCTTCCTACATCTTGACACTTCCACGCTCTGGATCTTTTCAAGGATTTCAAGGTCCCTGACCCCCATCATCTCATTTTTACTATGGAGGTCCCGTCTCTATCTACCTCCATCCCCCACCAGGAAGACCTCAAAGCTCTCAGGTATTTTTTCTGGACTCCAGACCCAACCAGTTCCCCTCCACCACCACTCTCCTCCACCTAGCGGAATCACTCACACTCTCAATAGTTTCTCATTTGGCTCCTCCCACTTCCTTAAAACAAAAGGGTAGCCATGGGCACTCGTATGGGCGCAGCTATGGCCGCCTGTTTTTCGGCTACGTGGAACAGTCTATGTTCCAACCCTACACTGGTGACCGTCCTGCACTTTTCCTATGCTTCATCGACGACTGCATTGGTGCTGCTTCCTGCACCTGTGCTGAACTCATTGACTTCATCCACTTTGCCTCCAACTTCCACCCTGCCCTCAAATTCACCTGGATAATTTCCGACACTTCCCTTCCTTTTTTCGATCTCACTGTCTCTATCTCTGGAGAAAGCTTATCCACTGCTCTCTGTTACAAACCCCTGGACTCTCACAGCTACCTAGACTATACCTCGTCCCACCTTGCTACTTGTAAAAATGCCATCCCTTTCTCTCAGTTCCTCCGTCTCTGCCACATCTGCTCTCAGGATGAGGCTTTTCATTCTTGAATAAAGGAGATGTCCTCCTTTTTCAAGGAAAAGGGTTTCCCTCCTCCACCATCAAAACTACACTCAACCACATCTCTTCCATATCATGCACATCAGCTCTTACCCCAGCCACCCCATTAATGATAGCGTTCCTCTTGTCCTCACCTACCACTGCACCAGCCTCCACGTCCAGCTCATAATTCTCCGTAGCTTCCGCCACCTCCAATGGGATCCCACCACTGTGCACATGTAACATGCTGTAAGGTTTCACTGCTAAGGCTAATGTAATGGCTTCTATGCAATGTTCCACTGCTAAGGTAATGGTTTGTCTGTAGCAGCAATGTTTGGGTTATGACTAGAGATAATGGGGCTTTGGAATGCAGAGGCTATCCAACGGGAGAAAAGTTGTTCTTTCTTGTTGTCTGGGAGCTGGGTTTTTCATGATCTTTTGTCGGGGAGTGATGGAGAGAGAAGACACAAATGGAGAGAGTAGGAAAACCACCGGACGGAGTGGGCTGAGGAGCGAGGGTCCGAGGGCCGGCTACGCTTGGAGGTCGCTGGGAACAAATGAATGAACAGTGAGCCCCAGCGATGTGCAATAGACCGTTCATGAGAACGGGCCCCTTTCTTTTTTTGTTTCTTTACTAACCATATAGTCAAATTAAGAATGATAAAGATCGATCATTTAATTGCATATATTGCAGTGTGGATTTGTAACCGGGCAACACATCATGCAACATCCACACAAACGAGATTTCTCAGTTTGGAGGGGCCAGAAGTTGTTTTCCCCTAGATGAATAAGTGCTGGCCGAGCCTGAGGGTTACACAAATATCTTCCTTCCCTCCACCCCACTTTCTGCTTTCTGCAGGGATCGCTCCCTACGTGACTTTCTTGTCCATTCATCCCTCCCCACTGATCTCCCTCCTGGTACTTATCCTTGCAAATGGACAAATGCTATACCTGCCCCTACACCTCCCCCCTCACTACCATCCAGGGCCCTAAACAATCCTTCCAGGTGAGGCAATACTTCACCTGTGAGCCTGTAGGGGGTCATTTACTGTGTTTGGTGCTCCCGGTGTGACCTCCAGTATATTGGTGAGACGCGATGTAGATTGGAAGACTGCTTCGCCAAGCACCTATGCTCCATCTGCCAGTAAAAACAAGCAGGTTCTCCCAGAGGCCACCTATTTTAATTCTACGTCCCATTCCCATTCTGATATGTCCACCCATGGCCTCCTCCACTATCATGACGAGGCCACAAGTAGGTTGGAGGAACAGCACCTTATACAGTATTCCGTTTGGGTAGCCTCCAACCTGATGGCATGAACGTCGATTTCTCAAACTTCCAGTAATGCCCCCCATCTCTCCCCCCTCTCTATTTCCCATCCTGTTTTCCCTCTCTCACCTTATTTCACCAATCAACTTCCCAGCTCTTTACTTTATCCCTCCCCCTCCAAGTTTCACCTATCAGCTGGTGTTTCTCTCTCCCCTCCCCCCAACTTTTAAAACTACTCCTCAGCTTTTTTATTCAGTCCTTCCTAAAGGTTTCGGCCTGAAACGTTGACTGTACTTTTCCATAGATGCTGCCGGGCCTGCTGAGTTCCTGTAGCATTTTGTGTGTGTTGCTTAGATAGTGTAGATGTAGGTACACATAGGGACATGATAGGTTAGTAATTGGGGAAGGGATCTGAGGGCATTTTTGCTGTCCCACTGAATCAGGTCCTCCTTAAGGTTTGGCCTTCCTGGGACAGATTTCTGTCCATGGGCCAAGAGGAGAGTATTTTTGAAGTACTCTGGACTTAAGTGAATATAGTAACTATTAATTCAAACAAGAACCAGGAATCAGTTCTTATTGTAAATGTAAGTAAGTTCAGGAAATTTGCCATTAGTCTTCAATTTCTTTTGTATTGAAGTTACAAGCACAGGCTGCTCCTCGGACTAAGAACTTGCATGTGCATCAAGCATATGTTAGGACATTGGGGTTGTGTCAATTGCCCTGCATCAACTGTGGGTTTAAGGAAATGTCCCAGCCAAGGTTTTGAGCATTCAGAGGTGTCTCCCACTGCAGATAGGCCATTCCAAGAAACCATTGGCAACCCAAAGTACTGAAGTAAACAATGTCATTGTAACTATTGAAACTGCGTTGAATCACCTACTGTTACCATTCATCTTAAGGATATTAAAAAAATGTAGTTTGTGACCCTCTACCAAGAGTAATTCCAGAGTGATGCCAGAGTGACGTCTATATCAGCAGCTTCAGTGTTTCTCCAGCAACTTTGTTCATCGTCACAACACTTGGGATGCATCTTGGGTGTATGAATGGCCCACCTTGTCCATTGCATTCTGATGCTTATCTATTGTAATCCTATTTGCCTGCATTAGGCCCATATCCCTTTATTGCTTTCCTGCCCAAGTACCTGTCTACACACTGTTAAACATTTTAACTGCATCTCCATGGACCACCTTCTCTGCTAGCTTCTCCTTTAAATTTCTCTCCTCTCACATTAAACCCAAGCCCTCTAATGCTAGCCTCCCCTACTCTTGGAAAAAGACTGATTAATCACCCTATCGAAGACCTTAATGATTTTATAAACCTCTATAAGGTCACCCTTCAAGTTCTTACATTCCAATAAGAAACCCAACCTGCCCAATCTCTCCTTACAAGTAAAGGTTCCATTGCAGGCAATCTCCTCACTCTCTTTTGCTACCACATCCTCCCTGTAGCATGGTGACCACAATGGTGCACAATGCATCAAGATGATCGCTGGTGGTCAGCGTTCATCCTGGAGTTATGCCAAGGTAATCTCTGGGCTGGGGAGAGCAGTGCAGCCGAACCAAGGAATGGGGAGAGTGCATACATCTGAATGGGGTTGATATCCAAAAAGAAACATAGATCACTGTATGCATGGGGCAGGTATTGAGTAGACCCAGCACATTCCTGCACCCGCCGTGCCAGACAGAGTGCATCACAGTGCTGTGGGAGGCACGACACCGGCGCTCACAGGCTAACCATCTGCACCAAACTGTGGGGTTATTTATCACCATGAGTTCACCAGTGGAGAGTGAAAGCTTCTGCCAGGCTTCGGGTTTAGTAGGGCATGTCAATGGAGAGGACAGGGCTTTTAAGCCAGATTCCTGACACAGTAGCATGCAACCTGAGGGACATGTGTTTTAAGAGAATAGAGGAGTGTGCATTCAAGCTGGAAGACAGGGGCCATTGTAGTCAATCAGTACTCTTTGGGGCTGTGTGGAGAGGGCCATTAAAGCACTTTCTATAGAGAACTTTGATATAAAAGATCATGAATAATTGAGTTTCAGTCATGTTAATAATTACTGCTGCAATCTTTTGAACAAAACCCTGTGCAGGGATATACCATGCTTTTCTGTCAGTTGCTGCCCCAAATTCAATTTGCTCCACATCCGGATTATTCAGTGGCGTTGTTGTCTCTGAGTCTAAAGTTCAAGGTACTCTCCTGATTCTTCTGCACACTACTAAGCTACCGTGATGCTTTGGTGCCCTGCCAAGGGAGTGCTACACAGCTCTGACCTGGTACTAGACAAAGACGCCCATCTGTGCTCGCAGGCTCGGGATCTTGCAGAACTCGTGGGCAGAACAGATTCCTTCCTCACTGTGTGCTGAAGGTGTTGTTGGCCCCTGTGCCCCGAGGGAGAACATTAGTGGTGATGCTGAACATTCCGAGTATTGGTCGCGATTCCCCACTTTGTCAAACAGTTCTTCCCTTGGATTCAGACAGAAGGTGGGACTGCTATCCTTAGAACTGCTCTTGGGAAGGAATATTTTCCCCAGGGTCAATACATCAAATACTCGAGAGCATGCATTTAAAGTCAGAGGGGTAATGGGTAAGTTTGAAGCAGATGAATGGGGCAAGAGTTTTTACACAGAATGATGGATGCCTGGGGTGGAGTGGAGACAACTATGATAGAGGCTTTTAAGAGGCTCTTAGATAAGCATAAGAATGTGCAGAGAATGGAGGGATGTAGATATTGTGTCAGCAGAATGGACTGGCTTAGTTAGGCATTTCATTAACAGTTTGATGAGTTTGGCATAACATTGTGGATCGAAGTCCTGTTCCTGTGTTGTACTGTTCTATGAATTAGCACTGTCATTGACAAGAAAAAGATTGTTGCAGATAGAAGATAAGACAAGAAATTAGTAGTTCAGTGTTCTTGAGAATTTTTTTTATTCATGAAAATTAAGTTGAGATCATCTTATTGCACATAATGAAATACTGGGCATAATCTGAATATGACGGCCACATTAACCCATTTGGTCTTAGCCTAGCAGGGTACTCTGTTCCACTCAGCCTTTCTATCCTTGAAAACTAACATTATTTTCCCTTTCCTAGCACTGACTAGCATTTTCCTAGAATTACTTTTTCTTCTCTTTCCATAGATACTGACTGACCTACTGACAGTGTTCTCTCTAAGGTGTGTGCATGTGCGCACACAAGAATTCAAACTGCACCCAAAAGGTTGTCACCCTATTCCTCATTGGCAAGTATATTTCATGGTCGTACACAATCACATTTCCTTTTCCGGTTTCTGAAGCGGACAGTGCTGACAATGTGAAGTTTGCGATGATTTGTCTGCAGATTTTAGAGCTGGCTTAATTATACAGTTTTTATTGAAGAAATTATTGATTCACTATGTCGAATCCTAAAGAAGCAAAGGGTGTGAAGTGCAGAAGAACTGCTAGTTCATTTAAAACATAATGGCTTAATGAAACAGTAGAAACTGCTACACTGAAAGCTCATGAGATCAGGAATGAGAAATATTTATGTACAATACAGAAACTGCTGTTACCTGCATGTATTGCTGCAATGCAAAAGTTGCTGGAGAATTTACAAGTGGGAAGAAGTGGAGCGATATTTGGAAACCTGACTTTTCAAAACATCATTTAGCAAACAAATCACATATGGACAGTGTGTAAAAACTCCGGCGAAAAAATTCTTCTTTACCTATTTTAGGCCTGCTATGCTTGTTTTGTGAGAATGCAGGTGAACGAGGGCAAAAACGATCAAACTCACAGGAGATCAAAGTTCTTACTGACAGTCTTATGCTGGCTGTTAAGATGAATACCTCTGTATATAAATCCAGTGTGCACATGTTGTTGTCACAGGGCAAAAAATTGCACAGTACAAGATTTTTGCACACACTGGTCATTATAAACCAGAGGGACCATTGCTACTGAACATTTTCTGCTTTCACTTCTGTTTGTCTGCATCTGCAGTCCTTTTTCGTTGGCTATCTCCTTGCCATCTGTGGAATTTTTCTTTGAATTACCTGGCTGCTGCAGTGCCAATATCACTTTAAAAATAATCCATTGACAATAAAACATCTGGAGTGCCTTGAAAGAGCTGAGACAGATTATTTCTGTTGTATCATTCTACAACACATCGGTGAGGCCACATTTGGGATATCGTGTTTGGTTTTAGTCATCCTGTTAGAGGAACAATACGATCAAGCTTGAATCTAGTGGAAAAAAATTATGATGATGTTGGCAGGACTTGAGGGACTGTTATATGTTGAATGGTGAGGGTGGTTTGTGGGACCAAGTGGGCTATCCTTGCTCCTATTTTATTGCCCTCAGGAGGGTGAACCCATGGAAAGCATCTGGCTCAAACTAGGGTGTCTGGCCGAGTACTAAAGACCTGTGCTGATCAATCGATGGAATCAGTCATGCTCTCTTCTTACTTTTGCTATCACCTCCAAGTTCAGGAGCAGTTACTAACCCTCAGCCATCAGACTCTTGAACTTCACTCAGCTTCACCAGCCTCATCAATAAAATTTCCCACAACCTATGGACTCACTTTCAAAACTCTTCACTTCATGTTCTTGATATTTAATGCTTATTTATTATTATTATTTCTTTCTTTTTGTATTTGCGCAGTTTGTTGTCTTTTGCACAGTGGCTGAACACCCAAGTTGGTACAGTTTTTCCATGATTCGATTATTTTATTATGAATTTATTGAGTATGCCTACAAGAAAATTAATCTCAGGGTTGCATACGGTGATGTACTTGTGCTTCAATAATAAATTTACTTTCAACTGTGGAGCTGTTGCAAAGCCAGCTAATTGTAGCTGCACACTCAATGCTGGATTACTGGGATCAACAGCAGGGAGCTTTGTCTCCAATGATCTGTGGTGGTCCCGTAATCAGCCATAACTCAGCTGTAGCCCAGTGCAGGCAGAGGTGATGCTCCTAACCAAGTGTATTTGAAGAGTGCACAACATGTATGTAGTAATACAGGCCCAGAAAGAAGCAGGTTCAACATTAAAAATGAAATCAGTTTGAACGCATTGCATTAAAGTAGTGCAAAGGGCCTTACTGGAGCTTCCAACATAGCAGCTGATTGCCAGAATAATACAACAGCCAAGCCACTGTCCCAGGTCTGTGCTGCAGGAGTTCCTGCCAGCTGTGGTTGCTGGTTAATTTGCTGAGAAGCAACATATGGAGGACTTTTCATTTCACGCCAGGTTGATGCTTAGTATTGTTGGAAGGTGACAGATTAGTTTCCAACACTCAGGCAACCAGCCAGGTTTGGCATTGTGTGTGAGTTTATAAAGCTACAACTCACCCTTTCCAACCCCCACATTGTCAGGAAGCTGTCATCCCCTTGTATTACACCTGACTTTAATCACAAGCTTTGTAACTACAGATTAGCAGAGGCAGCCTTGCCTACCTCTGGATACAAAATACATTGGAGGTTACTGCCAGCAGTGATCTCTGCTACATCCTCTTTAACCCTTTTCGCTCCTTATGGAGCATAGGGCCTCAACAAAAGTCCTCCACTTCCTGCGATCTCTAGCAGATGTTTTTGCAGTCTCCCAAGTTTGGCCGGCGGCTTTCAGTTCATCCAAAAGCCTACGCCTCCAGGTTTGCTTTGGGCGACCTCTTCTTCTCTTCCCTTGTGGATTCCATTCGAGTGATTGTCGAGTGACATTCGACTGGCTCTTCCTCAAGGTGTGGCTGACCCATCTCCACTTCCTCCTCCTTATCTAGAATACAATGGGCTCTTGGTTTGCTCTCTTCCATAGGTCTAGGTTTGACACTCTGTCGTACCACTTGAGGCGGAGGATCTGCCGGAGGCATTTGTTGAGAAAGGTCTGGATCTTGTTGCAGCTGGTGTTAGTGATTCTCCATGTTTCGGATCCATATAGCAGGATGGCTTTCACATTGGAGCTGAATATACGGAGCTTAGTTTTGACAGAGATGGCCGTAGATCTCCAAACAGGTCGCAGGGTTGTGAAGGCATGTTGGGTTTTTCCGATCCTTGCTCTGATGTCCTCATCTGTACCTCCTGATTTACTGATTTTGCTTCCGAGGTAGGTGAATTTGTCTACATCTTCAACTATTTGTCCTTCAATCCGTAATGGCTCCTCTTGTTTGTTATTAATGCGTAGAACTTTGGTCTTCTCCTGACTGATCTTAAGGCCTACTTGCTGTGAGGTCTCTCCCAAGGAATCTACTTTCTTCTGTATATCTTGAAGCCTGTGTGAGAGAAGAGCGAGATCATCTGCAAATGCCAGGTCTTCCAATTTCCCTGTTAACGTCCACTGGATGCCTCTCTCTGAGCCAGCGTAGGCTGTTCTTTCTTCTTTTTTTTATTGTTTTCAAATAGTTACAGAGTAAATGTGTATGAAAAAAAAAGTGTTACCCAGCCTCCCTCCCCTTAACCCCTCCCCCCTAACATCCCTATTAAAAAAATAAGAAAGAAAAAAAAAGGAATGCCTGGATATTGGAAGATCCCCACATGCTCCATGGAGTACGTAATAACTTTAGTATATATATTTATTTCTTTCCCCAAGTAACCAATTATTTCCATTAAAACTTTAAAAATTTAGTAGATTAGTCATTATTTTTTAAAATTATATTACTCCAATCTATAATAATACCTAATCTTTCAACTTTCGTGGTATCCTGGGAAATCTTTATAAAAATCTCCATGTTGCTATGTGTGTCCCCACCAATCATCCAGGCAAAAAGATAGAAGAAAATTAAAATATAAAGGAAAAAACAAAATACCCCCCTACTAATGTTGTGGAAAAAAAAACACAACATTACCCCCCTCTGCTGTACGGGTCATGGCAATCGCCATGATTACACACGTGAATCCCGCAGTAACCGATCCAAAGCTCCCCAGCCCCCCCGCAACATAAAAAAGTATATGTATAAGAAGAGAAAAAAATACTATTCTCATTTAGTATTTCTAAAATTTTGCTTTTCTCTTCTATAATATCCATAAATGTCCATCACTTCTGTTCGTTGGGTCTATCTTCATCTTTAATCCATTACGTTTGGAAGCCTCTATGTGTAATTAGCGAATAGATGGAAGTTCTTGTACAAACTCCTCCGCTTTTCGATAATCGGAAAAAAATTTTTTTCCCTCCTCCAAAAAAATTATCAGTGTTGCTGGATGACGCATTGTAAATTTATAACCCTTTTCCCATAAGGCTTTTTTCGCTGGGTTAAATTCCTTCTTTCTCTTCAACAGGTTGTAACTTATATCAGGATAAAAAAGAACTGGTTTCCCTGCTATCATCAGTGGCCCGTTTCTATTTTTGGCACTTTGGGCAGCGGCCTTCAGGATCTTTTCTTTGTCTTGGTATCGTAAGCATTTTATCAAAATTGATCGTGGGTTTTGATCAGCTCGAGGTCTTGACCTTAAGGATCTATGAGCCCTTTCGATCTCAATTGGAGTTTCTCTTTCCATTCCCAATTTTTCAGGGATCCATTTTTGAAAAAAATTTATTGGTTCTTCTCCTTCTATATCTTCTTTAAGTCCAACAATTTTAATATTATTTCGTCTACTGAAATTTTCAAGCTTATCAATTTTTTCCATATATTGTTTTCTTTCTGATATCCAAGCAGTATTTTCATTTTCCATTTTGTCCATTCTTTCAACCATGTCCTCCGTTGTAGTTTCCAAGTCCGTAATTCTTTTTTCCATTTTTTCCTGTCTCTTTGTCATTTTATCAAGCATAATCTCCATATTGGTAATTTTTTTCCCGAGTATTTTTTGATTATTTTTAATTACTTTTAATGTGTCTAATTTACGCATTATTTGCCTCAAAGTCTTTTCTATATTTCCAGAAGGACTTTTAACTCCCTCTTCATCTGATCTTTCCGGAAGATCTGTCTCTCCCTCTGATTCGCTATCACTTTCAGTTGCAGTGGTAGCTGGGCTTTGTAGTTCTTGTTGCTCCCGTTTGCGCATGCTCCATCCTTCGCGTTTGCGCAGTTCACGATGGTTTTTTCCTTTAGAAATTGCCGGTGTTGCCGCAGTCTCCTGTTCCGTATCGCCGGTGGTATAATGTACCTGAGACTGCGGTTCCTTGGTAGACATGGGCCTTGTTCTTGTTCCAACTTGCGTAGTCTTCCCGGTATTAGTTTTCTTTATCTTCCTTCCTTGAGGCATAGCTTGACACAGTCCGGAGTCGTTTATAAGTAACTTTTAGAAAGTATTGACTAACTTTTCTTCATTTGGACATTAATTTATTAACTTCTTACGGGAGAGCTGGGTTCCAGCGTCTCGATCCTACGTCATCACGTGACGTCCCCCCGCGTAGGCTGTTCTTGTAGCCCAGTCGAGTACCACAAGAAAAAGTAGAGGCGACAGCAGGCATCCCTGTCTGACTGCAGTAGTGACCAGGAACTCTTCGGACAGTCTCCCATCGTGGATGACCCTGCATGAGAAGCCATCATAAAGCTGCTTGATGATATTCACTATCTCTTCCAGTACACCATAGTGTCGTAAGATGCTCCACATTGACTTTCTATCCAGGCTGTCAAATGCCTTCTCAAAATCAATAAAACACACATATAGTGGAGTTTGCCATTCTATTGTCTGCTCCACAATGACTCTAAGTGTCGCTATCTGGTCAATGCATGATCTCTCTTTCCTGAACCCTGCCTGCTCATCTCTAAGTCTCTGGTCAATGGCATCTTTCATCCACTCCAAGATGACCCTGGTGAGAACTTTGCTAGGAATAGACAACAAGGTGATCCCCCTCCACTTGCCACACAGTGAAAGATCTCCAGATTTTGGCAGCTTCACATGGAGGCCCTTCTTCCCAATCTGATGGGATCTCTCCTGTTCGCCATATCAAATTCAGCAGTATATGCAAATGGTCCACCATACCCTCTCCACCCTCTTTCAATGCTTCTGCAGGAATGTTGTCTTCTCCAGCAGCCTGGCCGTTCTTCAGGCTTTTCAGGGCTTTTCAAATTTCTTGCTTGGTGATTTCACCTATATTGATGTTGAATGGGTCTCCAGGCTCCAGGTCAGGTGGGTTCTGTGGTGGCGGTCTATTCAATACTTCCTGGAAGTGTTCCTTCCATCTCGCCAGCTGATCTTCAACCGAAGTGAGCAGATGGCCTGTCTTGTCTCTAACAGGTCTGTTGAAATTGCTTTTCTTCCCTCTCAAAAGTTTAGTCGTCGTGTAGAGTGCCTTGAGGCCCCCTTTACTGGCCGCTGTTTCTGCTTGCTCTGCTATTTCATTGAAGTATGACCTCTTGTCCTTTCTGAGCTGTTTCTTCACCTCCTTGGCCATCACGCTGTACCTGTTGGCGGTGATTTGTTTCTGTTGCCGGGTTCTGGCCTGATTCAACTCCTGTTTGAGCTTTTTCCTCTCCTCCACCTTCTGCCATGTCTCATCCCTGATCCAAGGTTTACTGTTGACTGGTGGTCTTCCCAGTACTTCTTCGCAGGCTCCTACAGTGGCCTGCTTGAAGTTAATCCAGGCGTGTTCTGCTGTTCTCTCATCTTGTTCCTCTATTTGAAGAGCCCCAAAGTGGTTTTGCAAGGCGATGTGGAAATCTTTCTTGTTCTCTTCCATCTGTAGTTTTCTAACATCAAACTTTATTTGCATGTTCTGTTGCTTCTTCTTGGCTGACAGCTTCATCTTCAGCTTTGCAACAACCAAATGGTGGTCAGATCCAATATCTGCTCCTCTTTTGGCTCTCACATCTTGCAATGAACTTCTCCAGCGCTGGCGGACTATGACGTGATCAATCTGGTTCTCTGTTTGATGGTCAGGCAAGACCCAGGTTATCTTGTGGCAGCGTCTACTTTGGTTACCTCCAATGGTCAGTTCGTTGAAGGCACAGAAGTCGGTAAGGAGTTCTCCATTTTCATTCATATTCTCCAAACCATTCTGGCCCATCTCTCTCTCCCTGCCAGTGTTATCGCTGCCTACTTTGGCATTCAGATCTCCCATGACGATCAACATATCTTGCTTAGGTACCTTTCCAACTACTGCTTGAAGCTGGGTGTAGAAGAGATCTTTTTCTTCTTCCTCTGCGTTGTTAGTTGGGGCATAGCACAGGATAATGGATACCTTCTGGAATCTGGACTCTAACCTGGCTGTGATGATACGGTCGGACACTGGTTCCCATTCTATCAAACTTCTGGCTGCTTCTTTGGACAACATCAGGGCCACACCAGCCTCATGCGGGTCTTCCTCTTTTTCTTTGCTGGAATAAAGCAGAGTTTCTCCCGTCTGCAGTTTGGTCTCACCAAAAGTATTCCACCTTGCTTCGCACATGCCCAGGAGTGTGAGGTGGTATCGGTTCATTTCCTTCACTGCCTGTGCGCACCTACCTGTCTCCCAAAGTGATCTCACATTCCATGTTCCAATTAGGATAGATTTCTTCTGTGAGAGCAGCTTTGGAACCTCCATTTTGGTTTTCCTCAGGTGAAGGAGGGTTGTCAGCCCTGCAGCTTCCTGACGGGTTTGGTTGCAGCGCGTCATCAGTCTCCTGAACGGGGCCCTGCTTTTCCCGAGATCTGGGTTAGTGGTTGACAATCTGCTGACGGTTTCTGTAACAATTGCTTGTTTTACGTGAACGGGTTGTTAGCCCATTGCACAACCCCCAACCTGGAGGACCAGGGGTTTTCTGTCGAGGTCACCTTTCCCTAGGCGATGACATTTCCATGCTAACGAGCTCCACCTGCCCAGGTTTGAAATCAGAGTTTACCCTCTCCTAGATAGGCTGCCATCCAAGGCTAACGAGTCCTATCTACCCGGGTTTGGAATCGGAGTTCCTTCTCCTAGGCTATGTTGGTTTGCGGCACCTTCTTCCATATTATCCAGTGCACCCCTCACAAGAGGGATCCCCCATCCACCACCCAGGGGACGCGCCTCAACGCCGTATAGCCCCAGCGCGAGGCCTGCTACATCCAACACTTCATAATAACCATGGGAGCTGGTTTCTAGTCAGAGAGCAATGTGTTAGTCTAATCCAGCAACATTAGTGAAGAGCAGCCCATTAAATGTTCGATGTAATGGAATAAATTTCTCCCTTTTTAAAATAGAATAGAGCAATTCATTATGAAAGGAATTTCCTACAAAATTGTCCTTTGTCCACGGCCACATAGAGAGTTGGCATCTATTTCCTTCCTTGCCTCATCACAACCTTCCCTAAGTATACTGCCAAAGGGGAGGGTCAGTGAATCGGGCTGTAAGTCCAAACTTAAATCTGGTTATGCAGGTAGCCAGACGGGAAACCAGCAAAGATGGATGTGGATGAATTTATGAGAAACCCGACGGTAGAGGCGCTAGGGAAGGCTACAAAATCAGACTTGGAAAATTTGGCGCAGG
Source organism: Hemitrygon akajei (assembly GCF_048418815.1). NCBI lineage: Eukaryota > Metazoa > Chordata > Chondrichthyes > Myliobatiformes > Dasyatidae > Hemitrygon > Hemitrygon akajei. Next base: position 88,030,720 of record NC_133135.1, on the reverse strand, counting down.
CGTTAGACCTCACAGCGGTGAAGCCAGCAATAAAAAAGCAGGAAGTGCGAAGGGTCATACAACAGTATTACGTTGGGAAGAAGGTGTTTGCAGCTGAGGATTTGGAAAATATCCCCAAAAAGAGATTAGCGAGTGGGACAGATCAGGTAGAGTTGGAGAAAGCAAGGTTGGACCATGATCTTAAAGTAAAGCAGCTAGAAGCAGCTGAAAGGGCTGAGGAAAGGGAGCATGTGTTCAAACTAAGGGAATTAGAGATGAAACGGGGTCATGAGCTCCAGTTAAAGCAGCTGGAAGTAGCTGAGAAAGAGAAACAAAGGAGCCATGAATTGGAGCTGGACAGGCGAAGGCAAGAGCGAAGAGCTCAAAGGGGAGAGAGAGGGGAGGGGGACGATTTAGCCAGAGGTAGGATTTGGGCAGCCATGATGCCGACCCGCCGACCGGCGAGTACGGTCGCCCCGCCCCTAGAGTCCCAAAGCTATCGCGCATGCGCGGTCACTCGCAGCCTGTCGAGAAAAGCAGCTGAGAACCAGAGCAGTTTAAATCGGGCCAGTAGTGAATTGGCCAAGACGTTTTTACCGACCCTATACCACGAGGGTTCAGAGGGTGGTAAAACAGAAAGTAGTAAAGTGAAAGGGGGTAAGGGCGAGGAGATAGCCCTCCCCTTAGTGAAGAGAAAGGTCCTAGAGGTAGGAAATAAAGATGAGAAACGGATAAAGCTGTTAAAAGGTCCAGAGTTGGACATGGTTGATCTGTCTGGTTTGGCAGAATTGTTTGGAGAAGTTGAGAGTTCTAAAGGTGTTCCCGATGGTCCCGAGAATGAAATGAGGGCAGTCTTAGAGAGGAAGGGTATCCTTGCTGTGGAGAAGTCAGCTGAAATGTCCGAGGAGGTTGTTTCAGCTCGCAGGGTTGCGCCTTCCCCAACAGGGGGCTGCCTAGAGAGTAGCTGGAAGGATCGGGGGATGTTAGAATTTGAAAAAGGTACGGGTGTTGAAAGCCTGGAAGAGGCCAATGTCCCGTTTGAGTGTGTCCAAGATGGGGATGCACGTGGTCCTGAACCTAGTCACGGAGCTCAGAAAAAAGCTGAGGTATTTGACTCAGCTGGACGAGATGGTCGTCCTTTTGGAGCAGATAGACTTGGTTCGGAAAAAAAGGGTTAACCTTGGGAAGTGAGAGTTCCCAGGTGTTTGTGCTCGAAGGTGGGTTACAAGTTGGTGAGGTGAATATTATTATTGAAGGAAAAGGGAAATGTGTAGTTCCCAAATTGACTGAAGAAAATTTAAAGGCTGGACTGATATCAGAAGCAGCAACCAGGCTACAGAGACAATGGCTTGGTACCACAAAGCCTGTGAATCAATTACAGGTTGAGTTGGAAGGTAAAGGGGCCCCACACGCTATTGTTATTCCAGAGTGTGGTGTGAAAAGGCAGAATTTGAAATGCTGTTTGAACAAAGAGTTTAAACTGAAAACTAATAACCTGAAGGGTCCTGAAGAGGAAACTAACAACTTGCATAAAATTAAAGAATTGGGTGGAAATTCGGAAGATGGTCTAAGTTTGGAACACATTGTTGATAAAATAACTCCTATGAATGGAGCGGGCGAAAGCCTATTTCGCCAGGGTGCCCAAGATCACCATGAGGGAATTAACCAGAAAAGAGGCGAGGGTTAATGGGGACGCGATTTTTAAATAGCGGAAGCTGGTTTTAAGGGATTTTGACAAAGTATGTGAATAATAAAGACAACACCCATGGAAGCTTGACTGCTAAGTTTGAAAGTAACATAAAAATTAGTATTTTGCATGAACTTTTGTAGTACACACGTAAACTAAGATCACAACTCTTTAGTTATGTTGCTGAAGAAAACAAATAAATAAGGTGGTTATTGAGCTGAAGTTTGATGCTACCAGACTTTAGTATGGCACGTGAGGTTAAGGTATTAAAGAAAAGGGGCACTGTACTTGTTACCTGTTTAGATACTGACTTGAATGTATAACGGTAGTACTCTGTGAAGAGAAAAGCTTGTGTAGTATGTAGATTCAAAAAAAAAGTCCTGTACCAACCTGTTTTTAACCGCTAGTAAAAAACCTGCTATGGGGGGGAGGTGTTATGACCTTGGCCCCCTCCTTTGTGAGAATCGCAAGAGCCCTAGTCAAGGGGGGGTCAACTGACCCAAGAGGGGGAGAGACGTGCTGAATAGACACAGGAAATGGGAGAGAGAGAGAGAGACGTGCGGAAGACCACGTTCTCCTGAGAAGCAGAATAAAGGCGACATTGACTGTTGTCTCATGGAGACCATGTGAAAAGCCCTCGGGCAAAGTGGGCTGGTTGAGAGAGAGATCGCATCACCTGCAACCTGATTGACACCTGCGATCCCGTGAAGAAGTATAAAGGAGGGTCTGAGGGGGGGACAACCCTCAGACGCACCAAGGAGACACCAAGGAAGCACAATACCGATTCCCGTGGGAGCGGGAAGCCATTTTGAAGGAAGCCACGTGTGTTAGATTCCAAATTTTGAATCTGTGGCTAGAACCAACGGAAGACCGCTTTTAAATAACAACGGGGAAGCCTGCTCCCCTGATTCCAAGGATTTGCTCTGTAAAGACAACGGGCAAGTGTTTATCCTTTCTCAACCATCTCTCTCTCTCCACAACGTGAAATCCCAGCGGTTCCCAAAAGGGAAAAGCCTGCAGACTTCTGAGTGACTCTTTATATTTCAATTGGACTCAGTATTATCCCCTAGACAACGGTAGAGCTTATTTCTGATTGATTATTATTACACCGGTGTTTTAGATTGAGTTTTGATGATGTATATGATCTGCATGTTTTGTATTAACCATACGTTTGTGCCCCTTTACAAATAAAAACGTTTGAAAATAGTAGCATCCGACTCAGCTGATCCCGCTATCTTTGCTGGTAAGTTACCTGGTTACGAGGTTACGTAACAACTGCCTTCTCTTCAATTGTCTGAAGGTTACAAAGTAGTCAGGCAACATGAGGACAAGAGCAAGGCTGAGGCTGGGGTGGAGACAGAATGTGGGCAATCAAGGTAGACTGCAGCGGGCAAGCTTAGAAGAAATGCCAATACCAAAGGCAAGTGGAAGTTGACCGGGGAAGGACACTGAATCATGGATGGATGGCAGTGAACAGGGAGCGGAGGAAGTCACGGGCCAGAAACTTTGAGTGATGAGAGCCCAGGGAATGGAGGACATGACTGTTAATAGTGAAGGAAACATCATCAAACTCATTGCCATTTCTCTCCAGGTGGTTGCCAGGACTCATGCTTCACGTGCCTTTTGACCAGGGCACTAAGCCATTTCATTACATCTTCTCTGCTTTTAAATCCAACACATTTGTTCCAATTCAAGTTCCAGTTCAAGCTTATTGTCACTCAACCATAGACATGTATATCACCAAATGAAACCATGTTCTTTCAGACCGAGGTGCACAACACATAAAGTAATATTACCACAAATAAATGAACAAATAAGAAGCAACGCACACAAAATACTGGAGGAACTCAGCAGGCCAGAGTAAGAGTCTTACTCTGACTTCTCATCTTTTTTTCTCCAGTCCTGATGTGGGGTCTCAGCCTGAAACATCAAATGTTTACTCTTTTGCACAGACGCTGCCTGGCCTGCTGAGTTCCTCCAGCATTTTGTGTGTGTTGCTTGGATTTCCAGCATCTGTACATTTTCTCTTGTTTGTAACAAATAATAAGGTGCACTTCCAACTCGAGTTACAAAGTAAACAGTATAATGCTACTGGTGCTTCATAGTGACGAGACCTGGGTGCTGGCAAGGAGTTCAGTCGTCTCACATTCTGGGGGAGGGATGACTCCATCTTAGCAGTGCCCTCGTATTGCTGTGGTACCTTCCACCTGATGGTAGGGGATCAGAAAGATGGCTGGATGGGTGGGAGGGATTATTGACAATGTTAAGGACTCTGCGTACCCAGCACTCCCAATAAATATCACTGCTGGGTGGAAGACAGACCCTGATGATCCTCTCAACAGTCCTACAATCCTTTGTAGGGACGCGGTCAGATGCCTTGCAATTCCTGTACCAGACGGTGATGCAGTTGGTCAGGACATTAGCAATGGTGCTCCTGTAAAAATTGGTTAGATTGGTTAAAGGCCTCGTTCTCTTCAGCCTTCTCAGGAAGAGGAGATGCTGTTGTGCTTTCTTGACCAAAAGGATGATGTTGAGGAACCAAGTGCTCTCCCAGAAATTCAGTGCTCCTTACAGTCTCCACAAAGAAGCCATGCATGTGCAGTGATGAGTGGTCAACCTGCACCTTCCTGGAGTCCACAATCATCTCATTGGTCTTCTTCACATTGATATTGAAGTCGTTGTGCTTACACCATTCTACCAGCCACTCGAATTGCTCTCTGTACACCATCTCAGTAGCTTTGTTAATGAGCTCAGCCACTGTTTGTGTCATCAGTGAGCAAATTAGAAAGTGTCCAATGTAGCAGGAAGATGGGATTTAATGCAATCCATAACCAATCACTCAAAGCACTTTATTATTGCTGAGGTCAGTACCACTGGACAGTGGTCATGTCACTCTCTTTGGAACTGGGATGGTGGTGTCCACCTTGAAGTATGCAGGAACAGTGGACTGTTCCAGGGAGATGGTGAAGGTGTCTGTTGAACCTGCACAGTCCTTAGCACCCGACCAGATCTGTTATCAGGTCCTGCAGCTTTACATAGGTTCAGAATCAGAATCAGGTTTGATATCACTGGCATATGTCATGAAATCTGTTGTTTTGCAGCAGCAGTACATTGCAGTATAGAATAATTCAAAAATATTAATTGCAATAAGTATATTTAAAAACATAATTGAATAAATAGTGCAAAAGGAGAGGAGAAAATAGCGAGGTAGTGTTCATGGGTTGATTGTCCATTCAGAAATCTGACGACATAGGGGAAGAAGCTGTTCGTGAAACATTCAGTGTGTGTCTCCAGGCCTGCTCCTCAGGGGGAAGGGGAGCCTTCTTTACCGGCACATGTTCCATGCATCAACCCATGCATGAAAGACACTCAGCCTATTAGGAAGAGAGGCACTGATGCACAAGGTGGACGTAGTCCACTGTGGTCATAATGCCCTGCCATATGTGCCTCATCTCTCTGGTGTCGCAGAAATGGCTGTATATTCTCTGTGAATAATTCTGATGGAATGGGAAAGCACAGCTCTTGCTGCCTTGAGAGCCGTCTTATCCTCTGATCAGAATCTTAACTTCTCAGCTGTGCTCGCACCTCTGCTGTCAGCATGGCTTCTCATTTACCCTCACAGAGATGTGTTTAATAACAGTGACATCCTCAATGTACTCCTCCATATCACCAGTCACACATCCCACATGTGCATCGGCAAATCTGATGGTCATAGGTAGCCACCTCCACAAACATCTTCCAATCTGTGTTATCAAAACAGTCCTGCAATGCAGAGGTTGTTCGTTCTGGCCAGGTCTTTATCTCCCTTTGAACTGATTTAACTGATTTAATCAGTGGTTGGTATAGGAATTAGCTTAACCCATAAGTAGTCAGATGGTCAGAAATTAGGCAGGACTGATTTAAGTTAGCATAGTTGAAGTCACCAGCAACAATAAGAAACTACTGGGGTGAGTGACTTGGAGATCACTGAGCTCACGTTGTGCTTCCGCAACTTTAGCAAAAGTGGGTGGGGTGGGGTAGGGAGAGAGGGATGTATACAGCCACAATCATCATAGCAGTGAACTCCTTCTGTAAACTACCTGCACTTCACCATTAAGAATTGTACCAGGGGTGAACAGTTGGCCGTCACTAGCTTTTATTAATGTGGAGACATGCACCTCCACCTTGGGGTTTGCCAGAGATTGTGGGAATTCTGTCAGCCCAAAGAAGAGAAGAACCCCCTCTGGCTGTATGTCCACATCGGGGGTGGTATCCTGGAGCCACATTTCCTTCAGGACGAGTGTGCAGCTGTCCTTTCTCTCAAGGTGATTCAGTCTCAGGTGCAGATAATCTAGTTTATTTTCTTGTGATTGAACATTTGAAAGCAGAATCGACAGGAGAGCTGGCCTGCAGTTTTTTGCCTTTAGTATTGCACAAATACCAGCTTGCTTTCCTGCTTCTGTTTCCTTGCACACTGCTTCTGATGCTGTCTTTCCCGGGTGACAACATGGTACACAATATGCAGAACTCTGCACTGCAAGTTAATTTGCTATCCAACAATTCACCAGTGAGGTAGACTTGCAGTACTTAGTGTTCTTAATGCTCAGCAGCGTCTTGTAATCATTAGAAATACGTAAAGGATGAACAACTTCACCATTAGTTGGAGCCAGAGTGGCCACTGCAACTGGATGTTCCACCATCTTGACCATCAAGATGGAGGTGCATCAGTTGAGGGCAACATCTCCCTTGCTTGGTGTGTGCTGTCTGGCTGTCTTCTGAATCAATGCTCCAAAGTAAGAGAGGTTGTATTCAATTGTCTCAGATATCTTGCATTTCAATCAACCAACTCTCCAGGTGCAGGTCCTCCCCAGCTTACCAATACCAGGCTTATGTGCAACTTGTACATATGAATGAGCATTTGGCAGATCAGCGGGATGGATTTGCTGGAGTCCTGCCAAAGGGTTTCGGCCTGAAATGATAACTGTACCCTTTTCCATAGGTGCTGCCTGACTTGCTGAGTTCCTCCAGCATTTTGTGTGCGTGCTTGGATTTGCTGGCGGCTACAGGCATCTTTTACTGTGTGACCGCATTTCTGATTTGCGAACTGTCCGGGTTCCCGTGAACAAAATCTGCCAGAACCAGGGGAGGACCTGTCTTTCACTTCCAAGTTTCCTGTCTTTGGCTCCTCAGCTTCTCTCAGTCCTATTTCTCACTATGAGAAAGTGGAACTCTGTGTCTTTGATAAGAGTCTATCAAATCAACCTGGACTCTGCTTTTCCCTTGACAGTCAAAGACAAAATTGAATTTATTGTCCTGTGCACAAGTATGTGTATGCACTAGTAGAATGAAAAATTCCTTTGCAGTAGCATCACAGACACATAGCATCAAATGCATAACATTCAGAAGAAAAACATAAATTAACAACATAAATTATACAAGAGCGAACACAATAACACAAAACAACCGAAGTCCATTGTAGTCCAAACTGACCAAAGTGTTATTGTACTGAGGTAGTGATCAGAGCTATGCAGATTGGTTCGATAATCAAATTGTTCAAAGGAAATAGCTGTTCTTGAAAATGGTGATGTTAGACTTCAGGCCTCTGTATCTCCAACCTGACGGTAGATGCAAGAAGGTGGCATGGTCCAGACGGTGAGGACCTTTGATGTTGTCTTCCTGAGGCAGTGCCTCCAGTAGATACTACTGATGTTGGAAAGAGATGTGCCTGTGATATGTTGGGTTGAGTTCATAAATCTTTGCAACTTCTATTCCTGTCCATTTGAATTGCTGTACCAGACATTGATGCAACCAGTCAGGATACTTTCACCAGTACATCTGTAGATGTTTGAGAAAACACATGCCAAATCTTGTCAAATTTCTAAGCAAGTGAAGATGCTGACCTGCCTTCCTTGTGATTGGATCTATGTGCTGGGCTGAGGATAGGTTAACGGTCAGGCACTTAGAGATACTGTCAATGCAGATACTGGTGCATGTTTGCCCTCCTTACCCTTCCTGAAGTCTCAGCAAGTGCTACCTGATCTGTTGAGTGTTTTTAGCACTGTCCCTTTTCCAGTTCTGCTCTAGAGCTTTGCTGAACAGTCAGTAACTCTCTCACCCCTGACTCTTCAGGGAAAGATTTCGAATCCCACTCCATGCTCCTGAGCACAACATCCAGGCTGAGGTTTGAGTGTGTGATTTGCACTGCTCAGAAGCATTGTGTTTGGATGTGGTGTTAGACTGTCGTTCTTTCCACGTGGGTGTTAAATAAATCCCTGCTTTACTTCAGTGAAGAACTGGGGGGTGGGGGAAGGGTCTCCTGGTGCTAGCACTTATCCCTTAATCAGTAAAAACCCAGAAACTGCTGGAAAAAAACTCAGTTAGTTAGGTGGCATCCGTCAGTAGGAAGGACAGCTTAAATTATAGATCAGGGACCCTCCATCAAGGCATGTCACTTCAGACCAGCCTGAATATGTGACCTTCCTCTCACATGAGTCAGTCAGTCAACTACTCTCATTATAATGGACATTCTTCAATTGTTTCAACAGTAATGAGGAGCATCTTGGGACATCCAAAGAACTAGGTGCAATGAGAAATCAAGTTCTTTCTGAAGATTTTAATAATTTGTTTTACAATTTGAGCAATCCTGAGCATCGCTTTGAGATCTAAGCTGTTCTTTGGTTTAGCAGTTTTCCCACTCCAAAGTTTAACTCACTGAACTTAATGAGCCTCTTTTCATCCTTAGTAACAGATAGATTTCCTCTCTGACAAACCGTGGTGAAGGCCGACTTTGCAATTGCTGCATTAAACACTTTAAAGCCCATGATTCCTCCTTCAGGGGAAATCAGATTAACAAGTTTATTGCAATTCAGTTTCACTGATTGTTCCCCTAATTCCAACTGGCCCCTTTATCCAACTTCTGTTGTACTCCAGCCATGCAGAATCCGATGCCAAACTTCATAACATCATAGTCCCTGATTCCAAGGACTTCCTCAGCTGGCTCAGTCAGCAGTGGTGCAGCCCAAATCCAGACCCTGGCATCTGCAGAACATCTCCACCTCCTCAATTTTCCCCTCCCAACAATTCCACTGCCCCAACCTCTCCTCTTAACTAGGTCTATTCTCACTCTATCCTGAATCTAAAATCCATGTTTTGATTGTGCATGGTTGGTGGTTGAATTCAGTGTGATCTTGTTTCTGATCCCACCTCATGGTGCATTGGTTTAAGCTTCTTCGTTACTGCGTGTTACAGCAAGCTCTGGCGAGAGTCATGCTCAAGAAAAGGCCTTTCAATCCATGGCAGGCAGTGCAACAGTCCAGTGCCAAAAGCACAGCGCAGTCTCCTGTCTTGGTTCCACAATGTGGCTGAATTATGAGTGAAGATTCTCTTGAAACAGAAGCCAAATCCACTTCAGATCCTGTACAGTTTTTTTTTGTTTCCCGAGCTTCTGCTTAGTATTAAATATAGATGAAGTGATTTTGTGGGATTTAAATATTTATTCACACTGAAGTGGGGAGAGATATTCTTGCACATTTACTGAGTGTTCTATCAGATGTGTGGTCGTAGGGTTGATGTCTCGCACCGTTGTGGAGTTCAGTTTGAGTTCACCTAGATAAAGACATCGATGAGACACAGCCTGAACCATGTCAAATTTCAGTCTCCAAATCTCCCTGGCTACAGTGGTCCTTCTGCAATGGTGCCTCTTGGCCGGTGTCCCGTTTACTGCAGGCCTGCTCCTCCATTTCTGCATGCTAAGGTTCTGTAAGGCTGTTACCTTTGAAGGGACAGTCAGAGCTGCAACAAAGACATGGTCAGTAGTGGCATACAACACAGAAACAGAAACTTCAGCCCAGCCTGTTCATGTCAACTTTCAACTCAATTCAAGTTTAATTGTCACTCAACCATACCTGAATACCCTTGAATACAGCCAAACGAGACAGTGTTACTCCAATCGCCAAGGTACAAAACACAGTAGCAGCAGTCACACAGCACAAAGCACACAGAGCACACATAAGACAGCAAGCACATAAACAAGGTACAGCCACGCAAAACCAATAGTTCCAGGTCTGAGCCATGAATGCCATAGGAATCTGCAGTCGGCCATAATGCAGGTTGTCTTCTGTGGAGTGAACAATGGGGGGGCAGCACCGACTGCAGCTTGGACATGTCACACCGCCTCCAGTGGAGGGTCCCGGCTCCAACACCTCTCTCCTGGTGGCTGTAAATGGGCAGCTCCACAGAGATAGGCATAGTCCTTGCACATACGAGATAGCAAGCACGTAAAAAATATCAGTTAAATACAACCACACAAAAAAATATCGTCCAGACCCTGAGTCCATGAATGCCACAGGAATCTGCAGTGGAGCATGATGCAGCTTGTCTTCTGCTGAGTGTCGGGCCCGGACGCTGTGCCGTGTCATCCCCGGCTCTGATGCCTCACTCCTGATGTCTGCAAACAAATGACACCACAGCTTGAGCATGTCTATACTAACCCCGTTCAGCAGCACTCAGTCTGTAGCGAATTAAAGGGTTGATGGCAATATAGAGTCATACTTCAGCCCACCATTCGTGCTCACTATTAAGTACCTGACTACACTGACAATAATCTCCATTAATCAAACAGTAGTTTTCAATGTCCTGCTGTCCTGTCCTCATCAGTGTTATGGGAATACTTGCCTCCACCATTCCCTCGGGCAATGAAGTGCAGATTTCAACCATTTTCTGGGTAAAATACAATTCTTAGAGACACAAGATCCTGCAGAGTCTGGAATGCAGAACACAAAAGGTGCTGGAGGAACTCAGTGGGCCAGGCAGCTGCCATCTTGTTCAACATAGCTCCATTTTGGTGCCAGCAAGGTTCCCCGTACCCGTACTCCATAGACTGCTTCTCCCTGCGTTGCTCCCACTGGATTTTATGTGCCACCTTCACCACCATTGGAAATGATGCATGCTGTCCCTGTCTCCTTCTTTCCACAGAGCTCTGGACCTCACTGTCCACCACCCATCACTGACCTCTCCAAAACCTGCATCCAGGAAGAATCAGAAGCTTGCCTGCCTCCAGACCACAGTCCCTGCCACCTCTGGCTCTGACCTCAGACCTAACCGTCTCCCGGCCAAGACTCTCACACTGCTGCTAGGTCCTACTTGTCCCCTGCTTCTTCCCATCCACCATGGGTCTCTCAGATCTCACCCTGCTTCTCATCCCCCTCCCCTTCACTCCTCTGACACCCCCTTCCTTCCTCCCCATTTCCCTGACACACCCAACCTCCTTTCAACTCTGATCCCTCAAACTTTCTACCCTCCCCCGAACCCCACCTCCAACCCCTGCCATGACTCCAGCATCCCCTCCAACCTTCCCCTCTGAGGTGGAAGATTCTGTGCTCAGCAAGGGCCTCCTTTTGCCTTCCTGCACTCACACCTCAGTGAATTCTGCACCTACCATGTCACAACTTTTCTTCCATTGCCTCAGTCTCTGAGCCTAGTTCTTTGGCAAGGGTTCCTCTCCCTGCACTGATGACCCCCTTCTCCATCTCCAACTCTCTTCCTCTTCTTGGATACCTCACTCTAGCCTTCTGCCCACTCTGGATCTTTTCATCTCTAACTGCCAATGAACATTAACCATCTCAATTTCACCACTCTTCTCACCTGTTACAATGACCCCCCTGGGCACACTGCTCTTTAGTCTCTCTGTACTAGTTCCAAACTCATTGCTTCCAGAGAGGCCCCTCCACAGCCTCCAGCCACATAGTCCCCCAACTCCACACTGTTCATTTCTCTCCTATCCAAGATCCACAAACCTAGCAGCCCTGGAAGGGCCTTTGTGTTTGCCTGCTCCTGACCCACTGAACGTGTCTTTGTCTCTCAACTCCACTGTCTCTTTACATCTGTGACACTTTGCATGCTCTCCACCACCTCAACAGCCTTGAATTCCATGGCATGACTGCCTCATTTTCAGCATGGCGTCCAGTCCATCCCTATCAGGTTTTCCACTTCTTAACAGCACACCCAACCAGTTGCCCTCTACCACCACCCTCCTCCATCTAGCAGAACTGGGTTTCACATTTAGCAACTTCTCTTTCAGCTCCTCTCACTTTCTCCAGACCAAAGGTGTAGCCATGGACATTCACATGGGCCACAGCAATGCCTGCTTTTTTTGTCAGCTCAGTGAAACAGTCCATGCTACAAGCCTACACCGTTAACACTCCCAGTCCCTTACTGCACTACACTGATGACTGCATTGCTGCTGTTTCCTGCACCCATGTGTGGAGTTCAACAATTGCATTAACTTCGCCTTCAACTTCCATCCTGCCCTCAAATTCACTCAGTCCATCTCTGACACCTCGCTCCCCTTTCTTTCTTTTTCAATCTCTTTATTATTATTAATAATATTATGAACAAAATACAATTGATATATTAATAAAGGGATTACAAACATACAAATTCCCATTACACATGAAAGAATACATAAGCAATGATTACAGTATAAATGAGTTTTCCCAAAACATGGACCATACAGTATATGTATGAACAAGGTAAATCTAGGTATTTCATAATATATGATATAAAAACAGAAAAAAGAAAAAAAATTTGCAAAATTGACTAAACTACTAATCTAATAACTAATGAAGAAGAAAAAAGAAGCAAAAAAAAGAAAAAAAAGAAAAACTAAAAAGGAAAAAAAAGGGCTGTTTATAATATCTCACAAGAATACATAATCATCAGTGTCGTCAACTCCGATCCTCTCAACATAAATAAGATTAAAGCTGGAAATCCAATAAGCTTGGAACAGGGTCATATTACATCATATGAAAATATTGAATAAATGGTCTCCATATCTTTTCAAATTTAATAGAAGTATCGAATACACCACTTCTAATTTTTTCTAAATTTAAACATAACATAGTTTGAGAAAGCCACTGAAATACAGTGGGAGGATTAATTTCCTTCCAATTCAACAAAATAGATCTTCTAGCCATCAAAGTGAGAAATGCAATCATTCGACAGGCGGAAGGAGATAAATGAAGTGAGTCCATCATTGGTAAACCAAAAATTGCGGTAATAGGATGGGGTTGTAAATCGATGTTCAATACCGCAGAGATAATATCAAAAATATCTTTCCAATATTTGTTCAAAAGCGAACATGACCAAAACATATGAGTTAAAGACGCGATTTCAAATTTACATCTATCACAAATAGGGTTTATATAAGAATAAAAATGAGCTAATTTATCCTTGGACATATGGGCCCTATGTACGACCTTAAATTGTATTAATGAATGTTTGGCACATATAGATGATGTATTAACTAATTGAAGAATTCTATCCCAATTCTCAATAGGAATAATAAGATTAAGCTCTCTTTCCCAATCATTTTTTGTCTTATTGGGGCTCTGAACGTATCTTCATAATTATATTATAAAGTTTTGATATAAGCCCTTTTTGAAAAGGGTTTAATTCGAACAAACTCTCCAGAATATCTGAAGAGACAAAATTTGGAAATGTAGGAAGTACCGTACTTAAAAAATGCCTAACCTGTAAATATCTAAAAAAATGAAATCTGAGCAAATTATATTTATTAGATAATTGCTCAAAAGACATAAAACAATTGTCCGAAAATAAATCAGAAAATCTTAGTAAACCCTTAGCTTTCCAAGCCAAAAAAGCTTGATCTATAATTGAAGGGTGGAAAAAACAATTAGATACAATAGGAATATTTAAAACGAATTGAGTCAACCTGAAAAATTTCCGAAATTGAAACCATATACGTAAGGTATATTTAACTATCGGGTTGTCAATTCATTTCGGCAATTTAGAAAGAGGCAAAGGGAAAGAAGTCCCTAAAATAGAACCCAGAGCATAACCTGGTACCGATTTAATTTCCAAACTCACCCAATGAGGGCCAAAAGAACCATCCCAGTCTTTCAACCAACATAACAAATATCTAATATTAACTGCCCAATAATAAAATCTGAAATTAGGTAATGCCAATCCACCTTCCTTCTTTGTCTTCTGTAAGTATATTTTACCTAACCTGGGATTTTTATTCTGCCATATATATGAGGAAATTTTTGAATCAACATTAGTAAAAAAAGATTTCGGAATAAAAATTGGTACCGCTTGAAAAATATATAAAAACTTAGGTAAAATAACCATCTTAATAGCATTAATTCTACCTATCAGAGATAAAGATAATGGTGACCACTTAGTAAACAAGCCTTTAATCTGATCAATTAAGGGTAAAAAATTAAACCTAAATAATTCTTTATGGTTTTTTGTGATTTTAATCCCTAAGTAAATAAAAGAGTCATTAACTAATTTAAAAGGTAAATTTCCATAACTTGGGACCTGTCTATTCAAAGGAAACAATTCACTCTTATTAAGATTTAACTTATACCCAGAAAACTCACTAAATTGAGCCAACAATGATAGAACTACTGGAATAGATTTCTCAGGGTTAGAAATGAATAATAATAAATCATCTGCATACAAAGATACCTTATGAATATCTGTCCCACGATTAATACCCGAAATATCCTGTGATTCTCTGATATCAATTGCCAAAGGTTCTAAAGCAATGTTAAATAGTAATTGGCTAAGAGGACAACCTTGTCTAGTGCCCCGAAATAAACGAAAAAAGGGAGATCTTTGGTTATTAGTAAACACCGAGGCTACTGGAGTGTGATAAATCAGTTTAATCCAAGAAATGAATGTCGGACTAAAATTAAACTTCTCCAACACATAAAATAAGTAAGGCCATTCAACTCTATCAAATGCTTTCTCCGCATCTAATGAAATAACACATTCTGAAGTGCTATGTGAAGGAGTATAAACAATATTCAGTAATCTCCTAACATTGAAAAAAGAATAGCGATTTTTAATAAAACCAGTTTGATCTTCTGAAATAATTTGGGGTAATACCTTCTCCAGCCTGAAAGCCAGTAACTTGGAAAAGATCCTGGAGTCCACATTCAGTAAAGATATTGGTCTATAGGATGCACAGTCAGTAGGGACTTTATCTTTCTTCAGTATTAAAGAAATGGAAGCTCTATAAAAAGGTTGTGGCAAATTCCCCAATCTAATTGCTTCTTCAAAAACCCTGCATAACCAAGGAGAAAGAGTAGCGGAAAAACATTTTAAAAATTCTACTGTATACCCATCTGGACCTGGTGCTTTCCCAGAATTCATTGAGGAAATAACCCCTTTAATTTCTGCATCTGTAATAGGAGTATCTAATATTGAAAGATCAGCGGATGATAATTTTGGAAAATTCAATTTCCCAAGAAAATCACACATGGTATTATGATCCTGAGGGAATTCAGATTGATAAAGGGAGGTATAAAAGTCTTGAAATGACTTATTTATCTCATTGTGGTTAACTGTCAAATCCACATTCTGCTGACGAATCTTAGTGATTTGACGTTTAACCAAAACATTCTTCAACTGACTAGCTAACAGTTTACCCGATTTATCACTATGTATATAAAAATCAGATCTGGTTTTCATTAATTGATTTTCAATCGGAGATGTAAGTAATAAGCTATGTTCCATTTGAAGTTCAACCCTTTGTTTGTAAAGCTCCTTACTAGGAGTGATCGAATATTTCTTGTCAATCTCTTTAATTTTATCAACCAATAAAAGAGTTTCCTTCTTAATGCGTTTTCTCAGACCAACAGAGTAAGAGATAATCTGTCCACGTATATACGCTTTAAAAGTGTCCCAAAGTGTTCCGCAAGGAATATCATCCGTGGAATTAGTTGAAAAGAAGAAATCGATCTGCTCCTTCATAAATTTAATAAAGTCCAGATCTTGCAATAAGGTAGAGTCAAATCGCCATTGTCTAACATTAGAAGCTGTATCCACAAATTTAATAGAAAGTTTTAATGGAGCATGGTCAGAGATAGCTATAATATCATAATTACAACCAATTACCGAAGGAATAAAACAAGAGTCAATAAAAAAATAATCAATTCTCGAATAGGAATGATAAACATGTGAGAAAAAAGAAAACTCTTTGTCGTTAGGATGCTGAAATCTCCAAATATCAAAAATTCCATTATCAGTCAAAAAGGAGTTAATACAAGTGGCCGACTTATTGAGTAAAGTCTGAATAGATATAGATTTGTCCATCAAAGGATTTAAACAACAATTAAAGTCACCACCCATTATTAACTTATATTCATTTAGATTAGGTAGAGAAGTAAATAAGGACTTAAAAAAATCAGGACAATCCACATTTGGAGCATAAACATTAACCATAGCAACCTTTTTATTACAAAGTAAACCCGTAATTAACAAAAATCTACCATTCGGATCCGAAAGGATATCGTGTTGAACAGATGCAATAGAGGAGTCAATAAAAATTGAAACTCCCTTAACTTTGGCATTCGAATTCGAATGATACTGTTGACCCCGCCAAGACCTAAAAAAGCGTTATTTGTCCTCCTTCCTCACATGAGTTTCTTGTACAAAAATGATATGAGCATTAAGTCTTTGGAATACTTTGAAAATCTTCTTTCGTTTAATCGGATGGTTTAAACCATTAGTATTCCAAGACACAAAATTAATGGTCTGAGCCATGCTTCTAAAGTCAACCCTTTGGTATAGAAAGGGTTAACCAAATTAAAAACTCATGCACCTGGAAGAGGAACAAAAATAAAGAGCGGACCCGGAAGTGACGACACCGTAGACATATTTATAGTTCAGAAACAGCCCAAATGAAAAAACTAAAACAAACTGGTAAAAGAAAAATAAAATTAGAAAACAGACCATCCCCCACCCCCACAAGAAAAAGAAAGAAAGCCAAAATATGGCTAGAAAAAGGGAAAAATGAGACTAATTCTACCCCCATATCAGTGGAAGACCACTCCATATATAAAGGATATATATTAAAAAAACCACCCCAACTTTAAAATTATAATCACTAAACTAAAAACCACGCTTCTTAATATACTTAGTTGTAAAAAAAAAGAATATAATCACTAAAAGCTTATAAATCGGGTTATAACCCAAACAAATCAAGAAATATTTAAACTATGATAAGCGATGCATTATAGGAAGAAGACGAGAAAAGAAAAAATAACGCCATCTTAAACAAAACCAAGAATATTTTTCCAAAAAACCACCATCTTAATAAAAAAGAATTTCCCTTCGAAAGGTTAAAAATATACCTTTGAGGGAACAAAAATAATAGTCAAAAATATAGTATAATGGTTAAAGTGTATAAAACAGAGCGATTAATATAACGAAAACACACTTTAACTTAAATATAAAGTATAGGATAAACCTACACCAATAACCAGAGACTAACTCTGGTTTGAGGAATCGAAAACCATCTTACACGATCAGAATCACTCATTTATTAGAGATTAGTGTCTATGGCTGTAGGGAAGTTCTCCTCCAGATACTTTCTCGCTTCAGATGTAGAAAGGGAAACCTGGCGTGGAGCATTCGACGGAGAGATTCTAAGCTTCGCAGGGTATAAGAGCGCAGGTTTTAGATTTTTCTCATAACATTCAGACATCAGAGGTTTAAAAAGAAGCCTTTTCTTCATAACTTCAGGACTAAAATCTTCAACCAAACGGAAGTGGTACTCTTGAAACTTAATCATTCCAGCCCGCCGAGCCACACGAATAAGTTGTTCTTTGTCGTGTACATAGTGAAACCGGACAATTACAACCGAGGGTTTAGCTGGAGCACTCGATGAACGACGCTAAATTCTATGTGCTCGATCAAGTAACGGGGGATTCTCTGGGAAAACCGACGGGAACGCATCTTTTAAAAGTTGAGCAAAATATTTCGAAGGATCGTCTTTTTCTATGCCGTCTGGGAGACCAAGTATATGTAGGTTCTGTCTTCTGGACCGATTCTCAAAGTCGACACTCTTAGCTTTAAGTGTTTCCACCAGTTTAATGGTTGAAATTAAATCCTGTTGCAATTTTTCAATTGTCAAATCTTGTTTCCGAGCTTCTTCTTGCAGAGATGTGATAAGAACTTGCTGCTGGTTAATTACTGAATCCGTCTTAACCATATAATCTTGAAAAGCCTTTATATCTTGTTTAAAAACTTGTTGTAGTTCATCGAATTTTTTATCCAAAACCTCCATAAACAGTTCACAAGTTAATTCAGTGCGTTGCGGATGAGCTTGCTTCTTTCCATTACCGTTCGGGTTGTGCCCCGGTTCTCGTCCTTTGGATCTAAGAGCCGTTTCTGTTTGCATATCTTCAAAAATTCACAATAAACTCTTAACGATAAGCCCAAGAAAATAGCGAGAATCTTTTGGTGTAGGTAAAAATAAGTTGGATAAGGGTGATCAAAGGTTAAAAAAAGTAAAGGTTATGGAGCGAATCTAAAACAGTACTCACTCCATGAGCGTCTCCCGCTGACTCCTCCCCTTTCTTTCTTGATCTCTCACAGACAGATCATTTGCCGACAACTTTTACAAGACCACTTACTCCAACAATGACTTTAACTACCTTAATTTCCTTAACTTATTGACTATAGCTCACCATCATTTAACACCATCATTCCTACAGTCCTGTTTGAAAAGCCCCAGAAAACCTGGGCCTCTGTACCTCCCTCTGCAACTGGATCCTCGACTTCCTAACCGGAAGACCACAATGTATGCGGATTGGAAATAATATCTTCTCTTGCTGACGATCAACAGTGGTGCCCTCAGGGGTGTGTGCTTAGCCCACTGCTCTACTCTCTCTGCACCCATAACTGTGTGGCTAGGCACAGCTCAAACAGCATCTATAAATTTGCTGATGATACAACCATTGTTGGCAGAATTTCAGATGATGAAAGCGCATACAGGAGTGAGACATACCAGTTAGTTGAGTGGTGTTGAAGCAACAACCTTGCACTCAGCATCAGCAAGCTGATTGTGGGCTTCAGAAAGGGTGAGATGAGGGAACACACACCAATCCTCACAGAGGGATCAGAAGTGGAAAGAGTGAGAAATTTCAAGTTCCTGGTTGTCAATAACACTGAGGACCTAACCTGGATGCAAGATATTGATGCAGTTATAAAGAAGGCAAGACAGCAGCTACATTTCATTAGGAGTTTGAGGAAATTTGGTTTGTCAATGAAAACACTCAAAAACTTCCACAAATATACCGTGGAGAGCATTCTGACTGCCTGCTTCACCCTGTGGTATGTGGGGTGGGGCTACTGCACAAGATTGAAGTAAGTTGCATAAACTTGTAAAAT
The DNA here is from genome assembly GCF_048418815.1 of Hemitrygon akajei. Classification (NCBI taxonomy): domain Eukaryota; kingdom Metazoa; phylum Chordata; class Chondrichthyes; order Myliobatiformes; family Dasyatidae; genus Hemitrygon; species Hemitrygon akajei. The sequence goes on along the minus strand of NC_133135.1, from coordinate 88,011,870 downwards.
TAAGCTCGATCATGGGTACAGACTCTGTCTCCGTAGCATCTTCGCGGAGTGGTGCCTCAGGAAGGCGGCTTTCATCATTACGGATCGCCACTACACAGGACATGTCCTCTTCACACTGTTACTGTCAGGAACGAGGTTCAGAAGCCTGAAGGCTCACACTCAGGAATTCAGGAACAGCTTCTTCCCCTCTGTCATCCAATTTCTAAATGGACATTGAACCCATAAACACTACCTCACTACTTTTTATTTCTGTTATCTTACACTACTTATTTTAACTTAACTATTTAATAGACATATACTTAATGTAACTCAGTTTTTTCTCTATATTTATTTATCATGTATTTAATTGTACTACTACCGTAAAGATAACAAAGTTCAAGACATATGCCAGTGATATTAAATCTGATTCTGATGAATATAAAACCTCTTCCCATCCTGTACCTTGCAAGAACTCTATTCCCTTCTCTCAGTTCCTCCATTTCTGCTGCATCTGATCTCATGATAATGAGTTCTCATTCAAGGACATCAAGATGTCCTCTTCTTTTCAGAGAACGGAGTTTCCCCTCACTGCTAGTAACGTAGTACAGTACTCAGGTGCATCTCCTTCATTTTCTACACATCTGCCCTCATCCTAGCTGCTCCCTGATATAACAAGAATGGGGTTTCTTTGTTCTCACCTACCATCCCACAAGCCTCTGCATCAAAAGCATCATTCTTTGCAACTTCCAACATCTCTAATGGGAACTTACCACTAAGCACATCTTCCCACTTCCTCTCCTCTCTACGTTCTAAGGAATTGGTGTCCATGACTCCCTTGACTAATCTACCTCCTATTGATTCCCCTCGTGGTATTTATCCCCACAAGCATGTTAATTGTTACATCTGGCCCCACACCTCCTCCATGACCACTATTCAAGGCACTCAGCAGCCCTTCCAAGTGAGATAGCTGTTCACCTGTAAATTCATCAGCGTCATATATTGCGTCCAATATTCCTGGTGTACTGAGTTCTTTGGGCTGGAGAGCATTGGGATCTGAGGGTTTTAGAGACCTGAATTGGTTAAATGTTGTTTAATGAGTGTCATTAATCATTTAGAGTTCCTTGTGTTTTCCTCGAGCAACTTGCTCTTTGTAATGTGGTCTCCTGGTGCCTTCTGTTTAAACTTATCATGTTTGATAAGCTCAGGGATTCCATGTTCCTTGTACTACTTAAGGAGATGCCCAATTAGCATTAATTGCTGGGTCCTAGTTTTGAGAATGTTGCTTCTCACAATATTGCTTTTTCGAGCCATTGATGTTCTTCTGGAATTATTATGAATAGACTTTCATCGCCGTCTCTACATCAGGAAGTCAGTCTTTCCTCTGCACTTGGGTTCCAATGTTGCCAGCACACGCGTGATACTTGGTGCTGCCTCCTCTAAATCGTCGAGACCTGATGCTGACAGTGGTCCAGTTTGTTGAGCACCTTCACTCCATCTGTCACCACAGCCAGGATCTCCTAGTGGCCGGGTATCTTAATTCCATCTTCTATTGCCACACTGACAAGTCTGTCCATGGTCTCCTCTACACCTGCGTTGAGGTCAGACACAGGTTGGAGGAGCAACACCTCATATTCTATCTTGTTATTCCCCATCCTGATGGCAGCAACACTGATTTCTCTGACTTTCAGTAACCACTTCTTCCTGTTCTCCCTCCTTCTTCCTAGTTGTTTTTTCTTATTCTTGTGACCCAGCCTACATCTTCTCTCCCCTTCCTCACTTTCATGACCTGCCCATCACCTTCACCTTTCTCCCTCTCTTCCCACCTTTTGCCCTTTATTTTATGGCCTACTGTGCTCTCTTAGCAGATTCCTTCCTCTTCAGGCCTTTGCCACTTCCACTCAACACCTCACAGCTTCTCACATCCCCTTTCCCCTCTCTCCTCCCCCCCTTGCTTCCCCATCCTCATCTGGTTTTACCCATCACTTGCCAGCTCGTGTTCCTTCCTCTCCCACTACTTTATTATTCTGGCTTCCATGCCAGTCCCGATGAAAGGACTCGACCTGAAATGTTGATGGTTCATAGATGGGCCTTCCTCCAGCACATTGTAGGTGTTGACCTGGTGAATCTGTTGGTAGCTGTGTGAACTTCATTTTGTTTAAACCTTACTGCTGTTGTGAGGCTGACAATAGCTACATCTCCAAGGAGGACCTCCAAACCCAAGCATTCAGCCATCAAGCCCATTGCCTTAAAAAGAAAGTCTCAAGACACCATCCTATCCAATCAGCAGTGAACTCCAGAGTGCAGCACTGGCAACAAGTAATAGACAGGAAACCTTTTGTGTTCTTGAAAACTTGACCTAAAGTCTTGGTAACTTTGTGGGCTGCATTACAGACTATATGTGTGGAGGAGGTGATTTGTCCTAAGATAACAGTGAAAGAGAATAAATGAAGTATTTAGTGCTTCCCAACCTCCAAAAACCCAGGGAAGGCATGGGACTTGGATGACATTACAGGTGTCACCATAACCAGGCTCTGGAGGTTAAAATCTGTACCTGCTTTCACTGTCACTTCCACATCCCTTTAAGCCTCACCCTTCCATGTGTCTATCCAAGTGCCTTCTTAGCAGATAATATTGTACTTATTTCAACCCCTTCTTATTCCATATACTCACAACCCTCTGCATGAATAAGTTGCCCCTCGAGTCCCTTTTAAGTCTCCCACCCCTTAGTTTTGGAATTGATTTAAGACTGTTACTATCCATCACAATCCCCACCTCTACTGAAAGAAATTTGTGCGTTCTCTCTGTGACCGCGTGGGTTTCCTCCAGGTGCACCGGTATCCTCCCACAGTCCAAGGATGTACCGGTTGGTGGGTTAATTGGCCAATGCAAATTGTCCAATGATTATGTAGGATTAAATTGCGGGACTGCTGGGCAGCACAGCTCGAAGGGCCAGAAGGGCCTGTTCCAAGTTGTATCTCAATAAATTATGACCCTCATAATTTTAAACAGTTCTATAAGCTCACCCCTTATTCTCTGACATTGTAAGGAACAAAGATTTAACTTGGCCAGGCTTTTCCTGTACCTAAGGGCCCCTCGTTCTGGCAACATGCTTAGAAATCTTTTCTGCGCTGTTTCCAGTTTAACCACGTCTTTCATGTAACAGTGACCAAACCTATGCACAGTACTCCAAGTGTGACCTCACTAATGACATATACAACCGCAAAATTAGTAAGAGTATAAATTATCTACTGTAGTCAATGATATGACTGTCATCTTCTTAGCAGCATGTGAAATATTGCAGATTTAATAGGCAGGATATGTGGGAGCTTGCCCTGTCTGAGCCAAAAGCTAAATGTTTAGAATGACGTGCAGGAAGTGACGAGAATTTCTCAGTGTTGTTGGACTTCACACTTACACTTACAATAATTTCCCAGGTGTTTTCTGTCTAAGAGGATTTAAAAGCTCTACTCCTGCCATTGCAGTTATAATCCAGCCTTCCAGTCATTTCCTAGCCTTAACAGACACTCACTGATTATTCACTGTCAGATACTACGTTTGTAGTTATATTAAATTATTTCAGTCACACCCAACATGACGTCCATACACAAGTCATTGTTGTGATACCCCACTCTTTGCTGTAGTCCTTTAGCCATTTCCATAATCTTACATCATTCACTGGCATACTGTAGCCATTGGCGTTAAACAGCAGCCATTCAGTGGTACTACATTACAGTCACACCTATTGTTGTCACACTCCAGCATTCCAGCCCCATTCTAGCCACTGCAGCTTCATGCCAGGAAGTAAACCTATTAACTCTGTAGTATTTTGTGCATAAAGCATGCAAGTCATTTTATGTGCTTAACAAAAGCCAGAACCCTTCCATTACGAACAAAACAAAAAGTAGTTGCCTTACACTCACATCATTATGTCAGACACCATCTCTTAAAGTGAACACAGCACTCAATAATGGTGTTTGTAGAACAGTTTCTATTCTGAACCGTATGTGTCATCTGTCACCCATTACATTACTCTACAACACTGTAACTTTTCCACCTGTTGCTGTTGCACTCTTAGCATTGCAGTCACCTTCACCTTAGGCTGTGAGATGTGTAATGAACCAGATTTGATTAGGGAGCTTAAGGCAAAGGAACCCTAAGGAGCCAGTGATCATAATATGACATAATTTACCCTTCAATTTGAGAGGAGAATGTAAAGTCAAATATATCAGAATTACAGTGGAGTAAAGGGAATTCCAGAGACATGAGAGAGGAGCTGACCAAAGTTGACTGGAAGGGGCCACCACCAGGGATGCTGGGAGAGCAGCAATGGCTGGAGTTTCTGGAAACAATTCAGAAGGCGTAGGATAGATACATCCCAAAGAAGAAGAGATATTCTCAAGGCAGGGTAACACATCTGTGGCTGATAAAGGAAGTCAAAGCTAACATAAATGCAAAACAGAGGACATTTGACAAAGCGGAAATTAATGGGAAGTTAGAGGATTGGGAAGCTTTTAAAAACTAACAGAAAGCAACTAAAATGGAATAGGGAGGGAAAAGATGAAGTAAGAAGGTAAGCTAGCTAATAATATCAAAAAATACCAGAAGTTTTCCAGATATATAAAGAGTAAAAGTGAGACGAGAGTAGATATTGGACCACTGGAAAATGACTCTGGAGAGGTAGTAATGGGGGGCAAGGAAATGGTGGATGAATTGTATAAGCATTTTGCATCAGTCTTCACTGTGGAAGACTTTAGGAGTATGCTGGAATTTCAAGAGTGTCAGGGGGCAGAAGTGAGTGCAGATGCTATTCCTACAGAGGTCAAAGGTAGATAAGTCACCAGATGGACTACATCATAGGTTTCTGATTGAGGTATCAGAAGAGATTGTGGAGGTATTAGGTATGATCTTTCAAGAATCACTAGATTCTGGCATGGTTCTGGAGAACTGGAAAATTGCAGGTGTTACTCCACTCTTCAAGAAGGAAGGGAGGCAGAAGAAAGGAAATTATAGTCCAGGTAGCCTGACCTCAGTGGTTGGGAAGATGTTGGAGTTGATTGCTAAGGATGAGGTTTTGGGGTGCTTGAAGGCACACGATAAAGTGGGCTAAAGTCAGCTTGGTTTCCTTGAACAAAGACCTTGTCTGACAAATCTGTTAGAATTCTTTGAGGAAATAACAAGCAGGATAGACAAAGGAGAATCTGTAGATGCTTTGTACTTGAATTATCAAAAGGTCTTTAACGAGGTGCCACACATGAAGCTGCTTAGTAAGATATGAGCCAATGGTATTAGAGGAAAGATATTAGCATGATTAGAGCATTGGGTGATTGGCAGGAGGCAAGGAGTGGGAACATAGGCAGCCTTTTCTGATTGGCTGCTGGTGACTAGTGGTGTTCCACAGGGGTTGGTGCTGGGACATTTCCTTTAACGTTGTATGTCAATGTTTGGATGATGGAATTGATGGCCCTGTGACCATGTTTGTGGATGATACAAAGACAGATGGCGGAGTAGGTAGTGTTGAGGAAGCAGGGAGGCTGCAGAAAGACTTAGATAGATTAGGAGATTGGACAAAAAAGTAGCAGATGGACTATAGTGTCTGGAAGTGTATGGTCATGTACTTTGGTAGAAGGAATAAGCATGTAGAGTATTTTCTAAACAAGGAGAAAATTTAAAACTCTGTGGCATAAAGGGACCTGGGAGTCCTCATGCAGGATTCCCTGAAGGTTAATTTGCAGATTGAGTCAGTGCTGAGGAAGACCGTTGCTTTGTTAGCACTCATTTCAACAGGATTAGAATAAGAAAGGTAAGATGTAATGCTGAGACTTTATAATGCACTGCGGAGGTATCACTTGGGGTATTGTAAGCAGTTACAGGTCCCTTGACTCAGAAAAGATGTACTGACATTGGAGACATTTCAAAGGATGTTCACAAAATTATTCCAGGATTGAAAGACATCATATGAGGAGTTTTTGATGGCTCTCAGCCTATAGTAGCTGGAATTTAGAGGATTGAGGGGGGAGATCTCATTGAAACCCATAGAATATTGAAAGGCCATGATAGAGTGGATGTGGAAAGGATGTTTCCTATAGTGAGGGAGTCTAGGGCCAGAGGGCACAACCTCAGAGTAGAGGGATATCCATTTAGAATAGAAATATGAGGAGATTCTTTAGCCGGAGAGTTGTGAATCTGTGGAATCCATTGCCACACGTGGTTCTGGAGGTCATTGAGTGTATTTAAGGCAGAGATTGATAGATTCTTGATAAGTCAGGATGTGAAAGATTCTGGGAAGAAGGTAGCAGAATGGGCCTGAGAGGGAAATAAATCAACCATGATCAAATGTCAGAGCAGATTTGATGGACTGAATGGTCTAGTTCTGCAGCAATGTCTTATGGTCTTATGGTCCATTGTCAGTCATTGGTTACTAGAACTGGTTGATCTGATAATTAAGCATGTACCAACATTATTATATGCACTTTAATTAATGGCCTATCAAGTAATTAAGATGTCTAAAATGTTGTAATTTTTACCATTACTTTATCAGTGATTCAGTGTCTGATTGCTGTATAAGCACAATTTGTATACTGCTGTGGTTTAGAGAAGAAAATTTACTTCGCTGAAATGTTCTGCGTTAATCTTGTCTCACAACAATTAATAAATTATGTTATGGATTAAAAGGCAACTCCACTTTGTCTCAAACCAGTACTACCAGCACCTTAACAACAGAAGTCAAACACTGGCCAGTTCAGCCATACCCTCATCCTGAGCTTGAAATTTAGAAATAGACCTTAGGTATGAAATAGGATGAATACCAGTTAACTTACTTCTAGTGGTTTCGCTTGATTAGTGACCAGGGCAACAAGATACCAGGATACCTGTTTTGCTGTTTAAAATGTCATTTTGAAGTTTGGGGTGTCATGTCCTGCAGTACAAATCATTCAGGCTGTACTGGGGGATCCAGTAAGGTTCTGGTCAGATGTGGTAGCAATAGAGAGAGTGCTGATGACATTCACAGGGATGTTGCCTGGAATGGAGGAAATATGCTGGGTTGATTCCCACTGGAATGAAGGAGGTTTATACAGGTTTATAAGATGATAGGGGGCATGGATAGGATAGATTGACACAGTCTTTTTTCTAAAATTAGAGGGCATAGGATTAAGGTGAATGAGGAGAATCTGGTGATCTAGTTGAGAGAGAGAGATAAGGAGAGAGTGAGAGTGTGTGTGTGTGAGAGAGAGAAAGGGGTAAGAGAGAGAGAGAGAGATAAGGAGAGAGTGAGAGAGAGAGAAAGGGGTATGAGAGAGAGAAATAAGGAGAGAGCGAGTGAGAGAGTGTGTGTATGTGAGAGAGAGAGATAAGGAGAGAGCGAGAGATAAGGAGAGAGCAAGAGAGAGAGAGTGTGTGTGTGAGAGAGAGAAAGGGGTGAGAGAGAGAGAGATAAGGAGAGAGAGGGAGAGAGTGTGTGTGTGAGAGAGAGAAAGGGGTGAGAGAGAGAGAGAGATAAGGAGAAAGCGAGAGAGCAAAAGGATCACTGAACTTCAACTATGAGTGTTTCACCCAAATGTTCTGGTTTCAAATTCAAAGTTCAAAGTAAAATTTATTATCAGAGTACATGTATGTCACCACATACAATCCTGATGTTCTTTTTCCTGTGGTGAATACAGCAAATCTATAGAAGAGTAACTGTAAAAAGGATCAATAAACAACAAACTGTACAAATGCAAACATGAATAAATAGCAATAAATAATGAGAACATGAAATAGCAAAATAAAGAGTCCTTAACATGAAATATTTGGTTGTGGGAACACTAAAAGTAGAATGAGTGTAGATATCCTCTTTTGTTCTTGAACCTGGTGGTTGAGGGGTAGTAACTGTTCTTAAACGTGGTGGTTGAGGGGTAGTAACTGTTCTTGAACCTGGTGGTTGAGGGATAGTAACTGTTCTTGAACTGGTGGTTGAGGGGTAGTAACTGTTCTTGAACTGGTGGTTGAGGGATCATAACTGTTCTTGAACCTGGTGGTTGAGGGATCGTAACTGTTCTTGAACTGGTGGTTGAGGGATAGTAACTGTTCTTGAACCTGGTGGTTGAGGGGTAGTAACTGTTCTTGAACTGGTGGTTGAGGGGTAGTAACTGGTGGTGTGAGTCTTCCCACCTTCCAAAGACAAACCAGGTGGTCAGATAACTGGCTACTGTAACTTGCCCCTAGTGTGTAAAGGAGGAGTTGATAGGATGTAGGGAGAGTGGATGGGAATGTGGGATGAATAGTTTACAGGGATAAGTAGTGGGAAAATGGGATTGATTTGTGAGTCAGCATAGACTCAGTGGGTTGAATGACTTGCTTCTGTGCTATAAGGAGATATGGAAGTGTCAGCATGTTCAGTGTTGGGAGGTTACCCAGCACCGGGTAGGGGAGAAACCATGATCATTAACGGATTAATGACTCCTTTGCTTGCATCTTCAAAAACAGCTGTATTTCCATCTTTAATATCTCTAATTTTCCCTTTCAGGGTTCCTTTGAAGACCCTGACCTGGAGTTACACTCTCTGGGTTTCACGAATGGCCGTCACTCAGCACGCCGAGGGTGTGGCCTAAGAGCTTTGCTTGCCTTCAGAGGACCGAGATTTCGTGGCTCTGGAGACAGGGGGGTGGGGGGGGGGGAATCGGAGGTCGGTATCCGGGCAGGAGATCAATGTGCGATGTGTTGTGGGAAATGGAATATCTAAGGCTGCGTGCCCAGAGATCCTAGATCTTTGGGCGCAGAGCTTGGAAAAAGCAACGCAACAGACTTTTAACATCGTAAATCAGCAAGTTGTTTGTTATGTCTCCCTTCTCGCTGTGAAACAGAGACATCCCTTTCTCCCTTATTAGGGAGAGAGAGAGAGAGCCTGTGGTATATTGAATGCCGGGTGAACAAGTAGTTTTTGGAGTACTGCAAGTCTGTGTCTTCGCCGTTGCTTTGCTCACACTTGAGTGCTCAGTGGTGGGCGCTGATGCTTTTTTTTGCCGGTGGGGGGAGGGGGGATTATGCTTGCTGCCGCTTATGTGCAGGAGGGAGGGGTGCTGGGGGGGCTTTGGGGTTCTTACATTTAACTATCATTCATTCTTTGGGGGCACTCCTCTGTTTTTGTGGATGGTTGCGAAGTAAAAGCATTTCAGGATGTATATTGTATACATTTCTCTGACATTAAATGCACCTTTGGAACCTTACCTCCTAACAGGGAAGGATGGATTAAAGAAGAGAGCTAACTTCAGGCACTCTGAGTAGGTGGCTTTAGGGTGTCATGCTGGAGGGTCAGAATCTCATGGACCTGACACGGTGAGCAGGCCAAAAATAGCCAGGGTAAATTAAAAATAAACAGAAGGTGTGTTACCTTCTTGCAGGCTTCATCGTTAAGGAGACAGGAAGAGAGGAAGCTGCGGATGAAGCGCCCACCCATTTTCCTGCTGTGTGTTCTTTCGTTGGATCAGCTGAGACTGTGTCTGTTCCCATACTCAATCCCACTATACCTGACCCGGTTCTGTCCACCTGCCTGCCTTAGCTTCCTTGCTTAGGAGAGGTCTAGCACAGTTTTGAAATCTCCTGTTAGTCACCAGCCTTAACAACTTCTCAGATTTCTATGCAGCTTTTGTTGGACTTGTCACAGGAGCAGAGCTTGGGAGTGATGTAAATGCCGCCAGACTGTGAGCCAGCTCCCATTTGTTTGCTGTCCCTCACAGTAGTGTGTGCCAATCTTCCGAGGAAGCCAGCCAGCCCCAGCTCAGTCAGCTTGCAGATTCCAGTACATTCGCTCCCACAGCCCCTCCCTGCTACTGTCAAATCAATCAAATCGGCTTTTTATACGTCCCGGGGCTGCCAGAGACGACAGCATGCTTATACAAGTGATGACTCTCTGCACTTTCCCTGTCAAATTTCCAGACAACGCTTCTTCTTCCAGATGTATTGATTGGGGGCAGGGTATGGGGGGAGGAGGGTGCTGATTAATGCACAGTGAGTGGGGGGAGGAGGGGGTCGGCCAGGTAGAATCAGGGGTTGTGATGGAGGAAAAGAAAGATTCCAAACAAGACAATATATGAAGAGAGCATAGGCTACCAGGTGTGATAGATTTGGCGTTTGCTGCTTTAACAAGGCGGCTATGGTGACTGTTGGGAGTGAATGGAACAGTAAAAGTGATGACCAGCAGAAATCTGCGGGATCAGCGCAGCGGGGAGCTTTGACTAGTAATGGGGCATCACTTAGGTAGTGAGGCATTTAAGAGAAGTTCTGTGGCACTGAGGTTACCCCTTCCATTGCCAGCTGGATTCATGAGCACGTGCTCAGTAGCTGCTTCTCAATCTTCAGCACCCACCTTCTCCAGCGAAGTACCCAGCACTTATACCCAGAATATAAGTGGCCCTAGGATTGAGTGTGGTGAGGGGTTGTCTTGTCAAGATTCCCTGGGAGCAAATGGCCGGTGGAAGGCTAGAACGGCCACTTGCCATCTTTAGGCCGTGTTGGAGAACCATGGCTTCTTGGAGCCTTGCTGTCAGTAGTCGGAGCGGTCATTGTTTCCTGGGCCAGCTGGGTGGCTGTCAGCCACTCTGAATTAGGTAGGGATCCGGTTGTTTCCGTAGCCAGCCAAGGTTGCTGGCCGTAACGGCTACTCAGAGCTACCCCAATGCAGAGGTGGAACTGTCTGTCGTTCTTTGGTGTTTGTCTCTTCCTGTCCTTGCCCTGTGGGGTAAGTCTGGCTGTTCTGCCATTGCCCTGCCAGGAGAATCTGTCTTGTCTTGCCTTTGCCTCCATGGGGTAAGTCAGGCCGTTCTGCCATTACCTGATGGATGGACCTACCCCACCTTGGTGCGGAGTGAAAGTTGAGTCCCGGCTTGTTGAAGGATAAGTCCCTGCTCTATGTTGATGTACAGTTCCTAGTCTGCCTCCAAGTCTCAAGATCCCAGCCTCCAGCTCTTAGGACCCAGACCTCATCACATCTTTGCCTGGTTTGGGGTCCAAGCCCGAGTCAAGACCCAGGTTCTGTGTCCTGGTACAGTCTCGGGCTCAGAGTCCACACCCAGGCTCCTGGTTCCCAGTCCCTCGTCCTACTCCTGCTTCCCCAGCCCCATCTGCGACCTGTCCCATCCTTTAGTTTTGTCCCGTCCTGTTCCTAGTACTTCAGTGTCTGTGTCCTGCATTTGGGTCCATTCCCAATGCCCCTTATGACACAATGGCATGCAAAGGAAGAGCGATAATGTAATAAACCACATTGTAATAGAAAAGAGACAATTATCTTGCAACAAAGGCAGCACTGCAATATTGAGGAGAGAATTCCATAATACACCAGGCTGTAATCTAACCACATTGAAGTATGATAGTGGCAGAATTGAAGTATGACATGTTATAGTGTTGGATGTGGTGGTGGACCATTACATTGCAATAAATTCAGCTCTGTATTATAGTAATGGCATCAGTGCTTCAGTAAGCAGTGCTGTATAAGATTAGAGTGCAGAACAGTAATTGATATTTAACTGAACTGGTTTAATGGAGGTGATGCTGCAACATAACAAAACACATGCTGTAATATAATGCTAGCTGTGTGTTTTATAATTTAGCAATACACACAGAGTAATGTAGCTGGTACTGCGTTTTATAATTTAGCAATTCACACAGAGTAATGTAGCTAGCACTATTTTCACTCCCAGTGAAAATAAGAAAAGTTAAAAAGGACAACAGAATCAATGGAGTAGAAAGCTCAAGAAGAGATCATACAGTATGGCCAAGTGAAATAGGAATTGATATGAAAGGAGAGGGGAGTACCGAATTAAAAGTATTATATATGAATGCACGAAGTATAAGGAATAAAGTAGATGAGCTTGAGACTCAGTTGGAAATTGGCAAGTACAATGTCGTGGGAATTCATTGTGGGAGACATGGCTTCAAGCGGACAGGGCCTGGGAAAGGAATATTCAAGGATATACATCTTAACGAAAGGACAGACTGACTGGCAGAGGGGGTGGGGTGGCTCTGTTGGTGAGGAATGATATTCAGTCCCTTGCGAGGGGGGACATAGAATCAGGGGATGTAGAGTCAGTATGGATAGAACTGAGAAATTCTAAGGGTAGAAAGACCCGAATGGGAGTTATCTACAGGCCCCCAAACAGCAGTCTGGATGTCGGGTGTAAGTTGAATGAAGAGTTAAAATTGGCATGTCGCAAAGGTTGTCATGGGGGATTTCAACATGCAGGTAGACTGGGAGAATCAGAATAGTACTGGACCCCAAGAAAGGGAGTTTGTGGAGTGCCTCCAAGATGGATTCTTAGAACAGCTTGTACTGGAGCCTACCAGGGAGAAGGCAATTCTAGATTTAGTGTTGTGCAATGAACCGAATTTGATCAGGGATCTCGAGGTAAAGGAACCATTAGGAGGTAGTGACCATAATATGATATGTTTTAACCTACAGTTTGAGAAGGAGAAGGGAAAATCAGATGTGTCAGTATTACAGTTGAACAAAGGGAACTATGAAGCTATGAGGGAGGAGCTGGCCAAAGTTCAATGGAACAATACCCTAGCAGGGAAGACAGTGGAACAAAAATGGCAGGTATTTCTGGGAATAATGCAGAAGGTGCAGGATCGGTTCATTCCAAAGAGGAAGAAAGATCCTAAGGGGAGTAAGAGGCGGCCGTGGCTGACGACGGAAGTAAAGGGCAGTATAAAAATAAAAGAGAAGAAGTATAACATAGCAAAGCTGAGCGGGAAACCGGAGGACTGGGAAGCTTTTAAAGAGCAACAGAAGATAATAAAGAAGGCAATACGCCAAGAAAAAAATGAGGTACGAAGGTAAACTAGCCAAGAATATAAAGGAGGATAGTAAAAGCTTCTTTAGGTATGTGAATAGTAAAAAAATAGTTAAGACCAAAATTGGGCCATTGAAGACAGAAACGAGTGAATTTATTATGGGGAACAAGGAAATGGCAGATGAGTTGAACAGGTACTTTGGATCTGTCTTCACTAAGGAAGACACAAACAATCTCCCAGATGTAATAATGGCCAAAAGAACTAGGGTAAGGGATGAACTGAAGGAAATTTATATTAGGCAAGAAACGGTGTTGGATATACTGTTGAGTCTGAAGGCTGATAAATCCCCAGGACCTGATGATCTGCATCCCAGGGTACTTAAAGAGGTGGCTCTAGAAATCGTGGATGCATTGGTAATCATTTTCCAATGTTCTATAGATTCAGGAACAGTTCCTGCTGATTGGAGGGTGGCTAATGTTGTCCCACTTTTCAAGAAAGGAGGGAGAGAGAAAACAGGGAATTATAGACCGGTTAGCCTGACGTCAGTGGTGGGAAAGATGCTGGAGTCAATTATAAAAGAGGAAATTATGACACATTTGGATAGCAGTAGAAGGATCAGTCTGAGTCAGCATGGATTTATGAAGGGAAAATCATGCTTGACTAATCTTCTGGAGTTTTTTGAGGATGTAACTATGAAAATGGACAAGGGAGAGCCAGTGGATGTAGTGTACCTGGACTTCCAGAAAGCTTTTGATAAAGTCCCACATAGGAGATTAGTGGGCAAAATTAGGGCACATGGTATTGGGGGCAGAGTACTGACATGGATTGAAAATTGGCTGGCTGACAGGAAACAAAGAGTAGTGATTAACAGGTCCCTTTCGGAATGGCAGGCTGTGACCAGTGGGGTACCGCAAGGTTCGGTGCTGGGACCGCAGCTGTTTACAATATACATTAATGATTTAGATGAAGGGATTAAAAGTAACATTAGCAAATTTGCTGATGACACAAAGCTGGGTGGCAGTGTGAAATGTCAGGAGGATGTTATGAGAATGCAGGGTGACTTGGACAGGTTGAGTGAGTGGGCAAATGTATGGCAGATGCAGTTTAATGTGGATAAATGTGAGGTTATCCACTTTGGTGGCAAGAACAGGAAGGCAGATTACTATCTAAATGGTGTCAAGTTAGGAAAAGGGGAAGTACAACGAGATCTAGGTATTCTTGTACATCAGTCAATGAAAGCAAGCATGCAGGTACAGCAGGCAGTGAAGAAAGCTAATGGCATACTGGCTTTTATAATAAGAGGAATTGAGTATAGGAGTAAAGAGGTCCTTCTGCAGCTGTACAAGGCCCTGGTGAGACCCCACCTGGAGTATTGTGTATAGTTTTGGTCTCCAAATTTGAGGAAGGACATTCTTGCTATTGAGGGAGTGCAGTGTAGGTTCACAAGGTTAATTCCCGGAATGGTGGGACTGTCATATGTTGAAAGATTGGAGCGACTGGGCTTGTATACACTGGAATTTAGAAGGATGAGAGGGGATCTGATTGAAACCTATAAGATTATTAAGGGATTGGACACACTGGGGGCAGGAAGCATGTTCCCGCTGATGGGTGAGTCCAGAACTAGAGGCCACAGTTTAAGAATAAGGGGTAGGCCATTTAGAACAGAGATGCGGAAAAACTTTTTCACCCAGAGAGTGGTGGATATGTGGAATGCTCTGCCCCAGAAGGCAGTGGAGGACAAGTCTCTGGATGCATTCAAGAGAGAGTTAGATAGATCTCTTATAGATAGCGGGGTCAAGGGATATGGGGAGAGGGCAGGAACAGGGTACTGATTGTGTATGATCAGCCATGATCACAGTGAATGGCGGTGCTGGCTAGAAGGGCCAAATGGCCTACTCCTGCACCTACTGTCTATTGTCTATTGTTTTATAATTTAGCAATACACACAGAGTAATATAACGCTAGCTGTGTGTTTTATAATTTAGCAATACACACAGTGTAGGACTTTTGAGCCACACCACACCAGCAACCCCTGACATATCCAGTTAACCCTTACCTAATCACTGGACAATTTACAATGGTTCATGTTTGGGGGGAACCCACACATTCCATGGGTCGGACATCCAGAGGCCCCTTACAGAATGGCACCGAAACTGAACTCCAGATTCTGAACTGTAATAGTGTCCTGCTAACCACTGCATTACTGCAGCACCCAGAACATCTGTGAGTAAAACAGAATTCTGTAAAATAACAGCAGCAGTCTATAATTTAATTGCCTTAATACACATTGTTATAATGTAACTGAGGCAAATCTAGAAAAGAAGGCACTCAAAACCATCTTGTGATAATCCGAAGGCACTGTGCTAATATTACGAAGCTATATGGTAGAGTGTGTTTCATGAAGTTATGGCCAGAGCTCCACTATAACGGACTAGAATGAAGAAGCTACTCCAACAGAAACATACCAAAGTAAATTTATCATCAAAGTACATATATGTCACCACGTACGTACATCCCTGAGATTAATTTTCTTGCGGGCAATCACAGTAAACACAAAAACACAGTAGAATCGATGAAAGAGCGACCCAACGGGAGAAACAACCAATGTGCAATGAAAAGCAACACACTGCAAAGGAGAAAAGGAGAGACACAAGATCGTTACTGTAGGTAACTCTTTCCAGGAGGATATTGGGCGTACTTCAAACCGACTGAGCTGAGGGAGAAGGATGTGATATCATGATGACCAAGACAGTGAAATGAACACCAGGAAACAAGTGCCTGAGGAAGGCTACACACAGGCTTAATAGTCAGAGTTGTACAGCACTGAAACCAGCCCTTCATCCATGCCAACCACTTTCTGCATCTGCATGAATCCCATTTAACCACATTAAGTCTATATCTTTCTATGACTTGCCATTCGAAGGGTCTGTCTAAATGTCTCTTTAAGTGTAGTAATTGTATCTGATTCCACCATCTCCCCTAGCAGACAGTTCTAGATATTAACTACTCTCCATACAAAAAAAAAAATCACTCTCAAATCCCCTTTAAAACTCCTCTTAAACCTATGTCCACTGATTTTTGATATCTCTGTCATGGCCTAATGTTAAGTATGGCCTAATCAATATCTTCTAATGTTGAAATATTATGACTGAACTCTTGTGATAGTATCCTGTCTTATAAAGGGAAGTTTGCTGTATGCCTTCTTCAGCAACTTCTCAGGGAAAGAGCCTTTGAGAGAGAGGAGTTACCTAAGCCTAGGTGAGAGAGTTGTGAGATTCACAGAGAACATGGTATTCAACATGCAGTGAATGTCAGTGACACTCAGATCAAACTGACTGGTGCTCACAGCTATGGCCAAAGGCCTTATCCTAGGACCCTGAACTCTGGGACCAAATGGAAGAAGCTAAGTAGGAGAGAGATGATGATGCAACCTCCTGAACAAAACAGGAAGTGACAAAATATTTTGTTTGATACCACTACCATATAAAATGTCGCTATTTTATTTGGTAAACTTCGGATTTCAAAGGGGTTGATTATAGCCATAAAATTGGACACCAGAAATTCTGCAGAAACAATGGGATAATTTTACACAGATAATGTTACCCAAGGGAATATATATTGGCTCTAAGCAGGGTATTAATTCTTTAAAGGTTAATCCATCAGTCTTTGCTGTTAAACCTTTTTATGTGTTTTCCAAATTTACCGCAGCAATTTATGCCTGTATCTTTGCAGTTCATTTTATTTAGCTTAAAACCCCTAGTTTCGGATTAAATAAAATCACTTTCAATATTTAGGTAAAATTCATCACATTATAACCACCCTTGGTTAAATGCTTCTTAACAATCTAATTACCTCATTTTCATTATACAGTTGTAGTTCTAAAATAATCTTTTTCTCTTGTTGATTCTTCAACACATTGATCTGGAAAACCATCTCTTACACACTCCATGAATTCATGCCCCACACAATTACTGTTAATTTGGTTTGCCCAGTCCACATATATGTTAAAGTTCCTTGTGATTGCTGTATTATCCTTGTTGCACCAGTCTCTAATTTCCTGATTTATACTCTAGTCTACAATAAGGTCACAGTTAAGAAAACTATGGACAGCTTCCATGACTGGTTTCTGCTCCTTTCTATTCTTAGCTATGACCAGACTGATTCAATTTCTTGATTTTCAGAACTTCCTCCTCCTACTGCCTTTATCTCATTAGTTTTCATTAGAATTATCCTCCCTCCTTTTTCTAGTTTGGCTGTCTCTTGTAATAGTTAGGTGTTATGGAAAACTGAACACCCAACCTTGATCACTTTGTAATATGTCTTAGTATTAAATAACACCATTTTATTAGTATTCATGCCATTAATTTATCGATCTTGTTATGAATGCTATGTGCATTCAGATAAGGAGCCTTTCATTTTGTTATCAGTAATATGACAGAATACTGCCCATTCCCTTGGGTAAACGCATCTAGGCGTCATGGTAGCATAGTGGACAGCACAATGCTCTGGAGTACCGGCGATCCAGGTTCAATTCTCTTTGCTGCCAGTGATGAGTTTGTATGTTTCCCCGTGACTGCGTGGAGTGTGTTTTGTCCGGTGCTCCAGTTTCCTCTAACAGTACCGACTGACAGGTTAATTGGCAATTGCAAATTGTCCCATAATTAGGTTAGGGCTAAATCAGACATTTGCTGGGAGGCATGGCTCGAAGGGCCTATTCCATGCTATATTTCAATAAATAAATAAATCTCCAAACACATTCAAAAAGTTCAACACTATCCAAGTCAAGGCAACCCACTTCATTGACACCCACTTTTTAAAATCCAAATCTACACTTCTCGCTACAGTGTGTATCATCTACAGTAGGTATTTTATTCACATGTGATGTGGATATCACTGGAAAAGACAGCTCTGATTTTCCATCTCTCGTTGCCCTTGGGAAGATGGTGATGAGAGGAGCTGACCTGATTCTGATGAAGGATCTCGTAATGTTGGGAGGGATTCTGCTGTTTGGAACTGAAACAATGAAGGAATAGTAAAATATTTCCAAATCAGAGGCTTTTTCCCAGGGCTGAAATAGCTAGCATGAGAGCACTTAGTTTTAAGGTGTTTGAAAGTAGGTACAGAGGAGATGTCAGGGGTAAGTTTTTTACGCAGAGAGGGTTGAGTGTGTGGAATGGGCTATTGGCAGCAGTGGTGGAGGCGTAAACGATAAGGTCTTTTAAGAGGCTCCTGGATGGCTACATGGAGCTTAGAAAAATAGAGGGCTATGGGTAAAGCCTAGGTAGTTCTAAGGTAGGGACATGTTTGGCACAGCTTTGTGGGCCGAAGGGCCTGTATTGTGCTGTAGGTTTCTATGTTTCTATGAATTTTCCTGCTGTCCTTTTCCCTCTGTAAGAAAGCACCACTGGAACAGCTGAGGAGAGTAAACACAGTATTTTTTTTATGTGTGGTGCCTACCTCAGCAATGGTAGGTCGATGTTGGTGAAAGAGGGTGTTCAAGGTGGCGCAATGTGGTGCACCATAAAGATGTTGTCTTGTATTGATTAGATGTGTCCTGCAGCGACACAGCTGGGCTTCTTCAGGACCATATCACAAGCACAGCACCCCTACTGAGCTGGAGGACAATGTCAACACTTGCACAGTACCTATTCAATTGGGGGAATCCTTGGCTTAGTCCACTCCGTGACTCCAGCTTCAGTTTTGTCCATTCTGCCGTGCACAAGGTCCAAGGTGCCACATGATTTTATGCGATCTCCTGGTTTGGAGAATGGAGGAAGTGAAGTGCTGAGATCTCAGTTTGGGGAGGTGGATGGGAGAACAGAGAAACCATCTGGCATGCTTGCCTACATTACTTGAAGCAGAGAGAAGAAGAATTAGGAAATCAAAGTGCAGATATATAAAACATCAATTTGGAGTATTGTGTACAGTTCAGGTCGCTCCTTTCTGGAAAGAACGAGCAGACATTGGAGAGAGTACAGAGACAAAACCCTCTTATCAGGACGCTGCCGGGATTAGAAGGTATGAGCTAAAAGGAAAGGGTAGACAAATCTGTTTTCTCTGAGCGTTAGAGGCTAAGGAGAAACCTGATAGAAATTTATAAAATTATGAGAGGCAGAGATATGGTGGGCAGCCAAAATCTATTTCCCAGGATAGAAATATCAGATGCTGGAAGGCGAGAGGGGGAAGATTGAAGGAGATGTGAAGGGCATTGACACAGAAAGTGGTAGAAGGCTGCATAGTACACTGGGATAGTGGTGTAAGCAGGTACAACAGTGGCATTTAGGGGCTTCTAGGTAGACACAGAAGTATGCAGGGAATGGAGGGATAGGGATCATTTACAGGCAGAAGGGATTAGTTCAATTTGACACCATGCTTGCCACAGACAGACACTAGGGCCTGTTCCTGTGTTCCGCTGCACTGTTCTGCTCTTTTGCTTTATTGTACGGAGAGGTACTGGAGAACTAATACTTGTGGCTTGTGGGGTGGGTATGAAAGACTTGAGAAGGGATTGGGGTGGGGTGATGGAGTTTGCATGGGGCGAATATTCTGGGGTCAGCCAGAAACTTATTGCCAGTGATGTGAGGCAGGGGTAATTAAATTTCAAAACTGATAAAATAAATTTAATGAATGCATCCACTTGGAGGAAGGTAGATCTGGTTGATGTCTGAGGCAGTGGCTGAGGTGAGGTTGGGCACTGTGTATGACACAGCCCATTGGTCAGGATAGCTTTTGTCTTTATAGTAGAACTTTGCCCAAGACAAGTCAATGAGGCACATTGTTGTTTGGTAACCCTTTACGTGCTCAGTAGTCTGTGTGATCTACCACATAGTGTGAATGGAAGCTTGTGCTTAGTCTTCTGCTCTTTAAGTACAAAAATTTGGACATTGTGCTTCAGCCTGACAATCTGGCAGGTATTGTAACTGAGATATAGATAGAAAAGGCCTAAAGACCCAACGCAGGCAAACGGAACTAGCTTCAGATAAGACATTTTTGATAGCATGGTCAAGGTGGGCTGAATGGCCTGCTTCTGTGCATGACTCTGTGACTCTGTGTAATAGGGTAACTGAGGGGTGTATTATGAAAGGACATTTAAATATGACAAGCATGGTATGTAATGTACTGTTGACAGGTCTTTAGCTTCAGTACTACTAGAAATATAGTTTGAAATCTGATAATTTTGATTCTATTATCACCTACAGTGGCTTTGTCAGTTTTAATCAGAATCATGTTTAATATCACTGGTTTATATTATGAAACTTGTTTTGTGGAAGAAGTACATTGCGATACATAATAAAAAAGAACCTATACTCACAGATGGAAATTACAATGGACATTTATAAAATGGAGAAGATAACAGCATTTATTAATGATAAGTTGGAACAATTTGATTCATACTGGGAAGAATGGTTTAACTACATAACACCTCATAGGCCTGATTTTATTCTCACAAATCAATGAATATGTTGAAAAAAAAAGGATCTCTCCCTACTTGTACATAGTTTTCTCCTTTTGCTTATTCTTTCTTTCCTCTCTTTTCTATAAGTGTATACCTCAGATAAAAATTAAGTGGAGATTTGTGGCAAATATGACTATATGATATGTATGTACAATATCTGAAATACATCTTATGAAAATGTTGGTTTGATGATGAACTTCAATTAAAAAATAAATTACAAAAAAAAAGAAATGAGGCCTCCATTGGTCGGGGTTGTCTATGGATGTTGTGTCCCAGCTGCCTACATGATATGCAAGCTGGTAAGCTGTCGCCCATATAGCAGGCTCCCCTGCTCCACGCAGCTGATGATTCCAATGGAATGGCAGAGACCGACACAGTTTGGCACCAGCAGGAGTTGCCGGTCAGCAGTGTTGAAATCAACATAGGACTGCACCAGGGATTCCAGTTCCGGACTTTTGCTCGAGGTTTGTTCTTGAAAGGCTTCCCCATGAGTGGGTATAGTCACAAGGCAGCAGAGGCTTGAGATCAGATCCTTCTCCTACATATCAGCTACAGCTGATAAATCCCATCTGCCCAAAGCAGCCCGTTTTAAGGCACTAATAACCTGCATTTCCCCTTCTCCATTATACACACTCATCCAAATAGGTCTTGATGAGGTCAGCGACAACTGTAGTCTATTCATTCAGATTTGAAGATGAATCCCTGGACATCGTCCAATCCACCAACTCAAAGCAGCTTCGTAAGCACTCTTCTGCCTGCCTTGACCATACCTTCTTGGTCCTCAGCACTGATGCTGCGCTCTTTAGTCTCTGCCTGTACACTGGGAGTAGAATTGGACTTTCCAAAGTGCGGGCATGGAATGGCACAGTAAGCGTTCTTGATGGCAGTATAACAGTGGTCACGCATGTTGGCTCCTCTGGTTCCACAGGTTGGTAGTAGTTGTTCAGAGACTTCTTCAAGTTGGCGCAGTTGAAATCCCCCACAGTGATGGGGCAGGCATCAGGAAGTGCTGATTGGCGACTGCTGATCATGGTGCTCAGTTCTTCCAGTGCCTACCTGACATTGGCTAGAGGTGGAATGTACACCGCTACCAGGATGACAGCAGAAAACTTCCTCGGCAGATAAAATGGATGAAACTCGACCGCAAGATGTTCAAGGTCAGGTGAGCAGGATTGAGACAGAACCGCCACGTCTGTGCACTATAACTAGTTAATCATAGAGCATATCCCATCTCCTCTACCTTTAAAAGACTCTGATATCCTTTCAGATGAATAGTGTAACCCTTGGGCTATAGCGCTATGTCTGAAATGGTGATGGTGAGCCATGTTTCCACGAAGCAAAGTACACAGCAGTCCCTCCGGTACTGCAATCTTGCTCCACAGTCTTTAATTCTATTTACATTTGCCAGCAGGATTTTCCAGAGTGGGTGTCTAAGGCCTCAGCATTTCAATCATATCTGTAACCCAGCTCGTCTTCCACATTTCTGTCTTCTTAAAGAGGAACTGAGTCTGCCATCAGGGTACACTGAGTCTGAGGATCGATACATTTTTAAAAAATCTTAAAACAATGTTGCTTACTGAAGTACCCATGCCTGTGACTGTGGATTTCAGCTGTAGAAGTCCTAATTAGAAATATTTGATGATTTGCATCAGAGCCGCATGCAAAGAGTCACCACTTATCAATGTCGTTTTTGGAAATCTTTCTTTGCACTAATGATTGATCAATAATCTCTGTGTTTTCTTTTCTTAATTTTGTTAAGAATTTTTGCAAGTTATTTTGATTCTGGTACGATTGCAAGGGTATGTTCAAACCTACAAACTCTGGCTGTTCTCAGAGAGATCCAAAGCATCTCCGATCCCCATATGGGACAATTGTGAAAAGCATAACTCACTACAGATTATATGCAAGGAGTATAAAACTGTGCAAAGGTCTTAGGCCCGTGTAAAAAATTCTGTAAATTGAAGATGCTTTCAAAAATAATGAAATGATAAGTTTCTAAATATCAAAAAAAAACATTCTATAAAAAGCAGTAAACAGTAAAAAACTGAACCAAATCAATATTTGGTGTGAGCACACTTTGCCTTTAAAACTGCATCAGTTCTCTTAGATACACTGTTGCGCAGTTTCATAAGAAAATCAGCTGGTAGGTTGTTGCAAACATCTTGCAGACCTTGTCACAGTTCTTCTGAAGACTTTGGTTGTCTCACTTCCTTCTGACCCTCCAGGTGATCCCAGAGAGCTTCAATGATGCTGAGACCAGGGCTCTGTAGATACCATCTGAAACCATATAAAAAACCTATGGTGTCTAAGGCTTTTGCACACTACTGTATGTGATTAGGACATGTCATGATGCCACTGTGTCACATGTGAGTGCTCCACTAAAGAAAAATTAAGTATACAAGTACTCCAGGCTCCTGTGTTTTTCTTTTGAGTAGTTTCTGGAATTAGAAAACATAACAGTGGAGACGAGTGAATTTTAAAACAAACCCAAAATGACTACCCACCTGTTGAAGCGCTCAAGATGCTCAAGTTAAAAAACACAGCACATGTTTCTTCGGAAGGAAGAAAGAGAGAGAGATGGAGGATTTAAAACAAAGGTAGAAAATGGACAAAATTCACGGTTCATAAACCATAAGTATTGGGTGAATAATAATAAATTAAAAAGATGGCTCCATTGGAAAGATACACAGATTTTGTTGCAGAATAGTATCTGGATGATGTATACTGAATGACTTGAGCAGTATTTTAAAGCCGTTGTCCAATGAAAAACGAGTGCCAGTGTTGCTGAGTGCAACTGGTGGAAAAGCACACAGTTTGCTTAGAAGTTTAACTGTTCCAAACAAAACAACCAAAATGAGCTTTGCTGATATCATGAATGTAATGCAGGAACATTTAGAACCAAAACCATTATTGATTGTTGAATACTTTAGGATTCAAGAGCAGAATCAAAAAGAAGGGATCAAAATGGATCAAAAATCCATTTCAGCCTACGTGACTGAATTGAAGAAATTGCCTAAGTATTTTCTGTCAGTGATGGGCTTAAGGATGCACTAAGAGGTCACTTATTTTGTGGAATCTTTCAAGAAAACATTCAAAACCAGCTCCAAATAGAAGATTGCCTTACATTTAAAAAAGAACAGCTGAAATCACTGTATCAATGGAAACAGCAGACAGAGATGCAAGTGAGTTGTAGTCAGGAATGAAAGTCAATGTGAACTAAATTGCAACATCTAAACAGAATCCTGCAATTGTGTTACCATTGTGGCAGGGGCTCATAGACACTAGACCAATGCAGGTTTAAAGGCAAAACTGGCAGAAAATGCATACAAGAGCATACCAGACAGACAAAACAAATGGACTGTACAGGGAAGAGGAAAAGATAAAAGTTGCTGTTTCAAATAGAGCACTGAAGTGCTTGCTATTGTTGAAAAATTTGATAATGATAAGAGTGACGCAGGACTGAGTAGACTTGAGACTTACAAGGTGAAAACTAACAAGAGACAACCAATTTAGCTTACACCAGAAGTGTACAGCAAATTGTGGAGTCTGCATTTGGGTTTCCAGGTGCACTGGCCTCCTCCCACATCCCGGTTAATGCCGTAAATTGCCCTGGTGGGCAGGTGAATGGTGGAATCTGGCAGAAGTGTATCATTATTGTAAATGGGTTGATGATTTGTGGGGATTCAATGGGCTGAAGGGTTAGAGTTCCATGCTACACCAGCTGCAACATGGCAAAGTTGGGGAATTAAAGGTTCTGGGGAAAAGGCAGGTAGGTGGAGATGAATCCATGGTCGGATCAGCCATGATCTTATTGAATGGCAGAGCAGGTTAGATGGGCCAGATGGTCAACTCCTGCTCCTACTTCTTATGTTCTTATGCTCTTGTCAGTTAACATATGCTCTCTGTATAGGTATGCAATTTCATGGAGACATTCATCAGGAGCCCTTCTGCAGGATCCCACACATCCATCCAGCATCCTCTGTGACCTCCTACCATCAGGCAGGAGACTCCAAAGCATAAAGCCAAGAACAGTCAGGATGGAAAATAGCTTCTTTTCTCAAGGCTACTGAACTCTCTGCCGCATCACATTCAAAGTGTCACTGGTTAATCTGTCCTGTACCTTACAATATTAAATTTATTCACCTTAGTTTGTTATTTATGCATGACCCATCTGTACATTTTGTCCTTACTTTCATAAGTTATTGTGTGTTATGTGATTTACACTCTGGTTCAGGGAAACATCTCATTTGATGGTATACATGTATATAGTTAAATGAAAATAAACTTGACTTGATAATTGAGACACTCAAAATATTGAAGTAAGCTATGCAATTGTTACTATAACAATTGTAATCTGCTGTTATCTTTGTGCTTAAAGTATATAAAACCCTGATGAACTTTAAGTTTAGATTCTTCTAGGAAGGTCACCAACTATGTCTCCTCTCAGTGCCTACTTTCGCTAACTAAAAAATAAATGTGCAAATTCCACACAGGCAGAGGTCAGGATTGAACTTAAGTCTCTGGTTCAGCAAGTCAGAGGCTCAACCAGTTGCGCTTCTGTGCCTTAGAGTCTCAAGTTATAGAGTAGGCTCCCATAGTAGGAGGAAGCAAGGTGCTGAAACCATGCTGGTTCTAATGCCAGGTATGTGTCATCCTTTTCCTCTGTGTATCATCAGTGTCTTTCATATCATATCTTAGATGAGAGTCATTGATTGTGTGGATAGTCAGAGGCTTTTTCCCAAGGCTGAAATGGTTGCCACAGAGGACACAGGTTTAAGGTGCTGGGAAGCAGGTACAGAGGAGATGTCAGGGGTAAGTTTTTTGCTCAGAGAGTGGTGAGTGTGTGGAATGGGCTGCTGGCAATGGTGGTGGAGGCGGATATGATAGGGTCTTTCAAGAAACTTTTGGATAGGTACATGCAGCTTAGTAAGATCGAGGGCAATAGGTAAGCCAAGTAATTTCTAACGTAGGGACATGTTCGGCACAACTTTGTGGGCCAAAGGGCCTGTATTGTGCTGTAGGTTTTCTATGTTTCTATTTATTAATATACTGTAATGCTGAGAACCAGTTCTAAAAGTCTGGAGGCATCTGGCCATTTTATGCAGAGACCTGAATATTAATTTGAATGCAACTTCTGGTTAGGGAATGGAATTGGATGGACAAAATAGAGGTCCAGTTTACATTCCAGCATCTGAATTGAAGCCATACAGTTTTCTATAGTGCTTAGTCTCTCCAAGCTACACGTGAGCGGACACCCGATTTGATGGAGAATTGGACATTGGGAACTTGCAGGGGATGGTGAGATTTTACAAGGGACATAGAGCGGTACCCGAACTGAGTGGTGTCAGAATAGAACCAAGTTTTCACTTTTATTTCACTATGTTCTTTATGAAGTGAGAAAATGTTGGAAGTACTCAAGTGTCAGGCAGGATCTTTGGAGAGAGAAAATTGAGTTAAAATTTCAGATAAGACCATAAGACAGGAGAAGAATTAGGCCTTTTGGCCTATCGAGTTTGCTCCACCCTTTAATCACGGCTGATCCTTTTTATCCCTCCTTAGCCCCACTCCCCAGTCTTCTCCCCATAACCTTTGAGTATTTTGTTACCCTTTTTGATTCTGTATCCCTAATATACTGATACTCACCGGGCTGGCTGCAATTTTGTCCTATCATCTGCCTGCCCTTTCTGACAGTCTGCAAGCTATCTTGACTTCTTTAACCATCTGTCCTATCCTGAGTCCCTTTATCCTGGTTCCCACCCCCCTACCAAATTAGTTTAAACCCTTGAACAAATCTGCCCCCGAGAATATTGGTCCCCCTTAGATTCAGGTGCAACCCGTCACTTTTGTACAGGTCAGACCTCCCCCAGAAGAGCTCCCAATGATCCAAGGACCTGAAGCCCTGGCACATGCACCAGCTTCTCAGCCACACGTTAATTTGCCAAATCATCCTGTTCCTACTCTCACTGGCATGTGGCACAAGTAGCAATCCAGAAATTACTACCCAGGAGGTCCTGTTTCTCAGCTTTCTGCCTAGCTTTCTAAATCCACTCTTCAGGACCTCTTTGCTTTTTCTTTCTATGTCATTGGCACCAATATGTACCAAGACATCTGGCTGCTCTCCCTCTCCCTCCAAAATCCCGTACACAATCCGAGACATCCCTGACCCTGGCACCTGAGACGCAACATAGCAGTCGGACGTTGTGTTTGCATTCACAAAATCTCCTGTCTGTTCCCCTGACTACTGAGTGTCCTATAACTACCACTCCCCTTATTTCACTCTTTCCCTTCTGCACCTCAGTGCCAGTATCCTGGTCTCCATGGCATTCCCCTGGAAGGTCATCCCCCACAACAGTATCCAGAACGGTATGTTTATTATTGTAGGTAATGGTCACAGGGCTGCTCTGCGCTCTCTTCACATTTCCATTGCTTCCGACAGTCACCCAGCTACTCGCCTCCTGCATCTTCATGGTGACTACTTCCCTGTCACTCTGATCGATTATCTCCTCACTCTCCCGTACAAGCCAAAGGTCATCCAGCTGCTTCTCCAGATCTTTACCATGGTCTTCAAGAAGCTGCAGCCGGATGTACTTCACACAGATGCAGCTCTTCATTATGTGATGAAAACGAGCATTGTGTGTACCCATTTTCATCCTCAGATGTTTTGGGTGGGTGTCTTGCAGAGTTATGCTACGTCGGGGTGAATCCTGATGCCGACCGTTAAATGACCACCAAGGAAGTATCCAAGACTCTGGGAGAGATCATAAACCAGAGGAACTCAGAGCACTTTCCAATGTAGCTGAAGAGAGTGAAATCCCAAAGTGCAGTTATTGTGGGAAAAGAGAATCGGTATTTTTGGACAAGTGAGCACTGAATAAACCAAAACGTATGGTATGACCACTTCCACATCGCAGCACTGGACGAAGTCATGAGCAAAGCAATAACTGCCTATCTGGGCTGAGAGAAGTGAGATTCCTTTTTGCTGAACAGTGATAACAACTCCATTTGGCAGACATCATTTAGAATAAACAGAGACATCTAACCAACTGCTTATGCAGATAATCCTGCTCTGGCATCAGAGAGTGATTCCAGGAATGAAGTGGAAATGGCTGTCCATGTACATGACAATACTCTAGGTAGCTGTTACCCAAAGGTTAACTTAACAAAGACCATCCAGCTGAAGCTTTCTGCCTTTCCAGGGGTTTGGAACAGTGGCACAAGCTGTAGAGCTACTGTTGTATAGCTCCAGTGACTCAGATATAACCGTGACCTCCGGTGCTGTCTGTGTGAAGTTTGCACGGGGTTTCCTCCAGGTGCTCCTATTTCCTTCCCAGTCTTAAAGATGTGCAGGTTGGTGGGTTAGTTGGCCACTGTAACTTGTCCTTAGAGTGTTGGGGTGATTGAATCTGGAGGGAATTTGTGGGAATGTGGGGAAAATATAAAAAAGACAGTCAGTATAAATGGGTACCTGATGGTCATTATGGGCAGTGAAATGAAGGGTTTGTTTTTGTATCACTCTAAGCAGACTATCTACATTATCTAGGAATAAGATCTGACTGTCTGGGAAACATAGGTGGAAAATTCACAACACACAATATAAATATAAAACTGTCCACTACAAACAGGGATATGGAGCTCAGACAGTGAAAGCAGCTGAACTCAGCAAGTCTTTACCCAACAGCTCACATACAGGAATAGCTGACATTCAGATGACTGATGATCAGAGCTGTACTTACTGTACTTATATCTGAGCGTCCCCTGCTGCAATTACCCCCCAATATACTTTATTTAGAAAATAAAGAGTAATGACATCAGCTTAAGTCATTATCTTCACTCAATTTACCAAACGATTCAATGCATTCATTGACCAAATTTGATCATTACTGATTTCTCACCCTGACGGATTACATCAATGAAACATTTGAGAAGTAATTGTACTTATCAGTCTTGCACAATTACAGATCTGAAGGAGAATGAAACACAACCCTGTCTATCCTTGTCTATTTTTAGTTTATTTTCCTATTCTTCCTGTCAATGTGAATGACTTCCCACTATCAAACTTTATACTCCACCTGCCAGATCTTTGCCCATTCATTTAACTTATTCTTATCACTGACTATATCAATTTTCATTGTCTTCACAACAACGAGAGGACATAAGAAATTTCTGTTGAGGAAAGGATTCCAAATTTTTTTTAAAAAAGCTGAACCATAAAGGTAATAATCTCTGGATTACTTCTGAGCCAGAGGTTAATTGACATAAGGCCAATATTGTCAGAGTTGAATATTGTCAGAGCTGCAATTTTGCTGGGGTAGAGGTGGGTTTCAGTTCTTGAAAAGAGGGAGCTAGTCCTCTGTGAGACATTCACTTGAACTGGGCTGGGAGAAGAGCCTTGAGGAATTGAATAACCAGGGCTGGAGAAAAGGCTTTAAATTCAGTAGTTGACAGGAAAATCCTGGTCAGGAGAAATTTGGAAAGCTAAAGAGAAAGAATGAGGCAAAATAGGTACTCATTACCCAAAGATGTCAGAAGGGACAGAATGCACAGATATAGATATGCTTATTCATTTAGACCAGGGGTTCCCAACCTTTTTTATGCCTTGGGCCCCTACCATCAGCCAAGGGTCCATGGACATCAGGTTGGGAACCCCTAATTTAGACATAGGTTAAAAGATGTAATTGAAGGCTCCTTATTAGAAAGCCATAGTATTCAAGACATGATGGATGAATTGGTGGCACAAATAGAAGTAATGGGAAAATCTGAGAGTGTTGGTTACAAAATGACCATGTTTAGGTATTAAATATTGTAGGGTTGTCAAGATGCAGCAGGGAACACCAAAACTGAAAGGCAAAAGAATTGGCTCAGATAATTCAGGATATAATAAAGTCAGTTTGAAGGAGGATTCATTTCTGAGATAAATTGGCAAGCGGTGGGTCTTCGGACTGGCTGTGCGGCCTGGCACTTCGCTGTCTCCAGGAACAGCCTGGAAGATGTGTACTCCCGGTGATGACCTGGGTCCTCACCGACTTTGCTGACTGAACCATCTTGGGATACTGAAATATCGAGACACCAGACAGTGTTTTCTGCTGTCAGAAGAAGGCCTTTGTACTCAAGCAATTCCACCCCCCCGCCCTCTCAATAGTGAGTGAGAACCTGTCATTCCTTGAGTTGGGAGACTTGGAGAAGTGACATGGAAGATTGTAACATCTTGACAGCGGGTTGCTGGTCTCTGCTCTTGGTGTTGCAGGAGTGACCTCTCTCTTCCTCGCTGGAGAGAGAGCCTGTCTGAGATACCAAAGTTCTAGGTTATGGACTGTAGTTTTTGATGGCCTTTAGATCAAGATCTCTTTGGGGACTTTTGCTATTGCCTGCATAGCGGAGGGTGAGAGTCAGTGCTTCTGCTGGTGCAAATGAGGGGAGAGTGTGGGAATGGGTCGATGCTTGTGTGATGGGGGGGGGGGCTTTGGGGTTCTGATGTTCCTATCACTCATTTTATGGGGTTTCTTGTTTTGTGGATGTCTGTAAAGAGTAAGAATTTCAGGTTGTATATTGTATACGTCGGTCCGGCCAGTGGTGTAGTGGCATCAGCACTGGGCTTTGAGGTGGTTGGTCCTGAGTTCGAATCCAGCCGGGTCCCAACCTGGGCATCAGCAGCATCTGTGTGGTGAAAAGGCCTGGTAATCTACTTCCGTATCTTGTCATGAAAGCCCTGTGGATAACTACACTACCCATGGGGTTACTACTCAACAACAACCACATCTTATCTGATAGTAAGTTGAACGAGTTTGGGTGGAGCTAAGGAACAGGAAGGAGCTGTTTATGGCTCCCCAGATGGTAGAGTTAATATAGCACCCAGAGTAAATCAGAAATTTAGAAATGAATGGAATAATAATTAGATAATTTAATTTGCATACAAACTGGACAACCAATTATTAGTGATAATAGTGTGGAGGATTTCATCCTATTCAGCTCGCTGCTCAGCGAGGTTTACTCGTCTCTGTGCTGAACTGAGGCTGTGGCCTGTAACTACCAGGCCCCTGGATTGGCTGTGACCGGCGATGTGTCTGTGGATGTTATTTGCTTACTATTATTGTTTGCCCGATTTGTTTTGTTCTGTACATTGGGTATTTGACGATTTTTTTTAATGGGTTCTATTGCATTTCTTTGTCTTGTGGCTGACTGTAAGGAGACAAATCTCAAAGTTGTATAATGTATACATAATTTGATAATAAATGTACTTTGAACTTTTGCTAATTCACAGAATGTACAGGTAACTCTCGGTTCGGCTAGTAGCTTAATATAGGGGATGATAGCCCCCAGCCTGGCCAAACTTAAGAAATCTCGTTTGGGTGGATGCTGCGTGATGTGTCCTCTGTTACAAATCAGTACCCTGAAATAACAAACAGTACATAATATGCGATTAAACGATAGAGCTTTATAATTCTTAATTTGACTATATGGTTAGTAAAGAAACAAAAAAAAAGAAAAGGGCCCATTCTCATGGAACAGCCTAATGCCTAATAAGGCTGTTCGTCCACCATCGACCTCCTCTGAGCATCGCTGATCTTCAAACCATCGCTCCAAGTCCACTCTGTCCAGCAGTCTACCAACTCTCTCCCTTCACGTCTTCTGTCCTCATCTCTCCCCGGCAAAAGACCATGAATTCCCAGCTCCCAGACCCACAAGAAAGAACAACATCCCCTCATTGGCTGACATGCCTCGTTATCTTTAGTCATAACCCAAATTTGCTGCTACAGAGAAACCATTAGCTCAGCAGTGGATCATTACAGAGAAGCCATTACACTAGCAATGAAACCTTACAGCGTGTTACACAGAATACATTGAAAAGGCTGCTAAAACTTTGTGGGTGTTGGGGTGGAGATATGTCTCCACTAAAGTAGGTGCTCCTTCCCTTTGCAAGCCTGCAGGTCATCATTGGGCAAGGTGCAACTCCTGCTTAGCCCCTGATCAGAGTCACATAAAGCCATGGAAGCAGGCTGTATGAACAGCTGGTGCGTATCACAAGTCCTGGTTATGTGACCATTGACACCAGGCAGACAATCTCTAAAGAGCATTGATAATGGCGGGGGTTATCTTCTTGTAAAGAGATGGCAAACCATCTGAAGAAAAATTTGCCAAGAACAATCATAGCCATGGAAAGACTGGGATCGCCTACATCATTCAACATGGCACATAATGAGTGAAACAAAGCTATGGCATTTTTGCAATGAGAAAGGCAGAGTTTTTGAAAGAAAGAAAAGTGTCGGTGTTTGGACAGCCCTGGTTGTCATTGTATGGGAATCACAAAAAGATAACTGATTAGGAAGGCAAATTGCATATTGACCTTTGTTGCAATATGAGTTCAGTAGGAGATTGAAGACATCTTTCGCTAATCATGAGG
This sequence comes from Hemitrygon akajei, assembly GCF_048418815.1. Classification (NCBI taxonomy): domain Eukaryota; kingdom Metazoa; phylum Chordata; class Chondrichthyes; order Myliobatiformes; family Dasyatidae; genus Hemitrygon; species Hemitrygon akajei. The sequence goes on along the minus strand of NC_133135.1, from coordinate 87,980,272 downwards.
ACCCCTGGTGAGTGGTACCTGGAATACTCACTACATGTTGTCTTCTATCATGCAAAACAAGCAATGCAGTGATATTTCATATGACTGAAGTCCTGTGAGGGAAGATTGCACAAACTGCCAGCATGCTGTTTTGTGTTTAGATGAATGACAAGTGATCTCATTGAAAGGTATGAAATTCTCAGAGAGCTTGACAAGGTAGATAAAGAGTTTGGCTAAAAGCAGGAGTTACAACATTAACATGGAATGTTAGAGATGAGAATTAATTTATTCACTCAGCAAGTACTGTATCTTCAGAATCCTCCACAGCAGATGGCTGTGCAGCCTTCATGGCTGGGACTGTTCAAGATGGAGCTCAATATGCATTTGGACATAAAGGGAATGAAGTTACATTGACAATTTTGTAAATTGTTTTATTATTGTCATATATTCTGAGCCTTTGTATGCCATCCATACACATCATTTCATCAATCAGTTCGCTAAAGGAAAAAAGAAAAGTGGAAAGCAAAATAAAGTTTTACACAATTCGTTCAGGATTTATCATCACTGTCTTACATGACATGAAATTTGTGGTTTACAGTATAAAGATAAAATTACTATAAATTACAAAATAAATAAAGAATAATGAGGTAAATTCCCCCACACACTCCTCTTCAATTCCCCACTCTGGACTCTTACCTCTTCTCACCCACCTATCACCTCCCCCGAGTCCCCTTCTCCTTCTCTTTCTCCTATAGTCCACTCTCCTCAGCTATCAGATTCCTTCCTCTCCAGCCCTTCACCTTTCCCACCTACCTAGCTTCACCTATCACCTTCCAGCTGGCCTTCTTCCACTCACCCCACCCTTTTAATTCTGGCCTCTTCCCCCTTCCTTTCCAACCCTGATGAAGGGTCATGGCTCAAAACGTCAGCTGTTTATTCATTTTCATAGAAGCTGAATTCCTCCAGCATTCTGTGTGTGTTGCTGTGGACTTCCGGCATCTACAGAATTCCTCCTGTTCATAATGAGGTTGTGTTCATAGACTGCTCAGAAATCTGGTGACAGAGGAAGTGAAATGTAGCCAGACAATGAGGTCCAAGGCCATAATGAGTAGACTGTGAGGTGAAGAGTCCATCTCACTGTGCAAGGGGACTGATAAAGTGTGTTACATGGGGCTAGTACTGGAAAGTGGCACTGAGTTCAAGATCAGCCTTAATGACAGAGCAAGAGGAAAATATACTACCTGTACTTGTCAGTTATTTTCTCATACTTCTTTTATTTTGTCATCAGATTTGGCTGTGATATACTTTGTCCTTCATTACTATGTGTAGGGCCCAGCACTGATCCCTGTAATACCCCAATGGTTAAAGCTGACATATTGAAAATTACCTATTTATTCTACATCTGTTTCTGTCAGTTAAGGTTGAGCAGTCCTCTACCCATCCCAAAATATTACCTCCAATGCTGTGAGCTCAGACCTTGCAGAGTAATGTTTCCTGCGGCACCTTATCAAATGCCTTTTGGAAATCCATCCTGTTTGCTACATCCTCAAAGAACCTTGAGCAAACTAGTCAACATAAACTTTCTTTCATAAAAGAAGTGGATTATGATTTTACTAAAACTTGTGCTTCTATTAACTTAATAATAGAATTCAGCATTTTCACAAAGTTCGAAGTGAAGATTATCATTTCTTGCTTTCAGTTTCACTTGTTTCCTAAATATGAATGTTACATTTGCTATTTTCCAATCAACCCAGACTTTTCCAAATCAAGGGGATTTTGGAAGATCTCAAACAATACATTCACTGTTTAAGGCTCTAGAAGGCAGGGCATTGATTCTTGGGGACTACGTTCTCTCTCTCTCAAATAGAATTGTTATATTTACTTGGTAATTTTGTTAGATAAAGTATAATGTTAATTTAAGTTTATGTTGAGTGATGTTTGTAGTGGTCTGTGCTGTTGCTGCAAAAAGTTGGTTTTCATGGTGTTTATCAACTTGATTTGTATTTGAACACTCTCCAATCCTGTTGGTTTGCTCTGGTAAATTGACTGTTTAAAGTTCCTCCCTCCCTTTGTGCCTTTTCTACTGTCATTGGGATGCTTTGATGATGGAATATCCTCTGCTTTGATGTCGGAAAGAAAATATCTGCTGAATGTTTTTGTCATTTTTTTCTGTTCAGTAAATCTGCAGCCTTATTCTCAAAGTATATTACCCTTCCTTAGTGTACACGGAGATGTTGTCAAGCCTCTCTTTATATCTGTTGATTATCCTTTTCTCAGGCATTCCCTTGGGATTGAGGATGAATTGCTTCCACTCCCGTTTTCCACTCTCAGGTGGCTGATGAGTTCAATAAAGGAAATTCCCTGATGAGACAGAAGTTACCTGACCTTGGGTTCTGAAGTAGTTCACATTCTTCGCTGCTTACACAAAGCTTCTGCGTGCTTCCAATGCATGGCTTCAAGGTTCTCAATACCATCCCAAACGTGCCTTCTCCAATATGTGTGGTCTTGGGCCACAGGCTCCCAAGAGACAGGTGAGATGTTGCCTTTTTTCTCAAACAGACTTTGAGAACATCTTTGAATCCTTTCTTCTAACCAGTAGGTAAGCTCTTCCCTTGATAGATTCATATTAAAGTGTCTGTTCTCGGTGTCTAGTATTGGGAATGCAGATGTCATGGGCTATGGTACCACATGAATGGATTTAGGGCCACAGTGCTGGAGAGGATGGCCAGAGAGAGGATATTGCTATGGCTCACTTGTCCTTCCTGCAAATTTGGAGACAGCAGTGGTGGTATATCTTTCCTGTGACTCTGTGAACAGAGGTTCCAGTCTTGGGTATCAGGGATCACTGCTGCTCAGTATGTCATGCGATTTTTGCCAGGTCTTTAGATCTTCAAATTACCTTTCGATCAATTGGCCAGAGGCTGCACTGGCATACTGTTGGATATGGAAAGTTTTGTCTTCCCTCACCAGGAGTTTGTTAATATTTTTCAGTTTGTTACCTGTAAGAGACTCTGCAGTATCTTTGTGAAGTAGCTCCCAAAGAAATAGACTTCGGATTGCTATGTCAACATGAAACAACTATTGGATTGTGCATATGGAGTGAGGCTGAACTTTGACAGGAGAAGAGCACAATTGCAGACTCAAGCAAGACCGCAGACATTGGAATCTAGAGAAAAATAATCAAACAATTGGGAAGCCTCAGCTATTCAAACATCTGCTGAATTGTAGGTTGATTTGTCCTTGTCTGATTTTGCTGGATGGAGACGTCCTGTGGTAGAACAGAGAAATTCTGGTCACGAGGTCAAGAATTCATCTGTTCCTTTTCGCCTGACATAAAAACATAAAGGGAATTTAAAAAATACTCAAAAGAATACAGATATAGAGTCACCAGTTTAATACTGCACGTGTGAAGCTGCAACCCTGCCACGAGAGGGCGTCCTTGTACAGTAGCTCAAGCACTGTAAAGCTGCTGTGGGGCTAAGCCACTGAGTGACTTACATGCAGGCTGTTTATTGTTTATTACCCATGAAAGCTATTGATCTGGCCGGCTAACCAGTCTGTTCTGATTCTTACTATTCAAATAAACAAATCAGTACGTTAATTCATTTTCTGAAACATCACAAAGGCAGAGATAGATCTGCATCTTCTGAGAGTAATCTGCAGGTAGACATTAGCTCTTCATGATGTAGAACACACCCAATTGGAATTAATGGCATTAAATTCATGTACATTTAGTCCAGGCAGGTGATTCTGCTGCACAACTTGACTGTTTCACCTTCTGCAAATCACACACTTCAGCTGCGTTCAGTTCACTTATCTCATACAATAAACTCCTGATCTCTCAATCTGCCTTTTGTGTCCTTGCATTTAATTTGTCTTCCTGCGCTGCACTTTTGCTGTAACTGTAACACTATATTCTGTATTGTTATTGCTTTTCTCTTTGTACTATCTTAATGTCTACACTCAGTGACCACACTATTAGATACCTCCAGCTCATGGTCTTCTAATGTTGTAGCCCTTACACTTCAAGGTCTCTTTTTGCACTAGTCAGTTAATACTAATATTGTAATTTATAGCTTTTATTATTATGTATTGTAACGTACTGCTGCTGTAAAACAACAAAATTTTCGACATATGCCTGTGATATTGGTCCCAGCACATTTATGCAGCTATAGAGAAGGCAAATCAGCAGCAATATTTCAATAGGAGTTTGAGGAGATTTGGAATAACACTCGAAAACTTCTACAGATGTACCATGGAGAGCATTCTGACAGGCTGCATCACCTTCAGGTATTGGGGGGGGGGGTGGCGGTGCGGTGGGCAGGGGAAAGCTACTGCACAGGATTGAAGTAAGCTGTGGAGAGTTGTAAAATTAGTCAGCTCCATCATGGGCACCAACCTCTGTAGTATCCAGGACATTTTCAAGGTGTGGTGTCTCAAAAAGATGGTGTCCATCATTAATGACCCCACCGCCCAAGACAATGCCCTGTTCTCATTGCTACCTTCAGGAAGGAGGTACAGAAGCCTGAAGGCACACACTCGCCAATTCACAAACAGCTTCTTCCCCTCTGCCATCCGATTTCTGAATGGACATTGAACTCCACTACTATTGCATTGTACTGCTGCTGGAAAGTTAACAAATTTCACCAGCTACACCAGTGATATTAAACCTCATTCTGACTCTGATTAGCTGATTAGATATTTGCATTAATGAGCAGGTGTACAGATTTACCTAATATAGTGGCCACTGATTGAATTGTCTAGGAGGCATGCCAAATAATTTTTTTTCACTGTATCTCTGTACATGTGACAATAACAGACCAACGCCCCATGTCAGTAGACAATGAGTAAGTACAAAGGAGAATGTAAAGAATGAGCAAAGAACTTCAACAATGTCCCTTCTCCATGGTTGCCAAATCCACAGCTCATTTATTTCCATAAGGCTTCCATTATATTGTAACTCTTCCATTATAATGTAATGCTGAGGCTTTATAAGGCATTAGTCAGACGGCATTTATTGATCATATGCACATCAAAACATACAGTGAATTGCATTGTTTGCATCAGATCAAATCAGCTCAGTTTGGAGTATTGTGAACAGTTCAAACACCATATCATTGAAAGGATGTGCTGTCATGCGAGAGGGTCCAGAAGAGGTAATGAGAATAATCCCAGGGATGAAAGGATTAATGTATGAGGAGTTTTTGAGGACCCTGAGCCTGTACTCATCGGAGTTTACAAGGATGGGGGGCGGGGGGGGATCTCACTGAAAGGCCTAGATAGAGCAGGTGTGTAAAGAACGTTTCCAATTGTGTGAGGGTCTTGAACCAGAATTGAAGGATGTCCCTTTAGAACAGAGATGAGGAAGAATGAGGTGATCTGTAGAAGTCATTGCCATAGATGGCTTTGGAAGCAAGTCATTTAAAGTGAAGGCTGATCAGTACTCATTGGAGGTTATGAGAAGAAGGCAGGAGAATGGGGTTAAGAAGGAGAATAAATCAATCATGATGGAATGGCAGAGTAGACTCAATGGGCTGAATAGCCCAATCTAGTCCAATTTCATATCAATTTATGGTCAATGTCAATCACTTTCCTGTCTTTACAGCCTTATACAGACACGTTACACAGATTTAGCCACAGTGATGCTAATCATGCTTCTCTCTGAAGGGTGATGATCGCTCCTTGAAGCCACGACTAGAGAAGAATTTTTATTTAGTACAGGTGTCCCCTGTTTTTCGAACGTTCGCTTTACGTCAACTCGCTGTTACGGAAGACCTACGTCAGTTACCTGTTTTCGCTAACAGAAAGTGTTTTCACTGTTACGAAGAAAAGCAGCGCGTGCCGAGCAGCCAAACTGCTCCCCCGGAACTGCATTCTAGCCGGCATTGCTTAAACATGTGCCTGTGAGCATCTGTGCTTTATGTCGATTTATTTTGTGCATCCATTAGCAAGATGAGTTCTAAGGTATTGGAAAAGCCTAAAAGAGCACGTAAGAGTGTTATACTTAGCGTAAAACTAGACATAATTAAGCGTTTCGATTGTGGTGAACAAAGTAAGGACATAGTGAGTTTGGCTAAGGGTTTGTGGAAGTTGACGAAGATGATGTTGAAGAGGTTTTGGCATCCCATGACCAAGAACTGAGAGATGAAGAGCTGATGAAGAGGAAAGGATAACAATTGAAACCGAACACAGTAGCGAACGGCCCAAAAGTGAAGTCATCCAGGAACTGAACGTGAAGCAATTGCGTCAGATTTTCGCAATGCAGATTGACAACGCTGCAATGATTGCAGAAAAGTACGACTTTAATTTTGAAAGGGTACGTAGGTTTAGGGCATATTTGCAGGATGGTTTGAGTGCTTACAAAGAACTGTATGATAGAAAAATGTGTGAGACTAAGCAGTCAAGCATACTGTTGTATTTCAAGCCTTCCACATCAGACGATGAAACTTGACCTTCGACATCAAGGCAGGAAGACATAGAAGAAGGTGACCTGCCTGCCCTGATGGAAACAGACGACGATGAGATGACACCTCAGTCTCCCACAACCCCAACCTCCGATGACTCAGCCTAACACACGTCAGTGTGATCGCTGTCTTCCCGATTCCGGTAAGTGAAACTACACTGGGCGTACATTATTTCAACTTTATATGGGCTGTGTATTTTTATGTGTTATTTAGTAGCTTCATAGCTTAAAGGTTCCTGGAAAGTGTGTTTCTGCCAGGAGCGCTTGCGTTGTGTGTTTCTGCCGGGAGTGCTTGCGTTGTGTGTTTCTGCCAGGAGCGCTTGCGTTGTGTGTTTCTGCCAGGAGTGCTTGCAACATGTGTTTCTGCCGGGAGTGCTTGTGTTGTGTGTTTCTGCCGGGAGTGCTTGCACCGTGTGTTTCTGCTGGGAGCGCTTGCGTTGTGTGTTTCTGCCAGGAGCGCTTGCGTTGTGTGTTTCTGCCGGGAGTGCTTGTGTTGTGTGTTTCTGCTGGGAGTGCTTGCGTTGTGTGTTTCTGCCAGGAGTGCTTGCACCGTGTGTTTCTGCCGGGAGCGCTTGCGTTGTGTGTTTCTGCTGGGAGTGTTTGCAACGTGTGTTTCTGCTGGGAGTGCTTGCGTTGTGTGTTTCTGCAAGGAGCGCTTGCGTTGTGTGTTTCTGCCAGGAGTGCTTGCAACGTGTGTTTCTGCCGGGAGTGCTTGTGTTGTGTGTTTCTGCCGGGAGTGCTTGCACCGTGTGTTTCTGCTGGGAGTGCTTGTGCTGTGTGTTTCTGCTGGGAGCGCTTGCGTTGTGTGTTTCTGCCAGGAGCGCTTGCAACGTGTGTTTCTGCCGGGAGTGCTTGCACCGTGTGTTTCTGCTGGGAGCGCTTGCGTTGTGTGTTTCTGCCAGGAGCGCTTGCGTTGTGTGTTTCTGCCGGGAGTGCTTGTGTTGTGTGTTTCTGCTGGGAGTGCTTGCGCCGTGTGTTTCTGCCGGGAATGCTTGCGTTGTGTGTTTCTGCCGGGAGTGCTTGTGTTGTGTGTTTCTGCTGGGAGTGCTTGCAACGTGTGTTTCTGCCGGGAGTGCTTGCGTTGTGTGTTTCTGCCAGGAGCGCTTGCGTCGTGTATTTCTGCCGGGAGTGCTTGTGTTGTGTGTTTCTGCTGGGAGTGCTTGCGTTGTGTGTTTCTGCCAGGAGCGCTTGCGTTGTGTGTTTCTGCCAGGAGTGCTTGCAACATGTGTTTCTGCCGGGAGTGCTTGTGTTGTGTGTTTCTGCCGGGAGTGCTTGCACCGTGTGTTTCTGCTGGGAGCGCTTGCGTTGTGTGTTTCTGCCAGGAGCGCTTGCGTTGTGTGTTTCTGCCGGGAGTGCTTGTGTTGTGTGTTTCTGCTGGGAGTGCTTGCGTTGTGTGTTTCTGCCAGGAGTGCTTGCACCGTGTGTTTCTGCCGGGAGCGCTTGCGTTGTGTGTTTCTGCTGGGAGTGTTTGCAACGTGTGTTTCTGCTGGGAGTGCTTGCGTTGTGTGTTTCTGCAAGGAGCGCTTGCGTTGTGTGTTTCTGCCAGGAGTGCTTGCAACGTGTGTTTCTGCCGGGAGTGCTTGTGTTGTGTGTTTCTGCCGGGAGTGCTTGCACCGTGTGTTTCTGCTGGGAGTGCTTGTGCTGTGTGTTTCTGCTGGGAGCGCTTGCGTTGTGTGTTTCTGCCAGGAGCGCTTGCAACGTGTGTTTCTGCCGGGAGTGCTTGCACCGTGTGTTTCTGCTGGGAGCGCTTGCGTTGTGTGTTTCTGCCAGGAGCGCTTGCGTTGTGTGTTTCTGCCGGGAGTGCTTGTGTTGTGTGTTTCTGCTGGGAGTGCTTGCGCCGTGTGTTTCTGCCGGGAATGCTTGCGTTGTGTGTTTCTGCCGGGAGTGCTTGTGTTGTGTGTTTCTGCTGGGAGTGCTTGCAACGTGTGTTTCTGCCGGGAGTGCTTGCGTTGTGTGTTTCTGCCAGGAGCGCTTGCGTCGTGTATTTCTGCCGGGAGTGCTTGTGTTGTGTGTTTCTGCTGGGAGTGCTTGCACCGTGTGTTTCTGCTGGGAGTGCTTGTGTTGTGTGTTTCTGCTGGGAGTGCTTGCAACGTGTGTTTCTGCCGGGAGTGCTTGTGTTGTGTGTTTCTGCTGGGAGTGCTTGCAACGTGTGTTTCTGCCGGGAGTGCTTGCGTTGTGTGTTTCTGCTGGGAGCGCTTGCGTCGTGTATTTCTGCCGGGAGTGCTTGTGTTGTGTGTTTCTGCTGGGAGTGCTTGCGCCGTGTGTTTCTGCCGGGAGTGCTTGCGTTGTGTGTTTCTGCTGGGAGTGCTTGCAACGTGTGTTTCTGCCGGGAGTGCTTGCGTTGTGTGTTTCTGCCGGGAGTGCTTGCGTTGTGTGTTTCTGCTGGGAGTGCTTGCGCCGTGTGTTTCTGCCGGGAGTGCTTGCGTTGTGTGTTTCTGCTGGGAGTGCTTGCAACGTGTGTTTCTTTTTTTAAAAATTTTTTAAATTAGTTTTTCAAAACATTTTACAAAATTAAAAACCCCAAATCCCCATGAGGAGCATTAGTACAGAGCAAGGTTAAGCATACAATATCAATATGCTACAGAGGAAGAGAATTTAACAAAAAAGCACCTAAATTAAAGACAAGTGAGCTTAGTGTCCTCCCCAAACCCCACAACACAAGAAAAAAAACAACAATTCCAGACCAACCACCACACAATATAGAGAGTATAAGTCCGGACAGTCAAACTCCCAGACTGTGAATACACTTAGCAACAGAGGATAATAATGCCTACTACCAGAAAAAAAAAGGGGAGCTGAAAGCAAGGGACTGAAAAGAAAAAAAAACCCTAGTCAAGAGGAAGGTTATGAAAGTACTCGATAAAAGGTCCCCAGACCTTATGGAACTTTAGATCGGAATTAAGAACTGAATAATGAATTTTTTCGAGGTCCAAGCTGGCCATAATGTCGTTAAGCCATTGCGCATGAGTGGGCGGGGCAACATCTCTCCATCTAAGGAGGATCAAGCGTCTCGCCAGGAGAGAGGCAAAGGATAGTATTCGGCATTTGGTCGGACCCAGACATAAATCTGTCTCGCCCCAAAAACCGAACAGAACAATTCAGGGGTTAGGTTCTAGGTGCTGATTCAGAATACCCGATAGTGTAGTGAAGACATCTTTCCAGAATTTCTCCAAGCTAGGACAGAGCCAGTACATATGGATGAGAGAGGCCACGCCCCGCTTGCATTTATCACAGAGCGGACTAATGCCAGGGTAGAATCGAGATAGTTTAGATTTAGACAAATGGGCTCTATGAACAATCTTAAACTGTAAGAGACAATGGCGAGCACAAAGAGAGGTTGAGTTAACCAATTTGAGAACTGAGTCCCAGCTCTCCTCGGATAAGGAGATATTTAAATCCTGCTCCCAGGCCATTTTAATTTTATCCACAGGGGCCCGTCGTAAGGCTGCTAGTTTAACTTGGATAATTGAAATTAAACCTTTACCTAGTGGATTAATGGAGAGAAATAGGTCCATAGCATTTTTCGCAGGCATTTCAGAAAAGTTAGGAATTAAAGGAGCAGTAAAGTGTCGGATTTGGAGATATCTGAAAAAGTGAGCGTTAGGCAGGTTGAACTTAACAGAGAGTTGTTGAAAAGAAGCGAAGCGGTTATCAATGAAGAGATCTTCAAAATGTCTAATGCCCTTCCTGTACCAAACATGGAATGCTGAATCGAACGTGGTAGGTAAAAAAAGGTGATTATGTGCGACAGGGCTAGAAATGGAAAGCCCCTGGAAACCATAGCATTTCCTGAACTGAGCCCATATACGCAAAGTGTGTCTAACCAGAGGATTAGCTATTGATCTGGGCAGACTGCTAGGGAGTGCAGAGCCAAGAAGTGCAGATATAGATACTTCTTTAGTGGAGCTGCTGGGAGTGCTTGTGCTGTGTGTTTCTGCTGGGAGTGCTTGCGTTGTGTGTTTCTGCTGGGAGCGCTTGCACCATGTGTTTCTACTGGGAGTGCTTGCGTTGTGTGTTTCTGCCGGGAGTGCTTGCACCGTGTGTTTCTGCCGGGATTGCTTGCAACGTGTGTTTCTGCTGGGAGCGCTTGCGTTCTGTGTTTCTGCTGGGAGTGCTTGCGTTCTGTGTTTCTGCCGGGAGCGTTTGCACCGTGTGTTTCTGCTGGGAGCGTTTGCACCGTGTGTTTCTGCAGAGAGCGCTTGATCCGTGTGCTTCTGCTGGAATGCTTGCGTTGTGTGTTTCTGCCGGGAGTGCTTGTGTTGTGTGTTTCTGCTGGGAGTGCTTGCAACGTGTGTTTCTGCCGGGAGTGCTTGCAACGTGTGTTTCTGCTGGGAGTGCTTGCGTTGTGTGTTTCTTTTTTTAAAAATTTTTTTAATTAGTTTTTCAAAACATTTTACAAAATTAAAAACCCCAAATCCCCATGAGGAGCATTAGTACAGAGCAAGGTTAAGCATACAATATCAATATGCTACAGAGGAAGAGAATTTAACAAAAAAGCACCTAAATTAAAGACAAGTGAGCTTAGTGTCCTCCCCAAACCCCACAACACAAGAAAAAAAACAACAATTCCAGACCAACCACCACACAATATAGAGAGTATAAGTCCGGACAGTCAAACTCCCAGACTGTGAATACACTTAGCAACAGAGGATAATAATGCCTACTACCAGAAAAAAAAAGGGAAGCTGAAAGCAAGGGACCGAAAAGAAAAAAAAACCCTAGTCAAGAGGAAGGTTATGAAAGTACTCGATAAAAGGCCCCCAGATCTTATGGAACTTTAAATCCGAATTGAGAACTGAATAATGAATTTTTTCGAGGTCCAAGCAGGCCATAATGTCGTTAAGCCATTGCGCATGAGTGGGCGGGGCAACATCGCTCCATCTAAGGAGGATCAAGCGTCTCGCCAGGAGAGAGGCAAAGGATAGTATTCTGCATTTGGTCGGACCCAGACATAAATCTGTCTCGCCCCAAAAACCGAACAGAACAATTCAGGGGTTAGGTTCTAGGTGCTGATTCAGAATACCCGATAGTGTAGTGAAGACATCTTTCCAGAATTTCTCCAAGCTAGGACAGAGCCAGTACATATGGATGAGAGAGGCCACGCCCCGCTTGCATTTATCACAGAGCGGACTAATGCCAGGGTAGAATCGAGATAGTTTAGATTTAGACATATGGGCTCTATGAACAATCTTAAACTGTAAGAGACAATGGCGAGCACAAAGAGAGGTTGAGTTAACCAATTTGAGAACTGAGTCCCAGCTCTCCTCGGATAAGGAGATATTTAAATCCTGCTCCCAGGCCATTTTAATTTTATCCACAGGGGCCCGTCGTAAGGCTGCTAGTTTAACTTGGATAATTGAAATTAAACCTTTACCTAGTGGATTAATGGAGAGAAATAGGTCCATAGCATTTTTCGCAGGCATTTCAGGAAAGTTAGAAATTAAAGGAGCAGTAAAGTGTCGGATTTGGAGATATCTGAAAAAGTGAGCGTTAGGCAGGTTGAACTTAACAGAGAGTTGTTGAAAAGAAGCGAAGCGGTTATCAATGAAGAGATCTTCAAAATGTCTAATGCCCTTCCTGTACCAAACATGGAATGCTGAATCGAACGTGGTAGGTAAAAAAAGGTGATTATGTGCGACAGGGCTAGAAATGGAAAGCCCCTGGAAACCATAGCATTTCCTGAACTGAGCCCATATACACAAAGTGTGTCTAACCAGAGGATTAGCTATTGATCTGGGCAGACTGCTAGGGAGTGCAGAGCCAAGAAGTGCAGATATAGATACTTCTTTAGTGGTGCTGCTGGGAGTGCTTGTGCTGTGTGTTTCTGCTGGGAGTGCTTGCGTTGTGTGTTTATGCTGGGAGCGCTTGCACCATGTGTGTCTGCTGGGAGTGCTTGTGTTGTGTGTTTCTGCTGGGAGTGCTTGCATTGTGTGTTTCTGCTGGGAGCGCTTGCACCATGTGTTTCTACAGGGAGTGCTTGCGTTGTGTGTTTCTGCCGGGAGTGCTTGCGTTGTGTGTTTCTGCTGGGAGTGCTTGTGTTGTGTGTTTCTGCTGGGAGTGCTTGCCCCATGTGTTTCTGCCGAGAGCTCTTGAACCGTGTGTTTCTACTGGGACTGCTTGCGTTGTGTGTTTCTGCTGGGAGTGCTTGTGTTGTGTGTTTCTGCTGGGAGTTCTTGCACCGTGTGTTTCTGCTGGGAGTGCTTGAACCGTGTGTTTCTACTGGGAGTGCTTGTGGCGTGTGTTTCTGCTGAGAGTGCTTGCGTTGTGTGTTTCTGTTGGGAGTGCTTGCGTTGTGTGTTTCTGCTGGGAGTGCTTGTGTTGTGTGTTTCTGCCGGGAGTGCTTGCACCGTGTGTTTCTGCTGGGAATGCTTGCGTTGTGTGTTCCTGCTGGGAGTGCTTGCACCGTGTGTTTCTGCTGGGAGTGCTTGCGTTGTGTGTTCCTGCTGGGAGTGCTTGCACCGTGTGTTTCTGCTGGGACTGCTTGTGTTGTGTGTTTCTGCCAGGAGCGCTTGCGTCGTGTATTTCTGCCGGGAGTGCTTGTGTTGTGTGTTTCTGCTGGGAGTGCTTGCGCCGTGTGTTTCTGCCGGGAGTGCTTGCGTTGTGTGTTTCTGCTGGGAGTGCTTGCAACGTGTGTTTCTGCCGGGAGTGCTTGCGTTGTGTGTTTCTGCCGGGAGTGCTTGCGTTGTGTGTTTCTGCTGGGAGTGCTTGCGCCGTGTGTTTCTGCCGGGAGTGCTTGCGTTGTGTGTTTCTGCTGGGAGTGCTTGCAACGTGTGTTTCTTTTTTTAAAAATTTTTTAAATTAGTTTTTCAAAACATTTTACAAAATTAAAAACCCCAAATCCCCATGAGGAGCATTAGTACAGAGCAAGGTTAAGCATACAATATCAATATGCTACAGAGGAAGAGAATTTAACAAAAAAGCACCTAAATTAAAGACAAGTGAGCTTAGTGTCCTCCCCAAACCCCACAACACAAGAAAAAAAACAACAATTCCAGACCAACCACCACACAATATAGAGAGTATAAGTCCGGACAGTCAAACTCCCAGACTGTGAATACACTTAGCAACAGAGGATAATAATGCCTACTACCAGAAAAAAAAAGGGAAGCTGAAAGCAAGGGACCGAAAAGAAAAAAAAACCCTAGTCAAGAGGAAGGTTATGAAAGTACTCGATAAAAGGCCCCCAGATCTTATGGAACTTTAAATCCGAATTGAGAACTGAATAATGAATTTTTTCGAGGTCCAAGCAGGCCATAATGTCGTTAAGCCATTGCGCATGAGTGGGCGGGGCAACATTGCTCCATCTAAGGAGGATCAAGCGTCTCGCCAGGAGAGAGGCAAAGGATAGTATTCGGCATTTGGTCGGACCCAGACATAAATCTGTCTCGCCCCAAAAACCGAACAGAACAATTCAGGGGTTAGGTTCTAGGTGCTGATTCAGAATACCCGATAGTGTAGTGAAGACATCTTTCCAGAATTTCTCCAAGCTAGGACAGAGCCAGTACATATGGATGAGAGAGGCCACGCCCCGCTTGCATTTATCACAGAGCGGACTAATGCCAGGGTAGAATCGAGATAGTTTAGATTTAGACATATGGGCTCTATGAACAATCTTAAACTGTAAGAGACAATGGCGAGCACAAAGAGAGGTTGAGTTAACCAATTTGAGAACTGAGTCCCAGCTCTCCTCGGATAAGGAGATATTTAAATCCTGCTCCCAGGCCATTTTAATTTTATCCACAGGGGCCCGTCGTAAGGCTGCTAGTTTAACTTGGATAATTGAAATTAAACCTTTACCTAGTGGATTAATGGAGAGAAATAGGTCCATAGCATTTTTCGCAGGCATTTCAGGAAAGTTAGAAATTAAAGGAGCAGTAAAGTGTCGGATTTGGAGATATCTGAAAAAGTGAGCGTTAGGCAGGTTGAACTTAACAGAGAGTTGTTGAAAAGAAGCGAAGCGGTTATCAATGAAGAGATCTTCAAAATGTCTAATGCCCTTCCTGTACCAAACATGGAATGCTGAATCGAACGTGGTAGGTAAAAAAAGGTGATTATGTGCGACAGGGCTAGAAATGGAAAGCCCCTGGAAACCATAGCATTTCCTGAACTGAGCCCATATACACAAAGTGTGTCTAACCAGAGGATTAGCTATTGATCTGGGCAGACTGCTAGGGAGTGCAGAGCCAAGAAGTGCAGATATAGATACTTCTTTAGTGGTGCTGCTGGGAGTGCTTGTGCTGTGTGTTTCTGCTGGGAGTGCTTGCGTTGTGTGTTTATGCTGGGAGCGCTTGCACCATGTGTGTCTGCTGGGAGTGCTTGCGTTGTGTGTTTCTGCCGGGAGTGCTTGCGTTGTGTGTTTCTGCTGGGAACGTTTGCACCGTGTGTTTCTGTCGGGAGTGCTTGCACAGTGTGTTTCTGCTGGGAGTGCTTGTGTTGTGTGTTTCTGCTGGGAGTGCTTGCCCCATGTGTTTCTGCCGAGAGCTCTTGAACCGTGTGTTTCTACTGGACTGCTTGTGTTGTGTGTTTCTGCTGGGAGTTCTTGCACTGTGTGTTTCTGCTGGGAGTGCTTGAACCGTGTGTTTCTACTGGGACTGCTTGCGTTCTGTGTTTCTGCTGGGAGCGTTTGCACCGTGTGTTTCTACTGGGAGTGCTTGTGGCGTGTGTTTCTGCTGAGAGAGCTTGCGTTGTGTGTTTCTGTTGGGAGTGATTGTGTTGTGTGTTTCTGCTGGGAGTGCTTGCGTTGTGTGTTCCTGCTGGGAGTGCTTGCACCGTGTGTTTCTGCTGGGACTGCTTGTGTTGTGTGTTTCTGCTGGGAGTGCTTGCGCCGTGTGTTTCTGCTGGGAGTGTTTGCACCGTGTGTTTCTGCTGGAAGTGCTTGCACCGTGTGTTTCTGATGGGAGTGCTTGCACCGTGTGTTTCTGATGGGAGTGCTTGTGTTCTGTGTTTCTGCTGGGAGTGCTTGCACCGTGTGCTTCTGCTGGGAGTGCTTGCGCCGTGTGTTTCTGCTGGGAGTGCTTGCACCGTGTGTTTCTGCTGGGACTGCTTGTGTTGTGTGTTTCTGCTGGGAGTGCTTGCGCCGTGTGTTTCTGCTGGGAGTGTTTGCACCGTGTGTTTCTGCTGGAAGTGCTTGCACCGTGTGTTTCTGATGGGAGTGCTTGTGTTCTGTGTTTCTGCTGGGAGTGCTTGCGCCGTGTGTTTCTGCTGGGAGTGCTTGCGCCGTGTGTTTCTGCTGGGAGTGCTTGCACCGTGTGTTTCTGCTGGGAGTGCTTGCGCCGTGTGTTTCTGCTGGGAGTGCTTGCGCCGTGTGTTTCTATTGGGAGTGCTTGTGTTGTTTGTTTCTACTGGGAGTGCTTGCGGCGTGTGTTTCTATTGGGGGTGCTTGTGTTGTGTGTTTCTGCTGGGAGTGCTTGCACCGTGTGCTTCTGCTGGGAGTGGTTGCGCCGTGTGTTTCTGCTGGGAGTGCTTGTGTTGTTTGTTTCTGCTGGGAGTGCTTGTGTTGTGTGATTCTACTGGGAGTGCTTGCGCCGTGTGTTTCTGCTGGGAGTGCTTGCAACGTGTGTTTCTACTGGGAGTGCTTGCGGCGTGTGTTTCTGCTGGGAGTGCTTGTGTTGTTTGTTTCTACTGGGAGTGCTTGCGGCGTGTGTTTCTGCTGGGAGTGCTTGCAACGTGTGTTTCTACTGGGAGTGCTTGTGCCGTGTGTTTCTGCTGGGAGTGCTTGTGTTGTTTGTTTCTACTGGGAGTGCTTGCGGCGTGTGTTTCTGCTGGGAGTGCTTGCGCCGTGTGTTTCAACTGGGAGTGCTTGCGGCGTGTGTTTCTGCTGGGAGTGCTTGTGTTGTTTGTTTCTGCTGGGAGTGCTTGTGTTGTGTGATTCTACTGGGAGTGCTTGCGCCGTGTGTTTCTGCTGGGAGTGCTTGCAACGTGTGTTTCTGCTGGGAGCGCTTGCGTTGTGTGTTTCTGCTGGGTGTGCTTGCGTTGTGTGTTTCTGCTGGGAGTGCTTGCGCCGTGTGTTTCTATTGGGAGTGCTTGCGCCGTGTGTTTCTGCTGGGAGTGCTTGCGCTGTGTGTTTCTGCTGGGAATGCTTGCGTTGTGTGTTTCTGCCGGGAGTGCTTGCGTTGTGTGTTTCTGCTGGGAGCGCTTGCGTTGTGTGTTTCTGTCGGGAGCGCTTGTGTTGTGTGTTTCTGCTGGGAGTGCTTGCGCTGTGTGTTTCTGCTGGGAGTGCTTGCGCCGTGTGTTTCTATTGGGAGTGCTTGCGCCGTGTGTTTCTATTGGGAGTGCTTGCGCTGTGTGTTTCTGCCGGGAGTGCTTGCGCTGTGTGTTTCTGCCGGGAGTGCTTGCGCCGTGTGTTCCTATTGGGAGTGCTTGCGCCGTGTGTTTCTATTGGGAGTGCTTGCGCTGTGTGTTTCTGCTGGGAGTGCTTGCGCTGTGTGTTTCTGATGGGAGTGCTTGCGCTGTGTGTTTCTGCTGGGAGTGCTTGCGCCGTGTGTTTCTATTGGGAGTGCTTGCGCCGTGTGTTTCTATTGGGAGTGCTTGCGCTGTGTGTTTCTGCTGGGAGTGCTTGCGCCGTGTGTTTCTATTGGGAGTGCTTGCGCCGTGTGTTTCTATTGGGAGTGCTTGCGCTGTGTGTTTCTGCTGGGAGTGCTTGCGCTGTGTGTTTCTGCTGGGAGTGCTTGCATTGTGTGTTTCTGCTGGGAGTGCTTGCGCCGTGTGTTTCTATTGGGAGTGCTTGCGCTGTGTGTTTCTGCTGGGAGTGCTTGCGCTGTGTGTTTCTGATGGGAGTGCTTGCGCTGTGTGTTTCTGCTGGGAGTGGTTGCGCTGTGTGTTTCTGCCGGGAGTGCTTGCGCCGTGTGTTTGTATTGGGAGTGCTTGCGCTGTGTGTTTCTGCTGGGAGTGCTTGCGCTGTGTGTTTCTGCCGGGAGTGCTTGCGCCGTGTGTTTCTGCCGGGAGTGCTTGCGTTGTGTGTTTCTGCCGGGAGTGCTTGCACCGTGTGTTTCTGCTGGGAGTGCTTGCGTTGTGTGTTTCTCCTGGGAGTGCTTGCACCGTGTGTTTCTATTGGGAGTGCTTCCGGCGTGTGTTTCTGCTGGGAGTGCTTGCGCCGTGTGTTTCTATTGGGAGTGCTTGCGCTGTGTGTTTCTGCTGGGAGTGCTTGCGCTGTGTGTTTCTGATGGGAGTGCTTGCGCTGTGTGTTTCTGCTGGGAGTGCTTGCGCCGTGTGTTTCTATTGGGAGTGCTTGCAACGTGTGTTTCTGCCGGGAGTGCTTGCACCGTGTGTTTCTGCTGGGAGCGCTTGCACCATGTGTTTCTGCTGGGAGTGCTTGCGTTCTGTGTTTCTGCCGGGAGTGCTTGCGTTGTGTGTTTCTAATGGGAGTGCTTGCGGCGTGTGTTTCTGCTGGGAGTGCTTGTGTTGTTTGTTTCTGCTGGGAGTTCTTGTGCTGTGTGATTCTACTGGGAGTGCTTGCGTTGTGTGTTTCTGCTGGGAGTGCTTGCATGGTGTTTTTCTGCTGGGAGTGGTTGCGCCGTGTGTTTCTGCTGGGAGTGCTTGCGCCGTGTGTTTCTGCTGGGAGTGCTTGCGCCGTGTGTTTCTATTGGGAGTGCTTGCGCCGTGTGTTTCTGCTGGGAGTGCTTGCGCCGTGTGCTTCTGTTGGGAGTGCTTGCACCGTGTGTTTTTGTCGGGAGTGCTTGCGTTGTGTGTTTCTGCTGGGAGTGCTTGCGTTGTGTGTTTCTGCCGGGAGTGCTTGCGTTGTGTGTTTCTGCTGGGAGTGCTTGCACCGTGTGTTTCTGTCGGGAGTGCTTGTGTTGTGTGTTTCTGCCGGGAGTGCTTGGGTTGTGTGTTTCTGCCGGGAGTGCTTGCAACGTGTGTTTCTGTTGGGAGCGCTTGCGTTGTGTGTTTCTGCTGGGAGTGCTTGCACCGTTTTTGTTTCTGCTGGGAGTGGTTGCGTCGTGTGTTTCTGCTGGGAGTGCTTGCGCTGTGTGTTTCTATTGGGAGTGCTTGCACCGTGTGTTTCTGCTGGGAGTGCTTGCGCCGTGTGTTTCTGCTGGGAGTGCTTGAACCGTGTGTTTCTACTGGGACTGCTTGCGTTCTGTGTTTCTGCCGGGAGCGTTTGCACCGTGTGTTTCTGCTGGGAGCGTTTGCACCGTGTGTTTCTGCTGGGAGCGTTTGCACCGTGTGTTTCTACTGGGAGTGCTTGTGGCGTGTGTTTCTGCTGAGAGTGCTTGCGTTGTGTGTTTCTGTTGGGAGTGCTTGTGTTGTGTGTTTCTGCTGGGAGTGCTTGCGTTGTGTGTTCCTGCTGGGAGTGCTTGCACCGTGTGTTTCTGCTGGGAGTGCTTGCGTTGTGTGTTCCTGCTGGGAGTGCTTGCACCGTGTGTTTCTGCTGGGACTGCTTGTGTTGTGTGTTTCTGCTGGGAGTGTTTGCACCGTGTGTTTCTGCTGGAAGTGCTTGCACCGTGTGTTTCTGATGGGAGTGCTTGTGTTCTGTGTTTCTCCTGGGAGTGCTTGCACCGTGTGCTTCTGCTGGGAGTGCTTGCGCCGTGTGTTTCTGCTGGGAGTGCTTGCACCGTGTGTTTCTGCTGGGACTGCTTGTGTTGTGTGTTTCTGCTGGGAGTGCTTGCGCCGTGTGTTTCTGCTGGGAGTGTTTGCACCGTGTGTTTCTGATGGGAGTGCTTGTGTTCTGTGTTTCTGCTGGGAGTGCTTGCGCCGTGTGTTTCTGCTGGGAGTGCTTGAGCCGTGTGTTTCTGCTGGGAGTGCTTGCGCCGTGTGTTTCTGCTGGGAGTGCTTGCGCCGTGTGTTTCTATTGGGAGTGCTTGTGTTGTTTGTTTCTACTGGGAGTGCTTGCGGCGTGTGTTTCTATTGGGAGTGCTTGTGTTGTGTGTTTCTGCTGGGAGTGCTTGCACCGTGTGCTTCTGCTGGGAGTGGTTGCGCCGTGTGTTTCTGCTGGGAGTGCTTGTGTTGTTTGTTTCTGCTGGGAGTGCTTGTGTTGTGTGATTCTACTGGGAGTGCTTGCGGCGTGTGTTTCTGCTGGGAGTGCTTGTGTTGTTTGTTTCTACTGGGAGTGCTTGCGGCGTGTGTTTCTGCTGGGAGTGCTTGCAACGTGTGTTTCTACTGGGAGTGCTTGTGCCGTGTGTTTCTGCTGGGAGTGCTTGTGTTGTTTGTTTCTACTGGGAGTGCTTGCGGCGTGTGTTTCTGCTGGGAGTGCTTGCGCCGTGTGTTTGTACTGGGAGTGCTTGCGGCGTGTGTTTCTGCTGGGAGTGCTTGTGTTGTTTGTTTCTGCTGGGAGTGCTTGTGTTGTGTGATTCTACTGGGAGTGCTTGCGCCGTGTGTTTCTGCTGGGAGTGCTTGCAACGTGTGTTTCTGCTGGGAGCGCTTGCGTTGTGTGTTTCTGCTGGGTGTGCTTGCGTTGTGTGTTTCTGCTGGGAGTGCTTGCGCCGTGTGTTTCTATTGGGAGTGCTTGCGCCGTGTGTTTCTGCTGGGAGTGCTTGAGCCGTGTGTTTCTGCTGGGAATGCTTGCGTTGTGTGTTTCTGCCTGGAGTGCTTGCGTTGTGTGTTTCTGCTGGGAGCGCTTGCGTTGTGTGTTTCTGTCGGGAGCGCTTGTGTTGTGTGTTTCTGCTGGGAGTGCTTGCGCTGTGTGTTTCTGCTGGGAGTGCTTGCGCCGTGTGTTTCTATTGGGAGTGCTTGCGCCGTGTGTTTCTATTGGGAGTGCTTGCGCTGTGTGTTTCTGCTGGGAGTGCTTGCGCTGTGTGTTTCTGCCGGGAGTGCTTGCGCCGTGTGTTTCTATTGGGAGTGCTTGCGCCGTGTGTTTCTATTGGGAGTGCTTGCGCTGTGTGTTTCTGCTGGGAGTGCTTGCGCTGTGTGTTTCTGATGGGAGTGCTTGCGCTGTGTGTTTCTGCTGGGAGTGCTTGCGCCGTGTGTTTCTATTGGGAGTGCTTGCGCCGTGTGTTTCTGTTGGGAGTGCTTGCGCTGTGTGTTTCTGCTGGGAGTGCTTGCGCCGTGTGTTTCTATTGGGAGTGCTTGCGCTGTGTGTTTCTGCTGGGAGTGCTTGCGCTGTGTGTTTCTGCTGGGAGTGCTTGCGCTGTGTGTTTCTGCTGGGAGTGCTTGCGCCGTGTGTTTCTATTGGGAGTGCTTGCGCTGTGTGTTTCTGCTGGGAGTGCTTGCGCTGTGTGTTTCTGCTGGGAGTGCTTGCATTGTGTGTTTCTGCTGGGAGTGCTTGCGCCGTGTGTTTCTATTGGGAGTGCTTGCGCTGTGTGTTTCTGCTGGGAGTGCTTGCGCTGTGTGTTTCTATTGGGAGTGCTTGCGCCGTGTGTTTCTATTGGGAGTGCTTGCGCTGTGTGTTTCTGCTGGGAGTGCTTGCGCTGTGTGTTTCTGCCGGGAGTGCTTGCGCCGTGTGTTTCTATTGGGAGTGCTTGCGCCGTGTGTTTCTATTGGGAGTGCTTGCGCTGTGTGTTTCTGCTGGGAGTGCTTGCGCTGTGTGTTTCTGATGGGAGTGCTTGCGCTGTGTGTTTCTGCTGGGAGTGCTTGCGCCGTGTGTTTCTATTGGGAGTGCTTGCGCCGTGTGTTTCTGTTGGGAGTGCTTGCGCTGTGTGTTTCTGCTGGGAGTGCTTGCGCCGTGTGTTTCTATTGGGAGTGCTTGCGCTGTGTGTTTCTGCTGGGAGTGCTTGCGCTGTGTGTTTCTGCTGGGAGTGCTTGCATTGTGTGTTTCTGCTGGGAGTGCTTGCGCCGTGTGTTTCTATTGGGAGTGCTTGCGCTGTGTGTTTCTGCTGGGAGTGCTTGCGCTGTGTGTTTCTGATGGGAGTGCTTGCGCTGTGTGTTTCTGCTGGGAGTGCTTGCGCCGTGTGTTTCTATTGGGAGTGCTTGCGCTGTGTGTTTCTGCTGGGAGTGCTTGCACCGTGTGTTTCTATTGGGAGTGCTTGCGCCGTGTGTTTCTGCTGGGAGTGCTTGCATTGTGTGTTTCTATTGGGAGTGCTTGCGCTGTGTGTTTCTGCTGGGAGTGCTTGCGCTGTGTGTTTCTGCTGGGAGTGCTTGCATTGTGTGTTTCTGCTGGGAGTGCTTGCGCCGTGTGTTTCTATTGGGAGTGCTTGCGCTGTGTGTTTCTGCTGGGAGTGCTTGCGCTGTGTGTTTCTGATGGGAGTGCTTGCGCTGTGTGTTTCTGCTGGGAGTGCTTGCGCCGTGTGTTTCTATTGGGAGTGCTTGCGCTGTGTGTTTCTGCTGGGAGTGCTTGCACCGTGTGTTTCTATTGGGAGTGCTTGCGCCGTGTGTTTCTGCTGGGAGTGCTTGCGCCGTGTGTTTCTATTGGGAGTGCTTGCGCTGTGTGTTTCTGCTGGGAGTGCTTGCGCTGTGTGTTTCTGATGGGAGTGCTTGCGCTGTGTGTTTCTGCTGGGAGTGCTTGCGCCGTGTGTTTCTATTGGGAGTGCTTGCGCTGTGTGTTTCTGCCGGGAGTGCTTGCGCCGTGTGTTTCTGCTGGGAGTGCTTGCGCCGTGTGTTTCTATTGGGAGTGCTTGCGCCGTGTGTTTCTGCTGGGAGTGCTTGCGCCGTGTGTTTCTGCTGGGAATGCTTGCGTTGTGTGTTTCTGCCGGGAGTGCTTGCGTTGTGTGTTTCTGCTGGGAGCGCTTGCGTTGTGTGTTTCTGTCGGGAGCGCTTGTGTTGTGTGTTTCTGCTGGGAGTGCTTGCGCTGTGTGTTTCTGCTGGGAGTGCTTGCGCCGTGTGTTTCTATTGGGAGTGCTTGCGCCGTGTGTTTCTATTGGGAGTGCTTGCGCTGTGTGTTTCTGCTGGGAGTGCTTGCGCTGTGTGTTTCTGCCGGGAGTGCTTGCGCCGTGTGTTTCTATTGGGAGTGCTTGCGCCGTGTGTTTCTATTGGGAGTGCTTGCGCTGTGTGTTTCTGCTGGGAGTGCTTGCGCTGTGTGTTTCTGATGGGAGTGCTTGCGCTGTGTGTTTCTGCTGGGAGTGCTTGCGCCGTGTGTTTCTATTGGGAGTGCTTGCGCCGTGTGTTTCTATTGGGAGTGCTTGTGCTGTGTGTTTCTGCTGGGAGTGCTTGCGCCGTGTGTTTCTATTGGGAGTGCTTGCGCCGTGTGTTTCTATTGGGAGTGCTTGCGCTGTGTGTTTCTGCTGGGAGTGCTTGCGCTGTGTGTTTCTGCTGGGAGTGCTTGCATTGTGTGTTTCTGCTGGGAGTGCTTGCGCCGTGTGTTTCTATTGGGAGTGCTTGCGCTGTGTGTTTCTGCTGGGAGTGCTTGCGCTGTGTGTTTCTGCTGGGAGTGCTTGCGCTGTGTGTTTCTGCTGGGAGTGCTTGCGCCGTGTGTTTCTGCTGGGAGTGCTTGCATTGTGTGTTTCTATTGGGAGTGCTTGCGCTGTGTGTTTCTGCTGGGAGTGCTTGCGCTGTGTGTTTCTGCTGGGAGTGCTTGCATTGTGTGTTTCTGCTGGGAGTGCTTGCGCCGTGTGTTTCTATTGGGAGTGCTTGCGCTGTGTGTTTCTGCTGGGAGTGCTTGCGCTGTGTGTTTCTGATGGGAGTGCTTGCGCTGTGTGTTTCTGCTGGGAGTGCTTGCGCCGTGTGTTTCTATTGGGAGTGCTTGCGCTGTGTGTTTCTGCTGGGAGTGCTTGCACCGTGTGTTTCTATTGGGAGTGCTTGCGCCGTGTGTTTCTGCTGGGAGTGCTTGCGCCGTGTGTTTCTGCTGGGAGTGCTTGCGCCGTGTGTTTCTATTGGGAGTGCTTGCGCCGTGTGTTTCTGCTGGGAGTGCTTGCGCCGTGTGTTTCTATTGGGAGTGCTTGCGCTGTGTGTTTCTGCTGGGAGTGCTTGCACCGTGTGTTTCTATTGGGAGTGCTTGCGCCGTGTGTTTCTGCTGGGAGTGCTTGCGCCGTGTGTTTCTGCTGGGAGTGCTTGTGTTGTGTGATTCTACTGGGAGTGCTTGCGCCGTGTGTTTCTGCTGGGAGTGCTTGCGCCGTGTGTTTCTGCTGGGAGTGCTTGCAACGTGTGTTTCTATTGGGAGTGCTTGCGCCGTGTGTTTCTGCTGGGAGTGCTTGCGCCGTGTGTTTCTGCTGGGAGTGCTTGCGCCGTGTGTTTCTATTGGGAGTGCTTGTGTTGTTTGTTTCTACTGGGAGTGCTTGCGGCGTGTGTTTCTATTGGGAGTGCTTGTGTTGTGTGTTTCTGCTGGGAGTGCTTGCACCGTGTGCTTCTGCTGGGAGTGGTTGCGCCGTGTGTTTCTGCTGGGAGTGCTTGTGTTGTTTGTTTCTGCTGGGAGTGTTTGTGTTGTGTGATTCTACTGGGAGTGCTTGCGGCGTGTGTTTCTGCTGGGAGTGCTTGTGTTGTTTGTTTCTACTGGGAGTGCTTGCGGCGTGTGTTTCTGCTGGGAGTGCTTGCAACGTGTGTTTCTACTGGGAGTGCTTGTGCCGTGTGTTTCTGCTGGGAGTGCTTGTGTTGTTTGTTTCTACTGGGAGTGCTTGCGGCGTGTGTTTCTGCTGGGAGTGCTTGCGCCGTGTGTTTCTACTGGGAGTGCTTGCGGCGTGTGTTTCTGCTGGGAGTGCTTGTGTTGTTTGTTTCTGCTGGGAGTGCTTGTGTTGTGTGATTCTACTGGGAGTGCTTGCGCCGTGTGTTTCTGCTGGGAGTGCTTGCAACGTGTGTTTCTGCTGGGAGCGCTTGCGTTGTGTGTTTCTGCTGGGTGTGCTTGCGTTGTGAGTTTCTGCTGGGAGTGCTTGCGCCGTGTGTTTCTATTGGGAGTGCTTGCGCCGTGTGTTTCTGCTGGGAGTGCTTGCGCCGTGTGTTTCTGCTGGGAATGCTTGCGTTGTGTGTTTCTGCCTGGAGTGCTTGCGTTGTGTGTTTCTGCTGGGAGCGCTTGCGTTGTGTGTTTCTGTCGGGAGCGCTTGTGTTGTGTGTTTCTGCTGGGAGTGCTTGCGCTGTGTGTTTCTGCTGGGAGTGCTTGCGCCGTGTGTTTCTATTGGGAGTGCTTGCGCTGTGTGTTTCTGCTGGGAGTGCTTGCGCTGTGTGTTTCTGCCGGGAGTGCTTGCGCCGTGTGTTTCTATTGGGAGTGCTTGCGCCGTGTGTTTCTATTGGGAGTGCTTGCGCTGTGTGTTTCTGCTGGGAGTGCTTGCGCTGTGTGTTTCTGATGGGAGTGCTTGCGCTGTGTGTTTCTGCTGGGAGTGCTTGCGCCATGTGTTTCTACTGGGAGTGCTTGCGCCGTGTGTTTCTGTTGGGAGTGCTTGCGCTGTGTGTTTCTGCTGGGAGTGCTTGCGCCGTGTGTTTCTATTGGGAGTGCTTGCGCCGTGTGTTTCTATTGGGAGTGCTTGCGCTGTGTGTTTCTGCTGGGAGTGCTTGCGCTGTGTGTTTCTGCTGGGAGTGCTTGCATTGTGTGTTTCTGCTGGGAGTGCTTGCGCCGTGTGTTTCTATTGGGAGTGCTTGCGCTGTGTGTTTCTGCTGGGAGTGCTTGCGCTGTGTGTTTCTGATGGGAGTGCTTGCGCTGTGTGTTTCTGCTGGGAGTGCTTGCGCCGTGTGTTTCTATTGGGAGTGCTTGCGCTGTGTGTTTCTGCTGGGAGTGCTTGCACCGTGTGATTCTACTGGGAGTGCTTGCGCCGTGTGTTTCTGTTGGGAGTGCTTGCGCTGTGTGTTTCTGCTGGGAGTGCTTGCGCTGTGTGTTTCTGCTGGGAGTGCTTGCATTGTGTGTTTCTGCTGGGAGTGCTTGCGCTGTGTGTTTCTGCCGGGAGTGTTTGCGCCGTGTGTTTCTATTGGGAGTGCTTGCGCTGTGTGTTTCTGCTGGGAGTGCTTGCGCTGTGTGTTTCTGATGGGAGTGCTTGCGCTGTGTGTTTCTGCTGGGAGTGCTTGCGCCGTGTGTTTCTATTGGGAGTGCTTGCGCTGTGTGTTTCTGCTGGGAGTGCTTGCACCGTGTGTTTCTATTGGGAGTGCTTGCGCCGTGTGTTTCTGCTGGGAGTGCTTGCGCCGTGTGTTTCTATTGGGAGTGCTTGCGCTGTGTGTTTCTGCTGGGAGTGCTTGCGCTGTGTGTTTCTGATGGGAGTGCTTGCGCTGTGTGTTTCTGCTGGGAGTGCTTGCGCCGTGTGTTTCTGCCGGGAGTGCTTGCGCCGTGTGTTTCTGCTGGGAGTGCTTGCGCTGTGTGTTTCTGCTGGGAGTGCTTGCGCTGTGTGTTTCTGATGGGAGTGCTTGCGCCGTGTGTTTCTGCCGGGAGTGCTTGCGCCGTGTGTTTCTGCTGGGAGTGCTTGCGCCGTGTGTTTCTGCTGGGAGTGTTTGCACCGTGTGCTTCTGCTGGGAGTGGTTGCGCCGTGTGTTTCTGCTGGGAGTGCTTGTGTTGTTTGTTTCTGCTGGGAGTGCTTGTGTTGTGTGATTCTACTGGGAGTGCTTGCGGCGTGTGTTTCTGCTGGGAGTGCTTGTGTTGTTTGTTTCTACTGGGAGTGCTTGCGGCGTGTGTTTCTGCTGGGAGTGCTTGCAACGTGTGTTTCTACTGGGAGTGCTTGTGCCGTGTGTTTCTGCTGGGAGTGCTTGTGTTGTTTGTTTCTACTGGGAGTGCTTGCGGCGTGTGTTTCTGCTGGGAGTGCTTGCGCCGTGTGTTTGTACTGGGAGTGCTTGCGGCGTGTGTTTCTGCTGGGAGTGCTTGTGTTGTTTGTTTCTGCTGGGAGTGCTTGTGTTGTGTGATTCTACTGGGAGTGCTTGCGCCGTGTGTTTCTGCTGGGAGTGCTTGCAACGTGTGTTTCTGCTGGGAGCGCTTGCGTTGTGTGTTTCTGCTGGGTGTGCTTGCGTTGTGTGTTTCTGCTGGGAGTGCTTGCGCCGTGTGTTTCTATTGGGAGTGCTTGCGCCGTGTGTTTCTGCTGGGAGTGCTTGAGCCGTGTGTTTCTGCTGGGAATGCTTGCGTTGTGTGTTTCTGCCTGGAGTGCTTGCGTTGTGTGTTTCTGCTGGGAGCGCTTGCGTTGTGTGTTTCTGTCGGGAGCGCTTGTGTTGTGTGTTTCTGCTGGGAGTGCTTGCGCTGTGTGTTTCTGCTGGGAGTGCTTGCGCCGTGTGTTTCTATTGGGAGTGCTTGCGCCGTGTGTTTCTATTGGGAGTGCTTGCGCTGTGTGTTTCTGCTGGGAGTGCTTGCGCTGTGTGTTTCTGCCGGGAGTGCTTGCGCCGTGTGTTTCTATTGGGAGTGCTTGCGCCGTGTGTTTCTATTGGGAGTGCTTGCGCTGTGTGTTTCTGCTGGGAGTGCTTGCGCTGTGTGTTTCTGATGGGAGTGCTTGCGCTGTGTGTTTCTGCTGGGAGTGCTTGCGCCGTGTGTTTCTATTGGGAGTGCTTGCGCCGTGTGTTTCTGTTGGGAGTGCTTGCGCTGTGTGTTTCTGCTGGGAGTGCTTGCGCCGTGTGTTTCTATTGGGAGTGCTTGCGCCGTGTGTTTCTATTGGGAGTGCTTGCGCTGTGTGTTTCTGCTGGGAGTGCTTGCGCTGTGTGTTTCTGCTGGGAGTGCTTGCATTGTGTGTTTCTGCTGGGAGTGCTTGCGCCGTGTGTTTCTATTGGGAGTGCTTGCGCTGTGTGTTTCTGCTGGGAGTGCTTGCGCTGTGTGTTTCTGATGGGAGTGCTTGCGCTGTGTGTTTCTGCTGGGAGTGCTTGCGCCGTGTGTTTCTATTGGGAGTGCTTGCGCTGTGTGTTTCTGCTGGGAGTGCTTGCACCGTGTGTTTCTATTGGGAGTGCTTGCGCCGTGTGTTTCTGCTGGGAGTGCTTGCATTGTGTGTTTCTATTGGGAGTGCTTGCGCTGTGTGTTTCTGCTGGGAGTGCTTGCGCTGTGTGTTTCTGCTGGGAGTGCTTGCATTGTGTGTTTCTGCTGGGAGTGCTTGCGCCGTGTGTTTCTATTGGGAGTGCTTGCGCTGTGTGTTTCTGCTGGGAGTGCTTGCGCTGTGTGTTTCTGATGGGAGTGCTTGCGCTGTGTGTTTCTGCTGGGAGTGCTTGCGCCGTGTGTTTCTATTGGGAGTGCTTGCGCTGTGTGTTTCTGCTGGGAGTGCTTGCACCGTGTGTTTCTATTGGGAGTGCTTGCGCTGTGTGATTCTGCTGGGAGTGCTTGCGCTGTGTGTTTCTGATGGGAGTGCTTGCGCTGTGTGTTTCTGCTGGGAGTGCTTGCGCCGTGTGTTTCTATTGGGAGTGCTTGCGCTGTGTGTTTCTGCCTGGAGTGCTTGCGCCGTGTGTTTCTGCTGGGAGTGCTTGCGCCGTGTGTTTCTATTGGGAGTGCTTGCGCCGTGTGTTTCTGCTGGGAGTGCTTGCGCCGTGTGTTTCTGCTGGGAATGCTTGCGTTGTGTGTTTCTGCCGGGAGTGCTTGCGTTGTGTGTTTCTGCTGGGAGCGCTTGCGTTGTGTGTTTCTGTCGGGAGCGCTTGTGTTGTGTGTTTCTGCTGGGAGTGCTTGTGCTGTGTGTTTCTGCTGGGAGTGCTTGCGCCGTGTGTTTCTATTGGGAGTGCTTGCGCCGTGTGTTTCTATTGGGAGTGCTTGCGCTGTGTGTTTCTGCTGGGAGTGCTTGCGCTGTGTGTTTCTGCCGGGAGTGCTTGCGCCGTGTGTTTCTATTGGGAGTGCTTGCGCCGTGTGTTTCTATTGGGAGTGCTTGCGCTGTGTGTTTCTGCTGGGAGTGCTTGCGCTGTGTGTTTCTGATGGGAGTGCTTGCGTTGTGTGTTTCTGCTGGGAGTGCTTGCGCCGTGTCTTTCTATTGGGAGTGCTTGCGCCGTGTGTTTCTATTGGGAGTGCTTGTGCTGTGTGTTTCTGCTGGGAGTGCTTGCGCCGTGTGTTTCTATTGGGAGTGCTTGCGCCGTGTGTTTCTATTGGGAGTGCTTGCGCTGTGTGTTTCTGCTGGGAGTGCTTGCGCTGTGTGTTTCTGCTGGGAGTGCTTGCATTGTGTGTTTCTGCTGGGAGTGCTTGCGCCGTGTGTTTCTATTGGGAGTGCTTGCGCTGTGTGTTTCTGCTGGGAGTGCTTGTGCTGTGTGTTTCTGATGGGAGTGCTTGCGCTGTGTGTTTCTGCTGGGAGTGCTTGCGCCGTGTGTTTCTGCTGGGAGTGCTTGCATTGTGTGTTTTTATTGGGAGTGCTTGCGCTGTGTGTTTCTGCTGGGAGTGCTTGCGCTGTGTGTTTCTGCTGGGAGTGCTTGCACTGTGTGTTTCTGCTGGGAGTGCTTGCGCCGTGTGTTTCTATTGGGAGTGCTTGCGCTGTGTGTTTCTGCTGGGAGTGCTTGCGCTGTGTGTTTCTGATGGGAGTGCTTGCGCTGTGTGTTTCTGCTGGGAGTGCTTGCGCCGTGTGTTTCTATTGGGAGTGCTTGCGCTGTGTGTTTCTGCTGGGAGTGCTTGCACCGTGTGTTTCTATTGGGAGTGCTTGCGCCGTGTGTTTCTGCTGGGAGTGCTTGCGCCGTGTGTTTCTGCTGGGAGTGCTTGCGCCGTGTGTTTCTATTGGGAGTGCTTGCGCCGTGTGTTTCTGCTGGGAGTGCTTGCGCCGTGTGTTTCTATTGGGAGTGCTTGCGCTGTGTGTTTCTGCTGGGAGTGCTTGCACCGTGTGTTTCTATTGGGAGTGCTTGCGCCGTGTGTTTCTGCTGGGAGTGCTTGCGCCGTGTGTTTCTGCTGGGAGTGCTTGTGTTGTGTGATTCTACTGGGAGTGCTTGCGCCGTGTGTTTCTGCTGGGAGTGCTTGCAACGTGTGTTTCTATTGGGAGTGCTTGCGCCGTGTGTTTCTGCTGGGAGTGCTTGCGCCGTGTGTTTCTGCTGGGAGTGCTTGCGCCGTGTGTTTCTATTGGGAGTGCTTGTGTTGTTTGTTTCTACTGGGAGTGCTTGCGGCGTGTGTTTCTATTGGGAGTGCTTGTGTTGTGTGTTTCTGCTGGGAGTGCTTGCACCGTGTGCTTCTGCTGGGAGTGGTTGCGCCGTGTGTTTCTGCTGGGAGTGCTTGCGTTGTTTGTTTCTGCTGGGAGTGTTTGTGTTGTGTGATTCTACTGGGAGTGCTTGCGGCGTGTGTTTCTGCTGGGAGTGCTTGTGTTGTTTGTTTCTACTGGGAGTGCTTGCGGCGTGTGTTTCTGCTGGGAGTGCTTGCAACGTGTGTTTCTACTGGGAGTGCTTGTGCCGTGTGTTTCTGCTGGGAGTGCTTGTGTTGTTTGTTTCTACTGGGAGTGCTTGCGGCGTGTGTTTCTGCTGGGAGTGCTTGCGCCGTGTGTTTCTACTGGGAGTGCTTGCGGCGTGTGTTTCTGCTGGGAGTGCTTGTGTTGTTTGTTTCTGCTGGGAGTGCTTGTGTTGTGTGATTCTACTGGGAGTGCTTGCGCCGTGTGTTTCTGCTGGGAGTGCTTGCAACGTGTGTTTCTGCTGGGAGCGCTTGCGTTGTGTGTTTCTGCTGGGTGTGCTTGCGTTGTGTGTTTCTGCTGGGAGTGCTTGCGCCGTGTGTTTCTATTGGGAGTGCTTGCGCCGTGTGTTTCTGCTGGGAGTGCTTGCGCCGTGTGTTTCTGCTGGGAATGCTTGCGTTGTGTGTTTCTGCCTGGAGTGCTTGCGTTGTGTGTTTCTGCTGGGAGCGCTTGCGTTGTGTGTTTCTGTCGGGAGCGTTTGTGTTGTGTGTTTCTGCTGGGAGTGCTTGCGCTGTGTGTTTCTGCTGGGAGTGCTTGCGCCGTGTGTTTCTATTGGGAGTGCTTGCGCTGTGTGTTTCTGCTGGGAGTGCTTGCGCTGTGTGTTTCTGCCGGGAGTGCTTGCGCCGTGTGTTTCTATTGGGAGTGCTTGCGCCGTGTGTTTCTATTGGGAGTGCTTGCGCTGTGTGTTTCTGCTGGGAGTGCTTGCGCTGTGTGTTTCTGATGGGAGTGCTTGCGCTGTGTGTTTCTGCTGGGAGTGCTTGCGCCGTGTGTTTCTATTGGGAGTGCTTGCGCCGTGTGTTTCTGTTGGGAGTGCTTGCGCTGTGTGTTTCTGCTGGGAGTGCTTGCGCCGTGTGTTTCTATTGGGAGTGCTTGCGCCGTGTGTTTCTATTGGGAGTGCTTGCGCTGTGTGTTTCTGCTGGGAGTGCTTGCGCTGTGTGTTTCTGCTGGGAGTGCTTGCATTGTGTGTTTCTGCTGGGAGTGCTTGCGCCGTGTGTTTCTATTGGGAGTGCTTGCGCTGTGTGTTTCTGCTGGGAGTGCTTGCGCTGTGTGTTTCTGATGGGAGTGCTTGCGCTGTGTGTTTCTGCTGGGAGTGCTTGCGCCGTGTGTTTCTATTGGGAGTGCTTGCGCTGTGTGTTTCTGCTGGGAGTGCTTGCACCGTGTGTTTCTATTGGGAGTGCTTGCGCCGTGTGTTTCTGCTGGGAGTGCTTGCATTGTGTGTTTCTATTGGGAGTGCTTGCGCTGTGTGTTTCTGCTGGGAGTGCTTGCGCTGTGTGTTTCTGCTGGGAGTGCTTGCATTGTGTGTTTCTGCTGGGAGTGCTTGCGCTGTGTGTTTCTGCTGGGAGTGCTTGCATTGTGTGTTTCTGCTGGGAGTGCTTGCGCTGTGTGTTTCTGCCGGGAGTGTTTGCGCCGTGTGTTTCTATTGGGAGTGCTTGCGCTGTGTGTTTCTGCTGGGAGTGCTTGCGCTGTGTGTTTCTGATGGGAGTGCTTGCGCTGTGTGTTTCTGCTGGGAGTGCTTGCGCCGTGTGTTTCTATTGGGAGTGCTTGCGCTGTGTGTTTCTGCTGGGAGTGCTTGCACCGTGTGTTTCTATTGGGAGTGCTTGCGCCGTGTGTTTCTGCTGGGAGTGCTTGCGCCGTGTGTTTCTATTGGGAGTGCTTGCGCTGTGTGTTTCTGCTGGGAGTGCTTGCGCTGTGTGTTTCTGATGGGAGTGCTTGCGCTGTGTGTTTCTGCTGGGAGTGCTTGCGCCGTGTGTTTCTGCCGGGAGTGCTTGCGCCGTGTGTTTCTGCTGGGAGTGCTTGCGTTGTGTGTTTCTGCTGGGAGTGCTTGCACCGTGTGTTTCTATTGGGAGTGCTTGCGCCGTGTGTTTCTGCTGGGAGTGCTTGCATTGTGTGTTTCTGTTGGGAGTGCTTGCAACGTGTGTTTCTGCCGGGAGTGCTTGCACCGTGTGTTTCTGCTGGGAGCGCTTGCACCATGTGTTTCTGCTGGGAGTGCTTGCGTTCTGTGTTTCTGCTGGGAGTGCTTGCGCCGTGTGTTTCTATTGGGAGTGCTTGCGGCGTGTGTTTCTGCTGGGAGTGCTTGTGTTGTTTGTTTCTGCTGGGAGTGCTTGCGCCGTGTGTTTCTGCTGGGAGTGCTTGCGCCGTGTGTTTCTACTGGGAGTGCTTGCGCCGTGTGTTTCTGCTGGGAGTGCTTGCGTTGTGTGTTTCTGCTGGGAGTGGTTGCATGGTGTTTTTCTGCTGGGAGTGGTTGCGCCGTGTGTTTCTGCTGGGAGTGGTTGCGCCGTGTGTTTCTGCTGGGAGTGCTTGCGCCGTGTGTTTCTGCTGGGAGTGCTTGCGCCGTGTGCTTCTGTTGGGAGTGCTTGCACCGTGTGTTTTTGCCGGGAGTGCTTGCACTTTGTGTTTCTGCTGGGAGTGCTTGCGTTGTGTGTTTCTGCTGGGAGTGCTTGCGTTGTGTGTTTCTGCCGGGAGTGCTTGCACCGTGTGTTCCTATTGGGAGTGCTTGCGCCGTGTGTTTCTATTGGGAGTGCTTGCGCTGTGTGTTTCTACTGGGAGTGTTTGCGCCGTGTGTTTCTGTTGGGAGTGCTTGCGCCGTGTGTTTCTGCTGGGAGTGCTTGCGCCGTGTGTTTCTGCTGGGAGGGCTTGCACCGTGTGTTTTTGCCGGGTGGGCTTGCACTATGTGTTTATGCTGGGAGTGCTTGCGCCGTGTGCTTCTGTTGGGAGTGCTTGCACCGTGTGTTTTTGCCGGGAGGGCTTGCACTATGTGTTTATGCTGTGAGCGCTTGCGTTGTGTGTTTCTGCTGGGAGTGCTTGCGTTGTGTGTTTCTGCCGGGAGTGCTTGCGTTGTGTGTTTCTGCTGGGAGTGCTTGCACCGTGTGTTTCTGTCGGGAGTGCTTGCGCCGTGTGTTTCTATTGGGAGTGCTTGCACCGTGTGTTTCTATTGGGAGTGCTTGCGGCGTGTGTTTCTGCTGGGAGTGCTTGTGTTGTTTGTTTCTGCTGTGAGTGCTTGTGTTGTGTGATTCTACTGGGAGTGCTTGCGTTGTGTGTTTCTGCTGGGAGTGCTTGCATGGTGTTTTTCTGCTGGGAGTGGTTGCGCCGTGTGTTTCTGCTGGGAGTGCTTGCGCCGTGTGTTTCTGCTGGGAGTGCTTGCGCCGTGTGTTTCTACTGGGAGTGCTTGCACCGTGTGTTTCTGCTGGGAGTGCTTGCGCCGTGTGTTTCTGCTGGGAGTGCTTGCGCCGTGTGTTTCTGCTGGGAGTGGTTGCGCCGTGTGTTTCTGCTGGGTGTGCTTGCGCCGTGTGTTTCTACTGGGAGTGCATGCGCCGTGTGTTTCTGCTGGGAGTGCTTGCGTTGTGTGTTTCTGCTGGGAGTGGTTGCATGGTGTTTTTCTGCTGGGAGTGGTTGCGCCGTGTGTTTCTGCTGGGAGTGCTTGCGCCGTGTGTTTCTGCTGGGAGTGCTTGCGCCGTGTGTTTCTATTGGGAGTGCTTGCGCCGTGTGTTTCTGTTGGGAGTGCTTGTGTTGGGTGTTTCTGCCGGGAGTGCTTGCGTTGTGTGTTTCTGCTGGGAGTGCTTGCGCCGTGTGCTTCTGTTGGGAGTGCTTGCACCGTGTGTTTTTGCCGGGAGTGCTTGCACTATGTGTTTCTGCTGGGAGCGCTTGCGTTGTGTGTTTCTGCTGGGAGTGCTTGCGTTGTGTGTTTCTGCTGGGAGTGCTTGCACCGTGTGTTTCTATTGGGAGTGCTTGCGCCGTGTGTTTCTGCTGGGAGTGCTTGCACCGTGTGTTTTTGCCGGGAGGGCTTGCACTATGTGTTTATGCTGGGAGTGCTTGCGCCGTGTGCTTCTGTTGGGAGTGCTTGCACCGTGTGTTTTTGCCGGGAGGGCTTGCACTATGTGTTTATGCTGGGAGCGCTTGCGTTGTGTGTTTCTGCTGGGAGTGCTTGCGTTGTGTGTTTCTGCCGGGAGTGCTTGCGTTGTGTGTTTCTGCTGGGAGTGCTTGCACCGTGTGTTTCTGTCGGGAGTGCTTGTGTTGTGTGTTTCTGCCGGGTGTGCTTGCGTTGTGTGTTTCTGCCGGGACTGCTTGCGTTGTGTGTTTCTGCCGGGAGTGCTTGCAACGTGTGTTTCTGTTGGGAGCGCTTGCGTTGTGTGTTTCTGCTGGGAGTGCTTGCACCGTTTTTGTTTCTGCTGGGAGTGGTTGCGTCGTGTGTTTCTGCTGGGAGTGCTTGCGCTGTGTGTTTCTATTGGGAGTGCTTGCACCGTGTGTTTCTGCTGGGAGTGCTTGCGCCGTGTGTTTCTACTGGGAGTGCTTGCACCGTGTGTTTCTGCTGGGAGTGCTTGCGTTGTGTGTTTCTGCTGGGAGTGCTTGCACCGTGTTTTTCTGCAGGGAGTGCTTGCGCCGTGTGTTTCTATTGGGACTGCTTGCGCCGTGTGTTTCTGCCGGGAGTGCTTGCACTATGTGTTTCTGCTGGGAGCGCTTGCGTTGTGTTTTTCTGCTGGAAGTGCT
Source organism: Hemitrygon akajei (assembly GCF_048418815.1). Taxonomy (NCBI): domain Eukaryota; kingdom Metazoa; phylum Chordata; class Chondrichthyes; order Myliobatiformes; family Dasyatidae; genus Hemitrygon; species Hemitrygon akajei. Next base: position 87,946,330 of record NC_133135.1, on the reverse strand, counting down.
TGCGTTGTGTGTTTCTGCCGGGAGTGCTTGCGTTGTGTGTTTCTGCTGGGAGCACTTGCGTTGTGTGTTTCTGCTGGGAGTGCTTGCGCCGTGTGTTTCTACTGGGAGTGCTTGCGTTGTGTGTTTTTGCCGGGAGTGTTTGCGCCGTGTGTTTCTGCTGGGAGTGCTTGCACCGTGTTTTTCTACTGGGAGTGCTTGCGCCGTGTGTTTCTGCTGGGAGTGCTTGCGTTGTGTGTTTTTGCCGGGAGTGTTTGCGCCGTGTGTTTCTGTTGGGAGTGCTTGCGCCGTGTGTTTCTACTGGGAGTGCTTGCGTTGTGTGTTTTTGCCGGGAGTGCTTGCACTATGTGTTTCTGCTGGGTGCGCTTGCGTTGTGTGTTTCTGCTGGGAGTGCTTGCGTTGTGTGTTTCTGCCGGGAGTGCTTGCAACGTGTGTTTCTGCTGGGAGCGCTTGCGTTGTGTGTTTCTGCCGGGACTGCTTGCGTTGTGTGTTTCTGCCGGGAGTGCTTGCAACGTGTGTTTCTGCTGGGAGCGCTTGCGTCGTGTGTTTCTGCTGGGAGTGCTTGCACCGTTTTTGTTTCTGCTGGGAGTGGTTGCGTCGTGTGTTTCTGCTGGGAGTGCTTGCGGCGTGTGTTTCTATTGGGAGTGCTTGCACCGTGTTTTTCTGCTGGGAGTGGTTGCGCCGTGTGTTTCTGCTGGGAGTGCTTGCTCCGTGTGTTTCTATTGGGAGTGCTTGTGTTGTGTGTTTCTGCCGGGAGTGTTTGCGCCGTGTGCTTCTGTTGGGAGTGCTTGCACCGTGTGTTTTTGCCGGGAGTGCTTGCACTATGTGTTTCTGCTGGGAGCGCTTGCGTTGTGTTTTTCTGCTGGGAGTGCTTGCGTTGTGTGTTTCTGCCGGGAGTGCTTGCGTTGTGTGTTTCTGCTGGGAGCGCTTGCGTTGTGTGTTTCTGCTGGGAGTGCTTGCGCCGTGTGTTTCTACTGGGAGTGCTTGCGTTGTGTGTTTTTGCCGGGAGTGTTTGCGCCGTGTGTTTCTGCTGGGAGTGCTTGCACCGTGTTTTTCTACTGGGAGTGCTTGCGCCGTGTGTTTCTGCTGGGAGTGCTTGCGTTGTGTGTTTTTGCCGTGAGTGTTTGCGCCGTGTGTTTCTGTTGGGAGTGCTTGCGCCGTGTGTTTCTGCTGGGAGTGCTTGCGCCGTGTGCTTCTGTTGGGAGTGCTTGCACCGTGTGTTTTTGCCGGGAGTGCTTGCACTATGTGTTTCTGCTGGGAGCGCTTGCGTTGTGTGTTTCTGCTGGGAGCGCTTGCGTTGTGTGTTTCTGACGGGAGTGCTTGCACCGTGTGTTTCTACTGGTAATGCTTGCATTGTGTGTTTCTGCCGGGAGTGCTTGCGTTGTGTGTTTCTGCTGGGTGTGCTTGCGTTGTGTGTTTCTGACGGGAGTGCTTGCACCGTGTGTTTCTACTGGTAATGCTTGCGTTGTGTGTTTCTGCCGGGAGTGCTTGCGTTGTGTGTTTCTGCTGGGTGTGCTTGCGTTGTGTGTTTCTGCCGGGAGTGCTTGTGTTGTGTGTTTCTGCTGGGAGTGCTTGCACCGTGTTTTTCTGCTGGGAGTGCTTGCACCGTGTGTTTCTGCCTGGAGTGCTTGCGCCGTGTGTTTCTATTGGGAGTGCTTGCGGCGTGTGTTTCTGCTGGGAGTGCTTGCGTTGTGTGTTTCTGCCTGGAGTGCTTGCGCCGGGTGTTTCTGCTGGGAGTGCTTGCGCCGTGTGTTTCTGCCGGGAGTGCTTGTGTTGTGTGTTTCTGCTGGGAGTGCTTGCACCGTGTTTTTCTGCTGGGAGTGCTTGCGCCGTGTGTTTCTGCTGGGAGTGGTTGCGCCGTGTGTTTCTGCTGGGAGTGGTTGCGCCGTGTTTTTCTGCTGGGAGTGCTTGCGCCGTGTGTTTCTACTGGGAGTGCTTGCGGCGTGTGTTTCTGCTGGGAGTGCTTGTGTTGTTTGTTTCTGCTGGGAGTGCTTGTGTTGTGTGATTCTACTGGGAGTGCTTGCGCCGTGTGTTTCTGCTGGGAGTGCTTGCAACGTGTGTTTCTGCTGGGAGTGCTTGCGTTGTGTGTTTCTGCTGGGTGTGCTTGCGCCGTGTGTTTCTATTGGGAGTGCTTGCGCCGTGTGTTTCTGCTGGGAGTGCTTGCATTGTGTGTTTCTATTGGGAGTGCTTGCGCTGTGTGTTTCTGCTGGGAGTGCTTGCGCTGTGTGTTTCTGCTGGGAGTGCTTGCATTGTGTGTTTCTGCTGGGAGTGCTTGCGCTGTGTGTTTCTGCCGGGAGTGTTTGCGCCGTGTGTTTCTATTGGGAGTGCTTGCGCTGTGTGTTTCTGCTGGGAGTGCTTGCGCTGTGTGTTTCTGATGGGAGTGCTTGCGCTGTGTGTTTCTGCTGGGAGTGCTTGCGCCGTGTGTTTCTATTGGGAGTGCTTGCGCTGTGTGTTTCTGCTGGGAGTGCTTGCACCGTGTGTTTCTATTGGGAGTGCTTGCGCCGTGTGTTTCTGCTGGGAGTGCTTGCGCCGTGTGTTTCTATTGGGAGTGCTTGCGCTGTGTGTTTCTGCTGGGAGTGCTTGCGCTGTGTGTTTCTGATGGGAGTGCTTGCGCTGTGTGTTTCTGCTGGGAGTGCTTGCGCCGTGTGTTTCTATTGGGAGTGCTTGCGCTGTGTGTTTCTGCCGGGAGTGCTTGCGCCGTGTGTTTCTGCTGGGAGTGCTTGCGTTGTGTGTTTCTGCTGGGAGTGCTTGCACCGTGTGTTTCTATTGGGAGTGCTTGCGCCGTGTGTTTCTGCTGGGAGTGCTTGCATTGTGTGTTTCTGTTGGGAGTGCTTGCAACGTGTGTTTCTGCCAGGAGTGCTTGCACCGTGTGTTTCTGCTGGGAGCGCTTGCACCATGTGTTTCTGCTGGGAGTGCTTGCGTTCTGTGTTTCTGCTGGGAGTGCTTGCGCCGTGTGTTTCTATTGGGAGTGCTTGCGGCGTGTGTTTCTGCTGGGAGTGCTTGTGTTGTTTGTTTCTGCTGGGAGTGCTTGCGCCGTGTGTTTCTGCTGGGAGTGCTTGCGCCGTGTGTTTCTACTGGGAGTGCTTGCGCCGTGTGTTTCTGCTGGGAGTGCTTGCGTTGTGTGTTTCTGCTGGGCGTGGTTGCATGGTGTTTTTCTGCTGGGAGTGGTTGCGCCGTGTGTTTCTGCTGGGAGTGGTTGCGCCGTGTGTTTCTGCTGGGAGTGCTTGCGCCGTGTGTTTCTGCTGGGAGTGCTTGCGCCGTGTGCTTCTGTTGGGAGTGCTTGCACCGTGTGTTTTTGCCTGGAGTGCTTGCACTATGTGTTTCTGCTGGGAGTGCTTGCGTTGTGTGTTTCTGCTGGGAGTGCTTGCGTTGTGTGTTTCTGCCGGGAGTGCTTGCACCGTGTGTTCCTATTGGGAGTGCTTGCGCCGTGTGTTTCTATTGGGAGTGCTTGCGCTGTGTGTTTCTACTGGGAGTGTTTGCGCCGTGTGTTTCTGTTGGGAGTGCTTGCGCCGTGTGTTTCTGCTGGGAGTGCTTGCGCCGTGTGTTTCTGCTGGGAGGGCTTGCACCGTGTGTTTTTGCCGGGTGGGCTTGCACTATGTGTTTATGCTGGGAGTGCTTGCGCCGTGTGCTTCTGTTGGGAGTGCTTGCACCATGTGTTTTTGCCGGGAGGGCTTGCACTATGTGTTTATGCTGTGAGCGCTTGCGTTGTGTGTTTCTGCTGGGAGTGCTTGCGTTGTGTGTTTCTGCCGGGAGTGCTTGCGTTGTGTGTTTCTGCTGGGAGTGCTTGCACCGTGTGTTTCTGTCGGGAGTGCTTGCGCCGTGTGTTTCTATTGGGAGTGCTTGCACCGTGTGTTTCTATTGGGAGTGCTTGCGGCGTGTGTTTCTGCTGGGAGTGCTTGTGTTGTTTGTTTCTGCTGTGAGTGCTTGTGTTGTGTGATTCTACTGGGAGTGCTTGCGTTGTGTGTTTCTGCTGGGAGTGCTTGCATGGTGTTTTTCTGCTGGGAGTGGTTGCGCCGTGTGTTTCTGCTGGGAGTGCTTGCGCCGTGTGTTTCTGCTGGGAGTGCTTGCGCCGTGTGTTTCTACTGGGAGTGCTTGCACCGTGTGTTTCTGCTGGGAGTGCTTGCGCCGTGTGTTTCTGCTGGGAGTGCTTGCGCCGTGTGTTTCTGCTGGGAGTGGTTGCGCCGTGTGTTTCTGCTGGGTGTGCTTGCGCCGTGTGTTTCTACTGGGAGTGCATGCGCCGTGTGTTTCTGCTGGGAGTGCTTGCGTTGTGTGTTTCTGCTGGGAGTGGTTGCATGGTGTTTTTCTGCTGGGAGTGGTTGCGCCGTGTGTTTCTGCTGGGAGTGCTTGCGCCGTGTGTTTCTGCTGGGAGTGCTTGCGCCGTGTGTTTCTATTGGGAGTGCTTGCGCCGTGTGTTTCTGTTGGGAGTGCTTGTGTTGGGTGTTTCTGCCGGGAGTGCTTGCGTTGTGTGTTTCTGCTGGGAGTGCTTGCGCCGTGTGCTTCTGTTGGGAGTGCTTGCACCGTGTGTTTTTGCCGGGAGTGCTTGCACTATGTGTTTCTGCTGGGAGCGCTTGCGTTGTGTGTTTCTGCTGGGAGTGCTTGCGTTGTGTGTTTCTGCCGGGAGTGCTTGCACCGTGTGTTTCTATTGGGAGTGCTTGCGCCGTGTGTTTCTGCTGGGAGTGCTTGCACCGTGTGTTTTTGCCGGGAGGGCTTGCACTATGTGTTTATGCTGGGAGTGCTTGCGCCGTGTGCTTCTGTTGGGAGTGCTTGCACCGTGTGTTTTTGCCGGGAGGGCTTGCACTATGTGTTTATGCTGGGAGCGCTTGCGTTGTGTGTTTCTGCTGGGAGTGCTTGCGTTGTGTGTTTCTGCCGGGAGTGCTTGCGTTGTGTGTTTCTGCTGGGAGTGCTTGCACCGTGTGTTTCTGTCGGGAGTGCTTGTGTTGTGTGTTTCTGCCGGGAGTGCTTGCGTTGTGTGTTTCTGCCGGGACTGCTTGCGTTGTGTGTTTCTGCCGGGAGTGCTTGCAACGTGTGTTTCTGTTGGGAGCGCTTGCGTTGTGTGTTTCTGCTGGGAGTGCTTGCACCGTTTTTGTTTCTGCTGGGAGTGGTTGCGTCGTGTGTTTCTGCTGGGAGTGCTTGCGCTGTGTGTTTCTATTGGGAGTGCTTGCACCGTGTGTTTCTGCTGGGAGTGCTTGCGCCGTGTGTTTCTACTGGGAGTGCTTGCACCGTGTGTTTCTGCTGGGAGTGCTTGCGTTGTGTGTTTCTGCTGGGAGTGCTTGCACCGTGTTTTTCTGCAGGGAGTGCTTGCGCCGTGTGTTTCTATTGGGACTGCTTGCGCCGTGTGTTTCTGCCGGGAGTGCTTGCACTATGTGTTTCTGCTGGGAGCGCTTGCGTTGTGTTTTTCTGCTGGAAGTGCTTGCGTTGTGTGTTTCTGCCGGGAGTGCTTGCGTTGTGTGTTTCTGCTGGGAGCACTTGCGTTGTGTGTTTCTGCTGGGAGTGCTTGCGCCGTGTGTTTCTACTGGGAGTGCTTGCGTTGTGTGTTTTTGCCGGGAGTGTTTGCGCCGTGTGTTTCTGCTGGGAGTGCTTGCACCGTGTTTTTCTACTGGGAGTGCTTGCGCCGTGTGTTTCTGCTGGGAGTGCTTGCGTTGTGTGTTTTTGCCGGGAGTGTTTGCGCCGTGTGTTTCTGTTGGGAGTGCTTGCGCCGTGTGTTTCTACTGGGAGTGCTTGCACCGTGTGTTTTTGCCGGGAGTGCTTGCACTATGTGTTTCTGCTGGGTGCGCTTGCGTTGTGTGTTTCTGCTGGGAGTGCTTGCGTTGTGTGTTTCTGCCGGGAGTGCTTGCAACGTGTGTTTCTGCTGGGAGCGCTTGCGTTGTGTGTTTCTGCCGGGACTGCTTGCGTTGTGTGTTTCTGCCGGGAGTGCTTGCAACGTGTGTTTCTGCCGGGAGTGCTTGCACCGTTTTTGTTTCTGCTGGGAGTGGTTGCGTCGTGTGTTTCTGCTGGGAGTGCTTGCGGCGTGTGTTTCTATTGGGAGTGCTTGCACCGTGTTTTTCTGCTGGGAGTGGTTGCGCCGTGTGTTTCTGCTGGGAGTGCTTGCTCCGTGTGTTTCTATTGGGAGTGCTTGTGTTGTGTGTTTCTGCTGGGAGTGTTTGCGCCGTGTGCTTCTGTTGGGAGTGCTTGCACCGTGTGTTTTTGCCGGGAGTGCTTGCACTATGTGTTTCTGCTGGGAGCGCTTGCGTTGTGTTTTTCTGCTGGGAGTGCTTGCGTTGTGTGTTTCTGCCGGGAGTGCTTGCGTTGTGTGTTTCTGCTGGGAGCGCTTGCGTTGTGTGTTTCTGCTGGGAGTGCTTGCGCCGTGTGTTTCTGCTGGGAGTGCTTGCGTTGTTTGTTTTTGCCGGGAGTGTTTGCGCCGTGTGTTTCTGCTGGGAGTGCTTGCACCGTGTTTTTCTACTGGGAGTGCTTGCGCCGTGTGTTTCTGCTGGGAGTGCTTGCGTTGTGTGTTTTTGCCGTGAGTGTTTGCGCCGTGTGTTTCTGTTGGGAGTGCTTGCGCCGTGTGTTTCTGCTGGGAGTGCTTGCGCCGTGTGCTTCTGTTGGGAGTGCTTGCACCGTGTGTTTTTGCCGGGAGTGCTTGCACTATGTGTTTCTGCTGGGAGCGCTTGCGTTGTGTGTTTCTGCTGGGAGCGCTTGCGTTGTGTGTTTCTGACGGGAGTGCTTGCACCGTGTGTTTCTACTGGTAATGCTTGCGTTGTGTGTTTCTGCCGGGAGTGCTTGCGTTGTGTGTTTCTGCTGGGTGTGCTTGCGTTGTGTGTTTCTGACGGGAGTGCTTGCACCGTGTGTTTCTACTGGTAATGCTTGCGTTGTGTGTTTCTGCCGGGAGTGCTTGCGTTGTGTGTTTCTGCTGGGTGTGCTTGCGTTGTGTGTTTCTGCCGGGAGTGCTTGCGTTGTGTGTTTCTGCTGGGAGTGCTTGCACCGTGTTTTTCTGCTGGGAGTGCTTGCACCGTGTGTTTCTGCCTGGAGTGCTTGCGCCGTGTGTTTCTATTGGGAGTGCTTGCGGCGTGTGTTTCTGCTGGGAGTGCTTGCGTTGTGTGTTTCTGCCTGGAGTGCTTGCGCCGGGTGTTTCTGCTGGGAGTGCTTGCGCCGTGTGTTTCTGCCGGGAGTGCTTGTGTTGTGTGTTTCTGCTGGGAGTGCTTGCACCGTGTTTTTCTGCTGGGAGTGCTTGCGCCGTGTGTTTCTGCTGGGAGTGGTTGCGCCGTGTGTTTCTGCTGGGAGTGGTTGCGCCGTGTTTTTCTGCTGGGAGTGGTTGCGCCGTGTTTTTCTGCTGGGAGTGGTTGCGCCGTGTTTTTCTGCTGGGAGTGGTTGCGCCGTGTGTTTCTGCTGGGAGTGGTTGCGCTGTGTGTTTCTGCTGGGAGTGGTTGCGCCGTGTGTTTCTACTGGGAGTGCTTGCGCCGTGTGTTTCTGCTGGGAGTGCTTGCGTTGTGTGTTTCTGCTGGGAGTGCTTGCATGGTGTTTTTCTGCTGGGAGTGGTTGCGCCGTGTGTTTCTGCTGGGAGTGCTTGCGCCGTGTGTTTCTGCTGGGAGTGCTTGCGCCGTGTGCTTCTGTTGGGAGTGCTTGCACCGTGTGTTTTTGCCAGGAGTGCTTGCACTATGTGTTTCTGCTGGGAGCGCTTGCGTTGTGTGTTTCTGCTGGGAGTGCTTGCATTGTGTGTTTCTGCCGGGAGTGCTTGCACCGTGTGTTTCTATTGGGAGTGCTTGCGCCGTGTGTTTCTGCTGGGAGTGCTTGCGCCGTGTGCTTCTGTTGGGAGTGCTTGCTCCGTGTGTTTTTGCCGGGAGGGCTTGCACTATGTGTTTATGCTGGGAGCGCTTGCGTTGTGTGTTTCTGCTGGGAGTGCTTGCGTTGTGTGTTTCTGCCGGGAGTGCTTGCGTTGTGTGTTTCTGCTGGGAGTGCTTGCACCGTGTGTTTCTGTCGGGAGTGCTTGCACCGTGTGTTTTTGCCGGGAGGGCTTGCACTATGTGTTTATGCTGGGAGCGCTTGCGTTGTGTGTTTCTGCTGGGAGCGCTTGTGTTGTGTGTTTCTGCCGGGTGTGGTTGCGTTGTGTGTTTCTGCCGGGACTGCTTGCGTTGTGTGTTTCTGCCGGGAGTGCTTGCAACGTGTGTTTCTGCTGGGAGCGCTTGCGTTATGTGTTTCTGCTGGGAGTGCTTGCACCGTTTTTGTTTCTGCTGGGAGTGGTTGCGTCGTGTGTTTCTGCTGGGAGTGCTTGCGCTGTGTGTTTCTATTGGGAGTGCTTGCACCGTGTGTTTCTGCTGGGAGTGCTTGCGCCATGTGTTTCTACTGGGAGTGCTTGCACCGTGTGTTTCTGCTGGGAGTGCTTGCGTTGTGTGTTTCTGCTGGGAGTGCTTGCACCGTGTGTTTCTGCTGGGAGTGCTTGCGTTGTGTGTTTCTGCTGGGAGTGCTTGCACCGTGTGTTTCTGCTGGGAGTGCTTGCGTTGTGTGTTTCTGCTGGGAGTGCTTGCACCGTGTTTTTCTGCTGGGAGTGCTTGCGTTGTGTGTTTCTGCTGGGAGAGCTTGCACCGTGTTTTTCTGCTGGGAGTGGTTGCGCCGTGTGTTTCTGCTGGGAGTGCTTGCACAGTGTTTTTCTGCTGGGAGTGGTTGCGCCGTGTGTTTCTGCTGGGAGTGCTTGCGCCGTGTGTTTCTATTGGGACTGCTTGCGCCGTGTGTTTCTGCCGGGAGTGCTTGTGTTGTGTGTTTCTGCCGGGAGTGTTTGCGCCGTGTGCTTCTGTTGGGAGTGCTTGCACCGTGTGTTTTTGGCGGGAGTGCTTGCACTATGTGTTTCTGCTGGGAGCGCTTGCGTTGTGTTTTTCTGCTGGGAGTGCTTGCGTTGTGTGTTTCTGCTGGGAGTGCTTGCGCCGTGTGTTTCTACTGGGAGTGCTTGCGTTGTGTGTTTTTGCCGGGAGTGTTTGCGCCGTGTGTTTCTGCTGGGAGTGCTTGCGCCGTGTGTTTCTACTGGGAGTGCTTGCGCCGTGTGTTTCTACTGGGAGTGCTTGCGCCGTGTGTTTCTACTGGGAGTACTTGCGCCGTGTGTTTCTGCTGGGAGTGCTTGCGCCGTGTGTTTCTACTGGGAGTGCTTGCGCCGTGTGTTTCTGCTGGGAGTGCTTGCGCCGTGTGTTTCTACTGGGAGTGCTTGCACCGTGTGTTTTTGCTGGGAGTGTTTGCGCCGTGTGTTTCTACTGGGAGTGCTTGCGCCGTGTGTTTCTGTTGGGAGTGCTTGCGCCGTGTGTTTCTGCTGGGAGTGCTTGCGCCGTGTGTTTCTGTTGGGAGTGCTTGCGCCGTGTGTTTCTGCTGGGAGCGCTTGCGTTGTGTGTTTCTGACGGGAGTGCTTGCACCGTGTGTTTCTACTGGTAATGCTTGCGTTGTGTGTTTCTGCCGGGAGTGCTTGCGTTGTGTGTTTCTGCTGGGAGCGCTTGCGTTGTGTGTTTCTGCTGGGAGTGCTTGCGCCGTGTGTTTCTGCTGGGAGTGCTTGCGCCGTGTGTTTCTATTGGGAGTTCTTGCGCCGTTTTATTCTGCTGGGAGTGCTTGTGTTGTTTGTTTCTGCTGGGAGTGCTTGTGTTGTGTGATTTTCCCGGGAGGGCTTGCACTATGTGTTTCTGCTGGGAGCGCTTGCGTTGTGTGTTTCTGCCGGGAGTGCTTGCACCGTGTGTTTCTGCTGGGAATGCTTGCGTTGTGTGTTTCTGCCGGGAGTGCTTGCGTTGTGTGTTTCTGCTGGGAGCGCTTGCACCGTGTTTTTCTGCTGGGAGTGCTTGCGCCGTGTGTTTCTACTGGGAGTGCTTGCGTTGTGTGTTTTTGCCGGGAGTGTTTGCGCCGTGTGTTTCTGCTGGGAGTGCTTGCGCCGTGTGTTTCTACTGGGATTGCTTGCGCCGTGTGTTTCTACTGGGAGTGCTTGCGCCGTGTGTTTCTACTGGGAGTACTTGCGCCGTGTGTTTCTGCTGGGAGTGCTTGCGCCGTGTGTTTCTACTGGGAGTGCTTGCGCCGTGTGTTTCTGCTGGGAGTGCTTGCGCCGTGTGTTTCTACTGGGAGTGCTTGCACCGTGTGTTTTTGCTGGGAGTGTTTGCGCCGTGTGTTTCTACTGGGAGTGCTTGCGCCGTGTGTTTCTGTTGGGAGTGCTTGCGCCGTGTGTTTCTGCTGGGAGTGCTTGCGCCGTGTGTTTCTGTTGGGAGTGCTTGCGCCGTGTGTTTCTGCTGGGAGCGCTTGCGTTGTGTGTTTCTGAAGGGAGTGCTTGCACCGTGTGTTTCTACTGGTAATGCTTGCGTTGTGTGTTTCTGCCGGGAGTGCTTGCGTTGTGTGTTTCTGCTGGGAGCGCTTGCGTTGTGTGTTTCTGCTGGGAGTGCTTGCGCCGTGTGTTTCTGCTGGGAGTGCTTGCGCCGTGTGTTTCTATTGGGAGTTCTTGCGCCGTTTTATTCTGCTGGGAGTGCTTGTGTTGTTTGTTTCTGCTGGGAGTGCTTGTGTTGTGTGATTTTCCCGGGAGGGCTTGCACTATGTGTTTCTGCTGGGAGCGCTTGCGTTGTGTGTTTCTGCCGGGAGTGCTTGCACCGTGTGTTTCTGCTGGGAATGCTTGCGTTGTGTGTTTCTGCCGGGAGTGCTTGCGTTGTGTGTTTCTGCTGGGAGCGCTTGCACCGTGTTTTTCTGCTGGGAGTGCTTGCGTCGTGTGATTCTGCTGGGAGTGCTTGGGCCGTGTGTTTCTGCTGGGAGTGCTTGCGCCGTGTGTTTCTGCTGGGAGTGCTTGCGCCGTGTGTTTCTATTTGGAGTGCTTGCGCCGTTTGTTTCTACTGGGAGTGCTTGCGCCGTGTTATTCTGCTGGGAGTGCTTGCTCCGTGTGTTTCTACTGGGAGTGCTTGCACCGTGTGTTTCTGCTGGGAGTGCTTGCGTTGTGTGTTTCTGCTGGGAGTGCTTGCACCGTGTTTTTCTGCTGGGAGTGCTTGCGCCGTGTGTTTCTATTGGGACTGCTTGCGCCGTGTGTTTCTGCCGGGAGTGCTTGTGTTGTGTGTTTCTGCCGGGAGTGTTTGCGCCGTGTGCTTCTGTTGGGAGTGCTTGCACCGTGTGTTTTTGCCGGGAGTGCTTGCACTATGTGTTTCTGCTGGGAGCGCTTGCGTTGTGTTTTTCTGCTGGGAGTGCTTGCGTTGTGTGTTTCTGCCGGGAGTGCTTGCGTTGTGTGTTTCTGCTGGGAGCGCTTGCGTTGTGTGTTTCTGCTGGGAGTGCTTGCGCCGTGTGTTTCTACTGGGAGTGCTTGCGTTGTGTGTTTTTGCCGGGAGTGTTTGCGCCGTGTGTTTCTGCTGGGAGTGCTTGCACCGTGTTTTTCTACTGGGAGTGCTTGCGCCGTGTGTTTCTGCTGGGAGTGCTTGCGTTGTGTGTTTTTGCCGGGAGTGTTTGCGCCGTGTGTTTCTGTTGGGAGTGCTTGCGCCGTGTGTTTCTACTGGGAGTGCTTGCGCCGTGTGTTTCTGCTGGGAGTGCTTGCGTTGTGTGTTTTTGCCGGGAGTGTTTGCGCCGTGTGTTTCTGTTGGGAGTGCTTGCGCCGTGTGTTTCTGCTGGGAGTGCTTGCGCCGTGTGCTTCTGTTGGGAGTGCTTGCACCGTGTGTTTTTGCCGGGAGTGCTTGCACTATGTGTTTCTGCTGGGAGTGCTTGCGTTGTGTGTTTCTGACCGGAGTGCTTGCACCGTGTGTTTCTACTGGTAATGCTTGCGTTGTGTGTTTCTGCCGGGAGTGCTTGCGTTGTGTGTTTCTGCTGGGAGCACTTGCGTTGTGTGTTTCTGCTGGGAGTGCTTGCGCCGTGTGTTTCTGCTGGGAGTGCTTGCGCCGTGTGTTTCTGCTGGGAGTGCTTGCGCCGTGTGTTTCTATTGGGAGTTCTTGCGCCGTTTTATTCTGCTGGGAGTGCTTGTGTTGTTTGTTTCTGCTGGGAGTGCTTGTGTTGTGTGATTTTCCCGGGAGTGCTTGCACTATGTGTTTCTGCTGGGAGCGCTTGCGTTGTGTGTTTCTGCCGGGAGTGCTTGCACCATGTGTGTCTGTTGGGAGTGCTTGTGTTGTGTGTTTCTGCTGGGAGTGCTTGCCCCATGTGTTTCTGCCGAGAGCTCTTGAACCGTGTGTTTCTACTGGCACTGCTTGCGTTGTGTGTTTCTGCTGGGAGCGCTTGCACCATGTGTTTCTGCTGGGAGTGCTTGCCCCATGTGTTTCTGCCGAGAGCTTTTGAACCGTGTGTTTCTACTGGGACTGCTTGCGTTGTGTGTTTCTGCCGGGAGTGCTTGCACCGTGTGTTTCTGTCGGGAGTGCTTGCGTTGTGTATTTCTGCTGGGAGTGTTTGCGCCGTGTGTTTCTGCTGGGAGCGCTTGCACCGTGTGTTTCTGCTGGGAGTGCTTGTGTTGGGTGTTTCTGCCGGGAGTGCTTGCGTTGTGTGTTTCTGCTGGGAGTGCTTGCGCCGTGTGCTTCTGTTGGGAGTGCTTGCACCGTGTGTTTTTGCCGGGAGTGCTTGCACTATGTGTTTCTGCTGGGAGCGCTTGCGTTGTGTGTTTCTGCTGGGAGCGCTTGCGTTGTGTGTTTCTGACGGGAGTGCTTGCACCGTGTGTTTCTATTGGGAGTGCTTGCACCGTGTGTTTCTGCTGGGAGTGCTTGCGTTGTGTGTTTTTGCCGGGAGTGTTTGCGCCGTGTGTTTCTGTTGGGAGTGCTTGCGCCGTGTGTTTCTACTGGGAGTGCTTGCGCCGTGTGTTTCTGCTGGGAGTGCTTGCGTTGTGTGTTTTTGCCGGGAGTGTTTGCGCCGTGTGTTTCTGTTGGGAGTGCTTGCGCCGTGTGTTTCTGCTGGGAGTGCTTGCGCCGTGTGCTTCTGTTGGGAGTGCTTGCACCGTGAGTTTTTGCCGGGAGTGCTTGCACTATGTGTTTCTGCTGGGAGTGCTTGCGTTGTGTGTTTCTGACGGGAGTGCTTGCACCGTGTGTTTCTACTGGTAATGCTTGCGTTGTGTGTTTCTGCCGGGAGTGCTTGCGTTGTGTGTTTCTGCTGGGAGCACTTGCGTTGTGTGTTTCTGCTGGGAGTGCTTGCGCCGTGTGTTTCTGCTGGGAGTGCTTGCGCCGTGTGTTTCTGCTGGGAGTGCTTGCGCCGTGTGTTTCTATTGGGAGTTCTTGCGCCGTTTTATTCTGCTGGGAGTGCTTGTGTTGTTTGTTTCTGCTGGGAGTGCTTGTGTTGTGTGATTTTCCCGGGAGTGCTTGCACTATGTGTTTCTGCTGGGAGCGCTTGCGTTGTGTGTTTCTGCCGGGAGTGCTTGCACCATGTGTGTCTGTTGGGAGTGCTTGTGTTGTGTGTTTCTGCTGGGAGTGCTTGCCCCATGTGTTTCTGCCGAGAGCTCTTGAACCGTGTGTTTCTACTGGCACTGCTTGCGTTGTGTGTTTCTGCTGGGAGCGCTTGCGTTGTGTGTTTCTGCTGGGATTGCTTGCGCCGTGTGTTTCTGCCGGGAGTGCTTGTGTTGTGTGTTTCTGCTGGGAGTGCTTGCACCGTGTTTTTCTGCTTGGAGTGCTTGCACCGTGTGTTTCTGCTGGGAGTGGTTGCGCCGTGTGTTTCTGCCGGGAGTGCTTGTGTTGTGTGTTTCTGCTGGGAGTGGTTGCGCCGTGTGTTTCTGCTGGGAGTGCTTGCGCCGTGTTTTTCTGCTGGGAGAGGTTGTGTTGTGTGTTTCTGCTGGGAGTGGTTGTGTTGTGTGTTTCTGCTGGGAGTGGTTGCGCCGTGTGTTTCTGCTGGGAGTGGTTGTGTTGTGTTTTTCTGCTTGGAGTGCTTGCGCCGTGTGTTTCTGCTGGGAGTGGTTGCGCCGTGTGTTTCTGCTGGGAGTGGTTGCGCCGTGTGTTTCTGCTGGGAGTGCTTGCGCCGTGTGTTTCTGCTGGGAGTGGTTGCGCCGTGTGTTTCTGCTGGGAGTGGTTGCGCCGTGTTTTTCTGCTGGGAGTGGTTGCGCCGTGTGTTTCTGCTGGGAGTGGTTGCGCCGTGTGTTTCTGCTGGGAGTGGTTGCGCCGTGTTTTTCTGCTGGGAGTGGTTGCGCCGTGTTTTTCTGCTGGGAGTGGTTGCGCCGTGTGTTTCTGCTGGGAATGGTTGCGCTGTGTGTTTCTGCTGGGAGTGCTTGCGCCGTGTGTTTCTACTGGGAGTGCTTGCGCCGTGTGTTTCTGCTGGGAGTGCTTGCGTTGTGTGTTTCTGCTGGGAGTGCTTGCATGGTGTTTTTCTGCTGGGAGTGGTTGCGCCGTGTGTTTCTGCTGGGAGTGCTTGCGCCGTGTGTTTCTGCTGGGAGTGCTTGCGCCGTGTGCTTCTGTTGGGAGTGCTTGCACCGTGTGTTTTTGCCGGGAGTGCTTGCACTATGTGTTTCTGCTGGGAGCGCTTGCGTTGTGTGTTTCTGCTGGGAGTGCTTGCGTTGTGTGTTTCTGCCGGGAGTGCTTGCACCGTGTGTTTCTATTGGGAGTGCTTGCGCCGTGTGTTTCTGCTGGGAGTGCTTGCGCCGTGTGCTTCTGTTGGGAGTGCTTGCACCGTGTGTTTTTGCAGGGAGGGCTTGCACTATGTGTTTATGCTGGGAGCGCTTGCGTTGTGTGTTTCTGCTGGGAGTGCTTGCGTTGTGTGTTTCTGCCGGGAGTGCTTGCGTTGTGTGTTTCTGCTGGGAGTGCTTGCACCGTGTGTTTCTGTCGGGAGTGCTTGTGTTGTGTGTTTCTGCCGGGTGTGCTTGCGTTGTGTGTTTTTGCCGGGACTGCTTGCGTTGTGTGTTTCTGCCGGGAGCGCTTGCGTTGTGTGTTTCTGCTGGGAGTGCTTGCACCGTTTTTGTTTCTGCTGGGAGTGGTTGCGTCGTGTGTTTCTGCTGGGAGTGCTTGCGCTGTGTGTTTCTATTGGGAGTGCTTGCACCGTGTGTTTCTGCTGGGAGTGCTTGCGTTGTGTGTTTCTGCTGGGAGTGCTTGCCCCGTGTTTTTCTGCTGGGAGTGGTTGCGCCGTGTGTTTCTGCTGGGAGTGCTTGAGCCGTGTGTTTCTATTGGGACTGCTTGCGCCGTGTGTTTCTGCCGGGAGTGCTTGTGTTGTGTGTTTCTGCCGGGAGTGTTTGCGCCGTGTGCTTCTGTTGGGAGTGCTTGCACCGTGTGTTTTTGCCGGGAGTGCTTGCACTATGTGTTTCTGCTGGGAGCGCTTGCGTTGTGTTTTTCTGCTGGGAGTGCTTGCGTTGTGTGTTTCTGCCGGGAGTGCTTGCGTTGTGTGTTTCTGCTGGGAGCGCTTGCGTTGTGTGTTTCTGCTGGGAGTGCTTGCGCCGTGTGTTTCTACTGGGAGTGCTTGCGTTGTGTGTTTTTGCCGGGAGTGTTTGCGCCGTGTGTTTCTGCTGGGAGTGCTTGCACCGTGTTTTTCTACTGTGAGTGCTTGCGCCGTGTGTTTCTGCTGGGAGTGCTTGCGTTGTGTGTTTTTGCCGGGAGTGTTTGCGCCGTGTGTTTCTGCTGGGAGTGCTTGCGTTGTGTGTTTCTGCTGGGAGTGCTTGCACCGTGTGTTTCTGCTGGGAGTGCTTGCACCGTGTGTTTCTGTTGGGAGTGCTTGCGCCGTGTGTTTCTGCTGGAATGCTTGCGTTGTGTGTTTTTGCCGGGAGTGTTTGCACCGTGTGTTTCTACTGGGAGTGCTTGCACCGTGTGTTTCTACTGGGAGTGCTTGCACCGTGTGTTTCTGCTGGGAGTGCTTGCACCGTGTGTTTCTGTTGGGAGTGCTTGCGCCGTGTGTTTCTGCTGGGAGTGCTTGCGTTGTGTGTTTTTGCCGGGAGTGTTTGCGCCGTGTTTTTCTGTTGGGAGTGCTTGCGCCGTGTGTTTCTGCTGGGAGTGCTTGCGCCGTGTGCTTCTGTTGGGAGTGCTTGCACCGTGTGTTTTTGCCGGGAGTGCTTACACTATGTGTTTCTGCTGGGAGCGCTTGCGTTGTGTGTTTCTGCTGGGAGCGCTTGCGTTGTGTGTTTCTGACGGGAGTGCTTGCACCGTGTGTTTCTACTGGTAATGCTTGCGTTGTGTGTTTCTGCCGGGAGTGCTTGCGTTGTGTGTTACTGCTGGGAGCGCTTGCGTTGTGTGTTTCTGCTGGGAGTGCTTGAGCCGTGTGTTTCTGCTGGGAGTGCTTGCGCCGTGTGTTTCTATTGGGAGTTCTTGCGCCGTTTTATTCTGCTGGGAGTGCTTGTGTTGTTTGTTTCTGCTGGGAGTGCTTGTGTTGTGTGATTTTCCCGGGAGGGCTTGCACTATGTGTTTCTGCTGGGAGCGCTTGCGTTGTGTGTTTCTGCCGGGAGTGCTTGCACCGTGTGTTTCTGCTGGGAATGCTTGCGTTGTGTGTTTCTGCCGGGAGTGCTTGCGTTGTGTGTTTCTGCTGGGAGCGCTTGCGTTGTGTGTTTCTGCTGGGAGTGCTTGCACTGTGTTTTTCTGCTGGGAGTGCTTGCGCCGTGTGTTTCTGCTGGGAGTGCTTGCGCCGTGTGATTCTGCTGGGAGTGCTTGGGCCGTGTGTTTCTGCTGGGAGTGCTTGCGCCGTGTGTTTCTGCTGGGAGTGCTTGCGCCGTGTGTTTCTATTGGGAGTGCTTGCGCCGTTTGTTTCTACTGGGAGTGCTTGCGCCGTGTTATTCTGCTGGGAGTGCTTGTGTTGTTTGTTTCTACTGGGAGTGCTTGTGTTGTGTGATTGTACAGGGAGTGCTTGCGCCGTGTGTTTCTGCTGGGAGTGCTTGCGCCGTGTGTTTCTATTGGGAGTGCTTGCGCCGTTTGTTTCTACTGGGAGTGCTTGCGCCGTGTTATTCTGCTGGGAGTGCTTGTGTTGTTTGTTTCTACTGGGAGTGCTTGTGTTGTGTGATTGTACAGGGAGTTTTTGCGGCGTGTGTTTCTGCTGGGAGTGCTTGCATTGTGTGTTTCTGCCAGGAGTGCTTGCACCGTGTGTTTCTGCTGGGAGTGCTTGCGCCGTGTGTTTCTGCTGGGAGTGCTTGCACCGTGTGTTTCTACTGGGAGTTTTTGCAGCGTGTGTTTCTGCTGGGAGTGCTTGCGTTGTGTGTTTCTGTTGGGAGTGCTTGTGCTGTGTGTTTCTACTGGGACTGCTTGCGGCGTGTGTTTCTGCTGGGAGTGCTTGCATTGTGTGTTTCTGCCAGGAGTGCTTGCACCGTGTGTTTCTGCTGGGAGTGCTTGCGCCGTGTGTTTCTGCTGGGAGTGCTTGCACCGTGGGTTTCTACTGGGAGTTTTTGCAGCGTGTGTTTCTGCTGGGAGTGCTTGCGTTGTGTGTTTCTGTTGGGAGTGCTTGTGCTGTGTGTTTCTACTGGGACTGCTTGCGTTGTGTGTTTCTGCTGGGAGTGCTTGCGTTGTGTGTTTCTGCTGGGAGTGCTTGCACCATGTGTTTCTGCTGGGAGTGCTTGTGCTGTGTGTTTCTGCTGGGAGTGCTTGCGTTGTGTGTTTCTGCTAGGAGCGCTTGCACCATGTGTGTCTGTTGGGAGTGCTTGTGTTGTGTGTTTCTGCTGGGAGTGCTTGCCCCATGTGTTTCTGCCGAGAGCTCTTGAACCGTGTGTTTCTACTGGCACTGCTTGCGTTGTGTGTTTCTGCTGGGAGCGCTTGCACCATGTGTTTCTGCTGGGAGTGCTTGCCCCATGTGTTTCTGCCGAGAGCTTTTGAACCGAGTGTTTCTACTGGGACTGCTTGCGTTGTGTGTTTCTGCCGGGAGCGCTTGCACCGTGTGTTTCTGCTGGGAGCGTTTGCACCGTGTGTTTCTGTCGGGATTGCTTGCGCCGTGTGTTTCTGCTGGTAGTGCTTGCACCGTGTGTTTCTACTGGGAGTTTTTGCGGCGTGTGTTTCTGCTGTGAGTGCTTGCGTTGTGTGTTTCTGTTGGGAGTGCTTGTGCTGTGTGTTTCTACTGGGACTGCTTGCGTTGTGTGTTTCTGCTGGGAGTGCTTGCGTTGTGTGTTTCTGCTGGGAGTGCTTGCATTGTGTGTTTCTGCTGGGAGAGCTTGCACCATGTGTTTCTGCTGGGAGTGCTTGTGCTGTGTGTTTCTGCTGGAAGTGCTTGCGTTGTGTGTTTCTGCTGGAGCGCTTGCACCATGTGTGTCTGTTGGGAGTGCTTGTGTTGTGTGTTTCTGCTGGGAGTGCTTGCCCCATGTGTTTCTGCCGAGAGCTCTTGAACCGTGTGTTTCTACTGGCACTGCTTGCGTTGTGTGTTTCTGCTGAGAGCGCTTGCACCATGTGTTTCTGCTGGGAGTGCTTGCCCCATGTGTTTCTGCCGACAGCTTTTGAACCGTGTGTTTCTACTGGGACTGCTTGCGTTGTGTGTTTCTGCTGGGAGTGCTTGCACCGTGTGTTTCTGTCGGGAGTGCTTGCGTTGTGTATTTCTGCTGGGAGTGTTTGCGCCGTGTGTTTCTGCTGGGAGCGCTTGCACCGTGTGTTTCTGCTGGGAGTGCTTGTGTTGGGTGTTTCTGCCGGGAGTGCTTGCGTTGTGTGTTTCTGCTGGGAGTGCTTGCGCCGTGTGCTTCTGTTGGGAGTGCTTGCACCGTGTGTTTTTGCCGGGAGTGCTTGCACTATGTGTTTCTGCTGGGAGCGCTTGCGTTGTGTGTTTCTGCTGGGAGCGCTTGCGTTGTGTGTTTCTGACGGGAGTGCTTGCACCGTGTGTTTCTACTGGTAATGCTTGCGTTGTGTGTTTCTGCTGGGAGTGTTTGCGTTGTGTGTTCTGCTGGGAGTGCTTGCACCGTGTGTTTCTGACGGGAGTGCTTGCAACGTATGTTTCTGCTGGGAGCACTTGCGTTGTGTGTTTCTGCTGGGAGTGCTTGCGTTGTGTGTTCCTGCTGGGAGTGCTTGCGTTATGTGTTTCTGCTGGGAGTGCTTGTGTTGTGTGTTTCTGCCGGGAGTGCTTGCGTTGTGTGTTTCTGCCGGGAGTGCTTGCACCGTGTGCTTCTGCCGGGAGTGCTTGAGTTGTGTGTTTCTCCTGGGAACGCTCGCACCGTGTGTTTCTGCCGGGAGCGCCTGCGTTATGTGTTTCTGCTGGGAGCGCTTGCGTTGTGTGTTTCTGCTGGGAGCGCTAGCACCGTGTGTTTCTGCCGGGAGCGCTTGAGTTGTGTTTTTCTGCTGGGTGTGCTTGCGCCGTGTGTTTCTGCTGGCAGTGCTTGCATTGTGTGTTTCTGCTGGGAGTGCTTGCGCCGTGTGTTTCTGCTGGGAGTGCTTGCACCGTGTGTTTCTACTGGGAGTGCTTGCGGCGTGTGTTTCTGCCGGGAGTGCTTGCGTTGTGTGTTTCTGCTGGGAGCGCTTGCGTTGTGTGTTTCTGCTGGGAGTGCTTGCACCGTGTTTTTCTGCTGGGTGCGTTTCCGTTGAGTGTTTCTGCCGCGAGCGCTTGCCCCATGTGTTTCTGCCGAGAGCTCTTTAACCGTGTGTTTCTACTGGGACTGCTTGCGTTGTGTGTTTCTGCTGGGAGTGCTTGTGTTGTGTGTTTCTGCCGGGAGTGCTTGTGTTGTGTGTTTCTGCTGGGAGTGTTTGCACGTGTGTTTCTGCTGGGAACGCTTTCACCGTGTGTTTCTGCCGGGAGCGCTTGCGTTGTGTGTTTCTGCCGGGAGTGCTTGCACCGTGTGTTTCTGCCGGGAGTGCTTGCAACGTGTGTTTCTGCTGGGAGCGCTTGCGTTGTGTGTTTCTGCTGGGAGTGCTTGCACCGTTTTTTTTTCTGCTGGGAGTGGTTGCGCCGTGTGTTTCTGCTGGGAGTGCTTGCGCCGTGTGTTTCTACTGGGAGTGCTTGCGCCGTGTGTTTCTATTGGGAGTGCTTGCACCGTTTTTTTTTCTGCTGGGAGTGGTTGCACCGTGTTTTTCTGCTGGGAGTGGTTGCGCCGTGTGTTTCTACTGGGAGTGCTTGCGCCGTGTGTTTCTGCTGGGAGTGCTTGCGTTGTGTGTTTCTGCTGGGAGTGCTTGCATGGTGTTTTTCTGCTGGGAGTGGTTGCGCCGTGTGTTTCTGCTGGGAGTGCTTGCGCCGTGTGTTTCTGCTGGGAGTGCTTGCGCCGTGTGCTTCTGTTGGGAATGCTTGCACCGTGTGTTTTTGCCGGGAGGGCTTGCACTATGTGTTTATGCTGGGAGCGCTTGCGTTGTGTGTTTCTGCTGGGAGTGCTTGCGTTGTGTGTTTCTGCCGGGAGTGCTTGCGTTGTGTGTTTCTGCTGGGAGTGCTTGCACCGTGTGTTTCTGTCGGGAGTGCTTGTGTTGTGTGTTTCTGCCGGGTGTGCTTGCGTTGTCTGTTTCTGCCGGGACTGCTTGCGTTGTGTGTTTCTGCCGGGAGTGCTTGCAACGTGTGTTTCTGCTGGGAGCGCTTGCGTTGTGTGTTTCTGCTGGGAGTGCTTGCTCCGTTTTTGTTTCTGCTGGGAGTGGTTGCGTCGTGTGTTTCTGCTGGGAGTGCTTGCGCCGTGTGTTTCTATTGGGAGTGCTTGCTCCGTGTGTTTCTGCTGGGAGTGCTTGCGTTGTGTGTTTCTGCTGGGAGTGCTTGCACCGTGTTTTTCTGCTGGGAGTGGTTGCGCCGTGTGTATCTACTGGGAGTGCTTGCACCGTGTGTTTCTGCTGGGAGTGCTTGTGTTGTGTGTTTCTGCTGGGAGTGCTTGCACCGTGTTTTTCTGCTGGGAGTGGTTGCGCCGTGTGTTTCTGCTGGGAGTGCTTGCACCGTGTGTTTCTATTGGGACTGCTTGCGCCGTGTGTTTCTGCCGGGAGTGCTTGTGTTGTGTGTTTCTGCCGGGAGTGTTTGCGCTGTGTGCTTCTGTTGGGAGTGCTTGCACCGTGTGTTTTTGCCGGGAGTGCTTGCACTATGTGTTTCTGCTGGGAGCGCTTGCGTTGTGTGTTTCTGCTGGGAGTGCTTGCGTTGTGTGTTTCTGCCGGGAGTGCTTGCGTTGTGTGTTTCTGCTGGGAGCGCTTGCGTTGTGTGTTTCTGCTGGGAGTGCTTGCGCCGTGTGTTTCTACTGGGAGTGCTTGCGTTGTGTGTTTTTGCCGGGAGTGTTTGCGCCGTGTGTTTCTGCTGGGAGTGCTTGCACCGTGTTTTTCTACTGGGAGTGCTTGCGCCGTGTGTTTCTGCTGGGAGTGCTTGCGTTGTGTGTTTTTGCCGGGAGTGTTTGCGCCGTGTGTTTCTGCTGGGAGTGCTTGGGTTGTGTGTTTCTGCCGGGAGTGTTTGCGCCGTGTGTTTCTGCTGGGAGTGCTTGCGTTGTGTGTTTTTGCCGGGAGTGTTTGCGCTGTGTGTTTCTGCTGGGAGTGCTTGCACAGTGTTTTTCTACTGGGAGTGCTTGCGCCGTGTGTTTCTGCTGGGAGTGCTTGCGTTGTGTGTTTTTGCCGGGAGTGTTTGCGCCGTGTGTTTCTGTTGGGAGTGCTTGCGCCGTGTGTTTCTGCTGGGAGTGCTTGCGCCGTGTGCTTCTGTTGGGAGTGCTTGCACCGTGTGTTTTTGCCGGGAGTGCTTGCACTATGTGTTTCTGCTGGGAGTGCTTGCGTTGTGTGTTTCTGACGGGAGTGCTTGCACCGTGTGTTTCTACTGGTAATGCTTGCGTTGTGTGTTTCTGCCGGGAGTGCTTGCGTTGTGTGTTTCTGCTGGGAGCACTTGCGTTGTGTGTTTCTGCTGGGAGTGCTTGCGCCGTGTGTTTCTGCTGGGAGTGCTTGCGCCGTGTGTTTCTATTGGGAGTTCTTGCGCCGTTTTATTCTGCTGGGAGTGCTTGTGTTGTTTGTTTCTGCTGGGAGTGCTTGTGTTGTGTGATTTTCCCGGGAGTGCTTGCACTATGTGTTTCTGCTGGGAGCGCTTGCGTTGTGTGTTTCTGCCGGGAGTGCTTGCACCATGTGTGTCTGTTGGGAGTGCTTGTGTTGTGTGTTTCTGCTGGGAGTGCTTGCCCCATGTGTTTCTGCCGAGAGCTCTTGAACCGTGTGTTTCTACTGGCCCTGCTTGCGTTGTGTGTTTCTGCTGGGAGCGCTTGCACCATGTGTTTCTGCTGGGAGTGCTTGCCCCATGTGTTTCTGCCGAGAGCTTTTGAACCGTGTGTTTCTACTGGGACTGCTTGCGTTGTGTGTTTCTGCCGGGAGTGCTTGCACCGTGTGTTTCTGTCGGGAGTGCTTGCGTTGTGTATTTCTGCTGGGAGTGTTTGCGCCGTGTGTTTCTGCTGGGAGCGCTTGCACCGTGTGTTTCTGCTGGGAGTGCTTGTGTTGTTTGTTTCTACTGGGAGTGCTTGTGTTGTGTGATTGTACAGGGAGTTTTTGCGGCGTGTGTTTCTGCTGGGAGTGCTTGCATTGTGTGTTTCTGCCAGGAGTGCTTGCACCGTGTGTTTCTGCTGGGAGTGCTTGCGCCGTGTGTTTCTGCTGGGAGTGCTTGCACCGTGTGTTTCTACTGGGAGTTTTTGCGGCGTGTGTTTCTGCTGGGAGTGCTTGCGTTGTGTGTTTCTGTTGGGAGTGCTTGTGCTGTGTGTTTCTACTGGGACTGCTTGCGTTGTGTGTTTCTGCTGGGAGTGCTTGCGTTGTGTGTTTCTGCTGGGAGTGCTTGCACCATGTGTTTCTGCTGGGAGTGCTTGTGCTGTGTGTTTCTGCTGGGAGTGCTTGCGTTGTGTGTTTCTGCTGGGAGCGCTTGCACCATGTGTGTCTGTTGGGAGTGCTTGTGTTGTGTGTTTCTGCTGGGAGTGCTTGCCCCATGTGTTTCTGCCGAGAGCTCTTGAACCGTGTGTTTCTACTGGCACTGCTTGCGTTGTGTGTTTCTGCTGGGAGCGCTTGCACCATGTGTTTCTGCTGGGAGTGCTTGCCCCATGTGTTTCTGCCGAGAGCTTTTGAACCGAGTGTTTCTACTGGGACTGCTTGCGTTGTGTGTTTCTGCCGGGAGCGCTTGCACCGTGTGTTTCTGCTGGGAGCGTTTGCACCGTGTGTTTCTGTCGGGATTGCTTGCGCCGTGTGTTTCTGCTGGGAGTGCTTGCACCGTGTGTTTCTACTGGGAGTTTTTGCGGCGTGTGTTTCTGCTGTGAGTGCTTGCGTTGTGTGTTTCTGTTGGGAGTGCTTGTGCTGTGTGTTTCTACTGGGACTGCTTGCGTTGTGTGTTTCTGCTGGGAGTGCTTGCATTGTGTGTTTCTGCTGGGAGTGCTTGCACCATGTGTTTCTGCTGGGAGTGCTTGTGCTGTGTGTTTCTGCTGGAAGTGCTTGCGTTGTGTGTTTCTGCTGGAGCGCTTGCACCATGTGTGGCTGTTGGGAGTGCTTGTGTTGTGTGTTTCTGATGGGAGTGCTTGCCCCATGTGTTTCTGCCGAGAGCTCTTGAACCGTGTGTTTCTACTGGCACTGCTTGCGTTGTGTGTTTCTGCTGGGAGCGCTTGCACCATGTGTTTCTGCTGGGAGTGCTTGCCCCATGTGTTTCTGCCGAGAGCTTTTGAACCGTGTGTTTCTACTGGGACTGCTTGCGTTGTGTGTTTCTGCCGGGAGTGCTTGCACCGTGTGTTTCTGTCGGGAGTGCTTGCGTTGTGTATTTCTGCTGGGAGTGTTTGCGCCGTGTGTTTCTGCTGGGAGCGCTTGCACCGTGTGTTTCTGCTGGGAGTGCTTGTGTTGGGTGTTTCTGCCGGGAGTGCTTGCGTTGTGTGTTTCTGCTGGGAGTGCTTGCGCCGTGTGCTTCTGTTGGGAGTGCTTGCACCGTGTGTTTTTGCCGGGAGTGCTTGCACTATGTGTTTCTGCTGGGAGCGCTTGCGTTGTGTGTTTCTGACGGGAGTGCTTGCACCGTGTGTTTCTACTGGTAATGCTTGCGTTGTGTGTTTCTGCCGGGAGTGCTTGCGTTGTGTGTTTCTGCTGGGAGCGCTTGCGTTGTGTGTTTCTGCTGGGAGTGCTTGCACTGTGTTTTTCTGCTGGGAGTGCTTGCGCCGTGTGTTTCTGCTGGGAGTGCTTGCGCCGTGTGATTCTGCTGGGAGTGCTTGGGCCGTGTGTTTCTGCTGGGAGTGCTTGCGCCGTGTGTTTCTGCTGGGAGTGCTTGCGCCGTGTGTTTCTATTGGGAGTGCTTGCGCCGTTTGTTTCTACTGGGAGTGCTTGCGCCGTGTTATTCTGCTGGGAGTGCTTGTGTTGTTTGTTTCTACTGGGAGTGCTTGTGTTGTGTGATTGTACAGGGAGTGCTTGCGCCGTGTGTTTCTGCTGGGAGTGCTTGCGCCGTGTGTTTCTATTGGGAGTGCTTGCGCCGTTTGTTTCTACTGGGAGTGCTTGCGCCGTGTGTTTCTGCTGGGAGTGCTTGCACCGTGTGTTTCTACTGGGAGTTTTTGCGGCGTGTGTTTCTGCTGAGAGTGCTTGCGTTGTGTGTTTCTGTTGGGAGTGCTTGTGCTGTGTGTTTCTACTGGGACTGCTTGCGTTGTGTGTTTCTGCTGGGAGTGCTTGCGTTGTGTGTTTCTGCTGGGAGTGCTTGCACCATGTGTTTCTGCTGGGAGTGCTTGTGCTGTGTGTTTCTGCTGGGAGTGCTTGCGTTGTGTGTTTCTGCTGGGAGCGCTTGCACCATGTGTGTCTGTTGGGAGTGCTTGTGTTGTGTGTTTCTGCTGGGAGTGCTTGCCCCATGTGTTTCTGCCGAGAGCTCTTGAACCGTGTGTTTCTACTGGCACTGCTTGCGTTGTGTGTTTCTGCTGGGAGCGCTTGCACCATGTGTTTCTGCTGGGAGTGCTTGCCCCATGTGTTTCTGCCGAGAGCTTTTGAACCGAGTGTTTCTACTGGGACTGCTTGCGTTGTGTGTTTCTGCCGGGAGCGCTTGCACCGTGTGTTTCTGCTGGGAGCGTTTGCACCGTGTGTTTCTGTCGGGATTGCTTGCGCCGTGTGTTTCTGCTGGTAGTGCTTGCACCGTGTGTTTCTACTGGGAGTTTTTGCGGCGTGTGTTTCTGCTGTGAGTGCTTGCGTTGTGTTTTTCTGTTGGGAGTGCTTGTGCTGTGTGTTTCTACTGGGACTGCTTGCGTTGTGTGTTTCTGCTGGGAGTGCTTGCGTTGTGTGTTTCTGCTGGGAGTGCTTGCATTGTGTGTTTCTGCTGGGAGAGCTTGCACCATGTGTTTCTGCTGGGAGTGCTTGTGCTGTGTGTTTCTGCTGGAAGTGCTTGCGTTGTGTGTTTCTGCTGGAGCGCTTGCACCATGTGTGTCTGTTGGGAGTGCTTGTGTTGTGTGTTTCTGCTGGGAGTGCTTGCCCCATGTGTTTCTGCCGAGAGCTCTTGAACCGTGTGTTTCTACTGGCACTGCTTGCGTTGTGTGTTTCTGCTGGGAGCGCTTGCACCATGTGTTTCTGCTGGGAGTGCTTGCCCCATGTGTTTCTGCCGAGAGCTTTTGAACCGTGTGTTTCTACTGGGACTGCTTGCGTTGTGTGTTTCTGCCGGGAGTGCTTGCACCGTGTGTTTCTGTCGGGAGTGCTTGCGTTGTGTATTTCTGCTGGGAGTGTTTGCGCCGTGTGTTTCTGCTGGGAGCGCTTGCACCGTGTGTTTCTGCTGGGAGTGCTTGTGTTGGGTGTTTCTGCCGGGAGTGCTTGCGTTGTGTGTTTCTGCTGGGAGTGCTTGCGCCGTGTGCTTCTGTTGGGAGTGCTTGCACCGTGTGTTTTTGCCGGGAGTGCTTGCACTATGTGTTTCTGCTGGGAGCGCTTGCGTTGTGTGTTTCTGCTGGGAGCGCTTGCGTTGTGTGTTTCTGACGGGAGTGCTTGCACCGTGTGTTTCTACTGGTAATGCTTGCGTTGTGTGTTTCTGCCGGGAGTGCTTGCGTTGTGTGTTTCTGCTGGGAGCGCTTGCGTTGTGTGTTTCTGCTGGGAGCGCTTGCATTGTGTGTTTCTCCTGGGAACGCTTGCACCGTGTGTTTCTGCCGGGATCGCCTGCGTTGTGTGTTTCTGCTGGGAGTGTTTGCGTTGTGTGTTCTGCTGGGAGTGCTTGCACCGTGTGTTTCTGACGGGAGTGCTTGCAACGTATGTTTCTGCTGGGAGCACTTGCGTTGTGTGTTTCTGCTGGGAGTGCTTGCGTTGTGTGTTCCTGCTGGGAGTGCTTGCGTTATGTGTTTCTGCTGGGAGTGCTTGTGTTGTGTGTTTCTGCCGGGAGTGCTTGTGTTGTGTGTTTCTGCCGGGAGTGCTTGCACCGTGTGCTTCTGCCGGGAGTGCTTGCGTTGTGTGTTTCTCCTGGGAACGCTCGCACCGTGTGTTTCTGCCGGGAGCGCCTGCGTTATGTGTTTCTGCTGGGAGCGCTTGCGTTGTGTGTTTCTGCTGGGAGCGCTAGCACCGTGTGTTTCTGCCGGGAGCGCTTGAGTTGTGTTTTTCTGCTGGGTGTGCTTGCGCCGTGTGTTTCTGCTGGCAGTGCTTGCATTGTGTGTTTCTGCTGGGAGTGCTTGCGCCGTGTGTTTCTGCTGGGAGTGCTTGCACCGTGTGTTTCTACTGGGAGTGCTTGCGGCGTGTGTTTCTGCCGGGAGTGCTTGCGTTGTGTGTTTCTGCTGGGAGCGCTTGCGTTGTGTGTTTCTGCTGGGAGTGCTTGCACCGTGTTTTTCTGCTGGGTGCGTTTCCGTTGAGTGTTTCTGCCGCGAGCGCTTGCCCCATGTGTTTCTGCCGAGAGCTCTTTAACCGTGTGTTTCTACTGGGACTGCTTGCGTTGTGTGTTTCTGCTGGGAGTGCTTGTGTTGTGTGTTTCTGCCGGGAGTGCTTGTGTTGTGTGTTTCTGCTGGGAGTGTTTGCACGTGTGTTTCTGCTGGGAACGCTTTCACCGTGTGTTTCTGCCGGGAGCGCTTGCGTTGTGTGTTTCTGCCCGGAGTGCTTGCACCGTGTGTTTCTGCCGGGAGTGCTTGCAACGTGTGTTTCTGCTGGGAGCGCTTGCGTTGTGTGTTTCTACTGGGAGTGCTTGCGCCGTGTGTTTCTATTGGGAGTGCTTGCACCGTTTTTTTTTCTGCTGGGAGTGGTTGCACCGTGTTTTTCTGCTGGGAGTGGTTGCGCCGTGTGTTTCT
Organism: Hemitrygon akajei; assembly: GCF_048418815.1. Lineage (NCBI taxonomy): Eukaryota > Metazoa > Chordata > Chondrichthyes > Myliobatiformes > Dasyatidae > Hemitrygon > Hemitrygon akajei. The sequence continues at coordinate 87,919,452 of NC_133135.1, read as the reverse complement.
ACTGGGAGTGCTTGCGTTGTGTGTTTCTGCTGGGAGTGCTTGCATGGTGTTTTTCTGCTGGGAGTGGTTGCGCCGTGTGTTTCTGCTGGGAGTGCTTGCGCCGTGTGTTTCTGCTGGGAGTGCTTGCGCCGTGTGCTTCTGTTGGGAATGCTTGCACCGTGTGTTTTTGCCGGGAGGGCTTGCACTATGTGTTTATGCTGGGAGCGCTTGCGTTGTGTGTTTCTGCTGGGAGTGCTTGCGTTGTGTGTTTCTGCCGGGAGTGCTTGCGTTGTGTGTTTCTGCTGGGAGTGCTTGCACCGTGTGTTTCTGTCGGGAGTGCTTGTGTTGTGTGTTTCTGCCGGGTGTGCTTGCGTTGTCTGTTTCTGCCGGGACTGCTTGCGTTGTGTGTTTCTGCCGGGAGTGCTTGCAACGTGTGTTTCTGCTGGGAGCGCTTGCGTTGTGTGTTTCTGCTGGGAGTGCTTGCGTTGTGTGTTTCTGCCGGGAGTGCTTGCGTTGTGTGTTTCTGCTGGGAGCGCTTGCGTTGTGTGTTTCTGCTGGGAGTGCTTGCGCCGTGTGTTTCTACTGGGAGTGCTTGTGTTGTGTGTTTTTGCCGGGAGTGTTTGCGCCGTGTGTTTCTGCTGGGAGTGCTTGCACCGTGTTTTTCTACTGGGAGTGCTTGCGCCGTGTGTTTCTGCTGGGAGTGCTTGCGTTGTGTGTTTCTGCCGGGAGTGCTTGCGTTGTGTGTTTCTGCTGGGAGCGCTTGCGTTGTGTGTTTCTGCTGGGAGTGCTTGCGCCGTGTGTTTCTACTGGGAGTGCTTGCGTTGTGTGTTTTTGCCGGGAGTGTTTGCGCCGTGTGTTTCTGCTGGGAGTGCTTGCACCGTGTTTTTCTACTGGGAGTGCTTGCGCCGTGTGTTTCTGCTGGGAGTGCTTGCGTTGTGTGTTTTTGCCGGGAGTGTTTGCGCCGTGTGTTTCTGTTGGGAGTGCTTGCGCCGTGTGTTTCTGCTGGGAGTGCTTGCGCCGTGTGCTTCTGTTGGGAGTGCTTGCACCGTGTGTTTTTGCCGGGAGTGCTTGCACTATGTGTTTCTGCTGGGAGTGCTTGCGTTGTGTGTTTCTGACGGGAGTGCTTGCACCGTGTGTTTCTACTGGTAATGCTTGCGTTGTGTGTTTCTGCCGGGAGTGCTTGCGTTGTGTGTTTCTGCTGGGAGCACTTGCGTTGTGTGTTTCTGCTGGGAGTGCTTGCGCCGTGTGTTTCTGCTGGGAGTGCTTGCGCCGTGTGTTTCTGCTGGGAGTGCTTGCGCCGTGTGTTTCTATTGGGAGTTCTTGCGCCGTTTTATTCTGCTGGGAGTGCTTGTGTTGTTTGTTTCTGCTGGGAGTGCTTGTGTTGTGTGATTTTCCCGGGAGTGCTTGCACTATGTGTTTCTGCTGGGAGCGCTTGCGTTGTGTGTTTCTGCCGGGAGTGCTTGCACCATGTGTGTCTGTTGGGAGTGCTTGTGTTGTGTGTTTCTGCTGGGAGTGCTTGCCCCATGTGTTTCTGCCGAGAGCTCTTGAACCGTGTGTTTCTACTGGCACTGCTTGCGTTGTGTGTTTCTGCTGGGAGCGCTTGCACCATGTGTTTCTGCTGGGAGTGCTTGCCCCATGTGTTTCTGCCGAGAGCTTTTGAACCGTGTGTTTCTACTGGGACTGCTTGCGTTGTGTGTTTCTGCCGGGAGTGCTTGCACCGTGTGTTTCTGTCGGGAGTGCTTGCGTTGTGTATTTCTGCTGGGAGTGTTTGCGCCGTGTGTTTCTGCTGGGAGCGCTTGCACCGTGTGTTTCTGCTGGGAGTGCTTGTGTTGTTTGTTTCTACTGGGAGTGCTTGTGTTGTGTGATTGTACAGGGAGTTTTTGCGGCGTGTGTTTCTGCTGGGAGTGCTTGCATTGTGTGTTTCTGCCAGGAGTGCTTGCACCGTGTGTTTCTGCTGGGAGTGCTTGCGCCGTGTGTTTCTGCTGGGAGTGCTTGCACCGTGTGTTTCTACTGGGAGTTTTTGCGGCGTGTGTTTCTGCTGGGAGTGCTTGCGTTGTGTGTTTCTGTTGGGAGTGCTTGTGCTGTGTGTTTCTACTGGGACTGCTTGCGTTGTGTGTTTCTGCTGGGAGTGCTTGCGTTGTGTGTTTCTGCTGGGAGTGCTTGCATTGTGTGTTTCTGCTGGGAGAGCTTGCACCATGTGTTTCTGCTGGGAGTGCTTGTGCTGTGTGTTTCTGCTGGAAGTGCTTGCGTTGTGTGTTTCTGCTGGAGCGCTTGCACCATGTGTGTCTGTTGGGAGTGCTTGTGTTGTGTGTTTCTGCTGGGAGTGCTTGCCCCATGTGTTTCTGCCGAGAGCTCTTGAACCGTGTGTTTCTACTGGCACTGCTTGCGTTGTGTGTTTCTGCTGGGAGCGCTTGCACCATGTGTTTCTGCTGGGAGTGCTTGCCCCATGTGTTTCTGCCGAGAGCTTTTGAACCGTGTGTTTCTACTGGGACTGCTTGCGTTGTGTGTTTCTGCCGGGAGTGCTTGCACCGTGTGTTTCTGTCGGGAGTGCTTGCGTTGTGTATTTCTGCTGGGAGTGTTTGCGCCGTGTGTTTCTGCTGGGAGCGCTTGCACCGTGTGTTTCTGCTGGGAGTGCTTGTGTTGGGTGTTTCTGCAGGGAGTGCTTGCGTTGTGTGTTTCTGCTGGGAGTGCTTGCGCCGTGTGCTTCTGTTGGGAGTGCTTGCACCGTGTGTTTTTGCCGGGAGTGCTTGCACTATGTGTTTCTGCTGGGAGCGCTTGCGTTGTGTGTTTCTGCTGGGAGCGCTTGCGTTGTGTGTTTCTGACGGGAGTGCTTGCACCGTGTGTTTCTACTGGTAATGCTTGCGTTGTGTGTTTCTGCCGGGAGTGCTTGCGTTGTGTGTTTCTGCTGGGAGCGCTTGCGTTGTGTGTTTCTGCTGGGAGCGCTTGCATTGTGTGTTTCTCCTGGGAACGCTTGCACCGTGTGTTTCTGCCGGGATCGCCTGCGTTGTGTGTTTCTGCTGGGAGTGTTTGCGTTGTGTGTTCTGCTGGGAGTGCTTGCACCGTGTGTTTCTGACGGGAGTGCTTGCAACGTATGTTTCTGCTGGGAGCACTTGCGTTGTGTGTTTCTGCTGGGAGTGCTTGCGTTGTGTGTTCCTGCTGGGAGTGCTTGTGTTGTGTGTTTCTGCCGGGAGTGCTTGCGTTGTGTGTTTCTGCCGGGAGTGCTTGCATTGTGTGTTTCTGCTCGGAGCGCTTGCTTTGTGTGTTTCTCCTGGGAACGCTCGCACCGTGTGTTTCTGCCGGGAGCGCCTGCGTTATGTGTTTCTGCTGGGAGCGCTTGCGTTGTGTGTTTCTGCTGGGAGCGCTAGCACCGTGTGTTTCTGCCGGGAGCGCTTGAGTTGTGTTTTTCTGCTGGGTGTGCTTGCGCCGTGTGTTTCTGCTGGCAGTGCTTGCATTGTGTGTTTCTGCTGGGAGTGCTTGCGCCGTGTGTTTCTGCTGGGAGTGCTTGCACCGTGTGTTTCTACTGGGAGTGCTTGCGGCGTGTGTTTCTGCCGGGAGTGCTTGCGTTGTGTGTTTCTGCTGGGAGCGCTTGCGTTGTGTGTTTCTGCTGGGAGTGCTTGCACCGTGTTTTTCTGCTGGGTGCGTTTCCGTTGAGTGTTTCTGCCGCGAGCGCTTGCCCCATGTGTTTCTGCCGAGAGCTCTTTAACCGTGTGTTTCTACTGGGACTGCTTGCGTTGTGTGTTTCTGCTGGGAGTGCTTGTGTTGTGTGTTTCTGCCGGGAGTGCTTGTGTTGTGTGTTTCTGCTGGGAGTGTTTGCACGTGTGTTTCTGCTGGGAACGCTTTCACCGTGTGTTTCTGCCGGGAGCGCTTGCGTTGTGTGTTTCTGCCGGGAGTGCTTGCACCGTGTGTTTCTGCCGGGAGTGCTTGCAACGTGTGTTTCTGCTGGGAGCGCTTGCGTTGTGTGTTTCTGCTGGGAGTGCTTGCACCGTTTTTTTTTCTGCTGGGAGTGGTTGCGCCGTGTGTTTCTGCTGGGAGTGCTTGCGCCGTGTGTTTCTACTGGGAGTGCTTGCGCCGTGTGTTTCTATTGGGAGTGCTTGCACCGTTTTTTTTTCTGCTGGGAGTGGTTGCACCGTGTTTTTCTGCTGGGAGTGGTTGCGCCGTGTGTTTCTACTGGGAGTGCTTGCGCCGTGTGTTTCTGCTGGGAGTGCTTGCGTTGTGTGTTTCTGCTGGGAGTGCTTGCATGGTGTTTTTCTGCTGGGAGTGGTTGCGCCGTGTGTTTCTGCTGGGAGTGCTTGCGCCGTGTGTTTCTGCTGGGAGTGCTTGCGCCGTGTGCTTCTGTTGGGAATGCTTGCACCGTGTGTTTTTGCCGGGAGGGCTTGCACTATGTGTTTATGCTGGGAGCGCTTGCGTTGTGTGTTTCTGCTGGGAGTGCTTGCGTTGTGTGTTTCTGCCGGGAGTGCTTGCGTTGTGTGTTTCTGCTGGGAGTGCTTGCACCGTGTGTTTCTGTCGGGAGTGCTTGTGTTGTGTGTTTCTGCCGGGTGTGCTTGCGTTGTCTGTTTCTGCCGGGACTGCTTGCGTTGTGTGTTTCTGCCGGGAGTGCTTGCAACGTGTGTTTCTGCTGGGAGCGCTTGCGTTGTGTGTTTCTGCTGGGAGTGCTTGCGTTGTGTGTTTCTGCCGGGAGTGCTTGCGTTGTGTGTTTCTGCTGGGAGCGCTTGCGTTGTGTGTTTCTGCTGGGAGTGCTTGCGCCGTGTGTTTCTACTGGGAGTGCTTGCGTTGTGTGTTTTTGCCGGGAGTGTTTGCGCCGTGTGTTTCTGCTGGGAGTGCTTGCACCGTGTTTTTCTACTGGGAGTGCTTGCGCCGTGTGTTTCTGCTGGGAGTGCTTGCGTTGTGTGTTTCTGCCGGGAGTGCTTGCGTTGTGTGTTTCTGCTGGGAGCGCTTGCGTTGTGTGTTTCTGCTGGGAGTGCTTGCGCCGTGTGTTTCTACTGGGAGTGCTTGCGTTGTGTGTTTTTGCCGGGAGTGTTTGCGCCGTGTGTTTCTGCTGGGAGTGCTTGCACCGTGTTTTTCTACTGGGAGTGCTTGCGCCGTGTTTTTCTGCTGGGAGTGCTTGCGTTGTGTGTTTTTGCCGGGAGTGTTTGCGCCGTGTGTTTCTGCTGGGAGTGCTTGGGTTGTGTGTTTCTGCCTGGAGTGTTTGCGCCGTGTGTTTCTGCTGGGAGTGCTTGCGTTGTGTGTTTTTGCCGGGAGTGTTTGCGCTGTGTGTTTCTGCTGGGAGTGCTTGCACCGTGTTTTTCTACTGGGAGTGCTTGCGCCGTGTGTTTCTGCTGGGAGTGCTTGCGTTGTGTGTTTTTGCCGGGAGTGTTTGCGCCGTGTGTTTCTGTTGGGAGTGCTTGCGCCGTGTGTTTCTGTTGGGAGTGCTTGCGCCGTGTGCTTCTGTTGGGAGTGCTTGCACCGTGTGTTTTTGCCGGGAGTGCTTGCACTATGTGTTTCTGCTGGGAGTGCTTGCGTTGTGTGTTTCTGACGGGAGTGCTTGCACCGTGTGTTTCTACTGGTAATGCTTGCGTTGTGTGTTTCTGCCGGGAGTGCTTGCGTTGTGTGTTTCTGCTGGGAGCACTTGCGTTGTGTGTTTCTGCTGGGAGTGCTTGCGCCGTGTGTTTCTGCTGGGAGTGCTTGCGCCGTGTGTTTCTGCTGGGAGTGCTTGCGCCGTGTGTTTCTATTGGGAGTTCTTGCGCCGTTTTATTCTGCTGGGAGTGCTTGTGTTGTTTGTTTCTGCTGGGAGTGCTTGTGTTGTGTGTTTCTGCCGGGAGTGCTTGCACCATGTGTGTCTGTTGGGAGTGCTTGTGTTGTGTGTTTCTGCTGGGAGTGCTTGCCCCATGTGTTTCTGCCGAGAGCTCTTGAACCGTGTGTTTCTACTGGCACTGCTTGCGTTGTGTGTTTCTGCTGGGAGCGCTTGCACCATGTATTTCTGCTGGGAGTGCTTGCCCCAGGTGTTTCTGCCGAGAGCTTTTGAACCGTGTGTTTCTACTGGGACTGCTTGCGTTGTGTGTTTCTGCCGGGAGTGCTTGCACCGTGTGTTTCTGTCGGGAGTGCTTGCGTTGTGTATTTCTGCTGGGAGTGTTTGCGCCGTGTGTTTCTGCTGGGAGCGCTTGCACCGTGTGTTTCTGCTGGGAGTGCTTGTGTTGTTTGTTTCTACTGGGAGTGCTTGTGTTGTGTGATTGTACAGGGAGTTTTTGCGGCGTGTGTTTCTGCTGGGAGTGCTTGCATTGTGTGTTTCTGCCAGGAGTGCTTGCACCGTGTGTTTCTGCTGGGAGTGCTTGCGCCGTGTGTTTCTGCTGGGAGTGCTTGCACCGTGTGTTTCTACTGGGAGTTTTTGCGGCGTGTGTTTCTGCTGGGAGTGCTTGCGTTGTGTGTTTCTGTTGGGAGTGCTTGTGCTGTGTGTTTCTACTGGGACTGCTTGCGTTGTGTGTTTCTGCTGGGAGTGCTTGCGTTGTGTGTTTCTGCTGGGAGTGCTTGCACCATGTGTTTCTGCTGGGAGTGCTTGTGCTGTGTGTTTCTGCTGGGAGTGCTTGCGTTGTGTGTTTCTGCTGGGAGCGCTTGCACCATGTGTGTCTGTTGGGAGTACTTGTGTTGTGTGTTTCTGCTGGGAGTGCTTGCCCCATGTGTTTCTGCCGAGAGCTCTTGAACCGTGTGTTTCTACTGGCACTGCTTGCGTTGTGTGTTTCTGCTGGGAGCGCTTGCACCATGTGTTTCTGCTGGGAGTGCTTGCCCCATGTGTTTCTGCCGAGAGCTTTTGAACCGAGTGTTTCTACTGGGACTGCTTGCGTTGTGTGTTTCTGCCGGGAGCGCTTGCACCGTGTGTTTCTGCTGGGAGCGTTTGCACCGTGTGTTTCTGTCGGGATTGCTTGCGCCGTGTGTTTCTGCTGGGAGTGCTTGCACCGTGTGTTTCTACTGGGAGTTTTTGCGGCGTGTGTTTCTGCTGTGAGTGCTTGCGTTGTGTGTTTCTGTTGGGAGTGCTTGTGCTGTGTGTTTCTACTGGGACTGCTTGCGTTGTGTGTTTCTGCTGGGAGTGCTTGCGTTGTGTGTTTCTGCTGGGAGTGCTTGCATTGTGTGTTTCTGCTGGGAGTGCTTGCACCATGTGTTTCTGCTGGGAGTGCTTGTGCTGTGTGTTTCTGCTGGAAGTGCTTGCGTTGTGTGTTTCTGCTGGAGCGCTTGCACCATGTGTGTCTGTTGGGAGTGCTTGTGTTGTGTGTTTCTGCTGGGAGTGCTTGCCCCATGTGTTTCTGCCGAGAGCTCTTGAACCGTGTGTTTCTACTGGCACTGCTTGCGTTGTGTGTTTCTGCTGAGAGCGCTTGCACCATGTGTTTCTGCTGGGAGTGCTTGCCCCATGTGTTTCTGCCGAGAGCTTTTGAACCGTGTGTTTCTACTGGGACTGCTTGCGTTGTGTGTTTCTGCCGGGAGTGCTTGCACCGTGTTATTCTGCTGGGAGTGCTTGTGTTGTTTGTTTCTACTGGGAGTGCTTGTGTTGTGTGATTGTACAGGGAGTGCTTGCGCCGTGTGTTTCTGCTGGGAGTGCTTGCGCCGTGTGTTTCTATTGGGAGTGCTTGCGCCGTTTGTTTCTACTGGGAGTGCTTGCGCCGTGTGTTTCTGCTGGGAGTGCTTGCACCGTGTGTTTCTACTGGGAGTTTTTGCGGCGTGTGTTTCTGCTGAGAGTGCTTGCGTTGTGTGTTTCTGTTGGGAGTGCTTGTGCTGTGTGTTTCTACTGGGACTGCTTGCGTTGTGTGTTTCTGCTGGGAGTGCTTGCGTTGTGTGTTTCTGCTGGGAGTGCTTGCACCATGTTTTTCTGCTGGGAGTGCTTGTGCTGTGTGTTTCTGCTGGGAGTGCTTGCGTTGTGTGTTTCTGCTGGGAGCGCTTGCACCATGTGTGTCTGTTGGGAGTGCTTGTGTTGTGTGTTTCTGCTGGGAGTGCTTGCCCCATGTGTTTCTGCCGAGAGCTCTTGAACCGTGTGTTTCTACTGGCACTGCTTGCGTTGTGTGTTTCTGCTGGGAGCGCTTGCACCATGTGTTTCTGCTGGGAGTGCTTGCCCCATGTGTTTCTGCCGAGAGCTTTTGAACCGAGTGTTTCTACTGGGACTGCTTGCGTTGTGTGTTTCTGCCGGGAGCGCTTGCACCGTGTGTTTCTGCTGGGAGCGTTTGCACCGTGTGTTTCTGTCGGGATTGCTTGCGCCGTGTGTTTCTGCTGGTAGTGCTTGCACCGTGTGTTTCTACTGGGAGTTTTTGCGGCGTGTGTTTCTGCTGTGAGTGCTTGCGTTGTGTTTTTCTGTTGGGAGTGCTTGTGCTGTGTGTTTCTACTGGGACTGCTTGCGTTGTGTGTTTCTGCTGGGAGTGCTTGCACCGTGTGTTTCTGTCGGGAGTGCTTGCGTTGTGTATTTCTGCTGGGAGTGTTTGCGCCGTGTGTTTCTGCTGGGAGCGCTTGCACCGTGTGTTTCTGCTGGGAGTGCTTGTGTTGTTTGTTTCTACTGGGAGTGCTTGTGTTGTGTGATTGTACAGGGAGTTTTTGCGGCGTGTGTTTCTGCTGGGAGTGCTTGCATTGTGTGTTTCTGCCAGGAGTGCTTGCACCGTGTGTTTCTGCTGGGAGTGCTTGCGCCGTGTGTTTCTGCTGGGAGTGCTTGCACCGTGTGTTTCTACTGGGAGTTTTTGCGGCGTGTGTTTCTGCTGGGAGTGCTTGCGTTGTGTGTTTCTGTTGGGAGTGCTTGTGCTGTGTGTTTCTACTGGGACTGCTTGCGTTGTGTGTTTCTGCTGGGAGTGCTTGCGTTGTGTGTTTCTGCTGGGAGTGCTTGCATTGTGTGTTTCTGCTGGGAGAGCTTGCACCATGTGTTTCTGCTGGGAGTGCTTGTGCTGTGTGTTTCTGCTGGAAGTGCTTGCGTTGTGTGTTTCTGCTGGAGCGCTTGCACCATGTGTGTCTGTTGGGAGTGCTTGTGTTGTGTGTTTCTGCTGGGAGTGCTTGCCCCATGTGTTTCTGCCGAGAGCTCTTGAACCGTGTGTTTCTACTGGCACTGCTTGCGTTGTGTGTTTCTGCTGGGAGCGCTTGCACCATGTGTTTCTGCTGGGAGTGCTTGCCCCATGTGTTTCTGCCGAGAGCTTTTGAACCGTGTGTTTCTACTGGGACTGCTTGCGTTGTGTGTTTCTGCCGGGAGTGCTTGCACCGTGTGTTTCTGTCGGGAGTGCTTGCGTTGTGTATTTCTGCTGGGAGTGTTTGCGCCGTGTGTTTCTGCTGGGAGCGCTTGCACCGTGTGTTTCTGCTGGGAGTGCTTGTGTTGGGTGTTTCTGCAGGGAGTGCTTGCGTTGTGTGTTTCTGCTGGGAGTGCTTGCGCCGTGTGCTTCTGTTGGGAGTGCTTGCACCGTGTGTTTTTGCCGGGAGTGCTTGCACTATGTGTTTCTGCTGGGAGCGCTTGCGTTGTGTGTTTCTGCTGGGAGCGCTTGCGTTGTGTGTTTCTGACGGGAGTGCTTGCACCGTGTGTTTCTACTGGTAATGCTTGCGTTGTGTGTTTCTGCCGGGAGTGCTTGCGTTGTGTGTTTCTGCTGGGAGCGCTTGCGTTGTGTGTTTCTGCTGGGAGCGCTTGCATTGTGTGTTTCTCCTGGGAACGCTTGCACCGTGTGTTTCTGCCGGGATCGCCTGCGTTGTGTGTTTCTGCTGGGAGTGTTTGCGTTGTGTGTTCTGCTGGGAGTGCTTGCACCGTGTGTTTCTGACGGGAGTGCTTGCAACGTATGTTTCTGCTGGGAGCACTTGCGTTGTGTGTTTCTGCTGGGAGTGCTTGCGTTGTGTGTTCCTGCTGGGAGTGCTTGTGTTGTGTGTTTCTGCCGGGAGTGCTTGCGTTGTGTGTTTCTGCCGGGAGTGCTTGCATTGTGTGTTTCTGCTCGGAGCGCTTGCGTTGTGTGTTTCTCCTGGGAACGCTCGCACCGTGTGTTTCTGCCGGGAGCGCCTGCGTTATGTGTTTCTGCTGGGAGCGCTTGCGTTGTGTGTTTCTGCTGGGAGCGCTAGCACCGTGTGTTTCTGCCGGGAGCGCTTGAGTTGTGTTTTTCTGCTGGGTGTGCTTGCGCCGTGTGTTTCTGCTGGCAGTGCTTGCATTGTGTGTTTCTGCTGGGAGTGCTTGCGCCGTGTGTTTCTGCTGGGAGTGCTTGCACCGTGTGTTTCTACTGGGAGTGCTTGCGGCGTGTGTTTCTGCCGGGAGTGCTTGCGTTGTGTGTTTCTGCTGGGAGCGCTTGCGTTGTGTGTTTCTGCTGGGAGTGCTTGCACCGTGTTTTTCTGCTGGGTGCGTTTCCGTTGAGTGTTTCTGCCGCGAGCGCTTGCCCCATGTGTTTCTGCCGAGAGCTCTTTAACCGTGTGTTTCTACTGGGACTGCTTGCGTTGTGTGTTTCTGCTGGGAGTGCTTGTGTTGTGTGTTTCTGCCGGGAGTGCTTGTGTTGTGTGTTTCTGCTGGGAGTGTTTGCACGTGTGTTTCTGCTGGGAACGCTTTCACCGTGTGTTTCTGCCGGGAGCGCTTGCGTTGTGTGTTTCTGCCGGGAGTGCTTGCACCGTGTGTTTCTGCCGGGAGTGCTTGCAACGTGTGTTTCTGCTGGGAGCGCTTGCGTTGTGTGTTTCTGCTGGGAGTGCTTGCACCGTTTTTTTTTCTGCTGGGAGTGGTTGCGCCGTGTGTTTCTGCTGGGAGTGCTTGCGCCGTGTGTTTCTACTGGGAGTGCTTGCGCCGTGTGTTTCTATTGGGAGTGCTTGCACCGTTTTTTTTTCTGCTGGGAGTGGTTGCACCGTGTTTTTCTGCTGGGAGTGGTTGCGCCGTGTGTTTCTACTGGGAGTGCTTGCGCCGTGTGTTTCTGCTGGGAGTGCTTGCGTTGTGTGTTTCTGCTGGGAGTGCTTGCATGGTGTTTTTCTGCTGGGAGTGGTTGCGCCGTGTGTTTCTGCTGGGAGTGCTTGCGCCGTGTGTTTCTGCTGGGAGTGCTTGCGCCGTGTGCTTCTGTTGGGAATGCTTGCACCGTGTGTTTTTGCCGGGAGGGCTTGCACTATGTGTTTATGCTGGGAGCGCTTGCGTTGTGTGTTTCTGCTGGGAGTGCTTGCGTTGTGTGTTTCTGCCGGGAGTGCTTGCGTTGTGTGTTTCTGCTGGGAGTGCTTGCACCGTGTGTTTCTGTCGGGAGTGCTTGTGTTGTGTGTTTCTGCCGGGTGTGCTTGCGTTGTCTGTTTCTGCCGGGACTGCTTGCGTTGTGTGTTTCTGCCGGGAGTGCTTGCAACGTGTGTTTCTGCTGGGAGCGCTTGCGTTGTGTGTTTCTGCTGGGAGTGCTTGCGTTGTGTGTTTCTGCCGGGAGTGCTTGCGTTGTGTGTTTCTGCTGGGAGCGCTTGCGTTGTGTGTTTCTGCTGGGAGTGCTTGCGCCGTGTGTTTCTACTGGGAGTGCTTGCGTTGTGTGTTTTTGCCGGGAGTGTTTGCGCCGTGTGTTTCTGCTGGGAGTGCTTGCACCGTGTTTTTCTACTGGGAGTGCTTGCGCCGTGTGTTTCTGCTGGGAGTGCTTGCGTTGTGTGTTTCTGCCGGGAGTGCTTGCGTTGTGTGTTTCTGCTGGGAGCGCTTGCGTTGTGTGTTTCTGCTGGGAGTGCTTGCGCCGTGTGTTTCTACTGGGAGTGCTTGCGTTGTGTGTTTTTGCCGGGAGTGTTTGCGCCGTGTGTTTCTGCTGGGAGTGCTTGCACCGTGTTTTTCTACTGGGAGTGCTTGCGCCGTGTGTTTCTGCTGGGAGTGCTTGCGTTGTGTGTTTTTGCCGGGAGTGTTTGCGCCGTGTGTTTCTGCTGGGAGTGCTTGGGTTGTGTGTTTCTGCCTGGAGTGTTTGCGCCGTGTGTTTCTGCTGGGAGTGCTTGCGTTGTGTGTTTTTGCCGGGAGTGTTTGCGCTGTGTGTTTCTGCTGGGAGTGCTTGCACCGTGTTTTTCTACTGGGAGTGCTTGCGCCGTGTGTTTCTGCTGGGAGTGCTTGCGTTGTGTGTTTTTGCCGGGAGTGTTTGCGCCGTGTGTTTCTGTTGGGAGTGCTTGCGCCGTGTGTTTCTGTTGGGAGTGCTTGCGCCGTGTGCTTCTGTTGGGAGTGCTTGCACCGTGTGTTTTTGCCGGGAGTGCTTGCACTATGTGTTTCTGCTGGGAGTGCTTGCGTTGTGTGTTTCTGACGGGAGTGCTTGCACCGTGTGTTTCTACTGGTAATGCTTGCGTTGTGTGTTTCTGCCGGGAGTGCTTGCGTTGTGTGTTTCTGCTGGGAGCACTTGCGTTGTGTGTTTCTGCTGGGAGTGCTTGCGCCGTGTGTTTCTGCTGGGAGTGCTTGCGCCGTGTGTTTCTGCTGGGAGTGCTTGCGCCGTGTGTTTCTATTGGGAGTTCTTGCGCCGTTTTATTCTGCTGGGAGTGCTTGTGTTGTTTGTTTCTGCTGGGAGTGCTTGTGTTGTGTGTTTCTGCCGGGAGTGCTTGCACCATGTGTGTCTGTTGGGAGTGCTTGTGTTGTGTGTTTCTGCTGGGAGTGCTTGCCCCATGTGTTTCTGCCGAGAGCTCTTGAACCGTGTGTTTCTACTGGCACTGCTTGCGTTGTGTGTTTCTGCTGGGAGCGCTTGCACCATGTATTTCTGCTGGGAGTGCTTGCCCCAGGTGTTTCTGCCGAGAGCTTTTGAACCGTGTGTTTCTACTGGGACTGCTTGCGTTGTGTGTTTCTGCCGGGAGTGCTTGCACCGTGTGTTTCTGTCGGGAGTGCTTGCGTTGTGTATTTCTGCTGGGAGTGTTTGCGCCGTGTGTTTCTGCTGGGAGCGCTTGCACCGTGTGTTTCTGCTGGGAGTGCTTGTGTTGTTTGTTTCTACTGGGAGTGCTTGTGTTGTGTGATTGTACAGGGAGTTTTTGCGGCGTGTGTTTCTGCTGGGAGTGCTTGCATTGTGTGTTTCTGCCAGGAGTGCTTGCACCGTGTGTTTCTGCTGGGAGTGCTTGCGCCGTGTGTTTCTGCTGGGAGTGCTTGCACCGTGTGTTTCTACTGGGAGTTTTTGCGGCGTGTGTTTCTGCTGGGAGTGCTTGCGTTGTGTGTTTCTGTTGGGAGTGCTTGTGCTGTGTGTTTCTACTGGGACTGCTTGCGTTGTGTGTTTCTGCTGGGAGTGCTTGCGTTGTGTGTTTCTGCTGGGAGTGCTTGCACCATGTGTTTCTGCTGGGAGTGCTTGTGCTGTGTGTTTCTGCTGGGAGTGCTTGCGTTGTGTGTTTCTGCTGGGAGCGCTTGCACCATGTGTGTCTGTTGGGAGTACTTGTGTTGTGTGTTTCTGCTGGGAGTGCTTGCCCCATGTGTTTCTGCCGAGAGCTCTTGAACCGTGTGTTTCTACTGGCACTGCTTGCGTTGTGTGTTTCTGCTGGGAGCGCTTGCACCATGTGTTTCTGCTGGGAGTGCTTGCCCCATGTGTTTCTGCCGAGAGCTTTTGAACCGAGTGTTTCTACTGGGACTGCTTGCGTTGTGTGTTTCTGCCGGGAGCGCTTGCACCGTGTGTTTCTGCTGGGAGCGTTTGCACCGTGTGTTTCTGTCGGGATTGCTTGCGCCGTGTGTTTCTGCTGGGAGTGCTTGCACCGTGTGTTTCTACTGGGAGTTTTTGCGGCGTGTGTTTCTGCTGTGAGTGCTTGCGTTGTGTGTTTCTGTTGGGAGTGCTTGTGCTGTGTGTTTCTACTGGGACTGCTTGCGTTGTGTGTTTCTGCTGGGAGTGCTTGCGTTGTGTGTTTCTGCTGGGAGTGCTTGCATTGTGTGTTTCTGCTGGGAGTGCTTGCACCATGTGTTTCTGCTGGGAGTGCTTGTGCTGTGTGTTTCTGCTGGAAGTGCTTGCGTTGTGTGTTTCTGCTGGAGCGCTTGCACCATGTGTGTCTGTTGGGAGTGCTTGTGTTGTGTGTTTCTGCTGGGAGTGCTTGCCCCATGTGTTTCTGCCGAGAGCTCTTGAACCGTGTGTTTCTACTGGCACTGCTTGCGTTGTGTGTTTCTGCTGAGAGCGCTTGCACCATGTGTTTCTGCTGGGAGTGCTTGCCCCATGTGTTTCTGCCGAGAGCTTTTGAACCGTGTGTTTCTACTGGGACTGCTTGCGTTGTGTGTTTCTGCCGGGAGTGCTTGCACCGTGTTATTCTGCTGGGAGTGCTTGTGTTGTTTGTTTCTACTGGGAGTGCTTGTGTTGTGTGATTGTACAGGGAGTGCTTGCGCCGTGTGTTTCTGCTGGGAGTGCTTGCGCCGTGTGTTTCTATTGGGAGTGCTTGCGCCGTTTGTTTCTACTGGGAGTGCTTGCGCCGTGTGTTTCTGCTGGGAGTGCTTGCACCGTGTGTTTCTACTGGGAGTTTTTGCGGCGTGTGTTCTGCTGGGAGTGCTTGCACCGTGTGTTTCTGACGGGAGTGCTTGCAACGTATGTTTCTGCTGGGAGCACTTGCGTTGTGTGTTTCTGCTGGGAGTGCTTGCGTTGTGTGTTCCTGCTGGGAGTGCTTGTGTTGTGTGTTTCTGCCGGGAGTGCTTGCGTTGTGTGTTTCTGCCGGGAGTGCTTGCATTGTGTGTTTCTGCTCGGAGCGCTTGCTTTGTGTGTTTCTCCTGGGAACGCTCGCACCGTGTGTTTCTGCCGGGAGCGCCTGCGTTATGTGTTTCTGCTGGGAGCGCTTGCGTTGTGTGTTTCTGCTGGGAGCGCTAGCACCGTGTGTTTCTGCCGGGAGCGCTTGAGTTGTGTTTTTCTGCTGGGTGTGCTTGCGCCGTGTGTTTCTGCTGGCAGTGCTTGCATTGTGTGTTTCTGCTGGGAGTGCTTGCGCCGTGTGTTTCTGCTGGGAGTGCTTGCACCGTGTGTTTCTACTGGGAGTGCTTGCGGCGTGTGTTTCTGCCGGGAGTGCTTGCGTTGTGTGTTTCTGCTGGGAGCGCTTGCGTTGTGTGTTTCTGCTGGGAGTGCTTGCACCGTGTTTTTCTGCTGGGTGCGTTTCCGTTGAGTGTTTCTGCCGCGAGCGCTTGCCCCATGTGTTTCTGCCGAGAGCTCTTTAACCGTGTGTTTCTACTGGGACTGCTTGCGTTGTGTGTTTCTGCTGGGAGTGCTTGTGTTGTGTGTTTCTGCCGGGAGTGCTTGTGTTGTGTGTTTCTGCTGGGAGTGTTTGCACGTGTGTTTCTGCTGGGAACGCTTTCACCGTGTGTTTCTGCCGGGAGCGCTTGCGTTGTGTGTTTCTGCCGGGAGTGCTTGCACCGTGTGTTTCTGCCGGGAGTGCTTGCAACGTGTGTTTCTGCTGGGAGCGCTTGCGTTGTGTGTTTCTGCTGGGAGTGCTTGCACCGTTTTTTTTTCTGCTGGGAGTGGTTGCGCCGTGTGTTTCTGCTGGGAGTGCTTGCGCCGTGTGTTTCTACTGGGAGTGCTTGCGCCGTGTGTTTCTATTGGGAGTGCTTGCACCGTTTTTTTTTCTGCTGGGAGTGGTTGCACCGTGTTTTTCTGCTGGGAGTGGTTGCGCCGTGTGTTTCTACTGGGAGTGCTTGCGCCGTGTGTTTCTGCTGGGAGTGCTTGCGTTGTGTGTTTCTGCTGGGAGTGCTTGCATGGTGTTTTTCTGCTGGGAGTGGTTGCGCCGTGTGTTTCTGCTGGGAGTGCTTGCGCCGTGTGTTTCTGCTGGGAGTGCTTGCGCCGTGTGCTTCTGTTGGGAATGCTTGCACCGTGTGTTTTTGCCGGGAGGGCTTGCACTATGTGTTTATGCTGGGAGCGCTTGCGTTGTGTGTTTCTGCTGGGAGTGCTTGCGTTGTGTGTTTCTGCCGGGAGTGCTTGCGTTGTGTGTTTCTGCTGGGAGTGCTTGCACCGTGTGTTTCTGTCGGGAGTGCTTGTGTTGTGTGTTTCTGCCGGGTGTGCTTGCGTTGTCTGTTTCTGCCGGGACTGCTTGCGTTGTGTGTTTCTGCCGGGAGTGCTTGCAACGTGTGTTTCTGCTGGGAGCGCTTGCGTTGTGTGTTTCTGCTGGGAGTGCTTGCGTTGTGTGTTTCTGCCGGGAGTGCTTGCGTTGTGTGTTTCTGCTGGGAGCGCTTGCGTTGTGTGTTTCTGCTGGGAGTGCTTGCGCCGTGTGTTTCTACTGGGAGTGCTTGCGTTGTGTGTTTTTGCCGGGAGTGTTTGCGCCGTGTGTTTCTGCTGGGAGTGCTTGCACCGTGTTTTTCTACTGGGAGTGCTTGCGCCGTGTGTTTCTGCTGGGAGTGCTTGCGTTGTGTGTTTCTGCCGGGAGTGCTTGCGTTGTGTGTTTCTGCTGGGAGCGCTTGCGTTGTGTGTTTCTGCTGGGAGTGCTTGCGCCGTGTGTTTCTACTGGGAGTGCTTGCGTTGTGTGTTTTTGCCGGGAGTGTTTGCGCCGTGTGTTTCTGCTGGGAGTGCTTGCACCGTGTTTTTCTACTGGGAGTGCTTGCGCCGTGTTTTTCTGCTGGGAGTGCTTGCGTTGTGTGTTTTTGCCGGGAGTGTTTGCGCCGTGTGTTTCTGCTGGGAGTGCTTGGGTTGTGTGTTTCTGCCTGGAGTGTTTGCGCCGTGTGTTTCTGCTGGGAGTGCTTGCGTTGTGTGTTTTTGCCGGGAGTGTTTGCGCTGTGTGTTTCTGCTGGGAGTGCTTGCACCGTGTTTTTCTACTGGGAGTGCTTGCGCCGTGTGTTTCTGCTGGGAGTGCTTGCGTTGTGTGTTTTTGCCGGGAGTGTTTGCGCCGTGTGTTTCTGTTGGGAGTGCTTGCGCCGTGTGTTTCTGTTGGGAGTGCTTGCGCCGTGTGCTTCTGTTGGGAGTGCTTGCACCGTGTGTTTTTGCCGGGAGTGCTTGCACTATGTGTTTCTGCTGGGAGTGCTTGCGTTGTGTGTTTCTGACGGGAGTGCTTGCACCGTGTGTTTCTACTGGTAATGCTTGCGTTGTGTGTTTCTGCCGGGAGTGCTTGCGTTGTGTGTTTCTGCTGGGAGCACTTGCGTTGTGTGTTTCTGCTGGGAGTGCTTGCGCCGTGTGTTTCTGCTGGGAGTGCTTGCGCCGTGTGTTTCTGCTGGGAGTGCTTGCGCCGTGTGTTTCTATTGGGAGTTCTTGCGCCGTTTTATTCTGCTGGGAGTGCTTGTGTTGTTTGTTTCTGCTGGGAGTGCTTGTGTTGTGTGTTTCTGCCGGGAGTGCTTGCACCATGTGTGTCTGTTGGGAGTGCTTGTGTTGTGTGTTTCTGCTGGGAGTGCTTGCCCCATGTGTTTCTGCCGAGAGCTCTTGAACCGTGTGTTTCTACTGGCACTGCTTGCGTTGTGTGTTTCTGCTGGGAGCGCTTGCACCATGTATTTCTGCTGGGAGTGCTTGCCCCAGGTGTTTCTGCCGAGAGCTTTTGAACCGTGTGTTTCTACTGGGACTGCTTGCGTTGTGTGTTTCTGCCGGGAGTGCTTGCACCGTGTGTTTCTGTCGGGAGTGCTTGCGTTGTGTATTTCTGCTGGGAGTGTTTGCGCCGTGTGTTTCTGCTGGGAGCGCTTGCACCGTGTGTTTCTGCTGGGAGTGCTTGTGTTGTTTGTTTCTACTGGGAGTGCTTGTGTTGTGTGATTGTACAGGGAGTTTTTGCGGCGTGTGTTTCTGCTGGGAGTGCTTGCATTGTGTGTTTCTGCCAGGAGTGCTTGCACCGTGTGTTTCTGCTGGGAGTGCTTGCGCCGTGTGTTTCTGCTGGGAGTGCTTGCACCGTGTGTTTCTACTGGGAGTTTTTGCGGCGTGTGTTTCTGCTGGGAGTGCTTGCGTTGTGTGTTTCTGTTGGGAGTGCTTGTGCTGTGTGTTTCTACTGGGACTGCTTGCGTTGTGTGTTTCTGCTGGGAGTGCTTGCGTTGTGTGTTTCTGCTGGGAGTGCTTGCACCATGTGTTTCTGCTGGGAGTGCTTGTGCTGTGTGTTTCTGCTGGGAGTGCTTGCGTTGTGTGTTTCTGCTGGGAGCGCTTGCACCATGTGTGTCTGTTGGGAGTACTTGTGTTGTGTGTTTCTGCTGGGAGTGCTTGCCCCATGTGTTTCTGCCGAGAGCTCTTGAACCGTGTGTTTCTACTGGCACTGCTTGCGTTGTGTGTTTCTGCTGGGAGCGCTTGCACCATGTGTTTCTGCTGGGAGTGCTTGCCCCATGTGTTTCTGCCGAGAGCTTTTGAACCGAGTGTTTCTACTGGGACTGCTTGCGTTGTGTGTTTCTGCCGGGAGCGCTTGCACCGTGTGTTTCTGCTGGGAGCGTTTGCACCGTGTGTTTCTGTCGGGATTGCTTGCGCCGTGTGTTTCTGCTGGGAGTGCTTGCACCGTGTGTTTCTACTGGGAGTTTTTGCGGCGTGTGTTTCTGCTGTGAGTGCTTGCGTTGTGTGTTTCTGTTGGGAGTGCTTGTGCTGTGTGTTTCTACTGGGACTGCTTGCGTTGTGTGTTTCTGCTGGGAGTGCTTGCGTTGTGTGTTTCTGCTGGGAGTGCTTGCATTGTGTGTTTCTGCTGGGAGTGCTTGCACCATGTGTTTCTGCTGGGAGTGCTTGTGCTGTGTGTTTCTGCTGGAAGTGCTTGCGTTGTGTGTTTCTGCTGGAGCGCTTGCACCATGTGTGTCTGTTGGGAGTGCTTGTGTTGTGTGTTTCTGCTGGGAGTGCTTGCCCCATGTGTTTCTGCCGAGAGCTCTTGAACCGTGTGTTTCTACTGGCACTGCTTGCGTTGTGTGTTTCTGCTGAGAGCGCTTGCACCATGTGTTTCTGCTGGGAGTGCTTGCCCCATGTGTTTCTGCCGAGAGCTTTTGAACCGTGTGTTTCTACTGGGACTGCTTGCGTTGTGTGTTTCTGCCGGGAGTGCTTGCACCGTGTTATTCTGCTGGGAGTGCTTGTGTTGTTTGTTTCTACTGGGAGTGCTTGTGTTGTGTGATTGTACAGGGAGTGCTTGCGCCGTGTGTTTCTGCTGGGAGTGCTTGCGCCGTGTGTTTCTATTGGGAGTGCTTGCGCCGTTTGTTTCTACTGGGAGTGCTTGCGCCGTGTGTTTCTGCTGGGAGTGCTTGCACCGTGTGTTTCTACTGGGAGTTTTTGCGGCGTGTGTTTCTGCTGAGAGTGCTTGCGTTGTGTGTTTCTGTTGGGAGTGCTTGTGCTGTGTGTTTCTACTGGGACTGCTTGCGTTGTGTGTTTCTGCTGGGAGTGCTTGCGTTGTGTGTTTCTGCTGGGAGTGCTTGCACCATGTGTTTCTGCTGGGAGTGCTTGTGCTGTGTGTTTCTGCTGGGAGTGCTTGCGTTGTGTGTTTCTGCTGGGAGCGCTTGCACCATGTGTGTCTGTTGGGAGTGCTTGTGTTGTGTGTTTCTGCTGGGAGTGCTTGCCCCATGTGTTTCTGCCGAGAGCTCTTGAACCGTGTGTTTCTACTGGCACTGCTTGCGTTGTGTGTTTCTGCTGGGAGCGCTTGCACCATGTGTTTCTGCTGGGAGTGCTTGCCCCATGTGTTTCTGCCGAGAGCTTTTGAACCGAGTGTTTCTACTGGGACTGCTTGCGTTGTGTGTTTCTGCCGGGAGCGCTTGCACCGTGTGTTTCTGCTGGGAGCGTTTGCACCGTGTGTTTCTGTCGGGATTGCTTGCGCCGTGTGTTTCTGCTGGTAGTGCTTGCACCGTGTGTTTCTACTGGGAGTTTTTGCGGCGTGTGTTTCTGCTGTGAGTGCTTGCGTTGTGTTTTTCTGTTGGGAGTGCTTGTGCTGTGTGTTTCTACTGGGACTGCTTGCGTTGTGTGTTTCTGCTGGGAGTGCTTGCACCGTGTGTTTCTGTCGGGAGTGCTTGCGTTGTGTATTTCTGCTGGGAGTGTTTGCGCCGTGTGTTTCTGCTGGGAGCGCTTGCACCGTGTGTTTCTGCTGGGAGTGCTTGTGTTGTTTGTTTCTACTGGGAGTGCTTGTGTTGTGTGATTGTACAGGGAGTTTTTGCGGCGTGTGTTTCTGCTGGGAGTGCTTGCATTGTGTGTTTCTGCCAGGAGTGCTTGCACCGTGTGTTTCTGCTGGGAGTGCTTGCGCCGTGTGTTTCTGCTGGGAGTGCTTGCACCGTGTGTTTCTACTGGGAGTTTTTGCGGCGTGTGTTTCTGCTGGGAGTGCTTGCGTTGTGTGTTTCTGTTGGGAGTGCTTGTGCTGTGTGTTTCTACTGGGACTGCTTGCGTTGTGTGTTTCTGCTGGGAGTGCTTGCGTTGTGTGTTTCTGCTGGGAGTGCTTGCATTGTGTGTTTCTGCTGGGAGAGCTTGCACCATGTGTTTCTGCTGGGAGTGCTTGTGCTGTGTGTTTCTGCTGGAAGTGCTTGCGTTGTGTGTTTCTGCTGGAGCGCTTGCACCATGTGTGTCTGTTGGGAGTGCTTGTGTTGTGTGTTTCTGCTGGGAGTGCTTGCCCCATGTGTTTCTGCCGAGAGCTCTTGAACCGTGTGTTTCTACTGGCACTGCTTGCGTTGTGTGTTTCTGCTGGGAGCGCTTGCACCATGTGTTTCTGCTGGGAGTGCTTGCCCCATGTGTTTCTGCCGAGAGCTTTTGAACCGTGTGTTTCTACTGGGACTGCTTGCGTTGTGTGTTTCTGCCGGGAGTGCTTGCACCGTGTGTTTCTGTCGGGAGTGCTTGCGTTGTGTATTTCTGCTGGGAGTGTTTGCGCCGTGTGTTTCTGCTGGGAGCGCTTGCACCGTGTGTTTCTGCTGGGAGTGCTTGTGTTGGGTGTTTCTGCAGGGAGTGCTTGCGTTGTGTGTTTCTGCTGGGAGTGCTTGCGCCGTGTGCTTCTGTTGGGAGTGCTTGCACCGTGTGTTTTTGCCGGGAGTGCTTGCACTATGTGTTTCTGCTGGGAGCGCTTGCGTTGTGTGTTTCTGCTGGGAGCGCTTGCGTTGTGTGTTTCTGACGGGAGTGCTTGCACCGTGTGTTTCTACTGGTAATGCTTGCGTTGTGTGTTTCTGCCGGGAGTGCTTGCGTTGTGTGTTTCTGCTGGGAGCGCTTGCGTTGTGTGTTTCTGCTGGGAGCGCTTGCATTGTGTGTTTCTCCTGGGAACGCTTGCACCGTGTGTTTCTGCCGGGATCGCCTGCGTTGTGTGTTTCTGCTGGGAGTGTTTGCGTTGTGTGTTCTGCTGGGAGTGCTTGCACCGTGTGTTTCTGACGGGAGTGCTTGCAACGTATGTTTCTGCTGGGAGCACTTGCGTTGTGTGTTTCTGCTGGGAGTGCTTGCGTTGTGTGTTCCTGCTGGGAGTGCTTGTGTTGTGTGTTTCTGCCGGGAGTGCTTGCGTTGTGTGTTTCTGCCGGGAGTGCTTGCATTGTGTGTTTCTGCTCGGAGCGCTTGCGTTGTGTGTTTCTCCTGGGAACGCTCGCACCGTGTGTTTCTGCCGGGAGCGCCTGCGTTATGTGTTTCTGCTGGGAGCGCTTGCGTTGTGTGTTTCTGCTGGGAGCGCTAGCACCGTGTGTTTCTGCCGGGAGCGCTTGAGTTGTGTTTTTCTGCTGGGTGTGCTTGCGCCGTGTGTTTCTGCTGGCAGTGCTTGCATTGTGTGTTTCTGCTGGGAGCGCTTGCACCATGTATTTCTGCTGGGAGTGCTTGCCCCAGGTGTTTCTGCCGAGAGCTTTTGAACCGTGTGTTTCTACTGGGACTGCTTGCGTTGTGTGTTTCTGCCGGGAGTGCTTGCACCGTGTGTTTCTGTCGGGAGTGCTTGCGTTGTGTATTTCTGCTGGGAGTGTTTGCGCCGTGTGTTTCTGCTGGGAGCGCTTGCACCGTGTGTTTCTGCTGGGAGTGCTTGTGTTGTTTGTTTCTACTGGGAGTGCTTGTGTTGTGTGATTGTACAGGGAGTTTTTGCGGCGTGTGTTTCTGCTGGGAGTGCTTGCATTGTGTGTTTCTGCCAGGAGTGCTTGCACCGTGTGTTTCTGCTGGGAGTGCTTGCGCCGTGTGTTTCTGCTGGGAGTGCTTGCACCGTGTGTTTCTACTGGGAGTTTTTGCGGCGTGTGTTTCTGCTGGGAGTGCTTGCGTTGTGTGTTTCTGTTGGGAGTGCTTGTGCTGTGTGTTTCTACTGGGACTGCTTGCGTTGTGTGTTTCTGCTGGGAGTGCTTGCGTTGTGTGTTTCTGCTGGGAGTGCTTGCACCATGTGTTTCTGCTGGGAGTGCTTGTGCTGTGTGTTTCTGCTGGGAGTGCTTGCGTTGTGTGTTTCTGCTGGGAGCGCTTGCACCATGTGTGTCTGTTGGGAGTACTTGTGTTGTGTGTTTCTGCTGGGAGTGCTTGCCCCATGTGTTTCTGCCGAGAGCTCTTGAACCGTGTGTTTCTACTGGCACTGCTTGCG
The DNA here is from genome assembly GCF_048418815.1 of Hemitrygon akajei. Taxonomy (NCBI): domain Eukaryota; kingdom Metazoa; phylum Chordata; class Chondrichthyes; order Myliobatiformes; family Dasyatidae; genus Hemitrygon; species Hemitrygon akajei. The sequence continues at coordinate 87,897,261 of NC_133135.1, read as the reverse complement.
TTGTGTGTTTCTGCTGGGAGCGCTTGCACCATGTGTTTCTGCTGGGAGTGCTTGCCCCATGTGTTTCTGCCGAGAGCTTTTGAACCGAGTGTTTCTACTGGGACTGCTTGCGTTGTGTGTTTCTGCCGGGAGCGCTTGCACCGTGTGTTTCTGCTGGGAGCGTTTGCACCGTGTGTTTCTGTCGGGATTGCTTGCGCCGTGTGTTTCTGCTGGGAGTGCTTGCACCGTGTGTTTCTACTGGGAGTTTTTGCGGCGTGTGTTTCTGCTGTGAGTGCTTGCGTTGTGTGTTTCTGTTGGGAGTGCTTGTGCTGTGTGTTTCTACTGGGACTGCTTGCGTTGTGTGTTTCTGCTGGGAGTGCTTGCGTTGTGTGTTTCTGCTGGGAGTGCTTGCATTGTGTGTTTCTGCTGGGAGTGCTTGCACCATGTGTTTCTGCTGGGAGTGCTTGTGCTGTGTGTTTCTGCTGGAAGTGCTTGCGTTGTGTGTTTCTGCTGGAGCGCTTGCACCATGTGTGTCTGTTGGGAGTGCTTGTGTTGTGTGTTTCTGCTGGGAGTGCTTGCCCCATGTGTTTCTGCCGAGAGCTCTTGAACCGTGTGTTTCTACTGGCACTGCTTGCGTTGTGTGTTTCTGCTGAGAGCGCTTGCACCATGTGTTTCTGCTGGGAGTGCTTGCCCCATGTGTTTCTGCCGAGAGCTTTTGAACCGTGTGTTTCTACTGGGACTGCTTGCGTTGTGTGTTTCTGCCGGGAGTGCTTGCACCGTGTTATTCTGCTGGGAGTGCTTGTGTTGTTTGTTTCTACTGGGAGTGCTTGTGTTGTGTGATTGTACAGGGTGTGCTTGCGCCGTGTGTTTCTGCTGGGAGTGCTTGCGCCGTGTGTTTCTATTGGGAGTGCTTGCGCCGTTTGTTTCTACTGGGAGTGCTTGCGCCGTGTGTTTCTGCTGGGAGTGCTTGCACCGTGTGTTTCTACTGGGAGTTTTTGCGGCGTGTGTTTCTGCTGAGAGTGCTTGCGTTGTGTGTTTCTGTTGGGAGTGCTTGTGCTGTGTGTTTCTACTGGGACTGCTTGCGTTGTGTGTTTCTGCTGGGAGTGCTTGCGTTGTGTGTTTCTGCTGGGAGTGCTTGCACCATGTGTTTCTGCTGGGAGTGCTTGTGCTGTGTGTTTCTGCTGGGAGTGCTTGCGTTGTGTGTTTCTGCTGGGAGCGCTTGCACCATGTGTGTCTGTTGGGAGTGCTTGTGTTGTGTGTTTCTGCTGGGAGTGCTTGCCCCATGTGTTTCTGCCGAGAGCTCTTGAACCGTGTGTTTCTACTGGCACTGCTTGCGTTGTGTGTTTCTGCTGGGAGCGCTTGCACCATGTGTTTCTGCTGGGAGTGCTTGCCCCATGTGTTTCTGCCGAGAGCTTTTGAACCGAGTGTTTCTACTGGGACTGCTTGCGTTGTGTGTTTCTGCCGGGAGCGCTTGCACCGTGTGTTTCTGCTGGGAGCGTTTGCACCGTGTGTTTCTGTCGGGATTGCTTGCGCCGTGTGTTTCTGCTGGTAGTGCTTGCACCGTGTGTTTCTACTGGGAGTTTTTGCGGCGTGTGTTTCTGCTGTGAGTGCTTGCGTTGTGTTTTTCTGTTGGGAGTGCTTGTGCTGTGTGTTTCTACTGGGACTGCTTGCGTTGTGTGTTTCTGCTGGGAGTGCTTGCACCGTGTGTTTCTGTCGGGAGTGCTTGCGTTGTGTATTTCTGCTGGGAGTGTTTGCGCCGTGTGTTTCTGCTGGGAGCGCTTGCACCGTGTGTTTCTGCTGGGAGTGCTTGTGTTGTTTGTTTCTACTGGGAGTGCTTGTGTTGTGTGATTGTACAGGGAGTTTTTGCGGCGTGTGTTTCTGCTGGGAGTGCTTGCATTGTGTGTTTCTGCCAGGAGTGCTTGCACCGTGTGTTTCTGCTGGGAGTGCTTGCGCCGTGTGTTTCTGCTGGGAGTGCTTGCACCGTGTGTTTCTACTGGGAGTTTTTGCGGCGTGTGTTTCTGCTGGGAGTGCTTGCGTTGTGTGTTTCTGTTGGGAGTGCTTGTGCTGTGTGTTTCTACTGGGACTGCTTGCGTTGTGTGTTTCTGCTGGGAGTGCTTGCGTTGTGTGTTTCTGCTGGGAGTGCTTGCATTGTGTGTTTCTGCTGGGAGAGCTTGCACCATGTGTTTCTGCTGGGAGTGCTTGTGCTGTGTGTTTCTGCTGGAAGTGCTTGCGTTGTGTGTTTCTGCTGGAGCGCTTGCACCATGTGTGTCTGTTGGGAGTGCTTGTGTTGTGTGTTTCTGCTGGGAGTGCTTGCCCCATGTGTTTCTGCCGAGAGCTCTTGAACCGTGTGTTTCTACTGGCACTGCTTGCGTTGTGTGTTTCTGCTGGGAGCGCTTGCACCATGTGTTTCTGCTGGGAGTGCTTGCCCCATGTGTTTCTGCCGAGAGCTTTTGAACCGTGTGTTTCTACTGGGACTGCTTGCGTTGTGTGTTTCTGCCGGGAGTGCTTGCACCGTGTGTTTCTGTCGGGAGTGCTTGCGTTGTGTATTTCTGCTGGGAGTGTTTGCGCCGTGTGTTTCTGCTGGGAGCGCTTGCACCGTGTGTTTCTGCTGGGAGTGCTTGTGTTGGGTGTTTCTGCAGGGAGTGCTTGCGTTGTGTGTTTCTGCTGGGAGTGCTTGCGCCGTGTGCTTCTGTTGGGAGTGCTTGCACCGTGTGTTTTTGCCGGGAGTGCTTGCACTATGTGTTTCTGCTGGGAGCGCTTGCGTTGTGTGTTTCTGCTGGGAGCGCTTGCGTTGTGTGTTTCTGACGGGAGTGCTTGCACCGTGTGTTTCTACTGGTAATGCTTGCGTTGTGTGTTTCTGCCGGGAGTGCTTGCGTTGTGTGTTTCTGCTGGGAGCGCTTGCGTTGTGTGTTTCTGCTGGGAGCGCTTGCATTGTGTGTTTCTCCTGGGAACGCTTGCACCGTGTGTTTCTGCCGGGATCGCCTGCGTTGTGTGTTTCTGCTGGGAGTGTTTGCGTTGTGTGTTCTGCTGGGAGTGCTTGCACCGTGTGTTTCTGACGGGAGTGCTTGCAACGTATGTTTCTGCTGGGAGCACTTGCGTTGTGTGTTTCTGCTGGGAGTGCTTGCGTTGTGTGTTCCTGCTGGGAGTGCTTGTGTTGTGTGTTTCTGCCGGGAGTGCTTGCGTTGTGTGTTTCTGCCGGGAGTGCTTGCATTGTGTGTTTCTGCTCGGAGCGCTTGCGTTGTGTGTTTCTCCTGGGAACGCTCGCACCGTGTGTTTCTGCCGGGAGCGCCTGCGTTATGTGTTTCTGCTGGGAGCGCTTGCGTTGTGTGTTTCTGCTGGGAGCGCTAGCACCGTGTGTTTCTGCCGGGAGCGCTTGAGTTGTGTTTTTCTGCTGGGTGTGCTTGCGCCGTGTGTTTCTGCTGGCAGTGCTTGCATTGTGTGTTTCTGCTGGGAGTGCTTGCGCCGTGTGTTTCTGCTGGGAGTGCTTGCACCGTGTGTTTCTACTGGGAGTGCTTGCGGCGTGTGTTTCTGCCGGGAGTGCTTGCGTTGTGTGTTTCTGCTGGGAGCGCTTGCGTTGTGTGTTTCTGCTGGGAGTGCTTGCACCGTGTTTTTCTGCTGGGTGCGTTTCCGTTGAGTGTTTCTGCCGCGAGCGCTTGCCCCATGTGTTTCTGCCGAGAGCTCTTTAACCGTGTGTTTCTACTGGGACTGCTTGCGTTGTGTGTTTCTGCTGGGAGTGCTTGTGTTGTGTGTTTCTGCCGGGAGTGCTTGTGTTGTGTGTTTCTGCTGGGAGTGTTTGCACGTGTGTTTCTGCTGGGAACGCTTTCACCGTGTGTTTCTGCCGGGAGCGCTTGCGTTGTGTGTTTCTGCCGGGAGTGCTTGCACCGTGTGTTTCTGCCGGGAGTGCTTGCAACGTGTGTTTCTGCTGGGAGCGCTTGCGTTGTGTGTTTCTGCTGGGAGTGCTTGCACCGTTTTTTTTTCTGCTGGGAGTGGTTGCGCCGTGTGTTTCTGCTGGGAGTGCTTGCGCCGTGTGTTTCTACTAGGAGTGCTTGCGCCGTGTGTTTCTATTGGGAGTGCTTGCACCGTTTTTTTTTCTGCTGGGAGTGGTTGCACCGTGTTTTTCTGCTGGGAGTGGTTGCGCCGTGTGTTTCTACTGGGAGTGCTTGCGCCGTGTGTTTCTGCTGGGAGTGCTTGCGTTGTGTGTTTCTGCTGGGAGTGCTTGCATGGTGTTTTTCTGCTGGGAGTGGTTGCGCCGTGTGTTTCTGCTGGGAGTGCTTGCGCCGTGTGTTTCTGCTGGGAGTGCTTGCGCCGTGTGCTTCTGTTGGGAATGCTTGCACCGTGTGTTTTTGCCGGGAGGGCTTGCACTATGTGTTTATGCTGGGAGCGCTTGCGTTGTGTGTTTCTGCTGGGAGTGCTTGCGTTGTGTGTTTCTGCCGGGAGTGCTTGCGTTGTGTGTTTCTGCTGGGAGTGCTTGCACCGTGTGTTTCTGTCGGGAGTGCTTGTGTTGTGTGTTTCTGCCGGGTGTGCTTGCGTTGTCTGTTTCTGCCGGGACTGCTTGCGTTGTGTGTTTCTGCCGGGAGTGCTTGCAACGTGTGTTTCTGCTGGGAGCGCTTGCGTTGTGTGTTTCTGCTGGGAGTGCTTGCGTTGTGTGTTTCTGCCGGGAGTGCTTGCGTTGTGTGTTTCTGCTGGGAGCGCTTGCGTTGTGTGTTTCTGCTGGGAGTGCTTGCGCCGTGTGTTTCTACTGGGAGTGCTTGCGTTGTGTGTTTTTGCCGGGAGTGTTTGCGCCGTGTGTTTCTGCTGGGAGTGCTTGCACCGTGTTTTTCTACTGGGAGTGCTTGCGCCGTGTGTTTCTGCTGGGAGTGCTTGCGTTGTGTGTTTCTGCCGGGAGTGCTTGCGTTGTGTGTTTCTGCTGGGAGCGCTTGCGTTGTGTGTTTCTGCTGGGAGTGCTTGCGCCGTGTGTTTCTACTGGGAGTGCTTGCGTTGTGTGTTTTTGCCGGGAGTGTTTGCGCCGTGTGTTTCTGCTGGGAGTGCTTGCACCGTGTTTTTCTACTGGGAGTGCTTGCGCCGTGTGTTTCTGCTGGGAGTGCTTGCGTTGTGTGTTTTTGCCGGGAGTGTTTGCGCCGTGTGTTTCTGCTGGGAGTGCTTGGGTTGTGTGTTTCTGCCTGGAGTGTTTGCGCCGTGTGTTTCTGCTGGGAGTGCTTGCGTTGTGTGTTTTTGCCGGGAGTGTTTGCGCTGTGTGTTTCTGCTGGGAGTGCTTGCACCGTGTTTTTCTACTGGGAGTGCTTGCGCCGTGTGTTTCTGCTGGGAGTGCTTGCGTTGTGTGTTTTTGCCGGGAGTGTTTGCGCCGTGTGTTTCTGTTGGGAGTGCTTGCGCCGTGTGTTTCTGTTGGGAGTGCTTGCGCCGTGTGCTTCTGTTGGGAGTGCTTGCACCGTGTGTTTTTGCCGGGAGTGCTTGCACTATGTGTTTCTGCTGGGAGTGCTTGCGTTGTGTGTTTCTGACGGGAGTGCTTGCACCGTGTGTTTCTACTGGTAATGCTTGCGTTGTGTGTTTCTGCCGGGAGTGCTTGCGTTGTGTGTTTCTGCTGGGAGCACTTGCGTTGTGTGTTTCTGCTGGGAGTGCTTGCGCCGTGTGTTTCTGCTGGGAGTGCTTGCGCCGTGTGTTTCTGCTGGGAGTGCTTGCGCCGTGTGTTTCTATTGGGAGTTCTTGCGCCGTTTTATTCTGCTGGGAGTGCTTGTGTTGTTTGTTTCTGCTGGGAGTGCTTGTGTTGTGTGTTTCTGCCGGGAGTGCTTGCACCATGTGTGTCTGTTGGGAGTGCTTGTGTTGTGTGTTTCTGCTGGGAGTGCTTGCCCCATGTGTTTCTGCCGAGAGCTCTTGAACCGTGTGTTTCTACTGGCACTGCTTGCGTTGTGTGTTTCTGCTGGGAGCGCTTGCACCATGTATTTCTGCTGGGAGTGCTTGCCCCAGGTGTTTCTGCCGAGAGCTTTTGAACCGTGTGTTTCTACTGGGACTGCTTGCGTTGTGTGTTTCTGCCGGGAGTGCTTGCACCGTGTGTTTCTGTCGGGAGTGCTTGCGTTGTGTATTTCTGCTGGGAGTGTTTGCGCCGTGTGTTTCTGCTGGGAGCGCTTGCACCGTGTGTTTCTGCTGGGAGTGCTTGTGTTGTTTGTTTCTACTGGGAGTGCTTGTGTTGTGTGATTGTACAGGGAGTTTTTGCGGCGTGTGTTTCTGCTGGGAGTGCTTGCATTGTGTGTTTCTGCCAGGAGTGCTTGCACCGTGTGTTTCTGCTGGGAGTGCTTGCGCCGTGTGTTTCTGCTGGGAGTGCTTGCACCGTGTGTTTCTACTGGGAGTTTTTGCGGCGTGTGTTTCTGCTGGGAGTGCTTGCGTTGTGTGTTTCTGTTGGGAGTGCTTGTGCTGTGTGTTTCTACTGGGACTGCTTGCGTTGTGTGTTTCTGCTGGGAGTGCTTGCGTTGTGTGTTTCTGCTGGGAGTGCTTGCACCATGTGTTTCTGCTGGGAGTGCTTGTGCTGTGTGTTTCTGCTGGGAGTGCTTGCGTTGTGTGTTTCTGCTGGGAGCGCTTGCACCATGTGTGTCTGTTGGGAGTACTTGTGTTGTGTGTTTCTGCTGGGAGTGCTTGCCCCATGTGTTTCTGCCGAGAGCTCTTGAACCGTGTGTTTCTACTGGCACTGCTTGCGTTGTGTGTTTCTGCTGGGAGCGCTTGCACCATGTGTTTCTGCTGGGAGTGCTTGCCCCATGTGTTTCTGCCGAGAGCTTTTGAACCGAGTGTTTCTACTGGGACTGCTTGCGTTGTGTGTTTCTGCCGGGAGCGCTTGCACCGTGTGTTTCTGCTGGGAGCGTTTGCACCGTGTGTTTCTGTCGGGATTGCTTGCGCCGTGTGTTTCTGCTGGGAGTGCTTGCACCGTGTGTTTCTACTGGGAGTTTTTGCGGCGTGTGTTTCTGCTGTGAGTGCTTGCGTTGTGTGTTTCTGTTGGGAGTGCTTGTGCTGTGTGTTTCTACTGGGACTGCTTGCGTTGTGTGTTTCTGCTGGGAGTGCTTGCGTTGTGTGTTTCTGCTGGGAGTGCTTGCATTGTGTGTTTCTGCTGGGAGTGCTTGCACCATGTGTTTCTGCTGGGAGTGCTTGTGCTGTGTGTTTCTGCTGGAAGTGCTTGCGTTGTGTGTTTCTGCTGGAGCGCTTGCACCATGTGTGTCTGTTGGGAGTGCTTGTGTTGTGTGTTTCTGCTGGGAGTGCTTGCCCCATGTGTTTCTGCCGAGAGCTCTTGAACCGTGTGTTTCTACTGGCACTGCTTGCGTTGTGTGTTTCTGCTGAGAGCGCTTGCACCATGTGTTTCTGCTGGGAGTGCTTGCCCCATGTGTTTCTGCCGAGAGCTTTTGAACCGTGTGTTTCTACTGGGACTGCTTGCGTTGTGTGTTTCTGCCGGGAGTGCTTGCACCGTGTTATTCTGCTGGGAGTGCTTGTGTTGTTTGTTTCTACTGGGAGTGCTTGTGTTGTGTGATTGTACAGGGAGTGCTTGCGCCGTGTGTTTCTGCTGGGAGTGCTTGCGCCGTGTGTTTCTATTGGGAGTGCTTGCGCCGTTTGTTTCTACTGGGAGTGCTTGCGCCGTGTGTTTCTGCTGGGAGTGCTTGCACCGTGTGTTTCTACTGGGAGTTTTTGCGGCGTGTGTTTCTGCTGAGAGTGCTTGCGTTGTGTGTTTCTGTTGGGAGTGCTTGTGCTGTGTGTTTCTACTGGGACTGCTTGCGTTGTGTGTTTCTGCTGGGAGTGCTTGCGTTGTGTGTTTCTGCTGGGAGTGCTTGCACCATGTGTTTCTGCTGGGAGTGCTTGTGCTGTGTGTTTCTGCTGGGAGTGCTTGCGTTGTGTGTTTCTGCTGGGAGCGCTTGCACCATGTGTGTCTGTTGGGAGTGCTTGTGTTGTGTGTTTCTGCTGGGAGTGCTTGCCCCATGTGTTTCTGCCGAGAGCTCTTGAACCGTGTGTTTCTACTGGCACTGCTTGCGTTGTGTGTTTCTGCTGGGAGCGCTTGCACCATGTGTTTCTGCTGGGAGTGCTTGCCCCATGTGTTTCTGCCGAGAGCTTTTGAACCGAGTGTTTCTACTGGGACTGCTTGCGTTGTGTGTTTCTGCCGGGAGCGCTTGCACCGTGTGTTTCTGCTGGGAGCGTTTGCACCGTGTGTTTCTGTCGGGATTGCTTGCGCCGTGTGTTTCTGCTGGTAGTGCTTGCACCGTGTGTTTCTACTGGGAGTTTTTGCGGCGTGTGTTTCTGCTGTGAGTGCTTGCGTTGTGTTTTTCTGTTGGGAGTGCTTGTGCTGTGTGTTTCTACTGGGACTGCTTGCGTTGTGTGTTTCTGCTGGGAGTGCTTGCGTTGTGTGTTTCTGCTGGGAGTGCTTGCATTGTGTGTTTCTGCTGGGAGAGCTTGCACCATGTGTTTCTGCTGGGAGTGCTTGTGCTGTGTGTTTCTGCTGGAAGTGCTTGCGTTGTGTGTTTCTGCTGGAGCGCTTGCACCATGTGTGTCTGTTGGGAGTGCTTGTGTTGTGTGTTTCTGCTGGGAGTGCTTGCCCCATGTGTTTCTGCCGAGAGCTCTTGAACCGTGTGTTTCTACTGGCACTGCTTGCGTTGTGTGTTTCTGCTGGGAGCGCTTGCACCATGTGTTTCTGCTGGGAGTGCTTGCCCCATGTGTTTCTGCCGAGAGCTTTTGAACCGTGTGTTTCTACTGGGACTGCTTGCGTTGTGTGTTTCTGCCGGGAGTGCTTGCACCGTGTGTTTCTGTCGGGAGTGCTTGCGTTGTGTATTTCTGCTGGGAGTGTTTGCGCCGTGTGTTTCTGCTGGGAGCGCTTGCACCGTGTGTTTCTGCTGGGAGTGCTTGTGTTGGGTGTTTCTGCCGGGAGTGCTTGCGTTGTGTGTTTCTGCTGGGAGTGCTTGCGCCGTGTGCTTCTGTTGGGAGTGCTTGCACCGTGTGTTTTTGCCGGGAGTGCTTGCACTATGTGTTTCTGCTGGGAGCGCTTGCGTTGTGTGTTTCTGCTGGGAGCGCTTGCGTTGTGTGTTTCTGACGGGAGTGCTTGCACCGTGTGTTTCTACTGGTAATGCTTGCGTTGTGTGTTTCTGCCGGGAGTGCTTGCGTTGTGTGTTTCTGCTGGGAGCGCTTGCGTTGTGTGTTTCTGCTGGGAGCGCTTGCATTGTGTGTTTCTCCTGGGAACGCTTGCACCGTGTGTTTCTGCCGGGATCGCCTGCGTTGTGTGTTTCTGCTGGGAGTGTTTGCGTTGTGTGTTCTGCTGGGAGTGCTTGCACCGTGTGTTTCTGACGGGAGTGCTTGCAACGTATGTTTCTGCTGGGAGCACTTGCGTTGTGTGTTTCTGCTGGGAGTGCTTGCGTTGTGTGTTCCTGCTGGGAGTGCTTGCGTTATGTGTTTCTGCTGGGAGTGCTTGTGTTGTGTGTTTCTGCCGGGAGTGCTTGTGTTGTGTGTTTCTGCCGGGAGTGCTTGCACCGTGTGCTTCTGCCGGGAGTGCTTGCGTTGTGTGTTTCTCCTGGGAACGCTCGCACCGTGTGTTTCTGCCGGGAGCGCCTGCGTTATGTGTTTCTGCTGGGAGCGCTTGCGTTGTGTGTTTCTGCTGGGAGCGCTAGCACCGTGTGTTTCTGCCGGGAGCGCTTGAGTTGTGTTTTTCTGCTGGGTGTGCTTGCGCCGTGTGTTTCTGCTGGCAGTGCTTGCATTGTGTGTTTCTGCTGGGAGTGCTTGCGCCGTGTGTTTCTGCTGGGAGTGCTTGCACCGTGTGTTTCTACTGGGAGTGCTTGCGGCGTGTGTTTCTGCCGGGAGTGCTTGCGTTGTGTGTTTCTGCTGGGAGCGCTTGCGTTGTGTGTTTCTGCTGGCAGTGCTTGCACCGTGTTTTTCTGCTGGGTGCGTTTCCGTTGAGTGTTTCTGCCGCGAGCGCTTGCCCCATGTGTTTCTGCCGAGAGCTCTTTAACCGTGTGTTTCTACTGGGACTGCTTGCGTTGTGTGTTTCTGCTGGGAGTGCTTGTGTTGTGTGTTTCTGCCGGGAGTGCTTGTGTTGTGTGTTTCTGCTGGGAGTGTTTGCACGTGTGTTTCTGCTGGGAACGCTTTCACCGTGTGTTTCTGCCGGGAGCGCTTGCGTTGTGTGTTTCTGCCCGGAGTGCTTGCACCGTGTGTTTCTGCCGGGAGTGCTTGCAACGTGTGTTTCTGCTGGGAGCGCTTGCGTTGTGTGTTTCTACTGGGAGTGCTTGCGCCGTGTGTTTCTATTGGGAGTGCTTGCACCGTTTTTTTTTCTGCTGGGAGTGGTTGCACCGTGTTTTTCTGCTGGGAGTGGTTGCGCCGTGTGTTTCTACTGGGAGTGCTTGCGCCGTGTGTTTCTGCTGGGAGTGCTTGCGTTGTGTGTTTCTGCTGGGAGTGCTTGCATGGTGTTTTTCTGCTGGGAGTGGTTGCGCCGTGTGTTTCTGCTGGGAGTGCTTGCGCCGTGTGTTTCTGCTGGGAGTGCTTGCGCCGTGTGCTTCTGTTGGGAATGCTTGCACCGTGTGTTTTTGCCGGGAGGGCTTGCACTATGTGTTTATGCTGGGAGCGCTTGCGTTGTGTGTTTCTGCTGGGAGTGCTTGCGTTGTGTGTTTCTGCCGGGAGTGCTTGCGTTGTGTGTTTCTGCTGGGAGTGCTTGCACCGTGTGTTTCTGTCGGGAGTGCTTGTGTTGTGTGTTTCTGCCGGGTGTGCTTGCGTTGTCTGTTTCTGCCGGGACTGCTTGCGTTGTGTGTTTCTGCCGGGAGTGCTTGCAACGTGTGTTTCTGCTGGGAGCGCTTGCGTTGTGTGTTTCTGCTGGGAGTGCTTGCGTTGTGTGTTTCTGCCGGGAGTGCTTGCGTTGTGTGTTTCTGCTGGGAGCGCTTGCGTTGTGTGTTTCTGCTGGGAGTGCTTGCGCCGTGTGTTTCTACTGGGAGTGCTTGCGTTGTGTGTTTTTGCCGGGAGTGTTTGCGCCGTGTGTTTCTGCTGGGAGTGCTTGCACCGTGTTTTTCTACTGGGAGTGCTTGCGCCGTGTGTTTCTGCTGGGAGTGCTTGCGTTGTGTGTTTCTGCCGGGAGTGCTTGCGTTGTGTGTTTCTGCTGGGAGCGCTTGCGTTGTGTGTTTCTGCTGGGAGTGCTTGCGCCGTGTGTTTCTACTGGGAGTGCTTGCGTTGTGTGTTTTTGCCGGGAGTGTTTGCGCCGTGTGTTTCTGCTGGGAGTGCTTGCACCGTGTTTTTCTACTGGGAGTGCTTGCGCCGTGTGTTTCTGCTGGGAGTGCTTGCGTTGTGTGTTTTTGCCGGGAGTGTTTGCGCCGTGTGTTTCTGCTGGGAGTGCTTGGGTTGTGTGTTTCTGCCGGGAGTGTTTGCGCCGTGTGTTTCTGCTGGGAGTGCTTGCGTTGTGTGTTTTTGCCGGGAGTGTTTGCGCTGTGTGTTTCTGCTGGGAGTGCTTGCACCGTGTTTTTCTACTGGGAGTGCTTGCGCCGTGTGTTTCTGCTGGGAGTGCTTGCGTTGTGTGTTTTTGCCGGGAGTGTTTGCGCCGTGTGTTTCTGTTGGGAGTGCTTGCGCCGTGTGTTTCTGCTGGGAGTGCTTGCGCCGTGTGCTTCTGTTGGGAGTGCTTGCACCGTGTGTTTTTGCTGGGAGTGTTTGCGCCGTGTGTTTCTGCTGGGAGTGCTTGCGCCGTGTGCTTCTGTTGGGAGTGCTTGCACCGTGTGTTTTTGCCGGGAGTGCTTGCACTATGTGTTTCTGCTGGGAGTGCTTGCGTTGTGTGTTTCTGACGGGAGTGCTTGCACCGTGTGTTTCTACTGGTAATGCTTGCGTTGTGTGTTTCTGCCGGGAGTGCTTGCGTTGTGTGTTTCTGCTGGGAGCACTTGCGTTGTGTGTTTCTGCTGGGAGTGCTTGCGCCGTGTGTTTCTGCTGGGAGTGCTTGCGCCGTGTGTTTCTGCTGGGAGTGCTTGCGCCGTGTGTTTCTATTGGGAGTTCTTGCGCCGTTTTATTCTGCTGGGAGTGCTTGTGTTGTTTGTTTCTGCTGGGAGTGCTTGCGCCGTGTGTTTCTGCTGGGAGTGCTTGCGTTGTGTGTTTTTGCCGGGAGTGTTTGCGCCGTGTGTTTCTGCTGGGAGTGCTTGGGTTGTGTGTTTCTGCCTGGAGTGTTTGCGCCGTGTGTTTCTGCTGGGAGTGCTTGCGTTGTGTGTTTTTGCCGGGAGTGTTTGCGCTGTGTGTTTCTGCTGGGAGCGCTTGCGTTGTGTGTTTCTGCCGGGAGTGCTTGCACCATGTGTGTCTGTTGGGAGTGCTTGTGTTGTGTGTTTCTGCTGGGAGTGCTTGCCCCATGTGTTTCTGCCGAGAGCTCTTGAACCGTGTGTTTCTACTGGCACTGCTTGCGTTGTGTGTTTCTGCTGGGAGCGCTTGCACCATGTGTTTCTGCTGGGAGTGCTTGTGTTGTGTGATTGTACAGGGAGTGCTTGCGCCGTGTGTTTCTGCTGGGAGTGCTTGCGCCGTGTGTTTCTATTGGGAGTGCTTGCGCCGTTTGTTTCTACTGGGAGTGCTTGCGCCGTGTGTTTCTGCTGGGAGTGCTTGCACCGTGTGTTTCTACTGGGAGTTTTTGCGGCGTGTGTTTCTGCTGAGAGTGCTTGCGTTGTGTGTTTCTGTTGGGAGTGCTTGTGCTGTGTGTTTCTACTGGGACTGCTTGCGTTGTGTGTTTCTGCTGGGAGTGCTTGCGTTGTGTGTTTCTGCTGGGAGTGCTTGCACCATGTGTTTCTGCTGGGAGTGCTTGTGCTGTGTGTTTCTGCTGGGAGTGCTTGCGTTGTGTGTTTCTGCTGGGAGCGCTTGCACCATGTGTGTCTGTTGGGAGTGCTTGTGTTGTGTGTTTCTGCTGGGAGTGCTTGCCCCATGTGTTTCTGCCGAGAGCTCTTGAACCGTGTGTTTCTACTGGCACTGCTTGCGTTGTGTGTTTCTGCTGGGAGCGCTTGCACCATGTGTTTCTGCTGGGAGTGCTTGCCCCATGTGTTTCTGCCGAGAGCTTTTGAACCGAGTGTTTCTACTGGGACTGCTTGCGTTGTGTGTTTCTGCCGGGAGCGCTTGCACCGTGTGTTTCTGCTGGGAGCGTTTGCACCGTGTGTTTCTGTCGGGATTGCTTGCGCCGTGTGTTTCTGCTGGTAGTGCTTGCACCGTGTGTTTCTACTGGGAGTTTTTGCGGCGTGTGTTTCTGCTGTGAGTGCTTGCGTTGTGTTTTTCTGTTGGGAGTGCTTGTGCTGTGTGTTTCTACTGGGACTGCTTGCGTTGTGTGTTTCTGCTGGGAGTGCTTGCGTTGTGTGTTTCTGCTGGGAGTGCTTGCATTGTGTGTTTCTGCTGGGAGAGCTTGCACCATGTGTTTCTGCTGGGAGTGCTTGTGCTGTGTGTTTCTGCTGGAAGTGCTTGCGTTGTGTGTTTCTGCTGGAGCGCTTGCACCATGTGTGTCTGTTGGGAGTGCTTGTGTTGTGTGTTTCTGCTGGGAGTGCTTGCCCCATGTGTTTCTGCCGAGAGCTCTTGAACCGTGTGTTTCTACTGGCACTGCTTGCGTTGTGTGTTTCTGCTGGGAGCGCTTGCACCATGTGTTTCTGCTGGGAGTGCTTGCCCCATGTGTTTCTGCCGAGAGCTTTTGAACCGTGTGTTTCTACTGGGACTGCTTGCGTTGTGTGTTTCTGCCGGGAGTGCTTGCACCGTGTGTTTCTGTCGGGAGTGCTTGCGTTGTGTATTTCTGCTGGGAGTGTTTGCGCCGTGTGTTTCTGCTGGGAGCGCTTGCACCGTGTGTTTCTGCTGGGAGTGCTTGTGTTGGGTGTTTCTGCCGGGAGTGCTTGCGTTGTGTGTTTCTGCTGGGAGTGCTTGCGCCGTGTGCTTCTGTTGGGAGTGCTTGCACCGTGTGTTTTTGCCGGGAGTGCTTGCACTATGTGTTTCTGCTGGGAGCGCTTGCGTTGTGTGTTTCTGCTGGGAGCGCTTGCGTTGTGTGTTTCTGACGGGAGTGCTTGCACCGTGTGTTTCTACTGGTAATGCTTGCGTTGTGTGTTTCTGCCGGGAGTGCTTGCGTTGTGTGTTTCTGCTGGGAGCGCTTGCGTTGTGTGTTTCTGCTGGGAGCGCTTGCATTGTGTGTTTCTCCTGGGAACGCTTGCACCGTGTGTTTCTGCCGGGATCGCCTGCGTTGTGTGTTTCTGCTGGGAGTGTTTGCGTTGTGTGTTCTGCTGGGAGTGCTTGCACCGTGTGTTTCTGACGGGAGTGCTTGCAACGTATGTTTCTGCTGGGAGCACTTGCGTTGTGTGTTTCTGCTGGGAGTGCTTGCGTTGTGTGTTCCTGCTGGGAGTGCTTGCGTTATGTGTTTCTGCTGGGAGTGCTTGTGTTGTGTGTTTCTGCCGGGAGTGCTTGTGTTGTGTGTTTCTGCCGGGAGTGCTTGCACCGTGTGCTTCTGCCGGGAGTGCTTGCGTTGTGTGTTTCTCCTGGGAACGCTCGCACCGTGTGTTTCTGCCGGGAGCGCCTGCGTTATGTGTTTCTGCTGGGAGCGCTTGCGTTGTGTGTTTCTGCTGGGAGCGCTAGCACCGTGTGTTTCTGCCGGGAGCGCTTGAGTTGTGTTTTTCTGCTGGGTGTGCTTGCGCCGTGTGTTTCTGCTGGCAGTGCTTGCATTGTGTGTTTCTGCTGGGAGTGCTTGCGCCGTGTGTTTCTGCTGGGAGTGCTTGCACCGTGTGTTTCTACTGGGAGTGCTTGCGGCGTGTGTTTCTGCCGGGAGTGCTTGCGTTGTGTGTTTCTGCTGGGAGCGCTTGCGTTGTGTGTTTCTGCTGGCAGTGCTTGCACCGTGTTTTTCTGCTGGGTGCGTTTCCGTTGAGTGTTTCTGCCGCGAGCGCTTGCCCCATGTGTTTCTGCCGAGAGCTCTTTAACCGTGTGTTTCTACTGGGACTGCTTGCGTTGTGTGTTTCTGCTGGGAGTGCTTGTGTTGTGTGTTTCTGCCGGGAGTGCTTGTGTTGTGTGTTTCTGCTGGGAGTGTTTGCACGTGTGTTTCTGCTGGGAACGCTTTCACCGTGTGTTTCTGCCGGGAGCGCTTGCGTTGTGTGTTTCTGCCCGGAGTGCTTGCACCGTGTGTTTCTGCCGGGAGTGCTTGCAACGTGTGTTTCTGCTGGGAGCGCTTGCGTTGTGTGTTTCTACTGGGAGTGCTTGCGCCGTGTGTTTCTATTGGGAGTGCTTGCACCGTTTTTTTTTCTGCTGGGAGTGGTTGCACCGTGTTTTTCTGCTGGGAGTGGTTGCGCCGTGTGTTTCTACTGGGAGTGCTTGCGCCGTGTGTTTCTGCTGGGAGTGCTTGCGTTGTGTGTTTCTGCTGGGAGTGCTTGCATGGTGTTTTTCTGCTGGGAGTGGTTGCGCCGTGTGTTTCTGCTGGGAGTGCTTGCGCCGTGTGTTTCTGCTGGGAGTGCTTGCGCCGTGTGCTTCTGTTGGGAATGCTTGCACCGTGTGTTTTTGCCGGGAGGGCTTGCACTATGTGTTTATGCTGGGAGCGCTTGCGTTGTGTGTTTCTGCTGGGAGTGCTTGCGTTGTGTGTTTCTGCCGGGAGTGCTTGCGTTGTGTGTTTCTGCTGGGAGTGCTTGCACCGTGTGTTTCTGTCGGGAGTGCTTGTGTTGTGTGTTTCTGCCGGGTGTGCTTGCGTTGTCTGTTTCTGCCGGGACTGCTTGCGTTGTGTGTTTCTGCCGGGAGTGCTTGCAACGTGTGTTTCTGCTGGGAGCGCTTGCGTTGTGTGTTTCTGCTGGGAGTGCTTGCGTTGTGTGTTTCTGCCGGGAGTGCTTGCGTTGTGTGTTTCTGCTGGGAGCGCTTGCGTTGTGTGTTTCTGCTGGGAGTGCTTGCGCCGTGTGTTTCTACTGGGAGTGCTTGCGTTGTGTGTTTTTGCCGGGAGTGTTTGCGCCGTGTGTTTCTGCTGGGAGTGCTTGCACCGTGTTTTTCTACTGGGAGTGCTTGCGCCGTGTGTTTCTGCTGGGAGTGCTTGCGTTGTGTGTTTCTGCCGGGAGTGCTTGCGTTGTGTGTTTCTGCTGGGAGCGCTTGCGTTGTGTGTTTCTGCTGGGAGTGCTTGCGCCGTGTGTTTCTACTGGGAGTGCTTGCGTTGTGTGTTTTTGCCGGGAGTGTTTGCGCCGTGTGTTTCTGCTGGGAGTGCTTGCACCGTGTTTTTCTACTGGGAGTGCTTGCGCCGTGTGTTTCTGCTGGGAGTGCTTGCGTTGTGTGTTTTTGCCGGGAGTGTTTGCGCCGTGTGTTTCTGCTGGGAGTGCTTGGGTTGTGTGTTTCTGCCGGGAGTGTTTGCGCCGTGTGTTTCTGCTGGGAGTGCTTGCGTTGTGTGTTTTTGCCGGGAGTGTTTGCGCTGTGTGTTTCTGCTGGGAGTGCTTGCACCGTGTTTTTCTACTGGGAGTGCTTGCGCCGTGTGTTTCTGCTGGGAGTGCTTGCGTTGTGTGTTTTTGCCGGGAGTGTTTGCGCCGTGTGTTTCTGTTGGGAGTGCTTGCGCCGTGTGTTTCTGCTGGGAGTGCTTGCGCCGTGTGCTTCTGTTGGGAGTGCTTGCACCGTGTGTTTTTGCTGGGAGTGTTTGCGCCGTGTGTTTCTGCTGGGAGTGCTTGCGCCGTGTGCTTCTGTTGGGAGTGCTTGCACCGTGTGTTTTTGCCGGGAGTGCTTGCACTATGTGTTTCTGCTGGGAGTGCTTGCGTTGTGTGTTTCTGACGGGAGTGCTTGCACCGTGTGTTTCTACTGGTAATGCTTGCGTTGTGTGTTTCTGCCGGGAGTGCTTGCGTTGTGTGTTTCTGCTGGGAGCACTTGCGTTGTGTGTTTCTGCTGGGAGTGCTTGCGCCGTGTGTTTCTGCTGGGAGTGCTTGCGCCGTGTGTTTCTGCTGGGAGTGCTTGCGCCGTGTGTTTCTATTGGGAGTTCTTGCGCCGTTTTATTCTGCTGGGAGTGCTTGTGTTGTTTGTTTCTGCTGGGAGTGCTTGCGCCGTGTGTTTCTGCTGGGAGTGCTTGCGTTGTGTGTTTTTGCCGGGAGTGTTTGCGCCGTGTGTTTCTGCTGGGAGTGCTTGGGTTGTGTGTTTCTGCCTGGAGTGTTTGCGCCGTGTGTTTCTGCTGGGAGTGCTTGCGTTGTGTGTTTTTGCCGGGAGTGTTTGCGCTGTGTGTTTCTGCTGGGAGCGCTTGCGTTGTGTGTTTCTGCCGGGAGTGCTTGCACCATGTGTGTCTGTTGGGAGTGCTTGTGTTGTGTGTTTCTGCTGGGAGTGCTTGCCCCATGTGTTTCTGCCGAGAGCTCTTGAACCGTGTGTTTCTACTGGCACTGCTTGCGTTGTGTGTTTCTGCTGGGAGCGCTTGCACCATGTGTTTCTGCTGGGAGTGCTTGCCCCATGTGTTTCTGCCGAGAGCTTTTGAACCGTGTGTTTCTACTGGGACTGCTTGCGTTGTGTGTTTCTGCCGGGAGTGCTTGCACCGTGTGTTTCTGTCGGGAGTGCTTGCGTTGTGTATTTCTGCTGGGAGTGTTTGCGCCGTGTGTTTCTGCTGGGAGCGCTTGCACCGTGTGTTTCTGCTGGGAGTGCTTGTGTTGTTTGTTTCTACTGGGAATGCTTGTGTTGTGTGATTGTACAGGGAGTTTTTGCGGCGTGTGTTTCTGCTGGGAGTGCTTGCATTGTGTGTTTCTGCCAGGAGTGCTTGCACCGTGTGTTTCTGCTGGGAGTGCTTGCGCCGTGTGTTTCTGCTGGGAGTGCTTGCACCGTGTGTTTCTACTGGGAGTTTTTGCGGCGTGTGTTTCTGCTGGGAGTGTTTGCGCCGTGTGTTTCTGCTGGGAGTGCTTGGGTTGTGTGTTTCTGCCGGGAGTGTTTGCGCCGTGTGTTTCTGCTGGGAGTGCTTGCGTTGTGTGTTTTTGCCGGGAGTGTTTGCGCTGTGTGTTTCTGCTGGGAGTGCTTGCACCGTGTTTTTCTACTGGGAGTGCTTGCGCCGTGTGTTTCTGCTGGGAGTGCTTGCGTTGTGTGTTTTTGCCGGGAGTGTTTGCGCCGTGTGTTTCTGTTGGGAGTGCTTGCGCCGTGTGTTTCTGCTGGGAGTGCTTGCGCCGTGTGCTTCTGTTGGGAGTGCTTGCACCGTGTGTTTTTGCTGGGAGTGTTTGCGCCGTGTGTTTCTGCTGGGAGTGCTTGCGCCGTGTGCTTCTGTTGGGAGTGCTTGCACCGTGTGTTTTTGCCGGGAGTGCTTGCACTATGTGTTTCTGCTGGGAGTGCTTGCGTTGTGTGTTTCTGACGGGAGTGCTTGCACCGTGTGTTTCTACTGGTAATGCTTGCGTTGTGTGTTTCTGCCGGGAGTGCTTGCGTTGTGTGTTTCTGCTGGGAGCACTTGCGTTGTGTGTTTCTGCTGGGAGTGCTTGCGCCGTGTGTTTCTGCTGGGAGTGCTTGCGCCGTGTGTTTCTGCTGGGAGTGCTTGCGCCGTGTGTTTCTATTGGGAGTTCTTGCGCCGTTTTATTCTGCTGGGAGTGCTTGTGTTGTTTGTTTCTGCTGGGAGTGCTTGCGCCGTGTGTTTCTGCTGGGAGTGCTTGCGTTGTGTGTTTTTGCCGGGAGTGTTTGCGCCGTGTGTTTCTGCTGGGAGTGCTTGGGTTGTGTGTTTCTGCCTGGAGTGTTTGCGCCGTGTGTTTCTGCTGGGAGTGCTTGCGTTGTGTGTTTTTGCCGGGAGTGTTTGCGCTGTGTGTTTCTGCTGGGAGCGCTTGCGTTGTGTGTTTCTGCCGGGAGTGCTTGCACCATGTGTGTCTGTTGGGAGTGCTTGTGTTGTGTGTTTCTGCTGGGAGTGCTTGCCCCATGTGTTTCTGCCGAGAGCTCTTGAACCGTGTGTTTCTACTGGCACTGCTTGCGTTGTGTGTTTCTGCTGGGAGCGCTTGCACCATGTGTTTCTGCTGGGAGTGCTTGTGTTGTGTGATTGTACAGGGAGTGCTTGCGCCGTGTGTTTCTGCTGGGAGTGCTTGCGCCGTGTGTTTCTATTGGGAGTGCTTGCGCCGTTTGTTTCTACTGGGAGTGCTTGCGCCGTGTGTTTCTGCTGGGAGTGCTTGCACCGTGTGTTTCTACTGGGAGTTTTTGCGGCGTGTGTTTCTGCTGAGAGTGCTTGCGTTGTGTGTTTCTGTTGGGAGTGCTTGTGCTGTGTGTTTCTACTGGGACTGCTTGCGTTGTGTGTTTCTGCTGGGAGTGCTTGCGTTGTGTGTTTCTGCTGGGAGTGCTTGCACCATGTGTTTCTGCTGGGAGTGCTTGTGCTGTGTGTTTCTGCTGGGAGTGCTTGCGTTGTGTGTTTCTGCTGGGAGCGCTTGCACCATGTGTGTCTGTTGGGAGTGCTTGTGTTGTGTGTTTCTGCTGGGAGTGCTTGCCCCATGTGTTTCTGCCGAGAGCTCTTGAACCGTGTGTTTCTACTGGCACTGCTTGCGTTGTGTGTTTCTGCTGGGAGCGCTTGCACCATGTGTTTCTGCTGGGAGTGCTTGCCCCATGTGTTTCTGCCGAGAGCTTTTGAACCGAGTGTTTCTACTGGGACTGCTTGCGTTGTGTGTTTCTGCCGGGAGCGCTTGCACCGTGTGTTTCTGCTGGGAGCGTTTGCACCGTGTGTTTCTGTCGGGATTGCTTGCGCCGTGTGTTTCTGCTGGTAGTGCTTGCACCGTGTGTTTCTACTGGGAGTTTTTGCGGCGTGTGTTTCTGCTGTGAGTGCTTGCGTTGTGTTTTTCTGTTGGGAGTGCTTGTGCTGTGTGTTTCTACTGGGACTGCTTGCGTTGTGTGTTTCTGCTGGGAGTGCTTGCGTTGTGTGTTTCTGCTGGGAGTGCTTGCATTGTGTGTTTCTGCTGGGAGAGCTTGCACCATGTGTTTCTGCTGGGAGTGCTTGTGCTGTGTGTTTCTGCTGGAAGTGCTTGCGTTGTGTGTTTCTGCTGGAGCGCTTGCACCATGTGTGTCTGTTGGGAGTGCTTGTGTTGTGTGTTTCTGCTGGGAGTGCTTGCCCCATGTGTTTCTGCCGAGAGCTCTTGAACCGTGTGTTTCTACTGGCACTGCTTGCGTTGTGTGTTTCTGCTGGGAGCGCTTGCACCATGTGTTTCTGCTGGGAGTGCTTGCCCCATGTGTTTCTGCCGAGAGCTTTTGAACCGTGTGTTTCTACTGGGACTGCTTGCGTTGTGTGTTTCTGCCGGGAGTGCTTGCACCGTGTGTTTCTGTCGGGAGTGCTTGCGTTGTGTATTTCTGCTGGGAGTGTTTGCGCCGTGTGTTTCTGCTGGGAGCGCTTGCACCGTGTGTTTCTGCTGGGAGTGCTTGTGTTGGGTGTTTCTGCCGGGAGTGCTTGCGTTGTGTGTTTCTGCTGGGAGTGCTTGCGCCGTGTGCTTCTGTTGGGAGTGCTTGCACCGTGTGTTTTTGCCGGGAGTGCTTGCACTATGTGTTTCTGCTGGGAGCGCTTGCGTTGTGTGTTTCTGCTGGGAGCGCTTGCGTTGTGTGTTTCTGACGGGAGTGCTTGCACCGTGTGTTTCTACTGGTAATGCTTGCGTTGTGTGTTTCTGCCGGGAGTGCTTGCGTTGTGTGTTTCTGCTGGGAGCGCTTGCGTTGTGTGTTTCTGCTGGGAGCGCTTGCATTGTGTGTTTCTCCTGGGAACGCTTGCACCGTGTGTTTCTGCCGGGATCGCCTGCGTTGTGTGTTTCTGCTGGGAGTGTTTGCGTTGTGTGTTCTGCTGGGAGTGCTTGCACCGTGTGTTTCTGACGGGAGTGCTTGCAACGTATGTTTCTGCTGGGAGCACTTGCGTTGTGTGTTTCTGCTGGGAGTGCTTGCGTTGTGTGTTCCTGCTGGGAGTGCTTGCGTTATGTGTTTCTGCTGGGAGTGCTTGTGTTGTGTGTTTCTGCCGGGAGTGCTTGTGTTGTGTGTTTCTGCCGGGAGTGCTTGCACCGTGTGCTTCTGCCGGGAGTGCTTGCGTTGTGTGTTTCTCCTGGGAACGCTCGCACCGTGTGTTTCTGCCGGGAGCGCCTGCGTTATGTGTTTCTGCTGGGAGCGCTTGCGTTGTGTGTTTCTGCTGGGAGCGCTAGCACCGTGTGTTTCTGCCGGGAGCGCTTGAGTTGTGTTTTTCTGCTGGGTGTGCTTGCGCCGTGTGTTTCTGCTGGCAGTGCTTGCATTGTGTGTTTCTGCTGGGAGTGCTTGCGCCGTGTGTTTCTGCTGGGAGTGCTTGCACCGTGTGTTTCTACTGGGAGTGCTTGCGGCGTGTGTTTCTGCCGGGAGTGCTTGCGTTGTGTGTTTCTGCTGGGAGCGCTTGCGTTGTGTGTTTCTGCTGGCAGTGCTTGCACCGTGTTTTTCTGCTGGGTGCGTTTCCGTTGAGTGTTTCTGCCGCGAGCGCTTGCCCCATGTGTTTCTGCCGAGAGCTCTTTAACCGTGTGTTTCTACTGGGACTGCTTGCGTTGTGTGTTTCTGCTGGGAGTGCTTGTGTTGTGTGTTTCTGCCGGGAGTGCTTGTGTTGTGTGTTTCTGCTGGGAGTGTTTGCACGTGTGTTTCTGCTGGGAACGCTTTCACCGTGTGTTTCTGCCGGGAGCGCTTGCGTTGTGTGTTTCTGCCCGGAGTGCTTGCACCGTGTGTTTCTGCCGGGAGTGCTTGCAACGTGTGTTTCTGCTGGGAGCGCTTGCGTTGTGTGTTTCTACTGGGAGTGCTTGCGCCGTGTGTTTCTATTGGGAGTGCTTGCACCGTTTTTTTTTCTGCTGGGAGTGGTTGCACCGTGTTTTTCTGCTGGGAGTGGTTGCGCCGTGTGTTTCTACTGGGAGTGCTTGCGCCGTGTGTTTCTGCTGGGAGTGCTTGCGTTGTGTGTTTCTGCTGGGAGTGCTTGCATGGTGTTTTTCTGCTGGGAGTGGTTGCGCCGTGTGTTTCTGCTGGGAGTGCTTGCGCCGTGTGTTTCTGCTGGGAGTGCTTGCGCCGTGTGCTTCTGTTGGGAATGCTTGCACCGTGTGTTTTTGCCGGGAGGGCTTGCACTATGTGTTTATGCTGGGAGCGCTTGCGTTGTGTGTTTCTGCTGGGAGTGCTTGCGTTGTGTGTTTCTGCCGGGAGTGCTTGCGTTGTGTGTTTCTGCTGGGAGTGCTTGCACCGTGTGTTTCTGTCGGGAGTGCTTGTGTTGTGTGTTTCTGCCGGGTGTGCTTGCGTTGTCTGTTTCTGCCGGGACTGCTTGCGTTGTGTGTTTCTGCCGGGAGTGCTTGCAACGTGTGTTTCTGCTGGGAGCGCTTGCGTTGTGTGTTTCTGCTGGGAGTGCTTGCGTTGTGTGTTTCTGCCGGGAGTGCTTGCGTTGTGTGTTTCTGCTGGGAGCGCTTGCGTTGTGTGTTTCTGCTGGGAGTGCTTGCGCCGTGTGTTTCTACTGGGAGTGCTTGCGTTGTGTGTTTTTGCCGGGAGTGTTTGCGCCGTGTGTTTCTGCTGGGAGTGCTTGCACCGTGTTTTTCTACTGGGAGTGCTTGCGCCGTGTGTTTCTGCTGGGAGTGCTTGCGTTGTGTGTTTCTGCCGGGAGTGCTTGCGTTGTGTGTTTCTGCTGGGAGCGCTTGCGTTGTGTGTTTCTGCTGGGAGTGCTTGCGCCGTGTGTTTCTACTGGGAGTGCTTGCGTTGTGTGTTTTTGCCGGGAGTGTTTGCGCCGTGTGTTTCTGCTGGGAGTGCTTGCACCGTGTTTTTCTACTGGGAGTGCTTGCGCCGTGTGTTTCTGCTGGGAGTGCTTGCGTTGTGTGTTTTTGCCGGGAGTGTTTGCGCCGTGTGTTTCTGCTGGGAGTGCTTGGGTTGTGTGTTTCTGCCGGGAGTGTTTGCGCCGTGTGTTTCTGCTGGGAGTGCTTGCGTTGTGTGTTTTTGCCGGGAGTGTTTGCGCTGTGTGTTTCTGCTGGGAGTGCTTGCACCGTGTTTTTCTACTGGGAGTGCTTGCGCCGTGTGTTTCTGCTGGGAGTGCTTGCGTTGTGTGTTTTTGCCGGGAGTGTTTGCGCCGTGTGTTTCTGTTGGGAGTGCTTGCGCCGTGTGTTTCTGCTGGGAGTGCTTGCGCCGTGTGCTTCTGTTGGGAGTGCTTGCACCGTGTGTTTTTGCTGGGAGTGTTTGCGCCGTGTGTTTCTGCTGGGAGTGCTTGCGCCGTGTGCTTCTGTTGGGAGTGCTTGCACCGTGTGTTTTTGCCGGGAGTGCTTGCACTATGTGTTTCTGCTGGGAGTGCTTGCGTTGTGTGTTTCTGACGGGAGTGCTTGCACCGTGTGTTTCTACTGGTAATGCTTGCGTTGTGTGTTTCTGCCGGGAGTGCTTGCGTTGTGTGTTTCTGCTGGGAGCACTTGCGTTGTGTGTTTCTGCTGGGAGTGCTTGCGCCGTGTGTTTCTGCTGGGAGTGCTTGCGCCGTGTGTTTCTGCTGGGAGTGCTTGCGCCGTGTGTTTCTATTGGGAGTTCTTGCGCCGTTTTATTCTGCTGGGAGTGCTTGTGTTGTTTGTTTCTGCTGGGAGTGCTTGCGCCGTGTGTTTCTGCTGGGAGTGCTTGCGTTGTGTGTTTTTGCCGGGAGTGTTTGCGCCGTGTGTTTCTGCTGGGAGTGCTTGGGTTGTGTGTTTCTGCCTGGAGTGTTTGCGCCGTGTGTTTCTGCTGGGAGTGCTTGCGTTGTGTGTTTTTGCCGGGAGTGTTTGCGCTGTGTGTTTCTGCTGGGAGCGCTTGCGTTGTGTGTTTCTGCCGGGAGTGCTTGCACCATGTGTGTCTGTTGGGAGTGCTTGTGTTGTGTGTTTCTGCTGGGAGTGCTTGCCCCATGTGTTTCTGCCGAGAGCTCTTGAACCGTGTGTTTCTACTGGCACTGCTTGCGTTGTGTGTTTCTGCTGGGAGCGCTTGCACCATGTGTTTCTGCTGGGAGTGCTTGCCCCATGTGTTTCTGCCGAGAGCTTTTGAACCGTGTGTTTCTACTGGGACTGCTTGCGTTGTGTGTTTCTGCCGGGAGTGCTTGCACCGTGTGTTTCTGTCGGGAGTGCTTGCGTTGTGTATTTCTGCTGGGAGTGTTTGCGCCGTGTGTTTCTGCTGGGAGCGCTTGCACCGTGTGTTTCTGCTGGGAGTGCTTGTGTTGTTTGTTTCTACTGGGAATGCTTGTGTTGTGTGATTGTACAGGGAGTTTTTGCGGCGTGTGTTTCTGCTGGGAGTGCTTGCATTGTGTGTTTCTGCCAGGAGTGCTTGCACCGTGTGTTTCTGCTGGGAGTGCTTGCGCCGTGTGTTTCTGCTGGGAGTGCTTGCACCGTGTGTTTCTACTGGGAGTTTTTGCGGCGTGTGTTTCTGCTGGGAGTGCTTGCGTTGTGTGTTTCTGTTGGGAGTGCTTGTGCTGTGTGTTTCTACTGGGACTGCTTGCGTTGTGTGTTTCTGCTGGGAGTGCTTGCGTTGTGTGTTTCTGCTGGGAGTGCTTGCATTGTGTGTTTCTGCTGGGAGAGCTTGCACCATGTGTTTCTGCTGGGAGTGCTTGTGCTGTGTGTTTCTGCTGGAAGTGCTTGCGTTGTGTGTTTCTGCTGGAGCGCTTGCACCATGTGTGTCTGTTGGGAGTGCTTGTGTTGTGTGTTTCTGCTGGGAGTGCTTGCCCCATGTGTTTCTGCCGAGAGCTCTTGAACCGTGTGTTTCTACTGGCACTGCTTGCGTTGTGTGTTTCTGCTGGGAGCGCTTGCACCATGTGTTTCTGCTGGGAGTGCTTGCCCCATGTGTTTCTGCCGAGAGCTTTTGAACCGTGTGTTTCTACTGGGACTGCTTGCGTTGTGTGTTTCTGCCGGGAGTGCTTGCACCGTGTGTTTCTGTCGGGAGTGCTTGCGTTGTGTATTTCTGCTGGGAGTGTTTGCGCCGTGTGTTTCTGCTGGGAGCGCTTGCACCGTGTGTTTCTGCTGGGAGTGCTTGTGTTGGGTGTTTCTGCCGGGAGTGCTTGCGTTGTGTGTTTCTGCTGGGAGTGCTTGCGCCGTGTGCTTCTGTTGGGAGTGCTTGCACCGTGTGTTTTTGCCGGGAGTGCTTGCACTATGTGTTTCTGCTGGGAGCGCTTGCGTTGTGTGTTTCTGCTGGGAGCGCTTGCGTTGTGTGTTTCTGACGGGAGTGCTTGCACCGTGTGTTTCTACTGGTAATGCTTGCGTTGTGTGTTTCTGCCGGGAGTGCTTGCGTTGTGTGTTTCTGCTGGGAGCGCTTGCGTTGTGTGTTTCTGCTGGGAGCGCTTGCATTGTGTGTTTCTCCTGGGAACGCTTGCACCGTGTGTTTCTGCCGGGATCGCCTGCGTTGTGTGTTTCTGCTGGGAGTGTTTGCGTTGTGTGTTCTGCTGGGAGTGCTTGCACCGTGTGTTTCTGACGGGAGTGCTTGCAACGTATGTTTCTGCTGGGAGCACTTGCGTTGTGTGTTTCTGCTGGGAGTGCTTGCGTTGTGTGTTCCTGCTGGGAGTGCTTGCGTTATGTGTTTCTGCTGGGAGCGCTTGCGTTGTGTGTTTCTGCTGGGAGCGCTAGCACCGTGTGTTTCTGCCGGGAGCGCTTGAGTTGTGTTTTTCTGCTGGGTGTGCTTGCGCCGTGTGTTTCTGCTGGCAGTGCTTGCATTGTGTGTTTCTGCTGGGAGTGCTTGCGCCGTGTGTTTCTGCTGGGAGTGCTTGCACCGTGTGTTTCTACAGGGAGTGCTTGCGGCGTGTGTTTCTGCCGGGAGTGCTTGCGTTGTGTGTTTCTGCTGGGAGCGCTTGCGTTGTGTGTTTCTGCTGGGAGTGCTTGCACCGTGTTTTTCTGCTGGGTGCGTTTCCGTTGAGTGTTTCTGCCGCGAGCGCTTGCCCCATGTGTTTCTGCCGAGAGCTCTTTAACCGTGTGTTTCTACTGGGACTGCTTGCGTTGTGTGTTTCTGCTGGGAGTGCTTGTGTTGTGTGTTTCTGCCGGGAGTGCTTGTGTTGTGTGTTTCTGCTGGGAGCGCTTGCGTTGTGTGTTTCTGCTGGGAGTGCTTGCACCGTGTTTTTCTGCTGGGTGCGTTTCCGTTGAGTGTTTCTGCCGCGAGCGCTTGCCCCATGTGTTTCTGCCGAGAGCTCTTTAACCGTGTGTTTCTACTGGGACTGCTTGCGTTGTGTGTTTCTGCTGGGAGTGCTTGTGTTGTGTGTTTCTGCCGGGAGTGCTTGTGTTGTGTGTTTCTGCTGGGAGTGTTTGCACGTGTGTTTCTGCCGGGAGCGCTTGCGTTGTGTGTTTCTGCCCGGAGTGCTTGCACCGTGTGTTTCTGCCGGGAGTGCTTGCAACGTGTGTTTCTGCTGGGAGCGCTTGCGTTGTGTGTTTCTACTGGGAGTGCTTGCGCCGTGTGTTTCTATTGGGAGTGCTTGCACCGTTTTTTTTTCTGCTGGGAGTGGTTGCACCGTGTTTTTCTGCTGGGAGTGGTTGCGCCGTGTGTTTCTACTGGGAGTGCTTGCGCCGTGTGTTTCTGCTGGGAGTGCTTGCGTTGTGTGTTTCTGCTGGGAGTGCTTGCATGGTGTTTTTCTGCTGGGAGTGGTTGCGCCGTGTGTTTCTGCTGGGAGTGCTTGCGCCGTGTGTTTCTGCTGGGAGTGCTTGCGCCGTGTGCTTCTGTTGGGAATGCTTGCACCGTGTGTTTTTGCCGGGAGGGCTTGCACTATGTGTTTATGCTGGGAGCGCTTGCGTTGTGTGTTTCTGCTGGGAGTGCTTGCGTTGTGTGTTTCTGCCGGGAGTGCTTGCGTTGTGTGTTTCTGCTGGGAGTGCTTGCACCGTGTGTTTCTGTCGGGAGTGCTTGTGTTGTGTGTTTCTGCCGGGTGTGCTTGCGTTGTCTGTTTCTGCCGGGACTGCTTGCGTTGTGTGTTTCTGCCGGGAGTGCTTGCAACGTGTGTTTCTGCTGGGAGCGCTTGCGTTGTGTGTTTCTGCTGGGAGTGCTTGCGTTGTGTGTTTCTGCCGGGAGTGCTTGCGTTGTGTGTTTCTGCTGGGAGCGCTTGCGTTGTGTGTTTCTGCTGGGAGTGCTTGCGCCGTGTGTTTCTACTGGGAGTGCTTGCGTTGTGTGTTTTTGCCGGGAGTGTTTGCGCCGTGTGTTTCTGCTGGGAGTGCTTGCACCGTGTTTTTCTACTGGGAGTGCTTGCGCCGTGTGTTTCTGCTGGGAGTGCTTGCGTTGTGTGTTTCTGCCGGGAGTGCTTGCGTTGTGTGTTTCTGCTGGGAGCGCTTGCGTTGTGTGTTTCTGCTGGGAGTGCTTGCGCCGTGTGTTTCTACTGGGAGTGCTTGCGTTGTGTGTTTTTGCCGGGAGTGTTTGCGCCGTGTGTTTCTGCTGGGAGTGCTTGCACCGTGTTTTTCTACTGGGAGTGCTTGCGCCGTGTGTTTCTGCTGGGAGTGCTTGCGTTGTGTGTTTTTGCCGGGAGTGTTTGCGCCGTGTGTTTCTGCTGGGAGTGCTTGGGTTGTGTGTTTCTGCCGGGAGTGTTTGCGCCGTGTGTTTCTGCTGGGAGTGCTTGCGTTGTGTGTTTTTGCCGGGAGTGTTTGCGCTGTGTGTTTCTGCTGGGAGTGCTTGCACCGTGTTTTTCTACTGGGAGTGCTTGCGCCGTGTGTTTCTGCTGGGAGTGCTTGCGTTGTGTGTTTTTGCCGGGAGTGTTTGCGCCGTGTGTTTCTGTTGGGAGTGCTTGCGCCGTGTGTTTCTGCTGGGAGTGCTTGCGCCGTGTGCTTCTGTTGGGAGTGCTTGCACCGTGTGTTTTTGCCGGGAGTGCTTGCACTATGTGTTTCTGCTGGGAGTGCTTGCGTTGTGTGTTTCTGACGGGAGTGCTTGCACCGTGTGTTTCTACTGGTAATGCTTGCGTTGTGTGTTTCTGCCGGGAGTGCTTGCGTTGTGTGTTTCTGCTGGGAGCACTTGCGTTGTGTGTTTCTGCTGGGAGTGCTTGCGCCGTGTGTTTCTGCTGGGAGTGCTTGCGCCGTGTGTTTCTGCTGGGAGTGCTTGCGCCGTGTGTTTCTATTGGGAGTTCTTGCGCCGTTTTATTCTGCTGGGAGTGCTTGTG
Source organism: Hemitrygon akajei (assembly GCF_048418815.1). NCBI lineage: Eukaryota > Metazoa > Chordata > Chondrichthyes > Myliobatiformes > Dasyatidae > Hemitrygon > Hemitrygon akajei. Next base: position 87,869,378 of record NC_133135.1, on the reverse strand, counting down.
TTGTTTGTTTCTGCTGGGAGTGCTTGCGCCGTGTGTTTCTGCTGGGAGTGCTTGCGTTGTGTGTTTTTGCCGGGAGTGTTTGCGCCGTGTGTTTCTGCTGGGAGTGCTTGGGTTGTGTGTTTCTGCCTGGAGTGTTTGCGCCGTGTGTTTCTGCTGGGAGTGCTTGCGTTGTGTGTTTTTGCCGGGAGTGTTTGCGCTGTGTGTTTCTGCTGGGAGCGCTTGCGTTGTGTGTTTCTGCCGGGAGTGCTTGCACCATGTGTGTCTGTTGGGAGTGCTTGTGTTGTGTGTTTCTGCTGGGAGTGCTTGCCCCATGTGTTTCTGCCGAGAGCTCTTGAACCGTGTGTTTCTACTGGCACTGCTTGCGTTGTGTGTTTCTGCTGGGAGCGCTTGCACCATGTGTTTCTGCTGGGAGTGCTTGCCCCATGTGTTTCTGCCGAGAGCTTTTGAACCGTGTGTTTCTACTGGGACTGCTTGCGTTGTGTGTTTCTGCCGGGAGTGCTTGCACCGTGTGTTTCTGTCGGGAGTGCTTGCGTTGTGTATTTCTGCTGGGAGTGTTTGCGCCGTGTGTTTCTGCTGGGAGCGCTTGCACCGTGTGTTTCTGCTGGGAGTGCTTGTGTTGTTTGTTTCTACTGGGAGTGCTTGTGTTGTGTGATTGTACAGGGAGTTTTTGCGGCGTGTGTTTCTGCTGGGAGTGCTTGCATTGTGTGTTTCTGCCAGGAGTGCTTGCACCGTGTGTTTCTGCTGGGAGTGCTTGCGCCGTGTGTTTCTGCTGGGAGTGCTTGCACCGTGTGTTTCTACTGGGAGTTTTTGCGGCGTGTGTTTCTGCTGGGAGTGCTTGCGTTGTGTGTTTCTGTTGGGAGTGCTTGTGCTGTGTGTTTCTACTGGGACTGCTTGCGTTGTGTGTTTCTGCTGGGAGTGCTTGCGTTGTGTGTTTCTGCTGGGAGTGCTTGCATTGTGTGTTTCTGCTGGGAGAGCTTGCACCATGTGTTTCTGCTGGGAGTGCTTGTGCTGTGTGTTTCTGCTGGAAGTGCTTGCGTTGTGTGTTTCTGCTGGAGCGCTTGCACCATGTGTGTCTGTTGGGAGTGCTTGTGTTGTGTGTTTCTGCTGGGAGTGCTTGCCCCATGTGTTTCTGCCGAGAGCTCTTGAACCGTGTGTTTCTACTGGCACTGCTTGCGTTGTGTGTTTCTGCTGGGAGCGCTTGCACCATGTGTTTCTGCTGGGAGTGCTTGCCCCATGTGTTTCTGCCGAGAGCTTTTGAACCGTGTGTTTCTACTGGGACTGCTTGCGTTGTGTGTTTCTGCCGGGAGTGCTTGCACCGTGTGTTTCTGTCGGGAGTGCTTGCGTTGTGTATTTCTGCTGGGAGTGTTTGCGCCGTGTGTTTCTGCTGGGAGCGCTTGCACCGTGTGTTTCTGCTGGGAGTGCTTGTGTTGGGTGTTTCTGCAGGGAGTGCTTGCGTTGTGTGTTTCTGCTGGGAGTGCTTGCGCCGTGTGCTTCTGTTGGGAGTGCTTGCACCGTGTGTTTTTGCCGGGAGTGCTTGCACTATGTGTTTCTGCTGGGAGCGCTTGCGTTGTGTGTTTCTGCTGGGAGCGCTTGCGTTGTGTGTTTCTGACGGGAGTGCTTGCACCGTGTGTTTCTACTGGTAATGCTTGCGTTGTGTGTTTCTGCCGGGAGTGCTTGCGTTGTGTGTTTCTGCTGGGAGCGCTTGCGTTGTGTGTTTCTGCTGGGAGCGCTTGCATTGTGTGTTTCTCCTGGGAACGCTTGCACCGTGTGTTTCTGCCGGGATCGCCTGCGTTGTGTGTTTCTGCTGGGAGTGTTTGCGTTGTGTGTTCTGCTGGGAGTGCTTGCACCGTGTGTTTCTGACGGGAGTGCTTGCAACGTATGTTTCTGCTGGGAGCACTTGCGTTGTGTGTTTCTGCTGGGAGTGCTTGCGTTGTGTGTTCCTGCTGGGAGTGCTTGCGTTATGTGTTTCTGCTGGGAGTGCTTGTGTTGTGTGTTTCTGCCGGGAGTGCTTGCGTTGTGTGTTTCTGCCGGGAGTGCTTGCATTGTGTGTTTCTGCTCGGAGCGCTTGCGTTGTGTGTTTCTCCTGGGAACGCTCGCACCGTGTGTTTCTGCCGGGAGCGCCTGCGTTATGTGTTTATGCTGGGAGCGCTTGCGTTGTGTGTTTCTGCTGGGAGCGCTAGCACCGTGTGTTTCTGCCGGGAGCGCTTGAGTTGTGTTTTTCTGCTGGGTGTGCTTGCGCCGTGTGTTTCTGCTGGCAGTGCTTGCATTGTGTGTTTCTGCTGGGAGTGCTTGCGCCGTGTGTTTCTGCTGGGAGTGCTTGCACCGTGTGTTTCTACTGGGAGTGCTTGCGGCGTGTGTTTCTGCCGGGAGTGCTTGCGTTGTGTGTTTCTGCTGGGAGCGCTTGCGTTGTGTGTTTCTGCTGGGAGTGCTTGCACCGTGTTTTTCTGCTGGGTGCGTTTCCGTTGAGTGTTTCTGCCGCGAGCGCTTGCCCCATGTGTTTCTGCCGAGAGCTCTTTAACCGTGTGTTTCTACTGGGACTGCTTGCGTTGTGTGTTTCTGCTGGGAGTGTTTGCACGTGTGTTTCTGCTGGGAACGCTTTCACTGTGTGTTTCTGCCGGGAGCGCTTGAGTTGTGTGTTTCTGCCGGGAGTGCTTGCACCGTGTGTTTCTGCCGGGAGTGCTTGCAACGTGTGTTTCTGCTGGGAGCGCTTGCGTTGTGTGTTTCTGCTGGGAGTGCTTGCACCGTTTTTTTTTCTGCTGGGAGTGGTTGCGCCGTGTGTTTCTGCTGGGAGTGCTTGCGCCGTGTGTTTCTACTGGGAGTGCTTGCGCCGTGTGTTTCTATTGGGAGTGCTTGCACCGTTTTTTTTTCTGCTGGGAGTGGTTGCACCGTGTTTTTCTGCTGGGAGTGGTTGCGCCGTGTGTTTCTACTGGGAGTGCTTGCGCCGTGTGTTTCTGCTGGGAGTGCTTGCGTTGTGTGTTTCTGCTGGGAGTGCTTGCATGGTGTTTTTCTGCTGGGAGTGCTTGCGCCGTTTTTTTTTCTGCTGGGAGTGGTTGCGCCGTGTGTTTCTGCTGGGAGTGCTTGCGCCGTGTGTTTCTACTGGGAGTGCTTGCGCCGTGTGTTTCTATTGGGAGTGCTTGCACCGTTTTTTTTTCTGCTGGGAGTGGTTGCACCGTGTTTTTCTGCTGGGAGTGGTTGCGCCGTGTGTTTCTGCTGGGAGTGCTTGCGCCGTGTGTTTCTGCTGGGAGTGCTTGCGCCGTGTGCTTCTGTTGGGAATGCTTGCACCGTGTGTTTTTGCCGGGAGGGCTTGCACTATGTGTTTATGCTGGGAGCGCTTGCGTTGTGTGTTTCTGCTGGGAGTGCTTGCGTTGTGTGTTTCTGCCGGGAGTGCTTGCGTTGTGTGTTTCTGCTGGGAGTGCTTGCACCGTGTGTTTCTGTCGGGAGTGCTTGTGTTGTGTGTTTCTGCCGGGTGTGCTTGCGTTGTCTGTTTCTGCCGGGACTGCTTGCGTTGTGTGTTTCTGCCGGGAGTGCTTGCAACGTGTGTTTCTGCTGGGAGCGCTTGCGTTGTGTGTTTCTGCTGGGAGTGCTTGCGTTGTGTGTTTCTGCCGGGAGTGCTTGCGTTGTGTGTTTCTGCTGGGAGCGCTTGCGTTGTGTGTTTCTGCTGGGAGTGCTTGCGCCGTGTGTTTCTACTGGGAGTGCTTGCGTTGTGTGTTTTTGCCGGGAGTGTTTGCGCCGTGTGTTTCTGCTGGGATTGCTTGCACCGTGTTTTTCTACTGGGAGTGCTTGCGCCGTGTGTTTCTGCTGGGAGTGCTTGCGTTGTGTGTTTCTGCCGGGAGTGCTTGCGTTGTGTGTTTCTGCTGGGAGCGCTTGCGTTGTGTGTTTCTGCTGGGAGTGCTTGCGCCGTGTGTTTCTACTGGGAGTGCTTGCGTTGTGTGTTTTTGCCGGGAGTGTTTGCGCCGTGTGTTTCTGCTGGGAGTGCTTGCACCGTGTTTTTCTACTGGGAGTGCTTGCGCCGTGTGTTTCTGCTGGGAGTGCTTGGGTTGTGTGTTTCTGCCTGGAGTGTTTGCGCCGTGTGTTTCTGCTGGGAGTGCTTGCGTTGTGTGTTTTTGCCGGGAGTGTTTGCGCTGTGTGTTTCTGCTGGGAGTGCTTGCACCGTGTTTTTCTACTGGGAGTGCTTGCGCCGTGTGTTTCTGCTGGGAGTGCTTGCGTTGTGTGTTTTTGCCGGGAGTGTTTGCGCCGTGTGTTTCTGTTGGGAGTGCTTGCGCCGTGTGTTTCTGCTGGGAGTGCTTGCGCCGTGTGCTTCTGTTGGGAGTGCTTGCACCGTGTGTTTTTGCCGGGAGTGCTTGCACTATGTGTTTCTGCTGGGAGTGCTTGCGTTGTGTGTTTCTGACGGGAGTGCTTGCACCATGTGTTTCTACTGGTAATGCTTGCGTTGTGTGTTTCTGCCGGGAGTGCTTGCGTTGTGTGTTTCTGCTGGGAGCACTTGCGTTGTGTGTTTCTGCTGGGAGTGCTTGCGCCGTGTGTTTCTGCTGGGAGTGCTTGCGCCGTGTGTTTCTGCTGGGAGTGCTTGCGCCGTGTGTTTCTATTGGGAGTTCTTGCGCCGTTTTATTCTGCTGGGAGTGCTTGTGTTGTTTGTTTCTGCTGGGAGTGCTTGTGTTGTGTGTTTCTGCCGGGAGTGCTTGCACCATGTGTGTCTGTTGGGAGTGCTTGTGTTGTGTGTTTCTGCTGGGAGTGCTTGCCCCATGTGTTTCTGCCGAGAGCTCTTGAACCGTGTGTTTCTACTGGCACTGCTTGCGTTGTGTGTTTCTGCTGGGAGCGCTTGCACCATGTATTTCTGCTGGGAGTGCTTGCCCCAGGTGTTTCTGCCGAGAGCTTTTGAACCGTGTGTTTCTACTGGGACTGCTTGCGTTGTGTGTTTCTGCCGGGAGTGCTTGCACCGTGTGTTTCTGTCGGGAGTGCTTGCGTTGTGTATTTCTGCTGGGAGTGTTTGCGCCGTGTGTTTCTGCTGGGAGCGCTTGCACCGTGTGTTTCTGCTGGGAGTGCTTGTGTTGTTTGTTTCTACTGGGAGTGCTTGTGTTGTGTGATTGTACAGGGAGTTTTTGCGGCGTGTGTTTCTGCTGGGAGTGCTTGCATTGTGTGTTTCTGCCAGGAGTGCTTGCACCGTGTGTTTCTGCTGGGAGTGCTTGCGCCGTGTGTTTCTGCTGGGAGTGCTTGCACCGTGTGTTTCTACTGGGAGTTTTTGCGGCGTGTGTTTCTGCTGGGAGTGCTTGCGTTGTGTGTTTCTGTTGGGAGTGCTTGTGCTGTGTGTTTCTACTGGGACTGCTTGCGTTGTGTGTTTCTGCTGGGAGTGCTTGCGTTGTGTGTTTCTGCTGGGAGTGCTTGCACCATGTGTTTCTGCTGGGAGTGCTTGTGCTGTGTGTTTCTGCTGGGAGTGCTTGCGTTGTGTGTTTCTGCTGGGAGCGCTTGCACCATGTGTGTCTGTTGGGAGTACTTGTGTTGTGTGTTTCTGCTGGGAGTGCTTGCCCCATGTGTTTCTGCCGAGAGCTCTTGAACCGTGTGTTTCTACTGGCACTGCTTGCGTTGTGTGTTTCTGCTGGGAGCGCTTGCACCATGTGTTTCTGCTGGGAGTGCTTGCCCCATGTGTTTCTGCCGAGAGCTTTTGAACCGAGTGTTTCTACTGGGACTGCTTGCGTTGTGTGTTTCTGCCGGGAGCGCTTGCACCGTGTGTTTCTGCTGGGAGCGTTTGCACCGTGTGTTTCTGTCGGGATTGCTTGCGCCGTGTGTTTCTGCTGGGAGTGCTTGCACCGTGTGTTTCTACTGGGAGTTTTTGCGGCGTGTGTTTCTGCTGTGAGTGCTTGCGTTGTGTGTTTCTGTTGGGAGTGCTTGTGCTGTGTGTTTCTACTGGGACTGCTTGCGTTGTGTGTTTCTGCTGGGAGTGCTTGCGTTGTGTGTTTCTGCTGGGAGTGCTTGCATTGTGTGTTTCTGCTGGGAGTGCTTGCACCATGTGTTTCTGCTGGGAGTGCTTGTGCTGTGTGTTTCTGCTGGAAGTGCTTGCGTTGTGTGTTTCTGCTGGAGCGCTTGCACCATGTGTGTCTGTTGGGAGTGCTTGTGTTGTGTGTTTCTGCTGGGAGTGCTTGCCCCATGTGTTTCTGCCGAGAGCTCTTGAACCGTGTGTTTCTACTGGCACTGCTTGCGTTGTGTGTTTCTGCTGGGAGCGCTTGCACCATGTGTTTCTGCTGGGAGTGCTTGCCCCATGTGTTTCTGCCGAGAGCTTTTGAACCGTGTGTTTCTACTGGGACTGCTTGCGTTGTGTGTTTCTGCCGGGAGTGCTTGCACCGTGTGTTTCTGTCGGGAGTGCTTGCGTTGTGTATTTCTGCTGGGAGTGTTTGCGCCGTGTGTTTCTGCTGGGAGCGCTTGCACCGTGTGTTTCTGCTGGGAGTGCTTGTGTTGGGTGTTTCTGCCGGGAGTGCTTGCGTTGTGTGTTTCTGCTGGGAGTGCTTGCGCCGTGTGCTTCTGTTGGGAGTGCTTGCACCGTGTGTTTTTGCCGGGAGTGCTTGCACTATGTGTTTCTGCTGGGAGCGCTTGCGTTGTGTGTTTCTGCTGGGAGCGCTTGCGTTGTGTGTTTCTGACGGGAGTGCTTGCACCGTGTGTTTCTACTGGTAATGCTTGCGTTGTGTGTTTCTGCCGGGAGTGCTTGCGTTGTGTGTTTCTGCTGGGAGCACTTGCGTTGTGTGTTTCTGCTGGGAGTGCTTGCGCCGTGTGTTTCTGCTGGGAGTGCTTGCGCCGTGTGTTTCTGCTGGGAGTGCTTGCGCCGTGTGTTTCTATTGGGAGTTCTTGCGCCGTTTTATTCTGCTGGGAGTGCTTGTGTTGTTTGTTTCTGCTGGGAGTGCTTGTGTTGTGTGTTTCTGCCGGGAGTGCTTGCACCATGTGTGTCTGTTGGGAGTGCTTGTGTTGTGTGTTTCTGCTGGGAGTGCTTGCCCCATGTGTTTCTGCCGAGAGCTCTTGAACCGTGTGTTTCTACTGGCACTGCTTGCGTTGTGTGTTTCTGCTGGGAGCGCTTGCACCATGTATTTCTGCTGGGAGTGCTTGCCCCAGGTGTTTCTGCCGAGAGCTTTTGAACCGTGTGTTTCTACTGGGACTGCTTGCGTTGTGTGTTTCTGCCGGGAGTGCTTGCACCGTGTGTTTCTGTCGGGAGTGCTTGCGTTGTGTATTTCTGCTGGGAGTGTTTGCGCCGTGTGTTTCTGCTGGGAGCGCTTGCACCGTGTGTTTCTGCTGGGAGTGCTTGTGTTGTTTGTTTCTACTGGGAGTGCTTGTGTTGTGTGATTGTACAGGGAGTTTTTGCGGCGTGTGTTTCTGCTGGGAGTGCTTGCATTGTGTGTTTCTGCCAGGAGTGCTTGCACCGTGTGTTTCTGCTGGGAGTGCTTGCGCCGTGTGTTTCTGCTGGGAGTGCTTGCACCGTGTGTTTCTACTGGGAGTTTTTGCGGCGTGTGTTTCTGCTGGGAGTGCTTGCGTTGTGTGTTTCTGTTGGGAGTGCTTGTGCTGTGTGTTTCTACTGGGACTGCTTGCGTTGTGTGTTTCTGCTGGGAGTGCTTGCGTTGTGTGTTTCTGCTGGGAGTGCTTGCACCATGTGTTTCTGCTGGGAGTGCTTGTGCTGTGTGTTTCTGCTGGGAGTGCTTGCGTTGTGTGTTTCTGCTGGGAGCGCTTGCACCATGTGTGTCTGTTGGGAGTACTTGTGTTGTGTGTTTCTGCTGGGAGTGCTTGCCCCATGTGTTTCTGCCGAGAGCTCTTGAACCGTGTGTTTCTACTGGCACTGCTTGCGTTGTGTGTTTCTGCTGGGAGCGCTTGCACCATGTGTTTCTGCTGGGAGTGCTTGCCCCATGTGTTTCTGCCGAGAGCTTTTGAACCGAGTGTTTCTACTGGGACTGCTTGCGTTGTGTGTTTCTGCCGGGAGCGCTTGCACCGTGTGTTTCTGCTGGGAGCGTTTGCACCGTGTGTTTCTGTCGGGATTGCTTGCGCCGTGTGTTTCTGCTGGGAGTGCTTGCACCGTGTGTTTCTACTGGGAGTTTTTGCGGCGTGTGTTTCTGCTGTGAGTGCTTGCGTTGTGTGTTTCTGTTGGGAGTGCTTGTGCTGTGTGTTTCTACTGGGACTGCTTGCGTTGTGTGTTTCTGCTGGGAGTGCTTGCGTTGTGTGTTTCTGCTGGGAGTGCTTGCATTGTGTGTTTCTGCTGGGAGTGCTTGCACCATGTGTTTCTGCTGGGAGTGCTTGTGCTGTGTGTTTCTGCTGGAAGTGCTTGCGTTGTGTGTTTCTGCTGGAGCGCTTGCACCATGTGTGTCTGTTGGGAGTGCTTGTGTTGTGTGTTTCTGCTGGGAGTGCTTGCCCCATGTGTTTCTGCCGAGAGCTCTTGAACCGTGTGTTTCTACTGGCACTGCTTGCGTTGTGTGTTTCTGCTGGGAGCGCTTGCACCATGTGTTTCTGCTGGGAGTGCTTGCCCCATGTGTTTCTGCCGAGAGCTTTTGAACCGTGTGTTTCTACTGGGACTGCTTGCGTTGTGTGTTTCTGCCGGGAGTGCTTGCACCGTGTGTTTCTGTCGGGAGTGCTTGCGTTGTGTATTTCTGCTGGGAGTGTTTGCGCCGTGTGTTTCTGCTCGGAGCGCTTGCACCGTGTGTTTCTGCTGGGAGTGCTTGTGTTGGGTGTTTCTGCCGGGAGTGCTTGCGTTGTGTGTTTCTGCTGGGAGTGCTTGCGCCGTGTGCTTCTGTTGGGAGTGCTTGCACCGTGTGTTTTTGCCGGGAGTGCTTGCACTATGTGTTTCTGCTGGGAGCGCTTGCGTTGTGTGTTTCTGCTGGGAGCGCTTGCGTTGTGTGTTTCTGACGGGAGTGCTTGCACCGTGTGTTTCTACTGGTAATGCTTGCGTTGTGTGTTTCTGCCGGGAGTGCTTGCGTTGTGTGTTTCTGCTGGGAGCGCTTGCGTTGTGTGTTTCTGCTGGGAGCGCTTGCATTGTGTGTTTCTCCTGGGAACGCTTGCACCGTGTGTTTCTGCCGGGATCGCCTGCGTTGTGTGTTTCTGCTGGGAGTGTTTGCGTTGTGTGTTCTGCTGGGAGTGCTTGCACCGTGTGTTTCTGACGGGAGTGCTTGCAACGTATGTTTCTGCTGGGAGCACTTGCGTTGTGTGTTTCTGCTGGGAGTGCTTGCGTTGTGTGTTCCTGCTGGGAGTGCTTGCGTTATGTGTTTCTGCTGGGAGTGCTTGTGTTGTGTGTTTCTGCCGGGAGTGCTTGCGTTGTGTGTTTCTGCCGGGAGTGCTTGCTCCGTGTGTTTCTGTCGGGAGTGCTTGCGTTGTGTGTTTCTGCCGGGAGTGCTTGCGTTGTGTGTTCCTGCTGGGAGTGCTTGCGTTATGTGTTTCTGCTGGGAGTGCTTGCATTGTGTGTTTCTGCTCGGAGCGCTTGCGTTGTGTGTTTCTCCTGGGAACGCTCGCACCGTGTGTTTCTGCCGGGAGCGCCTGCGTTATGTGTTTCTGCTGGGAGCGCTTGCGTTGTGTGTTTCTGCTGGGAGCGCTAGCACCGTGTGTTTCTGCCGGGAGCGCTTGAGTTGTGTTTTTCTGCTGGGTGTGCTTGCGCCGTGTGTTTCTGCTGGCAGTGCTTGCATTGTGTGTTTCTGCTGGGAGAGCTTGCACCGTGTATTTCTACTGGGAGTGCTTGCGGCGTGTGTTTCTGCCGGGAGTGCTTGCGTTGTGTGTTTCTGCTGGGAGCGCTTGCGTTGTGTGTTTCTGCTGGGAGTGCTTGCACCGTGTTTTTCTGCTGGGTGCGTTTCCGTTGAGTGTTTCTGCCGCGAGCGCTTGCCCCATGTGTTTCTGCCGAGAGCTCTTTAACCGTGTGTTTCTACTGGGACTGCTTGCGTTGTGTGTTTCTGCTGGGAGTGCTTGTGTTGTGTGTTTCTGCCGGGAGTGCTTGTGTTGTGTGTTTCTGCTGGGAGTGTTTGCACGTGTGTTTCTGCTGGGAACGCTTTCACCGTGTGTTTCTGCCGGGAGCGCTTGCGTTGTGTGTTTCTGCCGGGAGTGCTTGCACCGTGTGTTTCTGCCGGGAGTGCTTGCAACGTGTGTTTCTGCTGGGAGCGCTTGCGTTGTGTGTTTCTGCTGGGAGTGCTTGCACCGTTTTTTTTTCTGCTGGGAGTGGTTGCGCCGTGTGTTTCTGCTGGGAGTGCTTGCGCCGTGTGTTTCTACTGGGAGTGCTTGCGCCGTGTGTTTCTATTGGGAGTGCTTGCACCGTTTTTTTTTTCTGCTGTGAGTGGTTGCACCGTGTTTTTCTGCTGGGAGTGGTTGTGCCGTGTGTTTCTACTGGGAGTGCTTGCGCCGTGTGTTTCTGCTGGGAGTGCTTGCGTTGTGTGTTTCTGCTGGGAGTGCTTGCATGGTGTTTTTCTGCTGGGAGTGGTTGCGCCGTGTGTTTCTGCTGGGAGTGCTTGCGCCGTGTGTTTCTGCTGGGAGTGCTTGCGCCGTGTGCTTCTGTTGGGAGTGCTTGCACCGTGTGTTTTTGCCGGGAGGGCTTGCACTATGTGTTTATGCTGGGAGCGCTTGCGTTGTGTGTTTCTGCTGGGAGTGCTTGCGTTGTGTGTTTCTGCCGGGAGTGCTTGCGTTGTGTGTTTCTGCTGGGAGTGCTTGCGTTGTGTGTTTCTGCTGGGAGTGCTTGCACCATGTGTTTCTGCTGGGAGTGCTTGTGCTGTGTGTTTCTGCTGGGAGTGCTTGCGTTGTGTGTTTCTGCTGGGAGCGCTTGCACCATGTGTGTCTGTTGGGAGTACTTGTGTTGTGTGTTTCTGCTGGGAGTGCTTGCCCCATGTGTTTCTGCCGAGAGCTCTTGAACCGTGTGTTTCTACTGGCACTGCTTGCGTTGTGTGTTTCTGCTGGGAGCGCTTGCACCATGTGTTTCTGCTGGGAGTGCTTGCCCCATGTGTTTCTGCCGAGAGCTTTTGAACCGAGTGTTTCTACTGGGACTGCTTGCGTTGTGTGTTTCTGCCGGGAGCGCTTGCACCGTGTGTTTCTGCTGGGAGCGTTTGCACCGTGTGTTTCTGTCGGGATTGCTTGCGCCGTGTGTTTCTGCTGGGAGTGCTTGCACCGTGTGTTTCTACTGGGAGTTTTTGCGGCGTGTGTTTCTGCTGTGAGTGCTTGCGTTGTGTGTTTCTGTTGGGAGTGCTTGTGCTGTGTGTTTCTACTGGGACTGCTTGCGTTGTGTGTTTCTGCTGGGAGTGCTTGCGTTGTGTGTTTCTGCTGGGAGTGCTTGCATTGTGTGTTTCTGCTGGGAGTGCTTGCACCATGTGTTTCTGCTGGGAGTGCTTGTGCTGTGTGTTTCTGCTGGAAGTGCTTGCGTTGTGTGTTTCTGCTGGAGCGCTTGCACCATGTGTGTCTGTTGGGAGTGCTTGTGTTGTGTGTTTCTGCTGGGAGTGCTTGCCCCATGTGTTTCTGCCGAGAGCTCTTGAACCGTGTGTTTCTACTGGCACTGCTTGCGTTGTGTGTTTCTGCTGGGAGCGCTTGCACCATGTGTTTCTGCTGGGAGTGCTTGCCCCATGTGTTTCTGCCGAGAGCTTTTGAACCGTGTGTTTCTACTGGGACTGCTTGCGTTGTGTGTTTCTGCCGGGAGTGCTTGCACCGTGTGTTTCTGTCGGGAGTGCTTGCGTTGTGTATTTCTGCTGGGAGTGTTTGCGCCGTGTGTTTCTGCTGGGAGCGCTTGCACCGTGTGTTTCTGCTGGGAGTGCTTGTGTTGGGTGTTTCTGCCGGGAGTGCTTGCGTTGTGTGTTTCTGCTGGGAGTGCTTGCGCCGTGTGCTTCTGTTGGGAGTGCTTGCACCGTGTGTTTTTGCCGGGAGTGCTTGCACTATGTGTTTCTGCTGGGAGCGCTTGCGTTGTGTGTTTCTGCTGGGAGCGCTTGCGTTGTGTGTTTCTGACGGGAGTGCTTGCACCGTGTGTTTCTACTGGTAATGCTTGCGTTGTGTGTTTCTGCCGGGAGTGCTTGCGTTGTGTGTTTCTGCTGGGAGCGCTTGCGTTGTGTGTTTCTGCTGGGAGCGCTTGCATTGTGTGTTTCTCCTGGGAACGCTTGCACCGTGTGTTTCTGCCGGGATCGCCTGCGTTGTGTGTTTCTGCTGGGAGTGTTTGCGTTGTGTGTTCTGCTGGGAGTGCTTGCACCGTGTGTTTCTGACGGGAGTGCTTGCAACGTATGTTTCTGCTGGGAGCACTTGCGTTGTGTGTTTCTGCTGGGAGTGCTTGCGTTGTGTGTTCCTGCTGGGAGTGCTTGCGTTATGTGTTTCTGCTGGGAGTGCTTGTGTTGTGTGTTTCTGCCGGGAGTGCTTGCGTTGTGTGTTTCTGCCGGGAGTGCTTGCTCCGTGTGTTTCTGTCGGGAGTGCTTGCGTTGTGTGTTTCTGCCGGGAGTGCTTGCGTTGTGTGTTCCTGCTGGGAGTGCTTGCGTTATGTGTTTCTGCTGGGAGTGCTTGCATTGTGTGTTTCTGCTCGGAGCGCTTGCGTTGTGTGTTTCTCCTGGGAACGCTCGCACCGTGTGTTTCTGCCGGGAGCGCCTGCGTTATGTGTTTCTGCTGGGAGCGCTTGCGTTGTGTGTTTCTGCTGGGAGCGCTAGCACCGTGTGTTTCTGCCGGGAGCGCTTGAGTTGTGTTTTTCTGCTGGGTGTGCTTGCGCCGTGTGTTTCTGCTGGCAGTGCTTGCATTGTGTGTTTCTGCTGGGAGTGCTTGCACCGTGTATTTCTACTGGGAGTGCTTGCGGCGTGTGTTTCTGCCGGGAGTGCTTGCGTTGTGTGTTTCTGCTGGGAGCGCTTGCGTTGTGTGTTTCTGCTGGGAGTGCTTGCACCGTGTTTTTCTGCTGGGTGCGTTTCCGTTGAGTGTTTCTGCCGCGAGCGCTTGCCCCATGTGTTTCTGCCGAGAGCTCTTTAACCGTGTGTTTCTACTGGGACTGCTTGCGTTGTGTGTTTCTGCTGGGAGTGCTTGTGTTGTGTGTTTCTGCCGGGAGTGCTTGTGTTGTGTGTTTCTGCTGGGAGTGTTTGCACGTGTGTTTCTGCTGGGAACGCTTTCACCGTGTGTTTCTGCCGGGAGCGCTTGCGTTGTGTGTTTCTGCCGGGAGTGCTTGCACCGTGTGTTTCTGCCGGGAGTGCTTGCAACGTGTGTTTCTGCTGGGAGCGCTTGCGTTGTGTGTTTCTGCTGGGAGTGCTTGCACCGTTTTTTTTTCTGCTGGGAGTGGTTGCGCCGTGTGTTTCTGCTGGGAGTGCTTGCGCCGTGTGTTTCTACTGGGAGTGCTTGCGCCGTGTGTTTCTATTGGGAGTGCTTGCACCGTTTTTTTTTTCTGCTGTGAGTGGTTGCACCGTGTTTTTCTGCTGGGAGTGGTTGTGCCGTGTGTTTCTACTGGGAGTGCTTGCGCCGTGTGTTTCTGCTGGGAGTGCTTGCGTTGTGTGTTTCTGCTGGGAGTGCTTGCATGGTGTTTTTCTGCTGGGAGTGGTTGCGCCGTGTGTTTCTGCTGGGAGTGCTTGCGCCGTGTGTTTCTGCTGGGAGTGCTTGCGCCGTGTGCTTCTGTTGGGAGTGCTTGCACCGTGTGTTTTTGCCGGGAGGGCTTGCACTATGTGTTTATGCTGGGAGCGCTTGCGTTGTGTGTTTCTGCTGGGAGTGCTTGCGTTGTGTGTTTCTGCCGGGAGTGCTTGCGTTGTGTGTTTCTGCTGGGAGTGCTTGCACCGTGTGTTTCTGTCGGGAGTGCTTGTGTTGTGTGTTTCTGCCGGGTGTGCTTGCGTTGTCTGTTTCTGCCGGGACTGCTTGCGTTGTGTGTTTCTGCCGGGAGTGCTTGCAACGTGTGTTTCTGCTGGGAGCGCTTGCGTTGTGTGTTTCTGCTGGGAGTGCTTGCACCGTTTTTGTTTCTGCTGGGAGTGGTTGCGTCGTGTGTTTCTGCTGGGAGTGCTTGCGCCGTGTGTTTCTGCTGGGAGTGCTTGTGCTGTGTGTTTCTGCTGGGAGTGCTTGCGTTGTGTGTTTCTGCTGGGAGCGCTTGCACCATGTGTGTCTGTTGGGAGTGCTTGTGTTGTGTGTTTCTGCTGGGAGTGCTTGCCCCATGTGTTTCTGCCGAGAGCTCTTGAACCGTGTGTTTCTACTGGCACTGCTTGCGTTGTGTGTTTCTGCTGGGAGCGCTTGCACCATGTGTTTCTGCTGGGAGTGCTTGCCCCATGTGTTTCTGCCGAGAGCTTTTGAACCGAGTGTTTCTACTGGGACTGCTTGCGTTGTGTGTTTCTGCCGGGAGCGCTTGCACCGTGTGTTTCTGCTGGGAGCGTTTGCACCGTGTGTTTCTGTCGGGATTGCTTGCGCCGTGTGTTTCTGCTGGGAGTGCTTGCACCGTGTGTTTCTACTGGGAGTTTTTGCGGCGTGTGTTTCTGCTGTGAGTGCTTGCGTTGTGTGTTTCTGTTGGGAGTGCTTGTGCTGTGTGTTTCTACTGGGACTGCTTGCGTTGTGTGTTTCTGCTGGGAGTGCTTGCGTTGTGTGTTTCTGCTGGGAGTGCTTGCATTGTGTGTTTCTGCTGGGAGTGCTTGCACCATGTGTTTCTGCTGGGAGTGCTTGTGCTGTGTGTTTCTGCTGGAAGTGCTTGCGTTGTGTGTTTCTGCTGGAGCGCTTGCACCATGTGTGTCTGTTGGGAGTGCTTGTGTTGTGTGTTTCTGCTGGGAGTGCTTGCCCCATGTGTTTCTGCCGAGAGCTCTTGAACCGTGTGTTTCTACTGGCACTGCTTGCGTTGTGTGTTTCTGCTGGGAGCGCTTGCACCATGTGTTTCTGCTGGGAGTGCTTGCCCCATGTGTTTCTGCCGAGAGCTTTTGAACCGTGTGTTTCTACTGGGACTGCTTGCGTTGTGTGTTTCTGCCGGGAGTGCTTGCACCGTGTGTTTCTGTCGGGAATGCTTGCGTTGTGTATTTCTGCTGGGAGTGTTTGCGCCGTGTGTTTCTGCTGGGAGCGCTTGCACCGTGTGTTTCTGCTGGGAGTGCTTGTGTTGGGTGTTTCTGCCGGGAGTGCTTGCGTTGTGTGTTTCTGCTGGGAGTGCTTGCGCCGTGTGCTTCTGTTGGGAGTGCTTGCACCGTGTGTTTTTGCCGGGAGTGCTTGCACTATGTGTTTCTGCTGGGAGCGCTTGCGTTGTGTGTTTCTGCTGGGAGCGCTTGCGTTGTGTCTTTCTGACGGGAGTGCTTGCACCGTGTGTTTCTACTGGTAATGCTTGCGTTGTGTGTTTCTGCCGGGAGTGCTTGCGTTGTGTGTTTCTGCTGGGAGCGCTTGCGTTGTGTGTTTCTGCTGGGAGCGCTTGCATTGTGTGTTTCTCCTGGGAACGCTTGCACCGTGTGTTTCTGCCGGGATCGCCTGCGTTGTGTGTTTATGCTGGGAGTGTTTGCGTTGTGTGTTCTGCTGGGAGTGCTTGCACCGTGTGTTTCTGACGGGAGTGCTTGCAACGTATGTTTCTGCTGGGAGCACTTGCGTTGTGTGTTTCTGCTGGGAGTGCTTGCGTTGTGTGTTCCTGCTGGGAGTGCTTGCGTTATGTGTTTCTGCTGGGAGTGCTTGTGTTGTGTGTTTCTGCCGGGAGTGCTTGCGTTGTGTGTTTCTGCCGGGAGTGCTTGCACCGTGTGCTTCTGCCGGGAGTGCTTGCATTGTGTGTTTCTGCTCGGAGCGCTTGCGTTGTGTGTTTCTGCTGGGAACGCTCGCACCGTGTGTTTCTGCCGGGAGCGCCTGCGTTATGTGTTTCTGCTGGGAGCGCTTGCGTTGTGTGTTTCTGCTGGGAGCGCTAGCACCGTGTGTTTCTGCCGGGAGCGCTTGAGTTGTGTTTTTCTGCTGGGTGTGCTTGCGCCGTGTGTTTCTGCTGGCAGTGCTTGCATTGTGTGTTTCTGCTGGGAGTGCTTGCACCGTGTATTTCTACTGGGAGTGCTTGCGGCGTGTGTTTCTGCCGGGAGTGCTTGCGTTGTGTGTTTCTGCTGGGAGCGCTTGCGTTGTGTGTTTCTGCTGGGAGTGCTTGCACCGTGTTTTTCTGCTGGGTGCATTTCCGTTGAGTGTTTCTGCCGCGAGCGCTTGCCCCATGTGTTTCTGCCGAGAGCTCTTTAACCGTGTGTTTCTACTGGGACTGCTTGCGTTGTGTGTTTCTGCTGGGAGTGCTTGTGTTGTGTGTTTCTGCCGGGAGTGCTTGTGTTGTGTGTTTCTGCTGGGAGTGTTTGCACGTGTGTTTCTGCTGGGAACGCTTTCACCGTGTGTTTCTGCCGGGAGCGCTTGCGTTGTGTGTTTCTGCCGGGAGTGCTTGCACCGTGTGTTTCTGCCGGGAGTGCTTGCAACGTGTGTTTCTGCTGGGAGCGCTTGCGTTGTGTGTTTCTGCTGGGAGTGCTTGCACCGTTTTTTTTTCTGCTGGGAGTGGTTGCGCCGTGTGTTTCTGCTGGGAGTGCTTGCGCCGTGTGTTTCTACTGGGAGTGCTTGCGCCGTGTGTTTCTATTGGGAGTGCTTGCACCGTTTTTTTTTTCTGCTGGGAGTGGTTGCACCGTGTTTTTCTGCTGGGAGTGGTTGTGCCGTGTGTTTCTACTGGGAGTGCTTGCGCCGTGTGTTTCTGCTGGGAGTGCTTGCGTTGTGTGTTTCTGCTGGGAGTGCTTGCATGGTGTTTTTCTGCTGGGAGTGGTTGCGCCGTGTGTTTCTGTCGGGAATGCTTGCGTTGTGTATTTCTGCTGGGAGTGTTTGCACGTGTGTTTCTGCTGGGAACGCTTTCACCGTGTGTTTCTGCCGGGAGCGCTTGCGTTGTGTGTTTCTGCCGGGAGTGCTTGCACCGTGTGTTTCTGCTGGGAGTGCTTGCGCCGTGTGTTTCTGCTGGGAGTGCTTGCGCCGTGTGCTTCTGTTGGGAGTGCTTGCACCGTGTGTTTTTGCCGGGAGGGCTTGCACTATGTGTTTATGCTGGGAGCGCTTGCGTTGTGTGTTTCTGCTGGGAGTGCTTGCGTTGTGTGTTTCTGCCGGGAGTGCTTGCGTTGTGTGTTTCTGCTGGGAGTGCTTGCACCGTGTGTTTCTGTCGGGAGTGCTTGTGTTGTGTGTTTCTGCCGGGTGTGCTTGCGTTGTCTGTTTCTGCCGGGACTGCTTGCGTTGTGTGTTTCTGCCGGGAGTGCTTGCAACGTGTGTTTCTGCTGGGAGCGCTTGCGTTGTGTGTTTCTGCTGGGAGTGCTTGCACCGTTTTTGTTTCTGCTGGGAGTGGTTGCGTCGTGTGTTTCTGCTGGGAGTGCTTGCGCCGTGTGTTTCTATTGGGAGTGCTTGCTCCGTGTGTTTCTGCTGGGAGTGCTTGCGTTGTGTGTTTCTGCTGGGAGTGCTTGCACCGTGTTTTTCTGCTGGGAGTGGTTGCGCCGTGTGTTTCTACTGGGAGTGCTTGTACCGTGTGTTTCTGCTGGGAGTGCTTGTGTTGTGTGTTTCTGCTGGGAGTGCTTGCACCGTGTTTTTCTGCTGGGAGTGGTTGCGCCGTGTGTTTCTGCTGGGAGTGGTTGCGCCGTGTGTTTCTATTGGGACTGCTTGCGCCGTGTGTTTCTGCCGGGAGTGCTTGTGTTGTGTGTTTCTGCCGGGAGTGTTTGCGCCGTGTGCTTCTGTTGTGAGTGCTTGCACCGTGTGTTTTTGCCGGGAGTGCTTGCACTATGTGTTTCTGCTGTGAGCGCTTGCGTTGTGTGTTTCTGCTGGGAGTGCTTGCGTTGTGTGTTTCTGCCGGGAGTGCTTGCGTTGTGTGTTTCTGCTGGGAGCGCTTGCGTTGTGTGTTTCTGCTGGGAGTGCTTGCGCCGTGTGTTTCTACTGGGAGTGCTTGCGTTGTGTGTTTTTGCCGGGAGTGTTTGCGCCGTGTGTTTCTGCTGGGAGTGCTTGCACCGTGTTTTTCTACTGGGAGTGCTTGCGCCGTGTGTTTCTGCTGGGAGTGCTTGCGTTGTGTGTTTTTGCCGGGAGTGTTTGCGCCATGTGTTTCTGCTGGGAGTGCTTGGGTTGTGTGTTTCTGCCGGGAGTGTTTGCGCCGTGTGTTTCTGCTGGGAGTGCTTGCGTTGTTTGTTTTTGCCGGGAGTGTTTGCGCTGTGTGTTTCTGCTGGGAGTGCTTGCACCGTGTTTTTCTACTGGGAGTGCTTGCGCCGTGTGTTTCTGCTGGGAGTGCTTGCGTTGTGTGTTTTTGCCGGGAGTGTTTGCGCCGTGTGTTTCTGTTGGGAGTGCTTGCGCCGTGTGTTTCTGCTGGGAGTGCTTGCGCCGTGTGCTTCTGTTGGGAGTGCTTGCACCGTGTGTTTTTGCCGGGAGTGCTTGCACTATGTGTTTCTGCTGGGAGTGCTTGCGTTGTGTGTTTCTGACGGGAGTGCTTGCACCGTGTGTTTCTACTGGTAATGCTTGCGTTGTGTGTTTCTGCCGGGAGTGCTTGCGTTGTGTGTTTCTGCTGGGAGCACTTGCGTTGTGTGTTTCTGCTGGGAGTGCTTGCGCCGTGTGTTTCTGCTGGGAGTGCTTGCGCCGTGTGTTTCTATTGGGAGTTCTTGCGCCGTTTTATTCTGCTGGGAGTGCTTGTGTTGTTTGTTTCTGCTGGGAGTGCTTGTGTTGTGTGATTTTCCCGGGAGTGCTTGCACTATGTGTTTCTGCTGGGAGCGCTTGCGTTGTGTGTTTCTGCCGGGAGTGCTTGCACCATGTGTGTCTGTTGGGAGTGCTTGTGTTGTGTGTTTCTGCTGGGAGTGCTTGCCCCATGTGTTTCTGCCGAGAGCTCTTGAACCGTGTGTTTCTACTGGCACTGCTTGCGTTGTGTGTTTCTGCTGGGAGCGCTTGCACCATGTGTTTCTGCTGGGAGTGCTTGCCCCATGTGTTTCTGCCGAGAGCTTTTGAACCGTGTGTTTCTACTGGGACTGCTTGCGTTGTGTGTTTCTGCCGGGAGTGCTTGCACCGTGTGTTTCTGTCGGGAGTGCTTGCGTTGTGTATTTCTGCTGGGAGTGTTTGCGCCGTGTGTTTCTGCTGGGAGCGCTTGCACCGTGTGTTTCTGCTGGGAGTGCTTGTGTTGGGTGTTTCTGCCGGGAGTGCTTGCGTTGTGTGTTTCTGCTGGGAGTGCTTGCGCCGTGTGCTTCTGTTGGGAGTGCTTGCACCGTGTGTTTTTGCCGGGAGTGCTTGCACTATGTGTTTCTGCTGGGAGCGCTTGCGTTGTGTGTTTCTGCTGGGAGCGCTTGCGTTGTGTGTTTCTGACGGGAGTGCTTGCACCGTGTGTTTCTACTGGTAATGCTTGCGTTGTGTGTTTCTGCCGGGAGTGCTTGCGTTGTGTGTTTCTGCTGGGAGCGCTTGCGTTGTGTGTTTCTGCTGGGAGCGCTTGCATTGTGTGTTTCTCCTGGGAACGCTTGCACCGTGTGTTTCTGCCGGGATCGCCTGCGTTGTGTGTTTCTGCTGGGAGTGCTTGCGTTGTGTGTTCTGCTGGGAGTGCTTGCACCGTGTGTTTCTGACGGGAGTGCTTGCAACGTATGTTTCTGCTGGGAGCACTTGCGTTGTGTGTTTCTGCTGGGAGTGCTTGCGTTGTGTGTTCCTGCTGGGAGTGCTTGCGTTATGTGTTTCTGCTGGGAGTGCTTGTGTTGTGTGTTTCTGCCGGGAGTGCTTGCGTTGTGTGTTTCTGCCGGGAGTGCTTGCACCGTGTGTTTCTGCCGGGAGTGCTTGCATTGTGTGTTTCTGCTCGGAGCGCTTGCGTTGTGTGTTTCTCCTGGGAACGCTCGCACCGTGTGTTTCTGCCGGGAGCGCCTGCGTTATGTGTTTCTGCTGGGAGCGCTTGCGTTGTGTGTTTCTGCTGGGAGCGCTAGCACCGTGTGTTTCTGCCGGGAGCGCTTGAGTTGTGTTTGTCTGCTGGGTGTGCTTGCGCCGTGTGTTTCTGCTGGCAGTGCTTGCATTGTGTGTTTCTGCTGGGAGTGCTTGCGCCGTGTGTTTCTGCTGGGAGTGCTTGCACCGTGTGTTTCTGCAGGGAGTGGTTGCGGCGTGTGTTTCTGCCGGGAGTGCTTGCGTTGTGTGTTTCTACAGGGAGTGCTTGCGGCGTGTGTTTCTGCCGGGAGTGCTTGCGTTGTGTGTTTCTGCTGGGAGCGCTTGCGTTGTGTGTTTCTGCTGGGAGTGCTTGCACCGTGTTTTTCTGCTGGGTGCGTTTCCGTTGAGTGTTTCTGCCGCGAGCGCTTGCCCCATGTGTTTCTGCCGAGAGCTCTTTAACCGTGTGTTTCTACTGGGACTGCTTGCGTTGTGTGTTTCTGCTGGGAGTGCTTGTGTTGTGTGTTTCTGCCGGGAGTGCTTGTGTTGTGTGTTTCTGCTGGGAGTGTTTGCACGTGTGTTTCTGCTGGGAACGCTTTCACCGTGTGTTTCTGCCGGGAGCGCTTGCGTTGTGTGTTTCTGCCGGGAGTGCTTGCACCGTGTGTTTCTGCCGGGAGTGCTTGCAACGTGTGTTTCTGCTGGGAGCGCTTGCGTTGTGTGTTTCTGCTGGGAGTGCTTGCGCCGTGTGTTTTTGCCGGGAGGGCTTGCACTATGTGTTTATGCTGGGAGCGCTTGCGTTGTGTGTTTCTGCTGGGAGTGCTTGCGTTGTGTGTTTCTGCCGGGAGTGCTTGCGTTGTGTGTTTCTGCTGGGAGTGCTTGCACCGTGTGTTTCTGTCGGGAGTGCTTGTGTTGTGTGTTTCTGCCGGGTGTGCTTGCGTTGTCTGTTTCTGCCGGGACTGCTTGCGTTGTGTGTTTCTGCCGGGAGTGCTTGCAACGTGTGTTTCTGCTGGGAGCGCTTGCGTTGTGTGTTTCTGCTGGGAGTGCTTGCACCGTTTTTGTTTCTGCTGGGAGTGGTTGCGTCGTGTGTTTCTGCTGGGAGTGCTTGCGCCGTGTGTTTCTATTGGGAGTGCTTGCTCCGTGTGTTTCTGCTGGGTGTGCTTGCGTTGTGTGTTTCTGCTGGGAGTGCTTGCACCGTGTTTTTCTGCTGGGAGTGGTTGCGCCGTGTGTTTCTACTGGGAGTGCTTGCACCGTGTGTTTCTGCTGGGAGTGCTTGTGTTGTGTGTTTCTGCTGGGAGTGCTTGCACCGTGTTTTTCTGCTGGGAGTGGTTGCGCCGTGTGTTTCTGCTGGGAGTGGTTGCGCCGTGTGTTTCTATTGGGACTGCTTGCGCCGTGTGTTTCTGCCGGGAGTGCTTGTGTTGTGTGTTTCTGCCGGGAGTGTTTGCGCCGTGTGCTTCTGTTGTGAGTGCTTGCACCGTGTGTTTTTGCCGGGAGTGCTTGCACTATGTGTTTCTGCTGTGAGCGCTTGCGTTGTGTGTTTCTGCTGGGAGTGCTTGCGTTGTGTGTTTCTGCCGGGAGTGCTTGCGTTGTGTGTTTCTGCTGGGAGCGCTTGCGTTGTGTGTTTCTGCTGGGAGTACTTGCGCCGTGTGTTTCTACTGGGAGTGCTTGCGTTGTGTGTTTTTGCCGGGAGTGTTTGCGCCGTGTGTTTCTGCTGGGAGTGCTTGCACCGTGTTTTTCTACTGGGAGTGCTTGCGCCGTGTGTTTCTGCTGGGAGTGCTTGCGTTGTGTGTTTTTGCCGGGAGTGTTTGCGCCATGTGTTTCTGCTGGGAGTGCTTGGGTTGTGTGTTTCTGCCGGGAGTGTTTGCGCCGTGTGTTTCTGCTGGGAGTGCTTGCGTTGTTTGTTTTTGCCGGGAGTGTTTGCGCTGTGTGTTTCTGCTGGGAGTGCTTGCACCGTGTTTTTCTACTGGGAGTGCTTGCGCCGTGTGTTTCTGCTGGGAGTGCTTGCGTTGTGTGTTTTTGCCGGGAGTGTTTGCGCCGTGTGTTTCTGTTGGGAGTGCTTGCGCCGTGTGTTTCTGCTGGGAGTGCTTGCGCCGTGTGCTTCTGTTGGGAGTGCTTGCACCGTGTGTTTTTGCCGGGAGTGCTTGCACTATGTGTTTCTGCTGGGAGTGCTTGCGTTGTGTGTTTCTGCTGGGAGTGCTTGCGTTGTGTGTTTCTGCCGGGAGTGCTTGCGTTGTGTGTTTCTGCTGGGAGCGCTTGCGTTGTGTGTTTCTGCTGGGAGTGCTTGCGCCGTGTGTTTCTACTGGGAGTGCTTGCGTTGTGTGTTTTTGCCGGGAGTGTTTGCGCCGTGTGTTTCTGCTGGGAGTGCTTGCACCGTGTTTTTCTACTGGGAGTGCTTGCGCCGTGTGTTTCTGCTGGGAGTGCTTGCGTTGTGTGTTTTTGCCGGGAGTGTTTGCGCCATGTGTTTCTGCTGGGAGTGCTTGGGTTGTGTGTTTCTGCCGGGAGTGTTTGCGCCGTGTGTTTCTGCTGGGAGTGCTTGCGTTGTTTGTTTTTGCCGGGAGTGTTTGCGCTGTGTGTTTCTGCTGGGAGTGCTTGCACCGTGTTTTTCTACTGGGAGTGCTTGCGCCGTGTGTTTCTGCTGGGAGTGCTTGCGTTGTGTGTTTTTGCCGGGAGTGTTTGCGCCGTGTGTTTCTGTTGGGAGTGCTTGCGCCGTGTGTTTCTGCTGGGAGTGCTTGCACCGTGTGTTTTTGCCGGGAGTGCTTGCACTATGTGTTTCTGCTGGGAGTGCTTGCGTTGTGTGTTTCTGACGGGAGTGCTTGCACCGTGTGTTTCTACTGGTAATGCTTGCGTTGTGTGTTTCTGCCGGGAGTGCTTGCGTTGTGTGTTTCTGCTGGGAGCACTTGCGTTGTGTTTTTCTGCTGGGTGTGCTTGCGCCGTGTGTTTCTGCTGGCAGTGCTTGCATTGTGTGTTTCTGCTGGGAGTGCTTGCGCCGTGTGTTTCTGCTGGGAGCGCTAGCACCGTGTGTTTCTGCCGGGAGCGCTTGAGTTGTGTTTTTCTGCTGGGTGTGCTTGCGCCGTGTGTTTCTGCTGGCAGTGCTTGCATTGTGTGTTTCTGCTGGGAGTGCTTGCGCCGTGTGTTTCTGCTGGGAGTGCTTGCACCGTGTGTTTCTGCAGGGAGTGGTTGCGGCGTGTGTTTCTGCCGGGAGTGCTTGCGTTGTGTGTTTCTACAGGGAGTGCTTGCGGCGTGTGTTTCTGCCGGGAGTGCTTGTGTTGTGTGTTTCTGCTGGGAGCGCTTGCGTTGTGTGTTTCTGCTGGGAGTGCTTGCACCGTGTTTTTCTGCTGGGTGCGTTTCCGTTGAGTGTTTCTGCCGCGAGCGCTTGCCCCATGTGTTTCTGCCGAGAGCTCTTTAACCGTGTGTTTCTACTGGGACTGCTTGCGTTGTGTGTTTCTGCTGGGAGTGCTTGTGTTGTGTGTTTCTGCCGGGAGTGCTTGTGTTGTGTGTTTCTGCTGGGAGTGTTTGCACGTGTGTTTCTGCTGGGAACGCTTTCACCGTGTGTTTCTGCCGGGAGCGCTTGCGTTGTGTTTTTCTGCCGGGAGTGCTTGCACCGTGTGTTTCTGCCGGGAGTGCTTGCAACGTGTGTTTCTGCTGGGAGCGCTTGCGTTGTGTGTTTCTGCTGGGAGTGCTTGCGCCGTGTGTTTTTGCCGGGAGGGCTTGCACTATGTGTTTATGCTGGGAGCGCTTGCGTTGTGTGTTTCTGCTGGGAGTGCTTGCGTTGTGTGTTTCTGCCGGGAGTGCTTGCGTTGTGTGTTTCTGCTGGGAGTGCTTGCACCGTGTGTTTCTGTCGGGAGTGCTTGTGTTGTGTGTTTCTGCCGGGTGTGCTTGCGTTGTCTGTTTCTGCCGGGACTGCTTGCGTTGTGTGTTTCTGCCGGGAGTGCTTGCAACGTGTGTTTCTGCTGGGAGCGCTTGCGTTGTGTGTTTCTGCTGGGAGTGCTTGCACCGTTTTTGTTTCTGCTGGGAGTGGTTGCGTCGTGTGTTTCTGCTGGGAGTGCTTGCGCCGTGTGTTTCTATTGGGAGTGCTTGCTCCGTGTGTTTCTGCTGGGAGTGCTTGCGTTGTGTGTTTCTGCTGGGAGTGCTTGCACCGTGTTTTTCTGCTGGGAGTGGTTGCGCCGTGTGTTTCTACTGGGAGTGCTTGCACCGTGTGTTTCTGCTGGGAGTGCTTGTGTTGTGTGTTTCTGCTGGGAGTGCTTGCACCGTGTTTTTCTGCTGGGAGTGGTTGCGCCGTGTGTTTCTGCTGGGAGTGGTTGCGCCGTGTGTTTCTATTGGGACTGCTTGCGCCGTGTGTTTCTGCCGGGAGTGCTTGTGTTGTGTGTTTCTGCCGGGAGTGTTTGCGCCGTGTGCTTCTGTTGTGAGTGCTTGCACCGTGTGTTTTTGCCGGGAGTGCTTGCACTATGTGTTTCTGCTGTGAGCGCTTGCGTTGTGTGTTTCTGCTGGGAGTGCTTGCGTTGTGTGTTTCTGCCGGGAGTGCTTGCGTTGTGTGTTTCTGCTGGGAGCGCTTGCGTTGTGTGTTTCTGCTGGGAGTGCTTGCGCCGTGTGTTTCTACTGGGAGTGCTTGCGTTGTGTGTTTTTGCCGGGAGTGTTTGCGCCGTGTGTTTCTGCTGGGAGTGCTTGCACCGTGTTTTTCTACTGGGAGTGCTTGCGCCGTGTGTTTCTGCTGGGAGTGCTTGCGTTGTGTGTTTTTGCCGGGAGTGTTTGCGCCATGTGTTTCTGCTGGGAGTGCTTGGGTTGTGTGTTTCTGCCGGGAGTGTTTGCGCCGTGTGTTTCTGCTGGGAGTGCTTGCGTTGTTTGTTTTTGCCGGGAGTGTTTGCGCTGTGTGTTTCTGCTGGGAGTGCTTGCACCGTGTTTTTCTACTGGGAGTGCTTGCGCCGTGTGTTTCTGCTGGGAGTGCTTGCGTTGTGTGTTTTTGCCGGGAGTGTTTGCGCCGTGTGTTTCTGTTGGGAGTGCTTGCGCCGTGTGTTTCTGCTGGGAGTGCTTGCGCCGTGTGCTTCTGTTGGGAGTGCTTGCACCGTGTGTTTTTGCCGGGAGTGCTTGCACTATGTGTTTCTGCTGGGAGAACTTGCGTTGTGTGTTTCTGACGGGAGTGCTTGCACCGTGTGTTTCTACTGGTAATGCTTGCGTTGTGTGTTTCTGCCGGGAGTGCTTGCGTTGTGTGTTTCTGCTGGGAGCACTTGCGTTGTGTGTTTCTGCTGGGAGTGCTTGCGCCGTGTGTTTCTGCTGGGAGTGCTTGCGATGTGTGTTTCTATTGGGAGTTCTTGCGCCGTTTTATTCTGCTGGGAGTGCTTGTGTTGTGTGTTTCTGCTGGGAGCGCTTGCGTTGTGTGTTTCTGCTGGGAGTGCTTGCGCCGTGTGTTTCTACTGGGAGTGCTTGCGTTGTGTGTTTTTGCCGGGAGTGTTTGCGCCGTGTGTTTCTGCTGGGAGTGCTTGCACCGTGTTTTTCTACTGGGAGTGCTTGCGCCGTGTGTTTCTGCTGGGAGTGCTTGCGTTGTGTGTTTTTGCCGGGAGTGTTTGCGCCATGTGTTTCTGCTGGGAGTGCTTGGGTTGTGTGTTTCTGCCGGGAGTGTTTGCGCCGTGTGTTTCTGCTGGGAGTGCTTGCGTTGTTTGTTTTTGCCGGGAGTGTTTGCGCTGTGTGTTTCTGCTGGGAGTGCTTGCACCGTGTTTTTCTACTGGGAGTGCTTGCGCCGTGTGTTTCTGCTGGGAGTGCTTGCGTTGTGTGTTTTTGCCGGGAGTGTTTGCGCCGTGTGTTTCTGTTGGGAGTGCTTGCGCCGTGTGTTTCTGCTGGGAGTGCTTGCGCCGTGTGCTTCTGTTGGGAGTGCTTGCACCGTGTGTTTTTGCCGGGAGTGCTTGCACTATGTGTTTCTGCTGGGAGTGCTTGCGTTGTGTGTTTCTGACGGGAGTGCTTGCACCGTGTGTTTCTACTGGTAATGCTTGCGTTGTGTGTTTCTGCCGGGAGTGCTTGCGTTGTGTGTTTCTGCTGGGAGCACTTGCGTTGTGTGTTTCTGCTGGGAGTGCTTGCGCCGTGTGTTTCTGCTGGGAGTGCTTGCGCCGTGTGTTTCTGCTGGGAGTGCTTGTGCCGTGTGTTTCTATTGGGAGTTCTTGCGCCGTTTTATTCTGCTGGGAGTGCTTGTGTTGTTTGTTTCTGCTGGGAGTGCTTGTGTTGTGTGATTTTCCCGGGAGTGCTTGCACTATGTGTTTCTGCTGGGAGCGCTTGCGTTGTGTGTTTCTGCCGGGAGTGCTTGCACCATGTGTGTCTGTTGGGAGTGCTTGTGTTGTGTGTTTCTGCTGGGAGTGCTTGCCCCATGTGTTTCTGCCGAGAGCTCTTGAACCGTGTGTTTCTACTGGCACTGCTTGCGTTGTGTGTTTCTGCTGGGAGCGCTTGCACCATGTGTTTCTGCTGGGAGTGCTTGCCCCATGTGTTTCTGCCGAGAGCTTTTGAACCGTGTGTTTCTACTGGGACTGCTTGCGTTGTGTGTTTCTGCCGGGAGTGCTTGCACCGTGTGTTTCTGTCGGGAGTGCTTGCGTTGTGTATTTCTGCTGGGAGTGTTTGCGCCGTGTGTTTCTGCTGGGAGCGCTTGCACCGTGTGTTTCTGCTGGGAGTGCTTGTGTTGGGTGTTTCTGCCGGGAGTGCTTGCGTTGTGTGTTTCTGCTGGGAGTGCTTGCGCCGTGTGCTTCTGTTGGGAGTGCTTGCACCGTGTGTTTCTGCTGGGAGCGCTTGCGTTGTGTGTTTCTGACGGGAGTGCTTGCACCGTGTGTTTCTACTGGTAATGCTTGCGTTGTGTGTTTCTGCCGGGAGTGCTTGCGTTGTGTGTTTCTGCTGGGAGCGCTTGCGTTGTGTGTTTCTGCTGGGAGCGCTTGCATTGTGTGTTTCTCCTGGGAACGCTTGCACCGTGTGTTTCTGCCGGGATCGCCTGCGTTGTGTGTTTCTGCTGGGAGTGCTTGTGTTGTGTGTTTCTGCCGGGAGTGCTTGCGTTGTGTGTTTCTGCCGGGAGTGCTTGCACCGTGTGTTTCTGCCGGGAGTGCTTGCATTGTGTGTTTCTGCTCGGAGCGCTTGCGTTGTGTGTTTCTCCTGGGAACGCTCGCACCGTGTGTTTCTGCCGGGAGCGCCTGCGTTATGTGTTTCTGCTGGGAGCGCTTGCGTTGTGTGTTTCTGCTGGGAGCGCTAGCACCGTGTGTTTCTGCCGGGAGCGCTTGAGTTGTGTTTTTCTGCTGGGTGTGCTTGCGCCGTGTGTTTCTGCTGGCAGTGCTTGCATTGTGTGTTTCTGCTGGGAGTGCTTGCGCCGTGTGTTTCTGCTGGGAGTGCTTGCACCGTGTGTTTCTGCAGGGAGTGGTTGCGGCGTGTGTTTCTGCCGGGAGTGCTTGCGTTGTGTGTTTCTACAGGGAGTGCTTGCGGCGTGTGTTTCTGCCGGGAGTGCTTGCGTTGTGTGTTTCTGCTGGGAGCGCTTGCGTTGTGTGTTTCTGCTGGGAGTGCTTGCACCGTGTTTTTCTGCTGGGTGCGTTTCCGTTGAGTGTTTCTGCCGCGAGCGCTTGCCCCATGTGTTTCTGCCGAGAGCTCTTTAACCGTGTGTTTCTACTGGGACTGCTTGCGTTGTGTGTTTCTGCTGGGAGTGCTTGTGTTGTGTGTTTCTGCCGGGAGTGCTTGTGTTGTGTGTTTCTGCTGGGAGTGTTTGCACGTGTGTTTCTGCTGGGAACGCTTTCACCGTGTGTTTCTGCCGGGAGCGCTTGCGTTGTGTGTTTCTGCCGGGAGTGCTTGCACCGTGTGTTTCTGCCGGGAGTGCTTGCAACGTGTGTTTCTGCTGGGAGCGCTTGCGTTGTGTGTTTCTGCTGGGAGTGCTTGCGCCGTGTGTTTTTGCCGGGAGGGCTTGCACTATGTGTTTATGCTGGGAGCGCTTGCGTTGTGTGTTTCTGCTGGGAGTGCTTGCGTTGTGTGTTTCTGCCGGGAGTGCTTGCGTTGTGTGTTTCTGCTGGGAGTGCTTGCACCGTGTGTTTCTGTCGGGAGTGCTTGTGTTGTGTGTTTCTGCCGGGTGTGCTTGCGTTGTCTGTTTCTGCTGGGACTGCTTGCGTTGTGTGTTTCTGCCGGGAGTGCTTGCAACGTGTGTTTCTGCTGGGAGCGCTTGCGTTGTGTGTTTCTGCTGGGAGTGCTTGCACCGTTTTTGTTTCTGCTGGGAGTGGTTGCGTCGTGTGTTTCTGCTGGGAGTGCTTGCGCCGTGTGTTTCTATTGGGAGTGCTTGCTCCGTGTGTTTCTGCTGGGAGTGCTTGCGTTGTGTGTTTCTGCTGGGAGTGCTTGCACCGTGTTTTTCTGCTGGGAGTGGTTGCGCCGTGTGTTTCTACTGGGAGTGCTTGCACCGTGTGTTTCTGCTGGGAGTGCTTGTGTTGTGTGTTTCTGCTGGGAGTGCTTGCACCGTGTTTTTCTGCTGGGAGTGGTTGCGCCGTGTGTTTCTGCTGGGAGTGGTTGCGCCGTGTGTTTCTATTGGGACTGCTTGCGCCGTGTGTTTCTGCCGGGAGTGCTTGTGTTGTGTGTTTCTGCCGGGAGTGTTTGCGCCGTGTGCTTCTGTTGTGAGTGCTTGCACCGTGTGTTTTTGCCGGGAGTGCTTGCACTATGTGTTTCTGCTGTGAGCGCTTGCGTTGTGTGTTTCTGCTGGGAGTGCTTGCGTTGTGTGTTTCTGCCGGGAGTGCTTGCGTTGTGTGTTTCTGCTGGGAGCGCTTGCGTTGTGTGTTTCTGCTGGGAGTACTTGCGCCGTGTGTTTCTACTGGGAGTGCTTGCGTTGTGTGTTTTTGCCGGGAGTGTTTGCGCCGTGTGTTTCTGCTGGGAGTGCTTGCACCGTGTTTTTCTACTGGGAGTGCTTGCGCCGTGTGTTTCTGCTGGGAGTGCTTGCGTTGTGTGTTTTTGCCGGGAGTGTTTGCGCCATGTGTTTCTGCTGGGAGTGCTTGGGTTGTGTGTTTCTGCCGGGAGTGTTTGCGCCGTGTGTTTCTGCTGGGAGTGCTTGCGTTGTTTGTTTTTGCCGGGAGTGTTTGCGCTGTGTGTTTCTGCTGGGAGTGCTTGCACCGTGTTTTTCTACTGGGAGTGCTTGCGCCGTGTGTTTCTGCTGGGAGTGCTTGCGTTGTGTGTTTTTGCCGGGAGTGTTTGCGCCGTGTGTTTCTGTTGGGAGTGCTTGCGCCGTGTGTTTCTGCTGGGAGTGCTTGCGCCGTGTGCTTCTGTTGGGAGTGCTTGCACCGTGTGTTTTTGCCGGGAGTGCTTGCACTATGTGTTTCTGCTGGGAGTGCTTGCGTTGTGTGTTTCTGCTGGGAGTGCTTGCGTTGTGTGTTTCTGCCGGGAGTGCTTGCGTTGTGTGTTTCTGCTGGGAGCGCTTGCGTTGTGTGTTTCTGCTGGGAGTGCTTGCGCCGTGTGTTTCTACTGGGAGTGCTTGCGTTGTGTGTTTTTGCCGGGAGTGTTTGCGCCGTGTGTTTCTGCTGGGAGTGCTTGCACCGTGTTTTTCTACTGGGAGTGCTTGCGCCGTGTGTTTCTGCTGGGAGTGCTTGCGTTGTGTGTTTTTGCCGGGAGTGTTTGCGCCATGTGTTTCTGCTGGGAGTGCTTGGGTTGTGTGTTTCTGCCGGGAGTGTTTGCGCCGTGTGTTTCTGCTGGGAGTGCTTGCGTTGTTTGTTTTTGCCGGGAGTGTTTGCGCTGTGTGTTTCTGCTGGGAGTGCTTGCACCGTGTTTTTCTACTGGGAGTGCTTGCGCCGTGTGTTTCTGCTGGGAGTGCTTGCGTTGTGTGTTTTTGCCGGGAGTGTTTGCGCCGTGTGTTTCTGTTGGGAGTGCTTGCGCCGTGTGTTTCTGCTGGGAGTGCTTGCGCCGTGTGCTTCTGTTGGGAGTGCTTGCACCGTGTGTTTTTGCCGGGAGTGCTTGCACTATGTGTTTCTGCTGGGAGTGCTTGCGTTGTGTGTTTCTGACGGGAGTGCTTGCACCGTGTGTTTCTACTGGTAATGCTTGCGTTGTGTGTTTCTGCCGGGAGTGCTTGCGTTGTGTGTTTCTGCTGGGAGCACTTGCGTTGTGTTTTTCTGCTGGGTGTGCTTGCGCCGTGTGTTTCTGCTGGCAGTGCTTGCATTGTGTGTTTCTGCTGGGAGTGCTTGCGCCGTGTGTTTCTGCTGGGAGCGCTAGCACCGTGTGTTTCTGCCGGGAGCGCTTGAGTTGTGTTTTTCTGCTGGGTGTGCTTGCGCCGTGTGTTTCTGCTGGCAGTGCTTGCATTGTGTGTTTCTGCTGGGAGTGCTTGCGCCGTGTGTTTCTGCTGGGAGTGCTTGCACCGTGTGTTTCTGCAGGGAGTGGTTGCGGCGTGTGTTTCTGCCGGGAGTGCTTGCGTTGTGTGTTTCTACAGGGAGTGCTTGCGGCGTGTGTTTCTGCCGGGAGTGCTTGTGTTGTGTGTTTCTGCTGGGAGCGCTTGCGTTGTGTGTTTCTGCTGGGAGTGCTTGCACCGTGTTTTTCTGCTGGGTGCGTTTCCGTTGAGTGTTTCTGCCGCGAGCGCTTGCCCCATGTGTTTCTGCCGAGAGCTCTTTAACCGTGTGTTTCTACTGGGACTGCTTGCGTTGTGTGTTTCTGCTGGGAGTGCTTGTGTTGTGTGTTTCTGCCGGGAGTGCTTGTGTTGTGTGTTTCTGCTGGGAGTGTTTGCACGTGTGTTTCTGCTGGGAACGCTTTCACCGTGTGTTTCTGCCGGGAGCGCTTGCGTTGTGTTTTTCTGCCGGGAGTGCTTGCACCGTGTGTTTCTGCCGGGAGTGCTTGCAACGTGTGTTTCTGCTGGGAGCGCTTGCGTTGTGTGTTTCTGCTGGGAGTGCTTGCGCCGTGTGTTTTTGCCGGGAGGGCTTGCACTATGTGTTTATGCTGGGAGCGCTTGCGTTGTGTGTTTCTGCTGGGAGTGCTTGCGTTGTGTGTTTCTGCCGGGAGTGCTTGCGTTGTGTGTTTCTGCTGGGAGTGCTTGCACCGTGTGTTTCTGTCGGGAGTGCTTGTGTTGTGTGTTTCTGCCGGGTGTGCTTGCGTTGTCTGTTTCTGCCGGGACTGCTTGCGTTGTGTGTTTCTGCCGGGAGTGCTTGCAACGTGTGTTTCTGCTGGGAGCGCTTGCGTTGTGTGTTTCTGCTGGGAGTGCTTGCACCGTTTTTGTTTCTGCTGGGAGTGGTTGCGTCGTGTGTTTCTGCTGGGAGTGCTTGCGCCGTGTGTTTCTATTGGGAGTGCTTGCTCCGTGTGTTTCTGCTGGGAGTGCTTGCGTTGTGTGTTTCTGCTGGGAGTGCTTGCACCGTGTTTTTCTGCTGGGAGTGGTTGCGCCGTGTGTTTCTACTGGGAGTGCTTGCACCGTGTGTTTCTGCTGGGAGTGCTTGTGTTGTGTGTTTCTGCTGGGAGTGCTTGCACCGTGTTTTTCTGCTGGGAGTGGTTGCGCCGTGTGTTTCTGCTGGGAGTGGTTGCGCCGTGTGTTTCTATTGGGACTGCTTGCGCCGTGTGTTTCTGCCGGGAGTGCTTGTGTTGTGTGTTTCTGCCGGGAGTGTTTGCGCCGTGTGCTTCTGTTGTGAGTGCTTGCACAGTGTGTTTTTGCCGGGAGTGCTTGCACTATGTGTTTCTGCTGTGAGCGCTTGCGTTGTGTGTTTCTGCTGGGAGTGCTTGCGTTGTGTGTTTCTGCCGGGAGTGCTTGCGTTGTGTGTTTCTGCTGGGAGCGCTTGCGTTGTGTGTTTCTGCTGGGAGTGCTTGCGCCGTGTGTTTCTACTGGGAGTGCTTGCGTTGTGTGTTTTTGCCGGGAGTGTTTGCGCCGTGTGTTTCTGCTGGGAGTGCTTGCACCGTGTTTTTCTACTGGGAGTGCTTGCGCCGTGTGTTTCTGCTGGGAGTGCTTGCGTTGTGTGTTTTTGCCGGGAGTGTTTGCGCCATGTGTTTCTGCTGGGAGTGCTTGGGTTGTGTGTTTCTGCCGGGAGTGTTTGCGCCGTGTGTTTCTGCTGGGAGTGCTTGCGTTGTTTGTTTTTGCCGGGAGTGTTTGCGCTGTGTGTTTCTGCTGGGAGTGCTTGCACCGTGTTTTTCTACTGGGAGTGCTTGCGCCGTGTGTTTCTGCTGGGAGTGCTTGCGTTGTGTGTTTTTGCCGGGAGTGTTTGCGCCGTGTGTTTCTGTTGGGAGTGCTTGCGCCGTGTGTTTCTGCTGGGAGTGCTTGCGCCGTGTGCTTCTGTTGGGAGTGCTTGCACCGTGTGTTTTTGCCGGGAGTGCTTGCACTATGTGTTTCTGCTGGGAGAACTTGCGTTGTGTGTTTCTGACGGGAGTGCTTGCACCGTGTGTTTCTACTGGTAATGCTTGCGTTGTGTGTTTCTGCCGGGAGTGCTTGCGTTGTGTGTTTCTGCTGGGAGCACTTGCGTTGTGTGTTTCTGCTGGGAGTGCTTGCGCCGTGTGTTTCTGCTGGGAGTGCTTGCGCCGTGTGTTTCTATTGGGAGTTCTTGCGCCGTTTTATTCTGCTGGGAGTGCTTGTGTTGTGTGTTTCTGCTGGGAGCGCTTGCGTTGTGTGTTTCTGCTGGGAGTGCTTGCGCCGTGTGTTTCTACTGGGAGTGCTTGCGTTGTGTGTTTTTGCCGGGAGTGTTTGCGCCGTGTGTTTCTGCTGGGAGTGCTTGCACCGTGTTTTTCTACTGGGAGTGCTTGCGCCGTGTGTTTCTGCTGGGAGTGCTTGCGTTGTGTGTTTTTGCCGGGAGTGTTTGCGCCATGTGTTTCTGCTGGGAGTGCTTGGGTTGTGTGTTTCTGCCGGGAGTGTTTGCGCCGTGTGTTTCTGCTGGGAGTGCTTGCGTTGTTTGTTTTTGCCGGGAGTGTTTGCGCTGTGTGTTTCTGCTGGGAGTGCTTGCACCGTGTTTTTCTACTGGGAGTGCTTGCGCCGTGTGTTTCTGCTGGGAGTGCTTGCGTTGTGTGTTTTTGCCGGGAGTGTTTGCGCCGTGTGTTTCTGTTGGGAGTGCTTGCGCCGTGTGTTTCTGCTGGGAGTGCTTGCGCCGTGTGCTTCTGTTGGGAGTGCTTGCACCGTGTGTTTTTGCCGGGAGTGCTTGCACTATGTGTTTCTGCTGGGAGTGCTTGCGTTGTGTGTTTCTGACGGGAGTGCTTGCACCGTGTGTTTCTACTGGTAATGCTTGCGTTGTGTGTTTCTGCCGGGAGTGCTTGCGTTGTGTGTTTCTGCTGGGAGTGCTTGTGTTGTTTGTTTCTGCTGGGAGTGCTTGTGTTGTGTGATTTTCCCGGGAGTGCTTGCACTATGTGTTTCTGCTGGGAGCGCTTGCGTTGTGTGTTTCTGCCGGGAGTGCTTGCACCATGTGTGTCTGTTGGGAGTGCTTGTGTTGTGTGTTTCTGCTGGGAGTGCTTGCCCCATGTGTTTCTGCCGAGAGCTCTTGAACCGTGTGTTTCTACTGGCACTGCTTGCGTTGTGTGTTTCTGCTGGGAGCGCTTGCACCATGTGTTTCTGCTGGGAGTGCTTGCCCCATGTGTTTCTGCCGAGAGCTTTTGAACCGTGTGTTTCTACTGGGACTGCTTGCGTTGTGTGTTTCTGCCGGGAGTGCTTGCACCGTGTGTTTCTGTCGGGAGTGCTTGCGTTGTGTATTTCTGCTGGGAGTGTTTGCGCCGTGTGTTTCTGCTGGGAGCGCTTGCACCGTGTGTTTCTGCTGGGAGTGCTTGTGTTGGGTGTTTCTGCCGGGAGTGCTTGCGTTGTGTGTTTCTGCTGGGAGTGCTTGCGCCGTGTGCTTCTGTTGGGAGTGCTTGCACCGTGTGTTTCTGCTGGGAGCGCTTGCGTTGTGTGTTTCTGACGGGAGTGCTTGCGTTGTGTGTTTCTACTGGTAATGCTTGCGTTGTGTGTTTCTGCCGGGAGTGCTTGCGTTGTGTGTTTCTGCTGGGAGCGCTTGCGTTGTGTGTTTCTGCTGGGAGCGCTTGCATTGTGTGTTTCTCCTGGGAACGCTTGCACCGTGTGTTTCTGCCGGGATCGCCTGCGTTGTGTGTTTCTGCTGGGAGCACTTGCGTTGTGTGTTTCTGCTGGGAGTGCTTGCGTTGTGTGTTCCTGCTGGGAGTGCTTGCGTTATGTGTTTCTGCTGGGAGTGCTTGTGTTGTGTGTTTCTGCCGGGAGTGCTTGCGTTGTGTGTTTCTGCTGGGAGTGCTTGCGCCGTGTGTTTCTATTGGGAGTTCTTGCGCCGTTTTATTCTGCTGGGAGTGCTTGTGTTGTGTGTTTCTGCTGGGAGCGCTTGCGTTGTGTGTTTCTGCTGGGAGTGCTTGCGCCGTGTGTTTCTGCTGGGAGTGCTTGCGTTGTTTGTTTTTGCCGGGAGTGTTTGCGCTGTGTGTTTCTGCTGGGAGTGCTTGCACCGTGTTTTTCTACTGGGAGTGCTTGCGCCGTGTGTTTCTGCTGGGAGTGCTTGCGTTGTGTGTTTTTGCCGGGAGTGTTTGCGCCGTGTGTTTCTGTTGGGAGTGCTTGCGCCGTGTGTTTCTGCTGGGAGTGCTTGCGCCGTGTGCTTCTGTTGGGAGTGCTTGCACCGTGTGTTTTTGCCGGGAGTGCTTGCACTATGTGTTTCTGCTGGGAGTGCTTGCGTTGTGTGTTTCTGACGGGAGTGCTTGCACTGTGTGTTTCTACTGGTAATGCTTGCGTTGTGTGTTTCTGCCGGGAGTGCTTGCGTTGTGTGTTTCTGCTGGGAGCACTTGCGTTGTGTGTTTCTGCTGGGAGTGCTTGCGCCGTGTGTTTCTGCTGGGAGTGCTTGCGCCGTGTGTTTCTGCTGGGAGTGCTTGCGCCGTGTGTTTCTATTGGGAGTTCTTGCGCCGTTTTATTCTGCTGGGAGTGCTTGTGTTGTTTGTTTCTGCTGGGAGTGCTTGTGTTGTGTGATTTTCCCGGGAGTGCTTGCACTATGTGTTTCTGCTGGGAGCGCTTGCGTTGTGTGTTTCTGCCGGGAGTGCTTGCACCATGTGTGTCTGTTGGGAGTGCTTGTGTTGTGTGTTTCTGCTGGGAGTGCTTGCCCCATGTGTTTCTGCCGAGAGCTCTTGAACCGTGTGTTTCTACTGGCACTGCTTGCGTTGTGTGTTTCTGCTGGGAGCGCTTGCACCATGTGTTTCTGCTGGGAGTGCTTGCCCCATGTGTTTCTGCCGAGAGCTTTTGAACCGTGTGTTTCTACTGGGACTGCTTGCGTTGTGTGTTTCTGCCGGGAGTGCTTGCACCGTGTGTTTCTGTCGGGAGTGCTTGCGTTGTGTATTTCTGCTGGGAGTGTTTGCGCCGTGTGTTTCTGCTGGGAGCGCTTGCACCGTGTGTTTCTGCTGGGAGTGCTTGTGTTGGGTGTTTCTGCCGGGAGTGCTTGCGTTGTGTGTTTCTGCTGGGAGTGCTTGCGCCGTGTGCTTCTGTTGGGAGTGCTTGCACCGTGTGTTTCTGCTGGGAGCGCTTGCGTTGTGTGTTTCTGACGGGAGTGCTTGCACCGTGTGTTTCTACTGGTAATGCTTGCGTTGTGTGTTTCTGCCGGGAGTGCTTGCGTTGTGTGTTTCTGCTGGGAGCGCTTGCGTTGTGTGTTTCTGCTGGGAGCGCTTGCATTGTGTGTTTCTCCTGGGAACGCTTGCACCGTGTGTTTCTGCCGGGATCGCCTGCGTTGTGTGTTTCTGCTGGGAGTGCTTGCGTTGTGTGTTCTGCTGGGAGTGCTTGCACCGTGTGTTTCTGACGGGAGTGCTTGCAACGTATGTTTCTGCTGGGAGCACTTGCGTTGTGTGTTTCTGCTGGGAGTGCTTGCGTTGTGTGTTCCTGCTGGGAGTGCTTGCGTTATGTGTTTCTGCTGGGAGTGCTTGTGTTGTGTGTTTCTGCCGGGAGTGCTTGCGTTGTGTGTTTCTGCCGGGAGTGCTTGCACCGTGTGCTTCTGCCGGGAGTGCTTGCATTGTGTGTTTCTGCTCGGAGCGCTTGCGTTGTGTGTTTCTCCTGGGAACGCTCGCACCGTGTGTTTCTGCCGGGAGCGCCTGCGTTATGTGTTTCTGCTGGGAGCGCTTGCGTTGTGTGTTTCTGCTGGGAGCGCTAGCACCGTGTGTTTCTGCCGGGAGCGCTTGAGTTGTGTTTTTCTGCTGGGTGTGCTTTCGCCGTGTGTTTCTGCTGGGAGTGCTTGCACCGTGTGTTTCTGCAGGGAGTGGTTGCGGCGTGTGTTTCTGCCGGGAGTGCTTGCGTTGTGTGTTTCTACAGGGAGTGCTTGCGGCGTGTGTTTCTGCCGGGAGCGCTTGCGTTGTGTGTTTCTGCTGGGAGTGCTTGCACCGTGTTTTTCTGCTGGGTGCGTTTCCGTTGAGTGTTTCTGCCGCGAGCGCTTGCCCCATGTGTTTCTGCCGAGAGCTCTTTAACCGTGTGTTTCTACTGGGACTGCTTGCGTTGTGTGTTTCTGCTGGGAGTGCTTGTGTTGTGTGTTTCTGCCGGGAGTGCTTGTGTTGTGTGTTTCTGCTGGGAGTGTTTGCACGTGTGTTTCTGCTGGGAACGCTTTCACCGTGTGTTTCTGCCGGGAGCGTTTGCGTTGTGTGTTTCTGCCGGGAGTGCTTGCACCGTGTGTTTCTGCCGGGAGTGCTTGCGTTGTGTGTTTCTGCTGGGAGCGCTTGCGTTGTGTGTTTCTGCTGGGAGTGCTTGCGCCGTGTGTTTCTACTGGGAGTGCTTGCGTTGTGTGTTTTTGCCGGGAGTGTTTGCGCCGTGTGTTTCTGCTGGGAGTGCTTGCACCGTGTTTTTCTACTGGGAGTGCTTGCACCGTGTGTTTCTGCTGGGAGTGCTTGCGTTGTGTGTTTTTGCCGGGAGTGTTTGCGCCATGTGTTTCTGCTGGGAGTGCTTGGGTTGTGTGTTTCTGCCGGGAGTGTTTGCGCCGTGTGTTTCTGCTGGGAGTGCTTGCGTTGTTTGTTTTTGCCGGGAGTGTTTGCGCTGTGTGTTTCTGCTGGGAGTGCTTGCACCGTGTTTTTCTACTGGGAGTGCTTGCGCCGTGTGTTTCTGCTGGGAGTGCTTGCGTTGTGTGTTTTTGCCGGGAGTGTTTGCGCCGTGTGTTTCTGTTGGGAGTGCTTGCGCCGTGTGTTTCTGCTGGGAGTGCTTGCGCCGTGTGCTTCTGTTGGGAGTGCTTGCACCGTGTGTTTTTGCCGGGAGTGCTTGCACTATGTGTTTCTGCTGGGAGTGCTTGCGTTGTGTGTTTCTGACGGGAGTGCTTGCACCGTGTGTTTCTACTGGTAATGCTTGCGTTGTGTGTTTCTGCCGGGAGTGCTTGCGTTGTGTGTTTCTGCTGGGAGCACTTGCGTTGTGTGTTTCTGCTGGGAGTGCTTGCGCCGTGTGTTTCTGCTGGGAGTGCTTGCGCCGTGTGTTTCTGCTGGGAGTGCTTGCGCCGTGTGTTTCTATTGGGAGTTCTTGCGCCGTTTTATTCTGCTGGGAGTGCTTGTGTTGTTTGTTTCTGCTGGGAGTGCTTGTGTTGTGTGATTTTCCCGGGAGTGCTTGCACTATGTGTTTCTGCTGGGAGCGCTTGCGTTGTGTGTTTCTGCCGGGAGTGCTTGCACCATGTGTGTCTGTTGGGAGTGCTTGTGTTGTGTGTTTCTGCTGGGAGTGCTTGCCCCATGTGTTTCTGCCGAGAGCTCTTGAACCGTGTGTTTCTACTGGCACTGCTTGCGTTGTGTGTTTCTGCTGGGAGCGCTTGCACCATGTGTTTCTGCTGGGAGTGCTTGCCCCATGTGTTTCTGCCGAGAGCTTTTGAACCGTGTGTTTCTACTGGGACTGCTTGCGTTGTGTGTTTCTGCCGGGAGTGCTTGCACCGTGTGTTTCTGTCGGGAGTGCTTGCGTTGTGTATTTCTGCTGGGAGTGTTTGCGCCGTGTGTTTCTGCTGGGAGCGCTTGCACCGTGTGTTTCTGCTGGGAGTGCTTGTGTTGGGTGTTTCTGCCGGGAGTGCTTGCGTTGTGTGTTTCTGCTGGGAGTGCTTGCGCCGTGTGCTTCTGTTGGGAGTGCTTGCACCGTGTGTTTTTGCCGGGAGTGCTTGCACTATGTGTTTCTGCTGGGAGCGCTTGCGTTGTGTGTTTCTGCTGGGAGCGCTTGCGTTGTGTGTTTCTGACGGGAGTGCTTGCACCGTGTGTTTCTACTGGTAATGCTTGCGTTGTGTGTTTCTGCCGGGAGTGCTTGCGTTGTGTGTTTCTGCTGGGAGCGCTTGCGTTGTGTGTTTCTGCTGGGAGCGCTTGCATTGTGTGTTTCTCCTGGGAACGCTTGCACCGTGTGTTTCTGCCGGGATCGCCTGCGTTGTGTGTTTCTGCTGGGAGTGCTTGCGTTGTGTGTTCTGCTGGGAGTGCTTGCACCGTGTGTTTCTGACGGGAGTGCTTGCAACGTATGTTTCTGCTGGGAGCACTTGCGTTGTGTGTTTCTGCTGGGAGTGCTTGCGTTGTGTGTTCCTGCTGGGAGTGCTTGCGTTATGTGTTTCTGCTGGGAGTGCTTGTGTTGTGTGTTTCTGCCGGGAGTGCTTGCGTTGTGTGTTTCTGCCGGGAGTGCTTGCACCGTGTGCTTCTGCCGGGAGTGCTTGCATTGTGTGTTTCTGCTCGGAGCGCTTGCGTTGTGTGTTTCTCCTGGGAACGCTCGCACCGTGTGTTTCTGCCGGGAGCGCCTGCGTTATGTGTTTCTGCTGGGAGCGCTTGCGTTGTGTGTTTCTGCTGGGAGCGCTAGCACCGTGTGTTTCTGCCGGGAGCGCTTGAGTTGTGTTTTTCTGCTGGGTGTGCTTGCGCCGTGTGTTTCTGCTGGCAGTGCTTGCATTGTGTGTTTCTGCTGGGAGTGCTTGCGCCGTGTGTTTCTGCTGGGAGTGCTTGCACCGTGTGTTTCTGCAGGGAGTGGTTGCGGCGTGTGTTTCTGCCGGGAGTGCTTGCGTTGTGTGTTTCTACAGGGAGTGCTTGCGGCGTGTGTTTCTGCCGGGAGTGCTTGCGTTGTGTGTTTCTGCTGGGAGCGCTTGCGTTGTGTGTTTCTGCTGGGAGCGCTTGCGTTGTGTGTTTCTGACGGGAGTGCTTGCACCGTGTGTTTCTACTGGTAATGCTTGCGTTGTGTGTTTCTGCCGGGAGTGCTTGCGTTGTGTGTTTCTGCTGGGAGCGCTTGCGTTGTGTGTTTCTGCTGGGAGCGCTTGCATTGTGTGTTTCTCCTGGGAACGCTTGCACCGTGTGTTTCTGCCGGGATCGCCTGCGTTGTGTGTTTCTGCTGGGAGTGCTTGCGTTGTGTGTTCTGCTGGGAGTGCTTGCACCGTGTGTTTCTGACGGGAGTGCTTGCAACGTATGTTTCTGCTGGGAGCACTTGCGTTGTGTGTTTCTGCTGGGAGTGCTTGCGTTGTGTGTTCCTGCTGGGAGTGCTTGCGTTATGTGTTTCTGCTGGGAGTGCTTGTGTTGTGTGTTTCTGCCGGGAGTGCTTGCGTTGTGTGTTTCTGCCGGGAGTGCTTGCACCGTGTGCTTCTGCCGGGAGTGCTTGCATTGTGTGTTTCTGCTCGGAGCGCTTGCGTTGTGTGTTTCTCCTGGGAACGCTCGCACCGTGTGTTTCTGCCGGGAGCGCCTGCGTTATGTGTTTCTGCTGGGAGCGCTTGCGTTGTGTGTTTCTGCTGGGAGCGCTAGCACCGTGTGTTTCTGCCGGGAGCGCTTGAGTTGTGTTTTTCTGCTGGGTGTGCTTGCGCCGTGTGTTTCTGCTGGCAGTGCTTGCATTGTGTGTTTCTGCTGGGAGTGCTTGCGCCGTGTGTTTCTGCTGGGAGTGCTTGCACCGTGTGTTTCTGCAGGGAGTGGTTGCGGCGTGTGTTTCTGCCGGGAGTGCTTGCGTTGTGTGTTTCTACAGGGAGTGCTTGCGGCGTGTGTTTCTGCCGGGAGTGCTTGCGTTGTGTGTTTCTGCTGGGAGCGCTTGCGTTGTGTGTTTCTGCTGGGAGTGCTTGCACCGTGTTTTTCTGCTGGGTGCGTTTCCGTTGAGTGTTTCTGCCGCGAGCGCTTGCCCCATGTGTTTCTGCCGAGAGCTCTTTAACCGTGTGTTTCTACTGGGACTGCTTGCGTTATGTGTTTCTGCTGGGAGTGCTTGTGTTGTGTGTTTCTGCCGGGAGTGCTTGTGTTGTGTGTTTCTGCTGGGAGTGTTTGCACGTGTGTTTCTGCTGGGAACGCTTTCACCGTGTGTTTCTGCCGGGAGCGCTTGCGTTGTGTGTTTCTGCCGGGAGTGCTTGCACCGTGTGTTTCTGCCGGGAGTGCTTGCAACGTGTGTTTCTGCTGGGAGCGCTTGCGTTGTGTGTTTCTGC
The DNA here is from genome assembly GCF_048418815.1 of Hemitrygon akajei. Lineage (NCBI taxonomy): Eukaryota > Metazoa > Chordata > Chondrichthyes > Myliobatiformes > Dasyatidae > Hemitrygon > Hemitrygon akajei. The sequence continues at coordinate 87,829,425 of NC_133135.1, read as the reverse complement.
TGGGAGTGCTTGCGCCGTGTGTTTCTGCTGGGAGTGCTTGCGCCGTGTGTTTCTATTGGGAGTTCTTGCGCCGTTTTATTCTGCTGGGAGTGCTTGTGTTGTTTGTTTCTGCTGGGAGCGCTTGCGTTGTGTGTTTCTGCTGGGAGCGCTTGCGTTGTGTGTTTCTGACGGGAGTGCTTGCACCGTGTGTTTCTACTGGTAATGCTTGCGTTGTGTGTTTCTGCCGGGAGTGCTTGCGTTGTGTGTTTCTGCTGGGAGCGCTTGCGTTGTGTGTTTCTGCTGGGAGCGCTTGCATTGTGTGTTTCTCCTGGGAACGCTTGCACCGTGTGTTTCTGCCGGGATCGCCTGCGTTGTGTGTTTCTGCTGGGAGTGCTTGCGTTGTGTGTTCTGCTGGGAGTGCTTGCACCGTGTGTTTCTGACGGGAGTGCTTGCAACGTATGTTTCTGCTGGGAGCACTTGCGTTGTGTGTTCCTGCTGGGAGTGCTTGCGTTATGTGTTTCTGCTGGGAGTGCTTGTGTTGTGTGTTTCTGCCGGGAGTGCTTGCGTTGTGTGTTTCTGCCGGGAGTGCTTGCACCGTGTGCTTCTGCCGGGAGTGCTTGCATTGTGTGTTTCTGCTCGGAGCGCTTGCGTTGTGTGTTTCTCCTGGGAACGCTCGCACCGTGTGTTTCTGCCGGGAGCGCCTGCGTTATGTGTTTCTGCTGGGAGCGCTTGCGTTGTGTGTTTCTGCTGGGAGCGCTAGCACCGTGTGTTTCTGCCGGGAGCGCTTGAGTTGTGTTTTTCTGCTGGGTGTGCTTGCGCCGTGTGTTTCTGCTGGCAGTGCTTGCATTGTGTGTTTCTGCTGGGAGTGCTTGCGCCGTGTGTTTCTGCTGGGAGTGCTTGCACCGTGTGTTTCTGCAGGGAGTGGTTGCGGCGTGTGTTTCTGCCGGGAGTGCTTGCGTTGTGTGTTTCTACAGGGAGTGCTTGCGGCGTGTGTTTCTGCCGGGAGTGCTTGCGTTGTGTGTTTCTGCTGGGAGCGCTTGCGTTGTGTGTTTCTGCTGGGAGCGCTTGCGTTGTGTGTTTCTGACGGGAGTGCTTGCACCGTGTGTTTCTACTGGTAATGCTTGCGTTGTGTGTTTCTGCCGGGAGTGCTTGCGTTGTGTGTTTCTGCTGGGAGCGCTTGCGTTGTGTGTTTCTGCTGGGAGCGCTTGCATTGTGTGTTTCTCCTGGGAACGCTTGCACCGTGTGTTTCTGCCGGGATCGCCTGCGTTGTGTGTTTCTGCTGGGAGTGCTTGCGTTGTGTGTTCTGCTGGGAGTGCTTGCACCGTGTGTTTCTGACGGGAGTGCTTGCAACGTATGTTTCTGCTGGGAGCACTTGCGTTGTGTGTTTCTGCTGGGAGTGCTTGCGTTGTGTGTTCCTGCTGGGAGTGCTTGCGTTATGTGTTTCTGCTGGGAGTGCTTGTGTTGTGTGTTTCTGCCGGGAGTGCTTGCGTTGTGTGTTTCTGCCGGGAGTGCTTGCACCGTGTGCTTCTGCCGGGAGTGCTTGCATTGTGTGTTTCTGCTCGGAGCGCTTGCGTTGTGTGTTTCTCCTGGGAACGCTCGCACCGTGTGTTTCTGCCGGGAGCGCCTGCGTTATGTGTTTCTGCTGGGAGCGCTTGCGTTGTGTGTTTCTGCTGGGAGCGCTAGCACCGTGTGTTTCTGCCGGGAGCGCTTGAGTTGTGTTTTTCTGCTGGGTGTGCTTGCGCCGTGTGTTTCTGCTGGCAGTGCTTGCATTGTGTGTTTCTGCTGGGAGTGCTTGCGCCGTGTGTTTCTGCTGGGAGTGCTTGCACCGTGTGTTTCTGCAGGGAGTGGTTGCGGCGTGTGTTTCTGCCGGGAGTGCTTGCGTTGTGTGTTTCTACAGGGAGTGCTTGCGGCGTGTGTTTCTGCCGGGAGTGCTTGCGTTGTGTGTTTCTGCTGGGAGCGCTTGCGTTGTGTGTTTCTGCTGGGAGTGCTTGCACCGTGTTTTTCTGCTGGGTGCGTTTCCGTTGAGTGTTTCTGCCGCGAGCGCTTGCCCCATGTGTTTCTGCCGAGAGCTCTTTAACCGTGTGTTTCTACTGGGACGCTTGCGTTATGTGTTTCTGCTGGGAGTGCTTGTGTTGTGTGTTTCTGCCGGGAGTGCTTGTGTTGTGTGTTTCTGCTGGGAGTGTTTGCACGTGTGTTTCTGCTGGGAACGCTTTCACCGTGTGTTTCTGCCGGGAGCGCTTGCGTTGTGTGTTTCTGCCGGGAGTGCTTGCACCGTGTGTTTCTGCCGGGAGTGCTTGCAACGTGTGTTTCTGCTGGGAGCGCTTGCGTTGTGTGTTTCTGCTGGGAGTGCTTGCGCCGTGTGTTTCTGCTGGGAGTGCTTGCGCCGTGTGTTTCTATTGGGAGTTCTTGCGCCGTTTTATTCTGCTGGGAGTGCTTGTGTTGTTTGTTTCTGCTGGGAGTGCTTGTGTTGTGTGATTTTCCCGGGAGGGCTTGCACTATGTGTTTCTGCTGGGAGCGCTTGCGTTGTGTGTTTCTGCCGGGAGTGCTTGCACCGTGTGTTTCTGCTGGGAATGCTTGCGTTGTGTGTTTCTGCCGGGAGTGCTTGCGTTGTGTGTTTCTGCTGGGAGCGCTTGCGTTGTGTGTTTCTGCCGGGAGTGGTTGCAACGTGTGTTTCTGCTGGGAGCGCTTGCGTTGTGTGTTTCTGCTGGGAGTGCTTGCACCGTTTTTTTTTCTGCTGGGACTGGTTGCGCCGTGTGTTTCTGCTGGGAGTGCTTGCGCCGTGTGTTTCTACTGGGAGTGCTTGCGCCGTGTGTTTCTATTGGGAGTGCTTGCACCGTTTTTTTTTTCTGCTGGGAGTGGTTGCACCGTGTTTTTCTGCTGGGAGTGGTTGTGCCGTGTGTTTCTACTGGGAGTGCTTGCGCCGTGTGTTTCTGCTGCGAGTGCTTGCGTTGTGTGTTTCTGCTGGGAGTGCTTGCATGGTGTTTTTCTGCTGGGAGTGGTTGCGCCGTGTGTTTCTGCTGGGAGTGCTTGCGCCGTGTGTTTCTGCTGGGAGTGCTTGCGCCGTGTGCTTCTGTTGGGAGTGCTTGCACCGTGTGTTTTTGCCGGGAGGGCTTGCACTATGTGTTTATGCTGGGAGCGCTTGCGTTGTGTGTTTCTGCCGGGAGTGCTTGCGTTGTGTGTTTCTGCTGGGAGTGCTTGCACCGTGTGTTTCTGTCGGGAGTGCTTGTGTTGTGTGTTTCTGCCGGGTGTGCTTGCGTTGTCTGTTTCTGCCGGGACTGCTTGCGTTGTGTGTTTCTGCCGGGAGTGCTTGCAACGTGTGTTTCTGCTGGGAGCGCTTGCGTTGTGTGTTTCTGCTGGGAGTGCTTGCACCGTTTTTGTTTCTGCTGGGAGTGGTTGCGTCGTGTGTTTCTGCTGGGAGTGCTTGCGCCGTGTGTTTCTATTGGGAGTGCTTGCTCCGTGTGTTTCTGCTGGGAGTGCTTGCGTTGTGTGTTTCTGCTGGGAGTGCTTGCACCGTGTTTTTCTGCTGGGAGTGGTTGCGCCGTGTGTTTCTACTGGGAGTGCTTGCACCGTGTGTTTCTGCTGGGAGTGCTTGTGTTGTGTGTTTCTGCTGGGAGTGCTTGCACCGTGTTTTTCTGCTGGGAGTGGTTGCGCCGTGTGTTTCTGCTGGGAGTGGTTGCGCCGTGTGTTTCTATTGGGACTGCTTGCGCCGTGTGTTTCTGCCGGGAGTGCTTGTGTTGTGTGTTTCTGCCGGGAGTGTTTGCGCCGTGTGCTTCTGTTGTGAGTGCTTGCACCGTGTGTTTTTGCCGGGAGTGCTTGCACTATGTGTTTCTGCTGGGAGCGCTTGCGTTGTGTGTTTCTGCTGGGAGTGCTTGCGTTGTGTGTTTCTGCCGGGAGTGCTTGCGTTGTGTGTTTCTGCTGGGAGCGCTTGCGTTGTGTGTTTCTGCTGGGAGTGCTTGCGCCGTGTGTTTCTACTGGGAGTGCTTGCGTTGTGTGTTTTTGCCGGGAGTGTTTGCGCCGTGTGTTTCTGCTGGGAGTGCTTGCACCGTGTTTTTCTACTGGGAGTGCTTGCGCCGTGTGTTTCTGCTGGGAGTGCTTGCGTTGTGTGTTTTTGCCGGGAGTGTTTGCGCCATGTGTTTCTGCTGGGAGTGCTTGGGTTGTGTGTTTCTGCCGGGAGTGTTTGCGCCGTGTGTTTCTGCTGGGAGTGCTTGCGTTGTTTGTTTTTGCCGGGAGTGTTTGCGCTGTGTGTTTCTGCTGGGAGTGCTTGCACCGTGTTTTTCTACTGGGAGTGCTTGCGCCGTGTGTTTCTGCTGGGAGTGCTTGCGTTGTGTGTTTTTGCCGGGAGTGTTTGCGCCGTGTGTTTCTGTTGGGAGTGCTTGCGCCGTGTGTTTCTGCTGGGAGTGCTTGCGCCGTGTGCTTCTGTTGGGAGTGCTTGCACCGTGTGTTTTTGCCGGGAGTGCTTGCACTATGTGTTTCTGCTGGGAGTGCTTGCGTTGTGTGTTTCTGACGGGAGTGCTTGCACCGTGTGTTTCTACTGGTAATGCTTGCGTTGTGTGTTTCTGCCGGGAGTGCTTGCGTTGTGTGTTTCTGCTGGGAGCACTTGCGTTGTGTGTTTCTGCTGGGAGTGCTTGCGCCGTGTGTTTCTGCTGGGAGTGCTTGCGCCGTGTGTTTCTGCTGGGAGTGCTTGCGCCGTGTGTTTCTATTGGGAGTTCTTGCGCCGTTTTATTCTGCTGGGAGTGCTTGTGTTGTTTGTTTCTGCTGGGAGTGCTTGTGTTGTGTGATTTTCCCGGGAGTGCTTGCACTATGTGTTTCTGCTGGGAGCGCTTGCGTTGTGTGTTTCTGCCGGGAGTGCTTGCACCATGTGTGTCTGTTGGGAGTGCTTGTGTTGTGTGTTTCTGCTGGGAGTGCTTGCCCCATGTGTTTCTGCCGAGAGCTCTTGAACCGTGTGTTTCTACTGGCACTGCTTGCGTTGTGTGTTTCTGCTGGGAGCGCTTGCACCATGTGTTTCTGCTGGGAGTGCTTGCCCCATGTGTTTCTGCTGAGAGCTTTTGAACCGTGTGTTTCTACTGGGACTGCTTGCATTGTGTGTTTCTGCCGGGAGTGCTTGCACCGTGTGTTTCTGTCGGGAGTGCTTGCGTTGTGTATTTCTGCTGGGAGTGTTTGCGCCGTGTGTTTCTGCTGGGAGCGCTTGCACCGTGTGTTTCTGCTGGGAGTGCTTGTGTTGGGTGTTTCTGCCGGGAGTGCTTGCGTTGTGTGTTTCTGCTGGGAGTGCTTGCGCCGTGTGCTTCTGTTGGGAGTGCTTGCACCGTGTGTTTTTGCCGGGAGTGCTTGCACTATGTGTTTCTGCTGGGAGCGCTTGCGTTGTGTGTTTCTGACGGGAGTGCTTGCACCGTGTGTTTCTACTGGTAATGCTTGCGTTGTGTGTTTCTGCCGGGAGTGCTTGCGTTGTGTGTTTCTGCTGGGAGCGCTTGCGTTGTGTGTTTCTGCTGGGAGCGCTTGCATTGTGTGTTTCTCCTGGGAACGCTTGCACCGTGTGTTTCTGCCGGGATCGCCTGCGTTGTGTGTTTCTGCTGGGAGTGCTTGCGTTGTGTGTTCTGCTGGGATTGCTTGCACCGTGTGTTTCTGATGGGAGTGCTTGCAACGTATGTTTCTGCTGGGAGCACTTGCGTTGTGTGTTTCTGCTGGGAGTGCTTGCGTTGTGTGTTCCTGCTGGGAGTGCTTGCGTTATGTGTTTCTGCTGGGAGTGCTTGTGTTGTGTGTTTCTGCCGGGAGTGCTTGCGTTGTGTGTTTCTGCCGGGAGTGCTTGCGTTATGTGTTTCTACTGGGAGTGCTTGCACCGTGTGTTTCTGCTGGGAGTGCTTGCGTTGTGTGTTCCTGCTGGGAGTGCTTGCGTTATGTGTTTCTGCTGGGAGTGCTTGCGTTGTGTGTTCCTGCTGGGAGTGCTTGCGTTATGTGTTTCTGCTGGGAGTGCTTGTGTTATGTGCTTCTGCCGGGAGTGCTTGCATTGTGTGTTTCTGCTCGGAGCGCTTGCGTTGTGTGTTTCTCCTGGGAACGCTCGCACCGTGTGTTTCTGCCGGGAGCGCCTGCGTTATGTGTTTCTGCTGGGAGCGCTTGCGTTGTGTGTTTCTGCTGGGAGCGCTAGCACCGTGTGTTTCTGCCGGGAGCGCTTGAGTTGTGTTTTTCTGTTGGGTGTGCTTGCGCCGTGTGTTTCTGCTGGCAGTGCTTGCATTGTGTGTTTCTGCTGGGAGTGCTTGCGCCGTGTGTTTCTGCTGGGAGTGCTTGCACCGTGTGTTTCTACAGGGAGTGCTTGCGGCGTGTGTTTCTGCCGGGAGTGCTTGCGTTGTGTGTTTCTGCTGGGAGCGCTTGCGTTGTGTGTTTCTGCTGGGAGTGCTTGCACCGTGTTTTTCTGCTGGGTGCGTTTCCGTTGAGTGTTTCTGCCGCGAGCGCTTGCCCCATGTGTTTCTGCCTAGAGCTCTTTAACCGTGTGTTTCTACTGGGACTGCTTGCGTTGTGTGTTTCTGCTGGGAGTGCTTGTGTTGTGTGTTTCTGCCGGGAGTGCTTGTGTTGTGTGTTTCTGCTGGGAGTGTTTGCACGTGTGTTTCTGCTGGGAACGCTTTCACCATGTGTTTCTGCCGGGAGCGCTTGCGTTGTGTGTTTCTGCCGGGAGTGCTTGCACCGTGTGTTTCTGCCGGGAGTGCTTGCAACGTGTGTTTCTGCTGGGAGCGCTTGCGTTGTGTGTTTCTGCTGGGAGTGCTTGCGCCGTGTGTTTCTGCTGGGAGTGCTTGCGCCGTGTGTTTCTATTGGGAGTTCTTGCGCCGTTTTATTCTGCTGGGAGTGCTTGTGTTGTTTGTTTCTGCTGGGAGTGCTTGTGTTGTGTGATTTTCCCGGGAGGGCTTGCACTATGTGTTTCGGCTGGGAGCGCTTGCGTTGTGTGTTTCTGCCGGGAGTGCTTGCACCGTGTGTTTCGGCTGGGAATGCTTGCGTTGTGTGTTTCTGCCAGGAGTGCTTGCGTTGTGTGTTTCTGCTGGGAGCGCTTGCGTTGTGTGTTTCTGCTGGGAGTGCTTGCACTGTGTTTTTCTGCTGGGAGTGCTTGCGCCGTGTGTTTCTGCTGGGAGTGCTTGCGCCGTGTGATTCTGCTGGGAGTGCTTGGGCCGTGTGTTTCTGCTGGGAGTGCTTGCGCCGTGTGTTTCTGCTGGGAGTGCTTGCGCCGTGTGTTTCTATTGGGAGTGCTTGCGCCGTTTGTTTCTACTGGGAGTGCTTGCGCCGTGTTATTCTGCTGGGAGTGCTTGTGTTGTTTGTTTCTACTGGGAGTGCTTGTGTTGTGTGATTGTACAGGGAGTGGTTGCGCCGTGTGTTTCTGCTGGGAGTGCTTGCGCCGTGTGTTTCTATTGGGAGTGCTTGAATTGTGTGTTTCTACTGGGAGTGCTTGCCCCGTGTTATTCTACTGGGAGTGCTTGTGTTGTTTGTTTCTGCTGGGCGTGCTTGTGTTGTGTGATTCTACTGGGAGAGCTTGCGCCGTGTGTTTCATCTGGGAGTGCTTGCATTGAGTGTTTCTGCTGGGAGTGTTTGCGCTGTGTGTTTCTGCTAGGAGTGCTTGCATTGTGTGTTTCTGCAGGGAGTGCTTGCAACATGTGTTTCTGCTGGGAGCGCTTGCGTTGTGTGTTTCTGCTGGAAGCGCTTGAATTGTGTGTTTCTGCCGGGAGTGCTTGCGTTGTGTGTTCCTGCTGGGAGTGCTTGTGTTGTGTGTTCCTGCTGGGAGTGCTTGCACCGTGTGTTTCTGTTGGGAGTGGTTGAGTTGTGTGTTTCTGCCGGGAGTGCTTGTGTTGTGTGTTTCTGCCGGGAGTGCTTGCGTTGTGTGTTTCTGCCGGGAGTGCTTGCGTTGTGTGTTTCTGCCGGGAGTGCTTGCACCATGTGTTTCTGCTGGGAGTGCTTGCGTTGTGTGTTTCTGCTGGGAGTGCTTGTGTTGTGTGTTTCTGCCGGGAGTGCTTGCGTTGTGTGTTTCTGCCGGGAGTGCTTGCGTTGTGTGTTTCTGCCGGGAGTGCTTGCACCATGTGTATCTGCCGGGAGTGCTTACAACGTGTGTTTCTGCTGGGAGCGCTTGCGCTTTGTGTTTCTGCTGGGAGCACTTGCGTTCTGTGTTTCTGATGCGAGTGCTTGCATTCTGTGTTTCTGCCGGGAGCGTTTGCACCGTGTGTTTCTGCTGGGAGCGCTTGCACCGTGTGTTTCTGCCGGGAGCGCTTGCGCCGTGTGTTTCTGCTGGGAGCTCTTGCGTTGTGTGTTTCTGCTGGGAGCGCTTGCGTTGGGTGTTTCTCCTGGGAACGCTTGCACCATGTGTTTCTGCCAGGAGCGCCTGCGTTGTGTGTTTCTGCTGGGAGTGCATGCACCGTGTGTTTCTGCTGGGAGTGCTTGCGCCGTGTGTTTCTGCTGGGAGTGTTTGCGCCGTGTGTTTCTGCTGGGAGTGCTTGCGTTGTGTGTTTCTGCTGGGAGTGCTTGCACCGTGTGTTTCTACTGGGAGTTTTTGCGGCGTGTGTTTCTGCTGGGAGTGCTTGTGTTGTTTGTTTCTGCTGGGAGTGCTTGTGTTGTGTGATTCTACTGGGAGTGCTTGCGCCGTGTGTTTCTGCTGGGATTGCTTGCGTTGTGTGTTTCTGCCGGGAGTGCTTGCAACGTGTGTTTCTGCTGGGAGCACTTGCGTTGTGTGTTTCTGCTGGGAGCGCTTGCGTTGTGTGTTTCTGCCGGGAGTGCTTGCGTTGTGTGTTCCTGCTGGGAGTGCTTGCGTTATGTGTTCCTGCTGGGAGTGCTTGCACCGTGTGTTTCTGCTGGGAGTGCTTGTGTTGTGTGTTTCTGCCGGGAGTGCTTGCACCGTGTGATTCTGTCGGGAGTGCTTGAGTTGTGTGTTTCTGCTGGGAGTGCTTGCACCGTGTGTTTCTACTGGGAGTTTTTGCGTTTTGTGTTTCTGCCGGGAGTGCTTGCGTTGTGAGTTTCTGCTGGGAGTGCTTGCACCGTGTGCTTCTGCCGGGAGTGCTTGCAACATGTGTTTCTGCTGGGAACGCTTGCATTTTGTGTTTCTGCCGTGAGCGCTTGCGTTGTGTGTTTCTGCTGGGAGCGCTTGCGTTGTGTGTTTCTGCCGGGAGTGCTTGCGTTATGTGTTTCTGCCGGGAGCGTTTGCACTGTGTGTTTCTGCTGGGAGCATTTGCACTGTGTGTTTCTGCCGGGAGCGCTTGCTCCGTGTGTTTCTGCTGGAATGCTTGTGTTGTGTGTTTCTGCTGGGAGTGCTTGTGTTGTGTGTTTCTGCCGGGAGTGCTTGCGTTGTGTGTTCATGCTGGGAACGCTTGCGTTGTGTGTTTCTGCCGGGAGTGCTTGCAACGTGTGTTTCTGCTGGGAGCGCTTGCGCTGTGTGTTTCTGCTGGGAGTGCTTGCACCGTGTTTTTCTGCTGGGAGTGGTTGCGCCGTGTGTTTCTGCTGGGAGTGCTTGCATTATGTGTTTCTGCTGGGAGTGTTTGCGCCGTGTGTTTCTGCTAGGAGTGCTTGTGTTGTGTGATTCTACTGGGAGTGCTTGCGCCGTGTGTTTCTGCTGGGAGTGCTTGCGTTGTGTGTTTCTGCTGGGATTGCTTGCGTTGTGTGTTTCTGCTGGGAGCACTTGCGTTGTGTGTTTCTGCCCGGAGTGCTTGCGTTGTGTGTTCCTGCTGGGAGTGCTTGCGTTATGTGTTCCTGCTGGGAGTGCTTGCACCGCGTGTTTCTGTCGGGAGTGCTTGAGTTGTGTGTTTCTGCTGGGAGTGCTTGTGTTGTGTGTTTCTGCCGGGAGTGCTTGCGTTGTGTGTTTCTGCTGGGAGTGCTTGCACCGTGTGCTTCTGCCGGGAGTGCTTGCAACGTGTGTTTCTGCTGGGAACGATTGCGTTTTGTGTTTCTGCCGCGAGCGCTTGCATTGTGTGTTTCTGCTGGGAGCGCTTGCGTTCTGTGTTTCTGCTGGGAGTGCTTGCGTTATGTGTTTCTGCCGGGAGCGTTTGCACCGTGTGTTTCTGCTGGGAGCGTTTGCACTGTGTGTTTCTGCCGGGTGCGCTTGCTCCGTGTGTTTCTGCGGGAATGCTTGTGTTGTGTGTTTCTGCCGGCAGTGCTTGCACAGTGTGGTTCTGCTGGGAGCATTTGCGTTGTGTGTTTCTGCCGCGAGCGCTTACCCCATGTGTTTCTGCCGAGAGCTCTTGAACCGTGTGTTTCTACTGGGACTGCTTGCGTTGTGTGTTTCTGTTGGGAGCGCTTGCGTTGTGTGTTTCTGCTGGGAGTGCTTGTGTTGTGTGTTTCTGCCGGGAGTGCTTGCGTTGTGTGTTCCTGCTGGGAATGCTTGCGTTGTGTGTTTCTGCCGGGAGTGCTTGCAACGTGTATTTCTGCTGAGAGCGCTTGTGGTGTGTGTTTCTGCTGGGAGTGCTTGCACCGTGTTTTTCTGCTGGGAGTGGTTGCGCCGTGTGTTTCTGCTGGGAGTGCTTGCGCCGTGTGTTTCTATTGGGAGTGCTTGCGCCTTGTGTTACTGCTGGGAGTGCTTGCACCATGTGTTTCTACTGGGAGTGCTTGCCCCGTGTTATTCTGCTGGGAGTGCTTGTGTTGTTTGTTTCTGCTGGGAGTGCTTGTGTTGTGTGATTCTACTGGGAGAGCTTGCGCCGTGTGTTTCTGCTGGGAGTGTTTGCAACATGTGTTTCTGCTGGGAGCGCTTGCGTTGTGTGTTTCTGCTGGAAGCGCTTTCATTGTATGTTTCTGCCGGGAGTGCTTGCGTTGTGTGTTCCTGCTGGGAGTGCTTGCGTTGTGTGTTCCTGCTGGGAGTGCTTGCACCGTGTTTTTCTGTTGGGAGTGGTTGAGTTGTGTGTTTCTGCCGGGAGTGCTTGTGTTGTGTGTTTCTGCCGGGAGTGCTTGCGTTGTGTGTTTCTGCTGGGAGTGCTTGCGTTGTGTGTTCCTGCTGGGAATGCTTGCGTTGTGTGTTTCTGCCGGGAGTGCTTGCAACGTGTATTTCTGCTGGGAGCGCTTGTGGTGTGTGTTTCTGCTGGGAGTGCTTGCACCGTGTTTTTCTGCTGGGAGTGGTTGCGCCGTGTGTTTCTGCTGGGAGTGCTTGCGCCGTGTGTTTCTATTGGGAGTGCTTGCGCTTTGTGTTACTGCTGGGAGTGCTTGCACCATGTGTTTCTACTGGGAGTGCTTGCCCCGTGTTATTCTGCTGGGAGTGCTTGTGTTGTTTGTTTCTGCTGGGAGTGCTTGTGTTGTGTGATTCTACTGGGAGAGCTTGCGCCGTGTGTTTCTGCTGGGAGCGCTTGCGTTCTGTGTTTCTGCTGGGAGTGCTTGCGTTATGTGTTTCTGCTGGGAGCGTTTGCACTGTGTGTTTCTGCCGGGAGTGCTTGCTCCGTGTGTTTCTGCGGGAATGCTTGTGTTGTGTGTTTCTGCCGGCAGTGCTTGCACAGTGTGGTTCTGCTGGGAGCATTTGCGTTGTGTGTTTCTGCCGCGAGCGCTTACCCCATGTGTTTCTGCCGAGAGCTCTTGAACCGTGTGTTTCTACTGGGACTGCTTGCGTTGTGTGTTTCTGTTGGGAGCGCTTGCGTTGTGTGTTTCTGCTGGGAGTGCTTGTGTTGTGTGTTTCTGCCGGGAGTGCTTGCGTTGTGTGTTCCTGCTGGGAGTGCTTGCGTTATGTGTTCCTGCTGGGAGTGCTTGCACCGTGTGTTTCTGTCGGGAGTGCTTGAGTTGTGTGTTTCTGCTGGGAGTGCTTGTGTTGTGTGTTTCTGCCGGGAGTGCTTGCACCGTGTGATTCTGTCGGGAGTGCTTGAGTTGTGTGTTTCTGCTGGGAGTGCTTGCACCGTGTGTTTCTACTGGGAGTTTTTGCGTTGTGTGTTTCTGCCGGGAGTGCTTGCGTTGTGAGTTTCTGCTGGGAGTGCTTGCACCGTGTGCTTCTGCCGGGAGTGCTTGCAACATGTGTTTCTGCTGGGAACGCTTGCATTTTGTGTTTCTGCCGTGAGCGCTTGCGTTGTGTGTTTCTGCTGGGAGCGCTTGCGTTGTGTGTTTCTGCCGGGAGTGCTTGCGTTATGTGTTTCTGCCGGGAGCGTTTGCACCGTGTGTTTCTGCTGGGAGCATTTGCACTGTGTGTTTCTGCCGGGAGCGCTTGCTCCGTGTGTTTCTGCTGGAATGCTTGTGTTGTGTGTTTCTGCCGGCAGTGCTTGCACAGTGTGTTTCTGCTGGGAGCATTTGCGTTGTGTGTTTCAGCCGCGAGCGCTTACCCCATGTGTTTCTGCCGAGAGCTCTTGAACCGTGTGTTTCTACTGGGACTGCTTGCGTTGTGTGTTTCTGTTGGGAGCGCTTGCGTTGTGTGTTTCTGCTGGGAGTGCTTGTGTTGTGTGTTTCTGCCGGGAGTGCTTGCGTTGTGTGTTCATGCTGGGAACGCTTGCGTTGTGTGTTTCTGCCGGGAGTGCTTGCAACGTGTGTTTCTGCTGGGAGCGCTTGCGCTGTGTGTTTCTGCTGGGAGTGCTTGCACCGTGTTTTTCTGCTGGGAGTGGTTGCGCCGTGTGTTTCTGCTGGGAGTGCTTGCATTATGTGTTTCTGCTGGGAGTGTTTGCGCCGTGTGTTTCTGCTAGGAGTGCTTGTGTTGTGTGATTCTACTGGGAGTGCTTGCGCCGTGTGTTTCTGCTGGGAGTGCTTGCGTTGTGTGTTTCTGCTGGGATTGCTTGCGTTGTGTGTTTCTGCTGGGAGCACTTGCGTTGTGTGTTTCTGCCCGGAGTGCTTGCGTTGTGTGTTCCTGCTGGGAGTGCTTGCGTTATGTGTTCCTGCTGGGAGTGCTTGCACCGCGTGTTTCTGTTGGGAGTGCTTGAGTTGTGTGTTTCTGCTGGGAGTGCTTGTGTTGTGTGTTTCTGCCGGGAGTGCTTGCGTTGTGTGTTTCTGCTGGGAGTGCTTGCACCGTGTGCTTCTGCCGGGAGTGCTTGCAATGTGTGTTTCTGCTGGGAACGATTGCGTTTTGTGTTTCTGCCGCGAGCGCTTGCATTGTGTGTTTCTGCTGGGAGCGCTTGCGTTCTGTGTTTCTGCTGGGAGTGCTTGCGTTATGTGTTTCTGCCGGGAGCGTTTGCACCATGTGTTTCTGCTGGGAGCGTTTGCACTGTGTGTTTCTGCCGGGAGCGCTTGCTCCGTGTGTTTCTGCGGGAATGCTTGTGTTGTGTGTTTCTGCCGGCAGTGCTTGCACAGTGTGGTTCTGCTGGGAGCATTTGCGTTGTGTGTTTCTGCCGCGAGCGCTTACCCCATGTGTTTCTGCCGAGAGCTCTTGAACCGTGTGTTTCTACTGGGACTGCTTGCGTTGTGTGTTTCTGTTGGGAGCGCTTGCGTTGTGTGTTTCTGCTGGGAGTGCTTGTGTTGTGTGTTTCTGCCGGGAGTGCTTGCGTTGTGTGTTCCTGCTGGGAATGCTTGCGTTGTGTGTTTCTGCCGGGAGTGCTTGCAATGTGTATTTCTGCTGGGAGCGCTTGTGGTGTGTGTTTCTGCTGGGAGTGCTTGCACCGTGTTTTTCTGCTGGGAGTGGTTGCGCCGTGTGTTTCTGCTGGGAGTGCTTGCGCCGTGTGTTTCTATTGGGAGTGCTTGCGCCTTGTGTTACTGCTGGGAGTGCTTGCACCATGTGTTTCTACTGGGAGTGCTTGCCCCGTGTTATTCTGCTGGGAGTGCTTGTGTTGTTTGTTTCTGCTGGGAGTGCTTGTGTTGTGTGATTCTACTGGGAGAGCTTGCGCCGTGTGTTTCTGCTGGGAGTGTTTGCAACATGTGTTTCTGCTGGGAGCGCTTGCGTTGTGTGTTTCTGCTGGAAGCGCTTGCATTGTATGTTTCTGCCGGGAGTGCTTGCGTTGTGTGTTCCTGCTGGGAGTGCTTGCGTTGTGTGTTCCTGCTGGGAGTGCTTGCACCGTGTTTTTCTGTTGGGAGTGGTTGAGTTGTGTGTTTCTGCCGGGAGTGCTTGTGTTGTGTGTTTCTGCCGGGAGTGCTTGCGTTGTGTGTTTCTGCCGGGAGTGCTTGCGTTGTGTGTTCCTGCTGGGAATGCTTGCGTTGTGTGTTTCTGCCGGGAGTGCTTGCAACGTGTATTTCTGCTGGGAGCGCTTGTGGTGTGTGTTTCTGCTGGGAGTGCTTGCACCGTGTTTTTCTGCTGGGAGTGGTTGCGCCGTGTGTTTCTGCTGGGAGTGCTTGCGCCGTGTGTTTCTATTGGGAGTGCTTGCGCCTTGTGTTACTGCTGGGAGTGCTTGCACCATGTGTTTCTACTGGGAGTGCTTGCCCCGTGTTATTCTGCTGGGAGTGCTTGTGTTGTTTGTTTCTGCTGGGAGTGCTTGTGTTGTGTGATTCTACTGGGAGAGCTTGCGCCGTGTGTTTCTGCTGGGAGTGTTTGCAACAAGTGTTTCTGCTGGGAGCGCTTGCGTTGTGTGTTTCTGCTGGAAGCGCTTGCATTGTATGTTTCTGCCGGGAGTGCTTGCGTTGTGTGTTCCTTCTGGGAGTGCTTGCGTTGTGTGTTCCTGCTGGGAGTGCTTGCACCGTGTTTTTCTGTTGGGAGTGGTTGAGTTGTGTGTTTCTGCCGGGAGTGCTTGTGTTGTGTGTTTCTGCCGGGAGTGCTTGCGTTGTGTGTTTCTGCCGGGAGTGCTTGCGTTGTGTGTTTCTGCCGGGAGTGCTTGCACCGTGTGTTTCTGCCGGGAGTGCTTACAACGTGTGTTTCTGCTGGGAGCGCTTGCGTTTTGTGTTTCTGCTGGGAGCGCTTGCGTTCTGTGTTTCTGATGCGAGTGCTTGCATTCTGTGTTTCTGCCGGGAGCATTTGCACCGTGTGTTTCTGCTGGAATGCTTGCGTTGTGTGTTTTTGCCGGGAGTGCTTGCACCGTGTGTTTCTGCCGGGAGTGCTTTCATTGTGTGTTTCTGCTGGGAGCGTTTCCACCATGTGTTAATGCCGGGATTGCTTGAACCGTGTGTTTCTACTGGGAGTGCTTGCGTTCTGTGCTTCTGCCGGGAGCGTTTGCAGCGTGTGTTTCTGCTGGGAGCGTTTGCACCGTGTGTTTCTACTGGGAGCTCTTGCGTTCTGTGTTTCTGCTGGGAGCGTTTGCACCGTGTGTTTCGCGGGGAGCGCTTGCGCCGTGTGTTTCTGCTGGGAGTGCTTGTGTTGGGTGTTTCTCCTGGGAACGCTTGCACCGTGTGTTTCTGCCAGGAGCGCCTGCGTTGTGTGTTTCTGCTGGGAGCGCTTGCAACGTGTGTTTCTGCTGGAAGGACTTGCATTGTGTGTTTCTGCTGGGAGTGCTTGCATTGTGTGTTTCTGCTGGGAGCGCTTGCACCGTGTGTTTCTGCCGGTAGTGCTTGCAACGTGTGTTTCTGCTGGGAGTGCTAGCGTTGTGTGTTTCTGCTGGGAGTGCTTGTGTTGTTTGTTTCTGCTGGGAGTGCTTGTGTTGTGTGTTTCTGCCGGCAGTGCTTGCACAGTGTGTTTCTGCTGGGAGCGTTTGCGTTGTGTGTTTCTGCCGCGAGCGATTCCCTCATGTGTTTCTGCCGAGAGCTCTTGAACCGTGTGTTTCTACTGGGACTGCTTGCGTTGTGTGTTTCTGTCGGGAGTGCTTGCGTTGTGTGTTTCTGCTGGGAGTGCTTGTGTTGTGTGTTTCTGCCGGGAGAGCTTGCGTTGTGTGTTTCTGCTGGGAGTGCATGCACCGTGTGTTTCTGCTGGGAGTGCTTGCGCCGTGTGTTTCTGCTGGGAGTGTTTGCGTTGTGTGTTTCTGTCGGGAGTGCTTGCGCCGTGTGTTTCTGCTGGGAGTGTTTGCGTTGTGTGTTTCTGCCGCGAGCGCTTGTGTTGTGTGATTCTACTGGGAGTGCTTGCACCGTGTTTTTCTGCTGGGAGTGGTTGCGCCGTGTGTTTCTGCTGGGAGTGCTTGCATTATGTGTTTCTGCTGGGAGTGTTTGCGCCGTGTGTTTCTGCTGGGAGTGCTTGCGTTGTGTGTTTCTGCTGGGAGTGCTTGCGTTGTGTGTTTCTGCTGGGAGCACTTGCGTTGTGTGTTTCTGCTGGGAGCACTTGCGTTGTGTGTTTCTGCTAGGAGTGCTTGTGTTGTGTGATTCTACTGGGAGTGCTTGCGCCGTGTGTTTCTGCTGGGAGTGCTTGCGTTGTGTGTTTCTGCTGGGAGCACTTGCGTTGTGTGTTTCTGCCCGGAGTGCTTGCGTTGTGTGTTCCTGCTGGGAGTGCTTGCGTTATGTGTTCCTGCTGGGAGTGCTTGCACCGCGTGTTTCTGTCGGGAGTGCTTGAGTTGTGTGTTTCTGCTGGGAGTGCTTGTGTTGTGTGTTTCTGCTGGGAGTGGTTGCGCCGTGTGTTTCTGCTGGGAGTGCTTGCACCGTGTGTTTCTGCTGGGAGTGCTTGCACCGTGTTTTTCTGCTGGGAGTGCTTGCGCCGTGTGTTTCTGCTGGGAGTGCTTGCACCGTGTGCTTCTGCCGGGAGTGCTTGCAACGTGTGTTTCTGCTGGGAACGCTTGCGTTTTGTGTTTCTGCCGCGAGCGCTTGCGTTGTGTGTTTCTGCTGGGAGCGCTTGCGTTCTGTGTTTCTGCTGGGAGTGCTTGCGTTATGTGTTTCTGCTGGGAGCGTTTGCACTGTGTGTTTCTGCCGGGAGTGCTTGCTCCGTGTGTTTCTGCGGGAATGCTTGTGTTGTGTGTTTCTGCCGGCAGTGCTTGCACAGTGTGGTTCTGCTGGGAGCATTTGCGTTGTGTGTTTCTGCCGCGAGCGCTTACCCCATGTGTTTCTGCCGAGAGCTCTTGAACCGTGTGTTTCTACTGGGACTGCTTGCGTTGTGTGTTTCTGTTGGGAGCGCTTGCGTTGTGTGTTTCTGCTGGGAGTGCTTGTGTTGTGTGTTTCTGCCGGGAGTGCTTGCGTTGTGTGTTCCTGCTGGGAGTGCTTGCGTTATGTGTTCCTGCTGGGAGTGCTTGCACCGTGTGTTTCTGTCGGGAGTGCTTGAGTTGTGTGTTTCTGCTGGGAGTGCTTGTGTTGTGTGTTTCTGCCGGGAGTGCTTGCACCGTGTGATTCTGTCGGGAGTGCTTGAGTTGTGTGTTTCTGCTGGGAGTGCTTGCACCGTGTGTTTCTACTGGGAGTTTTTGCGTTGTGTGTTTCTGCCGGGAGTGCTTGCGTTGTGAGTTTCTGCTGGGAGTGCTTGCACCGTGTGCTTCTGCCGGGAGTGCTTGCAACATGTGTTTCTGCTGGGAACGCTTGCATTTTGTGTTTCTGCCGTGAGCGCTTGCGTTGTGTGTTTCTGCTGGGAGCGCTTGCGTTGTGTGTTTCTGCCGGGAGTGCTTGCGTTATGTGTTTCTGCCGGGAGCGTTTGCACCATGTGTTTCTGCTGGGAGCATTTGCACTGTGTGTTTCTGCCGGGAGCGCTTGCTCCGTGTGTTTCTGCTGGAATGCTTGTGTTGTGTGTTTCTGCCGGCAGTGCTTGCACAGTGTGTTTCTGCTGGGAGCATTTGCGTTGTGTGTTTCAGCCGCGAGCGCTTACCCCATGTGTTTCTGCCGAGAGCTCTTGAACCGTGTGTTTCTACTGGGACTGCTTGCGTTGTGTGTTTCTGTTGGGAGCGCTTGCGTTGTGTGTTTCTGCTGGGAGTGCTTGTGTTGTGTGTTTCTGCCGGGAGTGCTTGCACAGTGTGTTTCTGCTGTGAGCATTTGCGTTGTGTGTTTCAGCCGCGAGCGCTTACCCCATGTGTTTCTGCCGAGAGCTCTTGAACCGTGTGTTTCTACTGGGACTGCTTGCGTTGTGTGTTTCTGTTGGGAGCGCTTGCGTTGTGTGTTTCTGCTGGGAGTGCTTGTGTTGTGTGTTTCTGCCGGGAGTGCTTGCGTTGTGTGTTCATGCTGGGAACGCTTGCGTTGTGTGTTTCTGCCGGGAGTGCTTGCAACGTGTGTTTCTGCTGGGAGCGCTTGCGCTGTGTGTTTCTGCTGGGAGTGCTTGCACCGTGTTTTTCTGCTGGGAGTGGTTGCGCCGTGTGTTTCTGCTGGGAGTGCTTGCATTATGTGTTTCTGCTGGGAGTGTTTGCGCCGTGTGTTTCTGCTCGGAGTGCTTGTGTTGTGTGATTCTACTGGGAGTGCTTGCGCCGTGTGTTTCTGCTGGGAGTGCTTGCGTTATGTGTTTCTACTGGGAGTGCTTGCACCGTGTGTTTCTGCTGGGAGTGCTTGCGTTGTGTGTTCCTGCTGGGAGTGCTTGCGTTATGTGTTTCTGCTGGGAGTGCTTGCGTTGTGTGTTCCTGCTGGGAGTGCTTGCGTTATGTGTTTCTGCTGGGAGTGCTTGTGTTATGTGCTTCTGCCGGGAGTGCTTGCATTGTGTGTTTCTGCTCGGAGCGCTTGCGTTGTGTGTTTCTCCTGGGAACGCTCGCACCGTGTGTTTCTGCCGGGAGCGCCTGCGTTATGTGTTTCTGCTGGGAGCGCTTGCGTTGTGTGTTTCTGCTGGGAGCGCTAGCACCGTGTGTTTCTGCCGGGAGCGCTTGAGTTGTGTTTTTCTGCTGGGTGTGCTTGCGCCGTGTGTTTCTGCTGGCAGTGCTTGCATTGTGTGTTTCTGCTGGGAGTGCTTGCGCCGTGTGTTTCTGCTGGGAGTGCTTGCACCGTGTGTTTCTACAGGGAGTGCTTGCGGCGTGTGTTTCTGCCGGGAGTGCTTGCGTTGTGTGTTTCTGCTGGGAGCGCTTGCGTTGTGTGTTTCTGCTGGGAGTGCTTGCACCGTGTTTTTCTGCTGGGTGCGTTTCCGTTGAGTGTTTCTGCCGCGAGCGCTTGCCCCATGTGTTTCTGCCTAGAGCTCTTTAACCGTGTGTTTCTACTGGGACTGCTTGCGTTGTGTGTTTCTGCTGGGAGTGCTTGTGTTGTGTGTTTCTGCCGGGAGTGCTTGTGTTGTGTGTTTCTGCTGGGAGTGTTTGCACGTGTGTTTCTGCTGGGAACGCTTTCACCGTGTGTTTCTGCCGGGAGCGCTTGCGTTGTGTGTTTCTGCCGGGAGTGCTTGCACCGTGTGTTTCTGCCGGGAGTGCTTGCAACGTGTGTTTCTGCTGGGAGCGCTTGCGTTGTGTGTTTCTGCTGGGAGTACTTGCGCCGTGTGTTTCTGCTGGGAGTGCTTGCGCCGTGTGTTTCTATTGGGAGTTCTTGCGCCGTTTTATTCTGCTGGGAGTGCTTGTGTTGTTTGTTTCTGCTGGGAGTGCTTGTGTTGTGTGATTTTCCCGGGAGGGCTTGCACTATGTGTTTCGGCTGGGAGCGCTTGCGTTGTGTGTTTCTGCCGGGAGTGCTTGCACCGTGTGTTTCGGCTGGGAATGCTTGCGTTGTGTGTTTCTGCCGGGAGTGCTTGCGTTGTGTGTTTCTGCTGGGAGCGCTTGCGTTGTGTGTTTCTGCTGGGAGTGCTTGCACTGTGTTTTTCTGCTGGGAGTGCTTGCGCCGTGTGTTTCTGCTGGGAGTGCTTGCGCCGTGTGATTCTGCTGGGAGTGCTTGGGCCGTGTGTTTCTGCTGGGAGTGCTTGCGCCGTGTGTTTCTGCTGGGAGTGCTTGCGCCGTGTGTTTCTATTGGGAGTGCTTGCGCCGTTTGTTTCTACTGGGAGTGCTTGCGCCGTGTTATTCTGCTGGGAGTGCTTGTGTTGTTTGTTTCTACTGGGAGTGCTTGTGTTGTGTGATTGTACAGGGAGTGGTTGCGCCGTGTGTTTCTGCTGGGAGTGCTTGCGCCGTGTGTTTCTATTGGGAGTGCTTGAATTGTGTGTTTCTACTGGGAGTGCTTGCCCCGTGTTATTCTACTGGGAGTGCTTGTGTTGTTTGTTTCTGCTGGGCGTGCTTGTGTTGTGTGATTCTACTGGGAGAGCTTGCGCCGTGTGTTTCTGCTGGGAGTGCTTGCATTGAGTGTTTCTGCTGGGAGTGTTTGCGCTGTGTGTTTCTGCTAGGAGTGCTTGCATTGTGTGTTTCTGCAGGGAGTGCTTGCAACATGTGTTTCTGCTGGGAGCGCTTGCGTTGTGTGTTTCTGCTGGAAGCGCTTGAATTGTGTGTTTCTGCCGGGAGTGCTTGCGTTGTGTGTTCCTGCTGGGAGTGCTTGTGTTGTGTGTTCCTGCTGGGAGTGCTTGCACCGTGTGTTTCTGTTGGGAGTGGTTGAGTTGTGTGTTTCTGCCGGGAGTGCTTGTGTTGTGTGTTTCTGCCGGGAGTGCTTGCGTTGTGTGTTTCTGCCGGGAGTGCTTGCGTTGTGTGTTTCTGCCGGGAGTGCTTGCACCATGTGTTTCTGCTGGGAGTGCTTGCGTTGTGTGTTTCTGCTGGGAGTGCTTGTGTTGTGTGTTTCTGCCGGGAGTGCTTGCGTTGTGTGTTTCTGCCGGGAGTGCTTGCGTTGTGTGTTTCTGCCGGGAGTGCTTGCACCATGTGTATCTGCCGGGAGTGCTTACAACGTGTGTTTCTGCTGGGAGCGCTTGCGCTTTGTGTTTCTGCTGGGAGCACTTGCGTTCTGTGTTTCTGATGCGAGTGCTTGCATTCTGTGTTTCTGCCGGGAGCGTTTGCACCGTGTGTTTCTGCTGGGAGCGCTTGCACCGTGTGTTTCTGCCGGGAGCGCTTGCGCCGTGTGTTTCTGCTGGGAGCTCTTGCGTTGTGTGTTTCTGCTGGGAGCGCTTGCGTTGGGTGTTTCTCCTGGGAACGCTTGCACCATGTGTTTCTGCCAGGAGCGCCTGCGTTGTGTGTTTCTGCTGGGAGTGCATGCACCGTGTGTTTCTGCTGGGAGTGCTTGCGCCGTGTGTTTCTGCTGGGAGTGTTTGCGCCGTGTGTTTCTGCTGGGAGTGCTTGCGTTGTGTGTTTCTGCTGGGAGTGCTTGCACCGTGTGTTTCTACTGGGAGTTTTTGCGGCGTGTGTTTCTGCTGGGAGTGCTTGTGTTGTTTGTTTCTGCTGGGAGTGTTTGTGTTGTGTGATTCTACTGGGAGTGCTTGCGCCGTGTGTTTCTGCTGGGATTGCTTGCGTTGTGTGTTTCTGCCGGGAGTGCTTGCAACGTGTGTTTCTGCTGGGAGCACTTGCGTTGTGTGTTTCTGCTGGGAGCGCTTGCGTTGTGTGTTTCTGCCGGGAGTGCTTGCGTTGTGTGTTCCTGCTGGGAGTGCTTGCGTTATGTGTTCCTGCTGGGAGTGCTTGCACCGTGTGTTTCTGTCGGGAGTGCTTGAGTTGTGTGTTTCTGCTGGGAGTGCTTGTGTTGTGTGTTTCTGCCGGGAGTGCTTGCACCGTGTGATTCTGTCGGGAGTGCTTGAGTTGTGTGTTTCTGCTGGGAGTGCTTGCACCGTGTGTTTCTACTGGGAGTTTTTGCGTTGTGTGTTTCTGCCGGGAGTGCTTGCGTTGTGAGTTTCTGCTGGGAGTGCTTGCACCGTGTGCTTCTGCCGGGAGTGCTTGCAACATGTGTTTCTGCTGGGAACGCTTGCATTTTGTGTTTCTGCCGTGAGCGCTTGCGTTGTGTGTTTCTGCTGGGAGCGCTTGCGTTGTGTGTTTCTGCCGGGAGCGTTTGCACCGTGTGTTTCTGCTGGGAGCATTTGCACTGTGTGTTTCTGCCGGGAGCGCTTGCTCCGTGTGTTTCTGCTGGAATGCTTGTGTTGTGTGTTTCTGCCGGCAGTGCTTGCACAGTGTGTTTCTGCTGGGAGCATTTGCGTTGTGTGTTTCAGCCGCGAGCGCTTACCCCATGTGTTTCTGCCGAGAGCTCTTGAACCGTGTGTTTCTACTGGGACTGCTTGCGTTGTGTGTTTCTGTTGGGAGCGCTTGCGTTGTGTGTTTCTGCTGGGAGTGCTTGTGTTGTGTGTTTCTGCCGGGAGTGCTTGCGTTGTGTGTTCATGCTGGGAACGCTTGCGTTGTGTGTTTCTGCCGGGAGTGCTTGCAACGTGTGTTTCTGCTGGGAGCGCTTGCGCTGTGTGTTTCTGCTGGGAGTGCTTGCACCGTGTTTTTCTGCTGGGAGTGGTTGCGCCGTGTGTTTCTGCTGGGAGTGCTTGCATTATGTGTTTCTGCTGGGAGTGTTTGCGCCGTGTGTTTCTGCTAGGAGTGCTTGTGTTGTGTGATTCTACTGGGAGTGCTTGCGCCGTGTGTTTCTGCTGGGAGTGCTTGCGTTGTGTGTTTCTGCTGGGATTGCTTGCGTTGTGTGTTTCTGCTGGGAGCACTTGCGTTGTGTGTTTCTGCCCGGAGTGCTTGCGTTGTGTGTTCCTGCTGGGAGTGCTTGCGTTATGTGTTCCTGCTGGGAGTGCTTGCACCGCGTGTTTCTGTCGGGAGTGCTTGAGTTGTGTGTTTCTGCCGGGAGTGCTTGCGTTGTGTGTTTCTGCTGGGAGTGCTTGCACCGTGTGCTTCTGCCGGGAGTGCTTGCAACGTGTGTTTCTGCTGGGAACGATTGCGTTTTGTGTTTCTGCCGCGAGCGCTTGCATTGTGTGTTTCTGCTGGGAGCGCTTGCGTTCTGTGTTTCTGCTGGGAGTGCTTGCGTTATGTGTTTCTGCCGGGAGCGTTTGCACCGTGTGTTTCTGCTGGGAGCGTTTGCACTGTGTGTTTCTGCCGGGAGCGCTTGCTCCGTGTGTTTCTGCGGGAATGCTTGTGTTGTGTGTTTCTGCCGGCAGTGCTTGCACAGTGTGGTTCTGCTGGGAGCATTTGCGTTGTGTGTTTCTGCCGCGAGCGCTTACCCCATGTGTTTCTGCCGAGAGCTCTTGAACCGTGTGTTTCTACTGGGACTGCTTGCGTTGTGTGTTTCTGTTGGGAGCGCTTGCGTTGTGTGTTTCTGCTGGGAGTGCTTGTGTTGTGTGTTTCTGCCGGGAGTGCTTGCGTTGTGTGTTCCTGCTGGGAATGCTTGCGTTGTGTGTTTCTGCCGGGAGTGCTTGCAACGTGTATTTCTGCTGGGAGCGCTTGTGGTGTGTGTTTCTGCTGGGAGTGCTTGCACCGTGTTTTTCTGCTGGGAGTGGTTGCGCCGTGTGTTTCTGCTGGGAGTGCTTGCGCCGTGTGTTTCTATTGGGAGTGCTTGCGCCTTGTGTTACTGCTGGGAGTGCTTGCACCATGTGTTTCTACTGGGAGTGCTTGCCCCGTGTTATTCTGCTGGGAGTGCTTGTGTTGTTTGTTTCTGCTGGGAGTGCTTGTGTTGTGTGATTCTACTGGGAGAGCTTGCGCCGTGTGTTTCTGCTGGGAGTGTTTGCAACATGTGTTTCTGCTGGGAGCGCTTGCGTTGTGTGTTTCTGCTGGAAGCGCTTGCATTGTATGTTTCTGCCGGGAGTGCTTGCGTTGTGTGTTCCTGCTGGGAGTGCTTGCGTTGTGTGTTCCTGCTGGGAGTGCTTGCACCGTGTTTTTCTGTTGGGAGTGGTTGAGTTGTGTGTTTCTGCCGGGAGTGCTTGTGTTGTGTGTTTCTGCCGGGAGTGCTTGCGTTGTGTGTTTCTGCCGGGAGTGCTTGCGTTGTGTGTTCCTGCTGGGAATGCTTGCGTTGTGTGTTTCTGCCGGGAGTGCTTGCAACGTGTATTTCTGCTGGGAGCGCTTGTGGTGTGTGTTTCTGCTGGGAGTGCTTGCACCGTGTTTTTCTGCTGGGAGTGGTTGCGCCGTGTGTTTCTGCTGGGAGTGCTTGCGCCGTGTGTTTCTATTGGGAGTGCTTGCGCCTTGTGTTACTGCTGGGAGTGCTTGCACCATGTGTTTCTACTGGGAGTGCTTGCCCCGTGTTATTCTGCTGGGAGTGCTTGTGTTGTTTGTTTCTGCTGGGAGTGCTTGTGTTGTGTGATTCTACTGGGAGAGCTTGCGCCGTGTGTTTCTGCTGGGAGCGCTTGCGTTCTGTGTTTCTGCTGGGAGTGCTTGCGTTATGTGTTTCTGCTGGGAGCGTTTGCACTGTGTGTTTCTGCCGGGAGTGCTTGCTCCGTGTGTTTCTGCGGGAATGCTTGTGTTGTGTGTTTCTGCCGGCAGTGCTTGCACAGTGTGGTTCTGCTGGGAGCATTTGCGTTGTGTGTTTCTGCCGCGAGCGCTTACCCCATGTGTTTCTGCCGAGAGCTCTTGAACCGTGTGTTTCTACTGGGACTGCTTGCGTTGTGTGTTTCTGTTGGGAGCGCTTGCGTTGTGTGTTTCTGCTGGGAGTGCTTGTGTTGTGTGTTTCTGCCGGGAGTGCTTGCGTTGTGTGTTCCTGCTGGGAGTGCTTGCGTTATGTGTTCCTGCTGGGAGTGCTTGCACCGTGTGTTTCTGTCGGGAGTGCTTGAGTTGTGTGTTTCTGCTGGGAGTGCTTGTGTTGTGTGTTTCTGCCGGGAGTGCTTGCACCGTGTGATTCTGTCGGGAGTGCTTGAGTTGTGTGTTTCTACTGGGAGTTTTTGCGTTGTGTGTTTCTGACGGGAGTGCTTGCGTTGTGAGTTTCTGCTGGGAGTGCTTGCACCGTGTGCTTCTGCCGGGAGTGCTTGCAACATGTGTTTCTGCTGGGAACGCTTGCATTTTGTGTTTCTGCCGTGAGCGCTTGCGTTGTGTGTTTCTGCTGGGAGCGCTTGCGTTGTGTGTTTCTGCCGGGAGTGCTTGCGTTATGTGTTTCTGCCGGGAGCGTTTGCACCGTGTGTTTCTGCTGGGAGCATTTGCACTGTGTGTTTCTGCCGGGAGCGCTTGCTCCGTGTGTTTCTGCTGGAATGCTTGTGTTGTGTGTTTCTGCCGGCAGTGCTTGCACAGTGTGTTTCTGCTGGGAGCATTTGCGTTGTGTGTTTCAGCCGCGAGCGCTTACCCCATGTGTTTCTGCCGAGAGCTCTTGAACCGTGTGTTTCTACTGGGACTGCTTGCGTTGTGTGTTTCTGTTGGGAGCGCTTGCGTTGTGTGTTTCTGCTGGGAGTGCTTGTGTTGTGTGTTTCTGCCGGGAGTGCTTGCGTTGTGTGTTCATGCTGGGAACGCTTGCGTTGTGTGTTTCTGCCGGGAGTGCTTGCAACGTGTGTTTCTGCTGGGAGCGCTTGCGCTGTGTGTTTCTGCTGGGAGTGCTTGCACCGTGTTTTTCTGCTGGGAGTGGTTGCGCCGTGTGTTTCTGCTGGGAGTGCTTGCATTATGTGTTTCTGCTGGGAGTGTTTGCGCCGTGTGTTTCTGCTAGGAGTGCTTGTGTTGTGTGATTCTACTGGGAGTGCTTGCGCCGTGTGTTTCTGCTGGGAGTGCTTGCGTTGTGTGTTTCTGCTGGGATTGCTTGCGTTGTGTGTTTCTGCTGGGAGCACTTGCGTTGTGTGTTTCTGCCCGGAGTGCTTGCGTTGTGTGTTCCTGCTGGGAGTGCTTGCGTTATGTGTTCCTGCTGGGAGTGCTTGCACCGCGTGTTTCTGTTGGGAGTGCTTGAGTTGTGTGTTTCTGCTGGGAGTGCTTGTGTTGTGTGTTTCTGCCGGGAGTGCTTGCGTTGTGTGTTTCTGCTGGGAGTGCTTGCACCGTGTGCTTCTGCCGGGAGTGCTTGCAACGTGTGTTTCTGCTGGGAACGATTGCGTTTTGTGTTTCTGCCGCGAGCGCTTGCATTGTGTGTTTCTGCTGGGAGCGCTTGCGTTCTGTGTTTCTGCTGGGAGTGCTTGCGTTATGTGTTTCTGCCGGGAGCGTTTGCACCGTGTGTTTCTGCTGGGAGCGTTTGCACTGTGTGTTTCTGCCGGGAGCGCTTGCTCCGTGTGTTTCTGCCGGCAGTGCTTGCACAGTGTGGTTCTGCTGGGAGCATTTGCGTTGTGTGTTTCTGCCGCGAGCGCTTACCCCATGTGTTTCTGCCGAGAGCTCTTGAACCGTGTGTTTCTACTGGGACTGCTTGCGTTGTGTGTTTCTGTTGGGAGCGCTTGCGTTGTGTGTTTCTGCTGGGAGTGCTTGTGTTGTGTGTTTCTGCCGGGAGTGCTTGCGTTGTGTGTTCCTGCTGGGAATGCTTGCGTTGTGTGTTTCTGCCGGGAGTGCTTGCAACGTGTATTTCTGCTGGGAGCGCTTGTGGTGTGTGTTTCTGCTGGGAGTGCTTGCACCGTGTTTTTCTGCTGGGAGTGCTTGCGTTGTGTGTTCCTGCTGGGAGTGCTTGCACCGTGTTTTTCTGTTGGGAGTGGTTGAGTTGTGTGTTTCTGCCGGGAGTGCTTGTGTTGTGTGTTTCTGCCGGGAGTGCTTGCGTTGTGTGTTTCTGCCGGGAGTGCTTGCGTTGTGTGTTCCTGCTGGGAATGCTTGCGTTGTGTGTTTCTGCCGGGAGTGCTTGCAACGTGTATTTCTGCTGGGAGCGCTTGTGGTGTGTGTTTCTGCTGGGAGTGCTTGCACCGTGTTTTTCTGCTGGGAGTGGTTGCGCCGTGTGTTTCTGCTGGGAGTGCTTGCGCCGTGTGTTTCTATTGGGAGTGCTTGCGCCTTGTGTTACTGCTGGGAGTGCTTGCACCATGTGTTTCTACTGGGAGTGCTTGCCCCGTGTTATTCTGCTGGGAGTGCTTGTGTTGTTTGTTTCTGCTGGGAGTGCTTGTGTTGTGTGATTCTACTGGGAGAGCTTGCGCCGTGTGTTTCTGCTGGGAGCGCTTGCGTTCTGTGTTTCTGCTGGGAGTGCTTGCGTTATGTGTTTCTGCTGGGAGCGTTTGCACTGTGTGTTTCTGCCGGGAGTGCTTGCTCCGTGTGTTTCTGCGGGAATGCTTGTGTTGTGTGTTTCTGCCGGCAGTGCTTGCACAGTGTGGTTCTGCTGGGAGCATTTGCGTTGTGTGTTTCTGCCGCGAGCGCTTACCCCATGTGTTTCTGCCGAGAGCTCTTGAACCGTGTGTTTCTACTGGGACTGCTTGCGTTGTGTGTTTCTGTTGGGAGCGCTTGCGTTGTGTGTTTCTGCTGGGAGTGCTTGTGTTGTGTGTTTCTGCCGGGAGTGCTTGCGTTGTGTGTTCCTGCTGGGAGTGCTTGCGTTATGTGTTCCTGCTGGGAGTGCTTGCACCGTGTGTTTCTGTCGGGAGTGCTTGAGTTGTGTGTTTCTGCTGGGAGTGCTTGTGTTGTGTGTTTCTGCCGGGAGTGCTTGCACCGTGTGATTCTGTCGGGAGTGCTTGAGTTGTGTGTTTCTGCTGGGAGTGCTTGCACCGTGTGTTTCTACTGGGAGTTTTTGCGTTGTGTGTTTCTGCCGGGAGTGCTTGCGTTGTGAGTTTCTGCTGGGAGTGCTTGCACCGTGTGCTTCTGCCGGGAGTGCTTGCAACATGTGTTTCTGCTGGGAACGCTTGCATTTTGTGTTTCTGCCGTGAGCGCTTGCGTTGTGTGTTTCTGCTGGGAGCGCTTGCGTTGTGTGTTTCTGCCGGGAGTGCTTGCGTTATGTGTTTCTGCCGGGAGCGTTTGCACCGTGTGTTTCTGCTGGGAGCATTTGCACTGTGTGTTTCTGCCGGGAGCGCTTGCTCCGTGTGTTTCTGCTGGAATGCTTGTGTTGTGTGTTTCTGCCGGCAGTGCTTGCACAGTGTGTTTCTGCTGGGAGCATTTGCGTTGTGTGTTTCAGCCGCGAGCGCTTACCCCATGTGTTTCTGCCGAGAGCTCTTGAACCGTGTGTTTCTACTGGGACTGCTTGCGTTGTGTGTTTCTGTTGGGAGCGCTTGCGTTGTGTGTTTCTGCTGGGAGTGCTTGTGTTGTGTGTTTCTGCCGGGAGTGCTTGCGTTGTGTGTTCATGCTGGGAACGCTTGCGTTGTGTGTTTCTGCCGGGAGTGCTTGCAACGTGTGTTTCTGCTGGGAGCGCTTGCGCTGTGTGTTTCTGCTGGGAGTGCTTGCACCGTGTTTTTCTGCTGGGAGTGGTTGCGCCGTGTGTTTCTGCTGGGAGTGCTTGCATTATGTGTTTCTGCTGGGAGTGTTTGCGCCGTGTGTTTCTGCTAGGAGTGCTTGTGTTGTGTGATTCTACTGGGAGTGCTTGCGCCGTGTGTTTCTGCTGGGAGTGCTTGCGTTGTGTGTTTCTGCTGGGATTGCTTGCGTTGTGTGTTTCTGCTGGGAGCACTTGCGTTGTGTGTTTCTGCCCGGAGTGCTTGCGTTGTGTGTTCCTGCTGGGAGTGCTTGCGTTATGTGTTCCTGCTGGGAGTGCTTGCACCGCGTGTTTCTGTTGGGAGTGCTTGAGTTGTGTGTTTCTGCTGGGAGTGCTTGTGTTGTGTGTTTCTGCCGGGAGTGCTTGCGTTGTGTGTTTCTGCTGGGAGTGCTTGCACCGTGTGCTTCTGCCGGGAGTGCTTGCAACGTGTGTTTCTGCTGGGAACGATTGCGTTTTGTGTTTCTGCCGCGAGCGCTTGCATTGTGTGTTTCTGCTGGGAGCGCTTGCGTTCTGTGTTTCTGCTGGGAGTGCTTGCGTTATGTGTTTCTGCCGGGAGCGTTTGCACCGTGTGTTTCTGCTGGGAGCGTTTGCACTGTGTGTTTCTGCCGGGAGCGCTTGCTCCGTGTGTTTCTGCCGGCAGTGCTTGCACAGTGTGGTTCTGCTGGGAGCATTTGCGTTGTGTGTTTCTGCCGCGAGCGCTTACCCCATGTGTTTCTGCCGAGAGCTCTTGAACCGTGTGTTTCTACTGGGACTGCTTGCGTTGTGTGTTTCTGTTGGGAGCGCTTGCGTTGTGTGTTTCTGCTGGGAGTGCTTGTGTTGTGTGTTTCTGCCGGGAGTGCTTGCGTTGTGTGTTCCTGCTGGGAATGCTTGCGTTGTGTGTTTCTGCCGGGAGTGCTTGCAACGTGTATTTCTGCTGGGAGCGCTTGTGGTGTGTGTTTCTGCTGGGAGTGCTTGCACCGTGTTTTTCTGCTGGGAGTGGTTGCGCCGTGTGTTTCTGCTGGGAGTGCTTGCGCCGTGTGTTTCTATTGGGAGTGCTTGCGCCTTGTGTTACTGCTGGGAGTGCTTGCACCATGTGTTTCTACTGGGAGTGCTTGCCCCGTGTTATTCTGCTGGGAGTGCTTGTGTTGTTTGTTTCTGCTGGGAGTGCTTGTGTTGTGTGATTCTACTGGGAGAGCTTGCGCCGTGTGTTTCTGCTGGGAGTGTTTGCAACATGTGTTTCTGCTGGGAGCGCTTGCGTTGTGTGTTTCTGCTGGAAGCGCTTGCATTGTATGTTTCTGCCGGGAGTGCTTGCGTTGTGTGTTCCTGCTGGGAGTGCTTGCGTTGTGTGTTCCTGCTGGGAGTGCTTGCACCGTGTTTTTCTGTTGGGAGTGGTTGAGTTGTGTGTTTCTGCCGGGAGTGCTTGTGTTGTGTGTTTCTGCCGGGAGTGCTTGCGTTGTGTGTTTCTGCCGGGAGTGCTTGCGTTGTGTGTTCCTGCTGGGAATGCTTGCGTTGTGTGTTTCTGCCGGGAGTGCTTGCAACGTGTATTTCTGCTGGGAGCGCTTGTGGTGTGTGTTTCTGCTGGGAGTGCTTGCACCGTGTTTTTCTGCTGGGAGTGGTTGCGCCGTGTGTTTCTGCTGGGAGTGCTTGCGCCGTGTGTTTCTATTGGGAGTGCTTGCGCCTTGTGTTACTGCTGGGAGTGCTTGCACCATGTGTTTCTACTGGGAGTGCTTGCCCCGTGTTATTCTGCTGGGAGTGCTTGTGTTGTTTGTTTCTGCTGGGAGTGCTTGTGTTGTGTGATTCTACTGGGAGAGCTTGCGCCGTGTGTTTCTGCTGGGAGTGTTTGCAACATGTGTTTCTGCTGGGAGCGCTTGCGTTGTGTGTTTCTGCTGGAAGCGCTTGCATTGTATGTTTCTGCCGGGAGTGCTTGCGTTGTGTGTTCCTTCTGGGAGTGCTTGCGTTGTGTGTTCCTGCTGGGAGTGCTTGCACCGTGTTTTTCTGTTGGGAGTGGTTGAGTTGTGTGTTTCTGCCGGGAGTGCTTGTGTTGTGTGTTTCTGCCGGGAGTGCTTGCGTTGTGTGTTTCTGCCGGGAGTGCTTGCGTTGTGTGTTTCTGCCGGGAGTGCTTGCACCATGTGTTTCTGCCGGGAGTGCTTGCACCGTGTGTTTCTGCCGGGAGTGCTTACAACGTGTGTTTCTGCTGGGAGCGCTTGCGTTTTGTGTTTCTGCTGGGAGCGCTTGCGTTCTGTGTTTCTGATGCGAGTGCTTGCATTCTGTGTTTCTGCCGGGAGCATTTGCACCGTGTGTTTCTGCTGGAATGCTTGCGTTGTGTGTTTTTGCCGGGAGTGCTTGCACCGTGTGTTTCTGCCGGGAGTGCTTGCATTGTGTGTTTCTGCTGGGAGCGTTTCCACCATGTGTTAATGCCGGGATTGCTTGAACCGTGTGTTTCTACTGGGAGTGCTTGCGTTCTGTGCTTCTGCCGGGAGCGTTTGCAGCGTGTGTTTCTGCTGGGAGCGTTTGCACCGTGTGTTTCTACTGGGAGCTCTTGCGTTCTGTGTTTCTGCTGGGAGCGTTTGCACCGTGTGTTTCGCGGGGAGCGCTTGCGCCGTGTGTTCCTGCTGGGAATGCTTGCGTTGTGTGTTTCTGCCGGGAGTGCTTGCAACGTGTATTTCTGCTGGGAGCGCTTGTGGTGTGTGTTTCTGCTGGGAGTGCTTGCACCGTGTTTTTCTGCTGGGAGTGGTTGCGCCGTGTGTTTCTGCTGGGAGTGCTTGCGCCGTGTGTTTCTATTGGGAGTGCTTGCGCCTTGTGTTACTGCTGGGAGTGCTTGCACCATGTGTTTCTACTGGGAGTGCTTGCCCCGTGTTATTCTGCTGGGAGTGCTTGTGTTGTTTGTTTCTGCTGGGAGTGCTTGTGTTGTGTGATTCTACTGGGAGAGCTTGCGCCGTGTGTTTCTGCTGGGAGCGCTTGCGTTCTGTGTTTCTGCTGGGAGTGCTTGCGTTATGTGTTTCTGCTGGGAGCGTTTGCACTGTGTGTTTCTGCCGGGAGTGCTTGCTCCGTGTGTTTCTGCGGGAATGCTTGTGTTGTGTGTTTCTGCCGGCAGTGCTTGCACAGTGTGGTTCTGCTGGGAGCATTTGCGTTGTGTGTTTCTGCCGCGAGCGCTTACCCCATGTGTTTCTGCCGAGAGCTCTTGAACCGTGTGTTTCTACTGGGACTGCTTGCGTTGTGTGTTTCTGTTGGGAGCGCTTGCGTTGTGTGTTTCTGCTGGGAGTGCTTGTGTTGTGTGTTTCTGCCGGGAGTGCTTGCGTTGTGTGTTCCTGCTGGGAGTGCTTGCGTTATGTGTTCCTGCTGGGAGTGCTTGCACCGTGTGTTTCTGTCGGGAGTGCTTGAGTTGTGTGTTTCTGCTGGGAGTGCTTGTGTTGTGTGTTTCTGCCGGGAGTGCTTGCACCGTGTGATTCTGTCGGGAGTGCTTGAGTTGTGTGTTTCTGCTGGGAGTGCTTGCACCGTGTGTTTCTACTGGGAGTTTTTGCGTTGTGTGTTTCTGCCGGGAGTGCTTGCGTTGTGAGTTTCTGCTGGGAGTGCTTGCACCGTGTGCTTCTGCCGGGAGTGCTTGCAACATGTGTTTCTGCTGGGAACGCTTGCATTTTGTGTTTCTGCCGTGAGCGCTTGCGTTGTGTGTTTCTGCTGGGAGCGCTTGCGTTGTGTGTTTCTGCCGGGAGTGCTTGCGTTATGTGTTTCTGCCGGGAGCGTTTGCACCGTGTGTTTCTGCTGGGAGCATTTGCACTGTGTGTTTCTGCCGGGAGCGCTTGCTCCGTGTGTTTCTGCTGGAATGCTTGTGTTGTGTGTTTCTGCCGGCAGTGCTTGCACAGTGTGTTTCTGCTGGGAGCATTTGCGTTGTGTGTTTCAGCCGCGAGCGCTTACCCCATGTGTTTCTGCCGAGAGCTCTTGAACCGTGTGTTTCTACTGGGACTGCTTGCGTTGTGTGTTTCTGTTGGGAGCGCTTGCGTTGTGTGTTTCTGCTGGGAGTGCTTGTGTTGTGTGTTTCTGCCGGGAGTGCTTGCGTTGTGTGTTCATGCTGGGAACGCTTGCGTTGTGTGTTTCTGCCGGGAGTGCTTGCAACGTGTGTTTCTGCTGGGAGCGCTTGCGCTGTGTGTTTCTGCTGGGAGTGCTTGCACCGTGTTTTTCTGCTGGGAGTGGTTGCGCCGTGTGTTTCTGCTGGGAGTGCTTGCATTATGTGTTTCTGCTGGGAGTGTTTGCGCCGTGTGTTTCTGCTAGGAGTGCTTGTGTTGTGTGATTCTACTGGGAGTGCTTGCGCCGTGTGTTTCTGCTGGGAGTGCTTGCGTTGTGTGTTTCTGCTGGGATTGCTTGCGTTGTGTGTTTCTGCTGGGAGCACTTGCGTTGTGTGTTTCTGCCCGGAGTGCTTGCGTTGTGTGTTCCTGCTGGGAGTTCTTGCGTTATGTGTTCCTGCTGGGAGTGCTTGCACCGCGTGTTTCTGTTGGGAGTGCTTGAGTTGTGTGTTTCTGCTGGGAGTGCTTGTGTTGTGTGTTTCTGCCGGGAGTGCTTGCGTTGTGTGTTTCTGCTGGGAGTGCTTGCACCGTGTGCTTCTGCCGGGAGTGCTTGCAACGTGTGTTTCTGCTGGGAACGATTGCGTTTTGTGTTTCTGCCGCGAGCGCTTGCATTGTGTGTTTCTGCTGGGAGCGCTTGCGTTCTGTGTTTCTGCTGGGAGTGCTTGCGTTATGTGTTTCTGCCGGGAGCGTTTGCACCGTGTGTTTCTGCTGGGAGCGTTTGCACTGTGTGTTTCTGCCGGGAGCGCTTGCTCCGTGTGTTTCTGCCGGCAGTGCTTGCACAGTGTGGTTCTGCTGGGAGCATTTGCGTTGTGTGTTTCTGCCGCGAGCGCTTACCCCATGTGTTTCTGCCGAGAGCTCTTGAACCGTGTGTTTCTACTGGGACTGCTTGCGTTGTGTGTTTCTGTTGGGAGCGCTTGCGTTGTGTGTTTCTGCTGGGAGTGCTTGTGTTGTGTGTTTCTGCCGGGAGTGCTTGCGTTGTGTGTTCCTGCTGGGAATGCTTGCGTTGTGTGTTTCTGCCGGGAGTGCTTGCAACGTGTATTTCTGCTGGGAGCGCTTGTGGTGTGTGTTTCTGCTGGGAGTGCTTGCACCGTGTTTTTCTGCTGGGAGTGGTTGCGCCGTGTGTTTCTGCTGGGAGTGCTTGCGCCGTGTGTTTCTATTGGGAGTGCTTGCGCCTTGTGTTACTGCTGGGAGTGCTTGCACCATGTGTTTCTACTGGGAGTGCTTGCCCCGTGTTATTCTGCTGGGAGTGCTTGTGTTGTTTGTTTCTGCTGGGAGTGCTTGTGTTGTGTGATTCTACTGGGAGAGCTTGCGCCGTGTGTTTCTGCTGGGAGTGTTTGCAACATGTGTTTCTGCTGGGAGCGCTTGCGTTGTGTGTTTCTGCTGGAAGCGCTTGCATTGTATGTTTCTGC
The DNA here is from genome assembly GCF_048418815.1 of Hemitrygon akajei. Classification (NCBI taxonomy): domain Eukaryota; kingdom Metazoa; phylum Chordata; class Chondrichthyes; order Myliobatiformes; family Dasyatidae; genus Hemitrygon; species Hemitrygon akajei. The sequence goes on along the minus strand of NC_133135.1, from coordinate 87,796,376 downwards.
CGGGAGTGCTTGCGTTGTGTGTTCCTGCTGGGAGTGCTTGCGTTGTGTGTTCCTGCTGGGAGTGCTTGCACCGTGTTTTTCTGTTGGGAGTGGTTGAGTTGTGTGTTTCTGCCGGGAGTGCTTGTGTTGTGTGTTTCTGCCGGGAGTGCTTGCGTTGTGTGTTTCTGCCGGGAGTGCTTGCGTTGTGTGTTCCTGCTGGGAATGCTTGCGTTGTGTGTTTCTGCCGGGAGTGCTTGCAACGTGTATTTCTGCTGGGAGCGCTTGTGGTGTGTGTTTCTGCTGGGAGTGCTTGCACCGTGTTTTTCTGCTGGGAGTGGTTGCGCCGTGTGTTTCTGCTGGGAGTGCTTGCGCCGTGTGTTTCTATTGGGAGTGCTTGCGCCTTGTGTTACTGCTGGGAGTGCTTGCACCATGTGTTTCTACTGGGAGTGCTTGCCCCGTGTTATTCTGCTGGGAGTGCTTGTGTTGTTTGTTTCTGCTGGGAGTGCTTGTGTTGTGTGATTCTACTGGGAGAGCTTGCGCCGTGTGTTTCTGCTGGGAGTGTTTGCAACATGTGTTTCTGCTGGGAGCGCTTGCGTTGTGTGTTTCTGCTGGAAGCGCTTGCATTGTATGTTTCTGCCGGGAGTGCTTGCGTTGTGTGTTCCTTCTGGGAGTGCTTGCGTTGTGTGTTCCTGCTGGGAGTGCTTGCACCGTGTTTTTCTGTTGGGAGTGGTTGAGTTGTGTGTTTCTGCCGGGAGTGCTTGTGTTGTGTGTTTCTGCCGGGAGTGCTTGCGTTGTGTGTTTCTGCCGGGAGTGCTTGCGTTGTGTGTTTCTGCCGGGAGTGCTTGCACCATGTGTTTCTGCCGGGAGTGCTTGCACCGTGTGTTTCTGCCGGGAGTGCTTACAACGTGTGTTTCTGCTGGGAGCGCTTGCGTTTTGTGTTTCTGCTGGGAGCGCTTGCGTTCTGTGTTTCTGATGCGAGTGCTTGCATTCTGTGTTTCTGCCGGGAGCATTTGCACCGTGTGTTTCTGCTGGAATGCTTGCGTTGTGTGTTTTTGCCGGGAGTGCTTGCACCGTGTGTTTCTGCCGGGAGTGCTTGCATTGTGTGTTTCTGCTGGGAGCGTTTCCACCATGTGTTAATGCCGGGATTGCTTGAACCGTGTGTTTCTACTGGGAGTGCTTGCGTTCTGTGCTTCTGCCGGGAGCGTTTGCAGCGTGTGTTTCTGCTGGGAGCGTTTGCACCGTGTGTTTCTACTGGGAGCTCTTGCGTTCTGTGTTTCTGCTGGGAGCGTTTGCACCGTGTGTTTCGCGGGGAGCGCTTGCGCCGTGTGTTCCTGCTGGGAATGCTTGCGTTGTGTGTTTCTGCCGGGAGTGCTTGCAACGTGTATTTCTGCTGGGAGCGCTTGTGGTGTGTGTTTCTGCTGGGAGTGCTTGCACCGTGTTTTTCTGCTGGGAGTGGTTGCGCCGTGTGTTTCTGCTGGGAGTGCTTGCGCCGTGTGTTTCTATTGGGAGTGCTTGCGCCTTGTGTTACTGCTGGGAGTGCTTGCACCATGTGTTTCTACTGGGAGTGCTTGCCCCGTGTTATTCTGCTGGGAGTGCTTGTGTTGTTTGTTTCTGCTGGGAGTGCTTGTGTTGTGTGATTCTACTGGGAGAGCTTGCGCCGTGTGTTTCTGCTGGGAGTGTTTGCAACATGTGTTTCTGCTGGGAGCGCTTGCGTTGTGTGTTTCTGCTGGAAGCGCTTGCATTGTATGTTTCTGCCGGGAGTGCTTGCGTTGTGTGTTCCTGCTGGGAGTGCTTGCGTTGTGTGTTCCTGCTGGGAGTGCTTGCACCGTGTTTTTCTGTTGGGAGTGGTTGAGTTGTGTGTTTCTGCCGGGAGTGCTTGTGTTGTGTGTTTCTGCCGGGAGTGCTTGCGTTGTGTGTTTCTGCCGGGAGTGCTTGCGTTGTGTGTTCCTGCTGGGAATGCTTGCGTTGTGTGTTTCTGCCGGGAGTGCTTGCAACGTGTATTTCTGCTGGGAGCGCTTGTGGTGTGTGTTTCTGCTGGGAGTGCTTGCACCGTGTTTTTCTGCTGGGAGTGGTTGCGCCGTGTGTTTCTGCTGGGAGTGCTTGCGCCGTGTGTTTCTATTGGGAGTGCTTGCGCCTTGTGTTACTGCTGGGAGTGCTTGCACCATGTGTTTCTACTGGGAGTGCTTGCCCCGTGTTATTCTGCTGGGAGTGCTTGTGTTGTTTGTTTCTGCTGGGAGTGCTTGTGTTGTGTGATTCTACTGGGAGAGCTTGCGCCGTGTGTTTCTGCTGGGAGTGTTTGCAACATGTGTTTCTGCTGGGAGCGCTTGCGTTGTGTGTTTCTGCTGGAAGCGCTTGCATTGTATGTTTCTGCCGGGAGTGCTTGCGTTGTGTGTTCCTTCTGGGAGTGCTTGCGTTGTGTGTTCCTGCTGGGAGTGCTTGCACCGTGTTTTTCTGTTGGGAGTGGTTGAGTTGTGTGTTTCTGCCGGGAGTGCTTGTGTTGTGTGTTTCTGCCGGGAGTGCTTGCGTTGTGTGTTTCTGCCGGGAGTGCTTGCGTTGTGTGTTTCTGCCGGGAGTGCTTGCACCATGTGTTTCTGCCGGGAGTGCTTGCACCGTGTGTTTCTGCCGGGAGTGCTTACAACGTGTGTTTCTGCTGGGAGCGCTTGCGTTTTGTGTTTCTGCTGGGAGCGCTTGCGTTCTGTGTTTCTGATGCGAGTGCTTGCATTCTGTGTTTCTGCCGGGAGCATTTGCACCGTGTGTTTCTGCTGGAATGCTTGCGTTGTGTGTTTTTGCCGGGAGTGCTTGCACCGTGTGTTTCTGCCGGGAGTGCTTGCATTGTGTGTTTCTGCTGGGAGCGTTTCCACCATGTGTTAATGCCGGGATTGCTTGAACCGTGTGTTTCTACTGGGAGTGCTTGCGTTCTGTGCTTCTGCCGGGAGCGTTTGCAGCGTGTGTTTCTGCTGGGAGCGTTTGCACCGTGTGTTTCTACTGGGAGCTCTTGCGTTCTGTGTTTCTGCTGGGAGCGTTTGCACCGTGTGTTTCGCGGGGAGCGCTTGCGCCGTGTGTTTCTGCTGGGAGTGCTTGTGTTGGGTGTTTCTCCTGGGAACGCTTGCACCGTGTGTTTCTGCCAGGAGCGCCTGCGTTGTGTGTTTCTGCTGGGAGCGCTTGCAACGTGTGTTTCTGCTGGAAGGACTTGCATTGTGTGTTTCTGCTGGGAGTGCTTGCATTGTGTGTTTCTGCTGGGAGCGCTTGCACCGTGTGTTTCTGCCGGTAGTGCTTGCAACGTGTGTTTCTGCTGGGAGTGCTAGCGTTGTGTGTTTCTGCTGGGAGTGCTTGTGTTGTTTGTTTCTGCTGGGAGTGCTTGTGTTGTGTGTTTCTGCCGGCAGTGCTTGCACAGTGTGTTTCTGCTGGGAGCGTTTGCGTTGTGTGTTTCTGCCGCGAGCGATTCCCTCATGTGTTTCTGCCGAGAGCTCTTGAACCGTGTGTTTCTACTGGGACTGCTTGCGTTGTGTGTTTCTGTCGGGAGTGCTTGCGTTGTGTGTTTCTGCTGGGAGTGCTTGTGTTGTGTGTTTCTGCCGGGAGAGCTTGCGTTGTGTGTTTCTGCTGGGAGTGCATGCACCGTGTGTTTCTGCTGGGAGTGCTTGCGCCGTGTGTTTCTGCTGGGAGTGTTTGCGTTGTGTGTTTCTGTCGGGAGTGCTTGCGCCGTGTGTTTCTGCTGGGAGTGTTTGCGTTGTGTGTTTCTGCCGCGAGCGCTTGTGTTGTGTGATTCTACTGGGAGTGCTTGCACCGTGTTTTTCTGCTGGGAGTGGTTGCGCCGTGTGTTTCTGCTGGGAGTGCTTGCATTATGTGTTTCTGCTGGGAGTGTTTGCGCCGTGTGTTTCTGCTGGGAGTGCTTGCGTTGTGTGTTTCTGCTGGGAGTGCTTGCGTTGTGTGTTTCTGCTGGGAGCACTTGCGTTGTGTGTTTCTGCTGGGAGCACTTGCGTTGTGTGTTTCTGCTAGGAGTGCTTGTGTTGTGTGATTCTACTGGGAGTGCTTGCGCCGTGTGTTTCTGCTGGGAGTGCTTGCGTTGTGTGTTTCTGCTGGGAGTGCTTGCGTTGTGTGTTTCTGCTGGGAGCACTTGCGTTGTGTGTTTCTGCCCGGAGTGCTTGCGTTGTGTGTTCCTGCTGGGAGTGCTTGCGTTATGTGTTCCTGCTGGGAGTGCTTGCACCGCGTGTTTCTGTCGGGAGTGCTTGAGTTGTGTGTTTCTGCTGGGAGTGCTTGTGTTGTGTGTTTCTGCTGGGAGTGGTTGCGCCGTGTGTTTCTGCTGGGAGTGCTTGCACCGTGTGTTTCTGCTGGGAGTGCTTGCACCGTGTTTTTCTGCTGGGAGTGCTTGCGCCGTGTGTTTCTGCTGGGAGTGCTTGCACCGTGTGCTTCTGCCGGGAGTGCTTGCAACGTGTGTTTCTGCTGGGAACGCTTGCGTTTTGTGTTTCTGCCGCGAGCGCTTGCGTTGTGTGTTTCTGCTGGGAGCGCTTGCGTTCTGTGTTTCTGCTGGGAGTGCTTGTGTTGTGTGTTTCTGCTGGGAGTGGTTGCGCCGTGTGTTTCTGCTGGGAGTGCTTGCACCGTGTGTTTCTGCTGGGAGTGCTTGCACCGTGTTTTTCTGCTGGGAGTGCTTGCGCCGTGTGTTTCTGCTGGGAGTGCTTGCACCGTGTGCTTCTGCCGGGAGTGCTTGCTCCGTGTGTTTCTGCGGGAATGCTTGTGTTGTGTGTTTCTGCCGGCAGTGCTTGCACAGTGTGGTTCTGCTGGGAGCATTTGCGTTGTGTGTTTCTGCCGCGAGCGCTTACCCCATGTGTTTCTGCCGAGAGCTCTTGAACCGTGTGTTTCTACTGGGACTGCTTGCGTTGTGTGTTTCTGTTGGGAGCGCTTGCGTTGTGTGTTTCTGCTGGGAGTGCTTGTGTTGTGTGTTTCTGCCGGGAGTGCTTGCGTTGTGTGTTCCTGCTGGGAGTGCTTGCGTTATGTGTTCCTGCTGGGAGTGCTTGCACCGTGTGTTTCTGTCGGGAGTGCTTGAGTTGTGTGTTTCTGCTGGGAGTGCTTGTGTTGTGTGTTTCTGCCGGGAGTGCTTGCACTGTGTGATTCTGTCGGGAGTGCTTGAGTTGTGTGTTTCTGCTGGGAGTGCTTGCACCGTGTGTTTCTACTGGGAGTTTTTGCGTTGTGTGTTTCTGCCGGGAGTGCTTGCGTTGTGAGTTTCTGCTGGGAGTGCTTGCACCGTGTGCTTCTGCCGGGAGTGCTTGCAACATGTGTTTCTGCTGGGAACGCTTGCATTTTGTGTTTCTGCCGTGAGCGCTTGCGTTGTGTGTTTCTGCTGGGAGCGCTTGCGTTGTGTGTTTCTGCCGGGAGTGCTTGCGTTATGTGTTTCTGCCGGGAGCGTTTGCACCATGTGTTTATGCTGGGAGCATTTGCACTGTGTGTTTCTGCCGGGAGCGCTTGCTCCGTGTGTTTCTGCTGGAATGCTTGTGTTGTGTGTTTCTGCCGGCAGTGCTTGCACAGTGTGTTTCTGCTGGGATCATTTGCGTTGTTTGTTTCAGCCGCGAGCGCTTACCCCATGTGTTTCTGCCGAGAGCTCTTGAACCGTGTGTTTCTACTGGGACTGCTTGCGTTGTGTGTTTCTGTTGGGAGCGCTTGCATTGTGTGTTTCTGCTGGGAGTGCTTGTGTTGTGTGTTTCTGCCGGGAGTGCTTGCATTGTGTGTTCATGCTGGGAACGCTTGCGTTGTGTGTTTCTGCCGGGAGTGCTTGCAACGTGTGTTTCTGCTGGGAGCGCTTGCGCTGTGTGTTTCTGCTGGGAGTGCTTGCACCGTGTTTTTCTGCTGGGAGTGGTTGCGCCGTGTGTTTCTGCTGGGAGTGCTTGCATTATGTGTTTCTGCTGGGAGTGTTTGCGCCGTGTGTTTCTGCTCGGAGTGCTTGTGTTGTGTGATTCTACTGGGAGTGCTTGCGCCGTGTGTTTCTGCTGGGAGTGCTTGCGTTGTGTGTTTCTGCTGGGAGTGCTTGCGTTGTGTGTTTCTGCTGGGAGCACTTGCGTTGTGTGTTTCTGCCCGGAGTGCTTGCGTTGTGTGTTCCTGCTGGGAGTGCTTGCGTTATGTGTTCCTGCTGGGAGTGCTTGCACCGCGTGTTTCTGTCGGGAGTGCTTGAGTTGTGTGTTTCTGCTGGGAGTGCTTGTGTTGTGTGTTTCTGCCGGGAGTGCTTGCGTTGTGTGTTTCTGCTGGGAGTGCTTGCACCGTGTGCTTCTGCCGGGAGTGCTTGCAACGTGTGTTTCTGCTGGGAACGCTTGCGTTTTGTGTTTCTGCCGCGAGCGCTTGCATTGTGTGTTTCTGCTGGGAGCGCTTGCGTTCTGTGTTTCTGCTGGGAGTGCTTGCGTTATGTGTTTCTGCCGGGAGCGTTTGCACCGTGTGTTTCTGCTGGGAGCGTTTGCACTGTGTGTTTCTGCCGGGAGCGCTTGCTCCGTGTGTTTCTGCGGGAATGCTTGTGTTGTGTGTTTCTGCCGGCAGTGCTTGCACAGTGTGGTTCTGCTGGGAGCATTTGCGTTGTGTGTTTCTGCCGCGAGCGCTTACCCCATGTGTTTCTGCCGAGAGCTCTTGAACCGTGTGTTTCTACTGGGACTGCTTGCGTTGTGTGTTTCTGTTGGGAGCGCTTGCGTTGTGTGTTTCTACTGGGAGTGCTTGCGCCGTGTGTTTCTGCTGGGAGTGCTTGCGTTGTGTGTTTCTGCTGGGAGTGCTTGCGTTGTGTGTTTCTGCTGGGAGCACTTGCGTTGTGTGTTTCTGCCCGGAGTGCTTGCGTTGTGTGTTCCTGCTGGGAGTGCTTGCGTTATGTGTTCCTGCTGGGAGTGCTTGCACCGCGTGTTTCTGTCGGGAGTGCTTGAGTTGTGTGTTTCTGCTGGGAGTGCTTGTGTTGTGTGTTTCTGCTGGGAGTGGTTGCGCCGTGTGTTTCTGCTGGGAGTGCTTGCACCGTGTGTTTCTGCTGGGAGTGCTTGCACCGTGTTTTTCTGCTGGGAGTGCTTGCGCCGTGTGTTTCTGCTGGGAGTGCTTGCACCGTGTGCTTCTGCCGGGAGTGCTTGCAACGTGTGTTTCTGCTGGGAACGCTTGCGTTTTGTGTTTCTGCCGCGAGCGCTTGCGTTGTGTGTTTCTGCTGGGAGCGCTTGCGTTCTGTGTTTCTGCTGGGAGTGCTTGCGTTATGTGTTTCTGCTGGGAGCGTTTGCACTGTGTGTTTCTGCCGGGAGTGCTTGCTCCGTGTGTTTCTGCGGGAATGCTTGTGTTGTGTGTTTCTGCCGGCAGTGCTTGCACAGTGTGGTTCTGCTGGGAGCATTTGCGTTGTGTGTTTCTGCCGCGAGCGCTTACCCCATGTGTTTCTGCCGAGAGCTCTTGAACCGTGTGTTTCTACTGGGACTGCTTGCGTTGTGTGTTTCTGTTGGGAGCGCTTGCGTTGTGTGTTTCTGCTGGGAGTGCTTGTGTTGTGTGTTTCTGCCGGGAGTGCTTGCGTTGTGTGTTCCTGCTGGGAGTGCTTGCGTTATGTGTTCCTGCTGGGAGTGCTTGCACCGTGTGTTTCTGTCGGGAGTGCTTGAGTTGTGTGTTTCTGCTGGGAGTGCTTGTGTTGTGTGTTTCTGCCGGGAGTGCTTGCACTGTGTGATTCTGTCGGGAGTGCTTGAGTTGTGTGTTTCTGCTGGGAGTGCTTGCACCGTGTGTTTCTACTGGGAGTTTTTGCGTTGTGTGTTTCTGCCGGGAGTGCTTGCGTTGTGAGTTTCTGCTGGGAGTGCTTGCACCGTGTGCTTCTGCCGGGAGTGCTTGCAACATGTGTTTCTGCTGGGAACGCTTGCATTTTGTGTTTCTGCCGTGAGCGCTTGCGTTGTGTGTTTCTGCTGGGAGCGCTTGCGTTGTGTGTTTCTGCCGGGAGTGCTTGCGTTATGTGTTTCTGCCGGGAGCGTTTGCACCATGTGTTTCTGCTGGGAGCATTTGCACTGTGTGTTTCTGCCGGGAGCGCTTGCTCCGTGTGTTTCTGCTGGAATGCTTGTGTTGTGTGTTTCTGCCGGCAGTGCTTGCACAGTGTGTTTCTGCTGGGATCATTTGCGTTGTGTGTTTCAGCCGCGAGCGCTTACCCCATGTGTTTCTGCCGAGAGCTCTTGAACCGTGTGTTTCTACTGGGACTGCTTGCGTTGTGTGTTTCTGTTGGGAGCGCTTGCATTGTGTGTTTCTGCTGGGAGTGCTTGTGTTGTGTGTTTCTGCCGGGAGTGCTTGCATTGTGTGTTCATGCTGGGAACGCTTGCGTTGTGTGTTTCTGCCGGGAGTGCTTGCAACGTGTGTTTCTGCTGGGAGCGCTTGCGCTGTGTGTTTCTGCTGGGAGTGCTTGCACCGTGTTTTTCTGCTGGGAGTGGTTGCGCCGTGTGTTTCTGCTGGGAGTGCTTGCATTATGTGTTTCTGCTGGGAGTGTTTGCGCCGTGTGTTTCTGCTCGGAGTGCTTGTGTTGTGTGATTCTACTGGGAGTGCTTGCGCCGTGTGTTTCTGCTGGGAGTGCTTGCGTTGTGTGTTTCTGCTGGGAGTGCTTGCGTTGTGTGTTTCTGCTGGGAGCACTTGCGTTGTGTGTTTCTGCCCGGAGTGCTTGCGTTGTGTGTTCCTGCTGGGAGTGCTTGCGTTATGTGTTCCTGCTGGGAGTGCTTGCACCGCGTGTTTCTGTCGGGAGTGCTTGAGTTGTGTGTTTCTGCTGGGAGTGCTTGTGTTGTGTGTTTCTGCCGGGAGTGCTTGCGTTGTGTGTTTCTGCTGGGAGTGCTTGCACCGTGTGCTTCTGCCGGGAGTGCTTGCAACGTGTGTTTCTGCTGGGAACGCTTGCGTTTTGTGTTTCTGCCGCGAGCGCTTGCATTGTGTGTTTCTGCTGGGAGCGCTTGCGTTCTGTGTTTCTGCTGGGAGTGCTTGCGTTATGTGTTTCTGCCGGGAGCGTTTGCACCGTGTGTTTCTGCTGGGAGCGTTTGCACTGTGTGTTTCTGCCGGGAGCGCTTGCTCCGTGTGTTTCTGCGGGAATGCTTGTGTTGTGTGTTTCTGCCGGCAGTGCTTGCACAGTGTGGTTCTGCTGGGAGCATTTGCGTTGTGTGTTTCTGCCGCGAGCGCTTACCCCATGTGTTTCTGCCGAGAGCTCTTGAACCGTGTGTTTCTACTGGGACTGCTTGCGTTGTGTGTTTCTGTTGGGAGCGCTTGCGTTGTGTGTTTCTGCTGGGAGTGCTTGTGTTGTGTGTTTCTGCCGGGAGTGCTTGCGTTGTGTGTTCCTGCTGGGAATGCTTGCGTTGTGTGTTTCTGCCGGGAGTGCTTGCAACGTGTATTTCTGCTGGGAGCGCTTGTGGTGTGTGTTTCTGCTGGGAGTGCTTGCACCGTGTTTTTCTGCTGGGAGTGGTTGCGCCGTGTGTTTCTGCTGGGAGTGCTTGCGCCGTGTGTTTCTATTGGGAGTGCTTGCGCCTTGTGTTACTGCTGGGAGTGCTTGCACCGTCTGTTTCTACTGGGAGTGCTTGCCCCGTGTTATTCTGCTGGGAGTGCTTGTGTTGTTTGTTTCTGCTGGGAGTGCTTGTGTTGTGTGATTCTACTGGGAGAGCTTGCGCCGTGTGTTTCTGCTGGGAGTGTTTGCAACATGTGTTTCTGCTGGGAGCGCTTGCGTTGTGTGTTTCTGCTGGAAGCGCTTGCATTGTATGTTTCTGCCGGGAGTGCTTGCGTTGTGTGTTCCTGCTGGGAGTGCTTGCGTTGTGTGTTCCTGCTGGGAGTGCTTGCACCGTGTTTTTCTGTTGGGAGTGGTTGAGTTGTGTGTTTCTGCCGGGAGTGCTTGTGTTGTGTGTTTCTGCCGGGAGTGCTTGCGTTGTGTGTTTCTGCCGGGAGTGCTTGCGTTGTGTGTTTCTGCCGGGAGTGCTTGCACCATGTGTTTCTGCCGGGAGCGCTTGCGTTGTGTGTTTCTGCCGGGAGTGCTTGCACCGTGTGTTTCTGCCGGGAGTGCTTGCATTTTGTGTTTCTGCTGGGAGCGTTTCCACCATGTGTTAATGCCGGGATTGCTTGAACCGTGTGTTTCTACTGGGAGTGCTTGCGTTCTGTGCTTCTGCCGGGAGCGTTTGCAGCGTGTGTTTCTGCTGGGAGCGTTTGCACCGTGTGTTTCTACTGGGAGCTCTTGCGTTCTGTGTTTCTGCTGGGAGCGTTTGCACCGTGTGTTTCGCGGGGAGCGCTTGCGCCGTGTGTTTCTGCTGGGAGTGCTTGTGTTGGGTGTTTCTCCTGGGAACGCTTGCACCGTGTGTTTCTGCCAGGAGCGCCTGCGTTGTGTGTTTCTGCTGGGAGCGCTTGCAACGTGTGTTTCTGCTGGAAGGACTTGCATTGTGTGTTTCTGCTGGGATTGCTTGCATTGTGTGTTTCTGCTGGGAGCGCTTGCACCGTGTGTTTCTGCCGGTAGTGCTTGCAACGTGTGTTTCTGCTGGGAGTGCTAGCGTTGTGTGTTTCTGCTGGGAGTGCTTGTGTTGTTTGTTTCTGCTGGGAGTGCTTGTGTTGTGTGTTTCTGCCGGCAGTGCTTGCACAGTGTGTTTCTGCTGGGAGCGTTTGCGTTGTGTGTTTCTGCCGCGAGCGATTCCCTCATGTGTTTCTGCCGAGAGCTCTTGAACCGTGTGTTTCTACTGGGACTGCTTGCGTTGTGTGTTTCTGTCGGGAGTGCTTGCGTTGTGTGTTTCTGCTGGGAGTGCTTGTGTTGTGTGTTTCTGCCGGGAGAGCTTGCGTTGTGTGTTTCTGCTGGGAGTGCTTGCACCGTGTGTTTCTGCTGGGAGTGCTTGCGCCGTGTGTTTCTGCTGGGAGTGTTTGCGTTGTGTGTTTCTGCCGTGAGCGCTTGTGTTGTGTGATTCTACTGGGAGTGCTTGCACCGTGTTTTTCTGCCGGGAGTGCTTGCAACGTGTGTTTCTGCTGGGAACGCTTGCGTTTTGTGTTTCTGCCGCGAGCGCTTGCGTTGTGTGTTTCTGCTGGGAGCGCTTGCGTTCTGTGTTTCTGCTGGGAGTGCTTGCGTTATGTGTTTCTGCTGGGAGCGTTTGCACTGTGTGTTTCTGCCGGGAGTGCTTGCTCCGTGTGTTTCTGCGGGAATGCTTGTGTTGTGTGTTTCTGCCGGCAGTGCTTGCACAGTGTGGTTCTGCTGGGAGCATTTGCGTTGTGTGTTTCTGCCGCGAGCGCTTACCCCATGTGTTTCTGCCGAGAGCTCTTGAACCGTGTGTTTCTACTGGGACTGCTTGCGTTGTGTGTTTCTGTTGGGAGCGCTTGCGTTGTGTGTTTCTGCTGGGAGTGCTTGTGTTGTGTGTTTCTGCCGGGAGTGCTTGCGTTGTGTGTTCCTGCTGGGAGTGCTTGCGTTATGTGTTCCTGCTGGGAGTGCTTGCACCGTGTGTTTCTGTCGGGAGTGCTTGAGTTGTGTGTTTCTGCTGGGAGTGCTTGTGTTGTGTGTTTCTGCCGGGAGTGCTTGCACTGTGTGATTCTGTCGGGAGTGCTTGAGTTGTGTGTTTCTGCTGGGAGTGCTTGCACCGTGTGTTTCTACTGGGAGTTTTTGCGTTGTGTGTTTCTGCCGGGAGTGCTTGCGTTGTGAGTTTCTGCTGGGAGTGCTTGCACCGTGTGCTTCTGCCGGGAGTGCTTGCAACATGTGTTTCTGCTGGGAACGCTTGCATTTTGTGTTTCTGCCGTGAGCGCTTGCGTTGTGTGTTTCTGCTGGGAGCGCTTGCGTTGTGTGTTTCTGCCGGGAGTGCTTGCGTTATGTGTTTCTGCCGGGAGCGTTTGCACCATGTGTTTCTGCTGGGAGCATTTGCACTGTGTGTTTCTGCCGGGAGCGCTTGCTCCGTGTGTTTCTGCTGGAATGCTTGTGTTGTGTGTTTCTGCCGGCAGTGCTTGCACAGTGTGTTTCTGCTGGGATCATTTGCGTTGTGTGTTTCAGCCGCGAGCGCTTACCCCATGTGTTTCTGCCGAGAGCTCTTGAACCGTGTGTTTCTACTGGGACTGCTTGCGTTGTGTGTTTCTGTTGGGAGCGCTTGCATTGTGTGTTTCTGCTGGGAGTGCTTGTGTTGTGTGTTTCTGCCGGGAGTGCTTGCATTGTGTGTTCATGCTGGGAACGCTTGCGTTGTGTGTTTCTGCCGGGAGTGCTTGCAACGTGTGTTTCTGCTGGGAGCGCTTGCGCTGTGTGTTTCTGCTGGGAGTGCTTGCACCGTGTTTTTCTGCTGGGAGTGGTTGCGCCGTGTGTTTCTGCTGGGAGTGCTTGCATTATGTGTTTCTGCTGGGAGTGTTTGCGCCGTGTGTTTCTGCTCGGAGTGCTTGTGTTGTGTGATTCTACTGGGAGTGCTTGCGCCGTGTGTTTCTGCTGGGAGTGCTTGCGTTGTGTGTTTCTGCTGGGAGCACTTGCGTTGTGTGTTTCTGCCCGGAGTGCTTGCGTTGTGTGTTCCTGCTGGGAGTGCTTGCGTTATGTGTTCCTGCTGGGAGTGCTTGCACCGCGTGTTTCTGTCGGGAGTGCTTGAGTTGTGTGTTTCTGCTGGGAGTGCTTGTGTTGTGTGTTTCTGCCGGGAGTGCTTGCGTTGTGTGTTTCTGCTGGGAGTGCTTGCACCGTGTGCTTCTGCCGGGAGTGCTTGCAACGTGTGTTTCTGCTGGGAACGCTTGCGTTTTGTGTTTCTGCCGCGAGCGCTTGCATTGTGTGTTTCTGCTGGGAGCGCTTGCGTTCTGTGTTTCTGCTGGGAGTGCTTGCGTTATGTGTTTCTGCCGGGAGCGTTTGCACCGTGTGTTTCTGCTGGGAGCGTTTGCACTGTGTGTTTCTGCCGGGAGCGCTTGCTCCGTGTGTTTCTGCGGGAATGCTTGTGTTGTGTGTTTCTGCCGGCAGTGCTTGCACAGTGTGGTTCTGCTGGGAGCATTTGCGTTGTGTGTTTCTGCCGCGAGCGCTTACCCCATGTGTTTCTGCCGAGAGCTCTTGAACCGTGTGTTTCTACTGGGACTGCTTGCGTTGTGTGTTTCTGTTGGGAGCGCTTGCGTTGTGTGTTTCTGCTGGGAGTGCTTGTGTTGTGTGTTTCTGCCGGGAGTGCTTGCGTTGTGTGTTCCTGCTGGGAATGCTTGCGTTGTGTGTTTCTGCCGGGAGTGCTTGCAACGTGTATTTCTGCTGGGAGCGCTTGTGGTGTGTGTTTCTGCTGGGAGTGCTTGCACCGTGTTTTTCTGCTGGGAGTGGTTGCGCCGTGTGTTTCTGCTGGGAGTGCTTGCGCCGTGTGTTTCTATTGGGAGTGCTTGCGCCTTGTGTTACTGCTGGGAGTGCTTGCACCGTGTGTTTCTACTGGGAGTGCTTGCCCCGTGTTATTCTGCTGGGAGTGCTTGTGTTGTTTGTTTCTGCTGGGAGTGCTTGTGTTGTGTGATTCTACTGGGAGAGCTTGCGCCGTGTGTTTCTGCTGGGAGTGTTTGCAACATGTGTTTCTGCTGGGAGCGCTTGCGTTGTGTGTTTCTGCTGGAAGCGCTTGCATTGTATGTTTCTGCCGGGAGTGCTTGCGTTGTGTGTTCCTGCTGGGAGTGCTTGCGTTGTGTGTTCCTGCTGGGAGTGCTTGCACCGTGTTTTTCTGTTGGGAGTGGTTGAGTTGTGTGTTTCTGCCGGGAGTGCTTGTGTTGTGTGTTTCTGCCGGGAGTGCTTGCGTTGTGTGTTTCTGCTGGGAGTGCTTGCGTTGTGTGTTTCTGCCGGGAGTGCTTGCACCATGTGTTTCTGCCGGGAGCGCTTGCGTTGTGTGTTTCTGCCGGGAGTGCTTGCACCGTGTGTTTCTGCCGGGAGTGCTTGCATTTTGTGTTTCTGCTGGGAGCGTTTCCACCATGTGTTAATGCCGGGATTGCTTGAACCGTGTGTTTCTACTGGGAGTGCTTGCGTTCTGTGCTTCTGCCGGGAGCGTTTGCAGCGTGTGTTTCTGCTGGGAGCGTTTGCACCGTGTGTTTCTACTGGGAGCTCTTGCGTTCTGTGTTTCTGCTGGGAGCGTTTGCACCGTGTGTTTCGCGGGGAGCGCTTGCGCCGTGTGTTTCTGCTGGGAGTGCTTGTGTTGGGTGTTTCTCCTGGGAACGCTTGCACCGTGTGTTTCTGCCAGGAGCGCCTGCGTTGTGTGTTTCTGCTGGGAGCGCTTGCAACGTGTGTTTCTGCTGGAAGGACTTGCATTGTGTGTTTCTGCTGGGATTGCTTGCATTGTGTGTTTCTGCTGGGAGCGCTTGCACCGTGTGTTTCTGCCGGTAGTGCTTGCAACGTGTGTTTCTGCTGGGAGTGCTAGCGTTGTGTGTTTCTGCTGGGAGTGCTTGTGTTGTTTGTTTCTGCTGGGAGTGCTTGTGTTGTGTGTTTCTGCCGGCAGTGCTTGCACAGTGTGTTTCTGCTGGGAGCGTTTGCGTTGTGTGTTTCTGCCGCGAGCGATTCCCTCATGTGTTTCTGCCGAGAGCTCTTGAACCGTGTGTTTCTACTGGGACTGCTTGCGTTGTGTGTTTCTGTCGGGAGTGCTTGCGTTGTGTGTTTCTGCTGGGAGTGCTTGTGTTGTGTGTTTCTGCCGGGAGAGCTTGCGTTGTGAGTTTCTGCTGGGAGTGCTTGCACCGTGTGTTTCTGCTGGGAGTGCTTGCGCCGTGTGTTTCTGCTGGGAGTGTTTGCGTTGTGTGTTTCTGCCGTGAGCGCTTGTGTTGTGTGATTCTACTGGGAGTGCTTGCACCGTGTTTTTCTGCCGGGAGTGCTTGCAACGTGTGTTTCTGCTGGGAACGCTTGCGTTTTGTGTTTCTGCCGCGAGCGCTTGCGTTGTGTGTTTCTGCTGGGAGCGCTTGCGTTCTGTGTTTCTGCTGGGAGTGCTTGCGTTATGTGTTTCTGCTGGGAGCGTTTGCACTGTGTGTTTCTGCCGGGAGTGCTTGCTCCGTGTGTTTCTGCGGGAATGCTTGTGTTGTGTGTTTCTGCCGGCAGTGCTTGCACAGTGTGGTTCTGCTGGGAGCATTTGCGTTGTGTGTTTCTGCCGCGAGCGCTTACCCCATGTGTTTCTGCCGAGAGCTCTTGAACCGTGTGTTTCTACTGGGACTGCTTGCGTTGTGTGTTTCTGTTGGGAGCGCTTGCGTTGTGTGTTTCTGCTGGGAGTGCTTGTGTTGTGTGTTTCTGCCGGGAGTGCTTGCGTTGTGTGTTCCTGCTGGGAGTGCTTGCGTTATGTGTTCCTGCTGGGAGTGCTTGCACCGTGTGTTTCTGTCGGGAGTGCTTGAGTTGTGTGTTTCTGCTGGGAGTGCTTGTGTTGTGTGTTTCTGCCGGGAGTGCTTGCACTGTGTGATTCTGTCGGGAGTGCTTGAGTTGTGTGTTTCTGCTGGGAGTGCTTGCACCGTGTGTTTCTACTGGGAGTTTTTGCGTTGTGTGTTTCTGCCGGGAGTGCTTGCGTTGTGAGTTTCTGCTGGGAGTGCTTGCACCGTGTGCTTCTGCCGGGAGTGCTTGCAACATGTGTTTCTGCTGGGAACGCTTGCATTTTGTGTTTCTGCCGTGAGCGCTTGCGTTGTGTGTTTCTGCTGGGAGCGCTTGCGTTGTGTGTTTCTGCCGGGAGTGCTTGCGTTATGTGTTTCTGCCGGGAGCGTTTGCACCATGTGTTTCTGCTGGGAGCATTTGCACTGTGTGTTTCTGCCGGGAGCGCTTGCTCCGTGTGTTTCTGCTGGAATGCTTGTGTTGTGTGTTTCTGCCGGCAGTGCTTGCACAGTGTGTTTCTGCTGGGATCATTTGCGTTGTGTGTTTCAGCCGCGAGCGCTTACCCCATGTGTTTCTGCCGAGAGCTCTTGAACCGTGTGTTTCTACTGGGACTGCTTGCGTTGTGTGTTTCTGTTGGGAGCGCTTGCATTGTGTGTTTCTGCTGGGAGTGCTTGTGTTGTGTGTTTCTGCCGGGAGTGCTTGCATTGTGTGTTCATGCTGGGAACGCTTGCGTTGTGTGTTTCTGCCGGGAGTGCTTGCAACGTGTGTTTCTGCTGGGAGCGCTTGCGCTGTGTGTTTCTGCTGGGAGTGCTTGCACCGTGTTTTTCTGCTGGGAGTGGTTGCGCCGTGTGTTTCTGCTGGGAGTGCTTGCATTATGTGTTTCTGCTGGGAGTGTTTGCGCCGTGTGTTTCTGCTCGGAGTGCTTGTGTTGTGTGATTCTACTGGGAGTGCTTGCGCCGTGTGTTTCTGCTGGGAGTGCTTGCGTTGTGTGTTTCTGCTGGGAGTGCTTGCGTTGTGTGTTTCTGCTGGGAGCACTTGCGTTGTGTGTTTCTGCCCGGAGTGCTTGCGTTGTGTGTTCCTGCTGGGAGTGCTTGCGTTATGTGTTCCTGCTGGGAGTGCTTGCACCGCGTGTTTCTGTCGGGAGTGCTTGAGTTGTGTGTTTCTGCTGGGAGTGCTTGTGTTGTGTGTTTCTGCCGGGAGTGCTTGCGTTGTGTGTTTCTGCTGGGAGTGCTTGCACCGTGTGCTTCTGCCGGGAGTGCTTGCAACGTGTGTTTCTGCTGGGAACGCTTGCGTTTTGTGTTTCTGCCGCGAGCGCTTGCATTGTGTGTTTCTGCTGGGAGCGCTTGCGTTCTGTGTTTCTGCTGGGAGTGCTTGCGTTATGTGTTTCTGCCGGGAGCGTTTGCACCGTGTGTTTCTGCTGGGAGCGTTTGCACTGTGTGTTTCTGCCGGGAGCGCTTGCTCCGTGTGTTTCTGCGGGAATGCTTGTGTTGTGTGTTTCTGCCGGCAGTGCTTGCACAGTGTGGTTCTGCTGGGAGCATTTGCGTTGTGTGTTTCTGCCGCGAGCGCTTACCCCATGTGTTTCTGCCGAGAGCTCTTGAACCGTGTGTTTCTACTGGGACTGCTTGCGTTGTGTGTTTCTGTTGGGAGCGCTTGCGTTGTGTGTTTCTGCTGGGAGTGCTTGTGTTGTGTGTTTCTGCCGGGAGTGCTTGCGTTGTGTGTTCCTGCTGGGAATGCTTGCGTTGTGTGTTTCTGCCGGGAGTGCTTGCAACGTGTATTTCTGCTGGGAGCGCTTGTGGTGTGTGTTTCTGCTGGGAGTGCTTGCACCGTGTTTTTCTGCTGGGAGTGGTTGCGCCGTGTGTTTCTGCTGGGAGTGCTTGCGCCGTGTGTTTCTATTGGGAGTGCTTGCGCCTTGTGTTACTGCTGGGAGTGCTTGCACCGTGTGTTTCTACTGGGAGTGCTTGCCCCGTGTTATTCTGCTGGGAGTGCTTGTGTTGTTTGTTTCTGCTGGGAGTGCTTGTGTTGTGTGATTCTACTGGGAGAGCTTGCGCCGTGTGTTTCTGCTGGGAGTGTTTGCAACATGTGTTTCTGCTGGGAGCGCTTGCGTTGTGTGTTTCTGCTGGAAGCGCTTGCATTGTATGTTTCTGCCGGGAGTGCTTGCGTTGTGTGTTCCTGCTGGGAGTGCTTGCGTTGTGTGTTCCTGCTGGGAGTGCTTGCACCGTGTTTTTCTGTTGGGAGTGGTTGAGTTGTGTGTTTCTGCCGGGAGTGCTTGTGTTGTGTGTTTCTGCCGGGAGTGCTTGCGTTGTGTGTTTCTGCTGGGAGTGCTTGCGTTGTGTGTTTCTGCCGGGAGTGCTTGCACCATGTGTTTCTGCCGGGAGCGCTTGCGTTGTGTGTTTCTGCCGGGAGTGCTTGCACCGTGTGTTTCTGCCGGGAGTGCTTGCATTTTGTGTTTCTGCTGGGAGCGTTTCCACCATGTGTTAATGCCGGGATTGCTTGAACCGTGTGTTTCTACTGGGAGTGCTTGCGTTCTGTGCTTCTGCCGGGAGCGTTTGCAGCGTGTGTTTCTGCTGGGAGCGTTTGCACCGTGTGTTTCTACTGGGAGCTCTTGCGTTCTGTGTTTCTGCTGGGAGCGTTTGCACCGTGTGTTTCGCGGGGAGCGCTTGCGCCGTGTGTTTCTGCTGGGAGTGCTTGTGTTGGGTGTTTCTCCTGGGAACGCTTGCACCGTGTGTTTCTGCCAGGAGCGCCTGCGTTGTGTGTTTCTGCTGGGAGCGCTTGCAACGTGTGTTTCTGCTGGAAGGACTTGCATTGTGTGTTTCTGCTGGGAGTGCTTGCATTGTGTGTTTCTGCTGGGAGCGCTTGCACCGTGTGTTTCTGCCGGTAGTGCTTGCAACGTGTGTTTCTGCTGGGAGTGCTAGCGTTGTGTGTTTCTGCTGGGAGTGCTTGTGTTGTTTGTTTCTGCTGGGAGTGCTTGTGTTGTGTGTTTCTGCCGGCAGTGCTTGCACAGTGTGTTTCTGCTGGGAGCGTTTGCGTTGTGTGTTTCTGCCGCGAGCGATTCCCTCATGTGTTTCTGCCGAGAGCTCTTGAACCGTGTGTTTCTACTGGGACTGCTTGCGTTGTGTGTTTCTGTCGGGAGTGCTTGCGTTGTGTGTTTCTGCTGGGAGTGCTTGTGTTGTGTGTTTCTGCCGGGAGAGCTTGCGTTGTGTGTTTCTGCTGGGAGTGCTTGCACCGTGTGTTTCTGCTGGGAGTGCTTGCGCCGTGTGTTTCTGCTGGGAGTGTTTGCGTTGTGTGTTTCTGTCGGGAGTGCTTGCGCCGTGTGTTTCTGCTGGGAGTGTTTGCGTTGTGTGTTTCTGCCGTGAGCGCTTGTGTTGTGTGATTCTACTGGGAGTGCTTGCACCGTGTTTTTCTGCTAGGAGTGGTTGCGCCGTGTGTTTCTGCTGGGAGTGCTTGCATTATGTGTTTCTGCTGGGAGTGTTTGCGCCGTGTGTTTCTGCTGGGAGTGCTTGCGTTGTGTGTTTCTGCTGGGAGTGCTTGCGTTGTGTGTTTCTGCTGGGAGCACTTGCGTTGTGTGTTTCTGCTAGGAGTGCTTGTGTTGTGTGATTCTACTGGGAGTGCTTGCGCCGTGTGTTTCTGCTGGGAGTGCTTGCGTTGTGTGTTTCTGCTGGGAGTGCTTGCGTTGTGTGTTTCTGCTGGGAGCACTTGCGTTGTGTGTTTCTGCCCGGAGTGCTTGCGTTGTGTGTTCCTGCTGGGAGTGCTTGCGTTATGTGTTCCTGCTGGGAGTGCTTGCACCGCGTGTTTCTGTCGGGAGTGCTTGAGTTGTGTGTTTCTGCTGGGAGTGCTTGTGTTGTGTGTTTCTGCTGGGAGTGGTTGCGCCGTGTGTTTCTGCTGGGAGTGCTTGCGCCGTGTCTTTCTACTGGGAGTGCTTGCACCGTGTGTTTCTGCTGGGAGTGCTTGCACCGTGTTTTTCTGCTGGGAGTGCTTGCGCCGTGTGTTTCTGCTGGGAGTGCTTGCACCGTGTGCTTCTGCCGGGAGTGCTTGCAACGTGTGTTTCTGCTGGGAACGCTTGCGTTTTGTGTTTCTGCCGCGAGCGCTTGCGTTGTGTGTTTCTGCTGGGAGCGCTTGCGTTCTGTGTTTCTATTGGGAGTGCTTGCGCCGTGTGTTACTGCTGGGAGTGCTTGCGCTGTGTGTTTCTATTGGGAGTGCTTGCGCCGTGTGTTACTGCTGGGAGTGCTTGCACCGTGTGTTTCTACTGGGAGTGCTTGCCCCGTGTTATTCTGCTGGGAGTGCTTGTGTTGTTTGTTTCTGCTGGGAGTGCTTGTGTTGTGTGATTCTACTGGGAGTGCTTGCACCGTGTGTTTCTGCTGGGAGTGCTTGCATTGTGTGTTTCTGCTGGGAGTGTTTGCGCCGTGTGTTTCTGCTAGGAGTGCTTGCATTGTGTGTTTCTGCAGGGAGTGCTTGCAACATGTGTTTCTGCTGGGAGCGCTTGCGTTGTGTGTTTCTGCTGGAAGCGCTTGCATTGTATGTTTCTGCCGGGAGTACTTGCGTTGTGTGTTCCTGCTGGGAGTGCTTGCACCGTGTGCTTCTGCCGGGAGTGCTTGCAACGTGTGTTTCTGCTGGGAACGCTTGCGTTTTGTGTTTCTGCCGCGAGCGCTTGCGTTGTGTGTTTCTGCTGGGAGCGCTTGCGTTCTGTGTTTCTATTGGGAGTGCTTGCGCCGTGTGTTACTGCTGGGAGTGCTTGCGCTGTGTGTTTCTATTGGGAGTGCTTGCGCCGTGTGTTACTGCTGGGAGTGCTTGCACCGTGTGTTTCTACTGGGAGTGCTTGCCCCGTGTTATTCTGCTGGGAGTGCTTGTGTTGTTTGTTTCTGCTGGGAGTGCTTGTGTTGTGTGATTCTACTGGGAGTGCTTGCACCGTGTGTTTCTGCTGGGAGTGCTTGCATTGTGTGTTTCTGCTGGGAGTGTTTGCGCCGTGTGTTTCTGCTAGGAGTGCTTGCATTGTGTGTTTCTGCAGGGAGTGCTTGCAACATGTGTTTCTGCTGGGAGCGCTTGCGTTGTGTGTTTCTGCTGGAAGCGCTTGCATTGTATGTTTCTGCCGGGAGTACTTGCGTTGTGTGTTCCTGCTGGGAGTGCTTGCACCGTGTGTTTCTGCTGGGAGCGCTTGCACCGTGTGTTTCTGCTGGGAGTGCTTGCACCGTGTGTTTCTGCTGGGAGCGTTTGCACCGTGTGTTTCTGCCGGGAGTGCTTGTGTTGTGTGTTTCTGCCGGGAGTGCTTGCGTTGTGTGTTTCTGCCGGGAGTGCTTGCGTTGTGTGTTTCTGCCGGGAGTGCTTGCACCATGTGTTTCTGCTGGGAGTGCTTGCGTTGTGTGTTTCTGCCGGGAGTGCTTGCACCGTGTGTTTCTGCCGGGAGTGCTTACAACGTGTGTTTCTGCTGGGAGCGCTTGCGTTTTGTGTTTCTGCTGGGAGCGCTTGCGTTCTGTGTTTCTGATGCGAGTGCTTGCATTCTGTGTTTCTGCCGGGAGCGTTTGCACCGTGTGTTTCTGCTGGGAGCGTTTGCACCGTGTGTTTCTGCTGGGAGTGCTTGCGTTGTGTGTTTCTGCCGGGAGTGCTTGCACCGTGTGTTTCTGCCGGGAGTGCTTGCATTGTGTGTTTCTGCTGGGAGCGTTTCCACCATGTGTTAATGCCGGGAGTGCTTGAACCGTGTGTTTCTACTGGGAGTGCTTGCGTTCTGTGCTTCTGCCGGGAGCGTTTGCACCGTGTGCTTCTGCCTGGAGCGTTTGCACCGTGTGTTTTGCGGGGAGCGCTTGCGTTGTGTGTTTCTGCTGGGAGCGCTTGCGTTGGGTGTTTCTGCTGGGAGCGCTTGCAACGTGTGTTTCTGCCGGAAGGACTTGCATTGTGTGTTTCTGCTGGGAGTGCTTGCATTGTGTGTTTCTGCTGGGAGCGCTTGCACCGTGTGTTTCTGCCGGTAGTGCTTGCATTGTGTGTTTCTGCCGGGAGTGCTTGCAATGTGTGTTTCTGCTTGGAGTGCTAGCGTTGTGTGTTTCTGCTGGGAGTGCTTGTGTTGTTTGTTTCTGCTGGGAGTGCTTGTGTTCTGTGTTTCTGCCGGGAGTGCTTGCGTTGTGTGTTTCTGCCGGGAGTGCTTGCGTTGTGTGTTTCTGCCGGGAGTGCTTGCACCATGTGTTTCTGCTGGGAGTGCTTGCGTTGTGTGTTTCTGCCGGGAGTGCTTGCACCGTGTGTTTCTGCCGGGAGTGCTTACAACGTGTGTTTCTGCTGGGAGCGCTTGCATTTTGTGTTTCTGCTGGGAGCGCTTGCGTTCTGTGTTTCTGATGCGAGTGCTTGCATTCTGTGTTTCTGCCGGGAGAGCTTGCGTTGTGTGTTTCTGCTGGGAGTGCATGCATTGTGTGTTTCTGTCAGGAGTGCTTGCGCCGTGTGTTTCTGCTGGGAGTGTTTGCGTTGTGTGTTTCTGTCGGGAGTGCTTGCATTGTGTGTTTCTGCTGGGAGTGCTTGTTTTGTTTGTTTCTGCTGGGAGCGTTTGCGTTGTGTGTTTCTGCCGCGAGCGATTGCCCCATGTGTTTCTGCCGAGAGCTCTTGAACCGTGTGTTTCTGCTGGGACTGCTTGCGTTGTGTGTTTCTGCTGGGAGTGCATGCACCGTGTGTTTCTGCTGGGAGTGCTTGCGCCGTGTGTTTCTGCTGGGAGTGTTTGCACCGTGTGTTTCTGCTGGGAGCGCTTGCACCGTGTGTTTCTGTCGGGAGTGCTTGCGTTGTGTGTTTCTGCTGGGAGTGCTTGCACCGTGTGTTTCTACTGGGAGTTTTTGCGGCGTGTGGTTCTGCTGGGAGTGCTTGTGTTGTTTGTTTCTGCTGGGAGTGCTTGTGTTGTGTGATTCTGCTGGGAGCGCTTGCAACGTATGTTTCTGCCGGAAGGACTTGCATTGTGTATTTCTGCTGGGAGCGCTTGCACCTTGTGTTTCTGCCGGGAGCGCTTGAGTTGTGTTTTTCTGCTTGGTGTGCTTGCGCCGTGTGTTTCTGCTGGGAGTGCTTGCGTTGTGTGTTTCTGCTGGGAGTGCTTGCGCCGTGTGTTTCTGCTGGGAGTGCTTGCACCGTGTGTTTCTACTGGGAGTGCTTGCGGCCTGTGTTTCTGCTGGGAGTGCTTGCGCCGTGTGTTTCTACTGGGAGCGCTAGCGTTGTGTGTTTCTGCTGGGAGTGCTTGTGTTGTTTGTTTCTGCTGGGAGTGCTTGTGTTGTGTGTTTCTGCCGGGAGTGCTTGCGTTGTGTGTTTCTGCTGGGAGCGTTTGCGTTGTGTGTTTCTGCCGCGAGCGCTAGCGTTGTGTGTTTCTGCTGGGAGTGCTTGTGTTGTTTGTTTCTGCTGGGAGTGGTTGCGCCGTGTGTTTCTGCTGGGAGTGCTTGCGCCGTGTGTTTCTATTGGGAGTGCTTGCGCCTTGTGTTACTGCTGGGAGTGCTTGCACCGTGTGTTTCTACTGGGAGTGCTTGCCCCGTGTTATTCTGCTGGGAGTGCTTGTGTTGTTTGTTTCTGCTGGGAGTGCTTGTGTTGTGTGATTCTACTGGGAGAGCTTGCGCCGTGTGTTTCTGCTGGGAGTGTTTGCAACATGTGTTTCTGCTGGGAGCGCTTGCGTTGTGTGTTTCTGCTGGAAGCGCTTGCATTGTATGTTTCTGCCGGGAGTGCTTGCGTTGTGTGTTCCTGCTGGGAGTGCTTGCGTTGTGTGTTCCTGCTGGGAGTGCTTGCACCGTGTTTTTCTGTTGGGAGTGGTTGAGTTGTGTGTTTCTGCCGGGAGTGCTTGTGTTGTGTGTTTCTGCCGGGAGTGCTTGCGTTGTGTGTTTCTGCTGGGAGTGCTTGCGTTGTGTGTTTCTGCCGGGAGTGCTTGCACCATGTGTTTCTGCCGGGAGCGCTTGCGTTGTGTGTTTCTGCCGGGAGTGCTTGCACCGTGTGTTTCTGCCGGGAGTGCTTGCATTTTGTGTTTCTGCTGGGAGCGTTTCCACCATGTGTTAATGCCGGGATTGCTTGAACCGTGTGTTTCTACTGGGAGTGCTTGCGTTCTGTGCTTCTGCCGGGAGCGTTTGCAGCGTGTGTTTCTGCTGGGAGCGTTTGCACCGTGTGTTTCTACTGGGAGCTCTTGCGTTCTGTGTTTCTGCTGGGAGCGTTTGCACCGTGTGTTTCGCGGGGAGCGCTTGCGCCGTGTGTTTCTGCTGGGAGTGCTTGTGTTGGGTGTTTCTCCTGGGAACGCTTGCACCGTGTGTTTCTGCCAGGAGCGCCTGCGTTGTGTGTTTCTGCTGGGAGCGCTTGCAACGTGTGTTTCTGCTGGAAGGACTTGCATTGTGTGTTTCTGCTGGGATTGCTTGCATTGTGTGTTTCTGCTGGGAGCGCTTGCACCGTGTGTTTCTGCCGGTAGTGCTTGCAACGTGTGTTTCTGCTGGGAGTGCTAGCGTTGTGTGTTTCTGCTGGGAGTGCTTGTGTTGTTTGTTTCTGCTGGGAGTGCTTGTGTTGTGTGTTTCTGCCGGCAGTGCTTGCACAGTGTGTTTCTGCTGGGAGCGTTTGCGTTGTGTGTTTCTGCCGCGAGCGATTCCCTCATGTGTTTCTGCCGAGAGCTCTTGAACCGTGTGTTTCTACTGGGACTGCTTGCGTTGTGTGTTTCTGTCGGGAGTGCTTGCGTTGTGTGTTTCTGCTGGGAGTGCTTGTGTTGTGTGTTTCTGCCGGGAGAGCTTGCGTTGTGTGTTTCTGCTGGGAGTGCTTGCACCGTGTGTTTCTGCTGGGAGTGCTTGCGCCGTGTGTTTCTGCTGGGAGTGTTTGCGTTGTGTGTTTCTGCCGTGAGCGCTTGTGTTGTGTGATTCTACTGGGAGTGCTTGCACCGTGTTTTTCTGCCGGGAGTGCTTGCAACGTGTGTTTCTGCTGGGAACGCTTGCGTTTTGTGTTTCTGCCGCGAGCGCTTGCGTTGTGTGTTTCTGCTGGGAGCGCTTGCGTTCTGTGTTTCTGCTGGGAGTGCTTGCGTTATGTGTTTCTGCTGGGAGCGTTTGCACTGTGTGTTTCTGCCGGGAGTGCTTGCTCCGTGTGTTTCTGCGGGAATGCTTGTGTTGTGTGTTTCTGCCGGCAGTGCTTGCACAGTGTGGTTCTGCTGGGAGCATTTGCGTTGTGTGTTTCTGCCGCGAGCGCTTACCCCATGTGTTTCTGCCGAGAGCTCTTGAACCGTGTGTTTCTACTGGGACTGCTTGCGTTGTGTGTTTCTGTTGGGAGCGCTTGCGTTGTGTGTTTCTGCTGGGAGTGCTTGTGTTGTGTGTTTCTGCCGGGAGTGCTTGCGTTGTGTGTTCCTGCTGGGAGTGCTTGCGTTATGTGTTCCTGCTGGGAGTGCTTGCACCGTGTGTTTCTGTCGGGAGTGCTTGAGTTGTGTGTTTCTGCTGGGAGTGCTTGTGTTGTGTGTTTCTGCCGGGAGTGCTTGCACTGTGTGATTCTGTCGGGAGTGCTTGAGTTGTGTGTTTCTGCTGGGAGTGCTTGCACCGTGTGTTTCTACTGGGAGTTTTTGCGTTGTGTGTTTCTGCCGGGAGTGCTTGCGTTGTGAGTTTCTGCTGGGAGTGCTTGCACCGTGTGCTTCTGCCGGGAGTGCTTGCAACATGTGTTTCTGCTGGGAACGCTTGCATTTTGTGTTTCTGCCGTGAGCGCTTGCGTTGTGTGTTTCTGCTGGGAGCGCTTGCGTTGTGTGTTTCTGCCGGGAGTGCTTGCGTTATGTGTTTCTGCCGGGAGCGTTTGCACCATGTGTTTCTGCTGGGAGCATTTGCACTGTGTGTTTCTGCCGGGAGCGCTTGCTCCGTGTGTTTCTGCTGGAATGCTTGTGTTGTGTGTTTCTGCCGGCAGTGCTTGCACAGTGTGTTTCTGCTGGGATCATTTGCGTTGTGTGTTTCAGCCGCGAGCGCTTACCCCATGTGTTTCTGCCGAGAGCTCTTGAACCGTGTGTTTCTACTGGGACTGCTTGCGTTGTGTGTTTCTGTTGGGAGCGCTTGCATTGTGTGTTTCTGCTGGGAGTGCTTGTGTTGTGTGTTTCTGCCGGGAGTGCTTGCATTGTGTGTTCATGCTGGGAACGCTTGCGTTGTGTGTTTCTGCCGGGAGTGCTTGCAACGTGTGTTTCTGCTGGGAGCGCTTGCGCTGTGTGTTTCTGCTGGGAGTGCTTGCACCGTGTTTTTCTGCTGGGAGTGGTTGCGCCGTGTGTTTCTGCTGGGAGTGCTTGCATTATGTGTTTCTGCTGGGAGTGTTTGCGCCGTGTGTTTCTGCTCGGAGTGCTTGTGTTGTGTGATTCTACTGGGAGTGCTTGCGCCGTGTGTTTCTGCTGGGAGTGCTTGCGTTGTGTGTTTCTGCTGGGAGTGCTTGCGTTGTGTGTTTCTGCTGGGAGCACTTGCGTTGTGTGTTTCTGCCCGGAGTGCTTGCGTTGTGTGTTCCTGCTGGGAGTGCTTGCGTTATGTGTTCCTGCTGGGAGTGCTTGCACCGCGTGTTTCTGTCGGGAGTGCTTGAGTTGTGTGTTTCTGCTGGGAGTGCTTGTGTTGTGTGTTTCTGCCGGGAGTGCTTGCGTTGTGTGTTTCTGCTGGGAGTGCTTGCACCGTGTGCTTCTGCCGGGAGTGCTTGCAACGTGTGTTTCTGCTGGGAACGCTTGCGTTTTGTGTTTCTGCCGCGAGCGCTTGCATTGTGTGTTTCTGCTGGGAGCGCTTGCGTTCTGTGTTTCTGCTGGGAGTGCTTGCGTTATGTGTTTCTGCCGGGAGCGTTTGCACCGTGTGTTTCTGCTGGGAGCGTTTGCACTGTGTGTTTCTGCCGGGAGCGCTTGCTCCGTGTGTTTCTGCGGGAATGCTTGTGTTGTGTGTTTCTGCCGGCAGTGCTTGCACAGTGTGGTTCTGCTGGGAGCATTTGCGTTGTGTGTTTCTGCCGCGAGCGCTTACCCCATGTGTTTCTGCCGAGAGCTCTTGAACCGTGTGTTTCTACTGGGACTGCTTGCGTTGTGTGTTTCTGTTGGGAGCGCTTGCGTTGTGTGTTTCTGCTGGGAGTGCTTGTGTTGTGTGTTTCTGCCGGGAGTGCTTGCGTTGTGTGTTCCTGCTGGGAATGCTTGCGTTGTGTGTTTCTGCCGGGAGTGCTTGCAACGTGTATTTCTGCTGGGAGCGCTTGTGGTGTGTGTTTCTGCTGGGAGTGCTTGCACCGTGTTTTTCTGCTGGGAGTGGTTGCGCCGTGTGTTTCTGCTGGGAGTGCTTGCGCCGTGTGTTTCTATTGGGAGTGCTTGCGCCTTGTGTTACTGCTGGGAGTGCTTGCACCGTGTGTTTCTACTGGGAGTGCTTGCCCCGTGTTATTCTGCTGGGAGTGCTTGTGTTGTTTGTTTCTGCTGGGAGTGCTTGTGTTGTGTGATTCTACTGGGAGAGCTTGCGCCGTGTGTTTCTGCTGGGAGTGTTTGCAACATGTGTTTCTGCTGGGAGCGCTTGCGTTGTGTGTTTCTGCTGGAAGCGCTTGCATTGTATGTTTCTGCCGGGAGTGCTTGCGTTGTGTGTTCCTGCTGGGAGTGCTTGCGTTGTGTGTTCCTGCTGGGAGTGCTTGCACCGTGTTTTTCTGTTGGGAGTGGTTGAGTTGTGTGTTTCTGCCGGGAGTGCTTGTGTTGTGTGTTTCTGCCGGGAGTGCTTGCGTTGTGTGTTTCTGCTGGGAGTGCTTGCGTTGTGTGTTTCTGCCGGGAGTGCTTGCACCATGTGTTTCTGCCGGGAGCGCTTGCGTTGTGTGTTTCTGCCGGGAGTGCTTGCACCGTGTGTTTCTGCCGGGAGTGCTTGCATTTTGTGTTTCTGCTGGGAGCGTTTCCACCATGTGTTAATGCCGGGATTGCTTGAACCGTGTGTTTCTACTGGGAGTGCTTGCGTTCTGTGCTTCTGCCGGGAGCGTTTGCAGCGTGTGTTTCTGCTGGGAGCGTTTGCACCGTGTGTTTCTACTGGGAGCTCTTGCGTTCTGTGTTTCTGCTGGGAGCGTTTGCACCGTGTGTTTCGCGGGGAGCGCTTGCGCCGTGTGTTTCTGCTGGGAGTGCTTGTGTTGGGTGTTTCTCCTGGGAACGCTTGCACCGTGTGTTTCTGCCAGGAGCGCCTGCGTTGTGTGTTTCTGCTGGGAGCGCTTGCAACGTGTGTTTCTGCTGGAAGGACTTGCATTGTGTGTTTCTGCTGGGAGTGCTTGCATTGTGTGTTTCTGCTGGGAGCGCTTGCACCGTGTGTTTCTGCCGGTAGTGCTTGCAACGTGTGTTTCTGCTGGGAGTGCTAGCGTTGTGTGTTTCTGCTGGGAGTGCTTGTGTTGTTTGTTTCTGCTGGGAGTGCTTGTGTTGTGTGTTTCTGCCGGCAGTGCTTGCACAGTGTGTTTCTGCTGGGAGCGTTTGCGTTGTGTGTTTCTGCCGCGAGCGATTCCCTCATGTGTTTCTGCCGAGAGCTCTTGAACCGTGTGTTTCTACTGGGACTGCTTGCGTTGTGTGTTTCTGTCGGGAGTGCTTGCGTTGTGTGTTTCTGCTGGGAGTGCTTGTGTTGTGTGTTTCTGCCGGGAGAGCTTGCGTTGTGTGTTTCTGCTGGGAGTGCTTGCACCGTGTGTTTCTGCTGGGAGTGCTTGCGCCGTGTGTTTCTGCTGGGAGTGTTTGCGTTGTGTGTTTCTGTCGGGAGTGCTTGCGCCGTGTGTTTCTGCTGGGAGTGTTTGCGTTGTGTGTTTCTGCCGTGAGCGCTTGTGTTGTGTGATTCTACTGGGAGTGCTTGCACCGTGTTTTTCTGCTAGGAGTGGTTGCGCCGTGTGTTTCTGCTGGGAGTGCTTGCATTATGTGTTTCTGCTGGGAGTGTTTGCGCCGTGTGTTTCTGCTGGGAGTGCTTGCGTTGTGTGTTTCTGCTGGGAGTGCTTGCGTTGTGTGTTTCTGCTGGGAGCACTTGCGTTGTGTGTTTCTGCTAGGAGTGCTTGTGTTGTGTGATTCTACTGGGAGTGCTTGCGCCGTGTGTTTCTGCTGGGAGTGCTTGCGTTGTGTGTTTCTGCTGGGAGTGCTTGCGTTGTGTGTTTCTGCTGGGAGCACTTGCGTTGTGTGTTTCTGCCCGGAGTGCTTGCGTTGTGTGTTCCTGCTGGGAGTGCTTGCGTTATGTGTTCCTGCTGGGAGTGCTTGCACCGCGTGTTTCTGTCGGGAGTGCTTGAGTTGTGTGTTTCTGCTGGGAGTGCTTGTGTTGTGTGTTTCTGCTGGGAGTGGTTGCGCCGTGTGTTTCTGCTGGGAGTGCTTGCGCCGTGTCTTTCTACTGGGAGTGCTTGCACCGTGTGTTTCTGCTGGGAGTGCTTGCACCGTGTTTTTCTGCTGGGAGTGCTTGCGCCGTGTGTTTCTGCTGGGAGTGCTTGCACCGTGTGCTTCTGCCGGGAGTGCTTGCAACGTGTGTTTCTGCTGGGAACGCTTGCGTTTTGTGTTTCTGCCGCGAGCGCTTGCGTTGTGTGTTTCTGCTGGGAGCGCTTGCGTTCTGTGTTTCTATTGGGAGTGCTTGCGCCGTGTGTTACTGCTGGGAGTGCTTGCGCTGTGTGTTTCTATTGGGAGTGCTTGCGCCGTGTGTTACTGCTGGGAGTGCTTGCACCGTGTGTTTCTACTGGGAGTGCTTGCCCCGTGTTATTCTGCTGGGAGTGCTTGTGTTGTTTGTTTCTGCTGGGAGTGCTTGTGTTGTGTGATTCTACTGGGAGTGCTTGCACCGTGTGTTTCTGCTGGGAGTGCTTGCATTGTGTGTTTCTGCTGGGAGTGTTTGCGCCGTGTGTTTCTGCTAGGAGTGCTTGCATTGTGTGTTTCTGCAGGGAGTGCTTGCAACATGTGTTTCTGCTGGGAGCGCTTGCGTTGTGTGTTTCTGCTGGAAGCGCTTGCATTGTATGTTTCTGCCGGGAGTACTTGCGTTGTGTGTTCCTGCTGGGAGTGCTTGCACCGTGTGCTTCTGCCGGGAGTGCTTGCAACGTGTGTTTCTGCTGGGAACGCTTGCGTTTTGTGTTTCTGCCGCGAGCGCTTGCGTTGTGTGTTTCTGCTGGGAGCGCTTGCGTTCTGTGTTTCTATTGGGAGTGCTTGCGCCGTGTGTTACTGCTGGGAGTGCTTGCGCTGTGTGTTTCTATTGGGAGTGCTTGCGCCGTGTGTTACTGCTGGGAGTGCTTGCACCGTGTGTTTCTACTGGGAGTGCTTGCCCCGTGTTATTCTGCTGGGAGTGCTTGTGTTGTTTGTTTCTGCTGGGAGTGCTTGTGTTGTGTGATTCTACTGGGAGTGCTTGCACCGTGTGTTTCTGCTGGGAGTGCTTGCATTGTGTGTTTCTGCTGGGAGTGTTTGCGCCGTGTGTTTCTGCTAGGAGTGCTTGCATTGTGTGTTTCTGCAGGGAGTGCTTGCAACATGTGTTTCTGCTGGGAGCGCTTGCGTTGTGTGTTTCTGCTGGAAGCGCTTGCATTGTATGTTTCTGCCGGGAGTACTTGCGTTGTGTGTTCCTGCTGGGAGTGCTTGCACCGTGTGTTTCTGCTGGGAGCGCTTGCACCGTGTGTTTCTGCTGGGAGTGCTTGCACCGTGTGTTTCTGCTGGGAGCGTTTGCACCGTGTGTTTCTGCCGGGAGTGCTTGTGTTGTGTGTTTCTGCCGGGAGTGCTTGCGTTGTGTGTTTCTGCCGGGAGTGCTTGCGTTGTGTGTTTCTGCCGGGAGTGCTTGCACCATGTGTTTCTGCTGGGAGTGCTTGCGTTGTGTGTTTCTGCCGGGAGTGCTTGCACCGTGTGTTTCTGCCGGGAGTGCTTACAACGTGTGTTTCTGCTGGGAGCGCTTGCGTTTTGTGTTTCTGCTGGGAGCGCTTGCGTTCTGTGTTTCTGATGCGAGTGCTTGCATTCTGTGTTTCTGCCGGGAGCGTTTGCACCGTGTGTTTCTGCTGGGAGCGTTTGCACCGTGTGTTTCTGCTGGGAGTGCTTGCGTTGTGTGTTTCTGCCGGGAGTGCTTGCACCGTGTGTTTCTGCCGGGAGTGCTTGCATTGTGTGTTTCTGCTGGGAGCGTTTCCACCATGTGTTAATGCCGGGAGTGCTTGAACCGTGTGTTTCTACTGGGAGTGCTTGCGTTCTGTGCTTCTGCCGGGAGCGTTTGCACCGTGTGCTTCTGCCTGGAGCGTTTGCACCGTGTGTTTTGCGGGGAGCGCTTGCGTTGTGTGTTTCTGCTGGGAGCGCTTGCGTTGGGTGTTTCTGCTGGGAGCGCTTGCAACGTGTGTTTCTGCCGGAAGGACTTGCATTGTGTGTTTCTGCTGGGAGTGCTTGCATTGTGTGTTTCTGCTGGGAGCGCTTGCACCGTGTGTTTCTGCCGGTAGTGCTTGCATTGTGTGTTTCTGCCGGGAGTGCTTGCAATGTGTGTTTCTGCTTGGAGTGCTAGCGTTGTGTGTTTCTGCTGGGAGTGCTTGTGTTGTTTGTTTCTGCTGGGAGTGCTTGTGTTCTGTGTTTCTGCCGGGAGTGCTTGCGTTGTGTGTTTCTGCCGGGAGTGCTTGCGTTGTGTGTTTCTGCCGGGAGTGCTTGCACCATGTGTTTCTGCTGGGAGTGCTTGCGTTGTGTGTTTCTGCCGGGAGTGCTTGCACCGTGTGTTTCTGCCGGGAGTGCTTACAACGTGTGTTTCTGCTGGGAGCGCTTGCATTTTGTGTTTCTGCTGGGAGCGCTTGCGTTCTGTGTTTCTGATGCGAGTGCTTGCATTCTGTGTTTCTGCCGGGAGAGCTTGCGTTGTGTGTTTCTGCTGGGAGTGCATGCATTGTGTGTTTCTGTCAGGAGTGCTTGCGCCGTGTGTTTCTGCTGGGAGTGTTTGCGTTGTGTGTTTCTGTCGGGAGTGCTTGCATTGTGTGTTTCTGCTGGGAGTGCTTGTTTTGTTTGTTTCTGCTGGGAGCGTTTGCGTTGTGTGTTTCTGCCGCGAGCGATTGCCCCATGTGTTTCTGCCGAGAGCTCTTGAACCGTGTGTTTCTGCTGGGACTGCTTGCGTTGTGTGTTTCTGCTGGGAGTGCATGCACCGTGTGTTTCTGCTGGGAGTGCTTGCGCCGTGTGTTTCTGCTGGGAGTGTTTGCACCGTGTGTTTCTGCTGGGAGCGCTTGCACCGTGTGTTTCTGTCGGGAGTGCTTGCGTTGTGTGTTTCTGCTGGGAGTGCTTGCACCGTGTGTTTCTACTGGGAGTTTTTGCGGCGTGTGGTTCTGCTGGGAGTGCTTGTGTTGTTTGTTTCTGCTGGGAGTGCTTGTGTTGTGTGATTCTGCTGGGAGCGCTTGCAACGTATGTTTCTGCCGGAAGGACTTGCATTGTGTATTTCTGCTGGGAGCGCTTGCACCTTGTGTTTCTGCCGGGAGCGCTTGAGTTGTGTTTTTCTGCTTGGTGTGCTTGCGCCGTGTGTTTCTGCTGGGAGTGCTTGCGTTGTGTGTTTCTGCTGGGAGTGCTTGCGCCGTGTGTTTCTGCTGGGAGTGCTTGCACCGTGTGTTTCTACTGGGAGTGCTTGCGGCCTGTGTTTCTGCTGGGAGTGCTTGCGCCGTGTGTTTCTACTGGGAGCGCTAGCGTTGTGTGTTTCTGCTGGGAGTGCTTGTGTTGTTTGTTTCTGCTGGGAGTGCTTGTGTTGTGTGTTTCTGCCGGGAGTGCTTGCGTTGTGTGTTTCTGCTGGGAGCGTTTGCGTTGTGTGTTTCTGCCGCGAGCGCTAGCGTTGTGTGTTTCTGCTGGGAGTGCTTGTGTTGTTTGTTTCTGCTGGGAGTGCTTGCGTTGTGTGTTTCTGCCGGGAGTGCTTGCAACGTGTGTTTCTGCCGGGAGCGCTTGCGTTGTGTGTTTCTGCTGGGAGCGCTTGCGTTGTGTGTTTCTGCCGGGAGTGCTTGCGTTGTGTGTTCCTGCTGGGAGTGCTTGCGTTATGTGTTCCTGCTGGGAGTGCTTGCACCGTGTGTTTCTGTCGGGAGTGCTTGAGTTGTGTGTTTCTGCTGGGACTGCTTGTGTTGTGTGTTTCTGCCGGGAGTGCTTGCACCGTGTGATTCTGTCGGGAGTGCTTGAGTTGTGTGTTTCTGCTGGGAGTGCTTGTGTTGTGTGTTTCTGTCGGGAGTGCTTGCGTTGTGTGTTTCTGCTGGGAGTGCTTGCACCGTGTGCTTCTACTGGGAGTTTTTGCGGCGTGTGTTTCTGCTGGGAGTGCTTGTGTTGTTTGTTTCTGCTGGGAGTGCTTGTGTTGTGTGATTCTACTGGGAGTGCTTGCATTATGTGTTTCTGCTGGGAGTGTTTGCGCCGTGTGTTTCTGCTGGGAGTGCTTGCGTTGTGTGTTTCTGCTGGGAGCGCTTGCGTTGTGTGTTTCTGCCGGGAGCGCTTGTGTTGTGTGTTTCTGCCGGGAGTGCTTGCGTTGTGAGTTTCTGCTGGGAGTGCTTGCACCGTGTGCTTCTGCCGGGAGTGCTTGCAACGTGTGTTTCTGCTGGGAACGCTTGCATTTTGTGTTTCTGCCGTTAGCGCTTGCGTTGTGTGTTTCTGCTGGGAGCGCTTGCGTTGTGTGTTTCTGCCGGGAGTGCTTGCGTTGTGTGTTCCTGCTGGGTGTGCTTGAGTTGTGTGTTTCTGCTGGGAATGCCTGTGTTGTGTGTTTCTGCCGGAAGTGCTTGCGTTGTGTGTTTCTGCCGGGAGTGCTTGCACCGTGTGTTTCTGCCGGGAGTGCTTGCAACGTGTGTTTCTGCTGGGAGCGCTTGCGTTTTGTGTTTCTGCTGGGAGCGCTTGCGTTCTGTGTTTCTGCTGGGAGTGCTTGCGTTATGTGTTTCTGCCGGGAGCGTTTGCACCGTGTGTTTCTGCTGGGAGCATTTGAACTGTGTGTTTCTGCCGGGAGCGCTTGCTCCGTGTGTTTCTGCTGGAATGCTTGTGTTGTGTGTTTCTGCCGGCAGTGCTTGCACAGTGTGTTTCTGCTGGGAGCATTTGCGTTGTGTGTTTCTGCCGCGAGCGCTTACCCCATGTGTTTCTGCCGAGAGCTCTTGAACCATGTGTTTCTACTGGGACTGCTTGCGTTGTGTGTTTCTGTTGGGAGCGCTTGCGTTGTGTGTTTCTGCTGGGAGTGCTTGTGTTGTGTGTTTCTGCCGGGAGTGCTTGCGTTGTGTGTTCCTGCTGGGAATGCTTGCGTTGTGTGTTTCTGCCGGGAGTGCTTGCAACTTGTATTTCTGCTGGGAGCGCTTGTGGTGTGTGTTTCTGCTGGGAGTGCTTGCACCGTGTTTTTCTGCTGGGAGTGGTTGCGCCGTGTGTTTCTGCTGGGAGTGGTTGCGCCGTGTGTTTCTGCTGGGAGTGCTTGCGCCGTGTGTTTCTATTGGGAGTGCTTGCGCCTTGTGTTACTGCTGGGAGTGCTTGCACCGTGTGTTTCTACTGGGAGTGCTTGCCCCGTGTTATTCTGCTGGGAGTGCTTGTGTTGTTTGTTTCTGCTGGGAGTGCTTGTGTTGTGTGATTCTACTGGGAGAGCTTGCGCCGTGTGTTTCTGCTGGGAGTGTTTGCAACATGTGTTTCTGCTGGGAGCGCTTGCGTTGTGTGTTTCTGCTGGAAGCGCTTGCATTGTATGTTTCTGCCGGGAGTGCTTGCGTTGTGTGTTCCTGCTGGGAGTGCTTGCGTTGTGTGTTCCTGCTGGGAGTGCTTGCACCGTGTTTTTCTGTTGGGAGTGGTTGAGTTGTGTGTTTCTGCCGGGAGTGCTTGTGTTGTGTGTTTCTGCCGGGAGTGCTTGTGTTGTGTGTTTCTGCCGGGAGTGCTTGCACCATGTGTTTCTGCCGGGAGCGCTTGCGTTGTGTGTTTCTGCCGGGAGTGCTTGCACCGTGTGTTTCTGCCGGGAGTGCTTGCATTGTGTGTTTCTGCTGGGAGCGTTTCCACCATGTGTTAATGCCGGGATTGCTTGAACCGTGTGTTTCTACTGGGAGTGCTTGCGTTCTGTGCTTCTGCCGGGAGCGTTTGCAGCGTGTGTTTCTGCTGGGAGCGTTTGCACCGTGTGTTTCTACTGGGAGCTCTTGCGTTCTGTGTTTCTGCTGGGAGCGTTTGCACCGTGTGATTCGCGGGGAGCGCTTGCGCCGTGTGTTTCTGCTGGGAGTGCTTGTGTTGGGTGTTTCTCCTGGGAACGCTTGCACCGTGTGTTTCTGCCAGGAGCGCCTGCGTTGTGTGTTTCTGCTGGGAGCGCTTGCAACGTGTGTTTCTGCTGGAAGGACTTGCATTGTGTGTTTCTGCTGGGAGTGCTTGCATTGTGTGTTTCTGCTGGGAGCGCTTGCACCGTGTGTTTCTGCCGGTAGTGCTTGCAACGTGTGTTTCTGCTGGGAGTGCTAGCGTTGTGTGTTTCTGCTGGGAGTGCTTGTGTTGTTTGTTTCTGCTGGGAGTGCTTGTGTTGTGTGTTTCTGCCGCGAGCGATTCCCTCATGTGTTTCTGCCGAGAGCTCTTGAACCGTGTGTTTCTACTGGGACTGCTTGCGTTGTGTGTTTCTGTCGGGAGTGCTTGCGTTGTGTGTTTCTGCTGGGAGTGCTTGTGTTGTGTGTTTCTGCCGGGAGAGCTTGCGTTGTGTGTTTCTGCTGGGAGTGCATGCACCGTGTGTTTCTGCTGGGAGTGCTTGCGCCGTGTGTTTCTGCTGGGAGTGTTTGCGTTGTGTGTTTCTGTCGGGAGTGCTTGCGCCGTGTGTTTCTGCTGGGAGTGTTTGCGTTGTGTGTTTCTGCCGCGAGCGCTTGTGTTGTGTGATTCTACTGGGAGTGCTTGCACCGTGTTTTTCTGCTGGGAGTGGTTGCGCCGTGTGTTTCTGCTGGGAGTGCTTGCATTATGTGTTTCTGCTGGGAGTGTTTGCGCCGTGTGTTTCTGCTGGGAGTGCTTGCGTTGTGTGTTTCTGCTGGGAGCACTTGCGTTGTGTGTTTCTGCTGGGAGCACTTGCGTTGTGTGTTTCTGCTAGGAGTGCTTGTGTTGTGTGATTCTACTGGGAGTGCTTGCGCCG
Source organism: Hemitrygon akajei (assembly GCF_048418815.1). Lineage (NCBI taxonomy): Eukaryota > Metazoa > Chordata > Chondrichthyes > Myliobatiformes > Dasyatidae > Hemitrygon > Hemitrygon akajei. Next base: position 87,761,303 of record NC_133135.1, on the reverse strand, counting down.
TGTGTTTCTGCTGGGAGTGCTTGCGTTGTGTGTTTCTGCTGGGAGTGCTTGCGTTGTGTGTTTCTGCTGGGAGCACTTGCGTTGTGTGTTTCTGCCCGGAGTGCTTGCGTTGTGTGTTCCTGCTGGGAGTGCTTGCGTTATGTGTTCCTGCTGGGAGTGCTTGCACCGCGTGTTTCTGTCGGGAGTGCTTGAGTTGTGTGTTTCTGCTGGGAGTGCTTGTGTTGTGTGTTTCTGCTGGGAGTGGTTGCGCCGTGTGTTTCTGCTGGGAGTGCTTGCGCCGTGTCTTTCTACTGGGAGTGCTTGCACCGTGTGTTTCTGCTGGGAGTGCTTGCACCGTGTTTTTCTGCTGGGAGTGCTTGCGCCGTGTGTTTCTGCTGGGAGTGCTTGCACCGTGTGCTTCTGCCGGGAGTGCTTGCAACGTGTGTTTCTGCTGGGAACGCTTGCGTTTTGTGTTTCTGCCGCGAGCGCTTGCGTTGTGTGTTTCTGCTGGGAGCGCTTGCGTTCTGTGTTTCTGCTGGGAGTGCTTGCGTTATGTGTTTCTGCTGGGAGCGTTTGCACTGTGTGTTTCTGCCGGGAGTGCTTGCTCCGTGTGTTTCTGCGGGAATGCTTGTGTTGTGTGTTTCTGCCGGCAGTGCTTGCACAGTGTGGTTCTGCTGGGAGCATTTGCGTTGTGTGTTTCTGCCGCGAGCGCTTACCCCATGTGTTTCTGCCGAGAGCTCTTGAACCGTGTGTTTCTACTGGGACTGCTTGCGTTGTGTGTTTCTGTTGGGAGCGCTTGCGTTGTGTGTTTCTGCTGGGAGTGCTTGTGTTGTGTGTTTCTGCCGGGAGTGCTTGCGTTGTGTGTTCCTGCTGGGAATGCTTGCGTTGTGTGTTTCTGCCGGGAGTGCTTGCAACGTGTATTTCTGCTGGGAGTGCTTGTGCTGTGTGTTTCTGCCGGGAGTGGTTACGCCGTGTTTTTCTGCTGGGAGTGGTTGCGCCGTGTGTTTCTGCTGGGAGTGCTTGCGCCGTGTGTTTCTATTGGGAGTGCTTGCGCCGTGTGTTACTGCTGGGAGTGCTTGCGTTGTGTGTTTCTGCTGGGAGTGCTTGTGCTGTGTGTTTCTGCTGGGAGTGCTTGCACCATGTGTTTCTGCTGTGAGTGGTTGCGCCGTGTGTTTCTGCTGGGAGTGCTTGCGCAGTGTGTTTCTATTGGGAGTGCTTGCGCCGTGTGTTACTGCTGGGAGTGCTTGCACCGTGTGTTTCTACTGGGAGTGCTTGCCCCGTGTTATTCTGCTGGGAGTGCTTGTGTTGTTTGTTTCTGCTGGGAGTGCTTGTGTTGTGTGATTCTACTGGGAGAGCTTGCGCCGTGTGTTTCTGCTGGGAGTGCTTGCATTGTGTGTTTCTGCTGGGAGTGTTTGCGCCGTGTGTTTCTGCTAGGAGTGCTTGTGTTGTTTGTTTCTGCTGGGAGTGCTTGTGTTGTGTGATTCTGCTGGGAGCGCTTGCAACGTATGTTTCTGCCGGAAGGACTTGCATTGTGTATTTCTGCTGGGAGCGCTTGCACCTTGTGTTTCTGCCGGGAGCGCTTGAGTTGTGTTTTTCTGCTTGGTGTGCTTGCGCCGTGTGTTTCTGCTGGGAGTGCTTGCGTTGTGTGTTTCTGCTGGGAGTGCTTGCGCCGTGTGTTTCTGCTGGGAGTGCTTGCACCGTGTGTTTCTACTGGGAGTGCTTGCGGCCTGTGTTTCTGCTGGGAGTGCTTGCGCCGTGTGTTTCTACTGGGAGCGCTAGCGTTGTGTGTTTCTGCTGGGAGTGCTTGTGTTGTTTGTTTCTGCTGGGAGTGCTTGTGTTGTGTGTTTCTGCCGGGAGTGCTTGCGTTGTGTGTTTCTGCTGGGAGCGTTTGCGTTGTGTGTTTCTGCCGCGAGCGCTAGCGTTGTGTGTTTCTGCTGGGAGTGCTTGTGTTGTTTGTTTCTGCTGGGAGTGCTTGCGTTGTGTGTTTCTGCCGGGAGTGCTTGCAACGTGTGTTTCTGCCGGGAGCGCTTGCGTTGTGTGTTTCTGCTGGGAGCGCTTGCGTTGTGTGTTTCTGCCGGGAGTGCTTGCGTTGTGTGTTCCTGCTGGGAGTGCTTGCGTTATGTGTTCCTGCTGGGAGTGCTTGCACCGTGTGTTTCTGCCAGGAGCGCCTGCGTTGTGTGTTTCTGCTGGGAGCGCTTGCAACGTGTGTTTCTGCTGGAAGGACTTGCATTGTGTGTTTCTGCCGGGAGCGCTTGCGTTGTGTGTTTCTGCTGGGAGCGCTTGCGTTGTGTGTTTCTGCCGGGAGTGCTTGCGTTGTGTGTTCCTGCTGGGAGTGCTTGCGTTATGTGTTCCTGCTGGGAGTGCTTGCACCGTGTGTTTCTGTCGGGAGTGCTTGAGTTGTGTGTTTCTGCTGGGACTGCTTGTGTTGTGTGTTTCTGCCGGGAGTGCTTGCACCGTGTGATTCTGTCGGGAGTGCTTGAGTTGTGTGTTTCTGCTGGGAGTGCTTGTGTTGTGTGTTTCTGTCGGGAGTGCTTGCGTTGTGTGTTTCTGCTGGGAGTGCTTGCACCGTGTGCTTCTACTGGGAGTTTTTGCGGCGTGTGTTTCTGCTGGGAGTGCTTGTGTTGTTTGTTTCTGCTGGGAGTGCTTGTGTTGTGTGATTCTACTGGGAGTGCTTGCGCCGTGTTTCTGCTGGGAGTGCTTGCGTTGTGTGTTTCTGCTGGGAGTGCTTGCGTTGTGTGTTTCTGCTGGGAGCGCTTGCGTTGTGTGTTTCTGCCGGGAGCGCTTGTGTTGTGTGTTTCTGCCGGGAGTGCTTGCGTTGTGAGTTTCTGCTGGGAGTGCTTGCACCGTGTGCTTCTGCCGGGAGTGCTTGCAACGTGTGTTTCTGCTGGGAACGCTTGCATTTTGTGTTTCTGCCGTTAGCGCTTGCGTTGTGTGTTTCTGCTGGGAGCGCTTGCGTTGTGTGTTTCTGCCGGGAGTGCTTGCGTTGTGTGTTCCTGCTGGGTGTGCTTGCGTTGTGTGTTCCTGGTGGGAGTGCTTGCACCGTGTGATTCTGTCGGGAGTGCTTGAGTTGTGTGTTTCTGCTGGGAATGCCTGTGTTGTGTGTTTCTGCCGGAAGTGCTTGCGTTGTGTGTTTCTGCCGGGAGTGCTTGCACCGTGTGTTTCTGCCGGGAGTGCTTGCAACGTGTGTTTCTGCTGGGAGCGCTTGCGTTTTGTGTTTCTGCTGGGAGCGCTTGCGTTCTGTGTTTCTGCTGGGAGTGCTTGCGTTATGTGTTTCTGCCGGGAGCGTTTGCACCGTGTGTTTCTGCTGGGAGCATTTGAACTGTGTGTTTCTGCCGGGAGCGCTTGCTCCGTGTGTTTCTGCTGGAATGCTTGTGTTGTGTGTTTCTGCCGGCAGTGCTTGCACAGTGTGTTTCTGCTGGGAGCATTTGCGTTGTGTGTTTCTGCCGCGAGCGCTTACCCCATGTGTTTCTGCCGAGAGCTCTTGAACCATGTGTTTCTACTGGGACTGCTTGCGTTGTGTGTTTCTGTTGGGAGCGCTTGCGTTGTGTGTTTCTGCTGGGAGTGCTTGTGTTGTGTGTTTCTGCCGGGAGTGCTTGCGTTGTGTGTTCCTGCTGGGAATGCTTGCGTTGTGTGTTTCTGCCGGGAGTGCTTGCAACGTGTATTTCTGCTGGGAGCGCTTGTGGTGTGTGTTTCTGCTGGGAGTGCTTGCACCGTGTTTTTCTGCTGGGAGTGGTTGCGCCGTGTGTTTCTGCTGGGAGTGCTTGCGCCGTGTGTTTCTATTGGGAGTGCTTGCGCCTTGTGTTACTGCTGGGAGTGCTTGCACCGTGTGTTTCTACTGGGAGTGCTTGCCCCGTGTTATTCTGCTGGGAGTGCTTGTGTTGTTTGTTTCTGCTGGGAGTGCTTGTGTTGTGTGATTCTACTGGGAGAGCTTGCGCCGTGTGTTTCTGCTGGGAGTGTTTGCAACATGTGTTTCTGCTGGGAGCGCTTGCGTTGTGTGTTTCTGCTGGAAGCGCTTGCATTGTATGTTTCTGCCGGGAGTGCTTGCGTTGTGTGTTCCTGCTGGGAGTGCTTGCGTTGTGTGTTCCTGCTGGGAGTGCTTGCACCGTGTTTTTCTGTTGGGAGTGGTTGAGTTGTGTGTTTCTGCCGGGAGTGCTTGTGTTGTGTGTTTCTGCCGGGAGTGCTTGCGTTGTGTGTTTCTGCCAGGAGTGCTTGCACCTTGTGTTTCTGCCGGGAGCGCTTGCGTTGTGTGTTTCTGCCGGGAGTGCTTGCACCGTGTGTTTCTGCCGGGAGTGCTTGCATTGTGTGTTTCTGCTGGGAGCGTTTCCACCATGTGTTAATGCCGGGATTGCTTGAACCGTGTGTTTCTACTGGGAGTGCTTGCGTTCTGTGCTTCTGCCGGGAGCGTTTGCAGCGTGTGTTTCTGCTGGGAGCGTTTGCACCGTGTGTTTCTACTGGGAGCTCTTGCGTTCTGTGTTTCTGCTGGGAGCGTTTGCACCGTGTGTTTCGCGGGGAGCGCTTGCGCCGTGTGTTTCTGCTGGGAGTGCTTGTGTTGGGTGTTTCTCCTGGGAACGCTTGCACCGTGTGTTTCTGCCAGGAGCGCCTGCGTTGTGTGTTTCTGCTGGGAGCGCTTGCAACGTGTGTTTCTGCTGGAAGGACTTGCATTGTGTGTTTCTGCTGGGAGTGCTTGCATTGTGTGTTTCTGCTGGGAGCGCTTGCACCGTGTGTTTCTGCCGGTAGTGCTTGCAACGTGTGTTTCTGCTGGGAGTGCTAGCGTTGTGTGTTTCTGCTGGGAGTGCTTGTGTTGTTTGTTTCTGCTGGGAGTGCTTGTGTTGTGTGTTTCTGCCGGCAGTGCTTGCACAGTGTGTTTCTGCTGGGAGCGTTTGCGTTGTGTGTTTCTGCCGCGAGCGATTCCCTCATGTGTTTCTGCCGAGAGCTCTTGAACCGTGTGTTTCTACTGGGACTGCTTGCGTTGTGTGTTTCTGTCGGGAGTGCTTGCGTTGTGTGTTTCTGCTGGGAGTGCTTGTGTTGTGTGTTTCTGCCGGGAGAGCTTGCGTTGTGTGTTTCTGCTGGGAGTGCTTGCGCCGTGTGTTTCTGCTGGGAGTGTTTGCGTTGTGTGTTTCTGCCGCGAGCGCTTGTGTTGTGTGATTCTACAGGGAGTGCTTGCACCGTGTTTTTCTGCTGGGAGTGGTTGCGCCGTGTGTTTCTGCTGGGAGTGCTTGCATTATGTGTTTCTGCTGGGAGTGTTTGCGCCGTGTGTTTCTGCTGGGAGTGCTTGCGTTGTGTGTTTCTGCTGGGAGTGCTTGCGTTGTGTGTTTCTGCTGGGAGCACTTGCGTTGTGTGTTTCTGCTGGGAGCACTTGCGTTGTGTGTTTCTGCTAGGAGTGCTTGTGTTGTGTGATTCTACTGGGAGTGCTTGCGCCGTGTGTTTCTGCTGGGAGTGCTTGCGTTGTGTGTTTCTGCTGGGAGTGCTTGCGTTGTGTGTTTCTGCTGGGAGCACTTGCGTTGTGTGTTTCTGCCCGGAGTGCTTGCGTTGTGTGTTCCTGCTGGGAGTGCTTGCGTTATGTGTTCCTGCTGGGAGTGCTTGCACCGCGTGTTTCTGTCGGGAGTGCTTGAGTTGTGTGTTTCTGCTGGGAGTGCTTGTGTTGTGTGTTTCTGCTGGGAGTGGTTGCGCCGTGTGTTTCTGCTGGGAGTGCTTGCGCCGTGTCTTTCTACTGGGAGTGCTTGCACCGTGTGTTTCTGCTGGGAGTGCTTGCACCGTGTTTTTCTGCTGGGAGTGCTTGCGCCGTGTGTTTCTGCTGGGAGTGCTTGCACCGTGTGCTTCTGCCGGGAGTGCTTGCAACGTGTGTTTCTGCTGGGAACGCTTGCGTTTTGTGTTTCTGCCGCGAGCGCTTGCGTTGTGTGTTTCTGCTGGGAGCGCTTGCGTTCTGTGTTTCTGCTGGGAGTGCTTGCGTTATGTGTTTCTGCTGGGAGCGTTTGCACTGTGTGTTTCTGCCGGGAGTGCTTGCTCCGTGTGTTTCTGCGGGAATGCTTGTGTTGTGTGTTTCTGCCGGCAGTGCTTGCACAGTGTGGTTCTGCTGGGAGCATTTGCGTTGTGTGTTTCTGCCGCGAGCGCTTACCCCATGTGTTTCTGCCGAGAGCTCTTGAACCGTGTGTTTCTACTGGGACTGCTTGCGTTGTGTGTTTCTGTTGGGAGCGCTTGCGTTGTGTGTTTCTGCTGGGAGTGCTTGTGTTGTGTGTTTCTGCCGGGAGTGCTTGCGTTGTGTGTTCCTGCTGGGAATGCTTGCGTTGTGTGTTTCTGCCGGGAGTGCTTGCAACGTGTATTTCTGCTGGGAGTGCTTGTGCTGTGTGTTTCTGCCGGGAGTGGTTGCGCCGTGTTTTTCTGCTGGGAGTGGTTGCGCCGTGTGTTTCTGCTGGGAGTGCTTGCGCCGTGTGTTTCTATTGGGAGTGCTTGCGCCGTGTGTTACTGCTGGGAGTGCTTGCGTTGTGTGTTTCTGCTGGGAGTGCTTGTGCTGTGTGTTTCTGCTGGGAGTGCTTGCACCATGTGTTTCTGCTGTGAGTGGTTGCGCCGTGTGTTTCTGCTGGGAGTGCTTGCGCTGTGTGTTTCTATTGGGAGTGCTTGCGCCGTGTGTTACTGCTGGGAGTGCTTGCACCGTGTGTTTCTACTGGGAGTGCTTGCCCCGTGTTATTCTGCTGGGAGTGCTTGTGTTGTTTGTTTCTGCTGGGAGTGCTTGTGTTGTGTGATTCTACTGGGAGAGCTTGCGCCGTGTGTTTCTGCTGGGAGTGCTTGCATTGTGTGTTTCTGCTGGGAGTGTTTGCGCCGTGTGTTTCTGCTAGGAGTGCTTGCATTGTGTGTTTCTGCAGGGAGTGCTTGCAACATGTGTTTCTGCTGGGAGCGCTTGCGTTGTGTGTTTCTGCTGGAAGCGCTTGCATTGTATGTTTCTGCCGGGAGTACTTGCGTTGTGTGTTCCTGCTGGGAGTGCATGCACCGTGTGTTTCTGCTGGGAGCGCTTGCACCGTGTGTTTCTGCTGGGAGTGCTTGCACCGTGTGTTTCTGCTGGGAGCGTTTGCACCGTGTGTTTCTGCCGGGAGTGCTTGTGTTGTGTGTTTCTGCCGGGAGTGCTTGCGTTGTGTGTTTCTGCCGGGAGTGCTTGCGTTGTGTGTTTCTGCCGGGAGTGCTTGCACCATGTGTTTCTGCTGGGAGTGCTTGCGTTGTGTGTTTCTGCCGGGAGTGCTTGCACCGTGTGTTTCTGCCGGGAGTGCTTACAACGTGTGTTTCTGCTGGGAGCGCTTGCGTTTTGTGTTTCTGCTGGGAGCGCTTGCGTTCTGTGTTTCTGATGCGAGTGCTTGCATTCTGTGTTTCTGCCGGGAGCGTTTGCACCGTGTGTTTCTGCTGGGAGCGTTTGCACCGTGTGTTTCTGCTGGGAGTGCTTGCGTTGTGTGTTTCTGCCGGGAGTGCTTGCACCGTGTGTTTCTGCCGGGAGTGCTTGCATTGTGTGTTTCTGCTGGGAGCGTTTCCACCATGTGTTAATGCCGGGAGTGCTTGAACCGTGTGTTTCTACTGGGAGTGCTTGCGTTCTGTGCTTCTGCCGGGAGCGTTTGCACCGTGTGCTTCTGCCGGGAGCGTTTGCACCGTGTGTTTCGCGGGGAGCGCATGCGTTGTGTGTTTCTGCTGGGAGCGCTTGCGTTGGGTGTTTCTGCTGGGAGCGCTTGCAACGTGTGTTTCTGCCGGAAGGACTTGCATTGTGTGTTTCTGCTGGGAGCGCTTGCACCGTGTGTTTCTGCCGGTAGTGCTTGCATTGTGTGTTTCTGCCGGGAGTGCTTGCAATGTGTGTTTCTGCTGGGAGTGCTAGCGTTGTGTGTTTCTGCTGGGAGTGCTTGTGTTGTTTGTTTCTGCTGGGAGTGCTTGTGTTCTGTGTTTCTGCCGGGAGTGCTTGCGTTGTGTGTTTCTGCCGGGAGTGCTTGCGTTGTGTGTTTCTGCCGGGAGTGCTTGCACCATGTGTTTCTGCTGGGAGTGCTTGCGTTGTGTGTTTCTGCCGGGAGTGCTTGCACCATGTGTTTCTGCCGGGAGTGCTTACAACGTGTGTTTCTGCTGGGAGCGCTTGCATTTTGTGTTTCTGCTGGGAGCGCTTGTGTTCTGTGTTTCTGATGCGAGTGCTTGCATTCTGTGTTTCTGCCGGGAGAGCTTGCGTTGTGTGTTTCTGCTGGGAGTGCTTGCATTGTGTGTTTCTGTCAGGAGTGCTTGCGCCGTGTGTTTCTGCTGGGAGTGTTTGCGTTGTGTGTTTCTGCTGGGAGTGCTTGCATTGTGTGTTTCTGCTGGGAGTGCTTGTTTTGTTTGTTTCTGCTGGGAGCGTTTGCGTTGTGTGTTTCTGCCGCGAGCGATTGCCCCATGTGTTTCTGCCGAGAGCTCTTGAACCGTGTGTTTCTGCTGGGACTGCTTGCGTTGTGTGTTTCTGCTGGGAGTGCATGCACCGTGTGTTTCTGCTGGGAGTGCTTGCGCCGTGTGTTTCTGCTGGGAGTGTTTGCACCGTGTGTTTCTGCTGGGAGCGCTTGCACCGTGTGTTTCTGTCGGGAGTGCTTGCGTTGTGTGTTTCTGCTGGGAGTGCTTGCACCGTGTGTTTCTACTGGGAATTTTTGCGGCGTGTGGTTCTGCTGGGAGTGCTTGTGTTGTTTGTTTCTGCTGGGAGTGCTTGCAACGTATGTTTCTGCCGGAAGGACTTGCATTGTGTATTTCTGCTGGGAGCGCTTGCACCGTGTGTTTCTGCCGGTAGTGCTTGCATTGTGTGTTTCTGCCGGGAGTGCTTGCAATGTGTGTTTCTGCTGGGAGTGCTAGCGTTGTGTGTTTCTGCTGGGAGTGCTTGTGTTGTTTGTTTCTGCTGGGAGTGCTTGTGTTCTGTGTTTCTGCCGGGAGTGCTTGCGTTGTGTGTTTCTGCCGGGAGTGCTTGCGTTGTGTGTTTCTGCCGGGAGTGCTTGCACCATGTGTTTCTGCTGGGAGTGCTTGCGTTGTGTGTTTCTGCCGGGAGTGCTTGCACCATGTGTTTCTGCCGGGAGTGCTTACAACGTGTGTTTCTGCTGGGAGCGCTTGCATTTTGTGTTTCTGCTGGGAGCGCTTGCGTTCTGTGTTTCTGATGCGAGTGCTTGCATTCTGTGTTTCTGCCGGGAGAGCTTGCGTTGTGTGTTTCTGCTGGGAGTGCTTGCATTGTGTGTTTCTGTCAGGAGTGCTTGCGCCGTGTGTTTCTGCTGGGAGTGTTTGCGTTGTGTGTTTCTGCTGGGAGTGCTTGCATTGTGTGTTTCTGCTGGGAGTGCTTGTTTTGTTTGTTTCTGCTGGGAGCGTTTGCGTTGTGTGTTTCTGCCGCGAGCGATTGCCCCATGTGTTTCTGCCGAGAGCTCTTGAACCGTGTGTTTCTGCTGGGACTGCTTGCGTTGTGTGTTTCTGCTGGGAGTGCATGCACCGTGTGTTTCTGCTGGGAGTGCTTGCGCCGTGTGTTTCTGCTGGGAGTGTTTGCACCGTGTGTTTCTGCTGGGAGCGCTTGCACCGTGTGTTTCTGTCGGGAGTGCTTGCGTTGTGTGTTTCTGCTGGGAGTGCTTGCACCGTGTGTTTCTACTGGGAGTTTTTGCGGCGTGTGGTTCTGCTGGGAGTGCTTGTGTTGTTTGTTTCTGCTGGGAGTGCTTGCAACGTATGTTTCTGCCGGAAGGACTTGCATTGTGTATTTCTGCTGGGAGCGCTTGCACCTTGTGTTTCTGCCGGGAGCGCTTGAGTTGTGTTTTTCTGCTTGGTGTGCTTGCGCCGTGTGTTTCTGCTGGGAGTGCTTGCGTTGTGTGTTTCTGCTGGGAGTGCTTGCGCCGTGTGTTTCTGCTGGGAGTGCTTGCACCGTGTGTTTCTACTGGGAGTGCTTGCGGCCTGTGTTTCTGCTGGGAGTGCTTGCGCCGTGTATTTCTACTGGGAGCGCTAGCGTTGTGTGTTTCTGCTGGGAGTGCTTGTGTTGTTTGTTTCTGCTGGGAGTGCTTGTGTTGTGTGTTTCTGCCGGGAGTGCTTGCGTTGTGTGTTTCTGCTGGGAGCGTTTGCGTTGTGTGTTTCTGCCGCGAGCGCTAGCGTTGTGTGTTTCTGCTGGGAGTGCTTGTGTTGTTTGTTTCTGCTGGGAGTGCTTGCGTTGTGTGTTTCTGCCGGGAGTGCTTGCAACGTGTGTTTCTGCCGGGAGCGCTTGCGTTGTGTGTTTCTGCTGGGAGCGCTTGCGTTGTGTGTTTCTGCCGGGAGTGCTTGCGTTGTGTGTTCCTGCTGGGAGTGCTTGCGTTATGTGTTCCTGCTGGGAGTGCTTGCACCGTGTGTTTCTGTCGGGAGTGCTTGAGTTGTGTGTTTCTGCTGGGACTGCTTGTGTTGTGTGTTTCTGCCGGGAGTGCTTGCACCGTGTGATTCTGTTGGGAGTGCTTGAGTTGTGTGTTTCTGCTGGGAGTGCTTGTGTTGTGTGTTTCTGTCGGGAGTGCTTGCGTTGTGTGTTTCTGCTGGGAGTGCTTGCACCGTGTGCTTCTACTGGGAGTTTTTGCGGCGTGTGTTTCTGCTGGGAGTGCTTGTGTTGTTTGTTTCTGCTGGGAGTGCTTGTGTTGTGTGATTCTACTGGGAGTGCTTGCGCCGTGTTTCTGCTGGGAGTGCTTGCGTTGTGTGTTTCTGCTGGGAGTGCTTGCGTTGTGTGTTTCTGCTGGGAGCGCTTGCGTTGTGTGTTTCTGCCGGGAGCGCTTGTGTTGTGTGTTTCTGCCGGGAGTGCTTGCGTTGTGAGTTTCTGCTGGGAGTGCTTGCACCGTGTGCTTCTGCCGGGAGTGCTTGCAACGTGTGTTTCTGCTGGGAACACTTGCATTTTGTGTTTCTGCCGTTAGCGCTTGCGTTGTGTGTTTCTGCTGGGAGCGCTTGCGTTGTGTGTTTCTGCCGGGAGTGCTTGCGTTGTGTGTTCCTGCTGGGTGTGCTTGCGTTGTGTGTTCCTGGTGGGAGTGCTTGCACCGTGTGATTCTGTCGGGAGTGCTTGAGTTGTGTGTTTCTGCTGGGAATGCCTGTGTTGTGTGTTTCTGCCGGAAGTGCTTGCGTTGTGTGTTTCTGCCGGGAGTGCTTGCACCGTGTGTTTCTGCCGGGAGTGCTTGCAACGTGTGTTTCTGCTGGGAGCGCTTGCGTTTTGTGTTTCTGCTGGGAGCGCTTGCGTTCTGTGTTTCTGCTGGGAGTGCTTGCGTTATGTGTTTCTGCCGGGAGCGTTTGCACCGTGTGTTTCTGCTGGGAGCATTTGAACTGTGTGTTTCTGCCGGGAGCGCTTGCTCCGTGTGTTTCTGCTGGAATGCTTGTGTTGTGTGTTTCTGCCGGCAGTGCTTGCACAGTGTGTTTCTGCTGGGAGCATTTGCGTTGTGTGTTTCTGCCGCGAGCGCTTACCCCATGTGTTTCTGCCGAGAGCTCTTGAACCATGTGTTTCGACTGGGACTGCTTGCGTTGTGTGTTTCTGTTGGGAGCGCTTGCGTTGTGTGTTTCTGCTGGGAGTGCTTGTGTTGTGTGTTTCTGCCGGGAGTGCTTGCGTTGTGTGTTCATGCTGGGAACGCTTGCGTTGTGTGTTTCTGCCGGGAGTGCTTGCAACGTGTGTTTCTGCTGGGAGCGCTTGCGCTGTGTGTTTCTGCTGGGAGTGCTTGCACCGTGTTTTTCTGCTGGGAGTGGTTGCGCCGTGTGTTTCTGCTGGGAGTGCTTGCATTGTGTGTTTCTGCTGGGAGTGTTTGCGCCGTGTGTTTCTGCTAGGAGTGCTTGTGTTGTGTGATTCTACTGGGAGTGCTTGTGCCGTGTGTTTCTGCTGGGAGTGCTTGCGTTGTTTGTTTCTGCTGGGAGTGCTTGCGTTGTGTGTTTCTGCTGGGAGCACTTGCGTTGTGTGTTTCTGCCGGGAGTGCTTGCGTTGTGTGTTCCTGCTGGGAGTGCTTGCGTTATGTGTTCATGCTGGGAGTGCTTGCACCGCGTGTTTCTGTCGGGAGTGCTTGAGTTGTGTGTTTCTGCTGGGAGTGCTTGCGTTGTGTGTTTCTGCTGGGAGCGCTTGCGTTGTGTGTTTCTGCCGGGAGCGCTTGTGTTGTGTGTTTCTGCCGGGAGTGCTTGCGTTGTGAGTTTCTGCTGGGAGTGCTTGCACCGTGTGCTTCTGCCGGGAGTGCTTGCAACGTGTGTTTCTGCTGGGAACACTTGCATTTTGTGTTTCTGCCGTTAGCGCTTGCGTTGTGTGTTTCTGCTGGGAGCGCTTGCGTTGTGTGTTTCTGCCGGGAGTGCTTGCGTTGTGTGTTCCTGCTGGGTGTGCTTGCGTTGTGTGTTCCTGGTGGGAGTGCTTGCACCGTGTGATTCTGTCGGGAGTGCTTGAGTTGTGTGTTTCTGCTGCGAATGCCTGTGTTGTGTGTTTCTGCCGGAAGTGCTTGCGTTGTGTGCTTCTGCCGGGAGTGCTTGCACCGTGTGTTTCTGCCGGGAGTGCTTGCAACGTGTGTTTCTGCTGGGAGCGCTTGCGTTTTGTGTTTCTGCTGGGAGCGCTTGCGTTCTGTGTTTCTGCTGGGAGTGCTTGCGTTATGTGTTTCTGCCGGGAGCGTTTGCACCGTGTGTTTCTGCTGGGAGCATTTGAACTGTGTGTTTCTGCCGGGAGCGCTTGCTCCGTGTGTTTCTGCTGGAATGCTTGTGTTGTGTGTTTCTGCCGGCAGTGCTTGCACAGTGTGTTTCTGCTGGGAGCATTTGCGTTGTGTGTTTCTGCCGCGAGCGCTTACCCCATGTGTTTCTGCCGAGAGCTCTTGAACCATGTGTTTCGACTGGGACTGCTTGCGTTGTGTGTTTCTGTTGGGAGCGCTTGCGTTGTGTGTTTCTGCTGGGAGTGCTTGTGTTGTGTGTTTCTCCCGGGAGTGCTTGCGTTGTGTGTTCATGCTGGGAACGCTTGCGTTGTGTGTTTCTGCCGGGAGTGCTTGCAACGTGTGTTTCTGCTGGGAGCGCTTGCGCTGTGTGTTTCTGCTGGGAGTGCTTGCACCGTGTTTTTCTGCTGGGAGTGGTTGCGCCGTGTGTTTCTGCTGGGAGTGTTTGCATTGTGTGTTTCTGCTGGGAGTGTTTGCGCCGTGTGTTTCTGCTAGGAGTGCTTGTGTTGTGTGATTCTACTGGGAGTGCTTGTGCCGTGTGTTTCTGCTGGGAGTGCTTGCGTTGTTTGTTTCTGCTGGGAGTGCTTGCGTTGTGTGTTTCTGCTGGGAGCACTTGCGTTGTGTGTTTCTGCCGGGAGTGCTTGCGTTGTGTGTTCCTGCTGGGAGTGCTTGCGTTATGTGTTCATGCTGGGAGTGCTTGCACCGCGTGTTTCTGTCGGGAGTGCTTGTGTTGTGTGTTTCTGCTGGGAGTGCTTGCGTTGTGTGTTTCTGCTGGGAGTGCTTGCACCGTGTGCTTCTGCCGGGAGTGCTTGCAACGTGTTTTTCTGCTGGGAGCGCTTGCGTTTTGTGTTTCTGCTGGGAGCGCTTGCGTTCTGTGTTTCTGATGCGAGTGCTTGCATTCTGTGTTTCTGCCGGGAGCGTTTGCAGCGTGTGTTTCTGCTGGAATGCTTGCGTTGTGTGTTTCTGCTGGGAGCGTTTCCACCATGTGTTAATGCCGGGATTGCTTGAACCGTATGTTTCTGCTGGGAGTGCTTGTGTTGTGTGATTCTACTGGGAGTGCTTGCACCATGTGTTTCTGCTGGGAGTGCTTGCGTTGTGTGTTTCTGCTGGGAGTGCTTGCACCGTGTGTTTCTACTGGTAGTTTTTGCGGCGTGTGCTTCTGCTGGGAGTGCTTGTGTTGTTTGTTTCTGCTGGGAGTGCTTGTGTTGTGTGATTCTACTGGGAGTGCTTGCGCTGTGTGTTTCTGCTGGGAGTGCTTGCGTTGTGTGTTTCTGCTGGGATTGCTTGCGTTGTGTGTTTCTGCTGGGAGCACTTGCGTTGTGTGTTTCTGCCGGGAGTGCTTGCGTTGTGTGTTCCTGCCGGGAGTGCTTGCACCGTGTGTTTCTGCCGGGAGTGCTTGCAACGTGTGTTTCTGCTGGGAGCGCTTGCGTTTTGTGTTTCTGCTGGGAGCGCTTGCGTTCTGTGTTTCTGCTGGGAGTGCTTGCGTTATGTGTTTCTGCCGGGAGCGTTTGCACCGTGTGTTTCTGCTGGGAGCGTTTGCACTGTGTGTTTCTGCCGGGAGCGCTTGCTCCGTGTGTTTCTGCTGGAATGCTTGTGTTGTGTGTTTCTGCTGGCAGTGCTTGCACAGTGTGTTTCTGCTGGGAGCGTTTGCGTTGTGTGTTTCTGCCGCGAGCGCTTACCCCATGTGTTTCTGCCGAGAGCTCTTGAACCGTGTGTTTCTACTGGGACTGCTTGCGTTGTGTGTTTCTGTTGGGAGCGCTTGCATTGTGTGTTTCTGCTGGGAGTGCTTGTGTTGTGTGTTTCTGCTGGGAGCGCTTGCGTTTTGTGTTTCTGCTGGGAGCGCTTGCGTTCTGTGTTTCTGCTGGGAGTGCTTGCGTTATGTGTTTCTGCCGGGAGCGTTTGCACCGTGTGTTTCTGCTGGGAGCTTTTGCACTGTGTGTTTCTGCCGGGAGCGCTTGCTCCGTGTGTTTCTGCTGGAATGCTTGTGTTGTGTGTTTCTGCCGGCAGTGCTTGCACAGTGTGTTTCTGATAGGAGGATTTGCGTTGTGTGTTTCTGCCGCGAGCGCTTACCCCATGTGTTTCTGCCCAGAGCTCTTGAACCGAGTGTTTCTACTGGGACTGCTTGCGTTGTGTGTTTCTGTTGGGAGCGCTTGCATTGTGTGTTTCTGCTGGGAGTGCTTGTGTTGTGTGTTTCTGCCGGGAGTGCTTGCGTTGTGTGTTGCTGCTGGGAACGCTTGCGTTGTGTGTTAATGCCGGGAGTGCTTGCACCGTGTGTTTCTCCTGGGAGCGCTTGCACTGTGTGTATCTGCTGGGAGTGCTTGCACCGTGTTTTTCTGCTGGGAGTGGTTGCGCCGTGTGTTTCTGCTGGGAGTGCTTGCATTGTGTGTTTCTGCTGGGAGTGTTTGCGCCGTGTGTTTCTGCTGGGAGTGCTTGCGTTGTGTGTTTCTGCTGGGAGTGCTTGCGTTGTGTGTTTCTGCTGGGAGCACTTGCGTTGTGTGTTTCTGCCGGGAGTGCTTGCATTGTGTGTTCCTGCTGGGAGTGCTTGTGTTGTGTGTTTCTGCCGGGAGTGCTTGCGTTGTGTGTTTCTGCTGGGAGTGCTTGCACCGTGTGCTTCTGCCGGGAGTGCTTGCAACGTGCGTTTCTGCTGGGAACGCTTGCGTTTTGTGTTTCTGCCGCGAGCGCTTGCGTTGTGTGTTTCTGCTGGGAGCGCTTGCGTTGTGTGTTTCCGCCGGGAGTGCTTGCGTTGTGTGTTCCTGCTGGGAGTGCTTGCGTTGTGTGTTCCTGCTGGGAGTGCTTGCACCGTGTGATTCTGTCGGGAGTGCTTGAGTTGTGTGTTTCTGCTGGGAGCGCTTGCGTTCTGTGTTTCTGCTGGGAGTGCTTGCGTTATGTGTTTCTGCCGGGAGCGTTTGCACCGTGTGTTTCTGCTGGGAGCGTTTGCGCTGTGTGTTTCTGCCGGGAGCGCTTGCTCCGTGTGTTTCTGCTGGAATGCTTGTGTTGTGTGTTTCTGCCGGCAGTGCTTGCACAGTGTGTTTCTGCTGGGAGCATTTGCGTTGTGTGTTTCTGCCGCGAGCGCTTACCCCATGTGTTTCTGCCGAGAGCTCTTGAACCGTGTGTTTCTACTGGGAGTGCTTGCGTTGTGTGTTTCTGTTGGGAGCGCTTGCGTTGTGTGTTTCTGCTGGGAGTGCTTGCACCGTGTTTTTCTGCTGGGAGTGGTTGCGCCGTGTGTTTCTGCTGGGAGTGCTTGCGCCGTGTTTTTCTGCTGGGAGTGGTTGCGCCGTGTGTTTCTGCTGGGAATGCTTGCGCCGTGTGTTTCTATTGGGAGTGCTTGCGCCGTGTGTTACTGCCGAGAGCTCTTGAACCGTGTGTTTCTACTGGGACTGCTTGCGTTGTGTGTTTCTGTTGGGAGCGCTTGCGTTGTGTGTTTCTGCTGGAATGCTTGTGTTGTGTGTTTCTGCCGGCAGTGCTTGCACAGTATGTTTCTGCTGGGAGCATTTGCGTTGTGTGTTTCTGCCGCGAGCGCTTACCCCATGTGTTTCTGCCGAGAGCTCTTGAACCGTGTGTTTCTACTGGGAGTGCTTGCGTTGTGTGTTTCTGTTGGGAGCGCTTGCGTTGTGTGTTTCTGCTGGGAGTGCTTGCACCGTGTTTTTCTGCTGGGAGTGGTTGCGCCGTGTGTTTCTGCTGGGAGTGCTTGCGCCGTGTTTTTCTGCTGGGAGTGGTTGCACCGTGTGTTTCTGCTGGGAATGCTTGCGCCGTGTGTTTCTATTGGGAGTGCTTGCGCCGTGTGTTACTGCTGGGAGTGCTTGCACCGTGTGTTTCTACTGGGAGTGCTTGCGCCGTGTTATTCTGCTGGGAGTGCTTGTGTTGTTTGTTTCTGCTGGGTGTGCTTGTGTTGTGTGATTCTACTGGGAGAGCTTGCGCCATGTGTTTCTGCTGGGAGTGCTTGCATTGTGTGTTTCTGCTGGGAGTGTTTGCGCCGTGTGTTTCTGCTAGGAGTGCTTGCATTGTGTGTTTCTGCCGGGAGTGCTTGTGTTGTGTGTTCCTGCTG
Source organism: Hemitrygon akajei (assembly GCF_048418815.1). Classification (NCBI taxonomy): domain Eukaryota; kingdom Metazoa; phylum Chordata; class Chondrichthyes; order Myliobatiformes; family Dasyatidae; genus Hemitrygon; species Hemitrygon akajei. Next base: position 87,744,674 of record NC_133135.1, on the reverse strand, counting down.
GGAATGCTTGCGTTGTGTGTTCCTGCTGGGAGTGGTTGAGTTGTGTGTTTCTGCTGGGAGTGCTTGTGTTGAGTGTTTCTGCCGGGAGTGCTTGCGTTGTGTGTTTCTGCCGGGAGTGCTTGCGTTGTGTGTTTCTGCCGGGAGTGCTTGTGTTATTTGTTTCTGCTGGGAGTGCTTGTGTTGTGTGATTCTACTGGGAGTGCTTGCACCATGTGTTTCTGCTGGGAGTGCTTGCACAGTGTGTTTCTGCTGGGAGTGCTTGCGTTGTGTGTTTCTGCCGCGAGCGCTTACCCCATGTGTTTCTGCCGAGAGCTCTTGAACCGTGTGTTTCTACTGGGACTGCTTGCGTTGTGTGTTTCTGTTGGGAGCGCTTGCATTGTGTGTTTCTGCTGGGAGTGCTTGTGTTGTGTGTTTCTGCCGGGAGTGCTTGCGTTGTGTGTTTCTGCCGGGAGTGCTTGCGTTGTGTGTTTCTGCCGGGAGTGCTTGTGTTATTTGTTTCTGCTGGGAGTGCTTGTGTTGTGTGATTCTACTGGGAGTGCTTGCACCATGTGTTTCTGCTGGGAGTGCTTGCAACGTGTGTTTCTATTGGGAATGCTTGCGCCGTGTGTTTCTATTGGGAGTGCTTGCGCCGTGTGTTACTGCCGAGAGCTCTTGAACCGTGTGTTTCTACTGGGACTGCTTGCGTTGTGTGTTTCTGTTGGGAGCGCTTGCGTTGTGTGTTTCTGCTGGAATGCTTGTGTTGTGTGTTTCTGCCGGCAGTGCTTGCACAGTGTGTTTCTGCTGGGAGCATTTGCGTTGTGTGTTTCTGCCGCGAGCGCTTACCCCATGTGTTTCTGCCGAGAGCTCTTGAACCGTGTGTTTCTACTGGGAGTGCTTGCGTTGTGTGTTTCTGTTGGGAGCGCTTGCGTTGTGTGTTTCTGCTGGGAGTGCTTGCACCGTGTTTTTCTGCTGGGAGTGGTTGCGCCGTGTGTTTCTGCTGGGAGTGCTTGCGCCGTGTTTTTCTGCTGGGAGTGGTTGCACCGTGTGTTTCTGCTGGGAATGCTTGCGCCGTGTGTTTCTATTGGGAGTGCTTGCGCCGTGTGTTACTGCTGGGAGTGCTTGCACCGTGTGTTTCTACTGGGAGTGCTTGCGCCGTGTTATTCTGCTGGGAGTGCTTGTGTTGTTTGTTTCTGCTGGGAGTGCTTGTGTTGTGTGATTCTACTAGGAGAGCTTGCGCCATGTGTTTCTGCTGGGAGTGCTTGCATTGTGTGTTTCTGCTGGGAGTGTTTGCGCCGTGTGTTTCTGCTAGGAGTGCTTGCATTGTGTGTTTCTGCCGGGAGTGCTTGCAACATGTGTTTCTGCTGGGAGCGCTTGCGTTGTGTGTTTCTGCTGGAAGCGCTTGCATTGTGTGTTTCTGCTGGGAGCACTTGCGTTGTGTGTTTCTGCCGGGAGTGCTTGCGTTGTGTGTTCCTGCTGGGAGTGCTTGCGTTATGTGTTCATGCTGGGAGTGCTTGCACCGCGTGTTTCTGTCGGGAGTGCTTGTGTTGTGTGTTTCTGCTGGGAGTGCTTGCGTTGTGTGTTTCTGCTGGGAGTGCTTGCACCGTGTGCTTCTGCCGGGAGTGCTTGCAACGTGTTTTTCTGCTGGGAGCGCTTGCGTTTTGTGTTTCTGCTGGGAGCGCTTGCGTTCTGTGTTTCTGATGCGAGTGCTTGCATTCTGTGTTTCTGCCGGGAGCGTTTGCAGCGTGTGTTTCTGCTGGAATGCTTGCGTTGTGTGTTTCTGCTGGGAGCGTTTCCACCATGTGTTAATGCCGGGATTGCTTGAACCGTATGTTTCTGCTGGGAGTGCTTGTGTTGTGTGATTCTACTGGGAGTGCTTGCACCATGTGTTTCTGCTGGGAGTGCTTGCGTTGTGTGTTTCTGCTGGGAGTGCTTGCACCGTGTGTTTCTACTGGTAGTTTTTGCGGCGTGTGCTTCTGCTGGGAGTGCTTGTGTTGTTTGTTTCTGCTGGGAGTGCTTGTGTTGTGTGATTCTACTGGGAGTGCTTGCGCTGTGTGTTTCTGCTGGGAGTGCTTGCGTTGTGTGTTTCTGCTGGGATTGCTTGCGTTGTGTGTTTCTGCTGGGAGCACTTGCGTTGTGTGTTTCTGCCGGGAGTGCTTGCGTTGTGTGTTCCTGCCGGGAGTGCTTGCACCGTGTGTTTCTGCCGGGAGTGCTTGCAACGTGTGTTTCTGCTGGGAGCGCTTGCGTTTTGTGTTTCTGCTGGGAGCGCTTGCGTTCTGTGTTTCTGCTGGGAGTGCTTGCGTTATGTGTTTCTGCCGGGAGCGTTTGCACCGTGTGTTTCTGCTGGGAGCGTTTGCACTGTGTGTTTCTGCCGGGAGCGCTTGCTCCGTGTGTTTCTGCTGGAATGCTTGTGTTGTGTGTTTCTGCTGGCAGTGCTTGCACAGTGTGTTTCTGCTGGGAGCGTTTGCGTTGTGTGTTTCTGCCGCGAGCGCTTACCCCATGTGTTTCTGCCGAGAGCTCTTGAACCGTGTGTTTCTACTGGGACTGCTTGCGTTGTGTGTTTCTGTTGGGAGCGCTTGCATTGTGTGTTTCTGCTGGGAGTGCTTGTGTTGTGTGTTTCTGCTGGGAGCGCTTGCGTTTTGTGTTTCTGCTGGGAGCGCTTGCGTTCTGTGTTTCTGCTGGGAGTGCTTGCGTTATGTGTTTCTGCCGGGAGCGTTTGCACCGTGTGTTTCTGCTGGGAGCTTTTGCACTGTGTGTTTCTGCCGGGAGCGCTTGCTCCGTGTGTTTCTGCTGGAATGCTTGTGTTGTGTGTTTCTGCCGGCAGTGCTTGCACAGTGTGTTTCTGATAGGAGGATTTGCGTTGTGTGTTTCTGCCGCGAGCGCTTACCCCATGTGTTTCTGCCCAGAGCTCTTGAACCGAGTGTTTCTACTGGGACTGCTTGCGTTGTGTGTTTCTGTTGGGAGCGCTTGCATTGTGTGTTTCTGCTGGGAGTGCTTGTGTTGTGTGTTTCTGCCGGGAGTGCTTGCGTTGTGTGTTGCTGCTGGGAACGCTTGCGTTGTGTGTTAATGCCGGGAGTGCTTGCACCGTGTGTTTCTCCTGGGAGCGCTTGCACTGTGTGTATCTGCTGGGAGTGCTTGCACCGTGTTTTTCTGCTGGGAGTGGTTGCGCCGTGTGTTTCTGCTGGGAGTGCTTGCATTGTGTGTTTCTGCTGGGAGTGTTTGCGCCGTGTGTTTCTGCTGGGAGTGCTTGCGTTGTGTGTTTCTGCTGGGAGTGCTTGCGTTGTGTGTTTCTGCTGGGAGCACTTGCGTTGTGTGTTTCTGCCGGGAGTGCTTGCATTGTGTGTTCCTGCTGGGAGTGCTTGTGTTGTGTGTTTCTGCCGGGAGTGCTTGCGTTGTGTGTTTCTGCTGGGAGTGCTTGCACCGTGTGCTTCTGCCGGGAGTGCTTGCAACGTGCGTTTCTGCTGGGAACGCTTGCGTTTTGTGTTTCTGCCGCGAGCGCTTGCGTTGTGTGTTTCTGCTGGGAGCGCTTGCGTTGTGTGTTTCCGCCGGGAGTGCTTGCGTTGTGTGTTCCTGCTGGGAGTGCTTGCGTTGTGTGTTCCTGCTGGGAGTGCTTGCACCGTGTGATTCTGTCGGGAGTGCTTGAGTTGTGTGTTTCTGCTGGGAGCGCTTGCGTTCTGTGTTTCTGCTGGGAGTGCTTGCGTTATGTGTTTCTGCCGGGAGCGTTTGCACCGTGTGTTTCTGCTGGGAGCGTTTGCGCTGTGTGTTTCTGCCGGGAGCGCTTGCTCCGTGTGTTTCTGCTGGAATGCTTGTGTTGTGTGTTTCTGCCGGCAGTGCTTGCACAGTGTGTTTCTGCTGGGAGCATTTGCGTTGTGTGTTTCTGCCGCGAGCGCTTACCCCATGTGTTTCTGCCGAGAGCTCTTGAACCGTGTGTTTCTACTGGGAGTGCTTGCGTTGTGTGTTTCTGTTGGGAGCGCTTGCGTTGTGTGTTTCTGCTGGGAGTGCTTGCACCGTGTTTTTCTGCTGGGAGTGGTTGCGCCGTGTGTTTCTGCTGGGAGTGCTTGCGCCGTGTTTTTCTGCTGGGAGTGGTTGCGCCGTGTGTTTCTGCTGGGAATGCTTGCGCCGTGTGTTTCTATTGGGAGTGCTTGCGCCGTGTGTTACTGCCGAGAGCTCTTGAACCGTGTGTTTCTACTGGGACTGCTTGCGTTGTGTGTTTCTGTTGGGAGCGCTTGCGTTGTGTGTTTCTGCTGGAATGCTTGTGTTGTGTGTTTCTGCCGGCAGTGCTTGCACAGTATGTTTCTGCTGGGAGCATTTGCGTTGTGTGTTTCTGCCGCGAGCGCTTACCCCATGTGTTTCTGCCGAGAGCTCTTGAACCGTGTGTTTCTACTGGGAGTGCTTGCGTTGTGTGTTTCTGTTGGGAGCGCTTGCGTTGTGTGTTTCTGCTGGGAGTGCTTGCACCGTGTTTTTCTGCTGGGAGTGGTTGCGCCGTGTGTTTCTGCTGGGAGTGCTTGCGCCGTGTTTTTCTGCTGGGAGTGGTTGCACCGTGTGTTTCTGCTGGGAATGCTTGCGCCGTGTGTTTCTATTGGGAGTGCTTGCGCCGTGTGTTACTGCTGGGAGTGCTTGCACCGTGTGTTTCTACTGGGAGTGCTTGCGCCGTGTTATTCTGCTGGGAGTGCTTGTGTTGTTTGTTTCTGCTGGGTGTGCTTGTGTTGTGTGATTCTACTGGGAGAGCTTGCGCCATGTGTTTCTGCTGGGAGTGCTTGCATTGTGTGTTTCTGCTGGGAGTGTTTGCGCCGTGTGTTTCTGCTAGGAGTGCTTGCATTGTGTGTTTCTGCCGGGAGTGCTTGTGTTGTGTGTTCCTGCTGGGAATGCTTGCGTTGTGTGTTCCTGCTGGGAGTGGTTGAGTTGTGTGTTTCTGCTGGGAGTGCTTGTGTTGAGTGTTTCTGCCGGGAGTGCTTGCGTTGTGTGTTTCTGCCGGGAGTGCTTGCGTTGTGTGTTTCTGCCGGGAGTGCTTGTGTTATTTGTTTCTGCTGGGAGTGCTTGTGTTGTGTGATTCTACTGGGAGTGCTTGCACCATGTGTTTCTGCTGGGAGTGCTTGCACAGTGTGTTTCTGCTGGGAGTGCTTGCGTTGTGTGTTTCTGCCGCGAGCGCTTACCCCATGTGTTTCTGCCGAGAGCTCTTGAACCGTGTGTTTCTACTGGGACTGCTTGCGTTGTGTGTTTCTGTTGGGAGCGCTTGCATTGTGTGTTTCTGCTGGGAGTGCTTGTGTTGTGTGTTTCTGCCGGGAGTGCTTGCGTTGTGTGTTTCTGCCGGGAGTGCTTGCGTTGTGTGTTTCTGCCGGGAGTGCTTGTGTTATTTGTTTCTGCTGGGAGTGCTTGTGTTGTGTGATTCTACTGGGAGTGCTTGCACCATGTGTTTCTGCTGGGAGTGCTTGCAACGTGTGTTTCTATTGGGAATGCTTGCGCCGTGTGTTTCTATTGGGAGTGCTTGCGCCGTGTGTTACTGCCGAGAGCTCTTGAACCGTGTGTTTCTACTGGGACTGCTTGCGTTGTGTGTTTCTGTTGGGAGCGCTTGCGTTGTGTGTTTCTGCTGGAATGCTTGTGTTGTGTGTTTCTGCCGGCAGTGCTTGCACAGTGTGTTTCTGCTGGGAGCATTTGCGTTGTGTGTTTCTGCCGCGAGCGCTTACCCCATGTGTTTCTGCCGAGAGCTCTTGAACCGTGTGTTTCTACTGGGAGTGCTTGCGTTGTGTGTTTCTGTTGGGAGCGCTTGCGTTGTGTGTTTCTGCTGGGAGTGCTTGCACCGTGTTTTTCTGCTGGGAGTGGTTGCGCCGTGTGTTTCTGCTGGGAGTGCTTGCGCCGTGTTTTTCTGCTGGGAGTGGTTGCACCGTGTGTTTCTGCTGGGAATGCTTGCGCCGTGTGTTTCTATTGGGAGTGCTTGCGCCGTGTGTTACTGCTGGGAGTGCTTGCACCGTGTGTTTCTACTGGGAGTGCTTGCGCCGTGTTATTCTGCTGGGAGTGCTTGTGTTGTTTGTTTCTGCTGGGAGTGCTTGTGTTGTGTGATTCTACTAGGAGAGCTTGCGCCATGTGTTTCTGCTGGGAGTGCTTGCATTGTGTGTTTCTGCTGGGAGTGTTTGCGCCGTGTGTTTCTGCTAGGAGTGCTTGCATTGTGTGTTTCTGCCGGGAGTGCTTGCAACATGTGTTTCTGCTGGGAGCGCTTGCGTTGTGTGTTTCTGCTGGAAGCGCTTGCATTGTGTGTTTCTGCTGGGAGCACTTGCGTTGTGTGTTTCTGCCGGGAGTGCTTGCGTTGTGTGTTCCTGCTGGGAGTGCTTGCGTTATGTGTTCATGCTGGGAGTGCTTGCACCGCGTGTTTCTGTCGGGAGTGCTTGTGTTGTGTGTTTCTGCTGGGAGTGCTTGCGTTGTGTGTTTCTGCTGGGAGTGCTTGCACCGTGTGCTTCTGCCGGGAGTGCTTGCAACGTGTTTTTCTGCTGGGAGCGCTTGCGTTTTGTGTTTCTGCTGGGAGCGCTTGCGTTCTGTGTTTCTGATGCGAGTGCTTGCATTCTGTGTTTCTGCCGGGAGCGTTTGCAGCGTGTGTTTCTGCTGGAATGCTTGCGTTGTGTGTTTCTGCTGGGAGCGTTTCCACCATGTGTTAATGCCGGGATTGCTTGAACCGTATGTTTCTGCTGGGAGTGCTTGTGTTGTGTGATTCTACTGGGAGTGCTTGCACCATGTGTTTCTGCTGGGAGTGCTTGCGTTGTGTGTTTCTGCTGGGAGTGCTTGCACCGTGTGTTTCTACTGGTAGTTTTTGCGGCGTGTGCTTCTGCTGGGAGTGCTTGTGTTGTTTGTTTCTGCTGGGAGTGCTTGTGTTGTGTGATTCTACTGGGAGTGCTTGCGCTGTGTGTTTCTGCTGGGAGTGCTTGCATTGTGTGTTTCTGCTGGGATTGCTTGCGTTGTGTGTTTCTGCTGGGAGCACTTGCGTTGTGTGTTTCTGCCGGGAGTGCTTGCGTTGTGTGTTCCTGCCGGGAGTGCTTGCACCGTGTGTTTCTGCCGGGAGTGCTTGCAACGTGTGTTTCTGCTGGGAGCGCTTGCGTTTTGTGTTTCTGCTGGGAGCGCTTGCGTTCTGTGTTTCTGCTGGGAGTGCTTGCGTTATGTGTTTCTGCCGGGAGCGTTTGCACCGTGTGTTTCTGCTGGGAGCGTTTGCACTGTGTGTTTCTGCCGGGAGCGCTTGCTCCGTGTGTTTCTGCTGGAATGCTTGTGTTGTGTGTTTCTGCTGGCAGTGCTTGCACAGTGTGTTTCTGCTGGGAGCGTTTGCGTTGTGTGTTTCTGCCGCGAGCGCTTACCCCATGTGTTTCTGCCGAGAGCTCTTGAACCGTGTGTTTCTACTGGGACTGCTTGCGTTGTGTGTTTCTGTTGGGAGCGCTTGCATTGTGTGTTTCTGCTGGGAGTGCTTGTGTTGTGTGTTTCTGCTGGGAGCGCTTGCGTTTTGTGTTTCTGCTGGGAGCGCTTGCGTTCTGTGTTTCTGCTGGGAGTGCTTGCGTTATGTGTTTCTGCCGGGAGCGTTTGCACCGTGTGTTTCTGCTGGGAGCTTTTGCACTGTGTGTTTCTGCCGGGAGCGCTTGCTCCGTGTGTTTCTGCTGGAATGCTTGTGTTGTGTGTTTCTGCCGGCAGTGCTTGCACAGTGTGTTTCTGATAGGAGGATTTGCGTTGTGTGTTTCTGCCGGCAGTGCTTGCACAGTGTGTTTCTGATAGGAGGATTTGCGTTGTGTGTTTCTGCCGCGAGCGCTTACCCCATGTGTTTCTGCCCAGAGCTCTTGAACCGAGTGTTTCTACTGGGACTGCTTGCGTTGTGTGTTTCTGTTGGGAGCGCTTGCATTGTGTGTTTCTGCTGGGAGTGCTTGTGTTGTGTGTTTCTGCCGGGAGTGCTTGCGTTGTGTGTTGCTGCTGGGAACGCTTGCGTTGTGTGTTAATGCCGGGAGTGCTTGCACCGTGTGTTTCTCCTGGGAGCGCTTGCACTGTGTGTATCTGCTGGGAGTGCTTGCACCGTGTTTTTCTGCTGGGAGTGGTTGCGCCGTGTGTTTCTGCTGGGAGTGCTTGCATTGTGTGTTTCTGCTGGGAGTGTTTGCGCCGTGTGTTTCTGCTGGGAGTGCTTGCGTTGTGTGTTTCTGCTGGGAGTGCTTGCGTTGTGTGTTTCTGCTGGGAGCACTTGCGTTGTGTGTTTCTGCCGGGAGTGCTTGCATTGTGTGTTCCTGCTGGGAGTGCTTGTGTTGTGTGTTTCTGCCGGGAGTGCTTGCGTTGTGTGTTTCTGCTGGGAGTGCTTGCACCGTGTGCTTCTGCCGGGAGTGCTTGCAACGTGCGTTTCTGCTGGGAACGCTTGCGTTTTGTGTTTCTGCCGCGAGCGCTTGCGTTGTGTGTTTCTGCTGGGAGCGCTTGCGTTGTGTGTTTCCGCCGGGAGTGCTTGCGTTGTGTGTTCCTGCTGGGAGTGCTTGCGTTGTGTGTTCCTGCTGGGAGTGCTTGCACCGTGTGATTCTGTCGGGAGTGCTTGAGTTGTGTGTTTCTGCTGGGAGCGCTTGCGTTCTGTGTTTCTGCTGGGAGTGCTTGCGTTATGTGTTTCTGCCGGGAGCGTTTGCACCGTGTGTTTCTGCTGGGAGCGTTTGCGCTGTGTGTTTCTGCCGGGAGCGCTTGCTCCGTGTGTTTCTGCTGGAATGCTTGTGTTGTGTGTTTCTGCCGGCAGTGCTTGCACAGTGTGTTTCTGCTGGGAGCATTTGCGTTGTGTGTTTCTGCCGCGAGCGCTTACCCCATGTGTTTCTGCCGAGAGCTCTTGAACCGTGTGTTTCTACTGGGAGTGCTTGCGTTGTGTGTTTCTGTTGGGAGCGCTTGCGTTGTGTGTTTCTGCTGGGAGTGCTTGCACCGTGTTTTTCTGCTGGGAGTGGTTGCGCCGTGTGTTTCTGCTGGGAGTGCTTGCGCCGTGTTTTTCTGCTGGGAGTGGTTGCGCCGTGTGTTTCTGCTGGGAATGCTTGCGCCGTGTGTTTCTATTGGGAGTGCTTGCGCCGTGTGTTACTGCCGAGAGCTCTTGAACCGTGTGTTTCTACTGGGACTGCTTGCGTTGTGTGTTTCTGTTGGGAGCGCTTGCGTTGTGTGTTTCTGCTGGAATGCTTGTGTTGTGTGTTTCTGCCGGCAGTGCTTGCACAGTATGTTTCTGCTGGGAGCATTTGCGTTGTGTGTTTCTGCCGCGAGCGCTTACCCCATGTGTTTCTGCCGAGAGCTCTTGAACCGTGTGTTTCTACTGGGAGTGCTTGCGTTGTGTGTTTCTGTTGGGAGCGCTTGCGTTGTGTGTTTCTGCTGGGAGTGCTTGCACCGTGTTTTTCTGCTGGGAGTGGTTGCGCCGTGTGTTTCTGCTGGGAGTGCTTGCGCCGTGTTTTTCTGCTGGGAGTGGTTGCACCGTGTGTTTCTGCTGGGAATGCTTGCGCCGTGTGTTTCTATTGGGAGTGCTTGCGCCGTGTGTTACTGCTGGGAGTGCTTGCACCGTGTGTTTCTACTGGGAGTGCTTGCGCCGTGTTATTCTGCTGGGAGTGCTTGTGTTGTTTGTTTCTGCTGGGTGTGCTTGTGTTGTGTGATTCTACTGGGAGAGCTTGCGCCATGTGTTTCTGCTGGGAGTGCTTGCATTGTGTGTTTCTGCTGGGAGTGTTTGCGCCGTGTGTTTCTGCTAGGAGTGCTTGCATTGTGTGTTTCTGCCGGGAGTGCTTGTGTTGTGTGTTCCTGCTGGGAATGCTTGCGTTGTGTGTTCCTGCTGGGAGTGGTTGAGTTGTGTGTTTCTGCTGGGAGTGCTTGTGTTGAGTGTTTCTGCCGGGAGTGCTTGCGTTGTGTGTTTCTGCCGGGAGTGCTTGCGTTGTGTGTTTCTGCCGGGAGTGCTTGTGTTATTTGTTTCTGCTGGGAGTGCTTGTGTTGTGTGATTCTACTGGGAGTGCTTGCACCATGTGTTTCTGCTGGGAGTGCTTGCACAGTGTGTTTCTGCTGGGAGTGCTTGCGTTGTGTGTTTCTGCCGCGAGCGCTTACCCCATGTGTTTCTGCCGAGAGCTCTTGAACCGTGTGTTTCTACTGGGACTGCTTGCGTTGTGTGTTTCTGTTGGGAGCGCTTGCATTGTGTGTTTCTGCTGGGAGTGCTTGTGTTGTGTGTTTCTGCCGGGAGTGCTTGCGTTGTGTGTTTCTGCCGGGAGTGCTTGCGTTGTGTGTTTCTGCCGGGAGTGCTTGTGTTATTTGTTTCTGCTGGGAGTGCTTGTGTTGTGTGATTCTACTGGGAGTGCTTGCACCATGTGTTTCTGCTGGGAGTGCTTGCAACGTGTGTTTCTATTGGGAATGCTTGCGCCGTGTGTTTCTATTGGGAGTGCTTGCGCCGTGTGTTACTGCCGAGAGCTCTTGAACCGTGTGTTTCTACTGGGACTGCTTGCGTTGTGTGTTTCTGTTGGGAGCGCTTGCGTTGTGTGTTTCTGCTGGAATGCTTGTGTTGTGTGTTTCTGCCGGCAGTGCTTGCACAGTGTGTTTCTGCTGGGAGCATTTGCGTTGTGTGTTTCTGCCGCGAGCGCTTACCCCATGTGTTTCTGCCGAGAGCTCTTGAACCGTGTGTTTCTACTGGGAGTGCTTGCGTTGTGTGTTTCTGTTGGGAGCGCTTGCGTTGTGTGTTTCTGCTGGGAGTGCTTGCACCGTGTTTTTCTGCTGGGAGTGGTTGCGCCGTGTGTTTCTGCTGGGAGTGCTTGCGCCGTGTTTTTCTGCTGGGAGTGGTTGCACCGTGTGTTTCTGCTGGGAATGCTTGCGCCGTGTGTTTCTATTGGGAGTGCTTGCGCCGTGTGTTACTGCTGGGAGTGCTTGCACCGTGTGTTTCTACTGGGAGTGCTTGCGCCGTGTTATTCTGCTGGGAGTGCTTGTGTTGTTTGTTTCTGCTGGGAGTGCTTGTGTTGTGTGATTCTACTAGGAGAGCTTGCGCCATGTGTTTCTGCTGGGAGTGCTTGCATTGTGTGTTTCTGCTGGGAGTGTTTGCGCCGTGTGTTTCTGCTAGGAGTGCTTGCATTGTGTGTTTCTGCCGGGAGTGCTTGCAACATGTGTTTCTGCTGGGAGCGCTTGCGTTGTGTGTTTCTGCTGGAAGCGCTTGCATTGTGTGTTTCTGCCGGGAGTGCTTGTGTTGTGTGTTCCTGCTGGGAATGCTTGCGTTGTGTGTTCCTGCTGGGAGTGGTTGAGTTGTGTGTTTCTGCTGGGAGTGCTTGTGTTGAGTGTTTCTGCCGGGAGTGCTTGCGTTGTGTGTTTCTGCCGGGAGTGCTTGCGTTGTGTGTTTCTGCCGGGAGTGCTTGTGTTATTTGTTTCTGCTGGGAGTGCTTGTGTTGTGTGATTCTACTGGGAGTGCTTGCACCATGTGTTTCTGCTGGGAGTGCTTGCACAGTGTGTTTCTGCTGGGAGTGCTTGCGTTGTGTGTTTCTGCCGCGAGCGCTTACCCCATGTGTTTCTGCCGAGAGCTCTTGAACCGTGTGTTTCTACTGGGACTGCTTGCGTTGTGTGTTTCTGTTGGGAGCGCTTGCATTGTGTGTTTCTGCTGGGAGTGCTTGTGTTGTGTGTTTCTGCCGGGAGTGCTTGCGTTGTGTGTTCATGCTGGGAACGCTTGCGTTGTGTGTTTCTGCCGGGAGTGCTTGCAACGTGTGTTTCTGCTGGGAGCGCTTGCGCTGTGTGTTTCTGCTGGGAGTGCTTGCACCGTGTTTTTCTGCTGGGAGTGGTTGCGCCGTGTGTTTCTGCTGGGAGTGCTTGCATTGTGTGTTTCTGCTGGGAGTGTTTGCGCCGTGTGTTTCTGCTAGGAGTGCTTGTGTTGTGTGTTCCTGCTGGGAGTGCTTGCGTTGTGTGTTTCTGCTGGGAGCACTTGCGTTGTGTGTTTCTGCCGGGAGTGCTTGCATTGTGTGTTCCTGCTGGGAGTGCTTGTGTTGTGTGTTTCTGCCGGGAGTGCTTGCGTTGTGTGTTTCTGCTGGGAGTGCTTGCACCGTGTGCTTCTGCCGGGAGTGCTTGCAACGTGCGTTTCTGCTGGGAACGCTTGCGTTTTGTGTTTCTGCCGCGAGCGCTTGCGTTGTGTGTTTCTGCTGGGAGCGCTTGCGTTGTGTGTTTCCGCCGGGAGTGCTTGCGTTGTGTGTTCCTGCTGGGAGTGCTTGCGTTGTGTGTTCCTGCTGGGAGTGCTTGCACCGTGTGATTCTGTCGGGAGTGCTTGAGTTGTGTGTTTCTGCTGGGAGCGCTTGCGTTCTGTGTTTCTGCTGGGAGTGCTTGCGTTATGTGTTTCTGCCGGGAGCGTTTGCACCGTGTGTTTCTGCTGGGAGCGTTTGCGCTGTGTGTTTCTGCCGGGAGCGCTTGCTCCGTGTGTTTCTGCTGGAATGCTTGTGTTGTGTGTTTCTGCCGGCAGTGCTTGCACAGTGTGTTTCTGCTGGGAGCATTTGCGTTGTGTGTTTCTGCCGCGAGCGCTTACCCCATGTGTTTCTGCCGAGAGCTCTTGAACCGTGTGTTTCTACTGGGAGTGCTTGCGTTGTGTGTTTCTGTTGGGAGCGCTTGCGTTGTGTGTTTCTGCTGGGAGTGCTTGCACCGTGTTTTTCTGCTGGGAGTGGTTGCGCCGTGTGTTTCTGCTGGGAGTGCTTGCGCCGTGTTTTTCTGCTGGGAGTGGTTGCGCCGTGTGTTTCTGCTGGGAATGCTTGCGCCGTGTGTTTCTATTGGGAGTGCTTGCGCCGTGTGTTACTGCCGAGAGCTCTTGAACCGTGTGTTTCTACTGGGACTGCTTGCGTTGTGTGTTTCTGTTGGGAGCGCTTGCGTTGTGTGTTTCTGCTGGAATGCTTGTGTTGTGTGTTTCTGCCGGCAGTGCTTGCACAGTATGTTTCTGCTGGGAGCATTTGCGTTGTGTGTTTCTGCCGCGAGCGCTTACCCCATGTGTTTCTGCCGAGAGCTCTTGAACCGTGTGTTTCTACTGGGAGTGCTTGCGTTGTGTGTTTCTGTTGGGAGCGCTTGCGTTGTGTGTTTCTGCTGGGAGTGCTTGCACCGTGTTTTTCTGCTGGGAGTGGTTGCGCCGTGTGTTTCTGCTGGGAGTGCTTGCGCCGTGTTTTTCTGCTGGGAGTGGTTGCACCGTGTGTTTCTGCTGGGAATGCTTGCGCCGTGTGTTTCTATTGGGAGTGCTTGCGCCGTGTGTTACTGCTGGGAGTGCTTGCACCGTGTGTTTCTACTGGGAGTGCTTGCGCCGTGTTATTCTGCTGGGAGTGCTTGTGTTGTTTGTTTCTGCTGGGTGTGCTTGTGTTGTGTGATTCTACTGGGAGAGCTTGCGCCATGTGTTTCTGCTGGGAGTGCTTGCATTGTGTGTTTCTGCTGGGAGTGTTTGCGCCGTGTGTTTCTGCTAGGAGTGCTTGCATTGTGTGTTTCTGCCGGGAGTGCTTGTGTTGTGTGTTCCTGCTGGGAATGCTTGCGTTGTGTGTTCCTGCTGGGAGTGGTTGAGTTGTGTGTTTCTGCTGGGAGTGCTTGTGTTGAGTGTTTCTGCCGGGAGTGCTTGCGTTGTGTGTTTCTGCCGGGAGTGCTTGCGTTGTGTGTTTCTGCCGGGAGTGCTTGTGTTATTTGTTTCTGCTGGGAGTGCTTGTGTTGTGTGATTCTACTGGGAGTGCTTGCACCATGTGTTTCTGCTGGGAGTGCTTGCACAGTGTGTTTCTGCTGGGAGTGCTTGCGTTGTGTGTTTCTGCCGCGAGCGCTTACCCCATGTGTTTCTGCCGAGAGCTCTTGAACCGTGTGTTTCTACTGGGACTGCTTGCGTTGTGTGTTTCTGTTGGGAGCGCTTGCATTGTGTGTTTCTGCTGGGAGTGCTTGTGTTGTGTGTTTCTGCCGGGAGTGCTTGCGTTGTGTGTTTCTGCCGGGAGTGCTTGCGTTGTGTGTTTCTGCCGGGAGTGCTTGTGTTATTTGTTTCTGCTGGGAGTGCTTGTGTTGTGTGATTCTACTGGGAGTGCTTGCACCATGTGTTTCTGCTGGGAGTGCTTGCAACGTGTGTTTCTATTGGGAATGCTTGCGCCGTGTGTTTCTATTGGGAGTGCTTGCGCCGTGTGTTACTGCCGAGAGCTCTTGAACCGTGTGTTTCTACTGGGACTGCTTGCGTTGTGTGTTTCTGTTGGGAGCGCTTGCGTTGTGTGTTTCTGCTGGAATGCTTGTGTTGTGTGTTTCTGCCGGCAGTGCTTGCACAGTGTGTTTCTGCTGGGAGCATTTGCGTTGTGTGTTTCTGCCGCGAGCGCTTACCCCATGTGTTTCTGCCGAGAGCTCTTGAACCGTGTGTTTCTACTGGGAGTGCTTGCGTTGTGTGTTTCTGTTGGGAGCGCTTGCGTTGTGTGTTTCTGCTGGGAGTGCTTGCACCGTGTTTTTCTGCTGGGAGTGGTTGCGCCGTGTGTTTCTGCTGGGAGTGCTTGCGCCGTGTTTTTCTGCTGGGAGTGGTTGCACCGTGTGTTTCTGCTGGGAATGCTTGCGCCGTGTGTTTCTATTGGGAGTGCTTGCGCCGTGTGTTACTGCTGGGAGTGCTTGCACCGTGTGTTTCTACTGGGAGTGCTTGCGCCGTGTTATTCTGCTGGGAGTGCTTGTGTTGTTTGTTTCTGCTGGGAGTGCTTGTGTTGTGTGATTCTACTAGGAGAGCTTGCGCCATGTGTTTCTGCTGGGAGTGCTTGCATTGTGTGTTTCTGCTGGGAGTGTTTGCGCCGTGTGTTTCTGCTAGGAGTGCTTGCATTGTGTGTTTCTGCCGGGAGTGCTTGCAACATGTGTTTCTGCTGGGAGCGCTTGCGTTGTGTGTTTCTGCTGGAAGCGCTTGCATTGTGTGTTTCTGCTGGGAGCACTTGCGTTGTGTGTTTCTGCCGGGAGTGCTTGCGTTGTGTGTTCCTGCTGGGAGTGCTTGCGTTATGTGTTCATGCTGGGAGTGCTTGCACCGCGTGTTTCTGTCGGGAGTGCTTGTGTTGTGTGTTTCTGCTGGGAGTGCTTGCGTTGTGTGTTTCTGCTGGGAGTGCTTGCACCGTGTGCTTCTGCCGGGAGTGCTTGCAACGTGTTTTTCTGCTGGGAGCGCTTGCGTTTTGTGTTTCTGCTGGGAGCGCTTGCGTTCTGTGTTTCTGATGCGAGTGCTTGCATTCTGTGTTTCTGCCGGGAGCGTTTGCAGCGTGTGTTTCTGCTGGAATGCTTGCGTTGTGTGTTTCTGCTGGGAGCGTTTCCACCATGTGTTAATGCCGGGATTGCTTGAACCGTATGTTTCTGCTGGGAGTGCTTGTGTTGTGTGATTCTACTGGGAGTGCTTGCACCATGTGTTTCTGCTGGGAGTGCTTGCGTTGTGTGTTTCTGCTGGGAGTGCTTGCACCGTGTGTTTCTACTGGTAGTTTTTGCGGCGTGTGCTTCTGCTGGGAGTGCTTGTGTTGTTTGTTTCTGCTGGGAGTGCTTGTGTTGTGTGATTCTACTGGGAGTGCTTGCGCTGTGTGTTTCTGCTGGGAGTGCTTGCATTGTGTGTTTCTGCTGGGATTGCTTGCGTTGTGTGTTTCTGCTGGGAGCACTTGCGTTGTGTGTTTCTGCCGGGAGTGCTTGCGTTGTGTGTTCCTGCCGGGAGTGCTTGCACCGTGTGTTTCTGCCGGGAGTGCTTGCAACGTGTGTTTCTGCTGGGAGCGCTTGCGTTTTGTGTTTCTGCTGGGAGCGCTTGCGTTCTGTGTTTCTGCTGGGAGTGCTTGCGTTATGTGTTTCTGCCGGGAGCGTTTGCACCGTGTGTTTCTGCTGGGAGCGTTTGCACTGTGTGTTTCTGCCGGGAGCGCTTGCTCCGTGTGTTTCTGCTGGAATGCTTGTGTTGTGTGTTTCTGCTGGCAGTGCTTGCACAGTGTGTTTCTGCTGGGAGCGTTTGCGTTGTGTGTTTCTGCCGCGAGCGCTTACCCCATGTGTTTCTGCCGAGAGCTCTTGAACCGTGTGTTTCTACTGGGACTGCTTGCGTTGTGTGTTTCTGTTGGGAGCGCTTGCATTGTGTGTTTCTGCTGGGAGTGCTTGTGTTGTGTGTTTCTGCTGGGAGCGCTTGCGTTTTGTGTTTCTGCTGGGAGCGCTTGCGTTCTGTGTTTCTGCTGGGAGTGCTTGCGTTATGTGTTTCTGCCGGGAGCGTTTGCACCGTGTGTTTCTGCTGGGAGCTTTTGCACTGTGTGTTTCTGCCGGGAGCGCTTGCTCCGTGTGTTTCTGCTGGAATGCTTGTGTTGTGTGTTTCTGCCGGCAGTGCTTGCACAGTGTGTTTCTGATAGGAGGATTTGCGTTGTGTGTTTCTGCCGGCAGTGCTTGCACAGTGTGTTTCTGATAGGAGGATTTGCGTTGTGTGTTTCTGCCGCGAGCGCTTACCCCATGTGTTTCTGCCCAGAGCTCTTGAACCGAGTGTTTCTACTGGGACTGCTTGCGTTGTGTGTTTCTGTTGGGAGCGCTTGCATTGTGTGTTTCTGCTGGGAGTGCTTGTGTTGTGTGTTTCTGCCGGGAGTGCTTGCGTTGTGTGTTGCTGCTGGGAACGCTTGCGTTGTGTGTTAATGCCGGGAGTGCTTGCACCGTGTGTTTCTCCTGGGAGCGCTTGCACTGTGTGTATCTGCTGGGAGTGCTTGCACCGTGTTTTTCTGCTGGGAGTGGTTGCGCCGTGTGTTTCTGCTGGGAGTGCTTGCATTGTGTGTTTCTGCTGGGAGTGTTTGCGCCGTGTGTTTCTGCTGGGAGTGCTTGCGTTGTGTGTTTCTGCTGGGAGTGCTTGCGTTGTGTGTTTCTGCTGGGAGCACTTGCGTTGTGTGTTTCTGCCGGGAGTGCTTGCATTGTGTGTTCCTGCTGGGAGTGCTTGTGTTGTGTGTTTCTGCCGGGAGTGCTTGCGTTGTGTGTTTCTGCTGGGAGTGCTTGCACCGTGTGCTTCTGCCGGGAGTGCTTGCAACGTGCGTTTCTGCTGGGAACGCTTGCGTTTTGTGTTTCTGCCGCGAGCGCTTGCGTTGTGTGTTTCTGCTGGGAGCGCTTGCGTTGTGTGTTTCCGCCGGGAGTGCTTGCGTTGTGTGTTCCTGCTGGGAGTGCTTGCGTTGTGTGTTCCTGCTGGGAGTGCTTGCACCGTGTGATTCTGTCGGGAGTGCTTGAGTTGTGTGTTTCTGCTGGGAGCGCTTGCGTTCTGTGTTTCTGCTGGGAGTGCTTGCGTTATGTGTTTCTGCCGGGAGCGTTTGCACCGTGTGTTTCTGCTGGGAGCGTTTGCGCTGTGTGTTTCTGCCGGGAGCGCTTGCTCCGTGTGTTTCTGCTGGAATGCTTGTGTTGTGTGTTTCTGCCGGCAGTGCTTGCACAGTGTGTTTCTGCTGGGAGCATTTGCGTTGTGTGTTTCTGCCGCGAGCGCTTACCCCATGTGTTTCTGCCGAGAGCTCTTGAACCGTGTGTTTCTACTGGGAGTGCTTGCGTTGTGTGTTTCTGTTGGGAGCGCTTGCGTTGTGTGTTTCTGCTGGGAGTGCTTGCACCGTGTTTTTCTGCTGGGAGTGGTTGCGCCGTGTGTTTCTGCTGGGAGTGCTTGCGCCGTGTTTTTCTGCTGGGAGTGGTTGCGCCGTGTGTTTCTGCTGGGAATGCTTGCGCCGTGTGTTTCTATTGGGAGTGCTTGCGCCGTGTGTTACTGCCGAGAGCTCTTGAACCGTGTGTTTCTACTGGGACTGCTTGCGTTGTGTGTTTCTGTTGGGAGCGCTTGCGTTGTGTGTTTCTGCTGGAATGCTTGTGTTGTGTGTTTCTGCCGGCAGTGCTTGCACAGTATGTTTCTGCTGGGAGCATTTGCGTTGTGTGTTTCTGCCGCGAGCGCTTACCCCATGTGTTTCTGCCGAGAGCTCTTGAACCGTGTGTTTCTACTGGGAGTGCTTGCGTTGTGTGTTTCTGTTGGGAGCGCTTGCGTTGTGTGTTTCTGCTGGGAGTGCTTGCACCGTGTTTTTCTGCTGGGAGTGGTTGCGCCGTGTGTTTCTGCTGGGAGTGCTTGCGCCGTGTTTTTCTGCTGGGAGTGGTTGCACCGTGTGTTTCTGCTGGGAATGCTTGCGCCGTGTGTTTCTATTGGGAGTGCTTGCGCCGTGTGTTACTGCTGGGAGTGCTTGCACCGTGTGTTTCTACTGGGAGTGCTTGCGCCGTGTTATTCTGCTGGGAGTGCTTGTGTTGTTTGTTTCTGCTGGGTGTGCTTGTGTTGTGTGATTCTACTGGGAGAGCTTGCGCCATGTGTTTCTGCTGGGAGTGCTTGCATTGTGTGTTTCTGCTGGGAGTGTTTGCGCCGTGTGTTTCTGCTAGGAGTGCTTGCATTGTGTGTTTCTGCCGGGAGTGCTTGTGTTGTGTGTTCCTGCTGGGAATGCTTGCGTTGTGTGTTCCTGCTGGGAGTGGTTGAGTTGTGTGTTTCTGCTGGGAGTGCTTGTGTTGAGTGTTTCTGCCGGGAGTGCTTGCGTTGTGTGTTTCTGCCGGGAGTGCTTGCGTTGTGTGTTTCTGCCGGGAGTGCTTGTGTTATTTGTTTCTGCTGGGAGTGCTTGTGTTGTGTGATTCTACTGGGAGTGCTTGCACCATGTGTTTCTGCTGGGAGTGCTTGCACAGTGTGTTTCTGCTGGGAGTGCTTGCGTTGTGTGTTTCTGCCGCGAGCGCTTACCCCATGTGTTTCTGCCGAGAGCTCTTGAACCGTGTGTTTCTACTGGGACTGCTTGCGTTGTGTGTTTCTGTTGGGAGCGCTTGCATTGTGTGTTTCTGCTGGGAGTGCTTGTGTTGTGTGTTTCTGCCGGGAGTGCTTGCGTTGTGTGTTTCTGCCGGGAGTGCTTGCGTTGTGTGTTTCTGCCGGGAGTGCTTGTGTTATTTGTTTCTGCTGGGAGTGCTTGTGTTGTGTGATTCTACTGGGAGTGCTTGCACCATGTGTTTCTGCTGGGAGTGCTTGCAACGTGTGTTTCTATTGGGAATGCTTGCGCCGTGTGTTTCTATTGGGAGTGCTTGCGCCGTGTGTTACTGCCGAGAGCTCTTGAACCGTGTGTTTCTACTGGGACTGCTTGCGTTGTGTGTTTCTGTTGGGAGCGCTTGCGTTGTGTGTTTCTGCTGGAATGCTTGTGTTGTGTGTTTCTGCCGGCAGTGCTTGCACAGTGTGTTTCTGCTGGGAGCATTTGCGTTGTGTGTTTCTGCCGCGAGCGCTTACCCCATGTGTTTCTGCCGAGAGCTCTTGAACCGTGTGTTTCTACTGGGAGTGCTTGCGTTGTGTGTTTCTGTTGGGAGCGCTTGCGTTGTGTGTTTCTGCTGGGAGTGCTTGCACCGTGTTTTTCTGCTGGGAGTGGTTGCGCCGTGTGTTTCTGCTGGGAGTGCTTGCGCCGTGTTTTTCTGCTGGGAGTGGTTGCACCGTGTGTTTCTGCTGGGAATGCTTGCGCCGTGTGTTTCTATTGGGAGTGCTTGCGCCGTGTGTTACTGCTGGGAGTGCTTGCACCGTGTGTTTCTACTGGGAGTGCTTGCGCCGTGTTATTCTGCTGGGAGTGCTTGTGTTGTTTGTTTCTGCTGGGAGTGCTTGTGTTGTGTGATTCTACTAGGAGAGCTTGCGCCATGTGTTTCTGCTGGGAGTGCTTGCATTGTGTGTTTCTGCTGGGAGTGTTTGCGCCGTGTGTTTCTGCTAGGAGTGCTTGCATTGTGTGTTTCTGCCGGGAGTGCTTGCAACATGTGTTTCTGCTGGGAGCGCTTGCGTTGTGTGTTTCTGCTGGAAGCGCTTGCATTGTGTGTTTCTGCCGGGAGTGCTTGTGTTGTGTGTTCCTGCTGGGAATGCTTGCGTTGTGTGTTCCTGCTGGGAGTGGTTGAGTTGTGTGTTTCTGCTGGGAGTGCTTGTGTTGAGTGTTTCTGCCGGGAGTGCTTGCGTTGTGTGTTTCTGCCGGGAGTGCTTGCGTTGTGTGTTTCTGCCGGGAGTGCTTGTGTTATTTGTTTCTGCTGGGAGTGCTTGTGTTGTGTGATTCTACTGGGAGTGCTTGCACCATGTGTTTCTGCTGGGAGTGCTTGCACAGTGTGTTTCTGCTGGGAGTGCTTGCGTTGTGTGTTTCTGCCGCGAGCGCTTACCCCATGTGTTTCTGCCGAGAGCTCTTGAACCGTGTGTTTCTACTGGGACTGCTTGCGTTGTGTGTTTCTGTTGGGAGCGCTTGCATTGTGTGTTTCTGCTGGGAGTGCTTGTGTTGTGTGTTTCTGCCGGGAGTGCTTGCGTTGTGTGTTCATGCTGGGAACGCTTGCGTTGTGTGTTTCTGCCGGGAGTGCTTGCAACGTGTGTTTCTGCTGGGAGCGCTTGCGCTGTGTGTTTCTGCTGGGAGTGCTTGCACCGTGTTTTTCTGCTGGGAGTGGTTGCGCCGTGTGTTTCTGCTGGGAGTGCTTGCATTGTGTGTTTCTGCTGGGAGTGTTTGCGCCGTGTGTTTCTGCTAGGAGTGCTTGTGTTGTGTGTTCCTGCTGGGAGTGCTTGCGTTATGTGTTCCTGCTGGGAGTGCTTGCACCGTGTGTTTCTGCTGGGAGTGCTTGCGTTGTGTGTTTCTGCTGGGAGCACTTGCGTTGTGTGTTTCTGCCCGGAGTGCTTGCGTTGTGTGTTCCTGCTGGGAGTGCTTGCGTTATGTGTTCCTGCTGGGAGTGCTTGCACCGCGTGTTTCTGTCGGGAGTGCTTGAGTTGTGTGTTTCTGCTGGGAGTGCTTGTGTTGTGTGTTTCTGCCGGGAGTGCTTGCGTTGTGTGTTTCTGCTGGGAGTGCTTGCACCGTGTGCTTCTGCCGGGAGTGCTTGCAACGTGTGTTTCTGCTGGGAGCGCTTGCGTTCTGTGTTTCTGCTGGGAGTGCTTGCGTTAAGTGTTTCTGCTGGGAGCGTTTGCACTGTGTTTTTCTGCCGGGAGCGCTTGCTCCGTGTGTTTCTGCTGGAATGCTTGTGTTGTGTGTTTCTGCCGGCAGTGCTTGCACAGTGTGTTTCTGCTGGGAGCATTTGCGTTGTGTGTTTCTGCCGCGAGCGCTTGCCCCATGTGTTTCTGCCGAGAGCTCTTGAACCGTGTGTTTCTACTGGGACTGCTTGCGTTGTGTGTTTCTGTTGGGAGCGCTTGCGTTGTGTGTTTCTGCTGGGAGTGCTTGCGTTGTGTGTTTCTGCCGGGAGTGCTTGCGTTGTGTGTTCCTGCTGGGAATGCTTGCGTTGTGTGTTTCTGCCGGGAGTGCTTGCACCGTGTGTTGCTGCTGGGAGCGCTTGTGCTGTCTGTTTCTGCTGGGAGTGCTTGCACCGTGTTTTTCTGCTGGGAGTGGTTGCGCCGTGTGTTTCTGCTGGGAGTGCTTGCGCCGTGTGTTTCTATTGGGAGTGCTTGAATTGTGTGTTTCTACTGGGAGTGCTTGCCCCGTGTTATTCTACTGGGAGTGCTTGTGTTGTTTGTTTCTGCTGGGCGTGCTTGTGTTGTGTGATTCTACTGGGAGAGCTTGCGCCGTGTGTTTCTGCTGGGAGTGCTTGCATTGTGTGTTTCTGCTGGGAGTGTTTGCGCCGTGTGTTTCTGCTAGGAGTGCTTGCATTGTGTGTTTCTGCAGGGAGAGCTTGCAACATGTGTTTCTGCTGGGAGCGCTTGCGTTGTGTGTTTCTGCTGGAAGCGCTTGAATTGTGTGTTTCTGCCGGGAGTGCTTGCGTTGTGTTTTCCTGCTGGGAGTGCTTGTGTTGTGTGTTCCTGCTGGGAGTGCTTGCACCGTGTGTTTCTGTTGGGAGTGGTTGAGTTGTGTGTTTCTGCCGGGAGTGCTTGTGTTGTGTGTTTCTGCCGGGAGTGCTTGCGTTGTGTGTTTCTGCCAGGAGTGCTTGCATTGTGTGTTTCTGCCGGGAGTGCTTGCACCATGTGTTTCTGCCGGGTGTGCATACAACGTGTGTTTCTGCTGGGAGCGCTTGCGCTTTGTGTTTCTGCTGGGAGCACTTGCGTTCTGTGTTTCTGATGCGAGTGCTTGCATTCTGTGTTTCTGCCGGGAGCGTTTGCACCGTGTGTTTCTGCTGGGAGCGCTTGCACCGTGTGTTTCTGCCGGGAGCGCTTGCGCCGTGTGTTTCTGCTGGGAGCTCTTGCGTTGTGTGTTTCTGCTGGGAGCGCTTGCGTTGGGTGTTGCTCCTGGGAACGCTTGCACCATGTGTTTCTGCCAGGAGCGCCTGCGTTGTGTGTTTCTGCTGGGAGTGCATGCACCGTGTGTTTCTGCTGGGAGTGCTTGCGCCGTGTGTTTCTGCTGGGAGTGTTTGCGCCGTGTGTTTCTGCTGGGAGTGCTTGCGTTGTGTGTTTCTGCTGGGAGTGCTTGCACCGTGTGTTTCTACTGGGAGTTTTTGCGGCGTGTGTTTCTGCTGGGAGTGCTTGTGTTGTTTGTTTCTGCTGGGAGTGCTTGTGTTGTGTGATTCTACTGGGAGTGCTTGCGCCGTGTGTTTCTGCTGGGATTGCTTGCGTTGTGTGTTTCTGCCGGGAGTGCTTGCAACGTGTGTTTCTGCTGGGAGCACTTGCGTTGTGTGTTTCTGCTGGGAGCGCTTGCGTTGTGTGTTTCTGCCGGGAGTGCTTGCGTTGTGTGTACCTGCTGGGAGTGCTTGCGTTATGTGTTCCTGCTGGGAGTGCTTGCACCGTGTTTTTCTGTCGGGAGTGCTTGAGTTGTGTGTTTCTGCTGGGAGTGCTTGTGTTGTGTGTTTCTGCCGGGAGTGCTTGCACCGTGTGATTCTGTCGGGAGTGCTTGAGTTGTGTGTTTCTGCTGGGAGTGCTTGCACCGTGTGTTTCTACTGGGAGTTTTTGCGTTGTGTGTTTCTGCCGGGAGTGCTTGCGTTGTGAGTTTCTGCTGGGAGTGCTTGCACCGTGTGCTTCTGCCGGGAGTGCTTGCAACATGTGTTTCTGCTGGGAACGCTTGCATTTTGTGTTTCTGCCGTGAGCGCTTGCGTTGTGTGTTTCTGCTGGGTGCGCTTGCGTTGTGTGTTTCTGCCGGGAGTGCTTGCGTTATGTGTTTCTGCCGGGAGCGTTTGCACCGTGTGTTTCTGCTGGGAGCATTTGCACTGTGTGTTTCTGCCGCGAGCGCTTACCCCATGTGTTTCTGCCGAGAGCTGTTGAACCGTGTGTTTCTACTGGGACTGCTTGCGTTGTGTGTTTCTGTTGGGAGCGCTTGCGTTGTGTGTTTCTGCTGGAATGCTTGTGTTGTGTGTTTCTGCCGGCAGTGCTTGCACAGTGTGTTTCTGCTGGGAGCATTTGCGTTGTGTGTTTCAGCCGCGAGCGCTTACCCCATGTGTTTCTGCCGAGAGCTCTTGAACCGTGTGTTTCTACTGGGACTGCTTGCGTTGTGTGTTTCTGTTGGGAGCGCTTGCGTTGTGTGTTTCTGCTGGGAGTGCTTGTGTTGTGTGTTTCTGCCGGGAGTGCTTGCGTTGTGTGTTCATGCTGGGAACGCTTGCGTTGTGTGTTTCTGCCGGGAGTGCTTGCAACGTGTGTTTCTGCTGGGAGCGCTTGCGCTGTGTGTTTCTGCTGGGAGTGCTTGCACCGTGTGTTTCTGCTGGGAGTGCTTGCAACGTGTGTTTCTGCTGGGAGTGGTTGCGCCGTGTGTTTCTGCTGGGAGTGCTTGCATTATGTGTTTCTGCTGGGAGTGCTTGCGCCGTGTGTTTCTGCTGGGAGTGCTTGCGTTGTGTGTTTCTGCTGGGAGTGCTTGCTCCGTGTGTTTCTGCTGGGAGCACTTGCGTTGTGTGTTTCTGCCCGGAGTGCTTGCGTTGTGTGTTTCTGCTGGGAGTGCTTGTGTTGTGTGTTTCTGCCGGGAGTGCTTGCGTTGTGTGTTCCTGCTGGGAATGCTTGCGTTGTGTGTTTCTGCCGGGAGTGCTTGCACCGTGTGTTGCTGCTGGGAGCGCTTGTGCTGTCTGTTTCTGCTGGGAGTGCTTGCACCGTGTTTTTCTGCTGGGAGTGGTTGCGCCGTGTGTTTCTGCTGGGAGTGCTTGCGCCGTGTGTTTCTATTGGGAGTGCTTGAATTGTGTGTTTCTACTGGGAGTGCTTGCCCCGTGTTATTCTACTGGGAGTGCTTGTGTTGTTTGTTTCTGCTGGGCGTGCTTGTGTTGTGTGATTCTACTGGGAGAGCTTGCGCCGTGTGTTTCTGCTGGGAGTGCTTGCATTGTGTGTTTCTGCTGGGAGTGTTTGCGCCGTGTGTTTCTGCTAGGAGTGCTTGCATTGTGTGTTTCTGCAGGGAGTGCTTGCAACATGTGTTTCTGCTGGGAGCGCTTGCGTTGTGTGTTTCTGCTGGAAGCGCTTGAATTGTGTGTTTCTGCCGGGAGTGCTTGCGTTGTGTGTTCCTGCTGGGAGTGCTTGTGTTGTGTGTTCCTGCTGGGAGTGCTTGCACCGTGTGTTTCTGTTGGGAGTGGTTGAGTTGTGTGTTTCTGCCGGGAGTGCTTGTGTTGTGTGTTTCTGCCGGGAGTGCTTGCGTTGTGTGTTTCTGCCAGGAGTGCTTGCATTGTGTGTTTCTGCCGGGAGTGCTTGCACCATGTGTTTCTGCCGGGTGTGCATACAACGTGTGTTTCTGCTGGGAGCGCTTGCGCTTTGTGTTTCTGCTGGGAGCACTTGCGTTCTGTGTTTCTGATGCGAGTGCTTGCATTCTGTGTTTCTGCCGGGAGCGTTTGCACCGTGTGTTTCTGCTGGGAGCGCTTGCACCGTGTGTTTCTGCCGGGAGCGCTTGCGCCGTGTGTTTCTGCTGGGAGCTCTTGCGTTGTGTGTTTCTGCTGGGAGCGCTTGCGTTGGGTGTTTCTCCTGGGAACGCTTGCACCATGTGTTTCTGCCAGGAGCGCCTGCGTTGTGTGTTTCTGCTGGGAGTGCATGCACCGTGTGTTTCTGCTGGGAGTGCTTGCGCCGTGTGTTTCTGCTGGGAGTGTTTGCGCCGTGTGTTTCTGCTGGGAGTGCTTGCGTTGTGTGTTTCTGCTGGGAGTGCTTGCACCGTGTGTTTCTACTGGGAGTTTTTGCGGCGTGTGTTTCTGCTGGGAGTGCTTGTGTTGTTTGTTTCTGCTGGGAGTGCTTGTGTTGTGTGATTCTACTGGGAGTGCTTGCGCCGTGTGTTTCTGCTGGGATTGCTTGCGTTGTGTGTTTCTGCCGGGAGTGCTTGCAACGTGTGTTTCTGCTGGGAGCACTTGCGTTGTGTGTTTCTGCTGGGAGCGCTTGCGTTGTGTGTTTCTGCCGGGAGTGCTTGCGTTGTGTGTACCTGCTGGGAGTGCTTGCGTTATGTGTTCCTGCTGGGAGTGCTTGCACCGTGTTTTTCTGTCGGGAGTGCTTGAGTTGTGTGTTTCTGCTGGGAGTGCTTGTGTTGTGTGTTTCTGCCGGGAGTGCTTGCACCGTGTGATTCTGTCGGGAGTGCTTGAGTTGTGTGTTTCTGCTGGGAGTGCTTGCACCGTGTGTTTCTACTGGGAGTTTTTGCGTTGTGTGTTTCTGCCGGGAGTGGTTGCGTTGTGAGTTTCTGCTGGGAGTGCTTGCACCGTGTGCTTCTGCCGGGAGTGCTTGCAACATGTGTTTCTGCTGGGAACGCTTGCATTTTGTGTTTCTGCCGTGAGCGCTTGCGTTGTGTGTTTCTGCTGGGTGCGCTTGCGTTGTGTGTTTCTGCCGGGAGTGCTTGCGTTATGTGTTTCTGCCGGGAGCGTTTGCACCGTGTGTTTCTGCTGGGAGCATTTGCACTGTGTGTTTCTGCCGCGAGCGCTTACCCCATGTGTTTCTGCCGAGAGCTGTTGAACCGTGTGTTTCTACTGGGACTGCTTGCGTTGTGTGTTTCTGTTGGGAGCGCTTGCGTTGTGTGTTTCTGCTGGAATGCTTGTGTTGTGTGTTTCTGCCGGCAGTGCTTGCACAGTGTGTTTCTGCTGGGAGCATTTGCGTTGTGTGTTTCAGCCGCGAGCGCTTACCCCATGTGTTTCTGCCGAGAGCTCTTGAACCGTGTGTTTCTACTGGGACTGCTTGCGTTGTGTGTTTCTGTTGGGAGCGCTTGCGTTGTGTGTTTCTGCTGGGAGTGCTTGTGTTGTGTGTTTCTGCCGGGAGTGCTTGCGTTGTGTGTTCATGCTGGGAACGCTTGCGTTGTGTGTTTCTGCCGGGAGTGCTTGCAACGTGTGTTTCTGCTGGGAGCGCTTGCGCTGTGTGTTTCTGCTGGGAGTGCTTGCACCGTGTGTTTCTGCTGGGAGTGCTTGCAACGTGTGTTTCTGCTGGGAGTGGTTGCGCCGTGTGTTTCTGCTGGGAGTGCTTGCATTATGTGTTTCTGCTGGGAGTGCTTGCGCCGTGTGTTTCTGCTGGGAGTGCTTGCGTTGTGTGTTTCTGCTGGGAGTGCTTGCTCCGTGTGTTTCTGCTGGGAGCACTTGCGTTGTGTGTTTCTGCCCGGAGTGCTTGCGTTGTGTGTTCCTGCTGGGAGTGCTTGCGTTATGTGTTCCTGCTGGGAGTGCTTGCACCGCGTGTTTCTGTCGGGAGTGCTTGAGTTGTGTGTTTCTGCTGGGAGTGCTTGTGTTGTGTGTTTCTGCCGGGAGTGCTTGCGTTGTGTGTTTCTGCTGGGAGTGCTTGCACCGTGTGCTTCTGCCGGGAGTGCATGCAACGTGTGTTTCTGCTGGGAACGCTTGCGTTTTGTGTTTCTGCCGCGAGCGCTTGCATTGTGTGTTTCTGCTGGGAGCGCTTGCGTTCTGTGTTTCTGCTGGGAGTGCTTGCGTTATGTGTTTCTGCCGGGAGCGTTTGCACCGTGTGTTTCTGCTGGGAGCGTTTGCACTGTGTGTTTCTGCCGGGAGCGCTTGCTCCGTGTGTTTCTGCGGGAATGCTTGTGTTGTGTGTTTCTGCCGGCAGTGCTTGCACAGTGTGGTTCTGCTGGGAGCATTTGCACTGTGTGTTTCTGCCGCGAGCGCTTACCCCATGTGTTTCTGCCGAGAGCTCTTGAACCGTGTGTTTCTACTGGGACTGCTTGCGTTGTGTGTTTCTGTTGGGAGCGCTTGCGTTGTGTGTTTCTGCTGGAATGCTTGTGTTGTGTGTTTCTGCCGGCAGTGCTTGCACAGTGTGTTTCTGCTGGGAGCATTTGCGTTGTGTGTTTCAGCCGCGAGCGCTTACCCCATGTGTTTCTGCCGAGAGCTCTTGAACCGTGTGTTTCTACTGGGACTGCTTGCTTTGTGTGTTTCTGTTGGGAGCGCTTGCGTTGTGTGTTTCTGCTGGGATTGCTTGTGTTGTGTGTTTCTGCCGGGAGTGCTTGCGTTGTGTGTTCATGCTGGGAACGCTTGCGTTGTGTGTTTCTGCCGGGAGTGCTTGCAACGTGTGTTTCTGCTGGGAGCGCTTGCGCTGTGTGTTTCTGCTGGGAGTGCTTGCACCGTGTTTTTCTGCTGGGAGTGGTTGCGCCGTGTGTTTCTGCTGGGAGTGCTTGTGTTGTGTGATTCTGCTGGGAGTGCTTGCATTATGTGTTTCTGCTGGGAGTGTTTGCGCCGTGTGTTTCTGCTAGGAGTGCTTGTGTTGTGTGATTCTACTGGGAGTGCTTGCGCCGTGTGTTTCTGCTGGGAGTGCTTGCGTTGTGTGTTTCTGCTGGGAGTGCTTGCGTTGTGTGTTTCTGCTGGGAGCACTTGCGTTGTGTGTTTCTGCCCGGAGTGCTTGCGTTGTGTGTTCCTGCTAGGAGTGCTTGCATTATGTGTTCCTGCTGGGAGTGCTTGCACCGCGTGTTTCTGTCGGGAGTGCTTGAGTTGTGTGTTTCTGCTGGGAGTGCTTGTGTTGTGTGTTTCTGCCGGGAGTGCTTGCGTTGTGTGTTTCTGCTGGGAGTGCTTGCACCGTGTGCTTCTGCCGGGAGTGCTTGCAACGTGTGTTTCTGCTGGGAACGCTTGCGTTTTGTGTTTCTGCCGCGAGCGCTTGCATTGTGTGTTTCTGCTGGGAGCGCTTGCGTTCTGTGTTTCTGCTGGGAGTGCTTGCGTTATGTGTTTCTGCCGGGAGCGTTTGCACAGTGTGTTTCTGCTGGGAGCATTTGCGTTGTGTGTTTCAGCCGCGAGCGCTTACCCCATGTGTTTCTGCCGAGAGCTCTTGAACCGTGTGTTTCTACTGGGACTGCTTGCGTTGTGTGTTTCTGTTGGGAGCGCTTGCGTTGTGTGTTTCTGCTGGGAGTGCTTGTGTTGTGTGTTTCTGCCGGGAGTGCTTGCGTTGTGTGTTCATGCTGGGAACGCTTGCGTTGTGTGTTTCTGGCGGGAGTGCTTGCAACGTGTGTTTCTGCTGGGAGCGCTTGCGCTGTGTGTTTCTGCTGGGAGTGCTTGCACCGTGTTTTTCTGCTGGGAGTGGTTGCGCCGTGTGTTTCTGCTGGGAGTGCTTGCATTATGTGTTTCTGCTGGGAGTGTTCGCGCCATGTGTTTCTGCTAGGAGTGCTTGTGTTGTGTGATTCTACTGGGAGTGCTTGCGCCGTGTGTTTCTGCTGGGAGTGCTTGCGTTGTGTGTTTCTGCTGGGAGCACTTGCGTTGTGTGTTTCTGCCCGGAGTGCTTGCGTTGTGTGTTCCTGCTGGGAGTGCTTGCGTTATGTGTTCCTGCTGGGAGAGCTTGCACCGCGTGTTTCTGTCGGGAGTGCTTGAGTTGTGTGTTTCTGCTGGGAGTGCTTGTGTTGTGTGTTTCTGCCGGGAGTGCTTGCGTTGTGTGTTTCTGCTGGGAGTGCTTGCACCGTGTGCTTCTGCCGGGAGTGCTTGCAACGTGTGTTTCTGCTGGGAACGCTTGCGTTTTGTGTTTCTGCCGCGAGCGCTTGCATTGTGTGTTTCTGCTGGGAGCGCTTGCGTTCTGTGTTTCTGCTGGGAGTGCTTGCGTTATGTGTTTCTGCCGGGAGCGTTTGCACCGTGTGTTTCTGCTGGGAGCGTTTGCACTGTGTGTTTCTGCCGGGAGCGCTTGCTCCGTGTGTTTCTGCGGGAATGCTTGTGTTGTGTGTTTCTTCCGGCAGTGCTTGCACAGTGTGGTTCTGCTGGGAGCATTTGCGTTGTGTGTTTCTGCCGCGAGCGCTTACCCCATGTGTTTCTGCCGAGAGCTCTTGAACCGTGTGTTTCTACTGGGACTGCTTGCGTTGTGTGTTTCTGTTGGGAGCGCTTGCGTTGTGTGTTTCTGCTGGGAGTGCTTGTGTTGAGTGTTTCTGCCGGGAGTGCTTGCGCCGTGTGTTCCTGCTGGGAATGCTTGCGTTGTGTGTTTCTGCCGGGAGTGCTTGCAACGTGTATTTCTGCTGGGAGCGCTTGTGGTGTGTGTTTCTGCTGGGAGTGCTTGCACCGTGTTTTTCTGCTGGGAGTGGTTGCGCCGTGTGTTTCTGCTGGGAGTGCTTGCGCCGTGTGTTTCTATTGGGAGTGCTTGCGCCTTGTGTTACTGCTGGGAGTGCTTGCACCGTGTGTTTCTACTGGGAGTGCTTGCCCCGTGTTATTCTGCTGGGAGTGCTTGTGTTGTTTGTTTCTGCTGGGAGTGCTTGTGTTGTGTGATTCTACTGGGAGAGCTTGCGCCGTGTGTTTCTGCTGGGAGTGTTTGCAACATGTGTTTCTGCTGGGAGCGCTTGCGTTGTGTGTTTCTGCTGGAAGCGCTTGCATTGTATGTTTCTGCCGGGAGTGCTTGCGTTGTGTGTTCCTGCTGGGAGTGCTTGCGTTGTGTGTTCCTGCTGGGAGTGCTTGCACCGTGTTTTTCTGTTGGGAGTGGTTGAGTTGTGTGTTTCTGCCGGGAGTGCTTGCGTTGTGTGTTTCTGCCGGGAGTGCTTGCACCATGTGTTTCTGCTGGGAGTGCTTGCGTTGTGTGTTTCTGATGGGAGTGCTTGCACCGTGTGTTTCTGCCGGGAGTGCTTACAACGTGTGTTTCTGCTGGGAGCGCTTGCGTTTTGTGTTTCTGCTGGGAGCGCTTGCGTTCTGTGTTTCTGATGCGAGTGCTTGCATTCTGTGTTTCTGCCGGGAGCATTTGCACCGTGTGTTTCTGCTGGAATGCTTGCGTTGTGTGTTTCTGCCGGGAGTGCTTGCACCGTGTGTTTCTGCCGGGAGTGCTTGCATTGTGTGTTTCTGCTGGGAGCGTTTCCACCATGTGTTAATGCCGGGATTGCTTGAACCGTGTGTTTCTACTGGGAGTGCTTGCGTTCTGTGCTTCTGCCGGGAGCGTTTGCAGCGTGTGTTTCTGCTGGGAGCGTTTGCACCGTGTGTTTCTACTGGGAGCTCTTGCGTTCTGTGTTTCTGCTGGGAGTGCTTGCGCCGTGTGTTTCTGCTGGGAGTGCTTGTGTTGGGTGTTTCTCCTGGGAACGCTTGCACCGTGTGTTTCTGCCAGGAGCGCCTGCGTTGTGTGTTTCTGCTGGGAGCGCTTGCAACGTGTGTTTCTGCTGGAAGGACTTGCATTGTGTGTTTCTGCTGGGAGTGCTTGCATTGTGTGTTTCTGCTGGGAGCGCTTGCACCGTGTGTTTCTGCCGGTAGTGCTTGCAACGTGTGTTTCTGCTGGGAGTGCTAGCGTTGTGTGTTTCTGCTGGGAGTGCTTGTGTTGTTTGTTTCTGCTGGGAGTGCTTGTGTTGTGTGTTTCTGCCGGCAGTGCTTGCACAGTGTGTTTCTGCTGGGAGCGTTTGCGTTGTGTGTTTCTGCCGCGAGCGATTCCCTCATGTGTTTCTGCCGAGAGCTCTTGAACCGTGTGTTTCTACTGGGACTGCTTGCGTTGTGTGTTTCTGTCGGGAGTGCTTGCGTTGTGTGTTTCTGCTGGGAGTGCTTGTGTTGTGTGTTTCTGCCGGGAGAGCTTGCGTTGTGTGTTTCTGCTGGGAGTGCATGCACCGTGTGTTTCTGCTGGGAGTGCTTGCGCAGTGTGTTTCTGCTGGGAGTGTTTGCGTTGTGTGTTTCTGTCGGGAGTGCTTGCGCCGTGTGTTTCTGCTGGGAGTGTTTGCGTTGTGTGTTTCTGCCGCGAGCGCTTGTGTTGTGTGATTCTACTGGGAGTGCTTGCACCGTGTTTTTCTGCTGGGAGTGGTTGCGCCGTGTGTTTCTGCTGGGAGTGCTTGCATTATGTGTTTCTGCTGGGAGTGTTTGCGCCGTGTGTTTCTGCTGGGAGTGCTTGCGTTGTGTGTTTCTGCTGGGAGTGCTTGCGTTGTGTGTTTCTGCTGGGAGCACTTGCGTTGTGTGTTTCTGCTGGGAGCACTTGCGTTGTGTGTTTCTGCTAGCAGTGCTTGTGTTGTGTGATTCTACTGGGAGTGCTTGCGCCGTGTGTTTCTGCTGGGAGTGCTTGCATTGTGTGTTTCTGCTGGGAGTGCTTGCGTTGTGTGTTTCTGCTGGGAGCACTTGCGTTGTGTGTTTCTGCCCGGAGTGCTTGCGTTGTGTGTTCCTGCTGGGAGTGCTTGCGTTATGTGTTCCTGCTGGGAGTGCTTGCACCGCGTGTTTCTGTCGGGAGTGCTTGAGTTGTGTGTTTCTGCTGGGAGTGCTTGTGTTGTGTGTTTCTGCTGGGAATGCTTGCGCCGTGTGTTTCTACTGGGAGTGCTTGCACCGTGTGTTTCTGCTGGGAGTGCTTGCACCGTGTGTTTCTGCTGGGAGTGCTTGCACCGTGTTTTTCTGCTGGGAGTGCTTGCGCCGTGTGTTTCTGCTGGGAGTGCTTGCACCGTGTGCTTCTGCCGGGAGTGCTTGCAACGTGTGTTTCTGCTGGGAACGCTTGCGTTTTGTGTTTCTGCCGCGAGCGCTTGCGTTGTGTGTTTCTGCTGGGAGCGCTTGCGTTCTGTGTTTCTGCTGGGAGTGCTTGAGTTATGTGTTTCTGCTGGGAGCGTTTGCACTGTGTGTTTCTGCCGGGAGTGCTTGCTCCGTGTGTTTCTGCGGGAATGCTTGTGTTGTGTGTTTCTGCCGGCAGTGCTTGCACAGTGTGGTTCTGCTGGGAGCATTTGCGTTGTGTGTTTCTGCCGCGAGCGCTTACCCCATGTGTTTCTGCCGAGAGCTCTTGAACCGTGTGTTTCTACTGGGACTGCTTGCGTTGTGTGTTTCTGTTGGGAGCGCTTGCGTTGTGTGTTTCTGCTGGGAGTGCTTGTGTTGTGTGTTTCTGCCGGGAGTGCTTGCGTTGTGTGTTCCTGCTGGGAATGCTTGCGTTGTGTGTTTCTGCCGGGAGTGCTTGCAACGTGTATTTCTGCTGGGAGTGCTTGTGCTGTGTGTTTCTGCTGGGAGTGCTTGCACCGTGTTTTTCTGCTGGGAGTGGTTGCGCCGTGTGTTTCTATTGGGAGTGCTTGCGCCGTGTGTTACTACTGGGAATGCTTGCGTTGTGTGTTTCTGCTGGGAGTGCTTGCGCCGTGTGTTTCTATTGGGAGTGCTTGCGCCGTGTGTTACTGCTGGGAGTGCTTGCGTTGTGTCTTTCTGCTGGGAGTGCTTGTGCTGTGTGTTTCTGCTGGGAGTGCTTGCACCGTGTGTTTCTATTGGGAGTGCTTGCGCTGTGTGTTTCTGCTGGGAGTGCTTGCGCCGTGTGTTTCTATTGGGAGTGCTTGCGCCGTGTGTTACTGCTGGGAGTGCTTGCACCGTGTGTTTCTACTGGGAGTGCTTGCCCCGTGTTATTCTGCTGGGATTGCTTGTGTTGTTTGTTTCTGCTGGGAGTGCTTGTGTTGTGTGATTCTACTGGGAGAGCTTGCACCGTGTGTTTCTGCTGGGAGTGCTTGTGTTGTGTGATTCTACTGGGAGAGCTTGCACCGTGTGTTTCTGCTGGGAGTGTTTGCACCGTGTGTTTCTGCTAGGAGTGCTTGCATTGTGTGTTTCTGCAGGGAGTGCTTGCAACATGTGTTTCTGCTGGGAGCGCTTGCGTTGTGTGTTTCTGCTGGAAGCGCTTGCATTGTATGTTTCTGCCGGGAGTGCTTGCGTTGTGTGTTCCTGCTGGGAGTGCTTGCGTTGTGTGTTCCTGCTGGGAGTGCTTGCACCGTGTGTTTCTGCTGGGAGCGTTTGCACCGTGTGTTTCTGCCGGGAGTGCTTGTGTTGTGTGTTTCTGCCGGGAGTGCTTGCGTTGTGTGTTTCTGCCGGGAGTGCTTGCGTTGTGTGTTTCTGCCGGGAGTGCTTGCACCATGTGTTTCTGCTGGGAGTGCTTGCGTTGTGTGTTTCTGCCGGGAGTGCTTGCACCGTGTGTTTCTGCCGGGAGTGCTTACAACGTGTGTTTCTGCCGGGAGTGCTTGCACCATGTGTTTCTGCTGGGAGTGCTTGCGTTGTGTGTTTCTGCCGGGAGTGCTTGCACCGTGTGTTTCTGCCGGGAGTGCTTACAACGTGTGTTTCTGCTGGGAGTGCTTGCGTTTTGTGTTTCTGCTGGGAGCGCTTGCGTTCTGTGTTTCTGATGCGAGTGCTTGCATTCTGTGTTTCTGCCGGGAGCGTTTGCACCGTGTGTTTCTGCTGGGAGCGTTTGCACCGTGTGTTTCTGCTGGGAGTGCTTGCGTTGTGTGTTTCTGCCGGGAGTGCTTGCACCGTGTGTTTCTGCCGGGAGTGCTTGCATTGTGTGTTTCTGCTGGGAGCGTTTCCACCATGTGTTAATGCCGGGAGTGCTTGAACCGTGTGTTTCTACTGGGAGTGCTTGCGTTCTGTGCTTCTGCCGGGAGCGTTTGCACCGTGTGCTTCTGCCGGGAGCGTTTGCACCGTGTGTTTCGTGGGGAGCGCTTGCGTTGTGTGTTTCTGCTGGGAGCGCTTGCGTTGGGTGTTTCTGCTGGGAGCGCTTGCAACGTGTGTTTCTGCCGGAAGGACTTGCATTGTGTGTTTCTGCTGGGAGTGCTTGCATTGTGTGTTTCTGCTGGGAGCGCTTGCACCGTGTGTTTCTGCCGGTAGTGCTTGCATTGTGTGTTTCTGCCGGGAGTGCTTGCAATGTGTGTTTCTGCTGGGAGTGCTAGCGTTGTGTGTTTCTGCTGGGAGTGCTTGTGTTGTTTGTTTCTGCTGGGAGTGCTTGTGTTCTGTGTTTCTGCCGGGAGTGCTTGCGTTGTGTGTTTCTGCCGGGAGTGCTTGCGTTGTGTGTTTCTGCCGGGAGTGCTTGCACCATGTGTTTCTGCTGGGAGTGCTTGCGTTGTGTGTTTCTGCCGGGAGTGCTTGCACCGTGTGTTTCTGCCGGGAGTGCTTACAACGTGTGTTTCTGCTGGGAGCGCTTGCGTTCTGTGTTTCTGATGCGAGTGCTTGCATTCTGTGTTTCTGCCGGGAGCGTTTGCACCGTGTGTTTCTGCTGGGAGCGTTTGCACCGTGTGTTTCTGCTGGGAGTGCTTGCACCGTGTGTTTCTGCTGGGAGTGCTTGCGTTGTGTGTTTCTGCCGGGAGTGCTTGCACCGTGTGTTTCTGCCGGGAGTGCTTGCATTGTGTGTTTCTGCTGGGAGCGTTTCCACCATGTGTTAATGCCGGGAGTGCTTGAACCGTGTGTTTCTACTGGGAGTGCTTGCGTTCTGTGCTTCTGCCGGGAGCGTTTGCACCGTGTGCTTCTGCCGGGAGCGTTTGCACCGTGTGTTTCGCGGGGAGCGCTTGCGTTGTGTGTTTCTGCTGGGAGCGCTTGCGTTGGGTGTTTCTGCTGGGAGCGCTTGCAACGTGTGTTTCTGCCGGAAGGACTTGCATGGTGTGTTTCTGCTGGGAGTGCTTGCATTGTGTGTTTCTGCTGGGAGCGCTTGCACCGTGTGTTTCTGCCGGGAGTGCTTGCGTTGTGTGTTTCTGCCGGGAGTGCTTGCGTTGTGTGTTTCTGCCGGGAGTGCTTGCACCATGTGTTTCTGCTGGGAGTGCTTGCGTTGTGTGTTTCTGCCGGGAGTGCTTGCACCATGTGTTTCTGCCGGGAGTGCTTACAACGTGTGTTTCTGCTGGGAGCGCTTGCATTTTGTGTTTCTGCTGGGAGCGCTTGCGTTCTGTGTTTCTGATGCGAGTGCTTGCATTCTGTGTTTCTGCCGGGAGAGCTTGCGTTGTGTGTTTCTGCTGGGAGTGCTTGCATTGTGTGTTTCTGTCGGGAGTGCTTGCGCCGTGTGTTTCTGCTGGGAGTGTTTTCGTTGTGTGTTTCTGCTGGGAGTGCTTGTGTTGTGTGTTTCTGTCGGGAGTGCTTGTGTTGTGTGTTTCTGCCGGGAGTGCTAGCGTTGTGTGTTTCTGCTGGGAGTGCTTGTTTTGTTTGTTTCTGCTGGGAGCGTTTGCGTTGTGTGTTTCTGCCGCGAGCGATTGCCCCATGTGTTTCTGCCGAGAGCTCTTGAACCGTGTGTTTCTGCTGGGACTGCTTGCGTTGTGTGTTTCTGCTGGGAGTGCATGCACCGTGTGTTTCTGCTGGGAGTGCTTGCGCCGTGTGTTTCTGCTGGGAGTGTTTGCACCGTGTGTTTCTGCTGGGAGCGCTTGCACCGTGTGTTTCTGTCGGGAGTGCTTGCGTTGTGTGTTTCTGCTGGGAGTGCTTGCACCGTGTGTTTCTACTGGGAGTTTTTGCGGCGTGTGGTTCTGCTGGGAGTGCTTGTGTTGTTTGTTTCTGCTGGGAGTGCTTGTGTTGTGTGATTCTGCTGGGAGCGCTTGCAACGTATGTTTCTGCCGGAAGGACTTGCATTGTGTATTTCTGCTGGGAGCGCTTGCACCTTGTGTTTCTGCCGGGAGCGCTTGAGTTGTGTTTTTCTGCTTGGTGTGCTTGCGCCGTGTGTTTCTGCTGGGAGTGCTTGCGTTGTGTGTTTCTGCTGGGAGTGCTTGCGCCGTGTGTTTCTGCTGGGAGTGCTTGCACCGTGTGTTTCTACTGGGAGTGCTTGCGGCCTGTGTTTCTGCTGGGAGTGCTTGCGCCGTGTGTTTCTACTGGGAGCGCTAGCGTTGTGTGTTTCTGCTGGGAGTGCTTGTGTTGTTTGTTTCTGCTGGGAGCGCTTGCGCTGTGTGTTTCTGCTGGGAGTGCTTGCACCGTGTTTTTCTGCTGGGAG
Organism: Hemitrygon akajei; assembly: GCF_048418815.1. Taxonomy (NCBI): domain Eukaryota; kingdom Metazoa; phylum Chordata; class Chondrichthyes; order Myliobatiformes; family Dasyatidae; genus Hemitrygon; species Hemitrygon akajei. The sequence goes on along the minus strand of NC_133135.1, from coordinate 87,708,946 downwards.
TGGTTGCGCCGTGTGTTTCTGCTGGGAGTGCTTGCATTATGTGTTTCTGCTGGGAGTGTTTGCGCCGTGTGTTTCTGCTAGGAGTGCTTGTGTTGTGTGATTCTACTGGGAGTGCTTGCGCCGTGTGTTTCTGCTGGGAGTGCTTGCGTTGTGTGTTTCTGCTGGGAGCACTTGCGTTGTGTGTTTCTGCCCGGAGTGCTTGCGTTGTGTGTTCCTGCTGGGAGTGCTTGCGTTATGTGTTCCTGCTGGGAGTGCTTGCACCGCGTGTTTCTGTCGGGAGTGCTTGAGTTGTGTGTTTCTGCTGGGAGTGCTTGTGTTGTGTGTTTCTGCCGGGAGTGCTTGCGTTGTGTGTTTCTGCTGGGAGTGCTTGCACCGTGTGCTTCTGCCGGGAGTGCTTGCAACGTGTGTTTCTGCTGGGAACGCTTGCGTTTTGTGTTTCTGCCGCGAGCGCTTGCATTGTGTGTTTCTGCTGGGAGCGCTTGCGTTCTGTGTTTCTGCTGGGAGTGCTTGCGTTATGTGTTTCTGCCGGGAGCGTTTGCACCGTGTGTTTCTGCTGGGAGCGTTTGCACTGTGTGTTTCTGCCGGGAGCGCTTGCTCCGTGTGTTTCTGCGGGAATGCTTGTGTTGTGTGTTTCTGCCGGCAGTGCTTGCACAGTGTGGTTCTGCTGGGAGCATTTGCGTTGTGTGTTTCTGCCGCGAGCGCTTACCCCATGTGTTTCTGCCGAGAGCTCTTGAACCTTGTGTTTCTACTGGGACTGCTTGCGTTGTGTGTTTCTGTTGGGAGCGCTTGCGTTGTGTGTTTCTGCTGGGAGTGCTTGTGTTGTGTGTTTCTGCCGGGAGTGCTTGCGCCGTGTGTTCCTGCTGGGAATGCTTGCGTTGTGTGTTTCTGCCGGGAGTGCTTGCAACGTGTATTTCTGCTGGGAGCGCTTGTGGTGTGTGTTTCTGCTGGGAGTGCTTGCACCGTGTTTTTCTGCTGGGAGTGGTTGCGCCGTGTGTTTCTGCTGGGAGTGCTTGCGCCGTGTGTTTCTATTGGGAGTGCTTGCGCCTTGTGTTACTGCTGGGAGTGCTTGCACCGTGTGTTTCTACTGGGAGTGCTTGCCCCGTGTTATTCTGCTGGGAGTGCTTGTGTTGTTTGTTTCTGCTGGGAGTGCTTGTGTTGTGTGATTCTACTGGGAGAGCTTGCGCCGTGTGTTTCTGCTGGGAGTGTTTGCAACATGTGTTTCTGCTGGGAGCGCTTGCGTTGTGTGTTTCTGCTGGAAGCGCTTGCATTGTATGTTTCTGCCGGGAGTGCTTGCGTTGTGTGTTCCTGCTGGGAGTGCTTGCGTTGTGTGTTCCTGCTGGGAGTGCTTGCACCGTGTTTTTCTGTTGGGAGTGGTTGAGTTGTGTGTTTCTGCCGGGAGTGCTTGTGTTGTGTGTTTCTGCCGGGAGTGCTTGCGTTGTGTGTTTCTGCCGGGAGTGCTTGCGTTGTGTGTTTCTGCCGGGAGTGCTTGCACCATGTGTTTCTGCTGGGAGTGCTTGCGTTGTGTGTTTCTGCCGGGAGTGCTTGCACCGTGTGTTTCTGCCGGGAGTGCTTACAACGTGTGTTTCTGCTGGGAGCGCTTGCGTTTTGTGTTTCTGCTGGGAGCGCTTGCGTTCTGTGTTTCTGATGCGAGTGCTTGCATTCTGTGTTTCTGCCGGGAGCATTTGCACCGTGTGTTTCTGCTGGAATGCTTGCGTTGTGTGTTTCTGCCGGGAGTGCTTGCACCGTGTGTTTCTGCCGGGAGTGCTTGCATTGTGTGTTTCTGCTGGGAGCGTTTCCACCATGTGTTAATGCCGGGATTGCTTGAACCGTGTGTTTCTACTGGGAGTGCTTGCGTTCTGTGCTTCTGCCGGGAGCGTTTGCAGCGTGTGTTTCTGCTGGGAGCGTTTGCACCGTGTGTTTCTACTGGGAGCTCTTGCGTTCTGTGTTTCTGCTGGGAGTGCTTGCGCCGTGTGTTTCTGCTGGGAGTGCTTGTGTTGGGTGTTTCTCCTGGGAACGCTTGCACCGTGTGTTTCTGCTGGGAGTGCTTGCGTTGTGTGTTTCTGCCGGGAGTGCTTGCACCGTGTGTTTCTGCCGGGAGTGCTTGCATTGTGTGTTTCTGCTGGGAGCGTTTCCACCATGTGTTAATGCCGGGAGTGCTTGAACCGTGTGTTTCTACTGGGAGTGCTTGCGTTCTGTGCTTCTGCCGGGAGCGTTTGCACCGTGTGCTTCTGCCGGGAGCGTTTGCACCGTGTGTTTCGTGGGGAGCGCTTGCGTTGTGTGTTTCTGCTGGGAGCGCTTGCGTTGGGTGTTTCTGCTGGGAGCGCTTGCAACGTGTGTTTCTGCCGGAAGGACTTGCATTGTGTGTTTCTGCTGGGAGTGCTTGCATTGTGTGTTTCTGCTGGGAGCGCTTGCACCGTGTGTTTCTGCCGGTAGTGCTTGCATTGTGTGTTTCTGCCGGGAGTGCTTGCAATGTGTGTTTCTGCTGGGAGTGCTAGCGTTGTGTGTTTCTGCTGGGAGTGCTTGTGTTGTTTGTTTCTGCTGGGAGTGCTTGTGTTCTGTGTTTCTGCCGGGAGTGCTTGCGTTGTGTGTTTCTGCCGGGAGTGCTTGCGTTGTGTGTTTCTGCCGGGAGTGCTTGCACCATGTGTTTCTGCTGGGAGTGCTTGCGTTGTGTGTTTCTGCCGGGAGTGCTTGCACCGTGTGTTTCTGCCGGGAGTGCTTACAACGTGTGTTTCTGCTGGGAGCGCTTGCGTTCTGTGTTTCTGATGCGAGTGCTTGCATTCTGTGTTTCTGCCGGGAGCGTTTGCACCGTGTGTTTCTGCTGGGAGCGTTTGCACCGTGTGTTTCTGCTGGGAGTGCTTGCACCGTGTGTTTCTGCTGGGAGTGCTTGCGTTGTGTGTTTCTGCCGGGAGTGCTTGCACCGTGTGTTTCTGCCGGGAGTGCTTGCATTGTGTGTTTCTGCTGGGAGCGTTTCCACCATGTGTTAATGCCGGGAGTGCTTGAACCGTGTGTTTCTACTGGGAGTGCTTGCGTTCTGTGCTTCTGCCGGGAGCGTTTGCACCGTGTGCTTCTGCCGGGAGCGTTTGCACCGTGTGTTTCGCGGGGAGCGCTTGCGTTGTGTGTTTCTGCTGGGAGCGCTTGCGTTGGGTGTTTCTGCTGGGAGCGCTTGCAACGTGTGTTTCTGCCGGAAGGACTTGCATGGTGTGTTTCTGCTGGGAGTGCTTGCATTGTGTGTTTCTGCTGGGAGCGCTTGCACCGTGTGTTTCTGCCGGGAGTGCTTGCGTTGTGTGTTTCTGCCGGGAGTGCTTGCGTTGTGTGTTTCTGCCGGGAGTGCTTGCACCATGTGTTTCTGCTGGGAGTGCTTGCGTTGTGTGTTTCTGCCGGGAGTGCTTGCACCGTGTGTTTCTGCCGGGAGTGCTTACAACGTGTGTTTCTGCTGGGAGCGCTTGCATTTTGTGTTTCTGCTGGGAGCGCTTGCGTTCTGTGTTTCTGATGCGAGTGCTTGCATTCTGTGTTTCTGCCGGGAGAGCTTGCGTTGTGTGTTTCTGCTGGGAGTGCTTGCATTGTGTGTTTCTGTCGGGAGTGCTTGCGCCGTGTGTTTCTGCTGGGAGTGTTTTCGTTGTGTGTTTCTGCTGGGAGTGCTTGTGTTGTGTGTTTCTGTCGGGAGTGCTTGTGTTGTGTGTTTCTGCCGGGAGTGCTAGCGTTGTGTGTTTCTGCTGGGAGTGCTTGTTTTGTTTGTTTCTGCTGGGAGCGTTTGCGTTGTGTGTTTCTGCCGCGAGCGATTGCCCCATGTGTTTCTGCCGAGAGCTCTTGAACCGTGTGTTTCTGCTGGGACTGCTTGCGTTGTGTGTTTCTGCTGGGAGTGCATGCACCGTGTGTTTCTGCTGGGAGTGCTTGCGCCGTGTGTTTCTGCTGGGAGTGTTTGCACCGTGTGTTTCTGCTGGGAGCGCTTGCACCGTGTGTTTCTGTCGGGAGTGCTTGCGTTGTGTGTTTCTGCTGGGAGTGCTTGCACCGTGTGTTTCTACTGGGAGTTTTTGCGGCGTGTGGTTCTGCTGGGAGTGCTTGTGTTGTTTGTTTCTGCTGGGAGTGCTTGTGTTGTGTGATTCTGCTGGGAGCGCTTGCAACGTATGTTTCTGCCGGAAGGACTTGCATTGTGTATTTCTGCTGGGAGCGCTTGCACCTTGTGTTTCTGCCGGGAGCGCTTGAGTTGTGTTTTTCTGCTTGGTGTGCTTGCGCCGTGTGTTTCTGCTGGGAGTGCTTGCGTTGTGTGTTTCTGCTGGGAGTGCTTGCGCCGTGTGTTTCTGCTGGGAGTGCTTGCACCGTGTGTTTCTACTGGGAGTGCTTGCGGCCTGTGTTCCTGCTGGGAGTGCTTGCACCGCGTGTTTCTGTCGGGAGTGCTTGAGTTGTGTGTTTCTGCTGGGAGTGCTTGTGTTGTGTGTTTCTGCCGGGAGTGCTTGCGTTGTGTGTTTCTGCTGGGAGTGCTTGCACCGTGTGCTTCTGCCGGGAGTGCTTGCACCGTGTTTTTCTGTTGGGAGTGGTTGAGTTGTGTGTTTCTGCCGGGAGTGCTTGTGTTGTGTGTTTCTGCCGGGAGTGCTTGCGTTGTGTGTTTCTGCCGGGAGTGCTTGCGTTGTGTGTTTCTGCCGGGAGTGCTTGCACCATGTGTTTCTGCTGGGAGTGCTTGCGTTGTGTGTTTCTGCCGGGAGTGCTTGCACCGTGTGTTTCTGCCGGGAGTGCTTACAACGTGTGTTTCTGCTGGGAGCGCTTGCGTTTTGTGTTTCTGCTGGGAGCGCTTGCGTTCTGTGTTTCTGATGCGAGTGCTTGCATTCTGTGTTTCTGCCGGGAGCATTTGCACCGTGTGTTTCTGCTGGAATGCTTGCGTTGTGTGTTTCTGCCGGGAGTGCTTGCACCGTGTGTTTCTGCCGGGAGTGCTTGCATTGTGTGTTTCTGCTGGGAGCGTTTCCACCATGTGTTAATGCCGGGATTGCTTGAACCGTGTGTTTCTACTGGGAGTGCTTGCGTTCTGTGCTTCTGCCGGGAGCGTTTGCAGCGTGTGTTTCTGCTGGGAGCGTTTGCACCGTGTGTTTCTACTGGGAGCTCTTGCGTTCTGTGTTTCTGCTGGGAGTGCTTGCGCCGTGTGTTTCTGCTGGGAGTGCTTGTGTTGGGTGTTTCTCCTGGGAACGCTTGCACCGTGTGTTTCTGCTGGGAGTGCTTGCGTTGTGTGTTTCTGCCGGGAGTGCTTGCACCGTGTGTTTCTGCCGGGAGTGCTTGCATTGTGTGTTTCTGCTGGGAGCGTTTCCACCATGTGTTAATGCCGGGAGTGCTTGAACCGTGTGTTTCTACTGGGAGTGCTTGCGTTCTGTGCTTCTGCCGGGAGCGTTTGCACCGTGTGCTTCTGCCGGGAGCGTTTGCACCGTGTGTTTCGTGGGGAGCGCTTGCGTTGTGTGTTTCTGCTGGGAGCGCTTGCGTTGGGTGTTTCTGCTGGGAGCGCTTGCAACGTGTGTTTCTGCCGGAAGGACTTGCATTGTGTGTTTCTGCTGGGAGTGCTTGCATTGTGTGTTTCTGCTGGGAGCGCTTGCACCGTGTGTTTCTGCCGGTAGTGCTTGCATTGTGTGTTTCTGCCGGGAGTGCTTGCAATGTGTGTTTCTGCTGGGAGTGCTAGCGTTGTGTGTTTCTGCTGGGAGTGCTTGTGTTGTTTGTTTCTGCTGGGAGTGCTTGTGTTCTGTGTTTCTGCCGGGAGTGCTTGCGTTGTGTGTTTCTGCCGGGAGTGCTTGCGTTGTGTGTTTCTGCCGGGAGTGCTTGCACCATGTGTTTCTGCTGGGAGTGCTTGCGTTGTGTGTTTCTGCCGGGAGTGCTTGCACCGTGTGTTTCTGCCGGGAGTGCTTACAACGTGTGTTTCTGCTGGGAGCGCTTGCGTTCTGTGTTTCTGATGCGAGTGCTTGCATTCTGTGTTTCTGCCGGGAGCGTTTGCACCGTGTGTTTCTGCTGGGAGCGTTTGCACCGTGTGTTTCTGCTGGGAGTGCTTGCACCGTGTGTTTCTGCTGGGAGTGCTTGCGTTGTGTGTTTCTGCCGGGAGTGCTTGCACCGTGTGTTTCTGCCGGGAGTGCTTGCATTGTGTGTTTCTGCTGGGAGCGTTTCCACCATGTGTTAATGCCGGGAGTGCTTGAACCGTGTGTTTCTACTGGGAGTGCTTGCGTTCTGTGCTTCTGCCGGGAGCGTTTGCACCGTGTGCTTCTGCCGGGAGCGTTTGCACCGTGTGTTTCGCGGGGAGCGCTTGCGTTGTGTGTTTCTGCTGGGAGCGCTTGCGTTGGGTGTTTCTGCTGGGAGCGCTTGCAACGTGTGTTTCTGCCGGAAGGACTTGCATGGTGTGTTTCTGCTGGGAGTGCTTGCATTGTGTGTTTCTGCTGGGAGCGCTTGCACCGTGTGTTTCTGCCGGGAGTGCTTGCGTTGTGTGTTTCTGCCGGGAGTGCTTGCGTTGTGTGTTTCTGCCGGGAGTGCTTGCACCATGTGTTTCTGCTGGGAGTGCTTGCGTTGTGTGTTTCTGCCGGGAGTGCTTGCACCGTGTGTTTCTGCCGGGAGTGCTTACAACGTGTGTTTCTGCTGGGAGCGCTTGCATTTTGTGTTTCTGCTGGGAGCGCTTGCGTTCTGTGTTTCTGATGCGAGTGCTTGCATTCTGTGTTTCTGCCGGGAGAGCTTGCGTTGTGTGTTTCTGCTGGGAGTGCTTGCATTGTGTGTTTCTGTCGGGAGTGCTTGCGCCGTGTGTTTCTGCTGGGAGTGTTTTCGTTGTGTGTTTCTGCTGGGAGTGCTTGTGTTGTGTGTTTCTGTCGGGAGTGCTTGTGTTGTGTGTTTCTGCCGGGAGTGCTAGCGTTGTGTGTTTCTGCTGGGAGTGCTTGTTTTGTTTGTTTCTGCTGGGAGCGTTTGCGTTGTGTGTTTCTGCCGCGAGCGATTGCCCCATGTGTTTCTGCCGAGAGCTCTTGAACCGTGTGTTTCTGCTGGGACTGCTTGCGTTGTGTGTTTCTGCTGGGAGTGCATGCACCGTGTGTTTCTGCTGGGAGTGCTTGCGCCGTGTGTTTCTGCTGGGAGTGTTTGCACCGTGTGTTTCTGCTGGGAGCGCTTGCACCGTGTGTTTCTGTCGGGAGTGCTTGCGTTGTGTGTTTCTGCTGGGAGTGCTTGCACCGTGTGTTTCTACTGGGAGTTTTTGCGGCGTGTGGTTCTGCTGGGAGTGCTTGTGTTGTTTGTTTCTGCTGGGAGTGCTTGTGTTGTGTGATTCTGCTGGGAGCGCTTGCAACGTATGTTTCTGCCGGAAGGACTTGCATTGTGTATTTCTGCTGGGAGCGCTTGCACCTTGTGTTTCTGCCGGGAGCGCTTGAGTTGTGTTTTTCTGCTTGGTGTGCTTGCGCCGTGTGTTTCTGCTGGGAGTGCTTGCGTTGTGTGTTTCTGCTGGGAGTGCTTGCGCCGTGTGTTTCTGCTGGGAGTGCTTGCACCGTGTGTTTCTACTGGGAGTGCTTGCGGCCTGTGTTCCTGCTGGGAGTGCTTGCACCGCGTGTTTCTGTCGGGAGTGCTTGAGTTGTGTGTTTCTGCTGGGAGTGCTTGTGTTGTGTGTTTCTGCCGGGAGTGCTTGCGTTGTGTGTTTCTGCTGGGAGTGCTTGCACCGTGTGCTTCTGCCGGGAGTGCTTGCAACGTGTGTTTCTGCTGGGAACGCTTGCGTTTTGTGTTTCTGCCGCGAGCGCTTGCATTGTGTGTTTCTGCTGGGAGCGCTTGCGTTCTGTGTTTCTGCTGGGAGTGCTTGCGTTATGTGTTTCTGCCGGGAGCGTTTGCACCGTGTGTTTCTGCTGGGAGCGTTTGCACTGTGTGTTTCTGCCGGGAGCGCTTGCTCCGTGTGTTTCTGCGGGAATGCTTGTGTTGTGTGTTTCTGCCGGCAGTGCTTGCACAGTGTGGTTCTGCTGGGAGCATTTGCGTTGTGTGTTTCTGCCGCGAGCGCTTACCCCATGTGTTTCTGCCGAGAGCTCTTGAACCTTGTGTTTCTACTGGGACTGCTTGCGTTGTGTGTTTCTGTTGGGAGCGCTTGCGTTGTGTGTTTCTGCTGGGAGTGCTTGTGTTGTGTGTTTCTGCCGGGAGTGCTTGCGCCGTGTGTTCCTGCTGGGAATGCTTGCGTTGTGTGTTTCTGCCGGGAGTGCTTGCAACGTGTATTTCTGCTGGGAGCGCTTGTGGTGTGTGTTTCTGCTGGGAGTGCTTGCACCGTGTTTTTCTGCTGGGAGTGGTTGCGCCGTGTGTTTCTGCTGGGAGTGCTTGCGCCGTGTGTTTCTATTGGGAGTGCTTGCGCCTTGTGTTACTGCTGGGAGTGCTTGCACCGTGTGTTTCTACTGGGAGTGCTTGCCCCGTGTTATTCTGCTGGGAGTGCTTGTGTTGTTTGTTTCTGCTGGGAGTGCTTGTGTTGTGTGATTCTACTGGGAGAGCTTGCGCCGTGTGTTTCTGCTGGGAGTGTTTGCAACATGTGTTTCTGCTGGGAGCGCTTGCGTTGTGTGTTTCTGCTGGAAGCGCTTGCATTGTATGTTTCTGCCGGGAGTGCTTGCGTTGTGTGTTCCTGCTGGGAGTGCTTGCGTTGTGTGTTCCTGCTGGGAGTGCTTGCACCGTGTTTTTCTGTTGGGAGTGGTTGAGTTGTGTGTTTCTGCCGGGAGTGCTTGTGTTGTGTGTTTCTGCCGGGAGTGCTTGCGTTGTGTGTTTCTGCCGGGAGTGCTTGCGTTGTGTGTTTCTGCCGGGAGTGCTTGCACCATGTGTTTCTGCTGGGAGTGCTTGCGTTGTGTGTTTCTGCCGGGAGTGCTTGCACCGTGTGTTTCTGCCGGGAGTGCTTACAACGTGTGTTTCTGCTGGGAGCGCTTGCGTTTTGTGTTTCTGCTGGGAGCGCTTGCGTTCTGTGTTTCTGATGCGAGTGCTTGCATTCTGTGTTTCTGCCGGGAGCATTTGCACCGTGTGTTTCTGCTGGAATGCTTGCGTTGTGTGTTTCTGCCGGGAGTGCTTGCACCGTGTGTTTCTGCCGGGAGTGCTTGCATTGTGTGTTTCTGCTGGGAGCGTTTCCACCATGTGTTAATGCCGGGATTGCTTGAACCGTGTGTTTCTACTGGGAGTGCTTGCGTTCTGTGCTTCTGCCGGGAGCGTTTGCAGCGTGTTTTTCTGCTGGGAGCGTTTGCACCGTGTGTTTCTACTGGGAGCTCTTGCGTTCTGTGTTTCTGCTGGGAGTGCTTGCGCCGTGTGTTTCTGCTGGGAGTGCTTGTGTTGGGTGTTTCTCCTGGGAACGCTTGCACCGTGTGTTTCTGCTGGGAGTGCTTGCGTTGTGTGTTTCTGCCGGGAGTGCTTGCACCGTGTGTTTCTGCCGGGAGTGCTTGCATTGTGTGTTTCTGCTGGGAGCGTTTCCACCATGTGTTAATGCCGGGAGTGCTTGAACCGTGTGTTTCTACTGGGAGTGCTTGCGTTCTGTGCTTCTGCCGGGAGCGTTTGCACCGTGTGCTTCTGCCGGGAGCGTTTGCACCGTGTGTTTCGTGGGGAGCGCTTGCGTTGTGTGTTTCTGCTGGGAGCGCTTGCGTTGGGTGTTTCTGCTGGGAGCGCTTGCAACGTGTGTTTCTGCCGGAAGGACTTGCATTGTGTGTTTCTGCTGGGAGTGCTTGCATTGTGTGTTTCTGCTGGGAGCGCTTGCACCGTGTGTTTCTGCCGGTAGTGCTTGCATTGTGTGTTTCTGCCGGGAGTGCTTGCAATGTGTGTTTCTGCTGGGAGTGCTAGCGTTGTGTGTTTCTGCTGGGAGTGCTTGTGTTGTTTGTTTCTGCTGGGAGTGCTTGTGTTCTGTGTTTCTGCCGGGAGTGCTTGCGTTGTGTGTTTCTGCCGGGAGTGCTTGCGTTGTGTGTTTCTGCCGGGAGTGCTTGCACCATGTGTTTCTGCTGGGAGTGCTTGCGTTGTGTGTTTCTGCCGGGAGTGCTTGCACCGTGTGTTTCTGCCGGGAGTGCTTACAACGTGTGTTTCTGCTGGGAGCGCTTGCGTTCTGTGTTTCTGATGCGAGTGCTTGCATTCTGTGTTTCTGCCGGGAGCGTTTGCACCGTGTGTTTCTGCTGGGAGCGTTTGCACCGTGTGTTTCTGCTGGGAGTGCTTGCACCGTGTGTTTCTGCTGGGAGTGCTTGCGTTGTGTGTTTCTGCCGGGAGTGCTTGCACCGTGTGTTTCTGCCGGGAGTGCTTGCATTGTGTGTTTCTGCTGGGAGCGTTTCCACCATGTGTTAATGCCGGGAGTGCTTGAACCGTGTGTTTCTACTGGGAGTGCTTGCGTTCTGTGCTTCTGCCGGGAGCGTTTGCACCGTGTGCTTCTGCCGGGAGCGTTTGCACCGTGTGTTTCGCGGGGAGCGCTTGCGTTGTGTGTTTCTGCTGGGAGCGCTTGCGTTGGGTGTTTCTGCTGGGAGCGCTTGCAACGTGTGTTTCTGCCGGAAGGACTTGCATGGTGTGTTTCTGCTGGGAGTGCTTGCATTGTGTGTTTCTGCTGGGAGCGCTTGCACCGTGTGTTTCTGCCGGGAGTGCTTGCGTTGTGTGTTTCTGCCGGGAGTGCTTGCGTTGTGTGTTTCTGCCGGGAGTGCTTGCACCATGTGTTTCTGCTGGGAGTGCTTGCGTTGTGTGTTTCTGCCGGGAGTGCTTGCACCGTGTGTTTCTGCCGGGAGTGCTTACAACGTGTGTTTCTGCTGGGAGCGCTTGCATTTTGTGTTTCTGCTGGGAGCGCTTGCGTTCTGTGTTTCTGATGCGAGTGCTTGCATTCTGTGTTTCTGCCGGGAGAGCTTGCGTTGTGTGTTTCTGCTGGGAGTGCTTGCATTGTGTGTTTCTGTCGGGAGTGCTTGCGCCGTGTGTTTCTGCTGGGAGTGTTTTCGTTGTGTGTTTCTGCTGGGAGTGCTTGTGTTGTGTGTTTCTGTCGGGAGTGCTTGTGTTGTGTGTTTCTGCCGGGAGTGCTAGCGTTGTGTGTTTCTGCTGGGAGTGCTTGTTTTGTTTGTTTCTGCTGGGAGCGTTTGCGTTGTGTGTTTCTGCCGCGAGCGATTGCCCCATGTGTTTCTGCCGAGAGCTCTTGAACCGTGTGTTTCTGCTGGGACTGCTTGCGTTGTGTGTTTCTGCTGGGAGTGCATGCACCGTGTGTTTCTGCTGGGAGTGCTTGCGCCGTGTGTTTCTGCTGGGAGTGTTTGCACCGTGTGTTTCTGCTGGGAGCGCTTGCACCGTGTGTTTCTGTCGGGAGTGCTTGCGTTGTGTGTTTCTGCTGGGAGTGCTTGCACCGTGTGTTTCTACTGGGAGTTTTTGCGGCGTGTGGTTCTGCTGGGAGTGCTTGTGTTGTTTGTTTCTGCTGGGAGTGCTTGTGTTGTGTGATTCTGCTGGGAGCGCTTGCAACGTATGTTTCTGCCGGAAGGACTTGCATTGTGTATTTCTGCTGGGAGCGCTTGCACCTTGTGTTTCTGCCGGGAGCGCTTGAGTTGTGTTTTTCTGCTTGGTGTGCTTGCGCCGTGTGTTTCTGCTGGGAGTGCTTGCGTTGTGTGTTTCTGCTGGGAGTGCTTGCGCCGTGTGTTTCTGCTGGGAGTGCTTGCACCGTGTGTTTCTACTGGGAGTGCTTGCGGCCTGTGTTTCTGCTGGGAGTGCTTGCGCCGTGTGTTTCTACTGGGAGCGCTAGCGTTGTGTGTTTCTGCTGGGAGTGCTTGTGTTGTTTGTTTCTGCTGGGAGCGCTTGCGCTGTGTGTTTCTGCTGGGAGTGCTTGCACCGTGTTTTTCTGCTGGGAGTGGTTGCGCCGTGTGTTTCTGCTGGGAGTGCTTGCATTATGTGTTTCTGCTGGGAGTGTTTGCGCCGTGTGTTTCTGCTAGGAGTGCTTGTGTTGTGTGATTCTACTGGGAGTGCTTGCGCCGTGTGTTTCTGCTGGGAGTGCTTGCGTTGTGTGTTTCTGCTGGGAGCACTTGCGTTGTGTGTTTCTGCCCGGAGTGCTTGCGTTGTGTGTTCCTGCTGGGAGTGCTTGCGTTATGTGTTCCTGCTGGGAGTGCTTGCACCGCGTGTTTCTGTCGGGAGTGCTTGAGTTGTGTGTTTCTGCTGGGAGTGCTTGTGTTGTGTGTTTCTGCCGGGAGTGCTTGCGTTGTGTGTTTCTGCTGGGAGTGCTTGCACCGTGTGCTTCTGCCGGGAGTGCTTGCAACGTGTGTTTCTGCTGGGAACGCTTGCGTTTTGTGTTTCTGCCGCGAGCGCTTGCATTGTGTGTTTCTGCTGGGAGCGCTTGCGTTCTGTGTTTCTGCTGGGAGTGCTTGCGTTATGTGTTTCTGCCGGGAGCGTTTGCACCGTGTGTTTCTGCTGGGAGCGTTTGCACTGTGTGTTTCTGCCGGGAGCGCTTGCTCCGTGTGTTTCTGCGGGAATGCTTGTGTTGTGTGTTTCTGCCGGCAGTGCTTGCACAGTGTGGTTCTGCTGGGAGCATTTGCGTTGTGTGTTTCTGCCGCGAGCGCTTACCCCATGTGTTTCTGCCGAGAGCTCTTGAACCTTGTGTTTCTACTGGGACTGCTTGCGTTGTGTGTTTCTGTTGGGAGCGCTTGCGTTGTGTGTTTCTGCTGGGAGTGCTTGTGTTGTGTGTTTCTGCCGGGAGTGCTTGCGCCGTGTGTTCCTGCTGGGAATGCTTGCGTTGTGTGTTTCTGCCGGGAGTGCTTGCAACGTGTATTTCTGCTGGGAGCGCTTGTGGTGTGTGTTTCTGCTGGGAGTGCTTGCACCGTGTTTTTCTGCTGGGAGTGGTTGCGCCGTGTGTTTCTGCTGGGAGTGCTTGCGCCGTGTGTTTCTATTGGGAGTGCTTGCGCCTTGTGTTACTGCTGGGAGTGCTTGCACCGTGTGTTTCTACTGGGAGTGCTTGCCCCGTGTTATTCTGCTGGGAGTGCTTGTGTTGTGTGATTCTACTGGGAGAGCTTGCGCCGTGTGTTTCTGCTGGGAGTGTTTGCAACATGTGTTTCTGCTGGGAGCGCTTGCGTTGTGTGTTTCTGCTGGAAGCGCTTGCATTGTATGTTTCTGCCGGGAGTGCTTGCGTTGTGTGTTCCTGCTGGGAGTGCTTGCGTTGTGTGTTCCTGCTGGGAGTGCTTGCACCGTGTTTTTCTGTTGGGAGTGGTTGAGTTGTGTGTTTCTGCCGGGAGTGCTTGTGTTGTGTGTTTCTGCCGGGAGTGCTTGCGTTGTGTGTTTCTGCCGGGAGTGCTTGCGTTGTGTGTTTCTGCCGGGAGTGCTTGCACCATGTGTTTCTGCTGGGAGTGCTTGCGTTGTGTGTTTCTGCCGGGAGTGCTTGCACCGTGTGTTTCTGCCGGGAGTGCTTACAACGTGTGTTTCTGCTGGGAGCGCTTGCGTTTTGTGTTTCTGCTGGGAGCGCTTGCGTTCTGTGTTTCTGATGCGAGTGCTTGCATTCTGTGTTTCTGCCGGGAGCATTTGCACCGTGTGTTTCTGCTGGAATGCTTGCGTTGTGTGTTTCTGCCGGGAGTGCTTGCACCGTGTGTTTCTGCCGGGAGTGCTTGCATTGTGTGTTTCTGCTGGGAGCGTTTCCACCATGTGTTAATGCCGGGATTGCTTGAACTGTGTGTTTCTACTGGGAGTGCTTGCGTTCTGTGCTTCTGCCGGGAGCGTTTGCAGCGTGTGTTTCTGCTGGGAGCGTTTGCACCGTGTGTTTCTACTGGGAGCTCTTGCGTTCTGTGTTTCTGCTGGGAGTGCTTGCGCCGTGTGTTTCTGCTGGGAGTGCTTGTGTTGGGTGTTTCTCCTGGGAACGCTTGCACCGTGTGTTTCTGCCAGGAGCGCCTGCGTTGTGTGTTTCTGCTGGGAGCGCTTGCAACGTGTGTTTCTGCTGGAAGGACTTGCATTGTGTGTTTCTGCTGGGAGTGCTTGCATTGTGTGTTTCTGCTGGGAGCGCTTGCACCGTGTGTTTCTGCCGGTAGTGCTTGCAACGTGTGTTTCTGCTGGGAGTGCTAGCGTTGTGTGTTTCTGCTGGGAGTGCTTGTGTTGTTTGTTTCTGCTGGGAGTGCTTGTGTTGTGTGTTTCTGCCGGCAGTGCTTGCACAGTGTGTTTCTGCTGGGAGAGTTTGCGTTGTGTGTTTCTGCCGCGAGCGATTCCCTCATGTGTTTCTGCCGAGAGCTCTTGAACCGTGTGTTTCTACTGGGACTGCTTGCGTTGTGTGTTTCAGTCGGGAGTGCTTGCGTTGTGTGTTTCTGCTGGGAGTGCTTGTGTTGTGTGTTTCTGCCGGGAGAGCTTGCGTTGTGTGTTTCTGCTGGGAGTGCATGCACCGTGTGTTTCTGCTGGGAGTGCTTGCGCCGTGTGTTTCTGCTGGGAGTGTTTGCGTTGTGTGTTTCTGTCGGGAGTGCTTGCGCCGTGTGTTTCTGCTGGGAGTGTTTGCGTTGTGTGTTTCTGCCGCGAGCGCTTGTGTTGTGTGATTCTACTGGGAGTGCTTGCACCGTGTTTTTCTGCTGGGAGTGGTCGCGCCGTGTGTTTCTGCTGGGAGTGCTTGTGTTGTGTGTTTCTGCTGGGAGTGTTTGCGCCGTGTGTTTCTGCTGGGAGTGCTTGCGTTGTGTGTTTCTGCCGGGAGTGCTTGCGTTGTGTGTTTCTGCCGGGAGTGCTTGCACCATGTGTTTCTGCTGGGAGTGCTTGCGTTGTGTGTTTCTGCCGGGAGTGCTTGCACCGTGTGTTTCTGCCGGGAGTGCTTACAACGTGTGTTTCTGCTGGGAGCGCTTACATTTTGTGTTTCTGCTGGGAGCGCTTGCGTTCTGTGTTTCTGATGCGAGTGCTTGCATTCTGTGTTTCTGCCGGGAGAGCTTGCGTTGTGTGTTTCTGCTGGGAGTGCTTGCATTGTGTGTTTCTGTCGGGAGTGCTTGCGCCGTGTGTTTCTGCTGGGAGTGTTTGCGTTGTGTGTTTCTGTCGGGAGTGCTTGCATTGTGTGTTTCTGCTGGGAGTGCTTGCGTTGTGTGTTTCTATTGGGAGTGCTTGCGCCGTGTGTTACTACTGGGAATGCTTGCGTTGTGTGTTTCTGCTGGGAGTGCTTGCGCCGTGTGTTTCTATTGGGAGTGCTTGCGCCGTGTGTTACTGCTGGGAGTGCTTGCACCATGTGTTTCTGCTGGGAGCGCTTGTGCTGTGTGTTTCTGCTGGGAGTGCTTGCGCCATGTGTTTCTATTGGGAGTGCTTGCGCCGTGTGTTACTGCTGGGAGTGCTTGCACCGTGTGTTTCTACTGGGAGTGCTTGCCCCGTGTTATTCTGCTGGGAGTGCTTGTGTTGTTTGTTTCTGCTGGGAGTGCTTGTGTTGTGTGATTCTACTGGGAGAGCTTGCGCCGTGTGTTTCTGCTGGGAGTGCTTGCATTGTGTGTTTCTGCTGGGAGTGTTTGCGCCGTGTGTTTCTGCTAGGAGTGCTTGCATTGTGTGTTTCTGCAGGGAGTGCTTGCAACATGTGTTTCTGCTGGGAGTGCTTGCGTTGTGTGTTCCTGCTGGGAGTGCTTGCACCGTGTGTTTCTGCTGGGAGCGTTTGCACCGTGTGTTTCTGCCGGGAGTGCTTGTGTTGTGTGTTTCTGCCGGGAGTGCTTGCGTTGTGTGTTTCTGCCGGGAGTGCTTGCGTTGTGTGTTTCTGCCGGGAGTGCTTGCACCATGTGTTTCTGCTGGGAGTGCTTGCGTTGTGTGTTTCTGCCGGGAGTGCTTGCACCGTGTGTTTCTGCTGGGAGCGATTGCGTTTTGTGTTTCTGCTGGGAGCGCTTGCGTTCTGTGTTTCTGATGCGAGTGCTTGCATTCTGTGTTTCTGCCGGGAGCGTTTGCACCGTGTGTTTCTGCTGGGAGCGTTTGCACCGTGTGTTTCTGCTGGGAGTGCTTGCGTTGTGTGTTTCTGCTGGGAGTGCTTGCGCCGTGTGTTTCTACTGGGAGTGCTTGCACCGTGTGTTTCTGCTGGGAGTGCTTGCACCGTGTGTTTCTGCTGGGAGTGCTTGCACCGTGTTTTTCTGCTGGGAGTGCTTGCGCCGTGTGTTTCTGCTGGGAGAGCTTGCACCGTGTGCTTCTACCGGGAGTGCTTGCAACGTGTGTTTCTGCTGGGAACGCTTGCGTTTTGTGTTTCTGCCGCGAGCGCTTGCGTTGTGTGTTTCTGCTGGGAGCGCTTGCGTTCTGTGTTTCTGCTGGGAGTGCTTGCGTTATGTGTTTCTGCTGGGAGCGTTTGCACTGTGTGTTTCTGCCGGGAGTGCTTGCTCCGTGTGTTTCTGCGGGAATGCTTGTGTTGTGTGTTTCTGCCGGCAGTGCTTGCACAGTGTGGTTCTGCTGGGAGCATTTGCGTTGTGTGTTTCTGCCGCGAGCGCTTACCCCATGTGTTTCTGCCGAGAGCTCTTGAACCGTGTGTTTCTACTGGGACTGCTTGCGTTGTGTGTTTCTGTTGGGAGCGCTTGCGTTGTGTGTTTCTGCTGGGAGTGCTTGTGTTGTGTGTTTCTGCCGGGAGTGCTTGCGTTGTGTGTTCCTGCTGGGAGTGGTTGCGCCGTGTGTTTCTGCTGGGAGTGCTTGTGCTGTGTGTTTCTGCTGGGAGTGCTTGCACCGTGTTTTTCTGCTGGGAGTGGTTGCGCCGTGTGTTTCTATTGGGAGTGCTTGCGCCGTGTGTTACTACTGGGAATGCTTGCGTTGTGTGTTTCTGCTGGGAGTGCTTGCGCCGTGTGTTTCTATTGGGAGTGCTTGCGCCGTGTGTTACTGCTGGGAGTGCTTGCGTTGTGTCTTTCTGCTGGGAGTGCTTGTGCTGTGTGTTTCTGCTGGGAGTGCTTGCACCGTGTGTTTCTATTGGGAGTGCTTGCGCTGTGTGTTTCTGCTGGGAGTGCTTGCGCCGTGTGTTTCTATTGGGAGTGCTTGCGCCGTGTGTTACTGCTGGGAGTGCTTGCACCGTGTGTTTCTACTGGGAGTGCTTGCCCCGTGTTATTCTGCTGGGAGTGCTTGTGTTGTTTGTTTCTGCTGGGAGTGCTTGTGTTGTGTGATTCTACTGGGAGAGCTTGCGCCGTGTGTTTCTGCTGGGAGTGCTTGCACCGTGTGTTTCTGCTGGGAGTGTTTGCGCCGTGTGTTTCTGCTAGGAGTGCTTGCATTGTGTGTTTCTGCAGGGAGTGCTTGCAACATGTGTTTCTGCTGGGAGCGCTTGCGTTGTGTGTTTCTGCTGGAAGCGCTTGCATTGTATGTTTCTGCCGGGAGTGCTTGCGTTGTGTGTTCCTGCTGGGAGTGCTTGCGTTGTGTGTTCCTGCTGGGAGTGCTTGCACCGTGTGTTTCTGCTGGGAGCGTTTGCACCGTGTGTTTCTGCCGGGAGTGCTTGTGTTGTGTGTTTCTGCCGGGAGTGCTTGCGTTGTGTGTTTCTGCCGGGAGTGCTTGCGTTGTGTGTTTCTGCCGGGAGTGCTTGCACCATGTGTTTCTGCTGGGAGTGCTTGCAACGTGTGTTTCTGCCGGGAGTGCTTGCACCGTGTGTTTCTGCCGGGAGTGCTTACAACGTGTGTTTCTGCCGGGTGTGCTTGCACCATGTGTTTCTGCTGGGAGTGCTTGCGTTGTGTGTTTCTGCCGGGAGTGCTTGCACCGTGTGTTTCTGCCGGGAGTGCTTACAACGTGTGTTTCTGCTGGGAGTGCTTGCGTTTTGTGTTTCTGCTGGGAGCGCTTGCGTTCTGTGTTTCTGATGCGAGTGCTTGCATTCTGTGTTTCTGCCGGGAGCGTTTGCACCGTGTGTTTCTGCTGGGAGCGTTTGCACCGTGTGTTTCTGCTGGGAGTGCTTGCGTTGTGTGTTTCTGCCGGGAGTGCTTGCACCGTGTGTTTCTGCCGGGAGTGCTTTCATTGTGTGTTTCTGCTGGGAGCGTTTCCACCATGTGTTAATGCCGGGAGTGCTTGAACCGTGTGTTTCTACTGGGAGTGCTTGCGTTCTGTGCTTCTGCCGGGAGCGTTTGCACCGTGTGCTTCTGCCGGGAGCGTTTGCACCGTGTGTTTCGCGGGGAGCGCTTGCGTTGTGTGTTTCTGCTGGGAGCGCTTGCGTTGGGTGTTTCTGCTGGGAGCGCTTGCAACGTGTGTTTCTGCCGGAAGGACTTGCATTGTGTGTTTCTGCTGGGAGTGCTTGCATTGTGTGTTTCTGCTGGGAGCGCTTGCACCGTGTGTTTCTGCCGGTAGTGCTTGCATTGTGTGTTTCTGCCGGGAGTGCTTGCAATGTGTGTTTCTGCTGGGAGTGCTAGCGTTGTGTGTTTCTGCTGGGAGTGCTTGTGTTGTTTGTTTCTGCTGGGAGTGCTTGTGTTCTGTGTTTCTGCCGGGAGTGCTTGCGTTGTGTGTTTCTGCCGGGAGTGCTTGCGTTGTGTGTTTCTGCCGGGAGTGCTTGCACCATGTGTTTCTGCTGGGAGTGCTTGCGTTGTGTGTTTCTGCCGGGAGTGCTTGCACCGTGTGTTTCTGCCAGGAGTGCTTACAACGTGTGTTTCTGCTGGGAGCGCTTGCATTTTGTGTTTCTGCTGGGAGCGCTTGCGTTCTGTGTTTCTGATGCGAGTGCTTGCATTCTGTGTTTCTGCCGGGAGAGCTTGCGTTGTGTGTTTCTGCTGGGAGTGCTTGCATTGTGTGTTTCTGTCGGGAGTGCTTGCGCCGTGTGTTTCTGCTGGGAGTGTTTGCGTTGTGTGTTTCTGTCGGGAGTGCTTGCATTGTGTGTTTCTGCTGGGAGTGCTTGCGTTGTGTGTTTCTATTGGGAGTGCTTGCGCCGTGTGTTACTACTGGGAATGCTTGCGTTGTGTGTTTCTGCTGGGAGTGCTTGCGCCGTGTGTTTCTATTGGGAGTGCTTGCGCCGTGTGTTACTGCTGGGAGTGCTTGCACCATGTGTTTCTGCTGGGAGCGCTTGTGCTGTGTGTTTCTGCTGGGAGTGCTTGCGCCGTGTGTTTCTGCTGGGAATGCTTGCGCCGTGTGTTTCTATTGGGAGTGCTTGCGCCGTGTGTTACTGCTGGGAGTGCTTGCACCGTGTGTTTCTACTAGGAGTGCTTGCATTGTGTGTTTCTGCAGGGAGTGCTTGCAACATGTGTTTCTGCTGGGAGCGCTTGCGTTGTGTGTTTCTGCTGGAAGCGCTTGCATTGTATGTTTCTGCTGGGAGCGCTTGCGTTGGGTGTTTCTGCTGGGAGCGCTTGCAACGTGTGTTTCTGCCGGAAGGACTTGCATTGTGTGTTTCTGCTGGGAGTGCTTGCATTGTGTGTTTCTGCTGGGAGCGCTTGCACCGTGTGTTTCTGCCGGTAGTGCTTGCATTGTGTGTTTCTGCCGGGAGTGCTTGCAATGTGTGTTTCTGCTGGGAGTGCTAGCGTTGTGTGTTTCTGCTGGGAGTGCTTGTGTTGTTTGTTTCTGCTGGGAGTGCTTGTGTTCTGTGTTTCTGCCGGGAGTGCTTGCGTTGTGTGTTTCTGCCGGGAGTGCTTGCGTTGTGTGTTTCTGCCGGGAGTGCTTGCACCATGTGTTTCTGCTGGGAGTGCTTGCGTTGTGTGTTTCTGCCGGGAGTGCTTGCACCGTGTGTTTCTGCCGGGAGTGCTTACAACGTGTGTTTCTGCTGGGAGCGCTTGCATTTTGTGTTTCTGCTGGGAGCGCTTGCGTTCTGTGTTTCTGATGCGAGTGCTTGCATTCTGTGTTTCTGCCGGGAGAGCTTGCGTTGTGTGTTTCTGCTGGGAGTGCTTGCATTGTGTGTTTCTGTCGGGAGTGCTTGCGCCGTGTGTTTCTGCTGGGAGTGTTTGCGTTGTGTGTTTCTGTCGGGAGTGCTTGCATTGTGTGTTTCTGCTGGGAGTGCTTGCGTTGTGTGTTTCTATTGGGAGTGCTTGCGCCGTGTGTTACTACTGGGAATGCTTGCGTTGTGTGTTTCTGCTGGGAGTGCTTGCGCCGTGTGTTTCTATTGGGAGTGCTTGCGCCGTGTGTTACTGCTGGGAGTGCTTGCACCATGTGTTTCTGCTGGGAGCGCTTGTGCTGTGTGTTTCTGCTGGGAGTGCTTGCGCCGTGTGTTTCTGCTGGGAATGCTTGCGCCGTGTGTTTCTATTGGGAGTGCTTGCGCCGTGTGTTACTGCTGGGAGTGCTTGCACCGTGTGTTTCTACTGGGAGTGCTTGCCCCGTGTTATTCTGCTGGGAGTGCTTGTGTTGTTTGTTTCTGCTGGGAGTGCTTGTGTTGTGTGATTCTACTGGGAGAGCTTGCGCCGTGTGTTTCTGCTGGGAGTGCTTGCATTGTGTGTTTCTGCTGGGAGTGTTTGCGCCGTGTGTTTCTGCTAGGAGTGCTTGCATTGTGTGTTTCTGCAGGGAGTGCTTGCAACATGTGTTTCTGCTGGGAGCGCTTGCGTTGTGTGTTTCTGCTGGAAGCGCTTGCATTGTATGTTTCTGCCGGGAGTGCTTGCGTTGTGTGTTCCTGCTGGGAGTGCTTGCGTTGTGTGTTCCTGCTGGGAGCGCTTGCGTTGGGTGTTTCTGCTGGGAGCGCTTGCAACGTGTGTTTCTGCCGGAAGGACTTGCATTGTGTGTTTCTGCTGGGAGTGCTTGCATTGTGTGTTTCTGCTGGGAGCGCTTGCACCGTGTGTTTCTGCCGGGAGTGCTTGCAATGTGTGTTTCTGCTGGGAGTGCTAGCGTTGTGTGTTTCTGCTGGGAGTGCTTGTGTTGTTTGTTTCTGCTGGGAGTGCTTGTGTTCTGTGTTTCTGCCGGGAGTGCTTGCGTTGTGTGTTTCTGCCGGGAGTGCTTGCACCATGTGTTTCTGCTGGGAGTGCTTGCGCCGTGTGTTACTGCTGGGAGTGCTTGCACCGTGTGTTTCTACTAGGAGTGCTTGCATTGTGTGTTTCTGCAGGGAGTGCTTGCAACATGTGTTTCTGCTGGGAGCGCTTGCGTTGTGTGTTTCTGCTGGAAGCGCTTGCATTGTATGTTTCTGCTGGGAGCGCTTGCGTTGGGTGTTTCTGCTGGGAGCGCTTGCAACGTGTGTTTCTGCCGGAAGGACTTGCATTGTGTGTTTCTGCTGGGAGTGCTTGCATTGTGTGTTTCTGCTGGGAGCGCTTGCACCGTGTGTTTCTGCCGGTAGTGCTTGCATTGTGTGTTTCTGCCGGGAGTGCTTGCAATGTGTGTTTCTGCTGGGAGTGCTAGCGTTGTGTGTTTCTGCTGGGAGTGCTTGTGTTGTTTGTTTCTGCTGGGAGTGCTTGTGTTCTGTGTTTCTGCCGGGAGTGCTTGCGTTGTGTGTTTCTGCCGGGAGTGCTTGCGTTGTGTGTTTCTGCCGGGAGTGCTTGCACCATGTGTTTCTGCTGGGAGTGCTTGCGTTGTGTGTTTCTGCCGGGAGTGCTTGCACCGTGTGTTTCTGCCGGGAGTGCTTACAACGTGTGTTTCTGCTGGGAGCGCTTGCGTTCTGTGTTTCTGATGCGAGTGCTTGCATTCTGTGTTTCTGCCGGGAGAGCTTGCGTTGTGTGTTTCTGCTGGGAGTGCTTGCATTGTGTGTTTCTGTCGGGAGTGCTTGCGCCGTGTGTTTCTGCTGGGAGTGTTTGCGTTGTGTGTTTCTGTCGGGAGTGCTTGCATTGTGTGTTTCTGCTGGGAGTGCTTGCGTTGTGTGTTTCTATTGGGAGTGCTTGCGCCGTGTGTTACTACTGGGAATGCTTGCGTTGTGTGTTTCTGCTGGGAGTGCTTGCGCCGTGTGTTTCTATTGGGAGTGCTTGCGCCGTGTGTTACTGCTGGGAGTGCTTGCACCATGTGTTTCTGCTGGGAGCGCTTGTGCTGTGTGTTTCTGCTGGGAGTGCTTGCGCCGTGTGTTTCTATTGGGAGTGCTTGCGTTCTGTGCTTCTGCCGGGAGCGTTTGCAGCGTGTGTTTCTGCTGGGAGCGTTTGCACCGTGTGTTTCTACTGGGAGCTCTTGCGTTCTGTGTTTCTGCTGGGAGTGCTTGCGCCGTGTGTTTCTGCTGGGAGTGCTTGTGTTGGGTGTTTCTCCTGGGAACGCTTGCACCGTGTGTTTCTGCCAGGAGCGCCTGCGTTGTGTGTTTCTGCTGGGAGCGCTTGCAACGTGTGTTTCTGCTGGAAAGACTTGCATTGTGTGTTTCTGCTGGGAGTGCTTGCATTGTGTGTTTCTGCTGGGAGCGCTTGCACCGTGTGTTTCTGCCGGTAGTGCTTGCAACGTGTGTTTCTGCTGGGAGTGCTAGCGTTGTGTGTTTCTGCTGGGAGTGCTTGTGTTGTTTGTTTCTGCTGGGAGTGCTTGTGTTGTGTGTTTCTGCCGGCAGTGCTTGCACAGTGTGTTTCTGCTGGGAGCGTTTGCGTTGTGTGTTTCAGCCGCGAGCGATTCCCTCATGTGTTTCTGCCGAGAGCTCTTGAACCGTGTGTTTCTACTGGGACTGCTTGCGTTGTGTGTTTCTGTCGGGAGTGCTTGCGTTGTGTGTTTCTGCTGGGAGTGCTTGTGTTGTGTGTTTCTGCCGGGAGAGCTTGCGTTGTGTGTTTCTGCTGGGAGTGCATGCACCGTGTGTTTCTGCTGGGAGTGCTTGCGCCGTGTGTTTCTGCTGGGAGTGTTTGCGTTGTGTGTTTCTGTCGGGAGTGCTTGCGCCGTGTGTTTCTGCTGGGAGTGTTTGCGTTGTGTGTTTCTGCCGCGAGCGCTTGTGTTGTGTGATTCTACTGGGAGTGCTTGCACCGTGTTTTTCTGCTGGGAGTGGTTGCGCCGTGTGTTTCTGCTGGGAGTGCTTGCATTATGTGTTTCTGCTGGGAGTGTTTGCGCCGTGTGTTTCTGCTGGGAGTGCTTGCGTTGTGTGTTTCTGCTGGGAGTGCTTGCGTTGTGTGTTTCTGCTGGGAGCACTTGCGTTGTGTGTTTCTGCTGGGAGCACTTGCGTTGTGTGTTTCTGCTAGGAGTGCTTGTGTTGTGTGATTCTACTGGGAGTGCTTGCGCCGTGTGTTTCTGCTGGGAGTGCTTGCGTTGTGTGTTTCTGCTGGGAGTGCTTGCGTTGTGTGTTTCTGCTGGGAGCACTTGCGTTGTGTGTTTCTGCCCGGAGTGCTTGCGTTGTGTGTTCCTGCTGGGAGTGCTTGCGTTATGTGTTCCTGCTGGGAGTGCTTGCACCGCGTGTTTCTGTCGGGAGTGCTTGAGTTGTGTGTTTCTGCTGGGAGTGCTTGTGTTGTGTGTTTCTGCTGGGAGTGGTTGCGCCGTGTGCTTCTGCTGGGAGTGCTTGCGCCGTGTGTTTCTACTGGGAGTGCTTGCACCGTGTGTTTCTGCT
The DNA here is from genome assembly GCF_048418815.1 of Hemitrygon akajei. Lineage (NCBI taxonomy): Eukaryota > Metazoa > Chordata > Chondrichthyes > Myliobatiformes > Dasyatidae > Hemitrygon > Hemitrygon akajei. The sequence goes on along the minus strand of NC_133135.1, from coordinate 87,685,782 downwards.
GGGAGTGCTTGCACCGTGTGTTTCTGCTGGGAGTGCTTGCACCGTGTTTTTCTGCTGGGAGTGCTTGCGCCGTGTGTTTCTGCTGGGAGTGCTTGCGCCGTGTGTTACTGCTGGGAGTGCTTGCACCGTGTGTTTCTGCTGGGAACGCTTGCGTTTTGTGTTTCTGCCGCGAGCGCTTGCGTTGTGTGTTTCTGCTGGGAGCGCTTGCGTTCTGTGTTTCTGCTGGGAGTGCTTGCGTTATGTGTTTCTGCTGGGAGCGTTTGCACTGTGTGTTTCTGCCGGGAGTGCTTGCTCCGTGTGTTTCTGCGGGAATGCTTGTGTTGTGTGTTTCTGCCGGCAGTGCTTGCACAGTGTGGTTCTGCTGGGAGCATTTGCGTCTTTGTGTTTCTGCCGCGAGCGCTTACCCCATGTGTTTCTGCCGAGAGCTCTTGAACCGTGTGTTTCTACTGGGACTGCTTGCGTTGTGTGTTTCTGTTGGGAGCGCTTGCGTTGTGTGTTTCTGCTGGCAGTGCTTGTGTTGTGTGTTTCTGCCGGGAGTGCTTGCGTTGTGTGTTCCTGCTGGGAATGCTTGCGTTGTGTGTTTCTGCCGGGAGTGCTTGCAACGTGTATTTCTGCTGGGAGTGCTTGTGCTGTGTGTTTCTGCTGGGAGTGCTTGCACCGTGTTTTTCTGCTGGGAGTGGTTGCGCCGTGTGTTTCTATTGGGAGTGCTTGCGCCGTGTGTTACTACTGGGAATGCTTGCGTTGTGTGTTTCTGCTGGGAGTGCTTGCGCCGTGTGTTTCTATTGGGAGTGCTTGCGCCGTGTGTTACTGCTGGGAGTGCTTGCGTTGTGTGTTTCTGCTGGGAGTGCTTGTGCTGTGTGTTTCTGCTGGGAGTGCTTGCACCGTGTGTTTCTATTGGGAGTGCTTGCGCTGTGTGTTTCTGCTGGGAGTGCTTGCGCCGTGTGTTTCTATTGGGAGTGCTTGCGCCGTGTGTTTCTATTGGGAGTGCTTGCGCCGTGTGTTTCTGCTGGGAGTGCTTGCGCTGTGTGTTTCTGCTGGGAGTGCTTGCACCGTGTGTTTCTATTGGGAGTGCTTGCGCTGTGTGTTTCTGCTGGGAGTGCTTGCGCCGTGTGTTTCTATTGGGAGTGCTTGCGCCGTGTGTTTCTATTGGGAGTGCTTGCGCCGTGTGTTTCTGCTGTGAGTGGTTGCGCCGTGTGTTTCTGCTGGGAGTGCTTGCACCGTTTGTTTCTACTGGGAGTGCTTGCCCCGTGTTATTCTGCTGGGAGTGCTTGTGTTGTTTGTTTCTGCTGGGAGTGCTTGTGTTGTGTGATTCTACTGGGAGAGCTTGCGCCGTGTGTTTCTGCTGGGAGTGCTTGCACCGTGTGTTTCTGCTGGGAGTGTTTGCGCCGTGTGTTTCTGCTAGGAGTGCTTGCATTGTGTGTTTCTGCAGGGAGTGCTTGCAACATGTGTTTCTGCTGGGAGCGCTTGCGTTGTGTGTTTCTGCTGGAAGCGCTTGCATTGTATGTTTCTGCCGGGAGTGCTTGCGTTGTGTGTTCCTGCTGGGAGTGCTTGCGTTGTGTGTTCCTGCTGGGAGTGCTTGCACCGTGTGTTTCTGCTGGGAGCGTTTGCACCGTGTGTTTCTGCCGGGAGTGCTTGCGTTGTGTGTTTCTGCCGGGAGTGCTTGCGTTGTGTGTTTCTGCCGGGAGTGCTTGCGTTGTGTGTTTCTGCCGGGAGTGCTTGCACCATGTGTTTCTGCTGGGAGTGCTTGTGTTGTGTGTTTCTGCCGGGAGTGCTTGCGTTGTGTGTTTCTGCCGGGAGTGCTTGCGTTGTGTGTTTCTGCCGGGAGTGCTTGCACCATGTGTTTCTGCTGGGAGTGCTTGCAACGTGTGTTTCTGCCGGGAGTGCTTGCAACATGTGTTTCTGCCGGGAGTGCTTACAACGTGTGTTTCTGCCGGGAGTGCTTGCACCATGTGTTTCTGCTGGGAGTGCTTGCGTTGTGTGTTTCTGCCGGGAGTGCTTGCACCGTGTGTTTCTGCCGGGAGTGCTTACAACGTGTGTTTCTGCTGGGAGTGCTTGCGTTTTGTGTTTCTGCTGGGAGCGCTTGCGTTCTGTGTTTCTGATGCGAGTGCTTGCATTCTGTGTTTCTGCCGGGAGCGTTTGCACCGTGTGTTTCTGCTGGGAGCGTTTGCACCGTGTGTTTCTGCTGGGAGTGCTTGCGTTGTGTGTTTCTGCCGGGAGTGCTTGCACCGTGTGTTTCTGCCGGGAGTGCTTGCATTGTGTGTTTCTGCTGGGAGCGTTTCCACCATGTGTTAATGCCGGGAGTGCTTGAACCGTGTGTTTCTACTGGGAGTGCTTGCGTTGTGTGTTTCTGCTGGGAGTGCTTGCGTTGTGTGTTTCTGCTGGGAGCACTTGCGTTGTGTGTTTCTGCCCGGAGTGCTTGCGTTGTGTGTTCCTGCTGGGAGTGCTTGCGTTATGTGTTCCTGCTGGGAGTGCTTGCACCGCGTGTTTCTGTCGGGAGTGCTTGAGTTGTGTGTTTCTGCTGGGAGTGCTTGTGTTGTGTGTTTCTGCTGGGAGTGGTTGCGCCGTGTGCTTCTGCTGGGAGTGCTTGCGCCGTGTGTTTCTACTGGGAGTGCTTGCACCGTGTGTTTCTGCTGGGAGTGCTTGCACCGTGTTTTTCTGCTGGGAGTGCTTGCGCCGTGTGTTTCTGCTGGGAGTGCTTGCGCCGTGTGTTACTGCTGGGAGTGCTTGCACCGTGTGTTTCTGCTGGGAACGCTTGCGTTTTGTGTTTCTGCCGCGAGCGCTTGCGTTGTGTGTTTCTGCTGGGAGCGCTTGCGTTCTGTGTTTCTGCTGGGAGTGCTTGCGTTATGTGTTTCTGCTGGGAGCGTTTGCACTGTGTGTTTCTGCCGGGAGTGCTTGCTCCGTGTGTTTCTGCGGGAATGCTTGTGTTGTGTGTTTCTGCCGGCAGTGCTTGCACAGTGTGGTTCTGCTGGGAGCATTTGCGTCTTTGTGTTTCTGCCGCGAGCGCTTACCCCATGTGTTTCTGCCGAGAGCTCTTGAACCGTGTGTTTCTACTGGGACTGCTTGCGTTGTGTGTTTCTGTTGGGAGCGCTTGCGTTGTGTGTTTCTGCTGGGAGTGCTTGTGTTGTGCGTTTCTGCCGGGAGTGCTTGCGTTGTGTGTTCCTGCTGGGAATGCTTGCGTTGTGTGTTTCTGCCGGGAGTGCTTGCAACGTGTATTTCTGCTGGGAGTGCTTGTGCTGTGTGTTTCTGCTGGGAGTGCTTGCACCGTGTGTTTCTATTGGGAGTGCTTGCGCTGTGTGTTTCTGCTGGGAGTGCTTGCGCCGTGTGTTTCTATTGGGAGTGCTTGCGCCGTGTGTTTCTATTGGGAGTGCTTGCGCCGTGTGTTTCTGCTGTGAGTGGTTGCGCCGTGTGTTTCTGCTGGGAGTGCTTGCGCCGTGTGTTTCTACTGGGAGTGCTTGCGCCGTGTGTTACTGCTGGGAGTGCTTGCACCGTTTGTTTCTACTGGGAGTGCTTGCCCCGTGTTATTCTGCTGGGAGTGCTTGTGTTGTTTGTTTCTGCTGGGAGTGCTTGTGTTGTGTGATTCTACTGGGAGAGCTTGTGCTGTGTGTTTCTGCTGGGAGTGCTTGCACCGTGTTTTTCTGCTGGGAGTGGTTGCGCCGTGTGTTTCTATTGGGAGTGCTTGCGCCGTGTGTTACTACTGGGAATGCTTGCGTTGTGTGTTTCTGCTGGGAGTGCTTGCGCCGTGTGTTTCTATTGGGAGTGCTTGCGCCGTGTGTTACTGCTGGGAGTGCTTGCGTTGTGTGTTTCTGCTGGGAGTGCTTGTGCTGTGTGTTTCTGCTGGGAGTGCTTGCACCGTGTGTTTCTATTGGGAGTGCTTGCGCTGTGTGTTTCTGCTGGGAGTGCTTGCGCCGTGTGTTTCTATTGGGAGTGCTTGCGCCGTGTGTTTCTATTGGGAGTGCTTGCGCCGTGTGTTTCTGCTGTGAGTGGTTGCGCCGTGTGTTTCTGCTGGGAGTGCTTGCGCCGTGTGTTTCTACTGGGAGTGCTTGCGCCGTGTGTTACTGCTGGGAGTGCTTGCACCGTTTGTTTCTACTGGGAGTGCTTGCCCCGTGTTATTCTGCTGGGAGTGCTTGTGTTGTTTGTTTCTGCTGGGAGTGCTTGTGTTGTGTGATTCTACTGGGAGAGCTTGCGCCGTGTGTTTCTGCTGGGAGTGCTTGCACCGTGTGTTTCTGCTGGGAGTGTTTGCGCCGTGTGTTTCTGCTAGGAGTGCTTGCATTGTGTGTTTCTGCAGGGAGTGCTTGCAACATGTGTTTCTGCTGGGAGCGCTTGCGTTGTGTGTTTCTGCTGGAAGCGCTTGCATTGTATGTTTCTGCCGGGAGTGCTTGCGTTGTGTGTTCCTGCTGGGAGTGCTTGCGTTGTGTGTTCCTGCTGGGAGTGCTTGCACCGTGTGTTTCTGCTGGGAGCGTTTGCACCGTGTGTTTCTGCCGGGAGTGCTTGTGTTGTGTGTTTCTGCCGGGAGTGCTTGCGTTGTGTGTTTCTGCCGGGAGTGTTTGCGTTGTGTGTTTCTGCCGGGAGTGCTTGCACCATGTGTTTCTGCTGGGAGTGCTTGCAACGTGTGTTTCTGCCGGGAGTGCTTGCAACATGTGTTTCTGCCGGGAGTGCTTACAACGTGTGTTTCTGCCGGGAGTGCTTGCACCATGTGTTTCTGCTGGGAGTGCTTGCGTTGTGTGTTTCTGCCGGGAGTGCTTGCACCGTGTGTTTCTGCCGGGAGTGCTTACAACGTGTGTTTCTGCTGGGAGTGCTTGCGTTTTGTGTTTCTGCTGGGAGCGCTTGCGTTCTGTGTTTCTGATGCGAGTGCTTGCATTCTGTGTTTCTGCCGGGAGCGTTTGCACCGTGTGTTTCTGCTGGGAGCGTTTGCACCGTGTGTTTCTGCTGGGAGTGCTTGCGTTGTGTGTTTCTGCCGGGAGTGCTTGCACCGTGTGTTTCTGCCGGGAGTGCTTGCATTGTGTGTTTCTGCTGGGAGCGTTTCCACCATGTGTTAATGCCGGGAGTGCTTGAACCGTGTGTTTCTACTGGGAGTGCTTGCGTTCTGTGCTTCTGCCGGGAGCGTTTGCACCGTGTGCTTCTGCCGGGAGCGTTTGCACCGTGTGTTTCGCGGGGAGCGCTTGCGTTGTGTGTTTCTGCTGGGAGCGCTTGCAACGTGTGTTTCTGCCGGAAGGACTTGCATTGTGTGTTTCTGCTGGGAGTGCTTGCATTGTGTGTTTCTGCTGGGAGCGCTTGCACCGTGTGTTTCTGCCGGTAGTGCTTGCATTGTGTGTTTCTGCCGGGAGTGCTTGCAATGTGTGTTTCTGCTGGGAGTGCTAGCGTTGTGTGTTTCTGCTGGGAGTGCTTGTGTTGTTTGTTTCTGCTGGGAGTGCTTGTGTTCTGTGTTTCTGCCGGGAGTGCTTGGGTTGTGTGTTTCTGCCGGGAGTGCTTGCGTTGTGTGTTTCTGCCGGGAGTGCTTGCACCATGTGTTTCTGCTGGGAGTGCTTGCGTTGTGTGTTTCTGCCGGGAGTGCTTGCACCGTGTGTTTCTGCCGGGAGTGCTTACAACGTGTGTTTCTGCTGGGAGCGCTTGCATTTTGTGTTTCTGCTGGGAGCGCTTGCGTTCTGTGTTTCTGATGCGAGTGCTTGCATTCTGTGTTTCTGCCGGGAGAGCTTGCGTTGTGTGTTTCTGCTGGGAGTGCTTGCATTGTGTGTTTCTGTCGGGAGTGCTTGCGCCGTGTGTTTCTGCTGGGAGTGTTTGCGTTGTGTGTTTCTGTCGGGAGTGCTTGCATTGTGTGTTTCTGCTGGGAGTGCTTGCGTTGTGTGTTTCTATTGGGAGTGCTTGCGCCGTGTGTTACTACTGGGAATGCTTGCGTTGTGTGTTTCTGCTGGGAGTGCTTGCGCCGTGTGTTTCTATTGGGAGTGCTTGCGCCGTGTGTTACTGCTGGGAGTGCTTGCACCATGTGTTTCTGCTGGGAGCGCTTGTGCTGTGTGTTTCTGCTGGGAGTGCTTGCGCCGTGTGTTTCTGCTGGGAATGCTTGCGCCGTGTGTTTCTATTGGGAGTGCTTGCGCCGTGTGTTACTGCTGGGAGTGCTTGCACCGTGTGTTTCTACTGGGAGTGCTTGCCCCGTGTTATTCTGCTGGGAGTGCTTGTGTTGTTTGTTTCTGCTGGGAGTGCTTGTGTTGTGTGATTCTACTGGGAGAGCTTGCGCCGTGTGTTTCTGCTGGGAGTGCTTGCATTGTGTGTTTCTGCTGGGAGTGTTTGCGCCGTGTGTTTCTGCTAGGAGTGCTTGCATTGTGTGTTTCTGCAGGGAGTGCTTGCAACATTTGTTTCTGCTGGGAGCGCTTGCGTTGTGTGTTTCTGCTGGGAGCGTTTGCACCGTGTGTTTCTGCTGGGAGTGCTTGCGTTGTGTGTTTCTGCCGGGAGTGCTTGCACCGTGTGTTTCTGCCGGGAGTGCTTGCATTGTGTGTTTCTGCTGGGAGCGTTTCCACCATGTGTTAATGCCGGGAGTGCTTGAACCGTGTGTTTCTACTGGGAGTGCTTGCGTTGTGTGTTTCTGCTGGGAGTGCTTGCGTTGTGTGTTTCTGCTGGGAGCACTTGCGTGTGTGTTTCTGCCCGGAGTGCTTGCGTTGTGTGTTCCTGCTGGGAGTGCTTGCGTTATGTGTTCCTGCTGGGAGTGCTTGCACCGCGTGTTTCTGTCGGGAGTGCTTGAGTTGTGTGTTTCTGCTGGGAGTGCTTGTGTTGTGTGTTTCTGCTGGGAGTGGTTGCGCCGTGTGCTTCTGCTGGGAGTGCTTGCGCCGTGTGTTTCTACTGGGAGTGCTTGCACCGTGTGTTTCTGCTGGGAGTGCTTGCACCGTGTGTTTCTGCTGGGAGTGCTTGCACCGTGTTTTTCTGCTGGGAGTGCTTGCGCCGTGTGTTTCTGCTGGGAGTGCTTGCGCCGTGTGTTACTGCTGGGAGTGCTTGCACCGTGTGTTTCTGCTGGGAACGCTTGCGTTTTGTGTTTCTGCCGCGAGCGCTTGCGTTGTGTGTTTCTGCTGGGAGCGCTTGCGTTCTGTGTTTCTGCTGGGAGTGCTTGCGTTATGTGTTTCTGCTGGGAGCGTTTGCACTGTGTGTTTCTGCCGGGAGTGCTTGCTCCGTGTGTTTCTGCGGGAATGCTTGTGTTGTGTGTTTCTGCCGGCAGTGCTTGCACAGTGTGGTTCTGCTGGGAGCATTTGCGTCTTTGTGTTTCTGCCGCGAGCGCTTACCCCATGTGTTTCTGCCGAGAGCTCTTGAACCGTGTGTTTCTACTGGGACTGCTTGCGTTGTGTGTTTCTGTTGGGAGCGCTTGCGTTGTGTGTTTCTGCTGGGAGTGCTTGTGTTGTGTGTTTCTGCCGGGAGTGCTTGCGTTGTGTGTTCCTGCTGGGAATGCTTGCGTTGTGTGTTTCTGCCGGGAGTGCTTGCAACGTGTATTTCTGCTGGGAGTGCTTGTGCTGTGTGTTTCTGCTGGGAGTGCTTGCACCGTGTTTTTCTGCTGGGAGTGGTTGCGCCGTGTGTTTCTATTGGGAGTGCTTGCGCCGTGTGTTACTACTGGGAATGCTTGCGTTGTGTGTTTCTGCTGGGAGTGCTTGCGCCGTGTGTTTCTATTGGGAGTGCTTGCGCCGTGTGTTACTGCTGGGAGTGCTTGCGTTGTGTGTTTCTGCTGGGAGTGCTTGTGCTGTGTGTTTCTGCTGGGAGTGCTTGCACCGTGTGTTTCTATTGGGAGTGCTTGCGCTGTGTGTTTCTGCTGGGAGTGCTTGCGCCGTGTGTTTCTATTGGGAGTGCTTGCGCCGTGTGTTTCTATTGGGAGTGCTTGCGCCGTGTGTTTCTGCTGTGAGTGGTTGCGCCGTGTGTTTCTGCTGGGAGTGCTTGCGCCATGTGTTTCTACTGGGAGTGCTTGCGCCGTGTGTTACTGCTGGGAGTGCTTGCACCGTTTGTTTCTACTGGGAGTGCTTGCCCCGTGTTATTCTGCTGGGAGTGCTTGTGTTGTTTGTTTCTGCTGGGAGTGCTTGTGTTGTGTGATTCTACTGGGAGAGCTTGCGCCGTGTGTTTCTGCTGGGAGTGCTTGCACCGTGTGTTTCTGCTGGGAGTGTTTGCGCCGTGTGTTTCTGCTAGGAGTGCTTGCATTGTGTGTTTCTGCAGGGAGTGCTTGCAACATGTGTTTCTGCTGGGAGCGCTTGCGTTGTGTGTTTCTGCTGGAAGCGCTTGCATTGTATGTTTCTGCCGGGAGTGCTTGCGTTGTGTGTTCCTGCTGGGAGTGCTTGCGTTGTGTGTTCCTGCTGGGAGTGCTTGCACCGTGTGTTTCTGCTGGGAGCGTTTGCACCGTGTGTTTCTGCTAGGAGTGCTTGCATTGTGTGTTTCTGCAGGGAGTGCTTGCAACATGTGTTTCTGCTGGGAGCGCTTGCGTTGTGTGTTTCTGCTGGAAGCGCTTGCATTGTATGTTTCTGCCGGGAGTGCTTGCGTTGTGTGTTCCTGCTGGGAGTGCTTGCGTTGTGTGTTCCTGCTGGGAGTGCTTGCACCGTGTGTTTCTGCTGGGAGTGTTTGCGCCGTGTGTTTCTGCTGGGAGTGTTTGCGCCGTGTGTTTCTGCTAGGAGTGCTTGCATTGTGTGTTTCTGCAGGGAGTGCTTGCAACATGTGTTTCTGCTGGGAGCGCTTGCGTTGTGTGTTTCTGCTGGAAGCGCTTGCATTGTATGTTTCTGCCGGGAGTGCTTGCGTTGTGTGTTCCTGCTGGGAGTGCTTGCGTTGTGTGTTCCTGCTGGGAGTGCTTGCACCGTGTGTTTCTGCTGGGAGCGTTTGCACCGTGTGTTTCTGCCGGGAGTGCTTGTGTTGTGTGTTTCTGCCGGGAGTGCTTGCGTTGTGTGTTTCTGCCGGGAGTGCTTGCGTTGTGTGTTTCTGCCGGGAGTGCTTGCACCATGTGTTTCTGCTGGGAGTGCTTGCAACGTGTGTTTCTGCCGGGAGTGCTTGCAACATGTGTTTCTGCCGGGAGTGCTTACAACGTGTGTTTCTGCCGGGAGTGCTTGCACCATGTGTTTCTGCTGGGAGTGCTTGCGTTGTGTGTTTCTGCCGGGAGTGCTTGCACCGTGTGTTTCTGCCGGGAGTGCTTACAACGTGTGTTTCTGCTGGGAGTGCTTGCGTTTTGTGTTTCTGCTGGGAGCGCTTGCGTTCTGTGTTTCTGATGCGAGTGCTTGCATTCTGTGTTTCTGCCGGGAGCGTTTGCACCGTGTGTTTCTGCTGGGAGCGTTTGCACCGTGTGTTTCTGCTGGGAGTGCTTGCGTTGTGTGTTTCTGCCGGGAGTGCTTGCACCGTGTGTTTCTGCCGGGAGTGCTTGCATTGTGTGTTTCTGCTGGGAGCGTTTCCACCATGTGTTAATGCCGGGAGTGCTTGAACCGTGTGTTTCTACTGGGAGTGCTTGCGTTGTGTGTTTCTGCTGGGAGTGCTTGCGTTGTGTGTTTCTGCTGGGAGCACTTGCGTTGTGTGTTTCTGCCCGGAGTGCTTGCGTTGTGTGTTCCTGCTGGGAGTGCTTGCGTTATGTGTTCCTGCTGGGAGTGCTTGCACCGCGTGTTTCTGTCGGGAGTGCTTGAGTTGTGTGTTTCTGCTGGGAGTGCTTGTGTTGTGTGTTTCTGCTGGGAGTGGTTGCGCCGTGTGCTTCTGCTGGGAGTGCTTGCGCCGTGTGTTTCTACTGGGAGTGCTTGCACCGTGTGTTTCTGCTGGGAGTGCTTGCACCGTGTGTTTCTGCTGGGAGTGCTTGCACCGTGTTTTTCTGCTGGGAGTGCTTGCGCCGTGTGTTTCTGCTGGGAGTGCTTGCGCCGTGTGTTACTGCTGGGAGTGCTTGCACCGTGTGTTTCTGCTGGGAACGCTTGCGTTTTGTGTTTCTGCCGCGAGCGCTTGCGTTGTGTGTTTCTGCTGGGAGCGCTTGCGTTCTGTGTTTCTGCTGGGAGTGCTTGCGTTATGTGTTTCTGCTGGGAGCGTTTGCACTGTGTGTTTCTGCCGGGAGTGCTTGCTCCGTGTGTTTCTGCGGGAATGCTTGTGTTGTGTGTTTCTGCCGGCAGTGCTTGCACAGTGTGGTTCTGCTGGGAGCATTTGCGTCTTTGTGTTTCTGCCGCGAGCGCTTACCCCATGTGTTTCTGCCGAGAGCTCTTGAACCGTGTGTTTCTACTGGGACTGCTTGCGTTGTGTGTTTCTGTTGGGAGCGCTTGCGTTGTGTGTTTCTGCTGGGAGTGCTTGTGTTGTGTGTTTCTGCCGGGAGTGCTTGCGTTGTGTGTTCCTGCTGGGAATGCTTGCACCGTGTTTTTCTGCTGGGAGTGGTTGCGCCGTGTGTTTCTATTGGGAGTGCTTGCGCCGTGTGTTACTACTGGGAATGCTTGCGTTGTGTGTTTCTGCTGGGAGTGCTTGCGCCGTGTGTTTCTATTGGGAGTGCTTGCGCCGTGTGTTACTGCTGGGAGTGCTTGCGTTGTGTGTTTCTGCTGGGAGTGCTTGTGCTGTGTGTTTCTGCTGGGAGTGCTTGCACCGTGTGTTTCTATTGGGAGTGCTTGCGCTGTGTGTTTCTGCTGGGAGTGCTTGCGCCGTGTGTTTCTATTGGGAGTGCTTGCGCCGTGTGTTTCTATTGGGAGTGCTTGCGCCGTGTGTTTCTGCTGTGAGTGGTTGCGCCGTGTGTTTCTGCTGGGAGTGCTTGCGCCATGTGTTTCTACTGGGAGTGCTTGCGCCGTGTGTTACTGCTGGGAGTGCTTGCCCCGTGTTATTCTGCTGGGAGTGCTTGTGTTGTTTGTTTCTGCTGGGAGTGCTTGTGTTGTGTGATTCTACTGGGAGAGCTTGCGCCGTGTGTTTCTGCTGGGAGTGCTTGCACCGTGTGTTTCTGCTGGGAGTGTTTGCGCCGTGTGTTTCTGCTAGGAGTGATTGCATTGTGTGTTTCTGCAGGGAGTGCTTGCAACATGTGTTTCTGCTGGGAGCGCTTGCGTTGTGTGTTTCTGCTGGAAGCGCTTGCATTGTATGTTTCTGCCGGGAGTGCTTGCGTTGTGTGTTCCTGCTGGGAGTGCTTGCGTTGTGTGTTCCTGCTGGGAGTGCTTGCACCGTGTGTTTCTGCTGGGAGCGTTTGCACCGTGTGTTTCTGCTAGGAGTGCTTGCATTGTGTGTTTCTGCAGGGAGTGCTTGCAACATGTGTTTCTGCTGGGAGCGCTTGCGTTGTGTGTTTCTGCTGGAAGCGCTTGCATTGTATGTTTCTGCCGGGAGTGCTTGCGTTGTGTGTTCCTGCTGGGAGTGCTTGCGTTGTGTGTTCCTGCTGGGAGTGCTTGCACCGTGTGTTTCTGCTGGGAGTGTTTGCGCCGTGTGTTTCTGCTGGGAGTGTTTGCGCCGTGTGTTTCTGCTAGGAGTGCTTGCATTGTGTGTTTCTGCAGGGAGTGCTTGCAACATGTGTTTCTGCTGGGAGCGCTTGCGTTGTGTGTTTCTGCTGGAAGCGCTTGCATTGTATGTTTCTGCCGGGAGTGCTTGCGTTGTGTGTTCCTGCTGGGAGTGCTTGCGTTGTGTGTTCCTGCTGGGAGTGCTTGCACCGTGTGTTTCTGCTGGGAGCGTTTGCACCGTGTGTTTCTGCCGGGAGTGCTTGTGTTGTGTGTTTCTGCCGGGAGTGCTTGCGTTGTGTGTTTCTGCCGGGAGTGCTTGCGTTGTGTGTTTCTGCCGGGAGTGCTTGCACCATGTGTTTCTGCTGGGAGTGCTTGCAACGTGTGTTTCTGCCGGGAGTGCTTGCAACATGTGTTTCTGCCGGGAGTGCTTACAACGTGTGTTTCTGCCGGGAGTGCTTGCACCATGTGTTTCTGCTGGGAGTGCTTGCGTTGTGTGTTTCTGCCGGGAGTGCTTGCACCGTGTGTTTCTGCCGGGAGTGCTTACAACGTGTGTTTCTGCTGGGAGTGCTTGCGTTTTGTGTTTCTGCTGGGAGCGCTTGCGTTCTGTGTTTCTGATGCGAGTGCTTGCATTCTGTGTTTCTGCCGGGAGCGTTTGCACCGTGTGTTTCTGCTGGGAGCGTTTGCACCGTGTGTTTCTGCTGGGAGTGCTTGCGTTGTGTGTTTCTGCCGGGAGTGCTTGCACCGTGTGTTTCTGCCGGGAGTGCTTGCATTGTGTGTTTCTGCTGGGAGCGTTTCCACCATGTGTTAATGCCGGGAGTGCTTGAACCGTGTGTTTCTACTGGGAGTGCTTGCGTTGTGTGTTTCTGCTGGGAGTGCTTGCGTTGTGTGTTTCTGCTGGGAGCACTTGCGTTGTGTGTTTCTGCCCGGAGTGCTTGCGTTGTGTGTTCCTGCTGGGAGTGCTTGCGTTATGTGTTCCTGCTGGGAGTGCTTGCACCGCGTGTTTCTGTCGGGAGTGCTTGAGTTGTGTGTTTCTGCTGGGAGTGCTTGTGTTGTGTGTTTCTGCTGGGAGTGGTTGCGCCGTGTGCTTCTGCTGGGAGTGCTTGCGCCGTGTGTTTCTACTGGGAGTGCTTGCACCGTGTGTTTCTGCTGGGAGTGCTTGCACCGTGTGTTTCTGCTGGGAGTGCTTGCACCGTGTTTTTCTGCTGGGAGTGCTTGCGCCGTGTGTTTCTGCTGGGAGTGCTTGCGCCGTGTGTTACTGCTGGGAGTGCTTGCACCGTGTGTTTCTGCTGGGAACGCTTGCGTTTTGTGTTTCTGCCGCGAGCGCTTGCGTTGTGTGTTTCTGCTGGGAGCGCTTGCGTTCTGTGTTTCTGCTGGGAGTGCTTGCGTTATGTGTTTCTGCTGGGAGCGTTTGCACTGTGTGTTTCTGCCGGGAGTGCTTGCTCCGTGTGTTTCTGCGGGAATGCTTGTGTTGTGTGTTTCTGCCGGCAGTGCTTGCACAGTGTGGTTCTGCTGGGAGCATTTGCGTCTTTGTGTTTCTGCCGCGAGCGCTTACCCCATGTGTTTCTGCCGAGAGCTCTTGAACCGTGTGTTTCTACTGGGACTGCTTGCGTTGTGTGTTTCTGTTGGGAGCGCTTGCGTTGTGTGTTTCTGCTGGGAGTGCTTGTGTTGTGTGTTTCTGCCGGGAGTGCTTGCGTTGTGTGTTCCTGCTGGGAATGCTTGCACCGTGTTTTTCTGCTGGGAGTGGTTGCGCCGTGTGTTTCTATTGGGAGTGCTTGCGCCGTGTGTTACTACTGGGAATGCTTGCGTTGTGTGTTTCTGCTGGGAGTGCTTGCGCCGTGTGTTTCTATTGGGAGTGCTTGCGCCGTGTGTTACTGCTGGGAGTGCTTGCGTTGTGTGTTTCTGCTGGGAGTGCTTGTGCTGTGTGTTTCTGCTGGGAGTGCTTGCACCGTGTGTTTCTATTGGGAGTGCTTGCGCTGTGTGTTTCTGCTGGGAGTGCTTGCGCCGTGTGTTTCTATTGGGAGTGCTTGCGCCGTGTGTTTCTATTGGGAGTGCTTGCGCCGTGTGTTTCTGCTGTGAGTGGTTGCGCCGTGTGTTTCTGCTGGGAGTGCTTGCGCCGTGTGTTTCTACTGGGAGTGCTTGCGCCGTGTGTTACTGCTGGGAGTGCTTGCACCGTTTGTTTCTACTGGGAGTGCTTGCCCCGTGTTATTCTGCTGGGAGTGCTTGTGTTGTTTGTTTCTGCTGGGAGTGCTTGTGTTGTGTGATTCTACTGGGAGAGCTTGCGCCGTGTGTTTCTGCTGGGAGTGTTTGCGCCGTGTGTTTCTGCTAGGAGTGCTTGCATTGTGTGTTTCTGCAGGGAGTGCTTGCAACATGTGTTTCTGCTGGGAGCGCTTGCGTTGTGTGTTTCTGCTGGAAGCGCTTGCATTGTATGTTTCTGCCGGGAGTGCTTGCGTTGTGTGTTCCTGCTGGGAGTGCTTGCGTTGTGTGTTCCTGCTGGGAGTGCTTGCACCGTGTGTTTCTGCTGGGAGCGTTTGCACCGTGTGTTTCTGCCGGGAGTGCTTGTGTTGTGTGTTTCTGCCGGGAGTGCTTGCGTTGTGTGTTTCTGCCGGGAGTGCTTGCGTTGTGTGTTTCTGCCGGGAGTGCTTGCACCATGTGTTTCTGCTGGGAGTGCTTGCAACGTGTGTTTCTGCCGGGAGTGCTTGCAACATGTGTTTCTGCCGGGAGTGCTTACAACGTGTGTTTCTGCCGGGAGTGCTTGCACCATGTGTTTCTGCTGGGAGTGCTTGCGTTGTGTGTTTCTGCCGGGAGTGCTTGCACCGTGTGTTTCTGCCGGGAGTGCTTACAACGTGTGTTTCTGCTGGGAGTGCTTGCGTTTTGTGTTTCTGCTGGGAGCGCTTGCGTTCTGTGTTTCTGATGCGAGTGCTTGCATTCTGTGTTTCTGCCGGGAGCGTTTGCACCGTGTGTTTCTGCTGGGAGCGTTTGCACCGTGTGTTTCTGCTGGGAGTGCTTGCGTTGTGTGTTTCTGCCGGGAGTGCTTGCACCGTGTGTTTCTGCCGGGAGTGCTTGCATTGTGTGTTTCTGCTGGGAGCGTTTCCACCATGTGTTAATGCCGGGAGTGCTTGAACCGTGTGTTTCTACTGGGAGTGCTTGCGTTCTGTGCTTCTGCCGGGAGCGTTTGCACCGTGTGCTTCTGCCGGGAGCGTTTGCACCGTGTGTTTCGCGGGGAGCGCTTGCGTTGTGTGTTTCTGCTGGGAGCGCTTGCAACGTGTGTTTCTGCCGGAAGGACTTGCATTGTGTGTTTCTGCTGGGAGTGCTTGCATTGTGTGTTTCTGCTGGGAGCGCTTGCACCGTGTGTTTCTGCCGGTAGTGCTTGCATTGTGTGTTTCTGCCGGGAGTGCTTGCAATGTGTGTTTCTGCTGGGAGTGCTAGCGTTGTGTGTTTCTGCTGGGAGTGCTTGTGTTGTTTGTTTCTGCTGGGAGTGCTTGTGTTCTGTGTTTCTGCCGGGAGTGCTTGGGTTGTGTGTTTCTGCCGGGAGTGCTTGCGTTGTGTGTTTCTGCCGGGAGTGCTTGCACCATGTGTTTCTGCTGGGAGTGCTTGCGTTGTGTGTTTCTGCCGGGAGTGCTTGCACCGTGTGTTTCTGCCGGGAGTGCTTACAACGTGTGTTTCTGCTGGGAGCGCTTGCATTTTGTGTTTCTGCTGGGAGCGCTTGCGTTCTGTGTTTCTGATGCGAGTGCTTGCATTCTGTGTTTCTGCCGGGAGAGCTTGCGTTGTGTGTTTCTGCTGGGAGTGCTTGCATTGTGTGTTTCTGTCGGGAGTGCTTGCGCCGTGTGTTTCTGCTGGGAGTGTTTGCGTTGTGTGTTTCTGTCGGGAGTGCTTGCATTGTGTGTTTCTGCTGGGAGTGCTTGCGTTGTGTGTTTCTATTGGGAGTGCTTGCGCCGTGTGTTACTACTGGGAATGCTTGCGTTGTGTGTTTCTGCTGGGAGTGCTTGCGCCGTGTGTTTCTATTGGGAGTGCTTGCGCCGTGTGTTACTGCTGGGAGTGCTTGCACCATGTGTTTCTGCTGGGAGCGCTTGTGCTGTGTGTTTCTGCTGGGAGTGCTTGCGCCGTGTGTTTCTGCTGGGAATGCTTGCGCCGTGTGTTTCTATTGGGAGTGCTTGCGCCGTGTGTTACTGCTGGGAGTGCTTGCACCGTGTGTTTCTACTGGGAGTGCTTGCCCCGTGTTATTCTGCTGGGAGTGCTTGTGTTGTTTGTTTCTGCTGGGAGTGCTTGTGTTGTGTGATTCTACTGGGAGAGCTTGCGCCGTGTGTTTCTGCTGGGAGTGCTTGCATTGTGTGTTTCTGCTGGGAGTGTTTGCGCCGTGTGTTTCTGCTAGGAGTGCTTGCATTGTGTGTTTCTGCAGGGAGTGCTTGCAACATTTGTTTCTGCTGGGAGCGCTTGCGTTGTGTGTTTCTGCTGGGAGCGTTTGCACCGTGTGTTTCTGCTGGGAGTGCTTGCGTTGTGTGTTTCTGCCGGGAGTGCTTGCACCGTGTGTTTCTGCCGGGAGTGCTTGCATTGTGTGTTTCTGCTGGGAGCGTTTCCACCATGTGTTAATGCCGGGAGTGCTTGAACCGTGTGTTTCTACTGGGAGTGCTTGCGTTGTGTGTTTCTGCTGGGAGTGCTTGCGTTGTGTGTTTCTGCTGGGAGCACTTGCGTTGTGTGTTTCTGCCCGGAGTGCTTGCGTTGTGTGTTCCTGCTGGGAGTGCTTGCGTTATGTGTTCCTGCTGGGAGTGCTTGCACCGCGTGTTTCTGTCGGGAGTGCTTGAGTTGTGTGTTTCTGCTGGGAGTGCTTGTGTTGTGTGTTTCTGCTGGGAGTGGTTGCGCCGTGTGCTTCTGCTGGGAGTGCTTGCGCCGTGTGTTTCTACTGGGAGTGCTTGCACCGTGTGTTTCTGCTGGGAGTGCTTGCACCGTGTGTTTCTGCTGGGAGTGCTTGCACCGTGTTTTTCTGCTGGGAGTGCTTGCGCCGTGTGTTTCTGCTGGGAGTGCTTGCGCCGTGTGTTACTGCTGGGAGTGCTTGCACCGTGTGTTTCTGCTGGGAACGCTTGCGTTTTGTGTTTCTGCCGCGAGCGCTTGCGTTGTGTGTTTCTGCTGGGAGCGCTTGCGTTCTGTGTTTCTGCTGGGAGTGCTTGCGTTATGTGTTTCTGCTGGGAGCGTTTGCACTGTGTGTTTCTGCCGGGAGTGCTTGCTCCGTGTGTTTCTGCGGGAATGCTTGTGTTGTGTGTTTCTGCCGGCAGTGCTTGCACAGTGTGGTTCTGCTGGGAGGATTTGCGTCTTTGTGTTTCTGCCGCGAGCGCTTACCCCATGTGTTTCTGCCGAGAGCTCTTGAACCGTGTGTTTCTACTGGGACTGCTTGCGTTGTGTGTTTCTGTTGGGAGCGCTTGCGTTGTGTGTTTCTGCTGGGAGTGCTTGTGTTGTGTGTTTCTGCCGGGAGTGCTTGCGTTGTGTGTTCCTGCTGGGAATGCTTGCGTTGTGTGTTTCTGCAGGGAGTGCTTGCAACGTGTATTTCTGCTGGGAGTGCTTGTGCTGTGTGTTTCTGCTGGGAGTGCTTGCACCGTGTTTTTCTGCTGGGAGTGGTTGCGCCGTGTGTTTCTATTGGGAGTGCTTGCGCCGTGTGTTACTACTGGGAATGCTTGCGTTGTGTGTTTCTGCTGGGAGTGCTTGCGCCGTGTGTTTCTATTGGGAGTGCTTGCGCCGTGTGTTACTGCTGGGAGTGCTTGCGTTGTGTGTTTCTGCTGGGAGTGCTTGTGCTGTGTGTTTCTGCTGGGAGTGCTTGCACCGTGTGTTTCTATTGGGAGTGCTTGCGCTGTGTGTTTCTGCTGGGAGTGCTTGCGCCGTGTGTTTCTATTGGGAGTGCTTGCGCCGTGTGTTTCTATTGGGAGTGCTTGCGCCGTGTGTTTCTGCTGTGAGTGGTTGCGCCGTGTGTTTCTGCTGGGAGTGCTTGCGCCATGTGTTTCTACTGGGAGTGCTTGCGCCGTGTGTTACTGCTGGGAGTGCTTGCACCGTTTGTTTCTACTGGGAGTGCTTGCCCCGTGTTATTCTGCTGGGAGTGCTTGTGTTGTTTGTTTCTGCTGGGAGTGCTTGTGTTGTGTGATTCTACTGGGAGAGCTTGCGCCGTGTGTTTCTGCTGGGAGTGCTTGCACCGTGTGTTTCTGCTGGGAGTGTTTGCGCCGTGTGTTTCTGCTAGGAGTGCTTGCATTGTGTGTTTCTGCAGGGAGTGCTTGCGTTGTGTGTTCCTGCTGGAAGCGCTTGCATTGTATGTTTCTGCCGGGAGTGCTTGCGTTGTGTGTTCCTGCTGGGAGTGCTTGCGTTGTGTGTTCCTGCTGGGAGTGCTTGCACCGTGTGTTTCTGCTGGGAGCGTTTGCACCGTGTGTTTCTGCCGGGAGTGCTTGTGTTGTGTGTTTCTGCCGGGAGTGCTTGCGTTGTGTGTTTCTGCCGGGAGTGCTTGCGTTGTGTGTTTCTGCCGGGAGTGCTTGCACCATGTGTTTCTGCTGGGAGTGCTTGCAACGTGTGTTTCTGCCGGGAGTGCTTGCAACATGTGTTTCTGCCGGGAGTGCTTACAACGTGTGTTTCTGCCGGGAGTGCTTGCACCATGTGTTTCTGCTGGGAGTGCTTGCGTTGTGTGTTTCTGCCGGGAGTGCTTGCACCGTGTGTTTCTGCCGGGAGTGCTTACAACGTGTGTTTCTGCTGGGAGTGCTTGCGTTTTGTGTTTCTGCTGGGAGCGCTTGCACCTTGTGTTTCTGCCGGGAGCGCTTGAGTTGTGTTTTTCTGCTTGGTGTGCTTGCGCCGTGTGTTTCTGCTGGGAGTGCTTGCGTTGTGTGTTTCTGCTGGGAGTGCTTGCGCCGTGTGTTTCTGCTGGGAGTGCTTGCACCGTGTGTTTCTACTGGGAGTGCTTGCGGCCTGTGTTTCTGCTGGGAGTGCTTGCGCCGTGTGTTTCTACTGGGAGCGCTAGCGTTGTGTGTTTCTGCTGGGAGTGCTTGTGTTGTTTGTTTCTGCTGGGAGTGCTTGTGTTGTGTGTTTCTGCCGGCAGTGCTTGCACAGTGTGTTTCTGCTGGGAGCGTTTGCGTTGTGTGTTTCTGCCGCGAACGCTAGCGTTGTGTGTTTCTGCTGGGAGTGCTTGTGTTGTTTGTTTCTGCTGGGAGTGCTTGCGTTGTGTGTTTCTGCCGGGAGTGCTTGCAACGTGTGTTTCTGCCGGGAGCGCTTGCGTTGTGTGTTTCTGCTGGGAGCGCTTGCGTTGTGTGTTTCTGCCGGGAGTGCTTGCGTTGTGTGTTCCTGCTGGGAGTGCTTGCGTTATGTGTTCCTGCTGGGAGTGTTTGCACCGTGTGTTTCTGTCGGGAGTGCTTGAGTTGTGTGTTTCTGCTGGGACTGCTTGTGTTGTGTGTTTCTGCCGGGAGTGCTTGCACCGTGTGATTCTGTCGGGAGTGCTTGAGTTGTGTGTTTCTGCTGGGAGTGCTTGTGTTGTGTGTTTCTGTCGGGAGTGCTTGCGATGTGTGTTTCTGCTGGGAGTGCTTGCACCGTGTGCTTCTACTGGGAGTTTTTGCGGCGTGTGTTTCTGCTGGGAGTGCTTGTGTTGTTTGTTTCTGCTGGGAGTGCTTGTGTTGTGTGATTCTACTGGGAGTGCTTGCGCCGTGTGTTTCTGCTGGGAGTGCTTGCGTTGTGTGTTTCTGCTGGGAGTGCTTGCGTTGTGTGTTTCTGCTGGGAGCGCTTGCGTTGTGTGTTTCTGCCGGGAGCGCTTGTGTTGTGTGTTTCTGCTGGGAGTGCTTGCGTTGTGAGTTTCTGCTGGGAGTGCTTGCACCGTGTGCTTCTGCCGGGAGTGCTTGCAACGTGTGTTTCTGCTGGGAACGCTTGCATTTTGTGTTTCTGCCGTTAGCGCTTGCGTTGTGTGTTTCTGCTGGGAGCGCTTGCGTTGTGTGTTTCTGCCGGGAGTGCTTGCGTTGTGTGTTCCTGCTGGGTGTGCTTGCGTTGTGTGTTCCTGGTGGGAGTGCTTGCACCGTGTGATTCTGTCGGGAGTGCATGAGTTGTGTGTTTCTGCTGGGAATGCTTGTGTTGTGTGTTTCTGCCGGAAGTGCTTGCGTTGTGTGTTTCTGCCGGGAGTGCTTGCACCGTGTGTTTCTGCCGGGAGTGCTTGCAACGTGTGTTTCTGCTGGGAGCGCTTGCGTTTTGTGTTTCTGCTGGGAGCGCTTGC
This sequence comes from Hemitrygon akajei, assembly GCF_048418815.1. Taxonomy (NCBI): domain Eukaryota; kingdom Metazoa; phylum Chordata; class Chondrichthyes; order Myliobatiformes; family Dasyatidae; genus Hemitrygon; species Hemitrygon akajei. The sequence continues at coordinate 87,666,201 of NC_133135.1, read as the reverse complement.
GTTCTGTGTTTCTGCTGGGAGTGCTTGCGTTATGTGTTTCTGCCGGGAGCGTTTGCACCGTGTGTTTCTGCTGGGAGCGCTTGCGTTGTGTGTTTCTGCTGGAAGCGCTTGCATTGTATGTTTCTGCCGGGAGTGCTTGCGTTGTGTGTTTCTGCCGGGAGTGCTTGCGTTGTGTGTTTCTGCCGGGAGTGCTTGCACCATGTGTTTCTGCTGGGAGTGCTTGCGTTGTGTGTTTCTGCCGGGAGTGCTTGCACCGTGTGTTTCTGCTGGGAGCGCTTGCGTTTTGTGTTTCTGCTGGGAGCGCTTGCGTTCTGTGTTTCTGATGCGAGTGCTTGCATTCTGTGTTTCTGCCGGGAGCGTTTGCACCGTGTGTTTCTGCTGGGAGTGCTTGCGTTGTGTGTTTCTGCCGGGAGTGCTTGCACCGTGTGTTTCTGCCGGGAGTGCTTGCATTGTGTGTTTCTGCTGGGAGCGTTTCCACCATGTGTTAATGCCGGGAGTGCTTGAACCGTGTGTTTCTACTGGGAGTGCTTGCGTTCTGTGCTTCTGCCGGGAGCGTTTGCACCGTGTGCTTCTGCCGGGAGCGTTTGCACCGTGTGTTTCGCGGGGAGCGCTTGCGTTGTGTGTTTCTGCTGGGAGCGCTTGCGTTGGGTGTTTCTGCTGGGAGCGCTTGCAACGTGTGTTTCTGCCGGAAGGACTTGCATTGTGTGTTTCTGCTGGGAGTGCTTGCATTGTGTGTTTCTGCTGGGAGCGCTTGCACCGTGTGTTTCTGCCGGGAGTGCTTGCAATGTGTGTTTCTGCTGGGAGTGCTAGCGTTGTGTATTTCTGCTGGGAGTGCTTGTGTTGTTTGTTTCTGCTGGGAGTGCTTGTGTTCTGTGTTTCTGCCGGGAGTGCTTGCGTTGTGTGTTTCTGCCGGGAGTGCTTGCGTTGTGTGTTTCTGCCGGGAGTGCTTGCACCATGTGTTTCTGCTGGGAGTGCTTGCGTTGTGTGTTTCTGCCGGGAGTGCTTGCACCGTGTGTTTCTGCCGGGAGTGCTTACAACGTGTGTTTCTGCTGGGAGCGCTTGCATTTTGTGTTTCTGCTGGGAGCGCTTGCGTTCTGTGTTTCTGATGCGAGTGCTTGCATTCTGTGTTTCTGCCGGGAGAGCTTGCGTTGTGTGTTTCTGCTGGGAGTGCTTGCATTGTGTGTTTCTGTCGGGAGTGCTTGCGCCGTGTGTTTCTGCTGGGAGTGTTTGCGTTGTGTGTTTCTGCTGGGAGTGCTTGTGTTGTGTGTTTCTGTCGGGAGTGCTTGTGTTGTGTGTTTCTGCCGGGAGTGCTAGCGTTGTGTGTTTCTGCTGGGAGTGCTTGTTTTGTTTGTTTCTGCTGGGAGCGTTTGCGTTGTGTGTTTCTGCCGCGAGCGATTGCCCCATGTGTTTCTGCCGAGAGCTCTTGAACCGTGTGTTTCTGCTGGGACTGCTTGCGTTGTGTGTTTCTGCTGGGAGTGCATGCACCGTGTGTTTCTGCTGGGAGTGCTTGCGCCGTGTGTTTCTGCTGGGAGTGTTTGCACCGTGTGTTTCTGCTGGGAGCGCTTGCACCGTGTGTTTCTGTCGGGAGTGCTTGCGTTGTGTGTTTCTGCTGGGAGTGCTTGCACCGTGTGTTTCTACTGGGAGTTATTGCGGCGTGTGGTTCTGCTGGGAGTGCTTGTGTTGTTTGTTTCTGCTGGGAGTGCTTGTGTTGTGTGATTCTGCTGGGAGCGCTTGCAACGTATGTTTCTGCCGGAAGGACTTGCATTGTGTATTTCTGCTGGGAGCGCTTGCACCTTGTGTTTCTGCCGGGAGCGCTTGAGTTGTGTTTTTCTGCTTGGTGTGCTTGCGCCGTGTGTTTCTGCTGGGAGTGCTTGCGTTGTGTGTTTCTGCTGGGAGTGCTTGCGCCGTGTGTTTCTGCTGGGAGTGCTTGCACCGTGTGTTTCTACTGGGAGTGCTTGCGGCCTGTGTTTCTGCTGGGAGTGCTTGCGCCGTGTGTTTCTACTGGGAGCGCTAGCGTTGTGTGTTTCTGCTGGGAGTGCTTGTGTTGTTTGTTTCTGCTGGGAGTGCTTGTGTTGTGTGTTTCTGCCGGCAGTGCTTGCACAGTGTGTTTCTGCTGGGAGCGTTTGCGTTGTGTGTTTCTGCCGCGAACGCTAGCGTTGTGTGTTTCTGCTGGGAGTGCTTGTGTTGTTTGTTTCTGCTGGGAGTGCTTGCGTTGTGTGTTTCTGCCGGGAGTGCTTGCAACGTGTGTTTCTGCCGGGAGCGCTTGCGTTGTGTGTTTCTGCTGGGAGCGCTTGCGTTGTGTGTTTCTGCCGGGAGTGCTTGCGTTGTGTGTTCCTGCTGGGAGTGCTTGCGTTATGTGTTCCTGCTGGGAGTGTTTGCACCGTGTGTTTCTGTCGGGAGTGCTTGAGTTGTGTGTTTCTGCTGGGACTGCTTGTTTTGTGTGTTTCTGCCGGGAGTGCTTGCACCGTGTGATTCTGTCGGGAGTGCTTGAGTTGTGTGTTTCTGCTGGGAGTGCTTGTGTTGTGTGTTTCTGTCGGGAGTGCTTGCGATGTGTGTTTCTGCTGGGAGTGCTTGCACCGTGTGCTTCTACTGGGAGTTTTTGCGGCGTGTGTTTCTGCTGGGAGTGCTTGTGTTGTTTGTTTCTGCTGGGAGTGCTTGTGTTGTGTGATTCTACTGGGAGTGCTTGCGCCGTGTGTTTCTGCTGGGAGTGCTTGCGTTGTGTGTTTCTGCTGGGAGTGCTTGCGTTGTGTGTTTCTGCTGGGAGCGCTTGCGTTGTGTGTTTCTGCCGGGAGCGCTTGTGTTGTGTGTTTCTGCTGGGAGTGCTTGCGTTGTGAGTTTCTGCTGGGAGTGCTTGCACCGTGTGCTTCTGCCGGGAGTGCTTGCAACGTGTGTTTCTGCTGGGAACGCTTGCATTTTGTGTTTCTGCCGTTAGCGCTTGCGTTGTGTGTTTCTGCTGGGAGCGCTTGCGTTGTGTGTTTCTGCCGGGAGTGCTTGCGTTGTGTGTTCCTGCTGGGTGTGCTTGCGTTGTGTGTTCCTGGTGGGAGTGCTTGCACCGTGTGATTCTGTCGGGAGTGCTTGAGTTGTGTGTTTCTGCTGGGAATGCTTGTGTTGTGTGTTTCTGCCGGAAGTGCTTGCGTTGTGTGTTTCTGCCGGGAGTGCTTGCACCGTGTGTTTCTGCCGGGAGTGCTTGCAACGTGTGTTTCTGCTGGGAGCGCTTGCGTTTTGTGTTTCTGCTGGGAGCGCTTGCGTTCTGTGTTTCTGCTGGGAGTGCTTGCGTTATGTGTTTCTGCCGGGAGCGTTTGCACCGTGTGTTTCTGCTGGGAGCGCTTGCGTTGTGTGTTTCTGCTGGAAGCGCTTGCATTGTATGTTTCTGCCGGGAGTGCTTGCGTTGTGTGTTCCTGCTGGGAGTGCTTGCGTTGTGTGTTCCTGCTGGGAGTGCTTGCACCGTGTGTTTCTGCTGGGAGCGTTTGCACCGTGTGTTTCTGCCGGGAGTGCTTGTGTTGTGTGTTTCTGCCGGGAGTGCTTGCGTTGTGTGTTTCTGCCGGGAGTGCTTGCGTTGTGTGTTTCTGCCGGGAGTGCTTGCACCATGTGTTTCTGCTGGGAGTGCTTGCGTTGTGTGTTTCTGCCGGGAGTGCTTGCACCGTGTGTTTCTGCTGGGAGCGCTTGCGTTTTGTGTTTCTGCTGGGAGCGCTTGCGTTCTGTGTTTCTGATGCGAGTGCTTGCATTCTGTGTTTCTGCCGGGAGCGTTTGCACCGTGTGTTTCTGCTGGGAGCGTTTGCACCGTGTGTTTCTGCTGGGAGTGCTTGCGTTGTGTGTTTCTGCCGGGAGTGCTTGCACCGTGTGTTTCTGCCGGGAGTGCTTGCATTGTGTGTTTCTGCTGGGAGCGTTTCCACCATGTGTTAATGCCGGGAGTGCTTGAACCGTGTGTTTCTACTGGGAGTGCTTGCGTTCTGTGCTTCTGCCGGGAGCGTTTGCACCGTGTGCTTCTGCTGGGAGCGTTTGCACCGTGTGTTTCGCGGGGAGCGCTTGCGTTGTGTGTTTCTGCTGGGAGCGCTTGCGTTGGGTGTTTCTGCTGGGAGCGCTTGCAACGTGTGTTTCTGCCGGAAGGACTTGCATTGTGTGTTTCTGCTGGGAGTGCTTGCATTGTGTGTTTCTGCTGGGAGCGCTTGCCCCGTGTGTTTCTGCCGGGAGTGCTTGCAATGTGTGTTTCTGCTGGGAGTGCTAGCGTTGTGTGTTTCTGCTGGGAGTGCTTGTGTTGTTTGTTTCTGCTGGGAGTGCTTGTGTTCTGTGTTTCTGCCGGGAGTGCTTGCGTTGTGTGTTTCTGCCGGGAGTGCTTGCGTTGTGTGTTTCTGCCGGGAGTGCTTGCACCATGTGTTTCTGCTGGGAGTGCTTGCGTTGTGTGTTTCTGCCGGGAGTGCTTGCACCGTGTGTTTCTGCCGGGAGTGCTTACAACGTGTGTTTCTGCTGGGAGCGCTTGCATTTTGTGTTTCTGCTGGGAGCGCTTGCGTTCTGTGTTTCTGATGCGAGTGCTTGCATTCTGTGTTTCTGCCGGGAGAGCTTGCGTTGTGTGTTTCTGCTGGGAGTGCTTGCATTGTGTGTTTCTGTCGGGAGTGCTTGCGCCGTGTGTTTCTGCTGGGAGTGTTTGCGTTGTGTGTTTCTGCTGGGAGTGCTTGTGTTGTGTGTTTCTGTCGGGAGTGCTTGTGTTGTGTGTTTCTGCCGGGAGTGCTAGCGTTGTGTGTTTCTGCTGGGAGTGCTTGTTTTGTTTGTTTCTGCTGGGAGCGTTTGCGTTGTGTGTTTCTGCCGCGAGCGATTGCCCCATGTGTTTCTGCCGAGAGCTCTTGAACCGTGTGTTTCTGCTGGGACTGCTTGCGTTGTGTGTTTCTGCTGGGAGTGCATGCACCGTGTGTTTCTGCTGGGAGTGCTTGCGCCGTGTGTTTCTGCTGGGAGCGCTTGCACCGTGTGTTTCTGTCGGGAGTGCTTGCGTTGTGTGTTTCTGCTGGGAGTGCTTGCACCGTGTGTTTCTACTGGGAGTTTTTGCGGCGTGTGGTTCTGCTGGGAGTGCTTGTGTTGTTTGTTTCTGCTGGGAGTGCTTGTGTTGTGTGATTCTGCTGGGAGCGCTTGCAACGTATGTTTCTGCCGGAAGGACTTGCATTGTGTATTTCTGCTGGGAGCGCTTGCACCTTGTGTTTCTGCCGGGAGCGCTTGAGTTGTGTTTTTCTGCTTGGTGTGCTTGCGCCGTGTGTTTCTGCTGGGAGTGCTTGCGTTGTGTGTTTCTGCTGGGAGTGCTTGCGCCGTGTGTTTCTGCTGGGAGTGCTTGCACCGTGTGTTTCTACTGGGAGTGCTTGTGGCCTGTGTTTCTGCTGGGAGTGCTTGCGCCGTGTGTTTCTACTGGGAGCGCTAGCGTTGTGTGTTTCTGCTGGGAGTGCTTGTGTTGTTTGTTTCTGCTGGGAGCGCTTGCGCTGTGTGTTTCTGCTGGGAGTGCTTGCACCGTGTTTTTCTGCTGGGAGTGGTTGCGCCGTGTGTTTCTGCTGGGAGTGCTTGCATTATGTGTTTCTGCTGGGAGTGCTTGCGCCGTGTGTTTCTGCTAGGAGTGCTTGTGTTGTGTGATTCTACTGGGAGTGCTTGCGCCGTGTGTTTCTGCTGGGAGTGCTTGCGTTGTGTGTTTCTGCTGGGAGCACTTGCGTTGTGTGTTTCTGCCCGGAGTGCTTGCGTTGTGTGTTCCTGCTGGGAGTGCTTGCGTTATGTGTTCCTGCTGGGAGTGCTTGCACCGCGTGTTTCTGTCGGGAGTGCTTGAGTTGTGTGTTTCTGCTGGGAGTGCTTGTGTTGTGTGTTTCTGCTGGGAGTGCTTGTGTTGTGTGTTTCTGCCGGGAGTGCTTGCGTTGTGTGTTTCTGCTGGGAGTGCTTGCACCGTGTGCTTCTGCCGGGAGTGCTTGCAACGTGTGTTTCTGCTGGGAACGCTTGCGTTTTGTGTTTCTGCCGCGAGCGCTTGCATTGTGTGTTTCTGCTGGGAGCGCTTGCGTTCTGTGTTTCTGCTGGGAGTGCTTGCGTTATGTGTTTCTGCCGGGAGCGTTTGCACCGTGTGTTTCTGCTGGGAGCGTTTGCACTGTGTGTTTCTGCCGGGAGCGCTTGCTCCGTGTGTTTCTGCGGGAATGCTTGTGTTGTGTGTTTCTGCCGGCAGTGCTTGCACAGTGTGGTTCTGCTGGGAGCATTTGCGTTGTGTGTTTCTGCCGCGAGCGCTTACCCCATGTGTTTCTGCCGAGAGCTCTTGAACCGTGTGTTTCTACTGGGACTGCTTGCGTTGTGTGTTTCTGTTGGGAGCGCTTGCGTTGTGTGTTTCTGCTGGGAGTGCTTGTGTTGTGTGTTTCTGCCGGGAGTGCTTGCGCCGTGTGTTCCTGCTGGGAATGCTTGCGTTGTGTGTTTCTGCCGGGAGTGCTTGCAACGTGTGTTTCTGCTGGGAGTGCTTGCACCGTGTTTTTCTGCTGGGAGTGCTTGCGCCGTGTGTTTCTGCTGGGAGTGCTTGCGCCGTGTGTTTCTATTGGGAGTGCTTGCGCCTTGTGTTACTGCTGGGAGTGCTTGCACCGTGTGTTTCTACTGGGAGTGCTTGCCCCGTGTTATTCTGCTGGGAGTGCTTGTGTTGTTTGTTTCTGCTGGGAGTGCTTGTGTTGTGTGATTCTACTGGGAGAGCTTGCGCCGTGTGTTTCTGCTGGGAGTGTTTGCAACATGTGTTTCTGCTGGGAGCGCTTGCGTTGTGTGTTTCTGCTGGAAGCGCTTGCATTGTATGTTTCTGCCGGGAGTGCTTGCGTTGTGTGTTCCTGCTGGGAGTGCTTGCGTTGTGTGTTCCTGCTGGGAGTGCTTGCACCGTGTTTTTCTGTTGGGAGTGGTTGAGTTGTGTGTTTCTGCCGGGAGTGCTTGTGTTGTGTGTTTCTGCCGGGAGTGCTTGCGTTGTGTGTTTCTGCCGGGAGTGCTTGCGTTGTGTGTTTCTGCCGGGAGTGCTTGCACCATGTGTTTCTGCTGGGAGTGCTTGCGTTGTGTGTTTCTGCCGGGAGTGCTTGCACTGTGTGTTTCTGCCGGGAGTGCTTACAACGTGTGTTTCTGCTGGGAGCGCTTGCGTTTTGTGTTTCTGCTGGGAGCGCTTGCGTTCTGTGTTTCTGATGCGAGTGCTTGCATTCTGTGTTTCTGCCGGGAGCATTTGCACCGTGTGTTTCTGCTGGAATGCTTGCGTTGTGTGTTTCTGCCGGGAGTGCTTGCACCGTGTGTTTCTGCCGGGAGTGCTTGCATTGTGTGTTTCTGCTGGGAGCGTTTCCACCATGTGTTAATGCCGGGATTGCTTGAACCGTGTGTTTCTACTGGGAGTGCTTGCGTTCTGTGCTTCTGCCGGGAGCGTTTGCAGCGTGTGTTTCTGCTGGGAGCGTTTGCACCGTGTGTTTCTACTGGGAGCTCTTGCGTTCTGTGTTTCTGCTGGGAGTGCTTGCGCCGTGTGTTTCTGCTGGGAGTGCTTGTGTTGGGTGTTTCTCCTGGGAACGCTTGCACCGTGTGTTTCTGCCAGGAGCGCCTGCGTTGTGTGTTTCTGCTGGGAGCGCTTGCAACGTGTGTTTCTGCTGGAAGGACTTGCATTGTGTGTTTCTGCTGGGAGTGCTTGCATTGTGTGTTTCTGCTGGGAGCGCTTGCACCGTGTGTTTCTGCCGGTAGTGCTTGCAACGTGTGTTTCTGCTGGGAGTGCTAGCGTTGTGTGTTTCTGCTGGGAGTGCTTGTGTTGTTTGTTTCTGCTGGGAGTGCTTGTGTTGTGTGTTTCTGCCGGCAGTGCTTGCACAGTGTGTTTCTGCTGGGAGCGTTTGCGTTGTGTGTTTCTGCCGCGAGCGATTCCCTCATGTGTTTCTGCCGAGAGCTCTTGAACCGTGTGTTTCTACTGGGACTGCTTGCGTTGTGTGTTTCTGTCGGGAGTGCTTGCGTTGTGTGTTTCTGCTGGGAGTGCTTGTGTTGTGTGTTTCTGCCGGGAGAGCTTGCGTTGTGTGTTTCTGCTGGGAGTGCATGCACCGTGTGTTTCTGCTGGGAGTGCTTGCGCCGTGTGTTTCTGCTGGGAGTGTTTGCGTTGTGTGTTTCTGTCGGGAGTGCTTGCGCCGTGTGTTTCTGCTGGGAGTGTTTGCGTTGTGTGTTTCTGCCGCGAGCGCTTGTGTTGTGTGATTCTACTGGGAGTGCTTGCACCGTGTTTTTCTGCTGGGAGTGGTTGCGCCGTGTGTTTCTGCTGGGAGTGCTTGCATTATGTGTTTCTGCTGGGAGTGTTTGCGCCGTGTGTTTCTGCTGGGAGTGCTTGCGTTGTGTGTTTCTGCTGGGAGTGCTTGCGTTGTGTGTTTCTGCTGGGAGCACTTGCGTTGTGTGTTTCTGCTGGGAGCACTTGCGTTGTGTGTTTCTGCTAGGAGTGCTTGTGTTGTGTGATTCTACTGGGAGTGCTTGCGCCGTGTGTTTCTGCTGGGAGTGCTTGCGTTGTGTGTTTCTGCTGGGAGTGCTTGCGTTGTGTGTTTCTGCTGGGAGCACTTGCGTTGTGTGTTTCTGCCCGGAGTGCTTGCGTTGTGTGTTCCTGCTGGGAGTGCTTGCGTTATGTGTTCCTGCTGGGAGTGCTTGCACCGCGTGTTTCTGTCGGGAGTGCTTGAGTTGTGTGTTTCTGCTGGGAGTGCTTGTGTTGTGTGTTTCTGCTGGGAGTGGTTGCGCCGTGTGTTTCTGCTGGGAGTGCTTGCGCCGTGTGTTTCTACTGGGAGTGCTTGCACCGTGTGTTTCTGCTGGGAGTGCTTGCACCGTGTGTTTCTGCTGGGAGTGCTTGCACCGTGTTTTTCTGCTGGGAGTGCTTGCGCCGTGTGTTTCTGCTGGGAGTGCTTGCACCGTGTGCTTCTGCCGGGAGTGCTTGCAACGTGTGTTTCTGCTGGGAACGCTTGCGTTTTGTGTTTCTGCCGTGAGCGCTTGCGTTCTGTGTTTCTGCTGGGAGTGCTTGCGTTATGTGTTTCTGCTGGGAGCGTTTGCACTGTGTGTTTCTGCCGGGAGTGCTTGCTCCGTGTGTTTCTGCGGGAATGCTTGTGTTGTGTGTTTCTGCCGGCAGTGCTTGCACAGTGTGGTTCTGCTGGGAGCATTTGCGTCTTTGTGTTTCTGCCGCGAGCGCTTACCCCATGTGTTTCTGCGGAGAGCTCTTGAACCGTGTGTTTCTACTGGGACTGCTTGCGTTGTGTGTTTCTGTTGGGAGCGCTTGCGTTGTGTGTTTCTGCTGGGAGTGCTTGTGTTGTGTGTTTCTGCCGGGAGTGCTTGCGTTGTGTGTTCCTGCTGGGAATGCTTGCGTTGTGTGTTTCTGCCGGGAGTGCTTGCAACGTGTATTTCTGCTGGGAGTGCTTGTGCTGTGTGTTTCTGCTGGGAGTGCTTGCACCGTGTTTTTCTGCTGGGAGTGGTTGCGCCGTGTGTTTCTATTGGGAGTGCTTGCGCCGTGTGTTACTACTGGGAATGCTTGCGTTGTGTGTTTCTGCTGGGAGTGCTTGCGCCGTGTGTTCCTATTGGGAGTGCTTGCGCCGTGTGTTACTGCTGGGAGTGCTTGCGTTGTGTGTTTCTGCTGGGAGTGCTTGTGCTGTGTGTTTCTGCTGGGAGTGCTTGCACCGTGTGTTTCTATTGGGAGTGCTTGCGCTGTGTGTTTCTGCTGGGAGTGCTTGCGCCGTGTGTTTCTATTGGGAGTGCTTGCGCCGTGTGTTTCTATTGGGAGTGCTTGCGCCGTGTGTTTCTGCTGTGAGTGGTTGCGCCGTGTGTTTCTGCTGGGAGTGCTTGCACCGTGTGTTTCTATTGGGAGTGCTTGCGCCGTGTGTTACTGCTGGGAGTGCTTGCACCGTGTGTTTCTACTGGGAGTGCTTGCCCCGTGTTATTCTGCTGGGAGTGCTTGTGTTGTTTGTTTCTGCTGGGAGTGCTTGTGTTGTGTGATTCTACTGGGAGAGCTTGCGCCGTGTGTTTCTGCTGGGAGTGCTTGCACCGTGTGTTTCTGCTGGGAGTGTTTGCGCCGTGTGTTTCTGCTAGGAGTGCTTGCATTGTGTGTTTCTGCAGGGAGTGCTTGCAACATGTGTTTCTGCTGGGAGCGCTTGCGTTGTGTGTTTCTGCTGGAAGCGCTTGCATTGTATGTTTCTGCCGGGAGTGCTTGCGTTGTGTGTTCCTGCTGGGAGTGCTTGCGTTGTGTGTTCCTGCTGGGAGTGCTTGCACCGTGTGTTTCTGCTGGGAGCGTTTGCACCGTGTGTTTCTGCCGGGAGTGCTTGTGTTGTGTGTTTCTGCCGGGAGTGCTTGCGTTGTGTGTTTCTGCCGGGAGTGCTTGCGTTGTGTGTTTCTGCCGGGAGTGCTTGCACCATGTGTTTCTGCTGGGAGTGCTTGCGTTGTGTGTTTCTGGCGGGAGTGCTTGCACCGTGTGTTTCTGCCGGGAGTGCTTACAACGTGTGTTTCTGCCGGGAGTGCTTGCACCATGTGTTTCTGCTGGGAGTGCTTGCGTTGTGTGTTTCTGCCGGGAGTGCTTGCACCGTGTGTTTCTGCCGGGAGTGCTTACAACGTGTGTTTCTGCTGGGAGTGCTTGCGTTTTGTGTTTCTGCTGGGAGCGCTTGCGTTCTGTGTTTCTGATGCGAGTGCTTGCATTCTGTGTTTCTGCCGGGAGCGTTTGCACCGTGTGTTTCTGCTGGGAGCGTTTGCACCGTGTGTTTCTGCTGGGAGTGCTTGCGTTGTGTGTTTCTGCCGGGAGTGCTTGCACCATGTGTTTCTGCCGGGAGTGCTTGCATTGTGTGTTTCTGCTGGGAGCGTTTCCACCATGTGTTAATGCCGGGAGTGCTTGAACCGTGTGTTTCTACTGGGAGTGCTTGCGTTCTGTGCTTCTGCCGGGAGCGTTTGCACCGTGTGCTTCTGCCGGGAGCGTTTGCACCGTGTGTTTCGCGGGGAGCGCTTGCGTTGTGTGTTTCTGCTGGGAGCGCTTGCGTTGGGTGTTTCTGCTGGGAGCGCTTGCAACGTGTGTTTCTGCCGGAAGGACTTGCATTGTGTGTTTCTGCTGGGAGTGCTTGCATTGTGTGTTTCTGCTGGGAGCGCTTGCACCGTGTGTTTCTGCCGGTAGTGCTTGCATTGTGTGTTTCTGCCGGGAGTGCTTGCAATGTGTGTTTCTGCTGGGAGTGCTAGCGTTGTGTGTTTCTGCTGGGAGTGCTTGTGTTGTTTGTTTCTGCTGGGAGTGCTTGTGTTCTGTGTTTCTGCCGGGAGTGCTTGCGTTGTGTGTTTCTGCCGGGAGTGCTTGCGTTGTGTGTTTCTGCCGGGAGTGCTTGCACCATGTGTTTCTGCTGGGAGTGCTTGCGTTGTGTGTTTCTGGCGGGAGTGCTTGCACCGTGTGTTTCTGCCGGGAGTGCTTACAACGTGTGTTTCTGCCGGGAGTGCTTGCACCATGTGTTTCTGCTGGGAGTGCTTGCGTTGTGTGTTTCTGCCGGGAGTGCTTGCACCGTGTGTTTCTGCCGGGAGTGCTTACAACGTGTGTTTCTGCTGGGAGTGCTTGCGTTTTGTGTTTCTGCTGGGAGCGCTTGCGTTCTGTGTTTCTGATGCGAGTGCTTGCATTCTGTGTTTCTGCCGGGAGCGTTTGCACCGTGTGTTTCTGCTGGGAGCGTTTGCACCGTGTGTTTCTGCTGGGAGTGCTTGCGTTGTGTGTTTCTGCCGGGAGTGCTTGCACCATGTGTTTCTGCCGGGAGTGCTTGCATTGTGTGTTTCTGCTGGGAGCGTTTCCACCATGTGTTAATGCCGGGAGTGCTTGAACCGTGTGTTTCTACTGGGAGTGCTTGCGTTCTGTGCTTCTGCCGGGAGCGTTTGCACCGTGTGCTTCTGCCGGGAGCGTTTGCACCGTGTGTTTCGCGGGGAGCGCTTGCGTTGTGTGTTTCTGCTGGGAGCGCTTGCGTTGGGTGTTTCTGCTGGGAGCGCTTGCAACGTGTGTTTCTGCCGGAAGGACTTGCATTGTGTGTTTCTGCTGGGAGTGCTTGCATTGTGTGTTTCTGCTGGGAGCGCTTGCACCGTGTGTTTCTGCCGGTAGTGCTTGCATTGTGTGTTTCTGCCGGGAGTGCTTGCAATGTGTGTTTCTGCTGGGAGTGCTAGCGTTGTGTGTTTCTGCTGGGAGTGCTTGTGTTGTTTGTTTCTGCTGGGAGTGCTTGTGTTCTGTGTTTCTGCCGGGAGTGCTTGCGTTGTGTGTTTCTGCCGGGAGTGCTTGCGTTGTGTGTTTCTGCCGGGAGTGCTTGCACCATGTGTTTCTGCTGGGAGTGCTTGCGTTGTGTGTTTCTGCCGGGAGTGCTTGCACCGTGTGTTTCTGCCGGGAGTGCTTACAACGTGTGTTTCTGCTGGGAGCGCTTGCATTTTGTGTTTCTGCTGGGAGCGCTTGCGTTCTGTGTTTCTGATGCGAGTGCTTGCATTCTGTGTTTCTGCCGGGAGAGCTTGCGTTGTGTGTTTCTGCTGGGAGTGCTTGCATTGTGTGTTTCTGTCGGGAGTGCTTGCGCCGTGTGTTTCTGCTGGGAGTGTTTGCGTTGTGTGTTTCTGTCGGGAGTGCTTGCATTGTGTGTTTCTGCTGGGAGTGCTTGTGTTGTGTGTTTCTGTCGGGAGTGCTTGCATTGTGTGTTTCTGCTGGGAGTGCTTGCGTTGTGTGTTTCTATTGGGAGTGCTTGCGCCGTGTGTTACTACTGGGAATGCTTGCGTTGTGTGTTTCTGCTGGGAGTGCTTGCGCCGTGTGTTTCTATTGGGAGTGCTTGCGCCGTGTGTTACTGCTGGGAGTGCTTGCACCATGTGTTTCTGCTGGGAGCGCTTGTGCTGTGTGTTTCTGCTGGGAGTGCTTGCGCCATGTGTTTCTGCTGGGAATGCTTGCGCCGTGTGTTTCTATTGGGAGTGCTTGCGCCGTGTGTTACTGCTGGGAGTGCTTGCACCGTGTGTTTCTACTGGGAGTGCTTGCCCCGTGTTATTCTGCTGGGAGTGCTTGTGTTGTTTGTTTCTGCTGGGAGTGCTTGTGTTGTGTGATTCTACTGGGAGAGCTTGCGCCGTGTGTTTCTGCTGGGAGTGCTTGCATTGTGTGTTTCTGCTGGGAGTGTTTGCGCCGTGTGTTTCTGCTAGGAGTGCTTGCATTGTGTGTTTCTGCAGGGAGTGCTTGCAACATTTGTTTCTGCTGGGAGCGCTTGCGTTGTGTGTTTCTGCTGGAAGCGCTTGCATTGTATGTTTCTGCCGGGAGTGCTTGCGTTGTGTGTTCCTGCTGGGAGTGCTTGCGTTGTGTGTTCCTGCTGGGAGTGCTTGCACCGTGTGTTTCTGCCGGGAGTGCTTGTGTTGTGTGTTTCTGCCGGGAGTGCTTGCGTTGTGTGTTTCTGCCGGGAGTGCTTGCGTTGTGTGTTTCTGCCGGGAGTGCTTGCACCATGTGTTTCTGCTGGGAGTGCTTGCGTTGTGTGTTTCTGCCGGGAGTGCTTGCACCGTGTGTTTCTGCTGGGAGCGCTTGCGTTTTGTGTTTCTGCTGGGAGCGCTTGCGTTCTGTGTTTCTGATGCGAGTGCTTGCATTCTGTGTTTCTGCCGGGAGCCTTTGCACCGTGTGTTTCTGCTGGGAGTGCTTGCGTTGTGTGTTTCTGCCGGGAGTGCTTGCACCGTGTGTTTCTGCCGGGAGTGCTTGCATTGTGTGTTTCTGCTGGGAGCGTTTCCACCATGTGTTAATGCCGGGAGTGCTTGAACCGTGTGTTTCTACTGGGAGTGCTTGCGTTCTGTGCTTCTGCCGGGAGCGTTTGCACCGTGTGCTTCTGCCGGGAGCGTTTGCACCGTGTGTTTCGCGGGGAGCGCTTGCGTTGTGTGTTTCTGCTGGGAGCGCTTGCGTTGGGTGTTTCTGCTGGGAGCGCTTGCAACGTGTGTTTCTGCCGGAAGGACTTGCATTGTGTGTTTCTGCTGGGAGTGCTTGCATTGTGTGTTTCTGCTGGGAGCGCTTGCACCGTGTGTTTCTGCCGGGAGTGCTTGCAATGTGTGTTTCTGCTGGGAGTGCTAGCGTTGTGTGTTTCTGCTGGGAGTGCTTGTGTTGTTTGTTTCTGCTGGGAGTGCTTGTGTTCTGTGTTTCTGCCGGGAGTGCTTGCGTTGTGTGTTTCTGCCGGGAGTGCTTGCGTTGTGTGTTTCTGCCGGGAGTGCTTGCACCATGTGTTTCTGCTGGGAGTGCTTGCGTTGTGTGTTTCTGCCGGGAGTGCTTGCACCGTGTGTTTCTGCCGGGAGTGCTTACAACGTGTGTTTCTGCTGGGAGCGCTTGCATTTTGTGTTTCTGCTGGGAGCGCTTGCGTTCTGTGTTTCTGATGCGAGTGCTTGCATTCTGTGTTTCTGCCGGGAGAGCTTGCGTTGTGTGTTTCTGCTGGGAGTGCTTGCATTGTGTGTTTCTGTCGGGAGTGCTTGCGCCGTGTGTTTCTGCTGGGAGTGTTTGCGTTGTGTGTTTCTGCTGGGAGTGCTTGTGTTGTGTGTTTCTGTCGGGAGTGCTTGTGTTGTGTGTTTCTGCCGGGAGTGCTAGCGTTGTGTGTTTCTGCTGGGAGTGCTTGTTTTGTTTGTTTCTGCTGGGAGCGTTTGCGTTGTGTGTTTCTGCCGCGAGCGATTGCCCCATGTGTTTCTGCCGAGAGCTCTTGAACCGTGTGTTTCTGCTGGGACTGCTTGCGTTGTGTGTTTCTGCTGGGAGTGCATGCACCGTGTGTTTCTGCTGGGAGTGCTTGCGCCGTGTGTTTCTGCTGGGAGTGTTTGCACCGTGTGTTTCTGCTGGGAGCGCTTGCACCGTGTATTTCTGTCGGGAGTGCTTGCGTTGTGTGTTTCTGCTGGGAGTGCTTGCACCGTGTGTTTCTACTGGGAGTTATTGCGGCGTGTGGTTCTGCTGGGAGTGCTTGTGTTGTTTGTTTCTGCTGGGAGTGCTTGTGTTGTGTGATTCTGCTGGGAGCGCTTGCAACGTATGTTTCTGCCGGAAGGACTTGCATTGTGTATTTCTGCTGGGAGCGCTTGCACCTTGTGTTTCTGCCGGGAGCGCTTGAGTTGTGTTTTTCTGCTTGGTGTGCTTGCGCCGTGTGTTTCTGCTGGGAGTGCTTGCGTTGTGTGTTTCTGCTGGGAGTGCTTGCGCCGTGTGTTTCTGCTGGGAGTGCTTGCACCGTGTGTTTCTACTGGGAGTGCTTGCGGCCTGTGTTTCTGCTGGGAGTGCTTGCGCCGTGTGTTTCTACTGGGAGCGCTAGCGTTGTGTGTTTCTGCTGGGAGTGCTTGTGTTGTTTGTTTCTGCTGGGAGTGCTTGTGTTGTGTGTTTCTGCCGGCAGTGCTTGCACAGTGTGTTTCTGCTGGGAGCGTTTGCGTTGTGTGTTTCTGCCGCGAACGCTAGCGTTGTGTGTTTCTGCTGGGAGTGCTTGTGTTGTTTGTTTCTGCTGGGAGTGCTTGCGTTGTGTGTTTCTGCCGGGAGTGCTTGCAACGTGTGTTTCTGCCGGGAGCGCTTGCGTTGTGTGTTTCTGCTGGGAGCGCTTGCGTTGTGTGTTTCTGCCGGGAGTGCTTGCGTTGTGTGTTCCTGCTGGGAGTGCTTGCGTTATGTGTTCCTGCTGGGAGTGCTTGCACCGTGTGTTTCTGTCGGGAGTGCTTGAGTTGTGTGTTTCTGCTGGGACTGCTTGTGTTGTGTGTTTCTGCCGGGAGTGCTTGCACCGTGTGATTCTGTCGGGAGTGCTTGAGTTGTGTGTTTCTGCTGGGAGTGCTTGTGTTGTGTGTTTCTGTCGGGAGTGCTTGCGTTGTGTGTTTCTGCTGGGAGTGCTTGCACCGTGTGCTTCTACTGGGAGTTTTTGCGGCGTGTGTTTCTGCTGGGAGTGCTTGTGTTGTTTGTTTCTGCTGGGAGTGCTTGTGTTGTGTGATTCTACTGGGAGTGCTTGCGCCGTGTGTTTCTGCTGGGAGTGCTTGCGTTGTGTGTTTCTGCTGGGAGTGCTTGCGTTGTGTGTTTCTGCTGGGAGCGCTTGCGTTGTGTGTTTCTGCCGGGAGCGCTTGTGTTGTGTGTTTCTGCCGGGAGTGCTTGCGTTGTGAGTTTCTGCTGGGAGTGCTTGCACCGTGTGCTTCTGCCGGGAGTGCTTGCAACGTGTGTTTCTGCTGGGAACGCTTGCATTTTGTGTTTCTGCCGTTAGCGCTTGCGTTGTGTGTTTCTGCTGGGAGCGCTTGCGTTGTGTGTTTCTGCCGGGAGTGCTTGCGTTGTGTGTTCCTGCTGGGTGTGCTTGCGTTGTGTGTTCCTGGTGGGAGTGCTTGCACCGTGTGATTCTGTCGGGAGTGCTTGAGTTGTGTGTTTCTGCTGGGAATGCTTGTGTTGTGTGTTTCTGCCGGAAGTGCTTGCGTTGTGTGTTTCTGCCGGGAGTGCTTGCACCGTGTGTTTCTGCCGGGAGTGCTTGCAACGTGTGTTTCTGCTGGGAGCGCTTGCGTTTTGTGTTTCTGCTGGGAGCGCTTGCGTTCTGTGTTTCTGCTGGGAGTGCTTGCGTTATGTGTTTCTGCCGGGAGCGTTTGCACCGTGTGTTTCTGCTGGGAGCATTTGAACTGTGTGTTTCTGCTGGGAGCGCTTGCTCCGTGTGTTTCTGCTGGAATGCTTGTGTTGTGTGTTTCTGCCGGCAGTGCTTGCACAGTGTGTTTCTGCTGGGAGCATTTGCGTTGTGTGTTTCTGCCGCGAGCGCTTACCCCATGTGTTTCTGCCGAGAGCTCTTGAACCTTGTGTTTCGACTGGGACTGCTTGCGTTGTGTGTTTCTGTTGGGAGCGCTTGCGTTGTGTGTTTCTGCTGGGAGTGCTTGTGTTGTGTGTTTCTGCCGGGAGTGCTTGCGTTGTGTGTTCATGCTGGGAACGCTTGCGTTGTGTGTTTCTGCCGGGAGTGCTTGCAACGTGTGTTTCTGCTGGGAGCGCTTGCGCTGTGTGTTTCTGCTGGGAGTGCTTGCACCGTGTTTTTCTGCTGGGAGTGGTTGCGCCGTGTGTTTCTGCTGGGAGTGCTTGCATTGTGTGTTTCTGCTGGGAGTGTTTGCGCCGTGTGTTTCTGCTAGGAGTGCTTGTGTTGTGTGATTCTACTGGGAGTGCTTGCGCCGTGTGTTTCTGCTGGGAGTGCTTGCGTTGTGTGTTTCTGCTGGGAGTGCTTGCGTTGTGTGTTTCTGCTGGGAGCACTTGCGTTGTGTGTTTCTGCCGGGAGTGCTTGCGTTGTGTGTTCCTGCTGGGAGTGCTTGCGTTATGTGTTCCTGCTGGGAGTGCTTGCACCGCGTGTTTCTGTCGGGAGTGTTTGAGTTGTGTGTTTCTGCTGGGAGTGCTTGTGTTGTGTGTTTCTGCCGGGAGTGCTTGCGTTGTGTGTTTCTGCTGGGAGTGCTTGCACCGTGTGCTTCTGCCGGGAGTGCTTGCAACGTGTTTTTCTGCTGGGAGCGCTTGCGTTGTGTGTTTCTGCCGGGAGTGCTTGCGTTGTGTGTTCCTGCTGGGAGTGCTTGCGTTGTGTGTTCCTGCTGGGAGTGCTTGCACTGTGTGTTTCTGCTGGGAGTGCTTGAGTTGTGTGTTTCTGCCGGGTGTGCTTGCAACGTGTGATTCTGCTGGGAGCGCTAGCGTTGTGTGTTTCTGCTGGGAGTGCTTGCATTGTGTGTTTTTGCCGGGAGTGCTTGCGTTGTGTGTTCCTGCTGGGAGTGCTTGCACTGTGTGTTTCTGCTGGGAGTGCTTGAGTTGTGTGTTTCTGCTGGGAGTGCTTGCACTGTGTGTTTCTGCTGGGAGTGCTTGAGTTGTGTGTTTCTGCCGGGAGTGCTTGCGTTGTGTGTTCCTGCTGGGAGTGCTTGCACTGTGTGTTTCTGCTGGGAGTGCTTGAGTTGTGTGTTTCTGCCGGGTGTGCTTGCAACGTGTGATTCTGCTGGGAGCGCTAGCGTTGTGTGTTTCTGCTGGGAGTGCTTGCATTGTGTGTTTTTGCCGGGAGTGCTTGCGTTGTGTGTTCCTGCTGGGAGTGCTTGCACTGTGTGTTTCTGCTGGGAGTGCTTGAGTTGTGTGTTTCTGCTGGGAGTGCTTGCACTGTGTGTTTCTGCTGGGAGTGCTTGAGTTGTGTGTTTCTGCTGGGAGTGCTTGAGTTGTGTGTTTCTACTGGGAGCGCTTGCGCCGTGTGTTTCTGCTGGGAGCGCTTGCGCCGTGTGTTTCTGCCGGGAGCGCTTGCGCTGTGTGTTTCTACTGGGAGTGCTTGCGCTGTGCGTTTCTGCTGGGAGTGCTTGCACCGTGTGTTTCTGCTGGGAGTGCTTGCGCCGTGTGTTTCTACTGGGAGTGCTTGCGCTGTGCGTTTCTGCTGGGAGTGCTTGCGCCGTGTGTTTCTGCCGGGAGCGCTTGCACCGTGTGTTTCTGCTGGGAGCGCTTGCGCCGTGCGTTTCTGCCGGGAGCGCTTGCGCCGTGTGTTTCTACTGGGAGTGCTTGCGCTGTGCGTTTCTGCTGGGAGTGCTTGAGTTGTGTGTTTCTGCTGGGAGTGCTTGCACTGTGTGTTTCTGCTGGGAGTGCTTGAGTTGTGTGTTTCTGCTGGGAGTGCTTGAGTTGTGCGTTTCTACTGGGAGTGCTTGCGCTGTGCGTTTCTGCTGGGAGTGCTTGCACCGTGTGTTTCTGCTGGGAGTGCTTGCGCCGTGTGTTTCTACTGGGAGTGCTTGCGCTGTGCGATTCTGCTGGGAGTGCTTGCAACGTGTGTTTCTGCTGGGAGTGCTTGCACCGTGTGTTTCTGCTGGGAGTGCTTGCGCCGTGTGTTTCTGCTGGGAGTGTTTGCGCCGTGTGTTTCTGCTGGGAGTGCTTGCGCCGTGTGTTTCTACTGGGAGTGCTTGCGTTGTGTGTTTCTGCCGGGAGCGCTTGCACCGTGTGTTTCTGCTGGGAGCGCTTGCGCCGTGCGTTTCTGCCGGGAGCGCTTGCGCCGTGTGTTTCTACTGGGAGTGCTTGCGCTGTGCGTTTCTGCTGGGAGTGCTTGCACCGTGTGTTTCTGCTGGGAGTGCTTGCGCCGTGCGTTTCTGCTGGGAGTGCTTCCGTTGTGTGTTTCTGCTGGGAGTGCTTGCGCCGTGTGTTTCTGCTGGGAGTGCTTGCACCGTGTGTTTTTGCCACGAGTGCTGCTGAGAGTACCTGCGTGAGATTTTCGCTGCGGTGGACAATGCTGTAATGATTGCAGAAAAGTATTCCTACATTATATGGGCTGTCTATTTATCAGATCATTCCTGCTTTTACTATATGTTAGTGTTATTTTAGGTTTCATGTGCTATTTGGCATAATTTGGTAGGTGATTTTTTGGGTTTGCAAACACTCACAAATTTTTCCCATATAAATAAATGGTATTTGCTTCTTTACTTTACGACATTCCGGCTTATGAACCATTTCTTAGGAACGCTCTACCTTCGAATAGTGGGGGAAACCTGTATTTCATATAATCACAGAAAGATACATTATGGAAACCGGCTATTCAGCCTTGAGTTTGAAGTGATTATCACTTATGCCGGTCCTACATTAACACCAAGTATTATGCTCACTGTTCTTACCAGCTCCTCTCTGAAATCTACCGCTCACCTACACACTACGGACAATTTACAGCAGCCTATTTTAGCCTACCGCTCGCACATCTTTGTGACGTGGGAGGAAACTAGAGCACGCTGGGTAAACCCAAGTGGACATAGACAGAAACTGGCTGTTTGGGGCTGTCAGACAATGGCTCTGCAAGCTGAGAGCCTGTTGTTTTCTTTCTATATAAACCCAATGCATAGCTGTGGTCATGTACTTGCCTCCAGATGTGGAATGCTACAAGTTTCTATGAAGGAAACAAGCCTTTCTGCAACGCATTGGAACACAATTCCAGGGTTTTCCTGTTATCCAAGGTGCTGTGTCCCTATCCCTCTGCTGGTGAGAGGTAGCTGGATGCTCTCATTATAACAGCCTTCTGCTCCTGTTCTTGTGGCCCTGACTGGAGTGAACAAGACCCACCCGTTCAATTTCAAGTTCAGGTTTAATGGCATTCAACCATCCATGAACACCCATGGATACAGGCAAATGAAACGCCGTTTATCCAGTGCCAAAGTGCAAAACACAGCACCAACAGTTACACATAGCACAAAGCATATATAGTACTGTCACACAATATAGTCCAAGGCCCTAAGAAGAATGCTCAACAGTCTGCAGTTGAAGGCAGTATGGCTTGTCTTCTCCCAGGCAAACATTGGGGAGCAGCACCAACTCTGATGCCTCTCTCCTGGGCGGCTGGAAACAGGCGACTCCATGGCTTGTCTCCTCGCTACAACTGAGGCCTCACAGCTCCCCCCGCCGTTCCCCATTGTTCTGGCGTGTTGACAAGAAGATGGCTCACACGACCGGCTGATGCAATAGCAGGTCACATTGGTGCCTTGCATTCACCATAAATCTTTTGCCCCTGTATACTCTGCAAATAAAATTCCTCACTGTACCTGAAGTTCTGCTTGACATATCATGGGTGCAGTGGCTTGGCTCTACACTAGAGGGAGTCGGCAGCATCCAATGAGCCCTGTGCTCCTGCTCTCTGCACAGGGAGAAGCCTGGGTGAGGTGGCTTCCTCAGCACCACTTACTCCTCCCTGGAAAATGGAGGCCAGTATACCAGGAGAGACATCTAGCAACTTCAGCTCTTGCCTGAAACAAGATAGCTACACAAAGTGCTGGAGGAACTCAGCATCTATGGAAAAGGTCCTGATGAAGGGTCTCGGCCCGAAACTTCGACTGTTTACTCTTTTCCAAAGATACTGCCTGGCCTGCTGAACTCCTCCAGCATTTTGTGTGTGTTGCTTGGATTTCCAGCATCTGCAGATTTTCTCTTGTTTGTGACAATAGCCACTCTGATCAGTCAAGTCAGAGTGGGCCCAGAGTGCTACTATGATGTCAGGTTTTGGAATTGGCTTTACTTTGAACTCCTGGACTCCTCCTTGAAGAAACCCAGGCTCCCCCAGTGCTGTTTCCCTGAGAAGTGGACGTTGGATCCATGTTCCTTAAAGATAGGCTATCTCTCTACATCTGCTTGTGGCAACCTGGCCTGTCTTTCAAGCCCTTTAGCTCCCTGTCACACTGGAGGTATCAATGACCTACTTATCACAGCAAAAGGGATCACCAGTTCCAGCTACTGTACCTGCGTACAATGGCAGGGACATGTTACCTCCTCTGGTCATTTCCAGACACAATAAATTCAAAAAGTAAAGGGGAATGAGTTCTTTGTGCAGCCAGACATCAATATCTCTGCAAGGTGAACTCATGGCTTTCGCTTGATCTCTGTGATTCAAATAGCACCCAGAGTTGACAGCACTGGCTACCTAACCTGGATGTTTCAGGTATCCATGCACAGCCCCATTTGTCAAAGAGCATGGCACGTATTAAAACATAATCTTGTGATCCATGCTAGAAACCTGAAAGAAATTGGCACTATTAATAATGTAGGAGTGGCAATATACAGCCAATGATTAATGTCACAGCGACTGCCAAGATTGAAAATCTCAAATATCGTTCCATTCTTTAAGAAGTGAGGAAATCAAAAGACAGGAAATGGTAGGCCAATTAGCCTGACTTCTGTGTTTGGGAAGATGTTAGAGTCCATTATTAGGGACGAAGCTTCGAGGCACATGATAAAATAGGCCAAAGTCAGCATGGTTTCCTTAATGGAAAATCTTGCCTAACAGATCAGTTGGAATTCATTGAGGAAAATACAGTAGGGTGAACAAGGAGAGCCAGTGTACTTGGATTTTCAGAAGTTTTTTGACAAGGTGCCACACATGAGGCTGTTAATCAAGTTAGGAGCCCATGGAATTACAGGAAAGATACAAGCATGGATAGACTGGCAGAGGCAAAGACTATGAATAAGGACAGCCTTTTCTGTTTGGCTGCTGGTGACCAGCTGTGTTCCATGGGGTTAGTGCTGGATCCACTACTTCTGTTAATGCTGTGGCTGACAGAAGTGACGACTTTGCAGATGATACAAAGATGGGAGGAGGAGCAGGCAGTGTTGAGGAAGCAGGGAGACTGCAGAGGACTTGAACAGGTTAGGAAAATAGGCTAATAATTGGCAGATGGAATACCGCATAGGGAAGTGTATGGTTGTGCACTTTGTTAGAAAGAATAAAGATGTAGACTGTTTTCTAAACAGGAAGTTAATTCAGAAATCAGAGGTGCAAATGGACGTTAGACTTAGTTCAGGATTCCCTAAAGGTTAACTTACACGCTGAGTTGGTGTAAGGAAGGCAAATGCAATGTTAGCATTTATTTCGGAAGCACTAGAATAAAGCAAGGATGCAAAGCTGAAGCTTTATAAGGCATTGATCAGACCACGTTTAAAGTATTGGGCCCCTTATCTAAGGAAGGATGCACTGGAGAAGGTCCAAAGGAGTTTCACAAAACTGATCCTGGGAAGGAATGTGTTAATGTATGAGGATGATTTAATAGCTGTGGGCCTATTCACACTGGAGTTTAATAGAATCCTGGGGGATGTCATTGAAAGCTGCTGAATACTGAAAGGCCTGGATAAAGTGGACATTGAGAGGATGTTTTCAATAGTGCGAGAGTCCAGGACCAGAGGACATCAGAAAAGAGGGACATCCTTTTAGAACAGAGATGAGGAGGAATTTCTTTACCCAGAGGGTGGTGCATCTGTGGAATTCATTGCTGTGGAGGCCTAGTCATTGGCCATACTCAAAGTGGAGGTTGATAGATTCTTGATTCATAAGGGTATCAAAAGTTACAGGGAGAAGGCAAGAAAATGTGGTAGAGAGTGAATATAAATAAGAGTAAATGATGGAGTAGACTCGATGGGCTGAATGGCTTAATCTTGCTCCTGTGTCTTATGGCTTTACGGTCTAAGTTCATCCTAATTTTTCATACTGCCTGTCTCCCTTATTTCTGCTACGTATTTTATTGACCCTACATGGGCATCGTCCTGCACTATAGTGACATGGACATATTGCAGCTTGCCCTAACAACCTTCCCACTGAGACAGCTATGAGAAGGCTTGTACCTGTTGGACACTCCTGAAGCACAACATCCCAGCCTCTGATGCAGGCCCAGTTTCCAGTCGCATCATCGTGTCCCAGATCACCAACCAAACCTAAATGAGTTCTTTACTTAAAAGATGTGACTTACCCCTGCTTCAAACTCTGAGGTAACTGCCTGCTTCCTCAATGCAATCTACATCTGATGCTTAAACTCCTAGTGGAATTAAACAAAAATCAAGACACTTAATGCTGATGTGGATGTTCACATTTCTCTGAGCTCCACAAACTCCCAGATGTAAAACAATCTCCTTTAACAAGCTAGTTTTATATGTCTTATCAGAGAAGATTTTCATTCATTCAATAGTCTTTAGAATATACATTTACTTATTACTTATTTAATAACAATTCTCTGATCCTGATCATAAATATACTGAACAATGACAAAATAGAGTCTCGGAGTCATACAGCACAGAACTAGGACCTTCAAGCCAACAAGTCAATGCTGAGCATCGCCTACCCATTTATATGAATTCTACATTAAGTCTACTGTCCCTACATGCTATCAACCCAAGCCCCCAAGATCAACACACTAGGTGCCTATCGCAGTTTCCAGTTAAATTACTGACTTTGAAATTCGGTAGGAAACCAGAACACCTGAAGACAACACACACAGTTATAGTGAGAACTTGTAACCACCACCCAGACAACACCCAAGGTCAGGACTGAACCTGGGTCTCTGGTTCTGTGAAGCAGCAGCTTTATTAGCTGTGCAACTGAGCTGCAGCGAACAAGGACAAAATGAAGAACTAAGTGG